>NC_079542.1:17617301-20117301 GCF_015846415.1 Triplophysa dalaica
TGCTTTGAAACACAGCTAGCTCTTTTTCTGCAACTCTTTTTAGCGGCTCAGTGTGCTGAAATCGAAACTGTGGCGTAATAACACAAATGCAGTTACAAATGACAGTCTGTTAAATGAATGCAGCATTTCTTGTGAAGTAACCCGACATAATTTTTGTGAGAGTCTGAGGCGGCACGACATTCGACGGAGGCGGCCACCTCCAATTTCTCTACGAAGGAAAAACCCTATGTAATCATTCCTGTGGCAATAATTCTGTCAATATGACGCTCTGCTTGTTTCATAGCACCTCCAAACAACTTCAGTGGGAAACCTTTATTAACAACAATAGGGCAGGGAATGCAGTGTTGTAAACTGTTCGTTTTTTTAATCAAAGGCTCACCTGGTAATTTGGGTTTGTACGCTAATGATGTTTTGAATGAGTGTCAGAGACAAAAAATACCGTGGGAGAACATGAAGATGAAACCTTCACATGCCTCTCTCTTAAACAGCAGGTCAAGAGTTGAATTGAAGATCATGAATTGGAAACTTGTTCTTGACAGACAACATATTGTGTTTCACGTGTTTGTTTTCCAGTCAAACTTTGTTGTACAGTTTGTACAATGGCAGTCAGCCAAATCCTGCATGAAGAGCTTAAAGTGATACTTCACCCAAAAATAAAAAATGATGTCATCATTTACTCACTTTCGAGTTGTCCCAAATCTGTATGAATTTATATATTTGGAATAATGCTTATAACCAAACAGATATCAACACTCATTTACTCCCATAGTAGGAAAAATTACTTGATCTTTTTTTTTTGTTCTGTTGAACACAAAAGAAGACATTTTGAAGAATGTACAGCAAACAGTTCTGGCCTTTTTGACTACCATTGATTTTATCCTACTATGGTAGTCAATGAGTGTTGAGATCTGTTTGGTTATCATAAGCATTATTCCAAATATCTTTCTGTGTTCATCAGAACAAAGAAACACACTTCTGCTCCAAACAGATATCGAACATAGTTTATTGTCAAGTGTAAATGTAGTTTGTATAAATACTTATGTTGTTTAAAGTGAGTTAAATGTCCAATGTGAAACTTTTGGAGGATCTATTGACAGACATGCAAAATAAAACACATAACTCCGTATGTGTTCAGAGGTGTATAAAGACCTTATGAAATGAAGCGTTATGTTTTATTTCCTTAGAATGAGCTATTTCTATCTACATAAACCGAGGGTCCCCTTACATGAAACTGCAAATCTCGTTTCTACAGTAGCCTAAACGGACCAACTGCTCAATCTCCTCAGGAAAAGAAGCGAAAACATGACAACATCTTAGTTCTCTGTCAGCCACCATAGTGTTTCGAAAGGGAGGAACGGAGTGAGTCGGGGTTCCAATTTGAAATCTCACCTCTAGATGCCGATAAATTTCATTCACTGGACCTTTAACTCAGATGGTTAAGATTTGTCCACTGAGAGTTGACCTTAAATAGAAGATCAATTGATGCTTACAGAAAAATGTTGCTCGGGAATGCGTTTATCAAGGTTTTTTAAGCATGAGAGCGAAATATGTTAGGGCATTTGATTTATAGATGTCTATAGTTTGTTTTTTTCTTCCTGACTGAAGTCCACACACAGTAGCCTACACACATGCATGCACATATACTGCGTTCTTATTCACCGTAAGCAAAAATCCTCTCTCCCCATCAAATATTCATCCAGGCAAGCTGCTGAATGATTTTCTGTCTGTTCCAGCAGTGTTCAGTGACTGGCTGCAGGTGGACAGAGCGAGTCAGGAGTCATTAGGCCTGAAGAGGCTGCAGGGTCCTCAGATTTCCAGGAGGGAGGGAGAATGGATGGTGACATGTTGATGTTGTTCTTAGTATGTTAGGATTCCCTTGAGAGAATGAGACACCTCCCCCAAAACCCCAAACCTGTCCACTTCTCTACATCTCTATATTCCTTTACCCCTTGCTCCTTCTGCCATGTTTTTATTCATTCTACTCGCAGCCTCTATAATTCAGAGACAGACGGACGGTAACTTTCTGTACTTTGTTTCGGTTGTTTCGTTCAAGGAGTAAACAGTTGTGCAAAAATGTAATCTCCCAGATTGACTGTACTGTCTGGACCATGCTTGTTTTATCTCAGGCACTGGCCTTAGGCCAGCTGAGGGTCTGCGAGTCTGAGCCCCTTTAGCAATCCACCCCGCTGTTTCCAGATAACCAGTTAACCCCCTAAGCCGGTCAACTCGACGTCTGCCATAGCTGAGCTCTGTGGGCGAACACAGCCATCCAAAGCGGTTCAAGGAGATTACGGTCCAGTTTATTCAGCTTTAATTGAAATCTTTTAAAGCAGAGGAAACAATTACTGCTGCTAAATACAGCAATGCTGAATTATACTTACAAAACTTAAAGGTCAGATCGGGAGGAATCAAATTGTCCCTGATGTACAAAACTTCCTAACCAGTCCAATAGCAATATTTATTAGCATTTGGTGTGGCTGAAAGTTCTTATAGATTTCACTTAGATCGAAACAATACATTTTGTGCATTTTAGCTTTTTTATGTCGTCAATAATAACAAATCCCAAACTGAACCAGGACTGGAAAACTGTAGATTCCTCTGTTATTAATGTCCTTCCTTAAAAAGGTTTTACTGGAACCTGAAACAAATCTCATCCATCTTTCCTCTGCCATTGTTAATGTATTTGAACAGCATCATTCCCATTGTCCCTTAAGTACCTTCTCCACTTCAGTTGTAATTGTGCCCTTTAGCCTCAATCTCCTTATTAGACCTTAAGGTGTAAGGCCACTGCTATAACACAACGGCTTCTGTAAACCCTCATTGTGACTTTTTATTTGCTTGTTGACGCTGGTAAAGCTCAGTTAGTGTAGACAAAGGGCTGGGTACATTACACACTTTCCTTATATCAATGTATGTGAAATATCCATTCTGTTCACAACAAAGCTAACCTGTTTGATTTTGTCAGCCATGTTTACCTATCCCTTCAACTACAGTGCTCTGTTACTGTTAACACACACACTAACACACACCTAGAGCTGTACTAAACAAACGTCCTTTTAAACAAACACACACTTAACACATTTACACTGAAAGTTTGTCTTTTAATTTGCTCCCTCTGTTTCTTTCCTTCTTTCTCCCTAACACACACTGCTTAAACACACATTCTCTTCTTCTTGCCCATGTCTGTGATTCGGATACCTGCTTGTAGAAGTGCCCCAGGGGCCTGCTTGGCCTGGCCGTTCCCTTAAACAAATTGTTGCCAGTTCACAGGCTTTTAAATGCCACACTGTTTTAATTACACCATTTACTTAATAGGCTGCAAAAGCGCTTTTCACACAGCAGGAGGAGCAGGTGATTCAGGATTTTAAACACCTTTGGCCGTGTTGTCAAATTCTTTCATCTCTTCTCGTAAATTTGTATATCAGTGTTTTGAAAATCGGTGATTCTCTAGCTGCACCTCTCTCTGATTTCTTATATTTCTGTCACCTGATGACATCATCGCTCTCGCATGCCATACTCTTAAATTACTCCAACAGCCCATTTGCACGTCACACATCGTATTTCACATGTTCTTATTAGCAGCTGTCGTTTGTGAGAACGTGACAGTTAGCACCCGCGGCTCTCTAAACATAGCTATTTCTTGGAAACTGAGACTGTTTTGTCCTCTGCCTTATAATACGTGGTAAACGTCCTATGACCTTTATTAAGGTAGCAAACAAAAGCGTATGTTTGTCAGAACACATCTCTATTTGTTCTAAATGGGATGACATGAATTCATTCATGTTGTTTGTACAGAATAATGATACAGTGTTACACAAGTATCAACACCCAAAAGCTGCCTCTCTTTTCTTTTTTCCTCCACCTTCGCTGTAATCATCTAATCACTTTAATGCCATCCATCAATCTTATATTCACCTTTTTAATTTGGTATTTTTATGAACTTGCCTGCAGGGTTTTAACTAATAATTAGGGTAGTTTTCGCTATTGTTCTTCACGTAGGTTGTTATTGTGTTCACTCAACTTAGCTAAAAGGGTGCTTTTAAAGTGTGAATTTATTGTAAACAAACTGCATGTTAAAACGTATTACAATTAATAAAGATGTCAATAGTTTATAATAAATTAGCAGTGTGATCATGATACATGTTTATGCTTTTCTTGTAATTTTTTTTCTTTTTCTTATACCTGATGATGCTTGTCTTTCTAATGAAGTGTTTTATAATGCTGTTGTCACAATCGGTAAGTGCAGAAGTCCTATTGACCCTGATCATGTGATCACGGTCAGATTTGGGTCACCGAGTTGGCAATACACAGTATCTATTAGAACGAGACATTTCTTTCTTAAGCGTATCGGTGTCTTAGTGTAGAAGTACGCAGGTGTATGTTCATGTATTTATCCATAAGAATGATTCTTTTACTGGTACATTTTTCAGAGCAGCAGGTTTGTATGCTTGCGATGTGGCATTCAGACATTTACCTTGTTAAACACACTGTTAGTGTTCCCAGCCACTTCCTGATCACTCAAAGATTTATTGGTTCTCAAACACTCCCCTGTGAAAAACTGCAAACATTCAGAACCTCATAACCTCCTCTCCCTTAGGCACTTCTCTCTCTCTCTCTCTCTCTCTCTCTCATACACACACTCGCACACAAACCCATAAAATGCCTCTTCCTTTTACTAACCTCTCCATATTTCTTTCGGGCAATGTAAATAAACACCACCGGAGCTGAAAAACCCTAGTGTCTTTTAAAGCCACTAATTAGTTTAAACCCAGAATATCAAAAGTTGGTATTTGGCAGGCTGTCATCTCAGTAGGTGACAGGATAAAATGCACAAATGTGTCAGGGTGGAGTTTCTAGGTGATCTAAGACACTATTAATTAATATGAGCACTATTTATTTTTGCCTTGATGATACCCACACCAGACACTAGAGCTGCGTGGTCTGGGTGGTACACCATGATGCTTTATTCAGGCCAAGTGTCATTTAAAGTGACAGTTCACCCCAAAATAACAATTCTGTCAACCTTTATTCATCCTCGAGTTAGGGCTGGGCCGATAGACGATGATCGCCGATTGCTGACGGCCATCACAATGTTGGGCCGGCATTGTGGTTCCCCTGCATGACGTAATTTTCGCCATCAGGAGGTTCTGCGGTCATCCTCACATCCCGTATGCGTACAGCACGACAAATATTGACAGCCGAGTCCAAAGTATGACATTCTGCGCATGTGTAGAGCACGCCATACGCGCTTTTTGGTGGTCGAGTATGATTTGTAAGCTGCGAAACGCCTGTGTGCGCGAGACTTGACAGATGTGGAACGTGAAAGCAAACAGTGAATCGTACTAACCCGCTCACGTTGTGTCTCTGTAAACTTGTCAATGACGATCTGGACTGTGCGGGTCTGCGATGGCAGTGGGAAACATCAGTCTGACCCAAGCAGTTGACTTATAACGTTTAGAGCCTACACTTCTGGGCTGAAGATCCACTTGTCTTTCTACGTGAAGTACCTACTTGAAGAAATTCAAAATGTACAGGGCGTACATGCGCAAATACTTGTTGAAAAGTACGCTGTCTGTAAAACTGGTGGCAAGACCCGATTTGGTGGCAGTCTAGAGCCCTGATGTAATTGTTTTTAATGTTTTAGCAGATGGCCATCCAGCAAAGTAATATAACACCGCCCACCCCCCCCCATGTCATCGTCAATCACAATGTTTCACTGTAGGCATCGTCCGATGCCAATTTGGTAGACATCGCAAACCCTACCTCGTGTTTTTTCAAATCTTTATCAATTCTTTTTTTTTTTTAATTACACAGAGAAAGACAATTCTTGACTACCGTAGTAGGAAAGATGACAATTCAAAAGTGTCACATAACTGTTTGCCTTCCTGCATTCTTCAAAATATATTTTGTGTTCAACAAAACAAATAAATTTAGAAAGCATTTTTTTTCCTACTATGGTAGTCAATGGTGGCCATGTACCTGGTTCCAAGCATTCTTCCAAATATCTTCTCTGTGTTCATCTGAACAAAATTATTTATTCAGATTTGGAACAACTTTTTGGGGGAACTGTCCCTTTAACAGCACTGACTGACAAACGACAGTGAACCTGTGACTGTTGCCCCTTCACACACCTCTCCTTATTACAACCTGTCTCTCTGTGCAGTAAAGAATCAAGTGTGCTGTAAACCTGTGCTGGTGTTGACATCTGGCTGTGTTCTTTCATGAGGCCTGGGGGGGCGATAGGAGGGGCGTGTGAGATAATTTGTTACGGTGTTAACAGGCTAATAGACGTCCACCTGGTTTGGAGAGTTCAGAGACAGTAGTGGCCTCCTCTGCTATCAGCTTAATACCCCTTTTATTAGACCAATTATGAGAGCTGTTTAGAGGGTGTCGTTCTTGTGTGTTTTTTGCATCATCTGGTTGGGTTAGGACCCAGACGACCAGGCTCACCACATCAAACGACCCTGTCTGAGTAAAGGTGTGCTGGCTGGGTCTGTCCCCGTTGTGCCTCAGCCTGTGTGTCCTACAAGAGTTTGTTTCATGTGGTCTGTTAAGAGCTGCTGGGGTACAGATGTAAAGGGCCTGCTGCCTCTGGTGGACCCGTTGCCTGCTAACCAATTATAGTTCCACTTATTGTCTCCAAATGGGAAAAGAAAGAGAAAAAATCAAAACAAGTTTGCTCTGTTTTTCAGGAGTGATTAGCTAGAGGAAGTGCCAGATCAGATGTTTGTTTCATTAGTCAGGGCGTTCACAAAGAATAACCTGTCATTACTTTACCCACACGCACAACAACCCACGCACACACTCTTACATTCTTCCTTGACTTGTTCAAATTAAGACATGGCAAATACTAAAATAGTGATTTATCATTTTTTATATGTTTTTTGGGGGGCTATAAATTGATTTATAAATTGATGTACTGGACATTTACCATAATAGCTGTAACTATACATTTAGCTATGTCAGAGCTATATTCTTTTTGTCAGATGCACTGTACAAAGGTTTTTGCTGCCCTAATTTATTTTTAATGCAATCTAATTACTTGTCATTATTAGTTGTTAAAACTTAACATGATTTAATATTGTAATTTACATGACTTAATCTCATACAATTTCTGTTCAAATCTAAATAAAGCTAACAATGTTTTTAAATCACTTTATAACAGTGAAGTCACTCCAGTTTATCTCACAACCATGTTTGAAATAACTAGTTCAAATCAGGTTCACAAAATCTTTCTCCGTTTAAGTCCGTTTCATTTCAAAAGGATCTGTCTGGTTTAAGAAAGTCTGGTTACGACGAAGCACGCTTTTAGAACCAGACAGGCCTTTTTTATAGTTATAGTTGGGTCTGTCTGAGGGCTTGAATCTGGTGAAGATGTTATCTGCACGCTGTGTACTAGTATATTGCTGATGTGATTGCTTGCATGGGCCTCGGAGCTCTACTGTGATTTACGATCAACTCACTTGTTTTTGCACGACCCGTTTGATGGCATTCTCAGAATGAGGCACATCACCGCCAGAAACTGTAAAACTACACACCTGCACACTAGCTCTCACACATACACCCTTCACACCTGTGCGCATGAAATGAGAAAGAAAAGTTTCAACGCTTCACATTAGGCGCCTGTAGACCACAAGAGTTTGCATAGACAAGCCGGTGTACAAATAGGTCTTATCGCATGCAGATACGGGATAGTGCCGGCCTAACCTCACTGTAATGTCCTAATCAAACAGGCCCATTTGTAGCTGCATGGTTGTAAATGATCTTCTGATTGGCTAATGCAATTAGCATTGTCTACAGTCTGTGTACCCAGCATTTTAGCCCTACATCTATCAGCGTAATGGTGGCGGGCAGAAGCTCTGATGTTGTCTAATAATGGCATTTTACTCCCTTTGAGAGAGGGGGGGCAGGTAATGTACGACCTCAGATGTGAAGTCCAGCGCTTTGCTATAAACCACAGCGATATGTCAAAGAGTGAGAGGGAAAGTCCAACTGAAAAGAGGTTTTAATCATTTCATTTATCAGTTCGCTCTTGCTTTTCGCTCCCCCGCTCCTCTCTAGTTTATCTCCTATGAAGGAGGATATAGAGAAAGAGAGCGAGCGAGAAATCGATACGGAGAACATTACAGTAAAATGTATTGATCAGACACAGAGAGAGGCTTGCGTGCAACGCAGAGATGGCCTAGTGATGCAATGCTTAAAGGAATTTATCCACTGCCTTCTGCATTAACCTTTTATTGACTGCTTTGCCTGTCCATAATTAACACTCACTTTAGCTAAAGTGGTTAGTTTCAGCTGGGACGGCAGGTGTGTGTGCGGGCGAGCGCAGACCGGGCAGACCGGAGTCGAAGTTCAAACGCGCTAAACGTGCCGGGTGGGAGTGTGTGAGCCGCCCCCCAGAAGAACAGAGGTGATAGATCTCCCTCCGCATTCGCTTGCTATTCCTGCAGGCCTGGCTGTCGGGTTATAGAGTTTCAGAGCAAATTGAAATGAATGATTGTAACGTCGATCTCTCTTGAGCGCGGGTCAGATGGGAGAGGTAGACTGCATCTTGAAGAGGTTAATCTGTATGGATGGTTGGCATACATTTTCAAATATACTTCCAACAATCCATACACACACGCGCGCACACGCACACACACTTTACTCTTAACCAGTTTCTGGAAGAAAATGTGACATGAGATCACATACTGATTATTGGAACAGTGGATTTTAAGAAGCTGCTTAACCTTAGAGTTTATTGGATGCTGCAATTTTATGCAACATGTATTTTACGGAATTTTAATTTAGTAAACTCGCTATTGTTGACTGGGTGTTAAACACACTCGGTTTCATATATTTTCCTTGACCTTAGTACATCAAACAAGCCAGACATCCATCACTCCCTTCCACTTCACCGGTCCTTGTGACCTCACCTAATAATTATAACATCATCATTTACAGTTTTAGCACTGCTCCTTAACTGTCCCCTCTAAAGTTTGTACGTCTAAGGGTGTATTTTAGTTTCTTATGGCACACAGCCTCTTTTACAGTCATCTGTTTACTTTCGTTCCCTCTTCTCTGTCTGTTCCAATAATCCAGCAAATGATGAGAGAGTTTAAACTCACACTCATAGACCAGGCCCTCGTATTATTTATGAACTGATGTGCTACATTAGGGTACTTAGTGCATGTTAACGGATGTTATTGTCAAGCCCTGATGCAATATGAGGATGATATATTGTAGCGCAATATGCTAATTTCACCCTCGGTGTGTAATGCAGCCTCTCATGTGGCCGGTGGAGTTGGAGAGACAGCACTTAACTAGAGAGCCACTTCACCATTAAGTGGCCCTTACAAAATATATAACCGCAAATAGTGTCAGAGAGGGGCTGTCCTCTGACCACCGGACAGCACGGACTCATCCATAACACCGGCCTCCTCCAAGCACGACTGGAGGTGGATGAGTTTTTACTGTTGGCTGAGATTGCAAAGAGACGTGTGTTTGTAGGAGACATTTTTGAGATCAGTTTGTGGGCAAAGTGTGCTTCTTCATTATTTAAAGAGGAACCATAAAAATGACTTGGTTGTTAGAGTTTTGAAATTCAGTTGGTTTTGAAGGTCCAGTGTATGAAATGTAGCTGCATCTCGCGGTAACGCCCGTCTCTGGAGCGGGAGCAGCGTGTAGGTACAGCATTGGTGTGTGAACTTCATCAAAAAGCTTTTTTTATGTTGACTGTATCATTTTGATTTGTTTTATCGGTCTGATTCATGCTCTTTTAGATCCACGTAGTACAAGTTATTATTAAAAAGCCATCATGTTTGAAGGATACGATTTAAGTCACTACAGGGTTTACAATCTTTTTTCTCTCACACATGCCTAATATATGCATATAACATGATGTCTATGTAGTTTTATCTGTTATGATGACAGTGGGGTTGAGACAGTACACTGACAGCATAATGCAATCGTTTTCCCCTTATTCATATGTAATATAAGCATAAAATTTGCATAACAAATGTGCTGTTGTGGTTTGGCCCAAGAAAAACTCCTGACAAACGTGTTTTTGGAAGTCATAGCCACTGTTAAGAACACGTTAGACACCACTTACATGTTTTAAAGTTAAACGTTTTTTACTGTCAATACATCTGCATTTTGACTGTAAAGAGTGCACTGTCGCTTTAATTGAGCGTGAGCAGTGCAGTATAAATTGACTGCCCACTGAAATCATCGGTGCACTGCTGCTTATGCACCGCTTCTGCTCCTCCAGCACGCGCTGCTTACGTGTGCGGTATGAATGCTCTCATCTGTTAGGGTTGCGAATTGCAACCAACAGCTCCATCGCTCGCCCCTCTCTTTCGAGGCACTACAGTGGCTGACACAGCAATAAGATGTCGTCACATTTAAGTTTCTTTGTCAAAGAAGATAACATCATATGTGGATAGAAATAGCTAATTTTAAAGGTAATAAAAACATAACGCTTCATTATGTAGGGTCTTTATGCACCTCTAAAGAGTATGTGTATTATATTGCATATCTGTCAATAGATCCTATGATGTGGGATAAGTTACACACTGTACTTGAATATTTATGTAATGAGATTCATTCGATATCAAATGTAACCTTCCCTATGCTTTAAAGTTAGTTGAACATCCACAGTTGAACTGTGTTCTGAAATCTCCAGAAAGTGTTGTCACTCCTCGGGCAACGAGCCTGTCCCTTCATATTAAATTAGGATTTTTATCTTTTACATTAAGAGCATTACACAATTACCTTTAATGTTAAGTTGTGATTGCTCTTCACGCCTAGTTGAAAGGCCATGGTAATCTTTTCCAACGTTTCGGATTAAGGGCAGAAATTCTCTTTTTCTCTTTTGTTTTTGGCTCTTGCACACACAAACAGACATACACAAAAGAGATTCTTCCTCACACACCCAGTTTGTGAGAAGTTATATTGTCGTATTTAGGGGCAAACCACACTGTCAGTGTGTTATTGGTGTGACACAGTGAAATGCAACAACATCAAAGTAGCTCTATGGAATTAAAGCCACAGGCTTCACCTGCCCAGGTGTGAATGACTGAGATATTAATCAGTTCGGGCCAGGTGTGTTTAGATTGTGATTTACACTGCTTACACTTGTAGGATTGCAGAAGTGAATTCCTGAGGCTAAGTTCAAAGGAAGAACAAGGGGATGATACCATACCACACACAGACGTGCATGCTCTCGCTTAAACACACACACACCCAACCTGCGCATGCCGTGTAGTCCTTTACACCGGCATAAACGTGTCATTAAAGAAGGTTATTGTGTGTCGTAAACAAATTAGGAAATGACCGAGTGGACCGCCCCTAGACAAACACACACTTCTTTGTGTGATTAGGACAAAATTGACTCTTCACACTCATACACATTAGTTTGAGGATGCAGAGCCCTTAAAACTGCAGCATACTGTTGGCATCAGTCATTTAAATCTTTATCTTGCTTTTTCTCCCAATAGATGCCAGTCCAGCCTGGCACAGACCTTGCCGCCTGAAGAAGCGCCTGTCGATCGACCCTACTGGAGTAATGAAGACCCTGACATGCCCCTCCCATTTGACCTCTCAGACATCATCAGCCGTGTTGAGTCACTTCTCTGGAGGTGCTTGATAAATGCTTATGAATAAATAGAACATAATAGATGAATACAGTAAAGCATAAATGGATCTATTGTGAATTATTTCTGTTTTTTCTCCTAGAATGTAAAGGAGAGAGAGAGAGAGAAAGAGAAAGAGAGAGAGAGTGAAAGGAAGAAGGATTGTTATGTGGTGAATGATAAAAGAGAGAAGGTCACAAAAATAAAACACACACCTGTTCACGTTCTACCCTGACTCACTTCACCTGAAGACCAACTTTTTTCTTTACACACCACTTTGAGGTCCCCTCGAATGGACTGGCGGATATTTGGATGATAAAGGGTGACATCTGGATGGGACATTTTATTTCGTGTTTCATCAGTATCGTTTACTATCACTTTAACAATAGTGATACAATGACCATGCATAGAAACATATCAGTAGTAGTATACAGTACCTATTCATCAGTATATGTATCCATAAATAAGTTTCAGTTCTCCATAAATCCTTTGAAGCTTTGATCTTTTGGACAGGCATCATATAGATGTATACAGTAAACACGGTTCACTTCTCTTGTGTGTGTGTGTGTGTGTGCACGCGTGCGTGGAAGTGTGTTCGTGCGCTAGTCTGTGTGCCATCTTTAGAGGATGAAAGCAGGATAGAGTCCCACTTAAAATAAAATGACACCACGGAATAAACGTCATGGCATCTTTAACACGTCAAACATGTGCAGTTGCCTTTTGTCTGGCATTTTTGTTGAATTGAAAAGTGCTTTTTGCCTGTGTGTCTGTTTGATTATTTTTAGTAAAAAAGACGAGGTAAAAGTTTTAAAATTAACTTTGTTAATCATGTTTGTCCTTATAGGTGCATGCAGGTTTGAGGCACGCACATGTGTAATTGTTTAGAGCTTTTTATTTCTGTGTGTGATCGAATCTGTGAGTGTGTGTGTGGTGTGTGTGTGTGTACATAAGATGTTTCTTTCCCAAGCTGAGTAGTGTTGATAGGCTCTAGGAGAGCTCGCAACCCTTGCATCCCATAATTCTCACTGCACATCAGCTCCTAACCTTTCAATAACATCTGCCTATCTCTGAAATGCTGCCGGTTTGGGAGGAATGCACTTCAACATCTTTTTTAATGACTGAAGGATGAAGAAAAGCACTCTGGCGTCCTTTGAGCGAATGGAAAAGGGATGACTGTTGAGGCCAAGCAGCTTTCTTTATATGTTTTTCTGTGTCATCAGTGTTAATGTAGAAGGTCCATATAATAGTATTCGATGAAGACGCTTAAATGTGTTTTTTACTTTTGAAGTTTTAGAGTTTTTATTGGTTGCCAAATAATGTGTTTCTGCTGAGTAAATGCTGTGAGGTTGGTATATAAATATATATATATGAATATATAATCTTTCTTTCATTGTGGTTTTCTGTATTCTTCCTCCGGAGTGCCACAAACCCCACTGCTTTTCTGAAAGTGTGTGCAAAGCAAGTTAATGATAGAAATAAAATTCAATGCTTGTTTAGTAATCAGTACATGGTCAGTCATTCTTTCTATAGATTTGTAACCATCATAACAATGATTTGTGTACATATAAACAGTTACAGATGTTCAGTGTTATTTGTATGTGTGTGTCCACGTTGCCTGTAGGTATTGAACATGTTTCCGTTGGTTTGTAGGTGAGTGATGGATGGAAAAGCCTGAGGTAAGCATGTGAGCAGCAAATGGCCATACAGTTAACCTTAGACATGTCTGCACAGGTATGCATTGTTCTGTGAAAGGACGAAGGTCATCAGAAGTTGCTTTTATTAGTAATGGTGAGAGAAAGATGACCAGGTGCTTGTGGAAATCAATGCTGGTGTGTTAGTAAGGATTTTCCAGCATCATGAAGACCAAATGTCTTTAATCATCTACATTACGGAGACAAGGCAACAACTGATCACAATAAGAGATGTCTTTATTCATCTAGAATTCTAGCAAATGTTTGTGCGAGGTTAGGTTTAGGTCATAAAAAACAATTGCAGGCCCCCACCATGACAGATATAACAAATGGGTTTTTTTATCAGGATGTGATTGACAGTTGTGAATTGAAGTTCAAGATGGCATCATAAAGCGATGTTAGGCCAAGTATGGTGTTCCATACTCAGAATTTGTGCTCTGCATTTAACCCACCCAAATGCTCACCCACAGGAGTGAGTTACACACACCCAGAGCAGTGAGCAGCCATTGCTGCGGCGTATAGGGAGCAGTTGGGGGACCGGTGCCTTGCTCAAGGGTCTCACCTCAGCCGTGGTATTGTAGGTGGAGGGGAGCGCTGATCATTCACTCCCCCCCAACTACAATCCCTGCTGGTACTGAAACTCGAACCAACAGACATTTATAAGGACCAATCCGATTTCACATTTAGGAAATATATTTTATACCCTTTATGGAATGATAAGGGAATAAGTTGCCCCACAATGTATTAAACAATTTACATTTCTCACTTTTGTCCACAATCACAATTATATTGTTAATTCCTTCTAGACACATTTCACTAAGTTTGATGCCAGTGACGTCAAATGCCATTGGTTTTGGTGCACATATCAACAGATCAGAGATATTGCAGTCAATTTTAAACAGAATTTTAGGCCGAAAGCTATTGTATGGGTTCAGATTACCCGGAATGTAGTAGATAATGCACATGTGCCTTTTTGAAGCTGCACAGCATTGTGGTTACTGTAAAACTATTGTATGAAATTGCGCAGCATCAACATTCTTCCCATTCTTGTTTACTTGGAAGTAAGGACGTCATACAGGTAAGTAATTAAATAACGAATTTTACTTTTGTTTTGTATTATGATAAATATGCTTGACATGATGAGAAGTTTAAACCCTTCAGACTGTATCATCACATTGCTTTAAGCTGTTAATACATGCAAATGTAGTGGACACAAAGTGTTTCTGCTTTAAAGGTAAACAGTATTCAATCCTTCTGTCTAAAGAAATCAGCTTTTGTCACAAACAGTATTACACCTTTTTACAGTTCATGAAGAGTGTATGCGATATCACCAAATAGAGACTGTGTGATTGTGTGCATGTGCGTGTGTGCGCTCTTGCTTTGCTCAAGAGTCCAAATCTCCACACAGACCGATGAACAAGTTATTTTGTCAGACAGCAAGTCCCAAGAGCTCTGTGTGTGTCTGCGCGTCCAAGTCTCTGTTTGTGTGTCCACATGATGAACACATAATGCAGTTCTACCTGTTAACCATCAGTGAGTGGACCTGTCAGTCCCGTGACTTACTCCCTGATGCTGCCATGACAACACTCCTCAGTGTAGTGCGGGTTAAACGGCTACTCACACCCGTCATGGCTGCCCAAGCAGCAGAGACTAAAAACATTGTTGCTTGACCTTACAGTTCTGTGACAATACTCTGCAGATTTTGGAGAGGAAAGGGGCGGTGTGTTACTGTGATTCTTTTGTTTAAATGCTGTTGTTAAACTTTATTTAAAATGCGTTTATTAAAAGTTATATTGCATTTAAAGCTCACTGCAAAGCTTCACAATTTTCACTGGGCTCATTGCTGTATTCTGTGTTTATTTTATCCATAAATAGAAAAAAAGGATGCTGCTTTAGATATACATAGCTATGAATTTTGGGAGAAACAAAGCCATTTGCTTCACTCATTCCGGGACGCAGTGATCTAGTGCCTTTTCTGCAGCGTGCGTCTTTGTTTGTGATGGAACGGATTTGGCTTTTGACTGATAAACCGATAGTGTTTTGAAACTCTTGGAGCACATTTTTGCCACTTGAGTGAAGGGACACTGCTGTGATCTGGGTTAAAAGATTCCAGTGTGTGTGTCTGTGCTGTTGTCAGTTTCATTCTGCTATACTCAGCTGTGACCTGACTTTTGGGATGTATTTGCAGCGTGTGTGTTTGTGTGCGCTTCAGTTTAGCCTTCTGAAGTCCTTCCATACTCAAAACCCCCCATTTCTCTCAGTCCTTTTCTGATATGTAGAAGTGGCTGTCATATTGCTTGACCCATTTAATGCCCCACAGCACCGGCCACCACTGCTTCCAATAACCTCAAATATACCAGTGCCACTAAAGTGGACACAGAATGGATAAATCTGCTTATTTGATGGGAATTAAGATGTTTCTATAGGCCCGCGAGATTAGATGAAGAGGGAAAAGGCTAGATATATTCATCAGGTACGATATTCACCTTATCTTCTCCGACCTTGAGGGGTATGTGCGTATGGCCACTTCGTTCTCAAACACACACCTACACACTCGACGTGGCTAGCCGGCGCTCTCCTCTCTGGTCTTTGATTGACAGGTGCTGAAATGAGCCTCTGAATAGCTTTGGGCTTCAGTCTCCCAAATAACTCGCCCGTCAAATTACATCCCGCCCTCCTCACTCGCCCGGTCGCCTGGGAGACCTATTTATTTGTCTGTTTATTTGCTTGGTTTAAATATTTGGTGGGGAAAATATTGAATTTTTGTCCCCCGGTCAAAGTGCTCATATTTAGTTAATAACAAGAGGAGAGAAGGTTGTTTGCTCTGAGAGAAAGAGAGGACAGTGAAGGAGAAAAGGGAAAGGGGAGGGTATATATTTATTTTATATAAGGAAGTCTTTGGAGACGGAAAACGACCTCTGAGACTCTCTGTTAACACTTTACTGGACTGTTATGTTAAAACTATGAAAAGCTAAATTGGTATTTGAAACGTTATTAAATTATCTGTAAATGTGGCTGGTTACAAACCACCAACCCCAAATATGAACATGTACATACTGACAAGAAGCATTATACTTATTTTTATTATTTATTTAGACATTTGGCAGACGCTTTTATCCAAAGCGACTAACATTGCTTTATCCTATACATTTTACATAGGTATTTGCAATCCCCTGGGATCGAACCCACAACCCAGGCTTAAACTGGGTGTAAAGGCCCGACTCGACCTCATGAATATATTTTGTCTCTTACACAGTGGTTCTCAAACTGGGGGCCCCAAGATGGATCCAGGCGGGCCACCGATTTTGTGGCATTTTATGACATTTAATAAAATATAAATTTATGCAATCAAACATCAGAAAAATGAGACCATCAACCAAAAGAATTGATGTTCTTGCATTGTATAACTGGACGTGTTTGTGGTTTAATTAAAATTATAAGTTTAGAATTATACATTTTTCTTTGGGGGGGCGCAAAGTGATGCACTCAACACAAAGGGAGCAAGGAAAAGGTTGAAAACCACTGCTCTAACATACATAGTGCTCACTCCTTGGTGTTATCAGTAGTGTTGAAGAGTGTATTCATCCGCTGTTAAATCTCAGACTTCCACCCCCATTGTTTTTGTCTCCTGTCACAAACAGAAACAGCATTGAGGTAGAGAGATGAGTGAGACGGGAGAGATTAAGCCCCCAGCTAGAGAGATGAGTGATTTCATATCCCCTCATATTACAAAGTTAATGTGTGTGTCATTCTGCCCCTCCCTGCCTATTGATTCCTGTTTAAAGGCAATGGTTTGTCAATACCTCGGCTCTCACCACACGTCTCCTTTTACTCATAAATAAAGTGCACAGCATTGACGGATCAACCCTCGTCTGTAAAAGCACACATGGTAATGAAGACAGCCACACACGTAAACACACACACATACAGTCCGTATCGGTTAAAGCATACGTGCTAATCAAAAGTGGCTTGAAGAGTACCTAAGGGAGTTACACACAAATACTCACAGGCTCTCGCTCCAATCATGGTAATTGGCCAGCAGCGCAGTCGTTGTTTAACGTCGCCCGTTGGTGGGGAGACGCCTGCTCTAGTTTCATCGATTTCTCTCCGTTCATTGTTTTTCATTTGACATCAACCAACCTCACGCCCCTCCTCGCCTTGTGTAGGTCAGCTCCAAAGGTTGTGTTTGGTCATTTGTCAGACAGCGGTAGCCGAAAGCGCACACGTTTATCATCTCGGTCAATTATAGATCATACACGGCAGCTCGGTTGCTTTGGCCTGACCGGTACATTTATTCTCAATGGTGGCACAATGTTTCAGCCCGGGTTACATTTCAATAAAAAATGAAAGACATTAATATTACTGTAGATAGAGGTGATGAATTGGCTCTGTGTGTTCCGTTCTCAAATAACGTCTTAGGAAAAAAATTATGAACTGAAATGTGCTTTGCTAATAAGTTTGCACTTGATCAAGCAAATAACTGCGGTGCAACATGAAGAATGACCAAGTCATTTTAAACAAATATATTGTGAAATCCAACTTGGGCTACAAAATGTCCATTCAGAAAGTCTCACTGTGGAAAACTGGGGCTCATACATCACATTGTTCTAAAATCAAACCCAAAGTTGGATTATTGTTAATGTGTTTTTGTCTCTTTGAGAGAGATACGTCCTGTAGAAGCAGTCATCGTTAATATATCTTCACAGGTCAACGTAACCGCACTGAATAATCCAAAAATAGTGAGGCTGCTATGACTCATATGGTATGTTCTGTGGACAGACAAAGCCTGTCTTAACACAGGTGAGGTAAAAGTCCCAACAACATCATAACAGTGTCATTGTGAGAACGCACTGGTCTCTAGGCTTGTGAAGTCATTGAATGTAGGTTTGTGTGTGACCACTTTATAAACATTTCAAACTTTAGAACAACATTGACGCTACCATTCAAAGGTTTAGGGTTACTTGCTTATTAATTTATAATTAGTATAATGTTTATGTTATATATATTTAACATATTTTATTTAAATACAGAATAACACAAATGTTACTATTTGCATTATGTTGCTTAAAATCCAAATACAATAAAATAGAAGTAGAAGATGGAGCTTTGCCAAGAATTTGTAGAAATGTCCACTTATCATTTCATCAACCATCTTCTTTAGGTATCACCATTGGATGCTTTTTCAACAGTATTGAAAAAGTCTGTGGTAGGCTGATGATCTGACTTTCTTTATTATTCGGTCTTCCATTTAACATTTTTGAGATCATTAGAAACAAGTGACCCTAAACCAGTAAGTACAAATGATTTAACATGTAAGCAAAACATTTCTTAGACTTAAATTTGCTAGTAAATTTGATTATGATGTTGGACTGTTATATCTGATGTAATCTTCATCGAGGTAAATGACACACAAACACATACAAACATTATACCAATGAAGACGTTACGACTAGAGTGTCCTGTAAATTTGACCTCAACTGTTCAGAAAATATGTAACTTAAACTGTGGCAGCAAAGTTATAAAGTTATTTTGATTAAAATAATGAAAATACATTTGAAATAAGTACTTGAATTACAAAAATTAAATTTGTTTTAGTTATTCACCTGACGTGAAATAGTTTATTGTAGACCCTGAAGTGAAGGAAAAGTGACCAATTTGTCAGATATGGTGAACCATACCCGAAATGTGATCTCTGCATTTAAACTGTCCACTGAGAAGTGAACCCACGCACAGCAAGTCGTGAACACACGTACATGAGCACACACAAGCCTCACCTTTTCTAAGCAAGCTTTGTTTGCATTATGACTTAATCCGAGTGATGTGAACTTTTAAGCGTCTCACAGAGAGAGGTTTATCCATGTAGTGAGGGTAAGAGCCCCAGTCCCAGTCCCAGGTGCACTGTATATAAGTGTTCAGAGCGACTCTGTGGTAATTCTTCCTCTCTCCTGCTTCCGGCTCAGTCTGTGCCCCAGCATGCATTGCAGGCATGACCTCAAAGCTAAATACTATGCCTGCACTTAAAAGAGTGCACACCGGGGTCCAGGCCTTGAAGTTAGTCAGCATGAAACAACAGGATTATTGTATTACAGTCTGTGTGTAAAAAGAAAAGAGAGACTCGGTTGAGGTTGCTCTTCCGTTGTCTTGCGCTGTGTTGATAGTCAGATGATATCTCCAAATATTGCTTGAGGGCAAAGGCACATTTGGAGGCTCCCAGTGTGTGTTCCCAATATCATTAATGCTATTTTATATTATTATTATTATTTGTATGATATTTTTATTGTTGTTTAGAGAGCGACTGTCATTGAAAATCAACTCCCCTTTGTTCTTTGCTCTTTTCCTGTGAAGGGTGGCAGATATGCCTTTCTTCTTCTCTCCCTTGTTCCTCTCCTCTCTTGCTCTGTCCAGGGAGTCATTATTGCTTTGGTAAATATTTCATAGCCTTCAATACCTCTGCACACAAACATTTGACAACCTTTCACTCTCCCTCTCTCTCTTTCTCTCTCTCTCTCTCATTCTCTCTCTCTGTCTCACACACACGTATGCACAGATCACAGATCAAAACTGCTCCCTCCTGCTGCTCCGCCTTGCAAGTTACATCTGCAGGTTTTGCACACGCACACACAACACAGACATTGAGTTTTCTGTTTTATGAAATAAAGGAGATCTTTCCTGGAAGTTGTCATCTCTGTGGCCAACACTTCTTAGCTTCTCTGCAGCTTGACTGAGAGCTTTCCCAAACATTGCTCCTTGTGCAGATGAAAGGAAGAGGTTCATAGGTGGCTGGTTAGCTTGTGAAAAATATGATGTTTGTTTGTGTATGTACGTGCATGTGTGAATACTAAGATCATTTCTAACCTTGAAAAGGCCTGTAATCCATCTTTCTGTGTTGTGTATCTTCCGTTCCGTTCCTTACTATCTTTCATTTTAGAGGGAAGCGAAAGGTAAAGTTCAAGATGAAATATATGTGTTAGTGTGTATGAATGCGGTCAGACTTGGCCTCATAACACTTAAAGTCACTCTTTCATATTAATATACATAACTTAGTTATTTCCTCTGCAGTATAGAATTTTTAAAGGCCCTCTAATGTAGCCCTTTTACAACATGTGACATAAATCTTGGGAGTCCACAGAATGTGTCTATGAAATTTCAGCTCAAAATACACCACCATCTTTAATTATATTGTGCCCTACAAGTCTATTTTTCCCTGTGAGGAAAAACAAGCTGTTGTGTGTGTCTCTTTAAATGCAAACGAGCTGCTGGTCTCCGCCCCCTTTCCAGCAGATAACGCAGGAACATACGTCTTCCGAAAACCGAAAACATGCTCTCTATGAGTGAGTGCACAAATGCGTCATATGTCTTAACAACACGCACATTGTTTTTACACTTGACGATACAGGTACAAACGCATCATATTTATAAAAAACGATGCATGGTACAAACAAGAGGTCAACCAATATTGGATTTTGCCGATATCTAAGGTGAACAGTCCCTACCGATAACGATTAATTACCGATAGTTTTTTTAATGGTTTATTTCATATAAAAAAAACACACAAAGTAAATTAGCAATGAAGTGTATTACATCAATAAACATGTTGCTTAAACCATTAAACTGTATTGTACTTTCAAATAAAACCCATAAATATTAACCTCCAGTACACAAAACTCACAAATGCCTATCCATAGTAACAATAATAAAATGTAAATGTTCTGTGTGTATTTTTGTCTATTTGTCTACTAATGTAAGCGCTCTCTTAGCCCTGTCGGCAAAATACTGCTGTTCCCCACTAAATGCAGCATATAAATGAATTACTTTTTACATCATGTTTACCGCAATTGGCACTTTCTTATCATTGTGAAACTTTTAAACCCCCATCTGATGTATTCCGCTCCGTGCAAACTGTGGTCTCGCGTCTCCAAACCATAAAATGTATAGCTTCAAACTAAACAGGCTTTCAGTTTTATTTCCACATCTAGATGTTGCTTTTTTACACTATTCTTGGAACTCTCCACCTGTGTATCACAGTAGAGCTGATAATACATGGAACAAACACGTCATTTGTTTAAAAACTAAAAACTTGACCCATTACAACATTCGTTTGTGAAGCATCCCGGTGTAAAGTGACTTCACCTGATGTCTTCTGCACATTCCGTTGAGAAATAAAACTAATCCACAATATCTTCAGAGGCTTTATGTCGGGAGTAAATGAAGACTTGTGTTCAGTCTTGCAACCAACAACAAACACTGTGTTTGTTACAAAACATTCTTGTAGCTAACTGTAAGTAGTCCAGCATGAAAACAATGGTGGGCAGTGTTCACCTCGATGAGGGCGGAGACAGCAGAGTCCATCAGCAGTCATAGGGAGGAGCTCAATCAATGTGACGTCAAGTATCTGACAGCATGCCAACAGATCATTCAAGAGGACAGTTGAGGTTTATTGGAGATTTAAAACAAATAATCTGTGAATTTTTTACAACGCTAGGATGGTTCTGTACACAGACTCCTGACACAGATACTGTAGGACTATGTTCAAACAACATTTAAAAGTGCATTTTCTGGATTAGGGGGGCTGTAAAGTAGTTTTTTATGTTCTTGATTTCAAACAGAGCATTTGCTTTATTACTGCGATAGTGGAAAGTTCTCTATTGAAATCTTCATGGACATTTATGGATTCTAACTGGGATACTTTTAGAAAAAAGGTTGTGACAAATATTTTGGCTTCACCTTCTGTTCAGTAGATTTGATACCAACAACAGTAGCATGTTTTCCTTCTCAAGAGATGTTTTTATCTTCAAAAACCTTAAAACTGTATTATATAATGTAAAGATGTCTGATCCAGCGTATATACCTACTGTAATATTATACAATACTATTATATTATATTATATTTCTACTATATAACAGTTGGTTTCTGTCCTTGAATTTGATTAGACTAAAGGTGTTCCAAGAAGGCTGATATAAGACCAGAATAGAACTGATATGCTGTAATGTTTTGTAATATTTGGCCACAGTATCAAAAAGTTTTTTACTACGTTCATTATTATGCTAACTTATCGAATCGCTTCAGTGGTTTGTCCATATTATGTCATCAAGTCACAGCTTTGCTGTCTCTTTATTGTCTTTGTAAATACGTATTAAGTATACATCTTAACTTTTAAAAAGTCTAAAAATGCAAATGGTATTATGAACATGTTCAAATTTAGACTATTCCCTAAATATTTTATTAGCACATTAAAAGCGATTGTTTAGATGTTGAGATGTGTAGCTACCACCAGTGGCAGCAAAAAGATAGATCCCACTTCATGACACCCTCCTGAAAATTCTGTGACTAGCAGGAAACCTGCAGTTGTACTGACTTAAAATGAGCTTAAAATTCTGACTTAAAACCAGAATTGAGAAAAATCTTCAATAGTGATGTTTTCATAGCGAGTCGCTAAAGAAAGATCCTCATCATTAAATGACACTCCTCATGAACTTTCATTAATCTAGTGATCACAAAAAGAACTAATCGCTTAGAGAGAACTCACAGTGTGCAGCTGGAGATGGATTGGAAAAATAGAGGTAAATGATAAGGAATTAAGTGCATTTTATTCCACTTTAAAGCCTCTGGCTGAAAGAAATAGCAGTAAAGTTAAATGTCATGAAAAGTTATAGAGAGTAGAAAAGAAAACTGAAGAGGAAAAGCAGTGGAATGAGTGGATTAAGCTTTTGAATGCTGTAATCCAGCCAAAACAGAGAAGAAAATAGATAAACAAGTGGAAAGCTATTGTCAGATGTGTAGGCCCCAGTGCTGCAGCCTGCGGGTTAAACTGTGGGTTAAAGCCTTTGCAGCTATATCTTTCTGTAAACAAGACACTTCATGATTGTTTACGAGGTTATTATTATAGAACCTAATCATAGACACATTAGTGGTCTTCTGTGGTTGCTCTCGAATACTGATCCCGGACCTGTTTTTAAGTGTCTGTAATTCAGAGGCCCGTCTCTACTGCTGAAGGGGATTTTCTCTGTGATCTGCCTCTGTTCCTTTCTCTTTAGCCCCTAACTCTATCATTTAACAGATGCATTATTCAGTGTTTAAACAATGCCAGAGGGGCTGTGAGTCGCTCTTTGTACAGGACACACACACATATCAGGCTATAGCACAGCTAGCATTAATAATGCACTGTATGCCAAGGAGAAGCCAGATTTACCTCAGTCTGGTTAAGCACCATTTTAGACTGAAACCGTTTGATTATACAATTGGGGAAATACTTTTTTTCTACATTTTAGTGTTGGCCAGTGCGGTTCAGACCTGGTACTACAAGGATAGTTCATCCATAAATAAATATTCTGTCATCATTTATGCACCCAGATGTCCATTCTACTCACTTTGTGAAACACAAAAGAAGATATTCAGAGAAAAGTCTCAGTTGTTTTCTCAGTGGTTGTCTGCATAATGGAAGGCAGTGTTGTTTGATTTCCAACATTTTTTTAAATATCTTTTGTGTTCTGCAGAAGAAAGTCATACAGAGTCGGACAGACATGAGGGTGTGTAAATGATGACAGAATTTTCATTTTTAAGTGAACCCGTCCTATGTTTTCAGCAGACTGGTGGAGAATGTTTGGGTACAAAATATGTTCTTAAGACCAGACGGAAAAATAGACAGGAAAAAGGAATTCAGATCAACAGCAGGTGTGTTTGCACGTTGTTTGTAATCATGTGTTACTGTTATATCGAACCATGAACAAAAACCCTGTCTGTGAGTTTGTGTATGTGTGCTTGTGTACGTTTAAACCCATTTATCTTGCAGACAGACTGAGCACTAAAGGTGTATAAATTAAATTTCTTTATTTTGAATTTCACCCCGAGCAATTCAGTAAATTGCATCTTGAAATGGGAGTAAAACTCAATGAGATTTCAGATGAATCGGATATATTACTCGCACATCCACTCAAAGTGTCCCTCCTGTTGCTGTGCTAGTGTAGTTCTGTGTATTAACATTTTAAACTGCTTTTCCGTTCCCTTTCTCGCTACGGTAGACCTCCGAGACTCCACTTCAAACCAAATCCGGAAGCCGTAACTACACTTGCGAATAACTCTTCACATTAACATTATAAAGACTGTTCAAAAGTTGCAAATAAATAGCATTACATTTTTCATGCCTAGTCAGACCCCGGTCTGGCATGAAATTAATCAAAAAGGTGCTTCTTTTACCGCCAGGGGACGAGAGAGAAAAAAGAGGGAAAGAAGAAAGGAACTGTCATTTCATATAGCAAGTTAGCTGCTTAATTTGATCTTTGTAAAGCTAAGTTGCTCCAGGTAAGCAGCATACAGCAGTGCTTATAGCCTCAGGGCCAAAAGAGACAGAAAGAACCCTTAGAGAGTTCCCTCTCTTGCTCATCCGTTCTCTCTCTTTCTCTCTTCCTGAACCTCCTCTGAAGTTGCCCTTGGTTCTACATGTGTAGTGGTAATTATGAATGAGGAAGAGTTAGATCGGTACAAACCCATCAAACATTTTACAGCTCGCTGCTATTGTAATAAAGATCAATGAACATCATATCACTGCTTGTCCTGAGATTTGGGAGGGGGTGAGAACATTCTTTTTCTTTCTTTTTCATTCTTTCAATCTATAGCTCTCTCATCATCCGTGCCAAAGGGAAGCATATCAGTTTTAATTGTCATTGCTGGGTTTTGAGAGACTATAGACCTGGAGAGATTCAGGAGACTTTGAGAATTAAAGGGAGACGAAGAGTGATTTGAGAGGGAAGGTGGAAGAGAGTGACAGACAAATGAGTCAACATACATATACACAAAATATTGTTTCTCTCTCCCACTCTAAACATCTCAGACTTACCTGTAACTTTATATGGAAAAATTACAATCTTTCTTTCTTTCTTTCTTCAGAAATAAATGTGTCTTTCTTAAAGGGCTGCTTCCTATATCTCTCCTCCGTCAGCCTGTGATTAATGTACTCAGAATCACTTCATGGGTGATTAAACTCACAAATAAGTATCTTGGTAACACATTAAAAATGAGTCACTGTCACAGAAAGAAGAATACAGTCCTGCTTGTGATACAGAGAGTGGCTTAAAGTGATTTCCAAGCTTGTCAAAACTCCTTAGTGCTTTTTTCAATTACAAATGTATTTTCTTAATCACGTTACCTTGTTATCATTTCTGAAAAAAACAATCTAAAGCATATGTGTGTGCTCAGCTCTGAGTTGCACTTTACCACTGCAGCTTAAAAAAGTCATTTTAATATGTTCGACAACAATGATGGATTCTTATCAGCTTTATAAACCCACTCGATTGTGTCTTAGCGTTTTTTTTTCCATCTAATATGACTATTCCAATCTTCCAGTGCAATCGAAGCTTGTTGGCATTTAAACTTGAAAAGACATCAGATATCTTGCCAAGGTGTTAGAAGTTTCAATCAAATATTGTTTTGGATGATAATTTTATCAGATGAGAACGAATCGCAAATCGTCTTATCAGAGTCATTATTTTAATCCCTCGTTCTGCGGACAGGGCTTAATTGATTCACCAGCGCTGAGGGTTTTTTAAGAGATAATGCGGGGGTCGACTGGGGTCAAAACGATGTTTGCACACAAACCTACTAGGGTTCCATATGCCTTTATTTGCCCTTTAGACGTGCTTTCAACCCTATGACAAATTGTGTTGTTTTTCTGTACTGTATCCTGTTCCCTGGAACTTAGAATTAGTGAAACTAAACTAATATATTTTGCTATGCTTGTTATTACGGACATAAATGAATAGTTCACCCCAAAACAAAAATTCTGTCATCATTTACTTACCCTCTAGACATTTTAAACCCGTGTGACTTTCTTTCTTCTGGAAAACACATGAGAAGATATTTTGAAGGATGTTGGTAAACAAAAATCGTTGGTCTCCATTGACTTCTATTGTATGGACATGAAACCAATGCAAATCTATTGGGATTTGTGCTTTCCGTTTACCAGCATCACTCAAAATATCTTTTTTTTTGTGTTCCTGCAGGTTTGAATTGATAAGAGGGTGAGTAAATGATAACAGAATTTTCATTTTCGGGCGACTATCCCTTTAATTCACACACTTCAGCACAGTATTGTGTGTGTTAGAGAGTTACATCCTTGTAAAGCATCCTTGCATCTTTGCAGATTAGCCTGGTAATGAATTTCACTCACTCTCCGGTCAAACATCCTTTAAGTGTTATGTAGAATGTTATTCATTCTGTTCTTGCAGAAAGAGTCGTACACATTAAATTGTGTGGCACACAATCCTCCGTCTGCAGATCTTTATAGAGACGTCAGTGATTTATACAAAGCTCATTGTCTGCCTAAACTTTTCACCTGTTCAGGCCATTGATGAAGTTCATCCGTTGCTGTCAGACATGCTTTGTTTCATTGTCCCACACAACCCTGCCTATGCTTAGTCAGAGTCTTCTAACCCTGCAGGCAACAGCTAATTGAGAGCTCTGGGCTGGAGACGTACAGCCAAAAGAGAAGTCAGAAAGTTTTTTTAATGCATTGCTTTCATTGTGTTTGTCTTGTGTTTGCATACACATCGGTAATCCTGACTGCATTTTCTCCATCGAAACCTGACCAGCCCATAGACATCTTACCCCAACCTCTGCACTGCTTGGCCCAAAAGCCTCTATTAATCAAAGTCTAATTGAATTCCAGCAAACACATAAAACTCTGATTGGGTTTAGTTATTTCATTTTGCAAACACATGTCTCTGGTGAACCGTGTAAAGTGATATGCAGTGGTGAGCCATGTCATCTGGAACTGTCTCGCTGCTCTGGCTGATGTTTAATAAGCAGAAACATGTGTTGTCCCCGATTTGACTGCCATAGCTGGCCTGATGTCCGGGAAGGGCCATACTTCTGGATTCAGCCTCATCGTCTTCTATCTTTGATTAATGCTCTGTGATTTTATTTGCATGAGATGGCTGTTGCGACCGCTCTTTTCTTCTATCTGACCTGCTATACTTCAGTCTGGAATCGCGGCAAGACAACAGTGAAAATATTTCCATCAAAGCCGACCAACACTGGAAAAATGAATGTAAATGATCAGCAGCTGTCGGCGTGATACCACGTTTCAAACTTCGGAGCATCAGAAGGGAAGCTTTTGTAATGCTTGTCTTGAGGGGGCGCCGATCTCGAGGTGTGCACATCGTAACAGAGATAGGGAGATCCATATGTCTCTGTTCAACCAGTCACTGCATATTATCCATGATACTCTACGGAAAGTTGTGCATGTGTAAATACAAAGCTCCACTCTGTTTTTAGAAGCTGTGTGCTGCCGTGTAAAGTAAAGTCTTACTGCAAGATGTTGTCTGGTTCGATCATTTAATACACATTCAAAGTGGTTTGGAAATGGCTGAGGCTGGTGTGGTCTGAAGCCCTAATAGAAGCTCTTCGCCTTCATTAATACATCCACAGACTTGTGATCTTACCAGAAAAACACAGAGCCAAAGTACAAAGCACTTGTCAACGGTTAACAGTTGCTGTGTTACCACACATAGATCAGATTGGAGGTTTTTCCCCTTTTCTCCCTTTTAAAGCACCAGCTGTCGCCGTCAATGTTCTGTCGCCGCCTAACCAAACTTCCCGACCAGAGATTAGTGGTGCAGGCCGATGATTCTGCAGATGGTTAAAAAGTACGCCCTAGGCGGTTTCATCGGACACACGCCTGGCTCGAAGTTAACTTCTGCTGTGTTTGTTGATCGGTCTGGCTAGTGGCCAATCATATAGCTATTTATATGTTATTTAATTTATATTAATATTACATTGTATTAATATTTTATTGAACAGTAATTTTATTAAATAAAAAAATTGTTGAATTTTATTTTATTTTCATTTTCTTAAATAAACAATTTGTTGAATGGTTGGTGTTACTTTGTTGCATTTAAGTTGGGGTAAGTAATGGTTCTTCCACTGGTTATTAAACTAGACATATTCTAAACTTGCTGCCTAATGTAATTAACTTATTTATTTTGCTTGTTATCAGAATTATTCTACAGGGACTCAATTCTTTGCAGACGCTTTCCGGAAGTTACGTTTTGGCCTCATAAGCGCACATGCACAGTTACGTTGGTTTATTTTGTTGCCGGTAAAACCGTCTACTCCAGGATGAGTCTCATGATAAAAACGTGCATTCTTTATGAAATCTCTGTTATACTCATCTTGTCCTCAATAATAATTTTGCATGTATGAGTGCCAGAAGTCACATTTTCAGCCTTCTTTAGCTGAACTCGATGTAAACAGCACAACTCATGTATCCAGTGCTATTCTCAGAAGGTTGCTCTGCCATCTTCAATTAATTAGATGTTACTATGTTTTTTTCAGAGCAACTTTCATGAGAATGTTGAATTTATTAATGCAGCTTGTTCAACCTGTAGTGAATATATTCACTGTCATTCATAATGATCTCGCCGAGACTAATTCCCTTTAACCCAATATCCCTTATAATTCATCAGTGTTGTCTCTCACCTTGAGGTACACCTAGTAAACGTGTAAAACATTCCTAGGCGATTTGCTACATTTTAATAACTTTGCAGGCTCGACCACAGAGACCTGATATCATTTACCGGCTTTTAAGAGTTTTGCCGTACGCTGGGATGCCAACTCTTGTCCTCGAGAGAAGAGCCATGTCCAAAACCAACAGACGGGACAAGCGGGCCATTTCTTTAGAAATTGGGTTTTCAGTTTCTGCACATATTTTTCCAGCCACGCTGCAAGGCCACGATAAAATGAACATCTGCCCCCCCAGAGCAGAGTTTACCTGAGTGTGTGTGTCAGGAGATATCCTGCCTAATGACTCTGGAAGTTACACAGAGGGGCTTTCTGGCTGTGGTTTCAGAGAGCCCTCCACTCCACTAAAAGTGTCATTCCACGGATAAAATGTGATCTTTTTGCTAATGAACGACATGCTTCGTTTCTCTTGCTCGCACACCTCCTGCTCCGGCTTCTAGTGGGAGCGGCACTGAAGGATGCTCTGTTATTTCATCCTGCTCACATGAAGCGTTATTGGCCACTGTAAACTCTTGAAGCTACTTGTGGGTAAATTCACTGATTCAAAAAGAGAGATTGTGTTGAAGAACGTTCCAGTGTATATAATACCTTAACTGTTTGCATTTTAGAAAATAAGTGTGTGTATGTTTCGGCATGTTTACTTTAAACCGTACCAATATGTGAGGTGAGACATTTTGGCATTTGGCGGTGTGCATGAACAGCGGTTTCACGCACATCACTTTCACCTCGTCCGGCCACACTCACCTCCTCATCCCTCCTTCCCACTCCTCCACATGAGCCTCGCTCCCTCTCTCCCCCTCGTTCAGTCAAACGCTAGTCTAGCTGTCATTGGAATATATGTTTCACAAGCAGTAGTGGGACAGTAAAACTCTCCAGCCTTAGTGTTATTCTAGCTGGACTAACAGGCACCGCTCTGTGAGTTATACCACCCTCCTAAAGTGGACAACATGTCAACATTTTTTTTCTTTTAAATATCAGCCTCCAACATTCAGGCTCAAGTAGCTCATTATAAACCCGCCGTAACAGTGTGGTGTTTGAAAAGTGTGTTGCGGTTTGTTCCTGGCATGTTACGCAGTCTAATTGGAATCCGAAATGGAAGAGATGATTGAGACGCAATGGCAAAGGAACGGTTTGGTGACTAGAATCCATCTCTGTGAGGGAGTCTAGAACCGCTCATTTTGTGTTACGCTGGTGAACAAGAGAGAAAACAGAAAGCCCTGAGGTTCTCCGTATTATATTAGTCTTAGACATTAGTCATAATCAGACCCACATGGATTTTGCCAGCACAGTATACACCCATCACTCAAAAAGTTGTATGATTCACTGCCTTTTGCAGGTTCATTTATTAAATATTTTCGATAATTTAATTATGCTTTCAGTAGGACTATAGTGCTGTTGGCTCCGTTTAATGCGTTGCACTGGGATTTAAAGGTCCAGTGTATACATTTTTTTAGTGACATCTAGTGGTGAGGTTGTGAATTGAAACCAACGGCTCGCTCCACCCACTGACACAGAACTAAGATGTCATCACATCAAGGAGATAACGCATTTACGAAATGTAGAGCAGTTTGTCCATTTAGGGCATTTAGAAACAACATGGCGAATTCCATGCAAAGTGATCCGCAGTAGATAGAAATAGCTCACTCTAAGGTAATAAAAACATATCGCTTCATCATCTTTATACACATATGAAGACATAGTTTTGTAAATTATATTGTATTTCCGTCAATAGATCCTCCAAAAAATTACACACAGCACCCTTAAAGCCACCCAGGTTTTCTTCCAACAGTTCTCATCCTTACTGTTACTGTTACTGTTACTGTTACTGTTACTGTTACTGTTACTGTTACTGTTACTGTTACTGTTACTGTTACTGTTACAAACCATATCTTTCTCATGTTTTCACATTTTGCAGTATGGTCAGCATGTAATGTTTCAGAGACTATGAGTCACTTTACATATGTTTACCTGCTATCTGATAAAGCCAAAGTTGTAATATCTGTTATCTCTCTCTGGCCACTGACATGCTAATAAATGTGTCCATAAATTGAATTTGTGCGCTTGAAAAAGAGCAGGGATATCTGGGATATAAGGGCAACGTAGTGTCTGATTGGCTCCAGCCGGGGTTGTATAGCTACAGTGTGGAAAGCCAGTCTGGCTGCTGCGGTGTATGTATGTGTGAGTGAGTTGTGGTAAGGAGGTGGAAAGTAAAGCGAGTCTGAAGCTTAGCCAAGTAAAATAAAGACTTCTTTATTGGTGTTCAAAAATCATTTGATTGAATTTGCACAAATACAGGAGTGGCAGAGTGTGTGTTGATGGAGCGTGTGATCATTTATGCGCATGTGTGTGTGGTATACACATTATATGTGTGCATGTGCATTATCTCCTTCTTCAAAATCTATTCTACAATTGTGTTCAGTAATTTCCATCTACAGTAGCTGCTCGGTGGCAACATGGTATTCAAAAGAAACCCTGATAGACCTTTAATGTTTTGGCACCAGATAAAGTCCCTCTCAGCTGGGTTTAATTCTCTGTGCTCCAAGAATGTCTGACCAGCGAGTTCTACCTCTTCTCACCGACTCCTCCCAGGTCTATTATATCAGTCAAGTCCGTGTGAGGAGCTTTAAAGGGGATGTAATTTGTGTTTAGACCACAAGCCATTTTTAAGCAGTCTGTGTGCCAAAGGTACATGTAGGACAGGGCTGAGCTTCCTGAAAGAACATTGCAGATTTCCCAAAGATATCACTAGATCTTTGGTTAGGCGGTCCAAAAAGCCATGAATTCAATTGTTTTTATAGAATAGAATTTCTTTCTGATTGTCAAAATGATTTAATTTAATGTATGATGCTTTCCCATTCTTTTGCACAAGGCGCCTTCAAACACGCACATGCACATACAGCTGTGTGCTGGTGCGTGCTCGTGTGTGTGCTGTTACAGAGGTAACAGGAGGTCGGTGTTTTGCTTTGGTTACTCTATCATTAGACATACTGTCCTCTCTCTCTTGTTCAGTCCTTCAAATTTGTTTTGGGTGTGAGTTCATACTCATAAATAAAAGGCACCGTGAAAGGCAGGCAGATGCTCCCTCTGAAACTAAGGGAACATTGGGAGAGACACATTGAATGCATTTCAAGTTTCCACTTGTACAATGCCTTTAGGGACAGTCATGAGTATTTGTCTGCTAAAACATGGCATTAAGAGGCGTGTAAAACATACACACACACAGAGAGAACACAGATATCCTTAATCTTGCATTTATCTATCCCCGTCCTTAATATAAATATACATATATTTAATGTTCAAAAGTCTTCATTTATTTTAAATACAGACGTCTAAACGTTGTGTGTCTGAATGTCTGGCTTGTGAATTACTTTATTTATAAATAACTCCAATTATATTATTGGTTATTGACAAACTTAATTTTGCTTTTAATAATTCATTGTAGTTATTCTGTTTTTGTTCTCTCTCTGTGTGGGACCTCAAAACGTTTTAATCTCAGTAGCAATGTTAACGTTTTTAGTTTTATCTCTGTGTTTGTATTAGAGTAAATCTGTTTTCAATATTGTAATGACTGTACAACAGAAATGTCATCAGTTTCCCCTTCACAGCCTCCTTTTGTAATCGTCAATAACCATTAGCAAATGCAACTTATTTTCTCGCACCCTTCACAAGGCTGTCCTCCGAATGACCCGTGAGTGCTTTTTTCCTTCCAGTGAAGTTTGGAGAGTTAAGAAGTGAATGAGTGTCTCGCTCTCATCGTCACTCGCTCATTTAATTAAAACTTGCATCTCATCAAATCTGCCTCTCATTATGGCCATCATTTGCTTCAGCTCACAGATTTGAAGAGTGGGGCGAACAGCAAGGGGAAAAACTATTAAACAAATCGGTGTTTATCGTGCACGCTTTACATTTGTTTTACAGTGCCCTTGATTATTTGTCCATTTAAATGTTCAGAAAACTGAGTTATCGGGAGATTACACAGGCCTATAGTTCCCCTCTTGATTTAATTTGTACCTCCACGTGCGTGCCTCTTGTTCAAAATCATACACACAGGGTAAACTGGGGTTCACCCATCTAGTAGAAAGAGCTCTGTGAAGGCAAACGGAAGCCCCCATCATCTGTTTCTCTTTTTCTGTCCGGTCTCAAAAGAATGACTAAGGTTTGTCTATTTTGCTCTCTAATTAAAGGGATAGTTCACCCAAAAATGAAAATTCTGTCATCATTAACTCACCCTCATGTAATTTCATACACTTGTATAAATTTGTTCTGATGAACACACAGAGAATTATCTGGAAAAATGTCCAAAGTTTGTTTTCCTAAATGCTTCAAAATATCTCTATTTCTACTATGGTAGTGAATGTTTTCCCAGAACTGAAAATTGCCAACATTCTTCCAAATAACAAAGAACTTTATACAGGTTTGAAGTCTGAGGGTGAGTAAATGAAAACTAATTAACTGTTTTATAAACCCTTTATAAATTGTTATTTGAAGGTAACCAATGTTTATTGGTTTAAATATTTTAGTTTGTGCTAATGTGTGTTGTACAGGCCTCCATGTATTGCTCAGAACGTGACCCTCACGATTCCACTGATGATGCCTGACAGGCATTGAGATGCATGCACCGATGACATAAAGTCTAAAAATGTGACTATTTCAGTTATTCTGACTGAATATTTTGTTTCTTGTGACTTCGCAAACTGTCATGTATCTGTGCCTATCACTGTTGCTGTCTTGTGAGTGTTCGTAAGCAGACACCAGTCTGGTCTTCATGTTTCCTGTGCTGTCTGTCGCACAGCCGCTCGAGTTCCCTGTCTGCGTGATAGAGGTCTGTGGGACAGATGACCTCACCAGATTTTGCCAGCTTCACACTAGAAGCTCAATAGGTAACATGAGTATTACTTTACCTCGTGGTCCAGAGAGAAATTGCACGGTGTCCATAAGTAGAGATGAAATTGGTAGTAGAAACAGATTATCCAGTGTGGATAATGATGGAATACATCATTTTCATATATGCTCCCTCTTTTTTTCTTACAAATGGTCAATAATTCATGGAATGAGTCCTCCCCTCTTTCGTTTCTCTCTCTTGTGAATTAATTAGTCATGTCAGCCTTGAATGGAACAAACACCTACAGACACCTACGCTTTTCTGATCTGTGTAACGTTACCTTCAGAGAGAGAAGATTTGTCCGAGATTTCCATGCGTGCTCCTTATACATGATTGGGCAGGTATTAGTTTCCTTCAGATTGGATCTGAACTTATGATCCCATTTCATATTTTCGATTCGTTATTGTATTTTAAATAAAAGCCTGTCATAAAATATTTTAAACATGTTAGTACGTGCTGTTAAACAAAGTGATAGAAAGAGTGCATGAACCTTATTATAGCCGAAGACAAAAATAAACCAGCTACTTGGTGAAATGGATCACGCAAATAAGCTCATTGTGCGTGACCTGATATAGATGGTGTGGATAGACAGCGATGTCTGGTTTGGATCCTCCTTGTTGAGAGCCCTCGTGTAGAGCTTAGAATAGTCTGGGAAAGAGAGGAGAAGACAGGGTGTGCCAGGAACTCTCTAATGGGGGCTTTCCATAGAGAGTGGTGGCGTTTCTCAATTCCAAGAACGCAACCTGTGTTCTTGTGGAGACCGGTCTTGCGAAGCAGCCCTGGAAGAAGGAACTTGGATGGATGCACCGCAGTGACTTCTTAGACTTCTAGGAGATTACACAGGCGTGCGCAAGGCTGCAGACGATGCATCCTTGATATCCTTGATGAATTAGAGCGAGAACACGAGGGCACAAGACCGCTGAACAACGCATATTGAGAAAGGGCCTGTGTGTTTCTCTGCTGACTGAGGAACACCTGTCCATCACTGATAGATCTCCTCCTGTCTGTGTGCGTGTGATTATTCTCCTCCTCGTGCCTATGTTTCCTGTAATGATTTTTTCATTCATCTTTACTGGCTGGATCATATTCTTTACACGGCTTGTTGTGCGTGCCTGCGTGTGCGTTTGAATAAATGACCAGCTGTGTACCAGCTGTGTGCCCACTAAGTGTTGATTGCAATGGAGACAGAACCTGTATAAGATGTAGCTACACACACAAACGCCTTTCATCTCTGGCTCTGCGAACCAGACATTAGAAAAAATGTAACCCGCAAGATCAAACATAACAGAAAATTATGAATCAACGTTTGGTGGGCTAATAAACTCTGCCCACACATAAAACAAGGCTAAATAGTCTCTATAAGAGGAACAGATGCAGTAATAATGACTAGGTCTATGTTTAACATGCATAATCGTTTTTGTTCAATCTTTTAGGATGCTTTAAAATGCCTCACTGTTATCTACTGGACACTAATCTTCTCCCCAAATTTTAACCTGTTTTGGAACATTTTCATGACTAGCATTGAAATAGTGACCCGCTCAGAGTTCAGCAAATTCCTTTAATACTGTTTATAAAGCGTCCCAGGTCGAGACATCAAGAAGTTGGATTATAAAATGCCAAGAGAATGATTTGGCCAATTCTAGTCAAAGGGTGGTTCATTTATTTGAAATGCTTTTAGTCACAACATAATTCCCACAGTTATAACTGAAATTATTCCATGGTTTTGATGAGTTTACTATTATTCTAAAATGTGGCAAAAATATAAATAAAGAATGAGTGAGTGATCTCAAACGGATGAGTGAGTGATCCCAAACCCAAAATGCTCACTTGCAATAAATTCCAGACCCCAACATTTGTTTTGAAGGAAACACCGTTAGACATGTCAAGATAAAATAAATTCACGACAACAAAGTTATTGTAAAACAAAAAATCCTAGTCTTTTAGAGATATCAAAGCTATTTTGAAAGTCACTATTCTTATAAATGACGTAAATCTTTGTCATTAAATACTCAAAATCGTATAAAGCAAACATAAAAATGTGTGGGCTTGAAGTATTCTTTAACAACAAAAAGACATTTGGCTCTAGAAGGCCTCAGAGCACAGTAACAGTTGTTAGCCGAGTGAGGAATGCAGCCGGCTCAGATTTGCCAGAACTGTGGTTGGGTTGCATATGTTTGTAATTGATTTCTTAAATATTTATTTCTCCATTCACAATCTTTGTTTGGCTTTGTGTAACTCATATCAAAATGCCACTCTGAGCAATTACAAACTTCTGGGATGGCCCACCAGTGAACCCGAAGAGACATTTGATAGGTGTCAGCGGTATACGCATGTGTTTGTGTGTGTATGCGGCGCGTTACGAGATGAGAGAGACAGCAAAGAGAAGACCAAATCAGGGCAGCCCTGCTTAGGGAAATGGATGACAGCTACATGCCTTTCAGCCAATTAATGGCCATCTCAGCTGTTGTTTTAACTCTCTGCCCCGCGCACGTCCCCGCTGTTATTCTTATCATTTCCGGAAGACGAGCTCATCTGTGCATGTAAAAGAGCCTGATGACCTTCAGCCCTAGAGCAAAGGTCAGAGTTCACCGAATGTATAATGTATATTTCATTAGCAGAAATAGAGCCAAATAAAGCTCTGGGGATTTTTCCATGCTATATACACTATTAGTGCTAATTATCCGGTTCTCCCTTTGCCGGTAAAATGGCATTCGACATGCCAGCGCAGACAGTTATCTGGCTCCCTCGCACAGAAATGACGCTGTCAATCTTATTAAGGCACCCTCTCATCTTCTGGGCGACCAACAAATATTAGTTTGACTTATTTAGTCATAAAGGAAATTATACACAGTTACATCGAAGTCAAATTAATCTTCATGTCGGCCTGAAAACAGATAAATCAACTATGCTGAAAACAATTCTTGAGTCTTTAAAAGTCTTGTCTTTCAGTTGTTAGGCTTTTGGATGTTATGCTCTCCCTGCTGTTGTTTAGTCCAGCACCCTGCTGAGAGGCCATCTCTGCAGTCTTTCAAAAGTACACAAGCTTTTGTGTGATAGGAAACGGAGGGAAGGGGAGAAATTTTGTGTGTGTGCGTCTGTGTGAAAGAGTTTACAGTTCCAGTGAGTGACGCTGATTTAGCATTACAACAGAAGAGGCGGCTCTGCTTGCCTACACACTTGTGCACACACTTGGCAAGGGGTGTAAGGGTTGTGCATCGGACCTGACTGTATTGATCGACCATGGGCTTCTTTTTCTGCCTCCCCGGAGCCCCCTACTTCCTACTTCCTGTCTGTCCAGGAAGAGAGGGTCGAAAAGAATTTCAGAAAAGACTTAGTCTGCACAGAAAGCACAGACAACAGGCACACTTGAATTCCTGAGCTCATTGTGCCCAGCAGAGGGAAAAATCTCTTTGTCCCATGTCCAATAGAGGTCCCCTCTCGCCCATTTTTGGAGGACAGAAACACACACACTCACAAACACATCCTCTCTCATTTGCATGGCAATAGCATTATTAGGGAGAGAGATGTCATGGTGACAAGAAGTTTATATGTAAGCACAAAGAGAAGTGAGGAAGAATGGAGTGCTCTATGCTGTTCATTTGACAGCCTTTAACACGAACACAAACACACACACTCTCTCTTTCTCTCATGCACTCACATTCATATCATAAATTGGTCACTGTGAGGGCACAAAAGTGAATGGCCAGGTTTTTTCATTGGTAAATGTGTGGTACTCAAGTCGCCTCCACCGCGGATGCACCATCCGAAAATAATGCATATGGGGCACACAACAAACTAAAGCGATGTATGAGCCACAACCAAAACACATTTTGGCCTCTCGTTTCAGAGCCATTATTAAAACGGACATGAGAGTATTTAATAAACCCTATTAATCTTGTTGAGAGAGCAAGTTCATTTGTGCACTCTCTCTTTCCCAGCTCGCCCAATCAATCAGCTGAGCTCCGCTAATGTATTCATGTGAAACGCACGGCACAACTTGTTTGACAGAGCTCCAAGAAACTTAGAATTTATGAAGTCTTTCCTATCGCGGCAGCCAATCCAAAGAAGCCCACTTTCACAATCAATACTTGAGCTGATAAATATATTATCTATAATTATATAGGTAAAACATTAGTAAAATGTGGAGATACGGTGGCAGACAAATTGACAGAATGTGACTCCTGCTGTTTCATTTGCAGAGTTGTGACAGCGAGTAAACTCGCTCTATTTATATTGATAACGGTACCGGTCGAGAGTAGTCTGAGCAGGGTACTGGATCTGGGGATGTGCTTGGTTCCCTCTTAGTCATGATATCATAGCTTCTTATAACACAGTTATACCTGTCTCATGAGTTCACAGTCATGAGAGTGTGAAATTCTGAGGAGGAGAAATTCTGTCCTAGACTAGTTGGTTTTCTTTTCTTTCTTTCATCTTTTAATTATTTCATTTTGATGTGAAAAAGATATATACATTGATATATTTATCGGAAAAGTTGTTTTAATTAAAGAGAAATGACTACATTTCAGTCTTTTTCTGCATGAAACTTGTACGTAAAATTGAAAAAGAACCCTCCCTTAATCAATTCAGCGGAGCTGAAAAGTTGATTTTTCAAGCCTAGCACTGGTGTGATCCTTTTGTAGTTTAACCTTTACAGTTCAGTCACTCCATTCAGATCCCATTCACCACAGCAGTCCCGTTTTTCATGCTTTGGAGAAAGGGAAGCAAATAGGGGGAGAAGAAGCCATGTTTGGGCAGAGGTGAGGAGAGAGGGATGGAGACTTCTTTTGGCTGGGGGAGCAGGAAAAAAGTGCGGTACTCTGCTTCAAAGAAACATTTCCATAATTGCCCTGTAACTCGGTCATAATGGCTGAGGAGGCTGAGAAAGGCACAATCTTTCAGATGGCTGAACGGCAAAAGCTCCCACCTCTTTTCTATCTTTCTCTCTCTCTCTTTCTTTGGCTGTCCTCTTCCTTTTACACCCATAACCCTCTAACCCACTTGTTGTCTTTCAGATGGAGTGAAAGAATTCTCTCTCTAACCTCTGTCAACAAAGGGCATGAAATTAGCACTCCACACAGCCCCACCTCCTGCCCTACAGAGTGTCACTCTACGCTCTTTTGTCCCCAGACCTGCCAGAAAAGAAGAAACTAACAAACACCGCAACTTCATCACTGCTGTGAATACGCAGCACACTGTATCAATATATGTATGGCTTTCATTGCTTTTACAGCATAAACGCAAGTTCCCTTTGCTCCAAATATCACATTCCCTACATCCGATGTGCCATTATTGTGTTCAGCTTAGATGGTGAACGGTTTGGTAAACATCAAGACTTTCATCCTTTGCATGTCAGTGAGGTTTGAACACTCAATAGTTCTTTTCTTGTGTCATAAAACTAATCCTGGCTTTAGCAGACCAGACACCGAAGGCTGGCGATTGGTGTGCGTGTGTAAAACAAGATTTGCGAATTGGTATCTCTCCTCAGAGGCAGCAGAAGTGTTTAGATGGCCTGTAACCTCATGCGCAGTGACACTGTGGAACATGTGTCCTCTATGCTTTAACTGTTTTCCTCTATAGCCTCACAGGTCACCTAAATGTGTCAACCATGTCTGAGGAAAAAATTCTACACACATTGCTAAGTCGATGTGTGTGTGTGTGTGGATGCTTGAGCTGTGTGTGTTTGCCAAGCTAACAATCAGCAGTGCCTCATAAAAGGATTAGTGACCTTCACAAAGAAAACAGGCCTCTTCAAAGCTTCTGCAGGGCTACAATAGCGATGACATTTGTCCTGCTCAGCACAGGGATGGGGTGTGGTGGGACAGCGTCGCCACAGAACACACTGACAGAGAGGGGAGGACAGGGGCATGGCACAGGGCTGGTCCTCTCTTTCACAGCCTGACTCTGGCCCCTTCAGCAGCCCACTCTGGTCTTCAGGTCCTCCTCCGGTCCTGTCCATCCATGCAGAAGGCTTCTGATGACTCCATTGGCTGGTTGGTCTAAAAGGGTTAGCCCTTTCTGTCCTCCCTCTCGGCATCAATGGCGAGTCAGAAAGATAGATTAGATTTCCCTTTGATTCCGCTGTGTTTCATCGCTTTCCCCCATCCAAATTGGTATTTAACAAAGCATTCCTCACAGTGAGTGGTACAGCTATGCAGCTCTGTCATTGATGTAGAGGGAGAATGGTACTTGGATATATAATGGGTTAGTGGTGGCTAATAGACTGAATTGCCATTTATTTGGAGAGTGTCAATGGTGGAGAATTTCCCACAGATGCTGCGGATCGGCGGTGCTAGAAAAAACATGGGTTTTGTATGCATCCAACCTTTGCGTTTATTTACATCCATGATGATATCATAGGGAGAAATATGTTGGAATTAAAATTAGAATTAATATTACAGGTGGGTGAGCTTTATCTCTCGGCTCGCGGTTTTTTATCTTTGCCGGAAGGGATGGAATAAAAAAACGGAGTCACTGTTGATTATTGCTCATTAGCCACAAGGACATCCACTTAACTCTGAATAAATGAGTGACACTAACAGCCCCAGTCGCAATGTCCTCAGCGTAGCTCAGAGCAAAATGTTCATTAATGCACTCCATTTGCTGAGTTGAGAAAGAACGCGGTCGGACACGTATGGCGACATCGGTATCGGTGATTACTTTGTTTCTGGCAAGCCATTTTAATCCCTAATTTCATGCGATGATCAGAGACGCCGTGAAGCCCGCAGTGCCATCCTTTCAGTAGCATTTCAAATGGATTTTAATGATCAAATGTGGCTCAGGTCCCTGTGCGCGCGATAGGACACGCAAAACAAGCATCAATGACGTTGCTCGTCACTGTAAAAGGCGTGTTATTTCTGTTGAAAGTCCCAATGTGGTAGAGTGGCCACTGGCAATCTAAAACATTTTTTATGGGTTTCTAGTGAAAGACGAAATACTATAGGTGGAAAGTAAACATCTATCTTAACGGAGAGCTATTTTTGGACGCATGAATGTTTTAAGGATTTTTGGAGTTTTGTTTCATGGCAAAAGTAACGTCTAAATGTTCTCCTTCTGTGAGAGTTAAAAACGCACGCAAGCGCGAGCATGTTTGCTATTGGTCGAGCGCTCTCCCTCTTGACCTGCACGCTGCTTGTAAGAGGGTCACCAGTGAAGGGAGATGGTTACTGGCGAGCTGTGGCACTTTTATTTCTGGCTGTTTGTGCTTCAAAGAGAGGCCAGAACGATGATTGCACCAGTGTCACGAACCTCACAAAGACTTTTGTCAATATTCATAGCCAGTTCTAAGGTTTTTTCTAGGAAATCTCTGCAGAGAGTTAGGATTATTTCATTGAAATATTTGTATTTATTTATTCAATTAAATAACAAAAAAGCGCTGACGCAAGTAGCCTAAGTCTATTTTATTTCGTTTATTTTATTTATTTATTTTAACTTTTTTCGTTTTTTTCTGACTGTGTTGTAGTTTCATTTGAGGCAGAGGGACGACTGCATAATTTATGACAACATCCTGTTTGTGTGAAGCGACGTACCAGTTGACCATGCTGAGTGAATTGGTGCACAGTGTCAATAAAGCATTGGCAATGTGACAGGCATGGAAAAAAATATTTTTAAAATATACTTTTCTCTTATTTATTTATCTATTAGTTTAAATATATATTATTTCGTTAATTGTCATTTGTTTACGGTGACTAATGTAGGCTACTGTAATGCTGTTTATGCTGTTTTGATGGCAGCAGTTATTTGTTTTTACATTTTTCATTTTCATTTTGTTTCTTAATTATTTCATTGTGAATTCTTAAAAGTTTGGGCCTTCGGAAATTAAATTTGACATTAAACTATACGCCGGTAATTCCGTGAACAGCATTCCTTATTTATTTAGCCGCGCTGAATATGGTCTTCACTGTAGGTGATATAATTTTGCGTCATTTTTTATGCACCTGGCGCTGTGAAAACACTGACTTGAAAAAGCTCATTGGCTTAAAGCAAATTTCTCAGAACGAACAAAAGATCCATAAAATGCTTATCAACCTTTGCAGATAAATTACCATGCATTAAAGAATGTGATCAAAACAGGTCTGTCCATATAAAGGCCGTTCAGAGTGGGCTGTAGAGGGAGCTCCAACTCTAATTTTCTCCAAACCTTCGGAGCCTCAAACAAAGCTGCTTCCATGCAAATTATCTTCAAAAGGGAAAACACACATAAATAAATAATTTCTCACAGTTTTGAAGGCATATGGCAAGCAGCACAACATCAGTGTCTGATTAGAATTCATTACATTTTTAAAAGACGAATTTCGAAAATTAGTCGAGTGGAAATTATACTAACGGAGGAAAGCACTTTTCATACTTTTTTTTCTCTTCAAAGGAGAAAATATTCAATTCTCATTACAGTGAAATTGAGTTGTATGCTATTTCAACCCAATATAAACGAAATGATTATTCATTTCATATTGGCTGTTCCGCCTCAGTGGGGATAATCCCCATACATTAATATCCAAATGCGCGATTCAAGAAGCTAATTACAGTTAAGTCCCTGAAATAGGAAAATGCTCAAAATCCACCGATTCAAACCTCATAAACTCTAGTTAACGTTTCCCATTACGGCTTTACACAGTAAAGCCTAAAAATAAAATACCCAGTGGCAGTTAATACCTTCACCATGTCTTCAAAAACAGGAGAAAAGTGACGATAAAGTTGCAGCGGTTCATTTATTAGCCAAAATATAGACTTTCTTGTACAATTTCGGATCACAAGTATATACATTTTCTTTACGTTATATACAAAACATTTCAACATCAAATCCTCACAGAGCTTACAAAAGAAAATGAGACTCACAGACTACTTGGCCTGATAGCATTAACATCAGCCATTGTACACAGGACATGCTTACAATGTAAGTATACAGAAGTGTGTTATTTTTATTTTACATTCCTTACACAAGTTAAAGTAAGAATTAAACAAAAAGAAAGAAAACACTAGGAAGACGAGAGGGCGGATAATACCATGGCAGCTTCGAGTTGGTTCTGGGGCCTATGGGGATATAGAAGGGAATCATGAAAAACACGGGGCCAATACAAAACTAAATGTGCAAGCAAATATAGAACACATCAATGATTTTGAATTAAGCATTTTGAAATATCGCATGGACGCACTTGGAGAATTATTGGTTTGACATCTCGGTTTATTATTATTGCACAAGCACAATATATAAATCATGTTTAGACCACGGTATACCAAGTACCCGAGCGCGTGACTAGACAGTCATGCATGGACATAACGAGAAATTTAAATGTAAAATAAATTCAAAGAAACACACTAAAATAAAATATTGGACATATAATGTTAGATCTCCACTCTTACCGTCTTTGAACAGGGTGGAAGGCTGTTTTTAACAACTTTTTCTCAGCTTCCAAGGCACTAGATCTTTCTGAAATAATAAAGCCAATAACAACAAAATAAAGAAAAATCAATTAAAATGCCAAATTCGTTTTTCCCTTTTTTAAGCAGAACCTTTTTATATTGATATTTTCCACCCATTTGTTTAAAATAAAAAAGTTTGCGGCCTAGAAATATCAAAAAATCACACAACAACACTTTGAAAAAGGCCACTAAAACATTTTCCACCATATACACTTTAACAGACTATTTTAAAAGCAAAAGATGAAAAAAAATCATAAGTACTCTCCATCAGGCATTTGCGTTTCAAGTGTGAATCTTTTACTCGAATATTTCACAGTAGTAAGCAAATGAAAATGGATTCATAGAGAAGAAAAATGGTGCGCGTCCAGTCTGTAAGCACAGTCTAATAAAAAGCATTACTTTCAAATCTCTCCGCTTCTCAGTGTGCGTGACATGTACCTGTGACTGTGGACTCGGAGTTTTGACTCCTGTCCTCTGCTTGTCTGCTGTACAGGGCAAGGCCGTTCGCCGAAGCCTGGTTACTGAGTCCTAAGTAGTGGTTAGAGTTCAGCAAAGCGAGCTGGTGTGCGGTGAATCCCCGATTTGTCCAGCTCTGGATTTTCCCTACGGGACACGAAAGGAGTCTGTGAGGAGTGATGATGGTCTGAGCGGCGGACCCTGCTGAAGTTCCGTTCATCAGAGGAGATTTTCGTGGATTGTCTGGGGTTGTTGCAGTCTCTGCCAAAGACCATATTTTAGGTTTTGGGGCCGGCTGTGGATTATTTTCTGTGGGTGGAGAGTTGATGATGGCTTGGTTGAGTTTGACCGGCTCGGCGTTCGCCTGTTGGTTTTTCAGTTCTAAGCTGTTGTGATGATGGTGATGGTGAAAGTGCTCTGCACGGTCACCGTGAACATCCTTACTGTCTTTCACCATCGCTTTTAACAACCTTTGTTCTGGCCCTTGTAAATCCTCAAAGCCGTCTGAAATTTCTGAATCGCTCCTGCCGTCCATTTTCAAATCAGAATGCAGTTCATCCTGCTCGTCTAAATCGTCTTTATTCTCAATATTCTCCGTGTCAATATTCTCCAAATCGATTTCCTCCTCGTCCTCCCGTTTGTCGCCGTCCTCTCCCTCGTGGTCACTGCCGTAAACATTTCCTTCTTCGTCTGTGCGACTCCGTGGGTTCCATGTCATCTTGTTCTCCTTCTTTAGCCTCCTCCTGGCATTGGCGAACCAGGTGGACACTTGAGTGAGGGTCATTTTTGTGATGATAGCAAGCATGATCTTTTCGCCTTTGGTGGGATACGGGTTTTTCCGGTGCTCGCTTAACCAGGCCTTTAGTGTGCTGGTGCTCTCCCTTGTGGCATTTTTGGGTCTAGACGGGTCACCGAACTGGTACTGACCATATGGGTAAAAAGCGGGATGATGGTGGGCAAATCCAGGATGTTGGACACCTGGACTGTCCTTAAGTTCGTATTGTGCCCCCTAAAAAGACAAATCAAAACATGGATCAAGTTTTAACTCGATGAACATTATTCTTAGCCTTCAACATTTGCTTGAAGTCATTTGCAGTTTTTTAATATATTGCTGCTGAATAATTTATTATTCTAGCCCTTTTTTCAATTTCCCTTATTTATTTATTTTTCTCTAATGCGAACAGGAAATGCATTATATATATATATATATATATATATATCGTTTTATATATATGAATATATATAAAAACATTAATAAATGACAGAATGAAACAAATTACAGCCACACATTAAAACTCTTGAGCCTTAATTATTTGTTTTCATCCTGCAACCTCAAAACAATTGTGCAGTGGTTTTAAAATCATATAGATAAAAATCACAAGAAGCACTTCGCTCTTATTTTTTTGTAGAGCAGCTCTTTTTAAAACTGATTTTGTATTTTATAAACGGTGTATAAGTTAACTACTGTTTTTTTAACTGTAGCATTTAAGAATGACTGGTTTTTAAACAATGAAGTTTGAAAGCTGAAGTTATATTGTTTCTAACACATTATTTTCTGAAATTGTATACGTTTAAATTAAAACATAAGAAAACATAACCAAGGAAACATGTTTTTACTCACCAGCTGATTGAAAATGGATAGATCATTTGAATAAGGTAGAAAAGCTCCATAGCTTTGTGCAGCAGCGAAAGGTGATCCGTACATTGTAGAGAGAACATTGGATAGCGCTCCGGACGGGCTTAAGTCTGTCCCGGCTCGGGCACTGCCTATCCCCTGCCTGTCCTGCGGGTATATGGGTCGGATGTACTGATATCCCAGCTGTGGGAAAGACATTGTTGTGGAGAAAGTCTGCTGGAGTCACAAAAAGCGGCGTATCGCCCTCTCAGTACGCACCACGATATCCACTTTACAAAGAGTACAAAGTGTCAGGGAAGTCTATATTTCCTCCGAAAGAGCCAGTGTAAACGATCCGATTGCGCTTTCCTCCCTTACTTCCCTATTGATCTGAATGGACTAAGGTCAGGTCCTTACAGATTGCTTTAGATTATTGGAACTCCTTTTTGTGATTGACATTTTTAGTCGTTTAGAAGCTCCTCCTATTTCTCAAGTCTCACCCCCAATTAAACTCTCTCCCTCGCTCGCTCGCTCGCTCGCTCTCACTCTCTCTCTCCGCTCCTGCTCTCCGTCTGGATAAGAGCTCTGACGTCGCCATCTCTTATTTGTATGAGTTTCAAATCTCATTTTATGGCTCGCCAATCATTTCATTTGTTATTTGTTCGCCGCTTCAGCCCTTTCCAATTTCTTGTGTTAATGCTAAAAAACTTGATCATCCTCGAAATGGTAAATATTTAATTCTTGTTGAGTAGTTGAACTTCCCGCTGATCTTTAGTGACTTTATTTTGCCACGCGTCTAACCACGTGAAATGAAGAACATTAAAGTTTTAATGGGAGAATATAGAGAGACTTTATTGCTCGCACTTGCAAAGTACTAAAGGAAAATTGTGTGAAGATCGTTTTTAGTTCAACTAATATGGAACGAGCCGGTGGGGTCCTCTGACGCCTTTTAATATGAAACATCAAAACATTTGCGTTTTTCTTTTCGCCTTCAGAGTAAGTGGAGAAGAACTAAAAACCAGCAATATGGCTATATGCACCGTTGTTGATTTTGACGAATTATAAGTGAGTTGTATTTATTTATAATTATATTATTATATATAATAAATTGTTATTATTATTATTTACATGCATTTAATTAAAGCACAATTATCATAGCTGTCAATCTTCAATGCTTTTTTGACATATTAAATTATAATCGCAAATGTTTCAATTGCATTCATGTGTAAAAGATAATGCTCTTAAAAAACATATTTTTGGCGATTAATATAAAGGATTACTCTACAGATTGACAGATATCTACTGAAAAGATCTGATATAATCCGCAACCTTCTGTAAATAATACGGATTAAAACAAAGCACGGTCATCACGATTGAAATTCCATGAATCAATATATGAAAATATGTAGGAAACATCCTTGATCGTATTATGCTTAGTCTAGCCTAGTGTCATCATATGTCTGCTAATCGTCTTCTAAACAAGAACAACGATTAGTGATTTAACGGGTTTCGTTTATTTGAGTATAGGATGGCTAAATCAATAATAAAAGATTAGAGTGAAATAACTACAATTTGGATTTATTGTGATAGGGTTTTCAAGAACGTATTGTTCCTTCTAAATCTCCCATCTGCTTTTAAATAGATTACAGACATTTTATGGCATCCTAATTTCTATCTGGAATGTCATTTGTATGGGCTCTTTGGATATTCACTCTCTCCTTTTTATGTACTCTTTTTACCACGTGCTGGTGTTTTGACGTCTGACAATGCGGGATTACGGGGTTATTAATTAGAACAGCAGTCTGTCTGATGCCATTCAGAGCGGATGGTAATAACTACATAACCGCCAGTAACACCCACACGGACCTGCAGAACTAACAAGAGCTCTCAGCCCACCCGGATGACCTCACAACACGGCGCCATCTGGGACAATGCAAAATGCAGCAAACCCTTATCTTAAATCAAAGTATAGTTTGTTTTTATATGCTTCTGTGGATGATTTTTTCGTAAACATGTTCGCCATAATTTTTATTCAATCAAACTCAAATTATATACTCGAAATAATAAATGAAGATTTACGGGATGAAGGATAAGTGTGCCTGTTGGTGTTTGGATGGACACGTGTCTCATCCCGGGATTTGTCAGGGCCTCAAAGTTTGCCCCTGATTTATTGGCCCAATCAAAACACATGCACTAATTTAACACTTTCACACTGACCCAGGAAACTGGGACAGTCATAAAAGCATTAGGACAGTGATTTCTTTCTCTGTTTCTGATCCTTATCAATTTAAATGATAACTATTATTTATAAATTATTAATATTATAGTTGTTGTTGATGTAATAATTAAAAAAATACAAAAAATCAATAATAAAACAATAATGATAATAATATTTAGCAAAATAAATAAATTATTGGAATAATAAAGACTCAACAAATAACATATATATGTTTGTATATACTGTATATGTATATATATATATATATATAGCCTGGAGTTTGTGCATTAAACGCAGGCCAGCCTTACAAAGCGCCGCACCAATATCACGCGGATAAATAGGGCAATCTCTCGGATGTGTGACTTGAGGGATGATTTCTGTGACTCCTTTACTAGCAATTATGCAGATAACACCATTTCGCATTCTCCAACACGCATCCAAATAAACAAGCAGAGACGTTGTGCTCAAAAGAGTTTCCTTATGCAATACACAAGACGCCCGTGACAGCCCTGATCAAAGACTTCAAACAGGGGCTCTTCAAATTACATCTCTGAATCAGTTCTATAATGCAAAGACGACACAAGTTAAACAAACCCAATCGCACATGTTCTTTTAAAGGGTCTTTTCTGATTCTGATCTGTTAATTGAGGTGACAAAAGATTTAAAAGAAAACAAACTTAATGACCTTTGATGTTTAGAATGAATTCGACGGGGGCTGAATGAGAATTATGCGTGTGAGTGACTGGCCTACACCACATTTACTTTTACAACTACAACAAACAGGTTTTATTTGGTCAGTTCCGATTCGAGTCGGGAAAGAAAAGTCACCCAACAGGCTTTGTTAAGAGACTTAATTTTGCAGGTAATCGTTTGGTTACAGCAGGAAAATTATATAGAACAGCATTCCTCTCAGTACACAGACTCAGCGAGGGACTCAAAAATACTATAATAGTTTTTGTAAACTGTAAAATGCGTGGTTTGACATGATCTTTTATTCAGAAAATATATAATTATCATGTCGTTGCGTTTATTAAATATTTTTTATTAAATGTGAAAAAGAAAAATGGTGACTTCACATAACCCATTATTTATCACAACTGCAGTAAATTCCCTTTGCATTTTTAAAGTCACTAAAATAAAATAAGTTAAATATATTGATTCGACCTATCTAACAATATTCACACATGATTTAATACTTTCAAAAATTTACCACAGTCTGACCCAAGAGGAAGCCTACTTTCTGAATATGTTTAAACTTAAATTTTTGCTGTTAGCATAATTTGACTAATGTTATTTTAATTAGGTTTCTTCAATCAATCGTGTCTATTAAAGCGATAACTTGCACTGGAAGAGAAAGTGACGAGTTTTGAACAGTTCCCTGGGCGCGCACAGCAATTTGAAACAAATTAAGAGTAGTCAATGGACTGCAACTTATTAAAACTCTTTAACTAATTGTATCAAAAACCACATTCACTGCGACGGCTGTTTTAACCCTTCATTAACCAAAGGTCCAAGAGCCCCAGCACGGCCGGCCTTGTTGTACCGAACAGGTGGTTTACATTACAGGTCGCTTTAATGTTTTGCGGTCTATAGCCTACACTGGGGATATTCTTAACCTTTATGCCTCCTTCGCCCCGACACGGGGAATTTAGTTCTCTTTCTTGACGATAACAAAGGTCTAAATAAATAACAGAAAGAAATATCTTAATAATATAACAGATGATATATCTTACACTGTCACGGTGTATGACAAAGGCAATACAACCAAAGCACAAACGCAGCACAGACTCCAGTCTCTAAAATGAGTGCTTAAGTCCCCGTGTTTGTGTGCTGAGGCTGCGGAAATCTGCAGGGGTTTATTCTCAATTGTTTCACCGGCGTATACGGAGCAGTCATACGGTCTGAGCAGCGCGGCCATAAAGTGGGCATTTGGATTCGGTAAATTGTGCAGCCAGCGGCGGCCACGCGCAGTAATTGATTGAGAAGGTCAGCGCTGTCAGCTGGCCGCTCTTTGCGCGCGCAGCGTTGGAAAATATTTTGATGGCGTCTATTGCGCGAGCTACTAGTTGTTCTATTAGCAAGGCAGGGTCACTTTCATTTATCGCTATTTACCAACATCTGCCCTCTCAGCAAAGAGTTCACACTCATACAAGAGCTCCTTTTTTCTCTGAGTTGAATTTTTTGAGAATGAATAGATTAGGTGTGGCATTCATAGGTTTCCAGTTTCTCTACTTTTTGTAGGTCACATAATGAGTTTAATAATAATAATGTAATCCATGCAAAAGAACAGCACAACGAACTTCACAGTGTCTCATAAATAAATTATTTTTATTTAACAAATGATTATGTGAATATTTGGCACATGCACTGTTCTCTGCACTCCACTAGCATTTTTTTATAGTTGTCTCCTGTATCATTAACAAAGCAGCCATTGATTTTATGGTGAAGTCACTTTGCAATGGGAATGAGTTCCTGTGGCCGGGGATATCAGTGTGTTACACGGGTATAGCCCAGGTAACAAGATGAGCATTGATTCAGCATTACACAGCTGATCAATACTGAAATAAGTAACTTCAGGCCTGAATTAAAATACAAGCTGGGCATGCTTTGCCATTGTCAGTTTATGGAGAAGTGACAGAAAGGAAAAGGGGAGGTGTCTATATGTGAGTGTGTTGCTGTTTAAAGGCAAGACCAGCATGTACTATCACCATTCAGAATTCTAAGATTCCTTTTGTGATTGGCTGATAAGAATTCACTCCTCGTAGCTAAAACTGATGTGCACATAATTACTGAGCAGATACAGTCAACACCTTTTCATTTTTATGTAAACAGAAATGACAGTAAGCGATCTGCTCACTTATTCTTAGCCCATGTAATGTTAATGTTTTAGCTATGTAATGTGGTGACACAAATCTAAATTTCTTTTGTTTCAAAAAAGTCAGCGGTATAGCTTGTATGTGAGTAATATAATTATTAGTTGTACATTGATTTATGTTGAGAAATTGTATTTAGAGTAATTTATTATATTTATTGTAATTAACTACTTCGACTTCTAAAGCTTATTTGGATAACGTAAACTCTAAATTGATTAAGAGAGATTATTTGGATTAAATATTTTTAGGGCGCCAGTTTATGGTGTGTGTTTAAGGGAAATGTGATTTCAGCCTGAAAATAGTTACTGGGATTTTTTGCTTATGAATTTTAAACTGTAGGGTGTCATTTCCAATGTCTACAGTAGGCTTATTAAGCTCCGTTCCAGAAGTGCTTCTGCCCTGCAGAGTTTAGTTCCAACCTTCATCAAACGCACCTAAACAAGCTTTTCAGGATTACTTGAAAATTACAGGTTTGTTTGATAAAGGTTGGAACTAAACTTGGCAGGACAGCAGCCCTTCAGGACTGGAGCTGAATAGCAGAAAAACTACAAGATGCCCCAAGTAGCAAATTGACTTGACACAATGAATTCAGCTATAAATCCTTTAATATGCGGACACTAACTAGAGTGATAGAAAGAGAATGCAACAGTTTTTATTCTTTAATTAGACAATCACACATATAGAGTGAGCCTAGGGCTATAGCAGCAATCTGAAATGTGTGATATTTATGCAGTCCAGTGCAAATCTCTCTCTCTCTCTCCCTCTCTCTCTCTTTCCAGCTGTTGTAGCAGGTTTGTATGTAGCTGCAGGAGAAGCAGCTGTACAAACATACAGGCCCCTATCCACCCAGAGGCACCGATAACCTGCGGGAAGAATAGCTTTTAGACTACATATTGATGCAGTCTCACAAATAATGTCAAGTAGGGCTTTAAACAATGCATAACTTGTATGGTTTACCTGTCCAGATGCAATTTTGTGTCTTAGAGAAAGACCTTTTTGTCCAGAGATATTGTTTTTCATAACTACCCGACAACAAACAATTCACAATCTGTTATCAGGACTAGCATTATGATCCTCAGTATACGTGTGTAATCAGTATTATTGAGTGGCACAGCATGCCAACACTGTGAGGTCAGTGCAGTTTATACTGCCAGCACTTAAACTCAGCATGCAGTTAGTGATATGACATAGACCACCTAAGCACTGCCGTCATACACACTCCAACAAAGTGTTTGGTGCATTAATGGAAGTAGACTTGCCATACAATACCTTGTATATTAAATAATTTATTATATGATTTTATATTGTATATTACAGTGCTTAAATGTATATTATAATACGTTTAAGCAATGAATGACAGCTGGTTTTGGTTATATTTGGTGAGAAGGCAGGCTATCTTTGCTATATAGAACGCATTAACCCGTTTCTGTGTCTGGGGTCTCCAGACCTTGAGATAACAAGATCGTCTCTTTTGTGTGCTGCCGACTGTAATTGTTTGTCGATTTAGCTTTCAGAGTTGAGTTGTGTAATTGAGCAAATGTTAACCCGCTTTATTTTTGAGAGCGTGCACGCATGTGTTTGTGTATTTGAGGCCATTTCTTAGCCCGTGAGCAGTGGAGCAGCAATGGACTCAGCTGGAAGGTCACTCCACTGTGACCCAGCGATGATTACATGCGCACACAGACACACACTCCGCTAATTCCCTTTTCATACACACAGGCTTGGGAAGAGCTGCCAGATCTTGAGAACAATGCCACCCTCATCATCCCTGTTAACGCCCCTGTCCTCATCTCACATCCCAACACGCCTCTATATTACCAGCACATATAAATGTCTTTTAGTACTGCCAATACTAAATTCAGTCAAATTTTATTGAATACTTGCATATAATGTAGATATAGTTATATGCAGCACAAAAGTAAAGCAATGGGTAATTGTATTGATGCACCTACATCTCGGATACGTATCGGATCTATCTATTAAAAATGAATTGCATAGTTTGGTAGCCACATTAACTCCCTAAAACTCTTATCTCTCCCTCCAAAAACCTTTGCCCGAAAATATGATTCACGCTGCACGACCACACAGCTCGCCAGAGACAGCGGTGCATCTCTCAGTAGGACGCTTGTGAAGGATTAAGATGTTAAATGGAGACTATCTAAATTCATAGCGCTCTGCTGGGCCGCTCTCCCTGTCTCTCCTCACTCTCTCCCTGTCTCTCCTCACTCTCTCAAACGATCGGCTAGAGCACTGGATTAGTATGAGAGAGTCAAGAAGCCGCATACGCATGTATAAATACAAGCATTATTATATATTGGAAAAGTGTCTATGCTATTCCCCTGGTCCCAGTGAGCTCCTGCAGCGCTCTGGTGACTTGGGCCTCAGGCGTAACTCAGGAAAAGGCAAATCACTAATGCTCTTAGCATCAAACAATAAATCCTAGAGTTATTTTCCACCATGTTTAATTAAATATTTTGAGAAGAAAACCTGGCTGATTGATTTGCCTCGGCTATTGATTCAGTATTGATTTGGCACTGTCAAGGGGCCTCCGCAGAGCTACTTGCTAAATGGCCACAAGGAGCCCTAGAATAAATGAAGTACTTTCGTGAGCTTTAACAAAATCAACTTTGCGAGCCGCTCCTACAGGTCGTGATCTTATTGCACCTAGGGTTTGTGAGACTTGTTTCTCCTCTTTGGGAAATACCAGATAGACGACAAACTGCATTTCAAATGAGCGTTTATGAATGCTCAATGACAAAATTATTATGCCTAATACAATTCCTTTTACTTGAACGTGGCTATTGTAGCTCTCTTTGACCCCCACAGTGTGTTTACTTAGCTTATTTCCTCAAAACACATGAAATGGGAGTGATATTAATACAGTAATCCCATTATAAAGCAGGAGGAAAGAGAGAGAATTAAAAGGCCATTAGTTGTGATAAAAAATGCAGTCATTACTCGCTACCTCACTAGATACTCAATTCCCTTTTCTCATCACAGCCCGGCTCTTTGGGATACATCATAATATCTCTCAATGCTCAATTTTCTCCTATTATTGTGCGTTTCATCTTCATTTACGTCAGTCTGTAATTCAGAAATCATTATATTTCTTAAAGGGTGTAGACGATTCAACAAACATTCTTCCCATTGAGAAGCGTATACTTAAGACATAGAACATGTTTATGACAATTGGTCAAGATCATTGTATAAATATAAAAGATGGATGCACGTTTTTTGATCCAGCTGAGATGAGCGCCTTCATAGCCTAACCATGAGGTGAAAAGGCAAGAGAACGAGAGAGAGAAAGAGAGAAGAACGCTGAGATTGAAGGAAAAAGACAGAGGCTCAGTGCTTGGCTAGAGGGATTCAGATTGCTATCAGGCCTTTATCAGTCTCATCTCAGAGCGGCATTGATCTTCGCTGAGAATCTAATCCTAACTATGAAGTTCAATAACAACTCCATTACCTGGCTCGCGCTGATTGGAGCGTTGTAATGCCAAGATTAGTAGCTGGCTGCCTGACCTGCCAACATTGATTTGTGCTGCAAAATCACTTGTTCTAGAAAAAGAAAGAGGGCGAAAGAGAGAGAGAAATAAAGAAAGAAACGTGTCGGTGAGGTAATTGGTAATTGAACAATTTTTATTTTCGCCTTTTTTCTCTCCTCTGTTTTCTCTCACCCCCGGCGTCAACTCAGCCCTTTCTTTCATTGATTAGTTGCCTGTTTATATCACGCGTTACCGAACACAAGGTTCTCTTTCTCTACCCAGCGCGTGTACGCACTGCTCAAATTCGGTCCAGGTTAGCGGCACAGCCTCTCTCTCCTTCCCACAGCAGGCCCAAATAGCTCCTCTCAGCCCTGTGAATGAATGGCTTCACAGCCTGTTAGCTTTAAGTAATAGAAGCATTGAGCCCATCCTACTGGCAGAGACAGCTCATTTACTCTTCTCTCTTTCCCCTCCCTCCGTTCCTTCTCTTTCCCTTTTTCCACCTCCTTTCTTTTAAACAGGCACAGATTACGTAGGTCAAATAAATGAAACAGACTGTTTTGCTCGGGCTGCTCCAGTGGGTGCTGAAATGGATGAACCCATTTCCCTTAATGCAGACACGAGCCTCACACATACACACGTGCACAGACGTATGCCCACCCCCTTCTCGCCCCTGTCTCCGAGGTTACAGGTTAATGACATGCTCATTTCGCCCTGCCATTTGTTTTGTTTTCCTGCAAAGTTCTGATAAGTAGCTAACCAACGAACCTTGTAATTACAATCTTACAGAAACCGGCCCGATCTGTATATAAATCTCACCATCCAATTACAAGATGTAATAATTTTGCACTCAAGCTGGTAATGAGCTCTAATACTGCAGCATGTGATAATCCCCTCTGGATGCTGGCTTGATCAGATGTTGGCTTTGTAATTAGACTGGCAGAAAATCATTATTTCATGTTCAAATAGAAAATGAGGTTGGTGGGAAGTTAATTTCTCTACGCTCTGTGAAGCGTAGACAAGAATTTAATGATTTAATTACAGTTGTAAGCTCCTTGGATGAGACTTAAATTGAGCTGCAATTTTTTAAGCACACTAGCATTTTGAGAGCAAGGCACATCAAAGCCCCTGACAAGAGTGGAAAATGATAGGGCAGTGTGTGATGGTTTTGATAGGGTGAATTCCTTTTTTCCTTATCTGGTCAGTTCTGCTTAAGTGAATTCCTGATTACTGTTTAATGCCTCACAAACTCATTGACGATCTCCTTCATACACAATTTATATTTTCCTTCTGTGCTTCGTTTAATTTCCCACATTCCCCTTCTATCAAATAAATGAATAAAATAAACATTTTTTTTCTGAGGCAACCTTAAAGGGGATGTGCAACTGTGTTTCATGCATACTGACCTCTTTACATTGTAAAGGTTACATTTGTTTGTTGACGGCATTTCGGTGAGGATTGCTATATTAATGGTGGATATAACGCTGGATTTGGAGATCGTTTGAAACTGATAGATAGGGCCGTTACAGCTCTAAAATTTGCCATACATGAAACGCACGTGGTAAGTGAAACTGAATCATTTGTCTGTGTTTTGTTTGCAATGGGTAAGAACGTGCTTTAGTACCGCTCTCCCCCCCACACATCTCATTTGTTTTTCGGAAATAATCATACAGATATTACTGTCTTTTATAAACAGGAGCAAACTAAAGATTCTACGGGTATTTGAAGGGTGCAAAACTATTCTGTATGTACTCAAGATAAACATGAGATATGCAGAAACTGTCTGAGTGACGGCCACTTTAAAATAATGTGTAATACGGTAACATCTAATACAACTGGTATTATTGAAATAAAAATGTCACAATGTAATATTGCCTATGATCAACCTACATTACTAATAAATCATTTTCCATATTTATATCACGTCAAATAAGAAAAGAAGCTAAGGAAAGGGATAATTGTGGAACAAAAATACACCCACAATATTTAAAGAATGTTTTAGTGGTTAAGGGAAGTTAAAGGTGGCCGATGTTGTGTTCTGCAGATGAAAGAGTACTTAGAATGACAGTAAAGAGTACATTTACATTTAGGCATTTGGCAGACGCTTTTATCCAAAGCGACTTACATTGCTTTATCCTATGCATTTTACAGGAGCTACAGGAAAGCTCAATTAGTAAAAATTAAATTTTTTAGAAATGTTTTTTTGGTGTACTATTCCTGTAACGAACCATTTAACAGAATAAATTGTTGCTAGCTTTTAGTTGTGAATATGTTGTTTATAAATGTGGGAAATATAATATCTATGAAATTAAATGAATATTTCACCCAAAAATGTAAAGTTGTCATCATTTAGTCAAGCATTCGTCCAAATATGTTTCTCTGTGTTTAACCAAACAAAGAAATGTATACAGGTTTGGAAGAACTAGAGAGTGAGGAATTTATGACAGAATTTTAATTTTTGGGTAAACTACCCTTCTAATAACATGTGAGGTGAATTGTGTAAAACTTACTTATGTTTTTTTTGTTTTATGTTCTTCTGTAGTGCAATGTTTCTAGGGCTCTCTGCAATCACCTCCACACTCTGCTCTTCCCTCCTGTTTGTGTCTTGTCCTATGACAGTCAGATAAGAATATTTCACCCTGGATAAGATGCTCAGATGGAATGTCACTCAATATGACTGATTCATCCACCTCATGTCTACCCCTCCTCGTTTATTTAGCATTTCAAAATCCCTTTTATTTCTTTCTGTACGTTCCGTCGAGACGCGCTTTGGACATTCTCCTTTTTTGGCCTATCAGAGTGGGAGATGGATGTGTCTGCTTATTGGATAGTAAAAGGCCACTCTTCAGGTGACACGCTTATCCAGCCGCATATTCATGAATATTTAGGAGATGGTAATGAGCAAGTTTTGCATTGTTGCATGAGAATGGAGGAGCTCCCTTGAGGTGGAGGAGGAGGTGATTGCGGACAGGTCGGCGAGGTGTGGCGAGAGTGTGTGTCTGTGTGGCAGCAAGGTGTGTGTCTGTATGTCTGTGACTATTTGGTGAAGCGACAACCCTGTCTGATAACCTGCTTTCACTCACTCACGGACACACACACACGCTCGCCACGATGAACTTGATCTTCTACTGCCATTGTTAAATCATATGGTCTAGCTTCATACATACCTGTCATTCTACAGAGCTCAACAATACATCATCCAGATGGGCAGACTACACTCAGGAGCCATAACCCAGAGCTTTAAATGACATCCTGTATTATTGATGCTGTCTTCCCTCATCTCTCTAACTGACTCAAACATTCACATGTCTAAAACTCAATTTTGTGATTTAAAGAACGGCGCGGCTGTGGCATGGGCGAGCCAGTTATCCTAACTTTTTATATTATAAAGTTTTCACAGGAGACATTTCTTAAGTGGAGATTTCCCAAGGTTTTACTGCACTACTGTAATCCTAGATGCTCTTTATGATCCAACAGCTACCTCCTTGGGGAACGATAACTGTATCATCAGATTTTTTGTCTCTCGGTCCAGCCTGTGAAATAGCAACTGACGTGCACACGCTCTTGTTTGAGCTCCGATTTGAGCGTTCCCTCACCTGTCAGAGACTTGCCTCGTCTACACCGTATCTATATATCAATCTGATTTGTGTTACAGATGCTCTTAGTAATGAAGCAGACCAAATCACTGCGGACGACATCTGTTAGCACACGAGTCACAGTGTGAACTATGTCCATTTTAGCAGATATGTCCCCAAAATCCAGACAGAGAAAGAGCCACCAAGGTGGGCTTTAAGCGGCCAGAGGGCCAACGACTGGAGAGAGTGAAAGCGAGAGAAAGAGAGGGATTGAGTGAGAGAGGTTCTAAATCAGTACGCAATCCAAAGGCCCTCCATAAATCATGTGAATAGGTTTGGTGGCGGGACGGAAAGCACACCTGCAAGACTTATGTAAGTCTTATTAAACCATAAATATCCAGCAGCTCTGGCCACAGCTCTTCAGGACCAGAATAAATCTTACTATGTGCTCGGAGAGGAAGACGAGAGTGAGACCGAGAGCGTGTGTGGGTGTCAAAAAGAGATAGAGTGTATGTATGTGTGTTTATGTGTCTACGCAATTTATGGATGGATAAGTGTTAATACAGTCAAACGACATTTTGAGGATTGTTACGCAGTCTGTCAGGTTCATCATAGTGTCACTTCAGTCAAGACGTTGCCATTTTTAATTGCCGTGTTGGTCATTTGGTGTATAAAAGTGTTTAAAAACAAACCAACAAATAAATTGTATACAGCAAGTTTGTTTGTATGCAATTAAAGTTACTTTACACTCAATCAACAAAATCCCATATAAAAAAGAAGAAATGGCACCTGGGACGCCAGAAATATTGTGTAATTTTTTTTTCTGTAATTTGTAATTTTCTGTGTTTGGACAAAAATCTGTATTTGTTTACATTGTAGATATGTCCACACCATTGTGACCCAGTTTGTAAAAACCCAGCAAGATATATTTTTGGTGAATTACTGTTTTCTACATTATCTAAAGAACATGCTGTATTCATTCAACATTGATATCTTTAACATTGACTGAGTTCTGGATTCTGGACATTTAAAAAAACGATATCAAATTTAAAAAAATGTACACCTCTGAGTTTAAAATCAGGCCTTGTATCATACAGACAATAATGAATCTGAAATCTCACTTAGCTGCTAATGTGGGTTAAAAGTAGAACGAATGGACAGCCGTCATGTGCAGTACCTCCAGTGATGGAGGGATCCGTCTTCTTTCGACAGTCCGTGGACTTGGATAATAACAGTTGTCCCACACACCTGCGTTCTATTGCCCGACCAGCTTCTCAAATGAGCTCAATTAATGACAATAACCCAGCAGGTGCCAGAACACAGACATTAACGGATAGGCCACTATCAGCAGCCGGGAGAGCTTGTCTGTGTAGTAAATATGTAATGATCACAGGTGTAAGAGAAGGGGCTAGGGACGTGAAGGGACCGCAGGAGCAATCTATTTGTGTTTGGCTGAGCTCGATTCAGTTAAGCAAGCTCGACAAACTGAAATGGATGGACTGGAATCTCATTCAGCCAGCCTGAAGTGAGTAGCCAAAAAGCTCAGTAGATCTCTTTATTAGTCTGGGGGTTGGCTTGGGATGGCTAATGGAGTTGAATGGACGGCAATGTTTTGTTTGTGGTTCAATTTATTTTGCAATGTATTTATGGTATGGTGTGATTTGCTTTGTTGGAATAAGCTATTGTTCGTGTTTTAAGGGTAAGTTCACCCAAGAAAGAGAAACTCATTAGTTGCTAAACTGTTATTGTTCCAAACATGGATGACCTTTTTTGTTCCATTTAAGGAAAAAATGAATAACAATTTGGCTTAAGATGATAGTGTCTTAAGTTGTTTGGATGTACTTTTTTTATATTATATATTTGTTTTTTTGTGTAAACCTTTCCATGAAACTGATTTCAGTGTTTGGGCCTAAATTGTGTTTGTATCACTTTGCTATGGATTACAATTGTGTTACAGTGGCTGTGTGTCTGTGTGCATAAGCCCGGCGTGGCCTCCATCAGGGAAAACCCTGGTGATCTGTCTCTCTGTGCTTTAAACTTTAACCCTCCTCTCCATTGAGCTTCTCTTCCCTCTCTCTGTGCCTACATTAGCATAAAGGCATTAAAATGAGAATTGGAATTAATTTGGACTTTCCCCTCCATAGGAATTAATGTACGTTTTCTCTTCCATTCTGCATAGACAGCCCTCACTCGCACTCTCAGTCCATAAATATTAATATTAATACCACAAATGCATTTAAGGAGCAGCGCTTCGGTGAAGCCGTATACAGAATATTATGAGAGATCATGATACATTTCTCGTGGGGAGCACACTTGAATGAGTGCGCTTCCTTGCCGTTGTGATCTGTAAAAATCCAATCTCCACGCGGCGCCGAGCGAGAGGGAGGAAATGAGAGGGTGTGAAAGGAAGATGTCTGAAGCTCTTCCGAGAGTTGAGCCTGAGCTGGTTTCTACTCTGGATTTGTTCTATTCAGTTCACTCTAGTGTAACTCCATTATCCAGGCAGCAGATATTTAGATGAGGGACTGTTATAAGCGTCACACTCTCTTTTTTACCATCTCATCCAGACACTCGGGGATTTACTGAAGTCAGTGGTATAGCACTTTGTCTAGAAGTTTCCCACTTTTTCTCCCTCTCTGGTTTCACCTTTGCATTTGATGATTAGTCAGTGAAACCACAGGTAAACAGATGTGTTTAGATCGAAATCTACATATATAAAGCTAGTAGCCGACTTCCAGTCAATGCTGACTAACAGTCCAACTCTCAATCAGGCTTCATGACTAAACATGAAAATGGTCAAATTGAACTGGGTGTATAATAATGTTTGTGAGGGTTGGTGTAAACAAGTGGTTTAAAATAAGGATTAGTAACTGTAAGGTTCTGATGGAATTATTACCGTTATGCACTTGAGCATCATTAGCTATAAATTAAGAATATAAATTGTATACCATGCCAAGCGTTAATTGTTTGTGCTGTTATATCCAACAAACTGTGTCCGATTTCAAACTACTTGAGAACAAAATAAAGTTTCTTTGTTTTTAGAAGTACACCTATTCACTGATCACACTCTTGCATCATTTTTATTTCGATGCTATTGCATTGGAGCGGAGAAGCCTGCGAGGGTCTATGCACGTCGACAGCAGTTACTCGTGAATCTCCTCCAACATGCAGGCTTTTGATATGTGCAGGTATACAGGTCATTCTGGCCAAGGTGAGATGCGGTGCTGTATACCTGAACTTCAAAGGCATTGTGCTAGACCGACTCTGCGGGACGTCGCCTTCATGACTTCAGTCAACACACACGCCTTTAATCTGAGCTCCGCAATACAAACTCAACCCCGATTGAGTCAAAATACGCGCTCTTTTTGTTTTGTGATAGAGGGTCGTGGAAGTGAAAGCATGATGCAAAAGCAGAGCAGAAGTGCACGAACGCTCTTGTTTAGTTATTAATTCTGAGATAGTTTAGAATCGGTAGAAGCATGCGCTTGGAATATTTTTGTCTTTTTTGAAAGTTGTTTATAATGTCAAGCGTATCTCATGCAAAGACATCGCCGCATAGAAGGAAAACTTTGCATTGCTTTGATTTTCTTTTCTCTGTGACATGCATAATGCTTTCATCTTTCGGTAGAGTAAACAAGTCATCAAAGCAAAAGGATGAATCTCTTATAAAACATTTCTTAGGTATCTAAGCCTACAAGGTTTTTGTCCGTATCAATAAAATCAAAGAAAAAACTGCGAATTCTTGCAACAACAACAAACTTTTTTACTGTAAATTTACCAAATGAGTGTGTATGCGAAATGATTCTCAGGGTTAGGTTACTTATATTAGGGCCATGTCCGTTTCAAAGGTGTGATGTTGGGCCGTCCGTATTTGCAACATGGACATCAATCCAATATTGGTCCTGGGGGGTCAGCTACTAATCCTGCTACGGTTTCATTACCCGTAAAACCTCTAGACTTATTACAATCCTCCCTAACCCTGAAGGGCTCGGTCTTCCTCTTTCTCTCTCTCTCCGTCTCTCTTCCCCTGACTCTCTGCTGCGGATAAGCCATAAACTCTGGTAATTGCGGCATCAAACTTGAGTTTATTATTTTCTGCGGCGGTGCAGGTGTGAGGATGATATGAGGCCCAGGTTGCATTTACATACAAATTGAAGGTTTTTATTAATCAGGCGGGCAGCAGGAATCACAGCGCACCACTCCATCAGCCTTTTAAATACATTTGGTGACATTTTTACCCAGCATTAGCATGATAGGGCAAGCGGAGGATAATGTCCCAATGATTGCTTTTCCATTGAAAGCACAAACGGTTTCATTTTTCCTGTCATCTCAAATAAGTGTTAAAGAGGGTTTGGAGGCTATTGTGGTAGCACTCCGTATGCTGGGGACTGGGAACCGCTGATGGCCATATTAAATAACCATTAGCGCCACACTCAGATCATCGTGCACCCACCGTGCCTCCTCTCTGCTTCCTGCTCTGTGATTTCCAAATGAAGCCAAGCTGTGCCTGGCTCTCATAAAGCACTCGCACCCCGCTCCATTTTTCCTCAAACAAAATGCATTACAACGGTAATTTTGTGACTGTTAAGATAACTAGCGTTAACAAGCACTTAATTAAAATGTACAATAAATAGCCGTCTGCGGCCTTATCTGAGCAGGAGAGCTGGGTGGGGGGGTTCTAATGCTCAGTCCTGCTGCTGCCGCTGTAAAGCTCGTTTACAGATTAATTGCTTTTCTGTCTGGCAGAAGCTGCTTCATCCCTAAATAGCCAAATTCAGGACTTTATCAATCAAACCTGGGCTGGCGCCGCCGTTTTTCACGTCCTTCACATTTTTAACTCCCTCGTTACATTTCTTTCTTGTAATTTGCATGCATGTTTGTCTATGGTGTTTATTTAGTATTTATTTATACATTTGATAACCATGAAGATGCATCTAGCATCATGAGTTGTACTGTTGAAATCCTTGTGACTGGAGTTAAAGGGAGAGTTCACCCAAAAATCTAAATTTTGTCATTATTTACTTACCCTCTTGTCATTTCATACCTGTATGACTTTTACAAATTAAGATATTTTGAAGAATGTTGGTTACAGAACAACGGCGGTACCCAATGGCATTAGTTTTAAGTTCATACAGTAGAAGTGAATGGGGGCCAGTGCTGTCGGTTACCAACTTTCTTCAAAATATCTTCTTTTTTGTTCTGAAGAAGAAAGAAATTCATACAGGTTAAGAAACTACAAGAAAGTTAGTAAATGATGACAGAATTTTCATTTTTGGTTGCACTGTCCCTTTTAAATGGCTAAATGAGGTGTAAATGTTTGTCATTGGCCCTTCAGTTGCGTGTTAATGTGTGTTCTGTAGTGTTTATGTGTCGGTTCCTAAGTTAAAGCGGTTCTGATCGCACTGTAGTGTCTATGGTGGCATAGACTGGTCAAAATGTGTTAAACATACATTTTACATATATGTTTTCATACCAATGTGTGGAAGCATTCATCAGTCTTGTTTATTAACGTACAAAGGTCATGTTTAAATTGAAGTATGTCTGTCGGGGGGCTTAAAAACACACAAACACGCTGTATTCAACCCCGGTTTATGATTTTCACTCATATAAGCTGCTGTGTATTATAGGACCTGAGAGAGAAGAGGGGAGATTTTTCAGAGATTTAAGTTAACAGCAGTTGTTCTCTTGGGATCACATTACTCCACAGCCGTGTGACTGAAACACTTCCATGCTTGCTTTAATGACTTCTGCTCAGACTGCGGACTGCTTGTTTTGAAATGGTGGAAAAGAAAATACGTAAAAGCAAACTTCCCTCTCTGGACACGCCTCCTGGTGGTTTATGTCGCCTGTGTCCTGACTCTAACCCTCAGAAACGATAAATCTGCCAAGAATGTCTGTCTATGCTTGAAAGTGACCCCTATAGGCCTACTGTGTTGCAAAAGTGCATTTCTATAAAGTGAGACTTGCATGTCATTCCTGGCGGACCTAGAAGTGAATCTGTGATGTAATTAGCATAACATGTTAATGGATGTCTGTTTTTGGTTGATGCAGTGGTTGCTGTTTTGTTTCTGTGCAGATAATATTTTTCCAGTGATTGATTTTTGAATCAACAAATTACAACGACTGATGATGTCATTGTTTCCTCACTGTATTAAACAGTAAGATGTGATTTGCAGTGCATATTTCATATCTGCCCTGACACATAAATCTAAAAGTACCAGATGTTTCCATGTATAGCTATGCATGTATACCTTAACTTGATCATTTGCATAAACAAACCGTTTTGTTTTTTGCAGATTATGACACCAGCAGAAAACGTGTTCAGTGATAAGGTGTATTCTTTATGTATACATTACTAGACATATACTTGAAATGAAATCATTGTGAAGACCCTATCTGTTTGAATTATAGGGGCGTAGTTTCCGATTGGTTGATAGTCAACATTTCTAGAAAGATTAATAAAAACACGTACAGTTGACATTTCAACTCTCCACTGTTCAAAACAAATCCACCCCCTTGTTAAATTACCTTCGCCCCACTCAAAATTGAGCCTAACTTTCAGTTATGGAAGGATAAATGATGGCTGTTGGAAAAGAGACTCTGACAGCCATGGTGGTCTCTCCAGTGCAGAGGCCTCTGATCTGAAGCAGAGACGAGAGGGGATGTTGTGCTGTCACTGCTGTGCTTATCAGATCCAATTTAGCCGGAGTGATTTATAATGTGCACAGATGATAAATGTTATTGTAAGAGAGCGGCCCAGAGGAGTTATGCCTGCTGTCTGTCAGAAAAAGTGGGAGAAAGGAGGGAGAACAGAAAAGCAGAGGTGACGACTGTATCGGAGCTAGTGGGAGTTGGTGTCCTGCCGTGAAGTGCCTGTCGTAAATCAGCCTGTCAAGGACCCCTCTTCCCTTTATTGAAACACAAACATAGTCTTGCCACTGGAGGAAATTCCTCTTCGGGTCATGGTCCCGTGGTAAAAAGGTGAGAAACACAACAATAAATATCTTACAAACTCAGAAATTTCTAATTTGGTGATTATTATCCAAAAAGTTCAAACTGTTCCTTGTAAATAAACCCCAGCAACAGTGACAATAACCAGCGGACAGTCCTTTCAGCACATATTAACACACAGCTTCCCATAGATGTGATTTGTGTTTGCGTTTTTCAGAGTATAATCCACCCCCACATCCCATAAGCACTGCATTGACAATAATTCAGCACAGAGTATATTTTCCATAAATAATTTGCTCTCTATTGATTTCCAATGTGTGCTTAGAAATATGTGGGCTCTCTGAAGAGAGGGGGAGGATGTATCAGTCGCTCAGTGTGCGGTGAAAGTTGTGACAGGAGAGGTCGGCGTCCTGGGAGCTGGTGTTCCCTATTTTTATTTACGATGGCTCAGAGAGCAACTCATCAAACCTGGTTGTGCCATCAACTGGGAACGCCCTGGGAAAAAGCAGACACACACACACACACACACACACATACTTCTCACTAGTTTGCAACACTGTTTGATTTACACATGTTAACAGTGATCTGGCATACATAATATGAAAGAGATGTGCTGAATAATTCCGCTCTGTAAATCAAGGCCTAAGCGGCCTTCGCTTGATGTGTATATTTACAGGTCTGACATCTCGCAAGCTTCAGGCCACTACTGAAGGTGAAAGGTCAAATTGAGCTATCCTGTCTGTTCACCTCTGTTCTATCTGCTGCGTCCTGACAAATGATTGGCAGCAGTTGAGGTGAGTGAGTTAACATGTACTGTAGGTGTGTGTGTGGGTGCAAACGTGGTAGAGTGTTCGTGGTATTCGGTGTTGACGACTGTTAAGAGCTCATACTAGAGTTGGATGCCACACTGTCGCCAGCTTAGAGCTGTTAATTTTGGCTCTGCTCTGCCTTTGTAACAAGATCTCTGCATGGACAGTTGCATCTCAATGCTTTTTTTTGCAAGTGTGTTATAAAAACTTGTCTATTTTCATAGAGAGTTCCCTCTTCAATAGGCAGATGCAAATGGCGTAAAAGGAAAATAAATGAGTTTTAGTAGAGTAGTCAAGCTCTCGCATGAAAACAAAGGATCCATACACCTATATTACATTCAAAGTCTCCCAAAGCCATACTTTTTGAGGAACATTCCTAAATATCTATCTGCTTTGACTTATTGTCTTTTATCTTTATTTGTTTTAGTAAGATTATTACTCATCACTAAAGCTTTTAAATCTTATAAGAACAGTAAAAGAAAATTTCAGTCGTCATTCACTTACCCTCAAGTTGTTACAAATCTGTATAAATGTCTTTATTCTGATGAACACAGAGATACATATATAGATATTTGGAAGAACGCTTGTAACTGAACAGTTGTTTAGAAATGTTTTTGTTCTGTTGAACACAAAATAAGATATTTTGAAGAAAGTTGGAAAGCAAACAGTTCTGGGGCACTTTGGACTACCATTACCATTTTCAAATAGTTAATAGTGGCCAACCATTTTGTTACATCATGTGTTTATCAGAACAAAGATATTTATATAGATTTATAACAGCTTGAGGGTGAGCTAATGATGCCAGAGTTTTTTGTTGTTGGGTGAACTGTCCCTTTCACAGCACTCCTGCACAAGCATTGCAATGCATTTCGTTACAATACAAGCTTGTGGTGTCAATGATGTCAAAGCTGGCATTATAAGTTTGCCTCTACATGCATTTGAGTCCTCCGCAGTCCCTTAAACCCCAAAGGCCACCGAGGCTGGCATTGGATCCATGGTGCGACCCTTGGTCAATTTTAGCCCATGACTTCTCATAACCCAACAATGTCCCCTGGGTAATATACAGCTACATGTAAAAGCCTAGTCAATTTGCCAGCTAATTCTGGCTAAATGTCTGTCGTAAGCGGCCTTGTGTTCGGTGGCTCCGTGTTGGATGACACTCTCAGTCTTGCTGTTCTCGCATATGTCATGTGCTGACACATAAAAAACATCCATTAGTGTACGTATGTAGTGTATGCATTCCTGCGAGTTCATATCTGGGTGTGCGTTTATCAGGAAATATCCCTGATGGCAGTTTTTCTTGGAAAGTGAGCCCTCACGAATGTGGAACGAATGTGCTGGTCGAAGGTATCTGCAGGGTTAGCTGAAGCTAATACATACCCTGTTAATGATCCACACTGACAGAGTAAAACGCGAATAAAACGGATTCACCTGCAGATTTCCTCATCCATTTAGCACTAGTCACAGGCCTATTATAAACACATTAGCTAATTATTAATTGGCTAATAATATCTATCCGGAATGTCTCTCGATGGAACAATTTTACATTAATCGCTCTGGTCCGCTGTGTGTTTGCATGTGTGTGTGTTTTACAGCAGATGGCCTGGAGTCTCCAAGCGGTTAGACCGGTCAACTTGGAACAGTTGTGGAAAGAGTAGGAAGACAAGTGTGTCTTTTCTTTCTATGTTCACTTTTTCAAACTAGATGTGGATAGAAAACCTGAATGAAGGGGACTGTGTAAACCAGCATTGATTAATAGAACAGCTAGGTGACTTGCAGTGGAAGATCCTTCATGGTGCTATTGCTGTCAATTCTTTCATTTCAGTCATACACCCAGAGACTGGTATGCCATTTTTTGCAATGAGAGAGAAACCATTTTTCATACTTTTGTTTAATGTGTAAGATTGGAACTTCTTTTTTTTTCATATTCGCAAGTTGAAGTGAAACTTTTGGATTGTTCATTCTTGGTTTTAAAGATGTAAGGAAAGAAGAATTTTATGTAAATTGTTGTATTTTGTTTTAGGCCAGGCCCAAGCAGGCTGTTTATCTAAGCAGGAAAAAGAGAGTTGAACACAACTTGGAGCACGACATAGTTGTTGAGTTTCCTATATGATACAAGTGAGGATATCGATTGATTATAATTATTAGAACCATATGGACGATCTCGATACATTTGAAAGGATTTGGTGCTGTCATGGCTCTTTCTTTCTTTCTTTCTCATTCATTGACATTCTTCAACAGTCTTTTTTCGTATTAATACAATATCATTATTTAGTGCAGTACTAAATCACTTGGCAACATTTAGTCTAAATGTTTACAGATACAACTTTCGATTTGGAATCTGCATTACTAAATATTAAGGTGAACACATACTATGACTAATAATGCTTTTTATAATTGTTCATTGTAAGTTTGAGTTAACTGATGTAGTTAACTTATGTTAACAAATTGAGTCTTATTGTAAAGTGTTACCCTTCCTTTTTCTTTCACCTCAAGGGCTTTGAGTGAAAAAGCAGCTTCAGGCCGGTCCTCACAAATGCCTCTTTAAATGCCTCCTTCCATCCGAGTGAGAGAGTGAGGAATAAAACCATTGACCTAGCATTATTTATATATAGTAGCATTGGCACAGACTGCTGCTGTTTCCCATTGTGTCTTCATAATGAGCAGAGAAATTGGAAAGGAAACTGTCAGGGGAGGCAAGTGTGTGCGTGTGGGGGGGCTTATTACAGAAAGATCCACACAGTAAACTGAACAAGAGAGAAGGCTAAAGGGGTCAGTCTGTGTGGACACCGCACACACACACACATTGTGTGGACATCTCACACACACACACGCACACACACACCTTCACACACACACACACACACTCCAGAGGGGTCTTTGCTTGTAAAGGTGTTAACAGTATGAGATGTTTGGAGCACTGCAAGGGTATGTGGGTCAAAAAATATTTTTGGAACAGACAAGACACTGTTTATCCCACACACTTAACGTGTATTGGATTGAACTGACCCTTGATTCATTCAATAATAACCATAATCATAATCATAATCATAATAAAGATCAACAATTATATACAAATGTTATAATTTTATTAGTAACTTTTTTTAGTGTAATCCTAACTCATATTGGCCCGGTTTCACAGACACAGTATATCTTAAACCAGGACTATGCCTTAGTTGAATTAAGATTTTTATATCGCTTTTACAAAAACGCTTCATAAGAATACATTACTGGTGTGGATCTTTAGACAAAACAATGGTATTTGATATATTTTTTATATATTTATGGGGAAATGATATTGAGTTAAGACAGGTCACACATGCAAACCATTTTAAGCCTGGTTTGTGAAACCGGGCCATTATGTATTAAATAGGTATGTACACTGAAAGTAAAATTGGATAAAGCTAAAACTGTGCTAGTAAATAATAAAGCTGATACATTTTTAACATTAAGAAACTTGATTAGTTAATAATCTTACAATGAACAATGCTTCTAAAGCATTTATTAATCTTAGTATATCCAAATCCCCACATTTAATAATACCTTTAAAATCAAACACTGTTTCTGTTCACAGTAATTGTTACAAGTTAATGTAGAGTATAAGGACAACTGGGCAATTTCTATAACAAATATAATTGAAGACTAATAAATGCTGTAAAATATATATTGCTCATTGTTAGTTCATGTTAGCAAATGCATTAACTGATGGGAAATACTGATACCATTTTTGGCGCCAAAATACTTTTGTGTAGGCCTAAAGATCAGTAAAAGCTAATGCATGCATTAACAGAAACACATACAATGCATACCAACAAATCCCACTTAGGTCACTTCTATTGTTTATTCTGTGGGTGTATGTGTGAGTGTGCATCTGGGCAAAAGATTTGCATAGTTTCTATTACACGCTATGCTATCAGCATTATTGTGCAAAACCCAGCATTGCCTGAAGCAATGTGTACGAAAACACACAATATAGATGGCAGTTTGGACTGACAATAGGATTTGATGTGCACAAGTTTTACCTCCCATTCTTGTAATGTCAGAAATGCCCTAACACATTCTAAAGATGGCATTTTTTCAGCCCACCAATTCCAGCTAAAATATCTCTGTTCTTACCTGGCTGGCTTCCAGACCACCCTCCAGCACCTCCAGTACCTGAACCCCCAGTCTTCACAGAGGATGTGCCTCTGCCACATCAATTCTAGCTTACCTTGAGCACAATTGCTGGGTAAATAGAGGTTTCTGTTAGGTCCAAATCCAATCCTTTTACATGAGTGGAGGATCACACAAGAACAACAGGAAGCAGTGAGAGAGATATAGAGAGAGAGAGGGCAGGTTAAGGCAGATGATTCAGATGTCATACATTAGCTGTGTGTGGGGAGATCAGAAGCTAATGCTAAACACAAGAAGTAGGGCGGACACATCGACCTGTCACTCTCAGCTTCACACCCACACATAGCATCACATAACCACAGTCGTGCCGGCCAAACCCATTCAGGTGTAAAACATGTAATCATCAACTGAGAGTAGATAAAAGCAAACTCTGGTATGGCGAGTTCTGTCAATCACCTATCAGTTGCGTGTGTCACTTTATAATTTTACTATCGCAACTTCCCATTTCACTATGCTGACAAGTATTATATTTTAAGCAAAATATATAATTTAAGAGTGTTTGCACCATGAAAGCTTTCTTCTACTGCTAAAATTCAATCGCATCTAATCCCTCTTGGCTCGTGTAGCAAGTATTGTAAAGCCTGAATATTTGTGCTACACTTCCAAGTGTTGTTAGGCTTTTGTTTTTGCCTATGATAAATGAAATGAATACGTGCATTAAATGTTTGAAATGCCGACATGAATAATTCATGAAAGCCATGCAGATAGAGTGATCAGTACACAGATCCAGGACAAGAGAAATTAAATTTTTAAAAGCTTACGTCTGTCAACTACAGAGAAAGCGGATGTGTTTTTGTGATTGCAAAAGTTCATTGTGAATAATCAATCTGTTTATTTATAACTTTAGCCTCGGCAGTTTTCACTGGGGAGGCAGAGAGATTTAAATACCCATACAGTTGTCTGGCATATTGCAAATTCATAATAATCATTGTTGGTAATGAATTAATCCCACGATGCTTTAGTGAGCAGTGTAGCTAATATGGGTTTGTGAGCTTTACATGATAGGACTGGGATTTTGAAATGACTATCATTCATGTCGAGTAATAAATGTACTGTGGGTAAGGGATCATAGTAATGAATCTGAAAGAGGACCATTTAGTAAAACTATTCTTATATGACGTCAGACGTGAGATTCTGCTCTGACTTGGTTTTTTGGAGTGTTTTCAATGTGTGAGCATCGTGTATAAAAACAACAGGATTTGTCATGCATAAACACAAAATTCCTTCATGGTGTGATGCCAATTATCAGGGTTAAATTAAAGTCAATGACTACCATATTATTATGTCAATGAATCAGAGAGATGACGTAAGAAAATGAGGGATAAACAGAGGGGGGGAAAGGATTTTGGTGGCGTGTAATTGTCAGTGATGACAGTATTTGAACTGGAACTAGTATTTCCCCTTTTCAACTCTTCTCTAACAAGAACAGTTGAGAATGAGATGCTTTAATGGATCTAAAAGCCAAGAAAAGTCCAAAGTCCTATAGATGAATATGGGGGGCGGTGTGTGGGGGTTAAAACGGGGAAAAATATAAGAAAGAGAAAGAAAAATCTCCCCACTGAAGATATTTCCATCCAGGGCATATGAAATATTAAACGTGTTCATTATATCCTCCATTTGCGGTTATTTTGCGGGAGCACACACTGCCGTATTCTTCCAGCCATCTTATTGGCAGGGCTCTGTGGGCCTGAAGTCAAATCTCCCTTTTATTATTTAAATCCATGCATACAGACCAATCCCCGTCAAATCAGCACAGCCCGCATGCCATCCGCCCGCCTCTGATTGGCAGCTCGATATACAGAGGGAGGATACAGGGGGTGATAATGTGGGTGACAAAGGCAAATCCAGCCTGGCGGATCAGTTTTTATTGGGGTCGTCGGGGAAGACGAAAGCAGGGGAGCAACGCAAGAGTTTGATGCATAGTAAAAGTAGCTGTGATAATTGACGATGGCATTGGTCTGTGTCCGTGCCTGTGTTGGCCTGTCAAAGCGGCGATGTAAATTTATTTGACATGTTTTTGTCAGGATGAAAGTTTAATGTGGTGGGTGTGACAAATCGCATGCAAATGTTGTTTTTTATCCCTTTCCGATGAGTTGACCTCTGAGGACTCCCACGGGAAATCAGCCTTTAAAAATGATTTGATAGCTATAACCTGCCCTGCGTCGTACAATAGTCCTCATGCATGCATACTCGAATATATAAACTTCCACACACAAACATGTGAGAAAACAAGAACAAGCACATTCATAAACATTTGTTTAATGTGTTTAAACAAATTTTCGTCTTGCAAATTTGTCACCTTGCAATTATAAGCAGTTTTGAGATATTGATATGAAAGTTTTTGCATTCCAATTAATCTAGATAAAACCTTTTGTTTTCTCAAAAAGTCCCAAATGTACACAACAGAATGAACATCACATGATGTAAATATGTTGTCACAGAATAAGAATAACTTATATTTTATAGCTCAATTTTAGCAAAAATGTACCTTCCATGGCGACAAATTGTGCCTACAGTGACTCACAATTGATTTCAATACAGGCAACAAAAGAGTAATGACAAACTAATGAGCACAAACTCAAATAGTTCACATTTCTTTCCCAAATAGAGAGTCGTTTATTTATTTTAAACTATATTTTTTAGTATTGTATTACTTGAAGTATGTTTATAAGATAGTTACAATGCATTCTGGGATTGCATGCTCTTTGAAAGATAAATACAGAGTTTGGCCAAAATGTGGGATCTTGGCAGCACTTATCATGTCCTCACCCTCCTGTCATTCCGAACCTGTATGATTTTCGTCTGCTGAACACAGAAAAGATATTTTGAAAAAGGTTGGTAACCAAACCATTTGAGACCCCATTGACTTCCACTGTATGGACGCACCACTTTCTCAAAATATCTTCTTTTGTGTTCCACAGAAGACAGAGTCACATAGTCTTGAATGACACGAGGGTGAATAATTAAATAATTTATATTTAGGGGTTTCCTACCTTTATGGAACAGCCATGGCAAGGGAAGTACACCTACAGTAATATGCTGCCTTCAGAGGCAACTCTAAAAAAGGATTTGAAAGACAGTAAGTCTAACTCGAAAAGAATGCAGATTTTCCGTCATGAATGTAATAGTGGAGAGTCAGGAACGAAGCACGACTTTATAAATCTGTTGTGGTTATGTTTGTGTGTATTTGAGGCAGGATGCAGTGGCCTCTACCGTCTCCTTTCTCAGATCTCACTTAATACGCCAATACCTTACATGCACACACACGCACAAGGCTGCCCTCTGTATTCTCTTGTGGTGTGGTGTAAGCATAAGTGCGTGTGTGTGCCGTTGCGTGTTGTGTATGCCTCTGCTGTAATAAGCAGTGGAATAACACCCTCTTTTGTACATTAAGAAGCCGCCTGCATCTGAGACCAATAACCCAGAACCCTGGGGTCCACGTGCAGAGGATGATGGGACAGATATAATCACACAACACCTTTTTATGCTTTCTCTGCACATTTGGAAGCAGGCGGAATAGACAGAGCTTCATAAGTTTAATTATATCCCTGGATGACCTTTTGTCCCTAATAGAGTGGCTCTGCGATAAGGAGATATTGTGTCTTTAGGGGGTTGCAGGACGAATTAGAAAAGAAGGAGACTGACCCGTGTCACACCAGAAGCTTGTGTGTGTGCCTGTCAGTGGATTTTTATGATAGAGAGCATTTAGTGGACTATTTGATGGAAGCTGATCTGAGCACATTTCAACTTGCTCTGTGAAAACCGCAAGAGTGTATTAAAGCTAATGCTACAGATAACCACAACCTGTAACCAGAGAGTACATACATAAGTCACTAACATTCTAAAACAATCTTAATGTCATTTCCTCACAGAATTTAATGTGTGAGTATATGTATACAGTGGCCTTAGAAATTTTGAAATGAACTGTTTTTATTTTTCATAATTGAAAGTTATAGACTACGACAAGTTATTTTGAAAAAGCATAATGGTTTTGAAAATGTCATATTATTTGATATTTTAGAGCAACTGCAAAACATTCAGATATTTTACATCTGACTTCACTCATCCATTGTTTTTGTAAATTATGTTTTGTGGGCCATTGCTTGATTTTAGTAAAGGTCATCGGCAAAGTGAACTCCGAGGTTTCCGGAGAAAGAGAGACAAGAGACGGAGAGAAAGAGAGCTCTACGTAATTTCTCTCCTTATATGTCCAGTTTCTGTTGATCAATTAGAGAGTTTCTTCAGCAGTGCAAAGGTTGTGGGTTCAATTCCTAGGAACACAACTACTGATAGGCTATCAAATAAATACGCTACATTGAATTAAATGTAACTCCCTTACGTAAAAGTGTCTGCCAAATGCACGAATCTAAATGTAAACGTACACCTAATTTCTACTTTTGACCATCAGTTTGACCCTCAATTTTTTTCAGGTTGAGGACAAATAGGTTTATCAAGGTGAGGCAAGTTTTATTTTTCTTAGAAGTTAATTGTTTATTTAAATAAACTGCAAATTGCTGTAACAGATTTCAAACTAACTTCACTCCAGTTTAACAAGATTCACAAGAGTCATCTGCTGTTTGTCTTTTGAAGCTCCGTAGTTGTACTTGGCAGGGAAGTGCACCTGAGAGTGTGAGCTTGTGTGTCTGTGCTAATTTGGGTGTTTGTGTGCATGCATGCTGTTAGGCTAGGTGTTTGATCTTTTTGCAGGTATGAGATTTGCCCTGGGCTGTGTAACTCATTAGGTATGAGTTGTTATGAATATGAGGATATTTGTTAAAGCAGTCAACAGGAATAGAAACAGATGTCCCCTAATTAGAGCAAGCTTAACCTGTCTTACCTCAGATAGAGAGAGTGAGGGAGAGGAGAAAGAAATGAAATTGCTCAGTTAAAGGTGTTCTTAGCAACCTTTTGGAATACCACGCAACATTTGCTTACTACCTGTCCTCAAAAATCCCAGTTGTATCCGTGGAAGCATAAGGTTTGCAAAAATGGCAAAAACTTAGGGTATGTCCTACATTTCGTTTTGCCAATCATAGACCTGCAAACTTGGAAGAGCAGAAAACGCCCAATACCTCCCCACCAGGAAAAAATCTTCGGATTTACACGATTCACATAAATGACCTATTTTTGATTCAAAACCGCGAATTTCGCAGAAAAGGTACTAGTTTGCAGATATGAAACCAGAAATTCTCTTGCATCTAAAAAGATTTGCGTAATTGCTGATATTGTTGTTGACATGAGGAACGGTTTGAAGAGAGTGCATGGTGTAATTCAATTACATAAAGCAGAAATTTGCAAAATGGTTAAATCAACACACCCACAAATCAGAAGGTAATCATTTATTCACCCGAATACATTTTTCATATAGCTTTTCTATACAATGAAAATTCATAGTGTTTACATCTGTCCAGATTTTAGAACTCTGAAATGAAGGAGTGTGAATAATGACAGAATTTGTTTCTTTAAGTAAACAGTTCCTTAGAGTTAAAATTGCAACGTAAATCGAAATCATAATTGACTTAAGACATATAATCGTAATACCACATTAAACAGTAAAAGGCATTTCATCAATGGATAGGGACGTTTACATTGTGTTGAGCAGTGTGTGTTGTGTATGTGTGTGCGGGGGGGAGTGGCCCTCATTGATCAATCGTTACGCATTCAGTAAAATCTCAGGTTGGAAAAGGTCAGCAGGCCTCATGCATACAGCCATTAACACCCTTTGTTTTTCCTCCTGCACCTGGAGAGCTCTGTGAAGTTCAAAAAGGCAAACAACACAATCTGTTAGCTCCATTACCCTGAAGCACGCACACACATTAACAATCACAATACCCTGACACTGATTAACTGATGCTAAACTCACACGCAGTGTCCCTATTAGCAGCTGTTATTGTTTCAATTTAAAGCTCATAAAAACACCCAATTAGCTCTTACTGAGAAGACACCTTCCAGTCGCACCAAGCACACGGCAATATGCATCATCTCTTTTGGTTTTTGGTGTGTTTTATTTCTTTTCCAAACGCGACACCATCTTTCATGCTCATTATTTTTATCTTTCTCTGCCGGTGGCGAATTGGCAAAATGTGTTAGCCAATGTGTACATGTGTTAAGTGGGGATCAATTGTTAGTTTAACAGCTAGTCTGTATTAAACAGGGACGATGTAATTACAGAGAAAGAGTGAGCGAGAGAGAGAGAAGAGAGAGAGAGAGAGAGAGAGGAGAGAGGAGCGACCTTTTTTTGAATAGCACCCACGTTCGCTCTGTTGGGTGGGGGCATTTCCTGACACTTGATCAATGTGAAATCTGGGGTAGGAAGTGACTGTGGAGCAGTGAGGGAAATTAGATTTGATAAAGCAAGCAGGCAGAAAAGAGACCAGCTCTCAGTGAGTCTTTCCTCCATGTCCTGCTGAGCATCCTGGGTAACTCGCCTGAAGCAAACGTGAGTGGGTAATGAAAGGGAATAAGAGACCAAAATAAATACTTATTCCCGATTTTGCTGCTTGACTTTATTGTTTTCAAAGGGCTTCTTTCAAATGTTGCGTACCGACTGTTGGTTTTGGTTTTGCGCTTGCCAAGGAGGCGGATCAGATAACCTTGCCAAGAAATTTTGTGATTAATCAAATCCAGAGTTAAAGTTTGTGTTTACATAATATATGTATGTGCACTCTGCATATTGATTTTTTATTTATAAAGATATGCATTTAGGAAATTATACAATTTTAATTATAGCCTATATAAACATTTATTCATTTTTATATTTTTTATTTTTCTTAAATATAAACATGTAGGCTATGTGTATATAAATACAAAATTAATATGCACAGTACACATACATATATTATGTTAGCACAAACTTTAATTCTAGATACAATTAATCACGATGAATCATTGAATGGCCCTTTATGATGTATTTCAAAATTGTAAGCATTTATAGTGTTTTTATTTACTCAACCTTATGTCCTTCAAAACCCTTTAGGCTAAGAAAATAGCTTAAATACTAAAGCCTTTTTTAATACTCTTGTGTTCTTAAAGTGTTAAAATTAGTCATAATGTACTTTAGTTGTACAAAGTTGACTCAACCAGATATTAATTAAAGTATCACACTTTTGTTTGTAATATAAAGTCTTATGAATTACAAGTAAATTATAAACTATCAGTTTAAAAACAAAATGCTCAGGTCAAGGAAGAATCAAGCTTACAAGCAAAAGATTGAAGGAAAGAAAAATTGTTCAATGTGGGATGTGCGCTTCCACACAAGTCTGACAGGTTCAGGGGTGTAGCAGATTGCCGTACTGTCAGATTTTCACATTAACACATTCATAGTCACTTCACAATCTGTACTTCTGTATCTGTCATTTTGAAATGATTTTTGACTGCTCCTATCTTGTATACAATCTTTTTGTAATTAATATTAGGCAAAACAAGTATATGGTGAGATGTGCGTGCATTTTTTCCTATACCTTCTCTCTACAAGCATTCCTCCAGTGGAAGTCAAATGTGGACAGACACCAAAGACGCTCCATTTGCTCTCCATTTTATGTATGCGTGTGTGAGAGAGAAAGGCCGTGATTGAGTGTGTCTGTGTGTCTTTGAAGTCTGTTCAGGTCATTAGGCTCCATTTCCCATTGACAGAGATCTTATAAGACGACCATTTGAGTCCAACAATAGTCCTTAATGGCTTAACGCCTCTGTCTGCATTTAGTCATCCTCTCTCTCCCTCTCCCCCTCTGCGCTTTCTCTCTTTCTGTACTTTAAAAGCTGCCAGGCTCCCCTTCGATGGCTGCCCACTTTTTATGGGGTGTAATAATGAGGCACAGCTGCGAGGTAAAACAGGGTGTAATGTTAACCCGGGCATAGCAGAGTCACTGCAGAGGTTAAAGTTCACAGCATTGTGCCCTGCCAGAGTGGGTGTATATTAGAGTCAGTAAAGATTGTTTGTTATGCTCAGATTTCCCTTCTAATCCCCTGCTGAGTTTGGGTTTAAGGTACTAAATTATCCCCCCATCATAGGAATAGGTTTGCCTATATTTGGTAATGAAATGGTCTTAATTGCTGAAGCGTGTGTAATTGGAGGCTGTTAAAGGCTGATAAAGTCTTGCAGAGGGGTGAAAAGTTTCTGATGGAGATAAATTCCTGAGATGCTGTGCAGTGTTGGACAGAACAGCATGCCCAACAAACACACTCTCACTGAAGTCGCATTTATAGTCAGTGAATATTTAGGGATAAGCCAGACTGACTGGTTGTGAGACTGTATGGTTGGCAACATTTTATTTTTTTCCAAAGAAATGCAACTTTTTTAATTAAATTAAACTTTACTAATAATAATGCAACACAAGCTATTAATTCTAAGAAATTATGATTTAAAGAAGTATTTACCAGAATTTTCATTTTTATATCAGACAAAGGATAAGAGTAGAAATAGTCCAAGAATAGTGTCAAATTCGGGAATTTGGCAGAGAATTGTTGGTGAAGAGTATAAACTAAAAACATCTCAAATCCTGCCATGGCAGTATATTTTACAGTTTTGATCATTTCTTATTTGTATAATTTTGTGCACACTCTAAGTTTATGACAGTTTAATGTCATTGACTCACCATGTGTTTTTAAGTGGTGTTCAGATGTTTTTCAGCCTGAAACAATGCAAAAAATCTAGTTAAAAACTCATAGCATCGTGTCTTAATAAAAGACCTGTGTGGATGAGCTCTGTGCTTGTGTCCTAAAGTTTTCAAACAAATTCCTTAAGCTGTATATTATTAAATGCTTATTTCGTCTTGGTGGAGGGACATCGAAAGCCCTTGGCAACAAACAGGTTTTTAATTTTTGGGATTCATATGCAAAACAGAACGCAGCAGTAACTCCAATGCTTTCCTTTGTTGTAGAATGTGTAACAACATGACAATATTACAACAATTGATAACAAGTGATTTTTCCTGCGAGACGTGCGAGTTCAGATTATAACTGCAGCTCTGAAGGGATTAATAGTGACTAAAATGACCAGTCTTGAAAGATAATGTGATAAAAAGGCATTCTGGGCCCTACTTAAACATTCTGGACTAATCCCTGTAAATCAACCCTAGTGCAGCCTGTTCTTTAATGTTATGTTCCTAATGGCAGAATTATGACCTTGAACCTAGGATAGAGTAAACAATGTTTTAGGGGCTATTTGACACAGGTGTACAGTTACAAACAAATGCCCGCACAGCCACTCGCGGTCGTAAGCACACTAATATAGCCAGCATGGTTGACGTCATTCTGGTAATGAAAGAGCTCTACCGTAAAGAGAGAAAATATTAAAAGATGAGTAAAAACAAAAGAGACGCCAATCGCCCTGATCAAACTGACCCCTGCCACTCTCTGCTCTCTCTGCACTCCTTTAATCTTAATTGAATCGGGCTTTCAGAGAATGTTGACACTGAGAGATTGCACTACCCTGGGAGGCCCATGCAAGCCAGAGGTGCTACACTAAAAGCAGTCGCCATCCTCATTATGGTGTCCACCCTTCTCTGATCCCTCCATCCCTCACTGTCAGCAAAAGATAATGTCCTTCCTGCAAATTTGATCTCTCACTGTGGTCCAGTCTGAGGCAAAGTTGACCACCCATTTTCAAACCATATACACATACATTAAACACATCCACTAAAATCCTTCTAGGAAGTTTTTGATTATTAAAAACGAATATTTTTACATTTTCCTTAACTACTCACAATTATATTTTAAGTTGATATATTATTGTTGAATTATAATTATTTAAAACCCCACATAAGAAGGGAATAAACTCTGATTGGTCAATTTAAATTTTTACAATGAAATTGCAAATAGATCGTTCTAGGTGCTTGTTTCCTGGTCACTTTATGCTTAGGTATTCCAAAACCCATATCCACAAACATGACACACATGAAGTGGAAACGGTATCAAAACAACAATATACATCGGTGTTTCCATCAGAGGAAGGGGGGTTAAGGGTATCAACACAAGCAAAGCGGTACTGTGTCTGCATTAGGCTGGTCACTGCTGATATCTGCAAAAGGAATTCTGCGTGCTATGTGAAGGCAGTCCGTGATAAGCTCGACGAAGCTCTCAGTTACAGACCAATCCTGTTAGAAAAGCTAAAGCAGTGAGAAGGGATGAAATAGTTATGCTTCTCACCAGCACACATTACTCTGCTTAACCTGTGCCAGCCCTGCCCTGCTAAGCACGCTAAACAAGGCCTGTGAAAGTGATGGACAATAGCTCAGCACCGTTGTGCCAACTCCCCATACTCCATATAAGTCAGTGGTTTGATCAAAGGCTAGAATGCTGCACCTCTCTCTGGATGTGTTCTGGACGAGAACAAAAATGCCAAATTCAGCCCTGAGGCCAGTCTCATGCATAATGAATGTGCATTATTCATACAATTATTGATAATGCTTTTAACATGAGTGATTATTCATACATTAATTATTGCTAACGCTAATGTCTGAGAATTAAAGATATTGTTATTAATGTTGAATCATCTTTAAAGAAGGTCCCAAAGGCCTGAAGCTAAATAGAGTGAGAGAAACAAAGCGATGTCTTGCATGACTCTCATTCTCTTTATCTCTCCCCTCTCTCTCTCTCTCTCTCTCTCTCTCTTTCCCTGTCTGTCTGATTGATCATATCCCATCCTGTGCCCTGGGAGGTCAATGCATCAGTTCAGAGATAAATAATTGATCTTGCATGTGTACATATTCTTTATTATTGTTCAATATTAATAGGACTTTATGCCTGAGGTTGATTAGAATTTTCCCAATGATTGTTGGCTAAGTTTTTCTAATGTTACATCTGTAATGGCGATATTTGACTTGAGCTTCAACATTCAGGAATTAAAAAAGGGCTCCTTTATTTCTTTAGATTACAATAACAATGTGGAGTACTACAAATTATATAGGTGAAGAAATCTGGATTTGGATAAACTTCATAACTTGTTTATTGATATTGAAATGTTCAATAATATTGAATAATTGAATAATATAAAAATGTACATTATCTAACCTCAGTTTGTGACATTGTTGAGACTGCTACCTGAACTCCTATTTGTGAGATTTCTGGGTCTTTTTATCTGAAGTTGTATTATGTTTGCCATTTGATCTTTAATAACTCAGGCCGGGGCGGTCATTTCTCACAACATTCAAAAAACTACTTAAAACCCATCTCTTTTGTGAAAACTTGACAGACAAATTAACAAAACTATTTTTCTCTCAATAGGTATTGGTCTGACTTTTTTGAAACTAGTAACTTTGTATTAGCACCAATTGCATTATTGCTCCTGTATGACATCTTATATGATATTGCTCCCTGAACTCTCTTTAAATCTCTGGAAAATATCTAGGAAAAATAATTGAGACAAGTCTTTGTATAATTAATTTAAAATTAGGACCTGAATTTGACAGAGTTATTTTGTTATTTAGTTCAATGGCACACAACCCTAAATATGTTAAAGGTTAGTTCACCCAAAAATAAAAAAATCTGTCATCATTTACTCCTCCTCTTTTTTAATTCAAACCTGTACGACTTTCTTTCTTCTGCAAAACACAAAATAAGAACATTGGTGGCACCCCTTTACTTACATTCTATCAAAACCAATGTAAGTGAATGGGTGCAAGTTAAAACATTCTTCAAAAGTCATACAAGTTCTAAATTAATTGAGGGAGAATAAATGATGACAGAATTTTCATTTTTTGAGTGAACTATCACTTCAAGCTGTGTTAGTGCGATGCCCATGTGGCCTAGGGGTGGACAACACAAGCCAAACTTTAAAAACAATTTTCTAGAAGGAGATTTTTATAAACAGATCCATGACAGTATCTGTTGTTATACTTCACCATTCTGTCAGCTGAGAGATGTCATATGGTCTTTCTGTTTTACACTAAGTGACTCCTCGAGCTACAGGGATGCTGACCACTGATATTCATAGTGTCATTAGTCTGTTAATGGCTATACGAATGCATAAGCCTCTCTTCCCACGCACAGAGGGAATAAAGAACATGGAATTCCGGACCAGCATTAGATGCCAGAGTATTCCCCTGCTTTGCACACCCTCAATAAATAGTAAATCTATTTCCGAGACTGGGCCGTGTTGCTCAAGAGGCCCCTGGCAGCTGACCTTTAGGTCTGCTATTTAACGAAACAACATTATCATTCCAAGCTCCTCCTGCTGATGGTAAAACACACACATATACACACCAGAAACACTACACTTAGCTTTGGCACAGGAAGCCACAGTGTTTCCAACACCTCAGCCAGAGAGGCTCATGGGAAGGGAGAGTGGGCTGCTCATCTGATCGGGTTTCGCCTCAATGTGTTGAATTACTAAAAGAGCACATTTTCATCCTGCTAATCGCTACGATAATGCTATTGGCATTGATAAACTGGGCAAAACATGCTTCTTAAAAGATCTTTCCTGCTCCGTTAGCTGGTAATTGTCTCCTAAAGCTGTCTGGGGCAGTGAGTGATATCGCTGACCAGGTGGAGGGAGGACAGGAATAAATTTAGCCGTTTTGTGACTCTCGTGGCATGGCGGCCGCTTAGTCGATGCGTGTGGGGTAAAAGTGGTCTGTAATGAGTCCTGGAGACAGACAGCTTCCAGAACCCGAGAATAGGAGCGATCTGTCCGCAAGAGTATTTCTTACACACGTACACACACACACACACGCTCGTTTCGTCTTGTGTGTGTTGTTGTGTACACACACTCATTCCAACTCTTTTTCGGCAGGTTATACACACTCTGTCCTTTAATTGGTAGACAATATCGATTTTTTTAAATTGGGTTTCCAAAGATCTGATTTACCCCATAACACTATCTACTTTCATAGATATCACCGGATTTGTTTCATGCAATTGCTCATCTATCGGTTTCTTCTTTGAACAGCACTAGCCTTTGTCATTAAATAAGTTTTGTCCCATCTTCATTCCTGTAGTGATCGAAATAAGAGCTGCTTCTAAGACACACACGCACGCACACACGCATACACTCTCACACAGATTGGATTGCTGCTGACTAACCATTGTGGCGTTCCAATAAATGTCCATGGTTATGTCTTCACCCTGGGTTTCAGGTTGCAGTGTTAATAAAGAACTGTGTTCCCCCTGGGTTCAGTGCCATCTTGGCATTTCGGATCTGCTGCTTGGTGAAACACAGTACCGGCCCGGTCCGCATTCTCCACACCCCACTAGAGATCAGTGTGTGCGTAGATGCTCTCCTCTTACACACTGCTGATTCGTACACTTCCCTTATTGTTTTACAGCCACTCAGACAATCCTGTGAACAGCTGTCTACAGAAGCCCTGATAAACTGTTTACACAAACACCATGCATTTCATTTTACAGATGATTCAGTGATGGAGGAAAACATCTCAGATTAACAGTGGTAGAATGTATGTACGCAAACAAGATAACTGTTTATTCGGTTTGTGTGAAATCAAACCTGGGATCCTTGCAGTTGCTAGGGTCGAGTTGTATCTATACTGATTTGAACCTGCACAACATCCCTCCACTGTGCTTTATTTAAAGGACACTCTACATATTATTAAAACAGTTAGTTACAGTCATCTATTCTGATTGGTCAATAGCTGTACTTTATCCACGATGAAACACAGCCATGATCATATATATAGAATTAGATGCCGCATTAGCATCTGTTTTTATGGGCCGCTATACGTAGGTCCGTTAAAACTCAAGAGCAAGCTTTCTTGCACACATATTTATTGTTGCGAAAATTCAAACTTCTGCTACAAAGGGTTACACATGGCAAGGTTATCCTATTTTTCGGGAATTTAATAACGTGGTAGGCTATACACAGGTTTCTGTATGAAAAAAAGTACTACTGACCCTAAGAGTTACCCACAGGTACCCACATTTTTTAGAAACTAACCTTTCCATCCTCTGGAGGATTGACTAATTCTTTCAGAGTTATAATCTTCCCACAAATAACCAATCAATAGGAATTGTCGTTGTACCAGACATTTGGAATGAAGAGGATAAATAAAACACTGCATGTGTCTCCTCAAAGCAACATCCACACAGCCTCCTTCCTCAGTCTGTCAGTGTGGTCTGAATGAGCAATGTGTTTAATGACAGCTAATGGCTATTCGAGAGCTCCGAGACAAACAGACAGTGTACTGAGATCAGTGATAACAGACACAATGAGGGTTGAGCCCGATGATTAATCAGCCTATGTCTGATTGTGTGGACAGTCCAACAGGAGTATGGTTGTGGCTTGTGTACGAATTGGTGGAGGGGTTTGTATGTGTGTGTGTGTGAGTGAGTGATTGGGGTCAGGTGAAATCTCCTGACTGGTCATTGTGCCACACACTTGGTGCTCATCCTCTTTCTGTCTTCATACTGGATGGTTTATGTGTCTTGTGTCTAGGTGTGTGTATGTGTCTTGTGATATGAATAAGAAGCAAAGGTTTCACCACAGTATAAAAGGCTTAACAAAGTGTTTCTGTAGCTTAACTCGTAGAGCATTGTGTTAGCAGCGCAAGAAGCTCATGAGTTTGATTCCCAGGAAACCCACATACTGATCAAATGTATAGCTTAAAAGTGAATTGGGTTAAAAGTGTCTGCCAAATACATAAATATAAATGTGACATATCTCAGAAACTAAAGAATAAATATTAAGCAACAAAGTTATATTTCAACCATTAATGTCATCATGATTTCAATTTTTACGTGGTCTTGCTCAGTCAATATTAAAGATATCACGGTTGTTATGTGGGATGATTTTTGTAGAAGTAAACAATAGCCTAAATCACAAAAAATTACTAACTTACATTTTTTAAATAATAAAAATGTAAACAATCTCACACATTTCTACAAGACTTTTTATTGAAATTAGAAGTTTGTTTATTGGAAAAGTGTGTTACTGTGATTTAGGGCTGTCACAATCTCCTATTTTCACTTCACGGTTATTCCTGTCAGGACAACTGTTGTCAAATATTTCAACAATAGCAATATTTAAGGCTGGAAGAATTTAAGTGTGGGGATTAAACAGAGAGAGTTTGTTACCATTGTGGCTCTTAAGGAAAAACAGGTGCTTAATTGTTTACAATATTATCATTTGCATAGAATTGATCAATAAAAATATATATATTTCCAGTTATTGATAATAGTGGTAAATCTTAAATATGATTTCTAAGTGAAATAATGCTTATATGACTGTTCTATAAATAAATAAAAATTGTTTTGTTTATTCAATACTGTTTTAAATAATCAATTAATTGTAGATAGTTTTATACAGATGAAAAAAGTGACTTTTGTTGAAAAAAATATATCAATATTAGGTGTATGTAATAGCTCATTTAACCACATAGTCTGTGACGAATGGTTTGTTGGGCGACCTCTCTTAAGTGCGGTCAGATGCGCAGACCAGTCCGTGACCTTCGGACACTCTTTCCCATTAATCACCGCCTGCTGTGAGGGCTTTTAGCAGTGGTGCTGAAAAGTACTGTCCATCTTCCCTATTTTTCTAGACCATCCATCCTTCTTTCATTTTTCCCTGCCCTAGTATCAGGCTATCAGTTTGCTCTCATCAGCACTGGTTTTATCTGGGAGCACTGCTGAATATTGAAATGTGACCCTTCACTGATAAAGGGTCTCTGTCTGACTCTCAATTCTCTCCCACTCACATCTATCAGATAAAGTCAGCACAGCGCAGTATTACTCCATTGTTTTGCTCAGAAGGTGCTGATAGCACAGGTACTCTTGAGGAGAAGGGTGGGTGGGTGTTTGCTCGGAGATACCTGGGGCAGGTAGGAGAAGAATAACAGTGATGCAGGATAGAATATTTATAGGTCTTTCTTTCTTTCTTTCTTTCTTTCTTTTGTGCCACCTTCTATTAAGAAGTGTTCCTTTCTGGGGAAGAAAATAGGCCAGTGCTAATTAAAGTGTGTATCTGAACAGCAGACCCACTTCAAAGAAAACTCACTAATGCATAACACGCTCATAATTACACACACCTCGCAACCCCTACCACCTCAGGTATCACACGCATTGGGCCCGTGCCACACAACTCAACCAGGTTTTAATTTAAAACAATTTTATTATAGGGGGTGCATTTCAGTGTTTGTGTGAGAGACGTATCTCAAATGCTCAGGTGTGTTGACATGGATCATGTGCATATAAAGGTGTATTTTGTCAGTGATGTTGGCTTTGGGAAAGGCCTCATTCAGGTCGGCTTACTTCACAGAGCTCCATCATGCTTATCTTATTAGCCGGGTTATTAACCAAGATCAAACAAACTATCAAGAATGAGTTAGATCCTAACAAAGTAGGTGTCAAAGAACTGCCATAAAGCCACACCGCTACAAGATAGATTGATTTACATGTGGGTGAGTGTGTATGGTTATGGGTGCTTTGGTAACATCACAGAGACTTGTGGCCAGGGCTTGGGAGTATCGAAATACATGTAACTTAGATACGTATTTAAAATACAAAATTTTTGTAACTGTATCTCATTACAATAACTTTTTAAATGATGATAATCAAATTACAGCTAAAGTGATTTCTTGGAATTTGAATGGCATTTATTTCATTTAAACCTTATATTAACTGTAACAGGAAATTACAGCAATCTGTTATTCTCGGACTATAACAATTTGGAAAAGTATCCTAAAGTACAGTTCTGCTTATAGTTTTCATACCCCTTGCAGAATATGCCAAATTGGAATAATTTTAACAAAAAAAGAAAGATCTGGGTTCATAGAATTTCATATTAATTTGATTTATTACTGTTCTGATTAAGCTATTTCACGCATTAGAAGTTTACATATACTACATAACATGAACTGAGTGAAATTATTGCAAAAAAAGCAAAGAATTCATTGAGAGGAGGGGGTGAAAAGTTATAAACAGGATATTAAGTAAAGTAGTTTAAATTTGTTTATAGATAATATTTTTTCATGAAGTACTGCCCTTCACATATATAACCACGTGTTTCCCTGAAGACAAAATAAGTACAATTTAGCATCCAATTAAAAAAGTTTACGCACCCCAGCTCCTAATGTCTCATGTTATGTTTTTATTGATGTTGTGGCAGAGCCATGACTCTGACTCAGGTTAATATGTGGAGAGTGGCTTTTGGGCCCTGATGGCTTTCCATACTCTCTCTCCGATCTCGTCTCTGTTCCCGCCCTCTTGTTCCTCATTTAGCTCTCCATCAGTGTTTCATCCCGACACCTGTCCCTTGTTAATTGTCCTTTGTTATTCTCCCTATAAAATGCCCTCGTGTCCATTATCCTGTGCTAGTTCCTTGTGCTTGTTTTGTATTTGCCTTGCATACCTCCTTGGATTACCTTGCCTTGTGTTTACCTTACCTTACCTTGTCTCATCCTGCCCTGCCCTGCCCTGCCTTGCATTCTGACGTTGTTTCGTTGTTTAGTTTCTTAGTTTTTTTGTCCTGCTGTTTTTGCCCCCACTTTGTATTTTGTTTTTTGTTTTAATCACTAGTCCTGTCCTCGTTAGGACTTTATGGGTCTTTGTTTTTGTATGAATTGAATCTTTATTAACACCTTCAACGCTGCCTGTATCTGGGTTTTCATCTGACAAATCTTGACACTTAATGCATTGTGTTGCCTTTTTGAGCATCAGCATTTTTTCCTTTTCTTCTTTCTAAGATTCTTTGCTTTTTTGCTTTAAGATATATTGTGGAAAACTGATCTTGTTTAAAATAGTATGCAGAGGAGACCAAGTCCTCTGTTTGGTAGTCCCTTTGTGTTATGTACCTTATTAGTATTCTAAAACATTTTAGATGAAGTTACAGAACTTGTGTGATCTAACAAAAAATGTTACAAATTCCTTTTAAACTCATGCATTTTGAAAATCTGTAGTGAAATACATTTTAAAGCAACCTTCACAGCCCTGCTTGTGGCACAACAGAATATACAGCATGATTTCAGGTGTAAATCAAACAGAAAATGTGGTGTTTTTGTTCTTCTCGTTTCGGCGTTTCCTGTTCAAATTGTCTGAAATATTAACACAGCGAGCAGCACAGCAAAGCCGGCATTAATTATGTGTTTCGGGGAGCAGATGCGTGTTCTCATTCTAATTATCCAATCAGAGCTGTTGTCCATAAATAATTGGAGTGATTTTGTGGGCTGTATACTATGAAAATGACAGCTTATTAAAGACACATGTGCACACAACACAAGGCAAAATACAAACACACTTGTTTTTGAGTGATTGAATCAAATTAACTTCTTATAGTCCACATATAACTGATTCATATTTTTCAGTCTGAGTCTGATGTGAGTGCATGTGTTTGTGTCTGTGTTCAAGCATCTTTGATCTTGCGCCCTGTTCATTAAAAAACTCCAGGACCCGAAAACCCTTGTTAGTGTCTCACATTTCCCGAACAGGACAACGATTGGCAACTGCTCTCTTAATGGCAGCCTGAGTCTTTCACACCTCCTCTCTCTCCATATGCTCTCGTGTGGTCAGACAGGGAGAAAGCGCTTGTGACGTGGTCCTTCCACACACTACAGCTTCGGACTCAAATCTCTCATTAATCTCCTGGACTCGAGTTACCCCACACTTAATAAACACAGATTAGTGCTATTCTTCAAAGCGTGTGGCACGTACCTCCCTCGTAATGTCTTGCCAGGGCCCTGCCCACCAATGGCACCGACTGGCATGAAATTCGTCTCAATTGGCATACCACACACAGAGTTACACAGACAAACAATCACCAACTCAAAGATGTTTTGTAGATGTATTTGCACATACACTTTGCATTACATCTTTACATAAAGACTGGCAGTGTCAGGTGTGCTAAACGAATTGAGTAACGCATCATCTGCTCGGACTGTCTGGCCCATGGATGCATTTGGCTGGACGGACCTTGTTTTTGGACATCCTAATTCTTTCTCGTGCCAAAAGCAATGTTTCGGGAGCGTCCAGGAAAACAAGGGACCTCCTTATTAACCTTTTACTTTGAACCACGGATGTATTTTATAGAATATTTAAATGTTCGGTCGTATAGTAATGCAGAGAAAAAAAAATACACAATACGGTATAAGGAGCAGAACAAAGATGCAGATCAAGCAATAGTGTGTTAGGTGAAATTAATTCTCCTCCAGCGTCATAATGGGCCAGGGCTGTAATATTGAAAGGTTACTTGGGTTACGCAGGCTCGCCTGTCTGTCACCTCTCTGCCTTCAGGGGGAATTAATCACTTTACCCCATAATTACAGACACAATAGAGTCGGTAAAAGAAACCTGCTGCCTTTCAGCTAAAGACAGGGGCTTTTTTTAATTAGGCCCATCCGTCTTAACCTTGAGGTGAGCTGGAGGTAGCCGGTTTGAGCTGTGAAAACACAGCACTGTACAACCCCAAACACACACACACGCATGCCGTATTGTGTGTGCGCGAGTATTGCATAGCATTGCAGACGCTACTGTGGCGGGTGGAGTGACATTGTCTCTCTCTCTGGCTCCAAAGGGGATTTGTGCTTTGAATGGTGTTTTTCTTTTGAGTCTCTATGAGACAATACTCAAAATTCACAATGGGAACCCAACACTACACGCCGGAGTGTTGCATGCCAAACTCGTGATGGCCAACTATAAAAAATTAAGTGAAACTTCAGATGATTAAACAGCTGGTGATGTGACGCAAACTCTGCAGGTTCGAAGCGTGTGAAAATGAAGTTTTTACTGGAGTGGAATCAGGGATTATTTCATTTGAGAGTGTGTGGACCATATCTGTGCGCATGGCGTGTGTATGTGTCTGCATGCATGTGTGTTAGCAGAGAGAGAAAGAGAGAGAGAGAGAGAGAAATCTCTTGAATGTCTGAACTCTCTCACCCTGTGTCAATAAGGGACGTCTTTCCTATGAACATTTCCAGGTGAGACGTGGAATCTTATGATCAAAAGCGTTGTTTGTTTTCACACCGCCGACCTCAGAAGGAGTCTGGGGCACAGCAACCCCTGTCCCAGTAGAGCTCATGCACACACATCTACACACACACAGGGCCAAAGCCCTCTTACTTATTATATCTCTAGAGAGAGCTGATGTGTGCAGGTGTGTGTGTGTGTTCATGTGTGTAACTGTGGCTGCTGGCTTCTTTTGACAGTGATGTGTCTTGTCACCCTTACAGAAGACGGATGCTGCTATGAAAGAGATGGGAGACGAGACCAGGGCTGAGATCCCGGCAAAGACACCCTACTCCTCCTTATCTCCAACACCTTCTCTCTTTTACCTCACTCGTTTTCTTACTCTTTACCTCTTTCTCTCTGACCCTGGGTACATAGCGTCCTCTTTTATCTTCTGTATTGTGGCACGCTCGTATATTATTCATAGGCAGTGCAGCGCGAGGAGGCGTCAACTGGCAGAAGTAACAAGGCACTGAACTGAGGGAGGAAGGCGACGACTCGGCAGGAAGATGAAGTCTTACACATACACACAGACTCGCATATACATACTCGCACGCGCCTGTCTGCATGTGCCACGCTGGAGCTCTGCATGTGTGCCTTTACATTAGATACTCTCTTAATAGTCTCTAGCTCTCACCCCTTGTTCTGTCTCTCCTTAGTAGTCTTTGCCATCCTAGGCAGCAAGGGGAATAACATTCCTGAGGGGAATGTTTCCAGGATGATCTGTTTTGTTGTATGAGTTGACTGGGAAGACGCTTCACAATGCCTTTAGTTTGTTTAGGCAAAACAGGGTTTGTTTCCTTGGCAGCCGATCTGGCTGAGGGTATCGTGCTGTCTTTTGAGGAGATTCAGAAGGGTGATGGATCCAGCAGTTGTTGTTTGTGTTTCGCTGTGGTTCACTGAAAGGAAGAGTAGAGCGGGAGACAGTGAAAGTGCACAGGAGGGAAAGAAAAAGTAGCGAAAAAAAGGGTGGCCACATGATGCCACTTCCAGAGCTGGACTAGACTTAAGCGTGGAAGTAAATACTGTGATGCCAAAGACAGCTTTTTTGAGCATCAAATCCACCTTTTGTTATGAAATAGTGAGGTTTCTCTTGCAATGAAATATTTTCTTTTTAACCAAGAGGCAGCCCTCTGCCTCTCTGGTAGTGATGAACATGTGTGTGTCCAATCAGTTGCAGAGGAGGTTAAAGGGGGGCGTGGCAGTATTTAACCTCCAAGAATATCATACTGAGGCTCAGAGAGGATGATGGGAAGGCAGGTTGGAGGGTGGTAGAGTCTGGGGCCATCTGTGTCTACTGCACCACCTGGCCCTTCGGTTTACCCACTGAAGCGAGAGATCCATAGAGAGCGAGAGAGAGACATAGTCTGGACAAGCTTTAGTTCATCAATGAGACCTCCTCTCCACTACTTAACACAAGCTATTGATCCACTCCACACGCATACCCACTCGAGTGTGTCTCTCTTTTCTATGGATTATCTCCAGTCTATTCTTATTGATTTCCTGCACTCTTGATCATTAGAGGATGTTCTAAACACTTATTTGAAATTATAATCCTCAAGACTAAATGTCATAATTGCCCAAAAGGCCTCTGTTGATTGGTTAAAACAGGTGGTGTGGGATAGCATTCAATACTGATCGCTTAGTGTTAGCAACTGCTAACGCAAGAACGAATTAGCAGCAGGCTATCTGGCGGCTTTAAACAGACTGAACAAATCAAGAGTGACCGCCAGGGTTTTATATGATTCTGTTTATATGATTTCTTTAATGGTCTGGAGAAACTATGTATTAGTAGAACAAGCTATTTGGTCTTTAAACTTGTGTCAAGTAAGGACTATCAAATGCAAGTCAAAGTATCATCGGTTAGGCGATTTGAGTTAAAATGACAAGGTGACGTTCTGTGTGTTTGTGTGTGACCGGTGAGTGATGAGAGAGGATAAACATCGACAGAGATATTGATCTCAGATTCTCAGTGGAAAATGTTCGTAATGTAAGCACTGCCAATCAATAAGACTGAAGTAAATACTCTTTTCACAAATGTTTGATGTAAGATGCAATCATATAGGGGCTGTTTCCCGGACAGACATTAGCTACAACCAGGACTAAGTCTTAGTTAAATTGGGATATTAAAGTAGTTTCAAAACACATACCTTACAAAAAAACATTACTGGTATGCATCTCGAGACAAAACAATGGCAACGATCCTTCTTAAGATATGTCAGTGAAAGCTGTTTTTGATCAAGACACTTTTAACATTTAAGTTACTCTGGGACTAGTCTTAAGCCCTGTTCGGGAAACCACCCCCTAGTGTTTACACAATTTAAAACTAACACGGAGTCATCACCACGGTTAATGTTTTGGTTGCCCTAAATGCTGTCTAAATCTTCCTCTAAGATCAGAAATGTAAGAGTTTATGATACTGATACTGGAGTTCAAACAAAATTGTCCACATCATGCTCTATGAAAAATGACCCACACAGTTAAAATGATGTAGGGAGAAATTACGATTACCAAGTCAAATAATTAAAACTACAATGTAATTATATAGCAAAACTCTGAGTAAGCATTGTTACCTGTTTCTCATAGAAATAAGAGCCGTACAAATATGTTAGTTATAAATGGCCCACAACATTTTAGATCTGTACCAAATTATTGTGTGTGTGTACTTGTACATCTATCTTTGTGAGGGTCAGTTTGAGTTTTAGACCAGTAGAGTGAGGAGAGTAAAGAGAGGACATTTTGGCCAGTCCTCAATTCCGGAGACCCCTTTAAAGGGCTGTTTGAGGGTCAAGATTTGGTTTTAGGGTTTAATTTATAGTTAGGTTTAAGGTAAGGGTTAGGGTCAGGCACTTTCTTCTGATGGTTAGGGGAATGGGCAAGAAATTACATTGTTTCAACGTATGCCATCTTCAAAGATAGTTGCGCAAATGTGTGTGTGTTTGCCTGTGTTGAAATGTTTGCTGAGTAGAGTTTTAACTGGCTTCTTGCTGATAATAGGTGAAATGGGGTTACTTTATGTAGTATAGCTTGGAGAAAATCTGCACGTGAAGGGAACAAAACACGATCATTATGGGCTGCATTTGAACCAAATGGCAGTACAGAACATGCTGACATCACCCACGCATCTCTGTGACAACAGAAGGAAACCCCTGGAGCTTACAAAGAGAAAGCGGGAGAAGAGTGCTGCCTCCCCGTCACACGGGCCCGTACCACAAACACACACAGAGCATGTGTTCTGCAGTTCAGTATTCACTCTGCATTTTGATTTGAACCTGACAGGCTTTGTGAAGCTCCATTTTAAATCAGAGAACAGCAATGAGAACATTCAGCTCTCAGAGTAACGGGGACAGGAGAGGGGGCAGATAGGGAAACACAAAGAAAACACTAACACAAGACGAAAACAAACACATGAATAAATAAATCAACAATCTCGCTTACCTGAGACATAGAAAAGGTTTGTGTGGAAAAACTTGGAATGCAGAAATATGAACCATTAAAAGTTCAGGCGTTTTATTTGTTGTTGTTATTCAACATTTTTTGAGTTTTTAGTGTTTTTGTTTGTTTGTCACCAAAACAGACAAAATAAATAATTAGTAAGAAACAAAGTAAAAATTTACGAAACTGTTGTTATGTTAAATCTGAGCTTATAGGCCCATTTTTTTGTTAGTGAACACTATGACGCATTTTTGTGGGCTGAGCAGAGGTAGAGGCAGAAATATTCCCCTGGCCGCTTTACTAACACTAGCGAGCATGTTTTGATAGCTTGTTTTTTGACAATAACTGTAGAAAATCTGATTAAATATGAATGTGTACGGTCAGTGACAATGTAAACATTAACGGAAGGAACCAGATCGGCCAAGTTCCTGTTAACACTCACTCAATAGATGGAGGAACTGTCAGAATTACCTTCCATACCAGTGGCCTATCTCACAAGGCCAGGTGAACAAACACTGAGTTGCGGAGTAAGTTTCGAGTTGACAATGCCAGACAAACTCAACCTGGTATAGATCATGTTCATCTGTAGCACAAAGCTTGGTATAAACTTTCTCTGTCAACTCTGGTTTGATCCAGAGTTCGTGAGGCACACAGAACATGGAAAGCATCATCAGTTTGATTGACTTCTTGAGAGTGTCTATCGGTGCATTGACTTTTCTGTTGAAGATGAAGAGATCATTATGAAAAAATGTAATAAATTCAAACACATTTACTAGGCCGGAATAAACACTTCTGCAGTGAAAGTTTGAGAAGGCAGCAGACTATATCAATGCAGAATCAACTGATTTTAAATTATTTATAAAGGTTTACAATAAGATCATAGGACAATATGTATACTAATAATTATATAAATGTGTTTTGAATTGTGCTCAATAAATGGAAATATACAATACAAACAAACACTTTTTACATTCTTACATATCACGAGACACGAGGCTTCACTACGTCGGATATAAGTCATTTTCTCACAGCTGATTGGTCCAGTTTTAAGTTATCATGGCAACGAAACCTACTCAAAACCAGTCCACTTTCTTGAGCCCAACAACTCTGCCGCTACTCCACCACCTAGAGATGTTCCAGGATTAAAGGAGCAAAACATCAAGCACGGGTGGCTCGCGGCTGATGACCCTGCCAGATGCCCAACCAGCACTGACGGAAGTGCGCCTGACAGAAATGCCTAGCAGGTATTCTTACCTGTGCTTATATGTATTTGAGGGATATAAAGTGTACGGTGAAAACACCAGCATTTTTTATTAAAATTGCTACCGGTCCGCTCATATTGTGTTTATCTACAGCTGTCAGCGTTTTTGTTTGTTTGGCCATGTTAAAATATCAATTTGGAGACTGTACTCTGTTGATTGTGGCACTAAACAACAATTCAAGATAAGACTTTAAATTCCTCATGTAGCCGAATCTGTGCTGGTTTGTGTTGGTTAACTCCAGTTTTCCCTTAGTTTTCTCTCCAGCTAGCACCGTGGCATTATCGTGACATCGGCCATAAAGGCATCTATATGGGACAAAAAGACCATCCCTCATAAACTGACATGAAAAGACATTTTCTGTTTACATGCGGAATTAATGTATTTAAATCAGGAAATGCAGCTTTGTCTTCACTTTTGTCTTTTTTGTATGTTTTTCCCCACCTCTCGTATGTTCCCTACTATCACACAATCATGCAGTTTTCTCAACCTAAACACAAAGATTAGTGTGTGTGTGCTGGCTGGGTCGCTGGTCTTTGATCAGGTGACAAGTGTGCTCAGAGTTTCATGGTTGGACGAAAGCCTTTCACTCCTACACAAACCAACAAATGACTTGACAAAATCTCACTTGCCTCTCTCTGGTTCTCTCTCTGAAAGAATGTTTAGCACCTGACCCCTGAGCTGTCTTCCAGCTGTCTTCAATTCAGCCTTTGATGTTCCTAGTTTACCTGAAGAATTACACAAATCAAGAATGTACTCCTCATTTGTCTTCCTATCTTCATGTATATCTGGTCAGTTAATCAATGTTTCTATGTAACATCTTAAATTCCTCTTGAAGCATTCTCCAACCCACGTTACGTTCCTTTGGCATGATACATGTCATCAAAACTCCCATCAATCACATAAATTGTATCAAGACATGTCAATTTTCTTCCTGTCCATGTTAAGATCTTCCTGACCTGAAGGAGAATGGCATTTCTGGCCTCCATCTGCAGAGACAAAGAGGTCAACAGCTCTCAGTCAGAAATGATCCTTCTAGACCAAACCCATGGCTGACAGGGAGGAATGTAGTTTGATGCAACCAAACGAACTTCCAATAACTCTAATTCATTTGAACTCTTTGAACGTTTTAAACCCCACTTTAAATACTGTGTAGATTAGAGCATATGAATGGATATATTGCCTAAACCCATCCAAACCTTCTGTTCGGCAGTAACAAATAAGACAGTGATTACATGTTCCTGCGATGCATTACATTTTGTTGTTTTACAAGTTTAAGCAGTGCTTCTGGATTGAACCAAACAGGTGAGGGAATTCCAGAAGAGCCGTGGGCTTCAAATGAAATTCCAAACCGTGATTCCGTCCTGTTCGCTAATCACCACCAGACGCTTTCACATTACAGAGACTGCCCTTTCTAATACATTTTCAAATAATAAGTATTTAGTTTGGATTTACTCAAAGCTGTGCAAGCCATAAAACTCTTCAAAGTGCGGTGTAGCCTTTCAATAGAGATCTCCAGGATGCTGTCCCCCGTCTCTGTTCTTCATTAAAAACAAATCACTTTGCCTTTTACCTGAGAAAACAGTTCTGTTTAAATAGCTACAGTCTCGCAGATTATCTTGTTAACATGAGTAAACAAACCAGACGTGTTGTTTTTCCATATCTTGAAAAAGAAAGTGAAGCGGGGTGTGTTGCTGTGCCTTTGTCTGTGTGTGGGATTTTGTTAGCACATATTAATGCTGTAGCTTTGTGTTCGTACGCAACCAATCATTCCACTCACTATTCGAGTTGTCATTTTACACACTTGTTAACGAACAATACATTTTTTTATACTTTTATTTTTGCGGTCAATTATGTTTTTACATGGTAGTAAATGCTGCCATTTTTTCATTAATGAAATCAAATGTTTTGTATGCCTTGTGTGAGAATCAGGGTGAGGCATGAGACACTGACCACAGCCCATCATTCTGACAGGGGGGTCAGGTATTTGACCCTGCTGACCTTTAACCCCGGACTGATTGAAGTGACAGCTTGTTCTGACTGGGTGGAGGGTTGAAATTATGTAAAAAAGCAAGTACATCTGTGCGTTGAAGTTATTTCACACAGTTTATTGTAAATGGCTTGGATTTGTAACCATTTGCCAGCACAATGTAAGTGTGTGTGCATGCATGTGCAAGTTTGTTTTTGATGGTTTTGTGGAAACACCAGTAGTAGATGTCAGGTGGTGAACTTGATCTGTACTACACCGAAGAGAGGGAGGCCACATTTGCCATGACATTTGCCATGTGTTTAATGTGGTAAGTCTAGTCATATCAGTTTAACTTATTTACACTTTAATATCTATTAGAAAACCCTGTAATCCTGAATGTTTTAGCACCTGCATGATCATATTCCTTTATTCTAATTGCATTACTTAAATAAATTCTTGCAATGACATGTGGTCACAGATTAATGTAATGACCTGTCTAGTTTTCCACCCTCGTCTATTCCCCAAGGTCACATGTCCTCTCGCTGTCTTGCACCCCCTCTCACCCTTCAGCGTTCTCAAATGTTCTGCATCGCTCAGCGTGGCCTCTGACTATAATCCCCTCCCGGCCTAGCTCCCAAAGCTCAGCCCACATGAGTATCTCCTGTTGAAACTGGACCCTGTAGTCTGGACCTGATAGGCACATCGATAACAATCCAAAGCCTGATCTCAGCACACTAGCCTCGTACCACGAATTCCACTTATACATCAACACAAACTTATTAGTGGCCAGCTTTACACGTCCTAGATTAAGGCATGGCCAGACTGGATGTTTTGCCTGTATTTTAATCTCCTGGTTGAGGCAGAGTTCCTGTGGGTCTGGTGCTGCTTGGGGCAGATACAAAATATAGAGTTTTGTCTTTAATGCTACTAGAAATTCTTTTTTATTGGAAAGTTCAACATCGATGTGGATCTACGTCTGCTCAGAATGTCAAGAGCAGGATATCAAAATACCCACCATGGTACTTATCTACCGGCACTCCCAACCAATCAGAGCGCAGCAAGTATTTGTAATAAGCCCAACTGATGATAGATAGGGGTTAGAGGGAGAGAGAGGTGGGGCAGAGGATGAGAACATTTGAGGATTGAGTGTTTCTCAACTTTAGAGAAATGTCAATTACTCATTAGTGCCTCAGGGCAAAGACAGAGAAAAAGATTGATTTTGCTGTTAGGCGTTGTAAGACAAGTCAACAATTCTGTGCCTGTCAAACAAAGCTAATTAATGAGTCCAAATGTGCCACTGTAGAATTCTGATGTGAGCAGATTTATTATGCCAAAATAGATCTTTATTGTGACGAACATGCATGAAAATTATCTCTTTCTAGTCCTAGATGCACTCTTAATCAAGGTGCTTCAAAAGGTTCTTCGAACATCTGAAGAACCTTTCTTTTTCACAAAGAAGGTTCTTCAGCATATAAAAATGAAGAATATGGTTCTTTATATAACCTTTGACTGAATGGTTCTTTGTGGTACTAAAAATGCTTCTTCTATTGCATCGCTTTGAAGAACCTTTTCAGCGCCTTTATTTTTAAGAGTGTATATACATGTGTGCATTGGCAAATGCTTTATCCAAAGCGGCTCACAACTCGATCAAGAAGAGATACACAGTTATAAACATAAGGCTACTGTGGATGTGAGCTTAAGATAGGGTTCTTGACTTTAGGATCTATAGAGAAGCCAGATCCAAAGGTTTAAATGTTTTGTACTTGGCATAATGTAGATCTTCAGCATGGGTTTTCTGAAGAATTTTACTACAATTCTGAATCACTGCTGTCAAATCCCATCCAATCATGGAAGAATGGATTGAGGAAAATGGTTTAAATCTATGGATCTTGGCTTGTGTGTTCTGGTTCTCTTTTGTGATGCCTTTGGTCTGGTGTCATTTTAACAGCCAACCCAGACCAAATGTACGATCTTGGGCGTTGTCCCTGAGCAAACCCACAGGCCTTATCGCTGTGCACATTTCAATGGTGGCAACTATCCTAAGTGTTTTTTGCAGATCGTCTGTGTTTACAATGGGGCCAGCAATTGTTTATCCAGGCCGTAAACCCTGCTCTCTCATCTCTTTGTCTTTGCTTTACTTTATGTCCCTTTAATTATCGTCCCACTCAGTGTTTCTCAGTGTGGCTGACAACAATGTCTGCGTTTAAACACTAACACTCTCCCGACGTGTCTTCGGGAGATGTTTTATGCTCAGTAAACAACAGTGCACACGTCCAAGCCTTCAATTAAGCCGGCTTCCAGCGAGAGTGTGTATGACCATGACTGAGGCGTAATGAAAGTAAAGACATAGCATTTGCAAAAGCCTTGCTGACAGTTCACATTTGTACTGTGTTTATCGCCGCTGGCGCGGTCATAAAGTCGTGTGGTGGACCTCTGACAGCGTTCTCTGAAGCTCTCTGTGTTTGTGTGTGGTTGCTAATACAGAACCATATAATTGAATCTTTTCTTAGTCTCACCCTGGCATCTACATGCTATGCTCAGGATCATCAATAATAGCCATTTGTGAGGGGTTGGCAAGGTGGTACCGTCCGCACCAAACTGGCAGCTTACTATGAAGGAAAATGTCAAGCTTGCTGTGATCTGTTTGGCACATTCTGAAAAGCAGAATATTGCAAATCTGTTGCCGTATAAATAAGCCAAGCCAAGTTCAGTTGAACTGGAGAGGGACCAAGTGCTTTCACCCTGTTCATGTCCAATATGTGTAGCTGGAATGTTTGAAATGAATTATGTTCTGGAACATGTCCTGCATTTATGAAGAATGCTGAGGTGGCTCAGAATGCCTTTTTGAGATAAACAAATATATTATAAGTTAAACCTTATAGAAAAAAATCTTTTCTTGAATCTATCATATTTGAAAATCTACATGTAAATAAACATGCCAATTGTAATGTGCATGTTTGCAAAAATCTCTGGAAAAATTGTCCGTAGGGTGTGAGTGCGTGAGTGAATGAGTGAGTGTGTGTGCCCTGCGATGGGTTGGCACTCCATCCAGGGTGTATCCTGCCTTGATGCCCGATGACTCCTGAGATAGATGCAGGCTCCCCGTGACCCGAGGTAGTTCGGATAAGCGGTAGAAAATGGATGGATGGATGTTTGCAAAAAATAATTGCATTTTAACACATTTTTGTAATGCATTTTTAAACATTTTCTATATAAATATTTAAACTTGCATCCATAAGTAGGTAAAACCATATATTCATTTATATTAATTATAATTCAATTATAAACATATCAATTCAATCATGAAAATTGGCTTTAATGTATTTATGAGGGTACATGTAATAAACTTTATATAAAAAAAATGAGATCAGGTTGCTATTAGGACATGTGGGCATCTGAAGGAAAAATATTCAGCACTTCATCCCATCCAACATGTTTTGATTTAACAGATGGGAGCTGGAACCCGTGGCCCAATGGGAAGGCCAAAAAAATCACATATGGTGCCAAATGTGAAGTGAGCAGTGCACCTGAGAGAACAGAACCTGCTCTTTGTGTAGCAGCACATCGTGGTTTGGAACAGTGAGGGATGCATGCTGAGCCTAAACAGAAATTGTGATTAAACAGCTTTATATATAAAATGTTCAATTGGGTGTACAAATATAATCTTTTCTAGCCGGGAAGGAAATCTGAAAGCAGCGAATTTATGTGAACAGCGAGTGTAGAAAACTCCAAATGCTTATCCTTACCTCCCCTTGCCTAACTTTGCTCCAGGCTTTTGGCCCAACATGTTTGATGTGAGATGGACAGTTGATTTTTGCATGTCTTTCTTCAGCCCATGATCCTTCAACCGCATAATAAAGAATGGACCTGTCGGGTAGGTGAAAACCCCGCAATCTGATTGGTCACAGCAACATTCCTTTTCATGTGCGGACTGCGTGCAACCAAGCATTAAATTCAACAAATCCATGGTTGTGATCCTTAAGGACTGGAGCTTGGGGTTTGTTCAATTTGTAGCAAACGATCCTCATGTGATCAAAGACTGAAGAGCTCTCCCCAACATGCTGCTTAAATTAGACTAACACCAAAGTCTCTAGCTCTGGGACAGTATGTGGAATTTTTTACCAGAAAAGAACATTCCATTGTACAGATGTTTTCAATAAAGACGGATGCCAGCCCCACATCTTTAATAGGCTGACACTCACAGCCCCGAAAACTCTTGTGCTGTCACCCGCAATATTGTGTGGTTTTCTTTCTTTCTCACTCCAACTCTCATATTCTCTATCTTTCTATCTTTTTGCATCTGCGATTATATCTCATAACACAATGAAATAATTTGGAAGAGTGCCTCAGCTGTTGACTTATCTAAATGAGGGTGCTACGCCTCACACGCGTTTGTATCTTTTTGCCCAGATGTGTATGTTTCTCTGTGTTTGTGTGTGATAATCTTTGGACTGTGTTCTGAAACAGGCTTCTTACATTAAAAGTTATCTTCAAGGGGTTGTTTTTCACTGAGCAAACTCACTTGAACGTTTCAGTTTATTTTGGTAGGCAGATAAATGTTTGTAAATAATGTGGTCTGTTAAGATTGCTTGTGTGCTTGAGCATGTGCCGTCCACTCCACTCGACACACGACTAACACATCATGCCGTTCACATACAAAAAACATTTCAGCATCCCAGTTAAACTTTAACACCAAACAGTTTTCTAGTGATGATGTCAAGACAATTTGTAGTCCATCAACTTGAGCATGAGTGACAAATAATAATGACATGGAAGAGTTAATATATATGTTTATAATATAAACACTATTTGAAGAAACAAATCATTTTTAGTTAATTTGTTTAATAGATGTAGTTATACAGAGCTACAAAAGCTAAAAGAGGAAAAAAACGAAGAAATAGAGGATCAGAAAGGAACGACCTCTGCCACGACCCCATGACTGTTTGTTGACACTCTCTCTCATGAAGGCACTTGAACAAAAAAGAGAGCGAAACAAGAGAGAAGAAGAAAGAAATGCTTTTTATGACAGATGAGGGGTTCTCTTGTTACATTTGGAGGGAGTGCAGCTGTGACGAGCTGCTAAGTACAGGCAAACAAGTGGGCTACATCAGTGATGGCCGCTTAACAGGCAGCGGTCGGGTATCCACCTCCAGAGCCAGACTCATAATCACAGACATGTTCAACATGAGGGCAGGCGCAGACCAAAACAGAGACACAAGTGAGGAAGGGTTTTAGCTGAAACATAAACAATCCTTTAACCTTGTTCCTCTGGGAGAGACACAGAAAGCAACTCATTCATCTTGTTAGTCACTGTATGAGAAAAAGAGTGAGATGTTTTGAATGAATTGTGGTTGGACTTCTGAGAAAGATCTGCCAATATGAATCCCTCACGGTGTGTGTATAATGGTTTTTACATGGTGCTGCTCCACTGTAGAACAGAATCTTGCTTTAAGCCTCTTTAGATTCCTATAGTGTCACTGCACATAGATTAAAAAAAGACAAAGAAATCTTAACAACGATAGAATGGCCCAGAATGGCCTGAACCGATATACATCTTTTACCTTGAACTGTAAACTGTATATCTGAAGTTTTTTTTTTTTTAATCTAACCAAACTTTTAATAAAATGTTATTCCTCTGAATACTTTTCAAGGATCCTAAAGATCTGCTGACTTAAAAATTCAGTGGCATTATTTCTTGCATTACCGAAACATACTGAAACAATTCCACTTGAGCCAATCATCAGATCACGTTTTCCACTGACATAATTTGTTACCCTTATTTCATCACCACTGCACTTTGTAACTCAGAAGTTTCTCAATCCCTCATCTTGACCCACAGCGCAGGCACAGAATTGGGTCCTTTAATAGGACTGTCAGCAGAGATCCAGCTGTAGGAAAAGCAGCGCTGACGTAAATATATTTGTATGTAAGGAGCTGGTGCTGAAGCGTATGCTTAATGGTCATGGTGAGCCGCAATTGAGTTAGCAAATTTTGAACTTTGGTGCCTCCAGAAAGAGTCGGAGCACGGAGAGGATGGCACCAAGCACAATCCAAAACATATGGCCTGATGTTTGTCTAGTGTAATGGAGGGCAGTGATTTTGTGCAGACAGACAAATGCTGTCTCAGATGTTTGTGTTTACCCTGTAAAAACTTGTTATTCCCTTTTATTTTGTTTCACGTTTATTAAGAATGCTACTGTTTAACACACAGACAAACTGGTTATGGCAAGTAAATGTAAGCATTAACATTAGTCACAGACAGTCATGTTGAAGCCACATTTCCACAGTAGGATGTATATTAAAACTGTTTTCTGTGAGGTTGCTTTAATAAATAATATAAATAATATATGCTAGCCTATATTTTGATACAGTGTTCAACTGGAAACACATAAACCTTGCAACAGCAACACTGTGGGTTCAAATTTCAAATACTGAACAGACACACTGATCAAATGTAAATCTAGAAAGTGATGTTACCAAATGCATAAATGTAATTTAAACAAAACCCTCTGCTTAGATTACAAAACAATGCCATGATGACCCCGTCATCCAAACCCTTAAATGAAAATAAATTAAGATTTTGATATCACAATGCAAATATAAAGGTAATGCCGAAATTATTTTCATAACCTCTCTCTCCTTCCCTTCCTCTCTCTATCTCTCTCTCTCTGTTTCTTTCGCTTATCTTTCAGGTGAGTAATAATTAAAGCTGTAAGATTTCTCATGACATACACACAGCTGCTGTCAGGATGCCCTGATGTTAAGTGTCACAATCCATCCCGTGTTTGGGTTAAAGAGTAATTCCTCTTCCTGCAGAACACACTTCACACTTGCCTGAGCTTTTCTCCAGGTCAGTACACAATACACTAGTAACCTTTATACCACTAATATCTTCAACATCCTCTCCCTATCTCATACACACACACACACACACACACACAGAGAGAGCGCTCAGGGAGAGGAAATATATTTATTTATAACTCATGTTTATGGTGTTATTTTTCGATCATGCGGTGCCTTTGCTACGTGCTGTTTGGGGATATTTAGTGGAGAGAGGTGAAAGGAACAAGGAAGGAATTCCAGGCCAACATTTGAAGTGCTACTGTCCTCCTGCTGAGGTAACTGACCTGGCAGCAGTGATGCCGTCTGCAGGCTGCTGCTGACGTCAGACACACAGGGAAACATTGTCGCCAAACAAGAACAACATGGCAAAGGGCCATGTTGGTTTGTAAAACATTAGAATAAAGGTCAGGTGTAATTTGTCATGTAGGAGATTTGTGTTTTGTAATGGATTCTAAATATAACCTGTGAGGGTAAACAAAAAGGTGTCTGACCCTGTGTTGTGAAGCTTTCTCAATCAAAATAGCCTCTTTTGGTGGTGTAACCGGATGTAACCAGGTCGATCCCGCATGGGAGTCGGACCAGGCCCAGTTCCTGGCAGGTGCAAAAGGGTGGGCACACACAGTATATAACCGCAAAAAAAAACATTGATAAAAGTTTCTTTTCTGATAAGAATGTGTTTTGGTAAAATTATCATTTTCGTTTAAGCTATTTCTCTGAACTTCTGACAACATTTCTCCCATATAAAAATGTTGTATTTTTTTGCTGAAAATGAACTGGAGAAAAAACAACAGTACATTCCTAAAATCTCTTTGCATAGTATTTTGCTTCCACCATAGCACGTAGCATGCTTCTCTGTTACAAACTAAAGCTGCTATGAGTGAATAGTAGCGTTGCTTTAAGCCAATAGACATTTTTGGTGTTCTTTTTTATTTTCATTGGGTGGGCAAGACAGACGTTTAGGTGGGCTCAGCCCACCCTTGCCCATGCCTGGAGCCGGCCGTGAGTCGGACACTCTAACGAGAAGGCTAAAGACCGCATCCTCTAGCGTCTGTTGCTAGAGCACCTCTTGGGGACAGGGAGTGAGGTTTACACACTGCACAGCTCTTCACTAGCTGGCCTCTGTTACAATGGCACATTATGAAATGCATAGAATAGTACAATAGAAATGTAAAATTACACTAAATTGACCATTCGCAAAGTCTGCCCCTTTTTGCTATGTACGACATCAGCCAAAGAACTCCAACTGCACTAAAGAATATTTATCGTGAATTAATCATTTCTGAATGCCAGAAGCAATAAGAAAAAACGCTAAATTTAAATTTCACAGATGTACTTCGTGTCACCTCTTTTCTTCAGTCTTCAGTCTGCAGAGAGATAGAAATCAAAACACGACAAATACTTGCATGTTTTGCACCCAGATCACTTTTGTGTTTGTCGGTTATTAATTTGATTTCACTTCAAATGCCCGCTTTGAAGTGACAATATTAAATAATAAAGCCCAATTAAATATAAATCACAGCGGACCTTCTGTCGGCATTTGTGTGATTGTGTGATGTTTTTAGAGCATATTTGATCAATTCTCTTTGCCTGGTTTCTTCACAGAGCTCATCGGCCTAAATTGAATAGTTTCTCTCGCTCACTGTGTTTCTTTCATTGTTGTCATTGCCCACCAATCATGCGTGTCTACTTCCTTGAACACATAATGCATGCAGTAAATTATTTAGACCAAATTAATTTTACAGCACCTTGTTTCCACCGAGAATGCCAACATCTGTTGTAGAGTCACAAGTTTACATTGTTGGTCATTACTTTCCACAATGAGCAAAATGTTTTATTAACATCCCATGGGATGCTTCCTTTGGATCAGACCGAAACGTTGCTGCATACTGAACCTCCCCTGAACTTCCATAATCAAAGCTTGTTGTTTGGACAGCGTTCTGCTCACCCTCCTCTCTGCAGCTATTGAGCTATCGTATGATGCAAAAGTACTGGCATAAAACTGCTGACTGAGTCAAAGTAGCAGTTGCTGTAAAAGTGGTGGCGTGCCTCCTGTTTTTTTCAGCTAAGGCTAAGACAATCCTTTTCTCTATTGTTTCACTAATAATAGAAACTTGAGGGTGTTGCAATGCAGTGGAAAAAGAAAAAGATGTTGTTTAAAAGAAAAGATGTTGTTGGACCACCAACAAAATGTTTGGTTTTGGAAGAGTCAGTTAAAAGCTTCGATAGTTGCTGGCTTTAACCTTGTAATAAGTATTTATAAAATCATTATTAAAGGAGCAATGTGGAGACACCAGACAAAAATGTCCTGTTTCCGCTTCTTTGCCAAATAAGATAAAGCATTTACGAAAGTTTGTCCATTTAGGGCTACTGTAGAAACAACACAGCGAATTCCATGCAAGTGGACCTGCATGTATGTAGATAGTTATAGCTCATTCTAAGGTAATAAAAACACAACATTTAATCGTTTAACTTTATACACCTCTGAATACTTTACTTTGTATGGAATACGCACCCAAGGCTTTCACTCACCACACCTAGTGATGTGAAAATAAAAGTGAGTTGAGGACATAGTAATGTACTGTATATTATTTTTTATTGCATTTCTGTCAATAGATCCTCCAAAAACAATATCAGCATTGGCCATTTAACATCATATATGTTAAAATAGAAATGTTAAACTGCAAAGAAAGCATTTAATAGTAAAGAAACACCAGAGATTACAAAATGGAGAAGGCTGTTAATATTCGTTCACCTATTTTACATAAAATTCTCACCGTGACTGGTTCTCTTTTGTTGCTTTATTTCTGTGTTACCTCTCTTTTCTGAAGTGAGTTACTCACTGACTGGTCCCATGCCAGCGACAGATGTGCTTGCTAAAATGACTAATTGAAAACCCAAAACAAAGTCAGCAGCCTGGCTATTTGGCCCCCATAAAAAGAGACCTAGATGAGTACACACACACAACCCTCATTAGACAACCCATTAACAATCACCAGTATTGATGAAAACAACGCTTGGTTTATTCACTAAATGAAAGCACATAACTAGATGCTTTCCCAGGAGTGCATTTCCAGTTTTAATAATACATCAAGGAGCCATGGCCCCAGCACACACAAGCTTTACACATCAGCCAAGAGTACACACAAACATACACACACACAGATGCAAATAGACAAATCCCAGTGTTAGGAATTTAGAAAGATACAAAACACAATATAATTTAGCTAGCTGAACGAACGAGTGCCAGTGAGTGTCTGAAGGTCTCCAGCTAAACATCACTAAACATCATTCCTCTGTTTTCAAAAACACATCATCAAGCACTGCTCCATTTTTATGGCCTCTTTCTTTTCATCTGCTTTTTGTTTTTTAGAGATTCCACTGCTTCAAATTATGGGCATGAATAATACAATACCATCTAATTAAATACTGTTGTTAAATATGCAAAATTCTAATGATAATGAGATTGTGCAATACCTTGGAGTAAAGCAGATTATAAATTACTTAGGAGAGTGAGGCAGCTTGACCAGAGCAGCACGCGTCAAACGTGCCTTCAAATATTGAATGTGATCGTGCGCACGCGTGTTTCTTAGCAACATGGACAGCATATGTTATTTTCCACTGTTCAATAGGCCATTGTTGTTCTTCCTTTTATGACAAGAAAAGTCATGTTAGTGCACGAGGAGTGTATACGATTAATATTATAATCACATCTGTATTAATACAGAGAGGGGTAGTGCAGACACATGATTGAATGGACTTCTGGTCCAGTAAAGAGACATGACTAAAACATCTGAGATAGATTGCCAATTAAATTGGTATAGAGAGAACTGTTATCAAAGCTCTACAAAAAATGTCACTTCTTTTCTCTGCACAAAGGGAGAGAGCAGTTACGAGATCATCTCACAATCTTCACCAGCTTTGCTCAGTTGAACAAAGATAAAACACTACCAAAGTCTCTCCATCTTTCTGCTTTTATCCCTGTTTTGTCTAGCGTTTGGAATTTAAATGTCAAAAATCCACACTTTTTTCTGCTGTGACTGAGTCTGTGTTGTTGCGTTTCATAAAAAACCCTGTGTTCATGGATTTGATAACTATAAAAGTCTTCATCTTTATATTTTATTTATTTCAATTGAATGGCAGAGATAAAGAAGCGAAAAGATGGAGGTTGTCATTTTAACAGACTACTTCAGATCTCCCACCATAACAGACAATCACATTATATCCCAGCTCACGCGGCTTTGTTCCAGTGACAGTCGCGATCAATCTAATCTTGCTGGCATGCTACATATGTAAGTGCATTTCAAAATATTTGTTTATTTGTAAATTTGCTGATGTGAGATCTATTTATGTCGTCTTGTGTTGTGACTATGGGAGGGCTGGTGAGTCTAGTTGATTTCCCTTATATGTAATGCAGATATATTTACGTGCATGTGTATGCTAGTGGAGGCTCTAGTAATATTCACGGTTTAATAAATTGTGGCTGACGCGAACGGGATAGATCCCGTAGTTAACTTGAATGGCTATAATCCTTTACACAGATGAAGAGGTTTTCAGCGCACGCTGTCAAACACAATTGTGCCATTCCGCTGCAGATGGCCTGGGAGGTGCCTGCATAACTCACCCCTGTTTGATAGGCCTCTGAGATGTTTATTAAAATTTTAACAAGACTTTGAGCTTGACAGGTTCATCAGCTATTCAAAGCAGCCCGACTGATCGACTCGACGCCTGTTTCTTACCCTACGTCGATGACCTTCCGCCGCGCAGAGCCGTCAGCGACGCGCGATGACTTTCCTGAGTTTTTATGGCCAAATAAATATCAGCATGCGGGGCTATTCATCAAGCATTATTATTATGATTGTTTTTATGTCTGAACTATAAACAAATACTTGATTATAAAGTAAAGCGATAAATCTTGAGCAGCAGTTTGAGGAGGCAGGCACGTCAACGAAACAGTCGTTTAGATTAACAAAGCAGGGTCTCTCACTCCTCTCTCTTAACACTTTCTTTTAGAGTTGGGTGAACATGATGACCTCAGTGCAGCATTGTGAACTTTAAGCCTTTGAATACTAATCCAAGTGCACAAGACACCTGACCTTGGTCAAGGTTCTAAAGTATTTCATAAAATAAATCCGTCTCGTGTCTGAAAGCTATGTTGTCATGACAAACGACGACAGCGAGTTCAGGGCAGTGTATCTTCTCATTATGTAGGAAAATGGTTAAAAACAATATTAAAGCTAATGTCATGCGATAGTGTGCACCAGCGGGAGTAAACAGTGTCTGATAAATGAGAAGTAAATGTAGTTCAACACAGGGATGACTGCAGATTGCATACAGAGCACCATTGTTCTGGTTATTATGTTTGTTTATTTTCTCTGTAGTACAACGAGGCAGTTGATAGGGTCACACACTCCATCAGAGAGAGGCGAAATGTATTTTGCCATTCAGCACAAAGTTTGTGCAGCAATGCCATGATGTCAAACTGAGTAGTGGACAGTTGAGGGGAAAGTCCCGTGTGTGAAGTACAGCACACACGTAAATAGGGACATGCCATAGACATCTATCATTTTTGTATACTTCTAGCTGTAACTCCTACATTTACACACACAAGGGTCACTGTACAAACAGAATGGACATTCAGTATATACAATTGTCTTCATATCAAGCAGTTACCTTGAATATCCTTATGTCAGGGTTTGAGCCGGGAAGTAGAACCCAAGTGCAGGCAGACACAAGTCAGGGTTAAACAGGGTATTTAGTAATACAAAACAAGACAAAAAGGCAAAACAAAAACCCACGAGCGACAAAACAAGACAGGATAATTAACAAACTGAAACAAGGTACACTAACTCACTAGATTAACAAACACTTAGAACTACACTAAACTAAACTTACAAGTGACAAGGATGACTCACAAGACAAGATTCCTGAAACACAGTACAATCCACCAGCACAGGACAATAGACAAGAGGATGTTTTAAAGGGTAACAAACACAGGATGATTAACAAGAGGCAGGTGTGGGTGATGAAACACTGATGGGAAAGCTAAGGAGACAAAAGGGCGGGAAACACCGACGAGACACAGAGAGAGAGTGAGAGGATTTCTAAGGTCCAACCTCTCTCTCCACAAAGAACCTTAGACTATGTCATGGCTACGCCCCAGGACCAAGAATAGACAAGACAAGATGGCTGAACCATAACACCTTCTTTCTTCTTTTCTTATTAAACTGAAGCGAGAAGGGTTGTAAGGAGGGCATAGATGGAGTGAGAGAATTGCTCATTTCGAATAAATAAAATGGTCTTTATGGAAAGGCAACATTTCTATCATTTCGAGTTGGAATGAAATGTTTTTTATTTAGAGAGATTTGCCCTGAGCCATAATAAATTCGCCCTTTACTGCTTTGTGCCACAGCATTTAACGTGCATATAAATCACACTGGGACCATGATGCATTAATTCTAAAATGCCTAATGAATACTTAACACAATACTTTTAAGAGAGACTAATTTGAGTAGAACAGAATGAAAAGATTTCTGTCCGCTGGCTAAAGAAGCCATAACCATGGATGTATGCTTGTGTACGTACCTTAAACTGCCAGCATTCCTGATCTCGGTTACTCTGGTTGTTTTTTCTGACATTATTGTTAAAGATGCACACAAAAGTATAGCTGGTACTCGTAGTTTAGTGCCATAGGGAAAAAAAAAACATTTACAGGTCATTTCTAAATCGAAAGGAAGCTAAGCTTGGGAGGTGGGCTCCAGGAGGCGCTGTATAGCCTCTGCTTTTGAGTGGAGTGGCCTGAGGCTTTCTGCCATCAGACGGAACCCTACAGACTTGATGGCAGCCACAGAGATAATGTTATTTAGGGTGAGCATGTATTTGGCAAACATAGTAAGCATGCACAGGCATGTATACAGTACAGGGTGGATCATACAACAGTGTTGTTAAGGTTGAAAGACTGTAGAACTGTGAAACAACAATGATCAGTTGCTTTGCCCCAACGCCGTGTCTACACCGGATGAGGTGCGATTGCGACATCACAAGAGACAACAGAAGGTATTAGAACCCATTATAATTTAAAATTTTGGGCACACTTGATGCGGCTTGGTGTGTCCGGTGTAGACACAGTGTAAGTACTAGAGCTGAAGCGATATATATATAATGTTCATGGCTTATTGAATCTTTTTATTGGTCGTTAAGTTTTCTAAATAGAATCTTGTTTTCTGCGAACAGTTTCAAGATCAAATAGCATCTCTGATTTAAGCTTGAGCAACAAAAATAGTTTGAAAGTTGTCAAATTTAAATTTATTTTTGTGATAGAAAAGAAGACAGATTTGAACCTTCTGTTTTAATGAATTTAATCAAAACACTGATTCACATTTACATCAACATTGACACATGTAATTTGAATAAATTAAGAGACCATTCCAAACTTTCCTTTAATGTGCATTTCTAGACGTATTGTGGCCCTTCCAGTCCATTGTCTGAAAAAGCAAAAACATATGTGAAAGACTGATAGCATGACAAAACACATGAAAACTGATAAAAATCAAGGTTATCACATATTTTTTTTTACTTTTCCTGAATACATGTACAAATATTACTGTTGTAGAACATAAAAGAGAATAGGATTTTTTTCTTTGCAATATTTTTCTTTGCGAGCATCTTTTCTGTTATTTATACCTATTTTCAGTTTTTGACCTCCAGTTTTCATTGTAAATAGAAACAATATTTTTATTTGAAATTTGTTAGAAATATTGTTATTAGTTCACAAAGTGATCAAACAAAAGTATAAAAATGATAATTTTACCTAGACAAATACCTATAAACTTCAGAAAAGCCAAAAATTATTTTGAAATGGTTTCTTACATTTGTCCGCGATTGTATATAAATTATAGGGTAGTATATATTGACATTATTAATCTATAGATCACCAAGTCAAATGTCCTGGTCCATAATCATAAAGTTTTTTAAAGATGAACACTTTAATAACATCTCTATGATATATACACAAATTCCTTATTCTCAGTTATTGAGTTCGAAATCCAGGTTGAGGCTGCTCTGCTGTATCACCTAAAATAATATGGGGAACTAAGTGCGTAAAACAGGGAGGAGGAATAATTGATGACTATTTAGAGACTCTGATGATCTGGTAATGATGGTGGTTTGGAAAATTATTTATTTTGCCACAAAACTGACATGTTTGCCACCGTTTGGGCAGTCTTGACCTCTGGTAGAGTAGGATAAGGAGCTTCTCATCCTCCATACTTCAGCATTGAAATTATGGAGTCTAAAGTATAGATCAGGACTGTCATTTTAGATTTGTGGTAAGGAAGATTCTACCTACTATGACATGAGCATGATCAGCACAGAAGATAGAAAAGGCCAGCTGAGAAGATAGATGTGTGGCAATCTGTTCGAAGCTTAAAGGCCATTACAGTGAGAACATAGATTATTAATATCTCCTAAATTTTGGATTGTCTACTTTAGAGGATATTTTTATTGTTTTTCTCACATTTTTCCTTATCCCCATGACACTTGAGCCTCATTAGAACAACTGACCCATTGTTTTCTCTCTATTGAGTCTGATTTACCCATTTTTAAACACTCTATCCAAACTTAATTGTAGTATTCAAAGCTATCAAAACTTAACTTTAATTAATTCAGGTGCTGTTCTATTGCCAAATATTGGCATATTGGCTGCATTATCGATGCTAAATTAGCATGATAACAGCAGCAAATCTCAGTGAGATGCAGAGAATGGCCTTTTTAAATTAAACCAATTATAAGAAGGAACTGATGTCTTTTCAGGGTTGTGTCAAAATTGTGCTTGCACTTCCTGTGTTTCTCTCTCTTTGTTTCTGACTGACAGACAGGCCTGGTGCCCGTGAACTCGCTTAGCTTTTGCTTATAAGAAGGTCAATAGTCTGCTCTTTTCAGCTTGAAAACATGCTTCAGATTTCTTAATTAGGCCAAAAGTCTTGTAAAGATCTCGATCTGACTGGTGGTGAGGGATATGTTAAAACTAGTTTGGAGACATGCGCACTTGGAACAGGAGAATGTATTTGAATCTTGTGGTCGAACAAAAAAATTTCTTTGCTGAATTACAAGAAATTACAAAAGTTATAACAAGTGGGGGGGGATACACACAAAATAAAACAAAGTTCACACAAACATTCTAAAGGTGTAGAGTCATAATTGAGTTGTTGAAACATTCACACAAGGCTTTAATAAATATAGTGCTACATAAAGTCCATTTTCAAGTTTACACTATTTATAATAATCAGGCGTCTTCAAAATCAGTCCATATTAAGTATGTATATTTATGGAATAAACTTATCCAGACTTAACATTTTCTGTTTCTTTCATACGCTTGATTGAAAAATGCTTGTCAAAATGATTTTGATTGTATGTTGCCAAAAAAATAGTTCCAGCTGACCGCACTATTTACCACTTCTGCTCCTCTGATCAAAAGTGTCAGTTTACAGCACCAGGCCTTTGTAAGTTATATTTGTAAACCATGGAAAACTGTATGACACACAACACAAAAGTTAACAATTTTATTTTACTATCCAATTCATTCTTTATGGGTATAATTTATATAATTGCACATCTCTGTCTCAGGGCTATTGTCTAGTGAGATGTGTCTCATCTTAGACATGGTTTTGAAATGGATGCATTTTCTGCCGTCAGTCAGCGAGGCTCCAGGAGGGTCAGCAGAGAACAATGCAACGGAGAACCATAGAGCTGATGTGTTTGGTCCAGCTTTATGCAGGGAGGAGACACCACATTTAACGGTTATTACAGCAAGAGACACAAACACAAGCCTTAGACATTTACACAAACCATTGACCCATCACTCTATCCACACCAGATTAGTGTGTCTCTCTCTTTCTACACATACCGGTTTGTTTCTGTTTTTTCCTGTTGCTCCTCTTCAGTTCTTTTGAGTTCTCATTCTGTACGTCTGTCTTTCTCTGTGGCCCTGTGGGAATCGCACTGCTAGTGGAAAGCTCAGAGGCTTGGTGTGGTTGAAGAATAGCTCTTATTTGTTTGGACAGGACGACCTCAACTGACCTGACCCCCCTATGGTTCTATGTGTGAGTGCTGGAGAGACCTCTAGAGACTGGTTTGTGTGTGTTTGCGTGTTGTATGAGAACAAGTACTGTAGGTATGTGTGTGTGTGTGTGTGTGTGTGCCTACTTTAGCACCTCAAAGTAGCATTACATTTACATTCAGTGGGGCTAAATTACAAACTGCTCAAAATCTAGAATTTAGCACAGATTTCAAATCACATCCTATCGGTTGGAAATTCCCCTGTACTGTTTTAATAATGCTTGCATTCAAACATTGAGGAGAACATTTCATGAACTTATTCCAGTTATATGTCAGTAGGCAATATATGGCTAGTAAATCTTTATATTTTAAGTTTCATGCCATATTTTCACACATCAAATCTGTATAGTCTTTCACAGAGTAACACTCATACACTTGCAGTAGAAGGTTTCAGCGACAATAACAAAGACACATTATGCGACCCAAACTTAAAGTGACAGTTCACCCAAAAATATAAATTCTGTCATCATTTACTCACCCTCTTGTCATTTTCAACCTGTATGACTTTCTTTTTTCCGTTGAACACAAAACAAGATATTTTAAAGAATATGGTTAACTGGCCTGGTTTTTCACATGCATTGGTTTTGTGTCCATACATTTGAAGTGAATGGGCTTACCTACTTTCTTCAAAATATATTCTTTTGTGATCAACAGGTTTGAAATGACAAGAGAGTGTGTGAATGATGACAGAATTTTTACTTCACTTTAACTTAGGGTAGACCTCGGCAAAGAACCAATAACTGTTAAGTAGATTTCATTTAATAACATATTTATATAAATTAAATATAAAATAAATTGTTATATTATAACCAAACACAAACTTGAAGTTAAGTTTGAGTCAGGCATGAGCATTCGATGAAAAAATCCATACAGTAATGGTTTATTGCAGATCTCTTTTTTTCTTTGTAAACCTCTAATCTTCCTGTGATTCCTTTAAATCATGTGACTACGCTTCCTTACTCTTTCTGGATGTTGGCAATTAGCCTTAACTATCCGAAGAGACCATCTATCCCCAATATAACCCCTCTTCAAAGATTTCTTTCATGGCCGTGTTCTCTAGGATGATGTGCTGACTTCAGTGATCAATCCGTGGGAGTGTATAAATGTGTGTGTGGCGTACGTGACTCATGTAGGTGCACGCAGGACAGATGAGGTAAATGTGTCTTAAAGTGTGTATGTGTTGTTGTGTGCATGACCTGTGTGTTTGTGTGAGGACAGCAGTAGGAAGGTGTGTATATATTTGGAGAATGTTGGTTTGACTCCAGTGTGCTCATTAACCAACCGCTGTGGGGTCATTCTGACCACATCAACTTCCTAAAAAACACTCCCTTCGAGCACATGGAAATGTGTGTGTGAGCGCTGAATGCTGGTACACAACATCCTGGTACAAGTACGCAGATAAAAATAACTGTACGAGAGGTACAGAGGGGCTCATATTGGAAAATGTCTGGAAGAGAGAGGTTGAGAAAGAAAGGGGAAAAGGAATGGCTTTCTTTATGTCTCAAGGACAGGCCAAGTTTGACAGCGTGTATGAAGGTAACCGGGCTGAATGAAACCTTAGGGTCTATGACAACCGGATGTGTTTTTGTGCATCTTTCCTCCAATGATTGTTATTGTGGTGTTGCAGTGGCCATGTGGATGTTGGCTGCTCATGATGGTCCACTTGGAATACCGAGGAGGTTAATTAGGGGTTTCCAAGGACACTACAGAATGGCTCATACTTACATTGCATCCCACCAAATGTAACCCTTAATAATTACAGACAAAAGAAAAAAATATCCTAAAATGAAACCTAAAATATATAAACATGTAAAAGTAAACATCTTACACAATTAACAACAAACAGCTCAGAGAAATTGTTAAACATAATGAGGATAATTACTAAGGAATTTTGGACATGTGGGTAGGCCTATTCTGAAAATCCTTTTTAAAAAGGTCTACAGAGATTTACAATTATAACGTTCTGTCAGTGTTTATTGTTGTAATTGTCAAAACACAATACAATACTTGCTCAAATAGCTTTGGGCCTTATAAACGGATCTCAGACAAAAATGCTTCATTGTGTCTGCTCTTAAAATTATAATAAAAAATACTTTTTAACTGCAAGCCAATCTGCTCTTTATACATCAATATAACAACCTATACTGAACACCTGATCTCCATTGGTAATGAAAGTTGAACATACAATTTCCTGACATAGTTAAGATGTGTAATCTAACTAGCAAATGGTAACAGAAAGTAAACATATTAACCTTCTTTTACAAAACCACTCAGCTATCAATAATGCCCAATACCTTACAGGGAAAACCGGACATGCTTGTGCTCTTTCAGGCAACCCTGAGCCACATTCTTGTGAAGTTTATTCTTACTTCATCTATCAGTGGATGTCTGAAGCAGCATCTGTCCACTGCAGGGGTGAACTGCCGTGCATCATCAAGACAGTGAAGAGGATCATCTGCACTCACCTTAAATCCATCAAAATATGTCATGATCATCTGCATCTTATGAGCTCAGATTGCACCAAGCATAGGTAAACTTCAAATGAAAAGCAGCTGCGGCATGACAAGTAGCCTGCATTTCATGAGGAATATTTATCAAAGGCATATTTAGATGAAAATGCAGTATGACGTTAACTCTGTCAAAAGGGTCTGTGAGCAGAACAAGATTCCTAAAGTTTAAAGGAAAAACAATTAAGATGGAAGACAGCATTCTGAAGGTGTATACTAGCTTAATCAAGTACAGTTTTTAAAATGTTGTATAATTTTAGGTATTTTTTTACAAATGGAATGCTGTTGTTTTAAAACTGAATAAGAGGAGACCGCAACTTCTTAGAAAGCATAGGTAAGAATGCGTGAAGGCTGTTTAAAGTAATGACTTTTTTAATATGGATGCAGTCTTTCTCCGCTTAAAGAAATACCTAGTTTTGAATTCAAAACAATAATTCTTGCTCTCTGTCCCCTGCCCCCCATCCACCTGCTTCATTTGAATAAACTATTCTTGGTTGTCAGGAGAAAACCTTCACTTTGACTGACACTATTTTCCTCCAGTGCATCTCTCCCTAAAGGAAGAGTTAAAGAGACGCATCTATTTAGATTATGGCAACAATAGGTTCGTAATCGTTCAATAAAATGCCATGATAAAAACGTCAGGATATGAATTTTAAGGGTATTTTTATCATGCCATGTATTAAAAATATATTGAACTGTCAATGACTTGTATTTGGTTGTGGTTACTATATCTGCATTTTCATAATGTCTTAATTAATCTTAATTTCAATGTTTTTCAGGCTTGGTTCTTGTTTTTTTAATAGTACCAGTGTAATTATTATTATTATTTAGCTCTAGTTGGTGAATTGCTATGGATAGTGAAACAGAAAATGATGTCATCTATGAGGAAAAGGGCTTTCTTGAAGATTTCTGTCTAACAGCTTTACGGGTTCATTCTGGTGTGGTGTGGATTGTTTCTCTATAACAGCGGTGAATATGTTTTTAATATATTTAACAAGAAAACTCGTATATGTTTTTTTGTGTTTTGCACTGCAGTGTTTGCTACAGATAGGATTATCTGATAATTCCTTTCAATTAGATTTTGCACTAATATCACCTACATTGATAACATCTTGCAGACTGACATGTTTGCACAACCACTCTCTGATAACTCCCCTTGACCTTGGCTTGGAGGTCATTCTCAGCCTGTGTATATGTGATTAAAAGGTGGACAGTTTGTTGTTTTCGCTCACTCATCATAATCTTCTCTCAATTCAGAACATATTTCACCAGATCATCTCTCTCTCTCTCTCTCTACGAATTTGGCTAACTGTATTTGATTTATGGTTGATTTATGGCAAGGATGTTTGTCAACGGGCACTTATTCACTTGCATTGTGTTTGTGTCTATACAATAGAAGAGAATAGGTGGTGACACTGTTTGGTAACCAACATTCTTCAAAATATCTTATTTTGTGTTCTGCAGAAGAAAGAAAGCCATACAGGTTTGAAATGACCAGAGGGTGAGCAAATGAACACAGAATTTTCATTTTTGGGGTGAAAAATCACTTTAAGCATATATCACTGAAAATTATATCAATATACATATGCTTTTAGTGCCCGGTCTGGTAAAATTCTAATGTAGCGAATTATTCTATGTAGCATATTTATGCAATCAGCAAAATACCCACTTGTATTGCATTAGCATTGCAGTTCTCTGAGGCGTAGACCGGTATTGCTTTAATTTAGGGGTTTGTGTTAAGAGCCCGAGGGCGTTCAGTGGCTAGTCTCTTGTCTACCGTATAAATGACATGTCTTATTAAAGCACTGATGGCAGGGTTGGGCTTCATTGTCATGAGCTCATAACAAGACCATCACTGCTCCTGCTCTCGAGGTCACCATTACATTTGACCTCTGTCTCATCAACGCCCTTTAGGTGTCACCTCCCTCCTCCACAGGGGCCACAAGCACCAATCACGCGATTACGTGTTTCATTCCGGGTCCTCTGATTGGCCCTAGCAGTGTTGATCTGTCTATGAGGAGGAAATTGAGGTGGGCCAATGCATTTTAATGAGACAGATATAGCATAGCGCTCTAATGTCTTGCACACATATATACACACACACACCCTCAGCATTGTAAGCCCCAGCTGCAGGCTGTCAGGCTGCTTGTTAGGCCCAGTCCGAAGGCAGGCACAGTGGGCTGCCTTGTGTCATTTACTTTCATTTCACTCTCTCTCTCAACACAGCTCTAAAGCCAGGCTGTATTCCTTTTGTATTTGAAAGGACCAGTTGTGTGTGTTTTTGCATCTGAGTGTGCACACTGGAGGTTAAGCACTGCACGGAATCTATCATGTGTGTGTGGGTATGTTTATAACAAACTGTGTACGTACCAGCACGCAACTCATTGTGCACGTGCACTAGTACATTGTGTTAGCGCTCCACCTTCTACATGCCCTTAGAGATATGCTGTTAATGATACACCTGTCAGGCCCACAGACTTTTGCATGTGTTTTGTTTTTTTATTAGAATGCCACATTGGCCTTTGTTAACTGCTCTGTCAACCACTGGGGGGAAAAAAGCATTGTTATTACCCCCTGCATAATTACTTCTCAACATCATTATGCAGGCCTGCCACATACATTGACCAATCAGCACGGTTCTCTCTTTTGTTCCTCATTACCTTTCCTCATTCTGCTGATAGGCGTATGTGTACGGTATAGCATATATAGGAAATGATATAATGACAGTCTTCAAAATGACTTGATTAGCCGGATAGAATTCCAGAAGTTGTTGAAGCTGACATTTCTCCCAGATTATGTCACATAGGCCCATGACATCCAACAGTGCGATAATGACTCCATAGAGCTACAGCAACCGGACCAATTACATTTTCAGATGACAGCACCCACCCCATTAATGACACACAAGCGCATTACTATTCAGATCGCTCTGTTTTTTTTAGCTGCAGGTGTAATTGGCAGTTGGTGTATCTGGAGCAGTTTTCTCTGAGACAAGAACATCTCAATGCACCTCACACAAACACACACTCTTCTGAAAGTGTCAGGGACATTAAACGGCATTCGTGTCTCCATTCGCTCACAGCGCCCGAGTAAAAAGGACAAACTTAGCGCAGCACATTCTGAAAAGTGTTGAGCTCACATCCAAGTCCTGCATACAGTTTTTCAACAGGGCCTCCAACACAAATGGAAGATTCTGTCTCTTGGAGTGACACACAAAACAAACCTTTAGCTCCTTTTTGGTAGCAATTTATTTTAAATATATGTGAGAGCGGGGGGCACGGTGGCTTAGTGGTTAGCACGTTCGCCTCACACCTCCAGGGTTGGGGGTTCGATTCCCAGTTCCGACTTGTGTGTGTGGAGTTTGCATGTTCTCCCCGTGCCTCGGGGGTTTCCTCCGGGTACTCCGGTTTCCTCCCCTGGTCCAAAGACATGCATGGTAGGTTGATTTTTCCATCTCTGGAAAAATTGTCCATAGGGTGTGAATGCGTGAGTGAATGAGAGAGTGTGTGTGCCCTGCGATGGGTTGGCACTCCATCCAGGGTGTATCCTGCCTTGATGCCCGATGACTCCTGAGATAGGCGCAGGCTCCCCGTGACCCGATGTAGTTCGGATAAGCGGTAGAAAATGGAATGGAATGGAATATGTGAGAGCTAAAATATGTGCTTCTTAAGCTTAACTGGTGACTTTTGCTAGTGACAACATTGGCAATACCCATTGGATGCTGCCGTTGTTTGATTACCAGCATTCTTCAAAGTATCTTCTTTTGTGTTCTGCAGAAGAAAGTCATACATGTTTAAAACATGAGGATGAGTAAACGATGACAGCATTTTCATTTACCTTTCACTTTAATTGTAATGTAGAAACATTTTCTGTAAAGCGTGTGAATAGTGCCACACAAATAAATGTAAATTGAAGAAATAATATCTAGGGAACACGTGAATTGATTAAACATTTTTCACTTGCGTCTGCTGTGTCATACCTGCATAATACCTGTGTAATACCTGCATAAATTGTGATATTTGCTGATTTTCTTAAATTTTCTATTCTCTTACCAAACAGCATAATGATGGTTTAAAATGGAGTTCCTGCAAACTTAATGTGCTTTAAATGATCACAGAAGAACCATTTTATTTTTTAGGATTGTAATGCTGTAGTTTGACTCTGATATTCTCCTTTCATTTGACCTTTGACCTTGCTTCACCAACCCTATTCTCTGCAATTTTACTTATTCCTAGCTATTACCCATAGTCGGTTAAGTACTATGCAAAAGCAGACTGCTTGGTTCTGGCCAATTGGTCAGGTAGGGGGGGGTAAGCAGCAGATCTCAGGTGACTCGTCGGAGCCGGTGAGGTTATGCACGGCTCTGGTCATGTTGATAGAGTGCTTATGCCAAGAACTCATTCCACCCATCCTCATGGAACAATTAGCAATGCTGAGCAGCTTCGCAATTAACCGCTCGGTAATTGTCACATGCCCCACTTTCCAAATCAACCGCAGCAATATATGTTTTACAGCAAAGTTTAATTACAAAGTGAAAGCATTTGCATTCTCCATCATTACCATTTTAAATTACTTTTTTACATTGGGGCCTTAGAAAGAGTGAAGGGATGGAAATACAAAAAGTTTCTCAAACTTGGTGTTGTAAGGTTTTTTGGGGGTCTGATATTTATGCTGGAGCTAGAAAAGGTTTTATGCACACATATTCTCATATGCATTGTGTCAAGCCGTTTGCGAAACCTCAAAACCTCCCTTGTGCATCCAAATCGATGGACATTTAAATCCGTCTGTGCCCTTTCCTCAAACTGAAGATACAAAACATGGCGACTTTCAGTTGATAGGATCTGGCACACACACTGTCTGTTATCCAATCTTGTTTTCATCCGTCTCTTTTGGCCTGTCTCTCTTACAGGGTTTAGTGTTTCTGGAGTGTCCCAGTGGGTATTGGGTCTATCACACTGCATTTGTTTCAGGGTCTCTCCATTCACTTTCAAAAGGTTAAACAACCTTTTCACCGGCCCGTCAACATTCCCTGGCCTGCCTGGCGGAAAAGTCTGCTCGGGTTTTGTCTCTCGATCGACACTTGTCTCCGCGTTCTGTTGTTGCCTGCGTGGTGTAATATCCATGACAATCATGTTGGGCCTTTGAGTGGGCTGAATCTGGAGAGGGCCGAGGGGCCACTTTCAGGCTGTAAGGAGCTTTATTTGTGAGGATTTGAAAGAGTAGTGTGAAGGACCCTCCACTCTAAATCCTCTCCAGCAACTCATCCTGCCTCAATGTGCCTCTAACACACACACACATACGCATCAGTACCACCCTCACGTTCTTGCGGCCCGACAGCAATGCTACCATTCTGACAAAGGATGGAGAGTGGAGATGTTGAGAAAATAAAACAAAGAGGATGAGAATATGGAAAAAAAATTATTCAGGTAATGCATATTATAGGAAGATACAGTAGACAGAAACAAATATGATGTTAATTGGATAGGGAAACCACAGTAAAAACACTAAGGCGATAGAAACAGACGTGACACATCAGCAAACATCCCTCCCTCTCACTTATGACTAACAGCTCTTTACATGGCATCAGAGGCATTTATATGTGTGTGTGTTTAGTTAAGGGTCGTGGGAAGGAAAAGCAAAGTGCAGCGTATCTATTTTCATGGACCATATGGAAATTCTGTTGTGTTTGTGTTCAAGGCGACAGAAAACGGGCAACCCTAACGGTTTTGTGTGTGTATATTGAATGGTGTTTGTGTGAAGCAGGAGGGCACTCTGACCCCGGGCATATGGACAGCCGATCTGGAGGAGGACTCCTTCAAACATGCTCGTACCCCTGGGACTTTGATTTGTTAATGAATTGCTCTATTGACTTGAATCTTGGCTTGCTTCATTAGAGAAAGACCAACACTACCACTTTCTCTCTTGCCCTGGTTTAGCATCGAAGTGTGTGTGAGCACAGAAAGCCTTGCACAGAGCAAACCATTGTGCGGCCGATTTAAAACTTCACATTTGTCTGCTTTAGTCTCTCGCTCTCTTTGGCTGAAGCTAATTTGTATTGTGAGGATATAAGACAACTCTCCAGTGTTCATTGACGCGAAACAACAACCTACAATGCCCTTCAACCCCCTCCCTCTTTCACATTCCCTCCTTCCTTCTCCCTCCCTCGCTACCTCTTTCCCTCCCTTCTCTCTTTTTCTCTCCCATCGAAATTTATTCAGGGACCCTCCCTATGTTCATTAGCATGTTTGACAATGATGTTATTGTGCGGGCGATACCTGCTTTACAAGGGCCAGATTATTGTGTAGGGTTAGTGTTAACACAACAAGTACAAGCTCTTCTGTCTGAGGGACACACTGTCTGTCAACAGCCAGCAGCAGCTGTTCTATTGCGGGGCACCACATACCCTCTGTCTCTCCTCTCTCTCCTCTCTCTCTCTCTCTCTCTCTCTCTTTCTGTCTCTCTCACAGACTCTCGATTTTAAGGTTTTTGACTGGAGATACTCTTCCATAGTTTTTGATCTGCTCTTTACACATGGCTTCAGACGTTCTTTTTTTATATTTGGGGCTTGATTTCTTATGTAACTGTTTACTTTAAAGGGATAGTTTAACCAAAGACGAGATTTCGTCATTCTGTCATGAATTACTCATCCTAAAGTTGTTCCAAACCTTTATCAATTCCTTTGTTCGCTTGAACACAAAGTAAGATATTTGGAAGAATTTTAGCAACTGACAGTTCTGGGGCACAATTGATTAAAATAGTTGGAAACATTATTGCATACTTTTTTTTTTCTTTCTGTTGAACACAAAAGGAGAAATTTTGTGGAATTAATTAAAGCAAATAGTTCTGTGTTCAGCCAGGCAAAGAAATGTATACAGATTTGGAACACCTAGAAGATCAGTAATTCAAGACAGAATCTTTCTTTTTTGGGTGAACTATCCCTTTAATAGCATGTTCCCTCTCTGTCGGTCTCTCGACGTTGTGATGAACTGACAGATGGGGTTTGACTTGAGAACCTATCATCTTCTGACTGACTTTAAAACGGCAATGAAATTGGCTAATGAAATTAGTATTATGGACTTCGCCCCAAATATGCGGATTTAAAAGGGAGACGGCATCCTGCATTCATTCACCTTCTCTTCAGTGACTTCCCCTGGGCGTCTCACCAGTAACCAGAAGTGTCTTATAGAGCTACATTTCTGCAGCGCTGCATGTCCCGCTGTGCTCGTGGGTGCAACGCACTCATCGAGGAGGGGGACGGACACTATGTCTGCCTCAAGTGTCTGGGTTTCTGACACGCTGAGGTGGCATTCGTGGATAGCTTAGTAAGGCCTGGGATGCCCCCTTCTCCGCGATTTTCCATCAAACTAGCTCGGAGGCCCTTACTTCCCTCGATGGTTGGGCAGCTTGGGGCTATGTCGACGTGCCCCAGGTGGAACATGCCGTTGCGGTACCTGGAGAGGTCGACCAAGGCTCCGCTCCAAGGCGTGGATGTTTTCTTCATCCCTGGTGTTGAAGGCTTACACTGCTGCTGGTCAAGTTGCCTCAGCTCTGCCCTCGTGCAACTCTTTTAACGCCTTGCCCTGGTGGACCTGCATGATGGGGTTAAAAGAGTTGTGCGAGAAAAAGACCTACCCGTGGATTATGCAGAAACTCCGCACCTCCACCCACCTCGCTCTCCGGGCAACTAAGGTGACAGTGCGGGCCCTGGGTCGGACAATGTCCACACTTTCATGTCTTGATCCTCCCTCGTCATTGACTGTTCCTGGGGTTCGATTTCGAGGGACGGGCACATCTGTACAGAGTCATCCCCTTCGGTCTGTCCCTGTGTCCACGAGTCTTCTCGAAGGTCATGGAAGCCGCCCTCGCTCCCCTCAGAAGGCAAGGAGTGTGCATACTCAACAATCTTGATGACTGGCTCATCTTGGCACACTTGTGAGATCTGTTGTGTACACACAGGGACCTGGTGCTCCGGTACCGAGAACTTTTGGCCCTACAGGTCAACCAAGAAAAGAGCAAGCTATCCCCTGTGCAGAGCATTTTTTCTCGGTATGGAACGCCTCCTCCAGTGGAGTCAGTAGTTAATGTTAAGTTAAGTCTCTGCTAGCCACACACATCCTGGGCGACCTGAACCAAACAGCCGACATGCTCTCTAGTCAGTCGACGCCCCACGGAGAGTGGCGACTCCACCCCCGCGCAGTCCAGCTCATTTGGGTGCAGTTCAGGCGGGCACAGGTGGACCTGTTCACCTCCCAGATACCACCCATTGCCCGCTATGGTACTCCCTGACCAAGGTCCCCCTCGGCACAGATGGTCTAGCTGGACGCAGGATAAGCGGATCTACGCCTTCCCCCCAGTGAGCATCATCGCACAGGTCCTGTCAGGAAAGAGGAGCATCAAGTGTTACAAGTTGCGCCATATTGGCCCAACCGGACTTGGTTCTCGGAGCTAATGCACTTGATGACAACTACCCCTTGGCTGATTCCCCTGACGAAGGACCTTCTTTCGCAAGGGAAGGGCACGTTGTGACTTCCGTGCATGGTTCCTGGTCGAGAGGAGGAGATCCTGAGTGGCCTAACCCTGTGGTGGTTGAGACCATCACTCAGGCCTGCCACTTGGCGGCTGTTCGCCTTTAAGTGATGCCTGTTCTCGTCCTGGTACTTTTCTCGAGGAGAAGACCCGCGGAGTTGCTCTATCGGGAGCGTGTTGTCCTTCCTGCGAGAGAGACTCGAGACCTCTCCCCTTCCAAACTGAAAGTAGCCGCCATTGCCGCTCATCACAAACCAGTCAGTGGCAATTATCTGGGGCAACACGACCCTATCGCTAGCTTCCTAATGGGCGCGAGAAGGCTGAATCCGACTCGTCCATGCTCCGTACCCTCCATGGACCTAGATGTGATCATGGCGGGCCTGAAGTGGCCCCCTTTCGAGACCCTGGGAGACGTCGCTCTTTCTCATCTCTCGATGAAGACGTCTCTCCTGGTGGCGCTCGCTTCTATCAAGAGGGTAGGGGCTTTACAAGCATTCTCCATTTCCACGGATTTCCTAGAGTTCGGGCCCAGACACTCTCACATTATCCTGAGACCCTGGCCCGGCTACGTGCCCAAAGTTCCACCACTCCCTTTCGTGACCAGGTGGTGAAACTGCAGGCGCTCCCCACCGGGGATGTATACCCAACCCCATCTGTGTTGTGTCCAGTTAGCGCACTGCGCCTCTACTTGGACCGAACGCAGAGCTTCATGAGCTCTGAGCAGCTCTTTGTCTATTTTGGAGGTCGGCAAAAGGGGAAACAGAGGTTGGCGCCTCGGTCCCAAGATCGCCCGTGCCCGCTCGCAGTGAGGGCACACTCCACCCGGGATGTGGCATCCCCGTGGGCACTGGCCCAGGGCGCCTCTCTGACAGACATATGTAGAGCCATGGGTTGGGCTACACCCAATACCTTTGCGAGGTTTTACAGCCTCCGCGTGGAGCCGGTGTCAACCCGAGTCTTACATGGTGCCATCAGGTGGGACCGGTGAAAGCTCCTCCCCCCTGTCCCCTGGGTCAGTTCACTATTCAGCCTCCCTTCTTCCCCCGATTGGGCAAAGAATAGTCATTCCATCCATCACTAAGTACTTCCTGGGAGCCGGGTGGGAGTAGCAGCCCTGCCCCCTAGGCCGGGTGTTACCTGAGCATCTAGCCGATAGTTCTAACCCCCAACAGGGCGGTTCCGTCTGATATATCCTCATGATATGGCTCCGATGCTGGTGGCCCATGACCTCTCCTAGGTGGACCTTCATCTCTCGCCACAATCCATTACAAGTCTGCACATTCTCCCATGAGTTCTCCCTTATTGGAGAGACCATGTGGGTGCCCGCCACAATTCGTGCCGCTCGCTGCAGCAGTTGAGAGATGCTATCAGTCTCCTCAGCCCAAAAGGTGAAAGAATGCAGTACGCTGTCTCCTTTTAATGCCCGACTATCTGGGGTGGAGTCCGGCATGCAAATTTGATTCGCCAATTTCATTGGCCTTTTAAAGTCAGTTAAAAGAAGATGGGTTCTTATGCCAAACCCCATCTGTTGGTTCGATACAACGGCTATTTCCTTCCATCAGGGAACAGAGGTTACATGTGTAACCAAGACGTCTTTTTTACATCTGTGTGTGTGTTTCACAGAAAAAGAGAAAGTTAGAACAACATTAACAAGTGTGAGTTGCTGGTAGAGTTTTAATAAAGAATTTATGTAAACTGACCTCATAACCCCCAAAAATCTGCTGATCTTCTTTAATTGCCCTGGACAGAACAACAATCAGTTTTCCAGTGCAAATTTCCTCTGCTCCAGCAGTCGTATCTCTATGAATGTATCCACACCGGAACACAAAGTGAGTGAAAACAGTCTTTTATCTAATCATGTTGAACTTGTGCTGACAACAGCAGACATGGTGTGTTTAAAAGACTCTTTCTCACCCTCCCTCTTCCTCTGCCACAGTGGGCATTGTGTTTGAGACAGTCAGGGAGCTCTTATCTTAAGTTGCTTTGCAAAAGCCACAGGGGCTACATACGGTATGGCACACACACACACACACACCTACACACACACACACACACGCACGGACGCATGCACGCACACACACACACACATGCAAGCACACACACCTTACTACAAAGACAAACCTGGGAACATGACAGATACACTGACTCTGGCGTTTGTAGCCATATATAGACCATATTTCTCAAAGTGAACTGCTTTGCTATTGTTCATTACTGTAATACATGCTTCAGCATAAACTCTCAGGAGGGTGGTCACTTTTTGGATTGTGTGTGTATATACTTCCTAGTTTTAGCATAATGGCGGCTCACCTACTGTGCGGGCTTGGCAGATTGTGTATCCTGTCAGTGCAAGCAGGGGGTAACTGGGCTCACCGTTAGGGTTTCCTGCCCACCGGTTTGTTAAGCACACACACACGCATGCACACCAGTTGCACTTATATACAGTGAAACAAAGAGAAATTCATGTGTATACACACACACATATATAGTCCTGCTGTGAGTCCTCCTGACAGTCTTCCAGCTCTATTGTCTGTATAGAGGATATGTGTCTTTCTCCCCTGGGCCTCAGCCCTGGAGACACGGGGCATGACGCAAGTCTCGTTCCCCCAGACCCCTGCAACACCGGGTGGGGTTCCCCTGCTGGTCAGCTTGTTCCCTGCGGGACAATAATCAGGAGGAACTGTACAGTAGTACTTCTAAAATTAGCCAGATAGGTACAGTGCAATATTTAGAAGATTTCAGTAGCATGAATTATTAACATGTAATCGAGTTGAGTTATAACAATATTTTAGTCAGTAGCCTATTTTTAAAGCATTAACATGTATTAGGCTTCAACATGCTTTATTGTAGATATATTTTAATATTTATAGAACTTAATGCATATGAATGTATGTATGTAATAAACAAGTTATCTTTAAGCATTACATTTATGTTTTAAAAAGCATTAAAAAGACGTAATAGGTGAGGGACAGGGAAGATGCTGCAATGTTTTATTTTCATGCTTAGCATGAAGAAGCAGAGAAAAAAAATGTTAACCCTAATAAATTGTTAAAGAGGTAGTTCACACCCGAAAATTTTAATTTTGTCCTCTTTTCAGAATGTTTCAAAACTGTTTAAACGTCTGTGTTCTGCAGAACACAAATGCAGATATTTGAATGTCAGTAACCAAGTATTTATTTTCCATTCTATGGAAGTAAATGAGGGATGAGATGTGTTTGCTTACATTACATTACATTCCTTCAAATATCGTTATTTGTGTTCAGTACAACAAATACATTTATACAGGTTTGGAACCCCCTGTGGGTGAGTAAATGATGACAGAAATATTTTTTTTTGGGGTGAACTAGTCCTTTGATAGCATTGTTTTTTCTGTGATTCAGTCTTTTTGTTTTTACTGTTCACTCTAAAAAAATGGTGCACACTTCAAAAGGTTCTTTGATGCAATAGAGGTTCTCTGTGGCGATTAAAGGTTATTTAGATTATAAAAAGGTAAGAAAGAGATGGTTCTTTAAAGGGGTGCTGCAACGATGTGTCATGCATTCTGACTTCTTTTCTAAGTTAAACGTGCTGTCTTCTCATGCTTAACATGGTCAACTTGTCAAAAACGAGTTGGGCTTATTACGTAGTATTTCTGTGCTCAATACACTACCCTAGTGATTGTACAGGATTCGGAAAGTTTTTTTCAGACATATAAACTGTTTCGTAACACTTTTTCTTAGTCCCTTATTGGACAATCCTCCCGGAAATGCATGCGGCAGCAAGGTGAGCAGGAGAAGGAGCATGCGCAGATGCACGTTCACTTGTGTGCAGGAGAGAGAGAGAGAGAGCATACGTTCGCGAAGTTCAGGTGATTGTTTGTTCACTGCATTTGGGTCATAAATGTTATATAAACGGTGGATATAACGCTAGATTTAGAGATCCTTTGAAGCTGATATATGGAGCCGTCCCAGTGCTAAAAGATGCCGGACATGAAACGCATGCAGTGAGTGAAACTGATGTCTGTGTTTTGTTGACAATGTGCTTTAGTTCAACCCCTGCACACACCAAAAATCGTACAGCTGTATCTAGCTTCTATAAATATGATCAAACTAAATACTCTTCGAAGATACGAAGTATGCAATACTACTCTATAGGTACTCAAGATTAATATGAGATTGGCAGAAACCGCGTATTGTAGTAAAGAACCTTTGACTGAATGGTTCTTTGTGGAACCAAAATTGGTTATTCCATGGCATCGCTGTGAAGAACCTTTTAAGCACCTTTATTTTTAAGGGTGCGTGTCACATAATTGCATTGGTATATCTATTTTTATACTTGTTTTCTTTGTTGTTTGACTGCTACTTGTCATGTTCACATTATGCCTCATACACCAGTTAGAGAGTATTGGTGTAATTATTCCAAAATATAAGTGGCAGCTCAGTTGGCAAGAATAAAAAATAACTTTCACATTTTTCTAAAAAGGGAAGTGATAACAACTTCTTTGTTGCATTTCCATAACACCTGAATTCACGTATATCATGAAACACTGAAGAAAAGTTGCAGGAGGCCATACGTTTTCTTTTTGTATGTGTTTGTTCTTTTGTTGTGACTGGTGGCAGAGACCAGTGCACAGTTCAGAATGGTTATGTGCAAGCTGAGAACACGCCAAAGATGTGTGCAAGAGCATAGAGGGATTTCATTTAGTTTCAGCAGGCACTCCACAGGGGCCTTCAGCCTGTCAGAGCCCATGTCTCTGATTTTACACGCTGACCTGGACAAATGGTAAATTATACACTGTCAGCCCTTCACACTAATACACACTCTAGTAGACTGGTCTATACCGAGAATAACATTAGTATCAGGGCAGTAATGCGCTACATAAATATTAACCATGCATTTCGTTCTCAAGAGCTAATTTTAGAAATATTTAATTTGTATCAGCACTTTACACACTGAATCTCTATGTGTGTCTAACAGAGAGTTTTGGTATTGGGGGTAGGTTGACCCCTCACTATTGTACTTGTGTTATACTTTGACATCCCATCAAATTTACTATGACAGCATCCCATCTTCATTCTGTCACAATATGAATATTAAATTTTTCCAAGCCAATTAAAATGAATAGAGACTATGACCTATTGGCCTTTAGTGGTTGTTGAGAACTGTCTGGACCTGTCAGTGTGACACGGTGATTGCAGAGGGCTTTAACTGTGATGGATACATTTACAACACGAGGGCTGGAAGAGTAACATGACATTGTTGTAAGCGTTGTTGTGATTAATTGTATGTCTGTGTTGTCCCAAAGGTGAACAACACAGTGTCACAGGACAAAACATTTCAACATCAACATGTCAAGCCAGTTTAATACACGCACATGGTTTTGTTTAGCAGCACATTTTAATTTTGACAGACCAGATAAAACCGATACTGAATGATGACTCCATTTACTAGCAATATTAAACACATTACTTCATCACCCATAATTCTCTTTCCATAAGACACTGAGCAGATATGGCTGACTTGCTTCAGTCTTGTGTCTCTTTTACTCTCTCACATCTGAATTGTCTATGGCAGGATTAAAGAGTTACGCTCTGTCATTATATAACTGCACATTAGCAGCAGTTGGGTTTCATTTCATGTGCTGCTATGCTCACAGGACGTTTTATCACGTTTATGTCTGACCGAAGCATTTGCTGAAAGACACATAAGTCATTTGCGAACATGTGCTCTAATTCATGTCCAATCTCCCTGTCTATGCTGTTTTTCTACCTGTCCCTTGCACGTCTTAAAAATGTCAGCCTCTAAACAGGCAGTAGTTTTATCCAGTCATTTTTGAAGTAAGGGAAACAGAAGTCCAAGCACATTAGAATAATCTGAATGGTGTGATTTGATTAATGTGAGTGGTTATGTGCTGTTGCGCTACTGTAAAATGCCGTCAACGGAGCTGGACTGAATATTAGAGATGCTGAGACACGCTTTGATCTAAGAGCTATCAGCGCAGGCCACTGTGGGCTGTCACTTTCGAAGCAAGCTTTATCACAGATACTTCAGTCAAATAAATCTAAATGCTTAATTACAGCATGTGGTGTCTCTGCTAAAAACAAGCATTTATGAGTCCATTATTGATGAAAGATATGATCACAGAGGTCAAAGTATCTTTATAAGTGAGCATTGAAATGTATAATGGCACAGTCAACAAGTGTGACCAACCCACACATACGGACTAACTGATGGCGCACTTAATATTATATAATTTAAAATTTGTAAATACAAGCAATGGAAAAAAAGATTTATACTGTAATTAGTCTTTGTTGTGGTTTCCATCCATCTGCCTTCTGAACACCCATTGATTTAACACTTAGCAAGAGAAATACAAGCTGAGAGTCTCACAGGAACTGGAACTCTGACATTTTCATTAAAAGGTCACCACTCTCCAACTGATACGCTTTTATTTTAAAGACAGATCATAGTGGCAAACACCATAGATGTGAACTTAAGAGACAGAGATGCTGCTAAAATCTAATGAGATCAAGGCAAGAACAGACAACCTGGTCAAATACCCATCCCGTTTCTGTCAAAAAACACAAAGAGTGTCATGCTAAATTTAAGACTTTAAATCCCAATGAAATCAAAATCCTTGGTTTAAGTATGAATGTGTTATAGAGATCATTTCCACCTGTAGGAATCAACTGTTTTGTGACGTCATTTTGCATTTCAGCTTCTCATCACATTCCAGATTATGTGGTAAACTAAATGCTTTTAGCTATTTTTAAGTGATAGTTCACCCAAAAATTAGAATCCATTCCCCTAACAAAAACTCATAATTTAATCACCCTCTTGTCATTTCTAACTTTTATGATTTTGTTTCTTCTGCCGAACACAAACGAAAATATTTTAAAGAAACTTGGTAACCGAACAGTACTGGCCCCCCTTCACATCTATTTTATGGACACAAAACCAGTGCAAGTAAATGGGGGCCAGTTAACAAAATTCTTCAAAATATCTTCTTTTGTGTTCTGCTGAGGAAAGAAAGTCATACAGGTTTGAAATGACAAGAGGGTGAGTAAATGATGACGCAACGAACAACGCTGTACATTTCAAGGCACTTTAGTGGGTCTTTAATGGGTAAACAATTCAACATAAGTCTTGACTGGTACTCAGTTTTAAGAATTTTATCCCAACAAGGGCATCTGCTTTATAGGGTTCAATGTTTTATTTTAGAATAATTAAAGATCCAAAAGAGTATTTGAATAATCATAGAAAGGCCTTAATTGTGGATAAATAGAACAGTAAATGAAATTCGGATCGTTACGCTTCTGTAATTTGACTTTAAATATGTCCTCATTTAGAGCAGCAAATCTGCAGCTGGAAAATGTTCTCTGAAAAAGGATTAATATAATTTGGTAATCATTTAAATACCAGTAAGGACCCACAGTGTATCTGTTCAGCATGAAATAATTTAAAGTGTAAATTAAATAGCTTATTATTCCTTTCTCCTTCTCCCTCAGGGACTTTTCCGCTCTCAACTTTTTTCTCTTTCATTTTAGTATGAGCACTCATTTCTTTAGAGCTTATGAAATTAGAAAAGAACATTTCGCTGTTTTTCAGGAGGTGAACATACAAGAAGCTCTGTTAAACAGCGAGAGTCTTATTTTGGGTTCTTTGTGTCAGTCTACACAGAGAATTGAAAATCAACCACACTTTCCTTCACACAAATTAAAACAGGAGAGGATTTCCTCATATTCAGGGGATTAAGACTGTCATTTTAATGCGTACTCCTCATTTGAAAGTTTTTATGAATCAGTCATAATAGGCAGCATAAAATTGAGAGTGAAATGACTTCTTAATGGAAAACCAATTTAAAATCATAAGATTTATTCCACCTGAATATTCCAAATATTCCAAAAGAGATATTCCACCTGAAAAGCCTTGACAAATGCTATACTATTCTTTTACAACTAATGTTTTCAATGTTAAAAGAAACATTTTACAAAGACTTTTGGTGTTTCATTTTTGGAACTAATCTGAGAGGATTACTGACCTGAAATGTTTTTCAAACACAACTGCAAGAGAGGCCAATATACACGTTTTTTTTACGTGGCATGTGTGACGTGGCCTATAATATTCAATGAAACATGAGTTAAAGGGAAACAAACAAGACAAACTCTTTTAGATTTAAACTGAGAAAGCTTCCGTTACATACAAGTGTGTGGTGTTTGGTGACTGAGTGAGTGAAACAGCGAGAGAGAGAAAGGGGGGACTTCAGACTGCTTGGAGACTCACAAGTAACTGCATGGCAGACATTGGAGGTGTGTGTGTGTTTATGAATGTGTAAGACGATTTGGTCCTGACAGCTGCGTAGGCCTCTGTAATGCCTCCTCTTGGTGGAGGCCAAGGCCCCTGCCCTGCTGTCAGTGAACCTATCAGTTTTCATGGATCATCTCTTATCTGCTGAACCTGGAGTTGACCAAAGCACACTACCACGGTTCACACTCTGCCCAAATACAACGTCTCTCGCTCTTTCTCCACATCTCATTCTCTGTCTACATTGTTGACACTAAATATATGTTCATTCAAGCAGCAAAAAATAGAGGGGAAGCGAAATAGAGAAAATTCTCAAGAAGTTCCAAGAAATTCCAAGCCAAACAGACAGTCCGTGGATATGTATTTTTTGTGAGTGTGTGAATGTTGTCTGTTTGGACCGATGTGTAGACCCATCTCAGGGATTCTGTCAGTGATCAAAGTGAGTGTTGATGTGGAACAGATTCATGGGCCATGTCTTATCATCTTGTGGTTTAGCCTCCATCCATCAGGCCCAGCTCTGCACCCTTTCCCCCCACCATGACAGTGTCCTAAACAGCCTGCATTAATCACCACACATCATTCAATCCGCACCCTCCTACACCCGGGCCAGGTGTCCTCCCCTGGGGAGATAGGACATGACTGGTTCCTCAGAGGATGGATGAGGATAGGGTTCAGTATCAGTGGTTTTAAGGTTTTAAAGGGTTTAAGATCGAGGCCCTGAGACCATAGGGTCAGTCAGTATGTGAAAAGTTTCATTATGTTTAAAAAAATCACATGGAGATTATATACATACAGACACTTCTACTTCCATTATTTATATATGAGTCACCTGACTTCTAGTCAACACATACACATCTACATATCTATGGTTCTTATCTTCCAGAATGAAGCTGTTGAGCCGTTTGGAATGGTTTTATTGATCTTTGAAACAATGAAAATATGATAAACTGACTGAAAATATTTCAGAAAATCACAGGGTCTCTTTTTTTACATATCTATATCCCAAACCACCAGAAAGACGCTGCTGAAGCCAAACATCTGTTGGAATAATAGTATGTTTATGCCATTTGTACTGAACTGGGGTCAGTTTAAAAAAAAAGACACAAATATCCTATTGGTATCAGTGTTTTGGCCTAATCCAGAAGGCAGATGACAACTGTTACTTTGGAAAATAAATTCAAGTATTAACTTCAAAGATTGCATACATTATTTTATCTTAGTTAGGTCTTTTAATCTTAACTGTTTCTTTTCATTTGTTTTAACCCAATTATTTTTAATTTAAGCATGTGTTTTGAATTTTTCTTGTTTGTATAATATGTTACGGTGTTAGGAACTGTTCTTAACGCTGTTTCATGCATTCTGACTTATTTACAATGTAAAATATACTGTCTTCTCATGGTTGACAATGTCAACTTATCAAAAAACAAGTTGGACATATGATGTAATATTTTTGTAATTGATACACTCCCCCAGTTCTGTATAGGTTTCGGAATTATTTTTTTCGAACATGAAAATCCATTTCGTAACAATGCTTCTTAGTCCCTTATTGGGCAATTCTCCTGGAAAAGCACGCCCACGGCAAGGCGAAAGAAGTAGGCCATCCACGCATCAACCGATGAGCGATAGGAAGACCTGCTTACCATCAAGATTGACTGCTCTGAGTATGTATTATGTAATTACCTTATTTTTATTAACATACAAACAAAACCAAATTTATGTATCCAATGTTACATTTATTATTTAGCATTAGCTAATGCTAGCGCTTTCACCAACAGACCATGTGATCTTCAGTAGCCGACATGCTGTGGCTCCATTACATCTGCACTCTTAAAGTGATGACAACCAACATTAGTACAAGTTAATGTCTAAATCCTAATGTGTCATAAATTAAATCCATTCTCAGAAACATGATTAAATCTCTGTGAAGCTTCATAAAATGGGCCATGCCTGAAGGAACCACATTCATGTGTGTATTTATAGCACCCGTTACATGTTCAATTTATAGTATTTTAACAATACGATGTATATAACTAATCTATATTACACGTTAATTCCCGGATAAACCGAGTAATGGTAAAGAACATTTGCTATGGGTGAATACCACTCGGATGCTTTTCCGCTCCCTGAGATTTTACCGGAAATACGTAGGCAGCACTCAGTGCATCCAGTCTATTGGCTGCGCTGTGGGCCGGCAGCTCGTTACTCTTGCGATAATGAAAGAAGTTGAGGTGTGTTTGTTCATGGCATTTTAGTGGTGTATGTTATATAAACGGTGAAAATAATGCTGATTTGGCACGGTCCTGGCACTTAAAGAAGCCAGACTTGAACCGCACGCGGTAAGTGAAACTAAGTCATATGTCTGTCTTTAATGGCAATGGGCACTTGCGGTAGTCCCACCTCCCCATCCCCAGCACGTGTTGTATGTTTTCGGAAATAATCGTACAGCTGAATCTGTCTTTTATAAATGTGATCAAAATAAAGACTCTACTTACATTTGAAGGGTGCGATACTATTCTGTAAGTACTCAAGATTAACATGAGATATGCAGAAACAGTCTGAGTTATGGCCACTTTAAGCACTACGAGTGTATAAAATATCTTGCCAAAGTTATCATGAACTGATAATATTGATTTAGCTATTATGTCTTGCTTTACATGTATTTACTCTAAACTGTGACGGAAATCTGCAAACACAGTTCCAAAGTGTGGAGTGTATTTGAGACACAGCAGAAGCATTTTGGCAAGCTTGCATTTATTGAACAATCACCTCTCAGTCTCCACAAGTGTGTAGAGTGATGTACGTCCCCCTTTAATAATCATACAGTGATAATCATCACTCTCCCACGACAGCTTTACTCATAATATTCACACAGGTTTAGTCTCCCTGCGAGCTTGCTTCAAGGCTCCACGTCTCTCTTCTCACACATCACCCTCACACCTCTCCCATGCATGAAAATAGAATTGAAATCTATCTATGCCTCACTGACCAGGTCAAGAACCTAATTTCCCTCGGACTCCGAAAGGGGTAATTTGACTTGAGGATATGTTTGTAGACCATGTGTAAGAGAGATGGAGGTAAAGAGAGGGTTTGAAGCAGGCTTGGGGTGACCAACCTGAGCCCTCTGTATTTATGATGCACTTTTGTGAATACATTACAGCTGTCATGATGAAATAAGTGAAATACGTACACACTGTTCGGCCTCTAGGATGAAGGGAGGGGGAAGGGGAGATGAGAGAGAAGGTAATTAATACATTCATCTTTTTTACGATATCATTTTTCAGACATATATGATCACAATGTAAATTAGAAGTAAGGAGGGACCTGAAGAGAAATGGAATTCATTTGCAGCAGGTCAATCGGCCGACAATGGGCGGCAAGAGAGGCCAGAGGTAATTTATTGTGCCGTTTGCGGCCTCCGTTTACCCACTCCCTCTCTCTCTCCCTCCCTCCGCCTTCCTCTCGATTTCTCTCTCGGCACCTGGCTGCTGCTTCTCTGTCTTTCACTCCCAGATGTTGATGTGCTTCTCTGGAGATAAGACTATGTGCTCAAATGAGCTTAATTTACTCCAGATGAAAAAAAAAACTAAAAGGATGAGAACTCGAAAAAGAGCAAAGAAAAGCAAACACTGCTCTCTTGTGATTTCACCCAGACTTCTAATGGCATTCTATGGATTATTGATTTTTGATTTGGTTTTCTGTGCGTGGCAGGAGCCCTGTTTTAGCGGCACCATTACCTCCATAACGATTAGAGACAAAAAGTTAATTATGTAATTATAGAGGCAATATCGGGGCGGCCTGCTTGGCTCTTCCCAGGTCCTTTAAAACATTATCTCCTGTGTGCACATCGGAACAGACGGAATGTGAGACTCGGAGATTAACGCCTTGGAAAGCAGATGCAGTATTTAATTCTCCCTGAACCACGACAGCCTGGGAAACCATTAACCAATCATAACATTCCCTCATTTCAGACTCAACAGAGAGAGAGAGAGAGACTGGGCTGCTGCCAAGCTTTTTCAGTTTTTATTGACTGTAACGGCTCCCCCCGCCTGCAGGCACAGATGAATAAAATGGTTAAATGGGGTCCTGCAATCTGTCAGAGAATGAAAAGTTGCAGTGGGTGAAATGAAGTAAAGAGGAAACGTTAAACGGCAGGCGGGCGGCAGAGATGCTTCGTCTCTGATATGACTCGCCCTGAGAGTGGAAGCTGAATAAACACAGAGCCTCAGAGATTCATCCAGATCGCTGTGATGTTTTTCCACATCTGCGCCCGTTCTGCACGCGCTGGAAATGATTTTTGTTCCCTCCAGCATGGAGATAAGAAATACTATGTATAGAAGTTTCTAAAGGAAGTCTGCTTTAGAATTAAAACGCTGGAGGTAGAGCTCTGTGGTCAAAAGCTTTTGTTTAGCTGTGTGTCCAAATCTTTGTCCTAGACAACGCACCTACTGGCCTTCCAAATGCAAAACAGTGCAAATTAAAGGCCCGGTGCATGCGTTATGATTTATCTCTATGCGGTCAGAGGAGAATGTTTATTTAATGTAACAGGCTGAAGATGGTGCTAATGGCCCTTGAGAGAGGTCAGGGTGTCACAGTCTTATATTAACAAGTGCTTTAGAGCAGGGAAAGGTTGAGGCTGATTAATTGACAAATTTATTAAGTTAGTAGTATAATCATCAAGCCAGAGAATGTATGTGTGTGTGTGTTTTCGATCTTGAAATACAATTTGTTTGAACCATGTATGTGAACAATTTCTGAAAATAATTCTGAAAATGTTTTTCATAATCTTGATAATTGTTTTCTGTGAAAATTATATGTACATTTTCAAGATACATTGGCAGAATTGTTTATAAAACTTTTCTAATAATAAGAAAAATAATATTTCTTACCACATTTTTTTCAACCTCATTCATTTTTTACATTAATTCCAATACAGTATTTACGCCATTTCAATATTTATTATTATAAGTAGAGAAAACAAAAGAGAATTCAACAAGAAGTCTGGTATAGGGATGATTTTAATTATATAAAAAGATTTATCCAACAAGTGTCTGCTTTTCTCGCTCATTAGTGATGCTTGTAACATATGAAAAAACAAACACCTACTTTATGCAATCACGAAAACACACACTAAGTATAATTCATAGACATCGAAAGCACACGGATTTAGAATGTGTTTATGCCAATTTTTTTTTACAATTAACCATTTTGCTATTTCACTTTATTCAGCGGTAAAGGATGGACTTTATGAATTGATGTAATGTTGCAACAAAGTAAACATTGTGGTAAGCAGTCATCGCTCTTACACCAGGGCCTCCTCTGTCACTCCTCTCTCCTGCTCCCCCATGTGTATGTCTCCATCAACTGGGTCTAGACCGGGCACATAGTCTGACACATCCTAATTACACAACAAATAATTAACCTGACAACATGGCACAGAAACAATGACAGACTCTCAAGATGGCTGTCTTAGGGCTTGATGGATGACTTAAAATAGATCTATCTGCATAAAATGACCTCCCAGATACACAGCAGAAATCCATGTTGACATACTGCTTTGAATTACCACCCATAAATAATTCAAGACACTTTTGGTAGAAACTGTACTAAAGTATCAGCAACGTAATGACAACGTAATCTACACACAATGAAGATTAAGTTATTGCTCGCTTTATGCAACAAACAAATATACATATATACATACACATGGGTCACAGAAATTCAAGTCGTAATGAAAGAATCCTGCTTTTGTCGCTGTCAGTAAGGCAAACTGCGGAGAACTAATGGAAAGGTCCTCTTTGCATTTTTCTTACTGCTAAAATATACCACAAAAGACACGGCCAGCGACAAGCCCCATTATTTGGTTATGCTTGCAAAGAAGCGACAGCTCCTGCTGAGAAGAAGTGACGTGGAGAGGGGGTTCTGTAGGAGGGGGGGTTTGGGGCTCAGGGTGTCAAGAGGGCCAGTGAAATGGTGGCTGATGAGTACAGGTCGTCCCCCCTTCTTTTGTAGCAACCTCGCGTGGAGCTACCAGGCCGTCAACACAAAGACAAATTATCGCGGTGGGATTTCACGTCCAAGAAAGACCTGTCATCCACTAAACCATTCTCTCTCTTTTCTCTCTCTCTTTCTCTCTCTCTCTCTCTCTCTCTCTCACAGTGTATCTTTTGCTTGCTAAAGTTACTTAAGAGGATAGTTGCGCAAGAGTGAGAAGGAAACATGTTATGTTTTGGAAGCTGTTGTCACAGTTATGTGGGCACAGAAGCACTGAGACAGGTAAGCAAAACAAAACACAGTGATGCACAGATTCACAAACCACAAAAAGAAGAGCGTCTAATAAGCTTTCATATAGTAAATATAAAATACTTCCAAAATGTCCACAAACGTTCAAAACTCCAACAAATAAAAGTTTTTGTTTGCTTTCATCAACCAATATACAGACAGAGTCAATGAATCAGGACAAAATTATATTTCCTCCATGTTCATAAAATCTTCTGTATTCTTTGATGGAGATTGTCATGTAAAATGTTCCATATTGAGATCGTAGATCTTTGTGTTATAAATAAGTGCATTTATTTTCTATAAAATATGAAAAATATATTTTTCAAGTTTTTCCTGAAAACCTACATAGAAAACGTGGGCACACAATTAATTTCCCCAATGTTGAAATGCACAATTGTACAGTGAATTTAAATAACTGCGACGTGGAACTAAATGTCCATAATAGGTAACCAGTGGTCTCCATAGCAGCGGTCTTATTAACAAGAAAAGTATTCTTTATATATTCCCTGTAATAATAATGGTTGCATAACTCTTCAGCATGTAATAGCTTTGTATCATGTTCAATATTTTACAACTGAATGTCTAACAACGACTCGTTCTAATTCGGCATATGTGGATGTATGCAAACAACATTTCTAATAAAAGGAACAAAAGAACTCTGAGTTGTCCTTAGAAATAGACAGCTGCCATTGTGGTCTAAGATATCGTTTCAATCGCATCAATATGACAGGGCCCTTTAAACCCATCCTGAGGAGAACAAAGACTTCAGATCCTTAACAAATGTAAGGGGGATGCCAAACCCTCATGCCTCTATTTCTTTCTTTCATTTGCCTATTTTCTTTCTCTCTTTTTTCTTTTCTCTCTCCCTCAAGCAGGGGCATGAACTTGGTTGGGCTCGACTTAACCACCCCCCAACCCCCCCGTGAATACCGCATTTGGAACACACTGTCACAATTGGCTGAATAATCTCACCCCCTGTCACAAGGACTGCACATTCACATATAGACCAATTCAACAATACCCACACAGACCGCAGCTAGCTGGATCATGCACAGAGACACATAGAAAGAGAGTGAGAGAGCGTTGGACAAGTGTTCTAACTTTTCTCATGTCAGTTTCTCCTCGGGGGGAATCCTTGTGCGGAGAGATGGAGGGGAGGGGGCGTGTCTTCTAAAGATGCTGCTTTGAACTGGATTCATGGCCTATTTGCATAAGCAGATTTGGGCTGAGTGAATGGCTTAGGCTCTGTGTCTGCTCATTAATATGCGAGCTAATTCAGTCCAATGTAAGCCCATTGAGAGCGTACTAAAGGCCAGTTATCCGAGTGCTATTGTTTAGGGTCTAAACCAGCTCCAGCAGTTGTTACAAATTACATACTTAATTGATTTAAAATCTGCCATAAACCACACAATCAGCAGGGAAGCCGTACCATTGGCTACTGAGAAAGTTAGGAAGCGAGCACGCCTTTTGACTGCCCAAGTGTGCTTTCTGTGGTTGAAAATGACTTAGCATGTGTGCAATAGACATGTAAAGAGTAAAACATAACATACAGTATATTCACAGTATGGTACTAGAATATAGTCTGCACATAAAAAGATGATGTGTTTGTGAATGCAAATATCGATATAAACAACATATGGCAAGTTTTTTTCATTTATTTACTTATTTAAATTTTTCAAACAGGTTGTCACGGTTGTTGTTATCTAGACTGATGGAAGTTAACATTGGAGTAACAGCGGTGTATTCAGTTGACATTGCAATAGAAAGCTTTATTTGGGTGTGTTCATATACTTTATTTGGGTGTGTTCATATACTCTGAAATGACTTATTATTCTGGTATTGAATCAAAAGTTGTTTAGCTACAAACAATCCATTTGAAGGCGTTCAGGTTGTACGTGTGTGTAAGAAATATGATAGTTTATTGTGTGAGAATGAACAAGTGTGTGCGTGCGTTTGTGTGTGAGAGAGAGAAAGTGTCATGTTGGGCAAGAAAACACGCTCAGTCAGATGTAATCTTGTTTAATGTACCTCTGCTCTACTGAGATCTCTAAGCCCTTCGCGTGTGAGTAGTATTAGTGTGCAATCTCTCTCTCTTTCTCTCACTCTTATTCTCTCTCACTCTCTCTTTTGTCCCGGTGACCCCCTGCTTCAGCCGCAGCCATTGTAAACCTCTGTCTAACCCGTGTGTGTAGGGGCCAGCTTCGCTCCTTACCCTTTTCTCCTCGTTTTCTCTTTTTAGCCCAGATGCGGCACATCAAAGCCAGAGGAGACACTCTTTGTGCTTACTGCTCCCTTGACTCACAACATGTGGTTTTGAAGGCTCGAAACATCGGCCCCTTTTAACCCATTCTGAGGAGATTAGGCACTGCCTTCAGTTGAGCATTAGTGAAACTATAGTAACCAATAAGCCGTATGTCCGTGAATGGAAACTATGTATCTTGTCAGAGAGGAGCTGTCGGGACATCACGATCCCAGACAAGTTCCTCTGCGGGGCTTTGGCACCCTTGACAGGGGCCCCTTCTTTTCAGCCCGACACAAAGTGACACCCCAGATCCCCCCTCTTCACCCCTCTGCCCTGCAACCGACGCGCTCCTAATGGTAATTTAAATTCGGCAGAAATGCGTGAAAAAAAAGTTGTTTTCCGCAGGGGCACAAGCATTTAATTATTGCAGGCCAACATTTTTTGGCTTGTTTATGCGTGTATCTCGCCCACAACTGTGAGAGCAAAAACTGTGCTAAGATGCTTACCGAGGAGGGGCTAAAAAAAGCTGTCGGGCAGATGACCCGTGGTCTGTGTGTTGAGACTGGGGAAATAAAACCTGCTTTAAACTGTGTGTTTTTCAGAGGAGGAGCATGTGTGCATATGTATATTGCAGCGACGGGAAAGGGCCAAGTTACTCTGCTGGCTCAGGCTTCATTAAGAGGTGTAAACAGATCTCGGCAGGGCCCGGTGGCACCCACACACACACACCATCACATATACACGCTAACATGGCAAAGGCCACAGATTCTCATCCCCTGATTCTCAAAGTCAAACGCTCTCCATTAAACACAAACACTCTGGGCAGGGCCTAATGGTAGACCCCAATCAGAGTCTGGCTGCTCAGAAAGCCTTGTGTGATCTGAAGGCTCGAAGCAGTGTCAACTCATTAAAACTATGATCCTCGAGCAACTGTCGCACCACTAGGAACTGAAAGCAGACAAGCCAACTGTCCAACACACAGGGTTTCGACGCTTTCACAAACTATTTGACCTATACCTTGCTAGAACATCGCCATATGATGAATGGCATTCACAAGGACATTAAAAGAGACTGTGTTTGGCAAAAGACAAAACTGCATCATGAAGCTGTTGTCCTCTTAACTTTCAAACTGACTAATCTGGTGATTAAAAAAATCTCTTCTTACTGAAAAATGCAGCATTGCAAGTCAGAGACTTGGCCCAGTTTTAATCGGCTTCGGAAACCTTCTGGAACTTTCTTTGGGGTGACTGCTCCTGACTGCTCCTCGGCACGGGTCACTCTCGGGCTGACCCGAGTTCTAAACCGGGCTACTGGCAACCAGCCTGCTTCCGTCTGCTGGGCATATTGGGCCGTTTAGTGGGGTGCTTGTGAAGATCAAACGGGTTAAGATGGCCCTTCTCAGTCTGTTGGGAGAAAAAAGCACATCAAAAAGGTGTAAATTTCACTTCCCCACTTTTGATTAAGTCAAGCATGAAAAGAAATGTAATACTCTTGAGTGGCAAAGGCTCTACACTATTGATGCAGTTACTTCTGCTTGAGAGGAGCCAGTGAGCCTGCAGGGAGAGGAGCTGAGGCTGGGCCGGGTAAAGACACGGCCAGATGGAGGGCTTTCTCTGCTTCTGAAAGGAGGCTTAAGAGCTCCCTTCCTCAATCCCTCTCTATACTGCCTGGGTGCTGTCCCAGTCCTACTTGCCCCCCTTAACCCCACAAGCTCCCTCTTTCTTTTTCTCCCTCTCTCAGTAGCTTCCACCATATGGGCTTGTTTAAAAACTCCAGCAGCTTGCTAAACACTAAGCACAACAACGCAGTATTCATAACTCGTGTTGTCGAACAGAGACCTCCCCCATCCACACACACAAACAAACACTTTTAAAGGAGAACAAAATATCCAATCTTTTTGTTAATAGTGTTTAGAAAAAATTGATCTTGTATATTTGCTTATACTTAAAATATGTTTTGTTTTTAAATGTAAAATGTTTTAATTGTTTTATAAGTATTATACAAACCGCATACATATCTCAAATGTATATAAAAATTCAGTACATTGCTCTGACCTTTCTAAATAGCATTGTGACTTATCATTACATTTCTTTGCCAGGAGACCTTTCCCAAAGTAAAATTCAACCCTAGAAATAGTCGGTCCAGTATGCCTGGGACAGAGGAATGGGGAGGCCTTTGAAAGGACTTAATAGAATCTTTACCCGCTCCAACAATCCACTCCCTCTGAGCTGCATTAAGTAGTTATTGTAGAGGGACAATGACCTAAATAGCTCAACATCAACTTCATTAGCCATGCGGCCAAGACCGAGAGCATTTCACGGTGGAGGCTATTGTCAGGGCTCACCCCAGGTGAGCATTAAATTGCAAATGATACTCTGAAAGGCGAAGAGAGGGAGAGAGAGGGATGGACTGAGAATGGTAGCAGGGATGAAAAAGCAAGTGAAAAGGCAGCGGAGAGCTGCTCGGACCGTAAAAAATCCAATCCATCACGGAACGCATTCCTCTCCTCTCCTAAGTGTCTTATTTGTAAGCAAGACCAAGCTCGATGCTGTAGGGTGAGAGAGAAAGAGCGAGAGAGATAGAAAACGAGAAGAAGAGCCCCCGGAGTCTAATGACAGGCTGATAGCAATTACTTTAGTCCGTCAACAGTGGCTCCCTATCGGCACATTCCTGCTGAAAATTAGTAGACTGAGGAAAATAAGAAGCGAATTGGATTTAGGAGGAGAAGAAAAACAAAATTTGATTCACTCCATATAAGTATATCAAAGTTGCTCTTTTAAGAATTGAGCGAGGAAGAGAGAGAAAGTTACAGAGGGCGAGAAAAAAATCTTCCTTTGCGAGTCTCTTCTGGCCTTGTTACTCTGAGAATCAATAAGCGCATCCTCCCGGCCCCACTATTTCCACTTTAATGGCTCCTGCGATCAACATGTTAATAAAAAAGTCCTCTGTAGAGCGTTCAGCGAGGGCCTGGCGACTGGATGACTGACGGTAAGAGGTGGAATGATTCTAGGGGTGCGTTCCCAGGCGGAACTGCGTCGTGTCATCCTGCCGGATGAGAAATTGGGCCTTTACATATTCCTTGTCACCGACGGTTGAAGTGAAGGCACCCCAGAGGCTGGTGTTGGTTGCTGCTTGCCTGGTGGACTGGAGTAAATTAAAGCAGGGATTAGGCTGGACCGAGATACTAGCTGACAGCCTCTGAAGATGCAGCCTGGCAGAGGGCTCTCTCCCTGCCCATATGTCTTCATGAAGGACCCCAGTGGGGGCTCACTAATGAGACCGGCACAGCACGGCAGTTTAGCTCCCAAACACCAGAGGACACACACACAAAGACCCATCATACAGACACACATACACAGAAGTGACACAAATGGCCACAAAAAGCACTTTTAGCCTGAGACTCATTGCGACTGAACACACGATTAAAAGTGGTGGTATGCATTTGCTACCTCAAATCAAAATTCATGTCATTTCAAACCTGATTGACTTACTTTATCTGCAGATCGCAAAAGAGATATTTTGAAGAATGTTGGTAACCGAACAATGGCGGTAAACATTGTATAGACACCAAATCAATTCTAGTCAATGGGTTCGGTTACTAGCATTCTTCAAAACATCTTTGTTTGTGTTCTGCAGAGAACGAAGATCATACAAGTGTGAGAATACATAAATTTTGACACAATAGAATTTTCATTTTTTATTGAACTATCCCTTTTAGTTCCTATTTTTATATGAAAAGTCCCATAAAAAAAGTTTTATTTGGTCTAGGCTACAGAGGGCAGGTTAATTCGGTCACAAACATGAGAGTTTTTGCTTTTGACAATTACATTTTGATTGTACCAAATGAAGCATATTATTAAGGTTACCTGACAAAACATTTTAACAGCTAACTTTCTAGTGTTTTCTCCTTATAAAGGAATTCCTCAGTATTTTTCTTCTCTTTCTTTACGGGTTTATGCTTTCAATGTGTGAAATTTTATCTAAAAATGAACAAAAACCAAAACAAATCTGACAACCGTGTACCAGACACTCTTCATAAACACTGCTGTGGAAAACTAATCACTATTCTCCATGTGAAACCTATCTAGGCCCCTGATCTAAAGATGGGGGAAGCATGCAATATACCTGCCCGCAGGCCGATGAGAGGTGTGCTAGCTTTAGAAGTATAATTACCAGGCGATTACAGAATAATTACACACATTAGTGCTTTAGGTTTTGCTTGCTCTTCCATGGGACGCTACAATTAGTAAGTAGCCTCTCTTAAAAGCATTTTGAGCGCAAGTATTTGCAAGTCCCCATGCTCCTGTGGATAAATATCTTCTGGCTATGCAACATAAATAGGAAACATGGCTGTGAATAACTCATAGAATGGCACAGAGGAAGTGATTCGGTTTAGAGTGAAAATACAGTTAGAATTTCTTAATAGCCTTTAAAATTCGCATGCTATTGTTTAAGACTCAACTTAAAATGAAATGGGAGCATAAAAGTGAAAATAAATTCCATCAAGTGGGATTGGAGTCATGAAATAGTGGAGCAGAGAATGATTGTACTACAGTCTGACTGTAAGCCTCCGTCCTGCTCAACCATTAAGCCGTTGGAAAAGTCATCGATCCACCTCTCTCTCAATAAGGACATGCATGAGATAAGTGAAGACAGAATTGTGTGAAAAGATCAGAAGAAGTTTATGTTTTGCTGACCGATATTTCATTTGAAGTGGAATTTTAATACTATTATAAGTGCTGAAAAAATGGGTTACACACATTAGCATACACTTTTCAGTCACTTCAAATAGTTTTCATCCATAAAATAGTGGTTGTCCAAATTGTCATATGACCTTTTTTATTCCTTTGCTTGAAGGGTTATTATGAATGCTCACCTTAACCTAAGTAAAGCCATATTATATAAATAACAGCATGGTGTTTACGTATATGAAAATAGCAGGTTTTGGTCATTTTTCATGGCAAAAAATGTACAGTACGAGGCTTTTCTAAATGAAACCATCAGCGCAACGTGTTCCCGGATCCCATTGAGGGCACGGTGCAAAAGTTTATGTTCCCAGGACAAGCAGCAGAGTGAGAACAGAAAAGCAAGACTGTACGACCGTGAGGATGAAAGGATGAGTAGCGCGCCTGCCGCACAGATTTTTTCACCGCAGAGTGGATTACAGACACCTACTTCCAGCTTAGGGTGGAGTTTTTGAAGTTTGGGCTGGGAGGGAAGCGATGCCTTTGGCAGAGTCCTGTTTGATTCTAGTGGGAGCTTGCTACTAATCCCACACTCTACACACACAGGCGCGCGTGCACAAACATCAGCGTTCTCACCTTCCGCTTGATCCACTGCGCTAACTCCTCCCGGCGGTCGTGGGATCGTTATCCATCCCTCCCTCCAATCATTTGCAGGAGCAAGAGATGCGGATGTTGGGGTGTTCTCTTCCCCTGTTCATTAATTTCCCTAAGCAGATTAGCGGCTGTCTGTTTGTTGTTGTTGAAGCTATCTGATTTGCCTAAGCCCTTTGTTTTTTCATGTGGTTTACACTTTAATGCCCCCCCTTATTTTCAATCAGCCTCTCTGATGGGCGATAAAATGGACCTACCGGCAGAAAAACAGGGCATAAGCGCATAGGCACACTCATGCTTGTCTCTGGGGCAGTGGGGTGAGCCCTATCTGTGCATTTAGATATGGAAAAAAACAGCATGGCATGATGAGTGTGCTGATCTGCCGGGCGTACAGCTCGATGCAGCATGTGCTCTGGGGGTCAGCGGGAAGTGGCGCCCATCCCAGAGAACCATCCCGCCATACAGGATACTGGGAACAGACATCAGTGTATCCTGGCCAGCATCTTAGTTTGTATGAATGAGAGTAGGCAAGTTTTCAGCAACACTGAAAAATGAAACATCACAGTGATATGGTCAGTTGGCTGGCTATCGCAGCAAATGACAATTTTTTGAACACTCAGTCAACGGATGGGATTCACCTGTGATGTGTGTCAAGAGGTCGCTCCGTCTTCTCCCAGAAATTTCTCATTAGGGAGATGAACAACGACGGAGTCCCATCCAACAGGCTGCTGGCAGGGGCTGCATTGCCACGATTCAACTGGACGCCCAACACACATCATTATCAGCTATCTGCGACAGTCAGCCCAGAATTACGCAATTAATCCTACTTTTCATATGCCGTGGACAGAGAGTGATCCAGTGTGTTCTGTGTAAATGAGCTGTCATGCTCTATAGCCGCGGACGGAGGAGAGTATATTTCACCCTGAACCTGGTCTAAATACATTGTACCGGTAGTGCTGACAGAAGACACATGAAGGAAAATCATCACAGCAGTTAAGAGTTATATAACTGCAGCGATTTGAATTATTATTTTGCAACGTACATATTTTAAATAACAGTTTTTATTAAGTCTTGTTTTCTTATATTCTTTTTTAATAAACAAACAAACAAACAAAAGTAAAGTGAGTGTTATTAAAAAAAATGAACTAGGTTTATTAAATTAAGTTGAAACTTCCTACTGCCATTTTTATGTTTGCATATATTCACAAGATTTTATGATTTTGTAATTTTGCATCTTTTAAATGTGTCTTTTTTGTACTGGAAACAAGACAATTACTAAGTAAAACAATAATTTGTCACATGTCATTTATAGAAAAAATCATATGGGTAGTTAACACATATGCCATACATGTCCAATGGTGTGAATAGCGAAAATTTTGAAAACAAACTGTATCATAAATATTTTATTATTATTAAATAAAATGTATATTTAATATGAATTATTATTATTAGTTTTTACATAAGAAAGATATATCTTCATTGATGCCCTTAAATACATTTCATTCTCAACCAGTGTTTTTGTGTGTTGATAAATAAACTTGACTTTTAAGAAACGTGTTTATGTGTGTGGCTGTTGCTTCTGTTCATTGCTGTCTTATTTTCCTGTCTTTATGTGTTATGAAGGGCCTCCAGGGGCCTTGAGGGAATGAGCGTGTTTCTGGACCTGCAGGTGACACTGTGAAGCATGTGTGTGTGTGTGTGTGTTTCACTGTACACACTGGTCACAGCCTCCTTGCCTGGTTAACCCCGCTGCTCTATAAATTCGGTAAACTTCATGGAAATTTAATAAGTGCTGCTGCTTTGTGTTTGCCTGGTGAGCTTGCTGCTGTGCCCAGTGCTGAGAGGCATGTTTGTGATGATTTCCGCTCTCCCGCTCCCCCTGTACTCCCACCCGTCTTTTCCTCTTTTGCTCTTTCTTTCTTTTTCAGTTTCTGGAGTGGTAGGGAGGTCCCTCTTAGCTTAGCTACAGAAATCATAGAGGCAGCATTGACCTGCAGGTTACTTCTGTTTAAGCCAATACAGACTAAGCACATACAGAGAGGGGGCATGATATTAAGGGGTCTATCTTTTTCTTACTCTCTCCCTCTCTCGCCCGCTCACTCACACACTCGCTCACTCTCTTTCTTTCAATACTTCAAACATCGTGCCTACAGAAAGCATTCAGTTAAAAGAACAGTCATATTCATTTGAAATCTCTTTCCCTAGTCCTCCTTTACACTTTGCCTTCTCCGTCTCTTTCATCTTTCCTACCTGTTTTTGCTCTTCTGCACCATACCGTGCACATCTCTGCCATGACAACTAAATAGCCCCCCTAATACCACTTCATAAAGGGCGGAGGTATCCCCTAGGCAAGTTCTTGTAAATTAAACCCATAAACGCTGCCCTGACTCAGAGCTTAAAGACTCAAACCTCTCACTCAAGTGACAGAGCCAGTTCCACAGTCCACACTAAGCCACACCTCAACAAGGTGTAATTTATAGGCATGTCTTACAGTGAGAAATAAATGTATTGGTACATAAGGAGGCCTGAAACAGTGAATAGAAGGGGTGTGTGCGTGTTTGACAGCGGCGACTAAAGGGCTTATTAAGGACATGTGGGGTTGAGTGGTGTAAAATTAAAAGGATGCGATCACAAAAGAGAAAGAGAGAGAGGCCGAGAGAGAGAGAGAGAGAGAGAGAGAGATTAGAGAATGTAAACATACACGTTCTTCCTAGTCCTATTTCCGCCATGGCATTATTTTAAATGGGGGCGGAGTCTCAAATCTGAGGAAACCCACAGTCATAAAGCATGATAACACTAACATAGCTGGATCCCCGTCGGTTAAACATCTCTTTATGAGTTTGACTAGTCACCAGCTCCTCGCCTTAGTCAGGCTCTCTGAAGAGTGACAAATCAGATAAATAAAGATGAGTAGCCTATTCTGCAGGGGTTTCCTGACAGTTTGAATGATAAGATGTTCACTCATATGTTTATTTGCTGGGGTCGCTTATCACACCGAGTACTACAATTGGCTGGTGAAGATGCCTATTGCTCAGTGATGACAGTAAAGATGGAACTGAGGGAAGCTGAAATCACACACAGAGAGATAAGACATATCTTTCAACATCTCTCTCCATCTCTGTCTCTCTCTTTCCGCCTCTCTCACATACTATGATCAGGCTTTCAGATGAATGAATCAGCCTGTGTGCAGAGGAATTATCTATTCGGTTTTAAGCGTGCAATGTTTATTCTTTGCCCATTGAGAGGGGAAAGCAGTGTCGTTTGCGAGCAGAGAGACAATATGTTTAGTGGCAAGTGGATGCGCGTCTGGACGTATTGTAACGGGTTCTGATCTCACTGGGGATGTTTGGCTTTGTAATTTTACCCTTGAAATGTGTGATTACAAACGGGACAACTTTTTTAATTTCCTCTTTTGTCTGGATCGTACAGCCTGCCAGTCCACTCCCCTTGCAAGGCCTTTTAATCAATCAAAGAGATAATCAAACGTCACTGGCTATCTGCCCCATGTAATTACTTTTGCAATTAAAAATCAATCTCCAGTCACCTCCTCTAATTAGAAGGATGGCTGTATCGCCATCTAGATTGATTTTATAATACATATTGACTTCACATGCCATAAAATGGCTATATTCTCCTGTTTTGATGCTCCAAGTACTTAAAAAAGACTTTCAATCAGATAAGCCACAACATTATACAGAATGAGAGAGTATGATGAAAGATGAAAAGAGAGAGAGAAAGCACAGAAGGAGGTGCTAAAAGGCCCAGTAACACAAAGGACAGTCTTAGGCCATCATTTAGGAATTGTTTGGGTATTATTCTGGGTTTAAGAGATGTGATTTGGTACATCATTGTATCTAGAAGTTTGTAGTTCACGTTATCTCCATCAGTTATTTGAGGGAACACATAAACATTAGCTGTACATAACATACTTATCCATCTATAATTTGTATGCATATAGAAATATTTCAACTTAGTTAGAGAAATATTAAGTGTTTTAAAGAGACAACAAATAGTTTCCAAACTTAAATAGTTGGCTACACTTGAAGAGTTCAGGTGCAAAAGTGCCATTTGATTTTTTTCCAGAATTATCATCTTTAGGTTCAGTGATTTCACTTTTATTGCAATAAATTAACAATACAAATGTAATATTTGTTTAAAATATGATTTAAAGTAACTTTTAATATAAACGGGATCCTTTTAGAGGAAAACAATCAGATGGCACAAGAGGCTTTTGCATCTCTTTACTTGTTGTATTTATGGCCTAAAGAGATTTTTTATTTGCAAAAATGTTCAATTCAAATGCATTCATACAGTGTCTGTAAAAGATACAATTAACAATTCTGGAAACTTGTTGCAGAGAATAAGAGATAAACACTTATGCTGTGTTCACACCAAACACGAAGGATCGCATTCCTCACTCTTTATTACTCGCAGGAATAGTTATTTATTTTTGATGCGACAGGGAGTGCACACGTCCAGACCCGTCAAACAAAAAGTGTCAATAAGCTCTTCGCACGAATTTCTTTCTCGAGTTGAAATTTTTCATCTCTTGCCACACATCTATTTTTTGCATTGACTTTGTTTGTTCTTTACTCGAAGAAATCGCTTCATTCGCGTTTGGTGTGAATTTATCATTAGAATTGATAATCTCTGAAATTTTCTTTGGACCCCGGCAATTTTTCGGGTGGCCCCATAAGGCTCGCCGGACCCGTTTGAAAACCTCTGCAACCATAAAAAGGTAAAATTAATGTGAAAAATTGGCTGTAAATAACAAAAAAGTGCACACATCTGACAAAAGCAGACTGCTACAGCAAAATCAGAAATTACCCCATGAAAATAATACCCTCCTTGACTCAGATTAAAGGTGGCAACTCTACACTGCCTTAAATAGTCTACCGTATGTAACAGTGGTACAAACTCCATTTAGCAATCCTCCATGAGAGCATGAAGATCCAGATCCGATGCAGCCCTTAAACCGAGCAGATCTGACCATTCATGAGGTAAATATGGAATGTTACAATTAGTCATACAGTGAGCTATTGTGTCGCAGGCGCCCTCTCTCCTCCTGGAGTTAAAGTAGCCCACTCAAGGCTTCTGTGAGGTAATAAGAGCAGTGCTTATCGGGCCTGCCCTTCAGCCAGCTCCTCATTGCAGGCAGAAAAAGTCTGGCCTCAGCCCAGCAGCTATTAATCACTCCAGAGAGGCTCCTGTCAGAGCCGACCCCTCCCCTACTGATAACACTGCCCAGCCCAATTTAACCTGATGGAAATGTGATTTCTCTTTTCCTCTAGCAATGGAACAATCTAGCTGGGGGAGAAAGAGTGCCACACAGACAGAGCCATAGAGAAACACAGAGAGGGAGATTTATTGCATGCTTAAATGTTAATGGCCAACAGTGGCTAACTGGTGATTATTACCTTAATCGCATGCTCCTCTGCTGCACTGCACTTTAACTACTTTTAGCACTAAATCCCCTGCTGTTCATCTCCACACCTGCTTTGGAGTAGTTACTGTACTGTACAGATGTGGAAAAGGAATGGGACTAATTTGTGTTTGTCCCCTTTTTGTAATACAGTTTGTCTAGTGTGAAATCGGGTACATTTTTCTGCAGTGTGGAGTGAAATGTTTAGACATGGCATGTAAATTGATCAATACCAGTTTTGTTTATATACTGTATAGGAAAACATCAAACACATTGAAGGAAAAGTATATCAGGATTTTTCCTCTAAGAAACTGGTTTGAATTTTTTTTTATTTGCATGGTAAAAATAGGTTTGCAGTTAACCACAAAATAAAAACTGTATGTTTACGAAATGAAAATAAAGGGTGGATATTCTGTATGAACACAATACCACCACCCTCCCAAAAAATACTTTTTCAAAAGTGGAAGTGTTCTCTCGCACACAGAGGTCACGACCCTTATTGCTTGGAAGGCTCAACTGAGCCTCTGGGTTTGCGATTCTGCCCTCTGGTCATACTCAGGAATGTCCCACTCGCTTTAAAGCCCATTTCCAAAGCTGCTTTATTTGCGGATCGGGTGTCAGGTACAAATAAGCATGGTGATTCAACACAGTCACCTACGATAACACAACGAGCGACACAATCACCCCGGGCGTAGAGAGAGAGAGCGAGATGAAAGAAATACCACTCCCTCAGTCAAGCTAAGGATTCTTATCGTCTGAGTGGCTGAGAGGGCCAGACCCCGCGGCAGGTTCAAAGCCTCCCGTTCTCCTCTCCCTTGCCTCCATTCTGTCTACCTCACTTTCTTCCATTCTTTTAGCTGCTAGTGGGCCGATAATTCAGTCAAAACTCACTCAATCCAGACAACTATTAGAGTGAAAATGATATCTCTTAACCTGGCCCCAAGTGGACCTTTGAGAAAAGGACACATTTCTAAAGAGTGCTGATTGCTTGTTTTCTTTTGATGTCTGAGTTGATGGGGTTTTAACCACAAAACCATCTTTCACCTCAGGCCACTGGACTTGGTAATATACTACACTGCAAAGCACAAAATAAAATAATCAAGTAAAATGATATTGTAAATTTAATTAAGCACCGAAACATTAACTGTCAAAATTGTACATGTCAAATCCACCTAAGCGCAAGTTGGAACATTATTGATTTCGAAGGCATTCTTAGCTTTTGTCCAAACTCTTTACCTCACATGTCTTTATTGGGAGAATATTTGGCAAGAGTGAGCACATTCCTGACACATAGTCAATACTCAATATACCGCTCAGTGCCCTAAAGCAGGAAATAGACTCTTGTGTATAAGTATATAGTGTAGGTCAAACAGAGCCACTGAAGCCCTGCTGCAATCATGACCCCTCAATAACAAGACTCAACTTCTCAGATATTCCCCTGGGAAACAAACTGCTAAGGGCTAAATAATGTAACCGATTACCTTTCACACATACACACACACACACTCGCACAAACAAAAAAGATTTATAGATAAACACATTTACAGAGATACACTTTTGTCAGACCAGACAGATTGCATCGTCTTGAGCAAAATTGATAGGCAAGCTCAGACAAATTTTCACAGGTTTTCACTGAAAAGGAGTATAGCGCATTAGCAAATTTATCATGCAGAAATATAGGCAGAAATGTCATACCATGTGTTTCATCCCTTAGTAAAGCTGAATCGTGAGGTCACTGCTTAAATAATTAGGCGATTGTGGAGACAGATGAAAGGTAGATTGGAAGTGACTGCGCGAGCAGGATAATGTTTCTCTAATCAGTTTGGTCTGAGAAAATGCAGATTGTGAAATTTTGCAGCAACTTCCTTAGAAAAACGCATTTCACTTTTGATTATGGTTGATTAGAAGGAGAAGGGGTGGAGGTAAAGCCCTGGGCTGAGGAGGGTTAGAGAGCACACTCTCTTTCTCACTAACACATTTATCTGAAATAGGTGAGGAAAGTGTCGTTTTACATAAATATTTTACTTTGAAATTATCTATGATATGCCATTGGAATGCAATAATTCATGCAAATTCATGGAACTCACTCAAAGAACTCAAAGTGATTTTTTTATACTTCAGTATGTCAGATTTATAAAGTGTTTATATGCAATAACACATTCTGTCCTCTGAGTATAAATAGAGTTGATGGACTGAATTTATTCACAAAAAACTGTATGCTGCAAACATTATATACATGTGGCATATAAGACACATATACAGTTGTGGCCCAAATTTATGTCCATCTTTGGAAAATGAACATCTCGAAACTGAATGTGCTTTAATTAAGTAGGCTATATTATAAATTTAACAAACAACTATGTCCAGTACACCTCATATTTTAATGGTTTAATTAAACCTGAGGGAGAATCGACAAGGAAACACATGGGTAGTTGACAAATAAACCCATAAAATTTAGGGAAAACAAAAAACAATGAAGAAAAAATCTCTTGTTTGTTATTTTATACTTTACATATTAATATTATTTTTAACAATATAAAATATATTAACATTCTTTTTTCAAAAATGTTGCTATGTCACGGTCACACCCTACGACACATGTATGGTAGCCTATATTTGTTAAATACCCACGTACTGTACGACCTATAAAACTAGCAGAAAGTTTGAAAGTCACAGCTTCCACATCTGGATCTCAAGTTTGTCAGACGAATTAACTGTAAAAATTACATCAGCATCACACTGTCCAGTAAAACTGTTCTTGGGTTATTCTAGCTAATAGCGTTTGAGCTACAACATCCCCGGCCTTTAAACACAGAGCAGATGTGCGATGTCAAGCATCGGCTGATCAAAGAAAGCATAAGGGGACAGATACGTAGTCAAATGATGATGAATGGGTATCTGCAGAATTGTAAGGACTGCACAAATGTATCGAAAAGCAAGACAGAGCGAGAGACATTGTAAAAACGTGAAAAGGGAGGTGCACATGGCAGGGACAAGGAACAAATCCTAAACTTCATTGGGATGTTTCTGAGCAAGAGCTGAAGCAATTAAGATCCCACAGAGAGGATCTAACTTTGGACAATGTGTAATTGATTTCACTTACAGATCAGTAGCCTGAATCCCAGGGTGCGCACGGACCATTATCCACATAGTAATTCATGACAACCAGTTTTTAAATCCACTAATGCAGACCAGCATTGGTAACAGGATGACATCATCACAGAACATATTTCTTACCTTTATCTTTAAAGTGATGTGTTATCCATGTGTTGGCTGATTCTGGAAAAGATCAAAGGCATTACTGTGTTCTGGCGAAACAGGAAAATTGAAACATGACTTTTGGGCAGAAAAAGAATACGTTTATTTTAAGATCTATTGCCTTACATGTCTGACCCAAGCACTTGAAGAGATATAGCAGAACTTTGCCCAGGTACATGATTAAAGAAGAGACAATTACACTTTTTCTTTTTTCATTTCATGGCTTGAAAACATCTGTTGCTATAAAAAAATCTTTCTTTCGTTCTTTCTTTCTTTCTTTGTGTGTGTGTCTCTCTCTTGCGCACATACATCTCTTTTTCCCATAGATGAGTTGATGGTTAGTGTCATGGTTGGATTTAAAGCAGACAGTAGGACACATGTTTGTGCACTCTGTAACTAACTGTGAACACACTGCATCTCTCTCTTTTTATCTCTCTCTCTCTCTCTCTCTCTCTCTCTCTCTCTCGTGAGGCCATCTCTGCCCTCTCACCAGGGCCATAACAGGGCCAGGCAGCAGGGGGGCGCTGTGATAATTTGATGTGAACTGGCTTGATAAATCACCCCTCCATTACTTTGTCTTTAGTATCTGTTTATGCCTCTACAAATTGAAACCCCACTGGCACAGGCCTGCCTGACTACCGCTCTCCGGCCTCTTGTCGATTAGTTCAAGTTGGGGGGAGTTCAGCCGGGCCGCTCCCTCCTCCTTTCTGTTTTGTCTGTTCCTGCTGAGGCAAAGACGAGTAGACATGTGTAAGCAATAAGACCGAAGGGTCTGTGTCTACCACAGCCTGAGCAGCAGGAATGCAGAACCAAACTATAAAATAATAATGTAAGGCAAAGGCGAGGATGTAAGGATGGGGGTGTGAGCAACCCATCAGCCGTTCTGCCTGGCACTTACCGGGGTTTGGCGGTAAACGCACAGGCGGCTCACCTGTGAGTGGAGTGACTTTTCAGTTCAGTCTGGCACAGCTTCAAAGGATGGAGTTGCAGAAGGCAACGGGCAGCTTGACCTGGGCGCTAAGCTCCCCTTAAGCTTCTTAATGCTGGAGGGAGCTGAAAAGTGAGCGAGCGAGAACTGTAGTGACTACACACTCTGCTTCCTCCCCCGGTTAACCTTAAGATAATCAAAGTCACAGGAAGTGATAGAAATGAATGTGGACAGTAAACAGGGCTTCACAAAAGTCAGGGGAGATAACATGCAATGTTCATGTGCAGTTATCACGCACAAGGGCCCCTTTTATGTACTGCTACTAAATCAACATCCCCTAAGTCTTTTTAAACCACGTTTTCATAATCACTAAAAATAAACTACAATCGGTATGCAAAGACAGACAGTTTTAGTCCTGAGGCATTTATCTGCCTTTAAACATTTGCCTTTGGAAGCTACTGACTTATCAGCAGCCTGTCAACACGTTGACACCATTCTTTCAAATAAGACACAGGAGCAGTGATCACAGCCTACAGCAGCTCTGTCTGCGCAGGAACAGCCAGATTTGATCAAAAGACCATTTCAGCACTGCACATCCTTCCACAAATAAGCAGCAACCATCAGAGGCACTCATTTAACCCAGCTGTAAACACCCTATAACTACAACAAAAAGAGAGAGAGAAGCAGCTCGATGTGAATCTCGCAATTTAAGAAAAAGGAAAACAGAAGACGTCTTGAATTATAGTGGGCGAGAGAGAGAGTGAGCAAATTTTCAAAAGCTAAATGATCTTCTTGAAGGAAACAGACGTATCCCAGAATGCAATGGGACAGGAAATACCCACAGAGAATGGTGGACTCCCCCTGGGTCCACATTAGAGGAATGCATGAAATGAATAGTGACATCATGTTGCTTGGTCAACAAATGCGAGTGATTGATGAGGACAAGCGGTCAAAATGATGGCCAGTTGTTGGCTTTCCCTGGGAGCTGCCATTTCCCTCCCATCCTGACTTCCACCCTGTGAAAGGGATATTACTGATCCCTCTCGCTCTTTCTCCATCCTTTGCTCCCAGATTTCTAGTGGGGATATGATCTTTCATTCTGCCCTGCTGTCTGCTTCACTTTTGTAGGCTTGTCTTGGTCTGTTTCTGATCAAAAGTATAGCCATATATGGGCTGGGCGATTTTTTTTACCATAAAAATATTGATTTGTTAAACAAAAAGCAAAGTCGCATATATCCTGAGGGGTTTGATTAATGACCCTTCTATGGCAAAACATACTGTGACCGCTCCAAAATGGAATTAGTTGCGTCGTGATGTTTGTATTTATCTATTAATTTATTCAAACGTCAAAAAGTAATGTTTAATGTAAAACAGAAAATGATTTTGCAAAAAAGGGAAATGAAACTTGAGAAAGTCAGTGAGCAAAGGAAGTCGGTTGGTTGTTAAACCACTGGGTACTGTCTAGAAAGACCTAAGTCAGTAAATCTTTCTTAATGAGACAGGGGACTCCTCCAGATCACGTGGTACTCTTTGAGGTCATGTGATGGGGTGCCATGTTTTGATAGGGAAACCGGAGTGTGTGGAGGGGAGACCACAAACTGGGCAACCATCTGCCACATGCCATCGGACTTAAGGAGGCATCCTGACCTGGATTTAGAGGATGTGGTAAAATGCACATAGAGATATACAGCAATCAATGAAAATATTGACGTGAGAAAGAGAGAGAGATTGTGTTTTCCTGCCATATTGTCTTTCTTTCTCGTCCTAAATCAATCTTAGTGTGAGGTAAAAGAGTTGTGTCAACTCACATCAGCTCAAGGTGAAGACGGCAAGAGAAAACAGAGCATTGATTTAAAGTTCAAGGGTTGAGTTATTGCTTAGGTTGTGTAAACAATAGCCATATGCTGTCATATTATTGTACATCAGTTGGTAAAGGATGTCCTCAGATGTTATTTCATGGAGGAATAATATAAAGCTAACAACACACACAGTCTCCCATGCTGAGTTTTCCAGACCTTAAGGAAAATTAGTATTGGTGGCTGTCCTGAAGTTAAATATTCTCAGATTTTGGCCTTAACATTAAAGCAGTTTCTCTCGTTTGGAAGTAGGTGTACAAATACACATAGGACAGGAATGTATTTCTTCAAGATGTCTGTTCACTGTCTAACTGTCATGTGGCATGCATGTTTTTGTAATATGTCATAAAATGAAGATATAATGCAAATGATATAGGATCCAACATCAATTGCAACATACACAAATACATCATATACTCAAACATTAAGGGTATTTTTAAGGTCATTGAGTGTTGGTCTACTGTAAAAGAAACGCAAAAAGGATGAGAGTCATTAACCCTGAAGGGGAAAGTAGGGAGGGGGCCGTGTGGGTCAGATGAGAAAATGAAAATGAGGGCCAGTTTACCATTTTCTCGGGGGGTCCCGCACACAGTCTTGAGAAAGGATAAAAGGGCTTATTAATAGTTTTTGCTTTTACATGCCCTGAGTGGATGTTTATGTTGGAATTTGCTGGTTATGTGTGAACAGCTAACAACTGTAAACAATGCCATTCATGTCTCATTTCCCTTACCTCACTGATATTGTTTTAACTCCGTGCCGAGGCGACCACAGTTTAAAAACATCATTTTGGTATTTATCTTAAAGTGGTTCCATAGTGAGGGCTCCCTAGGGGAGGTAATCAAGACAACGCACAAAGTCCTTCCTTCTTTGCCTTTTTGTGTTACAGTTTGCTTTTCTGAAAATACGCACGCACACACACTTCCAGGAAGACACTGAGAAAGCATGTATGTGTGTGTGAATGAATGACAACATGCTTCTACAGGAGTCATGTCCAGATAATCTAATAAAGAAAAAATAAACATTATATAAAATTTCTATGCATACATGTCTTTTATTAATTTATATCCACTCAATAATGTAGGTCTGTATATACTGTACAACATTTAACAGACTCAAGTTATATATACAAGTGACAGAGTCACTTTATTTTATTTTAATTGACAAAAATAAATATTTACTTATTTAAATATAAGTACCTAGAATGTCCGTATTTAAAGTTCCAGTGTATGAAATTTAGCGGCATCTAGCAGTGAGGTTGCAAAATGCAACCAATGGCTTACTCCACCCCTCCCTCTCCATTTTGAAGCACTACCGCAGCTGATACAGAACTAAGATATCGTCAAATTTCCACGTCTTTCCTGAAGGATATAACATATTTACGAATCACATTCTGAAGAGCAGTTTGTCTGTTAAGGGCTACTGTAGAAACAACGTGGTGAATTCTATGCATGGAGACCTGTGGTGTATAGAAATAGTTCATTCTAAGGTAATAAAAACAACTATTCATTATGTAAGGTCTTTATACACCTCCAAAGACATAGTTATGTATATTATATTGCATTTCTATGAATAAATCCTCAAAAAAATACACACAGCATCTTTAAATAATGAAAGAGTGGTTGTGTGTATGTGTGTATGTGACTCTGAGGTTTACACACACATACTTGCTTAACCCCTGGTGCTTTTTATTAGACAAATATAAAATTAACAGCAGTCAGTACAAAGATGGTGAGGCAGTCTGCCTCAAACACAAATTTCCAATCGCAGGTCAGCTGCATGCACCAATAAAACTTTACTGGGGAGCTTAAAGAAGCGCTCCCACTTTACAAGAAACAAACTTTCTTAATTAATCATCAAATTAATAACCTCAAGTCATTTACCACCACACCAGCCGGGTGCAAGTTCCTATCAAAGCCAAAACCTGCAGCAGCAGCCTAATGGCTATTGACATAAATCAATAGAAAAGCTGCAGTGAAATTTTCCCTCGCTGAGCTGACTAATAGGAGAACTGTAAAAGCACAACGCACACCCAAAGAGATGTGACCCAGCTCCTGTATTAAACTCGTATACAGCCCTACAGCTCTACGTTTAAAACCAAATCAAATGATGAAAATGTGCAAAAAGGTGGCAGGTGAGACGACAGCCATAACCGGATCTTTTTTTGAGGGCCTTACAGTATAATGCCCAGGTGGGGGCAGTTTCAGATGCACAGATGTGTGTTTTAGGGCCCAATTATGTGTTGGACATGAGGAACAGTGTGTTAACAGTTCAGTTGACAAGCTTCTGTCTAACCCGGGCGGAACGCAGGTGGCATAAAACTTAAATGTAAAATTCCTTGCCAGGGTTGTTCTCTAAGAGATCAATGACACAAAGGATTTGTTCCATCAGTCTTCAAAAAGCGAGTAAAGGTATGCGTGGAATTCTTGATCCCAGACTATTTATAGTGGAAGAAGAGTCGGAGACATTTGTGAAGTCATCACCATAGTTGGAACTCTTCCCATGAGCTGATGAAAGAGCAGGAAAGAGAGGACGGTTAGTGGCGGTCACTGCCAGGATGGGCAGGTGGCTCTCGTCTACAACAGTAACTGTGGTAGTCATGTTTAGGAGTCACTTTAAAGGGCAAAACAACTTAAAATGGAAAGAATGGAGAAACATAAAGACCTATTGATGAAAGAAGATGAGGGTCTAGAACAGTGCAAACGAAGGGCAGTGTGGCTGTCATTTTATATTAATTTCCCCACAAATATTCAAAAAACATAAATCCAAAACTGTTAACTGGTTTATGTGAAGGTTAGGTTGAGTTGGTATACAAATTAAAATTTTGGCATTTTGGCAGGAATACCTGTGAGTCTATGGAATAATCAGTGATCTGTTCCCTCAGTGTCCTGATGGTATCCATATAAAGTGTGTGTTGAGCTTCCGGTAATTAAAACTGAACTCCAGAGACAAAGCCGCTAAACGACACACGTCACAGTGCTAACACTGGTCAAATAAAACAGGAGCCATGTTAATATATGAAACAAAGAGAGAATGTTTGCTAAATGTTCAGCTAATGGACTATCATTTTTTAGCGTGGTGACAAATTAGACAAATAAAAAAAACATTAATTGTGAATGAGGTACGAAAATTAGATTTAGCTCACTCGTCATGAGTTCAAAGGTCATGGGTTCAACCCCTGAGAAGACATATTGATTAAAAGTATATCTAAAATGCACTAAAATTGACATCTCCCAAATGCAAATGTAAATATACTAAAGCGTTCAAATGTCTTTATGTATTTTTTTCAATACAATCATTCAATGGATAACACCCATTAAGCATGAAATCGTCTCGGTTACAACTGTAACCTCTGTTCCCAGATGGAGGGAACACAGTGTTGTGTCGAGACAGAATGGGGTTTGAACGTGAGAACCTATCATCACTGATTGTACTTTTAAAAGGCCAAAGGCATGGCATGCCAGTGTCCCACCGTGCATAGGGGTATAAAAGACGACCATGACTGGCCTGTGTGAATCGTGACCTTCCAGTGCTGTAGAAATGTGTCAGCTTGAGAGTTTCAACGACGAGAGGCACTTACCATCGTATGTAAGGGAAACTGGGGAGCGCTACTCCCTCTAGCACTATGGAGGCCACATCCTGCCGAAGGGAGGTAAAACGTAGAATACCAACATTTTCTCATCAGTGGGGAGATCTCAGGGAGTATTAGTGCTGGACCCCAACCAATGGGTGCACACGAGAGGTGGAAGTCCACCGAGGCGAGATTACAGGTATACTAACAGGGGAACCGAAGAGTGTGGAAACATCAGACAGGACGACCCAAGGGGGGAGTCACTACGTATGGAGCACCAGCTCAGGAATAGGGGTTCCCCTCATGAGGGATAACTCTACCTACACTGGGCTTGGTATACGGGCTGCTCCACCCAGCTCGCAAATCAGAATAAGTGCTTAGTGATGGATGGAATGTCTATACTTCACCCCAGTGGGGGAAAGTAGTGAAGCTGAAATAGCACACTGACTCACCTGTCTTACCTGTTGGTCCCGTGTATGACAAGCTACGCAAAGGTAGTGCTAAAGGTAAAGCTAATGACCAGGTCGTGCTCTTACTCCCAACAAGCATGTGATGTGCGGCGATTTAACCGTAAGAGGGGAGAAGTTGCTCTCTAGCCTTTCATGGAGGAGGGACACCACAACACCGATCGCACAATTCTGTGGGTCTTCGAGAAGAGGTGCCACTTAAGGCGTAGAGGCGCCTGGAGCTCTGGCCTGAGTGATAGTGCAGGTGGCAAGTCACTCAGGATCTCCTCATCCCATTCAGGAGTCAGAAGGTTCCAGAGGTCTGGTCTTGGGAGCCACATCTCGCCCTTCCCCTGAGAAAGTTGCTCCTTCATCAGGGGAATCGACCAAGGGAAAGTTGTTCTCAGAAGCGTCAGCTCTCAGAGCCAAGTCTGGTTTGGCCAACAGGGTGCAACTAGCAGCACTTAATGCTCCTCATCCCTGACCTTGCACAAGACCTTAGACAAAAGGCTCACTGGGGGGAAGGCATACTTCCCTGTGTGCTAAGGCATCTGTGCTCACACTCTGTGTTGTAAATCCGGCAGGATAATCGCTTAGAGACGAAAGAATCGCTCGGCATAAGTAAATGCCTCGCTGGATCCAAAGAACAAAAGGTGAATTAATGGGGACACCATATTCCTTTTATAGCAGTATGCACAAGGCGGAGACTGGCATGCCATGCCATTCGCCAAGTTCATTGGCCTTTTAAAAGTATAATCAAAGATGAAAGGTTCTCAAGTTCAAACACCATTCTGTCTCGACACAACGTCGAGAGTCCAATAGAAAGTGAAACCCATTTTCATAAAGGATTGTTCAACCAGCAATAACTATATTCTCTCCCTTTTACAAACACAAGTCAATCATACAACACAGAGACACAGTGCCATTTCAAGAGAATTGTATGTCTGTCTGTTTGATTTTGAAGTATTCCTGAGCATGTCCACTTGTAATAACAAACATCTCCAACTACTCCAGATCTTCTACTGAGCACAGGTCAGATGTGCACAGGACACCCAGACTAAACCCCGTTGCCAAATAACCCAAAAGGGACAACAAGATTGGTTGATCTGTCAGTATGTAATATGTAAAATGTTTATTCTGTATTTAAATGCCCCCTTTTTTCACTGCTTTCGAAGCTTTGATTGTGTTTTTTGGATGTTAGGCAATGGATGTTCATGTCTCACCTTTATTTTTCACATATTTCAAGTCTATCGTCCACTGCTGTCTATCGTCCAACGCTGTCTCTCTTCTCACGAAACAAATGGATTTCTTCCAGTTTCTTCAAAGTCCCGCCTTCCGAAACGCTCTGATTGATAAAGCTGACCAGGTCTGTCGTCACTGGTTCCCCGCTTAGAGTGTGTGTGTGAAGATGTCCCACCCATACCATATCAGCAAGTTCCTTTCCTCAAGCTGTTGTGATTGGTTGTCCCCCTCTCAGTGCATGTGAATTCATAAGCTTTGGCTTTTAGCAATAAACAGTAACAATGGCGTCAACTTCACTTCATCAGTTAAAAACATGCGGATCGATCGAAGTGTAATGGAGGTCTGCTAGTGCATGCGCAAACAGTAATCTTTGTAAGAAATCTTTTCTACTACGCGATGAAAATGACACCGGACCGAATGGCGTCAGACCGGTTATCACTAATAACAGAGGCGTTAGTTTTGCCTTTTTATATTGGACCTGAGTATAGAGTCCCGTCAGTAAAGCCTTGCCCAACCAAAACCTACGTTGGAGGCCACATTGTTACTACGTTGTGAGTAGCAATTTCTGCGTAACCTCATTGTCTTACAAATGCGAAGTCTGTTTCTATCCGCTCTTAGTATTGTCGCACTTAGGACATATGAGAAAACGTTGAACTCACAGAGAAAGATACTGTTATAACCTTCTTTCGTTGTAATGAACAAGCTTAAAGGAATTATGTCGGTCACAAGTCTTCTGAACAGATGGGCGCTATGCGTTTTACAACTAACGTTACGACATAACACTTGTCTGAAGATAGGCGATATAAAAATGATGTGTAAAACTTTATTCTTACAGAGATGATTTTTGGCGAAACCCATGCTTTACTGACAGGCCACCGGGTCCCTGAGCTTAGATTTTTCAAACTTTCCGGGTACCAGAAGCTCTAGCTCCCGACTTAGTGGACGCATTGACTCGAGGTCAGCGTCATTCGAATGCCCCCGCGGTGACATTTCCAACAAGTCCTGGCTCGCTTCTCTTAGTCCTTCCGGACTAGAGATATGGACGGGTATAACTGTGGCCCGCGAGGTCGCCGCGGGACGAACCTGGGCTCATCGTAAAGGTCTCCTCCCAGCCTACTTTTATCTTTCATTTTACATCCAACAACAGCAGACATTTGTTGTTTCTTAGACGTTTTTGTTGTTGGCTAGTGGCTACATCTGCTCTTGCCTGAAAATGGCTGACAGCGTGTCTCTGGCGGAGGGTGAACTTAAGCGCTCATAAGACGGTGTCTGTGAGTGGTCATGGGCAGGCATAAACAATGTGACATCAGATTGTTAGGGGATCACCAACAGCCTGTTTGTGTCATTGTTGTGGTTTAAAGTAGATTACAAAAAGAAGAATAGATTGATTTGTATAATTACAGGGTGTTTCTGCACACACGCTTTTAAACCATTTAAAAGTGCATTTTCTGGGATTGCGGTCCTTTAAGTTAATGGAAGCTGTTAGACAAAGAGGGATCAGGTTTGAGTGAAATAGCCACTGACTCTAAATTAGACATCATGGCTTAATGGGTGTGTGTGTGTGTGTGTGTGTGTGTAGGTGTGTGCGTGTGTGTGTGTGCTAGCGTGTGTGTGTCTATGTGTATGTGTTTGAGCATTTGTATGCATAGAAATAAGGATGTGATATTTGAGTGGAACTAGTTTTGTTTTCATTTCCCAATGTGAAGGACTTTTTCTATATAATATTCCAATGAAATTAAGGGTCTTTTTTAAAAACACTTATTATTTTAAGTCTCATAATTTAGCACAGCCTCTTCTTGGGTATTTAAATAACAATTTCTCTAAAACCAAAATTTATTTAATCTGTTACTCTTCCTCAACTTTTTAAGCCAGTTTGACGTGTTTCAAATGATTCATCCATGTGTGAAAGTAAATCATACAGGTTTAGAACAAGAAGTTTGTGTAAACAGTTACTCTATTGTTAATTACCAATGAAATTGTTTTAATGTATTGAGTAAATTGCATCTTTTCAGTAAGGTGTGTTTGTGCAGTTATAGAGAATTCATGTCACACAACTTCCTCAGCCTCTGCCTGTATTACACTGAGGGTACTTACAGAAGTGTTCTGTATGCCTCAAATACATTGAGGTTCACACTGTTAGGCCTGGGGATTGATTACACTTGAAACAATGGATTAGACTGCAAAGATCACGAGAGGTCAAATAATCTTTTGGATCAGTCTTAGTGAGGGTACTTACAAACTACCAGCAGAAAAGAAACATAAACTTTGTTGGATAAAAGAAGAAAGTTCAGGGTTCAGTGTGAAAAAATTTTTTTTACGAACTGTGGTTCATTTCACTGGTGTAATATCTACTTTTCGGTGTTCCTGTCTATCTGTCTGTATATCTAGGGTATCAAGACATACATGAGGTGTGGAAACAGAAGACAATACATTCTACACCCTGTACCATAGCACTTGTTTTTCTGTCGTCTTCAAGTCCCAAAAAGTAAATAATGGGATCCTTTGAGGCAGTGAAATGATGACTATAAACAGAGTCAGAGGGAGAGAGAGAAAAATTTCCATCTTTCCCTGACCTTTCATAGACCGGCGGGGACTTTTTTCTTTCCATCCCTCCATCCACTTATGTCTTCCTGAGGAAGGGTAGCTCCATCCATTACATGACCCTCCTTTTTCTCCTGGCAGATACATAGACACACATATGGCAACTTTTGAAAACAGTGAGCTGTTACGCATCCCTATTTTCTATTTGAAAACCACCTTTGGTCATCACATCTATATTTAACATTGAACGTAGCTATTGTTTGGGGAGGTGAATGAGACTCATCATTCAGCTGAATGGCGTAACTGTGTCGCCATGACAATAAGAGGAAGTCGTTCGTCAGGACGTTGGCGGTTGATGGAATACAGTAATACACATTAATACACTGATTTAACAAGCATCTGGAAAAAGTACTTCACTCTTGGTGCTTCAAAGCATAATCAAAAATAATTCATACAGTTTAATTTCATTATAATTCATTAGATCATAGAATACATACTCGACATTTCCAAAACCAGACTTTTGAAATTTATAATGACAAACAAATCCTAAGACATACAGTAGAAATGTCAAGACAATTGTGAATCTAATTTATCTTCTAATTATGTTTGGATGACTGTCTCTCCTCCATGATGCATGTTTCTCTATCCTTCTGTCCCGACATCTAAAATAAACTTGGAAAATACAAAGAACTTTAATCACAAGGCTGCTGGGTTAGCTTGATAAATGAAGCCATTGTCTTGTGATTATCGCAGTTATTCACAGTGCAGGCATAACGGGGGGATCTTGCATTTGTTGCATTACATGGAAGAAGTCGCTGCTGCGCTTCTCGCATGTTTCTCTGTCACAGCAGATTACTGCGCCGTGGTAGACATTTATAAATATGAGGTAATCTGCCGTTCTGCGTTAGCCGCTATTATACCATCATTATTTCAGTTGTGGCTGGAGCTCACACGTGATTCATTGTGGGAACAGTGTAAAGAATTACTCCCATTCTGTAAAGACATCCTTAAAGCATGAATTAATCACTTTCACACTGAGTGTGAAATTGGGCTGTATTGCACTGCGCTATTATTGACACTGCTGCCATTACTGTCGCTTTAATAAAAACCAGTTAGTACTGGTTTTGTTTGATCATTATTTTTATTTAAAATTTCACTGGTGACCATTAACGTCTCTGCCAGGATGGTGTCTGTCATAAACCGTTTCTAGATGGTTGTGTGAGCGATAGAGATGGCTCTAGTTCTCATGTGGGGGTGTCAGGTGCTGTGGTCTGGCTGTGTGACCTTAAGGGCTTTTTTTTATTATTATGACATTTTTCTTCTGCGGAACACAAAAAAAATAAGTATTTTAAAGAATGCTGGTAACTCAACATTGGGCGTATCTAATGATCTGCATTGGTTTTGTGTCCATACAATAGAAGTGAATGGGAACCACCACTGTTCGGTTTCCAACATTCTTCACAATATATATTTTTTTGTGTTCTGCGGAAGAAAGAATCATACGGGTTTGAAATGACAAGTAAATGATGACAGAATTTTTTATTTATATGCCATATCACTAAGATCATAACAATCCATAACAATGGTCTGACAGAATTTATAAGAGTTTATTTTCATAAAGACAGTGCATTATGCAAATCAGGTCCTACTTTACTAAACTAATGAAGCCTGGTAGTTTAGTCTCCCTGTGCTTCTCCTGGGACCCTGAACTGAATATCCTGAACCCATTAAAAGTTCTCTGTGGTGTGATCTAAGGGGATTCTCTAAAGCAGGTCTTTGAGAGGGACATTAAACAGTCTTTAACAGAGCTTTCATCTCTAAAGCGCTATCAGTAGGCGCAGAGCAGACTGGCACTGCCTGGCACGGTATACTGGGCTACAGCCTTTATCAGTTCACTTTAATTAGGAAACAAGCTTCTGTTTCTGTATCTGCTTAACCAGCAATGTACCACACACACATATAAAGCCAACACATATATGAACAGCGATAAAAATAGATAGAAACATACTGCTTTTCTTGCCTCCACAACCCCGGATTGCGACCATCCAAATTACCTGCTAAGGCATTGGGGTTGACACATACATAAAACATCTCAAGGAAAAATGTCATCATATTTAGTTTACTTCTTAGAAACAGTAATGTTTACTATACTGTTTCTGTAACCCACTTCTATGTCTCTGTGAGTCTCCTCTTATTGTGTCTTTTTTTGATGGAGTGCTAATAGAATACTATGTTATGTTTTATATGTTTAGTTCAAAAGGATGAACATAAATTTCTTTCTTTTTATCATAAGTATTCTATCTCGGTTTACATCACATTCACTCTGGGAAAACACAAATACTCACTTACATCACTTACAACACAAATACTCTTTACCTCTGTGAGGAGCTGTGGGAGATCTGACTGACTTACTATCCAGCTACACTCCTCTCGAGCTCAGTCAGGTAGATGAGGATCCTCCCTTGTGTTATGATGGACACAAAATGGAAATTAAATGGAATCACACATGGATGAGAATAGAAGCAGAAGGAAAGTGTCTTTATTGTCCGTATCCTTTCAAAAACAACACTAAAGACTCCCTCTGTGGAACCGCCTGTTGTACGTGTAAATGGTTGGAAAGTTTTACAGTGGAAAAATGCTAAAATAAAGAATAACTTTTTACGCAAATCTGTGACACGTTCCAGTGCCCTCTGTGAAATTTACTTTGTAGATGTGAGATGACGAATAATAGAGAACACACACCTACATCCTGATACATGCAAACTTGTATCGCTATAAATGCAACGATGATGTCAAACTGAGCTACAAATACAAAGCGCGAGTTGTGTGTCCTCTCCACCCGGCCATTATAATAAATCATTTTCCTGGCTAAAGTTCACCTCACGTTTAATTTTACAACCTGACATTGATAGTTCTCTTTCGCTCTCTCTCTCTCTATCTGCTTCTCTCTTAAACTTAGTAGTCTGTATGGGACTCATCATTTACATTATCCTTGGATTTTGGTTCTTCAAAGATCTGGAAACAGTTATTCTCACCAGCTTCAAGGTTGCATACATCATTATGAGGGGTAGTTAAAAAAACGAGTTTTCATGTTCAACATTGAGACACAGACATACCATAAAAGAAACCAGAAGAGGCCCAAACACATGAATCTATTAAAGTTCATATGGCTTATCAATTAGACCGAGGTGGAGTGACACCAGGAAATGTTTTAAAAGTCCAAGCTCTGTCCAGGACTAAAGTTACCCATAATTATTAGGGGAGGAAGGACCAAGGGAAGTAACTGATGAAGTAACTGAATCGTGACTTGAACCTTAATGTAACTCACACTCAATATTTCAGCCCAAGTGGAGTTTCAGACTAGTTACAGCCGAAATAAAAACAGCCTTTCTTTTTAACCTCTTGTCTGGTTATAAAACTGAGCCTAGCCGTAAATCACACCAGTGTCCTCAGCAAAACGTCTTGAGTTGCAAATTGTAAATAGTGCTTAGGAGACTTATATTTTTGACAAGAGTACACAAAATAAATAGCTAAATCATTTTACATTTTGGCACTTCTAATTCCCTAAAAAGGCAGAGGTCTATCAGGCAGAATAGCGGCTCACGGTAAATCTATCTTCCCTGACTGCGGCCAGTCGAGGGTCACAGAGGAGTCAGAGTTTTGAGGAGGTATAAAGCGGTTACTTTATAGCTATCCCAATTGTTGTGCATTAGAGTTATGTGCATTGTATTAGCTCTAATGAAGGGCGTAAATTCTCGGTTTTACGAGCGGACCTTTACGAGGGAGGGGAAATTGTAAAACACACGCTTTTTACGTTACCAATGTTTGTCACCGTGCTTCAGGAGTTCACGCTGCACACACACTGTTTTTATTAACCTGTGGATGGCTATGAGGTGTGTTTGCGTGTGTGTGTGTGTAGGGGCCCAGTCGGAAAATCAGCATCTGGTTAGTTGATAAGAGGCAGCGCTGAAGTAGCCTACTGTATATTTCTAAAAGAGCTACATGTGAAGATTTGACAAGAAAGTTACATTTCTTCTTCATAATCTCAAAGGATGTAAAATATTTAATGTGTTCACTGAGAATATATTCACTACATTATACCTTGAGCATGGTAGAACTGCTGCTTTAAAATTCTCATTTCCAGTATGCTCAATATTCCCTCTCTCTCGCCATCACAGTGTGGTATGCCATAGTATCACCTCTCAAAAAGGTCAAAAAGACTCAAATGATAAAAGCGTGGTGTTTGGTTGATCTCCTTCCCAAATATGTCATTTCAGTTATATCATTTTGTCCCCCCAGACACATACTGTATAATTATGAATAAGATCAACATAATTTGCAGGCGGGCAAAGTCCCAGCCCTTTTTCTGAGGCTAGTTAAGAAAACTAAATCGGAGCGACGAGAGGTTGAGTAGCGGGTAAATCTGAAGGAAACCCCACACACAGCTTAACCCCCCAACCCATTCCCAAAGTATAGCCCGCCTGATCCTCTCCTTTTACAGACTGACAAATCAAGCAATTATGTGGGGCCTGATGATGTCATCATTTCTGCAGCCCTGTCTTCATTTATAAAGGTCTTGCCACATTTCACATTCACTCATGGTGCTAAATGAAAGAAAAAAATGGGGTGAGAGAGAGAGAGAGAGAGAGACTGAATAAAGATTGAAATATCTCCTCGGGACATTATGCTTACTCTTTCTGAAGCTCTCTTATCTCTCTCCACTCAGCTCTGTTAATATAATGGTGAACAATATTTCATGAAGGGCAGCTGAATACAGCTACGCTGACACACACCGGCTCGCTTTTTCTTCTTTGCGTGGCCTCATCTGTCTTTTTTACCCCCCTTTTTTCTCTCTTTTCTGTAGGAAACGCGGGACAAGGTTAGAAGAAAGGGCGATAAGCTCTCTTAGCGACGTGCCCCTCACCCTCCTCACCTCACTACTTTTCGCTCGTTGGCAAATATTTTCATATCAACAATCAGGCAATTTTCCCTTATTTCCGCGCTAATCCATCAAAGCGAGGCCAAGGGTAATCCAGCGAGGCTCCAGGTGAACGGCTCTCTCAGGCAGACATCTGTTCCTTTGAGTATCATACAAAGGCCTTCGCTGTCAACCCTGATTGATCAGGGGCGGGCCTGTTATCATGGAGGAGGTGGAGTCTGTAGGTGCTCGGCAACAGTACCTGAAGAGGTTTTCTCTCTCCCTCGCTAAGAGCAGAAAGGGCCCAATCGGTGTTAAACAGCTTTCAAAGCTCTGCGCGTATCAAGAACACACTTCCCTATCATAAGCGAGGGAACAAAAGACAACAGCAATGAAAGCAAAGAATATTCAGATCAGTATAATATCTATAAATGCTGACAGGATGGATTTTGGGTGCAGGATTTAAGATTATGGCGGTTTCAGAAAGGCGGAATTTGCAGAACAATGAGATTGTGTGTTTGATTTTAATTTCCCTATAATCTACTCAGCTCGCAACGGATATGCTCGCTCTCTCCCGCCTATCACAAACTTACGAAGAGAGAGAAAACTTAATGAGCAAAGCGGAACGAGAAGTCTCATTAGTACCACATTTATCATCTTCTTTGTACGGTTTTAAATACTGACTAGGTCAGATCTTTGCGGGCACCTCGAGGGAAATCAGCATTGGTCAATGCTGAAACTAACTCAGTTCTACAAACACTCTTAATTCATTTAACCAGAGGCTCGGCACCTGTGGCACCGCTGATGATTTTAAACTCATCCTTGTGAAACCTTGGCTGTCTGAACACACTTGTCCTTTTTAATCTAGAGTCAGACTGCTCGCGCAGAGCCCTACCAGTCTGATGCAAATGATCTGCGTTGAGACAGCCATGCATGTGAGACATTGCAAATTATACTTCCTGAGGCCGGTAATTACAGCCGAGAGCCATACCGACTCCACGGTAGCGAGAACAAGATGTGAACAAGACAGATATTATATATTATAAATGTTATTAATGTGTCCTCACGCAAGGTCAACACAGGACAAGATGTTGAAATATGAGATGTGTACCAGGTGAATGCTAATGGCTTCGGATCACCTTTGGATGATATTACCAATGTGCACACTTCAGGTCTGATTTACTTTTGCTTATCACTGGTTTTTCTATTTACATATGCGTAGCATCTCATTTGCATATCTCAATCCAACGGTAATGATCACAAACACAAAAAACAGATCTACAAAGACAAGGATGACGAATAGAAGCGTGCACAACTCAAAGTTATGACACTGATAGGAAGAAATGGCTCGTAAAATCTCAGTTTCATATAGAATTGTGTACCATATGTAAATAGTAGTAGGCCTACAATAATGAATGCCCTATCCCTGCTTTTTTGGCTTTAAGCTTACCACTGCACACACACTTGCAGTGCGTCAGACACAAAGTAGAAAGCATTTAAAAGGAAATATTCAAAGCCAGAGGAATATCAGTTATTATTTTTGATGTTGCAATTTCTGTCACTTTGATGCAATCAGTGAGTAGCCTGGGCGTGCAGGGATCTCAGGGGAAAAGGACTGTCAGAGTGAAGAGGCTGGTGGGAGGGTAATTATCACAGATCAAACCCCGCTAGTTAGCAGGCTGAAACAGGAGGCAAATGCCAAAAACCAGCCAATGTTTCACAAACGCTTGTTCAAGGATATCCTAATTGCTATAAGTGGTTCCTTCAGGACTGACACATCAAACGCAGCCAGCTGTATGATGTCATCACCGTGCTGCCGTCATGATGCTCCTCGGCAGGCAAATTAAGGGAACAGGGCAAAGCTAAAGCACACAAGTACAGTTTCCTGTAATAAACACACACACACAAATGTCACTTACACACACTGTGCTCACAACTGCTATTGCAGAACGTGTCTGACAGGAAAGTTATATATCCACTTACAAACTTTATTTACTGAATCATCATTGCAAAACTAAACAAATTCATCCGTTCAGACATCAGTTGAGAAGTTATAGCAACTGGTAGTCAAGGGTGCCACAGAAATGGTCGTTTTCCTAAGAATGTAAATGCTTCAAAAATATTCTTATGTGTTTAATAGAATAAAAAATATACAGTACATTTTTATGGTAGACAATGGTGCCCCAAAAAGGTTTGGAACAACATGAGTTTGAGAAATTCATGACAGAATTTTCATTTTGGGGTGGACTATGCTTTTAAAATGCAACCAATTGAAAAATGATGTGATGTTAAAGCCATACTATGGACAAGTACAAGCAAAGGACAAACAGAGACAGGGGAGATATTGTAAGGAGGAAAGAGAAAGATACAGAGAAATGGTGTTGCTGTCACACACACTTAAGTGGATAACTAGGATAAAAGCAATTTCCACCAAAGACAGATTTTGCTGTATCATCATAAAATGGGAATTTGTCCTATACGTTTCCTGCATATCAGTATAAGGGAAGCAATATTCTGGATCCTATCAGCTTTAAGTAATCATCTTTGTGGCAGTGTCTAACGATCAGAGACTTTAATACCTCCCATAAGAACATATGTCTTTAAAAAAAGTCAAATAAAACCCAGTGTGTCAGTATCCCTTAAAACCCGAAGATAAACTCTATTATTTTCCCCCTGTGTCAGCACAGGACACAACAGAGACCTCTGAAATCGCAAGAGCGAGCCATTCCCTCACTCACGGGGGATGATGGGATTGTAAAAGAGAACATTTTCTGAAAACTGCTGTAAATGTGACGGCGGGCGAGACAGGGAGACACTAACCATATGCATTGTAACGACTGGGTACAGTAGTGGGGTTTAAATCAGGCTGAGCGTCATAACGTTCAGGTGGAGAGCAAGAGAACTGGACAGCTATAACAGCTGATGAACGAAGCCACTGACAGGGGTAATGGATGACAGACCGTGGCCCATATATCCGTTAAGGTGTCGGTGAGGTGCAGAACTTCACGGCATCTCTGTGATGCACAAAAGAGCTCATAAAGTAGTGCAATGCACCTGACCTCAATGGTACACAGTGGACCAGCAGGGCCTTTATGACCTGCGCTGGATTTAATAGGCAATAATGACAGGAATAGCAGTTTAAACCTTAACGGACCCTGCGTGGCTTCAAGTGAAGGAGATGATATATTTGGCCTGTGTAGTGACAGGGGGAAATATATCAACGAGGGAGACAAAAGGAACAAAATATATGATAGAGCTTTTACTATAGAGACACATTCACAACAGCAACACACACTTTCAATCACATTTCAGATAAAGTAGTTACATAATTCGCCTGTGGCAGGGCTACAAATCCACTGAATATACAATACAAGGCCTTGACACATTGATACATTTATTTATTTATTCATTCCCAGCTGGCATTTATTCTAATTTATAGCACACCAGCATCCTTTGGCCCAAGATCATAACACCAATTCATTAACTATTGGCACAAAAGTGTATTCCGATTTTCAATAAACCCTCAATGGCAAATAGAGGCAGAAAGATTCATGAAAGAGCTCTCTCTATTTGAAAGGCTGGCACGTTTTCAAGCAACATATGCTGCCATAATCTCTTAAAAAGCACCATCCAAGTCCAAATTTAATTATGTAATAGCAGGACACAGTCGGAGTGCAGACACAGCAGCTTAGTCAGGAAACAGCATTCCACTGTTCTTCAGACATCCGGACTGAAATGTCATCGATGATAATGATGTCATAAACACTATAATACAGAATACAAATAAAATATTAGATGCACTAAAAGGATTTCTTATTGTTAGAAAAGTGACTCCTGCCATACCATGTTAGTTCTTGAGATCTGATATTATTAGATTGACATCTTTCCTGCGTTTGTGATGTTAAATCCAAACTAAATCCCTATATGGAATAGTGGTTTCCTACAACCTGTGATCTCTGGTTTTGAGGATTGCTGGAGTTTATATGGCTGTTAGAGAAAGGACTGTTTGGGTGGTGGTCTAACCCTGGCCGCACTGGCTCCGTGTTGACCTCACAGCTTGGATTCAATGGATTCAGTGATCCATTCAGCTTGGATCACATGTTGGCATTACATTTTGCATATATTTTATTCTGCTCACTTTTCATCTTGTTCCAAATAGAGACAACTGTTGGTCTTGTGCAAAAGTGTTGAAGGATGTGATACGTCCCTGTGGTAGGCCCGAGTCTAGAAAAACACACAGAGATACATGAGTTTTACACGCGGGGTACATCCAAATATATCTGCAATATGGGGTCACCTTTTGATTTCAGTCTGAGAGGACACGAAATAGATAAAACTGTATTCTTTAAGAGTTTTAAAGAGTCCTTTTCGCCTGCTGCCTTTACACAGGGGAGTATGTGCTTGGCATGCCTGTGATAACATTCCCTCTTCACAATGGTGTAATCTCTGTGGCTCAGGTAGTGTGTGATATGCACCCCGAAGTCGGTTTGTCCTGGCATTAAAAAAACACTCCTCATCCCTTTGTGCTTTTACAATGAATTAAGCTTGGTTTCCGACAGGGAAAACTTAGCGGGGAAATTTTGTTTCACTTCCGAGATAAACAAAACGGCCCAAATAAGTTTCCAAAGAGTTTCTCTAACTCGCTCGCTTCCTAATCTGCAGGACTTCTTAAGATTACACCTCCAGATCATTTTACAACAAGCGAAAAGAGGGCAAAAGTTAAGCTGGTGTGAAAAGAGCATATTGTTGGAATAATCATACACTTCTCCACGAGACGGCTCGCTGTAGCTATTGTATTTTTAGAACCAAATCAGACATTTGTGTCACATGAATTTAAGAAAAAAAACTGCAGAGAACATTGTTTGTAGATTAGAAAATCAGGTCACCGGTAAAAATCATTTAATTTTTTAATCTACGCACATGTTTGTTTTCCCCCAAAACTCCAAGAAGCTCCCGGGCAAAACATAAAAAGCATTCCAAAGTAGTTGAGTTGCTGTTATAGAAAATACCTCAAAGCGTTGAAGATAATACACAATTGTTGTGTGGATTGAAGCTCAATCTCACTCCCTCTTCCTCTTCAGATAAGTGCTTCCATTGATGAGACCTAGAATCCTGCTCTTATCAGCGAGACACTTTGTGGCAGGAACAGGGTGCTTGAATAAGTCTTGCAAGATTGTGACGGTAATACATCCGCTTAATCACAGCTCGCCGAAACTTCAACAACTCCCCGTTTTGCCAATAATAGTCTGTGTGCAAACAAGCAAAATTATTTGGGCAACCATATTAGGAAGAGGTTGCCCCCTTTCATAGTGCCTAACTAGGAAAGCTTGTTAAGCCTGTCTCACTCATTCTCTGTGGGCTATGAGCTAGAAATTGGCCTCATTTCTTAAAACGATTTTCAAATAGTAAAAGAAATGTGAAATTATACAATAGATTTCTACAGGACGAATGCTGCTACTAAAATAATAATAATAATGTATCTTTGAACTCTTTAAATCACTAGCTATGATAAAAAAAATACAACAGAGGTGTTTCTGTATACAGCCTCAAATCTGTAAAACCAAGTCTGTTTAGCGGATCCCAACAGGCTTGTGTGTCTCATGAGTGCCACAGGATTATTCCTCCACGCCACAAAGCGGCACTGTGTCGTCTGGCCCATTATATTAATGTATCCCCTTAGCTCAGTCCCTCTCACTGTTAAAAAATGTAGTACATCTGTATGTCTGCTGGGGTGTGCTTACGCTTCAGAAATACAGGCGTTGTGTGCAACTCAATCAAGCAATAGGATGTGATCTCCGGTCATTAAAATGAAATGCTTGCAGCTGCCAATTAATTTGTATTATGCGTGGCATGTTTAAATAATTACTTAAATGGCATATATATTTTTCAAATGTCTCCCCACTGTAATGCTGATAGAGGTTAGGTTGTTCTTTCACTGGGAGCTGCTTTCACCTAATGAAACTGTGGATCAATAGAACTGTTCTTTACTGTCATATATGCTCCACACACACAAGGGAAATAAGGCTCTATTTATCATTCTCAAATGTATTATAAATGTCATTCTTTATTTAGTACTTTGTTCAATTCCAAACATGCACGATGGAGAGATACTCACTACAATAAGAGAAAAAGAAACAGATAAAGAAAAACAAAAGAACATGTAAGAAATGAAGAGAGGGAAAAAGCAGTGAGTATGCGAGTGTTACGGGAAAAGAGAAAAAGAGTAAATCAGTGAAATAAGTGTTTCACATGAAACGCTAAAATGCTCCCTGCTGGATCATACAGAATTTCTGTTAATCTTACTTAATTAAAAAATGTACAGACATTAACATATTAATCTAGTCTCAGGCCTGACATATTTCAAATCAAGTTCTCAGTCGCAGAGTTTCAAAAAGCTGAATGAATAAAGGTAAAAGATAAGGGCTTAAAAGGAAAGAGCGAGCGAGAGAAAAAGACAAAAACATAGAGATGAAGACAGAGAGGATGATGTCCTCCGTCTTCAGGTGGATGTCTTATCTCCAGTAGAGGACCTTTCTTATGTAATCAGTGTTTTCATTCAGCGGCTGTTTCGGCTGATTGTGTGCAGGAAGAAAAAGCCATTTGGAGCGGGGCTGCTCCGATCGGCCCCTGTGAATGGATTCTCTCCAGCGCCAGGAGCCCTAACAGGCCCACAGCCCGTCGAAGGTCACTGCTATTATTTGACGAGGGAGAGGCAGCGTAAGAACAGACAATGATAGGGCCTTAACCCTCATTTAGAGGTGCCATTTCTCCACCTGACCCCCTTGCTAAAATGTTATTTTTCTCATGTTCAGAAATGTGATAGCACCATGGTCTAACAGGACTTTATCAGGTCTAATACTAGTCAATGCCGCTATAACAGCTTGTTGTACTGAGGAGGTTCCCCCCACATACAGTTTAGCTGTCCAGGTGACCAAACTATATCATATTATGTATGGATGTATGAGTGTGTAGCCAAGCAGGCACAGCGAGATGCTAATTTTGCAAATGACATATGCGCTTATTTCATGCTAGCCTTATTATATAATGAAAATAAACAAATTTACATTAAAATACAACAAATATTATAATTAATAGAATGTAGATAATTTCTGCAAGATGTAATATTAAAACTTATTAAAATATTAAGACTTCTTTAAAAATTATCACTTTTAAAATGTTATTTAAAAAGTCTGTAAGATATAGTGCACAAAATACTGTATGAATATGACGGAATTTTACATATTCACTTTTACAGTTGATTTACCTGTCTTATACATTTTGTCCTGCATTCAATTTTACTTAAGCATGAACGGAAATGTCCGTAAAATAAAGGAAAATGTAATTTATCTGTTTTTTAAGGGATTTGTTTTTGCAGTGTATGGTATGGTATGGTATTTATATACTATATCTTGAAATGCTTGTCTGCTTTTATAAACAATAAAACTGATGTTTTATTCTTTTACTGTCTAACATTTTGCATCCAATTTTTATCTTATTTGACAACCAAGCTTCCATCACAAAACACATTTATTTTGAGCGCACTTGGCATTAAAGCCAATTACTGGCTATTAAATGTTTGTGCCTGCATGCCAAATCATTTTTTTCCCTTTATTTGATCTTTTTCTTGTATTTAACATTGCTCCTAAGGCCGACAAATGGCCTCAGTGCTAACAAACATGCTTCACCTTCACTTACTCTCATGCTGCCTGAGATGAGGTCACGGGGCCATGGATGATTAGGAGACAAAGGTGTTGAGGTGTCACCTTTAGGGCCAGACTGGGAGGCAATGATGCACCTTTAAAAAGCTGCAGCTCTCCCAACATTCAAAGCAGATGGGATTTCAGTGTGTGTGTGTGTGTGTGTGTGTGTGTGTGTGTGTGTGTGTGTGTTGTGCGTGCGTGCGTGTGTGCATGTGCGTGCATGTTTCAGACAATGTTTGAGGAATGCAGCCATTTCCAGACCCCAGTAGTTAAGTCTTTTAGGTTATGTAGCTGCAGTGTGACCCAAACCGCTCCGGTTTAGCCTGAGAGGGTGATGTTTTCAACCACTGTGAATATAACACACACACAAGCATATACACACATACACAGATAAACACAAAATAGTGAATACATCAACAGCTACTGCTTATCATAAGATATGATAGAAGATTTCTGCAGCACTCATTTAAATTGAATCCAGATTTCCCATAATGCCCTGAGCAAAGGAAATAATTGCAATTGGACTGCATAAAAAGATCTGAATAAAACTGTCTTATCTGACATAGGCTTTTTATATTCAATCCTATACCTAACATTTACAAGAAAGGGTTTTTGAATGTATAGATGGCATTTTTTTTTATTTTGACCAGTTTGCCCATTTCACATTTTCTGCATAAAAATAATAGAATTTGAAAGAAATGTTGTCAGTAGTTCATAGAATGAAAAATCATAATTTTACCTCAACACAAACTATAAATAGTTAATATGCTATAAATTTCCTAATAGAAAACTCCCTTATTGAATGTAAGTATACAGTAGGTCAGCTTACCTCATGAGCTTGTTAACCTCTTGAAATAACACTGATGACAAAAACACAGGAAGGAATGGAGGAAGAAATTAACAATCTGAACAAACATAGATGTTTATTTGTGTCTGTTTCCCCTTTCCCTTCATTTACATAGTTTAAACATTTTTTTTTCAGTCTCTTCATTTTTTTACTCTGAATACCTTAAAATCTATTTAAAATGTATACTTAATTAATAAATAAATTACATATAGGAATTTATAGTCTGTTTGATATTTGAACTTTGTAACAATGAAAATTGTAAAAAGTGTGATATAAATAAAGTTGACTTGACATAACGTTACTTAATGTCTCCCAATGTATGTAAAATTTCCCAGCCACTTAGACGTAATGTTAGTTTAATGCAAGATCGTATACAGTATCACAGTGATTGAATGAAGCAGCCAAACAAAGGCCTAGTCTTCTTTGCATTCTTGTTTCTGTCTCTCTATCCCTGATAAACATCTGAGGTTCAGCTGGAAAAGGTACAGCATCACTGAACCTGCACTTAGCAGTCCAGATCTGGTTGGGAAGAAGGAGATCTTTACACAAAGTGCAGAAAGCAGAACTAAGGCACAATCTCTCTAATTAATCCATCCCAATCTCTCCTAATAGCTAGGAAAAAAAGAGTTGTTTTTGTAAAATATTGATATATTCTTCATCAACATAAGCGATGTTAACCTAAGAGATTTCCTGCTCCCAGTTACAAGTTTTTAACCAAGATGTGGATGGAAGTACATTTACATTTAGCAGACGCTTTTATCCAAAGCGACTTACAAAGAGTTTAGGAGCAATAAGCGATATGTCATACAGGAGCCATAATACATTAAGTGCCGATACAGAATTACTGGTTTCAACAAAAGCTAGACCACTACCTGTTGAGATAAAGGGTTAGTGTTTTTTTACAATTGGCAAGTGATTTTTTTCTTAAAAAGTTAATACTAGTGTCTTTAAAATATTTATGATATCAAACAATTGTTTAAGTAGTTTTGTTTGACTATGGTGAGAAAATCTTGCTCTCAAACCTGAACACACACAATGGTTTGGAAATTATATTTCTTTAATATCTTACATGAAAAACATAAAAACATTTCATACAAAAAGAATTCGAAATAGATAGAACTTCAATGAATATTTTTTTAAGTAGGGATGCACCGACACCAGGATCAGTATCGGGCCCGATACCAAGCTCATGTACTCGTATAAAAGATACCAAAGACCAATACCTCATGTGACATACCTGAAAGAACTGACTGAAATTTGTGCTTTGAAAGTTTGTGACAGGCACAAGACATAAAATTAGGTATTTTCTCATAATGTGTTTGAGGAGGAGTTGTTCTATTCTATTTTACTTAGTTTCAGTGTGTTGTGCTTGGAAAATTGCCACCTAACAAAAAAAGCAGAGGTACAGGCATCGGTATCAGCAAATTCTGGAATAAAAATATCAGTACTTGTCCTCGGCCTATGAAAATGACATTGAGCATCCCTATTTTTAAGAAAAAAACAATGATACCAAAAAATAAACTAATATTGCATATTAACATTTAAACGATCTAAAGAGCTCACTGAATTTCCCTCTCCCTCAGTTATGAATAAATAAGAAGGAAATGATATTTTCCTATTAAGTTCACTTGCCTTTTTTCTCTTTTGAATAATGAATGTCTAATGGAATAGCCAAGAGAATTATAATTCGGCCTATTAATTCAACATATTTTTTTAAGGATTACATTAAATTTCTCAATTGTTCTTGCATATAATATTTAAATCTCCAATCAGGGAGCTGTGGATAGAGAACAAAGTATTGTCAGTTCAAAGAGATAGACTCTAAACGCTTTGAGCTATGCATGGACGTCTAATCACAATGAATTAATAACAATGATATAAACAACAGCTTAGTTTAAGTAGTCAGACAAAGGCATTCAGTAACATAAACAGCTAATCAGAGACAGCAGTCCATATTTGGTCAATACCTCTATCGTTTGAAATTTTTAGCAGACTCTTATAGCAGAAGCCTATTACTGCATAACACAAGCAGACACAAAGAAACACACTCTGCTCGCCCTCCCATCAACCTGAAAGGAGGGGCAGACATGAGTATTGGTATGAATAAGTTCAGAGCCTTTTTTCCTGGTTGTCCTATAAAATTACCATATGAGACACTATTTACTCCCTGACAAATTTCCAGTGTGTTTCCATGAAAGTTCAGTCTATCCGTATGATGGTACAAAATTAAAAGACTCCCTTACTTGTTGCATGCAATTAAGCCGGCATGAGAGACAGCGAGGGCAGTTGAACATTTCATACAGGCAGTAATTAAGCTATAACTATTAGAAAGTGCTGTCCCTGAGGAGCCAATTACTTGAAAAGCTCTCATCACACGCAGGATATATACAAACAAATCCTTCAAGCACAAAGTCAGTCTTTAAACATTAAAAGGGATGAATTCAGGAAGCCAAACCAATCAGTTTGATGTAGCTAATTGCTAAATAAGAGAGCAGTAGACCAACTGTATTAGATAATTATGACACCGACACATACCTCAAATAGAGTAAGAGTGAGGGAGTGAGTGAGAGAGAGAGAAAGAGAGAGAGAGAATATACATAACTATATCTTCAGAGGTGTATGAAGACTTTACACAGACTTTATGTTTTTACTACATCAGAATGAGTTATTTCGTTACACCACGGGTCCCCTTACATGGGATTCGCCATGTAGTTTCTACGGTAGACCTAAATGGACAATTGCTCAGGAGCGTATTCCGTAAATGCGTTCTCTCATTCGAGAAAGAACTGAAAACATGATGACATCTTAGTCCTCTCTCAGCCTCCGTAATGCTTATCCGTAGTAAGTCGTTGGCTGTGATTAATGCTGCAAAAATTACACAATAGTCCGTCAAAATCTTTTTAAACCCATTATGGGTTTTTCATATGGTCACATGTTCTGGTCCTGTCCGGAGATATCTCAATTTTGGAAAAGTATTTTCAGGCTTTACTTTCACACTTTTGAAAAAGAGATTTATATTGATGTCGATTTAGCAAAATTTGGATGTTCAGACCAGGCTCTAACTTGGCTGCAATCTCAATAACTCAATAACTCAATAAGTTTTTTTTAAATGGTTAGCTGAAATGATTTCGGCCCATCAAGCTTGCAAGGCTACGTTTTTCTACAGTGGACAGATAAAGGATGTTTGACAAAATATGGGGGTCCTTCCTCAGGTCTACTTTAAAGATGTCCTTGCTACTGTGCTGCTAATGTGTCAATTGATTTTGTTTTTCCTCAGTTTTTTCGTTTTTTCCCCCCTTGTCATTTCCTAGGTTCTTCTGATTGTGATGTTTGATTACCTTCATGAATATTTGGTGCATGTTTGGGGGGAGGTGAATGGTTGGTATGGGTTAACCATTCTGGTTATATTGTATATATACAGTTATGAAGTGTTACGTTTTTATAAAAGGAAATGGTTTTACAAATAAAGTAAAAACATTACAGGTTTTTAATTTCATGGTGTGTTTGGTGTCTGTGAAACCCCAACATCACCTAAATGATAACTTTAAGATTTTACTTTTTAAATGAAACCCACAAGTGATACACACAGGGTCAAAGCTTCAATATTTTTTGCCTATTGGCTTTGAATGGGTCAGAAATAATAGGGCAATTTAAGAGTATTATTTTAAACCATACTACAAGAGTTAAAATAATACTAGCAATTCTTCATATTTATATCCAAAAACTGATTACAGATGCACTTTGAATATTGGAGTGGTTTTACTTAATTCATTTACCTGAATAAAGCTGATTCAATGGCTGTGATTGACTAACATTGAAATGCTGTGAGATTAAATGGAAAAGAAGGAAGAGTGAATATTGAAAAGGAATCAGAGTATACACAACAACAGTGGAAAACCCTTATTTGGTCAGTTTAACAAGCTGATCGTTTCAATTCTGTAAACGAAGCTATATTTGAAAAAAATCAACAAATGCATTTGTTCCTACATTTGTACTTAATCTACCAAACCTATCTATTGCAAAACCACCTCCTCACACTCTTCGTACTGCCTTCAGCCATTCAGTATTTTGAATTGTAATACAGTCATACATTCCATCAAAAGTCACCACAGACAGTGTGATTTTCCAGAGAGAGCCTGCGCGTTCTGTGATGTGTTTCTATGGCATTCCCGTCTGCGAGCATCTCAATGAGACAGAGGCAAAAACAAAGCCGCCTAAATCCCATTTGGTTTGGAGGCTGCGAATATGGAAGCGAACCAACTCCGCAGCTAATACAGCTAATAGGATGTTCCACTCTAAATAGGAGCTCATGGTAATACCAGCATTTTCATTCAGGCTGGAAATTGTAGTTTCAAATTACAGTTTAATGCTTCAGACTTTTATTTGGAAAAAACGGCATCGCGGCAACACAAATATTACCAGCGCTGCTGAACAGTGTCCCTGTTTCCTATTGTTAGCCAATTACTGTGCAATCTCTTTCTTCTGACTGAATAGCTCACTGTTAGCAAATAATGAAAAGGCAATTATGGCAAAGCTGTGTTCACATTACGCTCTTCATTTTGCGTGCTGGTGTAATTATTGTCAATCCTAGAGGCTTACTGTTGCATGCAAGAGGCAGCAGGGAAGAAAATGAAGAGGGCTGGTGCACGGAAAATTAGAAATGTCACAGTACCTTTTATATCAAGTGCTGCTAGATCTCTGCACCTAAGCATATGGATCCGTAATGCATGTGCACATTTACTTGACACAGACAGAGGAAAAGAATGTGCGTGTGCTGTTTGTATAGCCATTATATATGAACACACATGTTTATACATTTATATGCATTTGGTGAGTTAGCACCTTTATGTCTTATAAGTGTCACACACATAAACGTCAAGAAGTATGTATCGTGTGTGATGTGTACATATATTTCTCAAGCAAAATATTATTGGAGAAGAGACAATAAAAAAGTGTGACATGAATGGAAAGAGGTTAACGTTTTAGAAAGGTGCCCGCGGCCTTCAAACATACAGTTAATCAATGTTTTACTGAGTAGAAGCAGGGCAGCACCGAAACATCAGCGAGGCTCTTTGATAAGGGGCTAAGATATGAAACACGCAGGCAGCACTGGCAATGTCTCGCAAGAGCACATCTGGGTTTGGGGGTTGGATATATTTTGTCAATACTCCTGCACGCATCTTTGACAAATCAAAGTGAATAAACAATGTTGTGATTCTATGCGGCACGTCACGAGATAGAAGGCAGGAACACTAACACAATTCAGACTGAAAAAAGTCTCAAGGTCAGACTTTAAACACTTGAACGACACCATCGCAAATACATCTTCAAATTCACCCTGACATTCTCCAACCTGCCAAGCACGATTAGAACCGTTTTTTGAAAGTTTAGTTTTTACCTCTTTGCCTTTTTTGCATGAGACTCGCTGCTGCGCTTTTGGTGTTTAACAAGGTTCTTTAAAGACAGTGCAAGGGAAAAGTGTATTTCTTAAGAGAAGCATGATGTGCTCGCTCTTTCTTTCCCTCGCACACACACAAACTGCCAGTTCTAGTACAGAAGGCTGTCAGATTCAGACTATCATCGCTCACATAATAGCAACGTCTGGGAGTCTCTCCACCAAAGCTGTAAAGGCAACATCACACTGGCTCCTGAGAAAAATATCTCTTTTAACTTTCAAAACTCCTTAACTTCTGAAAGCGCAGTGCTGGTTTAAGCTGCCGCTCAGTCGGTGAGCGAGCGAGTGAGTGAGAGAAACGCTTAAACAAGGCAATCATTACGGTTTACTTGTGTGTCACTCTGCCAAACAAGCGAGCAGTTGTGTTTGACGTCAGACGACTGCCTGAAATTGTACTTTGTTTTGAAGCCTCGTGGCTGTGAGGTGAACTTACCCAGCAAGCAATCAAAAGCAAAGATGCTAATTTACATCTCTGCTTGATACTGCCTGCTACTGAGCTCCCAAAGCAAAATGTTTTGATTTTGTCATAAAGACACAAAGTGAGTGAGACAGTCAGGGCATCAATCACAGGCAATTTGAGCATGTTACTCTTTCTCTTTCTTTCCTCGCACTGTGTTGGTCTTTTTTTAACATTTGTGACATGACACAAATACAGAAACAACAGGGCACACGCTGCACCCAAATCCCATCTTACCTCACAAAAACCTTTGTTGGAATGTTTTTTTTTTGAGGTGAAGAATTAAACTAATAAACTATAATTTCATTTATCATCAATTTACGTTACAGAATGTGGCGCGTGTGTTTGACTACAACATTACAACACAGTTTATATTTCTGTCAGGGAGAGATGCATACACAGTAATATGAATAAAGCTTACATTATAGCCTATAACTATAAATGAGTCATATATAAAAGCAGCTGTTCAATATTCTTTATTAAAAGAACCCCAGGAGCCACTAAAATACAGCAGACATGAAATAAGAGGTAGAAATAATGATATCATTGTTTATGATGTGTGTAGCGCTGATCTAAATGTATAACAAAATTGTAAATGCTAAATCTATAAAATCTAGATATTTCGTAGGCTATAAATTAAGTATATATTGTTATATCATCAACTAAAAAATATTGCAAAGAATTAAAACTTCTAGAAGATCTGACAGGAACCACACAGTTCCAGTTTCATCCCAAAAGTCAGATTTTCGACCCACTTTCCCCTCTGTTCATTCTCAGCTACAGCAATCCAGAATTCATTGACTGTTTTTTTTTCAGTAATATTATCAGAGTGGCAGCACTGTACTTCAGATGGGTCTACAGAAAGGTAGAGAGGTGATGGTTTGGGCCGGAGGGAGGGTAAAGTAAAGCCAAAGACAACACAGCCTGGTCCCTACAGCAGCAGGACATTTCCTCCCACAAACGTCTGATCTGAGATCAGGCCTAATCACACCTTTAAACATGAGAAGGAGCCGCTCGACGGCATGCATGCATTAACCACCAGGGGGGAAGAAAGCCAAACATACATGAAGCTAATGGCTGAAGAGGGCAAGAGTATGTCTTATGTGTGTGTGCGCTCCCACATCGACTGGATTTCAGGGGGCTCCCGCGGTTATATCCTGGACTGGTAATTAAGCTTACACTCTTACACACTGTAAACAGACACACCGACCAAATCACTGCATGCACCCAAGCACAGATCCACATGCAAACAGAAAGAAGATTGGACAGATTGGAAGTGCGGGAGGGGGTAAAGTCCTGTACTAAAGAGCTCCTGTCTAATTGGTTTGGGTTAATTGGTATTTTTACAGCAATCACAAGAGAGCGGGACACCATGCTTGCACATTAAACACACATCCAGACCCCCCACACACATTACTGAACCTTCGAAAACAGCTAAAGGTCATTAAAGCATACCCTTTAAATTTATTCCCTCCTGAATACCAGTTAGAGGAATCCCAGCTTTTCGCTAAAACATTAATGCACTAATTGACAGGTGAATATTTCAAATGAGAAATATCTGGTTTTCACATTTTAAAAACTACAAGAGAAGAAAACATATGTATAATTATTCAGGTCTAATTAGAACAGATATGAAAAAATATGGAAATATTCTGAAATAAAAGTTGCAATAGCATATTTGGCTCCCACAATAAAATCATAATCAAATTATTATTGTGATCATTTCTCATTTAAAATATTGACCTGTCAATCTTTTTAAGCGAAAAGATGGATTTTTCCAATTACTGTAGTTCATCAATGTACATCTTAATGAACATTTTGCAATAATGCCATATATTCAATGTACACTACCGGTCAAAAGTTTCGGGACACTTGACTGAAATGTTTCTCATGTGTGCTAAAATGTCTGAAATTAGTTTTGTAGACAAAAATGTCATGGTTTTTCTGTGATAAAACTAACATTTTAAACTAAAAAATGTTTTTAAAATGGATTACTTTGACTAAATGATATAAAAACAGCCAATAAGAGCACAGAATAGATGGGAAGTTCTTAAATATTGTTTATAAAGCATCTCAGGGTGAGACCTCAATAAGATGCTTCATAAAAAGACAAGAAAACGTTTCTGCAAATTCTAGTCAAAAGATTTTTTATTTTTTGTTTGTTTGTTTTATGGTAACAACATAAATCCCATTGTTCCCTTTGTTTTATCTCATCATTTTAATGATTTCATTATTTTTCTTAAATTTAGGGAACTATGAACACATAAGTGAGTAAGTGTCCCAAAACTTGACCGGTAGGCTATTTCAAGTTATATGTATACAGGTATATGTTTTTAATAATTTATTGCACCTTTGTGTTTATTAATATCTATGTAAATAAGCATTTAATGCAACATTACAAAACTGTAAAAAACTGCTACAGAAATAATTCTGTATAGAATATTAATGTAATTCTCAGTTCTACTGTCATCATCATTGTTTAAACGCTTACTCTCTTCATCCTGTCTCTTTTTTCTAGTGTATGGATATGTCAGTAAGTCGGTCTTCCAAGAAAAGCACAGCTATCCTTACTAAAAATACAGCACGGGGCACATGGAGCATTAGCAGCATCTCTGTGATGTTAAGAAATGTAAAGTTGAGTTTCGGCACTGTGGGACACAGAGGAAGTGCCACCTGTTCTCCAGATATGACGGATTCATTGACTGTTTAAAATAAAGGGGGTGGAAAGAATGAAAGGGTTTACTGTCTTCCTGTGGCACAACTTCAGAAGACTGGGTGTATTTTTAGTTTCTAATGTAGAGCAGCCAGTACTCTGTCTGAAAAACCATCGAGCCAGATGTCTCCATAGCGATAAAGGATGCGAGATGAAGAAGTCCGGCACAATGACGTACCGTGTATCAACAGGCGAACGGGTTTAAATCAACCAGCAAAGGGGTAAGATTAGGTGAAGTGTGTTTAGTATACCTTTTTATAAACAACACACACAGATACATATACCCATAATCATTATATAGACACATGCACACACATAAAATCATGCTAACATTTTCCTTTCATCAGGAGCCTAATATGTCATTCTTCACTAATATTTATATTTATCACGAAGGTATTATTACCAAAGTAACTTACAAAAAACTCAGTGTGGGTCCAGACTACCCTCATAACAAAGCATTTTTAATTCATTATTAATTGATAGAGACTTGTATATGCATGAGCATGTAGTCTTACAATAAGTGTAAAAATATGTCAGCGCTCACTCAAGGAGGTCTGCTTTGAGCTGGCTCAGCTTGTGTCTGTTTGTGCATGCAAGTGTTTTGATGTGTAAGTCATTATGCTTTCAATAGCCCTTTGTTTGGCTGTGTGAAAAATCATTTAGAAAGGGCAGTCTGGATTGAGACGCCATGTTTATGTTGCAATCAGATCTGAGCAATGAGACACAGGAGGCAGGCTAGCTGTGTGTGCTATTTATTCTCTCTTTTCCTCACTCACTATTCCCAAGAGCGCTCAAACAAATAGCACACATACACACACACACACACACACACACACATGTATACATACTCGTGTCCAATACAAAACATCCCGATATAGATATGCCCATTAGTAGTCCATGTCTATGTGAGATTGGGTCTGAAACAGAAATAGAAAACATCATTAGAAGCCTTCGCAGCAATGCCGTAACATAAGAGCAATATGACAATTCCCCTAATAAATAACTATATATCATCAATATATTGTTTAAGTTTTAATAATAGTGATAAGGTAAAAGAATGCAAAATGCAGTGGTACACACAAACATACATTCTAGTTTTCTTATGCAGTTTTAATATGTAAACAATAGCAATAAACAAAAATATTTGCATTGACACTATATATTGTTCCCCATTCTGTGATGTCATGACATATGACACATGACATACTAAACACAGAAAGTCAACTAAGAGACGGTAGAGTAAATGGAGGGGTGTGTCAGTCTCTCTCTCTAGTTAAGGGTCTGCTCTGTATCCAAGTCAAAGCAGTGAACTTGGCACAGCCATAAATTCGGACGCCCCTTCATCAGAGCAGCCACTGGACTCTGCCATAAGTCATCTGCACTTGCACACACTCTCTCACAAACACATACACACCAGGAACAACTGGGTCCAACCATAACTCACATACACTCTCAGAGGTCTTTAGATCCCTCTCAGAGGTCATAAACCACATTCTCCCTCTCACACTCAACAGAGGTATGTGGGGGTTCTAGTTTGAGGTCAGGTGATGGAGCTCTCAGGGTGATATACTGACACCCAGTCTCTCTAACTGGGATAATGAGTCACAGAGTATGAAACAGAGCCCAACTTGTTATTTTTTCATTTTGACAAGAAAAACTGCTCTCAGACGTCAGGTGATATTTATGGGTATCAGCAGTCAAACAGAGGTTATGGACACAAAACACAAATGGGGCACTAAAGAGAGTGCAATGGGAAGAAATATGCATCTCTTTTATCAAAGATGTTGATTATTTCTTACTTATTTTAGTGGGCAAAATTTGTAAGCACTTAAAATATATATATATATATATATATATATATATATAAAGCATTAATGCACACCACCACAAAACATCAATGATACATATACGTATATTTACCATATTTAGCACTATGTTACATTAATACACAAGCATGTGCACATGTGTGTGTTGCATCATCAGCATCATATCTCCTTCCATCTGTGTGACCAAGCAGTGTACTGCAATCTTTTGCATATACATGTGTGGGTTTGTGTGCGGGTTTGCACAGAACTATTGTGCAGGTGGAGCAGGTAATGGAAACTGAAGGAAAAGTGCAATACAGTTGAGTAAACATGCAGATTCACTCAGTAATGGAGTCTATATCGCGCGCACACACACACACACACACACACACACGCACACACAGACACAAACAACTTCATGCATGCACACACAAACATGCAGACTGTTACTTGGTAATGGAGTCTATCAAACTCACTCTCCTCAAGGCTCACACACACAGCCTGAGAATTAAATACTCATCTAGGACTCCCAAGTGGACTGCCACAAGCTTAAATCCTGACTCTCTGTCTTAAACAGCTCTGGGACTCAGTGTGCTCTCCACAGACAAGGAAGTGAGAAAAAGAGAGAGAAAGGGAGAGAAAATGAATCCATTTACACAATAATAAAAATTCATATATCTAATAGAAAATCATTGTGTGTTTACATGCAGAGCTCCAGAGGAAATAGAAGTGTCTGTGTAGAATCCTGCATATTAATGACAATCACATACTGTCTGCCCACAACCACAGCAGCGACAGAGTACTAGTAGATACGCCTATGTGTCAACATACTGTATAATGTGTACATGGACATTTTTAAATGACATTATATAGTTCAGGTTCAACTTGATTGTATAATAGACTGGTCACTCTTCATTTATTTATTTTTAATAAAGTGCAATGCCCTTTTTGCCTTTTGCTAATTTCATGAAGGGAGGTGCAAGGGGATGGCATCCCCCTCGTTGAAGAAAATGACCAAAAGCATCCTGTTTGTAAAACCACCCTTACCATCACAATTATAATTATTATAATACAAGTTTTATAATGCCAATCCTCTCTTTATATGGATTAGGTGGAAACGTAATCCATATTTTATCTAAAAAAAAATCATAACTATTATTCAGACTGTCTGTCTGTAGGTTTTGCAAATGATTCGCCAGAATAGGAGGAGAAAAGTGTCTATCTAGCATTTGATGTGAGTCATAGCAAATACTGTCATAAATAGCCACTGCAAAGTGCTTTATCTTTTAAAGAACGGGTAACATGCTATGTCATGCATTCTTACTTCATTACACTATTGAACAAGCTGGCTTCTCATGCTTAACATGGTCAACTTATTAAAAAACGAGTTGGACATATGACGTAGTATTTCTGTGCTTGAGTATTCGTAACAGGGATCCTATTCCTTTTATTGGGCAATTCTCCCAGAAAACCGTGGCAAGGCGTCCATGCACCAACCGACGAGCATAGCAAGACCCGCTTATCAAGATTGGGTGTTCTGCATCAAGATTGGCTGCGCTGTGTCTCTCTTTTATAAATTTGATTAATCTAACAGAATATTCTACGAAGATATGATGTTTGCAATACTACTGTATACGTTCTCAAGATTAATAAGAAATTTGCAGAAACTGCGTGTGTTACCTGATCTTCAAAACATGAGATTTTGACCAAATGTCAGAATAACCTGAGCCCATACAATAAACGTTGTAAGTTTATTAGAACGTGATGGCCTTGCACAGGGACATTAAGCGCTACATAATGTACTAGCATACTTCATAAGACTTTTACAACTTGGTCTTTTAGATCCACTGATGCCCACATAAAGCATTTTATAATGATTTGATGCATCTATTTACTGACTCCAATGTTATATTTACTGGTCAAAGTTTATGTGACATGGCATACTGTGGAGCAATGATGCTGAAAAGTCACCAAGGGAATAACATTAATAAAATATATTCAAAAATAGAAAACTATTACATTATATTTCATCTATTAAATTTGGATGGCTCATATTTTGTAGAATACATCTTGTAGTTCTAATCAATCTTAATATTTATTAAATTAAACATAATTTGTAATTCTTGTTTAAGGTTTACTACGGGACATACACTTCCCCAACACCAAATAAATTTGACCCCTCCATCCCCCTTGAATTGTTTTACAATTCGACCACTGATTATATATAGTGTAGTGTATATGTCCAGTGAACTAATAATATGATGCAATTTTTATTATTGTTAGAACAGCAAAATAGCATTTTTTGTCAATTCACAGTATTTCATGTGTTAATAATTATTACTGATTATCCAAACGCTGAATTAAAAGCTGAACTAAGTAGCCTGGTGAAAGCCTTAGCATTGCAGGATTACTTGAGTTACCGTGCACAAAGATATGCAAAAGCCATTGTCCATGCATGCATATTGCTCGAAGGCAAAAAATAAAATAAAGAACATGTTTAAATGGTGTGAGTGTGTCTGGAAAAGAACCCAAACATCCAAAGCCATACGCAAGAGTGTGGACAGTATAGGTCACATGCAGAGAGACATGGGTCACGCTCAAATTGTCCATCAGTCAGACAGGCAGAACTGATTTAGATGCTAAATAATGTTTTAGATATTCAAAAATTCCATATATATGCGAAAGGCTCCAGTGAACACTGAGGCGGACCTATCAAAGAGCCCCTCACCACCACTAACACTCCAAGAACTCGGTTCAAAAAGCATCTTTGTGTCTGCTAAATTCTTAAACCCACATCCACTCAAGTGAAATACATTTATGTAATCTGCTATCCGGTACCTCAGTGATGACGTCTTTTTGTAGGCTAACCCGGAAGTAAGTGCCGCACTGGCTCCCTTGACCGAAAATCTATGCATTTTTCCCATAGACTATTGGAAGGTCGCAAAAATAAGCTCTGTGATTAACAAAGGTATATGATGTTCACACGTCTTGTCTATCAGGAGAATCTTAACAAATTAACACCACATTTGTAACTTTGAAGCCGAAATAAAATTTGCAGATGAAAAAGCTAACGTGATGCTATAAACAGACTAAACTTAAAGTCCCCGTAACCGGAAGTTGCGATCGTTTCTACTTCCGTATTCTGACACATTTCCAAGTGAAAAGGAATTTTGAAGGAGAAAATTTGTGGGCGTGGCTTGTGTTTTTCAATGGCAATTTGTTTAATGAAACTGCCTGCACTGGGACTTTAAGGTCGCTCAATATCAACGTAACCACCACCAATTGCCAGACAACTTTTTCAAACTTTATAAAAAAATGTGTTTCCAGGTATGTAACTACTGCCTGAATGAATCCGCATTAAGAGATTTGTGCCCATGTTATATTATTTGTGAGCTTCATAATCGCGATTAAGACTAACGTCCCCGCCGTTTTTAAGACACAATAAGGTTTCAAAAAATCACAAGTGGGTTATAATTTGTGTGTTTTATGTCATAGAATGAAATGTAAAAATATTTAGAGGTTTTGTTTACCACAGACCTTTTCGGGCGATTTACCAGAAACTCATTCAAAAAACCCATATACTTTGGAGCGATGGAACCAAAAGCCTTAAAATGCTAACTCGCTTCAGGGTTTGCAAACAAAAATACGTCATCTCTGAGCCTCCCTAGTAAGTGTACAGATAACATTTACCTAAATATAAAGTGACACGTGCAAGGCTAAAAAAAGGAAACAAAATGAATACATAATTCATGTAAGGTGTGTGTTGGTCTCAGAGTACATGAATCTTAAAGAGGTGTGCATTGAGACTTAAACTGGAAGTTTAAGGATGTGAGGGCTGCAATTCCCATAATACCACAAACCTGTATCTGTTGTGTATTACAGAATGCAAGAACAATCCAAACAGATCCCTTTTCCTAGAACAATTATTTATTTTAACATACGACTGTGGCTTCACTAAAAAAATCATAATAAATACATAACACTTAAAAGATTACTTTATAAAGGCCCTCCTAATCCAGAAAATGCACACTTAAATGTTAAAAAACATATGTGCAGGTTGTAAAGATATAACGCAAAGTGCACTCAATCAAAGAGAGGATGTTTTCAGATTTTATAGATATGATGCGTTTGTCCCGTGTATTGTCAAGTATAAGAACAATGTGCATGTTGTAATGACGTAACGCAAAGTCCATTCATTTAAAGAGAGCATGTTTTAGGTTTTTAAGGATAAAAACAATGTCCACGTTGTAAAGACACAACGCAAAGTGCACTCCCTCAAATCGAGCGTGTTTTCAGTTTTTAAACAAATAATCGATTGTCTTATGAACTCCCACTTCTACAAAACAATGTGTGGTTTTTAAAGATGGGACAGTGTTTCTCATTAGCTTAATGACCATTCTCTTCAATTTTGTTGTTGGAAGCACCAGCTCACACAGCCCTGCGCTTTCTGCTAAAAAGGGGGCGGAAACCAGCAGTTCATTTGCATTTAAAGAGACACACAACAAAACAGCCTGTTTTTCCTCGCATGAAAAAATGGACATGTAGGGCACAACATTATACAAGATCTGTGGTGTATTGTTAGCTGAAACTTCATAGACACATTCTGGGGACTCCTTAGATTTATATCACATGTTGTAAAAGGGCTACATTTGCGTGCCTTTTATAAATGAAATCAAAAAGACAGGAAGTCCATGATTTGACCAGAGGCAAAGAAACATAGTGCACAAATGGACTTTTAGAATCAAACCCATCTCCTTACACAGCCGTCCATTCCAGGTCTGTACACGCATGATAAAAAGAAGCAGATGATATGCGCCACTCCAAAATGCACAAATAAGATTTCAAGGGTCAGGTCAACAGTTTTTAAAATGTTTGACTTGTTGTGGAGGTACAAATGATAACATTTACATAAACCCCAATTTATTAAACACGATCCAAAACATTATGTCACGGTTTCACAGACAAGGCTTAAGGCTAGTTCTAGACTAAAAGGGATTTTGAGCTGTCTTAACTGAAAATAACTTGCCCTGACAAATCTTAAAATATGTCAGTGCCATTGTTTTGTCTCAAGGTGCACATCAGTAAGTTTTACTCTAAGGTATTTTAATAAAAGCGACTTAAATACCCTAAATTTTAAGGCATAGTCCTGACTTAGGCTAAGCCTCGTCTATGAAACCAGGCCTAAATATTTCAAGCTTTTAGTTAATATCAGATAAACAATACAATTATGACCATACACATACGGACCATCAAATAATTCCAAGTCAAGATATTTGTATGAATTTAGACGGCAGAGGTGAATCGATGTTGATCTAAAGCAATGTGATGTTGTGTCGGCCAGACTGATTGAGCGAGTAGTAATGTTGACGGACAACCAAATTCTTGTGATCTGACCCCAAAGACAAAGGTTTAATAATAAATATAGCAGTGTCTGGATTAAAAGACACCACTATGCATTTTTAATGTAAATGTGGGTCTGCATGCTGTTAAATATGAATGATCTCAACTCAGGTTGAATGTGTGAGCGATAGTGCTTCTGTGAACGCTAGGACTTAGTGTGTTCAACCAGCCATAATGTAATATGTGGATCTCAGAAGTTCAGTGTAAGGAATGTCTTTGGTCAATCACAAGGCTCATGGTCCCCTGAACTTCTGCAACACTCCTGTCTTCACAGTCTGCTAGTTTAAAGGTGCTCCAACTTTATATCTACTTGGTTTGTGAATTTAAATCACACATAGTGAGACAGAAAGAAAGAAAGATGGTCAACCGTTTTCCAGTTTTATTTACGCCCTGTTTCTGCCACTGGTTGGCAGGTACTGATGGTGTGTGTTGCGAGTAGAGCCCTGGGACGGGGCTGAAAGGGGTTGGAAGGGTAATGCTAGGGCTATCACATTAACCTGACTGGAGCTCCTCTAATAGGCACCGTGGCTTAAATTGATATATCAATTTACTACCCTCCTGCAGGACTTCAAAAGCCTGCAGTCTTGTTCCCTTAGCCTTTAGCCACCCCACATCAATCTGCCTGTCTACACTGCATGATCATCTCACTGGTCCACAGGACGCTGCCTAGCCAATCACATGACCTGTTTCAACCAGAACACTTTTCACTAGCCAATCGGAAGAGGGTCAGGAATGCAATATCAATTTCATATCTCCAATTGGTTGAATCAACACTTCAAAAGTAGCAATAGATTTGTTGATTGATCTCAAAATGTGAATTGTCACCAAACCCTGATGATTTGGCAAATAGTATGTTTCATTTAACTTAATTATCCACAATCTTACAAAACCGGAGCTCATGTACATTTTTTCAAGACCTCAACCGAGTGTAAACAGGAACAAAAAGGTTGTACATTTGTTTTGACATGCACCTGTGAGCTGTATTTGTGTTAGCAAGACATTTACAACAGCTGAGATAGAATCAGATCTTCACAGTTAGCTCCAGACTCTGTTCTTTTACACAGAATCAAACAACTCGTCTTCCTAGCACAAGCCCTAGAGGGCCGTGATGTCATATCCAGTGTAAAACCTCACTGATGACTGACACGTGTTTCCCATGGAGAGACAGACACTCACATACGCACACACAAATCGAAGGAGGCTTTGTTATGTCTGACATCTCCTACCTTATGCTAACCTGTTTTGTCAAAACAATTCCCACAGAAATTAGATGACACAGATTCTGAAAGATAAGAGACTAAATCTGCCAGAACCAAACCAACACTGACAAACACCTGCATGTAGCTTGCACGCATTGCTTTTGCTGCGCGTATCTCTTAACATATGGAAACAAGAGTTGGGGATGAGCTCTTCCTTTCTTTTATGAAGCTGCGATTAAAATGAAGCACTTATAGCTTGTTTCTATGCACTAACGTATAAAGGGGTTACACAAAAGAGATACATTTTCCAAAGATGTTCATTACTAATGTTAAAAAAGCAAGACTCAATAGAGTTGACAAAGAGAGAGCCCTCTGGCTGGGTGAAATGACATCTGAGGAAGAAGTCTAAAAGAGGAGAAAGAATTGTGTTGTCAAGTGAGGCTCTACCTGATCAGACACAGGGAAAAAGTAACAGCAAATATTCAAGGAAGAAAGGGAAGCGTTGAAGAGGTTGAAAGAGATTGAGAGTCTTGAGGGAATGTGAAAGAGAGAGGGGGAAAAAGGAAGAGGGTCAAAAACAGATGAGATCCATGAATACAGATCAGCTGGGATGTGAGAGAATTTTACAGCAGCTATTGTCTGTCACTCGCCCTGTATGTGTGTGTATGTGATCACTATTTCTTTCCATGATGTGTTTCGCTTTAAACTGAAGTAACTACCCAACAAAAATATGCTTTTTTATACTTTACTCAGTCTGTCTTGAACAGATACATACACAATCTCGTCCTATTCAAACCCACAGACAGCAAATACACACCCACTTTCCCTGCTGTCATTGGCTGTCAGGTAGTGCCCTTGCCAAAAGATGACAAGTCTTCAAACTACATCAAATAATTTATTTTCTTATTTGTTGCAAGATAATGACAGCAACAAGCAGCTCCAATACAAAGCGGATTATGCTTCTTATTATTTTTGTTTAGATGGAGCAATGGATTTTGTTTGTTTCCTGTGCATTTCTGTGCAATGTTAATGACCATTGTAATGAAGGTCTGACTCCAGCTTTAATCAACATATGTGATGGAGGCAACATTTACATCCTAATGTTCGATCGTTGTGAGCAGGTCCAGAGTTAACAAACGCAACCGCATGCATATACAGTACATGCAAACACACACCGCTCAGCCCTGAATGAAATTAGTTAAGTGCTAAAACAGCTGTGGCAGGTCATTTGTTCAGCAAACACACATGCACAAACTAACCTCACTTTAATGTAAACGACCAAGACCACCCAAGCCAACCACAGGTTTAGAACAGATTTAGACCAGATGAGGAAAAGTAAACTCAGCTGACTGATGCTTTCTCTACTCTAACAAAGCACTGAACAACACACTGTTATAACCCTAAAAAGGATAAGAAACACCATCGCATTAGCGTTAACTATTTTTGTAATTAGATGCAAAGGAAATATAATACAATGGTGTTATAAAAGTTTAACATTTTTCAAATGAAAATATAAAATACTACATAATATAATATAAAGAATATTTGGGATGCTGATGACCGTTAAAAGCGTCATCACAGTTTGTGAACAGTCTTGGTAGCAAGAGTTTGATATATTGCAAAATATTGGACCTTTGGCCAAACCTGTTTCACCCATCACATTCTTTCACTTATACAAGTTAAAAAGGCTCCAAACATATAACAACACAATCATTTATTGCAGCTGTAAACTGAATAAACTGTTCTGTTGTTGCTTTTCAACTTTTCTTTCAAAACTTTCATTTTCATTAAACCAATGCGTTGTAAGAACTAGAATAATCAAATGTTTGCTTGAATAAAACCTGTCAGTACTCTGCTTTACGCACTGTTTGAAAATGATGGTCTAGCACTTGCATTGTCCTGAACTACTTCAGCCAAAAGGCAACATGCTCTGAGTCTTCTTTTCTTCCTCCTTCATTCTCTTTTCCCCTAAGTTTATCATTTGTTGGTGAACAGCAGAAAGAAGGAATGGTACGGTCACTGATTTGCCACAATAGATGCCCAGGGGGTTTGACAGGGGGCACAGTTTGCAAGTGATGCGTCGAGGTTTGGATAGTGCAGTCTTTAAAACCATTGCTGTTGTGCTACGCTAGGCTATGGGCCAGTGAGTAATCTTCACACAACAAATGTCAGGAGGAATTCTGGGTAGCACACACAAAACGTGCAGGTCGTTGAAGAGAGGACGTGAAGTGTTCCTGTTTGTCTCACTTAATTTTTGGAACCATTTTTTTTCAATTGACACCATTACATGACAAACTAACAGTAACATTATATCATTTAATGATGTGTGCTTTACAGAACAAGAGTCACAGCTCAGAGGTCTACTTAACCTCTCCTTCTCTTTCTCTCTCCCTCTCGCTGTCTCTCTTTCTCACGGTGCTCCTCTGTCGGTTGGAAGCCCAGAGCAGGGCTGCTGCTGCGAAGCTCCCGTTACACTCTGCCTCAGCCTTCCTGTCATCTCTGCTAAGCCCAGTGCACCATGGGAAATTAAATAACCCCATGCATGTCTCAGTTTCTCCCATTGCCCCAATTAGCATATTTTTTGTACAATGGGCGATGGCGTCTGGGATGTAAAAAGACAGTCATTTAACTGTGTTTACTTTGTTAACTCTCTTTACAAGACAGCAAGCCTGATGGTTGTAAAATAAATGATTTGGCCTGGGCACATGCAAACAAAGAATACTCAAACCAAAAGATATTATACATATTTGTATACAAAAGTATATTGGTTATTTAGGTCACTAATATTGCCTGAAGCATAATATTTTTACAATATACATTATGTTTAAAGTTTCTGTATGCTTAGTATATCTTAATGACATTCAACACTGCAAAACAATGTAGGCCTATTTCCAGAGAGAAATAAAATTACCTGACACTTTCAAGGCCAGTCCAGACCTTCACCCAAATCTCATTTTAGGGCAGGAGTCTTGGGCTCTGTTCATCTGGAATGTAGGCTGTGATGAGGTGATCTGATGCAGAGTCCTGCACACAGTCGGGTGAACCGCTAATATTCGATTTAACAGGTGGAATAATTATTAATGTGTCATCTTCAGTGCGGGTCAGGAATTAATACGAGCGGGTGGAACGCAGATCCAGAAGCCAAGACTATTTCGACCCATCTCAGTTGACATGAAGCAGCTTTAACACGGTCATGTGCTTATTTGTGTTCAAGGTCTGTCTGAAGAGCCGGTTTCTAAAGCATACTTTGCAGCGTTGAGCGTTGTAGCCAATCGCGTGCAACTAATGGACAGCTATAGTGATGATTCCATACTCTTATCACAATTTAAATAAACGTTTTAGCTCATCATGTTATAGGTCCCTTTTCTGCATCAAGCTTTATTTAGCCTTTATGGCAGCATTGCTTAGCGGCTTTGGTATAATTTTACAGAAAAAGATAAGGTGAACTATTGTTAAAATCACATGAACAATATAGGCTGTTTTTAACAAGCTTTGCATGTATCAAAATACATTTCATTAATCACCAAATTTGCAGGACTGTACTGGAAGTTGAGCTGGCTGCTGAGGATGGCAGACCTAAATCCATGATGATCATAGTCGAGATGCTGAAAAGCACACTCTTGGACTCTCACTGTCAAAGTTGGCTGCTGAAATCAAGATACTCCCTGTCTGAGCACCGGGTCTTTCTCTGAATTCAAAACCCTCTGTACTAGTCAGATGGGAGTCTTGTCTCATATAGGTTCTCTGTAGTAAGAAACCAGCCGAGGAGCACTGCAACTACTGAGAAAAGGTCATGTTATGGCAGCAAACTTCCTTGATTATTACGCCGGAATGGGTGTATGTTTCTTATAATATCGGCCTAGAAAATTGCAACTTTTCATTTTCCGCCGGTCTTAGCAAACGATGTAACTACAGAAGAGCCCAGTTTTAAATAGGAAAGGTATATCATTTTAGATGATATACCTCATTTTAGAACGCGATGCTACTGGTCTAATTGGATTCAATGATCTATGCTAAGCTTTGCGAAAAAGTCCTATCGCCAGAACCGGAGATCGGTTGAATAGATTCCAAAACGGTAAAACTCAATTTATTAACTCTAGGCGAGTTGGAGAATGAGCATATACAAAAAAGTGGAGTGTTCCTTTAAGTGCACGAAACGATATGTTTTATAACAGTTTGTTCAGGTCCTCACCGTTATGCTACACTATTAGTAATATACTCTATCAATAAAAAAGTGTTTCAAAAGGTTCTTCGATTCTATGGCATAGAAGAACCTTTTGGTTCCATAAAGAACCTTTAACATCCGAAGAACCTTTCTGTTTTACAACAGGTTCTTTTAAGCACCGTGATTTTTAGAGTGAACATCAGAACAGTACAAGGATGTTTTAACTTTAAAACAATATTACAATAAGGTTATACATTTTCTTGTTGTTCATTTTATAGCTGATGCAGGGCACATCCACTGTAGTGGTTATTCATAACATATTGACATACTTTTCATTTTGGTGCAGCCAGCATTTATATTTACTTAAATGAAAAATGACAACAAAAATTGAAATGGCATGGGGTTTGGACCTTCTATACTATCAAACAAATTATGAGATAATTATTATTAGGCAAATAGTGACTAAGGTGGAATTTATGGTTTAACAGGGGAACTTAACACAGCAGACGTACTCTTTCACACATGTCCTGTCTCCACTCCACATGGCATATGTCCACATACACAGACCATTAGAGGCGGTAGCAGGCAGGCATTTAGACAGCATGGTGTAAGGGCTCCGTTGGACTGCCACACTCAGTCCGAACCAAATGAGACCATGCTGATTCAAACAAGCCCAGCAGTCTCTCAGGATTCCACACTGATTCTCAACAGCAGATCATTAAAGTCTTGTATTTTTTATTCGTTTCTCTTTCTTTCTAACACTCCATCCTGCCTTCCATTCTTCCCAATCATTTCAGTACTAAAACTTAGATAAAGTTTGAATAAAAAAATGATTTTCTCCTGTGTTTTTCCCCCAATCCATTTGCCTCCCTTCTTTATTCCTCTTCTACGGGCCGTGGATTCCTGAAGCTGCGTGTGGAATTGTTTTGGTTGTTTCCAAGCTTTCTGCAGTGGGTGCTAGTTCTCGGTTTAATTGGAAACTTAAATACTTTGGGTAATGAATGGCCCCTGGGAGCCCTTGCTGCCATATCCTTTACAGACACTCACATAGAGAGCAGACAGGGTGTCTCTCTCCTCTGCACAGGACCTCCAAACCCTAACCCCCCCCAAACTACAGCTGTCCTCAAGTACAGCCCAGGCCCTTCATTATCAAAATAGAAATTTGTGTCCTAAGTGCAGCAACATTGCTAATGCTAAATATCCAAGTCCCTCAGGAGCTAATTACGCCTGAGTACTGGCAACATGGATTCATTTTTTCACCTCCAATAACAACTGTAAAAGCAATTTGAGCATTTTTCAATTAATTAAACACATAGTCTCACAATAACCTCTTGTCATTTTGCCCTCCAGGACCGAAGCTAATTTGTGTAAAATAGAATGTGAGTCTGTGAAAGAGAGCGAGGGAGGGAGAGAGAGAAGAAGCGGCATGGTTGATTTTGGTCATTTTTGCTACTGTTTGCCGCTTAAAGAATAAAAAGAGCTAGGCTGTTAAATTTCATAATGAGGACGCCACTTTCACAAAAATATGAAACAGCATTTCAGAATGTTAAAAGTTTTAAGCAGTATATTAGGTTGGTCTAGGTCAAACTGCAGGCAATTTGATCCCTTTAGTTGTCAAAAGCACATGCGAGTAAATTAACCAATTTTATGTTTCACTGAGACAAAACGTTGAGATACTGTACACGAATCTAAAGCTCTGCTATTACAAGATCTGATCAGAGAGCAGCTCTTAATTGTAAAAGAATAATAATGCGTGTTGGGAATATGTGTGGGTGTGAATACATCATCTCAAATATTTTCTGTCACAGTCGATGAGTGGTGCACATACTACACTCACCTAGACACTGACACAAGACACATACACACAACCCTTGCAAACATTCTCATTACAGTCTCTTAGAGGCTGCTGTCAGTGAGTCAGATCAGAGAGTGTGCGTGAAATCTTGCTAATGGGCATTACAGCATTATGGGCTTTCCCTCATCCATTCTCTATTTCTTTTTCCCTCCCTGTCTCTGCATCATGCCCTGTGTGAGATCAAGAGAACAGACACAAAAGAAACACAGCGAGGGAAAGGTAAGGAAAATTAGCATTTAGTGAATATTTACAACAGGAAATTCAGCCTGTGAAAACACTAGATGTTTCATGTGGAAAGACATACCTGCCAACCACCTCAATCTCTCTCTCTCTCGCTCACCACACCAGTCAGTAAAATGACTCTCAGTGCTGTCTAGCTTCACTTTCAAAGCATTGTCTAAATGGGCTCCCTCAAGGACGGAAGCACAGCCTTCACCTCTGTATACCTCTACTGTCTACGACATGGACGGCCCCTTTATTCAAAATATTCACTCACCAGCTCTGAACCCTAATAGTTCCTCCCAGCACTGGCACATGGAGGTACGTGGTGAGGATGCAATGTTAAAGGGACAGTTCGCCCAGAAATAAAAAGCTAAATGAAAGTAGTTAAAAGTACCGTCAGAACTGTTTGCCACATTCTTCAAAATATCTTGTTGTGTGTTCAATATAAAAACATTTTACTACTATGATAGTCAACTATTGCAACAACTTGAATTTAAGTAAAGGAATACAGAATTTTCATTTTTGGGTGAACTGTCCCTTTTAGCTATGAGTAGGAAGCCTCTCTTTCTACTAAACACAGAGTGCTGCTGAGCTCACTACTGGGGTTTAAAAGTCAAAGTCAAAATCACACAACTGCAGGGAAATGACCTCCCTACAAACACACTAATCTTTTGCCTTAATTAAAGAGGTCATATGACGCAAATACGTGTTTTTCTGTGTCTTTGGTGTGTTATAAGTTGCTCATGCATGTATTAGACACGTAAACCTGCAAAAATTGTGTCGGAAAAGTGTCGGAAACAAAAGATGTATTCTATCTATAAGCAAATGCTCACACATTCCTGCCTGAAACGCCTCGTGTAACCACACCCCCACAAATCTCGTGGAATGATTTGACTAACCGCCCAAATCTATACGCAAGTAAGTGGGCGTACCTGTCCGTACAATTGCTTTGGAACCTTAAGTTCCAAATATGGTAAGAGGCGTTACATTTCCGTCACACGCTAGCAGTATTTGACCAATCACTACGCACTGGTTTACTGGCCAATCATTGCACACCTCGTTTTTCAAAGCGATGAGCTTTGTAGAAATCTGTTTCAGAGAGGCGGGGCAAAGAGGAGATACAAACATGCACGGTATGTTGAAAATACAGCGTTTTTGAAACTTAAATCATGAATACACATTGCATAACATCTAAAACAAATGATAAAACTTGTTTAAGCCGTGTCATATGACACCTTTAAGAGGCAAAAAAGCGAATAACATGTCTAAGATAAACTGCAATAATGCAGCAAAGTTTTATTATTATTGATATATCAATTGGGTGACTCTGTTTAATTAATCATTTAAAAAATAGTGTCTCTTTTATGTCATATACTGTATGTTGAAAGGATTTAAGTTCAAGTAACTTCATAAGAGTCTCAGTATGCACAGGTGAGTGGCTAATGGCACAACTATAGTTCTGCCATTAGCCAGAACTGTGGGTTACAGATGCATTTGGGAAATGAACAGCACACCTGCCGTTTCAAACTAAAATACATCCTCCCTGAGGCAGAACAGAGGTGACGAAGAGGGTTATGCAAACACAGCATCAGTAAATAATGCCTGGGCCCCAAAGCAACACAAGTCAAATGCTTAAATGCTACAATTGGGACATATTCTTACACATAAACAAACGCATACAGGAAACGTACCCTAGAGGCATTGAAGAACAGAGGGCTTGACAGGTACCTAAAGCGGTATGGCCTTTAAAGCCAGGCCAGGTGTGAGGGAACAGCTGGAAGCAGACTTAGCAGAAACAGTAAGACCAGCTTTAGTCTCGCTTTGTGTGGAACTTATCGCCACTTTCTTTGACCAAGGCCCGCCCAAGAGGCCATATGACTGACAGGAAAAAGCAACCAATCACGTTTTGTTTTGTGATGTCATGTTTAGAGGCGTGGAAATGTCCCCTCAGTAACAGACATTCACAAACGTGGCAAAAGTTAACAGCAACAAAATTATTATACATTTATGCCGTGAACCTCACATCCTTCAAGAATTAAGCATTAGGTCGATTGCGATGTATTCTTATAGCAACCGTTGTGACAGCTTACTTAGATCAGACGGCTTTGTGTTTTTCCAGGCGGACCGTTAAAGAACATGACACGCACGTCTCCCGGAATCCTGTGAAATTCAACCAATCAGATGACTACTTCAAAATTGCTGAAGTGAAAAGTGTGCCTTATCCATGAGACGTTTAGCCCAGTCTGAGACTATACCCGCTTAAGATTGTCTAGTGCTAGCTTACCAGCGTAAGTCTATGAGTAATTTAAATGGTGTCAAAACTGTGAATTTTTCATAACATGGAGTTAATTTAATACTACAACTTCATTAATTCATCAAACACTAGAACCACTACAGGGTAAAATCTACCCTTGGATGTTTTCAAATGTACACTGTAAAAATGAAAAGTTCTTTGAGGAATCATTTGGGGTTTTGCACATTGCCACACCGGCGGAATCCTCAGGGCAAACTCAAGGCACAAGTCTTCTTGAGGAACCTTTTTATTAAAATGGTCTGTAACCACCTTGGGTACAATGTAAAATACAATGTAAAACAGTTTATTGATAAACAACAACAATTTAAATTGAATGCATATTCACTGAATACTTTATATTGTACATTACAATTCTAAATTCATGAAATCGCATGTATAATTAATATTGTGTTGGTGCTATTGTTATAAATTAAATGTTTTTATATAAAAAAACTGTAACAAATAATTATAGAAAATGTTCAGGTACTTAGAAAATGTCCAATTGTACAGAAAAGTACAATTCAAATTTACCACAATATACAATGCAATAAGTAACAAGTGGACATTAATAATATTTACATGGGATTTTACATAATTGATAAGACTAAAGACAGCTGAAGATAACTCGCTGCTCTGCTTCTGAAACTCCAGCAAAAAAGGAGTCGCTCATAGTAAGGCAAGCAAGCAGGTAAGCAAATCCTTCCTAGCAAGAAAAAAATAATCATAATGCACTCAATGGGTTTCCTGATATCAACAGGATCAGTCAAAATTATTTCTATAGCACATTTCACAATTTTCACGGTTGCAAAGCCGCTTCAATCACACACACACACACACACACACACACACATAAAGAAAGAGCTTATTTATATATACAGACGAAAGTCTAATTTCTATTAAATATGAAATAAATAATGGTGGATGTCAATTACTTTTGTCAGTTTGAAGTAATTTCAGAGAAAATTGTACATTCTTCGTTTTTGTGGGGGGTAACAAAAATTAAACACGTCTGTATATTACATTTACATTTATGCATTTGGCAGACGCTTTTATCCAAAGCGACTTACATTGCATTATCCTTTAAGTTTTTTTGTTTCTAAGTATGTGCAATCCCCTGTGATCGAACCCACAACCTTGTGTTGTTAAAGCAATCCTCTTATCACGGAGCTATAGGAAAATATATATGTATATGTATTTATGACAAAAAGAGAACGGGAGCTGCACCTGTTAGCCTTAGGTGTCCCAGGCTGTGCAAGGATGGGCATCAGGATGGGCTAGAGCTGGGACTGTTGGCCTTTGGTGTCCCTGGGAATAAGACATGGATACAAAAAAAGAGGGATTTAGATAACATCTCACAAAACATTTTATTCATTTAGCACATCACGCATTGCTTTACAATGGTATAAATAAACTGAATATTACAATGCCGGGTATTGTAGTCACTGTTTTGGTCTGTGGTTAAGGAGAACAATATTTATAGCAATAAATGTGATTATTTCATTTTAAACTTTATTCCGATTTATTCATGTTAATTAGTATTTTTACATTTGCAAAAATAACAAATAACATAATAATAAAAACTCATAATGTCCAATATCTTAATAAATATAAAACTTACATTTTGCTGCTCAACTGGAAAATATTGAACGTTCTGAGGAAGGTAAAAGATAAAAGCTGAGCTGATTATGATACAAATAGTAAGTAAATTACAGAAAGTTTATGTAACATGGGTGGGGAAACCATTTAACACAAACTAAACTAAAAATAAACATGATAGCTAAAAGTGACTAAAAGTCATTGTTTGTTATTTAACGCTACAATTTAGCCCCACAAGCTTTATTTTATTTGTTAGCATCTCGGCTAAAAGAAGCATGTTCTACACTATGTACTAAATAAACGGTTAAACAGCAAAAAAACGCAATACAATTAGACTTACATGTATTAGTATGCATGTATAAACATAGTATATAGGAACTAAATGTATTTATATTTTTTAACTTCACTCACCTATAATTGGACAGTCATACAGAGTGGTTGTTGCGTTGAGGAATTATTTTTAACCCATTCCCACCTGTCGCGCAACATAGAAGAGCACTTGTAGGCTTTTGCAGCCGCTTCGTATCACAGACAGATGTTTGATCTCAAAACCCATCGGCATTTGACATCAAAGTACAGTGAGAGCTATTTGTGAACTGACTGCTCCGTTTGCTTTAGAAATGCTTTTCTAATGTTGTATGATTTATTTTGTCATACGGTGACCAGTCTCACGAAGCAGAAAAAGTTAAACACATACAATGATGTTGCGACAATGGGCCAACAACAACGCCACAGCACTGTGGAGCGCGGGACTGCGCTATAAACACAGTGAATAGGAAAGCTGCGCTTTGTGAGGATGGAAAACAGATTTCAGGGATCTACATTTAGATCTATGAGTAGAATATATATTTTTTTGTATTATTTTTTCATCTCGTATTATTATAATCGAATGAAGTATTCGTGCAATCTAAGGCTCGCTGAGAATTGTTTTAATAAAGTTTAGCCTTTTCTATCCATGTGTATAATTTTTAAATGTATGTTCACATAGCAGGGGCGAAAACCCTAACTTTGGACTACTCTTATTCTTATAAAACATTAAAAAAAATCACTCAGAATAACATTTTCATGGGTTCCTCTACATGCTGTCTTATACAAGAGAGATTCTCCAAGAACCACTTAAATGTTTACGGATCTTACCACAACCATTTTTTTTTAATTAGAGTTCCTTTAATAACCCGCAAAGCAATTTTGAGGTCCCAGGGTAGTGAAAAGGTTACTCCAAAACTTCAGAACTGGATATGGGGTTATTCAAGAATCTTATAAATTCCTGGAAGAACCACCAAGACTATAGATGGTTCCACAAATAGCCCTATTATGAGAAAAAGAGCTTTGAAGTAGTGCTCAAATTGAATCTAGTCTTATGAGGGGTTAGACTAGGGGTTGATCATAATATGTATAACTATATACTATTTATTAAAAACAGGCTTACATAAACGAACAGGCATCTTATACTATATTTTGGATCAAATCATGCTGGCTTGGTGAACAGAAATTACTTTTGAACAGTATGTCAATCAGAATAATTCTAGCATTATTTAACAATGTAGTATTTACTATTTTCCCTGAAAAGCAACTGGATGATTGACACTTTGTGATTATAATTTTAGTTCCAAAAGACTTGTTTAAATGCAGGAAACTAGTTTATTAGATATAAAAAAAACATTATGACAAGACCTGCTGTCAGTCTGTGTGTTAGTGTTGTAGGGATTTTTCAACGATTTCAGTGCAGTTTACATAGTTACCTCCAGTAGGTGGCGGCAAGGAACTGTTATGAGTGAGTCAGTCAGTCAGCAGACTATTCAACCATTACAGTCCAAAAGTCTTATTTACAGTTGTGTTCAAATTTATTCAACCCCCAATGCTGTAAATGGTTTTAGGGAATTTAGTGTACATTTGTTATTGTATTCAGAATTAAATCCTACAAGGACTTCTTAAAGAACCATATGCAACTAAAATGACATCAATTTGTTTAGTTTTTCTTTTTTTCTTTCAATCAGGTATTGATTGAAAGAAATTGAATTTTTCTTTTTTTCTTTCAATCAGGTATTGAAAACACCTGTGGATATCAGGGAGCAGCAATAAAGCCTAATAAGCACCAATTAGGCAGCTTTAAAATGACTGTGATACTCAGCTCCTTCTAGACATTTACTGGTGTGGTTACAAACATGGTGAGGTCAAGAGAATGGTCCAGGAATACAAGAGAACAGGTGATTACTCTTCACAGGAAGGGCAATGGCTATAAGAGAATTGCAAAGATGTTAAACATACCAAGAGACACCATAGGAAGCATCATTCGCAAATTCAAGGCAAAGGGCACTGTTGAAACGCTACCTGGTCGTGGCAGAAAGAAGATGCTGACTTCGACTGCTGTGCGCTACCTGAAGCGTAGAGTGGAGAAAAGTCCCCGTGTGACTGCTGAGGAACTGAGAAAAGATTTGTCAGATGTGGGTACTGAAGTTTCTGCTCAGACAATACGGCGCACCCTGCGTAATGAAGGCCTCCATGCCAGAACTCCCAGGCGCACCCCCTTGCTGTCCCCAAAGAATAAGAAGAGTCGACTGCAGTATGCCAAAAGTCATGTGGACAAACCACAGAAGTTTTGGGATAGTGTTCTGTGGACTGATGACACAAAATTAGAACTGTTTGGGCCCATGGATCAACGCTTTGTTTGGAGGAGGAAGAACAAGGCTATGAAGAAAAGAACACCTTGCCTACTGTGAAGCATGGCGGGGGGTCAATCATGCTTTGGGGCTGTTTTGCTTCTGCAGGTACTGGGAAGCTTCAGCGTGTGCAAGGTACCATGAATTCTCTTCAGTACCAGGATATATTGGATGACAATGTGATTCAGTCCGTCACAAACCTGAGGCTTGGAAGACGTTGGACCTTTCAACAGGACAATGATCCCAAGCATACCTCCAAGTCCACTAGAGCATGGTTGCAGATTAAAGGCTGGAACATTTGGAAGTGGCCATCGCAGTCACCAGACTTAAATCCGATTGAGAACCTCTGGTGGGACTTAAAGAAAGCAGTTGCAGTGCGCAAGCCTAAGAATGTGACTGAACTGGAGGCTTTTGCCCATGATGAATGGGCGAAGATACCCGTAGATCACTGCAAGACACTTGTGTCAAGCTATGTTTCACGTTTAAAAGCTGTTATAACTGTAAAAGGATGTTGCACTAAGTACTAAGATTGAATGTCACTTGGGGGTTGAATAAAACTGATAATGATGTGAGCTAAGAAACGACATTTGTGGTTATTTCATTATAAATGTTATGTTATATTTGTCTGACCTACACGTGCCTCTTTGATTTAATTGTAAGCAGGATGACTGAATGATCATAATCAATGTCAAACCGACCAAAACAATCAATTTCAGTGGGGGTTGAATAATTTTGAACACAACTGTATTCAGGAACTAACTATGGCTATCAATATGTCAATCATAGCTATTTCAAGAGTGAATCCCGCATTTATATGGCAATGTAATTCACAGAACTTTGCAGTATGTATGTGGACGTTGGTTTTAGCAGCATGAAAAACAAGCATTATATAATTCTGAATGGATTTTGCTTAGCGAAGAAACCGCACAATGAGCACTCCCTTTATTTACTAAAAAGCTGTCACTCATCTTCATCGAGATCTCTAGAACCCCAGAACAAGGCCTAATAATAATAATGTACGCAAGGAATACAAATTCTCAAACAAATTTTATTCAAAGCGACTTACATTGCTTTATCCTATACATTTAACATAGGTATTTGCAATCCCTGGGATTGAACCCACAACCTTGCCTTGTTAATGCAATGCTCTTACCACTGAGCTACAGGAAAGCTAAATTAAAAATTTGAAGAGACATGACAACCATCACATAAACAAACTTAATATAAATTATTGTAAATAATGAATTCACAAAATTTACCATATCCATATCCCATAACCCTAACCCTATCCATCAAATAAAATATCCGAGGGCTCCCATAATTTTTTACTTCTTATGGGGCGTCCCTAATGCCTCATGGGGGCCCCCCAGTCTCTCTTCAATTCGAGCACTGCTTTGAAGCACCTCAAATAAAGTTTAAAGTTCTTTGAGTACATAACACGATATTTGAGACACCATTTATTTTTACAGTGTACACAACAGATTTTCTATAAAATATCCAAGTCTCCCAGTCATTTACTTTTACTAAAACTGCATTGTTTACAATCCCCTTTCGTTTAAAATTGTTTAGATAAAACCAGACAAAAAGGCGGTGTATTTATACCTATAATCACCGTTGGGTCAAATTGACCTCATGCCTTTATCTTTTATGATTTTACCCTATGTTTTGTTCTCTTGTCCAACTTATAAATGATACGAATAAACAAATTAATAATTATTTAGGTGAAACTGTGCACATTAACTTTTCATTGCATCAATTATTACACTGTTAGGAAAAATTATTTTCTTTAAAAAGTGATTCTCAACAGCCCAAAAACATAGTAGATGAGTAAAAATAATAATTTCATGTCTCTAGACATTACATTGTCATGACAGTCACATACAAAAGTGACCATGTTTACATCGACGTCAGTAATCAAATAATTTGCCTTATTCCGAGTAAGCTAATATTACTTTTAAGGTGTTTACATGAGTTGCTTTAAGAATATACCTTTCATGTTCCCTTACTACATGTTACACTGCATAGTTCGATTAATGGCATACTTCATTACGTCCCTAACAAACAGTTCGCCAAGGTACCACATTCAGTTTTTGGTGTTTCATTTATTTTCTACAATTGTTGGCATCTTTCTTGTTTCCCGTTCTGACCAAAAAAATTTGCTTTCTTGCTTGAAGCCATGTTGTTTGCCTTAAAACGAAACGGCTGTCCACTACCGTGCGTGTGTTTAACCTGTCGGAAAGTGCCGCGAAAGTTCCTATGCGCCGGTAATAGTGGGATTAAGGTGTGTACATGTCTATACTGCACTTCGATAATGCGACTAAAATAGAAGTACTCCGCCGCCCATCTTAATTCGATTTGTGTTTACTACGATTATGAGTCTAGACGGATTTAGCTAATCAAAAAGCTTTGTTAACATGGTCCATTCTTAATCAGAGTATTTTCCTAATCGTGTTAATATCGGAATATTGTTGTCCCTGTAATCGACTACACGAAGACATTAATTTTTTTTTTGTATATCAAACAATATTCATGCGTATGAGTAAATTTTACCCGCAGTGGTTTAAGGTATACAGTGAACTCTGGCGGTTCCAGTGTTAAAAATGTCCAAAATTAAATATTAACCATTAAAACAGCTATATAGGGGCATAGTTACTTATAGAATTCCAAATGGTCTGCATTCTGCCATGCTGTTCTCACATGCATCCCTAATGTATTATGAGAGGCTGTATCATGTGCTATCGCTGCATAACAAAACAGCTCATTTGGATCCAGCACCTCAGTGATATCATCCTAACGAGGAGCAAATGGGGAATGAGGCCTCGCTCGCTTTGTTGTTGCCACAGATTACACCTGACACCCAAAACGTCGAGGCTTGATCGGGTAGCTATTCGAATGTATCAAAGGCAGTGGAGAGAAACCCTATACCTCTGCTGTGAGAGAGTGACGGCAGGAGAATGCAAAAGGGCAAGCGCGGTATGTGGAGAGGCAGGCAAAAAAAGCCATCTACATTTCAAATCCAGAGGATGTTTTCCGTTGGATGTTTATGAAACATGGCTGCTGGGATTGAGTGAATGTAAGAAGATATGGCATCAAAGAGCTGCTCAGAGGAAAAACAACAACATCACGCTGCTGCCGTGGAAGAGAACACACATTCTCCTAAGAATTATGCTATAGCTTCAGCTGATTACCTGTAACAGGGGGCCGGAACTACTTGCTTGAACCTCAGTCCCGTGCGTGCATGTAGAGTGGGCGTGACACAATTCTGACCAAAAGAATGCCGTGATGGGTTTGCTTAAAAAGTAAAATGATCCGTGGATGAAAAAGTGTACCGTACGGTGCAAAGATGGCAAATAACACTTATACCAGTGCAGTGACATGCACTCGGGGACAATATATAAATAGGTAAACATGCATTTCTCCAACTTTCACACCTCCATGGTCTTTTTGGTCGGGTGTTGAAACGATATGCAACTAAAGTCACGTTTTCTATCAATTCTCACAACATCAGCATTAGAATCAGCATTTTTAATTACGATACTCTAATCCTCAGGAGGTCTTTTTAACATGTTTTGTGGACTGACAACTCCCGTCAGAAATAAAACAACTGTGGGTGCTTGTTTCCTCACACCAATTAAAGTCATTTTGACAGGTCAGGGACTGTAAAGAGTCATTGAGGCCCTTGCTGGAGAGATTGCAAGAGACCACTATGTTTGTTTGTTTTGATTATCACAATATGCATAACAAAAGAAACAAATCAACAACAGATAAACCGTCAAACTTGTAGGTAGGAAAAATCTATTTTCTTAAGCATCTAAACTTATTCAGAACTTAGTAAATAGAATTGTGAATAATGTTATAAAAAATATGTTACGTGCTTTTGGGTAGATAGAAACAAAGAAACAATTATTAATTATTCCATGCAAAACATCTATTGACTTTATAGGTGTTGTTTTGTAGTCGGAAATATTAGATCCCATAGTAAGCATCATATTATCATTCAAATGGATCCATAGTTAAATAAATAATCCACTCTTATTGGTGTCAATGTAAAATGAGAGTTTATATTATGCATCACTTGCATCAACTCGTACCAGGTTTAAATGAGGTTGTTTCTCTTCACATCGAATTAAGAAAACGCTAAGAACTATTACAAGGTTCATTCAGACATTAAAAGCACTGCTGATAAAATTGTTTTGGGAAAAAGACATCTAATGACACCATTGAAATAATGGTTGTGGATTGTGATTTTATGCTGAAATTGCTATTCAGTCCCCAAATGTGTCCCCAAACTACAAATTAGCTTGTCCATATTTGTTCTAATACAATCTGTGCAATTTATCAACAAATGTTTCCTTAAACTATTTCATCAACAGTCATTCTTCAACAGTCTGTTACTGATCTGTGCCTATAATATTAAGAGTCAGCAAATAAGCCAAGGAAGAGAGTTATCAGCAGCAATGTTGTGGTCGGGAGAACACGGGTAGTAGTGCTTCATGTGCTGATAAAAGATGCTTCGGCAAACCCAGAAAAAGCTTATTTTCCCAACACTCAATCCTCATTAGGTTCAATCAATACTCCTTTAGTCCCTCGGCCTACTGACTCATTTCAAAATAACATTACAGGTCATTTGTCTCATCGTTGACTAGACTGCATTATGGTGCTTTCTGCCTCTGAGAGCACAGAAAGACAAAGGCAGAAGAAAAAGAAAAAATGTTGGACGCTAGAATTTTCAACCAGTAGATAAAACTTTAAATATTTTTGGGTGAGAAGTCATTGAAAAATCAATGTCTGCTTCCTATAATCCATTTTAACCAAATCAATCATAATCTAGCCATCTGACAGAGAAGGAAGACAGGGGGAGGAAGAGACCGCGAGAGAAAAAGAGAAAGAAAATGCACACAATCTTTGTCCGAAATCTCTCGATTCGAAATCCATTCTCATAAAAAGCTCATCATCACATCGTTTAGTCTGGCTAACAGCCTGTCAGTCACCAGGGGGCTCTGAAGAACACTACCGGGAATATGGAGCCTCAGCTGGGGGTCCTGGGGACCCGGTCTATCTCTGCCTAGTACATGAACACTTTAAAATTGACTGGGCTGGGAAAGGCTATCATGTTGAGAATCAGCAAGTCGATTAAATCTGCTGAAACTCCCTCATGCGGTTTTTGCATCTGTTCCAGGGGTCAGAAAAGAAAACCATAGTAATCATGTTTAAAATAAATGAACCCCTGCATCAACAATCTAGGTAGTTTCAATAAAAGAACCTCTACAAACCAGAGCACTGACGGATATAGATTGCTCTTAAAGGGATCAGCATTGTCCCTTTTGATCTTATGCTCTACTTACAAACATATTTGGATCATGGCTATTACAGCTCTTGTACAAGCAGTATTATTATGACTGAAAACATGCAGCACATTACTCCATGAGTCTTATACCCACAATATATAAGCAAAATATAAACAACAGTTTACATAAATGTTGAACTTCATGGTTATTTATGCATTTTATGTGTTGAAGAAATAAACAGAATAAAACTCAAAAAAGGATGACAAGAAATTGACATTTGAAATAACCTTACTAACAACTCCCCGATAACAGGTAATCTGAAATGAGTTTTACATGCATGCTCCCAAAGTCAGAGACTGTCTGTAAAAACACTGGTATTAGGACACGACGCTCTGCACAATTGGTAATAATGATTTAATAAAGGCTTTACAGAGGGAAACATGATTCATGAATAAAAAGAACGTTTTTTATTGTTTATATGATAGTAATATATAAAAGAATATACATGTATTTAAAAACGCATCTAACTTATATAAAAATACTAGATAATGTTACCAATTATTATTATTGTTTATTTTCGTTATTGCCAAGAGAATAGGGGGCCTTCTTGTGCACATGTGTTTAATCATTTCATAAAAAACGGCAAGGTCAAAAATAAATCACATCCATTATTCGCTACGGATCTCCCCAAAGCATTAGCGGGGGACTGTTTAGAATTTCAATTGGCTTCCAAGTGGCAAAACCCCTTAGCTAATACATCAAAGAATATTTGGCGTCAACTAATCGGTTTAGGGCAGATTTGAAGTGGCTAAAATCCGTTTGAGGGGACACAGATAGAGGCAGGCTACACGGTACCGGCTGTCCACTGCCGTCGGCGGAGACACGCCAAACCCGGTGCCTCGAGGAAACCTGTCACGCACTTCACGTTAACTAACTTTTGTTTAACAAGACCATTTCGCGCGTGAACGCGAGAAGCAATTAGTCTGCTACAATAGATAATGCTTTCTAATAATAGTTTCTAAATCCAAATTAAATGACGTCGTTTCCCTGAGGCATTTTGCTGGAATAAAAACACCACTTGATTGAAACAACACCCCCTAGCCCTCTGTCTCTTTTTTGTTGGCCCAGTTCTACTTCGTTTGACGTTATTCTGTTTGACATTATTCTGTGACGACATAGCCTACACTGTTGTCTGTCTAGAACGCAGTTCGCATTAAACGTTGTATGACTGTAAACATAACGACTAAATTCATTATGAAAATAACCCAGTAGCACCTTTAAGCCTTAAACGCGATTCGTTACTCAGTTTAGGTGAATGCCTTTTATAATCAGAAGTAACGCATATCCTAACATAAGCCTACACCTCCCCTTGCCGTCCAGTCTTGGAGTTCACGGGAGCTCGCGTTTCAAAACAAAACGAAACAGTCCAATAAAGCACAACAATTTTTATATACGTCACGTTTGCTAGATCATGCTCAAAAGTGCAGTTCTAAGATTTTTAGTTCACCTGCACGGCGGTGACGATATTAAGTATAAAGAATGTCATTTAAGATAAATGAACACCTACCTTTCTCCTAGCGTGTGTGACTACTCCTTGCTGCATTTCTCTTTCCATGACTTCCTTCAGTCACCCCTCCAATGTTGCTAAACAGGCTGCTTATCAAATCCTATTGGTGAAGAGGAACTCATTACTGCCAATAATAGTCTATCAATGAATACTGACGTCATTCAAATGCTAGCCCGGCTATCCATACAAATAGATGTGCTATTTATAGTGTGGGCATTTCCTACTTCCACTGTGCTTTAGCAAAAACAATAAACACAAATAGTTAGGCTAGTAGACTGCATTGGGTTGGAATGAATAAAATCACGATTTACTCCTGAATCAATAAAACTAATTTAATCTAGACAATACTCTTGATAATTATTTAAATATTTAAAACATCATTATATGCATGTTTTATTTCTATCTACATCAAATAGCGTGCCATCAATACTGAATATTATTATCTTTGTCCCAAACGGAGTTTCCCAGGTAGTGGTGCAGCTGTTAAGCGCAGATGCATTCAAAACGTCTTATATCACAGTCGACATAATATCTTCTTCTGTTTACTATTTGTTGTGCTCTGAACTTAGCATTGGTCCACTAAGTTTGAGCGTCATCATTCTTCACTCTTGAGAGGTTTTCAGAGTGCAGGAACACGTGACCCCATGCACATTTTCTGTAGCAGCGCCTGCAGCGATCCCTTTCGGTTCAGAGAGACACAATCAGTTCACCAAATACTGCAAGTTATATAAACATCATTTTTCATTTTTGTTAGTTTCATTTTTATTGCAATCAGCCACATGGTATTTATTATTTGCTTAACCTTTGATATATGTGTATAAAAATAGTACACTAGGTATAAGATAAATCAAGTAATCTGAGCAGTTCATACATATCTGCCACACTTCTGTTTTAAATTATTTGCATGCTTCTGCACGGTACAGTTTAACAAAAAATACTATTAGAATTTGGATTAGATTTGAATATTTGTATCGAGACAATTCGCTAAATTGTTCGTTGAACTTGTGTTTTTTTACATGCATTATTTTTTCTGCTTTAAATACATCAATATATGCGATGATACACGTTTTTAAAGATTAACCATGTAGATTGCGAGAAAGCAACATACATGCGAATTTCCTCCGCCGCAGAGAAATGTATCTGTTTGAATCAAAGGGATTTGGAGCCCCTGGTCGTGGCGGATTTGCCGTGGTTCATATGGTCTTAATCTGTCGGCGCTTGGGCTTTGGTGTAAAGGAGAAGAAGATCTAGCTTGTTCCGGGATCTAAAGCGAAAACTGTCCGGTGGACAAATCAGTTAACACCTGTCAAAGGTTACCTCTTCACTCTCTTACCGCTGAGAATTGATCGAAGCACACATACAGTCTCGTTTGCTAAAATGAGTCGACAACTACTGGAAATAATTATTTCCAATTAATAACCGAGGCAACAATAAAAGTATCTAAACATAATCTCCACAAATTATTTTTCAAACTAATTTTTTTAAAGATATCTTCAAAACAGGTCGCTCATATTCATTGGTCACATGGTACAATCAACGAATGTTGCAAAAGTATTTCTACACGTTCAAACTGAGCGCAGACAACAACCAAAACCAGAAGGAATGAGAACTGCAAATAGTAGACTTGTAGCGTCTCCTCTCGCATTTGGCAAGCCGTCCCAGGAAGATAACAGTCCGTTTGTTATTAACCATGTGTAAAAATAAAGGCTTCATGTATTTAGAAAATGAGCAAAGTTGAAGTTGATGTACTGGCTCGCATGAGACCGCCATCCAGGGGCTGTAGCTGCGCAGTCTAAGGCAATGAGGCTTGTTAGAGACAAAAATAGGGGTAGCGGGGGAGATTGTTAGTGAGTGCCATGGTACGAATGTAGAGAGAGAGAGAGAGAGAGAGAGAGAGTCTCGTAACCCAGCTCCAGTTTGCTTTCCTTCGATGACTACACCCCGAGAGGAGGAGCGTGAGGCTCTTAGTAGGCGTCAGAATCCTCAATTTCCAACTTAGCATCCTGGCAGGACACTCTCCGATGCAAAGCCCTATCAGAGAGCAAAAACTTGTTCCGCGCGTTCGGCATGAGAGACACAACGCGCTCAGGGGGTGAGAGAGTGGCTCTAAAATCCGTTTGTGATTGAAAACAACCTGGCTGCAGCCTGACAACGACTTATTAACCAGTGTGAAGTCTATGCATTCGTCGATCTGTTTAATTTACATCACCTCTATCACAGTGAGGAGGACGGGACGGAGGTCTGGAACTCTATGAGCGAGCGCGGAGAGCGCGTGAGAGTTTGAGAGCATAGAATACAAGTGAAAAGTTTATACTTGGATCTTCACCATGGCGTACCCTCAGGGCTACTTGTATCAGCCATCCGCCTCTTTAGCACTCTATTCGTGTCCTGCCTACAATACGAGTGTGATATCGGGACCCCGGACAGAGGAACTAGGGAGATCTTCCTCTGGCTCTGCTTTCGCTCCCTATGCCGGATCTACAGCTTTCACCAGCGCCTCGCCAGGCTACAATTCCCATCTCCAGTACAGTGCTGATGCAGCCGCCGCCGCTGCCACTTTCACTTCTTATGTGGTAAGTGCGTTTTGTTTTTTTCTATATTAATTCATATGAAAAGTTGACCAGATAATGCCAGTGGCAGCGAACTATATTATGTGTTCCGAATATGACGCACATATAAGCACCAGTTGGGCTATTGCATCGCAACATTTGCTGTTTTAACCCTCAAATTTGCATTACCGGAATTTGTTGGGTTTAATAATTCTTAAAATACTAATCATTACAAAATTAAGATGTAAGCAAACATTATGCCCAAACAGACATTACTAACAAAATGGCATTAGTAAATGACGCAAACATTTCTTGCAAACAAATTCCAGAAAGAAACATGGCCACAAACGCGCATAATAAATACAAATTATTGAATAAGTGTATTTTTTGTCTTTTGCGGCTACTTGTTCTTGCGAGGAAATTATAATTTAATGATGAGAACAATTCTAATAGCCCATCAAAGACAATAAATAGTCACCAGGGCCCAATTTGTCCTCATCTTGCTTAGTCAAATAAGCAACTTAAAAAGGAAACATGTTTTACCGGCTATTTAAATGTGAAATTTATTAGCATGCCAGCCCTGGTCAATGCGTGTACAACACACTGTCAGATGACCCAATGGACTATAAGGCTGGAACTTCTAATTAGCTTTATCATAAAAAAATAAACAGTGTCGCAGCTCACTCTATCAGCGTAAACAAAAATGTGATTTTGAAGCAAAGGTTATAGTAATTGCAATACATAAGCGGCATTGCTGTGAAATTAGACAAATGACAAAATAAAAATGATACGCAGCCTACGTGACCCAGCGGCCTCGCGCTGTTTAAAATAATTAGATTTGAAGAATACATGTGGCAGACATGTGCGTGTTTGTCTTTGCATGTGTGTGCGTACGATAGTGTTTGTTTATAGTGTGTTTTGTGTGTTGTTTTAGTGATGTGTTACTAATTTTCGAAATGGTGAAATCTGGTTAATAAAACAATTGCTTTGGCTCATTGCAGAGCTCCCCGTATGACCACACGACAGGCATGGCCGGATCTATAGGGTATCACCCATATGCTGCTCCCTTGGGCTCGTACCCGTATGGGGACCCAGCTTATCGGAAGAATGCAACCCGGGACGCCACAGCCACTCTGAAAGCTTGGCTTAACGAGCACCGGAAAAACCCGTACCCCACCAAAGGCGAGAAGATCATGCTGGCCATCATAACTAAAATGACCCTCACCCAAGTGTCCACCTGGTTCGCTAACGCTAGGAGAAGGTTAAAGAAGGAGAACAAGATGACCTGGACCCCACGGAACCGGAGCGAGGACGAGGAGGAAGACGAAAACATTGATCTAGAAAAAAATGACGACGACGAGCCAAACAAGCCCACAGACAAGGGAGACTCCACAGACACAGAGGCAGGTCTGTGGAAAAATCATAAATTTTTCATCGCAGTCGTTTCCACTCCGGGCGCAAAATTGATTGCTGGTTAATGGTGGTATATTATTTATAATGGGAGAATTGCTTTAAATAATAATCACCTTGAACTCCTCTAATTTGACTTCTTATGGAATGAGGTTTCCTGGTGACGTACAGTGTTTTGCACTTGATTTATCTCAGGCTGCATAATAAGGACACAGCTGGCGCACGGAATCTCATTTACAGCTTTTAATAGCCTTATTATTGATATTATTATTGTTATTATAAAAAATGTATTCTTTTTTACGTTGCATAAAATGTTATGTTTATTAATTGAGTGTCAAAGAAAAACTCTACACTTATTTTAAAATGTTTGCAGTATTTTCTCATTAAAAATAACACAAAATACATGAATTAAAACTAACGCGTTGACCATTCTGCTAACTTTTTTTCAGATCATAAACTTATCGACCCAGGGGAGATTCCATGCGACAGGTTTAAAGATGAGACACATTCTAAAGATCTTGATCCACTTTTGACAGACTCGGAATTAAAAGACTCAGAGGAAGGGACGGACTTGCTCACTGAGCAGGCAAAACCCACCACCTCTTCGCCTTCCATTCTACAAAGAAGGAATGATCTCGTTACGCAAGAGAAGCAATCAGAAGAGGTCCACGCCACGAGTACGGGGAGCAGCAATGTAACGTCTGTTATTCATTCCCCCCCTTCCGCGCCCAAACCCAAACTCTGGTCACTGGCCGAGATCGCCACGTCTTCGGACAGGTGCAAGGGGATCAGTGAGGCACCACAGGCCGCAGACCTGGGTCAAAGCACAGTCATAGCCAGAGCTGCCTCGCCGACCCGGTCGTCCCCTCAGTGCCCTCTCCCCAGCAACACTGTCCTCTCTCGGCCTATTTACTACACGTCTCCTTTTTACCCAGGCTACTCGAACTATAGCACTTTCGGACATATCCACAGCAGCCACGGCACCAACACTGGCTCTACGGCACATTTTAATGGATTAAGCCAGACTGTTTTAAACAGAGCCGAGGCTCTTGTCAGAGAGAGCAAAGTAAGAAGCCAAACGCACGTAGATCTTTGTAAAGACTCACCTTATGAGCTAAAGAAAGGTATGTCAAACATTTAATACCGGATTCAACGCCAATCACACGGACATTTATTTATTATTTGTGGTTGCTTAAAAGAAGAAGCAGAAGAAGAAGCAAAAGATCATTTTGAATAAAAAAAATCGAGGACAATTATTTTCTGAGTAAATGCCTATCCTGAAATCTTAGTTTCTGAAAGGTAATCAAGAGGATGTAACTTCTAAGAATTGTCTTAAACGCTGCAGCCGCCTGAGTCTATTTGTATTAAAGACTAATATGTATATTTAATGTAGCATTTTGTATTTAAAATGGACAATACACTATCTTTGAAGTAAATTATGATAAAGAAAATGTGTGCAGAGACTGATTTTACAAAATATGCATGGCTGTGAATGTGAATTTGATAGCTGCACAAACGACAGAAATAACACAAGGATGTGACGGATGACAGCCGTAAAAGTATTATTGCCAAACGCAAAGCAACGCCTCTAGCAAAAGTTAAATCGGTGTGAAAATACTTTGAATCAGTAGGTAAACCGTGTGTTAATATGCTTTTCTGACTCATAAAAAAGCAAATGCAGAGATTGAAAACTCAGGCGGTGTGGGGAAAAGCCATATGGGGACGAGAGCTTGCAAACGCCCCTCGGTCGATTTTAACATAGGATTCTCCTGATAGCATTGGTTATGAACAATACTCATCTGTCATTTGCAAACTGAGAGATGGTTCAACGGGTGAATATTGATATGACAACAGCGGCAAAAGTGTCGAGCAGTCATTTAACCCAATTACATTCCAACCGCGTCGTGTTATATGCAAAGCAATCAGGTGGCGAACTCTAGTAATGAGTTCGATTTTATGCCAAATTTAGACCTCATTACTATGTCCTAGGCGTGGCAAAGTGGTTAGAGGCGCGCGGCGATGCGGAGTGGGCCTGGGAGCATACTGTTCTGTTAAATCATTAAATGGTAGGATAGGCTTAATAGCGTTTGGATTATAGACGCTGATGGTTTTCAAAAGTGTATGTTTCAAAAATATCCCTCTGGCATGGCATGGCATGTCCCTCAGTAATGTCCTGCACCTTTACCCTCACTCGCAGGTAGGTGTCACACTTGCTCTTAATTTCAAGTCCTGAAACTTCTTCAAGCACAGGGATCCGAGGAAAACAGTTACCATAACAAGCTAGAAAAACATTTATAGACTTCAAGTGCCATGCAAAAATATCATCATGCACTTGTAGGCCATTTATAATCTGAAAAATACACAATTTAGTCAGAAAACTTTGGCAGTACAAGACCAAACGAATCCTATTTTTCACCAACACGACAAACTGCTACAATTATTTACTTAAAATTTAAAAAAAAAAATTATTTTATTTATTTTAAAATAATTTTTAACAATGTTTAAAAAAGAAAATGTAATTCCTGAAATTACTTTATTTATCTGGGTCTCATGAAACTTTATTGACTGTCGTAGCATGGGATGTATACAAACAATTTAATTTGAAAAAGTGCACTTTTTTGGTAGGTTTTTGTAGATCATTAAATAATTTTGCTTAATTATTGCTACTAAACATTTTTTATTGTTATTATTATTGTTGTATTGATTGAACGTGGTAATGTTGATTTTGATGATCGATTTTTATAATTACATAAAATTACATTGTTGTTGTTATTACTATTATTATTATTAAGAGACGGAAGAAAAGCAAGAGGCTTGATTCAGTCTGAGGTCGTGTCATTAATCTCTATAGTTTACTTTGCGCACTCCAGTTGAAAAGTCCCCTGGGTTTCATTTAATTCCCCCGGCTCTAATGTCCTTCCCCGGCAGAGCGGGTGATGGGGGGTGGCTATATTTAATCTCTCGGAGGTTATGAAGCTGCCGCTGCACCACATCACCCGGCTAAATAGCATAATTATGTTTTTCTTTGGTGATCCCTCTAGGAGTTGAAGCATTCAATGAAATGCCCTATTTCTGCATAAGCCCTTTTAGAAGTTTTAAAATGCAGGAATTTATTTTCTTGAGGGACAATGGCTATTTTTTCTTTTAGTGAATAGATATAATAAATATTCATTCGCATAATGATTGTCACATTTTCAGAAAACGTCCTCTCTTATGCTGACATCCTTAGGCTTTAATATTAAAATATCGATAATAATCTAATTTTGCGCATGGTAGAAATCGATTGGATATTTAAAAGGATAGACGAGAAATATGTAAAAGCTGATTACAACGCCTATAGGCACAATAGAGACAGACTTTTTAACACACTTAAGATGTCTAATTTATTTTTGAGAAAGTGGTGTGAAATCCATCTCACTAAATTTTGCTTTTAGTGGCATAAGAGCAAAAATAACCACACATTTAACGCCAAGAAAGTGAACACATGCCTTTGATAAATGTCGAGCAAGATTTATTGGCTTTTTAGGTGTACTATTTAAGGAAAACAAAAAAAACCATTTGGGAATTATTTGTTTGTTCGATTAGCATTATAATCATTATATTTGAACAAAAAATAAAGGCTATAGTTCAACACACGTACAGACTATTTTAATATATAAGGAATAAGGTCGGTCGGTGCTTTTGTGAGAATGAATACCGCAGTGAGCACGAACTCCGCAATCATCCCACACGACTTTGTTCAACTTTCTTTTCCGCGTATCTCTTTCAGTTGAATGGATTTCAGGCTCATTGTTGGAAGAGATCCACACTCACAGTGTGTGTGCATGTCAAGTGAATGCAAGACAGTTCCCACGTGTAAAAAGACCAATCTAGCAGATCGGGAGAAAAAGATGTAATACACATATATTTAACAGAAATCACTTAACTGAAAATTTCGTTTGTGAAATTAGTATGGACTCTGCGTAATAGTGAAACTTAACGAAATTATTAAATGTAAAGCCTTTAAGACATTCTCGCTCAGTTTAAAAAATATACAATAAACCTGTTGAAAAAGCTTGTCAGTCGCTACTGGCTGCTAGATTACAAGCAATTCGCTTAAAAACGCGATAATGATATATTTACGCAGGAGGAAATTAAGGAAAATAAAATTTACCATTGAAATATATTTTTATTTAAAAAAACATATATGCTTACACATATCAACCTAAGCGATCAAGCATTTCGGTTTTCTATAAATTGCCTGATAAATCCCTCGTGGTAATAAATATGGAATTAAATATTTCCATGTGTTTGCATATATTCAATTATCGCCTACAGGAGCTGTAACTAGCTAAAACCAAATAGCAAATTAACTTTTTTCGTGACCCGTGGTTCTGCGCCGATAGACATAGGACGGTCTAACAATTTCGATATTTTTTCTGATCTTTATCGTTCACGAGTTTAAATTACACCTGCCAAGTAATCGAGGAGCAATGGGCCTCTCCAAAAACACAGGTAACGTCTATGGCGTAATCCGAACCTCTTGATAAAAATGAGCGTTAAATCACCATATAAATGCACGGGACCAAGTGTTCAAAAACGGATTTCGATGTAATACCAACAGTCCACCTGATAACAACCAATGACTATTTGATCCCTCCACACTGACACGACTCCAGCTGAGCAGAATCAAATTCAGCTCGAATGTGTAAAAGGACACCCTTTTATTTGAACTGCTTTTAATATGCGTTGGAACATGTGCTAGGCAGCAGAGCAAGTGTGGCCAAATTCAGAAAGGTGTGTGTGTGTGTGTGTTTCCTTTAAGTGAACAATAAGCCGGTGGATTTACCCCGCTAGTAAAAAATCATACCTGCTTGACAGGAAGTCTGAGAAAGAAATGAGAAAGCAGCGTTGTGAGAGCAGATACAAAGAAAAAACTCGTAAACATGTTTTTGAAAGTGAGAAATTGTTCTCCAAACATAATCTCCAACCAAACTCTCTATAAAGTCAGAAATTCAGGCAGAGTGGCCTCTCCCCTACATGCTGGGAATACCTCCTCCCTTGTATTTAATCATCCAATCCCACTGAGGAACCTCTTAATTAATTATGGGTGCTAAAAATTCACACCAGCTGTTTCTCTATTCCTTTCTCTTCACTCCGCGCTGCTGCCGAGGCGAGGAGTGTGACGCGACCACGGTGCGTAATTTTCACAAATTAGCCCGCATTTTCTCCCACAAAATTCGAGCTGTTGTCATGGCTGCTCTGACGTACATCCTTTCACGGACTACGATGAGGGTGGAGCCAAATTAAAGCGCGGCTTTTCGGCAAAGTCATGACCGATTCGACGCGTGTAAATCGTTCGCGTTAAAGGTACATTTTTGATAGACAGACGCACATCGTAAATCGACCGAGATGAGTTGACAGGGTGTGATTTACTGCTATTTACTCCCACTTTAGCCTAGACTTCACCCACTGTTTTCCTGTGACTCTCTAGGGAGAAATTACACGTGTCATTTTCAGCCTTATGATGGTTGAAGTGAAACCTTACATACCAAATATTTGTACTAAAGAAAGAAAACGTTAACGAAAAATTATGACTTGAAAGAAAGAAGACTGAAGCTTTTGAACTGAGCTACACTGTCCTCTCCACATGGTGGAAAGAATGAAATAGCAATTGTTTATTTGTTTACTTAGAGTCATTAAGGCTGACTTAAATCCATGCATCTGTTTTAAGATAACTGCTTCCACAACTTGCAATATTTAAATTAAATATATTTAGGGTTCGAGCCCGAAGGGCTAGAAACCTATTGTATTTGTTAGTTTTATTATTATTATACTTCTTCCCTAGAACTGATCGTGCAGCCCAAACCGTAAGACCGACAGAGCTGAGACTTGGTCAGATGGTAGTAGTCCTTGTCGCTACTCAGATACACGGAACCAGCCAAATCGGCCCATAGGTGGCGCTACAGCGATGCCGAACGCGTTAACGCTTGTTACTCCTAAACCGTTTGTCGCACACCCAAGTGTCTTATATCAGTGTAATCACTGGCTCAAAACTTAAAAAACGTATATCTCTTATTTCATTTCCGGTATGCAAATTTTTTCGCTAATTAGCATTTTATGAAAAAAATTAAAAATGAACTAGTCCCTGGATTTTTGCCCCATTGGAACCAAACCAACGCTGATGAGTTCTGTGGAGTGTGAATATGAATAATTATTAAAAAAAAGTTGAAATTTTCATCCCCCATCGCTAGAGGGTGCAAAAATGTCCAAAACGGAAGTAACATATTGAACTAAAATGGCCATAACTCCTTAACTGTTTGAGATATCTTCATGGGGCTTTAAACATATGTGTAGACCCTCAATCCGGGGTCAAGGTAAAAAAAATGCTGCGTTTGGCCACTAGGTGGCGCTATAATTTGAATGAGCTAGAAAATGGCCATAACTACGCAACAGTTTGCCCAATTGACTTATTATTTGGTATGGTGTGTCTTTGTCTCATTCTACATGAATATCTAAAAGGACATTGGCGTATCTTAAAAAACATGGCCGCCATTGGCCAATGAAGTTTGAGCACTTATTAGACCGGGTTAACGGAGGCCGAACAAAACGACGCTCGCTGGGCTTATTCGTCTCATGGTCTTTAAGGTCTGTAAGAAATGTGAACTCATTCGGCCACCGGGGGACGAAATAACGCTTTAGGAGTGCTTAAACAATTGTGTATCACGTGACATTTGACATATACAGAAACTATTGGTATCATATGATAGTACTCTTCATTCTGAGCAACTTTGCCTCTGGACACGCTTCTGTCAATCGAACAGTTTGTGAGTTATCGCTGATGAGGTCAAAAACCTACTTTCGCGAACTAGTTCCTGGTTTTTCAACCGATCGGAACCAAACCAATGCAGATGACTTCTGTGGAGTGTGAATGTAAATAATCATTGAAAAAAAGTTGAAATTTTTCTTTCACCGCTGCTTAGGGACGCCAAAACTTAAAATGGTCTGAGCCTATCACATTAAAATGGCCATAAATCCAGAACGGCTTAACATATCATCATGGGGCTCAGATGATATGTGTAGACCATCACTCCAAGGTCACATACAAAGGAAGGTGGCGTTTGGATACTAGGTGGCGCTAAAACATTAAAAAAGGCAAAATGTACATGTATTTTGGTGGCCTGGACAACTTTGTGTCATGTGACATTTGACTAATACACAAACTATTGATATCAAACGATAGATCTCCTCATTCATAACAACTTTGCCTCTTGAACCATTGATGTCTATCAAATGGTTTGTGAGTTATTGGTGATGATGTATAAAACCTACTTTTGCAAACTTGTTCAAGGATTCTCAAGCAATTACAAAATTTCCACCACAGTACATTTCTCTGGACTCTCTAGGTCAATAATCATCAAAAACATGTTGAGTTTTTTTTTTGTGACCATAACAGGGTTCATTATTATATTAGCGTGAAACGAGTGTGGTGAAGGTCACCACTCCTTAATAATTAATCCAACTGTCTTGCCATTAAGTACTATTATACATATTATGACACAAAACAAGCATGCAACATGTGATTCTTATCGGAAGAGGCATGCCTTCACAACAGTCAAAAAGGTGAAATATCATACATTTAAAATTACTATTTTAAACTTGTCTTTAATAAATACATCATTTGCTAGTCAAATTGCTAATCAGCCAGTCACATAGCATAAACTCAATCCATTTTGGCTTCTAGACGTGGTAAACACACTTGCTGAAGTTCAAACCGAGCATCAAAATGGAGAAACAATTGGATATATGGTATGGGATATATTAGATAACACATACCACCTGAGGATTGTTGCCAACCATGTCCATGTTTTGATGGCTACTTCCAGCAGTAAAAAAAATCGACTATGTCAGAAAGCTCAAATGATCTCAAACTGGTTTCTTGAACATGACAATGAGCTCACTGTACTCCAATGGCCTTCAGAGTCACCAGACTCAACCAAATAAGCATCACTTAAATGGCAAGGTCTTCTGGAATATTGTTGCAGACCATGAATGTGAATCAATTATCTATTTAAATTGGTCGTATTTTTTTATCAATTCTTCAGAACACAAAATAAGCTATTTTGAAGAATGTGCATTGTATTAAAAAAAAGACCTATATATGTGCAATAGAATGTTTTAGAGACACAGGAGTTGCTTTGTTTTGCTAATGGCTTCATTCTTTATCAATTGACAGCTGCCAAGCCACGCCCTTAGCAACCAAACAGATTATTTTTTGCAATCGTCTAGCCAGACCTACATCTCTGCAGTAGAATATTATAAAGACACGGGGCTTGGTTCGTTTGACTTGTGGTTTGATGTGTTATTAATTGACAGGTATTAATTGACACCCATGGCAACCGAACAGGTTAGCTTAGCAACCGTTTAGCAAGATCTCTATCTCTGCAACAAATCATCATAGAGACATGAGAAATGGTTTATTGCACTCGTCCCTTAGGTATTATCGGTTTACGCCCGTTTTTGCATACGAGTGTACGCATGCATGGTCTGTATTAAAAGTTACCAACCGTTTCTGTCATATTTCTTGGTGTGGAAGAGTGTCATTCGTTGTGGATTTGTTACGGTGCCATTCCTGAGCCTAGTTGACAATGGCAAGGCCAATAGAGGCCTTTGACTGCTCGAACCCGCTAAATGCTGCTTGCAGCTTTAATTACAAAATATATTTATAATTTCAATAAATCTAAGGACATTTATTGACAAATTTAATTACAACTCGTTTACCTTTTCACATAAGCATACAGATATTATTATTTTTATTATTAATTATTATTAAATTACAATATTGAGCACAAGATAAATATTTAATACAGTCAACTTTAATTTGTCAGACACTGGGCCCTTTCCCACCCCTCTCCAGCTACTATTGCAATTATTAATTAATAATGCAATCAGTACCATTTAAGTAAAATGCATATCTGAAAATATGTTTGCCAATAAAACAACTAGCAAAATATGGCTTGACAATCCATTCATTTGATTTTCATTGGGATGGCTTTAAAAGGTACAAAGCTTTGTGCTCATCAGATTTGTGTGAATTCTGCATTGCAAATATATTTATTTATTCCTGTTCCGCTCTTACTGTCATTTCAGTTCGATGTAGGCCTATGAAAAATCAACACTTTTAGAAGAGGAAGCTGTACACGCATGGAAACGTTTCACTTCAATGCAGATGTAAATGATTTTTCATTGAAAGGAACGAAAACAGAGAGTTTTCAACACATTAGGCTCAAGTCCTAAGAGTCCCACCGCACCACTTTGCCTAGATAAGCAGCTAGTATTATTACATTCTTAATGGTTCAGATTAAGATTGATGAACTGTTTTCTTTTGGGCACTTCACAAGGTCCACGAGAATGGGGGGCAAGGAGAGGGGGATGGGGGATGGAGGAAAGAGGGGATGAAGGGAGGTCTACACGCTCCCTGTTTATTTACATTTGGCCTTTTTAAATGATCCCTTTCTTCGAGACATCTGTTCCACATTATGACACTGATATTTAGCCTAATGGCTGCTCTGATGCCCTGCTTTGTAAGATAGCAAGAGTAAGTAGCCATTATCTTCAGCCCACCTGGGGGAAAAGTCAAGCTTGATGATGGAAGTTATGCAGGAGAATGGGGGAATCTTCAAAATTTTTTCTGACTCTTACCATTATTATTAATTTATTTCGAGGAATCTGACTAGTTTTCTGAGATTATTTCACCCTTCTCAGGCTGATGGATGCAAATGTGAGCTGTGTAATTGGATCAGTTCCCCAGATACAGATAAATGGCTGATGCTTGCTGGGGTTATTTTGAGCTGTGTGAGGACAGCAGTGTTTCTCTATGTGTGCGCACACTTTTGTGTGTGTTTAGGGAACCTTAATGAGAAGGAATTGAGACGCACTTTATTCAGTCACAACACTGTGTGGGCTGGACCAAAAAAAAACACACACTAAACAAGGAAATAGTGCCCTGTGACTGTTTTCTTTCAGGCTTCACGGGGTGTTCAAGTCCCACACACACACCAATTAAGGGAAGGCTCTTGCTGATGTACAACCAGCCATTAACAAATGCAAGAAAACAAGGACTCAATATAAATTCATCTGGCAAGCCCACACAGGTATTTAAAATTTACATTCACAACAGAGCTTAACAAAATATATATATATATATATATATATATTTTACATATTATATCTTCTCTTTGCCAAACAAGCATTCTGGCTGTGTGCCAGCCAAGAGAGCACCAACTATCTCTGAATGGCAGTGTGCTTTACAGCCCTAATAGGTAATCGTTTTAACTGAAAAAATGCCAACTGTGGCCCCTCTTCAACCCACAGTGCGGGAGCGACTCACCGCAAACCACCTCAACCCCCCCCAGACAGCACCTTGGCAAACACATAAATACCTGTTACAGGGGCAAGCCTCAGTCCTTGCTCAAATAATCGATTGACCTCATTTTCACTCAAGGCGCCATTTCCAGTCTGAGAAGCAATTCGCTGCTGAGAATACCAGAGCCATCTGGGAAAGATAGGTGTAGCATGCCATAATTCCACCTGCCTGCCAAACACAGAGCAAAGGGGCCACAGTGAAACACTGTGCTACAGAACACAGCAGACATTTCAACACAAACTCATTTCTGTCTGATTACCATTCAGGTGAGTCTTGGCAATGACTGTCACTGATAAAACCAGTCCTCTTAAAATAACATTTACTGTTTAACCATTGTCCTCATGGCCCCTGAAGCGCCCAAACAGGGATTCACATATAATGCTGACATATGAGACTTACTTTTCACATGCCATTGTACAATGAAGCAAAAGAAACAGCATCACATGTTTGCAAGAAGCAATTATATGAATAAAAGTCCTCACAACCGTACTCTTTGTTTTTGTGTGTGCAAGCTGAATTCAATGCTGGTGCTTACCCTCAAGAGCAACATTTCAGATTTTGTATGGATCTGATTTATTAGCTTGTCAAGGGAAGCATTGTTGGAGAAGGCAATCAAAAAGCACTTACCTATCCCCAACTAAAATGAAGACTTTTTTCACAAGCTAATTTTTCCAACTCCAACGGTGGGGATGGCAACTTGTTTGATGAGGCATAAAATGATGATAAATGAATTTATTGCTTCGCTGATCATCAAACTGTGGTAGTATATATACTTCTTGTCTGGCGACACATTATACAGATCTGTCGTCATCTCAGATGGGCAATGGGATGACATTTTACCCCCTTAACCCACCTGACCCCGGGTCAGCATGCGTGGAAGCGAGCCTGCACCGGTGGAGAAGCAAGACAAAGGACAGTTTAATAGAAGGTTAAACTGGAAACAGGAGTGAACTGCTTTGAGGGACACTTGCTCTCGACTTTCAGTCTCTGATCAGTGCGTGAGAAAAGACAGAAGTAATCAGATATCCACCTCTTGCTTTATTCTCCCTCTCTCGTCTCTTCACCATCACTCTCTCTCTCTCTCTCTCTCTCTCTTGATGCCATCCATCTTCCTTAAAAAAAGAAGCGAGAAAAGAGCTGGCACAAAAGCATCTTTACACTGATTAGAAATCAACATGAGCACTAAAGAGACAAACATCATGTTGTGAAATGAGAGGGGCCGATCAAGAAATATTCCATTAGGTCATTCATTCCAGTTGCCATTCTAAATCCCAACAATGATTAATGACCTATGGGGGGTTGTATTGTAAGCGGTCGCCAAGGGGTCAAAAGCAGTTCTGGATATCTGATAAATAATCCCTTCACCCATCCTTTTCCCCTCCATTGCCTCGCTCACAAGCGATTGTGAGCCGGTTTTATACTGTTATACTTGTTGCTTAAATGTTGATGCGTTCCTCTTTATTTTCTTTTTTTACTTCTTTGTGTGTCTTTTCTTTGGAGTTCACAAGTTTTTGTCCACAAATAGTTTAATTATTTCTTCAAATGTAAAACCTTTTCAAGGTGCACCTTTAAATCCATATGGTTTTATTCCTGTCATGATGGCAACTAAAGAATGCATCATAACACATATTCTATAATCAGCTGTCCCTTCTGTTATTGTGTTGCACTCCTCTACTAGCGCTCAAAAATGATCAGATTAATGTTTGATGTATGTCAATGCATTCTGTAAACAAATAAATGAAAAAATCCTGGTGAATGAAATTGAGGCTGTAAGGTATACATGTACAGTCCGTTTAATGGGTTAGAATTTGTAGTTGATCGTTCAGCTGATGCAACACTGAACACATATTTCTAACAAAAATCCTGGTGAGAGAAAAATAAATAAATGTGACTTAGGACCTCAACACAGCACAACCTATTAAACAGACTGTACATATCCTACACAGCCTCTTTTTCATAATAAAAAAGCATCCCCCGTGAATGGTGTAACAAAATTATGAAGTAGAAAATTATGAATTTGCTCTTTATTTGTCTGACAGGTGCTGAGGATTGTTATAATGATAACCTCATCCACAGTGATAAATGATATAAAAAGCTTTGTCTTACTCTGTCTCTCACATTTATGACCTAGAAAAAAGAAACGAAAGATTTCTCAAACAGAAACGTGCCTTGTTTTTGCTTGATTAACATACAGATGAAAATTATTAATTTATAATAAATTGTTTTAATCTGGCTAAAAACAAGATATATATTACTAGGGGTGGGAGGAAAAATCAATTCACAACATGACACAAAACAAAAAAAATCTTACACGTTACTAAATATAATAACATGTCTTTGGACTAAATAAGGCTAATATAATAACACTTATTTGGAACAAATAGGGCAAAAGTCATCTGCAAGAGCGGTGCAGCACCCAGACCTTTTACATTGCGCACACCTCACAGGCAAACACAGTGGAGAATACAGGAGCAGTAGAGAAAGAGAGAAAACCATATAGTACATTCAGCCTTGTACTAAACTGCTGGATAAAATATATACTTTTTAGGGAGGGTATTTCTCTGCATCTGTGCAGTGAGTGAGCAGCGGAGAGAAACAGCTCATTCAATTTACAATACCGCAGCTGACCTGTCAGTAAGTGCAAAATAGAGTTTCCCAAAACCTGTCACTGTTTAGACTTAAGAACATGAACATACTTCTGTATATATGCACAAATGAACATGCTGGATGCTCTGCACTGGACTAAGACACTAATATTGGTAAAATAACTGCTCTTTTAACGTATGTGTGTATGATGATTTTACCATACGATGAGGCAATTCGTGGAAGTGACTATAGCTTTACATACAGCACTAATGAGTCTCATTTAATTACTATTGTGTACTTGTTTTAATGTCTGACAGCAGAATACGTCAATGAGAATGGCTTTACTGGGCACTTGTTGTATTAAAATATTATGTGACAGTTTTAAGAGTAGAAGCCAAATTACCAATACTAGTCTGACTCTGAGCCCAAACGTGACGCGATGACATATTAAATATGGTCATTATACATCAAAAAAACTATTCTGAATCGAATCGTGAACCTAAGAATCGATTCCCAGCCCTATATATTACTGATATACGACATTAAAGTGATCTTCATAAACAAGTGTTTTGCTTGAAAATCTATTTAAATTTAACAAAAAGGTACAACTGTTTCAAACCTTGAACCAATGGACTAATTCTAACTAAACAATTTTTTATTAGTCCCTTACTATGATTTGCATCTAAAGGATAAGTGGTATTTAAAACGAATCTAATATATTACATACAGACACAACAGAACAGAAATACCTACAGCCATAAATGTTACATGTTAAACAATGTTTAGTATCTCTGCACTGTTGCAAATGTGCGTGCGCGCGCACTGACATCATCTCCTCCTTGTCCTTGACCTGTTAACTCATTCTTCTCAAGTGTGCCTCATTCATTAGCATTTCTCCTCCTCTCTAATACTAGTTTATTAATCACAAGTATTGACACACACATATAAAACCCACCGACACTAGATGTCATACACTCAGAGGGCCCAGTGCCTGTGAAGATCTTAATGCATATGCACAAACCTTATCACTTGAGCAGCTCAATACCACAGAGGTTTTAGCTGATTTATGGGCTGGATTGCAGGGGTAAATCACTGAACAGATGTATTAAGCTGTGTAATATGCATACGGTGAGTCGGTCTTAGTTTGGGTGCATAATTGCTTTGATGTGGGCTATTAAGACTAAGTGCATATGATTTTAGTGTCTGCCCTATATTCTCAACAATGATTACGATGATCAATACATATGATTTGTATGTCGTTGGTCATCGATCGGATCCAGGAGTCGCTGACCTTCTCTGAAGGAGCTTTTGTACCGTCACCTACATTAGAAAAGGACACAGAGCAAGTGAAAGGAGGGTTATCCAATACAAAGTATGATTTTAACATTTCATGTAAACCATTATTTTCTTACTTAAATTAATTTTCAGGCTAAGATTTTGATTATACTCAGAATATCCCTCAAGGAAGGGTTCACTCGAAAATAAAAATTCTGACTTTGTTTATTCACCAACACATTCTTAAAAACCAGTGTATGTTATTGAACACAAAAGATGATACTGTGAAAAAATTATGGTTATATTATTTATAGTAATGTGACCTTACAAGGGCCGATGTTGTTTTGTTAAAGCTGTTTCTCAAAATATCTTCTTTTGTGTTCTGCAGAGAAAAAAAAGTCATACAGGTTTGAAATTACATGAGGTTAGTATATGAATCTTAATTTTTGGGTGAACTATGCCTTTGATCTACAACAACTGTTCTAAGTGTTGCATTTCTATTAAAAAGGACCAGACATGTATTTATTTCTTAGGGGCATTCATACAATGGCATTACCTTGTTACCAAATACTTGTTCTATGTCTCTATGTTCGATGTTTCTTAATGTTAGGCCGTTTGTTTTTATGCAGTCAATGTTCAATTCTGTCAGACTCCCCAAGTGCATCCTTCAAGATACAACATGTGCAGAGATGCTCAATCAAGGGTTTTTCCATCATGCAATCTCTCATGCTAACACTGCTTATGCTGTTTTAAATAATACATCTTGAATCGTTATTGAAGAGATGAAGCACATCACAAACCAGCCGGTAAGTCTTTTGTGTGGCTTTATAAACAAGGCTAAGCTGCTTAGAGGATGACTAATAAGTTTGGATGTCAGAATTATTATTACTAAATGAAGGCAGTATGGATATCCACATCTAAACAGTTTGGAAGAAGATAGGCCTGAACAGGGAAGCCTTCTGGAAAATTCCTTTACATTGTACACACACTCAGACATCTGCATGTTTTGTTTCATTGAGTGAGATTTTAACAAGCCATAATACAAGTGACTTCACAAGGTTCCCTCCCGATATGACTACACTCTTACACAGATGAAGAACAGGATTAGAAGAGAGAGCTCTCAGAGGAAATGCGGTGCACACTGCTCCAACTGTTTTGGAAATACACTGTTGTGACATGTGAGATGTGTTTACAGATGATACAAGACTCAAAACTTTCTTCAGTGCTAATTCGTTACATTTACAGAAGTTGCAGGTGGAATAAGAAGATACTTCAGTTTGCCATCATAGTTGAATGATCATGGAGAATTATTATAAATTAATTTAGCACTTTCAGAGATGCAAGATCTCTGTCTCTCTCACACTTGTTCTCTCATTGGCAGGTTTATCAAAGTACCTATGTCAGACATGGCTGCTGGGGGACCTATTAGCAGGCAATGCCGTGTGATCAATAAAGAACACATCAGAGAAAGAGAGTGAGAGAGAGAGAGATTAGTTTCAGTTTACTAGCTTCATTAATAAACTCACACTCAGGTCATGACCTGCTGGTTAATCACATTACTCATAGGATGCTTGGAAAAGAGTTTGCAACCCTTTTAAATAAAAAAAATAACGCCACACCTAGACCAAAAGAAAACCGTTTCATCACTATTTGTAGAATTTAGGCTTAATAAATGTGTTTGGAAATTAAAAGGAAAACTGAATATTCTGTTGAGCGCAGAAAAAGCGTTTACATGGTCTTGCTGAGCAACAACAAATAAACTATATATATATATATATATATATATATATATATATATATTAAATTACACATTGTACAAGCCGTAAAAAAACATAATGCACACTGACAGGTTTTTAATACTGTTGCTACCTGGCAATTCTCTTTCTTTCTCTCGCGCACACACACACTCACCTGTGTTTTGACTTGTCAACAGTCTCAGGTTCCACCCAGCCCTAACATTAAGCAGACTGATTTCTGTCTGCGGGCTGGGTCAAAGTTTGAGTGAATTCCACTGTCGGAGTGTTTACGTGTAAACTTTTCAAAGATCGAAAACAAGGCAGAGACACCTCACACCATAGAAGCCCTCTGCCATTACCAGCTCCAACACAAACCAGGCAATTGACTTATAAAGTCTGGGCCGCTTGGCAGAACCTGTCTGCGGTAAGGAGCTCTGCCATTGAGAAAAGAATGAGATGGGGAATGCGGGAGTGTTACCTTTTTAGTGTGGGCAATTGTACGACATTACATTACACCGGATACCCTGACGGTGCCCATTGCCCCCCCCAGATTCCAACTTAAGGGCCCTGTCAATCATTACAGCATTCCCAGTTTGTGCTGAAAACCATGTCTCTCTAACTGCCTCTCTTCTCTGAGACCCCACATTTACCCAAACACTATCTGCATGCTTATTGTTTGCATACTTGATTGTTGCTAGTTAATGTTGCTGAGAAAAACATATATTTAAAGGTTGGGAAACTGTATAATAAGACATCTAACCGCAGTCAGAGAACAGAAGTCTTGCAACACCACAGCAAAAAATTGCTACCAGAAATCAGAAGAAATAAGACTGCGGTGAAGCCATGAGGAGGAAACCTGGAGAGGCCTAACCCCATCATCTTTTAAAGGCGTTTGGTCTATATCATAATTTGTGTGCATGGTACCAATCCATCAACAATATAAAAAATAATGCTGTACCATTACTCTCCCACTGGCCTAACAGACAGCCACAAAAATATCAATTTTCAACATATTGACGGCTTGTCAAATGGTGGCTTTCCGTGTTTTCATTAGAAACTGAAAAGAAACCAAAGGACGATTTTTCAATTGGCAACCATTATTACCGTTTCCCAAAGCCAGCATACAAAAAGGGAAACAAAATACAAACACTTTCCTAGCATACATTGCAGTGAAATAGTACACGACAACGTTCGTTCACACCCAAAGGTACAGTATGGTGACAGACACAATTCAAAGCCACAGCACTCATAGAGTTCATCAAGTAAAAAATGCATGCGGTGAATGAAATATGCATACAATCCCATGTCACCGTCTGCCCCTGTTGCACATGCGTGCCACACTCTAGCGGAGTAACATCCATGTTCCTGCTCCCTTTCCCTCCATTTTCTGCCTTTAATGTGTGTTGACTCAAAAGAAATAGCTATGGAAATAATTAAATAGAGACTATTGTAAATCTGTTCAGTCGGGGACCTCACTACACCACTCATTTGCTTTACTCAAACGACTCTGAGAACAGCAATAAAAAGAGACACTGCACACCAAGCAATATTGTTTAAGAATTAAATGCCCCTAATATCTTCGGGAAATAGGAGTGTTTCGCAATGGATGCAGCCTAATCGCTTAAGTCATGGTGGTTTGAGGGGGAATGTTATCATGTTTTAAAAGGCTTGGTTCCACTTTTCTCTACCACAGAATTCATTTTACACAGGACTCTCTCTCTCTCTCTCTCTCTAAGACCTTTGCAGAGCACAAAACAAGCATGCACAGATTTCTTGAAAACACAGACAATGCAAATGCATTTAAATACATTTAAATCTGTATTTAAAGAAAAAATTCTGCACCACTAGTGGCACCGAACGGAACTGCAACCTGTTTGTTACAGTGGCGGGTCATAAGAACATTGACTCAACCAATTTTGAACGACCAATAGTAGACGTGAGAGTGTCTGATGCTTGATGTTTTTCTTTTTTTCTCCTACATAGTTTTGCAATTCTATATGCTGCCACTAGTAGCACAAACAAAAATAATACATACACGGGTACGAACATTAGTCTGAAACTGTTTACAGTACAATACATATGTCAAATCAGTTGTGACACAATATGGCTTTACTTTTTCTCAATCTATGACCTGATTAGATAACAAGTCCTTCATTTGTACACAAAAGATGGTTGTTATATAACTGAAATCGATTACGCTATCCGCGGCTCAGAAAGATCAAAGGTGAATCAGTTAGTATCAGTTACCCTGGCCGTCAAAGTTAAGCTTTGCAGCTAGAGGCAACACAGTAATCCCCCTTAAACCTCTCCTCTACTGTATGCACAATGGCTAAGAAACTCACAGCACTCAAGTCTATGTGAGACAAAGATAGGAGCAGTGAACTTGCCCACCTCCCTGTGGACATATGAGTCTGCTGCCCTGCCTCTCAGGTATCTGCTTCAGGTGTGTTACCTGGAGAACAGGTGTGTGTTACAGAGCAGTGTGGCAACAGGTGGCACTATTGCGGTGTCTGGACTGACTGGCTCCAGCGATTTGTGTCGAGATGGTTTACCTTTGCCTTCTTCGAGGGAGAACTACACAATAAGAGCTGTCACAAGGAGTGTGTTTCGTGTGGTGGGATTGGAGTCAGTATTTTTTCGGTGGAAGAATTCAGACCCAAACATTCATGTGAAAGTGAATCCAACATTGCCTATATTAAAAGAACAGTTCATCCAAAAATGAAAATTCGGTCTTCATTTACTCACCCTTGAAAATTACAGGCAGGTTGGAACTAAACTTTGGGAGCCCAGTGCAGGGTTGAAGAACTCTGCATTAGCACGGTATTGGCTATAAAAAAATTGCTTATTTTCATTTGAATGTTGGTTTACTGCATGTATTCATATTTAATAATGAGAAAAGTATGGACAATTTGAAAGATTTACACATAACATGTTGTAATAAGTTGCAATTAGTAGTAGTTTGTTTGTTTATTTGTTTGTGATTGATTAGATTTTGTGATTGATAATACATTTTTGGATGTATATAATGTATAATGTATATATTACTTGTATAGGAAACCTTGGTGTTTTCATACCCTTATAGCACAGATTTATTATATAGATAGACAGAATTAGTATTTAAGCAATCAAACATACTTCTACATTTCACATTCTGCACATATTTTTTTAGATTAAGTGGATTATTGGTGCCATGGCTTCAGTTCCTGAAAGGGCTGCTCCACCTCCAAACAAAAGACCACACCCACTTCAGTCCCTCAATTCATTGAGCAGACATGTCAGGAGATGCTATAAATATTTTTTTATTACAAATTTAAAGGGTGTAAAATCCAAAATGGTAGTTTGTTGCCTGAGGGCAACTATATGCCATAGAGCGTTTAAAAGCTACAAGAGTTAGTTTTGTTTTACTTGTGACATCCACCCTTTCACACTAACCTTAAGCTCTTAGCTCATGCTCCACCCTTCTCTCCATCTATTTCTACCTTACTCATATACACACTCTGGAACATTCATTATGTAAAGTGGATAAAAATACCAATGCACGCTGTGAATTTATGGTTCTCTCAGCTGCCATTAAAAATATGAACATTTTCAGGCTGCGCTCTGAAACCGGAGTAAGAAAACAGACCAGACCACAGAGTTTACACACACACACCACAACAGCACAGGGCTCTCAGCAAGATCACTCAAAACACACATGCGAAAACACACACCAAAAAGCACAGCGCACTCAGATTTGCTCTAAAACGAATCCATGTACCGTAGATAGCAACATAAATACAGAAACATAATGCAATAGCGCACCGACCGCAGTTAGACTGTAAAACCTCACACACAGTGTGCTCTTTTATACATCATGATTTTCCCCGACTGCTTCTCGCATAGTTTTAGATAGCATCAAACCTGGAGCACTCAGGCCATTACTGGGCTTTGCTGTTGGTTTACATTATGGTATGTCAGTTTGTTCTGCAGGGCCTTATTTTCCTAACCTGTTTTTATACCCAACTTTTCCCTCTCTCCGTAATGACAGCACCTCTACAGGGAGGAGAGCTATTTGTTTTCTCTCAGGATAATCTGGTGCTTCAGCTCTCTCCAAGGAAGCAGCGTCCTGTAGCTACATGGTGACTCAGCTCAGTAAATCTGTCATTACCAAGCTGATGCTATGCTAATGTGCTCAAAGCTTCTGGTTTTAAGATGTACTCTGCCAGTCGTGCTGTGACCCCGGGGAAGACAGCGTAGAGATGGTAGGCCCCCATTCTCACCATCAGACGACAGCTTTCCACCATCCATTTATTGACAGTCTGATGCATAACATACCAAACTGAACCATACTGTCGTGTCTACAGTCTGTCAAGAAGACTACTTTGCTTATTGTAAGACATAAGTGGTCAAAGCTGCTATTGCAATGCTATTCTCCTGGTGTACACATAGGGGGAAGAACGATGCCACAACAAGAGATGGTGCAAAGAGGTATTTAATCCAAAAGAGTAAATCCAAAAACATGGTAAACCAAAGGTTAAGGAACATGCAACAAGGTGAACTTGGAAACACAGGCGGGTTGGAACTAGCCAGTAACAGAAATGACAACTAGATCTGACAACAGGGAATACACAAGGCAGGGTACATATAGTGTCCAAGTAATGTGAATCAGGTGCGGGTGTAATCATGATGAGTGCAAGGGATAATGGGAATTGGAGTTTGTGATTGTCAATAGTCCGGTGAGAGTGAACGGGTGATTCTGGGAGTTACTGGAGTTACTGGAGGGGTGTGGCTGATCGCTGTGGAGAGCTCGTTATACCTGGGTGTGAACACAGGTATAAGAGTACTATAATACTGTAATGGCAGGGCAGAGAAATATTTGAGACTTTCATAAAGTTAGTGAAATTTATTCATAAAAAATACTTGAAGAACGTTATTTTAAAAAGCATTATTTTGAAAGCGGTACATCAAATTTCAACTACTCTAAAACCATTATAAACTGTATTAGTAAAAAGTGCTTAAAGGGTTGTACCTTTAGTTGTACCTTGGTTTGCATCAATTCCATTATTGCAAGATTACTATGGCCCAATTTCTCTGATGGTGTAATGATCAGTTTTATTGCTAATACAACACTGGTCATAGGTTTAAATGTGGGGTGGATACCATGTGATTAAGAAGATATGACCATTCACATTGAATGCTGATGAACACAAATTTCACACAAATGAATTACATTGAAAAGTCCATCAAGCCGTATAGCGTTAGTTCTGTCATGTACCGTGAGTCAAGCATCAGCCGATCCTCCTCTACCTTATAGAATATGACGCAATCACAGCTTCCATTTTAAAATTCATTCAGCTAATAGCATCTTATCTCTTTGCTCAGGAGGAAAATTACCCTCCTCCAACCCCAACTCCACCTCACATTAACAATCAGGACTCGACTTCTGTTAATACTTTTCATAAGTCTTAACTACATGTCTTTAAGAACAAATGACATCTGCTTGTTTTGTTCTGTTTACCCTAAGGGAGGTTTTCGATGCATTCCCTGCTCTGGACGCATGGATGGGCCCCAGAACAGAACCATACAACGAATCTAAACTTTATGCTAATTGTCAAAATAATTTGACGGTAGTGAACCTGACTGAATCATTATTTCAGAAAAGTATATCACTTAATATAATCAATGTGCACTTTTTGTTGATAAGATTATATTCAGACAGCAGAGAAACATTCATGACCCTTTGCAAGATGAAAACTGTTCAAATTATTTTTTTTCTAAAACATATCTCACATTTTTTCGACACAATGCCTTTAATGCAGAGCGAGACAGTCACATTGATAAAACATCCTTAGTAAGTCCACACCTGTCTATACCCTTTTACACATCCACACGATTAAGACACATAAAGCTTCCAAACATGTTTTTCAAAGGAATCCCTTTGGGCCAGGTAGCACACCTTTGTCTTTGTATTGTGTGGAACATAAGACTAGTTTGAAAGTAAGAAAAAGAAAGAGGGACTTATGTGCTCTTGTCAGACACCTAGTAAACATAAAGGAAGCAGACTTGCATTCTATGCCGAATCTGTTGATATTTAAGAGGGATTTGGACAACATGAGCTTGTCACTTAGTTGAACAGCCAAATCCCAATGCATGTATGCCATCTCCTTGCCCTTACCACTCTCACCTGACATTTAGACCCGTATATATCTGCAGGCAGTTGGGGTGCTGCGGGTGCTGTAGCACCGCCTTGCGTCCAGCGAAAGGAAACTGAAATAGTGTGAAATATAAATAAATAAAGGCAGAGCCCATCCCAGCTCAGGCAATTCCATCCCCAACCCAATTTACAATGATTAGTACTAAATGCTAAACTTAAATCACATGACAGCAGTTTGAAGTTATAGCTGTACTCAATTACATTATGCCATTATTATTTTCCCTGCTTATAACATTCCACTGTTGCCTGATATTGATAAAAAACTAATAAGTCAAATTAGAATCAAATAGTTTCAACAAATGAAACTTCCTAAATCACAACTAATAAACTCTCCCTAATCTTAATAAACATTGACTCTGTAACTGTTAATCAAAGTCACTGACTGCAGCTGTTACATGTCAGAGGAGACCTGGCCCTCCCGGTTGAGATTATTATTTATCATTGGAGTTTGGGTTCATCGCCACAGGGAATTGCTGGCTTGCTCACCGGGAGACTGCATCTATCAGATATTATTTACTAGGATGAACTTGCCTGTTCTATAAACACCATCCGCCCACCAATATGTGATTGGAATAGAGAAAGCGAAAGAACAACACGTAAGGTGTAAGGTGTAAAGTCCGTATAGCGTGACACAGGAAGCCGGGGTTCTAATACAACTCTCGAATTTGTTTTCAATAAAACTGATTTAAGACTTATTTTTTATTCATTTTATTCAAGTTTAGGGTAAAGTTATGGGTGTGGGGCTTTAATATCTCAATAAATTGCCATAATTTTAATATTTTTTGTAAATATAATGATTTCCAATCTGTTATTATGGCATCATGTTTAATGCACAACAATACTGAGGTGCAAATATTTACATTATCTGCACCTATTTATAAGTATCAAAAGCATCTAATTACTATTTCTCCTTAATCCAAAGAAATACAGCTATTATCGGTTGGAGTAAAAAGCATTGCTGTCTTTGGCGGGCTATTTGTACTCTGTGTAAATGGAAACTCCGTAAATGAAAGTGTTTTATCAAAAACAAATATAATACATTTTATTAATTTGTCCATTCACTAATATCCATTGAAAACATTAATAACGTTACTGTTTTTGTTTTCAAGAGTACTTAATTTGGGATTTTTCAGGTCCTACTTTGGTTTATGGAGTGTCCAACAACAAGTTTATGTACGTAGAAGGTGTGAAAACGCTATTATTTTGTAATACTAGGCAGTTATTCTTACCTTACTTCTTGACTGACTATCAAATGATTCGTTCCGAGATGAATCTGTCTAATCCCCTCTGTAGTGGAGTAGGCGGGGCGAGAACGTGAATCGAGGCCACTGAGTGAGTCTTAATGAGCGTCAGCTGTAAACGCACCGGTCTCGTAACACGGAGGAGATTGGGAGCAAAAGAGAACGAGCGACCGGACCGTCGATGAGAGAGGACCAGGCCTGGATTTTAGTTGTGGTTTGTTTTATTTCGCCGGCAGTCGTCCATGAGGGCTGCCGGCATTTTAATTCGTGTATTTGTTTGTTTGTTTTATTAAAACTTTATTTAAATGTTTGCCGGTTCCCGCCTCCTTCCTTCCATTATAGTGGACTTCATTACACCCTCCTTGTGATTGGTCAGATGGTTTAGTCTGCTGTGATTGGATTATCGCGAATGAAGTTCACAAGGTACAATTTTTTGGGGTGAAGAATGAAGTTTTTGCGGGCACTCTCGGCGGGGCCGGTGGCGTGGTGATAGTTGGAATCAGCTGTGCGCACACCGGTCCCTCATATCTCACTGAGGAAATCGGGAGCATAATAGGGCAAGCAACAGGACTTCTGATCAGAGAAGACCGGACCCGGACATATGTTTTAAGTTTGTATTTTTGTTCTTGTGGCCTTCTACTTCCGTGTTATTGTTTGTTTATTTTTGATTAAACTTTTTTTAAATGTTCACCAGTTCCCGCCTCCTTCCTTCCCTACTTTGAACGGTTTTACACCTACCAAAACAAGTATACAAACACAAAAAATAAAGAACCAGGTCTCAGCAATACAGAACAAGGGACCCTACTGATTACACCAGAATGTGATAGAGCGGTACCAGTTTGGAACACGAGTCCAAGCTTTAAACCATTAGGGAATCCAACTACGCCACCCCAGGACTTGCACCCAGGGAAAACACTTTAAACCATGTAAGACATACAAGTTCAGTCCCTTGGAAGATAGGTAGGCATGAGACATGGGAAAATATAAAAATATAGATTTTATTTATAGAGAAAAAGTTCTTAAAATATGTCAAGCAGTAATACCTAAAAGACGCCAATGGCAGCGTCACTCCCGAAGACAGCAGGGAACAAGGTAAAAAGCAAACAAAATAAATTAACTTGAATGAATGTAAAACTTAAAAAAGCAAAAAAAAGCAAAAGTAAACAGCAGGGCTGGGGCACCCAAAGAGAGGAACTATGATGGAGTGGAGTTGTCTCAAGAGAACACTCCACACACTCACACCAACGTGCACTTTATCCTCACTTTCAAACATGCAGTGCGTTTCACAGCACTCAATGAAGAAGCACCACCACCATAGTACGAGATCCGTTCACCCATGGGACCCCGGCCTCTGTGATGAATCAAAAAGTAATTAATAACAAATCAACTTAATACACACCATAAACCGAAAATAACTAATAACAAAACGCCTTATAAAACGAAATAACCAAAAATCGTCGGGTTCATTTACCAGTTACCTACACGCAATCCACAAATAGCTCTAGATTGCAGATATTTGGTCCCATGAGGCACGCAGGTAACTTGCAGAAAATGAAACAAACCCGACCGAAAATAATCATACATAAACCAATAATTTCACAAAGAAGTAACAAAAATAAACAAATGAAAATAAATAAAGAACAGCTCATGAAGAAAAAACGTTTGGGTTCTTTGCAGACGTACTCATATACATAGAGCAGCACGAAGAAGGCGTACTTTGGAACGTGACCACACACAGCAGCAAAAATAAATGGTACAGCAGCAACTATGAAACAGACAAAGTTCTCTTTAACTCTGTGCAGCGCCATTGCCGACTTATCTCGTCATTTTAAAAAAACGGTTCCCCGCCAAAGACGAGTTTTTATGGCAATCAGTGTTTGTACTGTTATACAGCAGGTGGCGCTATTACACACCTTTTAGTGGTTTTTAATGATTGTTATGAGTGTAATCTGGGCGGAATCTTTGACAAAAAAACTTTAATTATCTCAGCTGTTTAATCAAAATAATGCATTTTTGCTGAAACCTACCCTCATAATCGGAGTGATAAAAAACGAACAAATGAAGAGAGATCCACTTTCCTGCAGAGTTTAGCACCAACTCTGATAAAACACCTGAAGAGGCTAATCAGTGACTTCGCCTTCAACCTAATGTTGGGCTGCGCAGATTGTTTGGCATATCGCATTAAAGTACAGCGAGAGCGATTCAAATGCATACCGCGCAATCTGCACTTGAATCTCTTTTGCGGTCCTTAAATGTCATACGATGACATATTTGCGCAGCAAAGTTGAACTCATCTATTGTAAAGATGCTAATTAGCTTGTTCAGGTGTTTTAAATCAGAGTTTGGGATAAACTGCAGGAAAATGGATCTCGCGGGCCAGAGTTGAGAACCACTGGCCTATAGTCTGTGAGTAGTATTAACCTGTTGGCTAAATGTCCATAGTGAAATAAGCTAGCTAACAACAGACTTGTGTTAGCCGACATTTATTCACCATTTAATCAGTGCAGGGAAACTTAGCATTATAATAACCCTGGTGTGGAAATTCCATTTTACATGTCCACTTTATTTTCTTGCTGGCATATATGTGCAGCTAAGTAAAATCTGCCGTTTTCATTGTTTTGAGAGGATGATGTTAATTTTTAAGTTTGTTCGTTTTTATTTTTTTTAATCTTTCATTGATAATTATTATAATATTTTATAATAATTTTGTTAAGATAATTTTCAATTTTGTCAAATTTTGCAATAAAAATACATTGAGACTGTAAAAGATAGCCTTCAGCATGGTTGCTTTTAATCTTGCATCAAATAGTGAACTGCAAATCACCAGCAGTAAATATTGTGCTAGTACTAGTATTGAACTACAAGAAGCAAGACAGTTGGAAGATTTTAATTAGAGTTATGTAAAGCTTTTGATGGGACAGTTAGGTCCAAGAGATTTGGTGACAACAGCTGCACAGAGGGGGCCCAATTTGATTTTTTTGTAATGGGGCCCAAAATTCCTGGCGGCGCCGGAATTCCTTTACAGGTGCCGGTTCAGCCAGTTCACCTACTTGTATGAAGGGATGCAAGGAACCATGCCTATAGCATGCAGGCCAATGTTAAACGCCACTTCTAGTGAATAAATGCAATGTAAAAGAGCACATTATACACATATCTGAAGGATGAGCGGTCATATAACCCACAACTGCAGCACAGAAGGCCAGCAGAGCAGCACCAGCGCAAAGGAAAAGACACCCTACAAGTCAAAAGAAACGTTAAGAGTACACTCACTATTAAACAACTGAAAACATAACCATGTGCTAGCAGCTATCGGTTTACCTGCCACCATCGACGACAGCAGCACAGAAGGGGGAAAGTCAGACGGATCAGACGTGACGCATACCAGGCTACAACCAATTACTCCTTTAAATAGGGCGCCACGTTCGCTGATAGGCTAACCTAGCTGTCACTCACTAAATCCCATTACACTATATGTTGTGACGTTAATCCGCGGCGGTTCACGATTCGGACTAGGGACGACTCGTTTGTGTGATTCAGAGTCGAGTCCCTTTTTTTCAAGCCAATAACTTTGTTATTCATTCACCTTCGGATTTACAAATTGGCAGACTGCTTACTTTCAAACACGGCAACATTACACACTGCATGAAATGTAATTTTTATGATCTCATGTTATGAACTCTTTAATAACGTTACTGTCACAATGACAACCCAAGTGTCATATGACGTCACATTGTTAGTGATGATCAAGTGTCCCGAGCGGTCTTGTCCAAATAGTGTAAAAATGAATTTCAGACTATTTTTTACTGAACATTGATGTCCTCATGTGGGACTTCAGCAGCGTCAAACCATAAAGAAATGCCACTTTATGAGTTTTGCATGCAAGGCCAGCAGCAATGTAAAACTTTTGTAATGATTTGAGACTGTGGCAAGCTCTACAGGCAGAATATGTTACGGGTTGATTTCTGAGATGTCGCCGTGTTAAATCATGTTACTGGTTTGCCCATGGTTTTTGTTTGGTTGGTTAAGCTGCTGCTGCGCTACTAGTTTCGTACAACAGATTGTGCTTTGGCTATTGGCATACATATAACATAAGTTTATGTGTTTGTTTTCATTCTGTATCCTATATCACACTGTCATGCGTCTTTATTCTCGGCAGAAACTTATTTTTGCCTCCGTTATTTATTAACATTAAACTTAAGCGGCTCGCAGTTGTCTGAAAGCCTGCCTTAGGAACCAGGAACTAAAGTGTTATTAAGCGTTTCCTAGATGGACCAGTATTAGTGTTACCTGTTGGTAAAATGGCTGTCTGCCTTTGTTCATGCTGCTGCTATGTCTTCCAAAATGTGTTTGTAACACCCGCAGGGGGGGGGCACAAGAGAAAAAATAATGAATATATTCACTACAACGAGATCTTAGAAAAATACATAATTCTTTATTGGTTACAAATAAATAAATAACAGATCATTCAAAACTATTAACACTGGGCACCAATGGCCAGAGGGGGCAGCAATGTTACTGTCGAACAGCCAGGACACAGAAAGAACAGAGTTACCTAAACAGAGTGGTAGCTTCACTGCACTTCCACCAATCACAGCAAATTCAATTCCATCCGCACCCAATAAAAACACCGTTAGATTATGCCCATTTACACTCAATACAACCCACCATTAGGTCCGCCACTCCTGCCGGTGCTCTGTTAATCTCTGCCCAGCTCTTCATCAGAACTACTGTGGGAGGCTACCCCCCTGGGCTCCGATAAGTGGCGTGAGAAAAGGAACCCAGGATGTTATTATAGTTAACCAAAGAACAATAGAACCCTGCCCGAAATACAACATAAAATGTAATGGATTTAATGGTTATAATGGGAATTGTACTATGAATACTTGTCAACTTGTATGTGATGGATTCTATTGGTGGCATCGTAAATCCTATTGGAATAAATCCCAAAACACACTACAAAGAGTAATGTAATTTCAAAATCTCATTCTAATTAAAGACTGCATTGTTTTTTTTAGCAGGGATGGTATTCGCATTGAAACCACAGTATCCACAAATTAACCATTTTCTATATAGGAACCATACTCCAATAAATAATCTCTCACAGCAACTAAAATACCATAGTTTCATAATACTAGCTATATTTTATGTTTGTAGTTAAATTATGGTAATACAAATGGTAATAAATCCAACAAAAACATGGCTTCCACACTACTATTTACAAGAACCTTACAACTTACTGGTGAATTGCTTCTAAAATGGTAAAGGTCATATACAAAGTAAAACAATACTCATAAAAACATATAGGTCTAGGGGGCTAATGATGAATTTTTACTTGAGGTGGAGTAATATTTGACCAGTATTATCTGTACTTTCACTCAAGTCTGGAAGTTGTGTACTTTGTCCACCTCTGCATAGCATGCAGGGTAGAGCAAATCCAGCTGCTTTGAGACCACATTCAATTTTACAGAAAACGTACGACTGGTATCAAAGGAATCAGTCTGGTTTATTTTCGTTCCTCAATAGCGAGCTCGTTTATCATACAATTCATTCGAAATCAGCGGAGAGAACACATCGTCATGCTCAGTACGTCACTGATTTTCTAGAACTACAGCAGGCCTACCCATCATGCTGACAAAAAATATGACAAGGTTTTGGATCATTTTGGATCATGTGTTAGGAAGAGGGTTTCGAGTGCACCTTTAGGGAAATAAATTGGTCAAGCTTTAGATTACGGACCGCAATGTACCGCATAATTAACCAAATTTTACAGCGTAACTAATTGTAACAGCATCTGTACGTAAAGGGGAACAGTACGCAAAGTTTGTAAAATTAAGATATCAGGAAGTGTAAAAAATATTTATACTGTAAGTATTTTAAAACAAACTATTTTTTTACTTTTGGATTACTTTTTATTTGATTGATTTTAGGATTGTTGGTCACAAATAATTGATTCTAATTATGAGTTGTTTTGCTGATTTTTATGTGTAGAATGTGCAAAATCACTGTTGATCTCTTGAGACTATAATCCAGTATTTCAAAAGTGGTTTGACTTGGATGTTTATATGGCATGCAGTTCCCTCATAAATATTTAGTGTACCCCTTTATTCCTCAAACATTGCATATTGTTCACCTTTACCTACAGATATTTACTGCTGTAAATCCTGTTCAATTATGCTGTTCATTGTAGGCCTTAATCTAAAGCGTTAACAATAAATTTAACGGGAAAGTAACACGGAACCTAGCTCTAGGGACAAGGAACGTCACCTCTCGGGCGGGAAAGGAGCCTGAGATTGTGCGTGAGGTTCAGAGATTCCGACAAGAGGTATTTGGGATCACCTCTACGCACAGCTTGGGCTCTGGGACCACACTCCTTGAGAGAGGAGTGGACTCTTCACCACTCTGGAGTTGCCCGTGGTGAGAGGCGGCGGGCTGGTGTGGGTTTGCTCATAGCCCCCCAGCTCAGCCACCATGTGTTGGAGTTTACCCCGGTGAAAGAGAGGGTCGCTTCCCTGCGCCTTCGGGTTGGGAATAGGGCTCTCACTGTCGTGTGCATCTATGGGCCAAACGGCAGTGTAGAGCACCAGGCCTTCTTGGAGACTCTGGGAGGGGTGCTGGAAAGCGCCCCCCTGATCTGAACCCGAGTGGTGTTCTGTTATTGGACTTCTGTGCTAGTTACAGCTTGTCCATAACGAACACCATGTTCAAGCATAAGGGTGTCCATCAGTGCACATGGCACCAGGATACCCTTGGCAGGAGGTCGATGATCAACTTTGTGGTTGTTTCATCTGATCTCCGGACGTATGTCTTGGACACTCGGGTGAAGAGAGGGGCGGAGCTGTCAACTGATCACCACCTGGTGGTGAGTTGGATCCGATGGCGGGGGAGGAAGCTGGACAGACTCGGCAGACCCAAAAATACTGTGAGGGTCTATTGGGAATGTTTGGCCGAATCCCCTGTCAGAGAGATCTTCAACTTCCACCTCCGGCAGAGCTTCGACCAGATCCCGAGGGAGTCTGGAGATATTGAGTCCGAGTGGACCATGTTCTCCACCTCCATTGTCAACTCGGCCACTCGGAGCTGTGGCCGTAAGGTCTCCGGTGCCTGTCGAGGCGATAATCCCCGAACCCAGGGATGCCGTCAAGCTGAAGAAGGAGTCCTATCAGGCCTGGCTGGCTTGTGGGACTCCCGAGGCAGCTGACGGGTACCGACAGGCCAAGCGGACTGCAGCCCGGGTGGTTGGGGAGGCAAAAACGCAGGCCTGGGAGGAGTTCGGTGAGGCCATGGAGAAGGACTATCGGTCGGCCTCGAAGAGATTCTGGCAAACCGTCCGGTGCCTCAGGAGGGGGAAGCAGTGCCCTACCAACGCTGTTTACATTGTAGGGGGGCAGCTGTTGACCTCGACCGGGGATTCATCGGGCGGTGGAGGGAATACTTCGAGGATCTCCTCAATCCCGCTGTCACATCTTCCATTGAGGAAGCAGAGGCTGAGGGCTCGGAGGCAGACTCGTCCATCACCCGGGCTGAGGTCGCCGAGGTGGTCAAGAAACTCCTCGGTGGCAGGGCTCCAGGGGTGGATGAGATCCGCCCTGAGTACCTCGAGTCTCTGGATGTTGTGGGGCTGTCTTGGCTGACATACCTCTGCAGCACCTCGTGGCGGTCGTGGACAGTGCCTTTGGAATGGCAGACCGGGTTGGTGGTCCCTCTTTTCAAGAAGGGGGACCGGAGGGTGTGCTCCAACTATCGGGATCACACTTCTCAGCCTCCCCGGGAAAGTCTATGCCAGGATACTGGAGAGGAGAATCCGGCCAACGGTAGAACCTCAGATTCAGGTGTGGTTCAACAGTGTGGTTTTCGTCCCGGTCGTGGAACACTGGACCAGCTCTATACCCTCTCCAGGGTGCTGGAGGGTGCATGGGAGTTTGCCCAACCAATCCACATGTGTTTTGTGGATTTGGAGAAGGCATTCGACTGTGTCCCTCGCACCATCTTGTGGAGGGTGCTCTGGGAGTATGGGATTCGGGACCCTTTGCTAAGGGCTATCCGGTCCCTGTACGACCGGACCAGGAGCTTGGTTCGTATTGCCGGCAGTAAGTCAGACTTGTTCCCGGTGCATGTTGGACTCCGGCAGGGCTGCCCTTTGTCACCGGTTCTGTTCTAAATTTTTATGGACAGAATTTCTAGGCGCAGCCAGGGGCCGGAGGGCGTCGGGTTTGAGGAACACACGATTTCATCTCTGCTCTTTGCGGATGATGTCGTCGCGCTGGCCCCATCAGACCAGGACCTTAAGCATGCACTGGGACGGTTTGCAGCCGAGTGTGAAGCAGCTGGGATGAGAATCAGCACCTCCAAATCTGAGGCCATGGTTCTTTCTCGATTTACCGGTCAATCTACATTTCTACTCTCACCTATGGTCATGAGCTGTGGGTCATGACCGAAAGGACAAGATCCCGGATACAGGCGGCGGAAATGAGCTTTCTCCGCAGGGTGGCTGGGCGATCCCTTAGAGATAGGGTGAGAAGCTCGGTCACTCGGGAGGAGCTCAGAGTAGATCCGCTGCTCCTCCACATCGAGAGTGGTCAGCTGAGGTGGCTCGGGCATCTTTTTCGGATGCCCCCTGGACGTCTTCCCGGGAAGGTGTTCCGGGCATGTCCCACTAGGAGGAGACCCCGGGGAAGACCTAGGACACGCTGGAGGGACTATGTCTCCCGGCTGCCCTGGGAACGCCTTGGTGTCCCCCCGGAAGAGCTGGAGGAAGTGTCTAGGGAGATAAGCGGTAGAAAATGGATGGATGGATGGGAAAGTAACGTCTGTTTGAAAAGCAGGTCGGAAAGATCATGTAAAACGGAATTTGTTTTATCGACCTTAGGCAATGTGTGGTTAAATTTGCCACATATAAGGGTAAGTTGCATCAGTTATTTAAGATTCATTATCTAAACAGTTGTAAAAACTGCACAATTTAATATCAACTAAAATATTTTTGGTCAAAGGTTGGCTGGTAATGCATGGGATTAATTTTTATAGGTTTATTTAATTTAATTTTGGGGGCTCTTAAAGGTCTCATGAAATGTGCTTGTTTATTGTTTTATACTATATGAGGTCTACTTATGACGTTCGCGTGGTTTTTACATTCAAAAACATCCAAATCAATAAGTAATAGGCTATTTTCTACAATGGTTTTGAGGCCAGCTCTGCAAACGCTCGGTTTTAATGGGCGTGCCGCATTGAATACTTTATAAGTAAACGCTCACTGCTTTGATTGTATAGAAGTTTGCGTAGTTGGAATTTTAGCTTTTAAATTTTAGTTATACCACAAATCAAGTGTCGATCTCTAGAGAAATAAAACGAGCAAACGCTTCATGTTTTTTCCCACATGAGCTGGAACTTCTTTAAAAATAAATGTATACCCTGCATTACTAATGTCGGAATCCGTGTCAATAACCGATGCAATCTCAGTAACAAGGGAATGGAACAAGTCAGTTCCAACACTTTCATGATGTTCGCGTGAATATGATTTCATCTTATATAACAAAAGCTTGGGTTAAAATTGTGATTTTAATTCATCATTCCTTTAATATTTATCCAAATGCAATTAGTAGCAATTACAACTAATGCATTGAAACTGAGCCAGTTCTGTTATTTTGTCTAGCCCTTTATGGCCACATTGTAGGGCCTACATTGTGTCACCATTATGTTCAGTCATTTGGATAAAAGACAAATGGAGAACAACAGCTTTTAGACAAGAAATGTTTCAACATAAATATAATCTACAAATGTGATTACATACGGTAGCTAGATGAACCGAAGCTGACACAGTATGACCAAATATGCGCGACATCTGTGCTTTATATGTTGTTTTTGTATTTTGAGCTGCTTGATAAACCTTAGATAAAGGTAAAGTAAGAACATAAAGAAATCATCTTCCTCAAGGCATTTTCTGGATTGACTTCTTGGGCGAGATAGGAGTCAACATGTTTTGAAACATCAAAGGGGAACCTGATACCTTAAGTATAAGAAGATTAGCGCTTGCCATGATCTTGAGCTTATAGGCTCCTCCAAGACTCTCAGCATCCAGGCCCAGAAGGTACAATTACCTGTGAATTGGGATCAACATCTTTATATTTATTTAAAGACAACCGAGTAAATGTTAGCTGTATAGACTTTACAACATTTGTACTTTCAAAATATTTTATTATTATTTTATTTTGTCTGCTTTTTGCAGATGACATAATCACGGCAATCAAACTGAGATTTTTGCAGGCAAAAAGGACAAAAGCTGTGTTCTAGAATAATAAAGCAGACACCTGCAGCTTACAATACTGTAATATGGTCTCATTATTAACTGAACTCAACATGAAATGGAAAATCCAAATAACGTTCATAAATAAAAAATCACCAAATTTTTTTTACTCCCCTTGTAGACAACAAAATGTGTTTACATTTTTTATTGAGCTTTAGGGTATGATATTTGCATTACATCAACAAATCTTGTACTGCTTTTGTAGTTAATTTTTTAACCTCTATGCATGCATTGTACTTTTAGTGTATCTGATAAACCCAACTGAGAATGTGAGACAATGAAAGATGGTCTTTAAACAAGAGCGTTTTCAACAAAAAATGTATTTTTTTATGTGTTTGGCTGTTCATACGACAATGCCGTTTTGGGGGAAAAAATGCTAAGTTTTGAAAACGAGTCTCAATGTGCAAATGTTCTTAAATTGTGAAACTTCACTAAAGAAGTTTCAGAGATTAAATTTATCAAATGATGACAATCACCTTCATACAGTACAGGCAACATGTCTTACCCACAAGCCTCTCAGAAAGTCCAATGAAGTGTAAAAATTCAGTGTCTGTGTGCATGTGCAAATCCGGTAGGCGACAGCCTTGACACTAATACGTTACTCTTGATCTCACCTATTACAGGTGTGAGCAGACAGCTGTTGTACCTGTGTTGTCACTCTAGTAGCCGTGCACTCTGAGCTTCTCAATGGGGGTATGAGGAAAGAATCAAGTCGTGCAGCTCAGGGAAACACACAGAAATAGGAATCCTGGAGTGGGCCTGTCTTAGCCTGAGCTGTAGATCGACAGGTCGATACATCACAACCGGATCTGGAACATCAGAACAGTAGCTCACATGCAGACCAAAGCTCCATGGAAATCCAACAGGAAGAGCAAGCCACACTTCCTGGCCAGAAAATTGAGTTGGTCACACATAGAGAAAAGTAGTAAAGTTTCTCCTGTTTTGACACTTCGTAGAGGGCACTGAATATACAGCGTGGTCTGTCATTTTCCACCCCAAATAAAGCCCCTTCATGACTAATGCACTAAGTTGTTTCTAGAAAAGTTTTGCAGTATAGGATTAATTTGAGGAGTTTATGAAGTTTCGTATGTGAAGTTACTATTCAAAGCAAGTATTTGTGAGACATCTGATCTGATTGTTACAGTATTGTGTAATGCTATTGCAAAATGATAAAGGAGTCACAAACAGTAAGAACATTTAGTCTTCCTGTTTTAGAGACACTTCAAAGGCAAGTCATTCTGCATTTAAAAAGTATAACGTTTTTGACATGTGTACAATTAGTGACAAAAACAGAAAAGACTGTATTGTTTATGCAAGTCCCCCAGCTGGACTGTTTTCTCTCTTCATGTCTGTCTCTCTATTTCTTTCCATCTCTCTAAGGAGTCACCCACCACAGAGTAATCTCTACTCTGACCTGGAACAAGAGCGAGTGTTTGATCATTGCTGTACCACTTTCATTCTGTCATAAAGACGAACTCTAAATGCTCAATATTAAAGAGGCATAAAATATTTTAAAAAGAAAACACAAGTGATGATTCATTATACATGAAGTGCTCAAGCTGACATAAACCATTCCGAAAGTAAACCGATCTTCCCATAGCAGAGAAAGAAATGAGGGCAGACTCGTGCGCATTGTTAACGCACATATCTGCATGTGTGTGCCTGTGAGCGTTTGAATGTGTGCAAGTTTCAGTAGTGACATATCATTAGCCATAACGTGTTAGTGAGGAATGTGAAAGAGAAAACTAATCTTACAGCTAATTCTGTCAATGCAAGCCATCAGGAGACAACTGGACACCCAGATATAAGGTCTGAAAAGGACATGAACTAATTATATTTGTAAATATGTGTTAAGTAAAGGGGTTCAATGTGTTTGTACCTGTAAATATCCATAAGTGTATGTGTTTGTGTGTATAACCCAATAGGCCCAGACACCTCATTAAGCCCAAGTCTATCCAGACTGAAACAAATGTACAGCTTAGCAGGGTTTACATGACACTCTCATTCTTCAGCACTGGAATTTTCTGAAACTCTGAAGGGGACACATGAAATTCTAAATATATTCAAAGTTTCCATGCATGTGGATCTCGATCCAGGATCATTTTATTTATTAAAGTTAGTCAATGCACATAGAAAAAAAAGAACCAAGGAGAAATGTGTGAAAATATTTGAAAAATCTAACAAAAAAACGTCAAACTTTTAATTGTGTTTCAATGCAAAAAGTGTGACAATATTATTTATCGTGAATTTACAATTCATAAAATTTGAGCTGTGAAATTAGCATTCTCAAGCCAAAAATTCTGGCATTTTTATTAGAATCTTATCTGATGGAAGTAACATGTGGTTTACAAAATAACAGATTTTCCCTATCATACAGGTATATATATTGACAAGTGAAATGAACAAATGAGTATAAAATTGTTTAAATCTTTTAAAAGTCACCATTGATTTCACTGAGTTCATAGTTAAAGAAACACTTACATTGTCAGTAAAGATCCTCACAAATCTGCCCTATTTATGGCAAAAAGCACTCGCGTGCATGGTTATTAATGATGTGATTATGACACACTGAGGTATAGATGAGTGAGTAAGACAGTGTTTGGATTTAGGCAGTGGTGTGTGTGTGTGTGCATGTGCATGTGTGTGCGTGGGTACGTGCATGTGAAAGAGATAATTTGATGCTGAGCTTGTTAATGTGTTGGCATGATAGTAAGGTGCAACAAATATGATCTCTGGGGGGCACAGGCCATCACCATGGAGACAAGGGTAAAACACCAATAATGCAATCAATAACATAGGGCTTGTTTTTCCTTCTCACTTCTCATCACCTTTTTCTTCAAAATTAAGCTCACATAATTTTTTTTTACTTCCTTATAATTTATCTCGTAAATGATGAGTGGAGTACAGCAAATAGCACACAAGCCCTCCACTTTACTGACATCCCAAATATCACAGCAGGTATGTGTGAATGGCAATCCATTATCAGTTTCTACGTCACTCGAAATGTGTGCTCGGTGGCTAATGGATGAAAAAATTAGATCTTTGTCCAAAAAGATCACCTTGACTTTTTTCATATCACCTCACATTTATCCATTTCCCAGCATTCTGTTTTTCATTGTACTTTGTCAGAAATTAACCTTCAACCACAATTACACATTTAACACTTCACCTTAAAAACAATTACCAGCTAAAACAGATCCGGCTTCAGCTTGTATTAATTGCAGTTTGAAGCAAGATGTCAGAGTGTATGGATTTTCTGCCAGCAGGAATGTGTGTAACTGTCCCTCTCCTCCACTGGAGAGGATCGCTCCCTGAATTATTCATTATGGCTACGAGGCAGGACGGCAGAGCAGCGCCAAGGATTTAACTGCATTTATGCTTCCCTCTGAAATTAGGCTCTCAAACACACAACATGTCACAGACTGTCGGACACACACTGAGACTGACACACAGATGGTCACAGTGGATTTCATAGAGTTTTCATGATTTAATAAAACTTTAAATGAAAACAAAACCTCTCTTAAAAATGACATTACAAAGGACTGCCATTGAATTATAAAGCATAAGAGCGAAAGAGAAGGTGGTGTGTGTATGCTCTTTGTCTGTCTTCTCCTCTGTACTTCAAATCAGTGTCAGGATGACCTTTAACCTCTCGATGAGCACAGTGAAAATCCTCTTTGAGTGCCAGCCAATCTCTTTTTAAAAATTTAAAAATGCTCCACCAGCATCACAAAATCATTTCACACATTCCTAGACTTGTGCCAGAAAAGATTCATAACCATGTTCCTGTAAGATGCTGATCGTTTCTGTACGAAAAAGACAAAAAGTTGACAACTGAATTTCACAATTATCCATTATAAGGTATTTTCAACAGCAACTCTTCTGAATAACAAAGTATGACTGTGATGCTGAAAAAAGGCAACTGTAATTTACAAAAATGTATTAATTATTTAAAATGAGTGACCCTGGACAACAAAACCATGTCCTCAGATTTTTGCATAATCTTAAAGCAATTCCATTGAAATAAGGTTTGTTATGATAGGACAATTTTTGACGAGATCCAACTATTTAAAACTCTGGAATCTGAGGGTACAAAAAAATTGCCTTAAAAGTTGTCCAAATGAAGTCCTTGCATTGCATATTACTCACAAAAAAAGTTTTGATATATGTATGGTAGGAAATTTACTAAATATCGGGAACACTTTAGTATATGGACCAATTCTCACTATTGCTTATTTGATTTCTATTTTGAGCATATTGACTGTTTATTAGTACTTATAAAGCACATATTCAACATGACCATATTCTACTTCCCTGATCCTACCTGATACCTAAACCTAACAACTACCTTACCAACTATTAATAAGCAACAAGTTAGTAGTTTACTGAAGCAAAAGTCATAGTTATTGGTTTATTAATACAGAGAATTGGACCTTAAAATAAAGTGTGACCAAAATATCATAATGGAACTTGATCTTTACTTAATATCCTAATGATTTTTGCCATGAAAGAAAAATCCATAATTTTGACAAATACAATGTTTTTTGGCTTTTTGTCTGTGCTACTTAAGACTGGTTTTGTGATCCAGGGATACATGCTTTGTTTAACATGTTTAGAGATGTTCGCTTATGCTTTGATGATATTTGGCTTATCTATATATTACAAAATATTGTAGCAATACTTTGTTATCAATATGGATTACAACAGGTTATTAAAAATGACTAGGTCCAAAAGGAACACTCACTTTTACAGACGTTGGTGTATGCTTCCTTACGCAGATGTACCATGCATTAAAGGAGTGTGGATATAACGATAGAATCATATTGATAACTATACCATCCTTTGCAATTCTCTCTTTAACAACCACAAGGTGTTAGATCTGAGAGACTCAACTGTTGCCTCTCCCACAAACGACAGCTCTGAGCAAGTTTACCTGTTTTCCCTTCGCTGTAATTCGCTTTTTTGTTTCATCTTTCCTGTAGCTGTTTATTTGGGGCAGCAGTCTCTCCTGGCGGTAGGCTGAGCCGGAGCGCTGCCTGCAGGGATGAGAGAGGGCTGCGGTTCATGTCAGATGGGACCCCTCATCCACACACCTTGAGTAAAGCAACACACATCTCAAACCTCAGTATTTTGTCTGAAACTGATGTCTACACATGTTAACGACGATTCACAGAGTGGAAAGGCTGGAAGAAAGGAGGGAGGGTGACGGAATTCACAGAGGGAGCGAGAAGGTGGATACTCTCATTTGAACGTTGCAATGTCTGTTGTTTGCTCCGTATTGCTGCTCAGACTTTAGCCCAGGAGGCCTCATGCTAAAAAAATCACAAAAATCATAAAACAAACATACACAAGCTAACAAACCTAGATGGTAGCACAGATGAAAGGGGGAGGGGGCTTTGAGGATGAGTGGAGGTGAGATATCGATCAGCCAATGACAAACACAATAGAAATTTTATATGTGATGTGAGAGGTGCATCCATAATTTATCAGAGGGCAAATGTGGGGGGTGTAAAGGGGGTTATTGATCAGAGTTAAGAGAGTCTAGAGGAGCACTGGGGACAGCAGCAAGAGCCAGCATGAGAAAGCCATTAAGGATGGCAGTGTTACGAGACACGATGTGTGCGTGTGTAAAAAAAAGTGCAGGAAAGACAAACGCAGAAGCCAGAAAGGAAGCAAGTGGAGAAGTAAGATAGAGGACAGGAGACCAGTGTCATACTAGCCCAACCCCCACCCTATTTCCCCTGCCGCCTACCAGATCAATACTACCATGTCAAAACATAAAATGCATGCTTTTGCTCTTAAGTAAAAGATGTCTAAGATTTTTAAAAGCATTGATTCGGGACGGGTCAATGAAAACCAGGGCAGATTTTCCTGTGCAAAGAGGGCTAATAACACTCAGCTGATAATAGCACAACAGAAATGACTCGGGCATGTCAGGCAGGGGAGAGCACTGCCCAGATTGCCCAGAGAGGACAGCTCAATGCAGGGTCAAAGCTTTACCCCGCACTCCCTTCCTCTGAATGAAGAAAGAGCAGTGTTCAGAGGAAGACAAGGATTGAGGCATTGGGCGGAGACTTTACACAGGTGTCACAAAGAAAGACCATTTTACACATTAAAGTAATAGCCTGTCTAGACACCAGATCTCACAGGGCCTCTCTCGAGACCCAGTAAATGAATTAAGTCTCTCTTTTTCTCTGGAAGGAATGTGCACAGAGATGAAGAAAGAAGAATTCCCTTTTTGAGCGGATCAAAGACGTTTGGTGGGGAAAGAAACAGAAGGGGGAGCTAAATTCAACTTATTTATACGCGTCAGTGTCAGCCAGTCCAGGAAAAAACAGTTTGATGGTGATGATTTTCTGCGTGCTTTAGCCAATCAGTAACATCTCTATTATGAGTCCGAGGTATGACTTTCCGTTCAAGTTCCTCCTCAAATATCGTCCACTGGCCTTACCCACTGTCATCATTTCCCTTCTGCCCAGATCAGGTAACACACAGGCTGTATGCTCTATGTCTCATCTCTGTACTGCTGTATGTGTTTCTGCTGTATAAACTATAAATGCAACACAGACACCTTTATTATTTTAGAGGTTCGAGCACGAAGCTTTTGAAATATCTAGAGTATTTGCTCAGATTTTATTTTAATTAAATTTGTATTATTATTAAATTGAAAAGAGATTCATAACAGGGTTATGTGAAACATAAAGAGAACTCAAGGATAGTTTACTTAGAAGACTTGTTTCTTCTGTGTAAAATAAAAATAGATATTTTGAAGAATGTTGGTAGCCAAACAACATTGGCCCCATTGACTTCTTCTGTATGGAAAGTCACTTCTTAAATTATCATCCACTGTGTAACACAGAGGAAGGAGTAATGCACAGATTTAGAAAGACATAATGACAGAATGTCTAAATTAATGTCATCCAATCAACAAGGAAAATTTCTAAAAATGTTAATATCTAAAACGATTTTTTAATTATAGATAAAATCTTGTCCAATTTAAAAAGAGTCTTACCAAGGGAAACACTGGAATCAAAAACTATGACACAATGATACAGGCCCGATATAAATGTAGCATAGAATATAACAGAATGTGAATGTGATAGAAAAAAGGCCCAACTGATGTAACTGGTGTCTTGTCTTGCCCCACACAAAGTTTATTCTACTTGATTTTCGTTTATTCAAGAAGAGTCAAAATGTTTCCCAAACAAACACATTAGCAGAACAAAACTATGAATAATTGAAATACAAACCATTTCTCCAAACAAATTTAGATTAACCATAAGAGGGTACTAGCAAAGCACCTCTACCATGTTTCAGTAACAGTGCTGCAGACTAGCAAACATTTCAGCCCTGTCTCAAACCCTCGCCCTTCAGAAAACCAAACCCAAACCCTTCATGAAAGCGACAGACACACAAGAGCAATAAGACACAAAGAAGAAAACACAATTATCTCTCTTAAACAGAAACAAATCTTACATTTGCCACATGAAGCACTCTGCCATCGTAGACACATATGAGTTTTATTCTCCGGCTCCTTAGCAGCGTACCCGCAAGTGTGGATTTACAGATGATGGGAACAGAGAAGTGATTAGCCAAAGCTGGGGTGCATGGAGAGGAGCAGGGCTGCTCCCACACCAGGATAATGAATGACATTTGTGAGCTGAAATAAAATAAACAGTGGTTGCGAGTCCTCAGTTCCACTGTTTCTATTTCCAAAGTGAACTTGTGAACTTGAAGAAAAACAGAACAGCTATGCCACAAAAGGAGGAGGAGTTTTTTACTCGGTGGTGACTTTTCTTTGAGCTCAGTGTACTTTGCCTGTAGCATTTGGGTCACGGTTACGCAAAGGGATTTTTATGTCATTCCAATTAATACAAACAGAAATAAAGAAAAAGACAAATAGAGTATACAGAAGCAATGCATACAGCAGTACAGAGAGGTTTCATGTCTGAGAGCATCCAGAGAGTGCTACCTGATCTGGGCACGAGGGCAGTGATGACAGCAGCCGATGCCGGTAGACGACATTTGAGGAGAGACCTTACAGAGAGGTCATGGCTCACATGCTTCCTGTAGACGTCATGAGTGATAGACAGGGAAGACTCTCTGAAATGAACAAAATTGCCTCACCATGTTTTTTTTTTGTCAAGATAAATTAAAGGTCTACATTGAAAAATCTATAATGGTAGTTTGCATGTTTGTTTGTTGGGTTAGTGGGTAAGCCAGGCCATCAGCAAAGAGATCTGGACTGAGGCCAGTAACTTTGGGGCCACAGCATGACCCCCTAAGAGAGAAGGGAAGATACCCACAAGAACATTTTTAGGCCTTGTGAATTCAAACAAGAACCTTTCCAGAACAAGCATTAGAGCAATTGTGAGTGTGTGCTGCAGGTGTGAATTTTCAACTGCAGTGGTAGTCAATTAACTATTCCCTATTAATACTTACAAAAAAAGTACATCCAACTTGTTACAGCAGGCCTCATGGCAGCTTAGAAAACCGGATCGTCCAATACATCCATATTAATAACTGTTCTCTTAGCCGGCATTGAGGATAATTGGCATAAATAGATAAGAGGGCCTAGCTGGCTGCTAACAGCCTCGTAACTGCAGATGTTACTGTGCTGATTCAATCACAGTCCTAACAGATGTTTTCTGCTGCCCCCTTTCATTAAATCTCAGCGTGTGTGGTACAAAAATCAAAGATTATTGGAGGAATTAGGATATGAAAAGCACGTTAGCTCAATTAAGGAAATTAAATAGTGTACATTAGATGTGGCTTGTTCCAGCAGTGGTGCACATTAGGGCGATGAGAGTTGCAAGTAATAGAATCAAGTGAATCACACTCTAATTGAAATGCACTTAAAAAGGATCATGCTGACAAATGCGATTGTATCGAAGCAGCAATGCTCACGCACGTGTGTGCACAACGTAAACACACATAGACACAACCCCCCCCCCCCCCCCTATCCCCTCTCATTAAATCCAATCCAATTGAAATAGCGAGAGTCTTGACAGCAGGGCTGATAGAATCTGCAGGCAACGACGCGTTTACTGAAACAGGTAATCAATTTAGAGCCAGCTCATCACCTCTCTCACAGGCCCCTTTAAAGAACGCTTAAACATCAGGAGAAATTAAAGAGGGACCGATAAGCAGGCATCATGGCCTTTTCATCGGCTATGGTCCTAGGGAAATTCTTACTTCCTGTGAGCAACAGTATAACAGAGGCCTTCTCGGCCCATAAGCACAAGCTTTAAATAAACAACTGCAACATATTTTATTCGTAGTCTCGAGGAGATGCGTATATGTGTATGGATAAAATTAGCAAATGATGCCATGAGATGATGCCATCAAAGCTTTGCGAAGTTACTTTTCTAAGATGCCTTCAAAGAGATTACAAGCAAGATTGAATAATGATGCAACAAACCATACAGTTTGCCATCGTTTCCAAAATTCTCTTACGCTCCTGTGTTTTTTCAATATATGAAAAGAGCTGTGAAACTGACAAGTGTGTTGATAATGCAACTTGTGGAGCAAAGACTCTCCTCCCTGTCAGGTGCTCTTCCCCTGATCCTCTCCACTGCCTCAGTCCAACCTTGTAGCACAGAGGATAACAATAAATACAACTCCAAAGAGACTTACAACATCTCAATCGGATGGATTACATGTGATGGATCCTGAGGTTGGGTGTGCCTCTAGGCCAGTGGAGTTGCAGGGTAAAGCCAAGAGTCAATGCTCACACTGAGCAAAGATTGATTCTTTGCCTCATTTATCATGAACCTTGTTTATTTGTGCTTTCTCTTGATAAAAAAGATAAAAAATAGTAATAAATACAACACATTTTTTATGTATATGATAAAATATTGACCATCAATGTTGCAGTTCAAATATAGTGGTAGTGCATTATGGTCACCAGTAGAGGCATTCTTCAACTCACTGTTTTTTACTAAGCAAGCATTTAAAGCAAACGGAGAAACACTGTGTGTTTGTGTGTGTGATTATCTTGAAACACATTTGATATCATAAAGATTTCTACCAGTTTCAGAACCCCCTGACCAACATTGCATTGTTACACAGAGCCCATCAGATATCTAGTGCCTACAAACTGCCTGGGAATACTTGACTCAAAGTGCAGAAAGTTCCTCCATTATGCATCAAATATGTTAAGATATTTAAGTGCTTTGTAGGCCTTAGCACTCAGCGTCATTCTCTGGGTACGAAGCCAGGGGTTTAGTAATGTCTGCATTAGACACTTGTCTTCCTAAAGCTACAGGGATGGGAGGACACACAAGCTCTGCGTTGAAGTGCTTCTCTATTTTTGTGGGAATGAGTGTCTGTGCGTGCGTGTGTGTAAGTGTTAGAAAGAGAATGTGTGTGGATGTGCAAGCATGTGTATGTCATCTCTACATGTGCCATCTGCTCAGTAAGGAGAATTCTGAGCGTAATCCACAGATCAGAGCCAGTGCAGCAAGAGATTTGTGGGATATGTATACACACAACCTGTGGTTAACTTGTTCGTGAGTGAAAAGACAGAAGGCAAAGCCAGAAAAAATTCAGATGAAATTATTAAAGAGGTGTAATAGGTCTGTAAGAGGAAAAGAACTAGAGGTTTACAGAGTATTTAAACAAATGTACTTATGTGGTTATGAATAAAACTAAAGACGACAAGCAAAACCATTTCTCTCTTTGATTTGTAATTCTGATTTGGCTGGTAAAACAACAAAAGTCACATGTTGCCAGTAAGACGTCGCTGGTGAGGAAGTATGTAAACTTATTAAAAAATGAAATTTCTGTCATCATTTACCCCCTCTGCCATTTCAAACATGTGTGATTTCTTTTATTCTGCAGAACTCAAAGGAAGAAATTTTGAAGAATGTTTGTAAATGAACAACGGTGGTCCCCGTTGACTTGCATTGGTTTTGTGTCCATAGCAGTGAACGGGTACTGCGCTTGTTCAGTTACCAACATTCCTCAGAATATCTTCTTTTGTTTTCTACAGATGAAAGATAGTCAAACAGATTTTAAATGACAAGAGGGTGAGAAAATGATGACCAATTTTTTGGGTGAGCTGTCCATTTAAATAGGCTGGTGCAATATATGCTGCTGACCAGAAATTTGGCCTTTGGAACAGGGTATCAGGTCTACTGTAAGTGCAATATAGAGCTTGACAGATATACTGAAATAACGTGTCTATGTATGTGTGAACAGAAATGAACTTAGTGAAGCCTAAGTTTGGATTCTCTCAGTCAGACTTTAATGTATCATTTTGTGTAAACACACAGTATGAACGAGATAACACCTACATGCTGGTCTGGCTGGTTTTAAAGGCAGAGGACTTGTTTTTCCTTTACTAAAATTAGAATGGCCATATGTGAACACTATGACAGTAATAGAAAGGAGAGATACGGAGAAAGAGGATAGGTATGATCAAAGTTTGATAACCGAAGAATGGTTGAGATGGTGAAGAGAAATGATACAACAGTAGGAGTCTTCATAAAAAAATTAAAACTGCATTTGAATCATTGATTCACTTGATTCAATCGGAAACACTGCTGTCTGTTGCTCAAAGACCTGAAACCGTTCAGCTGCTGGCTTGGTGGGGAAATATTTTTGGGCAAAAAACGACAAGGTCCCACGCAGACTTTAATTGAATAAATTGAAGTTGAGGGTTATTTTGATCAAACTTTTGTCTCAAGTCTCTTCAAACTGGTGTGTGCGCAACGTGTTGGGAGGGGCCGGGATCTTTTCATAGCCAAGGGCGTAAGTTTGATTTTGACATAAAATTGGTCTGTAGAGCTGCACCGTCCCTTAAGTGTCCTGCCGTTTACTTGACTTATTTAAACAATATAATATTTAACAATACTTAAAATAGTTTCATTAAAAATAGTTTTCTACATTGTTCTTCACAGTTGTCACTCTCATTGCAACACTGTCTATTCCTGACTACAGCAGGATCAGTTTCGTTAGAAATACACCAGAAAATACAATTAACCGATCAGGATTAATTACATATGTTCAACTGCATCTACAGTCTGGCTAAACACTACTTTTTATATAAATAAATATATGCCTATTGCTACTGTATGTTTGATGACTGAGTGCTTAATATACCTCTATAACAGTGCAACCTAATATCAGCTTAATATAATGAACAAAAAAAACATAATCAACAAGTCTGTGACCAAGCCTCTGTCTCTCCTGGGCTACAGTTTGGCAATTCTGCTTCTGCCACCTGATAAAATTAACACAATTGGTGGTGCATGGCATCTGATCAATTCAAAGCTCTCATTCTAAAAACATACTGAGAAATTATACTAAGATAGGGGATTGTCATGCACTGAGAAAAACACCGTCACTGAATAAACATGTGACGCAACTTATTCTTGCCAATTAAATGTTGGAAATAATGTTTTCTTACCGGTAGCCTGCATAATCACGCTCATCACGTCTTGTCGACTGATCTTTGCTTTGGCGCCTGTAGCTCAGTGGTTAGAGCGAGGCATTAGCAACGGCAGGTCATGGGTTCGAGCCCAGGGATTGCACATACTCAGAAACAAATGTATAGTATAATGCAATGTAAGTCTCTTTGGATAATATTGTCTGCAAAATGCATAAGTGTAAATGTATTAAGTGAAGGCAAAGCCAATCATAAAGTGACATGGGTAAGAGAGGCGGGACTCAGGAACGGCAAAGCCAATCCTATGAGCAATATAAGCTACGGAGGCGGGACTCATTGCGGTGAATGAGACTTAACAAATTGTGTTATATTCACAGAATGCAGTTGTTAACGTTGTTTAAGTTCATTTAAATGATTCCTGGATAAATCAATGTTAAGTAAAATAAGTATTAGGTGAAAACCACAAGACACAGATGGACATCAGAGGTTATATATAAATGTATATTAAATGTTTGGTAAAATTTACTGGTAGAGGCAATTTTGTGTTCCCTGGATATTCCCTACCAAAATCGACACACTTGAACTTTGCAAATGCCGCTACTTGTCTTACTACTCAAAATACCCATTTATAAAAGTCACCGCTCGCCACTGTCATACCGTTGTATAAACAAAAAAACAAAAAAAAGCAAAAAGAATAAAAAATAGCATAGCAGAATGACAAGTGAAAAGTATAGCACAGAAGAGCATGAGGCAGTGCCATGACTTTACGTTACGAATCTTATGAATTCTCTTCTATGCGAATAGCGGAGATACCTGAAATGCATGATAGACTGCGCCCAGGCCTAGGGTTTTCAATAATGTATTCAATGTATTCCTCTGTATCACTGACTGATCTTTCTTTGTGCTATGCTATGCTTCTCTATGCTATGCTTCTATGCTTCTCACTAAATCCATCCAAACCAAGCCCTTACAAACATTAACCAATGTAGAACACGCAATTTACACACCCTTTTCAAAAAAAGCCTCTCCTGTTCTCAGAAATATTGACCATGCACAACTTAAAACCTCAATTAAAGACATAAATATTGCATCTGCCTTGTTCTTCTGAGACTCTCCCCCCAAACCTATCCGCACCCCAGCACCACATAGTGCCTGATATATTTAATTGCTGGCCTAAAGCAGTGAGACAGACAGCTCTCTGTTTGCTCAATAATGGATGGCCTCTTCGCTAACTAAATATGAAAGTTGGCACCTTTGCACTCAATGCCTGCGTCTTGCCCACGGTGCAATTGAAGGAAGCCTGTTCAGCACATACTCTCAGGCTTAGGCTATGAAAGAAAGAAGAGTATTAATTGAAAATCTCATAAATGTATTGGAGTTTTCTCATTTTATTAACACCTCGCCATAAGGGAAATTCAAATATTATACAGAAATGGACACAAAATTAAACTCACTCTGTATGTTCAGAAAGGTTGGCGAGGACTTACTTATGATACAGTGCATATTCATAATAACATTATTACTTATGCCAGAGAGGATAATTATATCCTCTAAACCATGCATCTCAAATGCTCAATCGTGGCATTTGGGAAGCCACTGCTGGTTGATTCTAATGGAAAAAGACTCTCTTATTTGTCTCCTCCAAACACGGCATTTTCCTTTTTGTCTGTTCGTTCAGCCATGCCAAGTTTACAGAAGAGCTTTTTTCCATGGTATTGGAACTACAACTGATGAAATTTTATTTGGCATCCCAAAGAGATAATCTCCTGTCATTTCCTATCTGGATAACATTATTTAAAATTTAATGTGATTACATTAAGTTATGGCCTGCCCTTCTCCACCTATTCCTGATCAACCACAGCTGCTTGCATGGAGAGACAAATCAACTGGCCCATTTTATTCCCTATTTAATTGTATTCTTTCTCATAACTCTTCTCCGCACATTGGACTTCACCGCACTCAATGATCTATGCCAGCAAATTCACTAATTCACCACCATTCATTAATGTGAAAATAAACCTCCTCTACTCACAGACAGTTTTTTTCTATTTCATGGAAAAATCTGTTCTTCTCGAGGCTGTTTTCATCCGGAGGTTCCTTAAGAGTTTTGACATGTGCCAACAGGACTCTTCCAACAAACCAACTACTTATACTATGGTTATTATATGTAGATATGAACCTCATAAAGCAGCTGCCAAATTCAATCCAGGGCAGCTAGTGCCCTATACAACATATTTAAAAGCCTTTCCTCAGAAAGTGACGCATAAGAACTTTACTATTACTGGTTTGGGAGATTGGTTTGTACAATATCACAACAAAAATACATTTTACTTCCCCTAAAATTAGTTGTTCTCTATATTTCTTTATAGTTAAAGGGGTGCTGCAATGATATGTCATGCATTCTGACTTCTTAACTATGTTAAACGTGCTGTCTTCTCATGCTTAACATGGTCAACTTGTCAAAAACGAGTTGGGCGAATTTAATTAGTATTTCTGTGCTCGATACACTCCCCCAGCGATCGAACAGGTTTCGGAAAGTTGTTTTCGAACATATAACACTGTTTTGTAAAAAAAAAATCTTAGTCCCTTATTGGATAATTCTCCCAGAAAAGCATGCGGCACACCCACGAGGCAGCATGGAGAGCAGGAGAAGGAGCATGCGCAGACTTCACCTTCACTTCACTATGTACAGGAGAGAAGGCATATGTTCGCGAAGTTCAAGTGTTTGTTTGTTCACTGCATTTGGGTGATGAATGTTATATAAATGGTGGATATAACGCTGGATTTGGAGATCGTTTGAAACTGATATATGGAGCTGTCCCAGTGATAAAAGATGCAGGACATGAACCACATGCGATGAGTGAAACTGATGTCTGTGTTTTGTTGAAAATGTGCTTAAGTTCAGCCAACCCCCCCCGCACGCTCGGTATGATTTCGGAAGAAATCGTCTTTTATAAATGTGATCAAACTAAATACTCTTCGAAGATACGAAGTATGCAATACTACTCTATAGGTACTCAAGATTAATATGAGATTGGCATAAACCCTGTGTGTTAGGGCCGCTTTAACATACACACATTTTATTGCCACCGTCATTTTAAGATAACTATGCAACGGGACTGGCAAAGGGCAGGCCGTCTTAGATTCATGTACTCAGTGGTTAGGTCTGTGGAGCTTGAGATCATTTTGCGTTTTGTTTATGCCTCACTTTTCTCACTACTGTACATGGCATGGCAGTTGCATTCCTTAAACAAAGCAGTTTGTGTTCTACAGGATGAAGCCAAGACTTGTACCCTAAGGAACTAGCCCTGGATTTCATTCCATTTGTCTGATAGGAGTGTGTCCTACTTAAGACCTGCAATGGGACTCAATTAGTCTGGAACAGAGAAGAGCTGATAATTAATTTATTAGTAATTACAATTGGAGCAGGATGTTGTGATGAGAGCTGCTTTGTATGGGCCATATTGACTATGACAGAAAGAAAATGAACAAAGAGACAGTTGAAACAAGAGCGATAGAGGGTTACAGAAACATTTGAAAACACAGAGGAGGGGAGTGGTTGTGGTTTAGCGTATTAAAAACGTACTCCAAAGTCCAGTAATATACTGTGTACACACACATGCAATGTATATGAGGATATTTCACACACTTAAAACACAATGTGTAAACACAAATAGCAAAAAGTTCTTCGACACAAACACACATTCTCTCACTCTATGCACTTTCTACAGCAGCACCATCAACATCACATTCAAAATAAATTAATTCAAAGTCAATTTGTGGAATGTTTGGCGATACGGGGCAACAATGCCAAATCAGTTCTGGGAATAGCACCCCCCCCCCATCCCCAAGGCATTCCTTTTCTCTATCTCGTCTCTGTGATTAAAAATATAACGATGAATGCATATTTTTTTCCAGATGAATAACTTAAAGCAGTTGGCAGCAGATAAAATGAACAGCTGCATTTTTGTGTTGACGACATTTTGTGGTGAGCTACATCACTCTCTTGCACAGTTAATCGTTCCTGAGCTTTTTGGGTTTTTTCGAACAGGAGCCAATGGGCAATTATCATAGTACATGTTTGATCTAAGGTTCTGTTTCATTGTGGTTGCCAAGTGTTGAAATGTCAACCTTTAATCAACATCAGTCATGTTGAGAAATTAGTATTGTTATGACTACAGGCACGCACACAGATAGATCATTTTAACGTTCTTTAAGCAGACTAATAAGTTTGTTTTCATTGACTACTGATTTTGTTGCTGTTGGGTTTCTCTTAGATATTAATCTACATAAATCCTCTACTTGATTTGGGATAACTAACAGTCACTCAGTTATGTCATCTATATTGTAAACACAATTGGACTACAATTTAACATCATTTTTTTAATTAAACCAGTTTATCACTTAATTTAAAGGAGTGATGAATTATATCATAATTTTAAACAGAGTTTTTGCTACATAAGAGGGCGCATGACCATTCTGCAGTTAAGTCTTCAATGCGACTCGCCTATTAAAACCGAACGTTTGGAGAGTTGGCCTCAAAACCCGTGTAGAAAATATTCTTTGGGATTACTTAGGAATTTTGATGTTTTTGAATGTAAAAACAACGCGAATGTCATAAGTAAACCTCATATGACAATATAAAACAATAAACAAGCACATTTCATGAGGCCTTTAATTTAGTATTGTTGAAATATATGAAATCTGACAACAATTTCATTTGACATTTCAAGTGTCAGTAGTCCTCAATACCAAAAGTCCCAACTCCTTAGAACATAATGAAGTATTAACTGTCACAAAGTGAAATGTTGATGTGACAAGAGAAGAATCCCTGTTACTCATCAGTTCATGGGCGATTTCATCTCAGGATTAAAGCTACATGCATTTGTATACAAATCCATTATGTTCATATATTCCAACACGCCACTGAGCTCTTTATCCATATCGAAATCTAATAAAAAAGTAAGTCAAACACATCATGCCACAATCTTTGCTTTAAGCATAAGAAAATGTAGGTGCTGTATCTTTGTTAACTGGAGCAAAGCATTAGAGGCTGCTGATTTCCATCCTGGCCAGAGCATCAGGGGAGGATTTGATTCCAAGAGCCCAGAGAGAGGCTTTTTCTCTTCAGACCAGCCCTCTCTCACTCTCAAATGCTCCCCTATAGACTTAAAGCACACACACAGGTCTACTCTCCTCCTCCGACTTCTTTCTTCACAAGTTTGCTTCAGAGGGTTAGCCCCTCATGCCAAGCTTTGATGCCAAAATAGTCCTGGAAGTTCGTGTCTTAAGAGGTGTCTTGGTGAGCCTTGCTCCCTTGGAGAGATAGAGAAATATAGTGTAAAAGAGAGAGAGATAGAGAGGGCAGAAAATGAGCTTTAATGAAAGTTTCACATGAGGGCCTTCTTATTCAAAGGATTCTGTATAAATAACGGACCGTGTTTTCCAATGGATTTGAAAGTATAAACAAACACAAGGAAGAAAGGAGAGAGGGTGAAGGTGTTTTATGGTTTTGAGTTCATAGTCTAATAATGGAATAAAAACTTTTTTGTGGATTTTTACTGAAAAAGTACACTAGTACTGCGTATGTAATTTGCTCTTGGTTTTCTTTGGTAGAGGGGAAAGCATTTGTTCATAACATTTTTTGTATTGAATATTTATGTTGATGTATCATTAAAGGTTACTATTTGATTGTATATTAATGATTCCCATACTTAAAAACATTCTGATTGGTTTGAATGTATGAAGTACGAAACACACAAACTATTAAGGAAAACCGCAACGACGACAACAACCCAAAACCCAACAGCAGTCAGTTGACATGCTAATGTGCACCTGTCAAAGTAACATCAATAAAATAACATGCTGGGGACCAAACATACACTATGTTAGTTCATATGATTTAATGTACGCTATTGTAATGGTGAGACAAAAAACAGAATCGATAGATCCCAGAGAGGTCGCAAAGAGATAAACAAAAAGAGATAGAGAGTATGCACTAGCTGCGCAGCTTCAAGATGAAAGCTCTTGCACCTGTCAAACAAACTGCTGGAACTGTGATAAATTAAAGATCAAATGCAACGTTGAAATGTACAGTGGTGCGGCAGAATCCTGTAACCACTAGACCCTCAGCTTTACAGAGAGCGAGAGGGAGAAAAAAAGAAAAGAAAACAAGAGAAGAAAAGAAGAAATATGACTAACATCAAAACATCCCACTGCTGTGAGTGGAGTTTCCTGTGACTTCAAAGGAAAAGGCGGGACTTGAGGTTCTCCGTGGGGACAGTGGCACAGGCAGAGGAGCTCTCGACTGCACAGCCAATCAGAGAGAAACCCATGTCGATACGGTGCGTTTGAAGCTGCTTTCGGTCACACCAGTGTGCAACCAGTACAACCAGAGGTTGGGTGGGGGAAAGTCAGGCTCAGCGCGTGGATATGTAAGGAGAAGGAATGGTCTGATCTGACCTTGCTGCTTTATGTTTCTCTCTTCCGATGACACATAAGTTATTCATAAAGAGCATGAACGGGTATGATAGATGCAAGAGAGAGAGAGAGAGAATGCGAACAGAAAAAGTTTTCTTCCTCGCACCCCATTATGTAGCATCACATTCTAAGTCTGTTTTTCGGCTCGTGAAAATACATACCTACTTTTTCCATTTGTAAACAACATTCAGACGCGCGCACGCATCTGTTTCCTCGCCTACTGTTGGAGAGCGCGAGCTGCTTTCCCTCATGCAGTGATGTTGTCACTTTCATTCTGGCACATCTCCACGTTGCTTGTGTAGCGTAATGTCCTAACGCTACACCTCTGCTAATCCGCCATGCTGTTCGCTTGCTAATGATCAGCCTACCTCCAAAACCCAACTTTGCTTTGAAAGAACATAGGGAAATGAAAATCACGGGTCTGAATTATGGATCCAATGACAAGCCTGCCTTTGAGGATCACTCCACACGCTCCGTTAAACAAAGTTACTAAGGATCCGTCTGCTAGTCTATTCCGTAAGAGAGAGACAGAGCGGAGGGCGATAAAGAGAAAGAAGAAACAGAGGAAGAGGAAAAAAGAGAACCATCTGAAATGACGATAACGCACAGTTTGATAAAACTGACAAGGGACTCAATTAAAGCAGGCTTGTGCAGGGGGGGGTGATATTTTATTAAGTGCTCCGATGCCATTTGACAGAAACATCAAGCGACACATCTGCCCGAATATGAGCAGCATCGGGTGCAGGGGTGTAAATAGGGGACATGTGTTGCCACTTTCAGGAAACATCAGTCAAAAATTCACTTCATCAGGTCCACTGAAAAATTAAGTGGCTGGATATTAGGATGCTATTACTGCTTCATATGCGCCAATCAATCTCAGGGGCGAAGCTGGTCCTGTTTGTTCTCCCCGCTCATTATCACAGCTTTATCTGATTCTGTAAGAAGTGTGCTTTTGATAAAGCCCAGCGCAACACTTCCCGATGCCTTAATACTTCATCAGCCAACAACGCTCTAAAAATTAGAGTGCTGACATAAAATCACACTACGCTACACCAAACTTGTCTGATAACTTCCTAGAGAACCACAGAAGACTTGCTGCATGTTTCCCTCAAACTATTCTGTGCCCCTGTATATGAATAAAGACATGCATGACTTTGAATTAGGCTCACATCTGGAAGAAGAGCAAAGAAAGAGGAGCAGGAATCTCTTAAAAATTCTGGACAAGTATTCCCGGAAGAGGAATGAGCTGGAAAAGTTCTGAACATTCTGCCTGTCTACTGCACTGCTGAGAAGGAGACAGACAGATTCAAACCCTTTTGAGGGGAGAGAATCCAAGGACTCAGGCCCTTGCTCTGTGTGTGCTTGTGTGTGTGTTTGCTGTATCAGCATTAGCCTTGCTAGAATCTGAAGATCTGGGATACAGCAAGTGTGAAAAAATATGCAGCGCCACAGCCTGGAGTATGTGTGTGTTGTAAGTGAGAGCTTGTGAGCTCTAAATTCAGTGTCGCATACAGAGGAACACACTATCCTTAGGTCTGGTGTACCCTTAGAGAATCCACGCCACAGAATGCAGACTCAACCTGAGAGAACATATGTTTGCATCTTTGGTAAAACGAACTTGAAGTAGGACCGAACATCTCACAAGAGTATTAGGTTTTACTTTTATTAGTCCAAAATATGTTAGTTCTTTCCTGCAGGACAGTTGTCATAAGCAGCAATTTCTTCCCTTCACTCACACATGTCCGATCTTTTATTTTCAACTTCCTGGAAAGAAACAAAGAAAGAATGAACTTGCCAACATGCCTTTTGAAGCACCCGAATGCAATCTGAAGGCCTTTGGGGGTGAGCGCTTTTTGTTTTAACCCCAACAAACTTCTGCAAAATTAAGTTTGAAATTTCGGAGCAAAAGCAAAAGAGATTGGCCCACATGTCTGTGCTACAGTGAGTCATGTATGAAAACATGTTCGTCCATGGAGAACACCAACCTAATCCTCACCATAGTGAATCTCTTTCATCTGGAACAAAAGCCCAGGAACTGGACACAACAGACCCACTTCAAAAAGAATCTTGACATCATCTACGCGAGATGAGAAACAAGAAACAATCAGTGTCTGCTTGTTCTAGCATGATGGCAACAAGCACCATGCATTCACTGTAGTTTGTCAGTTGAAAACAGGCCAGGGAAAAGTCTGTATTTCTAATTTAAAGAAGAAACTGCTGTTAAGCTCGGTTTTACACGGTTTTCTGTTGTTTAAAACTATATCAGTATTTGTTTTAAAAAAGAAGAAGGTAAGTAATAACACTTGGTGTAGTAGGGTGTATATTTATATTCTAATGTCGTTTATTAACATTGAAAAAAATTACAAACCCTCTTCTGTCCAAAAAACAAACAAACACAAAAATCAAGGCAAATGTCTTTTGAGAATAAACTGTTTGGTTTTGTAATATCCTGTTGGCTAGGAAAAGATACCTATAGGCTATGTAAGAGTAAAGGAAAAAAAGGTGACATAAAAAGTTAATTTCCAAACCAAAGTTTTACAAAAACAATGCTTTATAATGTCTCCATTGACAGGTATTTTGAAGTGGCCAGGTGTTCCTTTTTTTGCAAGTGACATATGTATATAAAATTTAATTTTTCCATTTTATATTCATAAAATAAATTAATGTCAATATAAAGTAAACAGTGAAATGGCTTTCACAGGTGATTCTAAAAAAAAATGCCAATGAGGCCAAGATGGGTGTAAATCCTTACAGAATGAAGATATGTTAAACCCCATCGGACAGTAAATCCATATCACACTGTTTTTCCTCATAGACTTTGGCTCTGAAAAGCTTTAACTATAACCAAGGTCCTTGATCTCCCAAAAATGTGAGCATGATGACCACACATGAGCACTCACTCCATAAATATATCCAACACTACACTACAACTATCTCTGCATAGCATTCAAGCTTTAATACATTTTATGACCTCCGAAAATAAGTGCATCGACAATAGCTTTTTTAACATTTACATTTAGTCATTTAGCAGACGCTTTTATCAAAAGCGACTTACAAGTTGGGAAAACAATGGAAGCAATTGGGTCAAATATTAGGACAACAAAAGCATGAGCAATAAAATCACGTCTCTCAAATCCTACTACAGTGTCCAGAGCCAAGTTTTGTTTATCTAAGCTTAAATTAGCATGCTTTTTTTTAAGTTGAATAAAGGGCAGTCTAAATAGTTGCCCAGACTTTGTTTGTGTTTGTAATTCTCACCAATGTTTTCTTAAAGCGGCTTCTAAGAGAAAATGTGATCGCATTTTAAAGAAATTATTATAATAATGTCTTTGTTATGAGTAAACACAATAATACATGTAAAAGTTGTTTTTACAAATTATTTACACAGAAATTCGTTATACCCTTTGTTTCATATATAATGCCCCCGCTTTCTCTCAATCTCTCTACATTTCCCACCCTCTCTCTTGCCTTTATTTGTAGACAAATGTTTGACTCATAGTTCTGTCATCATTCCTACAACTCAAATTAGAGTGTGTGGAGTGGATGTCATTTATTTCATCAGCGTGATGGTCTCGGAGTTGGAAGTATGCACTTCTTCTGGCCTCCCTATGAACTTGATTAGTTGTTTGGGAAAGTGACGTTTGGATCGAGCGGCTTAATGTGGAGAGAGAACTCAGTGGGAGAGCTGTCATTCAAGTGTGTTTAAATTCCTGTATTGGATAACATTCGGATAATACAAACCATTGTTTCTATTTTCATATAGCATTCCTTGCCATCTGTATGAGTGAACTGTTTGACAGGTACGAGAAAATCTTTGAATTAAAGAGAAAGTGAATTTGATCAAACGTAAATTGAAAATGTGACAGCTAGGCTAAGAAGGAAAGTTAGGTTGTTAAAGATGTACAGTACCAGCGTCTGAATCAGTATCTGGTGACTTTAGAAAAAAGTAAGAGAAATGTGAGCTATGCAGTACGAAACTATCATAAGCAATTTGTTTGCCACACATGATCCCAGAAACCAAAAATTCAAATAATTAGGTTGACAAAATAGATTTGTGTCTATATTTCATGTGACACTATCTGTGCCGTTCTATTGGGAGATACATCTAATCAATGGAGTATGTATGACAATGAAAGAGAGAGTGAGAGAGCGACAAGGAAAAAGTCATTCTCCAGAATAAAATAGGGGCCTATTCATTTTTACGTAAGAATACATTATGAATCTCTTCTTGTGACAAACACTTGTGAAAACACTTTTTTGTAGCATTACTACAAGGTGGAAGAAGAAAACACATCCCTCAGGAGGGACTGGAAAGATTCACTAGTTACTGTAGAGTTGATTTCAATCTTGGAAATGCTCAAAATTGTTCTGAAGGTAAATATTACTGTAAGACCTATTTTCTTAATTTATTATCTTCCATCTTGATTTAGCCACCGACTTTTGTCTTGAAAATGTTACAAAGGTTACCTGACCTGCTATAGGAACATATTCCAGAATCAAGGGAACTATTTTTCCAGTCTACCTCAAATCGATTGACTTGTGCAAACATTGAATCCCACCAAATGAATCAATAACCATGAATATATAAAAAACGTCACATAGATATAGAATGTGTACATGTATAAACAAACAATAAAGCCAGTATGTTTCAAAATGATTTCATTACAGCAACAGACATAAATGGCAAGACATTTTTGGATAGCATAAAAATCATATATTTTTCCGATGAGGTAATGTGGGCTACCAGTGTTAATTGGATGAACACATTTGCACACACAATCTTAAGAGGCCCAAAATGACCCATTCATCAAGGCAGTCTTGATAACTTTGCCTTCTGCCATTTGGAGCTCAGTCGTCTCAATCACGCAGACGGTAAAGAAGGGAGCAGTTTAGCCAAAGGTTAACAGCACAACTCCACACACAAACTGCAAATGGGAGAAGTGAAGACATCCAAACAAACAACGGACACATTAGCTTAACCACAAACACAGGCATCTTTTGCCAAACACATAGTCATATTTGGTATTCTGCCTACAGGCTTGTGTTCCATATATAGGTCTGTCATTTTTCACTTCTTACTGTTAATTCAAACTCTTAAATTCAAATAAATGGCTTACTTATCATAATCCAGAATACACTGGAAAGAGATGACATAGGGAAAGATGTCATACAATGCAATGTGAAGCATTTCATCCACGTATTAAGCAGACCGTCCTGCCACAGTTGTTGTCTGCTATGTAGTACATTGAGTATCAATGGGATTGAAAGATTTGCTGCAGTAAAATTGGGACACAGATGCCCTGACACTCTCTGCGGAGCCTTTGACAGCCACGTACCGTCGTAAGACCAGAGGCAGCCTGCAAAATCACGGGCGAACAAGAGGAACGATGACAAGCCTGTGATACGCACTTCCACTTTCTCGCTTCATACTTTGATTTTCTGCCCCATGGTGATAGTAGGGATTTTACAATATATGCATTCTTACACACTTTCTCTATCCCCATCATTCAACCAGCCTCCGTTCCTCATTGTTACAGGCTAAGTTATGTATGACAAACGCCTTGGGCGGAATCACCATCAAAGCGTCAAATGGGGGGAAATTCAGCATCTCTAAGCTTCTTACGGTTGACACATGTCACGTTTTGAAGTGCGCGGGGGATGAAAGTAGCAAGGAAGTGACGGATTTCGGCAAGGACAGTTTTCTTGCATGTCACAGCCGTCACCGGTAGAGCCGGCAATGGAACTGGACTGGCAGGTCAGGGACTTGCTGGGCGTCTGGGCAGCTGTCTGTGGGACGGGATCTCTGGGGCCTGAGTGTCAGACATGCGTCTGGTTCACCTGTTCCGCCCGCTGTGCAACCCGCGTAATGACATGCTGTTACTGATCTGAGCACCAACATGAACACTTTGCCTTCTGGGGTGCGGACGAGACCTGATCATTCCAAATGAAAAGTCACACACTGCCTTTATTTCTACAGTCTACCTATGCCATGGCTGATGGTCTAACCTTATGTTGTGCCCTTTTGGCCGGGACTGGCATTAGTAAAGGATACTGTAGTGTTCCTCCGTGATCAACAAAATTATTGAATATTGAGAAATTGCTTTTCAAGAGTTGAAACCAACACTTCTCCCCGTGAATGTGCACCAATCTGATATTTTATCATTTGAAAAGTTTTGTGTAGAGGGTTTTAAAAAAAGTAAGGTTCTGGATGCCGATGCATGCATAATGTCTTCCTTCCATCTCTTCTACCATAAAATACGGCAATGTCAAGTCGTGCTCTGCACAGCTATACACGTGTCTGTACAAGCATAAGCCTATCATTCAGAGCAGAACTTCTACCTGTTAGGGCTGTGCAGCGTCTCGTAAACAACTTACCGAATCACAACTTTAAAAAGTGGCCATGCCTTTCGAAAGCAACGAACTCTGAAGTGGGATGTTTTTTTTGCCAGTGTCTTCTCTCCTCTTCTCTATCTATGTCTTTATTGTTGCTTGATATGTCACCACTGTCTACACTCTCTTGCTTCACATGCTTTTCTTTAGATTTTCTCTCCCATAAATTATTCACCATCCTGTGTCTTTTCTCACTACCTGCACCTCCATTGTCTAGATACCCATCCAGGCTTCTGAAAGGCCTTTTGCTTTGAGACAGAGTTTGTGAAAGGGAAAGTTAGAACAGCGATGACAACCACCTTCTAAGCAGCAGCACTTGCAAAAGATATCCTGCACTACCTTACACATCCAAGTCGAGTGTGGGAAAATAAATAAATAAGAAAATAAAGGGATGTATTATTTAAGATTACTATCCAAATATGCCCTTAAAAAAAATTCAACACAACACAGAATACAAATTAAACACTGTGAATCTGGGTTGGGTGGTATTATTATTTTTCAGGTTGCGTCGGTATTATTCATAGCGGTAATATAAATAAGGTGACAAGTGCGCTACAGAACACTGTGTGTTTCACAAGGTTTCCCCCAGCGAAGGAGACAGAGGGTGTCTATGTAAATCGCCATATGAAACTGCATATGATTACTGTCCAGACACTGGAGAGGTGACCTGATCCCAATTAATCACAGAAACCCAGAGAGAACTGTCAAGTCTCATCTTCATCTCGCTGTCACAGTTTCATTCCATCTCTCTCTCTCATCCTCCCCTCCCTGCCTTCACTCTCACCTTTATGAAAACCCTCTGTTTGACAGATTGCCGGGTACCGGGCCTCCCTTCCCCCTCCTTTCCCCTTATCGAGCAATGACAGCGGGGGTGAGGGTGGTAGGCATCCCTGGGAGGGTCTGGAACAATGCTGGAGCCCACACTCACACCCACATTCCCCTTCAAAGACCCCTCTCTCTCCTCACCACATCGACGGCCATGCTGAGGAGCCAGTGAACTAACACAGCAATGAGATCAAGTGAGAGCTTTCAAGAGAAACCTCTTATTTATTCTGTCTGTGGCACAGTGATTCTTCCTCCTCTCTTTTCCACCACTCAGATCCTTGTGCGATAAAGGAAAACAAGTCAAAGTACTGAGGCTCTCACACTTCTTCTCCCAGCTCGCCTTTATCTGATACCACCCTATCATATCTGTGTCTGTCTTGCTCGCTGTGTTTTTTTTCCACTCTCTTTTTCTCTCATTCAGTACATAATATGTTCCAGAGTTATTATTTCTAATAAGAGTGGAACTTTTGCCAGTTGAAACATAATAAAGAAGGATGCAAAATAAGGACAAATCAGGAATGTACAGCATTTAGTATTGCAAGTATTACTTTTCTAATACTGCTAACATTTTCCTGCGAAATCAACATGACTATGTGTAGTGTGATCCTATTATTAAACAGTTCAAATAACAGAAAAATTTACTTACATGAAGAAGCACTATAGCCGTTTTCTTGTATATTTTGGTTTTTAAAAACAACAAAAAATTGTTGTGACAGCCTGTCTACAGAAATGTGATTTAGAGGACTAAGAGGGCCGTTTATACGACGCCGTTTTCAATTGAAAACAGAAATACTTCTTAGGCGTTATAACCGTTTGTTTAGATGGAAACGCCGTTTTGGGGGACTGAATATGCAAACTTTTTAAAACGGGTCTCAAAGTGCAACTTTCTGAAAACGATGACGTGACGCACATGCGTATTACGCACTCAGTCGCGTGAGTATAGCCAAAAAAATATGGCGGCATCCTTTGCTGTGAGCTCTCGCTGCTCGACTACGTATCAATGTTTCCCCACCAAAATGTGAATTTGCTGCACAAATAAGACCAGCGGAATCACAATATTTACATTCGCCAGACTTTAAACACAAATATACGTAAACCGACGGTATTAAAAAGCACTTTTGGCTTTTCTGTTTCTTTACACAACAACATCACCATCCAATGGCCTGGCTTGCATACTACATCCGTTTTCCTGGAACCATGTAAATGCAGGCTGTTTTGAAAATGCTATCACGTGTATGTGAAACTTTTCAAAAACACAGAGGAAAAACTTTTCGGTTTGTCATTGTGTAAACGTGGCTTAATACAAACAGTGAAATATCCCAGTGCTGTAAATATCATAACTTTTGCAATAGCCCCAGGTGAATTAGATGTATGACCCCTGTCCTCTTTCAATGTCTAGTTGTCATGCAAAAGGATGTAAAAAGATAAAAGATGTGCATTAGACAACTAGTATTCACAATTCAAATATTATGTTTTAAAATTCTAGTGTAAAAGGACAGCAAAAAGATTTCTTTCAGCACAGGCCTAATGAGCGCCATGTGTCCGCACCATCATTGTCTGTGCAGTGACATGGATTTCCCAGTTCTTTACATTCTTGATTTTAGTCAAGATCAAAATAGCTCAAACGTGGATGAAAGTGGCATTCGACATATAAAAGTCACGCCTTAGCTTTGTCTTGATTGAACGTGATATCACCATTTGGGTATTCTCTTTGAAATCTGAGAACTGGCATCTGCAGAAATCACAGAGGAAGTCAGGAGACTGCATATCACATGCTGTTATATCTCCATTGCTCAAGCAGCTGTTCATGAGACTTTTATCCCAAACTACTTCCATCTCTTCAATTGTTCCCCATGTAACTTGGCACAGCCAACAAACTCCACCCTCAAGACATGTTGAGTTAATATTGTAAAAATTCGTTGTTCTGTTGCTGCCTTTGACTAACTCTGCAAATCTGAACTGTCGTTTCGTGCAGTGTAATAGCAAATTACAAAAGAATATGTGAAGAGTTAAAATACATCAATCAACAAGTACACAAGGTTTATCTGTCCTATTTTGTGAAAGGAAACTGCTCTTAAAGTGATAGTTCCCCCACAAATAAAGATTCCGTCATCATTTACTCACACTCATGTCATTTCAAACATATATCACTTTCTTTCTTCCGCAGAATACAAAAGAAGATATTTTGAAGAATGTTGGTAAGCGGCATTCATGAACTTAGTAGCATTAGTTTTCTGTTAATACAATAGAAGTGAATGGGTGTCAGTGTTGTTCAGTTACCAACTTTCTTCAAAATATCTACTTTTGAAAGGAAAGAAAGTCATAGAGGTTTGAAAAAATCCAGAGCGTAAGTGTATCATGACATCATTTTTTAGAGTTTTTATCACTTTAAGGAGCAGGCCCACAGTCCACCCTCACGCCTACAGTGTGCTGTGTGTCAGCTATACACCATCTTGTTAGTGCTTGTGTCAGTCTGTGATCTCAGTAATGATGAGGCTGTAAAAGTGGCACCGTTAGCCCAGGGTCCACAGGGCCCTCAGGGCCAAAGGGTGACTAGGGGGAGGAGAAGCCATATTAGACGGCGAGTCCCCGGGGATAAAACACTGGAGCGGCTCCTCCCTCCCTCCGTAACCCCTGAAGTTCCCAAAGGAAGCCCGAGCACACGTCATTCTCTTCCACATACTGTTAGTTTCCTCACCAAAGCCATGCAAACATTGTAAAATAATTTAAGGATTATTACTTTGGTAATGAGCCCCCAAGTGAATTCCATTACTTAAACGGGCTCTCCGAGCATCAGGTGAATTCCTGTCAAACGAAAGCTCTGAGGACGCTTTTTGTGAAGCGGAGGAGAAACAACAAAATCTGCATTTTTATTGCATTGTGCTTACCAGTCCTCACCAAACTGAGTACGCTGCCCTACTTATTGTCTTATTTTGGGGTTTTGGTTTGTTTTGCGTTTTTGGCACTGGCAGCGGATCTGTAGTAAAAATAACAATAAACAGCAACAGATACGTGAAGGAATGGAAAAAAATGAACAAACAAAAGATTCTTATGAAACTGTCTGAAATTATCCTAATCTATTGTTGTCATAAAACAGGAAATTCCTCTATTATGCCAATCTAATGGAATGCACCATCTCGCATATATGCGATTATATTTCAGTCTTTAATAAGCCCATGTTGTGACTTTATGTTACTATGTGTTACAGGGTAGTCAAAATGTTAAAAAGAATGCCATTGTGATTTTCCAGGAACAATTCTGGTCCTACAGCCATGCACGGCTCGAGGTGCAGCACAAAGCTGTGCAGCTGTCCAGCCCACGCTGGAATTACAACTATCCAAAACAATCAACTGCAAGACAACTTCAGTACTAATCTGGCGATCCAAAAACATTTTGGGAGGCTGGCAGTCAATTAGCGGAATGCCAGTCTATGGTTGTCCTGAATAACCCACGAGCTAGACAATGAGGAGGCAAATGAAACAAAAGGCCAGACGATGACTGTACATGTAACTGTAATCAGCAGCCATAACTCCACGGCTGTCAATTTACAGTACCGACCAGCATATCCTTACAAAATCATTACTGCACAGTCATTCTAATTTAAACAGCAAGGCAGACAAAGTGGGTAACAGAGAATGAGGAATTACCCAAAGGCACGTGCCTGTCTGCATGTCACGCCAGACGGCCAATTAAAATCACTTATTACCACAGTAATATCCTTCACTATAGTGGTAGAGGAAAACAGCTTTGGGAGGATTATCTCTGCCGTAACCTGATCTCATTCGCTCAGTCTCAAATCTCAGCCACAGTGCTTCAGGCTATGAGAGTCATGGACTGCCACTCAGGCCAAAGTTTGGAGGAGCCACAATGGCTGGGAACAATCCAAACTAGGGGTTAAATACCAGCTTGAGATTCCCCCCTTCCGAAGTATCAAAATCCCCTTGCATGTGAGAAAAGAACAATTAGGATTATTGTTCATACGATCTATGTGTTAACAGGGCAAGTGGGTCCACAGGTGTCCCCCAGACATCTGTGCTGTGTACAGTAATGTCATAACTGCCCGTTGTTATATAGCAGGTGCTGAGTGACTGCCTGTCTAATCATAGTATTTTAACGGGCATCAGACTTTACCCGTATATACCCCATCATGAGCTTAATTCACCATTAATTCGCAACAGCTTTGTGTTTTCCCTTGTGACCAGCTTTTCATTGGCCCAAGCAAAAATATTTTGGAGACCCAGTTTAATAATAAAACACATTAGGAGACACTCAAAGGTTAAGCATCTACAATACCTCTGAGATCATCCCGGCTTTAAAAAGCATTTAGGATCATATGTTTAAAGGACCATAAAATTACATCATCTGTCCAGCCGGGCCAGCGAGTGTCAGCGGTAGTTATTCTTTGTGTAGTCCACTGATCCGTCCTACTTCAGCTAGCTTGTGGCGTTCTCATGCTGCTTACCCGAAAACCGTTATCCATGATGCCTTGAGTGACAGGAGTGGTCTTAAGACTTTGCCTTTTACCTACATTTTCCCACATGTTGTTTAAAAGAAACTCATTATTTCTTCCCTAAGAAGCTCCTTTTTGAAACATCTAATGCCGCATAGAAACCATCACAGGGCAAACCAAAACCCCAAATGGCTTTGCCGGTTTAGTCTAAGTTTGACCTGGCAATGAGAAACGTGCTTTCCCACTCTTTTCCTAGTCTGGGTGCCAAGCTACACACATCGACATGGCTTTTGAGAGCCCATGGTTAAAACTGTGCTGTATTTGATCTGTCCTGAACATGGAGTAATGTGAGTAAATCAGTATTGTCAAGTTGTTGTGGTGTGTAGTGCGGCCGAATCCATCAACACACATTTTTCACAACATAATTATACACCACCACTGTAGTTTACGTGTTATCGGAATTGTCACATTGCTTGAAGTCATTCTGATACCATTATAATGCATTCCAGTCCAGAAATGCTGTTTTAATTTATTATTATAAAATGCCTGTTAATGGCTTTGATTTTGGTGGCCGGAATTGTGTTCAGTCAAACAATATACAAACACCATATTGCCATCCATCTGCCACTCCATAAAATCCACAGTTCATAAAATGCTGAACTCGTACCAACTAGATACATCCAAATCCGGCAAACCTCTTTCTCCTCCCATCTTCCCCTGTCGGAACAACTGCTTGGCAGTCCATTGTTGGCAGTAAAGGCTTGGCTTGGTGCTAGGTGGACCGCACATTCTCTGGGTATAGAGCTAATGAGGCCTGCTGATGGACCATCCGTAGTCACGCTGGTTTGTGTTACAAATATAAAGCCCTGGGCTGAGTGAATCCTCTGTGTTGTAAAGCAATGCCTTTGACTGTGGAAATGTAATGCTAAAGGTTTGGGCCAGGACAGACACACAGCTCATGATGTGTTCAAAAAGCTGTCTCACTTCTGGAAACTGATTAGAACACAGCACACATGAATTTGAGGATGGCCAGAGATGGTGAAGGTTGGCATGTCATCCATGGAGTGATGAGGCTGGATTCTGGAATAAAGAAGAGCCAGGGCAAAGCTTCAGCTGGATGGTTATGTTTTGGCATTTGGGATGAGGGAGGCTGGGACAGGCAATGCAAGCATGGCCTTGGAATAGCTACAGTGGATAAAAGGGCTGTGAGAAGCCACTGTCTAAAGGAGAAGAGTATGAGTAGGTCAGCCAATGTTCGACTTCCTGAAGTACTTATTTTTGGAATCGTACATAAAGGGGAGAAAAAAGCAAGGGTGCAAAAATGGGGTCACGATTGGGAGGTGTCTGACCACATACAATCATACCACAATCAACCATTGAAAGTCTACATTGACGGAACAACAGCGCAAACATCTAATGTATATGTATTCATGTCTACAGAGATTGAGAAGGACAAATCACTGAAATATATAAAGCTCTGGAAAAAAATTGAGAGAGCACTCCAGTTTTGCCTCTATTCAGCATTTATGAGTGTATTGTGGAAATGCCAGTCCAGTGTCTGTTGAATTTCAACAGAAACAAACTTCAGAAATGACCAAGTCAACCAACAGCAATGGACTGAGAGAATGCAAAGATTCATGAAGAAATCTGGTATATTCCATCATATAATGATTTTTGAACTGATCCTAAAACACACGTAAGTAGTAAGTAAGTAGCACTCTGTTGTTTAAACATCAATAAGAACTTGTTTTCGTCTAGACATGGAAATGTTTTGTTAAATTTTCTGCAAATAAATGCAAAAACGACATTAAGAATTTGAGAAAAATCCTGTCACAAGTTCAAAGAATGAATCAAAATATATAATTTTGTTTAATAAGGGGCCTAAAAATAGTAAATAACAAAATTTGGAAGGGTCTCTTGTTTTTTCCAAGGCAATTAAATATTTCCTCAAACTGAAGCATTCCAATTAATATATCAACACTAAAATGTTTCATTCTCTCACCCATTGCATTCCCTCAGTCAAACTGTTGCTTTATGTAGGCCTACTGTGCATGCACTACCCAGACGTAGTCCTAAAATACTGCCAGCTGTGCAATGTATTGCTGTCATGCCAGTTTTGCCAGGGCACTTAAGCAGGGGGTTAAGGGTTTAAAGACTGACCCCAATTGCTCTACACTCCCCACCCAACCAACCCGACTGTGGGGGTACGTGGTGATGGGGTGGGGGGTCAGTGTGCCAGGGCTGCCCTCTACTGTTCAGGAAGAAAAAAATACGTGTAAACAGTGGCGAAGGGCAAATCTGGCAACACAGCCTCTCTCAGTTAAACAGATAATTGGCCTTATTGATGTATAAAAGATGCCCCACTGTGCCTCCAGAATCTCCATTAGGGCTGAAATGTCTAAATAGTTTATGAGCTCCTTCTGAATACAGAAATAGAAAGATTAATAGTCTCCCACAGTGTGCTTATGGGTGTGTGCATGCACCTTCCTTTCCCACTTGGTGTTTTCTACACAAATATAGCTTTAGGGATTAATAGGGTGTAATATCAAGCAAAGATGAAAAGCATTTGTGCTGCAAGAGTAAAGAGAGGTTCATGGAGATTGTTGTGCTCGATACGCTTAAGATATTCAGAAATGTAGAGAACTCTCGACTATTTATGCACAATGGTCTGTTGCGCTTCCTCTCTGCTCACTAGACACCATCTTTTCATGTTGAAAATCGTCTGACTTTTCAAGTATTGGTTGCTGTATGACAAAGTAATTAATATGGTTTTACGTATGTTTAAAATTTTTATTTTTTACATAAAACATAACATTTTAACTTTATAGAGCTAATGAAGGTAAACCCAGATAATAAGAGGACATTGCAATGCATTTCCCTCATCCCAGGGAAGCTTTGTTTAAGCATTCAGCTGAGGAAGTCTGAGATCCTGCCACTCTTCCTCTGATCAGACTCACTGATCCCTTTGATCAAAGTGAGTTCTATAATTCTAACTTTGGTTAAACTTTAAAACTTCAGTATGCTCTCTGTAAAGCCTGAGAAATGTTCTTTTTTTGAGAAAAATAATACACCCACAATATGTAATAAAGTTTATTGCAAAATTTGAAGACTCCAGTGTGAGGAGAAAAGATATATTAAAAACATTGATGCTGATTTCAGAGGTCCACGTGCATGTATTTACATTCAAACGCAGCTCTCATAATTACTCTGGGACAGCCGGCACAGACTCCGATAGGGTTCCATCAATGAGGAATGACATCTTCTTAAGTTAGGAATTCTCTTTGTGTTAGTGAGGTTTCTCTAGTTAATCTCGTACCTTGCTTGATCTACAATGTCGTAATTGGAATGCAGGGAGAAAAATCCTGTCTCATCGAGCTGGGAGCAGAACAATGAAAGAAATGAATATCACACCCAACGTTACCTTTCTAATCAATTCTGTGTGTGAGCTCTCAAAAGCAGGCTTGTACTTTTTAATGAGGACAGGAGGTTTTTTTGTATCGCTATGTTTCTGACACTGACAGGATTACAAGGCCAATTAAGAAAATTTTACTTGAGCTGAGAATATCTGTCTTTTCTTGTTGTGTTGAGGTCTGTTTGTTGTTTTTATCTTGAGTACAAAATTCTACTTATCACAAGGATGTGTACAATATGTTTCTTAGTACAAGTGTGCGCGCCTCAGAGGGTTATACTCTTAGATGTGAGTGCATTAAGAAGAAACACAAAAGAGGAAATATGTCTGTGCTTGCATTTGTAATTCCTGTGTGTGTGAAGGTCATATGACAAAGTATTCTTCTAAGTCATGACCTGCTTACATAAACACAACAGTGATCGGGGTCACATCACAAGTCATTGTAGCAATGTGTCATCAACAGACAGACCAACAGCCCCCTGTCCCATAACTCACATTCATGCCCTCAGGCACGCTGCAGTAGTATTAGCATCTATGAACACACTTGACCTTTCTAGAGGGCAGAACACATCATTTACTAACTCAAATAATGCCGGATGTGGATTAAAATGCCCAAGCAAAACATATCTTATCAAACATTTTAATGAAACAAGTCTTATTAAGCCCATATTGTTAATATTACAATATAACAATTTTCCTAAACTGGTTCATATAACTTTTTCTTTTAAATATTTAGCTGATCTTCCTAGATAATTTTAAGGTTCACAATATGCCAGTATTGACATTAACAGTGATTTTAATAACATGACTTTTGATATCATCTAAATACATCTAAATTAAGTTACCTGGTTGCCTTAAAAATAGTTAAAATATGCATATTTCTAATGGTTTATATTATATTTTAAACATTCCATGGCACAAACTCAAGAATTAACAATACATTAATATTAATAATACATAAAAAAAGCTAAGAACCTATTACAAAATGTTATTAGTTTTGAGAGGGGAAAAATTGCTGCCGCCCAACTCTCCGTCTCTTTCGTCCCCTGTAGTTCCTTCCATGTTTTGCAATGTTTTTGATAACTTAAAGTGGCTGTGAGAGAGTAAGTGTGTGTGTCATAATACTTCTCAGAGCTACCTTTATTTACGGCTGAAAGTGAATTCTTGATGAGCACTGAGATATCAAAGGCTCCGCGATCAAAGCTTCTCTAATAAGCAACCCACTGTTCTCTGAAAACCTGGACTTTTTATCGCACTCAGTCTCTGTCTTCTCCTTAACTGGGATTATGCAGAAAGAGATGCAGGGAGAGCAAACATCTGTAGTCGCATTGTCATTCTCTAGTCTATAATTTGTTCATCTGTAAACCTTTGTAGAGGAAAATGTCCTAGCACAGGTTCGCCTTTCTGACTGTCGCTGCTCCCCCCACATCCCCCACTGAAATTTTGTTGTCGTTTTTGAAAGCTCACCTGACGCGTTTCACGCTAAACTTCCTTCAGCGTGCGTTAGATTTATTTCTCTCTTTTGCTCAGCAGTGTGGTGCCGTTTGTGTTCTGGGAAAATATGGGGGTGGGGGAGTCATGAACGGAGAGAGAGCGAGAGCGGGGAAACCACAGTAAAACCATTGTGAAACACATCCAGCACTAAACAGCTTGTAATAGATGACTGATGTTTATGTCCGTGGGATCAAAACTTTGTTTTCTGTGTATACAAAAATATCTCAACGAAAAGTCTGAAAAAAGTCTGAATTTTCTTCTCACAAGTACAGCTCCCGCTCAAGGTTTTTTCGTAACACATTTCTTGCCTTCTCACTATCTCTCGGCTCCCCTTCTTGGCCGCAGTCTGCCTTCCTTTCATTAAAAAAGGAGAATGTAATCGAGTATGCCACACAGTCTTTAGGAGTTGTCTCATTCGAATGTGTCCATGATTAAGATGGCCTGGCGATTAAAGAGCTCAGCAGGCTTGTGAAAACATGCACATGAGGTGGTTGCATGGATGATTAAAATTTAATGACAATGATACAGCTATGCATTGGGCAACACACTGAGGTTAAATAATGATAATAGCGCTTCAACTCCCACCCTCGCACCCCCTTTCTTCGACATCTGTAATAATGCAAATCTTCACTGCAACACGATGGCATAATTACTGGCTGTGTTAAAAGCGTTTACAGCCCAGAAGCTCCAATGAGCAGACATACCTCCCAGGGTAAAAGGCTTTAAGGGAAACAAATATTGATATTAAAGACAGTCAAAGTACAGAGCATGTTAGATAATGTATGTCATTATATATAAAGGCATAGCAGCGCTTTTCTTCTGCTTTAATGGACACACCCTGCAGATATTTTTCATTGGAGATCTGAGGTTTTATGCTTCAAACACTATTTTAATTAGTGTTAGTTTAATTTGTGAATAGCATAGATGAAGGAGCAGTGGGGAGGAACGTGTGAGGCCTAAAGGCATCCCGATGATTTTCTTTGTTGAGGAGATACTTACACCAGTGGACCAAACACAGCCTTTAGATTATCTCTACAATCATTTATCACAAATATCAATGAGCCATCCATCCAGACTGTCCCCTATTCATCTAAACTCTATCTATTCTCTACAACAAAGCTGGAACAGAGTTCAAACATGCAATATTGTGTCCCAGTGTTTTCATAGCTGGCCGTTTTGAGGTCATTTGCCCTCTGGGCTGAGTATCTATCACTTCGCTAGCAGGAGCAGACAGGGCCCTGAAGTGACTTTGGTGGCCCCCGGGCGTTCCTCAGCCACTAGTCCATGTCTAGGGCTGCCACTGGGGCCTTCAGGCCTGCAGCTGGCTCCCTCCTGACCCCTGAACTTGGCAAAACCTTCATCATCTTATTAACCCCACTGGCCACACACAGTCAGGCTATTAACACCAGGCAAAACACAACACACACCCTGGCTGTTGTGTCATCACTCAAATGATGGCAATTACATGGGCAATCAGCTCCTCCCACTAAGCAATAGTGTCTGCTAGTGATAGATTATAATTCAGATCGTTTCTGTCAGTCAATTGCCACATTGGTGCTATTGAAAACTCCTCTGAGAACAAGACAGTTGTGGTTTTGTAATCAAGTAAAAGTTGTTTGATTTTTTAATAAATAAAAAATAGCCTCTCAGATCAACACGAATGTCTACCAGGTTTTACATCAAGACATATGTATTTATGCATAGTCATTCGTAACATAAATATTGTGTAATTATGATAAAAAATTGTACTAAAGTGTTTCCCTTATAAAAAAATGTAATGCTGCTGTGACATTTTACCTAAAGCTCATAAGCAAGTACAGTAATATACACTATATTGTTTTTCGTTTGATCTGATAAAGCGAATACATAAAAAGAGAAAAAATATAAGAAAACCACTCATGCTACCCTATACTAATGAATTTCAGAGTCTTGAGAAAATAATGAAATGTGAAATACTGATGAATTAAGACACAGCTGCAGTCTCTGGATCAAAATGAGGTGGAAATGCATGTTTTCCCAATTCCAGAGACAAATGTACAGTTTAATATTTTATGAAGTCACAAATCACTCGCAAAATCTTCCAAAGTCTCAGTTTTGTTTGATAACATCTGAATATTCAGAAATAACACTTATTTTAGCAAAACAGGGTCACACACACAAACATACTAAAACCCATGTATGGCCATGAATACAAACGAGAACCACTTTAAAAAAATCAGCGTATCGGCTGATCAGTGTTTTAAATAAACCTGCATGACCTGTCTTGGTTGGGTCAGAATAACCAAATACAGGATTAGTTTCTGGTGATTCTTCTTGTAGCCTACAGTTGCATGCCTCACAGAGCAAACCTTTTCCTGACCTTCTGCTCTGACTACTAGATACAAAGGTTCAAACAACCCTGCTCTTTGACCTGACATTTCCGGACATCCATCCTAAGCTAACTGCACTTCAATGCTTTAATATAATAATAGACATTTAAACACACTAATTCTAATTAAATTTATTAACACCCTGTAATACATGCAATGTATTTATAATATTAATATGATACTAAACCTTGCCTCCAAAATAATATAAATCTAATATATTGAGATTCTTAGATTTAAACTAAAACATGTGGCAATTAATATTATTAAAAGTTATATTTTTACATTTACTAATGTATTTTTAAGTTTTACCTGTTAACATTTGTTACTGCAAACCGAACTGACATAAACATGCAATGAACAAATGAATGTGTATTTGTTATTAGTTTTAACATTGAACATTTAGAAATGCTCAAAATAATTCCTCATTGTTAGTTCATGCTAGCTAATGCATGTCATTAACTAATGTTAATAAATGAGACCTTATTGTCAAGTGTCAGATATTTTTTTTTCAAGCTGTTCATTGTATTCTAAATGACATGGCAAGTTGAGCCAAACCAGTAGACACACACAAACACAGCAACTTTACATCAACTTATTCAAATCTGTTTTGCCTGGAGCAAAGAAAACGAGTGCATTTGTGGGTGTATGCGTGTGTCCACACACTTATTTGGCACTACTTTTAATAAAACAAATGACTACACCATGTAAACACAAGAAATAATCAAAAGAAACAACAAAGGGGAGGGGTGTTGGTTAGACACCAGTGCTTCTGTAACTCAGGTACAAAAAGCAAAAATGGGCCAAGCAAGCAAGAATACAAGAAGCTAGAGATTTAATCATCAAGAGAATTAACGTGTTGAAGCAAAAAAGAAAAATAATAATTATAGTAATTATCCATATTTCCATTACTGACTGATTTCGTCTCATTAAATAAAGAGAACTTATCTATAGGGAATCCATTGACAAAGATGCTTTAACTAAGAAAAAAGAGAGAGTGAGAAAAAAGAAAATTAGTCCCTGTCCAATGACGCAATAATTTTTTGGGAGTCACTGACTGCCTCATATTTATATTAATTCTTTTTCAGTGAATGAGGAGAAAACATTTTGGGATTTTGACCTGATAGTGTGTCTCACATACCCAGACCCTTCCGACTGATGGCAGAAGGTCTGGGAACCAAGTAAAGCTTTGAATAGCCAAGGAACGCCCAAGAGGCCAAGTGACTGACAGTTAAAGCAACCAATCAAGTTTTGTGCTATGTCATGTTTAGGAGCTTGGAAATATCCCTACAACAGAACAGTGTGCAATCAGTAAATTATTCATTTCTTTAGGAGAACCTTCCTCTTTTCATTAAGAAACTTTTTAAGAATCCAGTGTTTAGTCAATCTTGATGAAGGCTCAATGTCATCGATGTAATCCCGACAGCTTCCGATCAGACGGCATTGTGTTGTTTCCAGGCGGACCGTTAAAAAATCTGACATGCACGCCTCGTGGCAGATGGCATGAAGCAAAGTTTCAAACACACACATGGACACAATACACCTCACTAAAGAAAGTTTTTTACATTCTTCAGACACACTTGCATTTGTTGTTTTTAAAAACTCTCTATAGACACTATGGCAAAATGCAAGAGTACTTGTGAAAGTACTGTTATAAAAGAAAATAAAGACCAAGAGAATTAAAAACATGTTTGTTTTCTTTCGGATTGTTTTCATTAAGAACATTAATACAATTCCTTCAGGTATTTTTCCATCGTTTGTTGGCCTGGCTTATATGGAACTAAAACAATGCTATGATTAAAAGATGATTTGTATTTGCATGTTTTATTTTGTATTTCCAATTTATATTTTGCTCGTTTGTTCTATGGTTTGATACCAGCTTCGTTCAAAAATGTAAAGAAACTTTTCGTTCTTTTCTTGCTAACTGTTAAGTATATCTTATTAATATATTGCTATGTTTTAATGAATAGTGAATAGTGAATAGGCTTTTAAAATAATTTCTAATAAGAACGACTGACTATATTATCGTTTATTACAAATTTAAGAACTCATACAATCTTGCTAAACTGACATTATGACAATCCATGTATCTGTTACAATTACATCATGAGAGTATAATTTTTCTAATGTGTCTTATCTGTGAGACTGTAGCAGTTTGGTGTGTGTTAATCTAATTGACCAGCAGATGGAGTGTATATAAATGGAGTTCAGACTGTGGAAGCTTAATTCTGATTTGGGACATGGTTATGGCAACTAAGACACACACACTTACAGAAATACAAACACTTGCTTTACATTTAATACCATTCTTTCCCACATATACACACTCAGCCTTCACGCATTAATAATAGCAAGAGCTTTGATGATTAGATAGCAAAACAGGCATTGAAGCACATAGTGGGAAGTGGTGTAGTGTGGCTAGTTCGAGCCATATCAGGACCAAAGAGATTTACATCTTAAACATTTAATACACGTCAAACTATCTCAATCAGAACGCTTATTAAATAGGAGAAAAAGGCTGGTATTGTACAACCTCGCCCCTTCTACAATCCCCCGTTCCCACAGGAGCAGAGTGACAGTTTGGATGTGAATATGGCACACACACACACACGTATAAGGCGCCCCACACAGGTGCTGCCTTGAATGAGGCCCACAGTCGACATCAAAAGGACACCTTTGACATTTCAGATAGCTCCCAAACGATGGTGCACAGGGATCTTTTGCCACAACAAATAAAGAACAAAAGAACAGACATGAAAGAGAGTCAATAAACATATGGCAATTAATAAAACATTTTTATACTGATTTCAGTTCAAAGACTTCTTATTTTTCAAAATCATACTACAACAGAAAACACTGATAGAGTTATGTTTTTATTGTTTTTATGTTCTAGCGATGGCCTTATTAGAGGTGAACTGATGACATGACCTTGTGACGGAGTGAAGGATTTCTAGATTTGTTGTATTTGTGAATACTGTTTCTGACCTCAAAACAATAGTATTAAAAGAATAGTAAATAGCCTTCTGACAAGACAAGCTTAGTCCAACATAGCCTTTCTGACTGATGATCAAGGGCTAGTTAGGAAGTCTTATGTGGACACCAGCAAACCACAGTGTGGCTGCGGCGTTACAACCAAATGGAGCAGAACTGACAAAAAATTTTAAACAGTAGGAAAAAATCAGAAGCTGGAATTCTCGTTTTTGTTGTTTTAATGAGTTTGAGCGTGCATGTGTTTGTGTTTTCACTGAGAACAGTACACACAGTGAATATCTAGGACTCGCAAAAAAAATCCTCTCTTTGCCACACACCACCCCTCCTTTTCCACTTTCTCTTATTGTAAATCTGTCTAATGGAGCATCCAGGGACCAGAGTCGCCCTCCTGAGAGCCAGACACTGTGCGCATGAGGGTGACTGCGTGTCAGGCAGCACATGAGACCTCCTATTCACATATTCCTTTAAATGTAATTAACTCCACCCCCTCAGTCTCACCAATTACACACAGGCCCTCATCATACAGCCGGTATGGGAAAGATGTAGCATAAAGCACATAAAGGAAAAGCGTGAGAAGCATGGGAACAATGTGTTTGTGAATACATTCATATGGGCGTCTTTCCAAGATAAGCTGGTGCATCTCTTTTGGTAAGTAAGCTTTGCACCATTATCTGTCTATCCATGTTCTTTTAATTAAATAAAATTAACTAATTTCTCATGTTTGATGCACACCAATGTGAGTTCAGATTTGTTGCCAACAAATCCACTCAAACCTTCCTTTAAAATTCTTCTTCTGTCTTTTTAGGTAATGACCTGAGTATCCTTCACTAACAACACAATCCTGATTGATGCTTACGTGTGTATTTTAACTCTTAAAGTCGCTGATCAGCTGTGTGCACACATGTGAACCCCCGACACAGCGCAGCACAATGGCGTCCCTAAAACCACCTTATCTGCACACAATAAGATTAAAGAGGGATTGGAGCGTTGCTAAGCACTAGAGAGTGCAGGCAGCTTGGATCAAGATGATTTGATTAATATTCCTGATCGTATTATCCTTTAAGCAGCATAAATTGTTTTATTCTTATTTATTTATTTTTCATTTTATCCTCCACTGAGGCCGATTTTCAAGATTGCCTCACCTTTATCTGCGATCGTCTCCCGACACCGACACATGCACGTGCACATGCCTGACCTGCGGGGTCACAGACAGACATTCAAATGCACACTGAATAGCAATTCTTACTGTCACCAGACGGGGGAGCCCTCCTGCACACAGTGAGACGCACATGTACAAGGTCACTCACTCACCTACACACCCACACAACTACTCTTAACATGCAAATCAGCAGAGAGAGAGAAACGGTATGAGCGAGCGGAGAGACTGACAGAGACAGCGAGAGAAAGAGGAGTTGGACAGGTTGTGTGTATGGGGGGGCTTGGAAACAGGTCAAGCTAATCATGCATATAATTGCGTTTTGACATTGGGGACTACTGGGACCAGACCTTTGAAGATCAGGTTATCCTGGAAGCACTTAAGTGATTAACAAATGAAAACGCTGCTCTAAACTTAATTAGGTACGATATTGGGCCGTGCTGGGCATGGGGCCTGGGGAGAGTTGTGTTTCCCCCCTTCATGGACACTCAGCACCCCGTGTAAAATGAAATCAAACGGCACATTTTACACTGCCATTCCCCGTGAGTTAAAATATCTCAACCCACAGCTGAGACCACAGTCACTGCATGTCATTGAATCGTCACAGCAAAAATGACACAAGTTAAAACCAGCAAGACATACCGCACGTGATGTCTAACAACCGTCTTACCCACCAGGGTCCCTTAAAGTCCCATAGTGCTCAGGACAAAGTCTTTTAGTCCACTGTGGGCACTGACAGTGACACTTAGGTATGGTATTTATTGCATGAAACTAGTCCCCATTGGATTCTTTGTGTAATTTGAATCATTGCAGACTTGAAGTGGAAATTCCTGAAGGGACTATAAAATTATTTTTAAAGGCCACAAAAATATTAAAACATAAAAACAGTGTTTATGCTCAAAAGAACAGATGCAATTTTCAGAGATAACAATGGAAGAACTTTGTTTAGCCACTTATACCAGAAAGATCATCTCCCATCTCTCAAAACGCACAAGCGTTAACGTCTAGGGTACACACAACCTCTCCAACACACACATAGACACGCACACCAAACATCCAGGTACATAGTGTTCTCTCTGAAAGTTGGCCTCTGAACATGGTTAGCTACTTTTGCTCTTTACTAATTCATGGCCGACGTCTCCCTCAGGTCGGGGCCCTACCCTCCCTCGCCTTCCCTTCCCTTTGGAATTGCTCTTGGCACACACACTCACCAAATACACTCTGGGTTATGCACACAAACACACATGATTCCTCTGTCCTAGCGTGGAGGAGTTTGTCTCATAGCTAGAGCGTTTGTTTAATCTCGGCCCTGCCTCTAAATAATTGATTCCGCAGTGAGTCTAGCTGTGAAGCCCACTCTGCCCGGCTTGCTCTATGACCACCCTCTAATTTATTATTTAATCTTGTGTATGGCCAGTGGTCCTTTAAAGTGAGGGGAGAAGATGGACAGACAACAGGGCAGTTGTGGGAGGATTGTCTGATATAAAAAAACATGAATAATAGCCTTTCGTTTTCAACTTGTTTTATCTTTGACGATACACATTGATTTGACTCTTCTGAATGAAGGGAAATAAAACCGAGGCAGCTTGGACCTACTGGGACCTATCGTGAATATCTGAGGAGTAAATGAGTTGAAATGACTGAACTGATGACCGAAAATGCCATTTATTTGCAAGGTTACTAGATATATTATGATAACGGTGCTTATCAAAAAGGGTAAAAATGTGTTTCATTAACTGGAAATAATTAATTCCGTTAAGGTCAAGGTGACTGATCGGGCATCTGTGGCCACATGCTGAGATAATAAAATACAAACAAAACATTTCATAATGTTTAAAACAAATGAATAAATTAATTAACCGAATTATTGCTGCTATTAGGTTAGAACAATAATTTTACACAGTGGCACAACAACATCAGCAAAGCAAAGAAAAGTTGTAAAAACCAATTTAACAAAAACAACGCATAAAACAAAGTGCAGCAAATTTTGAACATAAATCATTTCAAAATACTGAATAGAAGTGTTTGCTAAAATTAAAATAAATGATATACATCGGGGGGCTCATAGCAGTGATCCAGAGCAAAATTGTAACTAAATAAAAAACAGATGTGTAAATATGTACCCAAATTAAAGCAATCCAATAGCTTCTCCAAAACATAAGGCATATTGTAAGGTAGGTTAAGTTTTTTATTTATTGTAAAAAATATTTATCTTTAAACTTGCATTCTACAAAAAATACATTACCAACAAATGCTGGTATGACAGAATAACGAATACTATATTTTATCAATGAAATGCTAGATTTCAATAACCCATCTAATAAAATTATATCACAACTCTTTTGAATACTACCATTGTCACATTAAAATTTTGACAAATCTAAAATGTTTAATTAATTATTAAATAATCGTCAATAACAATTCAACAAAAACATAAATCCTATATATCTTTATTTATAATATATGCTTATTTATATTCTACAGTAAATCATCACTAACTTGTATAAATACATCTTTTGACATATTTGTTATATACCCTTTTTGTGTAGACCTGGGTGATGTTTAAACAGTAATGTTTATAGCTTCACTACCTCTTATCTCCTCCTACATTTTGTATGTGTGTTGCGGCTCTTCATTATTCAGAGATGCTTTCTGCCGGAATGTGGCATGAGTGTCTAGATACGACAGCCACTCTTCCTCAGCAAGGTACACCTCAATTATGCATGCACAAACCACAAACCTCACATTTCATTGTGTGAATGTCTGCACTTGTGTGTGTGTGTGCGTGGGGGGTCTACAGAAGCATTTGCATGTAGATCCCACAATGGTGCATTTTTGGACCCTTAAATGCACTATGACCATATGACTGATTCTGTTAAATGAAGAACACTCAGGGAATCATACAACACTGGTGCTGGATAATTGCCATTTAAACAACCCGGGGCAGAGTAAACGCTTAATGCAATTTAAGAATACAAAAATGGTACGCCAGACACACCGCGCTTCCTCCCCGACACACCCGCACCGAAGTGAAATTTCCCTGAGTGCTGTACGCCAAGACGTCGAGCCTGTTATTGTTTACACAGTGTGTTTATCTGCATGAGAGGACTCGAGAAGTTCCCTGAAGAGACAGGAGTGCTAAAACAATTAAACGCTGCTCACTCTGAATTACATCTCCCTCCTCTGATCCAAGACCACCACACACGCTTCCTGATGGAGCTCAGGAGTATCCACAAAGATATACATTAGAATAGTGTGTGTGTGTGTGTTTGCATGCATTTAAAGGTTGATTTGGTTTTCAGCTTGATTGACTCTTCATTGTTTGGTAAAGATATGAATAATTTATTTGAGGCCTTCTATGTCTGTGTGACTGGTTTGGGGGATGTTGAATACATTTTACGGGGACAAAATATCCCCACAAGAACAGTCAAACTTAAAATCACCTACACTGTGAGGACAAGCCAACAATCCCCAGGAGGAAAATGGACATAACGAAAAAGGTGTTAGATTAAAGGGTTTTAGCTGAGTAATAAAAGAGAAGAGTAAAAAAGTTGTGGGTTTATCAAAGGTAGGCTGGATGTTTGACAAATTCAAGCTTTTATTTAGATGCATAAAAGAAAACGCGCATTCGCACAGCAAGTCACACACATACACAACCACACAGAAACATTTAATGGGAACTGCACCGTTCCCAAAAGTGAAATTCCAGCAATTATTCACAGGAGATTGGTGCAGGCTCTGCCGCCCGCTTGTCGACACTCTCGACTGGGCAGAGAAGACTGACAGCCCCATTCTTCCACGTCACTGTGACAGATAAATATTTCACACACAAATAAATAAAGGATGCCCTGCGTTTTCCCTCTCTGTGGTTCTTCACAGACCAGTGCCCTCACACACACACACACACACACATCTCCTTTGGGCACACAAGTCCTTTGGGCATTTCAAATGCAAACACACTTAAACACACAAACACACACATCCCGTAGGGGTCTAAATGAGATGACCCCCATCACAATTTTCACACAGGGTTTAATCTGGTCTAGGTGGGACACAGGTAACTCACCGTTCTCTTCTCCCTCTACAAAGAATCAATTAATGTCCGTCCGAGTGCCGGCATGTTGAGTCCCTGCCATTGTGTCTAGGGTCCTTGTGCGTTTCGCATGATCAGAAACAGCATGACTCGCTTTGTAATAGTTTAATTACTGTAATGTGCGGGTTACATGTCGAATTTTAATTCCTATTTTTTCTAAAGCAACATCTAGGAGGTGATTACACAGTTCCCCCGGGAGGTGTAAAAATAACACATTTCATTTCAAACGGGATATTAAATGTCTCTGATTATACTAAGCATTGCATTAGTTCCTCTCTTTATTCTGTCCTGGTCTTCTTTGTGGATGGCCTCTCTTCACTTTAGTAGGATGCTCAAAGCCCCTGAGGAGATAGAAAGTATGATGATTTAATTAAAAAGGCAATTGAAAGATCTCAGGGTGGTTTTGCATGATTCTCTGCCTCTCTTGATCAGAGGAACTCGCTGAAGGTGAACTTTGTAATAGTTTAGAAAAGAGCAACCAAACATCAAGTAAACATGACAATAAAGTATTGTAAACACTGTAATAAGAAAAATTGAAACAGTTAACATGCTTTGTTTACTCCCTCTCTTTTTCTTCTTGCACGACCCAAACCACAGATGTTAGGCACTAAGATAAAAAGCGTTTAAATATTTAATGTTGGTGTTATGACTCGGTTCTACTGTATGTGTGCAGCGATACTGGGGTGTGATCTGCTTCATTAGAAGGGTATCTGAGTGTGGATAACTCCATAGAGGCCTAGTGCCTCCTCAGACACATACAGATCACACACAACTCATCCTCAACCCACTCCACGGCGCACATCATTACTCCAGAGACACAAACCAGGACCTGTGATTTCCTGACTTCTCAAACAACTTAATTTAGTCTTTAACCCGTTCACTGCAGAACAAATACACTGCCTGCACATTTCTATGCCCATGGTTCCTTCCCTGGCCTCTCTCTCTCTGTTTCTTTTGAACATGGAAGTGAAGCGAGCGAAGACCTTCACTCCTGCAGTGTATTGACAACTCTATGGATTATCTCAGGGGGAAAAACACAAGAGAGCAAAAAGGAAAAATCTGCGTCTTAAAAAGCAGTTCCTGAAAATAAACAGCGGAATAGATCTCATTGGGTGAATAAAGAAGAACATGCCGAGAAACGGATCAAACAGACTGTGTGAATGACGTATGTTTAGGTTTCTTTAACCTTACTGACTGAGAAAATATTTTCAGACTTAGACGTATAAGTGTATATCTTTCAGCCAAGAATAACAGGTCATTGAAATGTATATATTCAATTATTTGCATCAATTATTCTAATAAGAATGTTTTCAATTTTGTGAATATATTTACTTTAAATATGATTTAAAATTATCTTCATTAAAACTATTAAATCTAACTAAGATTAGCTACTAATCATCTGAAATATATTTTTATTAATGTTAATCAGTTTCCTGCATCTGTTTGTTCTTTTTTTGCTGCATCTCAAAAGCCCCATGGGAAATGTGTGAAGCTATTTTCATCTCCAATATTCTCCACTAAATCCATTATTTCTTCCTCCCATCTCACCCCCTCATCCCACATTACAACAGAAAAAGATCCAGAGGAGGAAAAAAACACAACCTTACATCAAAAGACAGTGCAAACAAACAAATCAACTTGCAGATGAGATTGAACAAGTCATAAAGCCTCTTATTAACTTTCCCCTTTCATTCTCCTCAGAATGTTTGTAAATCCTTAAAGTCTTGTTACAGCCCCACTCAATGGCCAGTCCAATCTGGTTTAGGGTCTGTTTCTGTCTGTTTACAGCACTCCTTTGCTCCTCAGCTTTTGTCCCGTGTGTCTGCCGGGGTCTGCTCCGCGCCCAGCATCGCTTCGGGCCTTTATTAAATATGCACCTTCCACAAAACCAGTCGCTAATCTCCAACGAAGCCTGGGACCCGCACATATGCAAATCCACATCTGTTCTGCTTCAAAGAAGAGATTCACCGGGATCACGCTGCACACAGGAGTCTCACCCTCACCCCAATGCCAATCAGACACACACACAAGTGTACACACAAACGTAATCAACTTCAATCTTTCGATTCGCTGACCCCCCTCAGAGCAGCCGCACCTCCGCTCGCCCCGCATTTACGTGCACACATGCATCACGTTCACGTAAAGCCTCCCTCTCAAACAATTGCCTCAATCTGCCCTCAGCACACCAAGCTTATTAAAATCAGATCATGTCAGGGTGTCTCTTTGTATTACCACTCTGTTCTCTTTTGTGAGACGTCTGAGAAACAGGAGGCCGAGATCTGTTCCCCAGATCGGGGTGGCTTCTCTTACAGAAGGGCCAGAGGACCAGAGGGTACTTTCTCAATCCTACATAAGTGGCACCACACCGCCACTGCCTTGAGACATCCTCCTGAGCTAATTCAGCAGCGGATTACCGCATCTCAAATCCGCTGGACAGCTTCATCATCCTGCCCAGAGCATAAGGAGTCGTGTCAACACGAGCAGCACAGCAGTGCATCACAGCTAGAGGGGTCGTTTGTAAGACAATCGGTAATGCTTCACCGCCAAAAACAAAGTCTCTAATCAATGTCAGAAAATGTTAGATTTGTTGACATCAGTAGTGCTTGCAATACTGTTCATTGCATGAGCAAAGCTGTGGCCTGGATATTAAGTACATTTTTCAATAGAAAAATAGATCCTATTTCAAACAAACACTATAACTGAACAGTTTTATGGACTTAATTTATATTCATTTACTTACTTTAATGATTCGCTCATCTCTAAAAATTGTGGATTTTCAAAATTCTATATTTTCTAGACAATCAATATAGATTCTACATATCAATATGACATGACAGACATTTTCCCAAACAGCAGTAGGCCTACTGTTGCTAAAATTTACTTTCAGTCAATTTGAAAACAAATATGATTCTCACACATAAAAACAGAATTGGTGTTATACTGCTTTCGAGTAATTTTAGATGTGTAGAACTCCATATATAAGATGAAAGAGATCCTTGTGAATAGTGCACTTTGAGGGGGACCCCAAGCATGATATATAAAGATAGCAGATTTGCATTTTTAATTAAGCTATCAAAGCACAAAGCAAAGAGCTCAGCTCTAAATCTGCAGAGTCAACAAGCCCTACAATAACACAAACCCCCCTCTCTAAATGAGTAAGGCACACACACAGGACAGAAGAGAAAAAGATGTAAAGCTCTTAATTTATATGCAGTGAAAGACATTCACACCCAATCACACCAATAAAGTCAAGCTTGTCTCTTTGTCGAGCCGTGATCTCATAAAGAAAAGAGAATAAACAAAGAAAATTGTGAAGAGAGGGATGCAACCCAATGCATGATGGGAAATAGAGAAAATTAGGCGAATTGAAAGTTCTACAAAGAAAGCAAAAGGGGGAGAAATAGATTGAACGAGAGGAAAAGAGCGACTGCGTCTTTAATCAGGTTGATGTGTCGTCTCGCACTTTGCTGGGCTCAGGTTTATCTCTCATTAGCTGGGCTGTGGTGTGCAGCATTGTCCCTGCGTGTTTGAACTGCACCAAAGGAGTGAAGATTTACTTTAATCCAGCCCATCAAAGGTAACATACTAACACACATGTGCTAAAATATACACGCGCATACTCCTCTTTCGGATTAGACCGTTGTGAGTGTCTGTGTGTGTGGGGGGGACCGTTACACCCGCTCCACATCTGAGATGTGACACCACTCACCCGCCATGGGCACAGTGAAGATGACACCTTCAGCACACATTTAAATAATCTGCCGAGGTTTGGGTTACATAATTATGCCATGACAGTTTGTGGGTATGTGTGTATGTGCGCGTGTGTGTGTTTGTGTCGCCAACCTCGCCAGGCTTACTGGTTATGAGGATAAGCGCCATGGGCCCAGTCTGCGACGGGTGATTTTGACAAATTTGCAATTCAAAACAACTTATGAATAGATTTTTTGGGCCTTATGAATACAGATTTTGGAAACCATATTTAAATTTTGCCAGACAGGGAAGACACTGTGCTTGATGGCAGCATGACGGTAATAAAGGTGCTTAAAAATCAACAGTAAAAAACAAATGTACACAAACATTCTCATCTAAAATAAGTGGGAATGAGATTTAAATCATAGGGTTACATTCATGCATTTAGCAGGTGCTTTTATCCAAATGTATTATATATAAGTATTTGTGTTCCCTGATTTTCTAACCCATAACCTTGTGTTTCAAATTAAACATCCGGAACAATGTTTTATTTTTTTATTTGCAAATACAGATAACTCAGCTTTTAAAATTAAATAATGTTTTTTATTATGTTATTGTGTTTTTATAATGTTTATTTGTGTTTTTATGGTGTACGCTGTTTTTCTATTGTTATTATTACTCAATTAAAACAATCAAACGTTCAATTTATTTTACTTGGAATGCACAATAAACAAATACAATTTTTGAAAATGAACTCTTCACTTATATGCAATATGTATGATAAATAAAATATTACAATAGGGCTACATTATGCAATACAATAATGCTTTAAGCTTGTTTTAAGTAAAATAAAACTAAGAACATATTTAAAAACTGAAAATTGTATAATCAACATTTATGTTTCACATTCCATCTGGGAAAAGAAAGTTTCACTCTCTCTGTCTTTTCTACAGTATCTAAACTGACCTAATACTTTGACAAAACGCAACTTTAAAGAATTAAAGTCATTCAGTTGTCGTAAACCGTTGCAATATGTATCTATGTATTTGCACATCTGTGATATATCAATAATTTCAATATATCCAGCAGCCCTATATATATATATATATATATATATATATATATATATATATATATATATATATATATAATGTGTTTGTCTCACAGCACATCACAGTTTAAATGGCTAAAAAGTTAGCACTGTGCTGGATGAACCGTCTTTTACCATATTCACCTGCTCTTAACAGGACAGCAGTCTGACAGTTCCGATAAAAGCTTAGCTGAAATAACACTCTTTTATCACATCCCACAAGCTAAAACTTTCAAAGGGATGAGCACTCTTCTGGTGACGTCTTAAACTATTGCTTTGACCGTTTCCTCTCTTTCACTTCCTCGTTCTGACTCTGTTAAAGTTCTGACTCACTCGATTCATATTTCCAAAACTCATCACTAAATAAGATTTTATTTCCACTCTGATTTTCTCCGTAAGTGCAATACTGGTACTACTGATTATTCTGTGTCATCAAAATTGAGGAATGATGCAATATAAGAGCATTTCAGTCACCCACGTTTCTATAGCATGAATAATCATTTGCAAAGTATAATCTCCTCCTTAATGCGCATGTTTTCCCATGTAGTCATTTCACGGCAGGTGCATTGACATGTACAGCACAAGCCCTCTGGTGATCCACGCATCTGTTACCCAGAAGCCTCTGCCACCGTCACGCCCCAGTGACACAGTGACTCCCAGAGGCCATCGGGGCAGAAGCAGAGGATAGGGATGAAGTGATGCTGTGTGTGTGTGTGTCCGTGGGTGGGTTTGTGTGTATGTTTGTGTTAAGGGGGGATAGAAGGGGTCACCATAAGCCAGTTAAAGGCATTAGACCTCCAGACTGATGAAAAGAACTGGCCCACTGATCATATTAAAGGGAGCTACCAGGGCCCAGTGCTGCTGTGCTAGTGCATGGGCCAAAGCAAACACTGGGAGAGGGTGGTTAAGCCTGCCCTCTCAGACATCAAAGACAGGGGATCAATTCTCACTGTGCAGCTCAACAATCCCAGGATCTGACACGCACACACGCAGACCATTCATTGGGTTCCCGTGGATGGTGCCGTGACTGGGTTTCTGTCTTTTTGGGTACGGTTAGAGTGAAAAATTATTGAGATTGAAATGGAGTGTTCTAAAATATGTGATTCTGGACTGCAAAAGCAGTCATAAGTCACACTTTTATATTTGTATCAATAGCAAACAATACACTGTAAGGGTCAAAATGATAGATTTTTCTTTTATTCCAAAATTCACTAGGATATTAAGTAAAGTTTAAGTAAATATTTTGTAAATTTCCCACTGCAAATATGTCAAAAACGTATTTTTGTGAGTTGATGCAACAAAATTTGAAATAAAATTGCCAGAATTAGGCCTATAAACTTAACTCGCTGCTGTCTGCTCATTGAAAATTACCCTGTCAAGTTTGGTATCTATGTAAAGCTAAGAATTTCTGATTGAGCGTTAAAATAAACCTGTTTTCTCGTAGCATCGGCCTGCTACATCGCCTCTGATGGACAACTGTAAAGGCTATTTTCTCAATATTTTGATATCTTTACACCCTCAGAATCAAAATTTAATAATTACATCTTGGCCAATTCTTGCCTTATCCTAACAAACCATACATGCCTAAATGCATCTACAAAATGCATAAATGTGAAAAAAATATAGTCGAGAGCGGACACATGGGGTTACCCTGTCTGTGTTCTACAAACAGAGCTATATTCAGTCTTCCTGTTATTAAAAACATAACAGCACACATCCTCTAATTTCAGAAAGGAGGAGTTTTACCTCTTCTTAAACAATCACCATTATGACCAAACACAAGCAAAACAACTGTGCTAATGACTCAAATTAGCATGAAATGCTCACACTTTGGCTGAACCTCACAGTGTGTATTTATCTCTGACAACTCTGTCAAACAGTCTGTTACAGCTGATGGTAAAATAACAACCTCCGTCTCCAGAAAGAAAAAATATGTTCAGAAAGAAAAAAAACACCCACATGGACACCTTCAATCTTCCAGCATGTTTCGAATTATCTGAAAACAAAACAAGAGAAAAACGTCCACAGATTTAGTTGTTTTTCTTCTCCCTTCTCACAGACATAGTAGTTAAGATTTTGACAAATTTGACCGTAGGTGTGTTTGAAGTGTGCTTATGTGTTTGTCAGGGGCAGTCAGCGTCAGTGTCTGGTCTGTGGTTGTGCTGGGGGTTAAAGCCCGGCAGCCCGCAGAGGAAAGCAGCAGAAGCTGCTGCCGCTTCGGCAATTATCAGCCCGGGAAACCAAAACAGTGTTCACACAACATGGGAATGCAAAAACAAAGGAGCCATTCAGAGCACCAACAGCCAAGGAGTTTCCATAAGGACTGAGATTTTGTCAGTTGACACATAAACATTCACAGGGGAAAGTGAAAGATATTAACCGTCAGCAACCAGGTGCTTCACAGAGGGCTTGGCACACAAAGCAAAGTAAAAGAGAATATCCTCACTGACACCCAATCCACACACACTAAACTCCTCTGTATGTCTGCGAAAACATCTCTGTTCCCTGCGCACACACACAGATGACTCTATATTAGCCAAGAGACTGTTATGTCCTTTTGAAAGACTGTAGAAGGGTCCAGCAGAGACTGTGAGGTTAGAGGTTAAAGCTGTGTGTTATGAGCTCTTAGGGAGGCGTCTCCTATTCATTCACCTCTAACCATAGAGTTCATTCACACAGACAGACACACACAACCTCCTAGTGCAAGGGGCTAAAAGAGCTGCAGGGTCCCGTCTACCACCAACCCTGACACCAATGATGAATAAGTACTTGCTATGTTAAACCGCATGCCATAGATGTATGTGATCATGTCCTAAAAACCTCACTTCCTTACATTCTAATCACAACCGCTGCACACCTGCTATTCCTCCCAACACTCTAAACCACAATTTACACAAACAATCAACATTTGCTTGATTGAGCGGAGACATGTGTGGCATCCCGTTTCGGGGAGGCATTGACCTTGGCATTGCTAGCACCGTGCTCTACCAGCTACTTGAACTTATTTGTAAATAAATCTTCTTAAAACGTTTTAATATGAAAGGTTAAAGGGCAAGTTCACTTAAAAATGAAAATTCTGTCACCATTTACTCACCCTCAAGTTGTTTTAAACCTCTATAAATGTTTTTGTTCTGTTCAACACAAATAAAGATATATGGAGAATGGAGAATGTTAGTAATCTTCAGTTCTTGGGCACCATTGACTACCACAGTAGAAAAAAATATTGTACATTTTTTTGTTCTGTTGAACATAAAAAAAATAATAAATAAAAATGTAGAAAAACAGCTCTGGGGCACCTTTGACCATTGTCAATTATGGCAGTCAATGATGTCCCAGAACATTCTTCCAAATATCTTCCTTTGTTTTCAGCAGAACAAAGTAATGTTCTGGAACAACTGGAGAATGAGTAAATGATGACAGATTTTTTGCGTGAACTGTCCCTTTAAAAGAGTCGAGCGATTATAGATAGTGTGGGGTGAGGGGGGTCGGTGTCCTTATAAATACACAAAGAAAATAATATATTTTATTATGCTCTATATATCCTCTATTTGAGCAGCATTTTCACACATTAAATTTGCACTTAAATACCAAAAATATAGTCTTTAGTATTAATGGTGTCTCAAAATGGCATAGTTGAGTACACATTTACACATTTTGCAGATGCATTTATCTAAAGTGACTTACATTGCATTATCCTATACATTTATACATAGGTATGTGCAATCCCCTGGGATCGAACCTTGCATTGTTAACGCAATGGTCTGATCACTGATCTACAGGAAAGTACGCTTAGATCTTAAGTAAAAAAAATATTTTAAAGAATGGGTAGGGACATGCAGCGGGACTGGTACCATGTACTGTAAGGATGAGAATTAGTAGTTGTATGCATTCCTGTTGTGGTCCAGGACTGATAAGAGTGGTGAGGATACCGCTGTGCATGTATGGGAATTAAACTACTGTGGAACTGCATTTAATGAATTGCTGACAAGCATCATTAAAATGATTGAATAACAATAATTATATTTGCACAATCTGGGGGTAAATTGGGCCGGGGCCGTCCGGGGCAGAGCACTGCTACATAGACTGACCGTCTCGCTCTGCTCCCTGCATGTGTGGGACTTTTCTGGTGTTATGGAGCGGCACTCCGTAGTGCCTCGGTATAAATCTGCTGTGACCCAGTATAAATCTCAAGTTTAATGAACAATTTACCTTTTTTTGTCAGTGCATACACTTACACTGATAATCGCGGAAAGACGGATATATATGCAACGTAACCCAACTCGCGGTTGTACATTAATAGCATACATTTCACTGCGTTCCATTCCAAAGTAATCATCCCTATGTCCTACTCTCTTCGAAAAGTAATGCTCTTGATGTGTCAGCTCTGAAGCGAAAAGCGCAATTGTCTGTTTAAAATTCACTTGGAAAAAGGAGCAATAAAAACATGTAGTTTCCTCTTTATTTGGACTAAGTGACATTTGTATGGTGTCCCCTTAATTCCCGAAGGGCCCTTGGAAAGGAGATATAGGCTGCGTCCAAATACCCCCACTCAAGTAGCTTCTTGGCCACTTGAGAGCGCGTGCAGGCGATAGGAAGTAAGAGAGCAAGTGTAGCCAATGTCTTAAAAAATGCCAAAGTGCAGTCCCCTTAACACACACTAAACCCACTCTATCTCTGGGCTAAGTGTATCCCATCATCCATCATGTTCTCATGAGACTTTTTACCCCAGCTCTCGCGAGATGTTGTGGAAAGCTTTCGAGTGTAAGTTATACTGCTACATTTTAAGGTTAGATCTATTTGTTGGACTAACATGTTTTTTTTTTTTTTTGGGAGGTACACTGCTTTGATACAATACAAATAAAGCGCTATACAAATAAATCTGACTTGACTATACAGTTATATTACTTGTTATACGTAGCAAAGTGTTGCACATTTTATTGGTGAAAACTCCATAGTATTGTTATTTTTAAAACTGCTTTTTGTCACATAATTAGAAACACTGTTTGCACTTGCTAAGTGTGTTCCATCAGGTTAGAAACACTACATGATCACTTGGTATCTTCACGGCCACTAGAACACTTGGGACAAAACAGGAAATACTTTGTGAAAGTAGTCAAATGATCAAGTGCAAAGACTGCCATATTTGGACGCAGCAATATTCTGTTTGGAATGCAGCGCGTGTCAGCGCGCGCTTGTGTCTACTTTGTGCATCGCCGATTCTCCTCTGTCGGCACTGTTGTTTTAACGTTTCAAGACATAATGATTTGTTTGTGAAGAAAGGCTCGACTTCCAAATTATGTCATTTTAATCTTATTCACGCATTTAAAGCGGTTTGTTCATGGTGTGTGCGGCAGCAACGATGCACAAGTTAATGGGTCATCTCAATTATTGCGAATGTTGTATGAAGTTAAGACATGGAACGTAGTGAAACTACACAGGTCAAACAATTCTGTGGACACAATGTTCAATCACAACGTTGCTAATCATGTGATGCCTGCTTTCTATTTTGTTCTGCTGTTGAAACAGATCTGCTTTCAATCACAATGCAAACTGTATCAAACAAATCCAGCGTGAAAAAAATAATACTTATCACCGGTCAGCTGCCAGAGGCCCACTTTCACCATTACTTTCCGTAATAAGAACGGGAAATGAAGTGTGAGAGAGGGTGAGTAAGCAATTTTTCCCTCATTGAAAGCAGCAAACAGCTATTTTCTGGCCTGTTTGGGTAGCAGTGGTGTGTTTGTGCAGCTGTGAGTTTGTGCTCATGTGTGTGTGTGTGTGTGTGTGTGTGTGTGTGTGAGCTGCTGTTTCCACCCAGAGGCATGTGCTGTTTGTCAAAGACCCACAGAAGGCCATGTCCCTCTCTGTGGCGTTGTGCCACTGTGTTTTCTGAACCCACCCATGTATTCCTGGTTTATTGCAAGGCTATGTTTACTCTCTTGCTCTGACAGAAGCCACCCAGGAAACAGGGACTGATCACACCAAGAGGTGGACAATACAGTTTTAGGATTAAACATTACACTGCTTTAAGGCCTAGCATTAAAACACACCCATACACTAAACATAGAGAAGCATGTCTAAATAAGCATGCAACAGTGACTGTCAAAAGTAATACTTTATGTATCTCTTTAAACACAAAATTACAATATTGCTCAAATTGGAAACATCATTGTTTAGGGATGAATTATTTGAATCTTGAACCGTCTTTGTTGTCGTTGCCAAAAGAGCTCACAAGATAAGTATCAGATCGACACAGAACTACGATGTCGTCAAGGTTTTGCTTCTTTGCCGAAGGAAATAACGTATTTATGAAACATGCTCTGTAGAGCAGTTTGTCCGTTTAGGGCAGAGTAATATATGAGAATACTGGACAGCAGTAAGTCGTGAGTGTTTGCGGAGTGAAGCTGGTTAGGTGTGATGTTTAAGGTTTAGGATTAGGGTAAGAAAACAAGTAGAAATATAGTAGGCAATGCTTCAAAAGAGCTTCTGTGACCACAGAATAGCACAACCAGGAAAACTATTCAATTACACAGACACATTTAGCCATACTCCACAACTCGACCTCAAACACACACACATACACACATGCCTTCACAGAATATTTCCCCTTTAATCTTTAAGACCACAGCAGGGAGAAGACCGCTATTGGTCAGTGTTCTCTCTCTCTCTCTCCTCTCGCTCTCTTTCTGACTTAGGACAGATCAAAGGACCGTTGCGGTCTCGTCTGTTTTTAAAGTGGCATGTCGTCAGAAAAAGGAAGGAAAACCCCTGACTCTGCTAGCCGCTTGTCCACAGCAACTTTCCACCAAACAAAATAGAGACAGCTAAACTCCAAAGAGTATTGCCATGGCTTTCTCTCAAGTCTAAATGATGCAAGAAGTGGGCAGCCGGCAATGCTAAAGATAAATCAGAATTTCTCATTGCATGGGTTTACACTTGAAAAATGAATTATTAAATGCCTATCATATCCCCATAGTATAAAAACAAACACAAGGGAAGAGGTGGAAGAAGAAGAGAGAGCAAGATGAATACTGATCCTCTGTTCGGGCATTAGACCCAGATGGATTGGACGTTTTATGGAGACAGTGAGAAAAAAATAAAAAGGAGAGAGAGAAAGAGATATAGAGAAAGACATGCACATCCAAAGTCCAAGCAAAAACTGATGCTACCTTTTAACCTCTGACAGGGCAGCCCACATCAGGAAGCACTTCACTACGCTCCGAACAATCCCAATGCATGCTTACATTTCCCTAAACAGACGTACACAGATATCTGCTCACGCTGACCTATAGGGTGAACAGGATGAATCAAATTCTGTCAAATACAGTTCCACAGACACAGACATGGGCTGCTGGCCAACTACAAAAGTTTTTTTATTTCATGTTTCGTTCTTTAAATAGGCAATAAATATGGCTGTTTTGGAGCGAAGGTACATAAGATGCTTCAGAAAAATGTGCAGTCACTTAAAGACAGAAAATCAGATGAGAGTAAAATTACGTCTTGGTTACGGATGTTCAAGTTCCCTGATGGAGGGAATGAGACGTTGTGTCGAACCGACAGATGGGGTTCATCTTGAGAACCTCTATACTTCTGTCTATTTTAGAAAAGGACAATGAAATTGGCTTATGAAATTTGCATGATGGACACCGCCCCCGGAAATCCGGGTATAAAACGGAGTCGGCATGCTGCTGAGGAGACTGAGACCTCTCTCGACTCCTGCATCGGGCGGCACATGTTGTGGCAAGAAGGACACGACTTCTCGTTCCCTCCATCAAGGAACTGAGGTTACATCCGTAACCAATTCGTTCCCTTTCTGTCGGTCTCTCGACGATGTGTGGAACCGACAGGTGGGGTTCCTATGTAAAACGCCAGAGCTTTGTCACAATCTCTAGTGAAGTGGCAGTGACTGGCCTGGGCATGTCAGACGTGAGCACTACTGCAAAATTTTAACCTTCTAGTGGATAGGTACGGGGTCCCAGAGCTTTTTGAAAAGGTGGGAAGCCCCTGCCTTCGGCCCCCACAGGCGGCTGTCTTGTTTCTCTAACAGTGAGAAGCCACTATGTACTGTAAGGCCACTGGGTAAGTGCTAGAATGCTTGTAGGTGGTAATCGCCACCAGGAGAGCCGTCTTCATCGTGATGTGAGAAAGAGCGGCATCTCCGAGTGGCTCGAAGGGGGGCCTCTTGAGGCCCGCCAGGACCACATCAAGGTCACAAGAGGGTATGGAGCGCGGACAAGGCGGTAGCCTTCTCGCGCCACTTAGGAACATAATGATCAGGTTGTGCTGTTCTTGAGACTAACCAGCAACTGGGTCGTGATTAGCGGTAATGGCGGCTACATACACCTTCAGTGTGGAAGGGGAGAGATTACTCTTGAGTCTCTGGAAGAACAGCTCGCCAGCTTCGCCATCGAGCAACTCCCCAGGTATTCTCTTCCAGAAGAGCATCAGGAGAGGCGCCACTTATAGGCATATTGCCGCCTAGTGGCAAGGGCCCTGGCCTGAGTGATCAACTCAACCACCATAGGGGGTAGGCCACTCAGGGTGGTCTGGGATCACAGAGGTCTGGGATGCCATAATGTGCCCTTCTCCTGAAAAAGCAGGTCCTTCGTCAAGGGAATCGGCCAGGGGGGAGTTGTCGTCAGGAGCATTAGCTCCGAGAACCAAGTCCGGTTGGGCCAGTATGGCGCAACTAGCAGGACCTGATGCTCCTCTTCCCTGACCTTGCACAGAACCTTTGCATTGAGGCTCACTAAGGGTAAGGCGTACTTCTGCTTGTCCCGGTTCCAGCTGTGCGCTAGAGCATCCATGCTGAGGGGAGGCCTCGGACAGGGAGTGCCATTGCGGGCAATATGTGCTGTCCAGGGAGGCAAACAGGTCTACCTGAGCCTGCCCGAACTGCACTCAATGAGCTGGACTGCACGGGGGTGGAGTTGCCGATCTTTATTCTTTTGAGAGACTAAAAGTTTGAGCTTACATAATATATGTCAATGTACTCTGCATATCAATGATTGTATTTATGAACTCATACTGATATATATGTTTAGGAAATTCTTAGGTCTCTTCATTTATATTTACAAATAATTGAAATTATATATAAATGTTCTTTTGATTTTTAAATTATATATTTTTCTTAAATATGTGCATGTATGTGTTTATAAACACAATTATATTATGCACTGTACACAGACATATATTATCTAAACACAAGCTTTTATTCTGGATGTGATTTATCAAGATTAATTGTTTGACAGCCCTAATATTATTACAAAATAAAAAGAAATTGTATGTATTATTTATTATATCTTAATTATTATTAACCAGTCTGTATTCTAGTCTGTTGATCTGGCACGCTTGTCTGTCTCAAAGTGAGTCTGCCAGCTGTGTGCCGTCATGGAGCGTCACGCCTTACAGATGCCCTCACAGCCTGCATCTCCTTGGCCCGTGCCTGCTTTAAACACTGATAGCTCCATGATTTATAGCCAGACAAGACTGTAGAAGCAGCTTTTTGGCACAGTGTCCAAATGTGATGTGTTCTAGTGAGGAACTGGAACAGTTCGAGTGCAATGATTCTGCCATCCACAGGGGGGTGCATGCGTGTCTGAGCATGGTGAAGCCCAAGAGAGAAGCAATAATATAAAGAGATCAGTTTTTATTTGGAGATCAATTTATCTGTAAATGATAATGATATCTAAATGATAATCATTTTCTAACTTTCACTTTCATGCTCTTTTCCTGTTTCTGCTCTTGTATTTCACTTTCTCCTCAGATGCATTGGTTCGAGGAATCGAGGGTCATATTTAAGGACACTTTCAGGACCGCATTGCAATGAAGTTCCAACATCATAACACATCACACATGATGACATCCCTATAAACAGGGGCACTGTGTGTTACTGAGCTGGCCAGTATAGGAGGAGAGTCCAGACAACATCAAACCTGTGGGAACAAGCCAGAGAGATCCAACCTCCATCTGCTCAACAGGCCTATGATAGTCAATGTTCTCTATCTTTCTTTATTCCTTTCTTTCTTTCTTTCTGACAGGTCTCTAGTCTTTGAACAGCGCCTGTAAGTATAAAGGGAATAGTGATTATCTCCGGTGAAACTCTAGAAGGGCCTTACAAAAACAAACTCAATAAAAACAAAGAAGTATGATAGCCCAGTAACTGGCGAGCTCAGGGAATACTTTACTGTTTCGTTACTGTGGTGCATTCAACCTTGGCTCAAGTTCCAGCATGCTCTGCAGACTGAGTCGAATGTGATCATCTAAAACATGTAAAAACAAGAATTCATAATTTAGTAATTTACTGCTTTATTTTTTCAGCCTGGCCCTTTATACAGCTCCAAACTTCAATAATGTCATATTTCATGTTATATTTCAATGTTACCTCACAGAAGTGAAAAATCGTTGATCATTGTATACTCTGTTTTGTCTAACAGCAATAAGCGATGAAGTCGGGGATGCAACTTGTACATTTTTAACTGCAATAACATATTTGAGTTATGGTCATATTGAGCATGATAGACACCCTTTTATTTTCTGCCAAAGCAAGTCAAAGTAATTTACGGCTCTCCATCAATACCATCCATAGACTTTTACCATGACATAAATCTAAAAGGCCTTTTTGAATATGGTACAGAAGAGGTGCTAGAACAGAAGTCTTGTGTAAGAAAGGGCCGGAGGCAAAAACCAGAGCACATAAGCAGGCAAACGAGTCAGTCTCACATTCACAACCTCACTGGGACCATCTCTTCCTCTTTCATACAGACTAAAAAAGACTGGAACAGGAAGACAAGCTGTCCAAAAGATAAGCTAAACGTACCTTTCAGCTGACAAATGTGGATTCAACAAAAACAATAGAGTGATAAAAAAGATGTAGGTTTATAAAGGCCTTGACTGCAAAAAGACAATGAAACAGTCATTGTAAAAACTTCAATGCATACAAACAGAGGTGTAGGGGCAAGCTACAATTGTGAGAGTTTAATGACAGATCATTTCTTGTGTTAATCAGATATGTCCTGTGCCAAAATACCTTAGCACATGCGGTCATCACTGATGTCTAGACTTTGGTGACGTAGTACCACATTGACATTCAGGCAGTATGAAGTCTCTTTTTTTTAATCTTCAGAGATCTTAAAATCATTTTAATATATAATTTAATGAATGTTATCTTTTCTTGATACCTCATACTGTACTTGCATGTCATCTTAATCATTCCACTTAATATAATATTCGTCCACTAGCCTCTCTGCTATGAATACGGCAGATTCAGTTGTTTTGGTAGCTGTCAATATGCAAGCTGCTATTTGAGGAGGGCTGTAAAAAGCAGTGATTTTCTGACAGTAAGAGGCTGTGAGAGGAACAGTGAAAATAGCTGTTACCCAGAGTGCATGACACTTAACTGAGAATGGCTATGGTCTCAGATACTCTCTCCAGAGAGGCTGGGTCCAAAATCTCTCAAAATCAGAGATCCTGCAGAAACGAACTTATCATCTCTCATTGCTTCTGCTGCCCAGTAACGTCTTTAAAACAGTACACTCTAAGGAGAAAATCTAGAAACCACAAGGCTTTACGGATAGTGATGGTCCACAAATACAATTTCAGGTTCCAGGGTGCTAAGCTGTGAAAATGAGTAAAAATATGTTCTCTGAAACACTATGTGGATGCATTAGCATCTAGCCTTCACATAAATTCTTTTTTTACACTTCTCAGTCAAATATTCGCACAGAGTTGATGACATGTAATATCAAGGTGTAAATTTCAAATAAGTTGCGTCCAATTGGCAAAACTTTATCAGACATGTGCATAACACGTATAGTACTAATGTATAGTGCATGTAATTGATGGAAACAGAGTTTTACATGACTCACCAAAACTGATGTATTGCAGTCTGCCTTATTGTATTTGACAGAAGAGATAACCAGTCTCTGGAGGAACAGATGATTTCAACGAATTTAATCAAACCCTCTGCACTTTATTTCCATGGTGTGAGCGCGCGTGTGTGATTTGTGTGGCCACTAAACACCAAAACAAATACTAGGGTAATATCAGAATTGATTCTTATTTACAGTATTGATTCAGCCTATTTCCAATACTTCATAGAATAATTGTGGCTAAACCTAAACACTGTTTATAAAGCCGCAGAATGTGTTTTTCTGTGTTTAGGTAAAATGATTATTTTTGTTTTATTCTGTGAACTACTAACAACATCTGCCGGCGCAGAACGTGGAAAAAACCCACCAGCTACTGCAGTTTTCAAAAAACGCGGAGTTTCAATTGGAAACAATTAAAAAACATGCAGTACGGCGGCAGCCTCGGTGGACACATCCCCTAATATGTGTTTAAGAAAAGTAAAACAATTTTTTTGGAATAACCAAAACTTTTATCACAGTTATCTTGTGTCTTGAGTCTTACACATTGCTGTAGGATGACTTCTGAGGTTTGATTTTGTTGAAAATCAACAGACACTGGACTAGAATGGCCACAAAACATTTAGAAATGCTGATTAAGTAAAAATTTGGAATGCTCTCTTAATTTTCTCATAATAATCATTCTCATACGTGCTGAAAATATCTTTAAAGGGGTCAAATGACAGGGCTAAAATGAATATTATCCATTGGTTTAGAAGAAATTCAATATGACGATTTATTGTTCAAAAACGCTGTATGTTCCACATACCATGCATGTTTGTATCTCCTCTATGCCCCACCTCTCTGAAACGCGCATATTTTTTACAAAGTTCATCGCTCTGAAAAGTGAGGCTGTGCTATGATTGGCCATTTAAACAATGCGTAGTGATTGGTCGAATACTGCAAGCGTTTGACGAAAATGTAACGCCTCTTACCATATTCATCGGCGGACTAGACACTGGAAGCACCGGACTGGATGCCGGCTGCACCGGACTGGACATCGGACTAGATACCTGCTGCAACTGGGTGCTGGCTGCACCGGACTGGACACCGGATTGGACACCGGCTGCACCGGCTGGGACGCTGGCAGGATCGCCAGCTGGGGCACCGACTGCACCGGACTGGACACCAGATTGGACACCGGCTGGGATGTCGGCTAGGCCTGCTGGGATGGATCCCACGCTGCTTGCCGCTGCCTCTTCTTTTGCCTCTTCTGACGCTGACTGCATCAGACTGGACACGGGATTGGACACCGGCTGGACACTGGTTGGGACGCCGGCTGTACTGGCTGGGACGCTGGACTGGACACTGGGTGGGACGTCGGCAGCACCTGCTGGGGAGCCGACTGTGCCGGACTGGACGGCTGAAGAATTAGGTGAAAGGCAGGGCTGCTTCTGGGTTGGTGGCCTCAGAGGATGACCCCTAAGATTCCATCCTTCCCTGCTTGCCACCGAGGCTGGCTGGGAGATGAGGCAGAAAGTGCTGAGTCCCGCATGGTCACGGTGGATAGGACGAGATCCTCCGGGACGGTAGCCAGCGGAGACAAAGCCCATGTTGGAATGGTGGGCCAAGGGTCGTCCCGGTCGTACCTGACCATGACACCAAAATATAGGGGCATCAGCATCTTCATCTCACTGGGTTGCAGGGGTTCCTTGAGTCAGCCGTTAAAAATGACGGATAACTCGTGTTCCTCGAAGACTGTCTCTGCCACTACCTCCAGGAAGGCATGGGAAAATTCATGTATTCCCAGTTTCACCTGGCGGAACTCAAACAACAAGCGAGCCAAGTGGGTCTGTACAGCGTCCATGCTGCCTGTGTAACCGGAACGAGCTGCACTGCTACAAGCGGGCCTCGAACCGGGTATGTCATGGGTATGTCATGATCCTGCCACAAGACTTGAAAATCATGACAAGGAAAGGCAGGATCATGAATACCCCACTATAAACAACATTTGTTGCCTCTAGATTGAACATAATAACTGATTATTAGGACTTATGTTGTCTTTTTTCACATTGCGCGGTTGTCTGCACTTGAAGATTACAAACACAAGACAAACTCAACTGTCGTTAGTCCATAACAAAGTATTTTACAATGAAATCTGGCGAATCTGGAGCACCAGACTGTCATTAAGATGTTGAAATGGTTGTAATTGCCCCATTTTTTAACCACAGCTTTCGTGCACAGCCGGCATTGAACTATCCCACGTTCATGTAGCAATAATCTGTGAAATGTGCTGCACACACTTGAATATTCGGAGTGTACTGTTCTGGAACAGTATTGTAAATAAAATTGTCTCATTGTTAGTTGTCTCATCTTTTGGAAGGGCAAACAAAGAGGCTTTCTTTTTGCAACGAAACACACAGCGTCTCCACAACATGGCTGCGGAGGCGACGATACAATGAAAATTTCAAGTACGCACACCTTACATGTGTTAACATTTGCGCGGTCTTAGTCAAATCATTGCACTAAATGACGTACAGTCGTGGGGGTGTGGTTATACGAGGCTTTTCAGTCAGGTCTGGTTGAGAATTCGTTTTTAGATAGAATGCATCTGTTGTTACGACACTTCAATTTTTACATGTCTAATACATGCATGGGCAAAACAAAGAATAACACGTATTTGCGCCATATGACCCCTTTAAAAGTATTGTTTGTTTCTGTTTATTTATTTGTTTGGACTCAAGAAAACGATTAAAAAAAGATTTGAAAAGATAAAGAAGGAAAATAATGTATCATATACTACTTTAAACAAGGACTAAAATAATAAAATTTAAATGAGAAGCTGAACAAACATGTCAACAAAACATTAAAGACTTGAATAAAAGCTTTTTTACAGTCCAACAGCCCCAATAAACAACCGATATAGCTGCGTCCAACAGCCTCAGCAATCATACCGTAAACAAGCGTACCACTTTCCTAATTATGTGCATCACTTGCTTTCAATTGAAAACCAGTCCATTGGTTTAATATTGTTTTTGTCATTCCCACAGGAAAACAAATTGAAAATCAATTTGCACCAAATATGTACAAAACTCAACTCGTGCTCTTAAAAATATATAACTTTTCGATAAATAAACATATAATGACAAGAAAAATGATAACACACAGACGCTACCAATATGCACGCACACACTCAATTCAGACAGTAATGGTACTTAAACAGAGGGCAGAGGGGAATCCCGCAGGCTCCCGTAGGTGTTTGGCAGTGAGGGAGGGTTTTAGATAAATTACGCTGCCCAGGAGCAGTGCCCTGGGACATGGCCCCAGCCTGCCCCCCTGCGTCTGCCTGGCTAAATGGGCCGTTTCTGGGATGCCGGGGGCACAAGCATATGCCACCAAATCCCTGGTGAGGTCTAGCAGAGAGTAAACAGAGACTCTCCTAATGGAAGACTGCCTGCTTCTGACCTTCAACTGATCTCTCTGCTTTCTCTCTCCCTTTTTCAGTTTGCTCTTCTTTCTTTTCAACATCTTACTCAAAATAATCCTCCATGTCATTACGTTCATAAGATCTTCATTATGGTTGATGGATAAGTAAAGCTTCTAACCAAAGGTCAGGAAGAGCATGTTTATATCACTGCGCCCACATACAAACACACCCTAGAGTTCTTTGCAAGCAAATCCAACGAAATTCACACACCAAATGTTGACGAAATTGTCTTTGCAAAAAAGCCAAATTACAGGTACATTTATAAATCCAGACTGGGCAACTCCAGCGTGTTGCTGTACAAACATACAAACAGCAAACTGCAAGCATTTAATGGTGCACACCCAACACTAATGTGCAGCTAGGATTAAATAAGATGTCTGAGAGCAAAAATAGACCATCCTGTTGTTGATCATGATGGCAAGACAACCCACAACATACTTATGTTGTTCTGTTTTGTACTTTTCTCTGAAGGGGAATTACCATATTTATTTCACTGCCCACACATAAAAACACAGTAAAGAACGGAGCTGTCAGAGAGTGACGCCAGTGTTGATCTCACCGCTGCTAAAGTTACATCTTTGTGCAAAACTGTAGTTTCTCAGCATTGAAAACTGGCATAAAGAGATAAAGGGGTTATTACTGTATCCGATGTTCACTCAGTCACATTGTCCCAGGCCAATTCAGTAATTTCATCACATTTATCTTCCCTTTACAAGCCTATTATAAGCCTTTCTCTCACTTCAGAGTGTGCATATGTTTCATACGAGGGTAAATAATGGGGATTATGGAAAAACTGAGTCCTGACCTACTTCTGCCCTGATAGTGTGCTACTAGATAAGAGAGTCTGAAACAGAAATGACAGTTTGATGTGTCATGGTGAGAGTGAGAAGAGCAGAATGTGCGAGCTATATCGGAGTGTTAGAGGCCTTGAGCTACAGAGATGAATCCGTGCTTTCCAAAGGCCTTCTGAAGCCGGGCTGGCGAAAATTTAAAGAGAGCCGAATAATAGAACCGTTTTAAGCTGATAGGTGTTGTTAGATCGTGTTGTAGTCAAATATTGTAATAAGTGTCATTTGTGAGTGCATGAACTTGCATTGTGCCAGGATTACCTGCTGCACATAAACTGCATTTTTATTTGTCATCCCAATGCACGTCATGTATCTATCATGCTTTGATCAGAAACATCTGCAAAACACGATGTAAAGCATGTACACGCGTGTTTATGTTCCAATGCAGTTGTGTGCCAATCCGCGAATGGTAAATGCAAACAGTACTGTATCTATTGTTTGCAAAGAACACTGTACAGAGAGTTCTGGGAGGGTATGAGGTTTACTCAAGCCCTCATAAAACACAAGGGGGTCATATTTAATTGTGAGGGCGTGATGATGAGACTGCCCTAATTATCTTTATAGGATGACAGTAATATTTCATGTAAGTTGGAGGGCCCGTGCCAGTGTGCCTTGCGGGTATGATTTGGGGAGATTTATGAGGAGCAGATCTGTGCCAGGTCATGTGCCAACAGCGATTTCGGCTGTCTCTAGACTGACAGTCTCAACAGAGATATTATTTATTCATTGTGTTGAAATAGCCATATACAAGAGCCCAGTTGTGACTGGAGAGTATAGTCTAATTGTTCATGCAGAACTTCTGATACCTCTATAGTCTTAGACAGATCATGAGAGGATGTTTTTCCTGTAAGAAGAAAGAGCATCAGCAAGGGTGGAGCTATTGAGTAATGGGAGGAACAGAAGTTCTGATTTTTTTTTCAAAGGAGACTTGAAAGCAGCTCTGAGGTGTTGAGCAGGTGCAGCGGGGTGTGAGGAGCATGTTGGATAGATCATCCTCAATGCACTGGAAAGACCCAGGGGCCTCCTACTCCATCTCTATTTCTAAAGAGCTTGTTTCTTGGGGAAAGGGGGAGCAGTTAGCTGGCCTCAAAGAGAAACTATAGGATATGTGTTATTTATATGATCTATAATGTGAAACCAAACGTACATAAGACTATATTTATACAAACGGTATCTGCAATGCAAGATTTTAGGTGATTTTAACCAAATCATCTGAAATGCAATTCAAGATGTGCATTTCGGAACATAGAGAAGTCTGAACGGACAGGATAAAATCTGGTGTGCTCAAATATTTGAGGATAGCGTTTTATAATAATTGATCAAAAGCCCGAACTCTCCCTGAAAAAATATGGGTCTCTCGAGAAAACCTCAAAACAGTATCAATTATAGAATAGACCCTCTGAGGAGAACAGCCAGTCCTGCATCAATATCCTTTTCAGTGCAAATCACTCGAGATTATCAGGCCGAGGAGAAAGAGTAACATCACTGGATAGTTTAATCTAGTCCTCCTCACAGCAACAGACACACACATCACACAGAAGCACTCGGCGAGAGAAGATATTTTCACGCACCTCACGTCACACAGCTTCAAAGAAAAGAGAAATCATACATTCCCAATAATCAGACTATGGTATTGTCTGAAGTTCACTTCGAATCTCAATGATGTGGTAATAAGCAATATGTTATTGTGATTCTTTGAGGGGGTGTAGAGATGTACATGTTGATTCTCTTATATGACATGAGCCAACAAAACAAAATAATGTGCTTCCCAATAGTAAATAATTCTGTGGAATTGATTTACTAAAAACCTAAAACAGTATCATTTGCGTTGTGTCAAGACAACCCCATCCCTTTGACTGGCACACCATCACACAGACAAGCATAATACGAGCGCACACATCCACATGCCATTATCAGCGACACTTTCCAGGTCTTTCTCTCTAGCAAAGCCCTCTGTTGTGACACAATCATTACAAATTGATTGCAAAATAGCTAACAATCATGATTAAATCATTAAATTCTTGTCTACGCTTCAGAGAACGCTAGCAAAATTAACTTCCCACCAACCTCATTTTTTCCTGAACACGAAATAATGATTTTCTGCCAGTCTAATTACAAAGCCAACATCTGATCAAGCCAGCATCCAGAGGGGATTATCACATGCTGCAGTATTAGAGCTCATTACCAGCTTGAGTGCAAAGTTATTACACATTGTAATTGGATGGTTAGATTTATATACAGATCTGGCCAGTTTCTGTAAGATTGTAATTACAGGCACCGTTGGTTAGCTACTTATCACTGTGCCGGGAGGAGGAGACGGAAATCAGGGTGCGAGGGAGCGTTTTATTAACCCTTAACCCCACTGAGGGAAAACACTTTATCTAGCCAGCATCTGAGCTAGCGACAAGAGTTACATACGCTCATCAAACAATTTACATCCTCCCCTCCCAATGTGCCCCGCTGACCCCACCCTGTACAAAAACCAGGGCTGGCCTGAAGGGCTGATTCTGGACTGTGTAGTATTCAGAAATGCTGTATTTTCCCCTTGACTGAGCTCTGTTCTGTAATTAGCGGAAGTAACAGTGTGGAAAAAGTGTCCACCTGCTTTATGGTGCACACAACAGATCTCTCTCTCTCTTCAATATGTGTGTGTGTGTATTTTAGTCTCATCCCCTTGCTTCTGTTGCTCTCCTCTTCATCTCAATCAGATAATACAATCTACTGTACATCCTTTGATCATTCCTTATCAAATTTCGAATCACTATACCACTTTGTTTTCACATGGCATGATGACTAAAATTGTATATTTTGTTTCCACGCATAATTTTCCCGTCAAACGTGTCAGCTGGAGTTCAGGGCTACACTTGAACTCTTTTTCTCTTTACCAGCTCATGCATGTGCATTTGTTCACCCAAAAATAGAAATTCTGTCATCATTTTCTTACCCTTGAGTTGTTTTGTATACATTTCTTTGTTACGATGGACACGGAGAAAAATATTTAAAAGAATGCTTGTAAGCAAAACATTTGTGGCCACCATTGACTACCAAATTACAATCCCCATAGAATTGTTTGCTTTCCTACACTTTTCAAAATGTATTTTTTGTGTTCATCAGAACAAAGACATTTATGAAGAAAATTTTCCGACCAAGGTAGTCAATGGTACTTCCAAGAATCTTTCTATGTCTTCTTTAGAACAGAGAAATGTTTTCAGATTTGAATCAACTTGAGGGTAGGTAAATGAAGACAGAATTTTCATTTTTAGGTTAACTGTTCCTTTAAATAAGTTAACTGTTTAACAATGATACATTGTAAATAACATTATTGAAAGACAAATTCAGACTCTCTCAGAGGGGAATAACAGCAAACATTTTCCTCAGGAGAACAGACTACAGGAAACTCTACAGCATCAAACGAAATACCATTTACTTTTCTAGCAACTCAGCAAGAAATAACCCGTTGAAAGCTGGTGTAAATGAAAGCAGGACAGCAACTGAGGGAAAGAAAACACATTCTCATCAAGATAAAACAGAGCGTCTTCTTTTTATCCTGCATAAAAAAATGGGTCCCTCTGAATCAATGCTAGCTTACATTTTATGGGACAAGGAGTTAACTTGTTCAATTATGCCACAGACAGCTCTATTCTTTTGTAACAAGTAATCTGGGTGGGGAAATCGATGCTGACAGGCTGGTTGCATGCTGCCTAATTTCATATCGCTGCCAGCCAATGGCAGCACTGCTTCGTGATAAAGCTGTGCTGAGTAGTTCATTATGTAGAGGGAGGGGAATCGATACACACTGCTGTGTCTGCTGCAGGGAAGGGCTGGTGATAATGTTGAATCACTTTAAAGGAGAATATGATTAAGGGCCAGTTCAGATAAGTGTGTGTTTGTGATTGTGTTTGTGTGTGCGTATGTGTGTGTGTGCGTGCATGTGTGTGTGCGTGTGTGTGTGTGCGTGTGTGTGTGCGCGTGTGTGCGCGTGTGTGTGGACTTGTAACCCTGTTTTTGAAAAGTGTAACAGCTGATGGGGAAGTTTTAGGTGCTAGTTTGAAAAAGACTTTTATAAAAGACCTTTTATAAAAAGGAGCAGGAATAATGGGATATTATTAGGTAGATAAATAGTTATAATGTTAGGCTAAATCATTTGGTTAGGAAGCTCCTCTGTTGGGGCTCCAAATGTGCCACTTAATAATTCTGTCAGAGAGCCATTAAAAAGAAAGTGAAGGCCATGCATATTAGCTTATGCCTTTCAAAGAGTAAAACAACATTGCTTTCACATCTCTGACGGTAACCAATAGCACACTGCACAAACAATAACCACAAAGTAAACAAACAAATGCGCATTATGACTCTGGATATTTATTTTTCCATTGCTTTTGCAGTATAATTTGCCCTTTATTGCTCCCATTAATAACCTTTACCAGGTTATGCTTAGCAGGATATGACAGAAGCCATTTAACCAAGCATATAGAACTGGAAAAAATGGGCAATTCACAAGGGGCTCTGCAACTCAGAATTGTGTAGAAATTACATTAAGTGCAGTTTAATAAATATCCCATCTGCAATGCAGCTTATTGACTTCCTTTAATTTTCAGCTTAAATTCTCCACAGATTTAAAGTTATTGACTGGATGTGTTTTAATGAGACACTGCAGTGGAAGTGCAAGGCTTCCCTCTGCTCGAAAATGCATTAAAATACAAGCAAACTCATGTTGTTGCTTAATATTGTTTCTCTGACTCTTCTTATTCATCTCTGGACTATCTGCATGCCACACCTGAAGAGGAATAGTAAATAATGCTTTAAATGAATCGCTAGATGCTTTTCATTTCTGTCCGATTGGAGTGAAGGAGAAAAAACACACCAATATCTCAGCTGGCATCCTTGCTCAGACAAAAGCAAGACTACTTCAAACCTCTTTTGATCAGTATACTGTAGGTGTGTGTCATCATTTTTTGATGTGTTTTGTGTGATTCCCTGATGGGGCACTTTCTGCTCGAAGATGCTCTAACTGAGGACCAGCTTTTAAAAACTTGAAGAGAGGCGAGAGGGGAAGAGAGGGAAAGAGGCAGAGCGCGAGGCAACCAGAACTGGGGAATCCAAAAATCGATATGAAGTAAAAAACAAAACCAAAATAGGGACCGAAGGGGAGGCTGAAGGGGGAAATGAGCATTCCTGGGGTTTATGACCTGTTTGCAGAATAATAAAGAAGGGCATTTTCATCAGAGGATAAATAATAATCACACAAAATAAAGTACAGTAATAGCATTACATCATGACATCCTAAAATGAGAGCCACATAAACATGCTATTTAGTGTAGAATCATTCAATTAAAAGGAACGAATGGTAGGTGTAAATTTTAGGATGTGGGAGTTGTAACATAGTGTTTTTAAACCTGTTCGATATTAAATCACTATTGTACAGTACATATTAACAACCCTGCCAAAGTGATGGTAGAAGCTTTTTTTTACAGAAAGGTTAAAAAGTAATTAGCATCTTTTGTCATTTGTTTTGCAATTGTGGATGTGGAATAACAAATTAGTTTCACAAAGCTTCACTACAAAAGAAGAAATCCATGATGCAAGTAGAATTAAAACCGTATGAGATAGAATTTTAATTCAAGTTCACACATACGATTTAGGTAAAGAGTCCTCAGTCTTAAGGTGTTACTCATTTGATGGCAAGTTCAATAACTGACAGTTTCGCTGTGGTAATAGAGTAATGATCTTAGATGTTCCAACATAAACAACAATAAATCATTGCACAGCTCAGACAAGATTGATAAGACCTTCTTAAGACATCCAAACTCACGCTGGTTAACAAAAGCAGTAGCCTATTCTGTGGTCCCTTGGGTGAACTTTGACCTGGGGGTGTCTGATGACGATGTTATCTCAAAGGCCAATCGCTTCAGGCCAGTAATGCCCCGTTGGGGACCCTCCAGTCAAAGATCAGTTATTCATGTGGATCTCCCATTACACAGACAGTCAGACAATATGATACTCTCTCAACCCCTAACCTCTCCCTCCTGTTATATTACGATCTTTATGACAAATCGTTACATTTACACACAGTATTATTATTCAACTTATTGTGTATCCACGCTTCACAGACATCGGTTATTTGGCTAGAAGATTCAGGGGGAAATAACAAAATAACCCCTCCCGTCCTGCAGTTTATCTATGAAGATTTACATCAGCTATTCGTGGTCCCTCCAGACCTCTCCGTTTTAAACACTTAAGGGCTAAATAAATAATGACAGGCTGTAGGCTCAGTGGAGCAGAGAGAGACAGAGGGCCACCAGCACAGTCCCACAGGCCAGGCAGACTCAACCAAAAGTCTGCTTTATAGGCCTCTAAGGGTCCACTAGATAGGCAAATGATACTTTTGTCCCTGGATGTTTTGTAAAAGATAAGAAATGCATTCTATTTGTATTACCTCTTAATATCAACCTCATCAGTCTAAGACCGCTAAATGATCCTCATGTCATTGTTTTTTTTATTTCTGATGAGCTATACTTCTGATTTGTTCTTTTTCCACCTTCCTTTGGAGAGAGCTGCCAGCAGGAAATCCTTTTTGAATCATGTTAAACTTTCTCTCGTCTGATTGAATTGCCAGATAAATTGCCTTCGCCCTGTACAAGCCAAGCTACGTGTAAGAGCTTACAGTGATAACCCATTAAGACTGTATTCATTTAAAGAGCTTTTTCTGAGACAGACATCAATAAAAAGCTTTGAAATAAGCCCTGTTGTGTAAACCATGCAAGTTAAAAGATGCTAGCAAGACTCAACATCCTGCACTGCAGCATTTAGCAATATGCTTTACTAACTCTTTAAAATAAACAACTGGATAAACTGATATATCACACCATCCCATGTGAGAGGAAGAGGAATGGATGCTTCAAATCTTCTCCGAATGACATCTGGACATCAATACACGTTGCCTTCCATTCAGAGTGACAGTAAAAGCTCTATTGATTTTTAGCAGATTAAAAACACAGCAGGGAGCAATTTAAAGCAAACTCTCTTTTCAAAATGTCTTTAGCTACTCAGTCTAACCTTATTCCAGCGACATAGTCATATCTGAGAATCTGAGCGTTGCATATATTTGCCATTAAAATGGTGGATTGGGCGGGTTGGTTCATAATGAAGGGACACTTTATGAAAACATTCTCTCATTTGTAAAGTTGGATTTAAAGGGGGTGTCTGCTTGTAGTTGATCATGTACCTTAACTGGTAAATTATGTTGGCAACTCAAAAGGTCATGGGCTCGACCAAGGGAACAATACATAGACTGAATGCTTTATAAAGGCTCGCTCAAACAATTAGAATGTTGACTGGATTCTAAGTCTGCGTCCAAAACACAAATCTTGACCAAATCAATGCATGGAGTATGACCAGACCAGCGATGTGATGTGAGCCAGTTTCAGTCACAGATGCTCCAATATTTTCAAACCTTTTTGACATTATCACCACATAATCTGGTTTATAATCTGTACGTGATGCAATGACAAAGCGGAACTAATCCAGATAATCACAGTGCAGATAAGGAGAAAGGTTGATCAAGTTATCACATAGAGGAGATAAAAGCTGTATATATTCATTAACATTACAGAGTGTGATAAATCCCTTATTGAATGAAATGCTCTTTAAACTATCTAAAAAAGAGCAAGTCTGTTTAAGAGAATAAAGAAAAGGTTTATATAACGTCTGGTTTAAATGACAATGCTTTACATTAAGGTAAAGAGAAAAAACATAAATCAGCATAAATATAAAACATAAATTTAGCCATTTGGTGACTGTCATCACTGGATTATTATTTTATAGAGGCTACACATATTTTATAATGGCTAATCACACACATACACAGACTGAGTGCAACCCTTTCAGCCATGATAGCATTTCTGCAAAAAATGTCAATACCAATTTTAAAATCAATAGGTGCTTCAGTTTTAGACTATAAACCCAACAATGTCCAGTATATCTGTCATTATACAAAATTTATGAAATGATATTATTGGTTAATTTAACTTTATTTCAAATCAATACAAACATTTTATGCAACCCGCATAAATAGTAACACATGTCAATAATAAACATATGACATGCTATGATTCATTAACTTATCATGATACTTAAAAATGAATGTTTTTCAGTTTCATTTATTTCTACAGATTACATGCACAGCCACCACTACTTTCCTAAATAAAACCAACTCCCTATACTTACCATATGTGTTTTAAAAATACATTGATCCAGTCAAATCATTTGGAAAGAACGGATAGGTCAATTGACTGCACAAAGATCAAATGAGTTAAAAATGTAAGGCTATAAAATCAAAGCAATGGTTTCATCTGAACATACATTCAAAAGGGCTAAAGCTCAGAGGGATGTCGGCCAGAGATCAGGAGAAGACACATTACATCAGAAACTGACTTAGAAAACAAACAGAAATCTGTTGGGAACATGCCTGAATAAGCAGCTACGCAAACTTAGAAGGGACTAGAGCTTTTCTCTGGGGTTTGAAGAGGTATCCATTTAAATAACACTCATACATGGCCTTTCTCTCACTCTCTCACTTGCACACACAAACACACACAAATTAAGCGGTTGTGTGTGGAAATCCGTTTCTTCAAGCCACTGGGGCTAAAAAGAAGACAAACAGAAAGGAGAACGAAGGAGGGGGGAAAGAAAAATGCAGAAATAAAATTATGAAGTGAGGCAAGAGAGTGGAGGTAGATGGCAGAGAGGTGAAGGAGAAGTAAGGTCAGAAGAGCAGAGAATGCATGACCGGTCCACAGGCCTCCTAAAAACACTGTGACAATTAAAACCAATGGCACTTTCCAGGCAGTAAATACAGTGGGCTGAATCAATAGCGGCCAACCATAAACACAGACGCATAAGACACAGCTGCACAAACGCTATGGATTTCCAATGGGACCGTGTCACAGCATCAGCCACTTTCAAATGCAAATATTAACTTATGCACATTTTCATTTTGGTGGTTGGGCACCTATCGATTGGATAAAACTAACTCTATTGATCACTGAATAGTTAATGGAGATAATTAAATCTATGAAGTACAGTACTTAAGACTGTTTCAAAAGTCCTTCCACAGACTCAGGGGACACGCAGAGGACCTTAACGTTTTACACATTCTTACGTTACATAGATAAATAAGTGTTAGAAACTGAATTATTATTCTTAATGAGATTATTACAGAGAAGATGAAAAAAATATATTATGGTAAACAATTATAAGCAAAATCATTTAGATGATCAGTCAGATGTACTGTAATCCAATTAATGAGTCTGAAAATGCACTTAAAAAAATCCTAATCGACCATCATAATTTATGACAAAGAAGTGCTGAAAACAGGAAAAGGTTGCTGTAGGAATAGCATTAAAGGGCAGTGTGCAGTGCGCAGGCCGATGTTAAACAAACTGCCAATCAATATATCTTTTATTAGCGGTCACAATCAATGCAGGACTGACAGAGCCGACCAATTAACACTATTGATCGAAAGAAGAGAGGAGAAGAGAATCCTGGAGAAATATCTCTCTCCTCTCACTGAACAACGGGGTCTTAAACACCGGGTTCCCACAGCATGCGGCCCCCTGGGGTGTGGTGTGGAAGACACCCTGACAGAAAGCAGACCTGGACTATCTCCCAAGAGGAAGGGGGGTCAGGGGGCCATGGCCCCTGTCTACCGGTGCTGCCTGCGTGTGACGTGGGGTCTGCATTGGGAAAGCTGCTGCTTCTCTCTTCTCATCACACACAGAGCATTCTAATAAGGCCAGACTGCAAGTTCCCCCCCCTTACGCCCTCAACCCCAGGGAACTGTCCAGATAGTCTGTGTGCATGTGTGTGCACGTGCATGTTTGTGAGATTATTGATCGCAATATCCAAGATAAAAGACTCACAACGAGCATCATTACCGCCATGCACTTACAAATGCTTTCCTTCATGTGCATTGGAGCAGCCATGTTGAAAGTCCTTATCATCAGTCAACAAGCATTTCTCCAGTGAACTACATTTGTGATTTTTAACAAAATCCACATGGCTTCCCAAAACAGCTTTTTATCATGTTCCCAGTTTTTGTATGTTATCCATACATGTCTTTTCCATCCCTTTCCACCTAGTACAAATCTTTCCCTAGTCTTCTCCTTCCTGTGTCATGTCCTGTTCCCAAGGAGACAGGGTCAGAGGGCCATATGGTGAGTGTCAGCCGTGCTGGCGGCTCTTATGAGAGGTTATCATGAAGCTGAGCCACCTGACCCCTGCACCGTGCTCACACTTAGACAGCAACAGGAAATGTGACAAGAAGAGCGACCAAGAAGGTGGAAGGGAATTTCGAATCAGAATTATTCAGGGCCTGTACTTTTAAAACACATATACAGTTTGTTATTTATGTTTTTGTTTTTGTATATATAGTGTGTGTTTGATGTTTGTTATTTAAGCAATATTGTAAAGGAGCCATGGAATACCGCACAACGCAAAGCAGAGCACCTGGAGCCACTTCATCTAAGGCTATTTTCACAACATGACACAACTTCAAGTGATTTTATTGTATCTCAAATAAGGAAATGCATCTTTATTAAAACATTCCTTTTTAACTATAATCACAAATGAAATCCTTCGATTAGAAAACATAGTTTACATCCTGGCATGTACTGTAAACTGCAACACAATGTTGATCTCCAACAAAAATAACTTTCAGCTATAGACCAGTTTGCACCAAAAAACAATCTTAAAAACTGTAATTATGTTGTTCAACAAACATTTCTGTAGCTTATATGCATATCACTGTGCATTCTACTTTACTGCAAGGAACTACTTGACTGAGTCATACAACACTAATATAAATGTCAGTGAGCAATGGATTTATGTAATTACACAATAAGCCTAAAACATGTTTGGAGCTGGAAGTTGCACAGACTGTTTACTGAAGATGGATTTGACAAGCTCTGAATAAGAGTTTGTCAGCAAAACATTTAAAGGTGGACCATGTATATGGGAAAGAGTGGTAACAAAATCCAGAAACCACGGAATGTCATGAACACGAACCCTACAAAATTAGGGGTTAGCTTTCCATCTGTCTAAAAAGGACAGTCATCATTCTCTTTCTCTCTCTCTCTCTCTCAGCTTCCTTAAAACCTAATGAATCTCAGACGGGCATACCAAGGATGCCCCAACAAAACTACTCTTTGCTGTGTGCCTTGTTCATGGGGCATGAAAGTTTAACTCAGGCCCTCATTTAGAGGGTCCTTTGATGAATTAAAAAGGAACGAAAGTTTATTTTCCAAGAATGGATGAGTTTTATGCTATCCACCAAAGCGTAAAATATTCACAGTATGGGACTGAGTGCGTTCATTTGGGGTGTCAGCCCGTCAAACAATGAGCAACTCAATGATCTGAGATTTGAACTACAGTCTTCTAAGAAAATCTTTACATCTCTATATAGCCCCACTGTTCACTAATTCATCATCTGCCTATCCTTCATGGATACTGAGTCTTATTCACCAACCAGAGAGAGAACCACACACAATAAACACTGCATAGCAGATAGATATAATAGGATTTCACATTGAATCTATTTTCTTGCTGCAATCACCCGATCAAACCCGTGGTCAACAGTGGCAAGAATATAAAAGACCAAAGACAGTTATTTAATATTAAATTGCTAGTGAAAACTGACTTTATTTTTTGTTCTGATGAACCCAGAGAAAGATTTTTGGAATAATGTTGGCCACCATTGAAATTAAAATGGTAGTCAAATGTGCCCCAGAACTGTTTTCTTTCCTACATCTTTTGTGTTCAACAGAACAGAATTTTACTTCCTACAATGGTAGTCAATGGTGGCCAAGGACTGTTAGGTTATACGCATTCTTCCAAATATCTTTCTCTGGGTTCATCTGAACAAGGAAATGTATACAGATTTGGAACAACTTGAATGTTCATGTTTGGGAGAACTGGTCCTTTAAGGGCTTAATAAACTTTTTTAAATTAATGAGACACCTGTATGAGGATTTACTAACATATTACTATTTATGATAATGTTGTAGTGTAGCCGGCTTAACTCATTTCTTAAAATAAGAAGGTAGACCTGAGTAACTGAACCTGATATCCGACAAAAATCTTAAAAGCACTATATAGCATTTCAAGCAGCCAAACTCCACAGCTTGACTTGTGTTTACAAATAATCTTGCTCTAAATCAATAAAAGAAACACATATGAGGTTTGATCCAAGTCTCTCTGTACCTAAAGTAAGTTTGACAATCTGCTAATCAGAAATTAGAAGCAACAACAGAAAGCTGTAGCTTGTTTCGAAATCTGATGATATGTGAGCGGCTGAGCCAAGGTCAAGGCAAGGGTTGTGTAAGAGCCACGTCGAGAACTAGTTTACAATAACCAGCTACTTCAGCTATCAAAGGTATTTAATTTCACTTTTTTGTACAGTTAACAAGAGCGTTTGATGTTTGCAGCTATGTAACATCTGCTTTTAAGTTTTGCAAAGGCCATTTTCTCCCAACAGGCCCACTATAGTGAAATCCAGATTTCAGGTTGGGGAAAATAACCTCTTGAACGGCCGTCAATGATAAAAGCATTGTCCCAGAAATGAAACAAAATAAAACCTTTTTTCTCAAAGGCACATATGCTTACACAGTTTTAAGTGATGTATGTTTTCTCGTTGAAGTTCTACAGACAGAATTCAAGCAGCACATTGGTGTAGTTCTTCTTACTTTTTAATCTAGATATCTTATCATGACTATTAGGAATCAGTTATGGTTCATAAGGAAAGCTGTAAATAGCAAGCTTGATACTTTATGACATGCTATAGATTAAGACATTGATCATGTGCTGGTTTCACATAAGAATGCACAGAAATAATGCACCAGTAAGCACCAGAATCTGACACAACAGGGACCGACAGGCCAGATGAAAATAAAATGTGTGGAGGAAATATTTTTAGAACCATCTGGCTTGCGTTTGAGACCATGAAGAAGAAAAATCTCTCCAGCAACTTGATTGAAAATGGAGACCAGAGGCCTCAGCAATTGAACTGTCATAGTAGGAGATGCTGTTTTGTCCAAAAGCGGTAAGGCTAGACCGTGGGCGCATGATCAGTCTCTGTCTGTTCCCACTTACCTCCAGTGCAGCACACTCTCACCTGCACATAAAAGCAGTCAGGTCAATTTTGCTAAACCTACAGAATAACAGCAGTTACACGATGATGACTACCAATTGGTCGCTTTTGGTTTTTCCCAAATCCCATGGATGAAAACCTGAAACTAAAATGTGCCTTCATAATAAAGGATAAACGCATGTTCTTCTCTGCCTGTACATGTAACTTAATCTGTAATTCTCCCACCCTACAAGGCTGAACATTTTACCTCTTCTGGCGTTCTTTTAATTCTGGAGAAAAATCTAAAGTGAAAGAAAACCTCTCAATTAGTTGAACTTCTCCTACTAATACTGCACGGTATCCAACACAAGGCTTTGAAGTGACCGAAAGTGGAAAAGTACATTTGACACCACAACAGCTTGGTCTGCTTAAATGTTTGCAAAAAATTGTCTTAACCTGCTGTCCTTCCCCCTACTGCAAAACCGCAGCGGTGTCACGATCCATACTGAGGAAACTGAGACTGGGACCTAGCATTGAACTGTATCCATAGCAATAAACTGTGTGTCAACTTCCCGCCAACTGTATCAAAATATAAAAACAGTGCAGCCTAAAGTGTTTATGCCAACAAACACCAGCCATATTTGAATGTATTGGCACCAATATTCGGTTAACCTCCTAAAAACATTTGCAGATGGGACCATTTCCAGGGGGCACAAGCACATACAGAAGAAGAGGATGAAAAAGACTGGTCAAAGACAACCCATAGGAAGAACAAATCCCAAATGAGATTGCTTTGATATTTATTGTTTCTCCTGAACAGTACAGATTAAATGGAGAGCGAATGGAGACTTCTGCTTAGTAATAAAACTACAGACGTTTTAGAACAACACAAACCATTACACCGTTATAATAAACACAGTATAATTACTAAGGCGCTAATGCACAGTAACGTTTTTGTCTCCAGAGTTTCCTGGGAAGAAATAAAAATTTAATAATGTGAATTTTTTAACATGCTTGACCAGTTACCACACTCTGACTTACATATACACAGACACGCATTTAATTAAACACTGAGCCCTATATACAACATCCTTTACTTAACCTACATAAAGACAACATACGTTAGTATGAAAGCTTTAGCAGCGTTCAATGAAGTCACTAGGGGGCCTTTTCAGAAACACACACTGTGTCATCACAATCTCTGCCAGTTCAACAATACAAAAACACTGACAATAGATATACAGTTCCTTTATTGGTCCTGTCAGCGACACACTCCTAGTTACATAAACCTTTATTTTAGATGTTAATATTTTTAATTACATGTAGATTAATAAATATGACCGTAATGCACTATAGACAAAATGATCGTCACTGCCAATTCAAGATATCAATGAATCTTATTGGCAAATAAAACATGAAAGCATTTGAAAAATTTGAACTATTTTAAAATGTAAAGTACTATACTTCCTACTTAAACCAGCTGGACTGATAACTTTACTAGACCTATTGGCAAAGATAATTAAGGATTATAGTCTCTCTTTCTCTGGCCAATTTATCCATCTGCTCAGATGAAGTTTGTTTTGGATTTTTCTTCGCTGGGCACTGTTACGGCACATCCATTATAATTTGAGGGCTTCTCATTAGAAGATTTATTACTTTCTTTTTCAATTTTTGGATAATTTAGCAGTGCTAATACCTGGCCAGGAATAAAGCGAGGAGAGACAGTGAGCAATAATTCAGGATCTCGTATGTCTGGGATTCATCTGAATATATTAGGAATATCAGACTTGTTTAATGAGATATCACTATGCTTCGATTCTGAATGTCCCCTCCCCTTCGATCTGCCCCTATCTAAGCAGAGCCTTATTACTATTTCATAAAAAAAGCTCTGATCTGTCTTATGAAAAAGCAGAAAAGCTTTGTAAAATTCATTAAAGCAGCCTGAGAAATGTATTAAATGAGAAGGTGAAGCTGGCTGTTGGTTTAACCTTTCTGCTGTGAGGCTTTGAGCCGTCATAATCCCTATGCAAGGCTAACAGAGGCCCAGACACACACCCTCACGAAGGTAAACGATGGGACCATTCACATTCCCTTGCCACAGAGGATGCCATCATTTAAAGTTTAGAAAATATCTGAAAAGTCTGAAACAAACAGTGTTATTGCATATGGAAAAACGGACCACATTTTAAAAGGGGATATGGATGTGTTATATCAGAACAGAGTCCTCCAGAGACCTGTGGGAGATAAAAAGGGATCTGTGGGAAGGACTAGTCAATGCGCTCTGCCACTAAACATATTTCTGATCATTTTTATACCTCTTATAAATGTTCGGCACAAAACATAATAAAAGCAGTAACTGGAACAGGACGTGTGTCACTCATAGTTTTGAGTGCCATTTGTTCTTGGGTCATACTTAGAGGTTTGCAGAGGCACAGCAGCGGTTCATTTGCAATCAAACTCGTGGCTCTCTGGCGCCTCTCAAAGAGTGAACCTGTAATCGCAAAGAAATCATCGTGGACAAGTTCTCGTTCCTTTGAGCAGGGCAGTGAACTATTCCTCTTATAGGCTATTATCCCTGGAAATAATCAAGCGACAGGAGAGTAGGTAGTCACGCGCTATGAACTACTTTTATTTCACAGTGACACTTGCTTAGGGTGATAATATCATTTTATGAGAGAGAGAGAGAGAGAGAGAGAGAGACAGTAGACTTCTAATTATATTGTCTTCAGTATTTAATAAAACTGCATGTATTACCCTTTATCCAGACTTCATTCCGCGCGAGGGTGCCTTATTTCTACCATCCCTTTCGTGTGCGCATCCTTCAATTGCAATGCTGTTCCCGTCGACTCCCACTACTGCCATATAATTAGACTTGAGAGATTTAGCTAATTTCTCCTCTCTCACTCTCACACTCCCTGTTCCATTCGCATCGTCTAATTTCGCCTCAAAGGCATATTTTCACGGTGTAACTCGCTGGTTAAACAAGGCCATATCCATTTGTTAATTGATGTAATTATGAATTTCTCGTAATAGTCGCGTAGGTGCCGAGATACGCATCAATCAGTTTTCTGTTGACCTGCCAGAGGTTCTCTTCGTGTGCGCACGTCTGCCAGGACTAGCCCTGTCTCTAATAGAGAAAGATGGAAACATCATCGCAATTAACACCAGGTCGGACCTCTGATCGGTCAGAGTCAGACAGATGCGAGGAAGGGTCCTGCAGACAACTCTTGAGATTATTTTGTCATCAGGACTGTTTTTAAAAGCAAAAAATAATAAGCATTAATAATAGTTATTGAGAAATGCTTTTTAGGGAAAGGTAAACACTATAGTTATGGAAAAAGCTAGAAATGATAAAAGCTTTTCTCTTTTTTTTATTTTTTTATTTTATGAATTTCAAATGATTAAGAAAAGTATTTATGAAACAGCTATTTTAATTTAATCATTATTTGCGGGTAGAAACAGTTTCCCAAAATAGTAAAAATATATATATATATATATTAAGTGCATAAGTTTTTTTATAATCACATACATTTTTAAATCAGTTTTAGCACTTCTGTGGACTGGACACTATAAGACAAGTGATTCTTATTTGTTCCCCAAAATATCCTAATGTGTAAAAAATCAAAAAGGAAAAAAACAGAGGGGACAGGGTGTGCAAAACACCTCAAGAAAAGCGCGAAGCATGACGTGATTGGCAAAGACATCATTCTCTCCTCGCTGTCCCGGGATTAGAATGACGTCACACACAACGATACCCTTGCATGGATGAATTCTAAAGAACTATAGAGGCACAAATAATAGCACAACCACAAGTTCATATCTTGCAAGTCTTGCGTTATCCTTTAAGCTTTCTACAGCTGTTTAACAGCAATATTTTTGTAGTTGATGAGGTTTAACTCTAATTTCCTTAAGGGGATTATATATACATATAAAACTAGGGCTGGCGTAAACATCCTCAGTGCTTCCCAGTTAAGTGCAGTCATCTATTATTGAGCGAAAGGCCGAGTGTGGAAATGTGTGTAAGACTGTGGATTTAAAGTAGATTTTGTTTCAATCGGTCAGCAGGAGAAGAATATTGCTTATGGTAACAAAAGAACCAGCTATGTCTTTCTCGCAGTTTGGATATCCTTACAATGCAACTTCTCAGGTAAGCACACAAATATGATGTTATTTTTTTCTCTTTTGTAGATCTTAATTTACGTTTTACTGTATTTTTTACATGCCGTTTCATTTCTGGTTATCTAAACTCAGGTAGATGCACATAGTTACAAAGTAAATCCTGAACTAAGGATACGCTTTACCCTGGCTTTGTCAATATTTATAGTTATGAGTTATTTGAATTATAAATGACCTCACGTGTTGTTGTAAACGTGTAAATTACCTTTACGGTGTAATTGTTGAGAGTGACAGCAAGACTCCTCCCTTTGCCGGTAGCCTTTTCAGTCTCTGTGTATAAACTAATTAGACGTTTCAGATAATAGAAATTTCGACACTAGGACGTCCAACAATTATAAATGTATTTTACTATATATCTAAAAACATGAAATTATTAAATAGATTCAAAAGATGCCGCGCTTGTGGAGGGTAGGTTCAACTTTCTATGGCAAAGTGAAACTTATCAGAAAGTTTTTGTATAAACAAAATATAGCAGCAAGACCCTCTCTCTTTACACACTCAATAAGCACACAATAAATTCGATTTTAAAATGAACATTTTAGAAGTAATATTTCAATTATTTTTGTGTTACTAAATATATTATTTCTCAAGTGAAATAAAACAACCTTTCTTTTATTTTTATTAAAACGCATAAACGTGAATAAAATATAATTTCAAAGGGAGACTTCAAAAAATCTTTCAAAAATCATTTTCACTACATCTTACCTTCATTTTTGTTTAAGGAAACTGCGGATATATTATACTTGTAACCCAAATATGAGATGACACATCTATCTACAATTTTCTTCAAATTTGCAGTTTTTCGTGTCGGCAAACACCAGTACGACTTGCTGCGATTCGATTTCCAGGTCGGTGACAGAAGGACCGAACGCGTCTCAAAGCGCAGCCTCATTCTGCTGTCCCTCCTATGAGAACCGGCTCCTGGCGAGCACACGGACCGAGCTCAACGCCGCGCTCGGGGTGTACGGCTCTCCTTACGCAGCTGCAGCGGCGGCCGCAGCCGGACAGAACTACGCCAACTACTTTCAGTACAGCGCCGACCCCTCCGCCATCTACTCCAGCCTGGTATGCGAAGCACTCTCATCGGATACAGCGCAAGTCCTCCGTTCAATCGATTGACTCATTCATGTCAAGGCTTGTTATTGATTATTTTGGGGTGCTAAGAGGATCAGGCTGTCTGGCGAAATAACTGAATAATCATAGGAAATAAACAGAGACTTAATTGACATTGTAATAGCCTGCTGGATATAAAAGGGCCTGCTTTGTTTAATGGAGAATATATAATATTTCGTAAAGGACAAGTGTTAAATATAAAGATTAAGACGGTGGAGTGTTGTGTGTGTAATTAATGAATGTTATTTTCTAAAATAATCAGTAGGTACAGGACTGAACAATGCCCGTAATATTAAAAAAATAATTTAATTTTACTTTATTTCTAGAACCCACAATATGAAATAAAAGAGGGGTCAGGAAGTCTTCACAGCACTATAACCCAACCTGCCGCCTACTATCCATATGACCACTCATTAGGACAATACCAGTATGATAGGTAAGTAATAATTCTACCTCACCTCTAATAAGACTATTTTTAGTATAATAGTATATAAATGCTCAAAAACTAGATGCTGCTTTTTATTTTAATCCAGGTATGGGACTGTTGATTTTAACGGATCAGCGCGAAGAAAAAATGCCACACGTGAGACGACGAGCACTCTTAAAACATGGCTTTATGAACACCGGAAAAACCCTTACCCTACAAAGGGTGAGAAAATCATGCTGGCCATCATCACTAAAATGACTCTCACACAAGTTTCCACCTGGTTTGCCAATGCTAGACGGAGACTAAAGAAAGAAAATAAAATGACCTGGTCTCCCAAAAACAAAGCGGGTGATGACAGGAAAGAAGACCTCATTGAGACTGATCCAGACAGCATAACCAAAGGTATACTCACTTCTTAGCTGTGATTAAATAATCATTCTCTAAATAACACATTGTTACCTAAGCTTTTACCTGTTGTTTAAAAACAACATTGTGAATTCAAATGACTCTTACTGCTCTTGCATAGACTCCAAAGATAGCAAGGATGAGCGGGACCTGCAGTTCAGTGACCTGGATGACATTGAGGACGAGGACTGTGACAAGCTGGACAGTGACTGTGAGAAATCGGGTCAGGATGACATCCCGGCTTCCTCCCCGCCAAAGAGAGACTGTAACCCTAACCTGAACTTTTCATCTTTTCCCTGCGGCCTGAAGACTTTGGGGGCTTTGAACCCAGACTACCTAGATCCCCTGGGCTCCAAACCACAGCAGCAGCCCTCACCTCAGTCTACTTCCATAAGCACTGTGGCACTCTCTCACTTTGAGCCATCGCAGAAGCCTCGGATCTGGTCACTAGCGCGTACAGCTGCTGCAGGGGTGGTATTAGGCCCACACCATGGAGGAAATGTACGGACTGGGCATGGGGATTGTCAGATGCAGACAGTCAGGATACCCACAGTCGGAGGAGGGCAGTGTGGGGAGCTGGAGGGCCTTCAGGACCCTATCAACCTGAGCAATACTGAAAGCCTTTACCAGGAAGGACTGCAGGGGATACATAAAGCATACCGTAGTGGGAGCTACAAGAACCTCCAGATACACTCTTCAACCTATCCTGTACTGCCCGAATCGTGCCAATACTCAATGGAAGGTACAGAATCTGTTTCATCATAGAAAAGTACAAAATATATAGTTGTTCTCTTTCAACCCTTAATAATGACAATCATATATATTTAAAAGATACACTGGTACATCTGTAGTTTAATGTCATACGGTCCGTTTATTGACAATTACCTGTGCCTTGCATGCTTGTTTACTGCAGGGTTCTCCAGTACAGGAAAAACAGAGACAGAACACACTGTGCTCAATGACACATGTCCAGCACTCCAGGATGCCAAGACCACAGCATTCAGACCTGTGATGAAGAGGTGAGGCAGGTAAGCATGAGCACATATAGTACACACAAAAAACATGATTCAACCTCACACGTGCTGATATCAGTCTCACATGACAAGAAATGACGATCAGATAGACATGCATGTAAACAGATGTGTTAAAATTGTGCTTTTCTAAAAATAAAAAGCAAGAAATCCCATCATCTAGGATTACATACTATCCATCACCTGCAGTCTGCATAGATACAGAGTAATGCCATTACACATACTTTAAAGGTAAAGCATCTTTGATAAAAGTAAACATTTGTGCTGTGCAGTCCTCTGCTAAAATGAATTTCATTAACATTCAAAAGTTTAATCTTACAGCCTCGGCTATTGCAGAACAACAAAAACATAAGATAAATATGCCTTTTTAGTACTTTTGTGTTCGCGTGTAATCTGAGGTAATGATGCAAACATTCTTTGTGTCACCAAAATTTCATAAAGCACTTATCTAATATCTTAGACTGGATAATATCTTAAGCTTTTCACCTTGTCTAAATAATATCATAATATTGGCTTTCCCATTCCCTTTTTAATCAGGACTCTGAAAATGTCAATAAACACGGGGACATTCTTATGATCTACATTATGCACTATGGAACAGAGGCAATGAAGAACTATATGCCCATGGCAGCGGACACTTGAAACTGTATGAGCCCTTTTTGGAACTGTGAAAACTGGAGGCAGCCATAATTTGCACAATATGATTTAATGGTGTCAATAACTTTATGCAATGTTCCGTGTATATATGAGAATAAATTGTCTGTGATTTCTTATGTTTGCAATGGCAATCGTAGTTTAGCAATCCTATTTATATATTAATTGTTAAGTTATCCATCTGCGTTATTTATCTGTTACCATACTGTATGTCCTCCCAAGGTTGTGTTGTTACATTTATTTCTTGTGGTCGTGTACTTAATGTTCTGTGATTTACAGTTTTGGAAGCTGGTGTCAATCTTACAATCAACCTTTTTACTTTTATTTATGTAATAAATGAAGTACGGTACTATGCTCCTGAGGAGTGTGCTGTTTATTTCAAGGAACTGTGTATAAATGTTACTTGTTGTTATTTATAAAAATTTTTATAAGAAATAATTCCTTTCTTGTGTACTGATTGCTTTTTATGTTACTAATATAACTAGCTTTTAACTAAGTTTACACAAATTTTTATTAAATTTAGGTCATTGTTGAAAGGTCATAAACTATGAGGGTGTTTAAACAAAAAGGGTGTGAAGTAAATCAGTTTCTTGTCATTATTTAATCGGTATTGGCATCACATACACTGACTGCTCAGGCTCAAAGTGAGGCAGGAACAGGTTATGCATTGTCGCTTTGTGTGGATTGCGCTCGTGCTGGTGCATCACCAGCTCGTGGTAAAAACAAGGTCATTGAAAGCATCCATACTGTTTAAGTGTTTTTAATATGATCACACCCAATTAAACACGAAAAGCAAGGTAGGTTGCGAATTTTAATATACAGAATATGTTAAGTTTTTTCCCAAAATGAGTAAACAGATAGAACAAAACAAAAAAATATAATAAATGTACACTTTTAGGTTTCATGCGGTAAGAGAGATGGCGTATTTTAACTACAGGCTTCTATTTCTATACTTTTGTTTTTGTTAATTTGGAGAAGATAATTCCACATGGAGTCTTGGAATTTCCTAGTTTTAAACCAGACATGAAGCACGATCATATAAATAAAATAAAATAAATAAAAACTAGATTTGAGCGATGACCTACTGGTCAGGGTCCAGTAAATTAAGCTGCAGAAAGATAGACATTATTTCAGGACGGATTGGAAGATTAAAGCATGTAATAAGAGCATTAGAGTTGTATTAGATCTATTCAAAAGAGCTATGGTCAATTTGTGGGTGAGCTGAAAAAGGGGTCATATGCTGAAATTCACTTTGAACATTTAAAGGTAAATGTTAAAATACTGCGATAAATAAAAGGTCCAACATTGAAATCCTGTTACTAACGGTTTATTTAAAAAGACTAAATAACATAAATAACAATAGTGTTTATTTACCTTGTTTTTTTTCTAGATGGACATTACGATTATTACTGTGAGACGCCTCAACATTAAAAAATTTTATTTCATCGATGCCAGATTATATTTTTGTACACTTTCGGAAGATGTTCGATGCTGGTAAAATGTATATGAGAGGCCTGACAAGATGCAGGTGGCATGCTTATATTTTTGTTTTATTAAAGGTCAACTGACTGTCGTTTGGATTATCCCTCGGGATCTGCACTAGCAAGCAATCTGTCCAACAGGCGAGATCTATTTCTACAAATCTCCCTAAATATAATCCCTCAAAATCATATTCTGAATACTGTTCTGATTAAAAACAGAGAGATTGGCATGATGAATTAACCTGAAAATTTTGAGAACACTGTTGTTCCTCCAACCAGATGAACACAATATTTGATCTTCATATAGTAACTACCTGTATTGACAAATGCCACGCTGCTTGTGCGACGGCCACATAAAGACGTTTGCCTTGTGTTAAATATTTAAAGCAAAGGTAATTAAAATGGGAGCTGTAAAGAAGAGCTGTCAAACATTATTGAAGGTAATGATGCATGTGCAATGGGATTAGTGCTGCAGCGCTATACCTGAGGGAACCGGCAATAATAGCATGGAATCCTGCCACACAGCATCAGGCTCACGCTGCAACTAATAGATCAATTAAGAGCCTGTCTTACAACAGGTTTACACCATATTAAATCTAGACCAACAAGGGTGGAATAAGTCTAAGATTGTGTGTTAAGATGGGGACTATATGTAAATGTCCTGCAATGTTTTCTATTCAAAGAACTGCATCTCTGATTCTCTTTGGGACAGCGCATTAGTCTTGGATAGGTGCATGGGGACACATGCGATGCATTATTATGCAGAGTGAATTGGATGTTCTCAAAACTCCATTAAAATAATGTACATTATTTAATTGAAATACTATCATCAGATAGATAGATAGATAGATAGATAGATAGATAGATAGATAGATAGATAGATAGATAGATAGATAGATAGATAGATAGATAGATAGATAGAAATTCAAATCGGTATGTTTTTCTTCTGCAGAAAAGTAGATATTTTAAATAATCTTGGTAACCAAATATTGGCCCCTGTTGACTTCCATTGTCAACCATTGTCAACCACATTTCTCAATATACCTTATTTTTGATCCACAGAAGAATTAATGCAGAAAAAATTATTTGAATCAATTGTATCATATTTTTTTGGGTGGGGGTGTTTACAATTCCTTTAACTGAATTGTGAAACAACATGTTGACAGACGGCATTTCTGCTATAGCTCATGTTCACACATTTAATTTAACTTATGCGACTAACGGTGCATTCAAGGTATACATTTTTAATCAAACACACTCTACCCATAGAGCCACAGGAGCACATAATAACTTGGTGCATTAAGATAGATTATATTTCTCAACAGAGCAGAATAAATTTAAAACTATTAGTAGTTTAATCTGCAGCTGTGTTTCTAAAAGCTTATTTAGAAGACCAAAGTTGTTTTTTACGGGAATTATTACAAAGACTCTGCTGCTGCTATTATATAATCAATATATCATAAACTGCAATTTACAATAAGTCTTTAGCCTTAGCCCCAAGTGTCAGGCTAGTCCTATAAAACAACACTGCAACTGCCACTGTTTAAACACAAGGATATCAAATATGTCTTATGCATAGTCAGCCACACATTTAGTCTTATGGCTATAGTTTCAAGGTCAGTATACATCTTATGACCTCTGAATGACTCTTGGGCAAGAGGCAATCAGTTGTATGGATTATGTGGTCATGAGTTATATGGACATAAATATAAATCCATGCATCGGTCATAGCTGCTGCATTTCAAAGAATATCATTTTGTAAATGGGTGTAATACACAATAACTGTTTATCATTCTCTGCTGGATGGTGAGGAACCTGACCACAATTGACAAACCCTTAATTATTTGTGTCAAAGGTCATCGGCCGGTTAACTATTGAAAATTAGGTTATGAGGGGTTTTCTCTCTCACCGCAGACGGTTTGCTCACGGAGCCTATGATGTAAAGCAGCTAACTGGTTCTGACAGAACGGCAAGGGCCAATTCATCCTAATAAGGCCCATGATAACAACAACAACATCTCTAACAACAAGTTGCCCAAAGGCAGACAAAAGAGGTAAAGTGAAGGTGCCATTTGATGTGTCCCACACAGTGGCACAGAGGGCATATAAGAGAGGGTCTCAGCAATGATGGCTCCGGGTTCAAATGTTGATGAGGGGGACAATGAACACACTTCATTACATTTTGTCAAAGGGCGCAATGAATTGTATGCCAGGCTTTGTTTCTGTTCATGTCTCTCCTCATGGAATTCCTGGTAGCCGATGTTGCTACAAGGTCCTTGCTAATGAGTTTTGTCAAAGATAATTACAGACTCGTTTAGGTGGCCGAAGTACTCGATGAAAAGCTGGCTTTGTGTGCCTTACAGGTGGACAGCGCGCCTTTGGTCCATGCTACTTCCAGTGCACTCTGAGTGACCTGTCTGACCTGACTGATTCTCTGGACATTGGTTGCTCTGCAATTACGTAGTTCAGACTAATGAAGAAAATCTCAACTAACAGTAATGTATCTTAAACTAGACCAATTTTACCTCAAACATATCTTGACTAGACAAGATATTCATCAGTTATTTATCGATGGTCAAAATGGACGACATCTTTGTCCCGTAAGAGCTGCCGTTGTGCTTCAAAAGGGAAGGGTGGAGTTCCCAATCTCACCTCAACGTTATGTTTGTAAGTGTATTTATGTGGATGCTGTGTGATAATAGAATGAGATGCTACTCCTTCACTGCAACCCTAAAACGCATATTTAGCAAATTCATGGTTTATATTACAGAATGTTGACTTTATGCCTGGAGAAAAACAACTTTGTAGTATGCAAACAACTTTCCAAAATACCCAAAACCACACCTTTAAACGTCAAACCTGTAATTAGCTGTGATGTGTTTAAATGATATGAAATGTTTAACAAAAAGCATCCCTTCAGAAAGAATAGATCCAGCTTTATTTTTATGTTAGCTCACAGCAGGTGTATGTGTTAGAGAATGGTAGCTACTGTACATATCTTTATTCACTCAAACTGCTAAAGGTCTAAAGCTCTGTGGGAATCTCTTCTGTTACATTTAATTCCACTAGGTAGTCAACCCCAAATTGTTCTGACAGAAAGGAATCTATGTTTATCTACCATCCATCAACTTTTATTAGGATGAGGCTGAGAAAGAAGGCAAAACTTTTCTTTTGTTTAAGAAATCCCAAACTTTGGTAAAGATATTCAGTCTGTCTCACTGTAAAAGTACCAGTTTGCAAAGTTATAAAACACTTCATGACACCATCATTTCAATAAAACCTCTGGAAACTTTAGCATAAACTCTCACATGCGAGGAACATGTTCCAAATAAGCAGGTGAGATCGAAGGATATCTGTGGTAGCAGGTAGTTGTGGTACTGCATGTATTCCAGGGCACAGTGTCATCGAAAGGGGCCGTTGCAACACGCCCTCATTCTGTTCTAGCTAGGTAAACAGTATATTGCAGCAGCCTTGGGCATCGAATGCAGACCACACATTGTCACAGCTCACTTTTAGACTAGACTACCATAAAAAAGGCCCATTATGCGCGTGTGGGATTTTTTGCCCAGTTAAAAAGCCCTCTGGGCTGTGGCCAATGACAGAGCATCATAATTATACATTTTATTGGCCATCTCATTCCAGCTATGACTGATTCTGCTCCCAACCCTAAACGTTTCCATTCACTCTTTCATGTGGAAGGGCTGACAGTGCCACAGCTTGCCTGTTTCAAAGGTGGGCTGACAAATATTTACGACCTGATGTGGAGTCACATATAATCAGGTCTCATGAGCTGTTCGAAAGGAATCAGTTATTGGAACACGCTTATCTTTTACATTATAAATGATTCTTCAAGAGAAACACTGAGCCCTTGATGTGGGTGTCCAAAAATAATAAGTGATACATTTCTTCAGCATCACACATAATAAGGGTTATCAGCAGAGGTTGCTGGCTCCGAGAAAATGGTGGAAATAAATGAGTGGCCTCCCTCTACTGGTTAAAGTTAAAACTGCAAATGGGATTATAACTGTCATATTATCAAAATAAGTCTTGTTCCATCTATGAGTAATAATCCATAAAACATATGCATTTTTTAGGAAAGAAATTACATAATTACTTGTGTCACTTTTGTGAACTTTTGATAGTTCAGCAGACGAAACGTGGTGTCATGCTCAGCTAATAACATCCCAGTCAAACACTATAATCAAGACCCACTTCAAATGACATTAAACATATTTAATCAAGTAAATCATATGTCCAGACTGATAAAAAAGAGGCAGAGAGGAAAACAGATATAACAGAGAAGCTGATCATGCAAACAGCAAGCAAGGCCCATAAATTGAAAATTAGCTAATGTCATCTGATCACTGTTAATAGAACACTACCCTAATGCGTCAAAATAAAAGTTAGTGGCCTGATATCAATGTGTCAACTTTACCTCCTTTTCATTTTCTTGTTTCCAGTCATTCTTGATTCTAATATCTCCATGTCTTCTTATATAGCAGGTTAGAGGATGTAGATTTATGACAGTAATATGTTCCTTCCCATGCTTTAACTGCCCATGAACCTTCATGGCAGGGGTGCATTATCCAAAATACATATTCCCCTCTGTATAAGGAGTTATGGGGATAGCGATCCTCAAAATGAAAGCGATAAATCACTATTACGCCATTAACGGGAGCATGGTTCTGTCATTTAGGTCACACTAACGGTCTGAGAATGGTAGTGTTCAGATCATTTGTGTGCACCGCATGTTTGGTGGTCCTGAAATGTAGCCCCGCTCTTCTCCCAACGCTTCTTGCATCTGTTCTGCATTTCCCTCCGATTCCGTCCTCTCTGTGGTCATCCAGCGAGACCCCGCGACAAACTCGAAATGCATTTTCGCAATCTCTGTGGTGGGGGATGCTAGCGCTGAACATATTAAATTTGTTACTAATTTTAAAACTTGGCAGGGCAGGCCACGTTTCTGCCACCCGTTTTCTGTAGACAAGTCAGCTGAAGCCCAACGTGACCACAACCACAATACAAACAGAGCAGGCGGAACAGCAGCTCTCTTTGTGCCCCACACTGTAAATGTTTATAAAAAAGGGCTTTTTAAAACTAACTGGACATAATGACATTATGCCAAAGCGGGGCTGAGCGCATTTGCTCTATTCTCTTCTTGTACTTCAGCAGCAGATAAAAGGTGCTGCTAAAAAACAAGATGGAAACAGAGGAGCGGAAAAGTGAATTCTGCAGGCCTACAGAATTAGCGGTCACGGCGTCACATCTCCAATGAAATACAGGTGCTGGAGACAGATCCACATACTACACAGCACTATTCTACAGGGCTAAGTATTATTCATCTTCCAACATATGCTAAAAAACATTTTTCTATTAACTATTATATTACTTATTTAAGCATGCATTACACAGCCAGACCAGAACAGAGCTTTGAATCAAGCACACAGCAGTCCTTCATTTACATTCATTCATGAGCTCCACACCTTCACACGCCAACATTTTTTGAGACAAGGTCAGAGACCCTAAAGAGCTTTACTCCTTTGCGTGTTTGTGTATCTGTCTGTCTGTGTGTGAATGTGACTGCTTGTCATGGAAACATATTTGATCCTTGCTTTAATTATTTTGCCCTCCCTCGTCATTTAGAGTGCAGGCAGCCATGTTGGCTCTACAGCAGGACTGTGAGTGCAGCTGTCACTAGTGGAACTGCACTGACCTCTAGAGACCAATATCTCCAGGCACAACATGGAGTTTCACTTACACTGACAGCTCTGGCAACAGCCCACAGGAATGACAAAGAGAGACGAAGCTCAGGTAAACCTGTGGTCCCGGACAGACCTGCTAATCCCATTCATTTCGTAAACACACACACACACAGCGTCCTAACTGCGATGAAATTTGTGCACTCAAATTCACCCCTGCATAAGGCATATGCTGCTTATTTTTTATCCACAGTTCACTCACAGTTCATAATGTGTTTGTGAATGTATATCCACATACATTTGTCATAATATATATTTGTTTAAAAGTTGTTTTGCACTTAAGAAAGCACATGTGTAGCAAAACCTTAAGTTTATTTGTCCTACAGAGCAGCCATGTCGGTTCTCTTACAACATGAAACTTATAAAAGCTCCCATCCAACTAAAAAAATATGAGTCATGGACAAACTCTGAAGCAAAATATTTTCATTCTAAATATTAATGTGGGAGGGAGCCAGTTAAAATCAATGAAACCTGCAGTATTCTAGGAGAGAGGCCAAATTATATTTATTAAACATGACATATTTGGATTAGCAGGCAGATAAACGAATTTCCAGCTTTTTCCAACATGTAAACTCTTCTACCCATGCCTAGAAAAACGCTATTAACGGCACAAAAATATTCGTTTGGGATTTTGCCTGTAAGCTGAGCTATTATTTTAAGGCCGTCTTTTCTTGATGTCTTATTGATGAAGATACAAATTCACATTCAGCTTGCGTGTTAGGTGATATTATAAGCATGTATCTCACAATCCAAAAGTCTACAGATGAACATGTGGCATCTCATTCAACATACTAATCATGTTTAAGGGATTTTTTGAATAGAGTTTTACATTGTTACTGCTATCATCATCATCAGTCTTCAATATGTGATAAAACATGCTGGGAAACATTTAAGTGTCTGGGATCATAAAGGATCAATTTAACTGAAGCAGTAAAGTCTAACTTCCCATTGGGAACACAATAAAATACATTTAAGTATTCAATAGTGCTGTACTGACTTGAACCTGTTTAAAGCATTTAAAGGGCACAAGGACACAGCAGTGTCTCACCAGGTCTGAATGTTTAAAAAAATAGTTGATGTGATAATTCAAAAAGTGTTATCGACAATTCTGGGTTACAAACCGTCTCCATTTTAAGGGGTCATATTTTTTCGTTTGGGTCAGTCTACACATTGGCATCAATATAAAGGTATGAGCGTGTGTGCTCATTAATTTGTATAAATGCATATATGCAAGCATATGTGTGTGAGAGAGAGATGTGATGCACAGATGCGCAGCACCATAAGGCAGAGTACCGATTAGGGCAGTGTGTATTGCATGAATCAAAGGGCATGAAAAGGAAACGATCAATCTAACTAATGGGAATCCCCGATGAGGAGTGTGGGCAGAGTCACCCAGCTGTACATCTTGGTGACATCCCAGCTTCAAAACACACACACAAAAACTCTTTTGCATAGCAGTTCCTAACACATGCAACGTGTCATTGTTTCTGAGCATCAGTGTTTCATTTGAGGTCTCCACACGTGTCAGCCATATTTATCCACCCTAGAGGACTCTCTCTAAGCGGGAGTCCATCACACAGACAGATGAAAAAGCAGACACGTCATTTTGCCACAACTTCTAAATACACGTGAGCACGAGTCTGCGAAGAGTGAATGGCAGACGTTTATTTTCTGGCAGCACACTATGAGAATGCAGTGCACTCTGGGCATCCTTTGTGTATCGCATTTCATCCTTCTATAACATAAAGACCAATATCACCAAATACATGATTCTTGGCATCTGTCCTTATGATAGTCTGATCCAGCTTATACAGAAAGTGCCAATTATTTTGATACACCAACTCAATTGACGCAACTTACGTTCAAAATGCTTGCATGCATTTATTAAGCAAGAAAATGGGTTAACCATGACTTGATTTAAACCAGGTAGAAACCTTTGACCTCAAGTTGGAGGATAATGTGTGAGCCAAGGGGAATGCATTCCTGATACCCAGCATGAATCAGAGTCTTTGCCGCCCTTTTGGACGTTCGTTTAAGATTGCTTGGTTGCATAGAGCTCCCTTTAGTGCTGAGCGGACTTTCATAAAATTGATTTTTTGAGTACACCCTTTTAGCGGCTATAAGGTTGAAATATGAACCCTTCATTTCTGAGAGCATTTCTTCTCAATTTTTCCCCTCTCTCCTTTATTTCTCTCTCTTTTTATTTTTTCATCATTCCATAACTAATGATCTGGGGAGGGAGTGTGTTTGAAATTCTCCACAGTAACCATTTTCATAATTAAACATTTCTAATTCTGGAGCTTTGGCTGGCTCTGAGCAAACAGGCAGCGGCGGCGAAGTGGGAAACATCCGACGCCTTTTATTAGAGCTCTTTTTAAATCAGTGCTCTGGATAATGCATTCGCTAATGAAGCAAGAGGACATTTAGCATCCCTGCTCATTAGGAGCAAAACTGTGGCCATTTGTTTGTACAGGAGAGGGAGAGGGTTAAAGCGTACGGTCAATCACACTTAATAACAGGGAGGTATTACTCTTTAATGAGGTATTTACAATTATCTGATATCTGAAAACGAGTGTCCTTTGAGGATATTGCACAGTAAACAAAATAAACACAGTTTTTATGGCATGGGCTTTGGGCTTGGTATAAATTACAATTCATACTGGTGTGTTTTAGAATATGTTCAAATAATTGACAACCTTCCCTTCAGCCTAAGAAAAGTGATATATCATGATATATCACGATAAATTTTAAATCACATGGTTCAGAGGCTTGACACTAGATGTCAATTCATCACCTTTAGACAGCCTGCCGCTAAACTGGGTTCCGCCATGAAAAATGATACATATAAATGATGACAAACATCAACGCATTTGTTATGTGGAGGAAAATGGATGGAGCCGCACGATCCACAGCACTCAATGCTCAGATACCTTCAGTATCAACACTGTTTACATTATTAACAGGACTGGAAATAATAATTGGCCATATATTTCTCACCGTCACTTCCCCTCTTCCAGAGGTGTTTGACATTCTGCAAGGGTTCGTAATGTAAATGACAAAAATGGTATTTATTCCATATCCTTAAAGCCAATGAAGTGATTGAGGAGAGAAAATAAGCCGGCTACAGGTGGGGGTCAATTATCATTTGAATAATCGAGGCAGCAGCGTGGCAGACCGGAGCCGCTCTGAAGTGTGACACGTTTTTATCTTCATGCATTTCAATGAAGTCAGACCTGTACATAAAAGGTTATCACCTAGGAAACATATTTGCCTAAGCACAAGTTAAACAGGCGAGCGAGATCAGCATAGATATTCAATTTAGCCAGCCAACCTTGAACTATAAATATTTCAATAAAACCCAATGAGAATGTTTTCTCTCTCTCTCTCTCTCTCTCTCTCTATCCCCCCTTTCCTCCTCCCTGCTTTGATCCAATTCCATTTTAGCAGTGGGAGATAGGGGAATGAAAGGGGGATGGGATTTATAAAAGGAAGAGGAGTGGGGGGGAAACTCAGCATACTGTAGTTAAGCTAAATGTGCTGTTAGATACATCTAGCCCCTAAAGCCTAAGAGAAGCGGAAGAAGGACTGACGGAAGAAAGCAGACTGACAGAAAAAGTATGAAAGAAAGAGAGAGAGTGAAAGGCAAAAAAATTGAAACAGGGACGTCAATTTAAGAACTGCTGCGGGCAACTGTGGATCCTTTCAGGAGACATTAAATAATCTATTTTTTCTTGGTTTCTCTATCTATCTTTCTCAAGTAGTCATGATGTTACTGCAGGATGGCTCTATGAGCATTATAGACCTTTTGCCCAAAGTGCACTTTCCATTTATTTTCCTTTTTTTTTCACAAATGTAAATCCTAAAGACATTCAATTAACATTTAAATTTTGTTATAACTGTTCTGTTGGATGCATTTTGTTCAAAAGTTTGTGCAGTTTTAAAAAACTGAAACAGGAAGTTCTTCTGGACCAATGTTGGACCAGCCTTGTTTGCGTCTTCTGAAGTGGTCTGTAGGGGTTCTCAACCTTTTTGAATCTAAGGCCCCGCAATTATATTCAACAATATAGATGTCTTTTCTGTTAGTAATCATTGTGACACATTTTTCACACTCCATAATATATAACTGAGGCCACCACGGAGTCAAAAAAGGTCTACAATAGCACTCCCCATACTCCAAAAGACCTCAATCTCCTCAACAGGAAGAGTTGCTCTACTGTGCCACTTCTTATAAAATGCATCCGTATTATCTGTCCAAACAAGTTTATTATTCAGATGAACACCTAGATATTTATAACTCAATGTCCTTTCCCTGGATATTCACTAAAGGTAGTGAAACGCTGCGTGAAAAATAAACTTGATCCCCGTTTCTGATTTGGGCATACGTGAGATATTTTTAGACCCAAATCATAATCCACTCCAACAGTCGGTTTTTAATTCTGTGTTATGAAGTCAAACACAAGCATTTTGGATGATTGTTTCTGTTCAGTATGCTCATTTTATTGTGTTTAAATAATGTGACGTAAACATGACGTCGGCGCAAAAGGGGTCTATTCAAAGGTCCCTTCCCACACACAAAAACTCATAAATTTTACCCGTTTAAATATTTTATGTTTGAGATATTTGAGTTTGAAAGTAACTAGAATTTTTTTTTCTTTATAAGAAAAGGCCACATAATAAGAAATATCTCAGTTTTTAGTTTTTTTTCAGAAAAGTAGGGCTGTTCCACAACTATAGATATATGCATATTCATTTTGTATTAATTAATACATACATGTTTACGTTTCAGAAAAATATAAAATAATTGTATGTAAATATATTATATATATTAATATATACATGCAGACATTGCCTGAATAGATGTATGTATACAAGTTTATAAATACAACATAAATATGCAGAGTGCACGGGCACAAACTTTATTTCTGGATTAATTGTGGAATGGTCCTAGAAATGCATTTTTGCTGAACATAAACCCTGAAAACTGTAGTCTGAGAATAGGGCTGCGTAAGTAATCAGAAGAAAATCATTATTGTCAATTTTATGCAGCCATGTATATGATCGCATACCATAAACTACCATTTCTTTCATAAAAAGCTATTGTAATTACAAATTTAGACTCAAACCCTACCCTTCCCCAAACAAAAACTCCATCCATAAAGGAAGGTTTTGTCGGACTTTGCCAACTTCTTGGCCAAATCTGTCCTCAAAGTATATCTAAACAATCACCCCAACCCCTTCTGAAATAAAAAAACACTGACACACACCTCCACTCAATTCAACAACATCTTGCAAACTCTCTCTCTCTCATCTCCTTTCTGTGCCACACCAACTGACAAGCTGCTTAACTGACTCTCAGTGCATTATGAAGAGAAGAAAGAGCCCCCCTCCGCAGGGCTAAGCCACCCATAGAGACCCCGATCAGTGCCGTGTTGTGACAGAGGACCTGTCAGTGGGGCCGGGCTACAGTATCACTGGGCTGATTTAGCGCCGTCCAGACAGGGTGACAGAAGGTGAAAGCTCCAGCTATTTGTCACTGCTGTGCCCGTGTCAAAGTGTCAGGTGCGGGGACAGAGGGGGAGTGCAGCTGGGCTGATAGTAGAAGAGACAGGCCCGTATGGTCCGAGACCCAGCAGCCTGTCAACCAGAAGTCAAAGTCTGGGCTCTTCAGGGGAGTTAAACCCCTCCTATCTTTCTTGCTTTTTTAATGCCTTCTTTCTGACACAAGGTGATCTCTCTTTTCCTTCCTTTCTGCTTCTCAATGTGCCTTCGTAGGGCATCTTCTCCTAACTGTCATTTTACACTTCATCTTTACAAACAACCTAACTTAAATCCCTATCTTACTTTCAGTTGTATCTCCAAGGCCACCGTTCAAAGCTCAGATCAGAGATGCAGCTGTTTGTCAAAATACAGATAAAGTCTCCATATGTTTAGAGAACAACACTAGGTCATGAAAATATGTTTTGGTAAAAGACTCTTTATTTACGTCAAACAGCTGTAAATAAAAAAACAAACTATCCACTTTAGCCAAATAGCCACGGTAAGAAAGATTTATCCCCAGGACTTGAAATCCATAAAGATTAAGTACAAAAATAACAACAGCCGTAAATCAAATCAAGCAGCATATGATGAGTAAAAAACATTAAATGTGTTCATAAGACGCAAGTAATTCGTTTCTTTAGTCTTTCTTAAGCCTCTTTAGTTGAATATTTAATGGAGGGGGAACCGTGAGCGCTGTTTATAGTTGGGTCAAACACAAGCGCTCTTGAGCTTAATAGGGGATTAAGGCTCTCCCACAAAAGAACACTAAGTGACTTTAGCAGCAGCATAACTACCATTTCTTCCGCTGGAGATCTAGATTCATCTGCATGAGAGTGATGAAGTGAGAAAGGATTAGAGCAGCGGAGGAGATGGCATGATGAGGGAGGAGGGAGTCGGTGCATCCTGACAGTGATGGGCCTGCTTGTTTGTCCCTATCACACTTCCCACTATTTCTCTTCTTTTTGTCTGGTTTTGTTGGCTTGTCTTAGTGCCAGTCCCCCTCCCCAAGTCCATCTGGTACCTTTTCTCGCCCTCAATTCAAGAGCCTACCGGACTAATTACTCAGACGCACACACATACATACAGACAGACATCCCACTAATTTCTTTTTTTTTCTTTTAGGAGAAAATCAAAACATTAAATTAGCTTACAATACATTCATAAATTAACAAAATAAAAAATATTTTGCTCAGTCTTAAAACACAAATAAAACCCTAAGCATGATTACACAGAAGATGCGGATGTTCAGCACGATTTAAAAAAATGTAGAGGTCAAAAAAAAAAAATTCTTCTGAATGTTACATTCTTTACAATTGGTCTTCTCTCCATGCACTAGTCTTTCACATTTCACTGACTGGAAGCTTTTCAAAAATTCTTTTTCACCAAGTGTGAAGGTTTCTGTCAAGTCTTACACATTCACGTCAGACCATAAGGTTTGCAATTAGTTAAAAAAGTTTAATGTGGTCCTTATTGAAAGATTAGATATTAAACTGTTAACAGGCAGAATAAACCAGGATGAAGGGAACTCAAAGGATCCCATTCAAGGTACATATTGTAGGTGCCTACATTCGAGATGAAAAGCATTTAGTTATTTTTCTTGTGGCACACCTTCAGTTGATCTATTTTAGCCATTTATCAGATTTTGGATGCTTAAAAGGGTTAATATAAGGGTTTTGTACTTAAACTAAATCCTAACAATCAACATTCAGTCATCCAGACAATTGTGTCTCTAGAAAAAGACATAATAACAACGTTAAGGTTGTTTTGAGAATTGTTTCAAAATTAATATGCTTGAGATGTAGTACATTGTATTCACTATGAAGTTTTACTATATGAGGTAAAACATTTCACAGATGGACAGAAAATAAAAGCCTGAGACGCCCTTGCTTGATGTGGGACTCTTGTGAGACAAAGACACGTTCCCATGGTTAACACAAAATTACAGAGACCAGTTAGATCATATCTGGTGGAACAGAGAGAAAGATTTGGGCTGAGGCCTGAACAAGCTGGGGCACAGACTGCATGAATATGAGTACTGGCATTCAATCAAGGAACATGGAAGATACATCCATGGACAGATCCAAAAACCAAAGGCCATACTCAAATACAGTAGGAGTGCTGCCACAGGAACAGCCGGTTGTGTTCACACACACTCGTTTGACACACTTTTAATGGGGCCACCTCAAGAACACTTTCCCCAGTATTCAGCAAACATCCTGCCAGCATTTCGCTTGAGTGTCAAAAGGAAACAGAGGGTCCTAACAGGCATCTCAACGGGGTGCCAGGCATCTCAGCCTGGCACGAGATTAATATTCTCTTTCATTTGACTTAAATACGTATTTAAAACTTACATTTAGTGTTTGACTTTCATGCATTATAATTAATCATTTGAATATCATACAAATTTTTGAATAAAAAATAATAATATAATAGTGCTTGATCACCCATCTGTACGTATTTTCAGAAGTTGTTTTTATATAGCATAAAGTTTATTAATTTAAAGTAAAGCAATTTATTATGTCCCAGTTTGTTTAGTAAACAAGACCAAGACCAACACCCCATGGGCGCACAAATGAGTGCAAATACATTTTCTATTAAAACACGAGCATAGGACGGGAAAATGAGAACTGCGTCGGGTTGAAACTAGCAAAGTCAGCTGCGCAGTGCCTTGCGCCGCGTTGCGCCAGGTGTATGATAGGGCTGTTTATGTTAAGATGCAATATTTGCATTTCACACTTTGATTTCTTTTGCCGACAATAACACTGCAGAGCGAAAATCAAGTGGAGAAAGATAAAAAGCGCTTAAACAGAAACAAAAATATTTGGCTTTTGGTGTGAAGTGTCAAACACACACTCCAGGAAACAAAACAGGATGATTCTGCCCCAGGTTAAATCAAATTCAGGATTATGTAATGTTCATTCTTTGTGGGGCCCGTCAAAGACAAAGATAAAGCTTCCACTTCCTTCAAAGTTTGCTCACAAAGAAAGAAACTTCATAGTGAACAGAGATATGCTTCAATTAAACTCAAGCACCCGAGACTCAAAAAACAGTTAAAAGTCAAAAGCAGCCATGTAGATTCTCGACAGAACACACACGCTGCTCTTTCAACTTTTTCTGAATCCCCACATCTCCCTGTCCTCCCTTTACGTCCATCTCTATCCACACGTCAGGTCATGCATGGACATCTGACCTGTATCTTGAACAAAGTGGGTAACCGGAGAGAGAGAGAGAAAAAAATCAAAGTGAGAGCGCAACAGAAACTCAAGGAGATTGAATGTTCGTTTATTGTAGGTTGGAGCCCCACTGTGGGTGTGAATGAAAGGCTGTTCTGTCCTGGAGCAGCCATCCACTACCATCCAAGCTCTTCACTCAGGCAATGGTCCACTAAAAAGAGGCTTCACAGTCACCAAATCTCCTCAAGCGCACACACTTAGTGAAAGTATATCCACTCCACATACACAAACCGAATAACCAAAGCTCTCACAGCTTCTGAGATACACTCACACTTTCAGACTGAATGTCCAGTTTCCACAGACACACACTTCACTCTTTATCAACATTTGATTCCATCAAACAGACCGAATCCACTGGTGTCACTGCACTCGTATGCAGTTGTGTGCGACGTGTTTAATGCAGTACAGCTATTGTCTGTCCACAGCTCCTCCCCTAATGTACAAAAAAGACACAAGTGTTCCTGCAAATGCAGTCACAACCCGGTACCTGAGAACGATACCGAGAAACAAAGCAAAGGGAAACTGACACAATAGCTTGTATTACCTGCCATAAAGGTAAAGTACTTAAAGGAACAGTTCATGACGGCATGGGTTTCTTTAAAATTTGAATATTTGCCGAATTTGCAATTCTGTTCTGAATCAGAGATTATCTCTTATGGCTAAAGTGTGTTGGTTAATCCTAATTTTCACCAAGGGGTAGAGAAAGAATGGCCTTCCTGAAAGCACCAATAAAAATTACGAGCCCGATTTAGAGCCTCTTTGTCACGGAACGAAACGCAATAATGACAATCACAGCTTTTCTTCCGAAGTGAAACTACAAAAAATACAGCACTATAACTCAAAAGCTAATGGCCACTTGGCTCTACCAGTCAAATTTTCAAGCTTATTTATTTTTTTATATTGCAGAATGCCAAGATAAATTGTATTTACATGTTATTAAAGAACACTAACGGATGCCAAGCATCATTAGCGGAAAAGGTTGTAAGCGCAGTGCATTTCGAAAACCACAACTCGGCTGCGTTTCTAAATACGATCCTTCATGAAAGCATCGTCATGGGTGGGCCGAGAGCCTGAGGTGCTTGGCCATGAGACCACTGATCAGTGAAGTGGGTGTAAAGCAAGCCCAGGGAGGCCACTCAAATAACCGCTTTGTTGCCGAATAAATGTCATTTGTAACTGGGTTTTCAAAGGGACATTTGTCAACATGTTTACAGCAACAATTCTTGACTAAAAGGAGGTGGGTGTGTCAGAAGAAGGGAGAGAGTCTTGAGATCGAGAGAATGGGAAACAAGGCGATAGTGATTCTAATTAAACTTTTTTTTAAAATTAAGGGCTGATTTGAAGAAAGTGCTGCCGGTACAGATGGAGGCACATTTGGATATGCATGTATATATCTACATTTTTTTTAATAAACTGTTTGTGCCTTTTCTCAAACTGTTTGTGCCTTTTCTCATGATGGATAGTCCCCTTAAGTTCTTCACACACATTCGTAATGAGGCAATCATGTCTGTGACACCATCAGGTCTCCTCCATGTACTCTTCCTAATTTCATTTGTGAAAACAACTGGATAGCTCTGATTATTCACAAGAGCTACACAGACTCTCTCGCTCTTGTACTCCGCACACACACACAGCCCAGAGCCAAACCCCGGCCGTTTTCATTTAGTTTTAAATTACATTACTTCACCCCTTATTTTATTTGCTCAGCAAGCACATAAATCTAAGTTAACAAACCTACATATTTAGTTTGTGAGGTTATATTTGTCTTGCTTCTGTAGTTTTCATAAACAACACTTCATAGTGTAAAAACACCAGATAGGATATCACTTAAAATCAACAATTAAACAACATTTCTGAGAGTGCAAGTCTGCAGTGTATGAACCCTAATGATGTTTACCATAGAGACAAAATCCGCTGCCAAAATGAAATTTTGCAAATCTTAAAAGAGACCACAAAAACAGCAAATGTTAAGCTGGTCTTGGCCTTGATCTACTCTACCATAACCATTGACCATTTTAACTGTAATTAGAAATAATTAAAACAGGGATTAGAAAAATCTTAAAACTGGAGCACTATGCAAAGATGTCCAAAATAAATCCTTTATAACAGCTGTTATGGAATTATGTCAGACGTTTTTCATGGAAAGAAACTGAAGAAGCCGTTCACCCCCAACTCTGGACTACATCTTTACATGGCTCAAGGGATGAATTGATTTATTTTGTCGAGCTCACGCACGTCAAAATTATTTCAATTCAACATCCAGCATGAACATTCTTCGCCGTAACTAGAGACGTGTGATTAAGACAGAGTCTGACTGATGCTTATCTTGGGCAAAATGAACATATGGCAGATTCTGTGACTTTCACATTTTCTATGCTGAATTTGAGGAAAATTTGAGGAAAATCTGTGGAATATAATGTGGAATATCTAGGTTGTGGAGGAAAAGGTTAGAAAATAAGATGGCTGGACCTTAATGGGACCAATTTTATGTGACGTAATGACAGGATATTTCAGATACCATTTAACCTATTCTGGTGGCCCTACTTTAACATCATGTGTTCTTCTCTTCTTCACATTCTCTTCTCTGCCCAGGTGAAAAAAGTATTATATAATACACTTTAATGCACTCAAAGTGCTCTACTTTCACCCACTAATTTTGTCCTTAATATACAAAAATAATAGTTTTAAGATAAGCTTGAGAATACGTGTCCTCAACTTCACTGCTCTGAGACATATAAAAAAACGATATCTTAGTATATTAAGTACAAACTAAATATCCGACAAAAGTTACTTTAAGTACATGCACTTTTTTACCTGGGTGAACAGGTGGGCAGAAAAACTGGCATTCAAATGTAGACAAGCAAAGACATGCTAACATTATACACGCTGACCAGGCAGACTAATGTCAGAAAGCATGTGAAAGTGTCCAAAGCACTAATACAGGCAACACTACTCCTGTGAGGATTTAGTGAAGAGCAGACATAGCAGAAAATAAAATGATTCCTAGGAGGCGAAAAAAAACGTTTTCCTCTGTAAAAAAGGAGCATGTTTATGTACACACCGGCTGATGGTAACCTAATATGACTGCTATTGATATGGTTGATCGATGAAGTTGTATACTGGGAGTTGGGATGCTGGTGTGCCTTTCACACTTTACTTTTGGGAAAGCAACACTCAACTGGGGTTAACACTGCTAAAGATGTGCAATGTGAAATGTTGTTCAGCAAAAGACAACCAATCATACAGTAAACAGAAATTTTCGCATTTAATATTCATACAGTTTGTAGAGTGTCAGAAAATGTTCACCTGCTGTGTTTAGTTTTAGCGTCTGACTAAAAAATATTGAATAGTGACAGTAAACAGGTTAACTTGAGTACAGAATAGATTTTGTTTACGGACATTTAAGGTAAATTAAATCAATAGGGAATTCCATGGTGACACTTTAACATGTGAAAAGCTGGTCATGCGTGTAAGTAGTATGCATACAATTGAAGTTATTGACCTAATTATCAAGGTCGCCATTCTACTGGACTGTTTGATCTTCAGTAGACAGCATCTCAACTGCTCTTTTGTACATTGACCCTAATATAGCAGTCGTCTCTGCAATCTGCCAAGATAGAGTGAAAGTGAGAAAGTCAAAGAAGATGAAGAAAAGGAAAAGACACTCGTGCAGGGATTAAGTATCCTGCAAAGGATTTGAAACTTTCCGTCTGGAGACACCAAACTGATGCACCCTACAGTATGTGTGTGTGGTGGGGGTAATTCAAGGCCTTTGGCAGATAATGAGGGGCTCTCCCTTGGGCTTAATGATCTACTGCCCCCTTCCCTTTTAATCAAAGTCATACAAACCCTCAATCACAGTAGATTACATCAATAGGAAGAGCTTGGTATTACTGTTTGGTTAACATTCCTGATCAGTTTCAATAAGGATTTCTGTTTCTACCCCTCCTTCCCTGTACGACTTTCTCCCATGGTTTAGTAATAATAGCTCCCCTTGGACGTACCACAGTGAAAGTGAATCAAGGCTCACCATTATTTTCTTCAATATTAAATAAATAAAACTGATTTTTTATATTATTGATTAAATATACTTGTGATTGAGAATTGAATGTAAGGGTCCTGTGTTTGAAATTTGAGGCATCTAGAGTTGAACTTGCGAATTGCAACTAACAGGTCACTGTAGCAAATCAGTAGACATCGAAAAGGCCTGCAGGCAATGTGTGGATGTTAATATTGTGAAAAGAGAGAGGGAGAGACTTTCACTTCAAAGACAGTTCAGGATTTAAAAGGTTGATTTGTTTTGATGTGAATCTGCAGAGGTGAATAAGACTGAAGCGGTAAAGGCAAGAACACTTCAGATGTAAGATTGACTCTTAACCCACCTACACACACGCAATATTCACATACACAATTCAGGATAATTTAATAATGCCTAGAGAATAAGGATTACTTGATAGAGAAGAAATCTTGCATGTTCTCCCAAATTCTGAAACCAGTGCTGGAGGAAAAATCGGGTAGGCTAATTAAACAGTATTGTTAGAAACTTTTTTGGAAGAACACAATTTTTTTAAATGTGTTTAATCTGTGTATTTGTAAAATTGTCTAAATTAATCAAGACATTTCCATTTTTTAAAGAGTCAACCTATTTCTGTCAGTCTGAGGCTAAAGTAGTCTAAATCTCCAGAGAAGAGGGCAGCTGTGCAACACTAGCGTTGTTAGCGTAGCGCTGTTTGGGTTGCTCACTTACTGGAACAATACTGCTGTACTAAGGGAACAAAAGAGAGACAGTCTCTGTGTGAATTTTAATTAGGTCACGGGTGATGCAATTCTGAGGTTGGATGTGTTTGTGTGTCACTGCTCTCATCTTAGTGCTTTGCATGAAAACAACAACAGAAAGAAAAAAAGGGAGATCTTTCTTAAGATCTTTCAGAAGCAGGGCTCTCAAGTCTCACAAACTCACTGTGAGTCACTTGCATTTCAGCCTGTTCACTCTCACATGCTGTATTTCTCACGCTTTATAGAATTAATGAAATGTGACGATGAACAAAACGTGTCCGTTTCAGTATTACGTTCACGTCCGAACACGGTGCATCAAAACATTTGTTTCTGTGTTCACAGTGCTGAGAATCACAGCCAATCATAGACAGCGCCTGAATGTAATGACCAATCAGAAGTTTCAATAGCATTATCGATTTAGAAGAGTTTTATTGCGGGTCGCTTGCAAAGAGCAGCAGATACGATTAGTCAGACCCATTTACTACATTAACTGGAGTTTCATGCAGTCCGTTTCATCTTTTATGACGCGAGATTATAAATGAAGTTGATAACTGTTTTTTGCTCGCTCTCTATTTATTCCCAGATTTAAAAAAAAAAATCATTTTTCAAGCTGCTAAAAGAAAATGTGAAGATTTACTAATGCGAAAACTGCATAATCACTCATAAACACTTTGTCTGCACAACCTATAAGAATATGACATGCAAAACTATTTTAATGAATAATCATACTTACCACAAGCATATTGCTTTTTTTCAATGCCGTTTTTTTATATTTATAACGCGATCATATGCTCTGACTCAAAGACATCCGCATCAGCCATACAAAATTCTGATATCATTTACTCAATGTTAGATTGTTTCAAACATGTATAAATGTCTTTGTGTTGCTAAACACAAAAGAATGTATTTGGAAAATGTCAGTCACCAAACAGATCTCATCCCCCATTTACTGCCATAGTAGGGAAAATACTATGAAAATCAATGGGAATGTGATCTATTTGTTTTTGTCTTTTTTACTGTATACTCACCCTGTGTTCTTTGTCGAGTCTAAAATGTTATGTGTTAGTGAATGTTGTAGGGGAGAGCGGGGTAAGTTGTCACATGGGTAAGTTGTCACACTGGTCATAACTCCAACACTAAAGGCTCTATCTCAAAAATCAAATAGCCACTTTGTGTGACTTCTTCTTCTATAGTCAATTTCCTGTTCACATGTGGTCAAGATCGCTCTAATCTGATATTAGCACAATTTTCTTATTTTTCTTCTTAAAAAGTAAAAAATTGGCACTTTAAATGTTATGCAATACAACTTTGTTAGATATGAATGATAAAAATGATTATCTTGCACAAAATAGAGGAGACAATAACGTGTCTTTTGATACTTTAGCTGACGTGCTATGTTGAGCTAACCTTAAGATTTAGCCAACATTACCACACATGTCAGTTTGGGGCAAGTTGTCTCAATGACTTTGGGGCAAGTCGTCACATCTGACAATTTGCCCCAGTCAGGACAACTTCTACAATCCTGCTGTATGTGTACAATATGTACATTATGCATCTGCTTAATTAGGGCCAAATTCCTTTTTATTTCTTATACAAACGTACCACATAATTGATTCATTCTTCTATGTTTGATCAGATTTACCAATTTGTAAAAAAAAAAAATGCTGGTGAATTATAACAATATTAAAATTGTGGTGAACTTTCAGAGAATTGGGCGGGCCGCTGCTGAAACATTGAGTGGCACCTCTCCTAACAGATGTGATCTCACTCCAAACTTTTGATAAAACTAGAGAGCCCTGCAGAAGGCTGAAATGCTGTTTCTCTAAACCAGGCTAGGCTGTGGTCTAGATCTACAGCAAGAGATATCTAACAGTAGAAATTAAGGTCCATAGTGCTTATATCAACATAATGAACACAAACACATACTTTAAATACAGAATACAGAAAGTAGATACCCATTGCGTTTTTATAAGCTACATATATAATTAAAAGGGCAATACCGAATTTTCATTTAAATCAGCATTTCTAGATGTATTGTGGCCAGACTGACAGCATGACAAGACACATGAATACTGTGATAAAAATATTTTTTGAACTTTTGAATATGAGCTTGTTTTCTTTGCAATATTTGAGGTCTGAATAATACAGAGCATCTTTTCTGTTATTTTTGCTTGTTTTTCAAGTCAATTTCTTTACATAATCATATTTATTTGAAATTTGGGCGATATATTATAGGAAGTTCACAGAATGAAACAAAAATTATAATTTTACCTAAACACGTAGTACATTTAGAAAATAAAATTTAAATGTTCTCTTAATTTTTTTGGCAGCGGTTCCACCAACCATCCATAAATTTGTCCTTGCTTGTAATTAATAAATCACAAAATTGGCAAATTGTAGAAAATAAGCAATGTTTGATTACAAAAAGCACAGAATTTCATAAAGCAAAATTATTTGTTACTGTGCACACACTTCTACTTGACCGGATAAAAATAATATAAACCATGCACATTCGGAAAATATGCATGCAGTCTGCCTAACTGTCAAGTTTCCTTAAATAGTATGACACAAACCCTCCAACTGAAGTTACTTCTGTTATAATTAGCTGTGACCACTGTAACAATGGAAACAGACAAATGTGCAAAACATACTGTAAGTATCTAAACAGAGGAGTTGAGCTATTCTTTACAGTGGGAGCAAATCTTGCACTTTTGATTGTGTATCTTCAGCTGCCAAAGACCAATGTCTTGACATTCACAAAAGTATCTCACCTCTTTTCAGAAAGTTTGTGATCTTGGTGTGATGTTGTTGTATAAGGGGATTTAGCTCCACCCTCCCCTGGCACACAGACAGATTACACAGTGATTATACGCAACTCAATATTGCATGACAACCTCCAGCGCGTGAGGGGTTTACCATCATGTTTCATTCATTTAGCTTGAATGAAGCCTCATTTGAAGCATCCAAAAGCTTAAGATTATGTGAAATTCATAACAGAACAGATGTCCTCTTGAATTTGCTTCTTCCGAAGAAATAAAATCAGAAAATAAGCTCTGATTGCCTCAAAACTTAAACATGTTTAGGTCTTAACCCCATAGGGATTTGAGGTTATTTAGTTGCATCACTAAGAAGCAAAACATCATGGGGAATATCCAAATTACAGATTTATTTCAATGCCCTTATTCTGGACGGTGTCTTAATCGAAGCTACGTACTGTGTGTCTCTATGTGTTTGCAACTTTGATTACAATGCAATGATGAATGAAAAAAAATCATGTTCATTCTCTGCAGCTTTGGGTGGGATTCTACAAACTGCAGCTGCTGAAATTCATGTATTTCCCTCTGTCTGCCTCTGTGCACAGGGTTCGATACTATGTCATCACACACAATAAGAGAATAAAACTGTATTTTCCCCCTCTCTTTATAATGCACACATGCAGACCCACACTCTCAACACTGCATCAGTTGTCTATATAATGTTTTATCGAAAGTGAGACTGTTTAGAGTCAATCTCTCAATTGGATTTTGTTTCAGATGAAATATTTCTGTCCTCCCCTTTTTTGCGGGTTAAATGTGTCTGGTGTTTGAATTACCTGCACAATTGTCATGCACATCCATCATCTCACAGCTACTAAATTGTGACGACATCTCTGACAAATACCCGAGTAGAAGATTTTTTTACCTTAGGCTTCAGATAGTCTTACATCAAAAGATGACGTGGTCATTGCAAACAATGCAGTTCAGGCTTTGCCTATTGCAGTGTGTTAAAAAAATCTGCCACCTAATATGAATAAAGGTCATGTGTGACCACCCAGTTAAAAGCCCAAAACAAAAATAAAAGGAAAAATGTGTGTGCATGTGTGTGCTTTGGAAACGTTAGAGACTAGATTAAAAGTCTGAAGGGCATATATTGTTATTAAATATGAATAATACTTTAAATAAAAGCAGGCAGTGGAAAAGAACAGACTGTAATATGCAGCAGAGATCGATTTATGCCTATTCCAACAAAGACTGAAGGCTCTTATTGAGCACATTAAAAGCCTTTTTAGCCTATATCTAATATGCAGTCTCTCTATAATTAATTTAATGTAATAAAGAAAATAATTTAATATTTTCTGCTTCTTTCCATGAAGTGAACTATGAATCCAATTTCAAGTCCTCTGATTGAGGATTCTCTGTATTGCAGCTAGCACGCAGACCTCATTCTGGATGTCTTTGTTAACACAGACCGTGGAAAGCACAGCTCGGCTAGGCTGTCTAAGCTCCGGAAAAGAAATACAATGAAAATAGAAAAACAATAAAAGGAAATGCGAGTTATTAAATTGGATATTGAGGTAATGTATAATCTCAGCTTGTCTCATTGCTACTGCCTGAACATCTTTGTTTAGCCAGTGTGCCGCTCTGCACAACTGCAGTAATGGAAAAACCAATTCCGTTTTTTATTTATTTTCTAATGAAAGCCCGAAGTCTGCTTGAGAGGTGAGTGGGTGGGTGGATAGATGGATGGATAGATGAAAAGATAATGGAGAGAACTACATTAATCCTTGTAAAATTATAAAGAAAAAACTATTAAACATTATTCCACCCCTCAGAGTTTGAACTTTGTGGATTAATTCCTATAACTGACAGTGGAGAGTAAGAGAAAGAGACGGAAAGAAGGAGGCCTAAATTTTATCTCCTTTGCTGTCATTTACAGTAATAGTTTCTAATTCACAACAATCTCACTGATTCTTTCACTAAGTGTGAAAAAACTGAATGAACCCATTAGCCTGGTACTAAAAGGAGCCGGGTTGAATTTAACAGAACATTGTGTGTGATCAGCCTTTAATCTACTCTTTTCAAATACTGCAGCTGTCCTCACCGTGTCTAATTCATAATTACATCTTCACTACATGTGCTACACGTTCACTAGCACTCATTCATTTGAACTCTGTGAATATCATAACCAGTAGAGGTCAGAAAAGAAAAAAAATCATTAACTCGCAACTGAAGAGTAGATGGGTCATTCCATGTCAAATCAACCAAATTTTTTATATTTCCCCGGCTCAAATTATTTATGTTTTTACAGAAGCAATACCAACATTTGGAGTGATGTTAATTTTTTTTTGAAATGCCATCGATGAGAAAATATTTAGCTATCAATTAATTTGTAGATTGAGGTAAAATGTCAAATTTCACCTGAAATTTGGAGCCATATTAGAGGGGGTAAAAAATGAGATGAGAAATATGCATTTAAAAAGCATTCAAGAATTCAAATCTTAGTTCTTTACTAAAATCCTTCTATCATCTATTGAAACCTACAATAATATTTATAATATCAGTAAGCTTATCAGATGTAAATTTTCACCACATTTGACATGTATGCAAACTTTCAGTAGTTTTCGAGCATCTTATAAATGTAATTCATTTTGAAGATTATAACAAACGGAGCAATTCCTCACATCATTTGTGCTCTGGCCATAATTAAAAACATCCCTTTATCAAAATTTCCCTTTAACTCAAAGAAATATGGAATCTTATAAATAAACTATTCAGAGCAAGTCATTTTTGACAGTTACTCAGTGCCAAAAGGACACTGAAAGATTATGTTTGGCGCAATTGTTTTAATAAAAGGAAAAAAAGCTTCATTTCTAGTTTCAAAATTATTTGTTCTTCAGGCATTCTTCTTTATGAAGTTACAAATTAAAAAAAAATGACCCACAATTAGTTTTTAATGCTTGAAAATGTGTCCATTTTAAAAGTTTTCTCATGAAGCCGCATTTAGATCCTCATTTGTCTAGGAGTAAAGCTTATAGAGCTTTAAAAATGTATTTCCCAAAAGACAAGTGGGGTCAGTTATAAGAATATAAAAGGACCTTAAGGTATATCTAACAATTTTGGATTTACAGGCATGCACATTCTGTAAAAAGAACACAAAAATTGCCCTTTCTTCATTTTTGAGCTTTCACCATTGGCATAAAATGCGTCAAGGATTGCTAAAATTAACAGATTTACTTATAATATATACACCGATCTCTATAAAAATAATAATTATGATGGCATATTGCTCATCTCATTTTATGATCCCTCTAATATGAAAATTGAATTTTTTACCTCCCTCTACTAATCAATTTATAACGGATCTAAATTTGCAGTTTTTCAGGAAATTAAAATAACTCTGTACTTTTGTTGTCAAAGTTGACAAGCAATTTTTTATAAATTTTACTGGTAAGAAATTTGCAAAACCAGTGACATATATAAAGGGTGACTAATAATAATGATTTAATAAACAAAAAAAAAGAAGATTTGAGGTTTCAGAAGGAGAACCAATTTGTGAAAGCCAATTTTGAGATATGCTATAAGATTATAAATGTTTGTCTTTACCTTTAAAAGCATCTGGAACACAAATGCTTACACAAAGCAAAACTTTACATTTGTAAGTTTGGAGGGCACGCCATCAATGTCTACATGAAAATGTATGAAGATGCCAAAACATATCTATAAGGGTTAGGTTTACAAAATGCGGTCTGGTTAGGGGATATGAATATAATTAGCTCACTGTGAAAACAAGTCATCATATGCATGTGCATGTGTGTGTTTCTCTGTGAAGGTGTTGATTTCCCTAATAAACAGAAATGGTGGCAGGGTCATGAATTTGGACAGGGCCCGAGTTAGGCCTGAGGGGCTGAGCTGAGAGAAAAGCAGACTAGAGGGCTTGGACCATTGCCAGGGTTAACTGTATCTCGCCATTCTCTTCACACCAAGAAGCCATCCATCTCTCCCTCTCTCTTCTGACACCCTGTTTATTCCCTCATTCATTTGTCATGTCCCCAATCAGTTGGTTGAATAGAGGTTCTGCCTCACTGATGTATGGTCCTTCTAATTAAGACCAAAAGAAAAGATATGTTACTCAACCTCTCTCTCTCTCACATTTCTTCACTGTCTCTCTGCATTTCTATTCTCTAATCTCCTTTAGATCAGGTAAATGTCCTTCCGAGGTAGGACCAGGCTGTAGGTCTTTTGAAGTGAGAAACAAGAAGAAAAGTGGGGAAAGATTGAGCAGTCTGGCATCCAGGATGCCTCTGTTTGTTTGTTTGCTGTGTTTAAAACAAAGACGGTACGGCTTTGAGAATCTCACCAGCAGGAAACCCCCTTAGAGACACACAGCATATTCAAAGGCATGCAAATGACACGCTGAGAGTGAGTGCTCGCTTCATTTTGGAAGTGCTTAATTACATCATTTCTAAAATAACTTGGGCTTTGTTTATGAATACAGCACATTAAGATATAACGTCTCTGTTTTTTCACACTGTTACAGTATCCTGATACTCCCCAGTTTTGTACTGTCGCTGACACTGAGAAAAACGATAGCTCGCGAGTTTTACAATTAGCTGGGTGAATGAAAACCCATAAAGATGAAATATTAATATTATTTTATCTAGAAAAGACGACTAAGTTCATGAAGTGCTGACAGGTGCAGAACTTACAATAATATACATACGTTATTTAACAAAAAAACAGGACACAGAAACTAATGTGGCAGGATCTTTTCGAATTTCTAAAAAAACTGTTTAACACGATGTCGTCTTTTTCTTATGTGTTTACTGTCTGTACTAATATGTATTTACTGTAAAGCAATCTTGCAACCATGCAAAATTGAGTAAAGCTCTATAGTCAGTCATAAATCAATTGAAATCACCCACCATCAAAGTACCTGCTGTAAGTTGTAGAATGTATGATCCATAAATGTCATGTTTTTTTTAAAATGCTTCAATGAGAACAGACTGCTACAGTATGAATGTTGTGTGCTATGCATTAGTATATCGCATTATCATCGATTTCGACTCTTCATAAATGAAGTTAATAACCAGCCTTTGGGAGTTCAGACCTCAGTAAGACTGAAATGTTAATATTAAACATAATGTTACACTCCACTGCTTCTTAAAAACATGTGTGAAAGATTGGGAAGGAGAGAGATAGAGGGAGAGAGTTAGGTGGTGAGAGGACGCCTTTGAAAAAAATCAATTACAGTAAAAGGCACCAGAATCACTCGTGCATTTAATACATCTCATATCTGAGCATTTCAGCCCATTCCCCCATGCCTGCTGCATCAGCCTGGCCCATCTGCACGGCTTTGCAAAGTAGCAATATTTTAAACTAATATCGGTGCATTATGAGGCAACAAATCCTTTAAACAGCACATTAGGATGAATTGTTGCAGGGCTGTGATATCAAATAACAGGTATCAGCAGCAGAGAAAGCCCCTCATTTCTCATCTGTGGAACACAATAGCACATTTGGCAAGGTGAGTCAGAAAAAGTGAAAAAGAGCAACACGACTCTGACCGTGAGAGTAAAGTGATATGTGATTTTGCATTAGGTAAACTGACAGTGCTTGTAAATGAGTTACACGCTTGAGGATTATCTTCCATAAGCATATTTTATGTAATTGTCAGGATACACTTAAAAATATGTTGTGTTAGCTGTTTACGCTATGTTTTATAGAACGGGAAAAAATATTGAACATTGGACATTTTTCCATTTTTTTCAACCCTCTGAAAAATGATATCCGTCACACACCCTCTGGTGACCCCAATCGGCTGAAAAGACATGTTATTTAAACTAACATTCCTAATCCAATGTCAAAAAGGAACGACACGTTCAAGTAATAAAAAAATAATATCCTGCAGCTGGTGACTAAATCTTTCTTACCATGTCATCCTTTATTTGACAAGCCATGTTTATTACTGTATAACAAGAAGGAGGACAGGGATTAAACAGCGGCCTGAGAACAGAATGACTGTTTTCAGCTGCGTCCGTGCTGTAGACATGCTGTAAGCCTGTAGGGTCCCTCACCAGAGGCCTGCAGAAACACTTGTTTGTTCCGTCCCCCAGCCCTGGCAGCACGCAAATATTTACCCTGATACACATTTCATACGCTTGCTAATGGACAATATCTACACGTGTATGACAACCTTCCAAAAAAAGGCAAAACAGGAAATAATAGTGTTCCCTCTAACTAAGCTGATGAAGATGAAGCATGCTCAACATGAGATGCGCTCTCTCGGAACAGAAAAAGAATGGCCGGTTTTATCAAGCAACTGGCGCCTTTCGTCCGAGCCGACCCACCGCGTCTCAAATTAAACTACCTGATCATTCATTGCCCACACCTGTCAAACCAAACAATGAATATATAGCAGAGAATTGATGACTATTTGGAATGCATGTGGGCAAAAAGGCTTCAATTTGATGTTGTGATTGATTTGACGGAGCGCTCGAGATTTATCTTGCAAATGGAGTAATGGCTGTTCTGCGGCACGGAGGGTGATCTTGCGCTGAGCTGATAGCGCATTGAAAGAACAGAGGAGCTAAGTCCCAACGGCTCGGAGGCACATCATGAGAAATCTTCTCAAAGTGTCGTCGAACAGATTGTCTTGGTCAAGGTTATGATGCACTCATAAGTCTTAAGGAGTGTGTGTGGCGCTCGACTGCCACCCCCCAACCAGACGACCCTCCCTACAAGGTGACCTGAAGGAGGAATTAGAAAGCAATGACTAATCAGCACTTCCCTGCGAGGCGCTGAAATTGGGACGGAGACAATTAAGTGGATGCACTTGAGGAGCGTGGCACGCGGCAAGGAAAAAATAAAACCCAGTTGATATAAACAAAACATGCACAACACAAACCAACCACATCGGCTGTTTGTGAAGAAGTTCTGCAGAGCTGAGGATTGCGACTATTTTTTTTGGGTGTTAAAAGAATTAACAAATAAACACACACATAGATGCCAAGGCTCACAGAAAAGCATCACATGCAAATGTCCAGCGTGTCGTCTCAAAGAATGAGTTTCCATCACACACCATCGACCCTAGTTCCGCTTGGTGAGCTGAACAGGCTTCCCTCTATACATTTATAATTGAGAGTCTTTCTTTATGAAAAAAAATCTTCTTTTCTGAACATTTTAGTCTATTCCATGTTTTATTGAATGAAGGGGGTGGGGCAGAAATGGCGACAACATAAAAAACAGAGCATGGATATTCATGAGCGCAGGCATTGATAGTGTTTTGTTTTAGCTCCTTGAGAATAAGGTGTCTGAATCCGGGTGTGTTTCACTGGTATCTGTCATTTGGGTGTCAATCCAACTGGCACATTTTACACTTCGCTAGCACACAGACCTCACCTGCTGACACACACACACAAACACACACACAATAGCATCAGAAGAGCTTGTCTAAAACAAAAGGAAGGAAATGCAGTGGACGGCAATTTTTAGATCTTCATGATATAGTAAATTTGTATAGAAATTAAAATATTAAAAAGACAGTATGCTACTACAACACAGCATAGTCCAAACAAAATGTTGGACAAGCTGCTTTTATAAAAAATACAGCAAATAGCTAAACTACCACTTTCAATGAGGGCTGTCAAACGATAAATAGTGATTAATCGCATCTAGGATAAAAGTTTGTGTTTACATAATAAATGTCTTTGCACTGTGGATATTAATTTTGTATTCATAAACAAATACAAATGCATATATTTAAGACAAATATAAAACATCAATATCAATACACGTTTATATTTCATTTCAATTATTGATAAATGTAAATATACTTCCTTAATATACATGCATATGTATTTTTTGGGGTTTATAAATACAAAAGAAATATGCACAGACATAGTGTATTTAAAAACTAACTTATTCTGGATGCAATTGATCGCGATTAATTATTTGATACATTTTTTAAGCATTTTCAGAAGCTTTCAAAAACACCAATGATGAAGATTAGGCAGGTTACAGATAAAACAGATGTTGTTACATCAACAAAGATTGTGAGTCAATTCTTGAAGGCGATTAAAAGAAATCTTGTAAACAGACTAAAGGCTCTACAAGGCACTGATATGAGGCCCTGTGTGTTGCCGCTGTCTGTCTTTCCATCTGTCTACCTGTCGACTCAAAAAGCCGTTAATGCATAATATTTAGTCTCAATGAGGTGTGTGAGCCCGTCTCTCTCTGTCACATGAAAGTCATGCAGCTTAACCAGGTCAACTTAAACCAGATTTACTCCTCCTCAAATTACCCGAGCCGGGAACACGCCATTGCCAGTTTTCGTTTTCCTCCTTGTCTTTCTTTCCTCTACCTCCACAATTTCATACGCTCTGTTTATGAGAAATATGGCATCAGAGGACTCGTGTGAGCACGGGTGTTCCTCAAATCTCCACCACGACCTCCTTCTCAGCTGGATTTCAGAGCGAGACACTGATATCTACCTCTGCATGAATCCTGTGTACTACACTTAATTCCCTGTGAAACGCGGCGGCAGGGACTCTTCATCGGGGGTACAGAAAGGCATTTGAGAGCAGATTAAGAATATGAACAGCAATATTCCCGTCGGCGGCATCTGCATGCGCCCAGGATTACAGGGTTCTAGGGAGATTACTGGCAGACGAAGAGAGGTTATGGGCCTTTGAAAACTTTTTTATGCTAACCTGCTATAGGGCATGAAGAATGCATGCAACGGAGAGTTTCAGGGTTTCATATGCAGCATTTCTGATTATGCTTTTGGGCTTGATGTTGTAGAAATCACCCGTGTGAGAAGGCATGAAATACATCATATGTTTAAATAAAAAGACAAAACATCAATTTTACATGGTTACTTTATAACAAACAATTTACTCTAGTGTTCAATTTCAGTTTAAACGTCCTCTATCATTACGAATTCTGCATGTGTATATGGCGATATCTTCAGGTAGTCCCTTGACATCCAGATCAGATGTGGTTTCAAAGAACTCTAGAGATCACATTTCAGATGTGGTGATTACTCAAAGCCTTCAGTCATCTCGCAGACGACAAAGAGTTTGTGTACATCACGCTGTAATTGCATACACATGTCCAGTACCAGCAGTTACCTGATATGTCTCCCTCTTTCTCTAAAAAGCCAATGTTTTCATTTTTAACATCAACATTTGCTTAAGCTCATTTCATAGATATGATAAAGTATGGGTAGAAAATGAGTTTATTTTCAATTCTCTTACGTACATGGAGATGGTGCCCATTTTTCTGTGCCTAAACTGTCAGACCTGATTTTAACTTCTGACATGTGGTATTTCCCTCTTCCGCTGGCTCGTTGCACGATTAACAGCATGCCACGCGTGCAAAGCAAGCACAGGAAATCTGCCCCCCGAGGACACGGCTAACAATGCTACGACCAGTCAATTCCCCTCTGCACCTTTTGCGTGAAGGAACACATACATATCACATGCTCGGCCGCCATGTGCAATCGATTACGAGCCTTAATGAATGCCAGCCGGGAGTCACAGCTCATGTGTGTATTTTAAGCTTTCAAAGCGTAACAATATTCAACACCTAAATTCAAAAGGCCTATAATACAACAGATTACAAGGGACAAAAAGAAAACAAGATCACTCTTTTTTCTTAGTCTGACTTCCAGACAACAGCGAGAGAGCATATGTACTGAGAAACAAGCATAGGACTCATGCATGTATCAGGAGAGATAGAAAGTAGGCGTGCTACTCCCCAGACGCAAGTATTAACCTTGTTGCTGATGAGAAGGCCAAATCCATGCTGGGAGGAAGGAAGGAGGGTGGGTGTAACCCAGCCACTTCATGTAGAGTTGTAGTGTCCGTGCCAGTCTTTCAGTGTTCCTTGTTCAACGAGAGGCCCGAGACACACGCAACAGGGACTTTCCTGACGAGTTTCCGTGCCCTTGGCTTCCGCAATGCACCCAATAGTCATCAATTAAATTTCTGACAGGCAAGCCTTAACTTAAACACACACACACAGATACGTCAAGACAGTGTTCAACAGACTGTTCTTCATGGGGTTTGATAACCTGAAACCAAAAAAGAAAAGTGTCTCATCATTTACTCATCATTACTTTTGTTGAAGACTGTAACGAGCAAGGTGGGACGAGCGCCGTGAGGGTGTCAGCTGTGCGTTGCACCGGTCTTGCATCTCTCCCGGAGGAGATCGGACACATAAAAGGGCGAGCGACAGAGTGTATGATGGGAGAGGACCAGGCCTGGATTTTATGTTATGTTTTATTATGTTTGTATGGCCTGCAGTCGACCGTGAGGGAGCTGCCGGCATTTTACTTTCGTTTTGTTGCTTGTTTATTGTATTAAAAGTTGTTAACTTCACTGCTTCCCGCCTCCTTCTTCCCATTCCTTGGAATTTTGCTACAAAGACAAACAGTTTTGGCATACCAATAGTCCCCGAGAACTGTTTGATTGCAAACACTCCAAATATCTACTTGTGTGTTCAGCAGAACAATGACATTTGTGCAGGCATGAGGGTGAGTAAATGATGAAAGAATAAAACATTTTGGATGAAGTTTCACTTTAAGATTTGTCAAAACATGTAGACTTTAAAGATACAGTCCTTATGTATATAAAAATGGTGCAATGTACAGAGCATATTGTATTACAGCTCATATCAAACAAGCCTTTTTTCCTCATAAATCACTTCCTGTCTCGTGGCACAGACCTAAAAAGAATGAAACAATTGCACCGCATAATGGTAGTTGCAGTTACTACATATACCATAAATTGCTCTAAACAATTATAATACAAATCCGTAGAGGCGACAGCCCTCATTATCCATCGGATTAGAGGGCAAAAGTGATCCAAACCCTTCCTAAATAACATCCAACGTTTCATCAGCGGATACATCTCTACTCATAAGGCTACAAATTTATCATTATTGAGAAAATACGAAGGATGAATTACCCAACGTGCGTGAGCCTCGCAGTGCCTGACCTGAGATCAGTCCCAGATGAAAATAACTGAGGGCTCAGGAATTCATTTTCATATAGCAAATGGCCATCATAATCTGTAGTGCCTCTGAACAGACGTCTACACATTTGAGTGTCCTGGAATGAGAATATGTACTATGTAGAAAACATCTAACAAAAGGCAATGTTACGAACAGATTTAAGCCATCAGCCTCCATTCTGAAGTGATGCCGGAGTCATTGTCACGAGGCACTGTGAATGAGAAACTGATTTGGGAATAGCAGGAATAATCACAGTGGGGCCGGTAATGTAGCTACGGATATGGGTCATGATAAGGTTGACCCTTGCTTTATCTATTTGAACTCACCTTTGATTCCATCATTTCTTACATATACACACATGTACGCACACTTTCCTGTCAAGACTGATCCCTTTTAAGGGGAAGGTGCTTTTAAATGATTTAGCACAATGATCCGGAGACATTCCAGGCAATTTCATACACCAGTGATATTCAAAATGATGCTCCTAGGAAATGTCTGGGCATATGCTACCCCCACCGATCACACAAGCACGCAAGCAATCACAATTGTGACATTGGTGCGAGATATAAAAAATAATGCAGGGGATTATGCCCCGATACTAGGCCTTATTTACTCATAGATGTATTAGGAAAAACACCTGCCTCCTGCTCCAATAGGATAAAGAGATTAATTTTACGGAGACTTAATACATACAGATGGTCAGACAGGAAAAATTAGAAAAATCTGAAATATGAATACATTCGTTTTGTATAATATGAAATATTATATAATTATACAATAGATTCATCTATTGCAGAGATTATAGCTTGATGCATTGCTGTACTTAACAAGGAGACAAAGTTCATTTCTTTATAGGCCAAATGTTGCTGGCAAGATCCCTAGAATATTATATAAATTAAACTTAAGCCGCCATCTCTGTTTGCATATTAATGGCAGCCGGTGCAGGTCTGCTTTTGATTCATACGCTCTCAGAACCTTCGGCAGCTGGCACAATGCTCTGCATCTAACAATTGACAGCACAGAGCACGGCATGTATTTATTTAACAGCGAAGAACCTATAATACTGAACTCACAATCTACAATTTTTATAATCCAAGCCTTTACTTCTAAAAGATTACAGTTGAAGAATTGATCTTCTGTCATTTTACTGATCTTAATCTAAGATGTTACTGTGGCACAGATGTGATCTACTAACACCACTCAAAGTGCAATGCCTTTTTTATAACACTGACTAAAACGATTTATTGACACCCCGTTTCACTAAAGCAAATATAGCATCAGTAGAAAGTGCAGGACTGCTTCAGGCAAGTACAAATAGTCTCTTGTCAAGCTAAAATTATCCTAAAGGTTCTTAAAGACTTAAAGGTGAAGTTAACCCAAAAATGAAAATTCTCTCATCATTATCTTACCCTCTTGGCATTTCAAACCTGTATGACTTTCATTCTTCCACAGAACACAAAAGAAGATATATCGAAGAAAGTTAGTAACCGAACAGCTGCGGCACACATTAACTTCTAATGTACATTTAAAATGTAGTTTTCTGATCGTTGTTTTTTCTATCTCAGTAATTATCAAAATTAGGGATGCACGATGAATTATCGGCCATGTCCGTATCGGCTGATAAATGCTCATTTTTAATCATTTCCTATGATTGTGCTTCAGCTGCACGTTGCTCATATAGGATAAATTTCCCGCCAAAACTACATCTACATAACGGAGCTGTACACATCACGCGCACTCAGGGAAATTTATGTTGACTATATTTAGCAGATATCTTCTAATATCTTCATATTGCGCCAAACGCACTTCATTTGAACCCTTACCACTCCGTAAATGCTGTTTCTCCTGCCAAAGACGTGTCGCATATAAAGACCTGCAGACACCAAGAGGAGGTAAATAACTGGACACTTTTAATGTAATGCTTAAGTAAACGAAATGCAGCAGTAATAAAGTATTTTTAGCTGTCAGTCAGTTTACTGTTTGCTATATAGGTTTGTGACATTATAAACCATAACGTCTTGTATCTACTTTTATCATTAATGATATAAATAATATCAATAGCATTAATAATCAGCATGTTAAGAGCATTTCATAATGAATCATGTTTTAATCTGATATTATTTATAATCAGTTCTAGTACGAATGGCATGGAAAGACTACTTGTTAGTAACTTCGTAATTACTTCGGCTCATGATAAATAAATTTCTGTTGTCACATTTTGTTGTCAGTAGTTTTATAAAATATTAAAATAGGCCACTAGGACTTCACTTTGGCACCATAGCCTTGAAACTGTGGGTATCAGAATATAAAATAAATGGCCTGATAAACCATTAGATGTTCAATTTTTATATATATTTGACTGGGCTCAATTGATAAAATATTATTTATTTAAAAAAGTATTGTCTGGACCTTTGTCACGAAGAAAATATAGAGACTGCACATAACTCCACAATTCAGTACTACATATTTCTGAGTCTTTGTAATGTGCTTCAGTAATACATTTCTAACATCTATCATGTGTTTAGAAACAATTCACAGAATTCTCTTTACCCGGACTTTAAGAGTAACTCCTAACTATGACAAAACTCAACTAACTGGACACATCTATGTTAACTCAACAGATTATTAGGTTGAACTTTTTTTGAAGTTAATAACATATGCTCAGAGTTAAAATACAGTGCAGTACTATATTTTTGTCATGATCATTCACTTACTGCTATTAGCAAAACATTGTTGATGCAGGTACAGTATGTAGAAACAGTGCTTATGAATGTTTAAATTGTAGGAACAAAGCATATTGTATGAATCCGACTACTGTCTAAATGCTTTCTGTCTTGATACCTGTTAGACATGTGGGTATTAAGAAAAAAATTCTGGGTTGCTCCGGAAGAACATATACTGTTTAATTTGTTTATTAAATGAAAATATACCAAACAAATTTGATGGTTAAAGAATAGTTAACTATTGTAAGGCTTGGTCCTTGATTTTCAAGAGGAGAAAAGGAGCACTTATGGTTACCTTGTTTTCTGCAGTGAATGTTTTCAAATAAAAGCCCTTTCACACTATTTTCCTTTTGTTTCAGTCTTAGGGAATTTTCTTATTTAGATACTGTATATAGACCAATATATATAAATATTTTCATTATCGGCAAAAATTTACATATCGGTGCATCCCTAATCAAAACAATTACAGATCCTTAAAAAAATTTAAATCTTTGAAAGGTCAAATAAAATATTGATTTTCTACATAAATCTATCAAAAAAGTCAGTTGGATAAAATAAACTTGTTTTCTTTTTTTAATTACTTTTATTTATTCCCACAAGCTTTACTTCTTACAGAATTGTCTATAAAGACAATGTTAAAAGTACAGAAAACAAAAACATACAGAGTAAGAAAATGTCAGAAAAATCAGAAAAGTCTCCTGGAAGTTACACTCTGAAAAGTGATCCAGTAATCTCGATTTGTGTCTCTTTCCTCCAACACCCCATGGGCCTCCACTTCCTGACAAAGGTCCTTCTCAATATCCTGAACCGAGAATGTGAGGGTTGAGAAAGGTACAGTAAGTGAAGAAGACAGAGGGCGAGTGAGAAGAAAAGGAGAGGCATTGCGTGCCAGGTAGTGCTTAAAAAAGGAGGCCATTTAGGCTGAGGTTAGATCACAGGCAACAGGAATGAGGGGAGGCAAGAAGCCTGCTAGACGTCGAATAATCAACATCTTTACTTCCTAAACACATGCACACATCTCAACAGAGGTGCTAGTTTTATGCAGCAGACACAGACGCCACACTGCTGTTCTCCGTCCACACATTAATAAGAAAGACATAGCGTGACAGACTCTGGTCTGTAACATTAAAGTCTCCAAATTACAGCCTCCAGCCTGGATATGACCCGCTCTGCCTACATCTGTAAGGTCTCATAAACAACATCCAACGAGAACTTTGTCCAGTCTTATTAAAAATATACCTAATAATGTCATAAGCAGGGAACTTTTAGGAAAACCAAAATGAATTGAGATTGGCCGTGGGTTGCTGCATTTGTTCTTTTCAATAACTTCTGACTTGCCAACTAGATCTACATGTTACAGTAGAACATTTACTTTGCTCATAAATTATATAATCTACATGTTGCAGATATTCTTAGATTGTTTTTTTGTTTCTTTAACTTGATCAAGAACTATTTTCACTAATCGTCTGTGTAGCACACAATGAATAAGGCAAACTAATCTTTCCCACTGAGTCGGTTGTGTACAGGTATATTTCATATTTTTCCCGTGAGTAAAGCTGAGTAGGACAACTTGGAAAATAGTAAATGCAATAGAACTGAATGCTGACAAGGACATGAAATCTGCCTTGGAATGTATGATGCGGAAAAAAGAGTCAACAGTTGCTACACACTTAGGGACAAATATAAAGAAAATAACAAAAAACAATCAAATGTGAACTCCTTTGAGTTCTGAAAATATGCTATTTTATGTAACACCATCTGTGTTGCAGATACAAATCACATCCAATGAAATCCGGCTCTTACGACTACGAAGCCAAAGCTGATTAACTGTGCTTACCTGAGTATATTACAACAATCAAGGACAGAAGGACTAAGCATAAGTAGGGCATATTAATCTATGCAAGAAAAACTGGCAGCAAACTCATCTATTCTCATTCTCAAACACACACAAAATAGACAGTTGCATTGACTACACTAATTTCCTGGCATGCATGTATTCCTACAATAATTTAGCACAATCAGCAAGAACCTGGTAAGAAAAACTGCACACCTTCACTTTGCCATGCTGTAAGAATTCCTTAACATCCGCGCACACAGCTGCCACAGAAAGGACGTGATTTCTGAAAGAGACAAGAGAAAGAAACAGACCAACACAACTCTGGATGAATGTATGGAAGTATGTTAACACATCACATTTTAAATAATTGTCTTAACATCAAACGCATGTTCAGTACAATAGTTTATACATTTTAGAGGCTAATTTGTATTTTTATTGACAGATATCAACATATTAAAAAGTAGGACTGCACGAAAGCCCTATTTATCGAAATGATCAAAATATCAATACCAAAATATTGCATATGTGCATATAGCAAATGTCTGCCATAACATTGTTCATTGTGTTTTATGTACTATAATATTAAAATGTTTCGTAATGTTTTGAAATCATGTTTCCGAAGTCAGCAGTGATGCAGATTCTTTTCCAGAAACAATGTGAAAAATGTAGGCGTGGATTAACGCACAGGCTTGCTTAGGCTGCAGCCTAGGGGCCCCACTTGTATAGGGGCCTCTGATTGGCCGGATGTTTTTTATTTTAAATTAACTTCAGCCCAAACAAAAATAGGCCCTCATTGGCCCATAAGAAATATAACAAAAAATAAACCGGTGATTGGGTAGATGTGACATTTGGGTCACATCTTTCCAATCAGCAGCTGGTGAAATCATGTCAATCATTTTCATTTACATCACTGCTACTGCTAGACGGCATAGCGGCAAAATGTCTGAAAGAAAGTACAATAGTGGAGCACAAAAACGGAAATAACCAAATTTAAAAGAACAACGTGACAAAGATAGCAGCAGTAGGACTGGCGATTATGGTTGCTGAATAAAGACATCTCCTCTCGCGAAAAGTGTGAATGTTCCGATGGTTCTCCCTCACGGTCAGTCGCGTTGTTTACGGGGAATTGTGAGTATTTTGGAGGCATTAGGAAGACTCTAGTAATTTTCGGGAAAATTAAGGGAGTGGTTGGATGTCTATGAATAGGCCTATGCACTTATCAGACCTCTGTGGAAGATGAAGTTGAATAACTATTTACATGATTTAACATTCTATCGATTTGTGCATTTGGTTAAATAGATACTTACCATATAAGGAAATATATAAACAAATTTCTCATATGACAAGAATCACTGTGATTATAATAATTTTTTTAAAAATCATTTTAACCATTATACCATTACATTATAAGTTTATATTGACTAAAACGAGAAGACAATTTATAGACAGACATTGAGTCGGATAAACTGGACTAAACAAAAACAGGACAAGGATGACAAAATAAGATAAAAACGAAACAGTGTATTCATCGTGAGACTAAAACTAAGACTAAAATAAAAAATAGCGGAAAAAATTTACACTATTCTGCGGTAGAAAAAATTGCAGCGGGATCATTAGCTGTTGCAGCAGTTAGCTCATTATGCCATCGGTAATATTTCAGGGACATATCCCACAATGATACACATATTATGCAGGTTGTTTTTTAATTCTGGCTTTGTTTTATACACAGTTTATCTAATGCACAGTGGTTTGTGTCTCAGTAAAGATCCACCAAGGCGTTTTTAGGGGCTGTTAATATTTGGAGTGTTCTTGTATAAAACTGGAGCTTGAGCTCTCCTGGTGTTTGTAGTTGTTGCTGAGCAACCAGGAATGAAGAGGAAACACGGCAATATTTGCCGTCACAATGTGTGTGTATCCGAGTGCGATTTTTCCCAATGCCCCTCGCAGCGTTGGTTCGGTGTCTTATGTGGCGGTCAAACTTGAATTTGCGTATGCAAAATTCCTTCGGACAGTGCTGCGAAAATCGGTGGGACAGTCACTACAGTTGATCAAGTACATAAACGCACAATCGCATAAAATTACACATTTCACTGTTCAAACTTTAAAATCCGCTCCTGCTTCTATTGCAACCGCAATAGACCAAGCCGCTTCACTTTTTAGTTGGTCTTTGTAATCTTAAAGTTGTGTTGTACAAGACGGGATGATGCGACACAATGCTACAATGAGCGACTCCTCCATTTTACATTTTTTGGTTCCAAGAGGTCATGCTATGACATTTTGATCTTCTATTGGTCTCCCGCACTCATGTGACGCGAATTCGCAGGTCAGAGTTCACCAAACTTAAATTTTGCTACGCAGCGAAATATTTCCGCACGGGCATGCGCTTCAGATCTGTCGGAATCGCAGCCATATGAATGGAAGTCTATAGAGGGAAAATTCAAGTGTGACCGCGGCTTTAGCTTGATTCTATCGAACCTGGTGGGTTTGCATTCATCTTACATCATCACGAAGGTGCATGACACATGATAGTAAACAGAACATGGGTCAATATATTGTGCTTTTTACTCACTTGATGCGCAGAGTAGGGGTGGGCGATCTAGAAAAAAAATTCAAATCACGATTTTTTCCAGATAGATCACGATTCACGATTTTATCGCGGTTCTTCTTCAAGTTGGTTTTAAGACTATTTTGCAAATTAAAGGGGCTTCAATACAGCCAAACTAAGTCCCCATATAAAAATATACTCTTTACCATTTATATTTTGAAGAATATTTTAATCAAGTTAATATTTAATGCAAGTGCAAGACCATAAATCAGCTGTTAGCAAAAAACTTTACATTTTGAATTTTGTTTTTCATCTTGTTGCGGCACTCGGAGTAAAGCTGTGGAATGGAAGTGGAGGATAAATATTTTTGGCTGGGTATTTCGTAACGTGGATCTACGACTTTGAGCAGTTTTTTAAAGCCCTCATTTTCCACAGTCTTTATGGGAATCATGTCTTTGGCCAGGTAAAATGCGACCGCGTCAGTGACATCTTTCCAGCGCTTGTTCATTCTGTCATACGGATACGGAGTTCCTTTCTCAAATGGTTCTTTCGCTAAAGTTGTTGTTTAAGCCTTTTAGTTTCCGTATGCTTGGTTGTACCTGATTTACTCGCGTGGGATTCCTTTATAATTTGACTGTCGGCATACTCTTTCAGTCCCTTTTATTTTGAGGTGGTTAAAATGGTTCGTTGTGTTGCCTTACGACGCTCGAATCTTATCATTGCCACATTTGCAAATAACTGTTGTTTGGGCCGTGTCAGTTGGGGAAAACCCAAACCATTTCATTATTACTGATGGAGAACTTTTTTTAGGGACCAAGTCCTCCGTGTTTCCCTCCATCTTCACTGACCGCGTCACTTAATCTTACTGAATTCACAAGCAACGTATACGAGCTTGTTAACATGGCGCAATCTATCGCAAGTATGTTGACGAATTCTATAGAACAGCACTATATAGGACGATTTAACGATTTTCCCGAAAAAGTGGATCGTGCAGTCATTTTAATCGTTCGCGATCTAATATCGTCATATCGCACACCCCTAGCGCAGAGTAAACAACACTTTTTACAAGTATGTATGCTTACAGAGCTTTCTGCTGCCTGTATTTATAAGGACTATTTTTAAATCTGGAAACATCATATTGTCATTCATTTACCGCTCTGATTCCACTCGCAACACCCAAATCAATGCAGGCTCACTCTTGCTCAATCTAAATTACCAACGCTATCATCTCTTACATGTGTTTTATTGAAGTAAATGTAGATTGTAATCGCATACGTAGGGTTCGTTACCCTGGTGCGCACCTGATTTTGCGTGACAGCTTTTACATTACTTATTTTTACATTTAACATCTTTTTTACTTTTACAGCTTTTAATTGTGTGGTTGGTCGAAAAAAATTGTTTTTACAACCTTAAAGCATTTATGTTTCAAATATTGAATTTTTCTTCAATATTGTGCAGCTGCCCTATTAAAGAGGCACCTTTTTCTGTGAGCCTGAGAATCAAATCCTAAAAATATGTGAATATTTAAAAATAACTAAAAGCAATTCAAGGTAGCCATGAATATTTCATCCGAATGTTCACACAGTTCTTGATATCCCTTAGAGAAATTTGTAGGAGGCTTGAGAAAACATCAATATTTTAAACTGGGAAAGGGTAAACAGATTTAGAAAAGAAGCCTGAAGGGTGAGTTGCGTTTTCTTCTGTAAACTCATCTATGCCACTGTCTGCACCAACAGCAAATGGGACTTTGAATATGTCTACGTTAGTTGAGGTACCATTGCCTACTAATCTAAATGTCAGTCACAGTCTGGTTGCTCTGTGAGGCATATGTGTATGTATGTGTTCCGGGCAAATGCGCACACAGCAAAAGGCAAAGCAATCCCCAACTTGTTTCCAACGCTCGCCTGCTGAGCGAGCTCACGACGGTAAAGAATTCAGAAACGCTTGTCCTATAAACTAAAGACACAAATCATTTACATGCTCGTCTCATCAAAGGCAGCTCCGCTCATATCCGCCGAGATTTTCCGCCGATCAGAGTGCTCCGGTTGCATCTCCAAGCGCAACGGGCTAACCTTTGCGACTGCCAAGAAATGTGATTAATTTTTTAAATACAGCTGTTGACCTATTATTGAGTCAGAGAGATGCCACATGAGACACTCTTCACATCCACTTCATCATTATGGAACGACTTATTCCATCAGTGTTTACAAGCTCGCGCCCAAAAAAGAAACAAACACGCTGAAAATGCGATAAAAAAATATTCACAAATGCAGTTCTGGGCCGTTTTGCTGAGCAAAATGTCAATCAAACCAAAACCCTTAGAAGCATCGACACCCTGCCAGGCCTACAGGATTTGTTTTTCATGGAAAAATATTTACAACAATAGCAAAGTGTTTAAGTTTCTAGTTAATAGACATATTAATAAACTATGATGGAGAAAACGGCTTAATGATCATCCATCCATCCATCTTCTTCCGCTTCATCCTGGACCGGGTCGCGGAGGCGGCAGTCTAAGCAGGGATGCCCAGACTTCCCTCTCCCTAGACACTTTCTCCAGCTCTTCCGGGGGGACACCGAGGCGTTCCCTAGGCCGTGTCCTAGGTCTTCCCCGGGGTCTCCTTCCGGTGGGACATGCCCGTAACACCTTCCCGGGAAGGCGTCCAGGGGGCATCCGGAAAAGATGCCCGAGCCACCTCAGCTGGCCCCTCTCGATGTGGAGGAGCAGCGGCTCTACTCTGAGCTCCTCCCGAGTGACCGTGCTTCTCACCCTATCTCTAAGGGATCGCCCAGCCACCCTGCGGAGAAAGTTCATTTCGGCCGCCTGTATCCGGGATCTTGTCCTTTCGGTCATGACCCACAGCTCATGACCATAGGTGAGAGTAGGAACGTAGGTTGACCGGTAAATCGAGAGTTGCCTTGCGGCAAAGCTCCTTCTTCACCACGTCTGCCAGTCCAAAGGCACTGTCCCCGACCGCCACGCGGTGCTGCAGAGGCATGTCAGCCAAGACAGCCCCACAGCATCCAGAGACTTGAGATACTCAGGGCGGATCTCATCCACCCCCGGTGCCCTGTCACCGATGAGTTTCTTGACTACCTCGGTGACTTCAGCCCGGGTGATGGACGAGTCCGCCTCCGAGCCCTCAGTCTCTGCTTCCTCAATGGAAGACGTGACGACGGGATTGAGGAGATCCTCGAAGTATTCCTTCCACAGCCCGATGATATCCCCGGTCGAGGTCAACAGCTGCCCCCCTCCAATGTAAACAGCGTTGGTAGGGCACTGCTTCCCTCTCCTGAGGTGCCGGATGGTTTGCCAGAATCTCTTCAAGGCCGACCAATAGTCCTTCTCCATGGCCTCACCGAACTCCTTCCAGGCCCGAGTTTTTGCCTCGTCAACCACCCGGGCTGCAGTCCGCTTGGCCTGTCGGTACCCGTCAGCTGCCTCGGGAGTCCCACAAGCCAGCCAGGCCCGATAGGACTCCTTCTTCAGCTTGACGGCGTCCCTTACTTCCGGTGTCCATCACCGGGTTCGGGGATTGCCGCCTCGACATGCACCGGAGACCTTACGGCCACAGCTTAATGATCAATAATGGATAATATTCCCATCACTGTAATATGTGTCATGTAACGGCAATAGCCTATTTCACAGACCTATTTCACCAACTTAACTAATAGTAGGCTAGCTAATATGTAAGTCATCCTGTTAATTCATTCAGCAATATCAAGAGTAATATTCAGACAACATTATTCATCATACGGTCATCTAAAACTGTCATCGAAACTAGGGATGATGAGATGTTCTCTTAAAGGGCCGCTAATCCAGGTGTTTTCTGCAATTTAGAAATAGTCAGTGGGACGAAAGCCCTATATAGGACATACGAGAAAACACTGAACTCACCGAGAAAGACACTGCTTTAACTTTCCTTCGTTGTAATGAATAAGCGTTTACAGAAATGATGTCGGTCACAAGTCTTCTGAACCGATTGGAGCGATGCGTTTTACCACTAACGTTCCGACATAACACCTATTTTTGGAATACGTCTCACGATTTAAAAACTATGTGTAATACTTCTTTCGGAGATGAAGCTTGTTTGCGAATAGCTGGTACTGATCCACTCTTGAGAATATATTTTTTTGCCAAACCCTTGCTATACTGACGGGCCACTGGTCAAGTCTTTCTAGACCGGATATACGGACCGGTGAATGTTGATTTGTTGATCCGAAAAAAGTAAATTCTTCCCGAGGTCGCAGCGGGGCGAACACGGGCTCATGGGAAAGATCTCCCCCCTGCCACCTTTTATGTTCCATTTTACATCCAACAACAGCACACACTTGTTGTTTCTTAGACATTTTTTTCGCTGGCTAGTGGCTACATCTGCTCTTGGCTGACAGCGTGTCTCTGGCTGAAGCTGGACCTAACCTAAAGCACTCATAAGGCAGAGTCTGTACGCAGTCATGGGCAGGTGTAAACAATGTGACATCAGATTGATATGGGATCACCAACATCCTGTTTTGTGTCACTGTTGTGGTTTCAAAAAGAAGAATAGATGGATTTGTATGATTAAAGGCTGTTTCTGCACACTTGCTGGCAACTCAATTTCTGGTAGATAAACATTTAAAAGTGCATTTTCTGGGATAGCGGCACTTTGTAAAAAGCGGTTCTGAGTAAATGCAAATCATGTCCATTCGGTAAGGGTTTTGAGAGAACAGCTCTAAAATTCACTTTGTAGGTCAGACATGTACACTTGCCCTTTATCGAAAAATGTATTCACTTTGTTGTGAGCACATTTTTACATCCAAATTGGAACAGGACCACAAAAGCCCAGTGTAGCAGGGACAGGTCACAGCTCGGTGGCACACAAGAACACAGTCAGAACATGTCCCAAATGGACTCATGAGTTGACAGAGCTTCTGCCATGACCCAAATGAATCCCCAACACCCTAAAGCCCTCTCCAGAACCAACTGGGCCTGGTGACTGGCCTGATTCAACCAGATGGGAGTTCTGGAGTCAAGAATCAGACTGCTGGTTCAAGAAGAGAATCAAGGGCCAGCTGGACGTGAGCGAAAGTGAACGAGGACCGTCGCAAGCCTCATGTAGCATTCCCCTTACACTAGCGACAACATGGAGAATGTGTAAGTGTGTGTGTGTGTGTGGAAAAGGGAAACATGGTCTTTGAACCGACACAGAGATTGGCCCAGATGAACTAACTAGAGAGAAATGCCAGATAAAGTAAAATATGATGTTTACACTTTGTCAAAGGCTTTTTTGAGTCCTACAGAGTCATCTTATTAATGCAGCCTATTTAGTTTCAATCTCTGCCAGGGATGCTGATTAAATGTTTTATGAACCAACAGATGATTCGGTTTGCATTTGCATTCTGGTGGAGAATGTGCATGTTAGGGGGTTGAGAGAAATAGAAAAGGAGAGAGCACGCTCTAAGAAAAGGATGTCTGCAGTCAACACATGCAGAACAAAAGAAACAATTTGCATACAAATCAAAGTTTATCATCTCAGTCCCCCTATGCCTGTTGTGCATTCATACGCACAAATGCCTCCAAAGCTTTGAATGAACAGGACACCGCATACTTACTGTTCTATTCGCTGACTGATATAGGCCAAAGCAGCGCTTTCATCACATAAAAGGAGAAAGCTAGCGAGAGGTAGCCAGGCAGAAAGGGGGAAAGAGAATACAGAGAGGCAGAGAATCATTCCAAGGTTCAGTGAGAAAATGTTTCCTTTTTTGGTCCTGGTCATGAAATGAGTCTTGTCTATGGAGAAGTTTAACATTTATGCATCGCAGCCAAATAAACATTAAACTACTATTTAATCTCCAAACATTAGATTAACTATTCTCAAGAATAGAAGAGCTGAGTGGTGGGATAGGATATGCAGTAGAAATCCTTTTTGAGAACTTTCAGCCTCCTCGATTTCAATGCTAAGTCCTCAAGCTTTCTCCAATAAAGAGCCCACATCAATATACTGTCGACTTTAATCCCTCCACTGGAGTAAAAAGAGATGTCAAGAGGAGTTAGAGGAAATCAAGGGACGAACTGCAGGCCTGCTGAAGCTCAATATACCCCACTGAGAACACATCAAAGCATGCAAGTATATACGTCTGCCACCAGAGGGCACACTTTCTAAGATTTCAAGTGCACAGATACTAATAATGACTTTTGCGCCTAAAGGATATTATGTATCCTGTAACAACACCAAAACACAAGCAGTATCATCAAAATCTCAAAAAAAACATTACAGATAAAAAAATTGAGCAAGGTGAAACATTTTGTGAAATTGATGCAAAGGTTTGTCCGATTACCATATTTTTGTGGGTCAAACCTGCTTAACCTCCTACCCAAGAAAAGTGTAAAAAGAGAGCTATTTAAATGTGTCCGATGTCCAAGAGGTTATACAAATCCAGAAAATGTTTTTAGATTATTTATTTAGATTATTCAGGCTTGTTTCTGTTTCTGCCAAAACGTTAAGCCTCCTTGAGGTTGTGAACCTCTCAATGTTAAACTTTATTACTTTATTTAACAGCGTTACAACAGGACCGTATACATAATATTAACAAAATTAAAAAATCACTGGGACAATGGTTTGAAAGAAGACAGAGCTTTTTGATCGTTTTCAAAATGTATTTTCACGAACAAGCCACCAGAGGGAGAGCTTTACTTGACACACTGGACCTTGAGCAAATCTGCCTGTTGAAAACACGTGAAAAGAGTTCATTTGCAAAAACAGATAACAAATACATCAGATAATGTTCAAAATTTAAGTTTTTTTATTTAAATTCATTTTAATCAAACTGTAGTTGGGTTGTTTTGATTAAGTAACAATAACTCATAAAGTAAAGCTTACTAAGACATTAAAACATGATAAAAAATAATAACATGATTTTTTTAAACATTTTTATAATTGGTGTTTATTTGTTTTTTGCAACAAAACTCGTCTTATACACTGTTGTCTTATCCGACAGCTATTTAAAAAAATAAAAATAAAATAGATTAGAACTTGTCATTGTGCAAGTGTTGTGTTGCACTTCCTTGGTGCATAACGAAAATGAGACTTGTGACTTGTCCCGAAGCTTTTGTCGTAGGTCCAAAGATGAGGGCTCAAAACGTCCGGCCAATATGGGAATGTTGTGCTATGACTTTTATAAGCGATCAGGCGGGAGGTCTTCAATAGGGGGGCAAAAAAACGTCCCATTGACTTAACATGGCCTCCAACTTTAACGGGTTGTAGTTCCGAGCGAGTTCAAACAACCAATCAGTCTTTCAAGATCATCATGACGCAATGAAGCCACACCCGTAGCAACCATTTTCACAACCTAGCAACAGGTCCCATAGACTCCAAATATAAAAGACCCAGGTGGATCATCTGCAGCACATTGTCGTAGTGACAAGGGGATTGGCTGAATTGACTTGAGTAATCATCCAAGAAGCTTCATTACATTACAAGCAACCAAGCAGGTAAGCCTAGCAACCATTTAGAAATACCTATATCTTTGCATCAGAACATTGTAGAGACATGGGGATTGGTTTGTTTTACTTGTGGCTTGAAGCATCATCAATTGGCATCTGCCATGCCACGGCCCTGGAAACCAAACAGGTTAGCCTAGCAACCTTTTAGCAATACCTATATCTAAGCATCACAACATCGTAGAGACATGGGGATTGGTTTGTTTCACTCATAGCCTAGAGTATGTTTACTGGCAGATGCTAAGCCACGCCCCTAGCAACCAAACAGGTTAGCCTAGCAACCGTTTAGCAACACCTATATCTAAGCATCAGACCATTGCCATGGCGATTGGATAAACTCTTTCTTGCCTTCATGTGTCATCACCCTAGTGAGTGCCCAGTTCCGTGGTTTGCCACGAAGCACCAATTCTCTTCAGAAAATGTATATTTCTAGTTTGTTTAGGTTATGTTTACAAAAAAACATTCAACGAGCGTGTATATACAAGTTGGTTATATAATGAGGGTAAAATGTCCAAAAGTAACTGTTACGCACATTAACAACGTTTTCGACCCCGGATATAAGGCAAATCATCTTATCCACCCACTAGGCCTTGATTGGGGTTGTTTTCTTACAGCACATAAATAGGCCCTGCATAAATACTAAGTTATATTTTAACTACCTTCACCAAAAATAGTTAAAATACAAATTCCATATAGAATGCGCATTTGGATTAAACTGTTTAACGTTACCGTTGAAGCCTACGGCGAGTTTCAGAGCACAACATGTCAACAACAACATGGAATCACCCAAAAAACCTTTTCAATCCTAAAACAAACTAACATCCTTGTATAATAAATATGAATCATAGTTCTGTGTGTGCCATCACGGTTGTGTTTTATCGTGCCGTATGCGCAATACTTGTGACGACTTTGTTGTGTTTGTTTGGTGTGTTCTGTCGTGTTCTATGTTGGGAGCTATTCACCAAAACAACATTATTGTAAGAACAACCTTACTTGGCCGTACGTAAACTTCTTCAAACGTCCAGTATCAGCATATCTCCCTCTATCTCTTTCTCTGTATGTATGTATGTCTGTCTGTGATACGCGCACAAAACTCTCCGCTCGCTCCCGCTGTCGCGTCTCCGATTTCACTTTTTACTGAATTCTTGGATCTGGAGGCTGCGCAGTTTCAAGCATCAGAAAAGTGCGTGTGCATGCAGAACATACAGCAACACAGAGCACTGGAGCAGGATGTGTCGCTGAGGAACAGAAAGAACATTTGCAGTGCAGTCGGAGAAACACATCGTAAAGGCCTGTTTAACTTACCATCTTATTTTTAAAACAGGCACTTCTCAACGGGACCAAAATGGTGTGCTGTAAGTTTCTCAGCTGCAGGCATGTTGTTCTTAAAGTTTTCCTCGTGCAATTTTTTGTTTCCCTGCAAACTTTTGCTGCGCCCTCACCCATCATAAGGTTCCCAGGCGATGATACTTCTCGCACAGACCAAGAAGTGGCATTGGTGAGTGCGCATTAACTTGAAATACTAAAGTCGTCTCCTTATCAGAATTATTGTTTATGTGGCTGATGAATATTAAACATTTAGTGTGTTTTTGTTTGTTTGTTTTGATATTTCTTCCCAACACAATTTTTATGGGCCAAAGTATTTGTTCAGTGTTTTCACTTTTTAATTGATGCACTGTTTGAACCTCTAAACCACAAGATCATAATGTGATGATTTTAGGGAAGTGTGGAATGTGGTGATCATTTCCAGTTAGGTTGCCTTTCTCTTTTTATCGTATTTCTCTGCACCTTTTCTCTTCCACAGCACTATTTGAACAAGTTCTATGGCTGCCCAGAAGACAGGTGTAATCTGATGGTGTTGAAAGACACGCTAAAGAAGATGCAAAAGTTTTTTGCTCTACCAGAAACTGGGGAGATTGACCAGGAGACAGTAGATATCATGAAGAAGCCACGATGTGGAGTTCCTGATGTGGCCAATTACAATTTCTTTCACAGGAAACCCAAGTGGGGGCAGAAGAACGTCACATACAGGTGTGTGGTTACTCCCAAGTTGTGGCATTGTTTGTCAGACATACCTTTTTGACGGCCCATCTAGAGCATGCTGCTGGCTACATTAATTCCATTCTCAGACTGGACATATATATTTTTTTAATGTTTTAGAGGTAATGCTCAATTAGTTGCTTTGGATAAAAGTGCCTTCCAAATCTGTTAAATCCTTTAAAGCTATTGTTTTACGTTACAGAAAGGAACACTTTGTGTATTCCAAGTCAGTAATCTTATTAAAAACAGAGAGCAAAAACAAGATTCATTTTCAAATGTTCCTAGCGGGACGCTCCCCCCCAAAAATATGGAGGTGGAACTTCAAAGGGAACAAAACTGATTAGAGGTTATAAAATGACTGTAGTATCCTGACTGATTTGTTTACTGCAAAGTAAAACTAAACAAGTGTGTTAATTGGTCCACGGGTTATAGAATACTGTATTGTGTTGTATGCTTTAAATATTTATAATAAAATGTTGTAAAAAAGTAAGGACAAACTTGGGAGCTCGAGAAGATTTTCTGGTCTACATGCCCTGGCAGTATTTCCGTTGAGTCATGACCACAAGTATGTTATTTTAAACCGGTAGCCAGTTTTCAGACTGAGTATGCAGATTTATGGAAAAAAATGGCTCAACCTCTGCTTTGCTGCCAACATCAGCTTCGCTCATCTAGAATTCTTGCATAATCACTGAAAACATATAATTTAATATAGACAGTTGAACATAGTACGAACAGCTCTTAGAGATTAACATTCTTGGTTTTACTCAAAACAGATTACATTGAAGTCACCTTCTTGGAGAAAACTACTGGAAATCAGTAAGCTAGGCAACGCACAATAATAGTTAATAACTGTAAAATAAAATATGTACAAAAGCTGAATATATAAGCTAAACTTTGCTTTTAGATGTGCCCCTACGCATGGATGTTACATAACATTATTACGATTTGATCAGGATAAATCAAGAGTTTTTTTGTGTTTTGTGTGCGATACAGATCAGGTGGTCAGTAAACGGCTTGTGTGGTTGGCTTAGACTACTCATGACCCAGGACTCTTGTTAAGTATGTGCCTTGTATCCAGCCTTGCAAAAATATACCTTGGTGAGGGTAAACGGCATACGGCATTTTACATTTTGCTTAACTTCTCAATAAATTAACATCAAAGTAAAGGTGCCTACATTGCTACACTAATGTCCAACTGCTGTAGTGTAGTGCACTTTTGGTTATTTGTTTAGGTTTGCATGGATCTACTAGGATTGATTGTTTCCTGAAATAAACCTTCTTATGGCATGATGTCTGAAAGGATTCAGCTATGTTCCAGTTGGTTTTGGGATGATGACTCCCTTATGGTTGCCATAAGAAATTCTCTTGTAGGTCTTGTGAAACTGCCAAATATGGTTGCAGCCTATGATGTTGCTCCATTTTTGTTCTGCATCAGGGACCATTTCAACCTGCCTTGTAATGCCAGTTCAGGTTTGGATTTGACAATCCTGATTTTGGTTCAGTAGATCATCTTCATTAGGAGAAACCAGAGCATGCTGCACATCAGCAGGTGATCAGTTTCTCTGTACAACTTTATTGTGGTAGGTGTGTGTTATTGCAGAATTGATCACTGATGGTTTCTGGTTTAGGGTGATTGTATTGAGTTAGCTATAATTGTTATACCTTGGCCATCTTGCTTCTGAGAAATGTCACTTTTCTTTTTATGGTATGACAAGAGGAAAAGTAGCATGGGAAATTTGTAATCAGTGGTATTCAAAGGTTTCCGTCTTCTTTTACCAGTTCCGAACTACCAACATCTTGGATCTTACAGAGGTTTCTCATAACTCTTTCAGAAATTATTACATACCCGATGATGAACATTAAGTTTTCTTCCTTTAACAGGATCTTAGGTCACACTCCAGATCTGGATGAAGAAACAATTGATGATGCGTTCTATCGTGCATTTAAAGTCTGGAGTGATGTCACACCCCTAAACTTCCACAGGATCACAGTAGGAGAAGCTGACATCATGATTAACTTTGGCCGAAATGGTAGTTCATTAAATAATTTATATATTTTTCTAATCCATTTCATCCATGTATTGTTCTCGTATCACTATAAGTATGTTCAGAATTATGTCAATTTCAGTCACTCAAAGGATAAATGTGTTATTTTGTCTGTAGAACATGGTGATGGTTACCCATTTGATGGGAAAGATGGTCTGCTGGCTCATGCCTTTGCTCCTGGACCCGGTATTGGAGGAGACTCTCACTTTGATGATGATGAGATGTGGACATTAGGAGAGGGACAAGGTATCATTTCAAATGTATTTCTAGTCGCTTACGTAACAATTTGCTACTAAATATATGCAATACTAAAGAAACATCCTATATGAAAACCATTTAGTAGTTCATCTAAATGAGATGAACTTGTCAGATCTTAACGTGACTTGAAGAAAGCATCTATTCATCAAATGTCATTGAATTTAACTAAAGGTTCTCTCCTTGATTCAGTGGTAAAGGTCAAGTATGGTAATGCCGAAGGGGAATTCTGTAAGTTTCCGTTCTTGTTTATGGGTAAGGAGTACACCAGTTGCACCTCTCAGGGTCGAGATGATGGATTCCTGTGGTGCTCTACCACATACAACTTTGACGATGAAGGAAAATATGGCTTCTGTCCTCATGAGTGTAAGTACCCTTTGTTGTACTGTGGTACGATAAAACATATTTAATATACAATTAGGTGTGGTGGTTAGATGTAGTATGGGAAAGAAATGTTAAAAATGTCATAAATATTTATCTCCTGTGTTGTAGTGCTTTTCACATTGGGTGGAAATGGAGACGGAGCCCCTTGTAAGTTCCCCTTCACATTCCAGGGAGAGAAATATGATAGTTGTACTACCTCAGGCAGGGATGATGGGTACCGCTGGTGTGCCACCACAGAAAACTATGACCAGGATACGTCCTATGGATTCTGTCCAGAGACAGGTAAGTGTCCAATAGCAATTTTTCATTTCACGATAATTGCTATCAGCGTGTCGCACCGGATGCGATCGGCACGACACCGGCTTATTCTTAATGGGCTTTCCTGTCGCATCTCATGAAGTTTGGACAAAATGTAAAATTATAATGCATACACTGCATCCTTTAACGTGTCGTGCTGTGCCGCTTCCTGTGCAGACAAGGTGTAAGACTGTTGTTGTCATTTACAGTATTATTGCAGGATTTTGTTGTATTTAGAATTATAAAAATTGATCCACAAGTGAAAAAAACACATACAACTGAATATGCAAAGTAGATCAAGCATTGGAAACGTGGAAAAATTATCGAGTATTATTGAGTACCGGCAAAATGCAGCTTCCTATTTTAGGAGAATACTTTATTTTTGAGATCAGAAAATAGTTTAACATTTATATGGTTGTGGTTTATTTAATATTAGTAATATTGCGTTGCTTAAACATTTCAGTTGTGTTGTTGGAAAAACAAATGTTGCACAACAGCTGTCTTTAATCAGGCAAGAGGAAAAATGAGTACAAGTTTATTAGTAAGAACACTTCTATGTGAAATATATAATGCCCATTGTGTTTGAATTGCTTCAGATGTGAGGGGGACCAGACCTAAAATGAATAAAAATAAATGCAGGTCACTCACTCTGAATTTACTAATAAGTTTCCAGTAGGCTGGTAAAGTTTCTCTCATTATTAGGAGATATTTTCCATGGCGTTCTGGTTTAAGGAAGCCAAGAGCACAGAAATCCTCATCTGGTTGTAATTTTCTGGGAATCCAGCCCTGTCTTCCTATTTCTGTGTGCTGAATAAAAGTGTCTCTTTGAACAACAACACCAGAGTTGTGCAAGCCATCACTTTACTTTAAAGACAAGCTGAAGCTCACTATTTTAGCCTGACTTTAACAACACAGCTCTGTTACCTTCATTTTGAGACTGGTGAGTCAGAAAGACCTCTCTAATGCCTCTCTTAGCTCCAGTCATTTGGTTTCAAACACTGTGATCTAATAACACTTACAGCAGGTAATATGCGGGTTCACCACTAAATACCAGTGTTAAAGCTTTTGACGTTAGATTGGAGAAACAGATGCACAGACTTCCATATAAACGCAATTTTGACTGTCTTCGTATTCTAGATAGGTTGAGAAGTTATTGTTGTTATTCATTTATTTATTCTGCATAATTTGTATATACACAATATTTCATTATTCGAGCAATGGATCTTGTGCTTTGTTTACATGTTTAGCAGACTTCAATTATTGCCATGTTTGTGTAAATGCGTTTTTCGTTACAGCTATGTCGACTGTTGGAGGTAATTCTGAGGGTGCTCCTTGTGTCTTCCCCTTTAAATTCCTGGGCAACAATTATGATTCCTGCACAACCTCTGGCCGCAGTGATGGAAAGATGTGGTGCGCCGTCACCAAAAGCTTTGATGATGATCGCAAGTGGGGCTTCTGTCCTGACCAAGGTGTTTTTTTTGTGCTTTATTGTTTGTATAATTATTGCTTGCTAAATATACAGTACTTATGGGCTGTGTCCAGCGAGGCATTTGACACGGCTGAAAGCTCCAGGAGCTCGGCTGAAGACGGCAACTTTATTCTGAGAGTGGAAAGTGCAGAGCGCGGTAAAAAACAGCTGCTTTTTCTGTTGGAAACAACTGAAAAAACATGCAGTACGCCGGCAGAAACGCCTTGTTGGACATGGCGCCTTATGGTGTTGCAAAGACACTTTTCCTTCAGCAATTTGTCACAAATGAACAGCATATGTGCCCATGAAATCCGTAGGCCCTATATTTTGCACTCATACCCGGTCTCGTCCCATCTGATTCTATCTGTCTGGCTGTTTGAATTTAACAGTCCATGTCTCTATTTCGCAGGCTATAGTTTATTCCTGGTGGCGGCCCATGAGTTTGGTCATGCTCTGGGTTTGGAACACTCTGAGGACCCTGGTGCTCTCATGGCTCCTATGTACACTTTTACCAAAACCCTAAGGCTGTCTGATGATGATATCAAGGGCATCCAGGAGCTCTACGGTAAGTGTGAAAAAAAAGTACTCTTAAAATGATCATATGTTTAATTTGCTTGGACAAACATAATGTTTACTATATTGTAATGAAAATATTATTCAAGTGAAATATTGATATGCCTGAAGGAAATGATAATTCATGTATTTTATCTCTTTGTGACTTCTATTATTTCTCTCTTTTCAATTTTTTTACAGGTGTACCAACAGACAAACCATTGCCCACTCGCTTGCCACCAGTCACTCCAATGGACATATGTAATGAGAACACCATATTTGATGCTATAGCCCAGATCAGAGGAGAGATTTTCTTTTTCAAAGACAGGTAATTATAGCACAAATCTCACCCAGTTTAAAATGATGTCTTGAATCTAGTGTGATTTTTTTTTTCAACCATTCCCAAATTTAATATAAAATGTCAAATATTAGATTCAAGGCAGAACACAGCACTGGTTTTTCCATGAAATGTCTATGCAAGAATTTCATCAGTCAAACAGAAGTCAAAGTTATTTCTTTCATGCGTTTCCTGGCAGGTCCTCCTCAGTCTATCTGTTTTCAGTGCTTTCAAAACCACATCTTTCTGCGTGCATGCACAGGAAATGACCCCATGGTCATCTTGGGAAAACCTAGTTTATTTGCCATTTAACAAAATAGTACTACAGCTTTTTAATCATTATCGATGACAATAAAGAGACTAAAAAGAGAGTGAGGCTTTAATCAACTCAATAATCTAAGCTATGCTGAAGCCACGTTGTTAGTTTAGAATGCTAATGGTGAAGCCAGCGTACTCGCCATGACCTTGCAGCACAATGGATTGAGCAGGGAAAGTCCACGAACCTCAAAATGAAAATACTTGACCGCAAACATTACTATTTCACAGGGGATTTTTTTGAGCCGTAAATCAAAAAAAAAGATTGCACAAGGGTGGTTTAGTAAGATACTGAATTTGCTGAGTGCTTTGCTGAATGCGGAGCATGAGTACTATATTTAAGTTAAACACTTGCAACATGACTTTAGATGTTTGTACTGAATGTTTTTAAATGATTATTCTTATAGGATATGTAAAACTTAAGCATCAGAAATGTAACATTATTTGTAGAAATCTAACCCATAACCCATAGTCTTGTGCTCTAAATGAAAAACCACATACTTATCCAAATCTTAATGAGCCAGACATAAACTACAGAAAGTGTTGTTTACACGATTGTCTCAGCCGGTAATGAATCACATACGTGGCTCCTTACTGGCCTTTTTCTCTTTCTAAGTTTGTAAGTTAACCTTCTGATATTGTGTGAGTCCCAGAGAAACACTGAATTGAAAAGCACACACATATAGTTTAAGTTATGTGAATTTTAATATCATTTCTGTTACTGTCTATAACACAAACACTGGTCTTTTAACTATCGATGCTCTACTGCTCCTTCTATCATCAGATGGTTGGATCAGCATTGGATTGAGTACAAAACATTGAAAAAGTATAAAGAGAGCTGTCATTGGTTCTTGACAACATGCTCTTGGGTCAGGATCTTTGGAAGGAAAATAAACCACCCACTATCCTACGAACACGTCCGGTATTAAAGCTGACTGCTCTGCGGCTACACTGAGCATCACAGGACCACACACACACCACACACTGAAAGGAGTTTGTCTGGATAGTGCTTTATGGCCTCTAATCTAAACAAATTCCTGAGACATTGGTTTTAAATCAGATCATTTAGATACCATTAATCTGAATAAATTAATTTAGCTAATGATTTTTGACACATTATAGATCCCTCAAATATCACCCACATATAAACTAACATAATGGTGCTGTGCTTCTCAAACCTCCTATTGCCATATTTTGCGATTTAGTTTTTGCTACAGATCATTATTATTAGTCAACCTTTACGTTTGTAACTGGGTTTTGCAAATATCTAACCAAAAATAGTATTTAAAAGTGCACACAGTATTTAGTCATTTAAAAGTAGTGTTTTTTCAATTTTCTGTTTTTTTTACTTTGATTATTGTAATCATTTAAATTATTTGCATACACTTTTAGATTTATGACAAAACTGTCAAACTACCATTCCGAATTACCATAAAATTTTGGTGCATGTCCCTTTAAATGATAATGAGTTTCAGCGAACCCCACCCCCCTTCCGTCCGGCATGTAAAAACAATGGTTTTGCTAAATTATTTTTCATGAATTCCTCTGTTAGTTTTGTCTTAAACGTCTAAAATTATTTGTCTGGAGACTAAATTTTCATTAAAATGAAAATAACCTGCAGTGTTCGCCCCTGTTCATTAGCAAAACAAACAGCTTGCCGCATTTAAACATATTCACGCACAGTTAAACTCCACCTGTCCATCTGCACTTATATACAGTAAGTTTAACACAAGCCTTGAACGTTCTATTTAGCCCATGACTGACTTAGCTCCATTCGCTATCATATGCTAACGTTATCCTCCTATATATACAGTACATCTACATCAATTTAGGCTGTTGATAAATATTACTCAAATCGGCAGTTTTGTCTCGTTCAGGCAGTCTCGATCCCTCTTGAGGAACAACTTTGAAGCTAATCTTACTTGTACTGTCCCAGGTTGAAAAAGCACTCGGGATTGAAGTGATTCTCGAAACAAGCAGGTTTATACTTATGGTTTCTGATGGATTTCCACAAAAATAAAATAAATCCACTTCTCCCTCTTACTAGGTTTGGACTCTGTGCAGCGACTACATTGCATGTTGTCAATGTATTTTAGCCTTGGCGTCACTCACGTACACCGCTGTCACTTGTAAAAACAACAATGGCGAAGCGCGGTGGGTGGAACTGTGTAGAATAAGGGCCGGTAACATTATAATAAAATCCGCTTTGGACTTCACAACCGAAACGAAATCTGAATGGCTCGATGTCTCACATACTTCATATGATGTCACTTTTAAAATTCTAAAGAATTTAGAATGCATGAAACCCTGTGGCACCTCCCCTTTAAAATAATAATTTAACAAAATTTTAGGTTAAAACCACATATGAATCTAAAAGACAAAGTTGGTTTGTATTCAAGTGCATGAACCTCTCTCCATTTTCACTGATAAGTAGTCTCTGGCAGCTGTGAGAAAAATCGTTTCACTCTGGAAATGTCATTACCATAGAATTATGATCATATTACACCATTATTCTGTGAAACTGAGGATCGCTGCACCAGTGAATCTCACTTTTCAATGTGGGCAATATGACTTGAGATCTCAGATATTCACCCAGCTGGATAAATGCTACAGCTGTTAAAGCCATTTCAGAGCGAAGGAAGGATGGATAAAGAGAAAGACCATGTAGAGAGTGCACCCCCAAAAGGTTTATTAAGGTTTTGTTTATTCAGCTGCACCAGAAAGTCTTTATTGTATCTTATCTTTGGCTCATTATAACAAAATACATCTGAGACATTCTGTAAAATGAATTCCTATTATGTCTCATATTGTTTAATTTATGGGACATCTGCAGTCTTCAGATGAACTAAACTAGTGTCTCTTTTCTGTTCTAACGTGTTTTAGAGACGTGTGTGCAGCTAAAGGAATGGAGCTTTGGGGCAAACGATTACAAACTCCTTTCTAACCTGATACTGTGATCTAAAGTTTTACATGTAGGCACAAAGAAATTACTGTTGACAGAGTAGTTCACAGAATACTATAGTCTGCTGAACTACAGTCTTGGAAGTCTATCTTTTTCTGTGAAACTCTTAAGTCGTTAGCCTTTGAAAAATAGGTCAATGGAAAGAGGTCTGGGGTGGTGGGTTTTGTTTCTGTGGTTAATGCTGGGCAGCAGGCAAGTTTGCACATGTCCAACTGGATCTTAACTCCCTCTTCAACCATAACAAGAAACAGCTGCTCAGTGAATCACCTTATTGTGACCAAACCTTTGCTCTCTCTCTCTATCCTACTTTCTTATGTCTCTCTCTATCTCTCTCTCTCTCTCAGAACTCTCTACCCCCTTTATGGTTCTACTCCTCACATATTACACACTTAGCTTTTAGACATTTATTTAAACGGCGAGGGCGTTTTTTAAACGCACACACATCATACTACTTAGTATGTCAAGAGTTTGGTTCCAATAGTTTGGTTCCAAAATGGGATAACGTTTTTTTTTTAATCATGTTTTTTATTATGTTATCATGATTTTATTGTGTTTTATCGTGTTAGTTAGATGTATTTTTTGTTATTATGGCATAAATAAATATAAAAAAAACTCCAGTTTGATTGATATTAATTGAGTAATATTATAGAATGCACAATAAGAAACATAATTTTTGAAAAAGTTTAAAAACAGAGTAATCTAATTTTGGAACCAAACTCTTCTATGCTTTACATGTAATGTTTTATCTTATTTTTTCTCTCTCTTCTGTAACCCATCTTGTTGCAGATTCCTCTTCAGGACGCCTGCTTTCAGAAAGAAGCCCACAGGTCCTATGCTGGTGGCGACATTCTGGAGTGAACTTCCAGAGAAGATTGATGCAGCTTATGAGAATCCGCTGGAGGAGAAAACTGTCTTCTTTGCAGGTGAAGAAGAACATACCCCATAACCCGGACCTAAACTTATCTTACATGCTGTGTTAGTCGTGACATTGCCGTGTAGTAGAGCCCGTTCCAATAGAGGATAAACACATTATAGATAATATATATATCAGATTAAACAAGATTGCATGTCATTGCGAAGGCCCTCTTTTAATTTCATCCATCTATTCTTTGTACTACTTTTTCTATTTAGGGTCTATTCAAGTGCTATTTTAAGCCTACTTTGGTCTAGTTTGAGATTGTCTGTGTATTGTGTGCTTTAAGTGTGTGTCTGTTCCAAACACAGTATTATGAAATATTTTGTAACTGCTTTCTAGGTGATGAGATGTGGGTATATTCGGCCAGTACTCTGGAGCGAGATTATCCCAAGAAGATTTCCACCATGGGTCTTCCCTCAGATTTACAGGGTATTGATGCTGCTTACTCCTTCCACAAGAGCAAAAAGACATACCTGTTTGCTGGGAACAAGTTTTGGAGGTAATCCTTTTTTAGTTTCAGAATTGTATTTAACAACAACTGACATTAAACATAAGGGCCCTATTGTACACCCATCATACACCTTTCTTATTACATAGAGGGAAGCCCAGCAGCACAGAAATATGAAAAAGTCGTAAAACTAGCAAAAGTGGATTGGGACACGCCCTGCTGAGTGCACCTGCTCCCTGCGCTTAGATTGTTAAAATAGAGCCCCTAAGCCCTGTTCTGAACACCAGCGACTAGGGCTGTCACGATTATGAAATTTGGCTGACGATTAATTGTGATTATGGCGATAAATTGTCCGTATTAGGGGTTTGACGATTATGATTATTAATTGGAAATATATTTCATATACATCATATATTTAAGGTTTAGGCTTTTACCTGTCAATAATTCAATTATTTTACTAAATTAAGTAAATTAATCAGGAGTGAATTGAAGCCACCATTAAATGCTATCAGTCATAGAAAAGCTTCTAGTCTGTTCTTTTCTCACTTGCAAGACTACAAAAATTTTTACTTCAATCTTAATGAAATTTTATAGACTGGTTTTCACACTAAGATTAGCTTAATGAATGAATTTTTATGAATGATGCATTTATATAGCGCTCTATTGTGTATTGCTGTACACCCAAAGCGCTTTACAATCATATGTGGGGGTTCTCTGCTAAACCACCACCAGTGTGCAGCATCCAAATGAAATTGCGAATCCGCCATGGCGCGAGTGCATTGGTCTCTTAAAGGGAATGAGAGATGAGATGCCCAGAAAACACCCATTACTCATTAAGAGAATCGGGACAATCCGTTCAGTCCAGCTTAAATAATATTCAATTGTTCTGCTGGTTATTATTTATGGTATACGCTGTATTTTTTGAAGTGATTGTGTTGTGGTGGTACACTTTATAAGTATTACCATGCTTTAGTTACAATATATACACTTAAATATGCAAATATGAAGCCACTGCAGCTCCCCGTAGTGTCTTTTATAGAGATGTTGAGCCCTGCCAGCGACACCCTGCGACAAAACGAGGCTCTGTCATTTATTTCAATGCTAGCCTAGGGACATCCAGCGACACGAGCGACAGTGACCGTTGGCGACAGGAAGTGAGTGTGTCTAGCGACAGGACAAAGTTGAGATATGCTCAATTTAGGCAAATGATGAGCGACTTTCAGAAGGAACTACCAATAGGAGAACAGCAGCGGAGCTCACGTCATCCATCTCTCATCTGTTACTGCAGGGCTTGTTTATAAATGTTTCTAGGACAACCAAATCTAGCAATGCCTTCCAATGACCTCTTAGCAAGAGACAAGTGATGCAATCGCTGGCGGCCTGAGCGGGGCGTATTGCTTTTTTTTTAAAGATCTACCAACATATGTAATTTGTAGAATTTTTTTAGTAATTTTCATATAACTAAACACAGGTAGAGCACAGTTATGCATCAATACGTTATTTTATATTGAAAACATTTAAGGAATTTCAACAGGAATTTGAAAGTTTCAATGAACATTCTCTCATAATCCCTCAAAACGATATTATTGCAAAGAATCAATATTTACAGTTTTGAGCCTTGTTTTTCATAACCTCTGTAATTGGCTCTGGCATGCTGGATATTCGCTTTTGGGCCAAATCCTGACTGATGGAAATCCTTTCTTGCATTATTAGTGCTCTGAGTTAATCACAATTTGTTCTGCTTATCCACTCACTTTTTGAGGGTTGACCACAGGTTCTATATATGGGATTGACGTCTGGGGAGTTTTTTTATTTATCTGGTCACTCGGCATAATAATCTATATACAATGTGAATAAACACCACAACAGTTTAAGTAGAAACTTTTTAAAACACAACATTTATGTCACTGGCAAAAAAAATTGGCCACGACTGTATAAGATTTTTATAGTCATTTTGTCAGTTACATTTACAATTATGCATTTGGCAGACGCTTTTATCCAAAGCGACTTACATTGCATTATCCTATTTGTTGTTCATTGTACAAATACTGGAATTCATTATTTTTTTCCATAACATCTCAGATACAATGAAGGCAAAAAGAAGATGGATCCAGGCTTCCCTAAACTTATTGCTGATTCTTGGAGTTCTATCCCTGATGACCTGGATGCTGCCCTCAGTCTTATTGGTGAAGGTACTGTATGAGGAAAAACTGCTTGGCTTCTGATTTAACATTATCTGTACACCTATGCTAACAGTACACATTTAAAAGTTAATTTTAACACCTAAATTGAGTTTTTATCTGACCCTTTTCCCTTTTTTAGCTCTCACAACTTAAACACTTTAAAAAAAGGGGGCAGTCGTGACCTAATGGTTAGAAACTCATGTAACGTTTATAACCCAAACGTTGCCGGTTTGAACCTCACTACCAGCAGGGATGGTAGGTGGGGGAGGAGTGCATGATCAGCACTCTCCTCCACCTTCAATACCACAGCTGAGGTGAGACCCTTAATCCCCCAACTGCTCCTCGGGCGCTGCAGCAATGGCTGCTCACTTATCTGGGTGTGTGTTTACGGTGTTTGTGTAACTCACTGCTATGTGTGTGCACTTGGATGGGTTTAATGAAGAGCACAAATTCCGAGTATGGAACACCATACTTGGCCTCACATCACATCACTCACTCAACGATATGTGATTTGTTTCGATCACTGTTTGCTGTAGGCCTTAAATGTGAATGTGTGTGTTTAGGGCTGGAGCTTGGTACAGAATTTTTTTGCAGTTAATTTCAACCTAGTTACTGCTAGCATTAGGCCTTCAACACCAAACATCCCAGGAATATAGTTCCCTAGTTTAAGATGCGTTTTTTCCACCAACACCCTCTGATTGCAGAGCACATAAAAACTTATAATGAGAGAATGGTTTTAAAGAATGAGAGGGGTGAAGGACATAACAGCTTTTCGTTTAGGTTTACTGGAATTTACTCGCAGCAGATTTTACAACCACCACATGCCTTTACCCTACTACACATACGCAAATATACAAGTTTACACACACACACACACACACCTCATAGAGGAAGCCTGTGTAGTCTCTGAAAGGTTTCTTTGTGTTTGTTTGTGCGAGTAATTGGGCTGTTTGAAGCTAAGCAAACAGGAAGAGCTTCTCTAGGTTCTAAAAAAGGGCCAACATTTCAAGATTGTAGCACTATACAGCACTTATACTGGATGTTCAATCTCTATATTAAATGTGTTACTTACAGTCTACATAATCATTAAATATTCAAGTCGAATGGGTGTTTTCCCATTTTGATTTTGTTCTTTCTTCTTATGCCGTGTTTTCAGGTTATAGCTACTTCTTCAAAGATTCCCATTATCTGAAAATGGATGACAGCAGTCTGAAAATCGTTAAGGTTGGAGAGATCAAAAGGGACTGGCTACACTGCTGAACGTAAACAGAACATTCAGATCATGGCACTCTGTACTGACCTTCATCATTAGGTAAACAAGGTCAGCGGTACCTTGCCAAATGACATCACTCACATTTACCATTCTGCCCCTCTTGGTTATTCAGAGTTTACTAGGTTATAACCTGTTTTAGCTAACCAGAGAGGTCTGCCGGTTACCTTGACAGTCTGGATCATCTCTGCATGCTAAATATAGGCAAACAGGGCTTTTCGTAATTTTTGTTACGTTTGTTGTTTTATTTCTTGTTCATTTTTAAGTGTGTTTTATGGTTCCTGCCCCTAACAAATGTAACCTACAATATGTGTGTATCTGATTTTAAAGGACTGGTGACATTACCATTTGCATATAAAGGTGGCATTAGTGTCAGTGCGATTTTTGTTTGTTTGTTTGTTTTGTATTAATTTGCACAAAATAAGTCAATCCAAACAGTGTGTTAAAAGCACATTTGTAATATTTTGATACTATAAAAATTATGTTTTACAATGTAGCAAATAAAAAAATGCCTGTGTTTTATAAGAGGACACATTTTTATACACAATAATTGTGCTGTGGAGATAGAGACCAAATAACTGTCAAAGCACATCGTTCTTGTTAGTCTTGTTTCTTCTCTTGATACAGAGAGATTCATGGCACGGGTTGCCTGAAGACTGTATAGGGTTTGTTGCATGATGGACTCATGTCAAGCAAGTATCACGAGAAGACTGATTAATAATCGTTTTTTACTACTTTCTCTCTTTTTGGTAGTTTTGTAATTGACTTATGCAATCTGTTTATATTTGATTGTTATTTCCATATACTTTGTGCACTTTGTCACTATCTGTCTTAAAATAAAGTATAACTATCCTTTTAACTTTCTAGTATTTTTAGAAAGCATGAATGCCAATAACTGTTTGCTGGAAACAAGTTCTGGAGGTTATCTTTTTTTTATTTCAGATTGTATTTTACAACAATGGACATTAATTAATAATAACCCTTTTTAAAACATCTACCAACAAATGTTTTTGGAAAAAGCAAATTCATATTACTAAACACAGAGTGTACAGTTATGCATTAATAAGTTGTTGTATATATAAACCATTTAAGAAATTTCAACAGGAATTGGAAAGATTATTTCCAACATTTATTAAGTTTCAGTGAACTTTCCATATTATCAACATTCTGCTTATATAATAAACACGTGTGATGCCTCTGTGGCTCCATTATAGTATATCCAAAGGATATGGGAAAAAAAGAAAGATGAATTTTAACAGCATTCATTATTCAAGGTTTATTTTTATTTATTAGTGCGCTATATTTCATTGTTAGTTTAGATTTCTTTATAATGCATGAACAAATTTGCATTTTTAAACACTTTTCACAGTTCTTGTTCTACGTAAAAATTGGCTATTAGGCTACCAAGAATAATGGCTCTTTGACTCGCTTTTTGACTCGCTTTAAGGGGATTGACATTTGTGGAGTTGCTTTTATTTAACAATTGCAATAATTGGAAATGGATCTGATCGCTCTGCATAATGATCTATAAACAATGTGAATTAACACAACAACATACGCAGAAACTGTGCAAAACAAAACATTTATCTCACTGGCAATACTTTTGGCCACGACTGTATAAGATCATTTTATAGCAATAGTGTCAGTCCATTGTACTAACACTAAAATGTATGGCTACTTTTAAAACTATTGTTTTAAAAGCATTTATGCTTTCTACAGATAAAGAAAACAACGGATGTTTGATGAACAACATTGATTTCAATCATTACACGCTGCCTCAAGACTTGTTCTAGGCAAACAGCGACACCTAGTTATAATATAATGATATAACAATTTTGCCTATTGGGTTGTTTATGAAGTAAGAACATTTTAGTATTATGGAAAATAATACGTAGAGTTGTGTTTCACTACATTGGTAAAGAGGAACTTTTCCCTTTTGAGAAGATTTTAAAAGCGAGCTCACCACCTGGCTAGAGCGCTAAATAGGATTATGCCTGTTGGGAGGTGTGGCGTAAACACGCACGGGCCGTCACTCAAAACCAAGTGAGCTGTCTACCTAGACATGATACAGAACAGCCGCGTTCAGAGTCAGTATACAAACTACCCTTATGAAAAAACATGCTATTATGGTTACTACGGTTTTAATATAATAAAACCAGCTCAATTAACTTCAAACTCATCTCTGACCAGAACTGCAGCACGCGCCAACGTATGATATGGTGTCTAGTTAGGCAGCTCGTTTGGTATTGAGTCATAGCCTCAGACCGGTGTTGTGTCATGAGATGCGCGCACGGGGAAGTTTTGACACAAGAAGACGCTGCTGTGATCTGTGAAGATGCCGCTGCAGAGAGTGCTCGCTCTGCCAAGACAACACTCCCTGCACCTTCCGGCCGTCCTTAATCCATTCATACACCAACTTAAACTAACCAGAGCCGAAACAATAAAAGTGAGTTTGTATTCTTTCTTTTTGTTTGTTTGTTTGTTTGTTTGTTATACAGCCTCTATTTGAGACCCTTGCTTTCTGCTTTAAAACATGACGTTACTGTATAATATTGCTACATTGATAGGGATGTGCTTACATGTTGCTCCATCATAAGTCTCGTTTTTAAATAAGCTTTTATTGCTTTATGTCTAGAAAAAGTGAGTAATTGGGTTTGGGCACCTAAACTCCAGTAGCAAGTATTGCATAGGCACTGGCTAGAATAAGATCGTTCTCGGTTGTTGACAAGCACAGTAAACTGCAGAAGCTAAAATAGTGTAAAAATGTGCATTTGTTCATCCTTTAATTTGTTTTATGCATAGTCTCCTTTACTCATGCCAAGTGTTCTGTTATAAGCATGCCAGTAAAGTTGGATTCCTGTTGAATGTAAATGGAGGTGCAACAGTCTTGGCCTTAATACAAATGACATCATGCATTTCCCTTATCTGTTAATCCCCCCATCTCTGTGTGTAGTGTTTTCTTCTGGGAACCGTCCTTGTGCCAATCCGTTCTATTTTCTTGCTTCTTGTCCTGATGGTCATGTGGCTGGTCTCTGTCCTGATAACATTCAGACAGTCTCTGAAAGGAGTCGTTGAGCCAATGACAGGCTGGAGAAGGTAAATACTGTTCCCTCACATGTTCTTACAAGCCATAAACAGGCACATTTGCATTTCATCTTCATTCAGCTTTGTGGTTGTGACTAACTATATTTCGTAAATATTTCAACTTCCTTATCTTTTATGTTTGTTGCAAAATAATACTACCTCTTCCACTCTATTTAATTCATGTTTTTCATGGTTTCCCACAAATGACTTATTTTGCTGGTTTCTATGTTTGATCAGATTGATCGCTTTGATCAGATGGCCTCTTTTACACGGAAGTTGCTGTCAGAGGGATGTGGTTAATAACTGATTAACTGATAAAACTGCTCTGACACTTGATGAGTGTGAAAGCCGTCAAGGGAAACATTTTGCATCTCTGTGCTTATGTGCATGTTCGATTGCCTGTTAGTTTACCCATATATCCTTTAGTTTTGTGTGTTTGTGGGCAGGTTTCTGCGTCAGAGAGTGATGACCTTTCTTGCCCGGATTTATTTCTTCGGGATGGGATTCAGGGTGATAGTGAAGGGCAGGCAGGCCAGCAGTGTGGAGGCTCCGATTCTGGTGGTGGCCCCTCATTCTTCTTTCTTTGATGCCATCGTCTGTGTTGAAGCTGGTCTGCCCTCTACCGTATCCCGCTCGGAGTCATTGGAAGCAGCAGTCTTTGGCAGTAACTATTGGATATTTACAATATATATTTATAGGGTATAGAACACTACTGGAAATTGCAAAACCATTTTTTTCATTGTTAGCTTCCCTTGTTTAGGGTGCATCCCTTAAACGTATTAAATTTTACAATGCTGGATAATCAATTTCAATGCAACAATATCAATTGGTTGATGGCCTTACTTTTCTAATGTTTGAGTACACAGAATTTATTATTAATTCAAATTTTTATAAAATGACTAAACCGGGCCCCTTTTAGGACCCGCCAGAAAACCACTGTTCATGAATGCATACATCATGTAGATCTGTCAGGTTTTATTACTGCAAATTGTAAACATAGGTACTATAGTCCACAAGAGAACTAAATCAGGTGCATACTTGCTGTGAAGTAGAATGAAAGCAGGACAGAGGCCTTATTTACTTTGAGTGGGCATCCCTAGAAAAAGTGTGACATTTCCTGTCTAAATTTTTTTAACATTCAATGTCAGGCACTAGTCAAAGAAAAATACTTACTATTGGTGTCAGTTTTGCATGTGTCTTTATTGCATTTTATTACAGTATTAATAAGGGAATGTAATGCTTTTCAGGGTTCTTGAGTTGTGTGCAGCCTGTCCTTGTTTCCCGCACTGATCCAGACTCCCGTAAAAACACCATTCTTGAAATAGACAGAAGAGCAAAGTCAGGTGGCCACTGGCAACAGGTGAGTGTGTTTCATTCTGACAGCATAGTTCTGCTCTGAGCTGTCATGTTTGATAAACCATAAATGATTAAACTGACACAATCTACTATTTTATTTTTAGATGCGAGTTAAAAAAGGTAAAAAAGTGGTTAAAGGGATAGTTCACCCAAAAATGTTAATTCTGGCATAATTTAATCACCCTCAAGTTGTTCTACACTTGTGTAAATTGTATTGTTCTGCTTAACAAAAAGGTATTTGAAAGAATATTTGTTACCAAACGGTTCTGGGGCACTATTGGCTTCCATAGTACAGAAAAACAACTACTATGGTTGTTAATAGTGCCCCAGAACTGTTTAGTTTCAGAACAACTTGAGACTGAGTAAATGATTTTTGGGTGAAAGAGGTTGCAACTTTGAAAAAGTACGTTCCAACTTTTGAAAGCAGGAAATTACGCTCGAGGTCAGTGTACTTCCTCAGGCAGTTCCTGAACGTTGTTTATAAAAACCCTACAGTGCATCCGGAAAGTATTCACAGCACTTCACTTTTTCCACATTTTGTTATGTTACAGCCTTATTAAAAAATGGATTAATTTCATTATTTTCCTCAAAATTCTACAAACAATACCCCATAATGACAACGTGAAAGAAGTTTGTTTGAAATCTTTGCAAATGTACTACAAATAGAAACGAAAAAAGGACATGTACATAAGTATTAACAGCCTTTGCCTTGACACTCAAAATTGAGCTCAGGTGCATCCTGTTTCCACTGATGGAAATGTGAAGTTTCTACAACTTGATTGGAGTTCACCTGTGGTAAATTCATTTGATTGGACATGATTTGGAAAGGCACACACCTGTCTATTGTATTGTATTTCGGGGAACTATGAGTTTGATCACAGTAAATTACGTATAATTAATGGTGATTAATCATACCTATTTTATACACTTTATCGGATTCAGGAATACATTTACTCGTCCACCAAGTGATCAGCAGATCGTATATCAAATCTAAGAAATATTACTTTCCTGGCCTTGGTACAGTACCGCACCAGAAATCATAACGAAATCAAGCAGTTTAAGTGACGTTAATATGTGATAAAGAAACACAGCAACAATTCGAGTGTAGATAACAAATGTGGGTTTATTGACTATACTAAAAGGGGAAACACACCAACTAACTAGCACATAACAACCCTAAGACAAGCAAAACATGAAACGTAAAAGCAGTAAAGAAGGGTAAGAGAATAACAAAGACAAGTGGTAGTATTACAAACAGCTATTCACATCTGCATAAACCATTGAGGACAATCTCCTTGTTAAAAAAGGGGTTACGGCTTAAACGCAGCTGTTTAGAATATAGTTTCTATACTTGCATTGGTTTCCTGAGTGTGCTTGGACAAGTTCTTATACCAGTGGAAAAGGGGTTTTCAGAGTCCTGATGGTTTCGATCCATCGGATCCTTTCTTAGAACCGGATTGGCTGACGAAAGTAGAACGAATTTAGCAGAAGTAAAACTGCTGGAACAAGCTGTCTCCGAAGAGAGAGAGACAGGTCTCAGGTAGTGGTCACACAGGAATGCGCAAACACGAAAGAGCAAAGTTTGCTCCGGTGGGCGATCCAATGTGATGAGATGATTTTCGGCGTGAAATCAATGTTTCTTTGTCCTGCTCAATAGCTAGTTTGCATTTATGGTCACCTCGACTTTGGGCCTGTAAAAATCTTAGAATAAGATAAAATGAGTATGGTATAAAACACATTACTGTGCTATACACCATCTTTTGAATGAAGAGAGAAACATTTAGATATAAAACATGCCAGGATTATAAGTACATTGACCTGAAGTTTGTACAAGAATGTAAATATAAGCAGACTACAACTAAACAAACATGCTTTTGAGGTTATAAGTGAGGCCGAATAACATGGGGAGAAGCCACTTTGGGACAAGCATCCTTTGAATTCCAGGGGAGTGTGTTGGAATCTATCCTGGTCAAATGATGGGTGCTTTAAGAGAGGGCTGTTAGATCAGACTTCCTGGGGTAGGTTAGATTCCTGCTGAGAGGCCATGGTGTTTTACGATGCCCAAATGGTCACCTTTGGTCCGGCCGGATCCTACACTATATAAGGTCCCACAGTTAACAGTGCATGTCAGAGCACAAACCAAGCCATGAAGTCCAAGGAACTGTCTGTAGACCGCCGAGACATGATTGTATTGAGGCACAGATCTGGGGAAGGGTACAGAAACATTTCTGGAGCATTGAAGTTCCCAATGAGCACAGTGACCTCCATCATCTGTAAATGGAAGAAGTTTGGAACCACCAGGACTCTTCCTTTTGCTGGTCGCATGGCCAAACTAAGCAATGGGGGGAGAAGGGCCTTAGTTAGGGAGGTGACAAAGAACCCAGTAGGCACTCTGACAGAGCTCCAGCATGTCTCTGTGAAGAGAGGAGAAACTTCCAGAAGAACAAACAATCTCTGCAACACTCCACCAATCTGGCCTGTATGGCAGACTGGCCAAACGGAAGCCACTCCTCAGTAAAAGGCATATAAATGCCCGCCTGGAGTTTGCCAAAAGGCACCTGGAGGACTTTCAGCCCATAAGAAACAAAATTCTCTGGTCTGATGAAACAAGATTGAACTCTTTGTCTGGAGGAAACCAGGCAACGCTCATCACCTCAACAAAACCATCTCTACAGTGAAGCATGGTGGTGATAGCATCATGCTGTGGGGATGGTTTTTAGTGGCAGGAACTGGGAGACTAGTCAGGATTGAGGGAAAGATGAATGCAGCAATGTACTCGACATCCTCGATGAAAACCTGCTCCAGAGCGCCCTGGGCCTCAGACTGGGGCGACGTTTCATCTTCCAACAGGACAATCACCTTAAGCACACAGCCAAGATAACAAAAGAGTGGCTACAGGACAACTCTGTGAATGTCCTTTACTGGCCCAGCCAGAGCCCAGACTTGAACCCGATTGAACATCTCTGGAGAGATCAGAAAATGGCTGTACACCAACCGTCGCCATCCAACCTGATGGAGCTTGAGAGGTCCTGCAAAGAAGAATGGGAGAAACTGCCCAAAAATAGGTTTGAAAAGCTTGTAGCATCATACACAAAAAGCCTTGAGGCTGTAATTGCTGAGCGAAGGCTGTGAATACTTATGTGCATGTGCATTTTTTCTTTTTAATAAATTTGCAAAGATTTCATACTAATTTTAAAGTTGTCATTATGGGGTGTTGTTTGTAGAATTTTTAGAAAAATAACGAATTTAATCCATTTTGGAATAAGTCTTCAACATAACAAAATGTGGAAAAAGTGAAGCGCTTCGAATACTTTACGGACTTTTAAGTATTTTCGCAACACTGTGGATTTTTATAATTTAAGATTAAAAAATAGAACTAGTTTAAGATGTAAAATATTTTTTGGGAAACAAAGCAGTAACTGTATTAAAAAGCAAGCGGATACATTTTATCACTCAAAATTATTACAGAGTATGAAACGGTAGCTAGCTACATGTAGCACTAAACCCATTACTGGTTTGATTATCTTCCAGGTCCTTCTTTTTCCTGAAGGAACGTGTACAAACAGGTCATGTCTTATTACCTTCAAACAAGGTTAGAAGAATGTGTTTGTGATTTTAGTTTTATAAATCAATTTTAAATGAGCCTTTATTTTTATTTAGTTAACATTTTGCCAATATTGATAAATGCTGTGGTCATTTTTTTCCCAGATACATTTTTATTTAAGTCGTATTTTAGTTTTTGTTTACTATTACAATTTTAGTGCTTCAAACTTATTTCCGTTTATTTTTAACATTAAAATGTCTCCTTAAGGAAAGTTTTCCAAACATTTTTATGTCAATATTTTATTTGATTTCAATGAACGGAAATGTTTTCATATATTGCATTTTAGTAAACTAAAATAACCTTGATATTTTTTTCTGCTTGCTGTTTCGTAGAAAGGTTCATGTTAATATATATCATTTCTAAAAATGCAGATAAATACTTAAGCCTCAGATGCACGTCTTGTAGCAAATGTCCACAATTTAGTAGATCATTTATTAAGGCTGTACATGAATTGCATCATATGAAAATCATCTTGCTATCAGTTAATCAGTTAACTTATTTACCTAATGCAAATGTATACAAACAGACGCATAGAGGAGAAAGAAAAAACATTATGGATTTTAGGTACACTGTTTTGGCTTGCTGAAGACACTACAATGAGGCCTGCTGGGGTCAGCAAAACCAGCAGCACATGACAGAAACAAATTGTATTGTTTATTATTGTTGTAGTATGTGTGTTCTAAATTCAGGTCAAATCAAAAGGACACCGTTTCCTTCATTAATGAGGATTGATTGTTTATGTCGAGTTGATATCCTAACCTACAATAGCTTTGACCTGATACAGTATGTAGGGCATGGAGTGATCAAAATCGTGTCAGACATGTTACTATAAAGACTGTTGTACTGAGCTGTTGTTTAGGAGATGTGAATGTGGGTGAACAAGGTTAAAGAACTAAAGTAAGAGAATGGATGAATAAAAGAGCTAACGTGTTACTCTTTCTGCCTCACAGGTGCATTTGTCCCAGGGGTGCCGGTACAGCCTGTTCTTATCAGATACCCAAATAAGCTGGTCAGTATAAAGGCAGCAGAAGTTTCATGCCGAAATCACATATGTTTGTGCTTTCAGAAAGAGCAAACCAGATGTATTATTAACATAAGTACAGTAGGATGAATATACATATTAACCAATCAAACTTTAAGGTAAAAACGATTATACTTTTTAGATTTATATACTGTAGATTTATAGTCAAAAGCTCTTTTCAATCTTTGAATTGAGCTGTTTACAATCTTCAGCTCATGTGTATGTGTATGAACAGCAATATATATTTCAGCACAAGAAACATACATTATTTCAATCTTTCATTTGAAAAATGTACATTTCACACAGTCATTATCTTATATTTACAGGACACAGTCACATGGACATGGCAGGGCCCAAAAGTGTAAGTAATATTTAACATAATCACAAAAAAACTGTAAAAGATACATGAGATTAAGTGGTCAAGCAGATGTATTATGATGATCTTAACACTGTTGCTAGCCTGCTATCTTACTAAATGATCAGTTCTGGATCTTAATCTTGTGCATGTCATATGAGTGTGCAAAAAAAAATGTGCACATCTTTTAGATTAGCTTGGTTTTAGACCCTGCGAGAACTCAGTGTTGTAAGTGCAGTTGTGTAATCATGCGTATAAAGACGCGATGCTTCCTGAGGATGCTGTTCATTTGGAATTTCACCACAAGTTCCTGTTTCAGGGCCAAACTGCTGTTGCTAACACTCTGTCAGCTATATACAACTGTGGAGATTGAGGTATGTGTCATTTTTCTCTTGATGAGCAACAATAGAAACATTTAAAAAGATCCTCAAGACTTATTAGGTAGCTGTGAAGAGCTATTTTTATGAAGCTAGTATCAAATTCACTCACACTTCCATCGTGTACTTGACATATCTGTGCATTTGTTTTAGTTTCTGCCTCCTAGTATTCCTAATGAGACAGAGAAAAAGTGTCCTGCAAAGTTCGCTCAGTCGGTAAGAGCTGCCATGGCAGAGTGAGTATGCAGTATTCTATTTATTTTTCTATTTGTGAGTTTTTATATATATGCACACTATGAAAATATTGTAATGCTGCTAAATTACTCACAAATAAATACAGCACCAAAGTGTATCCTGGTAAACCCATGAGGAAAACAGCTTAAAAACCAACAAAATCTAATAAAAATGAAAAAATGCAGAAAGTTTACTGGTGGTTAGGGGATACAATATACAGTTTGTACGGTAAAAATTTATTCAGTATATGGCAAGTCCCCATTAAACATGGACACCTAATATCAATGTGTATGTGTGTCACTAGGGCTCTGGGTTTTTCAGTCACAGATCACACTTATGAAGATTGCCGTTTGATGATTGCAGCTGGAGAATTGACACTCCCTATGGAAGCAGGACTAGTGGAGTTTACAAAGATCAGCAGAAAACTGGAGTATGCTAGTTTATTATTACAAATGTATTTTGGTATTGTGAAATATTGCAGCACTTAAAGGGACAGTTCACCTTTAAAAATTAAAACTCTGTCATTGTTTACACACCCTCTGGTCATTTCAAACTTTCCTTCTTCTGCAAAACACTAAAGATGATATTTTGAAAAGTGTTGGGAACAGAAATCCGTTGATCCCCATTGACTTGCATTGGGTCTGTGTCCATACGATAGAAGTCAATGGGAACCTAGGTTTTTGATTACAAACACAGTTTCAAAATGACAACAGGCTAAGAAAATGATGACAGATTGTTCATTTTTTAGGTGAGCTGTTCCTTTAAGACACAGAATCAAATCCTGCAAGCTTTTGTTTCTATTATGCATTCAGACTGAAATGGGACAATGTGAAAAAAGAGTTGGAGAGTTTTGCAAGCATAGCCTGTTCCTGCAAAGGTGGAAGGATCACGATCGAAGAGTTTGGCAGCTTCCTGAAATTACCCATCAGCCCTGCTCTGCAGGAACTCTTCTCCTTGTTTGACAGGGTGAGTATGGCCATTACCAGCACATTGGAGTAAGACACATGGGAATGTGCATGAATGAAAGATCTACTTTGCTTCAGTCTTTATTAATCTAAAAGTTTTTTTATTAATATTCTTAATAAATCTTTATTTTATCTACTACATCACCTCACTTGCAGTGTGGCCTATTTTAAACGCATGTTTCCTTTGTGTCTATGTAGAATGGAGATGGCACTATTGATTTCAGAGAGTATGTCATTGGTGTCACAGTTCTGTGCCGACCGGTTAACAATGAGGGTATAATTCAGACTGCTTTTAAGGTAATGATATCAAAGATACTCATGTACTGAGGCATACTGAGAGTATACACACAATAAATTCTCAAGGGAGTGTATCTATGAATACAGTGTAGCTGTGTGGTGTAGTTATGTGTTAAACCATGAACAGAATGATATCAGTGGTGGTCAACAGAAAACAAGTTACCAAATAAAGAGGAAGTGCATGCAACAAGTCAACACCAGAGTTTATGGGTCAAAAATCACACACATTCTGATTTCAAAATAAAAAGAAATAAATAAATGTTAGACATGTGCACTCTCTTTGTAGCTTTTTGACATTGATGAGGACAACTGTATCACACAAGAGGAGTTCAGCAGTTTGCTACGTTCTGCTCTTGGGGTGCGTGATCTGGACGTCCACAGCCTCTTCACAGAGATTGATGCGGATGGATCAGGACACATAACTTACGGTGTGTTGGCCAAATTTAACGAATTAATGAGATCTCACATTTATCATTGTATTTAATGGCACCTTACATGTTACCTGTGATTCTACACCTTGCTCAGTGGACACCTCAATCTTTGGTAAACTTTGGTTTGGCATATTTGTATCGCATCACATTAAAGCTACAATCTGTAGGTTTTTTGGTGAAAAATAAACAAAAATCAGTCTCCTTAGCTTATTCCGATTCTAAACAGGCTTTGATCTTTTAATTTCAACACACATAATTTTACGTTTGTAAAGTAACTTGAAATTTTCTGTTTCAAACAGAGATTGTGATAGAGAGACAAGAGTTACAAACTGCTGCTTTCAAATAAAATAAGGCATTTTTACGGCAGTGCTCTTATCAGATCAATTTTGTGCTGTAGAAATCCACTGAGTAGTGCATTTATAGGGTCCTTTGTTTTTCTTTGAATAATTATTACTTGCAAATTATACTGAAAGTTTTCATAATGCAATTTTAGGCCGCCAACTGAATATATTGGCCTACTTGAGTAAACATTAATACCAAAGCTGACTTTAATTTGAAACAGCCTATAGATTTACAATAACACAATCATTTATGCAGACCAATAATTACCAAACATTAGTTACTTCAGATTATCTTTTCAAGTTCTTGTTGAGTAGACAAAATGTATCATTCCTCCCCCTGTCTCTTAGATGAGTTCTGCTCCTTTGCTCTTACCCACCCTGAGTATGCCAAGCTCTTCACCACCTACATCGAGTTACAGAGATACCAGGCCCTTCAGGGGGAGGAGCCAGAATATAACGGCACCTCTCATGGCTGTAGTGCTTCTCAAGAGGACAGTGCTTCGGATAAGAAGGATGACTGACATGGTTTGAGATGGTGAAGCAACATAAAATGAAGGCCAAGAGGAGTTTTCATCTGTAAGATTACAGTTCTGACACATCATTAGAAAAATGTGCCTTAAGCTTGGGTGGAGTGCTATTTGTACAATCATATGCGATGTCTGATACAGTTAAAAAATCTGTGTTTTCTTACCACTCAATCATGTTTATTATAAAATATTTAATGTTTTATTTAAAGGCTTTGTGTATCAACGTTTACAAACTATGAATATGTATTCTCTTTTTACGGAAAAAGTTTTGTAACTCAAACTTAATTTTAAACCTTTAAAAGAAAAACTGATCAAATACGTGGATATCTTGAGCTTTGAATGCAGTTCGCTGTAAATGGAAAACAAACTTTTTACCCTAAAAGTGAATCTTTTTAAAAAGAGATGAAAGTGTTTAAAAAGAGATTTCTCATACATAATTCTCAAACTATTATTTCTTTTTCTTACCATACGCTCAGGGACTCAGGGTGTAGTTAGTGCGTTTGTAATCAAAGGTTTTGCTTTGCATCTTGTTTTTATTTGCATTCCAATTGAGGGCAGATGTTGCTGAGTTTGCGTTCTGTCCCTGCTGCTTGTTCAGACTAATACTCTGTTGCGTCTATTGAAAATAGGCCAATTTGTGAGCAAACAGGCAACACAACATGCCCACAATGGTGGCTTGATTCCAAATTATCCCACTGCAGTGGTATTTATTTAGCCATACAGGATGCAATTATTATTTTTGTTAACACAGCAAAGATCGCTTCTTTTGCAATTAAAAAATCCTTTGAATACCAACTATTATTTGTTGTGCCTTTTATGTTTGACTTTATGATTTTTTTACACTCATATATTGTCAAGAGACGGTAGAAAAACTGCTGAAGCTGACTTTTAACACTTACACTCATACCCAAAACAACCACTAGGTGTCAGCAGCTCACAGTATAAAAGTTGCAGTCACAACATACAACCCCTCTTTTTTGTTTGTTTCTTAGATTCAGATTTCTAGATTCGGTCAAAACACATGTCGCTGGTGTTCTTCTGAAACATTTTATCCCCATATTTCGTGATAAATCATCATTATCAGTCACATTTTATGCTTTTCACTGGGTTTTGCAAATATCTAACCACTGAAACGTATTGAAAATTGCTTGAAAACTTTAACAACATGGTATTTATTCATTTAAAAAGTACAGTTTTTGTAGTGAAAAAACAGCACATTTGGGTGTCCGAGGTTTTGGCAGGACAACGGTGACATACATAAAAACATTCCATGCACTTATGTGACCATGGACAACAAAACCAGTCCTATGGGTAAATTAAGTTGTTTTACAGCTGAAGAAAGCTTTCTAGTGATGTATGGGTTGTTAGGATATGACAATAAATGGAGCAGATACAACCATTTAAAACTCAGGAATCTGAGTGCGAAAAAATCTAAATATTGAGAAAAAATTGCCTTTGAAATTGTTAATCAGATGCGCTGTTGCAGGCCATCCACTCACAGAAATCAGGTTTTTATATATTTAAGGTAGGTAAAATTGACTTAATATCTTCATGGAACATGATCTTTACTTAATATCCTAATGATTTTTGGAATAATAGAAAAATAGATCATTTTGACCCATACGATGTTCATGTGCTACTTAAGACTGGTTTTTTGATCCAGGGTCACATATACAGTATTTCCATACTTTTTAAGGGTCAAAGGTCAAAGTACCACATAACACTAAGACCAAAAGTATCGCCATACTAATCTCTACAAGTAACTGGACATTGTTTGACATTGTTTACTATGTAATGAGAGACTTACAGAGTACTACCAGAGTACAGAATTAACTTTCATTGTTATGCTGATGATACACAACTTTATATTTCCTCGAAGCCTCATGAAACCCAGCAGTTCCATCAAATAAAGGAATGCATAGTTGATTTAAAAAACTGGATGATTAACAATTTTTTACTACTGAACTCGGACAAAACAGAAGTGTTACTTACTGGACCAATAACCGCCATACGTAACAACCAAGAATACTGCTTAACTATTGACGGATGCTCCATAAAATCCTCGTCGTCAGCTAAGAATCTTGCCGTTGTATTCGATAGTAATCTGTCATTTGAGTGCCATGTGCAGATGTTTCCGATCACCATCTTATAATATGTACACTGCGCACTGCAGAAATCAGTTGTATATCTCGTTATCGACAAGGTAGAACAATCACCTCAACTACTAAAGATAGTTTCGTAAAGAACTTGCCAGATCTGACTTCTCTAATAACCTTTCCAACGAATATAAAATTGCTCGATGACATGACCAGCAACATGGGCACTATTTTCTCTAATACATTAGAAGCGGTCGCACCTATGAAGTCAAAAAGGATAAATGAAAAGAACATAGCACCATGGTATGATAACACCACTCGCGCCCTAAAAAGAGAAACGCGTAAACTGGAGCGAAAATGGAAACAAACCCAATTAGAGGTCTTTAAAATTGCATGGAAAGAGAGTGCAAGCTGTTACAAAAAGGCACTAAAAGCAGCAAAAGCCGAGCACTTCCGTAACCTCATAGAAAATAACAAAAACAATCCAAGGTTTTTATTTAGTACAATTGCTAAATTAACAAACAAACAGACTCCACCTGACCTGGGTATTCCGCCGCACCTTGGTAGCAATGAATTCATGAAATTTTTTACAGAGAAAATCGAAATAATACGAGACAACATAGCTAAAACCAAACCTCCAAGTTTGTCGGAAGAATTAGTTTCAACCGTCACCCAAAAAGAAAAGCTAGAGTGTTTTTCTCCTATAAATCAGGAAGATTTAATTAAAATTATTGCAACATCCAAACCGACGACATGCTTATTAGACCCCATTCCGACTACTTTATTAAAAGAGTTACTACCTGCTGTAATTGAGCCCATTTGTAACATAATCAACTCGTCTATTAATCTAGGACATGTCCCAGGACCCTTTAAACTGGCTGTAATTAAGCCTCTTATCAAAAAACCAAATTTAGACCCAAATGAACTTGGAAGCTATAGACCGATTTCAAATCTCCCGTACTTGTCTAAAATACTAGAAAAAGTAGTGTCAACTCAACTGTGTACCTTCCTACAAAATAATGACATGCACGAAAAGTTTCAGTCTGGCTTTAGACCGCATCACAGCACTGAAACTGCGCTCGTTAGAATTACAAATGACCTTCTTATTGCTTCAGATAAAGGAAACATCTCACTCTTAGTCCTGCTTGACCTTAGTGCTGCTTTCGATACTGTAGACCATAAAATACTACTAGATCGTTTACACCATTATATCGGTATTCAGGGACAGGCACTGCAATGGTTCAGATCTTACTTAACAGACCGATATCAATACGTCCATTTAAATGGGAAATCGTCAAATCTTACGCAAGTCAATTATGGATTACCACAGGGATCGGTTTTAGGACCCTTGCTTTTCTCCATATACATGCTGCCCCTCGGCAACATTATTAGAAAACATGGAATTAGCTTCCACTGTTATGCAGATGATACTCAGCTATATATCTCATCAAGACCAGATGATTCCTTTAAGCTATCCAAACTGGCAGAGTGCATCGAGGACATAAAACATTGGATGACTAGTAATTTCCTCCTTTTAAACTCTAGCAAAACAGAAATATTACTTATAGCACCAAAATTAAGTAAACCGAATATCTCCGATTACAGCCTGCAAATTGAAAGCTGCACTGTTACTCCAACAAATACAGTTAAAGACCTAGGCGTTATATTAGACGGCAACCTGTCATTTAAAAATCACATCTCAAATATCACAAAAACAGCCTTCTTCCACCTTAGAAATGTTGCCAAATTACGAAATAGTTTATGTGTTGCAGACGCAGAAAAGCTTATTCATGCATTTGTGACCTCACGGCTTGACTATTGTAATGCTCTACTTAGTGGTTGTCCTGTATCATCGATAAACAAACTACAGTTAGTTCAGAAGGCAGCTGCCAGAGTTCTTACTAGGTCAAGAAAATACGATCACATAACCCCAGTTTTATCATCGCTTCACTGGCTACCCATTAAGTATCGCATTGATTTTAAAATTATTTTAATTACTTACAAAGCCCTGAACGGTTTAGCACCTACTTACTTAACCGAGCTTTTATCACGTTACAACCCATCACGCTCGCTGAGATCTCAAAACTTAGGACTTTTGACAATACCTAGAATAACAATATCCACCAAAGGTGGACGAGCTTTCTCATACGTAGCACCTAAACTCTGGAATAGCCTTCCTGATACTATTCGAGGGTCAGACACACTCTCCCAATTTAAATCTAGATTAAAGACACATCTTTTCAGCCAAGCTTTCACTTAATGCATAGTTAATGAACAGCAGCTACGCTAATTATTCTCTTTATTCTCTTTCCGCCTCTGCCTCGGGATGCCCATCCCGAGGTAGGAAGAAGTTCCACCATGTCCAGACGACCGACAGATGCCCATCCCGAGGTAGGAAGAAGTTCCACCATGTCCAGACGACCGACAGATGCCCATCCCCAATTTGAGATTACACCAGATACAGCTGCAGACTGACTGACCATCCCAGCTCCATCTAAGGCAATTCCACCAGCTGCCAAGAGAAATATGACCATCGGACCATCCCAGCTCAGACCACTACATCCCCAACCAAGAGCAAAGACGGACTATTTGTCTTATTAATGCTGAAGTTACAATATTTGGTATTAAATGCTAAACTAAAATCACATGTCACCAGTCTGAGTGCAGCTATGACACGTCAGAGGGGATCTGGCCCTCCCGGTTGAGCCTGGTTTCTCCCGAGGTTTTTTTCTCCATTAATCAATCATTGGAGTTTGGGTTCCTCGCCACAGCAGGGCAGTGTTGGCCTGCTCACCGGGAGACTGCATTCATTCATTTATTTATTTAGAAATTAGATGTTATTTATTAGAATGAACTTACTCGTTGTATAAATACCATGCACTGTGCTGTGTTTTAACTTTTCTGTTTTTCCTGTTTGCCCCTGTAAAGCTGCTTTGAAACAATACACATTGTGAAAAGCGCTATATAAATAAACTTGAATTGAATTGAAAATTGAATCATGACGCCAACACCATTTTTTCATTTTAAGAATATATCTAAACTACGTCATATGCTGTCACTGTCAGATGCAGAGAAATTACTTCATGCATTCATGACATCAAGACTAGATTACTGTAATGCACTTTTAGGTGGTTGCCCTGCAGGCCTATTACAAACACTGCAACTGTTTCAAAAACGCGGCAGCTCGAGTTCTTACACGTACAAAAAAGTATGAGCATATAACCCCGGTTCTGTCAACCTTGCACTGGTTACCTATAAAGCATCGCATTAACTTTAAAATCTTGCTTATTACCTATTAAGCCCTAGGTCTAGCGCCGCAGTATTTGAATGAACTTCTATTGTATTACAGACCTCCACGCGCATTACGCTCTCAGGCGTCCTGTCAGTTAGTAATACCTAGAATTTCAAAATCAAGTGCAGGTGGTAGATCCTTTTCTTATCTGGCGCCTAAACTTTGGAATTTTCTTCCCTGCACTGTCCGGGAGGCAGACAGACTCTGTCAGTTTAAATCTAGACTAAAGACTCATCTTTTTAATCTTGCATACACTACACCTCCATAATATTAATCCTCAGAGGATTTAGGCTGCATTATTTAGTCAACCGGAACCAGGAACACATCCAACAACAAATGATGTACTTGTTGCATCAAAGAGTACAGAACAGTACTCTACTCTCAGTCAGTCTTGTCTTTTTGTTCCAAGGTTACCGCAGGATGCAGTTCATGCCCAGACCTGATGGCAGAGCTGAGAATGGGAAGTGATGACCTGACAAGAGCTGAGATGATAGAGCTGGATAAAGGACACGGCAATTTGACAAAAAAATTCTACAACACTTCAAATGCTATTAGATTGTTGATGATAATCTTAAATCTATAATTTACCTTTTTCGTAAGTTTATTTATTTTTTATTTAGCCTTGTTGTGCAAGCACTGTTGAGCTTGTGCAGAGGCAGCAGCTTTTGCCAGAGGGGAATTGGAATCCCCTGGTTGGGCCTGGGTTCTCCTGAGATTTTTTTTCTCAATTGGAGTTTTGAGTTCCTCGCCACCGTTTGCATACTGTTTTGCACTATTTGCCTGGCCGGGGGGCTGCTTTACAATTTAGAAGTTAGACATAATTAATATTGCATATAAGAATTTATAGTCTGTTTAATATTTGACCTGTGGTTCTCTCTCCTATATGTGCTTTCACTGTGAGTGTGTGCAAGTGTGTTTGATTGTGTGCGTCTATGTCAATGTGTGTAAGTATGTATGCATATTGTGTGTGTGGAGCATTTTTATGTCTGTCTTTCGGTGTTTTCACCTTTTTCTTGTTTTTACAGGTATATGCCTTTAGTTGTTTTTCTTGTATTCAATGTGTCTCATGTACAGCTTTTTGTACCAATGAAAATTGTAAAAAGCGCTATATAAATAAAGTTGAGTTGAGTTGAGTACTTTTGTCAACATAATATCATCACAGGGCAGGTCAGGGACGATTATAGTGATGATGTCCTATGAGAAGCTAATGTCCTCTCTCGTCAGTTACAGCAGGATGAAGGATGAGATTGTGTTCACTTCATTAAAGCCCTGCTGCTCTACACTATGTGATAACCAGCTGTGATTTCCACCGTCAATTTGTTTTAACCTTTTCAAACAAGAGGGGGCATTTCATTTTAATCACAATTGATGAGATTGCATGGAATCAATTAAGTCACATTGTTGCTGCTGTTTCTGTCTCTGTCTCTCTTCCACTTACACACACACGCCACCCCTTTTTCGTACCCAATGTAACTGCATTCATTTTTATTTCAGCCTGAGGTGAGTCTGCCTAGTCAAATTGTGGACAATCAGACCAAGTAATCGGGTTTCATTTGCACAATACCAAACAAGCATTAGCTGTTAGGGCTTTGGCTTGGCGGTCTATGCTGAAACAGATGAAGGGGCTCGTCTGAAAAGGTCAGTGCCGACAGGCTGTGCACTTAATTGACGACTTGCAAAATAACTACAAATCGCAGACCCCGAGCACCCACCACACACATGGACAATGTAGGTTGCAAATACTACGCCTTAGAAGGAGAAGTCTATTCGCTACATTCTCTTTCTTTCTGTCCATCTCTAAGACCTTAAAGTAGCTTTAATTTCCCTTGTCAGGATATAGATTTAAATCATTGAGTCTTATACAATTCATTTCTTTATGAGTGTTCTTTATTTGCTTACACTGGTAGATTGACCTTGCACACAGAGCAAGTTGCCCTGACAGTGGCAGGAAGCATCACAAAGCTCCTCTGAGAGAAAGAACATAACCCACACATTATCCTCCTTCAAACATCTTAAGATGAAATCATGTTGATAATTTCAACTCTATCACCAGTTGTATCCTCACCTCAAGGTTGTGTGTTGCTTGTCCTGTCTTAAAGGCATCAGAATAGTTTTACCCTGAAGTTTGAGGAAAGACAATGTGGACTTGTCTAAAAATCTCCCTTAGTGTAGACAGTTTATTTTGTTGGTGTTTTATTGTGATTGGTTTAATATGTATTACTCAATTGCCTGTTTTGCATTGTATCTTTTTATTGAGTGGTCGAAATATCTAATTGACAGGTGTGTTCAAAACCGTTACCGCAAAGTTGAGCAGGTGTACAAGCTGGTGTAAGTCAACTAACATGGTAAAATGTTACACCTCGGTGTTAGCTGCCGAAATCCTCCTCTCACTATTTTGCTTTTTTTGCTGTCCGTAATATTTTTCTGGAGGATCTTTTGACAGAAGTGCATTATAATATACATAACCTATTTCTGTCTGCACACACAGTCACCTTGCATGGAATTCACCATGTTGTCTCTACAATAGCCCTAAACGGACAAACTGCTCTACAGATGGTGTTTCGTACATACGTCATCTTGTTCGAAAAAAGATTGGAAATTTGACAACATCTTAGTTCTGTGTCAGCCCCCATAGTGCATAGAAAGGAGGAGGGAGGGATGGAGTGAGCCATTAGGTGTAATTCACAACATCACCAGTAGATGCCGCTAAATTTCATACACTGGACCAAAGGTTTTTAATGTTTGGCTACTATTTGAGCTAAACCTACATCTTACAGCATTAAAACTTACCCTAATATTATGATGAGACATATTGTGACAGAAATTACATTTATGATCAAACAGAATGCTCAACAGATTCAATCTAACTTCAGTTCCGTCTCTGATAATGCTGATGTTAGATATAAGAAGCAGCAGATCTTTTTTAGTTCCATAGATCACAAGAGAAGTTGTTGTTGTCCAAACTGAATGTGCCTGGTTCTCATTCAACATTATCAAAGCATTTTGATGTTTTCTATACACAATATAAATTACTCACAATTATCTCATAGTGACGAATAAACAAAGTTTTAAAGTAATGTCTCTCCTCTACTATTCTTTAACAAATGCATTCAGTCATTTGCTTGTATAACTGTCATGCTGGTTGTCACACACAGATCAATTACTATTGACCTCTAGTTAAATTGAAAGCTGTATGCTGCAAGTTTTTGCAGACAGGAAAACCTTTTTAATGGTGAGCTGCACTATTCAAAAACTCTCCTATACATCATTCCAAAAATTTTCAGAATAAGCATTTATAAAATTACATCTAATGGGGGAAATAAACTATTACTTCTAATGTAATTGAAAGTTAAAAGTAGGTTCCAGTCAGCTGTCAACAAGTCCGGCATCTGATTTTCTCATTTAGTTATAGATCTTTTACAGTTGGCCTACATCAGAAACTGGACGTTCTTATTTTTAAATAGACATGAACTTTAGCCTTCACATTTATCAGTTGCAATATTTAGTCAGTATTAGTATTTCATTAGTATTTTGTATTTCATAACTAATGATAATCATCCCTTCAGAACACACAGCCTTTCTTTTAATCTGGCAGATTGAGCATTATAAAGTACAAATATACAGGATAAATAAAATTATAGAATATAAAAATCAATTTTAGTAATAGACTCCTAACAATTTCAGATATCTTCAAGCATAACACATCTGATTACATAGCTAATGTACAGCTTTTATGCTTTGGATAAAAATGTCTGATAAATGTATTAATGTAAGTGCACTGCATAAAAACAGAAGAAGCAACAATCTGACTGTCCAATTAATGTGTTAATAGTTTAACCTCATTCAGAGATTGTGAATAGTAATTAGAATCAATCTATATCAAACACATAGGCTACCTAGAGCATAATACACAAGCAAATACAATCATTATAATAGGAAAGAGCATATGATAATCCTCCAAGCTACAGTAAACACTATTGTCCTTAATAACACACATATTAGCCAATATTTGCACTGTTGATCTGTCAGGAATGTCATGACATGAGGGGTCTCATCTAGTGAGATTTTTATATTTGGAGCCCTGCCACCCTTAGGATTTATAAAAGCATAACTTTTGCAGTGTTTTCACTAAAATTTTAGAAAATAGAAATAAAAAGAGTGTTTTGGTATCCCCTGCAATGAGTTGCAGTGTAAAGTTTCATAAATAAGAACATAAGAAATAACACTGAAATATTTCCATCAAAGGGGCTGCTGGTTGACGTTAAATCCTGAACTGGAGATCAGTTTAAACATACTATAAAGTTTACTTTATGTAATGTCAGATGTAAAGAACTGTTTAGTATGTCTGTTATTCTGATATCCACATTCTAACATACATTTCCCTATCTAGGTGAGAATGGTCTTTAGGTTAGAAGTCAACACCGCTTTATCTTTACAACCGACTGTAATTCACTTCTTATTGGACTCCACGGTGATATGGTAGATAATGCAGTGAGAAACTAATAAGAATATTGATGCAGAATATGCAAATATCCTTCATCTAAAAAGAAAAGGTTGGAAGCTGGTTTACTCTAGAGGGGACCTTCTTTAACTTCGCCCTTTATCGTGCGTGTAAAGCAATACCCTGAAAAAGAAAACAACGATTTCAGGTCCTCTAAAGGAAGAATGTGTTAAAGAAGACATAAATCAGCCTCTAATACCATGTTTCTTACTTTTGTTATCTAATCTGGACCAGAATATGTACAAAACTGCACAAAAACAGGCGTATAAAGGTTTCATAAAAGAAACGCTGGAGAGCTTTAAGAGGACATTCATTGACTTTAATGGGATGAACTGATCGCCCATATCTAATAGAAATCGTCGCCTTTGGCTAAAGGGGGTATGGAATTAGATTACACGTGGAACACAATGCTTTTACTGCTTCTTAGAAAACAACTAATTGAATCTGTGAAGAATAGAGAAGAAACAGGCAACTTAGAAATAAATAAAAACAAACTAAAAAAAATACAGTGGTGAGATAGACTATTTTTAACCTAATTATAAAATGTATTCTTTTAATTTGCAATTTGGTTTATTCAATATTTACACGCGCATTATGTTGGAGATTGCAAATCTCGTATTGACCATTTATGTCTTTATTTAAAATTCAATACACTGGGTAAAAAGCACACAAACGTCTTCTAAATAAGCCCAAAACCTACATTTTTCAAGCTCATACAGCACGACTAGTGAAAATAATCAAGTCAGTTGCAACTAAATGTTAAAGAGAACAAAAATGCAAGGTGCTTTCTATTCTGAATCCAGCGGTGTGGATGAACAGCGCGCGCTCAGGGCACGGGGGGGGGGGGGAAGCTTCCAAATATGAACATGAAGAGGATGATGATAATATAAAAAAATCACGTGGAGAAAAACCATGTTGTTTAAAATGCTTGAATTTTATAGTCTTCAGTCTGTTGGGAGGGGAGAGTAAAACTCTATGAGGAGAGGCAGTCTCTCATTTTCCAACCCAACATTTTCTGGATCGAGCGGGAGGGACGGATTATGAAGGGACACCTCAGATTGACAAGTACAGAAATATCTTTACTGTTACGGATATATATGAAAAAAAATACAACCTGACTTAATGTAACTCAAAACTAGTCATTCTATTACTTGCAGTGCGTCCAAGAGCACATGTGGAGTAGTAAAAAGTTTTCTTTTGCCGTTCAAAACGCGTAAAAGTACTTGTATTATTGGATAAATATAAATATGCTGTACTCAGTCTCGTTGTCATAAATCAACTTTTATTCCTCTCTCCCACAGCTGATGAAATCTACATCTCACTGCTGCTGTAGCGTTTCCTATTCATCACCAGCATCATCAGCATCATCATCGTCAGTGCGAACGGCTCGCGCTTCACCTTCTCCACATCCTCGGGGCCACGAGAGCGCAGGGGCGCAAGGATGAACATCCCGGTGCTGCCCGAGAACAAGCTGTCCGCTGTGGCCCCGTTAAAACAGTTGAACGTGGAGAAGAAGGAAGTGGAGCTGATCCTGGTGAAGGAGCAGAACGGGGTCCAGTACACGAATTCCTCTATAGTGGGCTCTCCGAGCTCCCGCGGCTGCACCTCCGGATCGGCGGATGATGAAGAGAGGGAGACATGGGGCAAGAAACTGGACTTTCTGCTTTCGGTCATAGGCTTTGCCGTGGACCTGGCGAATGTGTGGCGGTTCCCCTACCTGTGTTACAAAAACGGAGGAGGTAAGAATTATTTTAAGGGTCACCCTTTGCATGTCAGCTGTCATGTAACTTATGTTTGTCCATTTGTGTTTTGTTTTACAGTTTACAAGTGATTATGTATTCTGTACTGCCAACTGTCCATTTAATATATAAATTAACATTGAAGCAACTTATAAACGCATTATTATTTGTATTGCCTTTGAATCCGTATGTTTGCATTCTGTTTTTATCTCAATACTTTGGAGTTCAATCCATCATAGCTGTTCTGATGAGTGGGTAATTGGGTCTAAAAGTAACAGATTTGTAAATTACTGTAGGTGTTTGTCGCTTAGAACTAAGAATAACGCTTCCTTCATTCCTACAGTACATTATTAACCAGTTCCTTTCGGTGGAAGTGTTTCAGAGACTACCCTCAGTGTCATGAATGTAGAAAACTTCTAAGCTATTGTTTAACAGTTGTGTGATGTTTGTTAATTTATGAGTAACCTAATGTACTGTATGTTGTCACTCTTTGTGCAGGAGATTTTTATGTGTCAGGGGTCTGTTTACTGTACAGTATATCATTATTTCATAAAAAAAATGTGTATTAAAATGAATTTAGTCAATGGTGGTAGTGGCATACACTCTTTAAAATAGAGGTGCTTCACTATGCCATAGAAGAACCTTTTTTGTCTAAATGGTTCCATAAAGAATTAATCTTTAACATCTGAAGAACCTTTATGTTTCACAAATTGTTCTTTGTGGCAAAAAAGTTTCTTCAGATTATAAAAAGATAAGAAAAGATGGTTCTTTAAAGAACCTTTGACTGAAAGTATCTTTGTGGAACCAAAAATGGTTCTTCTATGGCATCGCAGTAAAGAACCTTTTAAACACCTTTATTTTTAAGTGTATACAATGTACTGTATTACAAGACAACAATGAACTAGTAGAGGATATATTATGGTAGTGTAGCGCAGGGCAAATTTCCAGCCTTGATGATTTTGAAGGTGTCACTTGGTTTTGAAGTGGAACAAGGCTGGTCAATATTTAATTTAAACAGTTACTTGAAAAGGTAACAGGGTTTACTATTAAAATTTAATTTTATAACTTTCACCCTTATGTAATAAAAAACATTGGTGAACATTTTTGCAACTGAAGATATTCCAACGCAAAATACTCTAACAGAGTGAAGAATTGTAATATTGTGAATTTCACTTTCTCTACCGTGCATTTGCCATGCGGTGTGTCAGTGGCTTCAATTACGAATGAATCTAATGTGACTGCGTCCCCCAGGTGCCTTTCTGATCCCATACATTCTGTTCCTGTTCATTGCTGGGATGCCGCTATTTTACATGGAACTAGCCCTGGGTCAATATAACAGAGAGGGAGCAGCTACTGTTTGGAAAATCTGCCCTGTATTTAAAGGTAAATTGAAAATGTCTAAACACCTAATTCAAGTGAAATGAAAACTATTGAGATAGAATTTAAAAAACCCTTGCCATGGCTACAATAAAGCTTTTTAAAGCATACTTTAACTTCAGCCAACAGGCCTTAAAACAAATCCATTAAGCTTTACTTTGTAACAAATGATCCCTATTACTTTTCTTCTCAGGCGTTGGTTACTCAGTGATCATCATAGCTTTGTATGTGGGGTTTTACTACAACGTCATCATCGCTTGGTCGTTGTATTACCTATTTGCCTCGTTGACGAGTGATCTGCCCTGGCTCAAATGTGGCAACACGTGGAACAGCCCCAACTGCACTGATCCACTGCTCATTAATGGCTCCTTCTTGGCTAATGGAACCAGCTACGCCAAGTACAAGAACACACCTGCCGCAGAGTTCTACGAGTAAGTTCTTTGAATTATAAATTGCATTTTATTAGTGTAGTTACAACCCTCACCCCTCCATACATGTATATTTGCTCCGGTTTCTTTTCAGCTTGTCTGTAAAGCTTTTCAGCAGGAACATTATTAATATATAGGTTGCTCTTTAGTTCCTCTTTGTCATGTTGTACCAGTTGAGTCTTGCTGATATGGCAGTCAGCTATTGCTGTTCAGGATTTGTTTTCCATCTATTCTTTCATTCCATTGTGCATGTAGTGTTTTGTAGGGCTGGCACAAAGCATGTGACATCTGCACAGTATTGGCTGTGTAGGCTTGTGTCTGTCTGTGAGCTCATGAATACTGTTCTTGTAGATTTATAGTTTTTTTTAGTATTTTTTGGATTTGGTAGAAAAATATGAAAACCACATTTGGAAAACGGGCTGCGGCTCTGTCAGGATGTCTTGACGGGTTTTGGACTTTGGTTAATCATTGCTGGTGGTTGAGCGAGAAGTCAGCCGTGAGGGAAACTGTCAAGTCAAAATCCGTCAGTATGAAAACTAGAATAGTTTCGGAAGGCAGGTTGACTTCCATCCATCAGTCTAGCTGTTATCATGATGTCCTGGCAGGATAAGGGTTCTTATCGTTATTTCTTTTTAGAAAAGACAAACAAACAAGACAATATGTACACTGTGTACAGTGGTGTAAATAATGCACTTGTATATATGATACTTATCAGGGAAGTGCCAGCAATTTGGATATTAGTTATTGTGACTTTAACTTAAAATGCCTTTCTCGAAAATTCCTTTATATTGAGCATTTAATTTTTTTAAAATACATCCTGGTGTATTCTTCTGTCACTGCTGTGGGATGTAGGACAGGCAGGAAGATCAGATTCTTAGATTTGAACACTTATGCTGAACAATTTATGTCAATATACTGTAAGTAAGGCTGGTAAATATCTCCCTGCATTATAATGTCGTATAAGGCTATGTAAAACACTCAGTTCCGTCGCTTTTGATGTTGACTGAAAGAAAGGCACACGAGTTTACACTTCAAAGAAAACCAACCCTTTTCCTTGGAAAATTTGGCTTCTCATACGAGTACAAACCAGAGGAATGCCTGAAACAATGAAGATCCTTTATAGCATTGCTGAATTGTTTACAGTCAGTTATGGAAAATTGAAAATTCAGAGAGACACAAGTCACCAGTGTTTAAGGATTCTATTTCTATTTCTACATCCAGTGTCTTCGTTCCAGCTGTTCTATTTATAATCTTTAAAGACACATCATACAGTTTCCCTGTACATACCAGATAATTACTGTTTTAAGTCTAATTATTTGTATTGATACTTATATTTTACAGTAAAGATTATCTAGATATTGTGTAAAATGGCACTCTTTAAAATGTCACCTTTTCCTAAAAAGAGAAACATAAACTTTGGGCAGCAGTGATAACAAGCCAAAGAGAGATGTTGTAACAGTGCTAGAAAAAGCAACAAAAAAGGCAATGTTTTAATACTCACCAAAAATATTTAACATGTTAAAACGAGTGCCATACAGATAAATATAAATGTGCCAGAAATAGAGACATATTTTTACACACTGTTGTTAAATCATAAATTGCAGTTCCCACATGTTTGAACAGTTTCTCAGCGAGCTGAAATTATTCCTTGAAATGATGATAAAACACACTGTTTTAAAATAACGGTCTTTACAGCAGTGCTTCCTAGTGGTTGTCTATCAATTTGTTCATCCAATCTTCTCATAACTTTGCTGACTATCTAACACTTTTTCTCTCACATTGATTTTTGTAAAAACAATTAAAAACGTAAAATAACTACTAAAGTACTGGCAGAAAATTATCATTACAGTTTCTTCTATTTTTACAGACATTTCCGATAATGCTAAAATGCAATTGAATGCAGTGTAAAATACAGGTAAAACAACTGTAAAAAAATCCTTCATATTATAACAGTATATTGTGCCCTATTTTTACAGATTTTTTTTAAGAGTGTACTGTACTTTCGGATGGTCTTGTTTAGCTTTTTCTCGCCATTTCTCCCTCTCCTGTTCGTTCTCCCTCTTTCAGGCCGCTTTCCCAGCCAGTAGTGCTTTGAAGTGTCGTTTCCCCAGCTGTCTTCTGTGTGTTAGGGGATGTGGAAAGCTGTCATTTCCTCCGCTCTTCCTCCCTGGTGTCGCCATATTATAATAGTTTTCGGCCAAAAGTGATCATGGGACAGCACACAGAGCACCAGAGAACATTCATTACTGTCACACATTCAACATGCTCACTCACTCAGCAGGTGTGCCATACACTGAATATTAGATTAACCAGAGTGCTGCCCAGAATAGCTCAAAATGACAGGGAGAGCCATGAACCAAGCACAGAAAGAGATGTTGAACCAGCAGCCGACAGCCCTGTACCTCAGTCAGGCCGCTAACAGAACACACCAGGTTTATCTGTATCGCACAAACCGTTGTGCAACGTGTTGTTTCAAAGCCGGCGACAGCCAGACAAAAGCAAAAATGAAGTTGTATGACAAGCTCAACAAAGTAAATTTCACCCACATATTCTTTCACTAAACTGTCTCTGCCAGTCTTGACAAGTCGAAGTCGATCACTGTTTGTCGAGAATAATGAACAGTTCTTGCGCTGTTGTATTGTTTTACACAGTGGGTGTCCTAAATCTAATCATCCCATCATTACTGAAATCGTGTTACATCATACATAGTCTCAGATTTAACACTGGAGTGATGTCATAAAAACAAGCAAGTGGATTTTGAGGAATAAAATATAATTATTTGGAACGAGAAAAAAAAAATATGCAACGTGATTAACTGTTATTATGGCACCTGTAAAAATAAACCCTCATGTAAACAGCGCGGAAATAATCATAAACCTTTAAAATGATTATCGTTAAATTAAAAGAATACAACTTTCTCAATAGTGTTCTCAATAGCTTCCCAGTAATAACATGTTATGAGAAGGTTTAAATCTACAACTGCTGTCTGTTTCACTTTCTTTTTTTACAAAAGATTTTTTGTGTCAGCCAGAAAGGTCCCTATTGTGCGATTTCACAAACGCATTTTAGACATGCTGCATCTGTTATGAAAACAAATGTAATATGCTCCAGAAATGAGAAAGCTGTGATGAGACCCCACATGCCATCAGATGGGCTGGGATATGTTGAAATCAGAGGTATTAGAGTTTAGTTTGGCAGAGACAGAACCTTGAATGCACTGAGAGCTCTTGAGGGAACGTTTGCTAAAATACTCGCCAATCTAATGCAATTATATGATTAGAGGGGGCTGTCCTGTCAGTGAGACTTGAAAAGATGAAAGAAAAGTATAAATTTAAGTAGTTGCAAAAGGATTAAGACTATATATTTGAGCTTGTTTTGACTGTTTATAACTGTACTTAAGGTCATCAAAGCATAAGGACACAAGTTGTCAAAGATTGATATCCAAGGATGATATCTCCCTACATCTTTTCAATGTCTAATTTGTAGTCAAGTGCATGTCACTGCCGTGTCTATAATTGGTTATTTGTAAGTAATAAGGTCTCCCTTTCTAGTGCTATCGCAGTGTCCATGTATGTCTTCAAGTGGCAAATGATTGAAGAAATGCATGAATTGAACACAAAAACTGAATAGCTTGAGTGCAACGTTTGTGAAATTATTTTATGTTTCATAAAGCCATGGGTCAAATGAAATTTCAGAGAGAGTGGATTAAAGGTCAAGCAATAGCAAAACAGGCAGATTGGCAGGCCTCTCAGGATGTTTGGGCAATAATTACGCAAATTGGATACTTCAAAGAACCTGAACTACTGGATTGGGATTGGACCATCTCCCATCCCTTGAGGGCTGAGGTTCTGTCTGGTTATTCTTTTTTCATTTGAGAAGAAGGGATGGTTTCATCACCCTGGACCTCACACTCTTGTTTATCCTAACCACTCGACCTAATGACTTTTTGATGGATTCATGAGACGCTGGGCAAATCTTAAACTCTCTCCCAGCTTTAAAGTTTGGATGCTGTGTTCCCCATATAAAGAAATTATAGTTGGAAATTAATCCAGACCTGTGTGCTGATCCTTTTTTATGACCGTCAACATTGTAAAAATGGCACATTACACAGAAAATCATACGTAAGGGAGATTAATCAGGTGACGTTAAGAATTTGAAGTAGAAATCATTTACAGTACTGTTGTAGGACACATCTGGGTCAAAAACCAAACCTGAATTCACAAAGTGTGCTCCAGTATTAGTTTTTCCTCTGCAAGATACTGCTTTCAGAAGAAAAGATTACAGCAATGCTCTGGCAGTTCTTTAAGAGCTTGTTTATAATTTAAGAACAATGGCCTTTACTGTTTCTGCTCTTTGAACATCACTGGGAGGTGCAGCACAGGGATTATTTAGATCACATTCTACAGAGGCTTTTTTCAGTTCGGGCGTATGCAGATATTTCCTGGAAGACAGAACCCATGGAATGAATGATTGGATAGAAACCAAACATCTTCACCGTTATTCATAGTTTTTCAATTTGAAGAAGTAAAATTGCTACTTAGAAACATTGGTCATCCCTCCTGGGATGCTATAACCTATGGAGGAAATAGGAATTTATGGGTCATTTATGACCTGGCAAATTAGTTAAATGGACTAACACAGGGAGAGTGTGTGATACTGTTTGAGTTAGTGCGTGCAGGAGAAAGGACAATACGAGACAGACATAAAATAAGAGCGAGCATAATCATAACATATGATGCACATAAAAGTGTGTAAGAATGTACTACAATAACAAGACAAGTTAACATTGAAAGTTATCACTGAGTTCTGTTTTAAAAGATTGTGAGCTGACAATAATACTTTATTAGTAATAACTAAGGACGAAGCGTAACAGTATATCATTTGGAAGTGCCGATGAGGCCCACTTCCAAGAAATATGACCACAAATCAAGCATTTGACGTCATGTGTTTTTAAAGTGTTTCTTTTTTTTGGTCACCTGGTCATAAATATTATTTAGAAGACAACATTTGACCTGAAGACCTAACTAATACAAAGGTAAGAGGGGTATTAAATGAAGACTATTATTTATTTAAATGATTTATATTGTTTGCACCACAAAACAAAGCATTTGAAATGTAACTTGCTTTGCATGAAGAGTTATTCCTGCATTCTGACAGAAAGGCAAAAAAACGTTATGGCTTATATAACCCTATAACCCATCTGCAGTCCTGAATGTTGACCTGTAGATATTGAAGTAGTTGATATATCTATGCTGAACAGCTCTTTTGACCATTTTAATATGTGCGCAAAAGCGTTCATGATTAGTTTAGTTTTCTCAAAAACCAACAAGAAACACAATAATGGTTGCATTATTTGTGAGAGCTTCATTGATAACAACTCCATAATTGGATGAGGAAGACACTCGAATAAATCCCAGATGGATCCTTCCTTCACGACCGCTTTGAGAGCCTTTGAACAAGGCACAGGAGGAATGTTATCTAACTCCAGATAAAAGTGCCCAAGATACAGCACACTTTCATTCAAAGCGACAGATAAGACAAAAATGTTGCGCAAAATCTCTATTTCAGACTAGAAACAGATAATGCTTTAACAACGCTAACCTTTTCTCATCTCAAGGCGCGGGGTGCTGCACATCCACGAGAGTAAAGGCATCTATGACCTGGGTCTTCCTCGCTGGGACCTCACCCTCTGCCTCGTTGTGGTGGTCTTCATCCTCTACTTCAGCTTGTGGAAGGGGGTCAAATCATCGGGAAAGGTGCAAAACCTCCAAACGATGTTTGTTTTAGGCCATTCTGTCAATGACAGGTCTGAGTAAATATTAAATTATTGAGATGCTTTAGGTTTTAATGTGATCTGTATTCAAGAGGTGTGTTCGCGTGTGTTTTCAGGTGGTGTATATTACAGCTACTATGCCCTACGTAGTGTTATTGGTTTTGCTGATTCGAGGTGTCACTCTCCCTGGTGCAATGAATGGAATTAGGGAATATATCCACGTTGACCTGAACAAGCTCAATAACCTACAAGTATGTTATTTACCCACAAATGCTGTATGGGTTACTCATTCTATGAACATACAATGAGATATCTCCATACATTAATCTTAAGAGATGTACTTCACTTTTATAATAGACAGATAATCACTGATTTTTGTTTGCTGCAGGTATGGATTGATGCAGCTACTCAGATTTTCTATTCTCTAGGAGCTGGGTTTGGAGTCCTCATTGCCTACGCCAGCTACAATAAATTTGACAATAACTGCTACAGGTAAGACAGATCTTGATACGTGTGGTATGTAATATTGTTGCCTTATTATGTCATGGTCATTGCACAAAAGGGTTTAATGTGTTAATTTGACTTCTAAGCACTTTTTGCTAAACTCACTTAAGCTAGTCCTTGGCTATGTTACTTCTAAAAATTACATTTTTTTAGAATTGTTGGGAACAGCAGGTGGCAGTTACCTATGAATCCCTGTGGTTATAATAACAGTATAGAACCGATTTTTAGATCCAGGTCATTCTGTAGAAATGGGTGTTTCACAGTCTATATTTATTGCAGTCATTATGTTAACCAGTGATGAATTTGGCTATTGCAAAGTTATGCTGTGTCAAACCCAGTGGAATCAGAAAGAGAGCTATATAAATCTGATTCTTAACTTAAGAGATATAAAACCGAGCTGAACTACATTGGGTTAAGTATTCACTTTTAAATATTTATGTGATAGATCTTGCAAGTCATCAGCTTTAATGTATCTCTTCTTGTGCTCTATTGCAGGGATGCTATCCTGACCAGCACTATAAATTGCATTACCAGTTTCTTCTCAGGGTTTGCCATCTTCTCAGTTCTGGGGTATATGGCTAATCGGCATGGCGTCGACATAAAGGATGTGGCCACTGAAGGTCTGTAGCTTATAAAGTTTTAGCTATTGTATACATTTGCTTACGTCTGCAAATCCATGTAATAATTGTGAGTGTCTGTGTTCAGGAGCTGGACTGGTATTTATTATCTACCCAGAAGCGATTTCAACTCTACCTGGATCTACATTCTTTGCAATAGTCTTTTTCATTATGCTTCTGACCCTTGGGATTGACAGCTCTGTAAGTTAAAATACATTTGTAATTGTCTTGGTTTCTATGCAACTGGTTTGTATGGTTTTGGTATGGTCTTTCTGAGTGTTGAGATTGTAATCTGTGTCTTCTAAACTATCTGCATCTCACTTGAGAAAACAAACTTGTTAAGATATAAATTATTTACAGTTTTTGCATTTGGCAGATGCTATTATCCAAAGTGACCTACAGTGCACTCAAGCTGCCCATGTGTTTTTACCAGTATAGTTCCATTTACCAATTAAGCTATGGGAACACCATTTAAAATCACCATAAAACAGAAGATGCGACTGACTTGTTTTCCTTATCGTGACGTATAGCCTAGCCAAATGAATGGCATCTGAAATTAGAAAAATGCAGAGCTTTACTTTGCCCTTCCCTTTTTGATTGGTTTGTGTGTTCATTGACTGCCCGGGGCATGGAGGGGAGGGCTAAAAATACCTGGCCATTGGACAGTCAGTATAGCCCTACCCTTTTTTTGTTGCTTACGTCATGTGGTGATGTTGTTGATGAGAAGCGGAGATGAGCTTTAATGTTTTTGATTGGAGAAAATAATGGTGTGCTTGGATAAATAATTTATTATAATCGCTGCAACACTGTAAAACACAACCTAAGAGAGTTTTACTCTTTGACTTCATGGTGACTTTTGAGCTTCAACTATTTAAACTTCAACTAAATATAGTCCTTCTGTAAAATCCAGTATTTACACACTAGTGATGTAATATCCTATTTAGATGGGTGGCATGGAGGCTGTTATCACTGGACTCTCAGATGACTTCAAAATTCTCAAGAGGAATAGAAAGCTTTTTACAATCGCTACAGCATTTGGGACTTTCCTAGTAGCGCTCTTTTGCATCACAAATGTAGGTATTGTTTGCACAGTACGAAGTGATTGTTATCATTAAAATATGATGGTTTCGGACACTGTAATTTATTTTTTATTCAAGGCTAAGACATTTTAAGAAACATTAAGCTAAATCCAACAATAGTCTGTATTCAGGCAGTGAAATACAATTAATATAGCCAAAAATATTCATGTTTATTTTCTTGTCACGTATATTTTTTAAAATATTTCAGTTTTTTAAGCAGCTGAGTGTAGCGCTTCATCTTACTTTGTCAACTAATTTTGCTGTGTCATAACAGGGTGGGATCTATGTTTTGACCCTGTTGGACAAATATGCAGCAGGGACATCAATTCTGTTTGCCGTGCTGATCGAAGCTATTGGAGTGTCTTGGTTTTATGGTGAGTATTTGCTTAATGTGTCATTATGTCACATTGTCATCACAACAGGTAGCATGGGTTGTGCACTATCCACTTGTTAAGTCTGATGTCACATGCCATCGCTTTCAGATGCCAATAACAAAACATGCTAAAACTGCTGACATGCTGTCAAACTATTGAAAAAAAACCCCAACAATCCTACCCTTTATCTCCATAATGAAACCGCAGATAGCCAGACAGTAATTGCTTTTTTTGAATGATGTTAGAGATTCTGCCTGGAGACTTTTATGCGCACCTAGAGTTTATAAAAGTTGTGCTTAAATATGTGATATGACTAAATAGTGGCCATTAACAGCTATTTAGATCGCACACTCGCTTGAAACAAGTGGAGGCTTGGACCCAAAAAAGGGATTGCAAAAAATACATCTTACAAGAGAATAGTCTTGCAGCATCTGTTTAATGTTGCCCCCAGAGTTATACTTCACTGCCCATTTAGAAGTTTGAATAAAACTCATTATGCAACTCATCCTCTTATAGTAGAATGCTCCATAATCTTAAGAATCTGAACCTGAATGAGACAAAGCACATGTGCCATGCTGCGGTCCTGCTGAGAAGCAGTACACAGAAACCGCAAGGATAAAGCACACAACAGGAACCTGTCACCGATTGCAAACTTAAATGATTTATGATGATACTCAACATTTTACTCAAGCATTATTGCAAGTCTTTTAATAACAGTGCCTTAGCAAATCAAAGCATTGTTTTAAAGAACCCAAATGCAGTGGCTAACTGATATGGCTCAGGATTGACCAAAATATTATTTCTTTTTTTTTACCGCAGACCAGGACGTGCAGTTTATTGCCTTCTAATAAGAGGGGGGACATTTTTAGTGCCATGTTAGTTCTACTCATGACTGAAAACACACAGTATGCTTTGGAAATTGTGGAATTCTACAGTTGTTTGATTATATTGCAGTGGGGTTAATTCTGTAAATTCTCTAACCCAAACATACCCCCACAACAGATCAAAAGCTAATCCATCTCGCCCCATATCAAAACACCACGTTCAAAGCCTCAAAACTTCAAAATTCAAGATTATCACCTCTGCAGTCTACGATATTGCTTCCTGACTTCTGAAGCTTCTCAATCTCTTTTAAATATATTACATAGCTTTCAAACAAAGTTCTGTCAACGAGTACAGTACAGCGCGTTCAGATCATAGCTGATATCGTAACAAGAGAAGCCACAATTCAAAGGAGGGTCCCAGGTGCCATTATCTTGAAATGATGTCCAGATGCTGCTAATTTTCTTTGTATGTATGCCCCTTAGGCGTGGACAGATTTAGTGAAGATATTGAACGCATGATGGGCTTCAAACCAGGAATCTACTGGAGACTTTGTTGGAAGTTCATCAGTCCAATCTTTCTATTGGTGAGTGATATGCCTGAGTAACATTACCACATATACCCAAATATTTTGAGTCACAGCAAAGAGAGTCAGTTCATTTAGAAGTCAACACCATGACTTGAGCACATCAATGTTGACTTTATTAGGCCCAGCTTACCGACAGCAAAGTTCTCCCTTGTATTAATAACCTCAGTGTTGGCCAGATTTTGTTCTGAATTACATTACACCTGTTCATTTTTCAGTTTTGCCTAATATACATCAGGGCCTGTGCAGTGTGTTGTCACTGTATCTTAAAGCGATAATTCACCCAACAATGAAAATGTACTCACCCACAACAGAAGATATTTAGAAGAATGTTGTTAACCGAACAGCAATGGAACCCATTCACTGGCATTGATTTTGATTCCATACAATGAAAAGAATGGGTGCCGCTGCTGATTGGTCACCACTTTCCTTCAAAATGCCTTCTGTTGTGTTCTGCAGAAAAAAAGTCATACAAGTTTGGGATGTCAACAGGGTAAGTAAATGATAGAATTTGTACTTTAAGGTTAAAGGGGTCATATGACAGGGCTAAAACTAGAGCTTCGATAGGCCCAAAAAATCAAGACCGACCCTACCCGAGCCTGTGCACGTTGTGTCCGAGCCCGGCCTGTCCCAACACATTAACTGTAATTAAGAGCCCGATTTAAACCCCATTTTTTTTTTATATGTGGGCCGTAATAACTGACCCTTCAACTACAATTCCGAGTTGTTAGAACTTCAGAAGTCTGTTTAGAATCATCTCAATGAATAATGCAACAAGAAAGAAGTATGTATACTGTGTTGTTTGTTTATTCATAATGGAATCGATCGCAAATGGATCCAAATGAAAAAAACGTAAACAATGATGAACACAGAAAATTCCATACCTCTTACTTTCCTCCAAACTTGCTCAAAGTTATTTCTCCTGTTTTTAGTTTTTTCTTTAAGCTTCATGTTGCACTTACGCTAGGCTACACAATACAGCTGCTGCACATGACACAGTTTGCATTGTGCAACTTTGTAGTCTAACTTGTGCAACTTTGTACACATTTGTTACCTAGGCCTACTTTGCTAAAACATATATATAATAGGCTAATAAAGTAATAAAAAATGCTTGATCAAGCATTCGCTTTTAGATAGAATGCATCTTTTGTTCCGACACTTTAGTTTTTGCATTGTTAATTGTCTATTACATGCATGGACAATAACACACCAAAGACACAGAAAAACACGTATTCACGCCATATGACCCCTTTAACTATCTCTTTAAGATGACAAAGGAAACTTAAAAAAGATGGCATGTCTTATACTCAATGTTAAAGGCTTTAAATTAATAGTTCACCCAATAATTTTAATTCTGTCATCATTTACTAACCCTCAAGTTGTTCCAAATCTGTATAAATGTCTTTGTTCTGATGAACACAGAGAAGGATATTTGTAAGAATGCTTGTAACCAAACAGATCTCATCCAATAGTGACTCCCATAGTATTTATTTTGCCTACTATGGCAGAAATTGTGGGATGAGATCTGTTTGTTTGATGACATTCGTCCTAATATCTTTCTCTTTGTTCATCAGAACAAAGACATTTATAAAGGTTTGGAACAACATTAGGGTAAGTAAATGAGGACAGAATTTTTATTCTTGGGTGAACTATTCCTTTAAGACTAAGACAAAGGGCTCTATTTATCAATCTAGGCGCATGCTCTATAAGGCTAAGGCTGTGTCCAGATACCCCCACTTGCGGTCTTTGCACTGGAAGTTTTCATGACATATTTCCTGTTTTTGGCCCAAGTGTTCTAGTTGGCGTAAAGATACGAAGTGAAGTAAGAATGTAATATTTCTAACCCGATGGGACACATTTAGGAAGTGCAAACACATAACGTAAATTAATGTGGTTCGAATTATGTGATAAAAACAGTTTTAAAAAATACATAACGACTATGAAATTATATGTAATATCTAATTATATAGTCAACTCAAGTCATATTTATTTTTATAGTTCTTTATTTGAATTGTATCAAAGCTGTACCTAAAAAAGCAAAAACAAAAGTAAAACACATGTTAGCAAACAGAAAAAAAATAGATATAACCTTAAAAGTAGTTGTATAACCTACACTGGAAAGCTTTCAGCAACATCTCGCGAGACCTGAGCAAAAAGTCTCATGATATATCCAGATCGTAATGCATGATGGGATACACTTAACCCTGAATACTGCTCGGACGCGGTATTCAAGATAATGTGGGTTTAGTTTGCGTTAAGGACACTGCACTTGACATTTTTAAGACATTGGACAGACCTGCACTCTTACTTCCTGTCACTTGCACACGTGTGAGGGTCTTTGGACCCATCCTAAAGTGCAGTGCACAAGTGCACTCCCGGTGCGTTTCCAGTGGCATGGAGCATTTCAATTCTTTCCAATGAGACCGGAGCTTAACGCTCACCTGGTGCATCATGGACAGACAGTGGGGCGGAAAAGTCATTGATAGCTTCAAAAAGTTGAGATCTTCTTAACTTTATGCAAATATCAAGAGTCAAAACGCTGGGCGGCAGCCAATTGCCTTAAACAGTGGGCAAGCCAAGATTACGACGGATGTTTCCAACTGCTTGCAAATGGTGGATTCATTTCGGAGCCATGTTGGCGTATAATTAATGACACGCCTAAAAGCAAATTCCTTTCAGCATTGCCAGCGGCACGCTCCGCTGTAGTGGAAATACACAATTTCACTCCTATAACACGGGGCATCAGCGTTAACGCTTGACGGAGGGCGTGTCTGAAGCGTGGCCGTCGCGATCTTCATAGTGACAACAGACAGTTAAATTGTTCTTCGGTCTTGCATGACGCAATCGGCTAGTGCCTGCACTAGGTTATTTACATAAGGTGATCTGATTGGCTGATGCCTGCGTTGGCGCTTGAAAAGTTTAAAAATATTCAACTTCTTCCCGTAAGCAACGCCAGTGAAGCGTATCCACAATTCAGTTCGGCAATGCATGACGTCACACATTGAAAGTAAATGTGAAGTGTTGACGCTGACGCTGCATGTGAATCCAGCGTAAAGGCATGTCCAAATCCACTTTTGATAGTTTAGGGAAGGGAAAATGTTCAGCGTGCAAGGCGCATGGTCTTAAAGGGTTACCCCTTTAGAGGGTATGCACTGACGTCACTTTCCCACGTGAACACGCTTGGACACGCCCCCTCGAGTGGTAAAACTTGGGCTAAATGGCTGCATTCAGTAGGAGGAACAAAAAAAGAATTTTCAAGAGAAAAGACTTAGACGCTTCTCCATGGTTAAAGTGCACGAGCAGACTATCAACTATTTTTTTTTCTTCTTGTACACAATTATAATATTTTAATACCCACAACCTTGCGTTGTTAACGCAATGCGTTTACCACTGAGCTACAGGAAAGCTCAGTGGTTATGTAAACAACAGTGGTAATGTAAACAACAGTGGTAATGTAAACAACGTGTCGCAGGACGTGAAAATGAAAATTGGGTCGGGCTGAAACTTATCAAAAAACATTTGCGTTGAGCGGCTTGCGCGTAGCGCAATGTATGATAGAGCCCAAAGACTTTCTTAGATATGAGTAAAAAGCCATTGACAAAAAAATTGTAAAATAGTGCTGTAGAATAATTCTTAGATTGTATTTCCGTACCTGACATCTATTTTGTGTGCAGTTTGTAGTGATCGCCAGCATTGTTACCTCCAGTGAGCTGAGATACGATGAGTATGTTTTCCCTTACTGGTCGAACGTGGTGGGCTGGTCCATAGCTTTGTCGTCCATGCTGTTTGTACCCATCTATGCCTTATACAAGTTCATTTGTATGCCAGGCACCTTAAAAGAGGTTAGAAACAAGTTATATATTCATTAATGATTTAATGTATAAGTAAATTCATATAGACTGCTTAGCATTCAGACTATATTGTTTCATATGTTCAGATGTTCCTACAATTGTTGGAATGTTTTATATTTCAGTGTTTAACAGTAAATGCGTAATTTGCAAAAGACACAAACATGCTACTGACGTCGGACTGTGTTCATAGTTTCCACAAGCACCTTGCTATCTTAAATGGTTTCAGATGTCATCTAACACTTGAATAACACAATGACACATTTCCCTGTTGCCATCTGTTTCTGAAGAGATTACGTTTTTGTTTGGATCTGTGGTTCATTATTGTTGCTTGTTTGTGCTTTCTAGTTGACATTTTTTTTTATGTTTTTTTTTAATGTAGAGGATAGCATACTGCATTACTCCAGAACATGAACACCACATGGTGACTGAGGGTAATGTCAGGCAATTCAAGGTAAGACCACAGCACAATTCCAAAGGTGCCATTGCTAAATATCTGTAATAACCCCTTGACAAAGGTTACATGTCCTCATTTCATTTTCATTACATTTCATTGTAAATGTTGTATACGTATCTTGTATGTATCAATAGATGATATATGCAGTAATTTATTTGACATGTCTTGTGTTTATTTTCAGCTAAAACATTGGTTAGCCATCTGATGAAGGGGTCAGGTGGGGGTGCCCAATAAAATTCTACTTGAATGCTGGAAAAGAATGTGTGTGAAAGAGAAAAGTTTCTGGAAAGGTCTATTAATGTACAAAAAGGGTCCCTATTAGAAATGGACAGAATGAAGTTGGATTTGTGTGTTTCTCGACAACACACCATACTGTCTAGACTGCTCCATTTGTGTTCAGTGGATGACTTGACTTTTTTTAGATTGTAAGGCAAAATTATTGTAATTATATAATTAAATAATTGTTAATAATCAAGGTATTTTACACTTTTATGATTTTTTTTAAATTAGTTTGTAATTATTTTACTTTATGTCATGGCTATGGGTCACTTCATGAAAATGTCAACAAAAAACTGCTACTGGTATTTTATCCTCGATGGCTGGGAAGTTGAGTGTGTGTTTATGTGGAATAAGGGTGCGGGACATGTTAACTTACACTATACTGTATTTCACAGAGCGAGTTGTTGAGGTTTAGCTAACACACTGAAAAATGGAAACTCCCTTGATCCAGGAGATCTTTTACTTGATACAGCAGGCTTTGAGGGTTTTGAGTCATTGCTGTTTTCAAATCCAGCTGTGGGTTTTACCGTGTTTTCCAGAATGGTTTGGTTTTGCAACAGCTGGGTTTCATCACGGGTCCACCAAGACTTATCTCAAGCACATCTTTCCTTTTTTTGACACACCTCGCAAAGTAGACATAAACCACTTTGTCAGTGCCTTATCTAGCCATACACTTCCTGTCATTAAGTCACTCATCCTCATGAAGAGAGTGCAGGGACACACTCCATCTGATTGAGGAGATAGCCTTCAGAATCTAATGCCAAGGGACACTTATGCGTTTAAAATGAACTAAGATTCATTCCCATGATCTGCCTCAGATAGAGTTTTATATCATTTATTATTTTAATATTAGGTAAAAGGGATTTTTTATTTTTGTTTTGTGAGATTGCTCAATGGACCAACATTGAGATTTAGCTATTGCCTTGACTTCGAGAAACACTATTACACTTAAAATATTTACTGCATGATAAATGCGCTACCTTGCGGCACTGAGCATATGAGAGTTACATTTCTTACAAGTTAAAAGGATAGTTCACCCAAAATTGAAAATTCTATCATCATTTACTCACCCTCAAGATCGGTCCAAGCCTGTGTAAATTTTGTTGTCCTGATGAACACAAAGGTAAGATATTTGGAAGAATGTCATTAACCAAACAGATTTCATCACATTGACTCTTAAAGTTGAATTTACCTACTATGGCATTAAATGGGGGATAAGATCTTTTTGGTTACTGCCATTCTACTAAATATCTTCCGTTGTGTCAAGCAGAAAAAAGAAACGTATTGGTTTGGAACAACCTGAGTGATGACAGAATTTTCTTTTTTGGGTAAACTGTCCCTTTAAGAAATGTTGTGCCCCTTGAAGAGAAATATAGTATTGCTGATTTAACATGACATCATACATGAAACTCTATATATTGCTACTCTATATACTACGTTTTTGTTAAGCTACTAAAGTTCCGAAAGATTCCAAAGTGTGTTAAGACTGTTTCAATTGATTTCTTTTTTTTAGACAAAGAGATACTATAAGAATTCTTTGATTTAAAAATTTCCAGTGACACTTTTAAATGGGATTTTCCGCTATAGGCAAAAAAATGCAATTGAAGCTCTTGTGTGGTCTGCTTGAACAAGTCTTATGGGTCTTGTTTGTGTCAGTGTTCTAGTACAGCAACAGAATATTATAACAGATTACGTCTCATGATTTCAAACAATTCAAGTTCTCATAGATTTTATGAATTACTGTGGCTTTCTCATTTGAAAGAATGCTTCACTTACATTTAAAAGTGCTAAAAATAACTACAATTATAGCATCTCTGTTTGTTTTTTATTTGTGTAAAATCTCTTCAAATAGCAAAACTTGGTAACTAGTATAGGAAGCAGACAAGTATGTGGATTATGAAGTCTAAAGAGATATAAATATATTCTTTTGTTATATATCTAATATTGTATGTATCAAATTCTTTATGAAATGTGAATGTAAACCATTTTAAACATAAAGTGTCTGCTGTTATATCATGTTGTGTGATGTTGGATATAAATATTCAGAAATGTATTATTCCGTGTAACCGGAGCTGACATAGCCACATGAATGTAAACGGAGCAGCTCTGGCATTTCTGAGCGATGCTTTCCATGTGTACAAATACAAATATGTACTTTTGATTGTGAGTGAAAATTATATATGAAGTCAAGATATGCACATTATAATAATAAAGTCCTTCACAGTACACATACAGATTGAAATCAGTATTACGTCTGTTCTTCATTTTTCTGGTGTTTCTTTGTTTGAAGCAACAAATAAACCGTATCAATGTTGTTTGACCCTTAGCTTTTGAGTAAATTTAATAATAAAAAGGTTGACTACAAAGGTTTTATGTTTTGCTGAGGACAGGCTGGCTGATGTTTTGTATCTCTTTCTATAGCATTCTGCTTTGTGTCTGTGTGTTTTACCAGATATAAACCCTGGTTATCCAGGAGCGACTCTGCTTTAATGCAATTTGAATGGCCGCGGGTCAGTTTTGGTGACCTTGACTATTCTCCTCTTCTCTTAGTGCATTTAATAAAAGCTTACATAAGACAGATGAACTGATCCACTAATAAAATGTTTTATCTGACCTCCCAGCAGAGTGTTGAACTGTTGACAAATTGCAATGTATAGACTAAACCAGGGGCCTCATTTATAAAACGTTGCGTTGAAACCATCCTAAATATGATTTTACAAACATTTCTCAACATTACAAACATTACAAACAAGTGCGTACGTGTGAAATTGCGCGCAGCTGAACAGTTTCAGATCTCCGCATTTTAATGATGTCTTATTAATGTCATTGACATGAAGGGTCTGTCAACGTCCAAATCCTATACGAGCAGCAAGAATTACTTATTTTCAAAAACCTGCAGCACTCGGACAAGCAAAATTGCATCTGCTTAGACCCTGACAGGGCCCTTAGCAATTTTCCACGTCAAAGGCTGTTGTTATAAATATGAACGTTGGCGTGTATTTTTGCGTACGCACGATTTTCGATCAAATCTGGCACTAGGTATTTGTTCTAAACAGATTGTGAATTGCACATCTGAGATTGTATTTAAGGTGTAAAAATCTTTTAAACTGTTTGGGCTCTGATCATGGGAACCAGGTCATTTTATGTGATGCGTCATTGGTTTTCAAGAGAACAATTCATTAGGGGCTCTTGCAAGGTCCACCTGTAATGCTGGACTTTAAAGGGCAAATGATCTTATTTTAATCAAAAGATAATTTGCCTCTTTTAACACAGAATTTTTATTAACTATGGAACATACTAAGGAAAATGTATTTTTCCATTATAGTTTCTGATATGATAAGAATATTTTAATGGAAAAAGGAAAATGTTTTCTTACAGAAAATAAAACAATGTACTGTCATAAGGGTATTAAGAAAATAAAAGTTGTAATGATTTGCTTATAAAGAAAAATGCAAGAAGATAAAAGAGAGGGAACAAAGCCAATGTGTATAAAACAGACTACACATAGGAGACACCAGGAATTAGGTGTCTGAGAGGAGATTAGAGGGTTTATTCTGCTTCAGTTCGTCTAATCTTTGGAAAGAAAATAATGAAAGAAGGAGAGAAATGGCTGACTGCTTTCAATGACTGAGATATATAGACACAGACAGCAAGAAAGAGGATGAAAGTTTATGTGAACACAATGAGCTGAGAAGGGCATAGTGATAAAAAACATCAGAAATATATATATATAAAAAAACATGAAAACTGAAAGAGAAATAGAACAGTGTGATTTGTGAGAGTTGACAGTAAAAAGTAATGTCCAATAGTTTAAACTCTCCCCTGCAGTCTCTGCTTACTGTAATTGAGGCTCAAGTATCTGCTAGTCTGTTATTACTGCAAAATAATAAAGAAATAGAACACACGCACAAATTAGCAAAAATACAGCAATTGTACAATTTGTCCATACAGATGTAATATATATATATTTAATTCACTTCTGATAAAGATAGCTCTGAAATGTGATTTCAAGTGGGTTTAAAATGGCCTTCAACATGCAGAATTTCTTTTGACATCTTCACAGCAATTCTGCTCTGCTTCTAGGAAAGAATATTTACTTTTGGGCTAAATATACCAGTTACTATAAGATTTAAATATCTACTAAAAAGAGTAAAAGACTGGTCGGATAAAATAAAAAAAAAGTTATGTTTAAATAAGCATTATTATAAATATAACAATTCAACTGTAACGTGTACAAGCATTAAGAAACTGTATTTATATGTAGTACTGGATAATAAATCCCAGATGTACAGGACACTGAGTTTTTCCCAGGGAAAGACCACCCTGCACTCATATAAACTGACAGATGGAATAATATAATTTTAGATGCAGGATATCTTTTATTTTATTTTATTTGTGTATTAGTCTACCTCCTAAACTGAGTTATTCTGGTCTGTGTATCTTCCACTGATGGAAGAGAGAGATGACCTGTTCTGAATTTCCGCACTCTGTACTCCCATGCACCCCTGATACAAGAAGATATTTAATACTGATAACACTTTCTCTCTGTTTATGTCTCTGTCTCTCCCTCTCTCTATTCTCCTCTCCCTTTGTATTCATCTTATCTGCTGTGGTCTGCCCTGTGTTCTTGCTTAATGCACCAGAAAGGTCAAAACCACAAACTTTCATCAAATTTGCTTAGCCAATAAAAGTCAAGCCGGCTCTCCACTGACTGCGGGCTAATTGCAGGCTCTCTAATACAATTAAAGAGCTCAGCAAGTTTTTTAGGTTCTCTTCATATTGAGTGCCTTGTTCTCCAGGTTGTCCAATCTCTGAAGATTAATCCATGTTATCGCACTGATCAAATCTGTCGACTGCTGAAGAAGATCTAAAGCCATCAAATGAGATGGAGAGTTAAAGTGACAGTTCACCCCAAAAAAAATTCTGTCATTATTTACTCACCCTCTTGTCATTTCAAACCTATATGACTTCTTTCCTTCTGTAGAACACAAAAAAGTTGGTAACTAAACAGCACCAGCACCCATTTACTTATATTGTATGGACACAAAGGCAATGCAAGTGAATGGGTGCGAGTTATAACGACATTCTTCAGAATATGTTATTTTGTGTTCTGCGGAAGAAAGAAAGTTGTGCGGTTATGAAATGAGATGAGGGGGAGTAATGATGACAAAATAAAAAAATCATGGCAAAATAAAAAACATTCTAAAATACATACTTCATAATTATTACAGTTTGCAACAAGGATTTACAAGTTATCACTTGTTTAAGTATAGTTTACGTTTATCACTGCACAAACACAGACACTAGAGCCCAAGGGAAGAGAAATTCCCATTTAGGATGATATTCTTTGTGACACATATTTGTCACACCCAATAGTAAACCGTGAGCTTACACTCTTAAAAATAAAGGTGCTTAAAAGGTTCTTCATAGCGCTGCCATAGAGGAACTCTTGTTGGTTCCACAAATAACCATTCAGTCAAAGGTTCTTTTAAGAACCCTCTCTTTCTTTCTTTTTTATAATCTGAATAAAATTATTTTACCACAAAGAACATTTTGTTAAACAGAAAGGTTCTTCAGATGTTAAAGGTTCTTATGTTCTCCATGGCAACAAAGAACTTTTGATGCACCTTTTTTAAGAGTGTAGCTTTAGTTATCTAAATGGCAAAATTCCATTTCTATTTTCCCTCTGGAATAACATCTGGCAGTGCTGTAACTTTTTTCGTAAGAGGACCGTATATCCCAGCATTAGAAAACAGGGTCAACATAGGGCATTTCCTCCCTTTAGAGGGACTATTTTAGGGTGTAACCGAGGAAGCCAGGAATCAATGGTCTTCTTCAGTAGAGTAAATAGTCCCAATGGTTATTTTTGTTATACCAGAAAGCAAAACGAAAATGAGGTATAGAATATAGTTTATTCAGGATGGACCGCTGGATTACAAAAGCAACCTTGCAAGGTTGAGTCTAGATAACTGATTCTGACTTATATGAGGGATATGTAATTTTTTTTGGGGTAGAAGCTAATATTCCATTAAGTTTCCATTGAGACAGGCCGGACATTTTGCATTTGTTCACAGCATCTCCTGTGAACACTGTCCAAACAAATACAAACATTTCAGCACTTGTTGGGAAGGTGAAAACCATAATTTTCAAACTGCTCTAGCAAACACCAATATGGTTAACACGCTGCCTCCAACAGAAGCAAACAACCACTAGAATTTGATGTTGCAGTTTGCTGAGGCAATGTGACTATGAACCCTTACTAGTTTTACAGAGCTTTGTTTTTGTGGAAGCACGCATATCAGCATCACAGCAATGAGAGCTGCCTAAGCCAGTCACATCACTGGGCAAATCAAAGTAACTGGTCTCAAGGTGTATCAGGAAGAAGTCAAGTGATCAGAGGCAATTTTGCCACATTTATGTCAAAGTCCTGTAGCTCTACTGGTAGAGCATTGACTTAGCAATAGCACGACAACATTTGTGAGTTCGGGGGAAATTTTTCTGGGAACACATACTGAAAAATGTATAGCTTCTAACTTCAATGTGTCCAGTTACATGTCACACCTTTTTGTAACACAAAGACTTGTATTGTACAAACAAAACAAAAACCCACGATGGGGTATAATCGAAAAAACAGGATTACAAGCAAAACAGGACATAGACTAACTAACACTAACTTACACTATAGAATATCTGAGGCACACAGGAACACAGGTACACAGAATACAGTGGTATAACCACAGGAAGGCACAAAATACAATGAAAGGAAAATGAAACACAAGGGGAATTTAAAGGGGAGGATATCAAGAAGAGACATATTATTAATCAAACTAAAGTGACGAAAGGGCGGGAAAAGAGACGAGACCTGGAGAGAGCATGTGGAAGGTCAAAAGAGACCAAAATGCCTGTCTCCACATAGAACAAGAGGTTCTGTCATGGTTCTGCCACTAGGTCAAGAAAAGCCCCTCGCCCCCCTCCGTTGCCTCTTCCTCTTAAGGCAGACCACCCGACCAGTGCGTGGCTGGCTCCAATTTGGATGCGTCCGAGGAGGACCCCCAGGACTCTCTCCTCCCTCATTTGCCTCGAAGGCTGGTGAGGCGGAAGGTGCTGAGGTCCTCCGGGTGATCGTGCCCAAGACGCAGTGCTCTGGGACAGACATCATACAGGTACGAGTGGAGCCCAGATGGCAACTGGAAGAGGAGCCCGTAACTAGCTCTTCTCGAAGGTGCAGCCGTTCCACCATCTGCGGGAACGGCTGATAAACCATTTCCTCCCGCTCCGGAAAGGGTGGAGGGTTAGATTAGATTAGATTAGATTCAACTTTATTGTCATTACACATATACAAGTACAGTGTAACGAAATGTAGTTTAGGTCTAACCAGAAGTGCAATTAGCAAGTGCAGGATATACAGTGTGAATAAATACAGAATACAATATTAAATACAATATTGTCCATCCTGGTGACCAGGTAGGTCCGGACCAGCACCACAGGAACGAACGCCTTCATGGGCTTGACATCACTGGGCGTAGTCCAGCAAGTGGCACTGGGCAGTGAATGGGCCTCCTCCAGCATGGGACAGGGCAATTGCCTTCCACCACTCGGGGTTGGAGGTGCAAGGCCATGCAAGGTTTTACAGCCTTTGCATAGAACCGGTTTCAGCTTGAGTCTTACATGGCAGGTGAGACCGCCATCTATGCATAGCTTTAACCAGATCTAGCGTTCTAGACGTAGTAACCCCCCAGCACGGATTGTGGAGGAAGAACCCAAGTGCAGGCAGCAATGAAATTGGGTTCTTCCCGTGTATTTCATGACAGAATGACTGAGCCTAACATAACCCAGCAGGCAGGAACCATGGACGATACAGCGTCGTCCATAGGTTCTCGCAAAGCCCACTTGCTGCTGGGTTGCGTCAGGGCAATTATGGGAACCGGGAGTTCGCCAGGGCATTCTCGACTGTGGTGGTGGCGACAGAGTTTGCTGAGGTGGAGTTGAAGGTGATTTTCAACTGCTGCCTCACTCTGCGCCTCAAGCCATAAGAGAAGAGGCTGCTGGCTCCCCTAGGGTTTGCGGATATGGTCTGGTACGTGATCAAATGGGACAATCCCGGGGGTGAGGACCCAGTTGGAACTCCCACCCTTCGGTTGATCGTACCTGAAGACCTCATCCTGGCTGCTGTTACACGGGGGGACTCAGTATCCTCTGGCTCGAGCTCCACGGCCCCCGGTCCTACTGGCGGTGCCAGGGGCAAGTGGGTAGGAGAGATTCGGGGACGACGTCTGTGGACTTCTCTGACGCAGAACTCCCTCCGTCCTCCACGGTTCCGGCAAGGTCGGTCACGAGCATGATGGTCCGGAAGAACGGGGAGAGGGATAATAGGAGCGTACCAGCCGGTGCAGCCGGTGTCCAGTCCGATGTCCATTCCGATGTGGAGTCCGATGTCGAGTCCGATGTCCAGTCCGATGTCCAGTCCGATGTCCAGTCCGATGTCCAGTCCGATGTCCAGCCGGTGATTCAGCCGGCGTCCAGTCCGGTGCAGCCTGTGTCCAGTCCAATGTCAAATCCGGTTCAGCCGGCAGCCCAACCGGCACCCTGTCCAGCCCAGCCGGCATTCAAGCTTGTGCCCTGGCCTATCCAGCCTGTCCTCCAGCAGGTAACTCAGCCGGTCTTCCAGCCGGTGACTCAGTCGGTCCCCAATCTTGTTCCGCCCAGGACTTCCCCTACTAAGTCCCCAGGGACCAAGACTGTTCGCCCTTGAACATCTTTGTACCCAAACCCCCCTCCCATGTTTTTTTTTTTATTATGCCACCCCAACTCAAGTGTCATGTTTACCTGTCTGACCCTGATTTTGTGTACTATGTTGACCTGGTTCCTGTCATTGTCACAGTCTGTCTTGTCCTGTTTTTTTTCACCTTGAGGAGCGTCAGGATATCGCTCCTTTAGGCGGGGGTTCTGTCATGAATCATGGCAGGATTCCCTGTTTTATGTGGAGAGAGGCATTTTGGTCTGTTTTGACCTTCCACATGCTCTCTCCAGCTCTCATCTCTGTACCCGCCCTTTTGTCTCTTTAGTTTGATTGTTAATCAGCTCATGCCCACACCTGTCCCTTCTTGATTTCCTCCACTTTAAATAGCCCTTGTGTTTCAGTGTTCTGTGTTCAGTCATTGTATTTTGTGCCTTCCTGGGGTTGTAAGTCTGTATTCTGTGTACCTGTGTTCCTCAGATATTCTTTGTGATTACCTGTTCCTGGGGTTGCAGATTCCGTCAGTCTTAGTAAGTGTTTGGTTTAGTTTAGTTTAGTTCTTGTCTAGTGTTGTGTAAGTCTAGTATTTTTTGTCTACGTCCTGTTTTGCTTGTTATCCTGTTTTCTCGATTATATCCCATCGTAGGTTTTTGTTTTGTGTTTTTTGTACAATAAAAGTCTTTGTGTTAAACCCCTAAATCCTGGATGCCTGCAATTGGGTTCTTTCCGTGTATGTCATGACATGGACTGTTTAATGCATATTGCACATAGTGATGGACAATAAGTAGAAAGTAAATCAGAGATCCAGTCCAACTATCATGCAACCTTTCTACTGTATATGTAGTTATTACTGCATTGTGTCTAAAAGGGGTCACACATCAAACACATCTTTTGGTTAACATACAAGTATGCTAAAAGAGAAAAATATATCAGTGTATAAACACCCACGTACAACTCTAACTGTCTTTATAGTTTTTGCTAAAATAATTCATGCAATTTCTGACATTTGTTTTGATTCTGTGACATAAAATAACAGCCTGTTAAATGTGACATAATAAAAGTATCGCATCACATGGTTCATGGTACATGACATTTATTCTTGGCACATGGTACAAAATTAGAAAAAAACATCTCTATCTGTCTGTCTATCTATATAAATTAAACTCTTTCTACATATTGTTATACACGCACGCACGCACACACACACACACAAACACACACACACACAGACGGATATATTTAGATATACATATATAGTCCTTCAAATGTCAGACATGAATGCCATTGTTTCCTGCAAATGACCTCATGCACAGGTGACAGCCAGGCACCTTTACCACCAAGAGGACATGCATGTTAGTTTGAAACTATAAAAATACTGGAGTTTAAAGTTTTTTTATTTTAAATACGTCTGCATTCAAAAAAGGTTCATACAGAAGTTTAAATACCTGCTTGCTGACGCTGACAGGAAAATATTACATAAGATGACATCATTAGGGAGTAGCCTATAGAAGAGCAGAGTAGGAAATTGTGCAAGTTTAAAGCTGAGACAAAAGGTTTTTCACAACAAAGATGTAAACTGACAACATCAAAGGCTACTGTGGGAATAGGAATTTCGAGAACTCCCTAGTGTATTAATAATTGGCAGTTGTAAACTGGTAGAAAAAAGGGATTCATTTTAGAAATAATGGGAGAGAGACAATGGGTGACAGAGTAAGTCAAAGTTGTCATATCTCGAAAAACTGAAACATTCATGTTCAAGCAAATACTATATTGTAAACAAAAAAGCTTAAATTATTAATTTTCAAATATAACCATTTCTAGCATGCATATTTGTTTTTTGTCTACTTGAGAAACTGATAGTCATCATCACACTGTACATTTTTACTGGCTGGTGGAATATAACTTGACACTGACTTGAATGAATAAGATTGAAATCAATAGGAAATGAGCAATAAACTGTTTCCCCCAGGGTTATAGTGGCCATTTGTCATCATCAGTCATGACATGTCTCACATAAGCAAGATACAATGATGGGTAAAAGTTCATTTGGTCATATCAATTAATCTATTAATCAACAGAGTTTCCAACATGAACATAAACTATGACTATTTTAATGTTCTTAACAGAGGTCACTGCAAATTATTTAAAATAAACATCCACTGCAGGTTTAAACCATTTTTTTGCATCATAATAACTTTTCGAAGAGACAAACACTATTTCAAGGCTGTTTTTGCAGACTTCTTATGTTCTTGTTCCAAATCTGCGACAAATTAGCTAAATGGTATTTAAAATTAAATTTGTTTGTGTAAACATTCATATTCAATATGACGACCACAATAAAAACAGTGCAATTAGGTCAGTAGTAGGTCTCCTGCAGGTTTTAAAAGGCTGCCTGTGTCACAGAGACACCAGGCTCTCTCACCACTTCTGCATCCTGCTCACTCTCCTAGATCTCCTAGGACAAAAGGACACTTATACTCATTTGCTTCTTTCATCAGTTAATATTCCGATACACTTACCTGTTGACTGTGTGTTAATAAACTACTGTTTGAAGTCTTACCATCTTGCATCCTAGTGGTTCTGTTACACGCTGCTCTCCTCTGAAAGATGAAAATGGTATACATTTGCTAATTTGAGTAGAAGCAGTAAACAGTTTTCCGAGCAAACTATTTATAGAGAAAAGTAAACTCCGATTTTGAGATTTTTTACTGCCGATTTGTGGACCGAATAAAAATCTAAACACGGTTTTATGGCCTACAATATAACCAGTGACCTAGCCCTTTGCTGGCGAAAATCTGCAATCAAATGGCACATTCCATGATCACCTTCAATCTGCAGCAAGTTTGAGGTAACAGCACAGCGATTATTTCCCCATGTGAAAAAAACTACAACCATAACAAGAGCACCATCAGAGACAGTGCCAATCAAAGACATTTTGAGGGGCAGTGGCAGTGTTGGTTGTGGTTGGGGGGTTTTCATTTGTTGGGGCTGTGTGGATCTGGTTTGGTCTTGTTTTGTGGTCAATGTCGGACAACAGAGGAATGAAATTACATTATGCTATTATTATTTTTCCCTTTTTGTTTCTCTGTTTTCTGGATCGATCGCATAGTGGGACCGGGATGACCAGCACGGTTTCGGCGAGTGGTGATTCCTGGGTCGTGGGTGGTGGGCACTCCCTCCTCTTCGTGGATGTTTGCTCGGTGGCTTTTGGTAGGGGTCACTGAGTTCAGCTATGACACGTCAGAGGGGATCTGGCCCTCCCGGCTGAGCCTGGTTTCTCCAGAGGTTTTCTTTTCTCCATTATTCATCATTGGAGTTTGGGTTCCTCTCCACAGCAGTGCAGGGTTAGTTTGCTCACTGGGACACTGCAACTATTTATTTATTAGATATTATTTATTAGAATGATCTTGCTTGGCCTAAAAACACCATGCATGTCTTTCAGCGGGGATCTTGAATGGATGCCTGCCCGTAGGTGGGGTTGAGTGGGGCACCTTAGAGGATGAGGGCAGAGGGGCAGTGGCTCTGGCCACCGGGCCACCCCCCCTGTACATGGCCCTATGAGGAAATCAACCAGAGAACTTGCTGGAGTCTGGATGTCAGAGCCATCAGTGACTGCATGAACTGGACCTTAAACCTTTATAGGCGTACTGATAAAAACATATTATATGATAACTTCTGTTATTTAGAATGATGCTGAATAAAATGTCACATTTCACTCCACAAATTTCACCAGTGTACAGTAAATAATTCCTTGAACTGGCCTCTTTCTGTCCAGTCATGTTGAGCGAATTCATATTTATCTTCTGTTTTGGACAAAAGGACAAGGAAGAGACGATTATGTCATCCTGTCTACCTATGCTGAACCAACTGTACGCCGCAGGGAGGGGCAACTCTCTTTGTGTCATATATCCGTTCACTCGACGTTAAACAGGATGCAGTACCAGTGTACAGAAAATACCTCATTTACTGTATTGTCTGTTGTTCTGAACAGCCGCTGTGCAACAATGCAAACTGTAAAACGTGCTATGCAATGTACACTTGACTTGATGGACACATGTTCTATTGAACTGCAGCGAACAGACCTATTTATTGGACAATATTCTGTAGGTCCACACAAATGTTCACAAAAGAAACAGTATGCCATCTTAGAGAACAATCCAAAGAAGTAAAAATTGTATGCCTAAAGATTAGTTGAGTTGTGAGAAGCCATGTGTTGAGTGTTGCTGACCAAAAACCTACAACTTCTACCAGAGTTGAACGGCAGAGTTCGCTCTAAAGCAAACACAAGCATTTAGAAACATACTTTGAAAAATGCACAATACTGGTCTGAGAGTCTGCTTCAAGTGGAGCCAAAGACTTATTATGTTTTTAATTGGCTCTAAGTCACAATCAGTCTTTCAGTAAAAGCGACAGTTCAGATGGAGATTAATTCATAACATTTCTATGAGGCCTTAGAATTTCTATCAAAACAGAAAAGAGTTATAAGTCACCTCAGGAGCTATTTAAAAAACTGTACTTGAGATGCTGGAACAGGATGAAAGAGATTACAATTTCATTTTGAGAAGGGACATGCAGAGTTAAATCCAATCAGATAACATTGTTATAAAGAAATCTGGGCCTATATTCACAGATAAATTTTACAAAATTCTCATTCATGTGGGCGTTTCCCCTTAAAATTACAGAAAAGATCCTGGTAAAGAAAAAAGTAATTCATAAAGCATCTTAAAAGAGCTCTTAAGGTCCAAAAGTCTTAGGAGTTGCGAGGAGGACCTTTAACTGGCTTTAGAGTTTCTTTAGCAGCAGGGAAAATGGAATACACAAAAAAGTGAGAAGAAACGTGTTGCAATGCATGACAATTTCCATAACTTTTTTTTCCATTACTTAATTCATTACTTTTAAGGTTTTATAGTTTTTTGTGTGTTCAACTTTACTTTTTCCTGGTTTTGTGTTTTTTGTTCAGCTGCTTTGACGCCATGCAAATTCTAAAACGACAGTCCGTTTATAAGACACAACACATTATTTTTATTGTTTTTTGTATGTTCAACTTTAGTTCCTTTTCTGTCGGTCTCTCGATGTTGTGCCGACAGAATGGGGTTTGAACTTGAGAACCTATCATCTCTGATTGTACTTTTAAAAGGCCAATGAACTTGGCGAATGGCACAGCGGATACGTCCTGTTGTGTGTGACTTCCGCTGGGTGTTTCGGTTACGAGCCCAAGGTGTCTATTGGAGCAAATTTCTAAAAGAGCTGAATCTTGGATGGGACCGCCTCGTCCATGAGCCTGACAGGCACGATACCTTAATCCCATGTCTGGGTTGCTAGCATGCTTAAGTAGCGTTTGTGGATTTATCCATCAAAGCATCGGGTGGCGACATCCTGGCATCAGACGCTGATGACTCCCTGGAACTCCCGGCTTCGGTCGGTCGAGCCAAGGAGGAGTCTGATGCAGAGATTTCTCGGGCCGCCGCAAGCCTCGGGTTGCAGTGCTCAGGGCTGGACTCTTGTTACGTGGATAAGGAGCACGTTGGCAAACCCGTTCCGCCCCGGAAGATTTTTCAGTATTCAGCGCTGAAGAAGCAGGTGTGCCCGCCAAAAACTCCCAGATATCATCAGCTGGCCGCGGGACATGCACGATCTGGCACCTGAGACTGACCTCTGGAATATCCATGTCTGGCTCCTGGAGAGGTCTTTAAGTTAAATTAAGAGCTTTCTTACAGGATTCTCAGAAGCTTTGTGAACACGAGCCCTGATCAATAGGGAATATTTTTCTCACTTTTCAAAGAGTGCGGGGATGATGGGCATCGCAAATCTATTCTTATCCGAGCATGTCGTCTTCAGCAGACAGTGATTCACCCTCATATCAAAATATCTAAGACTACAGAACTCTCTGTACTTCCTGAGGGTCTACACTCAATAATAGCAGTTTCGAAAAAATAAACTGAATTAAGACCAGAAGAAAATAAGATAATTTCCTCATGATAAATATCAAGAAATATGATTGTATCTAGCTTTACATAGCATACTTTCCGCTTGCTATGTTGTTTACTTTACAGTTAACAACATATGAAAACAATGCTCTCTCGTGGCTGCTCAGGGAACGTGCTGGATTCAACTGGTAAATTACCGGAAGAACTTTGGCTACATCTACAGGGCAAAGATGGAAACTATATTTTTGAAGACAAGGAGATGCCACATTTATTTGGAATTATCCGGAAGGTTAAATAATCGTATTAGGAGTCTCTCTTCTTACTTTAAGAATCTCTATCCCTTTGTATGCATAGTATCTTTAACTGACAGAAGGAGAATGGAAATGACACAGAATATAGTTGTGGAGCTTTACAAGTTTTAGCAGTTATATGCTTAGACAGAAGCCCTTAAGCAATGTGTCAAGTTGGGTAGCTATAAATCTGGAATAATAGGCTGAAACTTGTAGCCTATAATTATGAGCCCACACACCCACACATAATGTGATACCTGAGGCGTGGAAAATGTACCAAGAAGTGGAGTGAAGCCCTTACACATACATGTAAAAAATGATCTGCACATCACACCGTTTAGCATATTTTGCAATCCCCTGTGGCTGACCCAGTGCTGTAATGAACTTAAAAATCCCCAGTTAGGAAAAAATAACAAATAATTACATATAAACTAAATTAAAGCCCAAGTTAATGAACTGGAAATGAAAAGTGTCACGGCAACGCCATTATACTTGAACGGGCAAGTCCTTTGGAAAAACTGTGGTTTCATTAATCTACATTTCAAATGCAAGGTAAAAAAGGTACAACACGAAGCCAGCTAGACAATCGAACTTGTCTAAAGTAGCATCTTAATTTTATTACATTAACACTAGTGTAAGTATAGAAACATTGTACACATAATGTTTTTATGAGGTACATAGTTGTTTCTTTTATAATGTATAAACATACCTTCTGTTTGGAGGAGCTTTATTTATGGCTTGAGGCAAAGCATATGTTCTGCATGCCAGACTTTTGAGTAGAGCACTGATAAACCTCAGCTTTAGAGGGCGCTAGAGACATACTAGTTATTGGTTGATTTTTTCTGTTTGGATTAGGAAAAAATATAGCTGGTTAAAAGACTATTAAAACGTTTTAAATATGAAGATCATACCATTGAACCTCCAATCAGTAGTGCTACATGGCATTGTCTTTTGTTTAACTATATACAGTAGTGGCCAAAAGTGATAGTCACCTGCCATCAAAATTTGAAATGTATGGTACAAAACAACACTGAACTTGTAGGGCTGGATTGACGTACACGGCTAAAAACTAATCCTAGCCTTGAGAGGTGTATAAAAGCCTTTCATAATGAATCGTTTTGTTTTTTATTAACTTGGAATGAGCTATTTCTATCTTTACATCCACCACGGGTCTCCTTTCATGGAATTCGCCATGTTGTTTCTAATACAGTAGCCCTAAGCGGACAAATTGCTCTTTGTAAATACGTTATCTCATTCTGCAAAGAAGCGAAAACCTGACGACATCTTAGTTCAGGGTTAGCCACGGTACTGTTACGAAAGGGAGTGGCGGAGTGAGCCGTTGGTTGCAATTTGCAACCTCAACGCTCGATGCCACTAAATTGATAAATTGCTGATCCTCTCATGTACATATATGTTATTTCCATTCTCCTGGGCCTATGAAATTCCAATATGTTATCTATTCTCTTGTGACGTCTGTATAGTCTCGTCAAATATCACAACTCTGCCAGTCTCTTCCCAGTCTCTATGGGGCACATTTCCTGGTCAGCGCTTAAGCCTAAAGTCTCAGACTTTCTTAAATGTCAGAGATGCCTTGATCGAAATAAATTTGCACTGACATCTTAAAATATATCACTGCAATTGTTTTGTATCAAGATGCACACAGTAATATTATTATTTTGTTAAGTATTTTTTTAAAACAACTTAACCTAATTTAACTAAGGCCTAGTCCTGGTTTTAGCTAATCTTTGACCGGGAAACCGCCCACAAGTCAAAGACAAGTGGGAATAAACACATGTGGCCTATACAGCTTTCAGACGTGTGTGAATTTAACCATCGCTAAACCTTCTGGTGTGTGTACGTATGCATGACGTGAACAAGCCAATTGGGTGAACAAGCCAATTGAACCCACGGGGAAACAGTTTGACTATCAGAATACATGCATGATAAAACAGGAATTGATATGAGAGTATGATGTGAATCATACAAAAACGTACAATTATTAGAAAAATGCAATAATGATGCTCCTTTCCTAACCCTACCACTTATCCTAATCACTGGTGCAAAAACCCATACAAAACAAAAGTATTTAGCTTGTTTTATGGCAAGAAGGCAGGTCTGACCTAAGGCAACCTAAAATAGAAGTCTTAATTATAGACTGCTTATAGACTGAGTTCTTTGAAAGGATTTTTTTTAACTGACAGACACAAAATGCACCCAATTACACCAAATATACATTGTGAGATTCCAACTAACTTAATGTAAAGAATCCTGTACATCAAAAGTGTGCCCAGCTGTTAGATTAATATAGAGCTCTGGAGTCCAGTCTTGGGGGAATAATTAATGTTTTTGGTGGAGACATGCAACGCCTTAAAAGAGATGCCAAGACATGAAAGGGCATGACATTCTTTTTCCAACCATCTGAGCAGAATTTCCAGATTTAGCTAAAACCAGTAAGATCAACAGATTGCTTTACTAAACTTGCTGTACTCTTATTATACATTTAAAAAGTTTTTATGTCATTCCCAGTATATAGTTGCTATTGAAAGCATTTGTATTATTTTCTGTGTCAAAACTACTGTTTTGTGAGCATGTGTGAGTTGTGTTACCTATTAACTTGTTGGGACTGGCTGCAGTACATTGGTGTCTTGCAAATGTGTTTGCCATTTCCTTTTGAAATGCAGACAACATACACGTGTATCCAAGTTGTTTCCCTGTAAAACTCTTTAGATTTTTTGCATCATATTCCCATAAATAACAGATTTCCCAATTCCATAATAAAAAACAAAGCAGTTTTTTGAAGAAATACTATGATTTGTCTGGGTTGTAAAAATGAAAAGATGAAGCTAACCATCACCAATGCTAGCCTTTTACCTCATCAGGACTGGGATTCACATTTTAAGCCGGGAAACATGAATTAGCAACATGAAAAGTAAACTGGGGCACCGCTGAAAGAGCAGGGGAAAGAGTGAGACAGGCCAAAGTGTCAGACCCACTCGATTTGTCCAAGCAGGAGGAGGGGCAGAAAGAAAAGGGTGGGCACTATGCTAATGGTTTGAGAGGAAGTGAGGGAAGACTAGAGGAATGTGTTGGAGATTTGAGGGAGAGTTCAGCTGGGAACGTGCTTTCTGCCAAAAGAAGCGAAAGAGGATACAAAAACGCAAAATACTCAAACTAAACAAATGAAAACATGCCTCATTTTACTGTGGTACCAGTGCAGGATAACTCACCGTCCAACTATGACAGTCTGGAGGGAATAAACTGGGTGGATTACAGAGACACAGGACAGGGAGGATACCCGGGACATCGAGACACAGTTAGTTCGGATGGTAAGTTTCTTTATTCGTCACTTTTTGAAAACTTTTCTGCTGGGTTTAACTACATTAAGAGCGTAGTTTGAACGTTTGTGAAGTTTGATAGATTTAACCCTGGTATTCCTGACAATACTATACATCCTCAAACCATCAGCAGAATGGTAACCATGGCAATTGTTGATTCAACGTCACAGCATCCAATGACTACTTCCCGTTTTCCGGAAGTTCTGAGAAGGCTTGGTCACATTAGCAAAGTTGTATCTTTGTAAAATGGTAGTTTATTTGAAGTAAGGGGAGGGATTTAAGGGTAACTAAAGCCAGGACTCTTGGAATAGTGCTGACATGCCTGACGCCACTGTGGTCACAATGGAAAACAATCAAGGGCCAAAGCAGAGGCGGGACTGGGGGGGTTCTGCAATAAAGAGACAGGCCTCAAGTATTCATAGATACAAAAGCTGGAGCTCTCTCTTTGTGCCAGGACTGTCCTTCACCCGGCAGCCGAAGGCTTGACTAGCATTTCTTCCCTCCATCTTGTTCCTTCTATGTCCCTTTTACATTTTAAAAGAGAAATATTTTCATGGAGGGAAAGAGAAATGAATAAGATGAAGATGTGGGAAGCTCTAAAGGGATGATTAGAGATATCAGCATCTGTTAATGTAGCTGTGAGTGGCATATGGAGAGACCATCATGCAGCTGTCCTGTTCTTTGGGTGTTTTTTTTGGGTGAAGTATCCCTTTAACAGAATAAGCACTGGTTCTAAAGTGAGAGTTTTCGTTTCTTAATGCAAGACTGACAGTCAGAAGTCGGGTCAGGTCATGTTTTGCCAAGAGGCTCATGCAATATTATTTAGTTTCAAATTCATTATAACTATATGGTTACAAACGTTAAACTTGATCCGCTTGTTTAAAGTGATAATTTACCATATAAACATATTAAATCAGATTTCTCAAAGAAATCCAAAATCTATATATTATTGCTTTCATCACATTACACTGTTCTTACAAACTGGCAGGAAGAATTTGAAGAGGGACATCCATTAGAAAGACAGACGCCGAAAAGACATTCTACCCTTTGATAGGAGAACACAAATATGCTACTGTATTTAAACTGACCTTCACCCCAAAACATTTCTCAGAATTAAACAGATGGTCTGAAATGCTAAGGAATACAACATAATCCTATTTTCAGTTTATTATGTTCAGCAGAAGAAACAGACCTATATGTATATTTTTGGCCTTTAGTGTGTCCGTGTGGCTGTAGCTCTCTGTATGTGTTGCATTGGTGCAATTTTCTATGTGATACATAATACTGGTTCGGTGTGGAGGTTGTACTTGTTGATAGTTTAACATTAGTAGGGGCTAAGCAGATGGAGGGTGTTCACACTGCTAACTTTGTTTTCTAGCATGTTAGCTCTGTACTGTTTGGTGCAGAACTGCACACAGCTGTCATTGTGCTAAAACAGGCCTTTAATGGTAAAACTACCAGACTGCGTCAAACTCTTAAACCACGTGACCTACCTTCAACGAGAAGTGGTGGTACACTTTTGTTGTAAATAAAATTAGCATCTCCTATGTTTTGGATGTTGACTAGCAATGTATAAGGAAAAAATAAATGTTTTGCCAGCTGGTTCTGACAAAACATTTTCTACAGGAGACTAGAACAGTTTTTTTGTTTTATGAGTAGGCAAAACACAGCTGTTGTCTTCTACTTTAAAGGGGTCATATGAAACGGATAAAATGAACATTATCGTTTGTTTGAGATGTCATCCAATGTGTAGACATGATTTAGGGTTAAAAAAACGCAGTATTTTCCACATACTGTGCATGTTGGTTTCTCCTCTTTGCCCCGCCTCTCTGAAACACGCAGATTTTTAACAAAGCTCCATTTTTAATGGCCCTTTAACCACTTCCCTAGTGACCAAGGAGGTAGTAATATCTGACACATAAAAAAACACTGTGCTACTTTGACTTTGAGAGCCCTTTACACCAAGAACGTCTGCTCATGTCCTCATCTACAGCAGATTGTCCTCCAGTGAAGCAGCTTATATTAGTTTTTGTTGACAGATATCTCTACCTTCCTACCTTATATTGACCTATCTCTTATTAATCTCATACAAAATAGTCTGGTTGACTCAAATCAAGATCAGGAACAGAGTTAATAAAAAGCCATAAAGGCGGTCATTGAACCTTTCTGGACCTGATTAAAGAGACTATCGGAAAGCCCAAGAGCAGAATGTTGGCACATCAAGAAGGGCAAAAAATTGATGAAAAATGAAAGATTTCAAAATATTCTTTAAGGAGTTCCTTAAAGTATCAAGGTTTCTAAAACAAATATAGAACTTCTTGTTTATACAATTTAAACAACTATTTTGAACATACATATAATAATTCTTGTTGTTATGATATGTAATTATCAGTTGTACAGCACACAGGTTCTTCTCCCTCTGGCTTTACATCAAAGTCTGCGTGCATTCAGCTCTCCTAGCAGGGTAGAATTCCACATACTTATTCAACTGAACTTTTCTAATGCACAAAAGATTTTACCAGTGATGGGCCATTCTGCAAACTATCCCTGTCACATGTAAAGTAAATACAAAAAAGATCATGTAAAAAGCTTGGTTGTCTAAATGACAGTGTACATTTTCAACTCAACAATATTTGCTAGTTAGAGGTCAAAGCAGCTGTTTCTAGTATCTTATAAATAACTTTCTGCATTTTGCTGTGGTATTTTATTGAGTATGCATATCACAAAGTTCTAGGTCCATGTAATCAAACATAAATTGACGTCAAAAAACAAATGACATGGTTAAAGTGAAATGTCATTCTCTAGCTGGTTAGCATTGCTGTGGTTTATCTCAATAAAATCAATGTGTCTAACTGAAAACAGGGACCTCATTCTCCAGGTTACAATGAAGGACTGTTAACTACACTTTAGCAGAAAAGGGGTTAAAGGAACATTTCACCCAAAAATGTATATTCTGTCATCATTTACTTACTCCCAAGTTGTTCCAAATCTATATAATCTGATGAACACAGAGACATATATTTGGAAGAATGCTTGTAACCAAGCAGTTTTTGGCCACCCTTGACCAAAAATGCATTGTAAATTTTTTGTTATGTTGAACACAAAATAATATATTTTGAAGAATGCACACAGTTTTTCTGTGTTCATCAGAACATGGTAGTCACTGGTGGCCAAAAACTGTTTGGTTACAAGCATTCTTCCAAATGTCTTTCTCTGTGTTCATCAGATACAGATTTGGAACAACTCGAGGGTGAGTAAATAATGAGAGAATTATGAGTTTTGGGTGAAACGTTCCTTCAATCTTCCTTTTTAAAACACAGAATATTAAACATCACTAGCCGGGACACAGAGGCACATGCTGTTTGGAATGTACCCACACCGGATATTATTATGACGATAATGTCAATTAATCAAGTATGCCACCATAACACAATACATTGCCAAAGAAAATCTTGAACTTAATCTGCCGGAACAGCATGACTTCACTCATAAAGAAGACTTTAAATGTCTAATAAATGGGATGTTTGGCCAATTTCACACATAAGCTCCTTAGTTAGTACTTTTTCTGTGGTTAATCAGCTTAAGCATTTTCCAACACAAACTGTTTTTAGATGTTATGAATGTTCTTGTTAAAAAATAACAAATTCATATGCATCCAAAAAACAAACCCGTATGATTATGAATGAGCATGCAAGGCACCAGATCATGCAAATTATATCCACTGCTTAGTTCAATTGAAACCATCCTGTGTGTAGGAACATATTTCCTATGTTCATCTTCGTAGGGTAAAGTCAGCTATTTTACTACATGCACTAAAGTTGGTCTACCATCTTGGGCTGTCATCTCATCAACAATCTGCAGATGTTTAAACTAAACTACAGCTGTCTACGAAATGTGCTTTCATCCTCCTTCTATGGCACGATTTTTTTAATACTGTGAAAGTTTATTGACAATTTTTTTAAACCCTTATAGCGTGGCTAAAATGCATTCTTACATATTTTTTTAAAGAATATGTTTAAGAATTTAAATAGCACATAAATATACTGTTAACACCAAGCGATAGACAACATGTTGTTCTCTTTCTGTCGGTCTCTCGGCGTTGTGTCGAGACAGAATGGGGTTTGAACTTGAGATCCCTTCATCTCTGATTGTAATTTTAAAAGGACAGTAAACTTGCCATAGGCACAGGCTCCCGTGACCCGAGGTAGTTCGGATAAGCGGTAGAAAATGGAATGGAATGGAATAAACTTGCCGAATGTCATGGCATGCTAGTCTCCGCCCTGTGCATACAGGTATAAAAGTAAGATGGCATGCCCATTCATTCACCTTTTGTTCTTTGGAACCAGCGAGGCAGTTTTATGCTTAGTTTTTTTCATCTCTATACTTCCTACTGGATTCTACGACGCAGAGCAGCAGACTCGTCCTCTTGTGTGCGACTACACCTAGGGTTGGGCGATGTCTAACAAATTTGCATCTGACGGTGCCTAGAGTGAATCATTGTGATGGACGATGACATCGGGGGCGGGGCGAGGGTTGGGGTTATATCAGTGCGCTGGATGGCCATCTGCCAAAACATTAAAAACAATTATACCAGGGCTCCAGACAGCCACCAAATTGCATTTTGCACTAGTTTATTTTACATGGACAGTTGTTATTTTACGTGGACAGACGAGTAGACCTTGAGCACACCAGTGAAGCTGTGTGTGTGATTAGACAACTGAGCGGGTCACTCATCACTGATGTTTCCTGCTGTCATCGCGGACACGCACAGTTCAGGTCACAAACGACGGCAGAACCTCCTAATGACAAAAATTACTTCATGCAGGGGAGCCACGATACCAGCCCAACATTGGGATGGCTGTCAGCCATCGGTGATGGACGATGTCATCATCTATTGGCCCAACCCTAACTTCCCCTCTAAAATAGCACATTTCAAACAGCGTGCATGTGTTTCAAGACATGTCTCGACGCTGTAACGTTGGATGTGGCCGTCTCATCCTTGAGCCCGACGGGCACGATGCCTTCATCACATGCTGGAAGTAGCGTTTGTTGATGCAGCAAAGACATCGTCTGCTTCCCATTCCGTGGCGGCTGCCCGTCCATAGCGGCGCTGTTGGAAACTCCCATGGACGTTAACCTGCCAGAGCCGATGTCGCAGACCATCCATGCCACGCTCGCATACCCCTGCGCAGAGCATCTCTTATATTGGTATGCAACTATACTCTGTCACCATGACAGTGTGCCTTACCAACGAGCACACCCAGTCAGTGCTGAGGTGTCTGAGACTCTTCAGGCGACAACCAGCGGTCCCACTGAAAGTCTTTCAGAGGCTACTGGGGCATATGGCATCTTCGGCGGCAGTTGTTCCGCTTGGGTTGATGCATATGAGATCGCTTCAGCACTGGCTCCAGAGTCGTGCTTCCTGGAGAGCGTGGCACACCGTCAAGAGACCTGTTTCCATCAAGCCTCAATGCCGTCACACCCTAGACCCTTGGATAGACGTCTCTTTTCTCCGAGCCGGGGTTCCACTTGGGCAGGTTTCGAGGCATGTCGTGGTAACGACGGGTGCCCCCCTGCTCAGCTGGGGTGCTGTGTGCAAAGGGGCACGCAGTGGCGGGTCGTTGGACAGGCCCCCACCTGTAGTGGCTTATCAATTGCCTAGAGTTGCTGGCTGCTTGGTTTGCTCTGAAGAGCTTCCTTCCCCTCATTCAGGGCAAGCATGTGCTGCTCCCCTCGGACAACACGGCTGCCATCGCTTACATCAACTGCAAGGGTTGCATTTGCTCACGGCATATGTACCAACTCGCCTGACGCCTCCTCCTCTGGAGTCAGCAGCTGGTGAAAATCCATGCACATCACTCACATCCCACGTAGCCTCAATCAGACAGCCGACGCACTACAGTATCTCGACAGGACAGGCGCCGCCGAGAGTGCAGACTCCACCCCCGCACCATCCAGATAATTTGGGAGCAGTTTAGGTAGTCAGAAGGTGGCACCCGTTCATCTCCCTGGACACCACCAAATGCACGCTTTGGTACTCCCTGACCAAGGCCCCCCTCTGCACGGACACCTTGGCGCACAGCTGGCTGCGGGAAAAGCGTAACTACTTGTTTCCCCCAGTGAGGTCCTGTGCAAGCACAGGGAAGAGGAGCATCAAGCTCTGCTTTGGAACAATGCACATTGTGAAAAGTGCTATATAAATAAACTTGAATTGAATGAATGAATGAATGAATGAATGAGGCATTTATATAGTGCTTAATTGTCTATTGCTGTACACCCAAAGTGCGTTACACTCATATGAAGCGAGTCTATCCTCACCCACCACCAGTGTGCACAAACAGGTAAGACCGGCTGCGGGCTGGGCGTACGCCTACGAAGCGCCTACTCTCCATTCATTAGGGGAGTCAGTGCGCTATTCAGCTTCCCTGCTTCCCCCCACCGGGAGAAGTACAAGCATCCCATCCATCACTAAGCACTTCTTTGGTTTAAGAGCCAGGCACAGCGGCCTGTATACCAAGCCCAGTATAGGAAGAGGTATCCATCACGAACCCCACATGAACCCCTATACCTTAGGTAGTGCTCCACAAGTAATGGCTCCCCCCTTGGTTCGTCCCCCTGGTGCACCCCTGGTTTGGGACCTACTACTTCCATGAGATCTCCCCACTGGTGAGACCTATAGGTATTCCACGTGTTACCTCCCTACAGCAAGATGTGGTCCCCGTAGCATTTCCCAGTGTTCCCTATGGTGCTGTCTCTAGAGTAGGAAGGCCATCGCCTGTACTGCAGTTGGTAAGAGCCTCACTTCGTTGATAAACTCGAACTGATGCCTTACCACACCACTGGAGGGTTACGATTTGCGTTGTGTCGAGGAGATATTGTGTCCTTCGTGCCACTATGCTTCGCTGTCTGCTGCAACGACTGGGAGATTCCTCTCAGGTTCCTCACCCCAAAAGGTGAATAAACGGGCACGCCATCTTCCTTTTATACTGGTATGCACGGAGCGGAGACTGGCATCCCATGCCATTCGCCATGTTCATTGGTATTTTAAAAGTACAATCAGAGATGATAGGTTCTCAAGTTCAAACCCCATTCCGTCTCGACACAACGATTTCCACTTAAAGGTGTGATGCCAATTTTCAAACTTTAGTTATTGTGTAATGTTGCTGTTAGAGCATAAATACTATCTGCAAAATGAAAAGCAAACCAAACAGTTCTTGGCCACCATTTACTACCATAGTTGGAAAAATTACAATGGTAGACAAAAATGCCCCAGAACTTGAGGGTGAGTAAATGAAGACAACATTTATTTTAATAGGCATTAAAACATTCCAAAATCACGTTTTCTCCCAAAAGACCAAAATCATAATGTTCTTGTCCTGTAGAGCACATTCCTTTAAGCACAGCAGCTGTGAGGCTGGCACTCTAGCTTTGATCTAAATATTTTTTAGCACAGTCCTGTTAACATGTTCAGACCTGTTAACATAAAGCTTTTGCTACCCCTTCCTGCAGGCACACAGCAAAGAAATGTTGCTGTATATGGGAGCTGTCAAAGCAAAGGAGATAACACACTGTGACGTTATTAGAGGAATAAGAGATTCTGGGAACACTGCAATAGTATCCTCCTGGTAACTGTGCCACGAGTGTTGATGAGTGGGCTGCTGTTGAGAGATTGACAAGGATAACGCTATAAGCAATTAAAGCGATATTTCAGAGGCAAAATAAAAAGTGTCCCCATGTTTTATTCACCCTTAAGGCATCATGACTGAATATGACTTTCTTCTCGAATAATTATGCAATCAGAATAACACGTAGGATTTTTCTTCCAAGCTGTAGAATGGGGAGCTCCAAAAAGTGCATCCAATGATCAAAGAACGACTCGACAGGGCTCCGTGGTCTTAACACAGGTCTTCTAAAACAAATCAATGCGTTTTTTAAAGAGAAATATCCATATTGAGATCTATTCAATGTCAGAGCTAACATAGCTTCTGTTAGCCCTTGGCAAATGACGGTGACGAAAGCTCCCGGACAGAGATGATAGTATCCTATCGGATCAAAATGAAAAATTGCTGCGTTCGTCACCGGAACTTACGACACCCCCACGCCCTTACCCATGTCGAGCCGTTCTTTATTCGATGTGTGAACTTTTTGGAGTTTCAAAATATTGCCCCCCATTCACTCCCATTCTCGCTTCAAAGAAAAATGATACGTGTTTTTTAGCACGGACTGCATTATCCTTCAAGAAGAAAGTCATATTCAGACAGGATGCCCTGAGGGTTTGCCTCTGAAATATTGCTTTAAGAATACATTAGTATATGGGATTTCATAAGCGTTTAGCTTTGATTATCTTTCAATATTTTGTAACCATTGGCGTTTGAAAAGGTGAGTGGTTATACCTTAATATAAAAAGTATGCTAAAATAGTATATATTGATACACCCCAGGCCAATATCTATGCACATTGTTGTTTCTTGTTGCTGCTAGCTTAAGCCTACTTTTAGCTTTTTATAGAATAATTGGAAATTATCAACAAAGCTACCAAAGAACACAATATTACATGAGCATGAAAAACATTAAAGGCCCCGTTTTTTCCCTGTTTTCGAAGCTTTGATTGTGTTTTTTGGGTGTATAACAATGGATGTTCATGTTTCTAGTATCAAAAACCCTTTATATTTAACATATTTCAAGTCTGTCATCCACCGCTGTCTCTCTTCTCACGAAACAACTGGATTTTAGTGATGCGACGTTTGAAACCGAGGCTTTGAAGCTTGCATAAAAAAACGAAGCATGTCACAGTGTAGCCAAGGCTGTAACCAGTGTTTGAAAATTAGTGAGGTCCAAAGTAAGGTGTTAAGAATTGTGCTATAATAACACCCACAAATGCACCCCTAAACTTCAAAATAGACAGACATGATGATGATTGCGAAAGTTTTTTTATTCAAAATAATGTTTTACATTTCACAGACGTGTGTGTGTGTAATTTCTTCTAGAGTGGTCATTTTTATCAAGCTCGTATATTTAAGTTCAGTCATTTATATATATATATATATATATATATATATATATATATATATATATATATATATATATATAAGTAGATAGATAGATAGATACACTGTATGAATATGAGGTACCGTATAAGTAACCTTAGGTAAGGTAGCAGTTCCAAAATAGTTTTTGTTAATAGTTGGTATGTGTGACGAGACCACAGTCATTTAGAAATACATTACAAAAACACAGTGAAAATAAAGTAGCATTTTGAGGGTTAAGCTCTGTTACCATGGTAAATTTGCGCGCAACGAGCACAGTAGCCTATGACTGACAGGACTGGAAAGTTCGTTTTTTTTTAGGTGAGGGAATTTTTATTTTATAACAAGTTATAAAAACGTTAGAATAATGACACCGATATAAAACTTGACAACATCTTATTTGACCGTAAATACTGAATGAGGAAAAAGCGTTTTTGATAGTCAACCGCTTTCACGCACGTCTGTCAAAATAAAAGTCTAGCGTCAGAAAAAAACAGAATTACGTTTGTTGTTTCTTTGAATGCACACTCCGCAACCCACTCAAAACGTTTTTGCGACCCACCAGTTGAAAACACTGCTTTAATTTATGTTTTTTGATGACTTAAGGTTAACTAAAGAGCATGAGACGTCATCCTGCTGGTCAGTAACGTTATTTGGCAATGGCATAGCCTATTTCATTCTGTAACAAACATATTTGTATTATGCTATTGTTTTTGTTGGTGTTAATCATTTATTTCAGATATTAACGATGATCACTGCGTTTGTCTTACCAATGGTGGTATCTTCCTGTCAGCAATTAAGTTACAGTTTGTCTGTAAGCTTTTTTTTATTAATGTACAATGTTGCCAGATATTGCTATGAAAAACAAGCAATTTCAAAAAGAAAGAAAAAGATATCCGAAATAAGTTCAAAGCTTGTGTTTTGTGAATAAGATTAATATATCACTAACACTAACGTTCAACTTTACACTTTATAAACGTCCCAAGACTCCCAAAGTGTCACAATAAATTGGAAAAACGAGTAAAAAAACACGTATAATAGGTGCATCTGGCAACAAATGGAGGCATACCCGCGCTCTCACTCAACGCGCTCTCAAGCCCCGTTCACTGCGCTAGCTTCTCGCAGCAACATGATGAATTGCAAACACTCATATGATATGGGGTGGTTTAAATGGCAAAATAATCATTCAGAGAGCTTGACATTTTATTTTTGAATATAAAAAAATGACCGAGGTCCGGACCTCGGTGACCTCATAGCTGGCTACGGCCGTGAGTGTAGCCCTGTACCGAAGCTTGATTCGTCACTGTCACGTATGAAAGAATATCCCAAAAGTAGGAAATAATTCAGAAATAACCTTGCACTGTAGAACACTGGTCCTATTCCTTATTGGAAATCTTTAATACAGGTATAGACATTTGTATTTATTTTGTCATGTATGTCTACATGAGCCTCACTTATGAACATACAGGACTAAGACAAAGGTTTCTGTGAACAATTGGATTTGCTGATCGAAGCACATTCATATATATGTTTTTCTTTCCATTTATTGATTCGTTTTAAATGTAGTCATAGACTTATATATCCATACAGTATGTATAGCTATAGGCCTTGGTTCCCCGCTAGAGTGTGTGTGTGTATGAAGATGTCCCTCCCTGGGACATCTCATACCATATGGGCGAGTTCTGCTCCTCAAGCAGTTGTGATTGTCTCCCCTCTCAGTGAACGTGAATTCATAAGCTTTGGCGTTTAGCAATAAACAGTAACAATGCTGCAACTTCACTTCATCAGTTAAAAACATGCGGATCGATCGAAGTGTAACGGAGGTCCGCTAGTAAGCGCGCACGCAAACCTCAATCTTTGTTAGAGATCGCGGTTTTTCTACTAAGTTGTTACATGAACATACACGATTTTTGTTACATGTGGAATAAAGTCTTTCTGTCACTGCAAACCTTCAGTTTCCTCCATCTCCCCATTGCGATTCATTACTGTATGGCATAAGGCCTTCTTAACTTGCCGTGTTTCGAACTGAGGTCAGTGTTATTGTCAAAGGCGGTTTGTGTCTTTTTTTCTAAATGAGGAAAATAATCCCTTTCATTTCTGCATAGACTATCTGCACTTACATGAAGAAAGAACTACACAAGGTGCGCAAGCGTGTAACAGATCGTGCAGTGTAGTAAATCGTCGCAAAACAGAATTATCATTTGCGCATGCACACGATCCCAGATCGTGTACCAACTGGCTCCGGTCTAGCCTTTCCCCGTAGTCCTCGAAAAGCAAATTCTGTTATAAAGACAATATCTCGATTCGTGCTGGACTTAGAGCTTTATCATTTTGCAGGTTCTAACAGCAACATTACACACTAACTAAAGTTTGAATGGGATCGCGGGGAACGTGCTCTTTAACTTTAACTTACCACTCCTATTTCGAGTTGTTGTTGAACATGCCTGCAATTTCCTTAAAAATCTCTGGTGCAATGGCTAACCGGAACTAGTAGGGATAGGCCTACAATTCTTTGCGGAAAGGCGGAAGTTAACGGATGTCGTTGTGAAAATTGCCTAATATTAAGATTACTGTAAGGCTACAAGGGGTGTGCGGATCGATCATGAAATATCGATACTTACGATGGTGAGGTTGTATCGAATAGGATCGATTCTTACATAAAAACATCGATACTAATATGTTTTTACTATAGATTTTATTTATTTACTAATGTAGCTAATAATTGTATAATAAAGAAGAACTATCTATTTCAAATACACCTAGTTTTGCACACGTTGCTCCTCCCTGCAGTGTTTTGTAGTCCGCTGTCATGTGACTCAGCAGCGCCGAGCGCAAGCACGCTGACGCAGCCAGCGAAAAGAATAAAAACACTGCGAACTGCGATGTATGGCAGTGGGACTTTTGGGGTAAACAACCAAATATTAAAAGTACTTTATTACTTAAACACTTTATTTACTTTGTTTCTCAAACAATTGTGTGCACTTTGTTTATAAATCCACTTGAAAATGTAATGAAAGGGAAATTTAATTTGTTATATTATGCTTTGTTATTCATTATTAATTTTGTGCACTTTTTTAAGCTAGAGAAGTAGAACTGGGATAGGGAGAAATTGTTTTGTTATATATCGGTTTTCTGTTCTGTTAATCTGTTATTATTACTATTTTCCAGTAATAATTTGGTTCATGCTTGCAAATTCTATTGTGTTAAATAAACAAATGTTTATTTGGTTTAAATGATGTCCCGTGTTTTAACATCTACATGAATAATTAGCCTAGAGGCACATTAAGAGCACAAATCACAAAATATTTTAGTGGTCATGAGAATGTATTCAGATTTAGCAAATTAATGATGCATTCATCTGATAAATCATGACATTTCATCCACAGGATAGTGGATTGTAAACTCAAGTATCGGTATTGATATCGGCAATACTGGCCCTGCATTTACTTGGTATCGGATCGATAGCAAATTGTACAGTATCCCCCACAACAATATAGCGCAGCATTTAGCCAGCTTCATAGGTCTTGGGTAATAATGCAACAATTACGCAGTGTTGCCTAGGGTCCAAAAGTCTGGGGCCACTCATGTAAATGCTTCTATTTGTATTTTAATTGTATACATTTTTTAGTATTTGGAAATTGGGATATATGGACTGTTTTAGTTACTGTTATGGACCCTGCAAGGTTTATACGATCTCAGCATTTGTACTATAAATACAGTTGCAAATTATGACATTTAGGTGATGATTCTCATGTTTTAAAGGAATTGTTTTTTATTCAAAACATTAAAATCCATGTTGATCCACTTGGTCTGTGATTATGCTGAGAGTCCCACCATATCATATTGACTCTGTGTGAATGTGTGTATTTGACTGTGTGAAGCAGGGTTTTGTAATAGAACAGCGCCTGAAGGACTCTGTATGTTTATTGTTTATAGCGGTGTATAAATCTTTTGACTTGTACAGTATGTGTAGAGTATGACTAATGTTCATGGGCATTTTAGTAGTTGTAGTTTATGCACTATACACAAGATGTATGAATGTGGATACACATTGGTGTGTGTGTGTGTGCGCATGTGTGCGTGCATCAGAGAGAGAGGGAAATATTGAACCCTCTTGCTAAAAGTTCAGTGTGGCCTGGATAGAGACTTTGTACACTGGTTAGGCTGCTGCCTTGCTTACATACACATAGAAAATATGCTGGTCTACAGCACTACTAATGCAAACTCAACCAATAATGGCATGAAAACCCAGGAATCAGGTGAGTGCAACCAATAGCATACAAACAAAGATCTCATCATAGCCTTGAGACAAGATTATATACTCTTTTATAAAATCACATGATTTATGGAACAACCGCTTGCCGAACTAATCCACAGATGTTTTCTGAATTTCCTTAAGATGAAATGCCTTAATGAAAAGAGAGAATAAAGTCCATGATCGTATTTGTCCCAGTCTCAGTGCTGCCTATAATGCATTGCCAGAAAATTACTGACTTGCCGGAGGACATAAGAGGATGTAACAAGAATAATTAAACTGATTCATATGTGTTCTGGTTCAGAGAGTCTGGATCAAAAATGAAGAGTGATTGAAAGAAAATCGTTTGTGAGAAAGGGTCAGAGAAGCAGAAATATGAAACTCCATATAATACTTGTTGCTCAAACTAGAAAAGGGATTTTAGCATACTTGATATTTGTTAGAAAGTGCTCTTGTTATATTATCATAGTTTTACTGAATGATTAAAACCAAATCCTTACATGATTAAGACCTTACCTATATTTCTTAAGCTTGATTTCTGGCCACTGTTTACAAAACGTGTTACATTGGATAGTGTGTTTAAGTGTAATTGTTTATGTGTTTTATTTATATTATACTGTATTTATATTATTTATATATACTTTATATTCCTATATCTCTGTATGTGACAAGGGTGTATGTCTTCAATTAAATGTCTAAATTAATTTACCCTCCAGGTCATGGAGCTCACAAAGAAGACAGTCCCTTCCTCAGCAGTTCAGACTCAGCATCTAAACGAAATGACTACTATGACAGAAACCTGGCCTTGTTTGAGGTTTGCCTTTTTGCAATTAGTTGTTGTTTATTTTCTTACTGTAAATGACAAATATAATATAAATCCAAAAGCTTCATCAAATGTTAATAAAACTGATTTTTCTGATAGGCCTAATTCAAATAAAAAAAAGGTTTGGTATGTCCTGAAATGTCTTTCTATAGGAAGAGTTGGACATCCGGCCAAAGGTCTCTTCTCTCCTTAGCCGACTGGTCAGTTACACAAACGTTACTCAGGGTGTCAAAGAGCACGAGGAGGCAGAGAATGCAGATGCATCTACAAGAAAACTCCCTCAAGTAAGAAATGTCACACCTTTTTACTGTCGCATTTTATCACTGTATTTGTATCCATCTATCCATTTCATAAACCCACATTCCCTCTACAGTGGGGAGAACTGTATTATATCTTGATTCAAAACGATTTGGCTGATTTTTAATTGCTTATTTCAACAATTGATAAGATTACTTTTTATATATATTGACAACCTTGATGAAATTTTATGCCTTCGCATTTAGTGAATGCTGGTTTGGTCCATTGTGCCCCAATCATCAGTCATTTATCAATGAGTAAAATATTTTTTTCACGATAAATGCAAAGATCTCTTTTCAAAACTCTTTTCAAAACTCTTTTCACCTTTTCAAACAATTTTTTCCCTAGTCTCCAAATATGGGCACACTGATGGGAGTGTACCTGCCATGTCTGCAGAACATCTTTGGTGTGATTCTCTTTCTTCGCCTCACCTGGATAGTGGGAACAGCAGGTGTTGCCCAATCCCTTCTCATCGTTCTCATGTGCTGCTCGTGTGTAAGTTATTGTTGGTGATGCCTCCACATAAACAAACCACCTAACGGTGATCATGGCCAAGTTGCCATATTTTGTATTTATGCAGACATCCCACCCTTCCCAGAACTTCCCGGAAACTCTCGCATATTTCTAGTGGCTCCCTGACAGCCACAGATTACATAATGTATCCAGGAAATCGTTATTTCCCGTTAATCGTTAAGCAAACGAGTGTTAGGATTTATATATGGTCTCTAAATTTACTGTCAGAGCAATCGACCAAATGTAGCAAGAGAGTGACATTTTATACTAAAATGAACATGCTTGTATCAAATAATGACATTTGTGCTCAATCCACATCCACTTTTCGACTGTCTGTGGTGGGTTAGAGTATTGTGAATGTTGGGGGTGCCATAACGTTACACTGTTACCTCCCGAGTTTTTGCAGGTTGGGATTTCTAGCTTTATTTTTTAAACTAGATTTAAGATGTGAGAATTGTCTGATCAGATGCTTCACAGATTTTTTTTGTTCACAGAAACAAATTATTTATTATAATACATTTGCACTAAATTGACCTGTTTAACTTTGCCAACTTAAAGACATTTGTGACCCTGGATCACAAAACCAGTCTTAAGTAGCATGGGAACATTTTTAGTAAAAGACAAAAATACATTGTATGGTATAAAATTATAGATTTTTCTTTTATGCCCAAAATCATTAGGATTTTAAGTAAATATCCTGTCCATGAAGTTATTTTGTAAATTTCTGCCTTAAATATATGAAAATTTTATTTTTGTGAGTGGATGGCCTGTCACAGTGCCCCTGATTAACAACTTCAAAGGCAATTTTCTCGTTTAGATTTGTTTTTCCAGATTACTGAGATTTAAACTGTTTTATTTTAGCCAGATATTGTCCTTTTCTAAAAACTCATACATCAATAGACATATTATTTATTCATCTTTCAGATTATGTGAAAATATTTTTTTTGTTGTCCAGGGTCACATATTTAGTTGTTAGCCTGAATCTCGAATGCATGTAATAAATGTGTCCTCTGAGATTACATAAATCAAGCAGAATACATTTATACTGTCCCATGTACCATCTAATGTATTTGATCTACTGCAAAAAGTATAAACTAAAATTAAAGGAAGTTACAGGTAGTAATGAAAGAATACATTGTTGCATTTATCACAACTGTATTGATTGATTAGATGTCTTTCTTTAGTCTAGCATTACACATTTCAGATAGAGACACAGATACAGACTTTTCTTTCTCTCTCCTCCTTCTGGATATTATTATCAATATAACTTTTATAATGGTTAAATGTCAAATTGATTTTTTTTAACAGACAATGTTAACTGCAATTTCGATGAGTGCCATAGCCACCAATGGTGTAGTCCCAGGTAATTAGATATTTTATTATCATACTCCTTTGAATTATAAAATTGTAAAAATCTATGAAAACAGTATAATATTATTAATCTGACTGATATTACTTAGGCCTATTTAAATGCAAATACTTTTAACTGTTGTAGAGATATATCTATCACCCAACTTATTTTTTCAGTGTCCTTAACTCATGTGTAGCAGAAATAGATTTTTTATTTGATGATGATCAGGTTGATCTCTGCTATTATTTCAGTAATTGTTTTGCCATTGTTTATTTATTGTGTATATTTTTTATTGGCAGCTGGTGGAGCTTATTTCATGATATCTCGCTCTCTGGGCCCTGAGTTTGGTGGTGCAGTTGGTCTCTGTTTTTATTTGGGCACAACCTTTGCAGCTGCCATGTACATACTGGGAGCAATTGAAATATTCCTGGTCAGTCATTTGTCATTATGACAGCAATCCTTTATTTATCTTTATACATTGATGCATTAATACAGATAATATGTCTGTGTATAGAAGCAACTATAGAGATCAATAAAATATGGGCCCTTTCACAAAAAGCCCTGACAATAATCATTAATTCACTTTTTCATCCACAGAAATATCTGATTCCTCAAGCCGCCATATTCCATCCCCCAGGGGGCAGTGCAATGCTTAATAATATGAGGGTGTATGGCACAATTTGTTTGAGCCTCATGGCTGTGGTTGTTTTTGTGGGGGTCAAGTATGTCAACAAGTTTGCCTCTCTCTTCCTGGCCTGTGTCATAATCTCCATCGTTTCCATCTATGCCGGAGCTTTAAAATCAATCTTCCACCCACCTGACTTTTCGTAAGCCTTTTTTAAACATACAGTATATATCGTCCAAAAGTCCAATAACTAAATGTAATATTTGAAATAATGAAGGAAAGTGCTCCTAATGTGCTAAATAATGAAGGAATGTCTGTTTAGTTTTGGATATTATAGATAGATATATTGTAATATGTCTCTATTACGAAAATTCATGCTTAAAAGTGAATGAGCTGAGGTGAACTTGAAAAAGAGAAATTTTAATTCTGTATGTCTAGGGTCTGCATGCTAGGAAACCGGACTTTGGTTCCGCATCACTTTGATGTTTGTGCAAAGACAGTGGTTGTTGGTAATGACACTGTTCCCAGCAACCTGTGGAAGAATTTCTGCAGCTCCGAAAACTCCAGCACAGTTCACTGTGATGAATACTTTCTGCAGAACAATGTAACAGAGATTCAAGGCATTCCTGGGTTGTCCAGTGGCATCATCAAAGGTAGAAACACACAGTTGTCTGGTGGACAACATGTCAATTACGACATGTCATAAACAAGCTGATACTAAATTCCCATTTAATTCCTGATATGATATGATATAAAATTGTGTTTATGTGGTCTGAATGTGTGTACTTTGTGTATTGTAGAGAACATGTGGGGGGATTACATGGAGAAAGGACAGATTCTAGAGAAATCTAGTCTTTCCTCTGTTGATGTCCATGGCTCCATGGAGAGTGTTGGCTTCTATGTGACTGCTGATATTGCCACTTCCTTTACACTCCTAGTGGGAATATTTTTTCCTTCTGCTACAGGTAAAACCTGTCCGTCCACTTTGGTCCCGGATAACCCATTTATGTGCCTAGGCTTGTGCTACTGTATTTAGTTTATAAATTATTTTATTACAGGAATTTGGATGAAATTCAATTATATTCCTCTGTGTTTTTGGAACAGGCATTATGGCTGGATCGAACAGATCCGGAGATCTTAGAGATGCCCAGAAATCTATACCTATAGGGACAATTCTGGCCATTACAACCACCTCTCTTGTCTGTATCCTGTATTGGTATTGCTTCAGTTGTTTTTTAAATCAGTTATCATAAAAGTTATTCTTTATTCAGTACCATGTTCATAAAAAATCCTTGACTAATTTACTGTAAAAGATTTCAGCTCTGTGGTTTTGTTTGGGGCCTGCATTGAGGGTGTGGTGCTCAGAGATAAGTATGTCATCTAAAGTTCAGTACACATTTAATTATTATTAAATGTTTTGTAATAAAAAACATATAATGAGTCTTATTTGCTCTTGTGGTATCTTTTAGATTTGGAGAAGCAGTCAGTAAAAACATGGTAGTTGGTACACTGTCTTGGCCCTCTCCATGGGTCATTGTGATTGGCTCCTTCTTCTCCACAGTGGGTGCAGGACTTCAGTCCCTGACAGGAGCCCCCCGCCTTCTGCAAGCCATTGCTAAGGATAACATCATTCCTTTCCTTAGAGTAAGAGTCGTACAGATCTGCAATCAATTACATTACTTACATTTTAAAAATCTCTTTTCATTTGATTAATTGCAGTATTTATATACACAAATGAAATAGGAGCATTTTTGTTATTTAGCTAGTATGTAATGTAAAGTTACTTTTAACACCTCACACCCTTCACTGACCTTGTTAAATAGAATTTGAATGAGTTCCTGGTTAATCCACGTCATTCTCTGAAATGTCAACCACACAAGCTGTATGGGTCACAAGCTGTAAATATAGGAATTTGCATGCGCATATGTAAAATGATTTTCCTAAAATGTAAATATGTGATGTTCAAAGGTGACTGCTTCCTGTCTAATGTGTCTACATGTTTGTTTGCAAACTCAGGTGTTTGGACATGGTAAAGCCAACGGAGAGCCAACGTGGGCTCTTTTACTGACAGGACTCATAGCAGAACTCGGCATCCTAATTGCTTCACTCGATATGGTTGCCCCTATTCTCTCTATGTGAGCATTGTTAACACATAACAGATATACATGTGCTCATTTAAATTATTTAAAAACGTAGTTGTCACCACAAAGATACTAAAGATAGTTACTAATATAAATCATTTTATAGTACAATTTTATTGCAACCTCCACCTTGTATTCAGTCTCCTCTCTTTTACATTCTGACTGCAGTATACAGCACATTTCAAACATTCATTTAATTTAGTATCCAGTCTGTGATTTCTGAATTGTCATTATATGTAAAATCATTCAATTAGTTTAAAGTAAATATCCTTGTTCACCTAACAGGTTTTTCCTGATGTGTTATCTTTTTGTAAATTTGGCGTGCGCAGTGCAAACTCTTTTAAGAACACCAAATTGGAGGCCAAGGTTTAAATACTATCACTGGTAAGTGTGCATTTAGATATTTCCTTGAATGTACAGTTGTACTGTAAATATCACTTTAATGTATGTTTTAAAACAAAAGATGAGAAGAATTATTACTAAGTGCATCTTTTGGGGTGTGAAATAGTATAAGTGAGCAGGCTATCATTTTCTGACGGTCTATCTCTGATTCTCTTTCTGGCAGGGCTCTGTCTTTTCTGGGCATGAGTACATGTTTAGCCCTTATGTTCATCTCATCGTGGTACTATGCCATTGTGGCCATGGGCATTGCTGGTATGATCTACAAGTACATTGAATATCAGGGGTAAGTGATTCCCAATTAAACCCATTTAACTGTCACATATCAAAGTATAGAATGTGTGCTTGAAGGCTTATCAGATATGTTTAATTTTTTTACTGTCTTTATCTCTCATTCAGAGCAGAGAAGGAGTGGGGAGATGGGATCCGCGGGTTGTCTCTTAGTGGGGCACGCTATGCTCTTCTCCGCCTGGAAGCTGGGCCACCCCACACTAAAAACTGGAGGTTTGTCTTTCGAAAAGAGAGCTTGTGTTTTAGCTAAGACCAACAATGCATATATTTTAAATGATTTGCCTTAAATGAATATATGAAGCAGGGGGGCACGGTGGCTTAGTGGTTAGCATGTTCGTCTCACACCTCCAGGGTTGGGGGTTCGATTCCCGCTTCCGACTTGTGTGTGTGGAGTTTGCATGTTCTCCCCGTGCCTCAGGGGTTTCCTCCTGGTACTCCGGTTTCCTCCCCTGGTCCAAAGACATGCATGGTAGGTTGATTGGCATCTCTGGAAAAAATTGTCCGTAGGGTTTGAGTGCGTGAGTGAATGAGTGAGTGTGTGTGCCCTGCGATGGGTTGGCACTCCATCCAGGGTGTATCCTGCCTTGATGCCCGATGACTACTGAGATAGGCACAGGCTCCCCGTGACCCGAGGTAGTTTGGAAAAGTGGTAGAAAATGGAATGGAATGGCATATATGAAGCCAGAACATATTGTTTGAACTAATGTTTGCACTGACAATAATGTGTCAGTGTCAATGGCTGGTCGTTGCAAAGACCTTTGAGTTTCATTGCGAGTAGCTTACCTTTTCTCAAATGAAACAGTAAAACGTGTGTGAGTAAACACTCAGAGCAGCTTGGAGATGTTCATGAGTTTACGACTTTAAAGTAAGACCCGGACAATGTGCATCACGCTTGTAACATCTGCATTTTTTATGTTTTACCCCTGGATAATGCTAATCCATCTCCGTTTCACATGGCAGGAATTATGGAGCCCTACCTTTTAAGGAACGTCTTGATAGACTGGAATACAGCAATTCTCTGAGTTCCTTCCCCCTTTTTATGGCAGATTTTTGCTGCCACATTTTCAGTCACTCATTCTCCTGCTCTATAACTGTCACAAGATTTAGGGTAGAAGAACCCAAATGCAGGCAGCAATGAACGGGTAACAAGAAGACTTTTTATAAATAAAAAAACAAAAACTCACAATGGGGTGTAAAAACAGACAGGGCTAAATTTTTAACTCAAAACAGAAACCAAATACTTCACAAGTGGGGTCAAAAACTAAAAACAAGACAATGTCAAAAACAGAGGGAGGGCGGGACAGGATACGGAACAAACTTGGTCGGGGGTGGCGCGAATCCCCGGGGGGCTTGACGGAGGAAGTCCTAGGGGAATAGTCTTAGTCCCTGGGGACTTAACAGGGGTGCAAGGGGTTCATCGAGGCAGCTGTTGAAGATCACCTTAATTTCGGCGTCGTTGAACCCCAAGTAGTGCGCAATGGACAGGAAGTCCATTTCAAAGTCCTTTAGGGAATTCCCTCTTGTTTGAACCCAAACAGGATGTGGACATGGTGGCTTCTCCGGGTTGCAATGGGCTGTGCTATAGCTGTTCGCTGGTTCCTTGCTCCCTGCTGGGTTCGGTTATGGCACGTTCGTTCTTTCACGAAATGCAGGGGAGAATAACCCAAATGCTGGCAGCTGTGAACGGGTATCAAGAAGACTTTAATAAATAAAAATAAAAAAACCCACATTGGGGAGTAAAAACAGACAGGCCTAAATTTCTAACTCAAAACAGAAACCAAAAACTACCCACGTTGGGGCAAAAACAGCAGGACAAAAACTAAGAACAAGACAATGTCAAAAACAAAGACAGGGCAGGATGAGACAGGATACGGTAGACACTAGGCACGTAAACACATGGCAAGGTAATCTTACGCAGGGGTATCCACAAGATCAGGTAAGGTGAACATGAAACACATGGACACCATACAAAGCAAAACGAATGCGCACAGGACCATAGACACAAAGGCATTTTAAAGAGAGACTAACAAAGGATAATTAACAAGGGACAGATGTGGGGAATCAAACACTCAAGGAAAGTTAATGAGGATATGAGATGGGGGGGGACCGGAGAGAGAGTATATGGAAGACCGGATTGGTGAAAATCTCTCTCTCACATAAAACATAAGACTCATGAATCTGCTCCAAGATCAAGAATAGACATGACATAAAAGCAGACTCATGACAATAACATCATCAAAGCATACTTCAGCTGAGCTGCCTGCCGACTCAACTCTGATTGGTTTTGTTTACGAGCTAGGTGTCTGACTTTCAGATTAAAACATTAACCATTTGCTGGGAGGGGGAATCAAAATTATTCAGAAAAACGTTTTCGCCAAATTGCATGCTTTTGTGGATTTCTTTAAAATCTCATGGGTACAATTCATATATTTACAAAACAGGTGACTTTATAGTATAACATTTGGATTTTGTGAGGGCCCTGGGCAGTGGAGGCCCATAGAATTGTCACCACCTTTCACCCGATTAGCCATGGCCCTGTCACACATTGTTGTATTGAAGAATAGAAGCATTAAACTGTAATGCAAATATACATTTTCTTTGTTGTAAATAATTTGACTATTATCACAATATTTTGAAATTATTTTCACAGGCCTCAGCTGCTGGTTCTGCTGAAGTTGGATGAAGATCTCCATGTCAAGTATCCCAGAATGCTTACCTTTGCCTCACAGTTAAAAGCAGGAAAAGGCCTAACCATTGTAGGATCTGTTATTCAGGGAAACTTCCTGGAATGTTATGGAGAAACACAGGCATCGGAACAGGTGAGGAAGTAACTTTATATACAACCACTGTAAGCCCTCCTGCTGTAAATGTGCATTTTTGGACTGTCAGAAAACTGGAGTGCGTTACTAAAGAATTCAAACAGAAATGTATATAGAAACATGAATAGAAAATGAGCTTTGTTTGTACTTTTCACAAGGCAATAAAGAACATGATGGACATCGAGCGAGTTAAGGGCTTCTGTCAGGTTGTGGTAGCCTCAAAAGTGAGAGAGGGTATTGCACACCTGATCCAGTCCTGTGGTCTGGGAGGCATGAAGCACAACACGGTGGTCATGGGTTGGCCATATGGCTGGAGACAAAGTGAAGACCCTCGCGCTTGGAAAACCTTTATCAGTAAGTAGCTGTAGTGTGGGCATTTTTAAACGGATTATTAGTGGTGGAGTTGAAGATGACAGTTCCCATTATTCCACGCTCCTTCACAGCATCATCAAGCCACGCTTTTGTTGTCGTTTTGAACATATCTGTTTTGAATGTGCACCCTCTACCGGCGGATTTTACAAACTGCGCCTTTAACTCTCAATATATATATAATATAATATATAATATCATTTAATATTAGATTAATATCCTTGTTTTCGTTAACCATAGATACAGTGCGCTGCACTACAGCTGCCCACCTGGCTCTAATGGTCCCAAAGAATGTGTCATTCTATCCCAGCAACCACGAGCGCTTCTCCGATGGATACATTGATGTTTGGTGGATCGTCCATGATGGTGGCATGCTTATGCTCCTGCCTTTCCTTCTCAAACAACACAAGGTAAACAAATATCATTTATAAATAATAATTGCAGTCAAAAGCTTTGTGTTCAGCCGTGGCTAAAAAATTGTGTGTACTTTAGGTTTGGCGTAAGTGTAAGATGCGTATCTTCACTGTGGCCCAAATGGATGATAACAGCATTCAGATGAAGAAGGACCTGGCAACCTTTCTGTACCAGCTCAGATTGGAAGCAGAGGTGGAGGTGGTTGAAATGGTATGTTTTTTTTTTAATCATCATTCCAACAGAAGCACTTTATGTCTATTACAGTCTATTTTAATTTCACTGCCTAATTTTGTGATTAATTTCCAGCATGACAGTGACATCTCAGCGTATACATATGAGCGGACAATGATGATGGAACAGAGGTCACAGATGTTAAAACAAATGAGACTGTCCAGTGCAGAAAGAGACAGAGAGGTGTGTATTTACAGTATATTTAATCAGAGTGCAAATCATTCGGTATTTGCATGGACGCAAATCTATAAATTCATTGTACAGTAAAATTAAAAAGCCTAAATAAAATCTTTCATTTAATCTCCATTATCTTTAGGCACAGCTAGTAAAGGACAGACACTCATTAGTAAGAATGGGCAGTCTGTACTCAGATGAGGAGGAAGAAACCATTGAAGTACTGCCAGAGAAGAACCTGATGACTTGGACCGTTGACAAGGTAGAAGCAGAGAGAAGAAACAGAAACAATGCACCAGAAAACTTCAGAGAGCTTATTAGCATCAAACCGTAAGTAGACAAGCATTAATAAGAGCATGCTTGCACTATTACTGCACTAGAACCCATTCAAACATATTTTTGTATCTGTGTTTTTTTTACAGTGATCAGTCGAATGTTCGGCGGATGCACACAGCCGTCAAGCTTAATGAGGTCATTGTTAATAGATCCCATGATGCCAGACTGGTGCTGCTAAACATGCCAGGTCCTCCACGCAATCAAGAGGGAGATGAAAACTGTATCCTTACATAGTGCTGCCAGTCTGCTCACAGAAGTATAGTTTAGTATTATATTATCTAAGCTTCTGTTTGTGTTTATAATGCAATAAGTGGTACAATCTAGATTTATGGATTTGGGCAAAATTGTCTGATAGTACTCATATTAATGAGTTACTCTCATTTACTCATTTTTTACTAATATATTTTTTCACATCCAAAATAAATCAAAGCTATATTTTACCATCCTCAAAGTAGCTTGCCATTTTTCTGGAATTTGTAAAAACAGTAAACAGGATTGATTAACAGTATTGACAGTAATTCCATACCTTATTTTGGTTGCTTTTATTTTAATTAATATTGGCGCAATTACATTTCAGTCATGTGACCCCGAACTTAAAAGTATCTCATATTGTACTGTATAAGCAGTGTATCATGTTGTGTAATTTTAGATGTATCATGTTGTGACAATTTAATTAGATGTTTATATCTCAAGCTATTTCTTCAACTCTGAGGTCTCAGATATGGAATTTCTTGAGGTGTTGACCGAGGGTCTCGAAAGAGTGCTGCTTGTAAGAGGTGGGGGTCGGGAGGTCATCACCATCTATTCTTGAATGGCCAAAGATCAATACTTGTGTTAAACTATGCCAACTACAAGTCATATTGAGTGTTATTTAAAGAATTTGCTTACTGAACTACACACAATCTTTGCCAGACTAGATTTTAAACTGAAGTGCACTAACTATTTTCACTTCACAATACCTTATTGGTAAGTTTTAAATGCGATTTCAGGAAAACACAAAACTTGTGAGAAAATTTGAGGGAAAATGCTGTTGAAAAGTGTACAGTAGAAAAAACACAAATGTGTTTAAGAGCACAGCACATTCAGCCTTTGCACTATAACATTAGTAATCCATTTCATTTAGGGCATCATTGTGATTCTGGTAATATGTGAAAATAAGTACAGTATATCCCTTATGTCATTTTTTTTATAAAGTATGAACACATCTGTTGATGGAGTTGTTACACTCCATGCGTCAGTCCAAGAGAAATTAAGGGTTGTGTCAGAACCAAGAAAAATATTGGCAGTTTTCTTATTTAACGACTAGAAACTCAACAAACATTCTTTACCCATTAATGATATTGTAACATATACCATTATATTAAATGACAAGATTGTACTGAGCATGAAAAATTGTAATCAACAAAAAGGTATGATCTGAACGAGTTCTGACTGTCACTCAGAATACTGAGTACTGAACTTAAATTTATATGAGAGTGCTCATATTTTTATTTATTGTTCCTTTATTTATTTATAGAACCCCCCTACATTTTATTGAAAGTATTAGCTTTAGAAAAGAACCAAAGGATAGGGGGCAGGATAGATGTTGGATATAATAGCTTTGTAGATTTTGTAATATATACAACAAGTAGATTTGACCTATTTTCAACAACAAAATAACTGTTTTGTAAGTGAACTGTTTTTTGTAAGAAAAATACTGAAGATGCATTTTAGTCTACAACTCACAATGACAAGGAGGAAATTTGGATATTGATACATACTCTAGAAGTCTTTATTCTTTGGTATAGCATGATTATTGTACAGACAAAATACATTTGTTATACAAATAGAAGAAATGTGGAAGACTGTATTGACCAATAACATTGTATTTGGAATTTAACGTCAATGTTCCATTTGGAACATAATGTTCATGTTCTATAAAGAATCTGTAATAGTGTTCCATGTTAAAGAGAACGAATAAACATTTCAACAATGAAAAAATAGCTTATTTTGAGGAAAACATTTTTAAACTCTATATCTTAACTATAAAAACGATAAATAAAGTGCACTAGAAATGAAAGAGCTACAGATTCCATAGATCCATTTACAAATGTTTGTTTTATTATGTAATGTCACCTAATAATTTTATCGAGTAGCAAAGAATGTCTATTTTGAAAACAAAGTACATTAAAACCAGTTATCACACTCTTAGATTGACGTGTTACTTTGTTGACGTGTTACTTTGTTACTCAACCAATGTTTTCTTTAAGCATAAGTAATTGACAGAATACAAAGGCAAAACAAATAAAAGCTGAAGAAGGAATTTTATATCAAAATTTAAGATCCTTTAATAATAAATTAATTGAACAAAAATTGGGAAAAACCAAGCCACAGCTCTTACAGGCAACAAAGGAGATTTCTGGTTTCGATAGCTATTCTCTATCCTGACTGGATGGGTCAAGATCGCACGACAGCTGTTGTTTGCGTCGAGAAATGGGATTTCTACTTCACTGGGTGAAGTGTTAAGCATATCATCGCGTACCTAAACATATAGAGAGAGAGCATAGCAGAGCAGAGAAAGTAAAAAGGTTTTCAAAGGTATTCAAATACGCTCTGACCACATTTATGGAAATACTTTTAGAATACTTAATACACCTAAAAATAGTGGAATTTTTGAAGAAATTCTAATGCTTGATTGAGAATATTTTACTAAGAAAAAGAAGAAAAACTACTTAGAAAAGAAGACAAAATATGAACAAAACAGAACCAAAAGTGGTGGAAAAAAGAATTTAAAGCGGAGATATCATGCTATGTCATGCATTCAGACTTCTTTACAATGTGCAGGCTTCTCATGCTTAACATGGTCAACTTGTTAAAAATCAAGTTGGACGTGACCAGATTTGTGCAAGTTACTTCCAAACTGTATCTCATAATTGTAATATTTTAAATGAATCCTGTATTACTTTCACCAAAATAAATACAGAAGTAGAACTTAATATTCTAAAATGACAAAATGTATTTGTACTAACTTTTTTTTACTTATTTATTGCTATATTTACTAATCTGAATGGTTTCCTAGGTATTGTATATATGTTTTGTTCTGTTGAACTCAAAAGATGTTTTGGGAGATTTAGGAAAGCAAACAATTCTGGGTCATCTTTGACTACCATTAGAATCTTTTCTGCTTGTAGTCAATGATCCCAAATAATTTTTCAGTTGCTAACATTCTACCAAATATATTTGTGTTCAACCGAAGAAAGACATTTATACAGGTTTGAAACAACTAGAGGGTAAGTAATCCATAGCAGAATTTTTGGGTGGAGTAACCCTTTAAAAAAGATCCCATGTGTGCTCAAGGCCACCCACGGAAATGGGCGATAAACGTGTTTTCTCTTAATAAGACATGCAAAAACTTGCTTAAGAAATGGATGATTACATTTATTGCATATGTATAATATGCAAGCATGTCAATGTTTTAGTTGTTTTAGACAGCTTATAGAACTGCTCAAACGGGATATTTGGCTTGGCAGAAGAATCGACTGTTGTACAATTACGCCTGAGTACCATGCACCTTAGTACGAAACATTGGTAAAAACATAATTCGGATGCATTGTCTAATACTACCGCTATATTTTCCTCTTTGATTGAGCTGAGCTCCTGCGTCCCTCCCTGTACTGTAGGCTGCCTGTCAGACGCTCGTTCCCCACACTTTTAAAAACATGGGGGTGTTCTGTCAATTTATGCTACCAATAGAATTTTGCTACGCTTGTGTTGTGATTGGGTTTGGGGAGGGGTAACTTAGGTGTAAGGGTTGGGTTGTGGGAGGGGCTAGTCCTGATTTGTATGGAGGTAGCAAAATTTGACAGGGTAGCATAAATTGGCAGAACCTGGAGTTGTAGGTATTCACCGGAGTATTAATACACATTAAGAATTTCATCAAATAACATTTATCTTTATAATACAAAAAAAAAATTGGTGGCCGCAGTATGTTAGGAAGGTAGCCCAAAAACCTTCGGTTCCATAATTTTCCCTCAACTGCATTTTCATAATAGTGTAATTGTGCGGGGAAACCGCGACCCTGGCAACACTGGTGCTAGGGCTTACAGCGAACCGGGCGGGTCCAATAGCAGACCTCGAGCTCAGATGCTGAAATCATACCGTGTTACAATACAAAATAAAAAGTTCCACCAGCCAGAGGAAGATGACTGACACCACACGCGTCTATTCACGAACAGGCAATAGAACTTACTTGCGGGATTTTTAATTTGTTAATGTACGCGGGTGAAAAGTTTGTTGTAAGGCAAGCGCTACTGAACATGAACCGAGTAAAGTATTACTGAAAATTGATTTATAATCCCTTACACTACTGCGTAGTGTAAAACGTTATACGTTACTGTAATGCATTACAGAAATAATCGTACAGCTGTATCTCTCTTTTATAAATTTGATCAAACTAAACACTCTTCGAAGATACGAAGTATGCAATACTACTGTATAGGCAATCAAGATTATTATGAGAATGGCAGAAACTTCCTGTGATACTGTGATAGGTCTATAGGCTACTTCATACAGTCCAAATGAGATGAGGGTTCTCTTAAGAATGGATAACACAATACCAGTTCACTAAAAAAGTAAAATAAAATTGACAAAAAATTTGGGAAAAAGTCCAGCAAAAACTAAAAGTGATGATCAAACAGATCAATGGCTTCTCAGTGAGTGAAAATGACAGATTTTTTTGTTTTTGAGAACATAGGCTGATTGAAACGGCTGGTAGCTGCAGCATACCACAAGATTTAATCTCAACATTTTAAGAAGAAATCAGATAGAAAAAGTGTGAACCTACACCTTAAATAACCTAGGGGTTGTGTGGGAATGTTAGATAGTGCTGACTACTTCTCAGAAAAGTATCCAGTTCTAAGAAAGAAAAGTTAAAAGGAGCAGATGAGGTTGCATTGGTAGATGAAAAAATAGTAAAGTTCACAGAAAACAGCAGAAGGAGAATTCTAGGGAACACAAATTCTGAGCAATACATGTATAACTTGAATGCACTAAAGTGTCTGCCAAATATATAAAGCAAAATTTGTCAATTTAATACTGGAAAGGGTAAAAAAAAAACATGAAAAAAATCAACCCCCATCCTGATTGCTATCAATCTTTGGTACATTTTACCATAGCAAGAGGGTTCTTATCTTTCATATGTAACAATAGGTTATATGAAACTGTTTAGATAAACGACATATGGGGACATTTTTTGGAAGAGGACAGGCTCTAAATATAATGTTGATTCCAATTTATGTTGACCTGGGCCATCTGAATTAAATAACCTTTTTCTGACCTTTTCAACCTTTCTGAAGACCCTGATGAAGTTCAGTCTTAACACTCCGGCCAGCTCTTTCTCATTCCAGCCCCGTGATATCAGCTCGCTTATCAAAGCTGGATATTTGGAGACATCATCCAGGCCTTGAGGAAATCTGTAATATACAGGCACACATAATATGGGCATGCATAAACACATACATATAAGATAAGGGTCTCGGATCTATGTGGAATCTGCACATATTACTTTCTCATTCTAAATTTGGAAAAAAGGGTTAACTGGTGTAGACATTGAGCTTCTGCTAACAGCTGAAAGCTCAAATTATCCAGAATGTCGCATAAGAACAATGCATGGATTTTTAGGAAATTCACAATAAGCAGATAAGGAGAGTAAACAAACATGATAGCTATGAGATGTAAACTGGCTTGCAATTACTTACCCACGTGCACCATCAAAATCTGCACCAATCCCAATACTTTCAACTCCTATTACCCGCTTTATGTGATCAAAATGATCTAAAGAATAAGATTAAGATTAATTAAATAAGTGCACTGTAAGTCGCTTTGGATAAAAGCGTCTGCCAAATGACTAAATGTAAATGTAAATGTAAATAACATAACTTTTTTCATATCATGTACTGTATTGTTTGTTTTCTCACCAGCCACCACAGAGACATTTGCCTTTTTTGAACATGCCACAAAATCGCTGTAGAAGTTCACCATGATAAGTCCGCCATTTTCTTTCTAGAAAGGAAAAGTAAGTAAACCCTGTTGATTTCGTTTAGAAAAAAATTATAATAGGTAGGCTCAGAGAACCCAGAAGCGGGTTAGCATTTTAGTATATACTTATTGATAAAAAAGACACCAACATCTATTTATTGCATTTCAGAGAATAAAACGAATAGTATGTTCTAAGTTTTTTGAACACAGATGATCTCACCAGCCGGAGTAGCAGGTCGTCGGGTACATTACGAGTGTTGTTACAGACAGCGTATGCTGAGGAGTGACTGAAAATAATAGGAGCTGCAGTATGTGTCAGCACTGCTTTGGCTGTTTCCCAAGAGCTATGTGACAGATCAACCAGCATTCCTAACCTGTTCATTTCAGAAACCACTGCCTGAGGACAGGAAGTGAACATACACAGGTCGAATCATACCACAAACTGAGATACTAACAAATATTTATGTTACACTTCAAAATCCACTAAAAGCATCAGTATTATAAAACCAGTATTACAATGAGTACGTTGTGTAGTCAAACAACAAAACTTACATAGTCAATATAATTGAGTCAATTGTCAACAACATTGTAAAGCGGTTTAAATACGTGATATCTTTTGGTTGTAATAATGAAAACAAATCTGCTGTGTACTGTGTGAACAGAATATGAAACTTTTGAATATTTTAGTAGCTCCAAGGTCAAAGCCAAATATGCTTTGTAAAACATGTGGCTCTGATCTTTGGGTTCTAAGACAACACACAAATAAGCATCTCCAAATACAGAAAAAGAAAGAATAAGGCCTCTAATACAGGGCTAAACAATTGATTCTTGCATATTCTTCTAATATGATCACACATTTTCTGAATGGGGAGAAAAACCTTACCTTACCAAATTCTGTCAGTTTATTGCTCTTCCGTTGGTAATGCTGGTATATTTTTGATGAGCTCTCAGCCCTATAAATGGGACAATACAGGAGTATGCATAAAGCAACACTTTAAACAAACAACTGCAGTTTTTCGACCTTAATATATTGTTTCAAAAATTATTTTAGTGGTAGAAAAACTCTAAACCGGACCAACTCTACTCCCGCTGCTACCTAAGCAGCCTCAGAGCGGCTACTATACTCTTTAAGTTCTGTGTGCTGGTCCGTACACAGCCCCGCCCATCCCCTGCCTGCGTTTCTGCATTCATTTCATTGTTTTTGTTCCATCAGCTTAGTAAAAAAATGTTCATGTTTTGCGTTCCCCAGGGCGGGAAGCTTATACAGTGACAGTATTCACGACACTAGTAACAGACAATTGCGCTTATCAACCACATGGAGGAACCTGTGAGCAGAATGTTCCAAAGTGTTGCTTTAAACGTATGAAATATGAATAAGACAAAGACATAAGACAGTGACTTCTGTGTTTCTCCTAACCAATGTTTGTCAATGTTTCATGAACGTTTTGTAAGTTAAGGTGAGTATTTACCATGGTGTGTTGCAGGTGTGTGTAAGGGCCATGGATCTTACTCCAAGCTGGTAGAACATGCGCAATGCTGGTAAACTGCTGTCGATGGTGTGACCTCCCTCCACACTGATTAGACAGGCTATTTTTGTCCTGTTTCTAGAGTTTTTAAAACCTGAGGGAAACAAATATACGCTGTACAGTACTGTGTACAGTACATTTCCATTTCCCCTAATCACTCCAAAACATTAATGCCATAAAGAAGGATTTTCCAAAACCATGAGTGAAATCAACTAAAATACTATTTTCATGAAACATACTGTACACAACAAATGTCGACTACAGATTTGTTTACTGAAACTCTTTGCAGAGAGAAATTTACAAGACTGGAAGCACTGAGGCTTTTTACCTTTAACTCACATAGCGAGGGTGAAAATAAAAAGAATTACATCAGGTGTAAGACAAGCCTGGACCAGAAGCATGTCATCTGAGCCTTATCACCTTCTTTTGCAGTTTCACAGTATAGGTCACAGTACCTTCAGCTGTAGTCACCAGTTCAAGCTCTGGGTTTTCAGTACATAGACGACGAATAACATCAATCTGTTCCAAGGCCAGCCTAACAGCATCCTTGTCTTGAGCTGTACACAACACGTACGCTGCAAACACCTAGCAGACATATATTGAGTAGATTTCAGAGATGGACTAACCGATAAACTTCTCTCTTCTCTTACTTCCCTCTAATGGGTTTTCCTTAGTAGCATAAAATTTTGAGCAATTGGCCATTTCCTTCCCAAAATAATTAGGAGAGAAAACACAGATTTATTTATAAGATAAACTGTTAAAAAATACTGTGGCATAAATCCACAAGATAAAAAGATCAAGTGTGATAAACAGTTTTGCAGAGAAAGTTAAAACAAATTGCTTGTGCAAGTTTTGGGGAGTCAAGGGCAGAACCGTTTGGTGAATAGGTGTGTTAGTTCACCCAAAAATGAAAATTCTGTCATGAAAGGGCTATATGCATGCAAGACTTCCGCATTTCCAGTTTCCAGTTGGGGAGACTTAAAGTAGATAGAAATGGAAAAATGAGAAAATAGTTCAAGTTAGCAAATGCTGTACATTGTGGCACACAGTAGTGCTACATAGAAGTGATGTTCTATCATGTTTAAAATGATATTTCCAAAAGTTGCACAAAATTTTGTTGTACCAGTGATCGTCCCTGTTAGCACTGATTCCCTTAGAGTATTACTGTTAAGACTATCTATTCTTTTGGTGGTCATTATTATTTATTGTAGGTTTTATGATTTACGCAGAAGTTATATGTGCAACAATCCTGGCCGGTTGAGCGGTGCAATAAGATGCCTGTCCGCATTGTTCCCATGTCTAGATTGTTATGCCGAGTTTATGTGACTAATTTACTGTCTTATTTACCTACTGGCCTGGGTATTTATCTACTTATGTATATATATATATATATATATATATATATATGTGTGTGTGTGTGTGACCTGGAAATGCAGGATTCACTAAGCCCAAGACAATTTCTCCATGGTGACATTAAAGTGTATGTATTGTATTTTATAACATTCAACTGCGGTAGAACGCCTCTTTTATATACCACTGCTGTGTACAGCATCTGCTAAATTGAAAAATTTTCTCATTTTTCCATTTCTCTCTGCTTTAAGTCTCCCCAACCGGAAACTGCCTAGGTTTCTTCTTGTGAAAAGCGGAAGTCATGCATGCATAGAGCCCATTAATCTGTATACATTCTTTGTTAAGATGAAAATAGAAAGATGTTCTGAACGAATGCTTATAACCAATCAGTTTTTGGACCCTATTAACTACCATAGTAGGGAAAATGATAATTGTAGTCAAAAGTGCCCAAGAACTGTTTGCTGTCCTACATTCTTCAAATATCTTCTTTTGTATTCAACAGAACAAAAAAATTTAATTCTTCCAAATATCTTTCTTTGTGTTCATCAGAACAAAGAAATGTATATAGATTTGGAACAACTCGAAGGTGAGTAAAATGATGAAAGAATTGGGTGAACTATCCCTTTAAATAAGTTAGTACACAATCCAATTTTTTATACAAAAATCGTGAAGATAAATAGCAGATGACATTGCAGAACCATTTGAAGATCCAACATTTTACTGTTATCAACGAGAAAAATTACTTGGCCTCCAACACGACCAGCTGTGAGGCGACTGATATCTGTAGCCACCAAAGGATTGTTGTGTGAATCGAACAGGCTTAGTTTGTTGCGATGATGTATTCTCAGCTGCAATGCCAAGTCATTGTGTCTAAGGAAAAGATGTATAGCAAGTGTGAAATATAACAAAAGATTCAATGTTTAAATACTACAAATTTCTCTTTATATCATTATATACTCCACTGGTAAAAACAGAGAAAAGTGAGTCCTACCCATCAATTAGTGGATATTTGGTCATTATGTCCAGTGCTCTACTGGTTTCAGATATTACTCCATGAAGAAGTGTGAAAAGGATGAATATAAACCACTGTATCCGTTGGTCACTGATACCAGCTTCTTTATATATTAACATCCTACGAAGCTGATAACAAAAATAAGTGGTTCAAGATTTGTTTCAAAGAGCATTTTTAAAACAGTACTATTTGTTTAGTGGCAGTGCATTTTTTTTAGGTTTATAGCCTAGTGAAATAAGTTATCTTAAAATAATTTGAATCTCTCTCAAACAATATAATTTTAGTTTATTTGAAAACACTTTATGGTTCAGTTAACATTAGTTAATGAATTAGCAATCAAAGAGCAACCTAATTTTACAACAAGGTGTCTAACGTTTCACACACATATTGTTCACTTTTCAATTTTTCAAAATGTTTTTGTGTGCTTCATTAAATAAACAATTCTCACAAATTGTGTCATGCAGTGATGTGTGTAATCGCAGCATAAAAACACTTACTGTACTGTATATTAATACACTTAACTCATTTAAATTTTAAATGATTAAATACGGACATGTTAAAAAAATCGGTCAGTTCTGTAAATGACTACAATATAGTGACCATAACAGAAGGGGTTATAAAGTCTTGACCCTAATATGACAAAAACTCGAAACGGAAGTTTTTCAATAACATTACTGAAGCAAGACATCAATGTATGTGTATGAATTGACTTTTAGAAATTCATCTCATCTTGAGGAATATTTCACTGTAGGGGGACAATTAGTTCCAGAATACTACACTCCGTCATATCAAACACGCACTAAATTACTGAAAACCATGGTTTTACTACAGTAACAATCGTTTACAATGTTTTTTACAAAAACTTGGTTTTCAAAACCATGGTTATTTTGTGATAACCATTGTTTGACTACAATAACCATGTTTTTTGGAGGTTTTTACTCTAGTAAAACCATGGTAAATTTTCGTAAGGGGTTGTATGTAATGTACAAAGAATAACAGCATTACTCACCGTGTTAGCACTCATCGACGGGAAGAGATATCAGTGTGTGATCAGAATAGTCTTTAAATGTTCTCTGGAACTTACGAAGTTCAGTACTTGCCCATATGTTGATTTTTACAGAGCTGTTATTTTTCAATTTAAAACACATGAATGCTGGCCATTCAGACAAGCATCGCCCTCTACTGAGTGCTTCAGGTCGGCACATCGATAAAAGCCGCCAGATGTGGATTGTAGCTCGGAGGCACTTGTGTCTTTGCACAACAAAAACGTTCTGCCTGACTTTATCAGATGCTTTGTATAGAGGCAATGATTATTTAAAGCACCACAATTTCTGACCCTTTTGTTATGACATTTACTTCTTATTTCCTGTAGCACAAAACATTTAGGAGAGTGCACACATTGAATTCAAAACAAACACCCAGTGGCAATCTGGAACAGAAAAAAGCTTTATATGACAAGTGAACAGAATACCTTTCAGCACATCCTACATCATAAACATCTAAACATATCACATCACACACAAACAAGGTAATACTGAATATGTATAACAAAAAGTGTACACATGCATAGCATCATCTGTTCTAGCTACCACTATGACGTCATGAAATTTAGAATTCGTGGCATTACCTTCAGTCTATATAAAGTATAAATCCACGAAGAAAAAAATCACTCCATAAAATGTGTTTACATGAGTAATTAGTGTCTATTAAGAACATCCAGTAAGATTTTAACAGACCATAACGATTTCAATAAGCCATTATCTGAATTTTTTATCTATTTAATTTAATATGCATATTACCATGTATTGAATGCACCACATAACAAATAAATCTCTTTTTTCTTAAAATTGTTGATGAAATTTGAACTGTTTGGAAAACTTTCTATTTCACGCCATCTCCTGGTCAAACAGTAATAACACCTCTAAACAATCGATTTTAGTTTGGGTCTAAAACTAAACATTTTTAATTTGCCAACTATTATTACAGTAAATAAGTTGTATTCTGGTGTACATACTGTAGGCCTACATTTTCTGAAATGCATCATAATTATGTTTCAGGCAGGTTTATGTATTCCTACCGTACATTACATAAGTAAAGTAACAGATGTTATATGTGTGTTATACGTTCTGCACGGATAATTTACATTATAATAAACTGAAGAACAAAACAAACGTCTCTGAAATCACAATGGGTCATGACAGGTTTTCTGTAGGAGTTGGCATCTTATAGCCAACTGATAGATGTGGTAGGCCTATGTGCTGAGACAGCATGGACACTTCCACGAGTGCACATTTTCCACAAATATGGACTTTAGCAGCTTGGGGGCAATGAGCTGCAAGTTTATAAACATAGATAGATGAAGTCATTCATCTGAAATTAATCTTGGACGCAGCTCTGAATGAATGCACCATAACAGACACTGCAGTGAACCTCCAATAAGTTTAATCACTTTCTGAATCTCATATTAATTATCTTAATGACACTTTGGTCACGCCAGAAGACATTCTAATTTTCTTTGTTGATGATTTTGGTTTCATTGTGTGATTTTACAGCGTTTCTTTCTTTTCTTATCTTTTCTTCTTTTCTTTGTTTTTTGTTTGTTTGTTTATTTTTATATGTAATACATGTAGGAATTAATTAGTTTAAAATTCACTACAGATTGTGGAGGATAAATGTTGCTATTGTCTTTTTGTTGTTAATCATAAATCATAATAAAGGATTGAGAAAAAAAGCATTCAAGACTCTCAAGGGATTGTTTATTATTGAGCTCCATCTGGTGGCAATTTATGTAGCCCGAATTAAATTCAGCCCTATAGTTCTGAATCTATTGTTTAATATGCAGGCTTTGTCGTTTATTGAATGTTATGTTTATTCTACTTAAGAAACCACACCCATAGAAAGTCAATCAGACTCGCTATTCTAAACTATTTAAAGCAAAATTATAAGCATCTAGGGAAAAGTAAGTCAGTTAAATAACGGATCATGTTTCATTAAATGTTTTTCATATAATCAATTTATTCTTAAAATATAAAGCATATATCCCTATTGTTCAGTTTGACCTAGCCTACTTTATATTCCTATACGCTGCACATTATTGTACATTATAGGTAGGCGTACTGCTTTTTAACATTCTAATTAGTAATGCATATCTTGACAGATAATTGTTTTATATGCTCTTTTGTATAATAAATATAGTATAAATCATGTGAACCGGTATTTCATAATTTGTTGCAAATGCTTTTTCAGGCCACTACAGGTGGCACAATCGAGACGAATACATATCCACGTAATTGAGAGTAGGCCTATTTATATATCACGCATGCGCTCCACATGCAGTCCGACAGCCTGGTGCTACATGTGCGGCAGATGATATCAACAGCGTCAAGTCAAGCCTGTCGGGCTCACCATTCAACAGACCACTCATTCATCTGACTGATGGCTACGTGAAGCCATTCATCAGCCTGTGACAGCAGCAACAAAAGCCTGAGCAGGAATGTACCCACATGTTTTTGATTTAAGGCTTCCAAGGAGATGAAGCAAACAAACGTTGCCATGAACGAGTGTGTTTGGTTACAAATACACAGAGGGCAGAGGCAGGTTGACGGAGCCAGGTGGCGGCCCGGGCCGGGCTGTTTTTGTGTGTGCGCTGCGGTTGCCTTGACAACAGAGGGCCCAGCGGCGGCGTCTGCCTGTCCCTCGGGGAAACATCGGACAAATGGACCGGCATTCCTTACATCTTTCGTATTTTATTTGTCATGCTGGATATACAAGTGAACTTGGAAAAACATGTATTAGGCCTAATTGAAAGCCAAACGTGTCTTACATGATGTTATTACAGTAAGTATACTTTATTTATTTTAACGAAGACAAGTTACAAGAGCTTTGGTAGCATTAGTATTGTGGACAAAATATGGTCACCCTGTTGAATTTAGTTTAAGAAGTCAGGTACAGTACTGAGAATTTAAATACAAAGACCATTTTTAGACCTAGAAGCAGAAGAACTAAAGAGCCCAAACATAATTTCTTTAGCACTGTTTAACAGAACCAGAACTATAGCTTTGTCCCAAATGACATAATATGCCCTTCAACCATGCACTCAACAATGTGTGAATTTTAGAAGGGAAGTATCATCCCAAATTGAATACTAATCGGTTCCCAGACGAGCGCAAATGACGTCAATCGCACGGCACCATGCGTGTGAATATAAATTAATTTGTACGTTTAATGTAGTTTTCATCTGCTTTGCCCAGCATTACTTTAGTCATCATCAGATTAATGAGTTCCATCACTCTGCAGGAGAGTTCTGCTCGAGCTGTGTCCGATAGGCCCGCCTCCCTTGTGCTACATAAGCGAAACTTTGATCGTTGAGTGCATGAAGTGTCCATGTTCTACATTTCATATTTTCGGTTGAAAGAGTGCGTCATCCAGGTACTTGAAGTGTGAGAATAACTCACACTATTTATACTACAAAATCCTGTAGAATAGTGCATAAGTGCGCGATTTGGGACACAGCTGCTAAAAATATTTAGCATGTGAATGTCTATTTGTTATTCAAAGTAAACAAAAATAAAATACACCAAATAATATTTAGTAACAGTTTATGCAACACCATGTAAATGTAAGTTCCAGTTTCATTAACACAGTAGACTAACTAAAATAGAAAAAAGATATGACATTGAAATCCAGAAAGTATGGCAAACAACAGAAGGACACAGAGAGAAGACAAATATAAATCTACGTCCTGTTAGAATGATATTGATATTATGTAACTTCTAGCTGAATGGGCGCGCATTCCGCGTTTCACAGGAAGAACCCGCCGCAGTTTCCGGTTGGGGAGGCTTACGGCAGAGAGAAATGGGAAAATAGTTAAATTGGACATTTCAACTGATGCCTTGTTGCATGAGACCTGATGCCTTATAGTCTTAGGCCGATTTACCCGATGCCTGATTGTGCGACAGTTTAGTCCTGATGCTGTTTTGCTGAGAAATGATGCCCTTTTGTCTAAGGCTAAATGCCGTTTCGTCTGACGTCTAAGTACTGAGATATCAGCACACGCTATGGTCTGAGGACGTCCTGATATGTATGAAGTGCTGTTCTACCGAATTTGAATGTTACAACAACATGTCAACTTATGAAAGTACGGTAGAACAGCACTTCTATATACCTTAACTATTTTCTCAGTTTCCCATTTCTCTCTACTTTTATTCACCCCAACCGGAAACTGCTGCGGGTTCTTCCTGTGAAACGCGGATGTTACGTGTGAAAAGCCCATTCATGTGAAAATGTAGCGATGAATGAAGATCTTCCATATGTGTGTTGAAGGAAAATCTTTTCTTCTCTTCTGAAACAGTGTGATGTTAAGATGCACATTTCCCGAAGCTGAATTAATGCTTGCACTGACAAACATCTCAAGAAAAAAGACCATGTTCTTTAAAGACAAACAATACCTATGTGTCACAGTGTCACTCTTCTTGGTAGGTGTGTAAATCACAGGTCAAAGTTCAAGTTTGGCTTTGGTCCAGACCTAAGTGCTGATGAAGACGGAGCTCGGAGCTTAGAAGAGTAGGCTATTAGAAGAGGCCTTACTTGGCCTTCGTCTTCTCTTCATACGATCCAGCATTCTTATAGGCAGCTACATATCCTGTGTGCTCAACAACCTCCTCCCTACCACCTTTCCCTTTACCTTTCCCGCTCTCATCGAAGCGCTCCTTGTGAGACCCGGTATATTTAGATGTGTCGGTTAATCTGTCCACTGCAGCAGTTTTTGCCACTTTCTAAAATGGTTAAAGAATGGAAAGAAAGATGAACAAAACAGGATATATTTTAAAGCCACAACAAGGCTTTGAAGGTGATAAACACTAAACTTATAACTATTTGTATAAATGTAACCGTACATAACCTCTTTAATAAAAAGAAAGAGGTTGACACAACCTTTTATAAGGTTGTTTCAGCCTATCCAAGCAGAGCTTGTTATAATTGGGTGAAAATGATATATTCCCTTAACTTTATATCTTAAGAAGATCAAATTCAGCAGTTCTTAAGACTTTTTGGGGCAGATTTGTTAATACCCAACAGTTATAGTGAACAGATCAAGGAATAGGTGCCTGCTTATAGTGTAGCAAATCTGAAGTAGTCCAGTAGTTACTATGTAAGTTGTAATTGAGTTTGTTGCCTTCTATAATATTTGTAACATTAAAGGTCTGATGTGATGGTAATTTGAGTTGTTGCAGTCATGCTGTATATCAACATATATGTATAGGAACATGAATGTGCTATATGGAATTATTCACATTATTAAATGGTTGCCTTACCGTCACACCAACATTGGTGGGTTCTTTGCCTTCAATTAACTTATATATTGACTGTAGTGCCTCTTCTTTGCTTTGACCTTTGAACCTCTTTGGAGCCAGTTGTTCTAGAGCCTTCTGGAACTCCTCGTATGTTATGACTCGAGATGTCTTCGCTCTAAATCATAAGGCACAAATAGTCTTTTCAATGATACAAAAATGTTCTTGTCTATTGTAGAAATTCCCCCTAAAATTGTCATCAATTTAAAATGATGACACTTATGATTACACTTACATTCGGCCTGCTTACTGAGAAACTGCAGATATTAGCTTATACTAAGGTTTTGTTAATGCTGGTAATATAACTTTTATTACAACGATCCAACTACAATATTAGTCTTCACTGCTTAAGTTTTTATTATTACTGCACATTTTCATGGTATCATTGCTAATTCCCTATGTAAGTTTCACTCCTGTTCTTATATAGTCGTCTTGATTTTTCTTGATTATCATATTAATTGATTAAATGTCCTATAGTCTTGGAAAATTCATGTAATGTTTTTGTAGATTACAGTCTTGTGGCAATAATGCCATGTATTCTGTTTCATATGTATTCTATTTATTTAGTGATTTTTTCCCCTGCGGTTTAATAATGCAACAGAAATGATTTTGTTTTAATACATGTAAAATGAACAAAACAAACATTGACAAACTCACTTGACTTTGGTAAAGACGATATCTACATCGGTGCCGGTGACGGTCTTGCCATCAATAACTTTGCAGTCTTTGCACAGTTTAGCCCAGTTTTTCCCGTTCATCTCCTTCCCGGTGGCTTTGGTGTCACCATGGATTGCAAACTTCTTAAAGGACTGCAGTAGTTCGTCCATGTCTGTGCTCTCTGCCATATTGGGTATTCTGCCAAACAAATAGTAAGGCCATGATCTAACGGAAAGTTTACTATAAAAGAAGCATGTATAATATGTCAACTTCAAGAGTGGCGTGATAAATAAGAATTACCAAAGCCTTGATTGTGAAAAGAATAAAATCACAGACTTCTACGGTATTATCGTCTCAAAGTAATCTCAAATGTTTATTATACAGAACTTTCAAAGCCTCAGGCTGTACTGAAGAGATCGAGTCCAGACAACAAAGTACCTAATGCTCTGATGTAGCAATCCCAGTCATCTGAATGATCTAAATTGCCCTGTGATTTTGCCTTTCTGTCTCTTTGTGTCTCTTTTTCTGTCTCTTTGTGCGCCATCACAACTTTTGCTTCACCCTGTTTTCCGTTGTGTTTTGTATGAGCTGAATGAATAAAAGGCCAGTTAAAGCACCAGCCAAAAGTAACACGAGTTGTGTGTGTGCAGCGGCAGAACCTTGTTACTAATGAATGAGTAATGAGGTGACACTGAGCAATACACTAAAACTGTCTGATGACAACATTTCCTAAAGAATTCTGTCTCTTTCCCTTTAACATACAAGAACGTTTTTTTTTCTTTTGCACTGTTTACAATTTTTTTGCACTCATATAGTGATACACTGGCCTGTCTCTTTCTTAAAGCTGAAGATCAATGAGGCCAGTGCTGTACTTTCAGCACAGGCCAGCCATTGTCGATAGACAGGAGAGTAGGTGTGTAGATGGTCTGATGTATCTTGGAGTTATTGTGGAATGTTTCAGATGGATGCCAGAGGTTTGGCAGCTGGGTGCTTCCTAAAGAGGTGATGAGCACAGCAATAGTGGGTGGGCTTGCACTGGGTTCAGATCCAACCTCTTCAGCCATCTTTAGCCTCAAAACACACACAAAAAAGCCTCTAAAAGACATAGTCTTTGACAAAAATGTATACTGCATATTTTATGTATAACCTTGAATGTATATAATTTCTATGTGTGGTCTGTAGTTGGGGTCATTGTCTTCATTCAAAGGACAATATGTTTAATGTGTTTACATAATTATTCCGGAATTCTAATGCTGTCATTGTAGCTTGACCACAACCAATTTAGGCATCATGCTTTAAATAGGATTTTTTTTGTCGAGTTAATGTTGCATGTGTGTGCATGTGTGTGTGAGAGATCGTATGTTGCCGGCTGTTGGGGTTATCCTCATAGTCTGCAGCTCTGCCTCTTGAAACAGACAGCCGAATAAAGACATCATTGTGAGTATGAGCCTCACCCATCTAACACACATACATCAACTCGCAGAAACTTTTTCTCTCTTTCTCTCATACACACACACACAGCACACACCCTGTGTGTAATACACACTGCCTTCTGATGAGATTCCCCCACTTGCTACACTCCGTTGAAGTGTCCATGGAAACCATTGTATAAAGTAGGGAAACACAGAGACTTTCCCACCCATTCAGACACAACACACGCAAACAGAATAACAACATGATGGTCTTCCTGTCCACCGCTCCAGCTTTAGAGCTTTGCAGCTAACCACTGACTCCAGAATTTAGTACATGAAGCATATTTCACACCGAAGTTAATAGATTTGGAAATGGAGAGTGAACTGTGTGATGTAATGGATGTGATGACCATGCTCAAAAACCATAAAATGACATCATTTGATAAACAACACAGTTACGTGTTTGATTGCAACCCATTTCATATAAACTCATCTGCTGTTTTCCCAAGTTTCCCCAACTAATTTCAATTTTAAAACATATTTGTTAATAAATGTTTTTATATTTTCGTCTTTGTGCACTGAAAATATTACACCTGTCAATTAAAGCCAGTCCTACAAATGTAATACACTAAGGTTATGACCTGTAGTATAGGAAATACCTGGAAATATTAAAGACGGTTCAGAGAAGAATACCCATATAGCACCGCTGTTGTTTAAGTGTTCAGATTTAAGTAATGTTTAGGGGCAAGATGTTTGCAGCGTATTTGCACAGAAAACATCAGAGATATGATCTTGTTTTAAAATAACACTGCTTTGTGTTTATGGATTTGTGGTTGTACATACAGCAAACATACAGTAGCTTGCAGAGTACTATACAGTTTCCATTAATAATCGCATCAACATGTAACCACAGCCGCTGCATACCGATGCATTATTTAAATGAATTTGTCTTGTTACAATATGTGTTTGTGCTTGCATATGAAGAAATCTCCAGGAGTTTCTGTAAAAGCAGTAGCACTCTATGCCAGCACTTACATTTTTGCTTGCATACTGGTGTTAAGTGCATCTGCATACTGTATGAAGAACAATCTCGAAGAGAGTTAGGTGATTGTAAGTGAAAGTAACAGTAAAATTGCTCTTACCTGTGCTGCTGCCAATCCACATACACCCTGTTTGCACGATTTCTATCCCCTCCTGCTCTCTCGCCCTCTTTCTCTTTATGTCTGTCTGACTCTCCTGTTACTCCCTTATGAAATGGGCTTTAAAGGGCTGAGGGCTTGTTATCATCTGTTTATTCCTGTATCTATGGAGACGTCCTGTTTAACATCAAGGGATGCCAATAAAAGAGAGGAGAGAGAGAGTTGTGTGTGTGAGAGAGAGAGAGAGAGAGAGAGAGAGAGAGAGAGAGAGAGAGAAAGAAAGCCTACTCAAGTTGTAGTGACCAGGGTCATTGATCATTCAGGGTGAACTAGAGGCTTGAGCATAGCAACATAGGGAAGCCAGAGAAAGCATTTCTACACTATGCAGGGTGGGGCATTTCTGTTTATATTCTGTTTTCCTGTGTTGTGTTGTGTTGTGTTGTGTTGTACGCTACTCATGCACTGTGTGTGTGTTTTAGAAAGAACCTGCAGAAGTCAATGAGACAAGCTATTAATCTATAAATAAACACCGATTTAAATGTGAAGCCACACTATTACAAGCATTAACATTATTCTAATGTGATAAAGTCACATAACTTTATAGTCTCTTTGATAAGTTATATCCAATATAACAACTTTACTGCCGTAACAAAATGTGTAAAACCTGTTTATAAATGAATTGCCATTTTGTGTGCATTGCTCTCATATTGGTTTTTAAATAAATGAGTAATGTGTTAAAAACATTTTGTGTTTTCCCCTTGGTTTGCTTCTGAATATTAGAGGTTTATTCCAGTAGTTTACTTTCTTTCACATTAAGTCCGAACCTCAGGGTGCTGGTGTGGATGGCGAGAAAGCAAGTGTTCTTCTCTAGCTTTATGTATTGCTCTCTCTCTTGGCTACCACCTTTAGCCACTGAGTTCATATTTTCCAGGGTTGCCCTCTGTCTTTTTCCTCTTTTATGTCCAAAGAACAGGACATACTGTATAACGACAGAATCAGTAAGTCAGTTAGAATCTGACGCCAAATGTGATCGGGAGGGGCCACACATGACAGACAAATGTTTTTTGTTACATTTTAAACCATTTAATCCCTTTTTGAAATGACATCAACATACATTTACAAACACATACTTTATGTACTTAAATCATTCGTCTTTTTTTTAATCTGTTTTGTAAAGCCCTCATTTCTTTCATGTTCTATCACATTGGCATGTCTTTTACAACTTTTTTGTATCAATGGCAAAACATATCAGACCAGAATGCAGGATGACGAAGTTTTATTAAACTGAATAATGCATTCTTATATAAAATGTTTGTGATGCCATTCTTCGCCAGTTCTATGAAGGTACAATAGACTGTTCAAAATGCACCACAAACTGTTGGCCGAATGCTAACTTACAAAGACTTAAATATACAAAGAACACTTTCATTTATACAGTATCCTGACAGATTTATTGTTTCCCTCTATGATTTGTTTTACATCTATGTTTCTAAACACATCAATGCTTTGCATTTATATCTTTTATGTCTTATATTTCATCACAGCACTGACTTATCCATATCCTGTTAGTCAAATTGATTTGGGCTGTTTTAGGCGACAGCAAATTTGTAGCAAGGCACAAAATATTTTGAGTGTTGTGGGGATTTAACCCATGGGGGCTTCTAGATAAACAGCCCTCAAAAGTGGCTTTGCTTGTTTTGTTGCCATTCCAAACAGTGATCTAGTGAAATTATCAATCTTTCATTACTCACTTGACCAGATTGCAGTACAGCTGCCTCCAGCAGAAACAATGATATGAGAAAGAAATACCACATACATCACCGATGCATTACATTTGTTATGTTTTTGTTTTTCGAGATAAGGAGCAGGTCACCGTTTGATATGACTTGTATTGAAGCCTTTAGAACATCTTGCTCCAGACAAAATCTTCTAAATGTCTATATTTAATATTCAGATACAAAATGCATATGAAGCATAGGCGTAATTTACGGCTGGGACATGTCCCCACCACTTTTTAGAAGAAATTAAGGAATGCTTGCGGAAGGTGTGTATTGTTTAGGGGCCATTATCATCTAAGACTCGTTGAAAATGTAGGATGCGCTGCTTTCTCACCATCTCCTGTTGCACACAATTAAGTTATATTTGCTTGTAAAACGCTTAAACCCATGAACAAGTGACATTTTTTGTCATAAAGTTTTTTAAGCGTAATGCACCGCAACAGCCAAGTTACCTTCCCCAAATGACAGTTTGGGAACCACATACTGTGAGAGAAGGTGTCGAAAAGTGGAGTAGCCAATGGACGGACCAACCACTATTTATGATATATATTCCCAGAAACAATTTATTAAAGTATTGTTTTGTCATCTCTGTCCCCCCCACTTTTCATAACAAAGTTATGCCACTGACATTAAGTAAGTACATTTTTCCCAAAGAAAGTTACTAAGTAACACGGGAAATGTCTTGCTAATAGATACATAAAAGGTAATATTTTAATCCTTGAACTGAGTTTCAGCCACTGTGACACGTCGTATTATATTAGTAGCTCAAACTTTGGGAACAAGAGTTCATCCACAACTTGAACTTGAAATGGCTGGCCAATAAACTCTCGTCAATTCTACACTTCTGACCCTGAAAACTTCTCACATCCTGAACTGAAAAAAATTGCAGCGAAGGCTCTGTTATACACATTACCATTAATATGGAAAAACACTGGTTTGAGTTATTTCTTTCTGTAAAAAAAATGTGTTCAACCTATGACAAACACTTGAGCTCAATTAACAAATCTTTTTATGTTTGAATAACAAAAAGTGCACAAAGCATGCAGAAAACAAACACACTGGTATAATGTATGACCTTTAGATGATTGACATATTAAACCGGTGTCGGCATTGTTCGTTGCCATGGAAACACTTTGTTGTGTTTTCAAACTTATCAAATCAAATAGCAAAACGGCATGCAGGAAGTGAAATGTGTTGTGTTTACTATAATGTGACATTTACAAAGTAAAACATGTCAACACTTGCGATGCAATATTTTAACTCATCGCTCATTAATAAATCTCCACAATAACATCTTATTTATATCTCGTTCTTAGCACCTCATTGTTTTAATATAAAACATGTGCAGTTTATAACAATTCATTTAAATGTTCCTTTCATTTGCACTTTCTGAGGTTTTCTGAGGCTGTACAATCAGAGAAGGTTTCAATGAGCTATACATCATCAATCTGGAATATTTCAACATCATTATTCTGTCATCACTTGAATCAACGTGGGCGTGAGGAAGTGGTCAGCAGATGGAAGATTGTCGGCTGCTACCATCCTAAATACCAATTTAACCATCCTTTTTGTCTTTTTTCTTCTCTTTTTTCGCTTCACCTGTTGCTTTTCTTGGTAAACTAATGGCTCTTCATTTTCAGCTCATTTAAAGCTGCACACAGCCAACAGGAAACACATGTGCACCTGAGAACAAAAGGTCTGGAGCTGCGTGTTTTTGCACGCGTCCTTGCATGTTTGATGTGTGATGGAATGAATCTTCCGTCCACTTGTCTCAAATCACTTCAGTCATTAAGGGTCCTAATATTTGCACTGGATCTGTCTAAAGTTATCCAACAATGATCAATGGTGCGACAACAATGCTGTGATTTAATGGGTGCGGGCGGAGGGAGAAACAGACAAATGCGGGGGACATGCTCGAGGGTCAAGCACATGGCATCAAACAATCACTTCATAATTCAGCCTTTGTTTTAACTGTTGTCACGGAGACCACTGCTGCAAGCATGGCTTATTTTCTTAGTTTTTTTTTATAGACTATAGATGAGATCATAATTGGAAATGAATGAAACAGAGAGACATTGATAAGTGACACAAAAACACGTTTCGGTTTTTAATGACTCTTTATTCATCAAGCCTGCCTCAGACGCATGCAAAGATTATTGTTTATTATTTATTTACTCCTACTTAATTACGTCAACCTGTTTGGAGCAAACGCCGGCAGATTAAGATACGTGAAGCAGACATGGAAATGGATATACTGGTTTGGATCTGGTTTCTTTTCACTTATCTGCTTTCGGATTTGTTTACTTTTTTGTTCTTTCTTCTTTAATGTGATGAAGTCTGAGCAATAACATACAACTTGATTAAAAAGATACTAGAGCTGGATACAACCCATTGAGTTCATTCTGAGTAATGAATGTGTTTGATTACTTTAATTTAGTTTACAACTAAATGTAATAGGGTTTTGAAAAAGTGTAGAAGTAGAAAATTGAATTAAGAATTGTAGCCTATAAAATAGAGGGTTTTTTTTAACAGTATGTGTCTACAAAATTGTTATTGTTATAAATCAGGAGAGGTCTTTATGCAAGGCATAATACAGTAGATCCTTTGTTTGCTTATGATGATCAGTGCAGCCTAAAAAGCTGTACCACTGACAATGCTCTGATCACAAATGGAATGTGAAAACTGACATTTTGTAGTTATCTCTGTTGATTTGATTGCGTGCAATGCACCTCAGACTCCAGTCAAAAGGTTTCTATAAGTAATGCTACTGCGGTCACTGTGAGTCCTGTCACATGATCTACTGCATGCCTCTCCTCACCAGAGGAACTTTGACTGACAGTGTTACGATGTTATAACGGATGCTATGGTTACAGGGAATACACTTAATATTGCAAAATGGGTCACCTGGGTTTCAAAACAGAAGTGGCGGAGAAAAGCAAGAAGGGAATAGGACTGTGGCGGAAGTAAGACAGGAAAAGAAAGTCGAATAAAAAACAGTATGCTTTGAGAAAGGAAATCAAACTTTAAAACACTAGATTTTTTAAAGGCTTATTAGATTTCTATATATCTTTTATATACCGATGAAAAAGATTTGCATGATTTTTAACAGTAGAACAGACAGTAAGGTTTTATGGGAGTTTAATATTAGAAATAGGGTGGAACATGGAACACAATTTAAAAACAGAAGAGAATGGAGACTTGGAATTATTTTATACTGCTGGACAGAATCCACAAGGCCTGTGCTTCAATCCAAGACAATAGTCCCATTCTCTAAACAAAGAAAATCACAAGCACACATGCAAATGATATTATAGCCTTATTGTTGGTAAAAACAGCTAACCGGTTAAACACACACATGGCCTACAATGACTTATCATGATGAAAAAGGTTTCTCTCTCTTTGTTTTACTTTGTAGCGTACGTTCTATCATCAACTAATCCTGCTTTCACCTTCTGTAGTTTCTTGACTCCAGGATCTCTGACATGCCAGGGAATACTAGTGTTCTTAACAGATAAGCCTGTGTTGCATTTAAATATACCAACACGCTAGAGCAGGTGTTTGGGTGACATGCAAGCCCGACTGTCTACAGCTACACATTGTGAATAGTGGATTTATGTCATCAACTGGATTTATATCATTTTTCAACTGAGCTACAGTTGTGTTGTGATCTGTTTGTGTTGTCCAAGCGTTGCTATGGACACTGTGATGTGCCAAAGAGTATAAAGGTCATGTGACTAACTTTACTACTGGAGCTACTTTCTCGAATGTGTCAGGGTGTACACAAGGAACGTAGAAAATAAAAATGATTAAATATACATATTTTATACATATAAAATATATTTTTTGTTAAAAGAATGGCATGTCACCATCGGTGCTGAAAATAAAAAATAAGTTCCAATTCTGGAATTGAATTCGAAAGGTTTGGAATCAGATACTTGAAATAAAAACTTAATTCCTCTGATCTATTCCTGAGTGCATATTCTCAATAAAAGCCTCTATGGAAATTAAGCATATTTTATCCCACAATGCAATATAGAAAAAAAAGAAGATATTTTAAAGAATGTTGGCAACCAAACAACTTTAAATCTACATTGTATGGACAATGAAAATTAAAAAAATATATATTGCATTATAGGTTTGAATAAATGGGATGGATTTTTGGTAAAATACTCCTTTAAAGGGATATTCCACACAAAACTGAACATTCTGCATGAATTACTAACACTCAAGTTGTTGGAAAACTGTATAAATGTATTTGTTCTGCTGTACATAAAGAAAGATATGTGGAAGAATGTAAGCAAATAAGATTTCTGGGGTAGTCAAAGAACTGTTGTTTTCCTAAATTCTTCAAAATATCTTTTGTGTTTAAAAGAACAAACAATTACACAATTTTTCAAACTATGGTTGTGCCCCAGAAATCATTTTTCTAAATATCTTTCTTTGTGTTCAACAGAACAAAGACATTTATACAGGTACTTGAAGATGCACGCGTAATTCATGACAGAATTTTCATTTTTGGGTGAAATATCCCTTTAAGAACAAATTTTCCATTTGCTCCCAATTTCATCTCCTCAATGATGTCGGTTTACCCTTTTTCTTCAGTCTACTTTTTTACTTAAAAGAAATGTTGTATATTGTTCAATTTTTCTACAGTGCAAATATTTATTGAAGGGAGGCAAATATTACAAAAATAAAACACTCGTTCTTCAGATTGTACATAATGTCTAAATTAAAATAAGAAAATGGAAACAAAATACAAAAATCACCAGAAATTCTGATTATTGATAAATAACATAATATCATATTTTTATATTGCTTCCCCCTTCCTAAATCAACATATCACTGCATTACATCTAGCAGTTTTATAGATCACAGTAAAAACCATCAATGATCTCATCAAAACTAACAAACTGAAAATGTGTGACAGGGTTTTCTAAACAGCGTGTGAGAAGGATCATTCATCAGAGTCAAAATCTTGCAGCACTGTGAAATATGCAACGTTGATTTGTTAAGTGTTATGGGTATTATAACAGAAAGCATAATGATTGTATTGTTCAAATATCATACTCTGTATCCTCTGTAGTCTGTAGTATAGAACACTTACCAAAACTTATACATGGACTTAATTCAAACAATGAGACATAAAAGCTAATTGAAAATGAAAAACATGAACAAACCTCATAATACCAATAACGGAAACAAAACTAATTAAAAAAATAAGGTGACCCTTGGATATAAAAATACTGAAAAAACTAAGACAACCAATCATTGAAAAGTGTGTTTCATCTTTTAAAAAAACTACTGTAAATATTAAACTTTGGCAATTAACATTTATAAATAAATAAAATGTGTGGAATACGTTAAAATGAAATGTGCAATGCTACATTTAGTCATAGTGACTGGAGTACTGGAATTGAGCCTAGGATTGGGATTTCACACAAAAGATTCCTTAGATGATTGTGCGTCAATGTCCATGACTTTACTTCTGATAACCTCACAAATATTTCAATACACATATTTCTGATCCGAGATCAGACCTTTAATAGCCCACTATGAGACATGTGTTCAGCAACTTTTTGAAGAGTTAAGAGTGAATGTCCTCGATCAAGGACAACCTTGTTGTTTTGACCATGCAGGAAAAGGTACAGAAATGTTGTTTGGATCCAGCATCTTTGTTGACATTCAGTGTTTCTTCCATCATGTGCATCATGTTTCTTGTGCTGCTCAAGTCTATGCAATCCTCTTCAAATGCATCTGGTGTTTTCTGATACAGAAACACGTAAAACAAGTCCTGACAAGAACCGATGTATCTCTGTAGTGTAGTAGTTCCTACGCCAGTGGGGTTCCCAATCTAAATCCAAGCTAAGAATCTTCCACACTTCTCTTTTTACCCGTTCGTTTCCTTTTCTTCATTTTGAGACCTTCTACAGCGTTTGTGCCTTCTCGAGGCACAGAACCTTCCCTGCTTTCTCGACTTGCAAACACAGATGCATTATGGGATTCCATCTCAAATCTCTGCCCTGAAGCTTTATAAGTTATCACCTTCCTCTTGGTCCTGGGCTGAGGGGAGGGTAGAGGCTGCCCAACAGCCAAGGGAGGCAAAGTGCACTGGAGGGAAGAGGGGTAAGTGGCAGAAGCAGATGTGTAGATGGCGGCTGGAGCCCCTGCCTGGGCAGCACTGCCGAGCCGTGCCATTGCTACAGGAATCTCCTCCAGAGACTCTGCGGAGTCAGAATGATACTCAGCGGGGGGGCCGGACGCCTGTACATGCGCAAGAGGGGGGAGAGCGGTCCGCAGGGGATATGCTGGGAAGGGTAAGTGTTGACCAAGAGAGGATGACACGGTGGTAGCAGCTACAGAGGACTCTAATTGTGTAAAGGAAGGACACAAATGTACAGACACAAATCACACAGGAGACTGCATACGAACTGACACCATTTAAAAAAAAAATGATATACAGTATAATACAAATGTTTTCTAAAATACAGCATAAATGCACGGTCACACTAAACTTTTCGTTCCATTGACATTCATTCATTCACCTGCAAATGCATCAGACCAGAAACGCTAGCCTGTTTGAAAATATTTCTTATTTCGCTGCATAGCAATGTTTGGTGAACTCTGACCTGCGTCACGTGAATGCGTTAGAAGATCAAAACTTCACAACATGATCTCATGGTACAGACATTTTAGATGGAGGATTCGCTCTCGCCCCCTTTTACAGCACTGTCCGACTAAATTTCACATGCTCAAGTCTAGTGTGACTATGGCATAAGAAGCTATTACATTTTAACACCAACGTGATGGGAAACTACATGCAATACTCAAAACTACTAAAATTGGGGTGAAAGAGGCTATGAAAACTCATTTGAACAATGTAAACAGAAAGTGTAAGAACATGCAACTATTTTTATTTTATCTCTTCAATGAGTGTGGTATGAACAAAATCAGGAATCAGGAAAAGAAAATAATTTATTACCAGGTAATTATGGTCTTGTACGATTTTTACAATTTACCACTTACCCTTAAGACATAAGCAAAATACAGACTGATAAATAATCTGATAAATACACTGTTTGGAAATGTCTTACCCTGCTCAGAAGTTTTTGGCATGCCTCTGGCGGCGCTGGTGTCAGTGGACCTGTCACTGCTCATCTCGGATGCAACTTTGCGTGCCTTCTTTTTTTTCTATGCAAATACATAAGAAATGTAACCACATGTTGAGGCTTAAGGAGGCTGTAGTAAACATCTGTAAAGGTATGAAGCTAAACTCAACAAATCAACAATAAGTTGTATATTTAAACTCTGAAAATTATATTGATATAAACCAGTTTTAGGTGTAGTTAGTGCTGGTGTGTGTGCTACTTTGTTGCACCTGTGTGTGTTTGTGTGAGCAAGGTGATGCTTTCGACTGTAGGACAGCAGGAAGGTGATCTTCTTCACCCATTTGTTCAGATGAGCTTCTAGCCCTGCCGTTGCCATAACGCCTGCAAGCAGATACCAAAAACTCAAAACCTATAATAAAAGTATTTTTTTAAATTATAGACACTGGAAATCTGTGTCACTGAGAAATAAGGCTGAATTACATCATATAGTATGTCCTAAACGATAACACTTTTCTTGAAGGGGTGATCATAAGACTGACATGACACCTTCATAATCATGACCTGACACATGTCATGAATATGAAGGAGATTTTATGCATGTTTTATCAAGTGTCATTCAATGGTTTATGTCATTTTTAATGCAAATATGAAATTGTTTGAGTTGTCTTAGAGACAACTTGACAAAGCAGTACATCCTAACCTGTCAGTGTCTTTGTCATGACAACTTGACATTACCAAGACAACATAACCTGTCATAAATCCGTCATAAACATGTTAATTCTTACCACTGTGGTTGAGGTCAAGAAAAGAATTTATGACACTGTTATAAAACTATTTGACGGAGTATTAACACTTAATGACATTTTAATGACAGGTTAAATTTGTTCCAATGTAGTTGAGATCAAGAAAAGTATTCATGACACTGATATAAAACTATTTGACAGCTTTTTAACTATTAATGACATTTAAATGTAACATCCTTCAACCCATATGACATAAGTATTGAAAATGTACATTTTGAGGTATTATTTAGCAAAACTAGCATGTGTTGTGATTTTATTTTCAATTCAAAATGTCGTGATAACTGTATTTACATTACACATACACATACATGCAGGCCTTTAGAGCAAGTAACGCAACACATTTATTTAATAAATAACAGAAAACACACGATACAGATACAAAACAGTTAAAATGTTTAAAACGTACAAATATTCCAAGTGTACTTGTACTTATATGAGGAACCTACGTGAAAACGATGACCATTTGCTGTCTTCCGGTTCCTGCTGTGTTTCCAGATTTTTTCAATCTTGCGGCAAGTTATGTCAGCCTTTAAAGTGAAATATCATTGGTATTCGTCTGTCTCATGACAGAAAGCGTCATTGCGTTAGCGTTGAGTGTGAAATGCTATTGGCTCTCGTTACCGATTACGCCATTCTAATGTTCCGGCTAGTTTACAGATGTGTTGATCTCCGTAAAATAATATTTGCAAAAAAAATGCGTCTGTTTTCCCGGAGTTCCTCAAACTAAGTTATCGTATGGGTTCAGTTCAGAAGGTTTGCAAAGCGACTTGTTTGTAATACGTTTATACGGTTCTGTTCATTTTATGGAATAAATATATGTACTGTAAAATTACTGGTGTGTTAAGTTTAATGGATGACAAGTGATTAGGTTTAGGTTAAGGGTAGGGATAGGTCCTCTTAAACTATCTTTGAATCTTTGACATTGGTAATGTCAAGCTGTCATGACAAAGACACTGATAGGATGTTATGTATTTCTTTATGTCAAGTTGTCATAAAGACAACTCAAACAATGTCATCTTTGCATTAAAAATGACATAAATCAGCAAAGACACTTAATGACTGTTGTCTTATAAACATGCATAACATCTTCTTCATATTCATGACGTATCATGTCCTGATTATGAAGGTGTCATGTCAGTCTTATGGAACACCCCTTCAAAATGGGGATCTGAAATGTCAAAAAATATTTATTAGACACACAAGGGGTGGAGCGAACGCAAAATTTCTTGTTGTACTGCCCATCACCCACCCATAACTGCTGATCTGTCACATCACAGTATCTCAGCAGACATTGAAGAGGAATTCAATCTACTGTCCAGGCCACTGTTGGCTTATGTCCACATGCAATCACATATCCACACCTCTTTTTAGATGTATCCTTATGATGATCTATGATCTCATCTGACAACTGACACTCCCAAAACGCAAGTCCCTTTTCTCTTTTCGGTCTTCCTCCTTTGAATCACTTCACTCTTTGTGCCACACACAATGATCGTGGTTTGCACAGGAACATATCAAACATTCACCTCATTTAACATAAGGCTTAGTGACAGTGTAAATGTTAGGCATTACAATCACAACCTCTTACATGCAAATTCTACATTGAATACCTCCTATTATAATCAAACAGAGCTGTAGCTTCACATTGTAATTGAATACGTATGGGATGGACTTCACTGATCTGTTAAATAAAGTCACTACATTGCATAAAACTGAACACGGTTTACAGCAGCTTCACAGTCAGGTCTTCACTGTATAATAACCAGGATATGTCACTGGTAGCACTGTAAATATCTTTCAATCTGCACTGTCAATAGATTCATGGGAAAGAATGTGTTTAGAAAACAGTCACTATGGCAACACTGTGAAAGCCTTCTTTGTAATTGTCATTATGAAGTTACCGTTAGTGCAGACTGGTGCTTTATTATGCAATAGGTGACAGGGACCAAACCAGACTCCGATAACTTTTTCTAAATAACTGCTTACGTTACAGGCCTGAAAATTAAAGAAAAGAATCAATGGAATATATGAGGCTATCCGATGCCTGACGAAAGACAGATTTTTAATGGCATACAATCAGATAAGAAACTAATGAATTAATTCCTAACTCTCAAAGACGTAAACTCATAAAAGCTTTGATTCTACCCTTTAAGATGATCTCTTACAGTTTTAACTTATGTCATTCCAAACCTGTTTGACTTTCTTTATTCTTTAGAACAAAAAATCTGATTGTTGGTAACTTAACAACATTGGCCCCCACGAACTGTCATTGTTAGGACACAAAATCACTTGAGACATTCTTTTAATATTTTCTTTAGTGTTCCACAGAAGAATGAGTCATATGCAGATTTTAAACAACAAGAGGGTGACTAAATGATGACAGAATTTCTAGTTTTGGGTGAACTTCATGTCAATCAGAACATGTCAATCACATTACATTACTGGTCTAGCAGGACTTACGCTGATCCTTCTTGGGACCTCATGGCGGTGGGATCTTCTACCTCCATCTCAGGGTTGGTGTAACCTAATGTTCCGGTGTAACTTACCTGTTGCTGCAGCAAAGCAATGAAACGAAAGCAATGAGAGACAGACAAGCACAAAGGTTTTTATCAGACTCTGTGATTTTGTGAGAATTGTGAGATTCTGACTAGTACAGATCAAAACTTAAAATGAATGTTCAAATATTTACTGGAGTATTTCTATTAACAGAAGCTTTCAATTCTGAACGAGTGATCAAAGTAATTGACCATGACCATTTAGCTTCTCAGGGCTTTTTCTCCGCTGTATTGTCCGTCTTTGCTAAACCTAATTTATTATAGACATCCAACCATTCAATAAACAACCATCAAGGGTTTTTTTGCAAAGAGCGTATGTATACAATTGTTTTTGTCGTTTTGAGAATAGAATCTGAGAGTATGTGCATGTAAGTCTGTGTGTCTTCTGGGTGTGTGGGGTACTGGTGGAACACGTGCACTTGTATACAGTATGTGGTGATATGTATGATTAGTGAGACGGCAGCCCTGCCCAACACAAGGATCTGTATAGCGAGCCAAAGCAAACAGTTCTTAAAGAACAGTGAAGTCACATGCACACGTCCTTTCATGAGGTGTACCACTGGGGTCAACTTACATAATCCTTGAGAAAGCATTTACTCATTTACGTCTCAACCTGTCCACATATGATAGAATCATGAAATATTGCATGCCTCTCAAGCCTTATAAAAGCATTACCACTGGTTACATTGTTTCATTTTTCTACTTTTTTGGACAAAATACATTTTGAAACTTTTCACATGGCCACTTGCCAACCATTTATAAATATTAGCAATCAATGTCCCTGGCAACCAATCTTCCACAGGCTTACTGGCAGCTTCACATCTCTCACATAATAGCTTACTTTAAAAGCTAATCCAGAGTTTGATTTTGGCTATTGGGTGGGTCTGTTTAAAAGCAATGTTATTGTTACGCCTGCTTACAGCCTTATATTTAAAGTCCAGCATTAATGGTCCTTTAAAAGAGTCTCTACAACACACAGCTTGTGTTCTGTGGTAGGAAGTGAACTCATGGTGTGTGCTCATTTCCCATTGCTCAGTGTGAGCTCAATGTGCCGCCCCTGTGTGGATTTGGCAGCAGCCTGGTGGAGACGTTTTCCTGGGAATGTGTTAATTGCTCTGAGAAGCAACTGCGCAGACGATTTCGTACCCACACTACGTTGTTTTAACAACCTGGTTTTTAAAACAACTAGGTTGCCATGATCAAGACAAACTGCCAATGCAGGCAACACTTGCTATATTTCAACACTTTGATCCAACTAGCACTTGACAGATTTATAGAAAACAAAAACACTAAAATAATTATTTAGTGCAGTCATGTATATATGTGACCCTGGATCACAAAACCAGTCTTAAGTAGCACAGGAATTTATTTAAGTAAACGCCAAAAATCCATTGTATGGGTCAAAATTATCGATTTTTCTTTTATCCTCAAAATCTTTAGGATATTAAGTAAAGATCATGTTCCATGAAGATATTTTGTACATTTCCTTACTCAAATATATAAAACTTCATTTTTTGCGAGTGGATGGCCTGCTACAGTGCCTCTGATTTACAACTAACAAGGCAATTTTCTCAATATTTGTTGTTTTTGCACCCACAGATTTTTTAATGGTTGCATCTTTGTGTATATATATATATATATTGTCCTACCCTAACAAACCATACATCACCTGACAGCTGAATAAACAAACTTTATATTGATCTAAAATTCAAAATTTCGAAAAATGTACCCATAAGACATCCAGGGTCATACATGTGTATCTCAAAATAGTATTCAAAACATTAATAAAACACAGGCAAACATCAGCTCTAATATTTTTTTTATCCTTTTTAGCCATCTTAAAATAACAAGTGAAACTTAACACAAAACTAAGTATTGTCACAATCAAACTGCTTTTGTTTATTACTAATTTCAGCTGTGCTATGCACATGTTTGTGTGGATTGTACCTTGATAAGATTTGTCTTTGGAAGGGCAGATCCATTCTCTGAAGGGGCTTTTCTGGAATCGCCAACCTCCTGTCGATGTCGCTGTTGCACAATGTACTCATAAGTACTGAGTCTGTTCCACACTGTGAAGAAAACGACCAGAAAGTCTTAAATTAAATGTCTATGCATCATTCATATGGACTATAATATTAATACAGGTACTGTAACTATATCTTATGTTAATATTTTGAAACGTCTTAAAATATGAAACTAATAATTCATAAATAACTCTGTAGCAGACTGGGAACGTCTACCTCTACCGTCATTATTTCCTCTCAATGCCCCCTTGTGGCTCATGTATTTCAATGCGATATTTTAAATCAAATATCAATTTTTTTTGGTCAATTTCAATTAGTTGAGAGGATAGTTAGCCCCTTGAGATGTAACATCTAATTTTCAAGGGGGTACTATAAACATTAAACAAAACTTTACAACATAGGCACAAGATACAAACAAACATGTAAGACAAAATATACAACACAAAAACACGCTCAACCAGTCCCCCACTGCCACATCATACTTCAAAAAAAAACAATCAACAATATCATAAACAAAAGAAAGAAAGAGAAAAAATGTAATCATAAATATACACAAGTTATTTTAAGATAAGAAAAAAAGGCTAGCCTAAAACAACATAGAGAAGATACTGATATCAAAGATTATTCCAATCAGTGGGAGCTTTATGCTGAATGGACCTACGCCCTGCTTCACTAGATATTAGGTACAATCTAGGTAAACTCCTTGTTACAAATATGGTAGAACGATTACTTCAACTACCAAAGATGCGTTTCTCGATAATCTGCCTGAATTGTCTAAAATATCCAGCATGAGTAATAACGTTGACGATTTTGACACTACTATTGAAAATTTTAACTCTACTTTCTCGGAAATATTAGACACAGTTGCTCCTCTGCGTTTAAAGAAAATTAAAAATAGCAGCCCAACACCGTGGTTTAATGAACACACTCAGACTCTAAAAAAAGCATCCCGTAAAATGGAGCGCAACTTTAAGAAAACGAATTTAGAGGTATTTCGTATAGCATGGAAGGATAGTACTCGAAATTACAGGAATGCAATAAAAACGTCTAGATCCGCCTACTTTTCAACACTAATAGAGGAAAACCATCACAACCCTAGGTTCTTATTTAACACCGTGGCTAAATTAACAAAAAATAAGTCGTCATCGACGTCAGATTCTGATTATCAGCATAACAGTGATGAATTTATGAACTACTTCACAAGTAAAATCCAAGATATAAGAGAAAAAATTATAACAATGCAACCTGTAGTGAAATCCGCTGAACAAACTAACTACAGCACCCCTAAGGAGAAATTGCAATTATTTTCTACAGTAGATCACGATGAACTGTCTAAAATCATTAAATCATCTAAATCATCAACATGCATGCTAGACCCTATACCTACAAAACTACTGAAAGAAATGCTCCCCGAAATTATAGATCCTCTTCTTAGTATTATTAACTCATCTCTGACATTAGGACATGTGCCTAAAGCATTTAAGGTGGCTGTTATAAGGCCTCTTTTAAAAAAAAAAAAACTCGACCCCAAAGAACTAGGGAATTACAGGCCTATATCGAATTTACCTTTTATATCTAAAGTTCTGGAAAAAGTAGTTTCAACTCAATTATGCTCCTTCCTCCAAAGGAATGACATTAATGATGAATTCCAGTCTGGATTTCGAGCATGTCACAGTACAGAGACTGCTTTGATCAGAGTTACAAATGATCTGCTTTTAGCGTCTGACCGTGGCTGTATTTCGTTATTGGTGCTGCTAGACCTCAGTGCTGCATTTGACACCATTGACCACAGCATACTTCTACATAGACTCGAAAATTACGTCGGCATTAACGGAATAGCATTGAAATGGTTTAAGTCTTATTTATCCGACCGTTTTCAATTTGTAGCAATAAACAATGAGGTGTCCCGCAAATCACAAGTCCAGTACGGTGTACCACAGGGCTCAGTCTTGGGACCCCTGCTCTTCGCATTATACATGCTACCTCTAGGAGATATAATAAAGCGACACGGAATTAGCTTTCACTGTTATGCTGATGATACTCAACTTTATATTTCCTCGATGCCTCATGAAACCCAGCAGTTTCATCGAATAAAGGATTGCATAGTTGACTTAAAAATGTGGATGAGTAACAATTTTTTACTACTAAACTCGGACAAAACAGAAGTGTTACTTACTGGACCGAAAACTGCTATGCGTAACAACCAAGAATACTGCTTAACGATTGACGGATGCTCCATAAAATCCTCGTCATCAGCTAAGAATCTTGGCGTTGTATTTGACAGTACTCTCTCATTTGAAAGCCATGTCGCAAACACCTGTAAAATTGCATTTTTCCATCTTAAGAATATATCTAAATTACGTCATATGCTGTCACTGTCAGATGCAGAGAAATTAATTCATGCATTCATGACATCAAGACTAGATTACTGTAATGCACTTCTAGGTGGTTGCCCTGCGGGCCTATTACAAAAACTGCAACTGGTTCAAAACGCGGCAGCTCGAGTTCTTACACGTACAAAAAAGTATGAGCATATAACCCCGGTTCTGTCAACCTTGCACTGGTTACCTATAAAGCATCGCATTAACTTTAAGATCTTGCTTATTACCTATAAAGCCCTACATGGTCTAGCGCCGCAGTATTTGAATGAACTTCTATTGTATTACAGACCACCACGTACATTACGTTCTAAGGGGTCCTGTCAGTTGGTAATACCTAGAATTTCAAAATCAAGTGCAGGTGGTAGATCCTTTTCTTATCTAGCGCCTAAACTTTGGAATATTCTTCCCTGCACGGTCCGGGAGGCAGACACACTCTGTCAGTTTAAATCTAGACTAAAGACTCATCTTTTTAATCTTGCATACACTACACCTCCATAATATTAATCCTCAGAGGATTTAGGCTGCATTATTTAGATCAACCGGAACCAGGAACACATCCAACAACAAATGATGTACTTGTTGCATCAAAGAGTGCAGAACAGTACTCTACTCTCAGCCAGTCTTGTCTCTTTGTTCCAAGGTTACCGCAGGATGCAGTTCATGCCCAGACCTGATGGCAGAGCTGAGAATGGGAAGCGGTGACCTGACAAGTGCTAAGAGGATAGAGCTGGATAAAGGACGCGACAACTTTGTTTTTTTCTACAACATTTCAAATGCTATTAGATTGTTAATGATAATCTTTAATTTTTATATTTTTATTAAGCCTTGTTGTGCAAGCACTGATGAGCTTGTGCAGAGGCAGCAGCTTTTGCCAGAGGGGAACTGGAATCCCCTGGTTGGGCCTGGGTTCCCCTGAGGTTTTTTTTCTCGATGGGAGTTTTGGGTTCCTCACCACCGTTTGCATATTGTTTTGCACTATCTGCCTGGCCGGGGGGGCTGCTTTAGAATTCATACTTGTATTAAATGTGTCTCATGTACAGCTGCTTTGTAACAATGAAAATTGTAAAAAGCGCTATATAAATAAAGTTGAGTTGAGTTGAGTTGGTACAAAAAAAGGGAATTGCACTACTCGAAATGAGTAAGAAGATCGATACAGGGTCTGTTTCAAATACCAAGGACACACATAGTGCACACATTTAAAGATAAATTAAAACCAATAAAAATTTCTTCTAGATTTAAGACCAATTGAGTTTTTGATACATATGGTAAAGATACTTATGATATGAACAACTTAAAGCAAATCTACATAAGGAGTTACAGTGAGGGAAATAATGATTTGATCCCCTGCTGATTTTGTAAGTTTGCCTAATTACAAAGAAATTAAGGGTCTACAATTTTTACGGTGGGTGTATTTTAAATGATAGTGACAGAATATAAAAAAATCAGGGGGAAAATGATATATTAAGGTTATATACGCATTTGCATTTCAGTCAGTGAAGTATTTGATCCCTGAGAAAAAATAACTTTGTACTTGGAGGAGAAACCCTTGTTGGCAAGCTCAGAGGTAAATCATTTCTAATAGTTGGTCACCAGGTTTGCACATGTGTCATGATACATTTTAGTCCACTCCTCTGTCAATCTTTACGATGTCTTGCTGTCACTCAGCAAATTGGAGTTTTAGCCTCCTTCACAGATTTTCTATAGCAATAGGTTCTAGAGACTGGCTAGGACATTTAATCTGATTCTCCTTAAACCACTCTTTGGTTGTCTTGGCAATATGTTTTGGGTCATTTTAAAGGCACATACACAGCCCATCTTCAGTGATCTAGTTAAGGGGAGAAGGTTCTCGTCCAAGATTTTACAAAACACAGGCCCGTCCCTCAGCCCCTCAATGCGGTGAAGTCATCCTTTGCCCGTAGCAGAGAAAAAGGCTGGTTAACGGTTAAACGGTCAATGTGAGCATCCCTAGTTAATTATAATAACATCCACAGCAACAGAATGTCAAATAACCATAAAAAAGATAGATCATAAGATGACTCTTGGTGTGGCCTTAGAAAATGTAATATGCATGTGGTGTTGTGTTGCCGTGGTTACAATGGCTGACACAATGCTGCATACATCCACCCCAGTTAAATGACCCTGTTGACAGCATAAAGTGGTGAATGACCTCAACTGTGAAAAATACAGTTTACTGTTGTCTCTCTTATGCAGCAGAATTAAGTCCAAACAAGACACCAAATCCAACATGTAGTCAACTCGTAGTCGCTCCTGGAGAAGCGAAAGTCATCACAAGTCTGCTGTAGTACGCGAGTCTGCTATTTACCCTGTTACCTTGTTTTAACTGTTGAACTGGACTGTTGCCTGTTGTTAGTTAAGATTATTTAGGCTTGTGTATTTAATCACTCGTTGACTGATAGTCTGAGCTTATTTATTTAATTACTCGTTGACTGATAGTCTGAGCTTATTTATTTAATTACTCGTTGACTGATTAGTAAGTTGTTAGCGTTTTTGTTGCATGGTACTGAAGTAAAGTTCCCGTTAGCCGCTCGTTGCGGCTTGACATTATAAGTTTGCACTTAAAAGCACCGACCTAGTTGATCGCTGTTTGATCTGTGGCCCATTCAAGTCGTTTCAGACTTTGTTTTGCTAATCGAGAAGGCGTGTTCTAGCTGTATTCTGTTCACGCTAATCTCATCACATACTTAAGCAGTGCCTCTGCGCTGGCGCGATAAGCGTCAGCACTCATGTTCAGCCTCCTCGTGTGAAGACCGCAAGTGTAAAGACCTGCAACTCTACCTGCGTGACTCCACCGAGCAAAGACACCGGCAAGGCACATCAGTATACTTAACATACCTTTGCTTTCATTTAATTGTCTACTAACATGTGTTTCAAGTTTATTCCTGTACTCCTCCGTAGGCAGCATTCTCACCCAAGACGCAAGGCACGACGCACACACTCTCAAGCGCGTCCCATTTACATCTCCCCTTTCACATCTCTGTCTCTCTCTATGGGTCTCTGGAACTGCCAGTCAGCTGTTAAGAAGACTGACTTCATCCATGCGTTTGCCAGCCAGTCTGACATTCACATTCTTGGTTTTACCGAGACATGGATTCGTCCTGAAGACTCCGCCACACCCGCTGCTCTCTCCACAAACTACTCATTCTCTCACTCTCCCTGCAAAACCGGAAGAGGAGGAGGCACAGGTTTGCTATCAACAATGACTGGAAATATTCCACACTATCTTCCCTATGCAACAACTATTAATTTGAATACCATGCTGTTAATATCACTTTTCCCACTCAGCTCAGCGTTGTTGTAGTTTACCGCCCCCCATGTCCTCTTCACAACTTCATTGAAGAGTAAGATGTGCTGCTCTCTTCATTCCCGGAGGATGGCGGCCCTCTTGTAGTCTTCGGGGACTTCAACATCCACTTGGAGAAACCCTATGCTTCTGACTTCCACACCCTCACCGCCTCGTTCGACCTCACGCGCCTCATCACAGACTGTACTCATAGATCAGGAAACCAGCTGGATCTCATCTACATCTGTAACTGCACCACAGAAAACATTCAAGTCACACCTCTTCACATCTCGGACCACTTCTTCATCACTTTCAACATGCTCCTTCCTACATGCACTACACTAAGACCACCACCCGTTTACTTTAGACGGAACCTTCGCTCTCTCTCCCCTAGCACACTCTCTGCTAAAGTGACATCCTTTCTTCCCTCCAACTTTGCATCTCTAGATGCTGACACTGCCACCAACACCTTAAGCTCAACACTTACATCCTGTCTAGATAACCTTGTCCTCTGTCCTCCAGACCAGCTCGTGCCACCCCCTCTTGCCCCTGGCTGTCTGGCATCATCCGTGAACAACGGAGTACACTCAGGGCTGCTGAAAGGAGATGGACCAAGACCAAGAATCCTGCTGACCTAGGGGACTACAAGTCACTCATCTTTCTCTGCTAGTCTTATCAAAGCTAAAATGTCTTTCTATACCACCAAGGTGAGCAATGCACCTAACAATCTACAGCTTTTCAAGACATTTAACTCTCTTCTTTGCCCCCCTCCTCCCACTCCCACTTCATCTTTGACTGCGGAAGACTTCGCTGTATTTTTCACTGAGAAAACATCATCGATCAGTAAACAATTTTCGGTACCTCAGACCTTGGTACACACCTCCCACACTTCAACCATCAAACTCTCCTCCTTCACCCCACTGATGGACACTGAAGTAATCAGACTTCTCTCCAGCCACCCTACCACCTCTCCCCTTGACCCAATCCCCTGTGATCTCCTTCATGCCATATCCAGCATACTCACACCTGCACTCACACATATCATCAACACCTCCCTGCTCACCGGCACTTTTCCATCCACATTCAAGCAGGCCCAGGTCACGCCCCTACTAAAGAAACCCTCATTGGACCCCTCTACTCCCGACAGTTACAGACCTGTCTCTCTCCTCCCATTCAATGCAAATACACTTGAAAGGGCAGCGTTCAACCAGGTGCCTTCCTACCTATCCAAGAACAAACTACTGGATGACAAGCAGTCTGTCCTCAAAACGAATCACTCCACCGAGACGGCACTGCAATCGGTCACAGAAGCACTGCGGCTAGCCAAGGCAGATTCTAAATCCTCGGTCCTGATTCTGCTAGACTTATCTGCAGCGTTTGACACTGTCAACCACTAGATACTGCTAGCAACCTTGTCATCACTAGGAATCTCAGGCTCCCATCTCAAGGTTGGATCACTGCAATGCTCTCCTTGCTGGTTCAGAACGCAGCAGCACGCCTCGTCGTCCAACAGCCCAAAAGGGCTCACGTGACACCACTTTTCATCTCTCTCCACTGGCTATCGGTCGAAGCCCGTATCCGATTCTAGTCACTAACGCTTGCCTACAGGACCATCAGTGGATCTGCACCAGCTTACTTTCACACCCTCCTGCACTCCAACACCCCATCAAGATCCCTGCGTTCAGCAAACCAGCGGCGTCTTGTATTGCCTTCTCATAAGGACAGTAAATCGCGTTCCCGCTCATTCTGCTTCACAACTTCTTCCTGGTGGAACATTCTTCCTAACTCTGTCCGGTCAACCACATCTCTCACAACATTAAAAAAACTCTTCTGTGAATACCTGACAGAAAAAAAAAGCAATTAAACAAATTCATTGCTAAAGTCTTCAGTAATATATGATAGGCTTGTTGCGATAGTCTGTGTCACAGCTCATACAAGTGACCACCCGCCTACCGATAACATCACTTGTCCACCGGGGGAACGAACCCACCATCATTTTTAATTTTATAGTAATAAATAACTTTGTTTAGTCAAAGACCAGACATCGAATCTGAATGCGGCTGCTGCATTCAGCATAAGAGGATCAAATTAGATTTAATTCATCATCTGAGCAGAGCAAAGTGCTGACTGACAAGACGATGGCGGAGGCTTTTCTGGCAAAGAACATATTAGAATATGTATATGCAATGTTATCAAGACCCAGTTAAGTTTTCATTTTCTATTTGTTCAAATTTTCAAAAGCCAGTGCTTTGCCATTTATTTAAAATAAATGTTTTTCGTTTCATATTTCATTCTTATTTGTTTATTTAACATAAAAGTTTTTCGTTTTGTATTCTTTTCTAATTCGTTTTTTACTTATTGCACAATGTGTGCCGTGATTACTCGTTTTGTTGTATAGGTAACTTATCTAATGTAAATGTTTTTTATTTTCCTTTTTTTATTTATTTTTTGCTTTATGTGTGGTGGAATAATTTCTTTAGTAAGGTCTGTCTTCAATATAAGGTCAAATCACACTGTACTTTTTATTAGTTTTGAGTATTTTTCTTAAGAAAGATATTGAACCCACCATTAATACAAGCAATTGCCGTTCCCAATTACCGCAATTTTAAAACTGAAAATAAATTGCGTCATGCGCACGGCCGCATCTTCGACCACCCCACAGCAAACCCCTCACCCCCGATGTCACCGGAAAAAAATGTGTTTTTACACATCAAATAACCGATGTAAAAATGAATAATACGCAACATCCCTTATATATAAGTAATCTTTGAACAAACATGTTCTACAGCTGAAGCTAATTTCACTGCAGATGGTAAAAAGTCAGAAGCACACTATTCAGAGATTTTTACTTACGTCAGATGTGTAAATGTGAAGCTAATATTAAAGAAATAAGAATGCAGTTTGGTGAGTGCGGCCTCATAAGTGTACTTACTGAGGTATACGTGGAAGCAGAGTAGGTGGCCAAGCAAAAGTGCAGATAAAAGTCCCACAGCAATGGCGACTCCTGCCAGAGCAGGGATGGCTGGACCTGCCGTGGTGACTGGAGCCACAGGCAGAAAGACAAACCACACCACAGACTCATTCTTTACTGCAGAAAAAGAGAAATGAAGCAGCTGACAGACTTGACATGCGTTGGTGTGTGTAGATTCATCGACTTTGAAAATGTGTCATTTACCCTGTTGAAAGTGCTTGTCTGATCGGAGTTTTGATGGGTCCAAAAAGAACTCTATGAAGACAAAACTGGCAATAACTACAACTAAAACAATCCCAAGAAGAGCGGAAATCACACTGTTGATAAATAGCCTGTCAGGACAAAGAGAAATAAGACGTTAATTGAGAGAATATGATTTACAGTAAATGTCATTGAGTCTATGCAGGTTTTTAGTCAGCAAAGTCATCTAAGGATGTCAGTTAATATATTCAGTCAGATGTTACCAGACATACTTAAAACATATTTTTTTTGCATAAACAAAGCTTACATCAGCTATACAGCACTTCATTAAGACATTATTCACGCCGCATGTGGCATCATCACGTGATATGGATGTTTTTATTTAATGAAAAGTCATATGTTTCATTATAAGTGTATGACTGTTTACTTGTAATGGTAAGCAACAGCACTTGACCACATAATCGCTTTACCACTTCCTAATAAGATATTACCATCAATGTCATATAAACATATTTTTTTCATGGCAGTAAACTGGCTACAGTGAGAAATTAGTCTAGCACATAAAAAATAGCCATAATATTAAAGCAGACATACTCTCTAGTAACTGCCGTCCACAGAAACAACAGGTGGTGACAGTCAGATCCGCATAATGCCCTAAAAAACCGAGGAAGTCAAAATGACTCACCAGTAGTTTCTGCTGCCCACACAATTGTTCAACCATCTGCAGTGGTGATCAAAGCTCGCCACACATTTATTACACGCACTACAATGTTTTGATTTAGGGCCCCTGGAAAAGAAAAATAGAAGGAATTGATCATTAAAAAAACTGTGGAGAAAATATGTCTGCTTTTCAAGTGGAAAAGATACAAGCGAGTTGTGACAGAGTGATGTTTGGAGGTGGCCCTCTTGGTCAACCTAGACAATTTTGTTGGGGGGTATGTTGCTCAGGCCAGGGAGACAAGACTGAGAAAGCAGGTTGTGCAATTCCTCTTCCTTGTGTTTCATGCACACACAACAATAGATAAACAGACAAAAACATCTTTCTGTACTTACACATCCACTTCACAGAGGTAGCAGTGACAGTTCTCAATGACATGTGCATGCTTTGTGCGGTCGAACACCGGCAGGGGTCCCTTGTAACTCTTAGCTCTGACATTGTAGTCTGCAGGGTCGATAGAGATCGCCATCAGGTGCATGAACAGGTGACAGACAAATGTGATCACTGTACACTGAGCTCTGAGTTAAAGATTTACTAATGTTCTTAATAAGCGAACACTAAGAGGCTAAAAAAACATCCTAAATTACCCGTCAGAATAGTTGAACACCACAGATTATCACAAAGTTTTGAAATGATTGAACAGAGATCCACATGACAAACTACACAATAAGGATACAACATATCCAGCTGGGATCCAGTGTGTGGGTAGCAAAGGCACAAACACACCAAAGCCAGTTACAGCAAAGTATAAATAAAGCAGCCAGGCCAGCAACTGGAAGGGGTGTGGGGGCCAGCTCCAACCATTGGTTCGAGAGCACAGAGGCACATCGGCTCGCCTGGGTGCCCCTTCCCTCACTGGGGCTGTGCGGTTTGAGTTCTTACTGCAGACATCCATGAGAAGGGAGCCTCCTTTCTTTACTTCTGACATTAAAGTATTAAATCAAAATGTAACAAATCAAGTTTGAATAGTTATGTTTTTTAAATAATGACATCATATAAAAACAGCATTTTATTTTATATTGTTTAGCTCAACTCACCTGTTCATTTATTGATGACTGTGCATTGTGCTGTTCCTCCGCATCTAGATCCACAGCACATTTCTGCAAACATTACCTACACTTCCTTTTCATTCCAGAAAAACCTCCCCTAACCTGACACTTCATTCTTCAAACGTGGGGCTAACTCTCATTTAAACACAATACAAACATCTGTTAACCGACGGTAGACTGAGAGCAGAAGAGGTGGATCAGTAACCCGTCTCACATCACACATAAAGGCAATTCATAAGCGAGTATCGTCTTGATGTCGTCATTAACCTGCCATCGTGAGCTAGACCAACAAGTAATGTAAAAATGATTGAAAAACAGCGTTATGTAAGGACGACATTAAACGAGACTGATTCTACGGTTAACGGTTACTGATCATATGACAAACGAATCACATCTTATTCCGCTAAACTCACAATCTGACTATCTGTCGGTCGATTAAAAAAGCAGCTGATACACGCGTTTATTACAGACTTGTAAAAGGTTGTGAAATTACTAATTTAAAAACGTTTCACGATAAATAAACGGCACTGGATCATTTAGGCATTTAGTCATAATTTCCCAACATCACATTGGACCGACGCACATACATCCGGGAAAACCGTTATACAGTGTTTCAGAATAAAAGTCTCACTGTTAAAAATAAATAAATAAATATTTTAATGTCACAGTGAAGCATTGAAAACGTCAGTTGTTTAATTTAGAAAAGAAGCTTCTGTTGGTTTTATACTATTTCATTAGAAGTCGGTTGTTTTTCCCCCTCGTTCCCTTTACAGCGGGGAACGAGACAGGGGTGTCCACTTTCCCCCTTATTGTTTTGTCTATCTCTCGAACCCTTAGCACAAGCCATCAGGAAATCTGAAGTATCGATTAAGATTCATGACCATAATCATTGTATTTCATTATACGCTGATGATATTATTCTATATTTAGACCACTTTGATGTTTCAGTCTCTAGTGTAATTAAGGAGTTTGATAATTTTAGTAGCCTATCAGGATATAAAATAAATTGGAACAAATCCGCTTTAATGCCAATTAACAATGTTAAGGTTCATTTTTCTATTCCCTCATTTATCCCTATCAAGGAATCTTTCATCTATTTGGGCATTACCATATATAAAAACATTCATAAGATTGCCAGAGACAATTTTAATAACATTTTAGTTAAGGTCAAAAATGACATTCAAAGATGGAAGAATCTTAAAGTCTCTCCAAGGAAGAATCTCCACTGTTAAGATGAATTTGTTACCTCGATTTAATTTTTTTTTCTCTATGCTACCACTTTCTCCCCCTCCAGGTTACTTTAAGGAGATCAACTCCGTAATTTCTAAGTTTATCTGGAACGATAAATGTCCCAGAATTAAATTTACCACATTGCAACATCCTAATAGCGCAGGAGGACTGGCTGTACCAAATTTTTAATTATATTATTGGTCGTTCCAGCTTAAGGCCCTTCATAATTGGGTTGATCCTCAATCTACAGTTTCATGGAGGGGGATCGAAGCTGACAAGGTTAAACCAAATAGACTTCAAGATATCTTATTTACTGGCACAGGAAAAAAGGGGATAATTATAAATTTGGTCCGGTTGTGGCTAACTCTATTAAAATCTGGAAAACGGTTGAACGTCGGATAGGTGGACCCTTCAAATTCTGTAACAGTACACCTTTATGGCACAATTTGAACTTTGTATGTGGTAATCGTCCATTTGTCCAACCCTCTTGGTCCTCTTTAGGGGTGAACACGTGCGGTGATATGTATGATAACCAGGGCCTCTGTTCATTTCAGGCATTGAGAGCCAAATTTTGCCTACCAGCATCTGCATATTTTGTTTTTCTTCAATTACGTTCTGCTCTCAAAGCCTATGGCTTTCCTTGGTCCTCTTCCATTTCCTCTCATCCTATGCAGGACTGGATTGCACCACCTGCTGGTCGGCCATTTGTTTCCTTAATATATAATAAAATTATTGATTGTATTGCAAAACCTCTTTCCATTAAAACTATTTGGAATAGGGAATTATCTGACCTTAATTTATCTGTCGACTGGGAGAGAGTGTGGTCTAATCTCAGTTTGACATCTAAAAATCTGGCTCATCGTCTGATTCACTTCAAAGTCATTCACAGAGCATATATAACTCCTTACAAAAGATTTCAAATGAAACTGCAGTCAAATTCTAACTGCCATATATGTAACACTACATCATCAGGCACTTTTCTGCATATGTTTTGGGAATGTCCTGTCATCAGCAGTCTATGGACACATGTAAATCTGGTTTTGTCATCATTACTGAGAATGTCTGCTAACCCAAGTTTATGTCTTCTTAATGATGATTCTGATCTCTGTATTAGTTCAATGCAAAAGAGAATGTTGTTTGCTGGTTTTACAGCTGTGAAGAAGACAATAATTCAGAACTGGTTTACACCACGCATGTGTAGAGAGACATATTGGATCCATAACCTCCTGCAAATTGTCTCATGTGAATGTACAACGGCGCGAGTCGGTGGGGCCAGGCCTTCAACCATTGAGGCTTGGCAGTGTTTTTTGTTAAATATACGTAATTATTTAAAGGAGTAGCTTTTGTGTTCTTCTTGTCCTTCCCTCTCTCCCTCCCTTTTCGAACCTTGAGATGTTGAGTATGTGTCTGCTGTTTTGTTTTGTTTTATTTTGGATATTATGTTACGTTGTGTGTGAAAAAATAAATGATAAAAAATTGTTGATAACAAAAAAGAAGTCGGTTGTTTTACTATACTAATATTGGACTGTTTCTATTGTACTGAATCGCTGTAGTTATCCAGTAGATAGCAGCAACATCCTTCATCCCGTCTTTGTTAATTTTTAGTTGGATTTAAAGTGTCACTTAGTTAGAGGGTTAAAGTTGCAAAGTTGTAAAAAGTTGTAAAAACAAATATCATTCATTTATGAAAAATGCATTTACATAGTAATTTATTTAATAAAAATGTGGAATGTTGCATTGGAATATTTCTGTTTCTCTGTCTATTTACAAGATTTACAAATTGTATACAAGGGATTATTAAAGTTGTTTTAATAAAAAGGTGAAATGTTGCATTGGAATATTAATCCGTTTCTCTGTCTATTTGCAAATTTACAAATTGTATACAAGGTATTATTAAAGTAGTTGCAGTATTATTTAATTTGGTTACATGATAAATTTGACTAATTTGCTAATTTGTACAGAAAGATAAAATCTTTATCTTCAAATTAATAAAAAAGTGATGGAACAGATATGATTTTGGTAATGATTGTTGTGGAGGAATAAGCAAATGTGTTTTTTTGTGTGTGTTTCAATCACCCCAAAGGATAGCATGGCTCCGTAAACTAGTGCATGCCCTTGGGCCCTCCTTGTATGCACAAAAACCACAACAGCTGCATGCGACTGACAGACAGACATATTTTTCTACATAGACAGATGCATGAAGCATAAAACATGTATCAGATGACTAGGTGGAAATGATCTGTACAACTCATCGTTGAGGCCAACACTGCAGACCCCACATGACTCTTTCAAACTCTAAGATCGAAAAAGCACACTCTCTGCTACTACTGGCCAATAAACCCCCCTGCTAATGACATCTTAGTGGGCCCTAAAGGGTTGTTATTCAAAAAATAGCAGAACTGATGTCTGACTCCATTCTGGTAAAATAATCAGTCAGTGAGAGTAAAGGGATGTTGCAATGTGACACTAAAATGGGTATTCCAGTGATATCGAGCTTGTCCTACGGTACGACTGCCCCTTTCAGGGAATGAGCACATCTGGAGCTCTGGAACACTCTGGCTTAGCTATTGAATTCCTCAAGTAATAATTTTGGATGAGTTTGTGTTTAAAACAAAGGGGTTCTGCATTATTAGCCATGCACCTGTTTTCACCCCGGCCCCCAAACACAAGAGTTCTCAGAACTAGACGGTTTGGACAGATAGTTGGATGGAAACCTAGTCCCTCAGAAGGGGTCAGATGAGGTGAGGCTGGAAAGATGATTGTGCAGAGCACGTCTGCAAAATAGGCATGACATTCTGTGAATATATTACGTAATATTTGGTTGCAGCAGGGAGCATTTTACATTCTCCATACTAATTAAAACTTCCCAACAGGATATGCTGATATCCGACCAAGACGTGTGGAGAACAATGAGCTCTAGTTGAATCGCTGTTCACTGTTCCAGAGGAAGTGGAACGTGCAAGGTGCAGTGTTTGGCTGAGCATAGGATTGAGGTTCATTCCCAAGTCAAAAAGCTAAATGCACAGAGGATAATTTTTTAGCTATCTTATATTAAATTGAAATTTCCAACTGTCGCATGAGTAGGGTTTTGTGTGCGTCAGGAAAAGTGAAACAGGAGCCAATGAGTTCAACTGGGGTGGGAATGACACTCTCACACACACTTTAACACATATCACATCTAGGTCTAAGTTCCCAAAATAGTGCTTCAGAAAACGGGGTCTTTTAAACTCCTACACTGAGAGTAACAGGTCATCCTTTAAACAGGCCTTCAAAGTAAAACAACAACAATGGACTTTTGTTCACTTATCATCGGTTTGATATAAAGACGATATAAAGTTTAATGCCAGGTGTCACCGACCTTATGACCAAACAAGATCATGACGCATACTGTACGGCTCCAAGGGATTAGTTTATTATGCTTTGATCCTTGCACCATGCGTCCTATTTCTTGGTTTAGATTGAGATTTGTCATGACAGGAACCATTCAGGCCAAAGAACACACTGCTGTCATGAGAGCTCTCAAACCAAGTAGGAAACTGAAGACTTGAGCAAGCTTGTCCTAGAGAATCTGGCAGACGCACAAACACATACAAAACTCACGCTTGACATACTGTACCACCAGCTTGATAAAATTAGAATCAGGAAGCAGAATAATATGTGAAGTGCTATGCACGGTTATTGAGTTTCTAAAAAATTGAACGGGATATGTTCATAGTGGGACACCGAACCCCGACTCTATTTGTTCTGAAATAGTACATGATGGCACTGCACTCATTGATAGAGTGGCATTTGGGACCATCTATTTAGTTTACTTGCGTGGGAGAGTGGAGACACGGTCTTTGTTTGCATGGCTTATGATAGCGCAACAATCTGTTTTAAATATTGCCTCATAGAATGTAGCGTGAGATTCATCATTTTTTAAAATTTGTTTATGATGAAATTCATGAATTCATGAAATTTTTTACCGAGAAAATCGAAATAATACGAGACAACATAGCTAAAACCAAACCTCCAAGTTTGTCGGAAGAATTAGTTTCAACCGTCACCCAAAAAGAAAAGCTAGAGTGTTTTTCTCCTATAAATCAGGAAGATTTAATTAAAATTATTGCAACATCCAAACCGACGACATGCTTATTAGACCCCATTCCGACTACTTTATTAAAAGAGTTACTACCTGCTGTAATTGAGCCCATTTGTAACATAATCAACTCGTCTATTAATCTAGGACATGTCCCAGGACCCTTTAAACTGGCTGTAATTAAGCCTCTTATCAAAAAAACAAATTTAGACCCAAATGAACTTGGAAGCTATAGACCGATTTCAAATCTCCCGTACTTGTCTAAAATACTAGAAAAAGTAGTGTCAACTCAACTGTGTACCTTCCTACAAAATAATGACATGCACGAAAAGTTTCAGTCTGGCTTTAGACCGCATCACAGCACTGAAACTGCGCTCGTTAGAATTACAAATGACCTTCTTATTGCTTCAGATAAAGGAAACATCTCACTCTTAGTCCTGCTTGACCTTAGTGCTGCTTTCAATACTGTAGACCATAAAATACTGCTAGATCGTTTACACCATTATATCGGTATTCAGGGACAGGCACTGCAATGGTTCAGATCTTACTTAACAGACCGATATCAATACGTCCATTTAAATGGGAAATCGTCAAATCTTACGCAAGTCAATTATGGATTACCTCAGGGATCGGTTTTAGGACCCTTGCTTTTCTCCATATACATGCTGCCCCTCGGCAACATTATTAGAAAACATGGAATTAGCTTCCACTGTTATGCAGATGATACTCAGCTATATATCTCATCAAGACCAGATGATTCCTTTAAGCTATCCAAACTGGCAGAGTGCATCGAGGACATAAAACATTGGATGACTAGTAATTTCCTCCTTTTAAACTCTAGCAAAACAGAAATATTACTTATAGCACCAAAATTAAGTAAACCGAATATCTCCGATTACAGCCTGCAAATTGAAAGCTGCACTGTTACTCCAACAAATACAGTTAAAGACCTAGGCGTTATATTAGACGGCAACCTGTCATTTAAAAATCACATCTCAAATTTCACAAAAACAGCCTTCTTCCACCTTAGAAATGTTGCCAAATTACTAAATAGTTTATGTGTTGCAGACGCAGAAAAGCTTATTCATGCATTTGTGACCTCACGGCTTGACTATTGTAATGCTCTACTTAGTGGTTGTCCTGTATCATCGATAAACAAACTACAGTTAGTTCAGAATGCAGCTGCCAGAGTTCTTACTAGGTCAAGAAAATACGAGCACATAACCCCAGTTTTATCATCGCTTCACTGGCTACCCATTAAGTATCGCATTGATTTTAAAATTATTTTAATTACTTACAAAGCCCTGAACGGTTTAGCACCTACTTACTTAACCGAGCTTTTATCACGTTACAACCCATCACGCTCGCTGAGATCTCAAAACTTAGGACTTTTGACAATACCTAGAATAACAAAATCCACCAAAGGTGGACGAGCTTTCTCATACGTAGCACCTAAACTCTGGAATAGCCTTCCTGATACTATTCGAGGGTCAGACACACTCTCCCAATTTAAATCTAGATTAAAGACACATCTTTTCAGCCAAGCTTTCACTTAATGCATAGTTAATGAACAGCAGCTACGCTAATTATTCTCTTTATTCTCTTTCCGCCTCTGCCTCGGGATGCCCATCCCGAGGTAGGAAGAAGTTCCACCATGTCCAGACGACGGATAGATGCCCATCCCCAATTTGAGATTACACCAGATACAGCTGCAGACTGACTGACCATCCCAGCTCCATCTAAGGCAATTCCACCAGCTGCCAAGAGAAATATGACCATCGGACCATCCCAGCTCAGACCACTACATCCCCAACCAAGAGCAAAGACGGACTATTTGTCTTATTAATGCTGAAGTTACAATATTTGGTATTAAATGCTAAACTTAAATCACATGTCAGCAGTTTGAGTGCAGCTATGACACGTCAGAGGGGATCTGGCCCTCCCGGTTGAGCCTGGTTTCTCCCGAGGTTTTTTTCTCCATTAATCAATCATTGGAGTTTGGGTTCCTCGCCACAGCAGGGCAGTGTTGGCCTGCTCACCGGGAGACTGCATTCATTCATTTATTTATTTATTTAGAAATTAGATGTTATTTATTAGAATGAACTTACTCGTTGTATAAATACCATGCACTGTGCTGTGTTTTAACTTTTCTGTTTTTCCTGTTTGCCCCTGTAAAGCTGCTTTGAAACAATACACATTGTGAAAAGCGCTATATAAATAAACTTGAATTGAATTGAATTGAATGAAAACCTGAGCTGGTGCCATAATTTAGTAGTATTACCGTCTTGTCCAATCTTTAAAAATTCTGCTAGTATTCCGTTAAAGGGATAGTTTAAGCAAAAAATAAAAATTCTGTCATCATTTATACACCTTTGAGTTGTTACAAATCTGTATAAATTTCTTTTGTCTGATGAAAGAAATGTATACAGATTTGGATTTGGACGAATGCTTGTAACCGAAAGGTTTGTGGACCCCATTGACTACCATAGTAGGCTATATTATTTTATAATCGTTTTGTTCAGTAATTTTTAGGAATGTAGGACACTTTTGACTACCATTTTAATTTTTCCTACTAGTCAATGGGTTCCAATAACTGTTTGTTATAGAGAGTGAGTATTTGACACTTTGCAAGCAGTTTGATTGACAGGCGATCTGACAGATCATATTGCAGATATTATGTGCCCCCGTGACAAACAAACCAGTCTGACAAACCTGCCATAGAGCTTTTGAGATTATTATTAAGAAAGCTTTTTAATTATTGTAATAGTAAACAGAGAGATGTACAGTATCTCACAGAAGTGAGTAGACCCCTCACATTTTTGTAAATTTTTTATTATATTTTTTCATGTGACAACACTGAAGAAATTAAACTTTGCTACAAGGTCTGTAACATTTAACAACTCTGTGATGTCATCATGGAGGAGTGGAAGAGGGCACCAGTGGCAACCTGTGAAGCTCTGGTGAACTCCATGCCCAAGAGGATTAAGGCAGTGATGGAAAATAAAGGTACCCAAAAAAAAATCAACACGTTGTGCCCGCTTTGGACATTTTCACTTAGGAGTTTAGACATTAATGGCTGTGTGTTGAGTTATTTTGAAGGGACACCAAATTTACACTGTTATACAAGCTATACACTCACAATTAAACGATAACTAAGTTATAACTTTTAAAAATCATTCTAAGGAGAATAGCTGGGTTACAAGACACAATATTTTTTGAATCATTAATGTATGAATTACAGACGATGCTTTCGGGAAGTGGTGTTTTAAGGCGCTGATATAATACTTATTGTTACATTAGTTACATATTTGTACATCTATGAGCAAGCTGGCCATATATGCTTTGTATCCCTGTAATGTGATGAGTGCATGGAAAAATAACACGCTGATTTCAGACACAAAGCTCTGCAGACAAATTTTGTTAATTCTAAACTTGCACGATGCAGCAGGCTGTCAGACAAATGGATGTATAAGTAACCAAAATGTGATAAATTAAGTTTTTATATTTACTCTGAAATTTGTAGTAATGAGAATTATATTTAGAGAGAGCTGCCTGTTTAAAAAAAACAGTGTGTAATTTTTCCAAACGTTCTTTTCGCCAGGGAGTGCACAAATTTACACTGGTAGCGCATGGCTGATACAGAAAGCATGTTGGGCATAGGAAGAGGAAGCAAGGGGGCAGGGTGTTGCGAAGGGTGAATTCATGACGGAATTTTCATTTTTGGGTGACCCTTTAACCTCAGTTTATGTATTTGAGAAGAAGCTTTTATTGCAGCGATTTACAGTGCATTCAAGCTATACAACACATTTTCTATTAGCATGTGTGAATTAAACCCCCAACAATTTGCACTGCTAATTTTTACATTTTACAATAGATGAATAAATCCTGTTAAGATTTAGGAAGAAATGCTTTTGCTGTATAGTACATATTTCAAAATCACAGATTTATGTCTTAACTGCTGTTTGTCTGGGAGAATCCTGCCATTCAATTCACTTCATCCTTGTTATTCCACAGAATGAGTTGCCCAGTCAATTTCTTTCTCTCCAGCTTGATTCATCCCTTGTTCTCCTGTCTTTTTGTTGAAGATTTTCTGTCTGTGCTTTTACAACTCGTTCTTATCCCTTTCTCTTGATAATTGATGCTAGGGTACATATAGGGTTATTATGGCTCGTCATTCCACCTCTAGCCTAATTCTCACGGCAGGAATTATGATTATTGCAGTGGGGGCTGTGAGTAGCTGCCTGATTTTGGTGGGGTAAATGATGACAGTCAGGGGAATCCTTCATTTCTGTTACCAGCTCCTCAACATTCTCTTGCGTTGGTGTAGCATGCTCTTCCTCTCAACAACAAAGAAAGATTTGACCCTTGCTGTGTTTAGGGAAGTGAACTCAGAGGGAGGTGGCGCACCAGGAAAAAAGAATCTAGAGCAATGAAACAAATTACCATTCATCATGATAAAATAATTAAAAAGAACGATGCAAATGTAACTGCTTTTATTGCAGTAATTCATATCAACCTTCATTTTCCAACATGCCAAGGACACAAAAAATGTCAGCGGCTAGGAAAACAAAGTTAATCATAACTGACATAAATTTCTGTGATAGGACTGCGTTAATCTCAGCCTTGAAGTTTTCAGGAGAGTCATGGCCAAAAACCAGAACAAGCTAAATGAAACACATCAGTTTGATTTACTAAGGCAGGTGATAATAGAATTAGTCAACCCCCATACACAGAACCAAAATTATAGTGGCCTTGAAATGCTTGCTGTAATTGTGTAAAACCTATTCATTTAATTATTATGGTAACATTGTAAATTAGTGCAGAGGATTACGTTCTCATTCATTCACTCTGCAATGTTCATGAATACAATGTCACACGGAAGGAAGGAAACCATTAAGAATAATCCAGACACAGAATACGTGATTGGCTCTGTGTCTCTGTGCAAATGAAACAGAAACGGTCATGTGATTTCAGTCACTGGTTTGTGTGTCACATTTTCATAACAATGGAAGAATGTCTGGGAAAATATGATTCACAGATTTCCTTAGATGTTTTGTTTTGTGCTTTTTGGATGGATTATTTTGGGAAGCTACTTTTAAACCCTTTTAAAATAGCTTTTACTGCTTGAAAAATATGTGCAAGGTCCTAAACAGGCATTCTGAAACAATGTCATCATTTAGAAATGTGTATCAATTCATGTCTGAAATGTCTGAATACATACTGTACTCTGTCTGTGTTAATATCCAAATATTGTAGTTGCCGATACGTTTTTATTCGGATAATTTGTCCACATTTCAAAATAACTTGAATGCAAGTCCAAGCAATCACTTTTGGCTAACTATAAACTAACAGAAGCACAAACAAGCATAAATCAAATGCAAAAATACATATTCTTTAAATAAAATCGCAGGCAGGCAGGTGTAAAAAAAACTATAGTTTCACAATTGTACACAATTTACAAAGAAATATTCAAGAATATTTAAGCAAATGTTAGCCTACCCTTACTCTACTTGTCAGCGTGGTAAACACCTAAAAATGATACATAACAGACCTGAACATACAAGAAAACTTTCTTTTTATGTATACTCTCATTGTCCAGTCCCATGCTAGTATTAAATCTTCTGTGCAATTTCAGTAATATTGAACACCACAAAAATATTTATATAGCTCAAGAGGATTAATATTACCAAACATTAACTTGAAACATTGTGTAAAAAATAAAACATTACGTTGTATTAACTAGAAATAATTATGTAAATGGTGTAATTTTTTACATCATTTAAATGTTTTCTTGTGCTTGGAAAGGCTGATAAAAATCAGCATGGTTCTCTGTACATAGCTGTAATGTACTTCATAAACTTCATCTGGTTTCTGCTTCACTTTACAAGTGGAGTCCAGATGTAGAAGGGTAAATTTCCAACATCTGAGGGAAGCTTCCAAGAAATGGGAGGATTGGACCAAGGTCAAATGAACCTGGTTTGAATCTTACAAAATCAATTCTGAAAATCTATCCATTTAGGTCTTTTGTACAAACTTTATGGCCGATTCCATGCAACAGGACCTGCAGTGTTAGATAGAAATAGATGATTTTGAAGGTAATAAAACATAACACTTCATTATGTAAGGTCTTTATACACCTCTGAAGACAGTTATGTAAATTATATTGGATTTCTGTCAATAGATCTTCCTACATTTTAATTTAGTCATTTAGCAGACACTTTTATCCAAAGCAACGTACAGAGATTTCAGGGAGCAATTATGTGATATGTCATATAGGGGCAATAATACAATAAGTGCTAATACCAAGTGTCAGGTTAGAAGAACAGAGACTGAGACTGAGACTGAAGATTAGAAGCCCAATGGAAATATCTGCCACAAAATATCAAAATACTTAACTTGGTGGTAGATAGGACTCAAATATCAGTTATATCACAGGGAGGTGGCATAAACAAGAATTGACAAAGAACTAACCAAACTGTGTGCTATATATACACAAATGGTGAACACTGATTGAGTAAATGGGTACAGGTGTGCGTGGTTAGAAGTCCGGAGAGGTGCTTCTGGGAAATGTAGTTTGGGCAGATACTGGGGAGTTTGTGAGACCGAGTTAATAGTTTCCACAAAAGCCAGAACAATACCTGTTGAGAGAAAAAGAGAGAGGGTTAGTTCCCTTTCTGTTGGTCTTTCAACGTTGTGTCAAACTGACAGATGGTGTTCGTCTTGAGAACCTATCAATTTCTGACTAGTTTAGAAAAGGCAAATGAAATTGGTGAATGAAATTTGCATGCCGGACACCCCCCCCCCGGATATCCGGGTGTAAAAGGGAAACGGCGTGCTGCATTCTTTCACTTTTTGTTATTCGGAGCCTTCACACATGCTGGTGCTCCGGCGGGACTGACTACCGAGCGGGCAAGGTCAGTGTTGAACTGCTTAAACTGTTTCAAGCAGCCAGCGGTCCCCTTTAAACAATTCCAGAGGCTCCGTAGACACGTGGTATCCTCGGCGGGTGTAATACCCCTCGGGTTTATGCAAATGAGACTGCTCCAACACTGGCTAGAGAGTCGTATCCCATGGGGAGCGTGGCACACGGGAAGCAGGCGTATGGTGATCATGCTTCTCTGCTGATGCACCCTAACCCTTGGTCTTCAATGACCTTTCTGCGGATGGTCCCCCTTGGGCAGGTTGCAAGGCGCGTCGTGGCGATGACAGACGCCTCCCTGCAGGGTTGGGGTACCATGTGCAGCGGTCACACGCTGTCGGGGCGAAGATTGGGCCCAGCCTGCGATGGCATATCAAGTTGTTGATTGTGTGACTTGCACTGAAGAGGTTATAACCCGCCCTGGCCGATTCCCCTGAAGAAGGACCTACATTTTCAGGGGAAGGGCACGTTATGCCACCCCAGACCAGACCTCTGGAACCTCCATGTCTGGCAAAATGGAAAATGTCAAAAATGTTGTCCTTCCAGAGAGACTCGAGAGTTATCTATCCCCTCCCACACTGAAAGTGTATGTTTCCGCCATCGCTCCTCATCACAACCCAGTTGCTGATAAGTCTCTGGGACACATCTCTCACAACATTCAAAAAACTACTTAAAACCCATCTCTTCTGTGAATAGCCAATGAAAAAATAAAACCTCTTTCTCTCAACAGGTAGTGGTCTAGCCAGTAGTGGTCTAGCTTTTGTTGATTAGAGGAGATAATCATGCCCCCCTCCTCCGCTTCTTCTTCTTCGACTGGCGCACGGTAGGTGTGGCTGGCTGCGGAGAAGCAGTGGGGGGGCATGATTATCTCCGTGCTGTTAGAGTCCCAGACTCCCTCCGTCCACGCCTTCCATGCAGGCTAGCCTGTGGTCCCGATTCCGGTGGTCCTAAGTCCGGTGGTCCCGAGTCCGGACCCTTCCAGTCTGTGTTCCTTCCGGCCTTCCAGCCGGCGTCAAGCCCTGCCCTGCCTGCCTTCCAGCCGGCGCTGAGCCTTCCCGGCCGATCTTCCAGCCGAAGACCCATCTGGCCTCAACATGCCCGGTCCTGCCGGCATTTCAGCTGGCAGCCAAGCCTGCCCCAGACAAGACTGTTCCCCCCAGAACTTCCCACATCAAGACCCCTGGGTTCCGCACTCTCGCGTGCCCCCACGGGCAGAGACTGTTCCCCCTTGCCCCCACCCCATGGACTTCCTCCCGGGAACTTTATTGTTCCACCCACCCCCTCTCCCTTGTTTGTTATTTTTATTATCCCACCAAAACCCCTTTGTTGTCATTTCTTGTATGCCTCTAGTCTTCTTTTCCTTGTTCTGTTGGATGTTGTCTGTTACCCAGTCGGTCTTTAAATGTTAGTCTACCCCTTGATGAACACCTGGAGGTGTTCCCTTGTCTGCCTGCATTTGGGTTGTTCTGACTCAAATCCCTGACATTTTTTGTTCCGATAACATCAACAATTGTTATATTAACTAGAAAATCTATTTTTTTAATCTGTGAATCGATAAGAATACCTAGAGGACTGAATCTCGATTCATATGTGAATTGTTTATTTCACCCACCCCTATCTTTTTCCACTTCTATTTTCACTCTACACAAACGAATACACCTCTACACACCCTTCTTTCAAAATCCTGAAGTTTACAGATGACACCACAGTCATTGGCCTTATTCAAGAAAGGAGGTTGCTCAGCTGGCTGCCTGGTGCAGTCAAAACAACATAGAGTTGAATGCATTCAAGACAGTGGAGATGATGAAAGTGCATTTTAGAAGGAACCCTCCATCACTTCCTCCCCTCACCATCCTGGAAAGACTTTCCATCCTGGAAAGTCATTCAGGTTTCTGGGCTCCACTTTCTCTCAGGACCTACAGTGGGAGTCTCACATAGACTCCATTGTAAAACATGCCCAGCAGCGGTTATTCTTCCACACTCAATAGAGGAAGTTCAACATACCACAGGAGCTACAGACCCAGTTTTACTCAACGGTCATCGAATCTGTTTTGAGCACTTCAATAACTGTTTGGTATGGCTCGGCCACCAAATCAGACCTACGATGACTACAAAGGACAGTCGTAGTCTGAGAAGATTATTGGTGCTCCTTTGCCCACGCTTAAGTGTCATGGACTTTCAGGGGAAGACATGGCAGGAGAACCCAAGTGCAGGCAGACACAGGACGAGATGGTAGGGGTAAACAAGGATTTATTATAACAAAGACTAAATACTATAAAAAGGCAAAGCAAAACCCACGAGGGGGAAAACAAGCCTGGAAAACTAAATACAGAAACAAGAACACAGACTTACTGAACTAAGAAATCAAAACACTAAATACAAAAACTAAACTACACTACACTACACTTACAAGAACACAGGGTTGATAAACACGGGCAGCGAACAGCAAACAGCATACAAGGAACAAGGTATACAGCTCAGACGAGGACAAAGCACAACAGCTACAAACAAGGTGTGGTATACAATGAACGAGCACAGGACAATGAACACGAGGGTGTTTTAAAGGGAACAAACACAGGATCATAACGAGGAACAGGTGCTGGGGATTAGCACTAAAGAGAGGCTGACGAGGAACGAGATGTAGGGAACAATGACAAGACCCGAGAAAGAACCATGTCTTTCCCACATAAAACCATCAGGCAATGCCATGGCTCCACTTGAGACAGGAATAAAACATGACATTATAGTGGAACCATGACATTAAGGTCATGTATGATTCCATAGTGAAAACAAGAAGGAAAAATCATCATTGACTCCACACACCCCATGCACAAATTTTTTGAACTGTTGCCCTCTGGCCGGCGCTTCAGAACACCAAACACCAGGACTTCCAGACACAGAAGCAACTTCTTCCCCCGGGCAATCTCCCTCCTAAACAGATAACTGCACCTTAAGAGCAATATTTTACTTTCACTACTCCTATACTGTTCACTATAGTGCCTTATTATATGTACATTTTATTTCTACATGTATATATCACTACCTCTAATTACAAAATTATCCATTTGCACAAGTGTACATACAATCTATTAATATGTATATTCTACTGTATACTACCATGTACAATATCTCTTATTTGTTATTTTCCCCCATTTTCTGCACAATAGTCTTTCATTGTATACATGCATATTTCAGAATCTTATAGACTGTAAATCTTATCATGTTTGTATTGTCATTGTGTTGAATGTCTGCATTAGAAGCTTCCAGCACCAAAGAAAATTCCTTGTGTGTGCAAGCACACTTGGCAATAAAGCTCTTCTGAGTCCGATTCAGTCAGAAATGTTTTACTACTAAACACCATAAAATATATCCTGTTAAATATCAATAACAGTAAATCAGATAATAATCCTGTATGAACAGTCAGCACACCATGGATGTGGCAAATCAAATCTGGCTTCTATTTCACAAGTAAGCTACTGCTCCCACAAAACTGTGCCAAACCTCAAAGACTCAGAACAAGATTTTCCCCACGAGTTAACACTGTAAGAAATATATTGTGAAAATGTATTGCAGTAAGTTACTTGTCAATGGCTGCCAGTTAGTAACTTTGTTTTTTTATTACAGTAAGTTACTTGTCAATGGCTGCCATTCAATTATAGTGTTTTTTATTACGGTAAGTTACTTGTCAATGGCTGCCATTCAATTATAGTGTTTTTTATTACGGTAAGTTACTTGTCAATGGCTGCCAGTAAATGATAGTGTTATTTATTACGGTAAGATAGTTGTCAATGGCTGCAAGTTAGAAAGTTAGATTGTTTAGTATAGAAAGTTACTCATCAATGGCTGGAGGCAAATAAGTGTGTTTTTACAGCAACTTGATTGTCAATGGTTGCTACTAAGTTATTGTTTTTTTACAGATAATGTAGATAATATGGAAACAGAATATAATTAAAATAAATAAAAGAATATAATTATTAAGGTGGTTTTAGTTTACTAACTTTCTTAGGATTTTAGCTTAAAAGTGAACCTAGAACCAAAACCAAAATGAATCATAGATCACTTATTGTGGTTTGGTATGTTTACGACTTACAGTTTCTGACCGTAAGAATAATACTATGAAGAAAAAAAACTTGGTACAAATTCAATAGAGTTCCAGCACTTTATGCTTGGACTGATACGAATTGATCACACTGTTTGACAAATACACTGTTTCTATTTTAACGTAAAGGACAATTTGAAAACATTTCCTAAACAAACAACAAAATGCAAAAACATGGAAGAAAATTTTATCATCCCAACAAACAAGTCCACGTATAAACACGGGGGAACAGTGCTAATAGAGTAGAGCTATGTACTGTAAGGAAATAATTACTCTAGGACTAGGAAGACTTCAGGGGCGTGGACAAAATTTCAAAAGTTGGGGGGACGGAATGTCTAGTGTTATAACTGTATACCTGTTATACCTCTATCAGTTCTTCCTACCTATGAAGTTTGTTTTTCTTGTCTGTCATCCTGATTCTGTCCTAACAAACCTAGGCTGACTGTTTCTTGTTCATTCTTGAAAACACATAAAAACGTAAAGCTAATGCAGTAATGACATTTAAATTTAAACTTATGCATTTGGCAGACGCTTTTATCCAAAGTGACTTACATTACATTATCCTATACATTTTACACGGGTATGTGCAATCCCCTGGGTTGTACCCACAACGTTGCATTGTTAACACAATGCTCTTACCACTGAGCTACAGGAAAACTGACAGATTGTCAATACTTGATTGAAATACATTATGTAGAATTGGCAGAGTTAAACATTTCACAATGCTGCAAATGCTGTAAAATCTCAATTCAACTTTATGTTTATTCTTATTTGAAGGGTTCTGATAACATTCATACGTGTTCAAATAAAAAAAGTTATAAAAGAGGTACAGAAAAATACACAAAAAATAAGTGCATGTTTGTCCTGGCAGCTTTTTTTTCTCCAAATACTGAAAACAAAGCTTGCTAATTATTCAGCAAGAGCAATAGGCAGAGTCACTCAACATTGTGCAACACTATTCGGATACCACATGCCAATTTACGCTGCCTGACTTTTTCCTAAAAAAGGAGTGAAGAGCTTTTTGCTGCTTTGTACTCATCTCGACCTCTATGAATGATGGATACAGCGCGGGACCACTGGTTCGAGCCTGGGCGTGTCGTGACGTGACAAACTGAGTGACTGATTGCCATGGAAACGTGATGTATAAACTATCTTGTCTTTTTGAATTTTAAATCATTCTGCATTTATATACATTGCTCCATAAAAACCTACACATGTCGAGAACACAACTGTCCAATGAAAAAGTGCGGAGGAAGAATTTACTTTTTATAAAAAGTGGGGGGGACACGTCCCCGCGTCCCCGTGTAATATAGGCCCCATGTAAACTAACTCCAGACTAACTACTAAATACACATATGACATGATGGCGGAATCATGACAGAGCTGCACTCAGACTGCCCTGTCACGGTAGTTTGATGTAATTTAGGTGATCTGATTTGCGCACCGCTGTATGACGTTTAAGTCATTACTAGAGAGTTAAAAACAGATGTGTTTGATCAGGGATAAGGCTGAAGGAAGTTGACATTGCAGGCCACAGAGTTTAGAACCACCAGTAGCCAACATCATAAGCCTGGTGTCAATGCCATGCATTTTTGATGCTTGAAAACAAAACCTTATTACATCTCAATTAAGGAATTATTTGAGAAAAGTATATTTTACAAAAATATTTAATAATCAATTAACAGAAAGTTACAAAACAGTTCAATTTATAATTTCTAGTTGTGCTAGCTATTAAAAGCTTGTGCAAGACATTTGATTCCTTTAAATAAAGATCGTATTTTGTTTTGGATTATGTCCCATGTCATAGGTGCTCTGAATATCACACAAAAGTATTTCAATCCCAAGTTTCAGTGTAATACCTTTGAACTGGGAAAATCTCTATTTCAATTATTTAAACCATTTCTAATATAGAACTATGAACATTCAATGTTCTTGATTGTTGTGATTTACCACAGGCCAGTGTTGGTTAGGTTTAAAGCACACATTCCACAGTATTTTGATCAGTATTGTTATATCTCATTGAAAATACTTTAACGCTCTGTGACCCCTTATACGTTATTTCCAGTGAATGAACACAGTGAATTACTGTAGATTTCATATAGTACTTGTTTGTTGTGACTTTTTACAGGAGAGTATTGGTTACTGTTACTTTGTACAGCACATTCCTCTTTAATGTGATTTTCTCAATATTTTGACCAGCATTGAAATTTCTCATTGAATATACAGTAATTCACTGTGACCTCTAATACAGTTATTTCCAGTGCTTGAACACAGTGAATTACTGTAGATTTTACATGTATTTTTTAAAGTGAAGATAAAGACATAAGGTGTTAATAATCTTCTTTCCTTTTATAGTCTTCACTCTCGTACGTGTGTATGGAATCACAAAAATGTCTGTGTCCTTCCTCTACTTGGAAAAAGCGTTTAAATTGACAAAGTTCAGCCAGACACAAACAATGGTGGTTTTGTGAATGTTCCTGGGTGTTTATCAGTGCGAGACTTTCATGTCCTGCTGGGAACATTCTGAGCCTCCTGTCACGAGCGCTATCAATTGCTGCAATGATCGGCCTACCTCCACCACCATGCTTTGCTTTCGCTGGTCCATTCTGGTCTATTCTGGTTCTCTTGCTCTTCTTTTCTTTATTGTGTTGCTGTATTCAATTGTTTTTTTTCTCGTACAACATGTTCCTTACTTATTTTCTGTAAAACATGCCATCGGACACATCCCGACAGAACTGATGAATTAAGTACAAAAGCATATATTTTGAGACCTGGATGGAAATATATTCAGTGGTACTCTACGGTACATTTGGTGACCCATGTAGACAAACGGAAGTACTTGAAAATCGTAGAATGACGTTTGGCAAAGATGATGTAAACATGATGATGTAAACATGAACAATGGGAGGATAACGCTGAGGTATTAGTGGTGTGGTCTCTTTCCTTTTGATATAATTTTTTTAAATAAAAGTGTTTTACAATCTGCAAGAGCTCAATTTGTTTTTGTATGACGTATTATATCAGTCCCTGATTCTATGATATGAGAACTGTTAAAAAATTTGTAAAAAAACAGTAAAGAGTTTCCAAACATTTCCGGTTATTACAGAAAAAAACCTGTTTCGCAAAATTACATGAAATAAACTGTCAAAATACGGAGTCAATTTTACGCTCTAAATTGTTTAAGTTACATTATAGCACTGTTGACAATTGCTATTTAAACAGTGTAAAAACAAATAAATTACATCAAAAAACATCTGACAGTGGGAGCTGAGTATATCATATTCAGAACTTATCTCTGTACATGCAAGGTATTCGTTACACATCTAGACATTATTTGAGCAATTTGAGTAATATAGATTACTTATGCTGCCTATAGGTGACTTGGATTGTCAGAGTTTTGGTATCACTAACTGTCATTATATGCCTTCCAAAAATCCTGAAGTTGACTGCTGAAGAAAGAAAAACATATCTTAGATGGCATCAAGTTAACCGTTTTTCAAATATCAACGGTTGCAGCAAAATACTTACGTGTAAGGAGACTTGCTACTGCCAATATATTCACAACATGTTGCTGTGTGCATATAAGGAATGCTGCTGCTGCACACATAACATATCAATAAACCACACCTTAAGTGGTCCTTGAAGCAGATCGATATCCGCCGCCGCAGCAGCAGCGTAGCAGATCTATTCCGCCAAGACCAAATAAATGATATGTCATGCACAATGCCATGCCAAACCCTCTGAGCCTTGTCATGACAGAACTTACATAATTTTTATAAGAAAATCTTTTAGTTATCTTGTTGTGTGTAAATCTTACCTCTCAAAAGTTTTGCTCGTAAAGTTTTTCTTTCAAGTTTCAAGTTTTCTTTCAAATTCCACCTTTGTGAAATTTGGGAAAATTTAGGAAAAATCATCAGAACTCCATAGAATAGTTTGAAATGTGTTCATATTTGTAGTACACAAATAAATATGTGTGAATAATAGTCTTAAAATGCTCCCTGTCCATGCATTTAAAGGCAGATGACAGCAGATTTGGATTTGCTAATTTGAAAAGTAATACATCCAGTTCACATAGTCCTTCGGGGCAGCAACAGTACACATGTCTTGGCGATAGATCTGTTTGGGGTGTTCCTGTCCACGTCTTGAATTTATTGAAGTGTGGCGCTTCAAATGGATACACTTTAAAAACGAGTAAGTTTCTTAAGTCCTAGTGATATTGTATGTTCCCCCCCCCCTTAGTTTGAGGTTTATCCTTATTTTTAACTCAAGTATTATTTCTGGTGACTTATCGGTCGTTTATCTAAATCTTGGGTAATAAAATCTTTTTCGTTCAGTCTCCTGAGCTGTCTTTGCCACGTGGTGTCTTGTCTGCCTGCAGCGTCGGACTCGCTGCACGGTCCTGTTTATCTGGCTGGTCATTCTAACGTCTCTGGAGGGATATTCCGTCTAACACGTTTCCCAGGCTCACAAGGAACTGCTTCCTTGTCTTGGAGACTGGTCCCTGTATGCTATCCTGTCGGTCTAGGTAGATTTCATCCAAGTATCTCTGCCCTGTGGGTCTAGTGGATTCCCATTGGAATATAGTTCTCCTGTTGGTCAAAGTGGATTTCATCCAAGTATCTCTGCCCTGTCAGTCTAGTGGACTCTCATTGGGCTATGATTCTCCTGTCAGTCTAGTGGACTCTTCGGTTCCTGTCTCAATGTGGATTATTGAACCGCCTGTAAGGGTTGACCTTCTGCTTCGCTCATTGGACACTTTTGCCCAGAGAATTATCTGGTTCTGTCTTCTTACTCTCACGGCAGTGGCTGACACTCTTCACATTCTGTTAAATGATACAGGCCATTAGCTGTAAATGAAAAGAAAAATCTAACAATGTATGACTATTTTCCAGAAACAACAATGTACTTTTTTTTTAAATATGTTTTGATAGTATTTTTTTTCTGCATGGTTGGTAAAGATTAGATACTGTTGAGTTGTGGCCTTTGCTGGCGCGGTATTTCTTTATCTCTCAGCAGTGTGAGGAACCAGCTGCAGTTCATCAGTGTGAGAGGCTGGCCTGGGTAAACTGAGGACACAAAAAAAAAAAAACCTGCTTATGGTAAGACAGAACACAATACTGGTACAGGTTTGGAATTTACCTGGATTATATCTGACATTAGAGAGGATGTTTAAAAAAATAGTTTATTGTTGATTCATAACCTGTGAGGGAAAACATAAGGGTGAAACTGATATGCCCCTGGGGAGTGGAGAAGAATTGAAATCAATCCAAGATGTGCACTATGAATTATTCTTTTGATGTTCTTTTCTATGTGTTTATGTAAGGATGATATAAACCTTGTGTCCTTTTTACTTGGACACAGTGCCACACAGAATAGCTACTTGTGCCATCAGATGTCATTTAATTTTTTTATTAAGAACCAAATCAACTTAAGTATAAAAGTGCATTATAGCTTTTTGTCAATTGCGAGCTCAGGGTAATGGAATTAAAATCTTGTTACTGCAAACTAGTATGTCCTTTTCTGCTGCATGCGCATTTTCACACAAGCTTGTGTGGCCTAATATAAAGCAAAAAGACTAATCAGTTCTTTTGTATGATTTGTCCCTGAGTCATGCTGACCCAGACACAACTTGTTCTTAATGTTCCGTACCTTCAAAGGTGCTTTCAATTTTTCCTTTGATTTGATATTTTTTTTTCCATCAACCCTTTACAAATTAATGAAATGTTACCTCCTGTTTATGATTTAAAAGTTTATTTGTATTATAACTCATAAAATATTACAAATCCTATGTTATAAAATGTAGCAGAAAAATTGCAGTATTTAAATTATTTTATCGTAAACCTAAATCTAATGTTATATGGTATATAGTACAAGATGCATGTGTAGAGATCTCAGCATACTGAAATAAATGAATGAATAAATAAATAAATAAAATATTGTTTTTTTTGTGAAGGAGATATTTGGCATATTAATTTGTTGGACCTTAATATCAAATACAGTTGAAAGAAAAAGTATGTGAACCCTTTGGGCTTACTTGGATTTCTTCATAAATTGGTCATAAAATGTGTTCTGATCTTCATCTAAGTCACAACAATAGAGAAACACAGTCTGCTTAAACTAATACCGCACAAACATTATACGTTTTCATGTTCTTATTGAAAACATGTAAACATTCATAGTGCAGGGTGGAAAAAGTATGTGAAACCCTAGGCTAATGACTTCTCCAAGAGCTAATTGGAGCCAGCAGTCAGCCAACCTGGGGTCCAATCAATGTGATGAGATTGGATGTGTTGATTAAAGCTGGCCTGTCCAATAAAAAACACACACCAGTTTTGAGTTTGCTGTTCTGAAGAAGCGCTGTCTGATGTGAACCATGCCTCGCACAAAAGAGCTCTCAGAAGACCTACGATCAAGAATTGTTGACTTACATAAAGCTGGAAAGGGCTACAAAAGAATATCTAAAAGCCTTGATGTCCATGTGTCCACGGTAAGACAGATTGTCTACAAATGGAGAAAGTTCAGCACTGTTGCTACACTCCCTAGGCGTGGTCGTCCTGTAAAGATGACTGCAAGAGCACAGCGCAGAATGCTCAATGAGGTGAAGAAGAATCCTAGAGTGTCAGCTAAACACTTACAGAAATCTCTGGCACATGCTAACATTTTTGTTGACAAATCTACAATAAGGAAAACATTAAACAAGAATGGACTTCATGGGAGGACACCACGGAGGAAGCCACTGCTGTCCAAAAAAAACATTGCAGCACTTTTGAAGTTTGCAAAAGAGCACCTGGATGTTCCACAGCACTACTGGCAAAACATTCTGTGGACAGATGAAACCAAAATTGAGTTGTTTGGAAAGAACACACAACGCTATGTGTGGAGAACAAAAGGCACAGCACACCAACATCAAAACCTCATCCCAACTCTGAAATATGGTGGAGGGGGCATCATGGTTTGGGGCTGCTTTGCTGCCTCAGGCCCAGGACGGATTACTGTCATCGATGGAAAAATGAATTCCAAAGTTTATCAAGACATTTTGCATGAAAACTTAAGACCATCTGTCCGCCAACTGAAGCTTAACAGAGGATGGACGATGCAACAGGAGAACGACCCAAAGCATAGAAGTAAATCAACAACAGAATGGCTTCAACAGAAGAAAATACGCCTTCTGGAGTGGCCCAGTCAGAGTCCTGACCTCACCCCGATTGAGATGCTCTGGCATGACCTCAAGAGAGCGATTCACACCAGACATCCCAAGAATATTGCTGAACTGAAACACTTTTGTAAAGAGGAATGGTCCAAATTTCTCCTGACCGTGTGCAGGTCTGATCTGCACTAGAAACGTTTGGTTGAGGTTATTGCTGCCAAAGGAGGGTTAACCAGTTATTAAACCCAAAGGTTCACATACTTTTTCCACCCTGAACTATGAATGTTTACATGTTGTGTTCAATAAAAACATGAAAACGTATAATGTTTGTGCGGTATTAGTTTAAGCAGACTGTGTTTCTCTATTGTTGTGACTGAGATGAAGATCAGAACACATTTTATGACCAATTTATGAAGAAATCCAAGTAAGCCCAAAGGGTTCACTTACTTTTTCTTTCAACTGTATATATAAAAGCACAGACAGATATATATATATATATATATATGATGAAGGGAGTTTATAAAAACAGCAGTCTGTTCTGCCACATTTTGGGTATTTCAGTCTCTTAAGAGCCCAGCTTATGATATAAGGGAAGTAAAGATTCTGCAGTCATGATCATGTCAATGAGCATTGTCTGTATCTATGCCATAGACTGAATCGCAGGCCTCTGAGGCCTCAGGTCATTTTCTGTAAAAAAAATTGGTAGTAATAGTATTAAGCAAAAAGGAATTTAATCAATAATAAAGCTGACTGGTGAAGCAAAGAATTGAGTTAAAGGTCTTGACATTTGTTTTTAAAAATTTTACATGGACTTGCTCCTTATATATCAAAACTTCAAAGTTTTTATTCACCTCAGAGATCTCTCAGCCATTTGACATGATTTGTTCTTTTAAGTACGCTGTTACTATTGCTATGTGAAGCACTTTGGTCAACTCTTGTCTTGTTTTAAACCACTACACTTAGGCTGAGCTTCATGAGATGTAACTTTTGGAATACCTGTCATGATTCCGCTATCATGTCATGTTTATTCTTGTTCGTGCAGCGGAGTCATGGCTAATCCTAGGGTTTTGTGTGAGAAGGACATGGCATGGGTTAGATATTGGCTGTCATGCGCCTTCTCTTGTCTCGCTTATGGCCCCGCCCCTCTCGTCTCCTCGTTAGCTTCCCTTGAGTGTTTTATTACCCACACCTGCCTATTGTTAATTATCCTTTGTTCGTCTCCCTATTTAATGCCCTTGTATTCTCTGTCCTGTGCTCGTGTGTCTTGTAAACTTTGATGTCCGTTTACTCGTCTGAACTGCTGATTTGGCCCTACACTGTGTCCCAGCGTTTCTGCTCCAGCACTCTGTTCCTGTGAGTTTTTGTTACAGTTTGTTGTCGTCCGCGAGTTTTTCGTTCCTGTTTGGCTGTCTGTTATCTCAGTTATTTTACCCCATTGTGGGTTTTTGTTTTGGTGTTTTATTAAAGTCTTTTGTTTACCCCGTACCGCTGCCTGCATTTGGGTTTTTCCTTCCTGTTTCGTGACAGAACACACAAGCCAAAACTGAACCCAGCAAGCAGCCATGAACACTGGCCGTTGTGGTGTTGCCTGTCGCCTCTGCAGTCTTCGCCAGGGGAGTGAGACGGTGCATGAGGAGGTTCCTCGACATCGCTGGACAAGGTGTCTTCGGGGAGGAGGAGCTGGCGGTGCTGTTAAACACTGGTCTCAGAGATCCACTCTCCCGATCGGAGATGAGAGCGATGAGGCCGTTGGACATTGACGCCATGTGGTTTGCCGCCGCAGCTCGTGCGGAGTCCGCGACCACATCACCTACCAGCTACTCATCTCCGCTGGTCACGTCACCAGAGAGTGGTCCTCTGTAGATCGAGGTTGTGGGCATCGCCACGACTCCCCCCCTCAGCCTCTGCAGCCTCTCCACAACCACCCGGTCTCACTGGTAAGCGGGGGAGACGGGAATCCTGACGATCCTCGACCGAGACCTCCAATCCCGAGCCCCCCACCCCATTCACCTCGTTCGGTTGAAGAAGAGGCAACGGAAGGGTGGTCCCGAGTCCGGTGGTCCCGAGTCCGGTGGTCCCTAGTCCGGTGGTCCCGAGTCCGGTGGTCCCGAGTCCGGTGGTCCCGAGTCCGGTGGTCCCGAGTCCGGTGGTCCCGAGTCCATATATTTTTTGGGGGGCACTGTGGGGAGGTGACGGTCCGAGCGTCCAGCCCGGCATTCCGACCGGCGTCAAGCCCTGTCCAGCCGACGATCCAGTCGGCCTTCCGGCCTGTGCCCAGCCCAGCAGTCCTGCAGGGGACTAGGACAGTTCCCCCAAGGACTTCCCCTGTCAAGCCTCCTGGGGCTCCGCGCCCTGGCGTGTCCCCAAGTGCTGGAACTTCCCCACCCAGCCCTACCCCTTCTGGACTTCCCCCAATGTTTCCTTGTGTGCCCCCACCCCCCTCCCTTGTTTGTTATTTTTATTATCCCACCCCAACCCATTTGTGATTATGTCTTGTATGCCTTTAGTCATGTTCACCTTGTCTGTCTGGTTTTTGTCTGTTTCCCAGTCAGTCTTGTCTTGTTAGTTACCCCTTGATGAACACCTGGAGGTGTTCATTTGGGGGGGGCTTATGTCATGATTCCACTGTCATGTTTATTCGTGTTATTTGAGTGGAGTCATGGCATAACCTATGGTTATATGTGAGATTTAATAAATTTTTTTCTCGTCTCATCATTGTTCTCTACATCTCGTCCCTCGTCAGCCTCTTCTTAGTGCTAATCCCCAGCACCTGTTGCTCGTTTATGATCCAGTGTCTGTTCCCTATAGAGTCCTCATGTCTTGCTTGCATTGTACGTCTTACCGTGGCTGTACATGTTGGTCTTGCTTTCTGTAGTTATATGCCTTACACCTTGTTTCGTAAGTGTTAGTTTAGTGTTCGTGTCAAGTGTTTGTTTTTTCTAGTTTAGTCAGTCTGTGTCCTAGTATACACTTATTATTTATCCTGTCTTGTTTTCCCCATTGTGGGTTTGGTTTTGTCTTTTTGTTCTTTGTTAAATAAATATCTGTTAAGTAATCAACAAAAATAATTTTCTGTAGTTATATTTTCGAAAACAATCGCGACCAGGCTTTGTGTAATAGGTTCAATCACTGACTTACATTCAACTTGCTATAGTATATAGCATAGTAACTATAATACAAATAACATTAGTCTCATTAATTCCCATGCATGAACTAAGGAATCAGCAACTTTGGACCATAAAACATTTATTGTGGTTTGATAGTCATCGTACATAACACTACATTTGTAACTTGCCAACCGATTATGTAAGTTAGTTATTGAGTACCGGCAACATTACACTATCCCTAGTAACCAGTAACTTTCGTGTTAGTGTGCCAATAAACAACCTGAACACAGATTAATTACTAATAAACTCAAAAGTACAGGAAATAAGAAAAAATTACATAAGATATTCAAATCCAGTTGCAGGAAGGCTTGGTCTCCATCCGTTTTGCAACCTGTTGCCTCTTGCAGCTCGCGCCACTGAGTGCAAGTCCGTAAGATGTTGATTAATGTTCGGGCTCGTGTCTGATCACTCTCCCCATTCCTCTTTGTTTTTTTTTAGCTGGCTCTGCCATGGTAATGGTTTGGGGACTTGAATTGAACTAGATCATTTATTTTTATTTTTAGCCGTCGGCTTACTTCACCCAGGCTACGAGTAAAACTTGACGTTTCCGTAAAGCAGATGATGGGCAGGACTTGTGAACCTACCCGCACACTAAAGTTACAAGTGTGATTTCAGCCAATAAAGGGGCTGCTTAGGAGGCAGTGGCAGTTAAATTCGTCCAGTTAGGAGCTGTCCTACAACTAAAATAATTTTAGAGATTATTTTAAGGTCAAAAAACTCTCTAGTGATGCTTGTTGTCCCTTTTACAAAATGGACTATTATCACCTAGGTATTTGGTTACATGTAGTTGTTTTAATGTTTCACTTTATATAAAGCTGGAGCTGGATGAGTGGGGTTTTAAATATCATTATGTAATCTCTGTATTGTTACAGGCTTGAAATACCAATTATGAATGAAGGCACATAATCGCAGTATGTTTGTTCATGCATTGTTTAGTATTGTAATACTGCTAAAGACATGCCAGCTGCAACATGGCCTTTTTATAATTAAAGTGATCCTGTACAGTGATTTCAACAAGATTTTCCAAACTACAGAGCTAGGCCAATTAAATTAAGTTTACAATAGACAATTATCCAGCCCTCAGCACAAACTAGCTTGGCTGGATTTCTAAGCAAACATACCTGTTAAGAAATGTTCATTAGACTTGTCCAGATTCCCTTTTTATGGGAATAATAACCTGGTGAACCTTGGTGAAGCTAAAGTGATTCCTGCTGGACTGCTTTGTTGCACATGTGTTTATGAGAAGGCCATCTGTGATCTGGATTACTGGAAACTGTGATATTGTAACAAACAAGGTCAGGAAACATAGATGAAAGAACAAAGGAGTACTTTTATAAAAGAAATGTGATTTTGTTGGCGACAGCTGGCACACGATCAAGCAGTAGACTGAGGACCAGTGAGTCTTGCTTGGGTAAATATTCTCCAAAATAAATTCAAACATGTGTCATCTTTTTACTTTTTGTTTGTCATCTTTCCCTATCTTAAAAAATATTCATATTTAAATTTGTAAACTTCTTATTGTCACTCACTTGTGAATAGACATAATGTAAATGCAATCTGCTCCACATCTAAAACCTGGTTAATTTACTATTAAGAACACTAGATTTATAATAATGTACAATAATACTGCATAAAAAATATAAAGATTAGAACATCACTTTGTTCTTGATGGCTTTAATATAAGATATATAAGCCAGTCTTCTTTTTTGGCCTTTTTGTATGCTGTATTCTTCTTTTTTAATTCCACGTGTCATGATAGGTGTGAGGGAACCCAAGTACATGCAGCAGGGAAGGGGTTATTGATTTAATAAAACACAAAGCAAAGACCCACGACGTGGATAATAACAGTAAAACACGAACTAGAAACACTATAACAAAAGAATAATCCAAAATAAAATACTTTCCACGAGGGGGCAAAAGATAAACTAAATGCAAAAAATGACACAACTTCGAACAAACACGGTTAGGGTAGACAAGGCAAGTCATGTCAAATCAAGGCAAACACACGGCAAGGAAAATAAGAAAATGTACATTGCAAAACGAACGAACACAGGAGAGCAGACAAAAGGACATTATATAGGGAGACTGACAAAGGAAGATAACAATGGGCAGGAGTGGCCAATCCCGCTTATCATGATCTGGATAATTCGGTTCTTCGAACACACCTGTTGTTGATGATTAGTATATCTGGATTAAATTGTCTGGGATTATTGCATGCTTACGCACTGTTGGGAAAGGCAGCATATATTGATAGAAGAACCAGACCTCAGCAGTGCTGCTATTGGCTGGTTGTTATGTCAGTTACGTCAGTTTAACAGTTTTCTTGAAGATTATGACAATTTTAAACCTTTTTAAAATGTCAGTGCGGCGAGGGGGGCGTGGTTCAGTGAGGTCCATAGCGGGAGTGAGAGCTGGGAGACAAGCGGTGAGTAAGTGGGGAAAATGCAAATTACCAACACCTGTGACTCGTTCCAGTAAGGAAGGGGACACAGATACTGCATATGAAAACCATGCGGCCCGAAGTCAGATTAAGGGTCACACGGACTGAGCAAGGGCCGAACGAGTGTCGTCACAAAGGACTACACGTGTATGAATCTATCAAAGGACTCTGCTTTATGTTCACATGAAATCTTGTGGCTGAAGGATCAGCCTCGTGTGTTTTGTTTATTTGAGACTCTTTCTGTTGAATAAAGCCGTCTTAGTCCAGTCAACCTCGCCCATTTCCTTCCTTATTACTACTAACCTCGTTATAGTCAGGAATACTTCAAATGATGCACAGATAACTTTCAGAGATATTTATACAATTTTTGTAAACTGAAGATGTATAACTGATAAATTAACTTTTAGTTCTTTTTTTAATATATTCTCCTTTTAACTAGTTAATTGCAATGAAATTCCTTATTGCAATGGCCTTTCTCTAAAAACTGTGTTATACCCATTAGTGTTCACTGCATAGGATAGGCTACAGAGGAAAGGGTCTGAGGACTGTCCATTTCATTAACATTTCTTAAATTGGATAAACTCATGTAGCAGGTGCAGGAGTCCACATCATCTGAAAGGCATACATTTGCTGAGTCTGCTCAGAAAAGTGGTACAGAGATAAGATATGATTCCCTTCAACATTGTGGTCTGTCCCTCAGTCGGCACGGGCTTTACGCTGCTACGCAGGCCATGATCGCCCACGTGGAAGGGGTTGATGCCCACGGGTATATGCGCTTTCCCCCCATCAAGGAGACCCTCGCCGCTCATCTGTGCCCTTCCTCCACCTCATTAGGCTCAGACCTGTGCTTGCCGTCGAAGCCTTGCAGGTACACCGCCCACCTTGGCGGTAAGGCTTACACCATCTGCTGGGGAAGCGGCTTCTGCTTTACATGCTATGGCAATGCTACAGGTTTTAGACAAAGACACAAAAAAGACCGGCCAAGCAGCATGGCGCTTTGGCCAAAAAAGTGGTTGGGCCGAGGAGGTCATCTTCCAAGCCGTTGTCCTGACAGATCTGCCAAGAGAGTTTGTGAGCGACTTGGCCCCAGAGTGCTGCTGTTTGCATAATTTCCCCCCCGCGATTGAGGGCGAGTATTGCAATGTTCCAAGTGTTGTTTGTGTAAATGCAATAAAAAAACACATTCCCTTCTCATAAGAAGAGCTGTCCACCCTAATACAGCCCATACTGCGTTCCTTGCCCTGCCATGGTGCAGTGGAAGCTGCAGTTGAGGTCTGTTATAACCAGCGAGAGGCGGCTGTATTCTCACACATGAGACTGTTGCCGAAGAAGAATGATACAAAACCAACACGCTGAAAGCAAGAAGAGTAAGCTTAGAAGCATATCATTCTCCAAACTGTTTGTTAGTTGTTCTTGCGATTTTTTTTTTTTTAAGTATTGTGAATTGATTTCTCTGCACAAAAGGCAGAGAAATCATTGTTCCAGACATTCCTCTGGTTTGTACTTATATGAGAAGCCCAATTTTTATCCATGTATAAAGTTTTTAAAGTTTATAAAAGGTTGAATATATGCAAAAGATCTAAATCTTCAATAGATTGACCTTCACAATATAAAGAACACAAGCCTAAAACTGGAGATATAGTTTAAAAGATTGGATATTTAGAAACTATTTTTATATTGTTACTGACCTAACATATCTTATTGCAGGTAAAAGATGACACTGATACCTGCCTATTATTCATGAAGATTAAAAATAAAATGCATGTGGGCCTAAGCATGTTTGTGTTGATTTTTTATAAAATAAAAAAATTGTGAAGTAAAAAAAACGGATGAAGTACATGAAGCAGAGTGAAATGTCCTGCGATCTGTAAGTTCGCTGGTAGGGTGATTTATCTTTTAAAGCATTTGGAGTGGTCTAAATCTCAAGCCTTGCGATTGGACAACATTGTTGTTCCTAAAGAATTCAACTAGCAGGAACATAATGTATCTTTTTAGGCAAAACAGCAGACAAATGAGCTCTGTTCTTGGTTTTAGAACCACCAATCGCTGGTCTTTGCCCAAGTGTTCCAGGGCTCTGAACCAGGCTGTGCCCATAGGGAGGACCATACCCTGGCAACAAACTTTCTCTCTGCATGCTTCATTGTTTTCATCTATTTGCCCTGCTGTTAAAAAATATAAACTTATTTTTAAGCTAAACACGCATAATTTAACAGATACTTGAGTCCTGATTGGATAAATCATATAATCAAATAATATATTTTCAAAGCAAACCCAGTGCATATACAAAAGCACTTACCATTCCTCAACAAGTGCTTTTGTTTTTGAGTGAAAGGGCTTTTAGTGTTCCTCATCTGACGGTTCGTGGATGTTCTCACATGGAAGCAACACCCTCCCCTTGCTCTCTTTTTTTATTTCCCTGTTTTGGCAAGAGTGTGGAAGGGCTATAAAGGGACACCAGATTGTCTGTGCCAAGAATGGAAATATGAGAAGTGAATGGACCTTTCAAGATTTTTCTTCCGATAAGGGTGCATGGATTTCTAGTGTATTACACTGATATTGTGTGTGTGTGCGCGTGTGCGTGTGCGCGCACATACCTCTAAAACACTTCTATGAAATGTCCTTTGAAGTCCTGCTTGCAAATGTCTCCTAGTCAATCTGCTTGTTTTATTATCCGACTGGGGTCCAATATGAAAAGGCAAAACTAACGCTTCTATTATTAGTGTTAATTAATATAGCAGGTCTGACCTAATCGAACCCGGTGTCATTTCCCTCACCATAGTAGAAAAAACAATGTGATCTCTAACAAAGATTGACATTTGCACATGAACTGGCAGACCTCCATTAAACTTAAATCGATCTGCATTTTTTTCAACTGATGAAGTGAAGTTGACTGTTGTTACTATTTATTGCTAAAAGCCAAAGTTTATAATACACGTGCGCTCAGAGGGGGACCGACCAATCACAATAGCCTGAGAAGCAGAAGCTCACTGATATGGTTTGGGTGGGACATCTACATACACGCTCTAAGCGTAGAAATAATCGCGACAGACCTGGTCAGCTTTACCAATCAGAGCGTTTCTGAAGGAGGCACTTTATATATACCGGAAGAAGTCCAGGCGTTTTGTGAGAATCACATGCAAGTAAACTTAATACAGCAAAAGAAAAAACAAAAGATGTAAGATACTGGTTCATTTTAACATAGTTAAGGCACTGACGCAAACATTCTGAGCGCTATAGCTGAAAAGCTGCTAATCGCTTCATAACAGTGTACTGATATTTTGTAGAAATGCAATGATGTCATCTGATTTGTATAATTCAGTTCCATTTAGTCTGGAAAAGAATTAAGGTGTTAGATTTTTCTTGATTTAAAAAAAGAGCATATACAGCACTATAATATATGTGTATTTGATAAAATAATGTACATGTGGTTGATAACAGAAAATGACTTCAGTTTCTGGTTTTACACAATTTGTTTCATATAACCCCTTGCTAATGTTCTTTAATTTGTAACATCTTATCTTTTTGTAATGTTCCAACAGTTATCTGTTTGTATGGCAAATTTTTTATTAGCCAAACAAAAAACAAACATGTTTAAGAGTAAGCAGGAAAATACACATGAAAGCATTGCAATAAATTGTTTACTTTACGTTCTTTTATTATGTTTTTGACCAGCAAACTATGTGTAATGAAGAATTGGTGTAAAAGGTAGAAACAAAAGAATTTCTGTCTGTTATGATTTTTTTGGTCACCCTATTAAAATCACTGGGTCTAACCTGGTCACCTCTAAAAAAATGTTCTGGCTATGCCCCTGGGAGGGAGCACTACAGAAACGCCAACCACTCAAGGATACCAGAGAAAACTAATATGTTTATTTAAATAAGAGCAGCTCTGCACCATTTGTCAACTTAATTCACAAGAACACACACTGGTTATCCCCTTTAACAGCCAACCACCAAAAATTGGCACAGCACACAGTAGAGATTCACTGCAATTAATTCATAGTGCAAACAAACATTACACGTCATTAATACCAGTTTCCACAACAGACGTTACATGTTCTTAAAACATGACCCAGGCGTGAAATTAACCATCCTATAGTACTAGTGGATCCCCGGTTTTCTTGGGCGTCTCACAGTCTACACTCCTCCTCCTCTCCTTTCCGATGCTCTTCTTTCTCCCCTTTTTAACACATTACCGCCATCACTCTTTGTCCACATGTGCGTTTATTAAACACGGTCTCCTCCTACATGACATCACTATCACTCCGGTAATATGCATTACATAAGCAACAGCACTATCAGATGACAGATGAGTGCTGCGCCGCATTAACTTGAACATTGAACAACATGTGCATCTATTGTAAAGACGCTAATTAGCTTGTTCAGGTGTTTTATATCAGAGTTGGGATAAACTCTGCAGGAAAATGGATCTCGCGGGCCACAGTTGAGAACCACTGGCCTATAGTCTGTGAGTAGTATTAACCTGTTGGCTTAATGTCAAGAGTGAAATAAGCAAGCTAGCAACCGACTAGTTAGCCTGAATTTAATCACAATTTAATCAGTGCAGGGAAACGTTTTGCACTATAATAACCCTGGTGTGGAAATTCCATTTTACATGTCCAATTTATTTTCTTGTTGGCATATATGTGCAGCTAGTAAAAAAATAAGTTAAAAAATCTGCCGTTTTCATTGTTTTGAGAAGTTTGTTTGTTTTTCTTTTTTTAAATCTTTCTTCAATAATAATTGATAATAATTTTGTAAAGAGATTTTCCGTTTTGTCAAATTTTACAATAAAAATACATTGAGACTGTAAAAGATAGCCTTCAGCACATTTTTTATGGTTGCTTTTAACCTTGCAGCAAATAGTGAACTGCATACTAGACTTGCATGCATGCATCTTACAAATCACCAGCAGAAAATATTGTGCTTGTACTGGCATTGATCTACAAGAAGCAAGACAGCCTTTAATTAGAGTTATGTAAAGCTTTTGATGGGACAGTTAGGTCGCAGAGATGTGTTGACAACAGCTGCACAGAGGGGGTCCAATTAGATTTTTTGTCATGGGGCCCAAAATTCCTGGCGGCGCCCCTGCGTATGTCTTTTAGGTTTTGATGTGTTATGTGTGGAGACACGTAGCTTTTGTTGTCACTTTGCGTCGCGTCTCTTCCTGTCTTTTCATTTAGCTCCGCCCCCTTGTTTCTCCGTTAGTGTCTCATCTCTGTCACATGTCCCATTATGTTCCCGCTAGTTTCCATTTAGTGTTTTATCTCCGTCACCTCCCTTTCGTAATTATCCATCGTTAGTTGTTCCCTATTTAAGCCCTTTTGTTTCTCTGTTCCTAGTTGGATTGTTGTCATGTTTCACTTTGTGTACTCCTCTGTGCGCTCCCGTTCCTGTTCTTCGTGCTCCTTGTGTTTTGGACATCATTTAGACCATAGTTTTGCCTGGTTTATTTTTGTCCCCCTTATGGGAAGTATTTTAGTTTGATTCCTTGTTTCGTACTGTTTTCCCATGTTTTTTATTTAAAAAAAATATATATTTTTTTTGTCAACCCTTCTATTGCCTGCGTTTGGGTTCTGTCACCCTGTTCCGTGACAAGCACAAACTTTATATATTTTTTAAAGAAATATTAAATTTTAAGGCAAATTTGAGGTAATGTTTTTAATAAAATAAATATTGGAGATGGTGGTCTAGTGGGTTAAACCACTAAACTGGTAAATCAAAGGTTGCTGGTTCGATCCCATCATCCACCACCAGTGTGTCCTTGAGCAAGACACTTTACTCCATGTTGCTCCAGGGGGATTGTCCCTGTAATAAGTGCACTGTAAGTCGCTTTGGATAAAAGCGTCTGCCAAATGACTAAATGTAAATGTGGATTGCAAAAATGACCTTTGAAGATTGTCATGTCTTATTTTATTTTGTATCTTAACTAACATTTGGGCACATTTACACTTGTGCCTCTTAAAATGTTAAATGGATCCAATTCATGTTCAGTAAAATTAATTTAATGCTGAAAAGATAGCTAATATTGTGTAGTACTGTATGCAAAGAACCAATATCTGTATTGGTTCAAAAAAATCCTATCGGAGCATCCCTAATATGAAGGTTTTTTTTTAAATTAGAAATATGTACATACATAGTTGAACACCCCAAAAACATGATCAAAATCTCAAAAACAGGAAAAGAATGCAAGTCCATGGGGGTTGTCAGCCAAAAATAGCTCTAATCTGTTTAATCTTAACTGACAATTTTTAACGAGGCCAGAAATTCCAACCTCTGGATAATTTCAAAAGAATTGAATATTTATCTTTACATCTTGCATTTCCGTCTTGTCAACAAGCCAAGATAGAATCTGCAGACTTTATATGATTTTTTTTACATGAAGTGATGTGTTCATCTTTTAGTAAAAGCACAGTCTACCAAATTGCTCTATCATTTATTTATAAAAATGTATTTGTTATGATACTGCATTGTGATGAGGATTGTAGAGAATCGCTGCTGAGGTTATATAAGCAAGATGTAAGAACATAAATGCAAACAAATAAAGTAAATTATATGGTTTAAAACAGGTTTTAATCATGGTCCAACAAAAGTGTTGAGGTTCTATCAAACTCTATTCGGCATGTTGGCATATCTCAAGTTTTTGCGGGCCACAGAAATAAAAATGAATCATAACAGTAATCTCATGACACATGCTTTGAAGTTTAAAGAATAATTGTATTAACTTAAAAATAAAGTTAATTAAAAGGTCCTACCACTTCTGACTGCTTATGTTATTTTCCGTAGCCATGGAATGTGAAGTAATTCACATTCCTTATCAGCCATGCTGTATGTGTTTGTGTGAGTTTGTGTCTTTGGGCCATTTTCACATATTATCCATGACTTGCAAATGCTATTAGTTACATGTGACTGAAATTATAAGTAAAATCAAATGATTAACGTCACCCTTTTTATAATTCTAACTGATTCCTAGAAAAGTATGTGAGTCAGACTGAACACCTTAAATCCCCCTTTCATCATGCATCTTTATGACATTCATGGAAAACTGACCCATTTATAGTTACATTTAGTCCTTTATTCAAAGCGACTTACAGATGAGGTAAACGATGCGACTTACAAATGAAGATAACAAGCAATGAAGCAATTGGAACAACATAAGGACAACCAATAGCATAATTGCAATAAAAGTGGTCTCATATAGCCTACCACAGTATACCGAGCTAATTTATTTTTATGATGAAAGAGTAGAAAAGAGATTGAGGTCAGAACTGATCGGTCAGGTGCTGACGGAAAAGATGTGTTTTCAGCCGATTCTTAAAGATGGCTAGAGAATCTGCTGATCATGTAGCAGCGGGCTGATCATTCCACAAATGTGGAAACAATCCAGAGACGTTACGGGAGATGGGATGGCACCACAAGATGTTGTTCGTTTGCAGAGCGTAGGGATCTGGCTTTACATAAATCTGCATTAGCGAGTGAAGATAAGGGGGTGCCAAATCAATGGTGGTCTTGTAGGCCGTAGCAGAGTCTTGAATTTGATGCGAGCGAGCGAGCGACTATAGGGAGCCAATGTCACTTAATGGAGAGCTGGAGAAATGCAGATTTGACTTTCCTTAATGGTTGAGGCAAATTCTGTGACATCCACAAGTAAGTCAACAAAATGTATGAATGAATCTTAAGCCAAACATGATCTTTATTACCTGCATAAGCCTATTTGTACGGCAAGAGTCAGCTCAACCAAACTTATATCATGTTATCATTTTTACATACTGTATGTCTGTTGCATCTACACAAAAATTAGCTTGTTTTGTCTCTGTGTCAACTCCTGACAGATGGACACAGCTCTGGTCTGGCCTAATACTCGATGAGGATAATCACAGCCATAGCAGGACAGTTGTCGGAACCTGTGATCATGGCCTGCAGATTTGAGCACCATGATACAACGCACTTCCAGATCATACTTCTATTTAGCCAGAACTCAACAACCACACACAAAAACAATGTATCTGCCACTTAACACAGCATGTACATCATGTCATAATTGTACTGCCTGTCTGAGTGCCTCGTTGGATTGCTTGCTATATAGACATCAAGCTCGGGTAACTTCAATTGCAATGTATTTTTTAATGGTTTTATATAGTTATAATTTAACTTAAACGTGATTAAACGTATTTATTTTTATTATGTCTCTGTTTAGGGTTAATATGTTTTTTTCTGTAAAGCTGCTTCGCAAAAAAACTAAAATATTAATATGTTCAGATATATCACAACCTATTACATCCAACAACATCTTTTTGTAACGTGGGGGCCACTGTCCTGTTTGGACTGAGATTCGTTTCAAATCTATAATATAACACTAGTGGCCGCTGTAAATAAAAAAAATGCGCCTTTAGAATCTTTTATCTTTTGAAACATTCTGAAATGTAATAATGTGTGATACCAATAATGTTGTAAAGTTTGTTATATTTATTTAAAGAATTACAATAGGAAAATATTTGTATGCTTTGAGTAAACAAATTTGCTACACTCTAAAAAATGCTGGGTTATTTGTTTAACCCAACAGCTGGGTTGAGCCTGTTGGGTCATTTTGTTGGGTTATTTTCTCAGTGTTGGGTCATTTAATGAGTAACCCAAACGCTGGGTTAGCAGTCGGGTCCAATTGAGTGACAGTGAGAGAGTAAACCCCTCCCACTCCTCTACGCATCAGACAAACTCTACCTTCGCGGGCATTTTGATCCACCTCATCTCGAAAAGTTGTTATTCGGAGAAGAAAAGGTATGTTTACAAGTTTTTAATGTATAAAACTATTACTGTGCAAAAAAAATGCAAAAGTATGCAAAATTCGGCTGTTCGCATTAGGTTTGAAAGTAACGTTACAATCTAGCTTCGTTAGCTTTGTATAGCTGGTCTGTAACGTTATGCCCACGTTGTTCTAATTCACAGCTTTTTAATCATTTAAACTTCATTTTTGGTCAACATTTCCCTTTGAAATTTCTGACTCGTGTGAGTCATTTAGTTCAGTAATTTACGCATCTTGATATTAGTTTAAGGTTGACACGAGAGAGCGTCGTGTAAAAAGCAAACATCCAGCAATTTTTTTATTTTAAATACCGCTAATGTTCGGTGAGGGAACTTATTTTAAATAGTCTTTTAGACGAGAATGTAGTTGTTAAGAACACAAATACGTGATTTATATATAAACATAACGCCTCTTTGAGATTTTGTTAAGACGCTGTCGGAGATGTGAGCTTCAGGCTGTCGTGGCTCCGCTGAGAGCAGCTCTATCTCGGCCATTGCCTCGGGAGTAGCCGCTCTTATAACGTTAGTTGTTAACCGTGAGATATAATTTATTTTGGGTATATGAGACGAACAATTGTTGCTCTTTTTAGACTTCTACTTATTCCCGAGTGTGTCGAATTAGTTAAGAGTTGTGTTAACGTTTATAATATTATTTTTTAAGACTGTATTTCACATTCTGTACTATATCCCACTCTTCTTTTTCCCCCCACTGACAGCGTGCAGAATAACAGCTAATATTAATGGATCATTCTATTCAAGAGAAAGTCAACTGGAACGTGGATGTTTTCATAACAGGCTTAAAGGTAAACATTATTTAGGTAAAATGTTAATGTACTTCTTTATATGTTTATTATAATCCATTGTGCTCTGGGTAGGCCAGTTTCCTTACATTCTTCTCTTGTCTCTTTTTCTCTTTATAGATGAACAAATTGATAAAGAAACCCTCCTGCTGAACATCCACTTCCAAAAGTGCACGCCACACTGTTGTCTACAACTCTCAGGAAAAGAATCCTCTTTAGTAAGACTGCTCCGTGGATATGTCAGGTTAAGCAGTGCTGAAACCGAAAGAACTAACGCTCTTTAAAATGTTTTGTGAGTTTATATGAAGAGGAAAGTTACGGTGTCCCTTTTTCACATCCATAACGCTTGTTTATTTCTCTTTTTATAGAAAACTTGTGCATAGACTGATATTTTATCATATAAATGCGGTTCTATCAACAAGGGTTTAGTAAAATACTTTTTATAGTGTTTTTATGTCGCATCCATAACGCTGGAATTGCCCTAAAGCATTTTACTCGTGCCACTTTGTTAACTGTATATGAATTTTTGAAGTGTTAAGTTGTCTAACTATTTATATTTACTTGTGCCACTTTAATAACCTTGTTAAATGTATATGTTAAAATCTAAACTAATGTAATTTATTGAAGTTAATTTTCCTTAAATATGTATAAACATACATTTCATCAAAGTGTTTTATATGCCATTTTATTGTTCATTGAGCATAACATATTGCATGTTTTTATGAATTCCCTTTGTCTTGCATTTTGATCCTTAATAAAACTTTTGATTCTTACTGATGCCTCGAGTATTTCTCTGTGATTTTGTTATTATTATTTTTAAACATTTCGGGTTTGTTTTAAACCAGCAATGTAATTTTTAAGCAAAAGTTGATTTAAATAAAACAACCCAGCATGTTGGGTCAAAGATATTACCCAACTGGCTGGGTTAAAATAACCCAACGCTGGGTTTGTCCATATTTGACCCAACGTTGGGTTACCAAAATAACCCAAATTGGGTTGTTTTAACCCAGCCTTTTTTTAGAGTGTAATATTAGTAAATGGGAAAGGACGGGAACGTCCGTTGTATAGAATTAAAACAATGAAACTCTTCTTTAGTTTTATAACATTGTTAAACAATACAATTTTCAGATTTTTTCGGATTTTGTAAAAAAAATGCACATGATCTGCTTTCCATAGGCGAATAACATGCCGTAGATTTGTTCAGATGACCACATTAAAGTCACAGGGAACACGTTGACATGCATTTTACAGTATTCGTCAAAGCAAAACAACACAACTCAACACTTGCAGCAATGTCAGGTCATATTTTGGAATATTAAAATATTCTCTTCTCCAATGCAACATGCATGTGCATACTGTATGCAGCTTTTGTCTTGCGTGTTGTCGAAATGATGGAGTGAGGGAGAAAGAAACAAGAGAGAAAGCACACACAGATGGGATTTTGAGCTGAGCTTAAAAATGTGAGAAGCCGCAGAATTTAGAGTAACAGCAGGATAAATCAGGGAATGGGTAGAGAATTTGTATAGACAGACATTCCACAGCTGTAGGCGAATGCGGGATAAGTCACTATAGAGCGTTCAGGACAGAATGTGCTCCATGGCAGATGAATGATGTCATTTGTGGCAGTAGCCTGACTTTTGTGTTCCTTTGTGTAAGCTAATTTTTATTTTGTATGAATGTGTGTTTGTGCGTGTGTGTGCATGTGTGTTTGCAAGTGTGTGTGTGTGCGTGGGAAGGGGTTCTGCCGATTGCACTGGCTGTGCTGTGTTTGGCAGATGTCCATTGTTTACTCTGCAGTATATGTCTGACAGATTCTAAGAACATGCTGTCCTGGGAAAGCTTTCTTTCGACACTCTCTCTCTCTCTCCCGTTCTCTCGCCCCTTCTTGCTTGTGTTTGAGATGAGCATGGAGCTGAATAAATAAATTCTTTGTAAAACACTGAAGGGGATTATCTATGAAGTGGTTGATTCCTTTTCTCTTCATATTTCCTAGTAACAAAGCACAAATGGTATAGGTGGCACTACTTGCCAATCAAATTTATAATTTTTTAAGACCTATTTTCCTCTGTCTGTCTTTTTACAAACTTTTAAATACTTTTGCATGAAAAGTCTACACTCCACACAAATGTAGATTATGTGAAGGAACAGATCATAAATCTGACAAGAATCTGATGACTTTATGCTACTTCCAGGGAAAACTGGATGCTTTATGTGGTACATTCGGTGCTGAATTTACCACCCCTACTTGTGAGCAAGCTTGTCCTATTCAACTGCTTGATAGCTTTTTCTTGACAAACCCCACCTTAAATCATGAATTTATACTGAAATCCAACTCTTCTTCTTGCCGTGTTGACCCTGCACCTACATTCCTTTTGAAACAATGCACCTCTGCTATTTCAGGTACTATTTCACATCTCGTAAACATGTCTCTTACTTCTTCTACTGTTCCAGTTTCCCTCAAAACTGCTCCTATAACTACTATTCTTAAGAAGCCAACTCTGGACCCAGCTGACTATGCTAATTATCGTCCAATCTCCAACCCACCATTTGTCTCTAAAATAATGGAAAAGGTTGTTGCCACTCAGTTGCAGTCATTCCTAGTTCACAACCAACACTTTGATATATTTCAGTCAGGTTTCCGCTCACGACACAGTAACTGCATCAGTAAGGGTTACAACTGATCTCCTTCTTTCTGGTGATTCGGCTTTTGACACTGTGTCTCCTAATCTACTAATCATGAGCCTCTCAGAGATTGGAATCTCGGACGCTGCGTTAGCCTGGTTCTCCTCCTATTTGACAGACAGACTATATTACATCCCCATGAATAATTACAAATCTCCCACTGTCCCTCTTAAACAGGGTTTGCCACAGGGCTCAGTTCTAGGGCCATTATTATTTATCATTTATATTATGCCCCTTGGACAAATTATTCCTCAACATGGTTTTCAGTATCACTCCTATGCCGACGATATTCATATATATACTATATCAACGAGTTAAAAAACTGGATAAACTCAAACTCTCTCAGTTTGAACTTGACGAAAAATACAAGTTTAACTTGTCGGTCCTCCAACTTTAACAAAATATAACTAACCCCCTAAAATTGACCTTGAAGCTACATACATTTTTCCAACTGCAACCGTTAAACGTTGAGTAACTCCGATGAGGCCGAAGACAGAGTCAGCACGTTAGAGGACGACTACGGACAGTCATTAAAAATGGCTTTTGGTAAGCCCGAGGATTTCCACTTTGATGCCTATTTAGAAAGGCTAGAACAGTATTTCGCAGCTAATGGTTTGAAAGATATGGACGAAAAAACGAAGGCAGTTTCCTAACGATTGTGGGGAAAAGGACTCAATCACAGTTTGTTGATGGACTTATGCACACCTGAAAAACCATTGCAAAAGACTTGCACCGAGTTGATCAAGCTGTTAAAGAATCACTTTATTCCACGGACAAATTTTATTGCGGAGAGATAAAAAAATTCAAGCGAGAAATCAACAGGATGGCGAAACAATCAGTGAGTACGTTGCGCATCTGCGAAAATTGTCAGGCACGTGTAAGTTCGGACAGTTTTTAGATGAAGCCTTACGCGAAAGATTTGTGTGTGGGGTGAAAAGTGAAGAGCTGAGAGATCGTCTGTTGAATGCTGCACATTCTAAATATTTGACCCTGGCACTTGCAATAAAAATGGGCCTGGCCTATGAACTTACATGCCGGAGCTCGCAACAGTTCGCACCAAGCACGTACAAGACACATGTCATGGAAAAGAAGGGATCCGTGAATCAAAAAGACGTGGCAAAACCGTACTACAGGTGGAACAAAAACGCACACCACCCAGATGCTTATCGCGAGTGTGGTAAAAGAGGACACATAACGCGTGCCTGTCCATTGCGTCGGGAAGGGAAGCTCGACACCAAGCCTGCCAGATGGAATAAGCACTTGGATGTGACTGTGTTACGAGACAGCAGTGCGCTGTCGGTAAGAAGGCCTTCGCGGGACGCGAGAAGCAACGATGCTTGTCCATCGGATAGCATTGCACCCGAGCCCGAGAAATATTGCAACGCACGCCAGCAACAAACAGAGAGATTCGACAACGCTGCGGAGTCACAAGCCAGCGAGATTCAAGGAGGAGGTGATATGCAAGGGACAGAACTGTTTGCTATAGAGACTTAGGGGGACAAAGTAAACAAACCTTATTATGTCTATGTTTGAATCAATTATGTGCGTGTGAAAATGGAGGTAGACACCAGTGCCACTGTTTCTGTTATTTAAGAAAAGTTGTACAACCGCAGATTTTGTAAGGTAAAGCTGCACCTGCTAACTGTGTTTTGAAAACGTACAGTAAAGAGTCACTTGAGCTTAAAGGTAAAATCACAGTCCGAGTAAAGAGTAATGAGCAAAAGGTGATGGGCCTTCTCTAATGGGTAGAGACTGGATTAGTCTCTTGAATTTAAACTGGTCCAAGGTTAACAAACTAACCAGTGAGACAGTAGAGGAGTTGTGTGACAGATACTTTGTGGTTTTTCAACCTGATTTGGGAATGCTTAACGGAATCAGTGCAAAACTTCATGTAAGGAAAGAGGCTGTGCCATAATTTTGCAAACCTCGGACTGCACCGTATGCTTTGAGAGAAAGTGTTGAAAAGAACCTGAGTAAGTTAGAAGAAGAAGGTGTGATCTCTCCTGTCAGTTACAGCTAATGGGCAGCTCCCATTGTGTGTATTCCAAAAACGGATGACAGTGTACGCATATGTGGAGATTACAAAGTTACCATTAACCCTTGGTTGGAGGTAGAGCAGTATCCCTTACCTAGAACACAGGATCTTTTTGCTGAATTGTCAGGAGGTCAGAAATTCACAAAATTGGATTTGTCGCAAGCGTATCAACAGGTTTCTCTAGAGAAAAGCTCTAGGAGCTATCTTACTATCAATATGCAAAAAGGGCTGTATGCTTATAATAGGCTACCTTATGGGGTTGCTAGTGCACCTGCAATTTTCCAAAAGACAATGGATCAGATATTGCAGGGGATGGATGGTGTGATCTGTTATCTGGATGATATTTTAATTACAGGACGTGACACACAAGAGCACATGGAAGTTTTGCAAGAAGTGCTAAAATGGTTACAGGCGTATAACCTTAATGTCCAAAGAGATAAATGTGTGTTTCTTCAAAGCAGTGTCTCTTATTTGGGACATATCATTGATGCAGAGGGGATTCACCCCATGAAAGAAAAAACAGACGCAATAGAAAAAGCAGCTGTTTCAAAAAATGTGACAGAACTCAGATCTTTCTTAGCTCTGTTAAATTACTATGGCAAATTAATTGCTAATCTTTCCACCCTCATTCAGCCGATGACAGAGCTTTTGCATAAAGATGTGCGCTGGGTGTGGTCAGAGAAATGTAACACAGCGTTTCTGAGAGCAAAACGGCACTTGATGTCAAATACGAAACTAGTTCATTTCGATGCTGAGCCGCCGTTAGTTTTAGCATGCGATGTGTCGCCTGCAGGAGTCGGTGCAGTAATCTCACACCGAATGAGAGACGGTAGTGAAAGACCTATCGCTTTCGCTTCTAGAATGTTGACCAAAGCTGAATGAAATTATGCTCAAATAGAAAAAGAGGCTTTAGGGCTGGTATTTGGGGTAATGAAGTTCCATGATTATTTGTTTGGTAGACAGTTTAGATTAATAACGGAACATAAACCACTGCTAAAAAATTTAGGACCCAAAACAGGGGTGCCTACATTTGCTGCTGCTAGGATGCAGAGATGGTCATTAATTTTGTCTGTGTACAGATACGAAATTCAGTACAAAAGATCAGAACAGCATGGGAATGCTGATGCGCTATCAAGACTTCCCATACAACATGTTGATTCAGTCAGATCCAGTGGAGTGTTTGAGTGCTATACCTTGATGACTTAAGTCACAGCAACAGAAATTGCACGAGAAACAGAAATTTACTCTGTGCTTACACAGGTCAAGGAACATGTGATGTGTGGTTTGCCAAAACATTGTCCTGAAGACATGTTCAAACCATATTTTTCTAAGATTTGAGATTTGAGCTTTCTGCTGAACATGGATGTCTTCTTTGGGGGTTTCAGGAAGTTATACCTAAATCATTACAGGGTAGACTGTTGGCAGAACTTCATCATAATCACTGGGGTATGGTTAAGATGAAATCACTGGCCCGAAGTTTTGCTTGGTGACCCTCACTTGATGTAAACATTGAGGAGTTAGTTAGGAGTTAGGAGTCAATGTGATCTGTGTCAGCAACAGAGAAGTATGCCTTCCCCTGTCCCTGTACACACATGGAAATGGTCTTCAGCACCATGGGAGAGAATTCACTTAGATTTTGCTGAGTATCAACAGCAAATGTTTTTAGGGGTAATGGATGCTTACACTACATGGCCTGAAATTTGTCCTATACAAACCTGTACTGTGCATAGCAGGCGTGCTCCACAGAGATTGAATTTATAAAAAATAAAATTTTAAACAACATTCATAAAGCTAATCTGTGTTTGTAATACAATGTGGTTTAAGTGTTAAGGATATGTTTTATGGTTAGGTGAAGAAATAAGGTTACAGGGGAGGAGCTGTGGTGTTGTACACCAAGAGTAAAATAAGATTGTAACCATGTAATTGTTTGTCAGTATCAGACTTAAACGTAATTGGTTCAAGGTTGCGTTAAGGTGTCTTATTGGAGCCATTATAGGATGTTCCGCCCCTCTGTACAACCGGAAATAGGAAAGAGTCTGGTATAGCACGTGGGTGCTCCGGTGGTAGAGAGTATGGCCACACGTGTTTAACTGCTGGTGTAAATTCTATCCAGTAATCTCTCCCCAGGGACTGCTCCCCAATACACAACACCTTCACTAAATCTAGACGCTTATATTAGCAAACTCTCCAAAGCTGCATTCTTTCAACTTCAACGTATTGCCAAACTTTGTCCCTTCATGAGCCCAAAAGATGCTGAATCCCTAGAACTTGCATTTATTACATCTCGGCTTGACTACTGTAACGCTCTTTTTTCTCCTGTTTGCAAAATATTAAAAACTCTGCTGCACGAATGTAAACGTACACCGAACAGTCTCATATCACTCCTATTCTTTTTAACCTCCACTGGCTACCCGTGTCCTCTCGTATTATTTATTAAATTCTTCTGCTTACCTTTAAGTCACTTCATGGTCTTGCACCTAATTATCTCTCTGACCTACTTTCTCCCTATACTCTTCATTTACTTAGATCATCTGGAGGGGAACTTCTTTGTGTTCCAAGATCTCGCCTTTCATCTATAGGAGGGAGATCATTCTCTGTAATGGCTCCAAAATTTTTGAACTCATTGCCCTTGTGTCTCCGGTCCATAGCCACACAACACAAATTTCAAAACATATCTGTTTAACCAATATTATCGGTCATCATCTGTTTCTTCTTAAACTGTGGTGGTTTAATGCTGTATCTGATTGTTTGTTGTAAGTGACAATATGTACTATTACTATGGTAACCGCATTTCCTGGACGTGGCAAATTTCTACAGTCCATCTATGTATTGATTGATTGCTTATATTGTTTTGTCATTGTGAAGTGCCCTTATGTAACACTACACATAAGGTGAAGAACGATGACACAACATATAACGGTGCAAAGGGTATATTTAATCCAAAAGACCCAAAATCCATAAGAGTAAATCCAAAAAGGGGTTTCAGGCACAAAGAGGGAATCCACAAAAGGTATAATCCAAATGGTAAGAAACATGCAACAATGAGACCTTGGAAACACAGGAGGGTCGGAACTAGATAGTAACAGATATAACAACTAGATCTGACACTGGAGAATAAACAGGACGGTGTTCATATAGTGTCCGGGATGATGGGAATTGGAGTTTGTGACTGTCAATAGTCCATTGAGAGTGAACGGGTGATTATGGGAGGCGGAGTTGCTGGAGGGGGTGTGGCTGATCGCTGAGGAGAGCTTGTTCCCTTTCTGTTGGTCTCTCGACGTTGTGTCGAACCGACAGATGGGGTTCGTCCTTGTGAACCTATCAACTTTGACTACTTTTAGAAAAGGCCAATGAAATTGACGAATGAAATTTACATGCCGGGCTTTGCCTCCGGATGTCCGGTATAAAAGGAAGCCGAATGCTTCATTCATTCACCTTTTGTTCTTCAGAGCCTTCGCTCCTGACTACGAGACTGCACGTATCTACATCACCGGATTCTCAGGACGTGGTGCAGCCGATAGTCCCTTCCTGCGACGACTTTCCCCTGGGCGTCTCGGCGGTGCCAGAAGTGTTAGAGATCTTCCTAACATATTTCCTTCAAAAAGAGCATATTTCTCCAGCGTGGCTTGTCCCGCTGTTCTCTCGGGTGCAACACACTCATCGAGGACGGGGACGGACAAGATGTCTACCTCGGGTGTTGGGTTCTCCAGCACATTGAGGAAGCCATTGTGGATACGTTCTGCCCGCACGCGGATGTGGATGACGATTCAGATGTTGAGTCACGGGCGGCTGTCTTCCCCCGGGAACCAACAGCAGTGGCTACGGCCCTGCCGTCCACTCCGGCGAGCACCGAGGGTGACATGAGGGTTATTGTGAGCACTAATCCGCCAGCCGCTGGCTCTCTGACCGCTCGCATCTCGTTTGATCGTTCCCCGAAAGACGGTCCTACTGTCTTGTTCCTCAATCACGTGTTCGGAAACGGCTCGTGATGATGGGATGTCCCTTGTAACATTGGAGGGTGACTGACTGGCATTTTTGACCCCGATAATTCCTTGAAGCGCCCTCCCTCGGGGGGTCGAGATCAGGAAAAATCTGACGTCGAAAATGCCGGCCATGCTTTTCCTGGCCGCCCGTGAGCATGGGGCGGTGGTGGATGCACTGTCCCTCCCCCAGCGCTCGCGGCTGGATACGCTGTACTCCGGGTTTTGCGCACGGCTCCAAGCCACGCTTACACATCAGTACCGTGTATACCGGAAGTGCATGAGGAACTCTGCAAGACCTGTTGGTGGGTCAGCTAGAGGATATCCCCCAGAGGGAATGTCCTGCTGTGGTTCAACCCGACTCTACATGAGACACAATGTCTTGGATAAGCAGCAACTCTCTGTACTCTTACAGAGAATGCACATTGCTACATCATCGCCAGGCAGGCAATCAGAGCCGATCACCCCCCCGGGCCCCCCCCACAGTTGGAGAGCTGCTCTGCCAGCCATTGAACCCCCCCCCCAGAAGGTCGATGAAGTAGATTGTACCTCTAGTCCCCGTCCCGGTCCCTGGAAGTCTGACAAGACTTGCCCAAACCCCCACGTGGCTAGGAGATGTGATTCGTCTCGGCTACACTCGTCCCTCTACCCGTGATGTTCAACGGGTGGTGACCCATACTTTATCGGCAGGATGCTTGAGCAGAACCGCATCTCGATGTCTCTGGATGTCAAAGATGGGTTCATGGCAATTGACCTGAGCGACACTTACTTTCCTCCCTTTCGGTCCGTCCCTTCCCCACGAGTCTTCACGAAGATCGTGGAAGCCGCCCTCACAGAGAGGTGTGCGGGCTCTAAACTATCTCGACGAGGCTCTCGTGAGATATGTTATGTGGACACAGGGACGTAGTGGCACGCGGGTAGATTGGGACTACAGGACAACCAAAAAAGAGGCTCTCCCCCATGCGGAGCATCCTCTTTCTTGGTAAGGGCCTCAACTCTGTCTCCACATAGCGTGTGCTACTACAGAGAGCGCTTATTCAGTGTTGAACTGCCTGGAACATTCCAAGCAGTCAGCAATCCCTCTGAAGAGAGTCATGGGACACATGGCATCCTCGGCGGTGGTGGTACCCCTCGGGTTGATGCACATGAGACCGCTCCAAACAATTGCTACAGAGTAGAGTTCCGAGGAAAGCCTGGCACACTGGCAGTAGGCGGATGGTGATTACGCCTATCTGCCGACGCACCCTAACTCCTTGGTCTTAAACGGCACGCTCATCCCCCGCCGGCAGGAGACTCCACTATAAAGAAAACTGCGTCCACGCGGCTTCCTGGAGACCCTTTTCTCAGGAAGGCATGTTGACAGACACCTTACTGCAGGATTGAGGGTGTATTGGTAGACTGCGGCCCCGCTCACCCCCCGCCCGTCGGGCCTCCCTCGGCACTGGGGCCCTGGCGCACAGCTGGGCGTGCGACAAGTGGAGGAACACCTTCCCCCCAGTGAACCTCATTGCACAGACCCTGTGCAAGGTCAGGGAAGAGGAGCATCAAGTAGTACTAGTTGCGCCCGATTGGCCCAACCAGACTTGGTTCTAGGAGCTAATGTTCTTAACAATAACTCTCCCCTGACTGATTCCCCTGACGAAAGACCTGCTCTCTCAGGGGAAGGGCATGTTATGGCATCCTAGGCCAGACCTCTTGAGCCCCCATGTCTGGCCCCTGGACAGGACCAGGAGATCCTGAGCTGGCTATCCCCCCTCCCTGTGGTGGAGACCATCACTCAGGCTTGGGCCCCAGCCACCGGGCAGCTATACGCCTATAAGTGGCTCCCCTTCTCGTCCCAGTGCTCTTCTCGGAGAGAAGACCAACGGAGGTGCTCGATTGGAACATGCTGTTCCTAAGGGACTGTTCCTAAGGGAGTTGATAGGTTCTCAAGGGCGAACCCCATCTGTCGGTTAACATTCGGTTTGTGTTTGGCTAGTGTCTAATAATATAATGATTTATGTTTTATTGCATTTATATTAATTTGTATTATTATTTTATTGTATAATAATTGTATTAAATAAACGATTTGTTGAATTGGGTCCTGTAGTTAGGTCGCATTTAAAAAAAAATTATGCTACGTTGATATCTTGCCGTTGATATGGCAGTCTAAATTAAAAATATCGGAGAGGCAAGTTTAGCCAAGTAACGGTTCTTCTCAGTTTCTTTTGCTTGTTATATTCAAGAGGTCCTCCTGGCTAGTCTCATCCGTCACTCATCTTCCCCTATGGGTGCGGGATTCTTCTTCTTCTTAGTATCGAAAAGTATCGATCCTGTATCGATTAGCGAGGTTTGAATGACATTGCCATAAAGAATCAGTACCCCCTACTGCTCATGTCTTTTGCCTTTGAACTTTTGCAGGGAGCCCAGGTCTCCACTAAATTTGACACCCGCAACGCCTACCAGCTCGTCCGCATTCGAGAGGGTGATGAGTGGAAGACGGCTTTATATTCTCCCCCTCTCTTCAGGTACACGCCCAGCACATTAGACGGGTAGTCCATTGCTTGCTTGAGAACCAGTTGAACATCAAGACGGAGAAGTGAGAATTCCACACAGAGTCCGTTATGTTCTTGAACATATAATCTCTTCAGGCGGATCCGGCCAAGATAAGAGCGGTCTCTGATGGGGCCCATCCTCGAGTCCCGCAAGGTGCTTCAACGGTTCCTGGGTTTCATCAACTTCTACCAGCGATTCATCAGGGGCTTCGGCCGTTACAGCGTTGACCTCCACCAAGGTGATGTTAAGGTGGAATCTTTGACAATTTAAAGTCCCATTTTGTCTCTCCGCCTGTCTTGTCTTTCTCAGATCATGCAGTCAAGTTCATTGTTGGACGGACCACAAGAACCCGGAATACATCCATTCGGCCAAGAGGTTGAGCTCGCGCTAGGCCCGCTAGGCACTCTTCTATGGCCGTTTCAACTTCACCCTATCGTTCCGGCCGGGGTCCAGAACCTCAAGCCCTATATTCTCGTACATGTGAGCTTTAGTAAATATGCCCCATGTGTAGTTTAAAATCAAACCAATCAAATATCCAAACTTATTGGAGAAAGATGATCAACATAATGTAAGAATAAAATAAAATAAAAACACAATGTTTATCATACCTGGCAAATCGAGACAAACAGTTGCAATGTGGGAAGTTCTGCTTACAGATGCTTCGAAATTGAGATACATTTGTAGTGCTTCCCTGAGTCTTTTGCCAATGCACCTTTTATACCCAGATGTAACAAAGAATCATGAATTCAATGGTCATCGTGTAAGAATCATGAATACAATGTCATGAAACTTGAGGTGAGACATAGACAGAGGACCCAGGTGCTGACAACGGGTACGGGGATAGACTTTAATGACAAATACAAAACAGGAAACCAAAACACACATAAAACAACATAAAATATAGGGTACCAACAGGAACAAAGACTAAACTAGACAAGACTAAATATAAAATTTACATTAACTATGACTAACTGGACTTATACTGCAATACCATGGAACAAGAACTCACCCACATGACACAAACAATGAACCAGCACAAGACAAGAGACACAAGGTCAATATATGGGATCAAAATCAAGAGGGGACAGGTGCGGGACGAAAGGGCGGGAACAGAGACGAGACCTGGAGAGATAATGTGGAATGCCAACTGTGACAAAAATACCTCTCTCAACATAAAACATGTTCATTGTAAAATGTTGTTTAACTTGTGACTGATTAGATCATCAAATGGGATTTTAATCTATCTGTGAACAGGATTGCCTGATAAAGTCCTAAGGTTAAAAATCTCTAATACACTCTTTGTTAGGTTTTAAGAAAAAATATCCATTTACCCATCGCAACATGACCTTTAAAACAATACCAAATATGATGTTCATGTCTTCATGAATGATATACACAGTATGAAATGAGTAAGTACTTTTCCAATGATAATGGCTGGAAGAGATGAAGGGGTGGGGAGATGTGTGATAAGAAGAGGGGTTCAATTTGTGGACATCAACCCCTGATGGGAGGTCAGGATATCAAGCCTCAGGATCTAGCAAAGAATGGGGTCATATATTGTTTTTTGTTTCAGCATCGCAAACAAACTCAGTTCTTAGCAATTTTCCAACTGCCTCTCACTGCCACCCATCAACGTTTCTGGTGGCCATCACTGGTCGCAGATGTCAGACAGTTTTTGTTGGCTTGCCCGACATGCCCTCAATGCTCAATGCTGGTCTGCTTCGTCCGTTGCCCATTCCCTCCTGCCCTTCTTCTCACATCGCCCTTGATTTCTAAACAGGGGTTTCCACATTCTAATGGTAACAGCGTGGTTCTCACTGTGGTGGATCGCTTCTCAAGAGCGGTCCATTTCCCCCCCTACCCAAGCTTCCCTCCACCCGGGAGACCACTCAAATGATGGTGGATTACATCTTCCATCTCCATGCCTTCTGATAGGGGTCCTAAATTTTCATCCCGGTTCTGGAAAGAGTGCTGTAGACATATCAGGGCCTCTGTGATTCTGTCTTCTTGTTTTCACCCCCAGACCAATGGGCATTGCGAGCGGGCCAACCAGGATCTTGGTATCACTGATGCTCCACTGTCTGATATCCTCAAATCCGAGTTCCTGGCACTCTCATGGATTGAGTACGCCCACAATTACCTTCCTTCGGCCGCCTCAGGTATGTCCCCTTCTGAATCCGATTTGGGATATAATCCTCCTCTGTTTCCATCACAGAAACACAACACTGCCTCTCTGGTCGCCTTCTCGCAAGCTGGCGCCTAAATTCATTGGTCCATACCTCATCACTAAGGTGGTTAACCCGGAGGCTGTCAGGCTCAGACTTCCCCCCTCCCTTGGTCGGTTTCGCCCAGTCTTTCACGTGTCCCGGGTTAAGCCTGTTTTCGTTTCCCCTCTCCACCCGGCTAGTCATAGTCAGTTTGTCACCAAGATTGGTTCGTGGCATTCTACCGATGGTGTGGCACCCAAAGCCAGGCCCCTTGAATCTCCACGTCTGGACCCTGGATGGGACGTGGAGACCTTGAGTTGCTTGCTGCGGGCGGTCTGGGAGACCATCCTGCAGGCTAAACCCCCCCCACTAGGTGTTTGTACACTTCTAAGTGGCGTCTCTTCTCTTCCCACGGGGAGAACCTGTGGAGTTTTCTGAATGGGTCAGCATTGGCCTTCCTACAGGAGAGACTCGAGAGCAACCTCTCCCCATCCACTTCGAAAGTGTATGTAGCCGCTATTCCTGCTCGTCACGATCTTGTGAAGGGTAAGTCCCAGGTCACCAGGTTCCTTAGGGTCGTAAAAAGGGTGAAACCTTGGAACCTTAATGTGGTCCTACAGGGTTTGTATGGCCCCTTTCGAGCCCCTCAGAGATGCCAGTCTTTGTCATCTACGACCTCCAGGCATTCTCCATGTCCCATGGGTGCCTAGAATTCGGGCCCGGTAGTTCTCACATTGTCCTTAAACCCCTGCCAGGTTACATGCCCAAGGTTCCCAGCACTCCCTTTCAGGACCAGGTGGTGAATCTGCAGGCGCTCCCCTCTGGGGAAGAAAACCAAACCTCCAACTCAGCTCTTTGTCTGTTTTAGGGGACAGCACAAGGGGAGGACAGGCATTCCATCCATCACCAAGCATTGGCAATTGTGGTTCCCCAGTGTTCTATACGGCCCTGTCATTGTTTGTGTTTGCAAAGGGAGTCTATTAAAATCTATTACCTTGCATCTGACTCTGAGTCGTTTTATCACACAATCTCACTTCCAGAATGACATAAGGTAAAATTAGTAAATTACGACTCTTTTTATTTTCCATTGATCTTTTCCTTTTCCTCCTTTTATTAACATAGGTAAATTGTATTCACAAACTAGTAAAACTGAAATGAAATGTACATGAAATAAACTACTTAACTGGACAGGGATCCTTACAGGAACAACAGTTTTCTGAGTAAAGCGTTAGCATCTGCTCTTAAACTTATCATAGTTCTTTGAAACACAAAGGAAGATTGTGGCTTCAGGCAGCCCATGTATTTTATGCTTAAACCTGAATGTGAAAAGCTAAGAATGTGACCTAAGAAGAACTTCAATTCTTTGCTAGAAACAGCCAAGAAAGTGTCAGAATCCTGATGGGTTTACGTAAAATGTAGTCATTCAGGTATTCTCAACCTGATCAGATTACACTGCTGCCAAGTTTTCTTAACACAAGATTAGGTTTAGTACAGCCAACACAAAAATGTACATTTATTGTGTTACATTTGCCAAATAGACAAATCGTTCAGCTGGTTTAGGAAACAATCGAAGAAATAGACAAAAAAAGAAATGTATGGACAATGTGGTCATTCACAGTTATAAAAATCACAGTATATAACTAATATAATATAAACACTTATCGTCTAGTTCATAATTTTCAGCAATAAAGAAATGAAGTAATGCAAACTGACCTTGTGGTAATGTGCTGATGGCAATTGATCTTTAACTTTAAGTAATGTAAATTACTGTTGTTTGCATGTTTAGGCTATCCAAATAATTTAAATATTAGTTATACAAATTAAAAAATATTGAGGCAACGTTGCACTGTGTGTTTTGGCCATGACCTACATGCAGTCAGGGCTACTCTGGTAGAGTGTTCCCTGACCTCTGCTTGAGGTCTGTGATTGTCGGCTTAAGGAAGGAGTTTGATTTTGACCCCAATTAAATGGACCTGGGGTGGACCATTTATCCCTGACCTTCTGGCTGTCTACAGTTACTCTCTGTCACTTTTGGGAAAGATTTTATCTGGAATTCATCCCAGAGACCTCAACAGCTCTCACCCCCTTGTGACAGAAAACCTGCGTCACCAGAGCATAACACGCTAGCTTCAGTTATGCCTCTGTCATAATATTGAATTATTGCACTACAACTTTGTCATATCAAGTTAGTGGAGATAGAAGAGATAATAGAATGTCGAAAGACCTATTGCTCTAGGGCAGATGGTGTTGATTTGTTCACACGCAAATTGTCTTCCATGGCCAATAAACCATGCAAGATTGTTATACATTTTTAAGACAGTCTTTCACATGCTTACTTCTCCCCCACACGGAGATTTAATACAAACATCTTGATCTCGCTATTCTGTGTGTGTTCTAGCCAAAAAGTGTTGCTGTTTTACTGTATGTTTGATATCTATTCAGACCAAATGAAAATCTATTGCCTGAAAGCTGACATGCAATTTTCTGTATTAAATTGACGATTTAATGGATTTTTTATATTTGTTGTCTTATTGTTAATTGTGTAAGGTGGTGAAAAATCAAGTGTAGCGTCAGTTCTGGCAGGTCAAGTGAGTTGATTACATCAGGTGCAGCTAATCAACGTTAACCAATAGTCATACAACATACACTAGACTAATTTAAGTTGCATTTGTTTGCTCCTCCAGCTGGTTAATGGTGTTGCACTTAAAACCCACCTCCATCCCAATCTCCTCCTAATCTGCCTGTTTCTTCGGATCTTTTATTTTAATCCTGTTATGCATCAGGAATTGTTCTGGTTCCCCAGGTGGGGGGACATGTATGTCTCTACTCCTCCAATGTCCATGCAAGGCTGCATGGACGGGCAGAGAGTTTGCCTGGAACAGTTTAATTCCGCCAAACTAAATGTATGCTGTCATTAAATAATTGAGGACAGTGGTCCCGACAGAAATGAGAAAGAAGAACCATCAACCACCCACTGGTGGAGTCCATGTGACGTGGTGAAAGCATGCGCTCGTACTGTCTTTCCGGCACTGTGTTTTTTTTCTTGTTACATTTACATTTATGCATTTGGCAGATGCTTTTATCCAGAGTGACATACATTGCATTATCCTATACATTTGTTTCTAAGTATGTGCAATCCCCTGGGATCGAACCCACGACCTTGCATTGTTAACGCAATGCTCTTACCACTGAGTTACATAAAATCTAACATTCTTTATTAACACTATTTTAACATTGTGCAATATTATCTGACTCCAAAAGAAAAAAGGAAAACCTTGTTAAATTATTTTTTTGTATTTTGATTATCACGTTTGATACTAATAGTAAAATGTTTCAAAAAATGTTTTATTTTCCTGCTTTACTCTAAACTATATTCACTCTGCTCCACTGCTGTGAAAATTAGACCAATCGCACTGTGACATTTCAAATGTTACCAAACATGCATATAAATATTCTTTGTAAAATATGGTATTTGTCGAATCCAGTTCATGGGTGAGTTTTGAGGTGCTCTGAGCTTAGTTGGAGAGAAAATGGGGAGGGGGGGAAGAGAAGAGAACAGATGTGAAGGTGTGAGTTTGCAATCACCGTTCATTGTTGTATGCTGTCTGAGATGGAGATGCAAACTTTGTAGGGAGTTCATTGTATTGGGTGACGCTCTGTGTTTCTCAGATGTGGTGATCTTTTGGTGTGGGTACCTTTGAACCGACCTTACAATTGTTTAATTAAAGTGATGGTTTTAACTTGAATAAAACCCTTTAATATACATTTTAAACTTACATGCCACAATAAAATCCCATAATAGTAGCAAGCACATCAGTCATTACATTACATTACATTTATTCATTGTAAGCGACTTACAAATTGGAGGGCATATACACAATGCTTTTTAATGGTGTGTGTGTGTAATTCTTTACCAGAAAAGAATGTGGATAAAAACTAATTTCTTGCTACATCAGACTCTTTCTTGCTACATCTCTTCATGTACTGTACCCCTGTACCCTTGAGCAGATAACAACAAAAGTAACTGTGTATATTTTTTTCTTTTTGGCTAGACGGTGTTGACTGCAAAGGATATAATATTGCAGCCACAGGCTCTGTTGCGATTTTGATATACGATTGTTTTGTCAAATGTGTTTTGTTCTGTTTTTTTGTTGTACTTAAATTTGTGTGTTATAAAATGTATGAATTGTTTGCATGTAACCTGTTCCTGATAAGTTTTTTATATTACTTTACACCTTTGCTTTATTGTTAAACATACAGGGGGCTTCACAGAAACCCAACATGAGAAATATTTCATTAAATGAGAAATTGAAATAAATGAAATCTGCTTGTTTTTTTTGCTACATTTCATCACACAAGACAAAAATCTACATATTGAATTATTAAACACAAAATGCAAAATGCAGACCATCAACCACAAAGGCATGCGCCTCAAAACATATTCTTCAAAATCAAATTTTTGCATTCTGCTAAAATGAACTCAACAAAAACACTTTTAAATACAGACATATAAATATATGCACTTTAATATTCATTTTACATTCCTTTCTGTAAAATTTCACTTCTTTTTTAATCAATCCATTGAGTTTAAATGTTTGAAGAACAGAATGTTTTGTGCAGATGGATTATCCCTCCTACTGTAGTCCGTTACATAGCTCTCTATCGCCCCCCATGGAAATATCATTACATTGACCTGATATCTAAAGATACATAACTTTAGATCAATGGTCCCTATATGTAAATGCACATGTATGTCAATGCATATTTTTTTGTACTTTTTTTTAAATCTCACCATTTACACTTTCTCTTTTCATTGATTGCCACATGCACTTTCCTAACAGACATTTTATATGCAAAATATTCCTTTCAAATTACCTCGACTGAACCCATAGTGGTGTCTCATACCCAGATAAGCATGATTATGATCTGAAGTAGTGACCATATAAAAATATTGTGGGAGGTGATCATACAATGAAAGTATGGATACGTGTTGTGTGACCTTGTGAGGTCTTTCACCCCAAGGTCAATGAACATAGTGTTCTGCACAGCAATGCACAAGGATGTAAGAGAGGTACTTGACAGTTTATCATATGCATTAACGTGATATATAGTATAGAGTTTGCCTTGTCCTCTTCTAAAGTGGACACAGGGCTGTGTAATGTCTTATCAAATGTGAACCTTACTGTCATGTGTAAAAGATAAATTCAACTGGAATAGTACGCATCAAAAGACGTAAAGAAGACAAGAAAGAGAGAGACAGAAAGAAATATGATTGAAAAACGTTTTATTTCAAGCAAAAATTTAAGAGTTACAAGGATAAGGGGAAGATATAAGTCTAAGGTACCATAGAGCATACAGACTTACATTCAATTTAAGCTTTAAAAAAGATACATGAGGGGGGAGCATTAGGGAATAAAGAAAAACTAAACTAGGCTATTGAGGAAATGATTTGTTGTATAAGCTCATCTGTATTGTATACAATAACACACCTGATGAGGGAATGAGGTCAATATCCGTGTGGTCATCTAACACTGACGATGTTTGTTAAACGGAGCTCGTAATGTGCGTGTCTCTGTGTTTCTACAGGTTTGGCTATACTTATATCATGTGGAAACCTAACTTGAAGAGACATTTATAGTCTTCCACATTTGTAAAAAAGGCTCATAAATTGGCAGAACAATGTTGTACTTATAATCTAATCTCAACATGTTTGTGTGTCCAGTATGACAGTTTATTTTTATGCATATACATGCATGTATACAATACACGTGTGCTTCAAGTAGCGGTTAGTGGAGTAACCAATTAAACCTGTTTGGTTTAGAACAAAAAGATGCTCATCATCAAAGCGACACTGTGTATTAATCACAGGAGAAAATCACCAGTCACACAACCCAGAGCACTCCTCATTGAATATATAGTGTACACGTGCACATCAAGCTGAGAAACTAACCCACTGAGAAAAGTCAAAACGTGACATTTGCCATTTAATGTCCATTTATGCATTTGGCAGACACTTTTATCCAAAGCAACTTACAATGCATTTTACTCTACAATTGTTTTTTAAAGTGTGAACAATCCCTGGGTTCAAACCCATGACCTTGGCGTTGCTAGCGCCATGCTCTGAGCCACAAGAAAGCTTGTACTGTTTCTAATGTACAATTTTGTGTCAAGTTTGTGGAGGATAGGCAAAAAGCAAATATTGCTGGAAGCAAGTAAAATGAGAAAGACACGAAGAGCACATGGCTTATTGGAAAGGGGACAAGTACATGTAATGCAGGGGAGATGGGGGGTACTTGACATGCAGCAAAGCTTTGGCCATTGGGCTTTGATTACATCTGCTTGAGCTTAGTCCCTCCCCTCTCCTGCAGAGAACACTATATATACACACACAGAGTCAGACAGATCTGTTCACCAGCTCCTACACTCCTACTCTGAGTTGGAACATTGTAGGTGTGTGTATGCATGCGCGTGTGCATGTCAGCCTGCCTGAGCTTGAGATTGCAGGGAATTGAGTAGGCACATGGTTGCTCATTTGTAAGTGTGATCCCACTTGAGAAAAAGACAGTGACAAAGAGAGAGAAGGAAAAACAAGAGGGAAAGGTGCCAATACCAGTTCAGCAGAGAAAACAGGCAGGGAGAGCGAATAAAGCATTTCCACGTCCAGTACAATGGAAGACTATGCGGCGTCCTTCTGGATTTACATCGGCGTGATGGCCTTCTTTGTTTGTGGAGCGGTGAAGAAGTTTCTGACATCCCACATCGGTGCCATGCCCTCGGTCTTGGTATGGCTAGGTGCCACTCTGTTGGTGGAGAGACTTTGTATCCTGTGCATGCCTGCTGTGCTGGCAAGATTGGTCCTCTGTGTCTCCTGCTGGCTGTACTTCACATGGGCCACCCCCAAGCCATCCCTTCCAGTTGAGGGAAAGGTTGTCTTCATCACAGGTAAGGGAAAAAACGATTGAGATAAAACAGGACAAACACAATTCCTCACTTTTAAAATTGAGCTGATTTTATTGCTTATTGTTAGCTTTGTTGTGTTATCTTGTATTGTGACTCATGGATCATTACGGCTCGAGTATTGACCTAAAAGGCACGTGAATTGTTGTGCAGTAATTGTACAGCAAGCAGAGAAATCTAGGTCAAGCGGTTGGATCCTGTTGTCCGAAATCTGATGATTGTTGCTTTTAATGATTCATTAACTTTCAAAGGTGAAATTAGAACTTGTTTTCCGTGTATTGGTATTGTGTATGCAAATTTGTAGACACCCAAATACTCCTTGCCAGTACATGTTACATTCCCAGGGATTAAATGTCCATTGTGTTCTGAATGCCGTAATAATGTCTTTCCTCATCAATCATATTCCTAGGCATAAAAACATCTTTTGTCATGTTTAAGTACAAACAAACTTCATCCTGGACATGCTGTACTTTTCATTCAAACAATATCTTATTACTCTAAATGGCTTGAAGCCAATCAATATGTCATGCTTACCATAATGGTTACTTAATAACTGGATGGACCTATGTGTATACTATTCAAATAAACATGGTACTTTTGTTGGTCTTGCATTTGAATAATTTCAATTTCGAATTTGATGTCTTCAAAACTAGAGAGTTCTTCCAGACGATGTGCCTGTGTCTGAGTTAATCTGATTTAAGGTGAAACTATCTTATGCAACACATATTCAGTATAAGCCAGAAATCAAATCAAAGTGCTGCTGTGTGCCAGGTGGCCTTTCTTCAACTCGTTTTTTAAAACTGGCCTTGTCCATTCGCACTCTTTCTTTAAGTACTCTTCAGTACTTGTTCAGTTGCAGTGAGCTTCTTGCTGTAATGTCAAGTGCTGTATTCACTGTACGTACTCTACACTTTTTGTCCGGTCAGCAGACTTCAAAACGCCTTTTGCCAAATTAAAGTTTCTGCCAGTTGACCCTTTATCTTTTCATTTGCATGTCTCTCCCACTTTCTCTGTTTGTGTATCAGTTATGTGTTAGATTTTAAATAAGCTAATATTTAAACAAATCTAACAACATTGTGGAAATACTAGTTTAGACCTTAGGGAATAATAAGCAATTATGTGTTTTCATTTATTTTACTGTTAAGCGGTTTTGGAACTCCTGCTTTTAATCTGGATCTTAAGCTCTTTATGGAGCAGAATTACTTATTTGAACACTCAACTTTCAGTGCTAAGAGGCAAACAACTAAAGAGGGAGTTGAACTTACATGAAAAGTGCACTGTAGTAATTAAATGAACCTCTTGCTGAGATATATGAGTTAGAGTTATTCAATTTGAATGTCTGATGCAGGTATGTTTGTGTAAATATAACGTGCAATATAAGTCAAATAAGTGCCGCCGAGCTAGAGTTTTATTTTCTTAATTTGATTTACTTCGTTTCTCAATAGTATACACTGTGAAGTCATACTTTTGTGTAAATATTTTTAATTGCCCTGTTCAATGCTTTGCTAAATCACTCCACCAGAAAACTATTTTTCACCAGAAAAGAAAAAAAACTTTGAACCTCTTACAGAGCCATCAGAAAAGCACAGTTAGAGCTTGAATTGCTTTGAGACAGGGGTTAAGGTTACAGGATTGGCTGACTACACAAACTAAAATCAGCCACACCAGTAATCTGGCAAAAGTCAAATAGGAAAAAAGGCAACAGACAAAGCCTTTACATGTCACTCAGCAGCTTTCGGAAAGTTCCTGCTTTGGGGATCTTTTAGGGAGTTAAGTAATGTTCACTATGACAGAAATATCATGAAATACCTAATATAGGGAAACGTTTATTAAAAAAACACTTTAATGTTTAATTTCCCAAGAAGACAGAATGCAAAACCTTTATTTTTGTAATGCTCTTTACTCTTATGGCACTGGGGATAGGCAGTTGGGGGTTGCAAGAGAGTTGTGTGATAAGGAATGATCTGATTAAACTGATCTGTATTTTCACTGTAAAACCCAATAAATACAATTAAAAGAGAGAGAGAGAATTGCCCAGGAAAAGAAATGCCACACACATTCATGTATCTGCTTCCAGGAAACTCAACTTTCATCTTTGCTCAAAAACTCCACTATTCGCATTTCTCTCTCTCTCTCTCTCTCTCTCTCTCTCTCTCTCTCTCTCTCTCTCTCACTCCCTTTCTTTCTCTCTCTCAATTTCACCTCCCAATAAACCGTGTCGACTCAACAAAGCTGTGATTAACACCAGGTTCTAACACCATGAAGGTGTGAACTTCTAGAGTTACGTACACTCTCACACACATTCATCCCACACACGTCCTCGAATCTTCATCTGTCCTCACTCCCATCGTGTTCTGCAAACACAAGGTAAATATCAGTGCCACCCAATTTGGCTCCTGACAAGTTCTCTTAACTACGTTTTTCACACATTCCCCACCTAAGTTTTATTAGACTCTGTGTGTGTAGTATAATAGTTTAGATACTTAAAAGCATTGTTGAACTCCAGTATTTCTTTAAACTAAATGACACCAGTCCGGATCTCTAAATGAGCTGCTAAGTACCTTGTGATATTAGTCCGTATGTGTTAGGAAGGGTACTGTGAAATGCGATACGTAGCATGAGGTCGTCTCATTGTGTGTGCATGCGGAGGACAGCACGAGGATGCATGATTAATCCCTTCTACTCATCCCATCAGGTTTCGAATGTGATCCCACAAAACAAGATGTGTACAGTATGTGGGTAAACATCCAGGTTTACTTTATCCAAATTCCAAATATAAGTTACATTGAAATTTACATTTTTAAAGCAGTTACATTTTTTGCAGCAAAGTTACATTTTGACTTTCCAAAAATCGTCACTTCTGTAAAAGTTAAGATATTATTTGATATTATTAGTTTGTAGCATAAACTGAGGCAAAGTCACACAAAAATATGCCCACCTCAAGAAAGCTCAAGTATTTGTGTTAATTTTGCACATTTTTATGAGCAACTTGGTGTATATGGTCTTTTTCCATCCAGTATTTGTTATGTGATTTCCCAAAACACACATAATAACCTGGATGGAAACCTAGTGAATGTCTCTCCATCACTCACACTGCATTTGTTTTTTTAATTTGTTGGCCGAGGCCAGGGAAGTTCCACATATTGCCGTGCTGATCAGCACACATATCCAGTGCCGACTGTCCCGTTGTCCTGGGGCCTTCACTTGTGTGTGAGGAGGGAGAGTAAGGCCATATACGCATGCTTTTCTGTATTGTGTGTGCGAGTGAGAACTCAGAAGTGCTCCTCTCTGGCCCATAAGGTCTCTGGCAGGCCCTTATTTTACCCAATGTCCCTGGAGCCACTCCAGAAATCAAGCCAGTTTAGAGTGGGATGAAATCTGCTAGACCCAAGGTGTCTAATAATAACCATATAAATGTTGCATAGCGGTATGTGGTAAATGTTTGGCGGAAAGAGAGAAGGGGGCACCTGGGGAATTCTTGTTGTGCCTTGTTGGCCAAACCAGGTGAGGAGGTTAAACAGATAGTGAAGGTTAAAGTGTAGCATTTTGGGGACAGAAAGTTGAGAGGGTTGGCACCGATGTACAAATGGCAGGCTGTCAGAGCTCTGCTCATCCCTTTTTTTCTAATTGCTTTTGGAGACATTTCTCACATCAAATTAGCTTTATGAGTCAGTTGAACTTAATTATGTTGAACTCACTTAAAAAATTAGTTGAGAAATACAACTAGATTTTTCAGGTCAGTTCAATATAATTTAAATTGACTTGACTCACAAAGCTAACAAATGTCCATTGCATGTGCCTGTTAATTAATAATGCGCAAAATACATACCTAGTCTGTATTCATAAAAATGCTTTTCACACAGCCTCGCCTGTACAGATTAAAATACGTGATGCACGTGGAAGATGTTCTCCTGAATAAAGCTAATCTTCTAAAACCAGTTGAAACACTCAACAGAATATAGGTCAAAACTACACGTCATTGTAATTGTGTTACAGACTTGTCATGAGTCAACTGTTAGTATACCTAATAGAATGTATTGCTAAACCAATGACATATTGTATCTAGTAGCATAATTTTGTAATTCAAAAGTCGCACATAATTGCACACAATTCAGTTACTAAATAATTTACTTAAAAATGTTTTGGCTAAACACATTCTGTTTCCAAGGCCTCCTGGAGCCTGTGATTTGAGCATACACTCTTAAAAATAAAGGTGCAACACGATGCTATAGAAGAGCCTTTTTGGTTTAGCTACCGAAGGTTCTTTCTGGCGAAAAAAGGTTCTGTTACACTTAATATTTCAGTCCCCGTGTTACAGTGTAATTATAAATTTAAGTACTGAGTAATAAAAAATTAACTGCATGTACTTACCATAGGTTTAGGATTAGGGTTTGTTTTAGGGTTAGTTACTTGTAATTATGCATAATTCATAGTAAATACTATAGTAAATACATATAAAATGTGTAACGAGGGCACCGTAAAATAAAGCGTTTCCAAAGGTCCTTCAGATTATAAAAAGTTAAGACAGAGATGGTTCTTTAAAGAACCTTTGACTGAATGGTTCTTTGTGGAACCAAAAATGGTTCTTCTATGGCATTGCTGTGAGAACACTTTAAAGTGTTATTTTTAAGAGTGTATAGATGTGTTTTAATTTGATCCTAAAATGTCTTTTTTGTACCAAAATGTAAGTGAAAAAAATGTACAAATGTATAGGCTACTGTAATTGTACATGGTAAGTGAATGCGACCCATAGAGAGGGCCCATCTTGTGTACATACAGATGCCAGCATGTTCTCAGAAAACCTTTAGATAACTGTTGCACTGAAATGCGGGGGTATGATTTTTGTTTGTGTGTGTTTGCGTCCTCTGTACACTTAGTTACTGCTGTTATCATAACAGGCGTGTAAATTCTTTGCCACACATTCACAAATTAGGTGAAATGTCAGGGCAATGTCCTCCGAACAGTATGGGTAGGACACGCTCTAAGTCTTTCTCCTTCACAAACACACATGCACACAAGTTTCTTTGGATGTTTTTCTTGTAAGGATTGCACAGCCTTGCCAATCAAAAGAGACACAAGTGGAACATATAGTAGTTTGGTTTGGCTGGGAACACAATTTTTTACAATAATTCTTCAAAAGAACAAAGACTATAAACCTGGCATGCACAAAAAAATTTCAGTTCTAAAGCCCAGTGGTTTAATTATATTGTAGACCTCACATTGAGAATAATATTAATCTCTGTATATCTATTCATGTCACTATTGTTTTCATGGTCTGCACTGTACTTTTGTTCACTGCCAAGAACAACTCGCATATGAGGAATGTCAAAAGAACAGTGAGCTGTTTTTCTCCTTTTTAGCATGCCTTCCTGGATTGGGTTCTTGGGCTTATACATCTGTATCTAAATGACCTTCGTAAGATTTTATTATATATATATTTTCTGCTGCTACATGTAAATGAGTGTTCCAGATTTCAACATGCAAAAAGTGCACACATTTGTAACTCTCTTTGCATTTGTTGTATGCATTTTGCATATTTGACATTCAAGCCACAATGACCCATGAAACGATGAGGACTCGAACAGAACAATTCCTCTCACCAATATCTCTTTCAGCTGTGTAATTTAATAAAGATAAGAGCTCATGTGATCATGTTTCAGAGATCACACTATCATTTAAACCTGTTGTTAGATAACGACTTTATATAATTGTAAATTTGTTGTATTTGCTGCTGTGCTTTGTGGAACTTTAAAGGCAATCAGAGGTAAATTGCAATAAGATTACAATTCTCCAGTGAAGGTAGAATGGAACATAACATTGCCATGTTTCCATCTTTCTTTCTGCCTCCTCTGTAGGTTGTGATTCAGGATTTGGTAACGCCACAGCGAAACGGCTGGATGCTATGGGTTTTGAAGTGTTTGCAACAGTATTGAATCTGGAATGTGAGGGAGCCAAATACTTACGCAGAGTCTGTTCTCCACGCCTTAACCTTCTGCAAGTAGACATCACTCAACCTCAGCAGGTCGAGCAAGCCCTGCTCGACACCAAGGCCAAGCTTGGCATGAGAGGTAAAGAAAAAACAACTCAAATGAAATAACCACATAGATTAATATGCTTGCGTATTTTGAACAGACTTTCAGTGTTCAATGTTTAAAGGTAAACCTGCCTGTTGTTTTCATTTCATATCTTTTGAACCACATTCGGGCATCATGCTAGCAACAAATCAGCTCTTTCAGATACTGATAAAGTTAGCCAGATTGGTTAAGTGCACAAATGTGTATTATGTGTGAGCACAGTTCTGTTAATGTCTAAAGTGAAAAATGTTTGGAAGAGGATGGGGGTGGAAGGGTGGTGCTTTCACAGGACTGTGTGTATACTTTGGCAGCACATCAAGGGGCACATGTTATTTTCAAACATCACACACTACAGAACCAGGTGGCTTATAGACCAATCAGAGAGAACAAGAGAAAAAACACATTTTTACAAAACAAGGTCGCTGAAGTTTCTGGAGCAGCAAGGTCAGGTTTAAAAACCAAATAAAGATACTAAAAACCTCACAAGTCGTTAAATCTTTGAGAATTTAGGATTAATTTCGAAACATATTCACACAGCTCATGATTTTTCCTCTAGATCTGTGGGGGCTTGTCAATAATGCTGGCTTGTGTGTGAATATTGGGGATGCTGAACTCTCCCTAATGTCAAACTACCGAGGATGCATGGAGGTTAACTTTTTTGGAACGCTTTCTGTCACAAAGACCTTCCTACCACTTCTGAGGCAGTCTAACGGGCGGATTATAACAATCTCCAGCCCTTCAGGTACAAACACACACACACACATCTGAGCCCTACACTAATGCTAGTTCATTTTTACAGCTACCATCAATCCAGATTAGACTTTACCCCTAATAAATGGGAGAATAGAGAGTAAATTTAATTATTCATATCGTGATTCGTGTCATTTGTGAGTATTTTTAGGTTTCGGTTTCACTGTGGAAACTCATTAGAAAGCTCTTAGGCCCTCTTTCTTTCTGCCATCCGTAAAAAGCTGTCAGTGCTTATAAATGTTTCTCAGTTTGTCAAATGTTTACTTTATGCCAGATGGGCCTTATCACACCAAACCGAACACTCAACAGAGCCCATATTATGATCCACCTGTTTTCTGTGCTTCTCAAATGTCCATCAAACACCTCCACAGAGAGTATTCAGTAGGAGAAATACACATTTCGTTTTTTAGCTTTGCCTGGCTCTCGTGATTTTGTCTCCATTTGTTTACCGCCGTCGTGCCAAAACAGTATGATACAATGAGTAACAGGCTGGCGCAGGACACTGTCGAGTTCTTCGTAAACACTGGCTCACAGCCTTTTAAATAAAGATGTCTCTATAAGCGCTGCGCAATCTCACTGTCAACGAGAACAAAATGTTTTAGCTGTCGCGAACAACGGGTTTTATTGCTGAGATTTTACCTGCAATTGTCTTTAAAACACCTCACATCTCAGCTTTTGAAACACAGACTGTTTTATTCCACGGAAGCTTGAGGCAAAACCGCACATTTTATAAACACCAGAATCTGTATAAGCTCCGTTGGGTCGCCGGTTTTCCTCCGTTAGGTTTCCATCCCAACAATGAACTTAACCATTGTGTCTTTACGTATCATCCAAGCATTCTTCCAGATGTAAAAATAAATTAAATGGAGATCAAACAGACTTTTGCTTACTAAGAAACAGACTGCAGTTGTGCTACACAGTTTTAACCAGTATTACACATTAGCAGAGGAAAATTTATTGGTGAATATTGTCTGAGGAGAAATTAGAGGAAAATGTTGAATGCTGCAAACTGTGATCAACAGATACAGTATGTGTATGTGCCTGAATCTGTATCTGTCTAATTTTGTAGGAGAGCAACCCTTCCCTTGTTTGGCTTCATACGGGGCTTCAAAAGCTGCTCTGAATCTTTTCATCAACACACTTCGCCACGAGCTGAAGCCATGGGGTGTCAAAGTTTCCATTATCTTACCTTCTGCCTTCAAGACAGGTAATAACAAATGTAGTTTTTAAAAACTTGTACCTTGTAAACTGTTGTGGCAAACTATCTAAAAAACTAATATATTTAACTATGACACTACGATATTTGTTGTATAAACTACACTACACATGTTGGGTTATTTAAACCCATCATTGGGTCAAAAAAGGACAGACCCAACTGTTGGGTCTAATATGTATTTGAAGTGCTCTACACTCCATTTTGAAACATGAAAGCGTTGCAACTTTTTACCCAAATGCGTAACATATCAGAAATAACAACCAAGTACACCCAGCTCTCATTTAAGCTGTTTATTTACAGCTTGGCCACAGATTAAATTCTGAATTGATATCTTGGCCCTTTTCCTCACGCTGACTGAACATATAGTTCAGCCAAGTGCAAGTATAGAATTACAACACAACTAACTAAATAGACCTCTATTTGCAGTCTTCCTCAAATTGACAATGTCCCTATTACCCACCCTTCTTTTTTGTTGGTACACGTTACATCATATTGAACTTTTTCCATCATTACGTTCAAGGACAGAGCAGTGACACTGAGTACTGGGATAAACAATACAATAACCTGATCCAGAACCTGCCCCCAAGCCTTCTGGAAGAATATGGGGAAGAATACCTGCTGGAGACCAAGGAGCTCTTTCAGAGTTACGCAAAAACAGCCACCGAGGATCTGAGCCCTGTAATCGACACCATCGTGGAGGCGCTCCTCTCTCCTCAGCCCCAGATGCGCTACTACGCCGGGCCAGGCTTATATATCATGTACTTCATCTGCAGCTACTTGCCTTTATGCTTCGGTGACAAGTTCCTCCAGAAACTGTTTGTAAAGAAGAAGCTCTTACCACGTTCCCTGAGGAAACATCAGGAGCTGAGTCTCAACAATAACAACAACAACATCAATGATATGAATAAGAGTAACAACAGCTTCACAAAGATTATCAATTAGTTCAGGTGACGCACAATCTAAATACATCTTTTAGCGCCACTAATGTGATCTGCTTATAGTGATTTTGTTTCCATTGTGTATACTTTACTTTTCTCAAGTTTTGTTGTACAGTATATATTGTGAATTTTGGGGATCACTGAATTGCACCAAATAATCTGTTGATTTGTACCCTGGGACATTTAAGGCAACTGACTCTGATAAGAATACAAGCTCATGCCCACACAGTATGTAATATTTATATTCAAGTTCTCAGGCAAAGCAAAATCCAAACAGATAAAGAGTACCTTATTCTGCAAAATGCATTTTAACTTTTAAGACTTTCTTTTCTAACTACACTGGAGTGGTTCATTTTATCATTACTCGGGTCAGATATGACTGCAACATCAAAAAATATCATGGGTTGTATATGTCTGGATTTTAGATAAGTGACCAATGGACTGAAAAGGTTCCTTAAGTCAGAAGTCCTTTTTAAAGTGTACTTTAGTTTTGTATTTGTTTTACTTCTTTTATTTTTTCTCTGTCACATTTGTGGCTTATTTATGCCATTTTGTTTTCAATAAATCACTGTATTATATTTTATAAAAACATGAAAAAACAGTATAGAAAAATGTAAATTGTTCACTTGATCATGCTTGGTGTATATTAAAGTTGACTTTTTAAAAATTCTCTAAGTGTTTGCATTTCCTATCAAATTACATAAACTAAGGCTTTCTGGTCAGATATCTTTGTATGCTTGTGATCTAAACGCTGTACTGAAACCCAGCCACAAACGTACACTGTTAATAAGCAATTGGCTCTGGAGTTGCCAATTACAAATTTTAGTTTGTTAAATGAGTTTAAGAGCTTGGAATGTTTATCTTGAAAGCCAAAAACATTTTACTTGTAAAACAGGTTGAGACTGTTCAGACTTGTGTGCTCCTCTGCCATGTACGGTTTTGATTTTCATCCAAATAATTGTTTAAGAATTTCTGGACACAACAGAAATGTTCTGTAATTCCTGGTATGACCTTCTGATTTCGTGGAATTGGGATGCAGACACAGAGAGGAGGGGGGCATTCATTTCCAAATTCCCTCTGTTGAGAAGCTAGGTCAGAATCCTGGTAGATTAATTGGTAGGCATGTTTATCTCATTATCTGCATTAATTGTTTTTGGAAAGAGCAGTGTGGAGTTTTTCTTGGATAGCTGAAACATAATAAGGAATAAATGGGACACATTGTCACATAACAGTGTGATTAGTTGTCACATTATATTTGTTGCACCCACACCTGACGATCATTCCCTGGACACTATTTATACCCTGTGTGGGCTAATGACTTTGACTTTTGGCTGCTCCCTTCCCCGATGGTCCCGCACAGCCTTCCCTTGACAGCCAACTCTCCCTCGCCAGTTCCCAAGCTCCCGCCCTCCCTCCCTCTTCCTCCCTCTGCATCCTCTGGCTTTGTCGGCCTGTGAGCCAGCCCTGGACCGGTTGACCCCTAAACTGGACTCCTCCATGTCTCCGCCCTCAGCCTCCGAGACCCAGACTCCACCTTGGTCCTTTCGACCCCGCAGCCACACCTCTGCTCACAGCTCCCTGATCTCCACCGTGTCCCGGCATCCTTCTGGCTTCACCAGGCTCCCTCGTCACCTCCGGCTCCGCCCTGGTCAGTCATCGACCATCCGCCGCCTCGGGGCTCCACTCTTCTGTCAATCGAGTATTGACCTAAAAGGCACGTGAATTGTTGTGCAATAATTGTACAGCAAGCAGAGAAATCTAGGTCAAGCGGTTGGATCCTGTTGTCCGAAATCTGATGATTGTTGCTTTTAATGATTCATTAACTTTCAAAGGTGAAATTAGAACTTGTTTTCCGTGTATTGGTATTGTGTATGCAAATTTGTAGACACCCAAATACTCCTTGCCAGTACATGTTACATTCCCAGGGATTAAATGTCCATTGTGTTCTGAATGCCGTAATAATGTCTTTCCTCATCAATCATATTCCTAGGCATAAAAACATCTTTTGTCATGTTTAAGTACAAACAAACTTCATCCTGGACATGCTGTACTTTTCATTCAAACAATATCTTATTACTGTAAATGGCTTGAAGCCAATCAATATGTCATGCTTACCATAATGGTTACTTAATAACTGGATGGACCTATGTGTATACTATTCAAATAAACATGGTACTTTTGTTGGTCTTGCATTTGAATAATTTCAACTTCGAATTTGATGTCTTCAAAACTAGAGAGTTCTTCCAGACGATGTGCCTGTGTCTGAGTTAATCTGATTTAAGGTGAAACTATCTTATGCAACACATATTCAGTATAAGCCAGAAATCAAATCAAAGTGCTGCTGTGTGCCAGGTGGCCTTTCTTCAGCTCGTTTTTTAAAACTGGCCTTGTCCATTCGCACTGTTTCTTTAAGTACTCTTCAGTACTTGTCCAGTTGCAGTGAGCTTCTTGCTGTAATGTCAAGTGCTGTATTCACTGTACGTACTCTGCACATTTTGTCCAGTCAGCAGACTTCAAAACGCCTTTTGCCAAATTAAAGTTTCTGCCAGTTGACCCTTTATCTTTTCATTTGCCATTCATTTGTCTCTCCCATTTTCTCTGTTTGTGTATCAGTTATGTGTTAGATTTTACATAAGCTAATATTTAAACAAATCTAACAACATTGTGGAAATACTAGTTTAGACCTTAGGGAATAATAAGCAATTATGTGTTTTCATTTATTTTACTGTTAAGCGGTTTTGGAACTCCTGCTTTTAATCTGGATCTTAAACTCTTTATGGAGCAGAATTACTTATTTGAACACTCAACTTTCAGTGCTAAGAGGCAAACAACTGAAGAGGGAGTTGAACTTACATGAAAAGTGCACTGTAGTAATTAAATGAACCTCTTGCTGAGATATATGAGTTAGAGTTATTCAATTTGAATGTCTGATGCAGGTATGTTTGTGTAAATATACCGTGCATGATAGATGTCAAATATAATATAATACACATTTATTCCACCGTCTCACACAAGCCTACACTGACTGTTCCTTTTTCTTTGTAGACTTGGGATGTGTTTTCTCAGATTTTATATGGAGTATCACTACAAATTAGGTTTTAACTGTCAGGTTCTAGCCAGTTCAGTTTTGACTCAAATTTTAGATTTTTTAACCTGAGTTTTCTTTCCAATTTCCCTTGAGTTGATTTACATAATGCAAGAGAGTCAGGTGAATCAGGATTAGTTATGACTAGTTGATGGAAGTGAGATTCTAAGAAATAATTCAGAGTCTAAATGCCCGAAGCTGCCGCTGTCTGAATTGACATGGTAAACAGACCCGACAACCCCCATTTTTTTATAAATATGTGCACACACACACAAGGAATGAGTGAGAGGGAGAAAAAAATTTGATCTTCTGAGGTTGACCCTGAGCTAGAGTTTTGTTTTCTTAATTTTATTTACTTTGTTTCTCAATTGTATACACTGGGAAGTCGTACTTTTGTGAAAATATTTTTAATTGCCCTGTTCAATGGACGGAGACCTCACCAGACGCCACCGCCGACGGAGAGCATAATCCCACCGTTTCGACGAAGCCAGCACACGACACTGCGACTGAGCCTCAGTTCGTCCTGGAGCATGAGCCCCGAGATGCGTCTGACCAGGTGTGTGAGCCGTTTACCCGTGCATCGCTGTGGGAGTTCTGGTGGACTACGCGGACTGCGAGGGAAGCCCCATCCATGCTCCTCTGCTTAGGGTGGATTGCAAGGCACCTCTGAACTGTCGGACTGTGCTAATGACTTTGACTTTTGGCTGCTCCCTTCCCTGATGGTCCCGCACAGCCTTTCCTTGACAGCCAAATCTCCCTCGCCAGTTCCCAAGCTCCTGCCCTCCCTCTGTCTCCTCTGGCTTTGTCAGCCTGTGAGTCAGCCCTGGACCGGTTGACCCCTAAACTGGACTTCTCCATGTCTGCGCCCTGAGCCTCTGAGACCCAGACTCCACCTTGGTCCTTTGACCCCGTGGCTACACCTCCGCTCACAGCTCCACCATCTCCACCGTGTCCTGGCATCCTTCTGGCTTCACCGGGCACCCTCGTCCCTCTGGCTTTGCCTTGGTCAGTCATCGACCATGCACCGGCTCGGGGCTCCACTCCTCTGGCAATGCCTCGTCTCTACTCCCCTTCTGCGTTGCCAGGATCCTCCTTCCCCTCGGCTCCTCCTCGCTGCGGTCTGCCTTGGCCAAACCTTTGCCTTGGTCCCCTGAGTTGTTGGCTTCACCTCGTACCTTCAGACCTTTGGTGTCACCTGGGCTCTCCATCTGGTTGTCCACACCCTGGACTCCTCCGGTGTCGTCTCTGTCACTCGTCACCAAGGTTTCGTCAGTCTGCTCTCCACCATGGCTCCTCCCTCCCTCTACGCTGCTTTTGTCGTACTTATGCTGTCCCAATTGCTTCTATTGCGTACCCCACCTGTAAGTCGCTTTGGATAAAAGCGTCTGCTAAATGACTAAATGTAAATGTTAATGTAAATGTAGAAATAGCTCACTTTAAAGTGATAAAAACATAACACTTCATTGTGTAAGGTCTTTATACATCTGAACACAGTTATGTGTATTAATATTGCAATTAATATCAACAGGTGAGACCAGGCATTCCAGGGTTTTTGTGGGGGCAAATTGTCACAAGCGCTATGTCAGTATCAGTGTGCCATCACAGTTATCACTCTTTCATAATCTGTTAATATAACTGTATATGTCTGACTGGATAGGTGTGCCAACAGACTCTTGCATGACTGATGAGGTCAAAATGTACCATATTTTCCACATTAAACTGGCATGCGCTAAATAATTAACATACTATTTTGTACATGGAGCTAGAGGAACAGCCTTTTTGTTCAGTCCCATTGAGGTTATACCAATAATAGTATTTCAGTAACTTGTAGTAGCTTGGAGTACCATGTAAATAAGGCTAGTTGGTTTTCATTTATATGAACAAACTAATTTCCATTGGATTATTACAGAGATTTCAATCCTGCTCCTTAAAAGAACGCCTCCAAGCCTAAAGCATTTAATCCAAACCTTGATTTGTTTGTTCAGGTGTGGTTGGAGCTCAACTCTGCTGGAGAATGATAAAAAATCTCTTTATTGTTCATCCACTTAACAAGATGACAACTGTGGTTTTCCCTTGCAAAGAAAAAAGAAAAGGAAAGAGTTTTGATAAATACTGATACATATGTGAAAAAACAACAACATGTTTCATAGCCACCAAGAAAGCAACAATAACAGTCTGCTAAAATCAACAATGCCTTATCCAGCATTGCCTCACAGATGGGGTCAAATGAACCACCATAAATGGGCTTTCCAGTCAAACACTTCATCAGCGACACATGCAGCAGAACTTGTAGGACTGTTTTGGTGATTAAAACGAGCAAGAGACAGAGATATTATCTGATATTATATAAATTCGAGTCTACCCAACAGCCTAACATTTCAAAACCGCTGAAGCAGTGTAAGAGGTTTAAAGGCCACAGTTCCTTTTGCCAACTCCTCTCAGGAGTGAGAACTGCTGCAGAGAGTCACGGGTCCAAATCCAGCAAAGGATCTTTGCCAACATCAACACACTAAGTATATCCAAACAAACGACACTCATAAAATGAGATGGAAAATAGTAAAGTTTGTGCCCGAGGCAATAGGATATCCAAGAACTTCAAGGAATAGAATTATACAGCTGTTTCTAAGTATCTCCTTAGTGATTTGCATTCTGTTGTTCTAAAGTAATAAAGATGAATAAGATAGAATAACACAGAAGTAAAGAATATGGAAAATGTATCATGGAAAATGTAAATAAATAAAAAAACAACAGATGAGATCTTGGTGGCAAAGATCTGTTTGGTTACAAGAATTCATCCAGATATCTTTCTTTTTGTTCATCAGAATAAAGGAATTTACAGATTTGGAACAACGCGAGGGTGACTAAATGATGACAGAATTTGTATTTTCCCTTTAGTAATTTGTTGAAAAAGGCAAGAAAAAGCTTTTGTTCACTTTCGCAGAATGTTGTCCTGGATCTGATGTAAGATGATGTCATGACGTCCTTTAGCACTGTAAAGCAGTTTCCAGATTTCTGCTTTCAGGCAGCCCATACGTTGCCTTTGTTTCTGTTGTTTGGGTCTGTTTTGTAAGTGGGGGTCACTGAGTACAGCCCTGCATACATCACAGTCCTCAACTTTTCCTCTCATTCATTACTTTAAGGAAGCATACGAAAAAATCTTATTTGTGTTGATCTGGATTCCAACGGAGATCTTGTCAAAGAGAAATCTCATAGAGTTGAAGCTGCCTAGCCTTCTTGCACCTTCCGGTGCTCCCCAGGGATGCGTCCTAAGCCCACTTCTCTACTCTCTATATACACACGACTGCATTGCCACATACAGCTATAACGACATTGTGAAATTCGCCAAAGACACGACAGTGATAGGCCGGATCACTAACAACGACGAGTCAGCCTATAGAAGGTATGCAGTCTGACACAATGGTGTAATGAGAACCATCTCTTGCCTCACACCAGTGCCTCTTTTTTCTGGCGACCGCAAATCCCTGCAGAGGGTTGTGCGAACTGCCTGTCGTGTTGAGGGAGATGAGCTTCCCTCTCTCCAGGACATCTACACCAGGCGGTGTATGAGGAAAACCAGTAAGATCATCAGTGATTCCATCTACCAGAATCACAGGCTGCTCTCCTTGCTGCCTTCAGATAGACGATACCAGAGGATCCGGTCTCACAGAAACCGGCTGAAGGACAGCTTTTTTCTCAGGCTTTTAGACTGCTCAATATCAAAAACTGATTCACTCCACAAGCTGACACTTTTTTTACAATGCACTCCATGGACTATAATGCATCATGCGTTGCACCAAATGCAATAACCATCCATTACCAAACTTACATACCCATATCTGTACTATGTACACTATATGGTTGATGCATTATACACACACGTTTATGTGTACACCTGCATATTTAATGTGTATGTTCAACGTCAAATGTGTATATTGTGTATATACTGTCAATATTTGTAAATTGTATATTGTCTTTTTTGTACAGTCTGTCTATTTATACTTTGCACTGATTGTCTCCAGAACATATTGTCACTTAAGTCTGTAAAGTTATACAGTTGTTTGTCACACAGTTGTCTGTCAAACTGCATTCTACTTTGTATGGAGGATGCACCCAAGACTTTCACTCACCACATGTTGTGATGTTAATAATGAGAGCTCAGTTGGGAAAGCTTTATGGAATTGCATGGATCAGACATACTAATAAAATGTGTAGTCTGAAATACCAAGGGTTATGCAAAAAACTGTGGCATCTCTCTAGTGTGATCTTGCTAGTGAAGAGATGCACAAACTTTCAGATACAGACATACATGAAAATAAATATTTCCTTCAAAAGGATGAAGAGAAACAGCAGTCTAAAAAAGTAAAAAAATTACATTGCTTATTACTTTGTTTACTGAAGTTTCAAACATTCGAGAGGAGTCTGATCACACAGTCCTTTCAATCATTTTCCAAGCGTATCTATACGTTTTGTGCCAAAAATGCTTCAAGGACAAATGTGGAAAAAATTACTAACCTGCATCTCAAGTCTGACGACATGCAACATGTAGGTGCTTGCCTGCTATATGCAAATGTTTCACAGTGTCACTTCACAGTTGCCTCTCACATTCTTAAAATATCTTTTTTTTTCAAAGTAGAGTTTACCAAAGGCATTCTCCTATTCAGGGCTAATCGGCATCGGGCAACCAATGGAACATTATAACTGCATTTACCAACAATGGTGATCTTTTAAAATATCATTAAACACTTACTATGGGGTCTTGTTGTTTGAGGGGTTAAATGGGGGCATCACTCTGATATTTTGCATCTAATTTGAGAAGAGTGAACATGCTTTTAAAAGCTCAGTAACAGCAAACTAAGAGAAGATGTAGGTTGTACACACCTGACTTTGATATCCTTTTAACACTGGATTAACTTAATACCTAAGGTCTTGCCAAAGGCTTGCTCCTACACATTAGATGAGGATACAACTGTGCGTTACTGTTTACAGTGCACTTCTTGACACACTTACCCTTTAGAGGATATTTCTGCAATGCATAATGTATTATGTATAATGTGCTAAATACTTTCCACATGGCCAAAGGGAAATATATCATTAACTTAAGTGGTTCTTGTTCATTGCATAAACAAGCATTTTCAGCAAAAGTACTAGCTAAAGGAAAGCACTTTGATAGACAGTAAGATCTTAGTGAGTTACCACATAAAAAGGCATGATGATAAATGCACAGAAACCAAAATTTGTGTGTCTGAACTCTAAAAAAAACTTTGTAACATTATCGCTGTTCAAAACCACTATATTGCTTATTTTATAAACCTATTTAAAAACCTATTTAGAGGAAAATATTTGAAATGCCTGATGGTTGTTATTGTTTCAGCAATGAAGTGTTTTTTTATGAGCCCTGGATCTTAATGTTTTAGAAGTGTTATGTGTTAGAGAGAGGACGGGACCACCAGTGAGTCATTAAAACAAAATGCAGCAGCCAGAGTATTTATGAAAACAAAAGGGAGAGATCATATTACGATTTCGATTTTAAAATTCTATTATCAGTCTATAAGTAACTGCATAACTTGGCACCTGCATAATACATTTCCGATTGTCTGTCAAAATATTTTCCAAATCGTACTCCAAGATCCTCTAGTGCTGGTCTTTTAGAATTTTGAATGATATAAATATAGAACCATATGCTGGGAACGTTTCTTATGAACTGTTCAAAACTATGGAGAACAAGCTGCATGTTCAAACTCAGCTTAGTATTTACAAAAAGCTCAGAAGAGCGGTTTCAGTAAGTGGTTGGCACAACATGCACATGTTTAGGTATAGTTTAGCTTTTGGCTGAGTAAAGAGAGTAACGCAGTGTTAATGTAAAAACAACATTATCATTAGGCCCGGAGGGCTCACGTGTGTTCTGGCAGACACATCACTCTGTGCCAACTAGCGCAACACATTCTCTGGAACGCATCTGACTCATCTCAAAACAATAGCACAATAACAATTCATACCTTTGACTAATTACGTTTATAATACAGTCTGATTAACAAGTTACTGTGATTCCCTGATTTACCCCTGATCCTTGTATTAAGTTAAATACTTGTCAGTAATAAAAAGGTGAATTTAAATTACAATGCTGTTATCGTGATAAAAACAAGTTTGATGATTATACAAAACCAGTCTAGGGCAGGCCTATTCAAACTGAGCTGGATATGAGGGTTGATTGGGCTCCTTGCACCATCTGGTGGTAGACTTATCTAACCACAGTTTGCATAAACAGATATTCTGAATGATTGACTGCAAAAAGAAAGTAAAACGTAATGCAAGCACAAAATTGCAGTTTATAATATATACACATATATATATTTCATTTAAATCACTTAAACAGACAATATGGTTACAACAGTACAATAGGTTTTACATTGAAAAACAACTGAGCACAAGGGCCCGGTTGCATAAAGCCCCTTAAGTTTAATTTTCCCTTAAGTGTGCCTTAAATATACCTTAAGTTTAACTTAAGTTATTCTCCTATTGTCAGTGGTAAAGAGAAATCGCCCCTCAAGTGTCACACTTAAGGGAAATGCTTAAGGTGCTTTATGCAACCGTGCAAAGGTCCTAATACTAGATCCATTTGACCTTCCTAAATCAGCGGTCAATCATAAAATATCTACTCCATAAATTAGGTCAGCACATATTTTAACAGTAATTTACAAATGGAAAGCACACAATTCTCATTTCTCACAAACAGGAAAAATGAACACACAAAATGACATTTCTCATGTAAATCCTCAGTGTTTTCTCACTTTCATAGATGTGAAAACTGGACTATCTAAAAGCACTGAGATGGAGGAGTTCAGTGAAGCTATAATCTGACAGTGTACATTAATTGAAAAGACTGCAATACATAATGCATACAAAGTAATTATGGAATGTATTTTTTTTTATCTTGGACTAAAAACACAGAACTTTTCTTTACATTTTCTTTCGACCACCAATGTAGTTGGTTATATGAGACTTTTTTTGCATAAACTTACACAAGACTGGCTGTGAAGTTTAAAAGCTGTATTTCTACACTCAACAAACTGCTGAAAAATGGATTAAAACCTCAATGATTTAAGAGCAATCCACAGAGATCTTCAATTGGACGTCATAGAAAAAGAAAAGATGATCTTTAACCGGAAAACAAATGAACAATGAAACATTTGCTGTAGTGCAAGAAACGGGAAGGAGAATCATATTTTTTTTTAAACCGTAACACAGAGCCCAGTTAAAGCATGCCATGTTAATCACTATTTAAGAGTAATGTACCATTAGAATATGGGGATGTAGTTGTCAATCTTAGCCCTGTGCCTCTGGGCAATACACTCTGCAATCCACACAATGTTTCGGCACTCTTGCTCCTTTAACTTGACATAGGCATAGAACACGCTGAAATGAAACTGGTTCAGGAAGGCCAGCTTATTAAGTTTCACCTAAAAACAAACAACCCATGTTTTCACATTAGAACAAAACCATAAAGCAGTGGCCCGCGAGATCAATTTTCCTGCCGTGTTTAGCCCCACCTCGGATAAAACACACTTGAACAAGCTAATCAGCCTCTTTAGGAATAGATGCGTTCAACTTAATGCGGCGCTGCGATAAAGCAATTTGCAAAGCCCTGCATTAAGTTGAACGCGCCTGTTCCTGAAGACACAGATTAGCTTTTTCTGATGTGTTTTATCAGAATTGGGGCAAAACACGTTAGAAAAAATGGATCTCGCGAGCCCGATATGAGAACCACTGCATAGAGCCTAGTAAATCTATAGCCAAGAACTTAAAATGTTACTGAATACATTTAAAATTCAGTGCAATCACATTCTCTTTAAATGGGTCATATGGCACAAATACGTGTATTTCTGTGTCTTTGGTGTGTCGTAAGTTACCCATGCATGTATTGACATGTAAAAATGCTAAAATGTAAGTGTCGGAATAAAAGATGCATTCTATCTTAAAGCAAATGCTCACCCAGACCTGCCTGAAACGCCTCGTGTAACCAACAAATCTATGTCATTTACCGCCCAAATGTTTACATAAGTAAGGTTGGCGCACCTGTCAGTACAAATGCTTTGGAACCTGATGTTCCAAATATGGTAAGAGGCGTTACATTTCCGTCACACGCTTGCAGTTTTCTAACCAATCACTACGCACTGGTTAACTGGCCAATCATAGCACACCTCGCTTTTCAGAGCGATGAGCTTTGTAAAAATTCTGCACCTTTCAGAGAGGCGGGGCAAAGAGGAGATACAAACATGCACTCTATGTGGAAAACACGGCGCTTTTTAACCTTAAATTGTGTATACACATTACATTACATCTAAAACAAACAACAATATTTGTTTTAGCCATGTCATATAACCCCTTTAACTCTGCTGGTACTCACCTCATGCTCAAAGAATCGATCCTCAAGTGTTTTGTCTCCTGGGTTGCTGCCAGCACCCTCAAAGAGAAGCTTGTATTCCTAAAGAAAGATGAAATCAATCATCAAAACATTTCGTAGCCAATTAAGGCTATGTGAACTGACGTAATATAAGCACAGCTAAACAGTTCACATACATGACTTTTCTATTTTCATCCGTGAGTATTTCAGAATCAAACGGAACAATAACAGGAACAACTTTCATTGAATAATCAACATATCAGATATCATCCCTCAAACTGTCTTGAAAGCAATGAGTGGATGAATGAGCAAGCAACATGAGGTCTGCATAGAGCTCACATAGATACTCACAGGGTAATAGTCGGCCACAGCTTTGACCTGCTCATAGTCATCAGCCCGGGCTAACTGTGCTAGACCTTCTGGATAAAGCTTGCCACAGTGAGGGAAAAGTTTAGCTCTGTCTTCTTTGGAGAGCTCCGTACCAAAAGAGTTAATAGTTATGATGAAAGCCCTCCTGTCTGCCTCAAACTGACATACAAAGCAAGGAAATACATCTTTAATTGCATGTGACTTTTTGACAAACAATATCAATAAAATAACTTAATCTAGGCAAAATAACAAATAAGTACAGTACACTAAATACCAGTCTGTGATCAAAGCATTGTTTGTCTTATCTTTGCCTCTACAGTATAACTGTATATATTTCTACGGGTGTGCACTCACTTCCAGAATAGGGCACATGGTATCTGCAGTTGTTCCACCAAGTGATGTACAGAACTTGTAGAAAGCCTCGAGATAGGCCTGGAAAAGAAAAGTAGGATCAATAACAGCTCATGGTTTTTCCCCAAACATACGCAAAACTAGTGATTAGGCATTTCTGAAATGAAAAAAATACTCAGTTTCAAGGTCTACTGTTCCCAGACTTCTAAAGGCAAGACTGACCTTGTAAAGGGTGTTACGTATTATTTCAATGTTCATTTCATCCAGATCCTGCTCAGAGATACAGTCCTGAAAGAAAGCGGCTTAAAAGACAGAGGTGAAAGCCATTAGCTTTTATGTGGGGATGTTTTTCTCACTATTTCTCAAGACTCATTTGTTTCAAGGCAATCTGAAACCCTTACAAATGAATAACACCAATACATTACATTGCAGGACTCGCATCTCACTCACTTCCACATTACAAGAAATGGATAAGATTTCATGTGTTCTGTAAACTTATCATAGGGGATTTCCTTACCAAGCGGTGTATCTACAAGGATAGCATTATAGAGCTCTGCTGGAGTCTGGGCGATGTTGACTGCCTCCATTTGTTCAAAGCTGCCAAGCGGGTGGCATTTGGGCACCAGCTCTGAGATGGCACGCTGATGCAGAGTTCCAGTGATGAGCAGGATGACATTATCAATCATATAGCTGTATCTGCAAACACCAGAAGAGATATGTAAAGCTGTGTGTCCACAGAGGCGTTTACACCTGCGGCCGGCGTGTTTTTCAATTGTTCTTAACGGTAACGCCGCACTTTTAAAAAACGCCGCACTTTTAAAAAAGCCACCAGTTGACTTTTTTTTCGCTCAGCGCTGGTGCTTTGCATTTTCCCCTCGATCAGCGCCGGCGTTCGACCGGGCACCCAGAGTTGAAAAATTCTCAACTTTGGACAGAATGCGTTAATGTGTCTAGGTGGACATGGACCCCTAACAGAACTTGAAAAATGTGTTAAATCACAGTGACTTTTCAAGTAATACTTTTTTTATTTCAATCAACAGAATTTTTTAATCTTTTCAGTTAACTATAATAACTTTGCAAATGATAATTCTAGTATTATGTCTCAGTAGGGATGCTCACATTGACCATTTAACCGCTAAACCATTCGTTAAAAAATTTAAACCCTTAATACTATCAGTTAAACGATTTAAAAGGTATAGTTAATTTTTATTTAATAATATTAATCATCTTTTATTATAATAAAATTATGGAATACTACGGTTTTAAATAACTATTAAATTGTACATGTTTTTAGTTTTCCTTTTGGTGAAAGAAAAACATGCTAAACATTAACTCACAGAGCGTACAAACGCGTGCGACTAAGTGTAAATGCCTTCCAAAACGTTTTCGAGATTAAAATCAAATCACTTGATGAAACTGGACAGGTGTAATTCATGTGATTGTTAAGGCCACATTTGTCAGGGCTTTACTCCTCCAAACAGAGTACCACTGGCTTCTCAAGCTCAAGTTCTTTGTTTCAAATGAAGACACGGGAAAATCTACCTCACAATGCGCTGCAATGGAATTTCGGTGCTAGCCATCAATTTATCCTTTACATAAACTTATCTCATGTATGCTTAGCATCAGCTGCCCATGCACTTTAGAACGGAGAAGATAACAGTGCGAGCGGTGGTTTCCCTGCCTTCTTTTAGACGTGATGTAAAAATACGAATGTGAAAAATGAATAAGTAAAAAATATTTTTTGTTTTTTGGGTGGTATAGCAGATCGGATTTATATATGTTTAGCTAAGACTGGCTGGTGGAAAGCGTGAATGTGACCCGCTTCCCGAGGCGTTATTTCTACATTCCCGGGACATCCGTGCCCTGTGAAAACAAGCTCCAGACTGTCACCACAACACGTAAACATGTAACTTTATTTAATAAAAACTAGTTAGGCCTACTATTTCTATTTGATGAAAAAACTATCTGACAGAAATACACTTTCCTGGTTCTTCTGTCTTTTCGTTTTGTCATAATTTGTTAATTATTTCAGGTTTCATACTTGCCTGTTTATTTTATGCTTTGGGATTATATAATTTTGTTTTTCTCCACTGTCCAAAACACCACAGGTTCGTGAAAATGTGATAATACGTGAATGCAGGTGCTGTTGTTGTTGTATTCGTTATGCTGCTGTTTGCATGTTAAAATAAATCTGTGAAATAAATGTTTGTATTTTTAACATGTCACGGACCCTCATCAACTGTAGCTGTGTTCTTATTTCGAAGTCTGCGTCCTCCAGATGTTGCATGCGGTGGACAAAAGCGACCGGAAATTAACCTAAATGAGCATCCCTATGTCTCACACTCCATTTTGTCAACTTAATGATTTGTACTCGCACTCATTGACCATATACATTGATACTGTATGATTCTTCAATTTGACCTCACTCACGTGATGAAATCCATGAAGCTTGCCAGAGGTTCATAGGACTGGTTCCTCATATGGCGAAACTCGACCACCATCTTCTCTTTCAGTTTGTCATCAATGACAGAGACTGTGAGAGGGGACGCTTCATTGGCCAGAAAGCTGCCATAGTCCGTGCTCTGCAAATGAAGCTTCAGGTCTATAATGAAATGAAAGGAAAATCTTTAATATTGTTTTAATAATTAAACAAACACACACATACACAACAGTAAACCTAAATCCTCATTCCGATGTGGAAAATACTCAAGGTTGGCTTCTGAATGTCAGGTCCACAGTCATCTGATCTTGTTTTCACAATTTCCAGTTCCTTAAAACGCAGCTAGAAATTCCAAGTGAGTCACTATAACAAATCTCAATAGCTTCTGAAAAGGAGAGACAAACCGTACTATAATTTTGTCCATGTTCAGTATTTTTTTTTAGATTTGTAATATCACGAATGGATGTTACTGTAAAAAGGTAAATATGCACAGGTTGAATCTGCCCGCCCTGCATTACTGACGTCATGACACATCACATGACCAGCACCAGACGCTGGCTCACCATTAATCTTCATCTCTCAAACTAGACCTGCATCTCCTCTTAAAAACATTCACTGTTAACCTCAATCACTACAATAAAACAACATGACTCGTCGGTTTAAGCACGTAGGACAAATGTAAAAATCAACACCGATCTTGGGAACCCAGCAAGGAAGGTTAAATAGGGGCCTTAGATACTCAAATGCAGTACGTTAAACATGTAGAATAAAGCTGTGTACTAAACAATAAAATGTATATTAGATAACGTACATATTAATCCAATAAACAAAAACTTCAGAAGCTGATACATTAGATGTGTGGCTGACATGATGCATGTCAGTTAACATTCATATTTAAAGGCCCTTAAAGCGAAGCAGTAACTGTAGCAATATATTGTTCAAAGATATGTATTTATTATCTTAATATCCGGACAAAAGAAAATCTGTATAATAAAAGGTTATAAAAGCTGATCTCTGTTTGTTAAGGGGGATTTAACACTCAGCTGGTCCGCGCTGGCTAATGAAACAAGCTAGCTGACATTATCTTTATTATTATACGATTTATGACAGGGTTGATCAAATACGCTTCAGCTTTAAAACTAATATAACATAATTTACACACAAACACCCTCAGCTGTATGTAGGAAAGTCATAAAGTAAAAGATATAACGTTATTCTGATCTGACACAGGACTCACCTTCCAGAGTTTCACACTGAACGAGGTTCAAATAATCGGCCTGAGATAAAATGCCAGCTTTAAAACCTCTCACCAAACCCTCTAGATAACCATTATCCACATTAAAATATAATTCTGACAGAGGCATGGTGAAAAATGAGAGTAAAAGTACGCTAGCTAAAACAGAGAGATGTAGCCGTCTGACAAGAATCAAGAGAGGGAAGCTGCTCTGCGGATACCCGGATGTGCGTGCACGCGCACTAAAACACACGCTCATGTGACCAAACATCTGACCGTCAAATCTTAAGAACTGATCTCAGACCAGCCCTAAGCAACTGCATGCAAGCAACGCCAACATAGAAGCTGAGCTTAAAAATAACATGTTTTGTTCTTCGGTGGAACTGTAAATATATCCCTTAATTTTCTGTTATCTACTTGTGTAATAACAACTGGGAAATATTATAATTTATATTTATAGAGAATGTAAATAGCAAGCTTACATAACCATTAGCCTATTTATAAAGCTCGTTAATCGACGTCAGGTCATATTGAATGTTGCGTCATCTTCGGAGGATGGCTGCTAGTGCGTTCAGTTTTTCTTGTTTGATCAGGAAATCTGACTATGGTATCTTGCTGTGTTAAAAGCGTCAAAAGCATTACGCCGAGTCGTTCAGGAAAAGCCCATGGTTCTTTCACTTTCAACAAGTAACGGTACACATAAAAAAAATAGCCATGGAGTATTATCCTCACAAGATGGCGGCACCACTGCAACATAGGACGTGAGGCCAGCTTCACATTCGCTATTACAGTGATGGCCTATCCTCAGTGTAAGTAGCACAGCTCACAACTCTAGGCAATTGATATTCCAGCGCAGGCGGTGGCCCGTCCAACGCCCCGCTACTGCGTGCCCGTTGCACACTGCACCCCACCCCTGGAGTAGTTTTTGGTTATCAGAGATTGTAACCATTTGACTGAACTGCAATTAATTACTTGCACTTTCATCAAAGTCCTGCAGCTGGTAATAAGAATTCCGCCACACACATTCTAAGATAATAACAGCTTCGATGACTTAAACATCGGCTGTGAAAGCTGTTGTGTGTTATACACCAGTGGCGGCTGCTGATCTTTTAAAGAGGGGAAGCTCATTTTAGGCCTAAATCATAAAAATTGTCCATTTATTTATATGTAAATTCTGCCCTACGTTCCATTTCAAGAAAATGCTCTGTAACCCTGTCGTACCAACTAGGCGTCTTTACCAGTGTCCTCTCAATGGCCAGCAGAGCTTGTCAGGCTTTGCCTGTTGTTTTATTTTATTTTTGGGGTTTTTCTCATCTAGTTTGCTATGTTTTGTCTTTTGCCTTTGTCTCACGTCTGGTACCCCATTTAGGCTCTTAGTGTAGTTGATTACCCTCACCTGCTCCTCATTTGTGTTTCCCTCTATTTCAGCTCGTTTTGCCATGCTCTCCGTGTGGCGATGTAATTTGTTTGTACCATGTTTGCTCGTAGCGCTTGTAGTTACTTTTGATCTATCCTTTCGTAGGAACGAGGCATCCCGTGAGCTGGTTTGGACTTATTTTTCCCTTACAGCTCTCTTTTGGTTCTCGTGTTCCTTTTGGATTTACGTTTGGATTATTCTCTCACGGAGTATCGACTAGCGGAGTTTTCCAGTTTTACGGTCTGGTGTGCCCTGGCCACATTCTCTCTCACGGAGGTTACAGCCGGCCGTGTTTCCTATGTTTCTTGTCAGGAGTGCCCTGCCGATTTATTGTTTGTTGCTGTGTAACCTTGTGCAAATAAACTGTATTATCCTCACCTGCATCTGAGTCCTTCTGAGAACCGTGACCGAGCTAGGCTGCTTAAACGGCCTTGGCACATTGTGTTACGGGTGTAGGACTTGAGCCGCTTTAAACAGGAGAAGCTCCTTTCTACACCTGCAGATGTAGCTCCAATTGTTGCCACTAATGAGAACAGTTTGTAAAGCTGAGGCATTGCACTGTCCAACTCCATGTCTTTAAGGAACACCAAGTAATCACACAGTTTTCCCCTGTTACTCTACAAGTCCTGATCTGAATACAGGACTTGAAGTTCAGACCTCAGTCTCCCTGAATCAAAGTGATGGCCATAACTTTTCAGGACACTTGTCTCACCTTCCAGGTGGTAAATGCTTGTCTCATGTCATCAAATTTCCCTGGATTGACTAATTCTAAGAAAAGCATACTTTCCAAATTTGAAAAACGTTGAAGAATCTGCTCCAAGATGTTATCAAGGATGGCCATGTACAGATTTCTGTAGAGCTCTTGGGGATCCTGCAATTGGGTCAGACGGCGCTTTCTCATGGGCTCATCTCTTGGGTCTGATGTGAGATCTGCTGCTTTGGCATAAACAGCTTGGAAAGCCCCCTCTGACCTCTTCTCTTTGACAAATGCAAGAAGAGACTCAATTCTTTTCTTGCAGTAAAGAACATCCATCGCTCTCTGCTGGACAATATCAAAGACCACATCAGTCTCAGAGAAGATTTGTTCATATGTGTACAACATGAACACAAACTCAAAATCCTCCAGTTTCCTCACGAAGCCTTTGGCACAATCCAGTGTATCATCATCCATTGTCGTATCTGCAATGATGTTATCAAATGTCTGCAGGAGGCCATCATAATTGTTTGCCACAGTGCTCACTATCCGTGATGTGAAATTCCATCGAGTAGGAGCGTTTCTGGGCAACCTTGAGCAGCCTGCAGACTCCAGAAAAGACATCCTCTTTGTGGATTTTGAGAAAAATGTGGCAAACCCAGAGAGTGATGCAAAAAAAATTCTGCACTCAGGCAAGCATTTGGCCCCCTGTGACAGCACCAGATTCAGTCTGTGTGCATAGCAATGCACAAACATTGCACTGGGGGCTATTGCTTTCACTTTGGCCTGCAGACCATTGAGAGCTGAAGCCATGACAGCAGCCCCATCATAGGTCTGTGCCACAAGAATCTTAAAATTGTAGCCCTGCATGTTCTCATTTAAAACATCAAAAAACGGACTGAGCATCTCGCCCCCCAGAAACATCAAAAAATCCAATGAAGCGCTCCTGAATTTTACCTGCACTATCCACATAGCGAACAATGACAGAGAGTTGGGCAAGGCAGGACATATCAGTGGTTTCATCCACCTGACATCCAAAAAAGGGAGCATCCTGAATTTCATCTCTGATCTGATCAGAAATGGTGGCTGCAAGAGCAGAGATCAAGTCATTTTGAATAGTGTGTGACATACCAGAAAACACAGTTGAGGACTCGAATTGTGTGGACAGGACAGAGTCATATTTGGCTAATGTTTCTGTGAACTCTCTGTAATTCCCCTTTTTGGATGATTCACTACTCTCATCATGTCCCGTAAATGACAGCTCCTGCCGGCCAAGCAAGGATGTCACATCAATTAGGCGGTTTAGGAAGGCCCTGTTTTGTTTAACGGTTTCATTATGTTTAGCCACTTGAATGCGAGCACCTTCATTGATTGCATGCTCAACCCTGATCCTGCCCATGCAACTTAATCTTGCACATGCACTCACATGTTCATTGCTATTTTCGTGCCTTTTATATGCCCTTTCAAAGTTTGACAGATCTCCAAACCCCAATTTTGATCAAACAACACATCCATGAGATGGTTTCATCAAGAGACATGGCCAGCAGTACATTTTCTTTTTCACAGCACTTCCAGTCAGCCAGCTAACTTTGTCATACCAGGAGAGCTGAAAAGACCTGTTACTTTTCCCTATCTTTTGCACTAAATCAATCTTAGGTGTTGATCTGCCCTGCTGTTTAATTCTAAGTTTCTCCTCGTAAGGAAGACTTTCTAATGGCTTTGCCAAAATCAGGTCGACAATATTAGCACTGTCTGCCATCATGTGCAGTGTGCTAGCTGGCTAGTTCAGACTATATGAATTAATAAACAAAAGATCTAATTTATATATATATATATATATTTAACTCAACGGGAGGAAATATGGGAATTATGTTAAACTGAAACAATGAATGTGGTGTGAAATTGTGTGAAATATACGATGAAGGTTGCAGCCTTTTGTCTTTCGACTACACATGCAAAATCCGCGATGGGACCGAGTTGGAAATGGAGACACAGAGTGATACGCGTCATTGAGCGTCCGTGGGCGGGACATAATCGCAGCATTATCCAATGACCATCTTGTTTCTAAGCACTGAAATAAACTGTTTAAAGCAGCCCCCTTGAAGTCAATAGAGGCTGGGCTTCAACAGAGTAATGCACTGTACGCTACGGGAAGGAATGAGAAGGAAATCGAGTCAGCCGACCTAAGTAGCTGATTCTGAACGAAATTGTTTTCGTTCGAGATGAACGTGTTTAACGCATTTTTAGTCAATAAAATGTTAACATAATAGTACATATATATGACCATTCATTTTTTGACAATTACAGGGGAAGCTGAGCTTCCCTTGCAGTCTTAAAGAAATCGCGTCTGTTATACACTTATTGTGTGTGTGTGTGGGCATACCTCTTGAACACTTCTATGAAACGTCTTTTGAAGTCCTGCTTGCAAATGTCGCCCAGTCAATCCGCTTGTTTTATTATCCAACTGGGGTCCAATATAAAAAGCCAAAACTAACGCTTTTGTAATTAGTGTTAATTACTATAACCGGTCTGACCCAATAGGTCCGGTGTCATTTCCCTCGCGATAGTAGGGAAAAAAAGATTGACGTTTGCACATGCACCAGCAGACCTCCGTTACACTTCGATCGATCCGCATGTTTTTAACTGATGAAGTGGAAGTGAAGTTTTCTTATTTATTGCTAATAGCCAAAGCTTATTAATACACTTGCACTGAGAGGGGGAACGACCAATCACAACAGCCTGAGAAGGGTAAGCTTGCTGATATGGTTTGGGTGGGACATCTTCAGACATGCTCTAAGCGGGGAACCAATCACAGCAGATCTGGTCAGCTTTAGCAAGCAGAGCGTTTAGGAAGGAGGGTTTTTTTCTGTACAGTAGACTGGAAGAAATCCAGTGGTTTTGTTAGAAGAGGGACAGTGGCGAACAATATACTTTTTGACATAATCAAAGCTTCAAAAACAGCAAAAGAATGGCTCCTTTAATACTAAACTTACATCACATGACAGCAGTTTGAAGTTGTGGCTCCACTCAGTTATATTAGACCATTACCATTTTCCCTGCTTATATCATTCCTCTGCTGTCTGATATCGATCACAAAATAAGACCAAATTAGACCTAAACAGTTTGATGTTGAACATGAGAAATTTTCTAAATTACATCTAATAAGCTCTCCCTATTCTTCATAATCATTAATTCAGTGCAGCTGTAACACGTTATAGGAGACCTGGCCCTCCCGTCTGAGACCGGTTTTCCAGTTTTTTTTTTCTCCATTTATTTGCGATTGGATTTTGGGTTCCTCGCCACAGGAAAGTGTTGGCTTGCTCACAAGGAGATTGCTTTTATTAGTTATTATTGACTACACTGATGAACACCTTGCACTGTGCTGTGTTTTACCTTTCTTTTTTTTTCAGTTTTTCTTATTTTCTCCTGTAAAGCTGCTTGATACGCAATTTTCCCAATTAGTTTGTGGTTTGCCATTGTGGACGTCACCTATTAGTATTTAACAAATGCACTGACAAATCGATAAGTAACTTGGTATGGTTCATCTTGAAAATATTCTGACAGGACCTGCAAAGTAGGTTTTCCTGTGGCTCAGTGGTTGGAGCATCGCTTTAGCAATGTCAAAATCCTGGTTCGATCCCAGAGGATTGAACATTCTCAGAAACATATGAGTTGTATAATGCAATATAAGTCGCTTTGGATAAAAGCGTCTGCCAAATGCATAAATGTAAAGTTATAGACCAGAGATATAGCAAATATTTTAAAATGCGGCTTACATAGGCTATGTAAAAAACCATATGTCATTTGATTTACATTAGTATATGTGTTGGCTCAAGCCTGTGATGCTTTGATATCAAACTTGTCGCATTCCACCATACTACCTATCCGCCATATTGATTTACACACAAAAAATACTTTTTTGAACTCCTCCTATAGAATCAGTCAGATTTGCACAAAATTTGCAATGTAGAATTTGGAGACGGTACTTACAAAAGTGTGTCAGAAGATCATGGGACTGTATTTTTGAAACTCTTTTGTATATTGAAACAAAACTTGGTATATAATCCTTAATATAAGCATTGGCACACCTTGTCTGACATCTAGGTGACAGTCATTAGTGGTCAGAAATGATAAGCAATTTTATTGTGTTCTGAGTGCCTTTTTCTGTTTTTAATATTGGTTTAATATTAATCTGACATGTCCAAAATATTTCCCCTTGTGCCACTGTTGAGCTTGATCCCGTAATTACTGCTTGCAACTATATTTCATACTTACAAGTATAATTACATTATTTCTTACAATGTGGAATCTTTCTGTATGAAGAATGTTGGAACATTTTTAATTATTTTTAATTCCTTGTTTCACATATTCTTGGTATATATCCATTTGCAATATATCTTTATAAAGCAATTAAAATGTGTTAAATTTATTAAAAATGCTTTGGATTAAAGGGTATTGGCTTTTGAAAGACACCAGACTCATGTTTATGGTGCACTTGAATCAACATCTGATGTTTTGTTTCATCGTAAGGTTTATAGAACACTGACGTAGCCAACCTATGATGTGATAAATGAAAAGGCTGGGGTATTGAGCCAAACCTGGTAATTAATGTACATTTTCACATGGATGATTAATAGATTTCTGTGAACTTAGCGTTGCTTTTTTGTAAATTCATGTTGCTACAAGATTAAATGTTGACAAATTCCCTTTCAGATGAAACGCTCAGTCCATTATTGGTTCAGATATGTCGTTTATGTGTTCCAAACAGCAGGATATGAACTAAAATGAGCTTAATTCAATATCAGACATAAAAGCTAATCATGGTTTAAAAAAGCAGCAGGTATTTGTTGATGAGACGTCATTCATTTATATTTCAGCATTACAGACACACACTCGCATTTAATGTAAAATATGAACATATATATATATAATGTTCACATATTTCATATATCATTTTTATTTATTTATTTATTAATTTCTAGTTCACTATTCTTTAAAGAGATAAAATAATATTGTGACCACTTCTTATATGAACTGACTTATTTGGCAGTTATGCAGCATGTACTTAAACAACATATACTTGCTTAATACATCCTTGTATGCTCACATACATACAACCAAAAAAAATATATTCTCTGCAAGTTGTATCTTTTGTACAATGTGACAAATAAACAAGTTGAATTCAACTGAATAAGTTACATTTGGTTAAATCTTAAACATTCTATAGATCCTATACATTCTACTTGTCAATAGAAGCACATAAATCTGACCTTGCAAAGTAACAATGTTCATCCTCATAAATGTTATTTTTCTTTGATCCTTGCAAATGGATGTTGTATTGCGTCATGAGCACTAAACAGCAGGCTGGAGTCATCAGCTGATTGTAGATGTATTAGCTTTATAACCCGCTCTGAGTAATGAAGTGTTTACTGGTTAGTAATCAAAAGTGAGGGGCAGTATTACGTATCAATATGGTATGTCGGCTTAAACGTAGATTCCCTGAAGTACATGCGATGCCCGTAACCAATTAATTAGTAGTTTCGATTTTTTACTATTATTATTTATCACACTGCTATATCTTAATTTTATCACTTTAATATTTAAAAGATCAGAATATGTGATCGACCAGCAGTCCCCATGATGGAAATTAAATTTTCAACATATTATATTATGTAAAAATGCAGAAATGTTTTGTGATGGCTAGGTTTGGAGGTGAAGGTTAGGGGATAGATTATACAGTGTTACTATATGTGTGTATGAGTGGTTTTGCCATGCACATGAGACCACACCTCCATGCACTGATCAGCATGATGTGGTCCTCACCTCCCACTACAAGAAGCAGCTTTATAAATCAAGGAGTCTTGTGTACACCCTCAACCAGGGACGCAGATCACAGCAGGTAGGTAAAACACCCACACTTCACAACTCCACACACAAATTTGAAAGCAAACAGACTGACAAAAACACTTGCTTTTTTATGCAAGATTTCATACATCTTAAAAGGGCTTAACCGTAATCTGTATGTCCTTGATTTCTTTAGTGAAAAGGTTCAAGGAGATCATCCAAAGGGGGGCTGAAGTTAATCTTATATGTGAATTGATTATGATGCTGAACGCAATCTTTTTCTGCTGGGTTATAATGAATGTCATGGTGTTGGCATCACATCCAAACCTGAGGCGAAGTCAAAGCTCTGTTGTCTTTTCTGATACAGGTAAGATTATTTATTCAAATTGTTTTTAAACCTCATCTATGGCTCATTTTCTGTTGATAAATTAAAATATGAATGTGAATATGAATATGAATATGAATTCAAATTGTGGAAAAAGAAATTGAAATAAACCGAAATTGAAATAGCTTCTATTTTGTTAAATTGCAAATAATTTCATGTTTTGTAAGTCAAATAGCATTCATCATACATCATACTGTGTCAGAAGGAAACATTTGCATATAATATTTGCATTATTTTAATATAAATATGTAGATTTAAAAGAAGTAACTTAAAAGACTTAACTTAAAATGCTTTAGCATTTACACTACAAAACTTAATGTTTCAAAATTAGGAATTTAAAGATAATATACTATAGCTTTTAAAGCTGTTTGTACTTGGTTAATTTTTATTTTTCATGGTGAAGACTTACTATCTGAATTGGATCCAGAGCAATTTGAAATGAACTCAGCAGAAGACAAAATAATAGAAGTACTTGGCTTCTATGATGAGGTAATGACATTTTATGTACTTTTCTAAAATAAAGTGACTTGCAGAATTCTACTTTTATTATTGGTCTCATTCAAATTTGTGCCTTATTCTACCATATAGGGATAGTTCACCCAAAAACCAAAATTCTGTCATGAAGTACTCACCCTTAAGTTTTTCCAAACCTGTATACAAACACAAAGAACGGCATTTGGAAAAATGTTAGCAACTGAGACTTCTGGGGCACCATTGATTACCTTTTGTTCTGTTAAACACAAAATAATATATTTTGAAGAATTTATGACAACAAAGACTTCTGGTTTGACTACCATTTTTGACTACCCCAGATATCCATTTAAAGGTATATTTCTCCCGAAAATTTCCCAAGATTATGTCATTAACTACATTTCAAACCTGTATGACTTTCTAGATTCTGCAAAACACAAAAGAGGATATTTTGAAGAAAGTTGATATCTTCGGTCAAACAGGTTTGAAATGACGAGAACATGACCTATCCCTTTCTGCAAAGGTTTAGTGATGATTGAACTTTTCTGTCATTAACCTCAGTTGTTATTTGCATCATTGACTGATTAAGTGTTTTTTTAAATTTACTTTTTTTTGCCATGTCCACAGGATGGCGGTAAAGCTGTACAGCTGCAGAGAAGAGGCACTCGCTCCCCCAGCCGCTGTATCTCACATCAGCAGTCCTGCCTGGGACACCACCTCCCCTGCTGTAACCCCTGCGATACGTGTTACTGTCGCTTCTTTAAGGCTTTCTGTTACTGCCGCAGCATGGACCACACCTGCAAACATGAACATGCATAGAGCCCAGCATATCCCTGAACTGTGTCCATTTATAGTGTATACTACCAAAGAATGTTTACATGGATAGTAAAAAAATACTGCCTAAACAGCTTTATACTATCCACAAAGAGGTTTGTTACTATAGAAAACATGTGTGACCCTGGACAACAAAACCAGTCTTAATGGTCAATTTTTCAAATTTTACATCACATGAAAGCTGAATAAATATGCTTTCTATTGATGTATGGTTTATTAGCATAGGGTTAAATGTGGCGTAGATACAACTGTTAAAAATTCTGGAATCTATGGGAGCAAAAAAACAAAATATTGAGAAAATTGCCTATGAAGTCGTTAATCAGAGGCACTGTAGCAGGCCATCCACTCACAATTTTTTTATACATTAACTGAAGGACATTTACAAAATATCTGCAGGTAACATGATCTTTACTTAATATCCTAATGATTTTGGGCATAAAAGAAAAATCTATAATTTTGACCCATAGACGTATTTTTGGCTACTACTAAAAAAGTTCCCATGCTACTTAAGACTGTTTTATGAGGTCCAGGGTCACATGCTGTATATTATAAAATATATATAAGGTGCCCAATGCTTAGAAGAAAGTGCATTGCATCTTTTTATTCCTGAAGGTGTTGTTTTCTATCAACTTTAAGGTTAATCTTAAACGTTGTCCTAAATATTTTTCATATATTTGCGTTCAATAAACAAAGGTTACTGCTTACAGTACTGTATGTTTGTTTTTTATTGGAAGAGCTATAAAAAAGTCATAAAACATCAGTTCTAAATTATTAAACAAATTAAGAAATAAAGAATTAAAAGAAAAATCTATCTGAAGGTTCCATGAATCACATGACGCTCGAAAAATAAGAACTTCAGTTGTCGCACCTCTCTCTCATTGGCTTTGGTTTAGTCCAGTAATACCCTACATTAAAGTCACATGACTTTTAGATGTGCTTCAAGGAATGTATTAGGTAAATATGTTTTTTTTCCGCATTTCATTACTTCTATTCAGATAAACACATGACTCAACTGAGCCCATTCAGGTTTTTTTGCATATTTTTAGAATTTATGCACATGAAGGATGCAGATAAAAATAGGTGGATGAAAACATGTTTATAAATGTTTTTTGAATGGTTCATTAACCCAGGAAATGGAAACAAAAGTGATATCATGCATCTTTATTGTTGATGAAACAAAGAGAGTAGGTCTTAGTTTAGTTTGCAGCAATGGTCTGGTCCATCCAGGCACGGAGCTTGGTGACACGGGCATACACTGCAGGAGTGGAGGTGGAGCATGTTCCACTTCCCCATGACACGATACCGACAAGAGTCCAGATGGTACCCTTCTGACAGACCAGAGGACCGCCAGAATCTCCCTGAAACACACATAGGGGAGTTTGTTTTCTATCAGCGTACCATTTCAAAAGCAATTAGTGTGAATTTCAGGATTTTAAACAACTTTTATGAGTGTATCTGGGGCGACCCACCATGCAAGAAGAGACACCTGAGGCACCGGCACAGATCATCAAATCAGTGATACTGCTTCCCCAGTAACGTGTGCAATCAGCATTGGTCAGCAGAGGTAGAGCAGCCTGCTGGAGACGAGCAGGAGTATCAGGGGCTGAAATGCAATAAACGATTGGAGAGTACATTTGAATAACCTTTAACATGCAGTCCTAAATGACTCAGGCTTGAAAACGGGTTCAGTAGCCTGAGTAAGATTTGATTTTATCCCTTAATAAAACTGAGAACACGACACAGTTACAGAATGTAAAACAGAGAAAAGTGTATGCATTCGAAAAGAATATATACCATAAAATTATTGCAACTGAAACTTTAACACAAGTGAGTAATGAAACTACCATTGTATCTGGTCAAACCCCATCCAGTGGTGACACATTTCATTCCACCAGGGAAGTTGTCAGCTGTTGCAGCAACGCACACAGGAGACACACGTGTGTTGAGCTGAGCAGGGGTGGCCAGTTTGATCAGTGTGATGTCATTGTTAATGGTGTTGCTGTTGTAGTTGGGGTGCCTGAAGACCTTTGGGAAAATGAAGCAATTCAGCAATTGTGATTTTATGAGTATTAAAATATTTTGCCCAGGTACAGAACAAAACAGAATGAAATATATATACCCTGCCAACTCTCATGACTTGAATGGCCTCAGAGTTAGAGGCACGATCATGCTCACCCAGAACGACGCGATGAGAAGTTCTACAACAAAAATGTACATTCCAGATTAACTCTTCGAGTGGGTCGGTGGATTATTAACAATGAATATTAACCGTGTAAGATTTATAATTATTATCATAAGTTTGATCTGTAATACGTGTCTTACGTCACACCACAGTGAGCAGCTGTCACAACCCACAAGTCGCTAATCAGAGAGCCACCACAGAAGTGCCAGCCAGTGTAGTCCTGTGACGAACATAATATAAATGTGCAAGTCTGAAGGTAATTTAACGTGCAAGATGCCAAGTGATGACTATGTTTACCTGCAGAGACACCTGCCAGGGCCAGGAGTTTGGACGTGCCTCCTCACCATTTACAATCCTGGAGTAGCCGGTGATGACAGGGGGAATGGCAGGATCGCCACAGCCTGGAAGACAAAATTGATATCAAATCATCCTTCCACAAATTACAGAAAAAAGTCAGCGAGGAATTAGAGTGTTTTAAAACAAGAGCAACAGGATCATACCATAGGCTGTGCCGATGAAGGCAAGGCAGGAGATGATCCAGAGGAAGGCCATTGCTGGAATTAAAGGTGTCTGCTATTCTGAGGTCTTTTTATATCCATTCCCCAACTATCTGCTCAATGTTTTATCTCACCACTCTAACAAATTGCACAAAAAAAGATATTTCTTCAGCCAACAAAAGATAAGGCTCCCTCTAAATGACAGCAGTTGCTTTTCTCTATATGAAAGAAAGTGGAAATTTGCTTTAACAGTTTGTTAATCAGTGTTAACCTGTGCTCAGAATCGTGTGTGTTATGTAAATGGAACTATTTGATAATAGCTGTTTACTAGAAATGACCATGACACATTTCACATAGGCTATCCCTGCAGCTGCTACCTGTATGCTTTTTTTCATTTATGTAATTTCTTTTAATTAGAAAGCCTAAAAAGGATGATGTCGATTTATCTGAAAAATGTTACAGTAGATTTGCACCTGTCTATTTACTGTACATTCTCATCACAGATAAAGTAACAATTTTTTAAAGTCTTTGACTGCAGTAACCTTGATTTTACAGGTTACATTTCTCTTCATACTGATAAACACATGGTTCCATTTTCAAGGCCTTTAATTCACATCTGCACAAATTCCCAGAACACATAAAGGCTGTCCTTGTACAATTACTTTATGCACATTGCTGAAGCAATACTATACAATACTTCATACTAGGATTACCTTATTCCAGCATGTCCTAGGTCTCTACACTGTCTTGGAATAAAAACTATAAAAAGGCCAAAAAAAGAGGGAGTAATATAAGAAGTACTCTAAGTCATATATTTGAATGGTCAAATATTGCAAAAATACTGGATTGTTTAATTCAGTGACAATATGATGTCAGACGTTATGTGGCTGATACTGTAATCATAAAAGTATTTTCTAGGACACATTTAAATTATACTATTGGCATATTTACATGGCCTCACTCTCCTTGAACCATCTGATTCTAATTTACATCAAAACGATTAAACAAAAAATTTAAACTTGCCCGCCTGGGGCATGGGTCTTGGTATGCCTTTGGTTTTCTGTGTAAGGAGTTGGGTTGTTGGTTTTTAGGAGGACACTCTCTTTTATGTTGGACTTACGACCGAACAGAACTCTGGGTAGTAAGAGTGCTTCAGCTCTATCGTTTTTACGGTCATTCCTGTGCAGTACTGTTTGTTATTTTGGTTTGTTATTTTTAGGGGTAATTCCATGTGGGAATTATAATTTCTTGTCGGGGGTAGCTGAATGCGCTGCAAAAAAGCTGAGCGTTTCAAGTCACTTCGTTCTCGGCAAGCCCTTGAAGACCAGCAAGGTGGAGTTAGTTAGGATAGTCAAAGTCTGCTTTATTGTCAATTCTGCCACATGTACAGTACATGCATGTAGAGGATTGAAATTGCGTTACTCTCAGACACATGGTGCATACAAATAACACTACACAGAATAAGAAAGAATATATATAAAAAATACAGATAAATACAGATTATATATATATATATATATATATGTGTGTAAAATAAAACTATTACAAGCAGGGATATAAAAAAAAGGAAATGAAGATAGGTCAATGGCAGATAGATTGCAAACCAGTGAAATATACAACAGTGCAGATGTAAGGTAGAGCTTATTTGTCTGTTAAAAGTGATAAAGAGAGCAGGATTTGATTAACCTGTCAGAAGAGGTAGTTGAAGAGGGGCAGTCCAATGTTGCATAAAGCCATTATAAAAACAGCTTTTTAGGAGTGAGTTGTTTGGGGACGCTAGTTCCTCCCCAGGAAAGACAATCAAGCTTGAGAAATGAAGGGCTGAGAGAGAAGTTCAAGTGCTAAAAGAGATAGAATATCATAAGCTTGAACATTAAATCGACATGAAACGAATGGAACTTGGAGAAAGTGAGTGAGTGTATGAACGTGAACTAGATGAGCATGCGTTTTCTCTTTAGAACTGAGAACTGGCGATTGCTGCCAGGCGTGATGACTCTCCCAGGCATAGTGAGTCTCCCACGAGGCGACAGCCTCCTGAATCTCTGACGCCCTTAGACTTGGACCAAAAATATCCGTCTTGTGCCTCCCTACTCAGAGAAGGATATTGATCGATATTTTGATCATTTTGAAAGGGTTGCAACCACGCAGAATTGGCCCAAACAAATGTGGCCGCTTGAGTGTTTTTACGGGCAAAGCCCAATTTGTGGCCCTTGGTGATCAACAATCTAGTCAGTACGACATTGTTAAGACTGCAGTCCTGCATGCTTATTAAATAGTTCCTGAAGCTTTTAAGCAACGATTTAGAAATGCAAGGAAATTAGAACAGCAGACTTTTGTAGAAATCGCTCGAGAGAAAGGGGGACTGTTTGACAGGCGCTTCACATAAGGTTGAGTTTAGTGAAGACTTAAAACAACTCATTCTTTTAGAAGACTTTAAGAATTGTCTCCCTAAATCTGTAGCTGTTTATTTAATTAAACAGAAAGCTGCGACTGGATGGGGCTGCTGTGTTGGCTGAAGAATATGTTTTAACCCATATGCGTGTTTCTGAAAGTTGGGATATTAATCAGGACAAAAACAGGAATTGTTCCCATACAAATAGACAATCTCATGGGAGTCATTACCTGCGTGTTGTCCCTTCTTTCTGCTAATTCCAGGCATTCTCCTACAGGCAAGATAAAGATTTACTGGTTTTTATTGTAAAAAGGTAGGCCACAAGGTGTCTGACTGTTCATCTCCTAATAGAAAGGGAAAATCTGCCAAGTCTGTGGGCTTAATCACTAATGATAATGGTCTGGCAGGAAAACTGAGGGGAAATTTAATTGTTTACATATGACAACCGCATCAGGTTTTAAAGACTGTAATGAAATGGACTATGCTCCCTTTGCAAGATTTTGTCCTTCTTGTCATGAGATGTCTAGTTCTGTGGACAGAGTCGTGACAGTACCTCGTCTTTTGTGGTTGCTGTGTTATGTGTGGAGACTTTACTCGGGACTTCGGGGCTGCAGCGAGGGAGAGCAAGTTTGGTCAGAACTCAAGCTGATTTTTACCGGATGCATCATCGAGCCCCTCAAGCCAGCGGCGACCAGGATGCTGAGTACCCTGGGGTTTAGTGACATGGCCCTAATCAACCGGGACGATTAGCTGGTTTTGGCCACTTTCCATACTCGTCCCTAGGAAACTCCCCTTACCCTATCTAAGCCATGTCAGTCCAGACCCTGGGTCTGTGTCTTTGCCAGATCAACAATCTAGCATACCCGTCCACATACTTAGGGACACAGGGGCTGCTCAGTCCTTTTTATTAGCTGGGGTGGTGCCACTTTCAGAGTATACTGTAACTGGAAAACATGTACTTGTTTGTTCACCAGAAATGACCCGTTCCAATACCATTACATAAAATTCATCTTACATATAAGTTTGTTTACCGGTGATTTGATAGTAGGGGTGCATTCAATTCTCCCAGTGCCTGCTTTCACTTTTATACTAAGTAACGATTTATCAGGAGGTAGAGTGTGGGATAGGACTGATACAGTGTCTCCAATTATAGTGGTGACTATAGCTGAGGCATGTGTGCCCAGTCATTCCCATGTGTTTCCAGCATGTGCTGTCACACATACAATTGCAAAAAGCAGGACCTTGGGGATTTTCAGTTTTTGTGTCTTTAGAGGGCACATTTATGATTACATCTGCGCTTTCTTCTGAGTTCTCTGTGGATCAGGTAAATTAAGACTTTTTGATGATTATCTGGGTCTGAAAGTTGAGCGTAAAGACACTGACTCTGAAATGGCTAATGAGGATTTAACTCTGTAAAACATTCAAAGATGTGATGGATGTTTGTTCTTTGACTAAATTGTTCAAGGTTTCTCGTGATGAGTTGATAATTGAACAGGATGCTGACCCTTCTCTTAAATCTTTCATAGCGTCAGCCCTGTTTAAAGAAACACCTGAGATGGAGTCATCCTGCTATTTTAAGAATGAAGGTTTGTTATCCAGTCAGTGAGCATCAAACAGGGATTTTTTTTAACACTGTGCTGTAAATTGTTGTTCCAAATAAGTTCAAAATAGCTGTGTTAGAACTGGCTCATAGCGGTATAGCGTGACACACCACTGTGTTGAAGACTTATGATAGGATAATACGCAGGTTCTTCAAGCCAAAATTAAAGAGGGACTGTCATCTTATGCAAAACCCTGTCATAAATTTCAGATGACAGGTAAACCCAACCAGAGGGTTCTGTTGCTCCTTAACAGCCTATCCCCTTTGAGCATCTGCTTATTGATTGCTTGGGTCCCTTGCCCCGTTCAAAAGCTGGACATAGATTTTATAAACTTTTGTGTCAGTCTACTTGTTACCCTGCAGCATATCTTACATTCACATGGGAATTCACGGTTTGCAGTCCTCACGGTGAACCAGCCAATCACCGGTATTCTAGGTCCAGGTCCAAGGTACATTACAACCAAGTCTGTTTTAAAGGCTCTTTATAACATTGTGTATCTTTGGGTCACCCGAGGTTATCAAAGTGACAAGGGTCTAATTTCATGTCCAAGCAGTTCTCTTTAGCTCTGCGTAGCTAAAACCTAGGCACAATATATCGAGTGAATAATATCCTCAAAGTCAAGGAGCCCTTGAACGCTTGCATCAGACATTAAACTCATTTTACATTCTTACTGTGTTGAGCTTGGGTCTGATAGGGAAGAGGGCCTTCCCTGGCTACTCTTGGCAATCAGTGAGGTTGCTCAAAATAGCACTGGATTTAGCCCCAATGAACTAGTCTTTGGGCATACTGTAAGAGGGCCAACAGCTTTTTTAAGCAGATGAATGGGGTGCTGCGAAGACATCAGAGAATGTTTTAGACTCTGTCAGTGGTATTCGCAGTAGGGTCCAAGGCTTATGAAGCCAGAGCTGCTGCTAAACATAGATTTGGTAAGTTTCAGACTAAGATGCAGCACTTGTTCAATAGATTGACTAAAAGTAGGAGTTTTAAACCAGGTGATCAGGTATTGGCATTGTTGCCTGTCATAAATATTTCCTTTTCAGGCTAAATTCGGTGGCCCTTACAACATTGCCCTATGTCTTTTTGACAATAACTATCTGGTTAGTACACCTGATAGATGGAAAAAGGTACAAGTTTGCCATCTTCATTTCAACAAGAATTATAAGGTTCTATCTGACATTTTGGTCATACTTGAGTTATTCCAATATTCTTATTCTGTGACCACTTATTTACACAATGCCATGATTTTTTAAATGTGTGCATTTTGAGACTTTTTTAAAGAAAAAAAAGGTTCTATTTACAAAATGAATTATAATTAGGTGCTTTAAGGTTCTATCTGCAAGAGCCAATCAGCACATTGAATGCACACAAGAGGACCAATAAGGATCAGCTTTCTTTGTCATTTGACCGGACTCCTCATTGACGGGGGATATCTGAGGAAACGGTGCAACACAAAACAACGTTTAATAGAAACCTCAATGTTGACTGTTTTATTGATACTCTGGTCAACCAGAGCAGGGGCCCGTTTCAATAAGGAAGTTCAACCAACACCTAACTGTGTTGTTTAAATCTGAACTCTTAATTGATTTACTCAGAAAAATGCGCAACTTTATATGTCAATCACTTTTACATTTATTTTGTTGATACTGTGAAAATGGGAATTATATTTAACTCTCTCGCTCTCTATCTCGCTCTCATGTAGGTGCAATCCTTCAGCAATAAAAATATCTAGGCATCAGCTGAATATGAAATACAATAACATCATTCATTCAGGAAAGTTTAAAGAAATAAATTCTCTTTCGAGTAGGATGCCTGATTGGGAAATGTTAAATATGCTACTTAAACTGCCCTTAAAAGTTAAGATAAAACATCCAAACCGTGCCTCACAATTCTCTCCCGACATAAATATAACTCTCTGCGAATTAATGCAGCTTCCTAATCTATGGGTTCCTGAATAAACGGACATGCCATTTTAAGGTCTGTGTGACTAAATTTAGCGCGATTAGGAACACGAATCAATAAACAAATGGCGTATGCAGTTTCAACACCGCTCGCGCTTCGAAAAGGGGTGGAGATTGTAATATACCCTGGGTTTGCGGAGTAAAACCTGCTCCCGACCAGGTTAGGTTCACGGAGTATGTTACTCTGGTTACACACTCGGAGTATAAGATACCTCGATTTCTGAAATGGGCTTGACTTACACCGCGGTTGCGGGTTTGACATACCTCGCGTTCTGAAACCAAAAACCCTGAGTATTCCGTTTTCTGGGGTTGACTTACTCTGAGTTTGCACTTACCCTGCTTTCTGAAATGGCCCCAGGGGTTTATTCCAGAAAGCTGGTTATGTGACGTACTCAGGTAAGTTTAAGAGTTAATTAGCTGGTAACCCCAACTTTCGGTTCCAAAAACGGAGATAACTTTCAGGGTATGTAAGTAACTATAGCAACTTACTCTCTGAAGATAACCTGCCCCGGAGGAGGTTATGTTCGATGGTTAGTTCATTTTTAGGAAATGTTAAACAGACATACAAGCAAGGTTTGTGTTAGTCAACCGAGAGTTCAGGGTTTAAGTGATGGTAAGTTAACCCTGCTTTCTGGAATACACCCCAGCTCGAACGACAGTCTTTTTTTTTTAGGTTTGGTTTAGAAGATTGTTTTTTTAATATTTATAGACACAATACTAGCCAGCAGCTCTAGCTTCCCAATACCTGTGTTTACATATACTCTCATAATGGAGTTAACGCCAAATAGTCAACAGCATCAAGAGTCTTGATTTCAACAATAAACATTATTTAAAAAAATCATCCCTACACATCTCTGAAAAGTAATTTGATCTGTCCCACCTTCTGTGGAAAAAACATAGATACAACAACTTGAACAAGAAAAAAGCATACTAAAATATTAAATAAGTGTCACAAAAACTCTTTTTGAAAAGGTCAATGAAATTGCTGAATGAAATTTGCATGCCTGACTCCGCCCCGGAAATCCGGGTATAAAAAGGGGACGGCGTGCTGCATTCATTCACCTTATGTTCTTCGGAGATTTCGTTCCTATGATCGTCTTCAAGAACTATGATCTTATTCTTCTGAAATCTTACGATGTGGTGCAGCGGACTGTGCCTTCCTGCAGCGACTTTCCCTGGGCGTCTCGGCAGTTCCAGAGGAGTTTTGATTCTCTAAAAGAGCTAATTTCTAAAGTGTGGCATGTCCCACTGTTCTCGTGAATGTAATACTCTCATCGAGGAGGGGGATGGACACGATGTCTGCCTCAGGTGTTTGGGGGTCCGGCACACTGAGGCAGCTTTCATGGATACATACTGCCCGCACTGCGGGCGGATGATGATCCAGACGTTGCGGTCACGAGTGGGTGTGTTCTTCTGGGAAGACCAGCCCTGCCCCCTTAGGCTGGGTACCAGCGGAGTTATCTACCGCATAGCTCTAACCGTATGTAGTGCTCCAGATGTAGTTACCCCAAGCAGGGTTGTTCCGTCTGATGTATCCTCATGATTGGTTCCCACCTTGATAACCCAGGAGCTCCACCTTGCAGTAATTCCTCCAGTCCGGACATTCCTCTAATGAGTTCTCCCCTACCGGTGAGACCATGTTGGTGTCTCCACTAAACTCCTCCCTATGGTAGGAAGTGGTCTCTGTAGCGCGTTTCCTCAGTCAAGAAATCGCGCTTCCGCAGTTGTCCTTACGGTGCCAGGCGGCATCTCGATGTTAGAGAGACAAGGCCTCCGCCTGTGACGATCAGTGGTAGGGACTTCCCACCTTTCCAAAAGCTCTGGGACCCTCTACCATCGACTGGAAGGTTACAATTTTACGCTAGCACTTCCGTCTGAGAAGCCTAGGCCAGACACTGTCTCTTCGCTAAAGATTGTGAAGCGGCACAGCGCTGTGGCATTTTCCGTAGGAACCCCGGCGGTTTGACACAACTTTGAGAGATCGACAGAAGGGAGTGTCTTGGTTACGGATGTAACCTCTGTTACCTGATGGAAGGAACAAGATGGTGTGTCCTTCATGCCTCAACGTGTGCTGCCCGCTACAGCAGTCGATAGAGGCTCTCAGGCTCCTAAGCCCAAAAGGTGAATGAATGCAGCATGCTTTCACCTTTTATACCCGGATATCCGTGGCGTAGTCCGGCATGCAAATTTCCTTCGCCTTTTCAAATCTAGTCAGAAGATGATAGGTTCTCAAGACAAACCCCATCTGTCGGTTCGACACAACATCTCCTTCCCTCCATCAGGGAACAGAGGTTACATCCGTAACCAATACGTTATAAGTAAATTGTTTGCGTTGCTTAAAAATGTATTGCTTGAATAAATGTTTTCAGATTGAACCTTATAATTCTAAATAGAAAGTGATTTTTCCGAATCAGTAGGTTCTATCTGCGTTTGACCTGTTCCAAAAAACTCCATTTACAAATTTCAGAAAATGTTGATATTGTCAATTTGGAATACATTTAAGGTCTCTTTATTTTTCATGTAGAAAAGAGATTTGTTCCTCATATCATTTTTTTCTTTATGAAATGCAGAAACTTAAAAGTTCAATATCTAAAATCTACTCATACCCCAGATAAAACTTTATGATTCCAAGGCGACGATTTGTCTGTTGGTGTATTCACCAACATCACACCAACATCTGACAGAACTTCATGGACTATAAATCAGAATTTGAAGTCTTGAGGCTACCTCCGCGAAGTCCTTAATGAACTTGTGAATCCTGCAATCCCCCTGCCGAAGCCCAAAAAGTTAATAGTTTGGTTATGGCGTTGCGTTCTGTCAAGGATTTCAACTCTTGATGGGGCAAACAGGAACTCAAAACAAGGTTTAAACATAAAACACGCCATGAGGGGCAAAACAAAGAAAGGTCAAAAATTACACGTGAATAATCCGAACAGGCCAGGAATTGAGTCATCACACGGGAACTATAGAACACTATAGGAACATTACGCAACTCCCGGGACAGAAAACACGAGGGCCTTAAATGGGGAGTCTAATGAGGGGAAATGTAATCTTCTGAAAAGGATAAGGGCAAATACTTTTAACCAATAGAGCAAAAGAACTGTCTGCATTCGTGACACCTGATCATTTCTTCTACGATGTCATGCCATTTGGAGTCCAAAACGTCTTGTTAATCATGGGTTATATGGGATGCGTGGGTGTGAGGCATACCTTGATGATATGGTTATATATAGTAGTTCCTGGACTGAACTTTTTTCTTGTCTCAGCGCTGCTAATTTTATTATAAACCTGGCCAAGTGTGAGTTTGGAAAAGCCAGGGTCACTTGTCTTGGTAAGGTAGTGGGCAGGTTAGGCTTGTTGAAGCGAAGATTGATGCTATTTGTGAATTCCCTTTGCCTCAAAACCGACGTGAACTTCGCAGGTTTTTGGGTATGGCAGGGTATTGTAGAGGCTTCTGTAAAAACGTTGCCTCTTTTGTGGAACCTCTGATCTTCTTAGTGTCAAAGTTCATTTTGAATGGTCAGAGAAGTGCCAGGAGGCATTTGACAATGCAAAAATTATGTTGACCACAGCTCCTGTACTTTTGGCTCCAAATTTTAAGAATCCCTTCAGAGTTGCAGTCGATGCCAGTGAGGTGGTGCTGTTTTAATGTATATATTTACTTTAGTTTGTAGTCATTTCAGAGTTCAGAGGACAATTTGTTGTCTCTAGCCGGTGGCATTAATTTACCTAAAGCCAAGGTATGGCAGACTCTCGTGAGGTTATCCAATCTTACTACTGTCTCTCCAAATGACAGTCTCTTGTATATTTGTTAAAGCTATAGAAGCTATGCTGTTTTTATACTCTTTTCTGGGGGACGATCTACCTACATTTTTAGTGCCTTCCAACGCCCATGTTCCTGCAATAAACTGCAGTAAAATATTACTTTGAACTGACCTGACAGCCGCCATCACCTGCAATACCCAAATGACGCCCTGTATCTAGCTGGTATGAACTTCAGATATTTGGATTTATTAAATTAAAGGACTACATGGTACAAATGTACCCTGAAATGTACCCCATTGTACCCTGAAATGATAATGCAACAACATACAGAGCAAAACATGCGACAGAAAGTTTTGATGAACATAAAAATGTATAATTGATCTGAAATGCCCTGCGCAGATGTTAGATGTGGTTTTTCAGCCAATTCAGCTTGCTCAGGAGAGCCCGGAATGATTTTCCTCCACCAGCACCTGACCACATTTCTGTAAAAGGAATGGCTCAGAATCCCTGTAGCCACAATTCAGGACATGTATGTCGTTCCAAAGACAAATTAGTACAAACTGTGGTCAAGCAGACAAGATGTTTCAGTTTCACTGTTCCTGTATATACAAAGACTCAAAGCCATCTATGTGAATGTAATTATTACAATAAACACAAAAGACCAAGCAGAGAGAATGTTCTTTCTCAATTTCACACTTTATTTATTTAAAGCACAATGGCTGCTTTAGTTTGCAGCAATGGTCTGGTCAATCCAGGCACGGAGCTCAGTAACACGAGCATACACTGCGGGAGTGGAGGTGGAGCACATGCTACTGCCCCAAGACACGATACCAACCAGAGTCCAGACGTTACTCTTCTGACAGACCAGAGGACCACCGGAATCCCCCTGAAACACATAAAAATTAGTTTGAACTTCAAGTTCTACATTCAAGAACAGAACACCATTTCAGTTTACTTTTCATATTTTGCTAAGAAATTTACCATGCAGGAAGAGGCACCGGAGGCACCAGCACAAATCATCTTATCTGTGATATTGCTTCCCCAGAAACGACTGCACTCATCGTTGGTCAGCAGAGGCAGAGTGGCCTGCTGGAGCAGAGCAGGGGTATCAGGGGCTGGAAAATAAAGATGTATTGCATTTTATAAGATATATAAAAAGGTTTGAATTCATAGTAAAAAGGAAAATCAAAGAGTATACTGGAAACATAAAGTTTGCAACAGAATACAGTGATAAAACATTAAATTGAAATGCTGCTAGAATGTCTAAAATCTATACCATTGTATCTGGTCAGACCCCATCCAGAGGTTACACACTTCATTCCACCAGGGAAGCTGTCAGATGTTTCACCAAGGCACACAGGAGAAACACGTGTGTTGAGCTGAGCAGGGGTGGCCAGTTTGATCAGTGTGATGTCATTGTTGATGGTGAAGCTGCTGTAGTTGGGGTGCCTGAAGACCTTTGAGAAAAAGTTTAAGACACCTCAGCATTTGCATTATTATTAGTGGCAGCACTCTTGTTCTGTTGTGTCTTTGCTACAACCTTAAATCACATTGGTTTGAAAATATATATGATACTGCACCTTGCCAACAGCCATGGTCTGAATGGGCTCAGAGTTGGAGGAACGATCATGCTCACCCAGGATGACGCGATGAGAGGTTCTAACAAAAATATATATGTACTGTGTATATATTTCTTTCAGAACTTAATAGAATTCCATTGAACACAGAAACATATTTTTGATGCCTCATTCTTAAATAAGAGTGTAATGTTTTAATAGTTTCATCCATTATAAATGACTTTATATTTTTTTATGATGTCTAGTGTCTACTGTACCTCACATTGCAGTGAGCAGCAGTCACGGCCCACATTTGATTGATCAGGGAGCCACCACAGAAGTGGAAGCCAGTGGAGTCCTTAGGTGAAACAAGAGTTTTATTCAGTTAATGAACATTCTATATAGTGTATGTACAGTACAGTAGTGCCATACATGTAGATGGAACAATATATGAATTTGTCTGTAACCGCTGAAATTAATGTTTAATTAATTAAAACTCATTATTTTCAGATTTTCTCAAGATATCCAGAAGTCATTTCCAAATGAAGATGTCTGACTGTACCTGCAGAGACACCTGCCAGGGCCATGAGTGTGGCACTGCCTCCTCCCCATTCACAATCCTGGAGTAGCCAGTGATGACAGGGGGGATGGCAGGACTGCCACAGCCTTAAGAATATAAATAAGTATTAGTTGTACTGTAGGTAAAAAAATAAAAAAGGATAACAACGAAAAAAAAGGGTAACATACCATAGGCTGCTCCAATGAAAGCAAGGCACGACAGGATCCAAAGGAAGGCCATTTTTGAGCTGAGATCTCTGAGTTGTCACAGCAGCACTTTGGGCTTTTATATACCTTGCTTTACATTTGCATATGTTGCGAAATACCCCCAAAAAATACATATACCATGTAACTGCGTCACCTGTTCACGTTATCTCAACCTCGTCAGACAGAAGAGTGGGAAATGTCTATATGCAATATTTTACCTATAAGTGAAAGAACTGATAGACATGCCATGAGCAAAAAGAAAACAAATTGAACATAGATTGACATAGGTCTCTTAACAAATGTTGAATACAATGTGATTTTTTTTTTTAAATAACCAACAGTCTTGATATCTTTTTTTGTGGCAGACATAAGAAGTTTTGCTGATTTCTTTGGACAATGCAGTAATTGCTTAATATGTTCATACTCCATTAACAAGAAAAAAAGACCAACAATCTTTGTAGAACCACACAGATAGCAAATAGCTTCTTCTGGAAAGGGGTCCCAAATCTGGAACATGTTGACTATTGAAATTAAAGCAGTACAACATATATGTTGACTGTAAAGTGCTTGTAAAGCAAACAGTGCTGTACCCATCTCTACATTGACCTTTATAATGATATTGTGCTATTTAATATCTATTGAATCTCTATATTGCCAGGCTTGGAGGTAACCTTAAAAAAATATATTTAGTTTTATTTTCACTTGCTGTATATTCATAAATGTAATGTGATATATTATTGCAGTTCAAGTATTGTATTAATTTGTATATGAAGCCTGTCTATAGGGACTTGAGATGTAAATTAGAGTAACAACTGTGTAAATCTCTATCTGCACATGGCTGGAATCATGTTTACAGTTTGTACTGTGCCTATTTAAATAAACCAATAAGAAATAAAAACATCAGTTCAATATAAGTTGTAAAATATATTATAACTAATAAAACAATACAAAAAATTACAACAAATAATACAATTTTTCTCAAAATCAGTCAAACATAAGTGTTTGTTTGTCACCCACTTGAACACTTGAATTTCAGTGTTCACAAAAAGGGTGAGAAAAATGGGATTGTACACAGGTGTTGAGCAGCTGATGAAACCTGTCGGGGTTAATTTTTGACCACACACGTCCTCATCTGGTTGTCATGTTGTCAGTGGTAAAAGTGGGTTCGTATTTTGGTCTTAAATAGGGCGTACTGCTGTAAATAAGTCCATTTCTTCTACAGAATGTCTTTCCTGTGGCTGTTGTCCTGTTTTGCCTTTCTTAATGCAGCCTATGGTGAGAAATTATTTTGATTTTAAAGTTCCATGAAGTTCACAAATAGCCTATACAGTTAGAACGTGTATTCATGATGTCATGAGATTTTGGGGTTTTTGATTGAATAATTTAGTTTTTAGATTTTAGCGCTTATAAAGTTAAAATATCTCATTATTCAGCGAATAGGCTACTGATAAGCAAATAATTTATTATTCATTTATTATTTGATTATTCTGTATTAGCAAATAATATGGTAACAAATGATTAGTCATGAAAAACGTTTAAACTCTGTCCAAAGATAAACTATAATAATGACATAATTTAAATAATTCAAAAAATCTAATATTGGGTAACCTTTTATAAGATTGTATTTGTTAAAATTAGTAAATGAATTAACTAAAAATGAGCAAAATAATTTTTCATCATTAATTAACGTTTGTTACTTGGTGTTAATTATTCTTGTTGGTTCATCCTGCATTCACAATTTTTTATTAAAAAAATGTATTGGTAAATACCGAAATTAAAATGAGCTGAGTTCAATAAATGCTGATGTATTGTTCATTGTTATTTTATGTTAGTTTATGCATTAATAATGTCAAAAAATACAACCTTTTTGTAAAATGTAACCAAATATTGTTTCGAAAACATGAGTAAAAATGAGAAACTTTAGAAAAATTTAAGAATGCATTGACTGCTTGGCCTATATAGACTTCATATCAAATTTCACTAATTTTGCGTCCATTTTTACCTCTTTCGTTTAGGTTGCGGTGTTCCTGCCATCCCACCTGTTGTTAGTGGTTATGGCCGCATCGTAAATGGTGAAGAAGCATTGCCTCATTCATGGCCCTGGCAGGTGTCTCTGCAGGTATCTGATAGCTTAAAACTTCAAACTACATTTTCAGACTTTCGACATTGTCAATTAACAGCCTGAAAATGACAACAAGCTAAAACAAACATTTATGACTAGTTATTTTCTGTTTTGATTGTTAAAATTGCAGGACGCCTTTGCCTGGCACTTCTGCGGTGGGTCTTTGATCAATGAGAACTGGGTTGTGACTGCTGCTCACTGCAGTGTCAGGTAAAATTATATACAGTATTCTGCATTGTTCTCCTTCTTATCGGCTTTAAGTCTGTTGGTAGCACGAAACAGTTTGGACAAAGATTTATTTTCCTTAGTGCACCACACTGAAGCAGGGCAGAGTTGGCTTGCTCACCGGGAGACTGCATCTAACTATTTATTAGATATTATTTATAAGAATAATCTTGCTTGTTCTATCAACACCATGCACTGTGCTGTGTTATACTTTTCTGTGTTTTCTTATTTGCTCCTGTAAAGCTCCTTTGGAACAATGCACATTGTGAAAAGCTCTATATGAATAAATTGTATTGAATTAAAGTCAATATGTATGAAAACATATTGGCATAGACGTAAATTAATTGAATATGGCTTTTCTGCAGAACTAGTCACAGTGTGATCCTGGGAGAGCACAACAAGGCAAGCACTCAGAATCAGGAAGACACACAGACCATGAAAGTGGAGAAGGTGAGAACAAACATTCAAAAATTTGTTTTACATACCAGCTCTATTGGCTTGTTTCTATTGTTACCTTGAAAAATGTGACATTAATGATGCAATCATGTGAATTGCAGGTGTTTACCCACCCTCAGTGGAATCCAAATACCATCGACAATGATATCGCCTTGGTGAAGCTGGCCTCCCCCGCCACTCTGAATGATCACGTCTCTCCCGTCTGTCTTGCAGAAACTGCTGATGTATTTGCCCCTGGCATGACCTGTGTGACCTCTGGTTGGGGAGTGACCAGATATAATGGTTAAATATCCACTAAAATAAACATGTAGACTAATGTATCACATTCAACAGTACTTAGACTTAGTATAGAGGGTATGATATGCAGTGACGTCACTTTCCCACATGAACATGTCGGGACACGACCTGGTACACGCTCGGTGGCAAAACGCCCAGCAAAATGGCTGAGTAGAATAGGAGAAACAAAGAAACCGGGACTAAAACACGCAATAATTTGCTGAAATTACAAGCTTTTGGACTTGACAGTGAACCTTGCGACTTTCCTAAGGAATCGCGTGTTCCAGGACACTGAAATGTTGGGCGGAATTGAATTTCCTGATATTGTCAGCAGTCATTTTTCTGAGTTTTTGCCACCCACGGGGGCGACACGTCGATACCCTCTATTAGAATCTCAGTTCGTGATGTCAATAATGTAATTAATCTCTCTATGCTACATATAGTTTATAACATATTGAATACCTACTCTTTCTTTGTTTGCCTTTAGCTCTGCTTACCCCAGATAAGCTCCAGCAGGTTGCCCTGCCTCTGCTATCCAATGAAGAATGCAAGAACTACTGGGGAAGTAACATCAGTGACGTCATGATTTGTGCTGGTGCTGCTGGTGCCTCCTCCTGCATGGTAAGACTTTTCACTCTCTCTTTCATAAAAGGTATTTTAAGTGATTAAGAGTAACTCTGTGGGCCTTCTGTTGGTTTAGGGTGACTCTGGTGGTCCTCTGGTGTGCCAGAAGGATAACATATGGACACTGGTGGGTATTGTGTCCTGGGGAAGCAGCCGCTGTGACACCAGTATACCCGGTGTTTATGCCCGTGTCACAGAACTCCGTGCCTGGGTGGATCAGATTTTGATCTCCAATTAAAAAAGAATGTACTGTATTTAGAGATTTCCTGACAACAATGAACAGCATCCTTAATTTAAAAAAAATAAGTTTATTGTAAAACATCTTTACAAGTAAAAATACATTCCAACATGAAATGTTATGTTATTATTGACCCAAATGCCATACAAATGTAATATCGCTGCTGTCCTAATGAGACCTCATATTTCAATATTTCGTTATTTTATTTTTTTGCCATAAATCATTATTATTAGTCACCTTTTATGTTTGTCACTTGGTTTTGCAAATATAAAACCAAAAAAAGTATCAAAAAGTTCTTTTAAACTTTGTATTTTATGAAAACTATGAATTTGGACATCTGAGGTTCTGGAAGGACTGCAGCGATATTTACAGAATAACACTTTAATGGAAATTTACTTTCACTCCAAATTTTCTTTCTAGTAAATATCTTGTATTTTCCCAAATAAAGACTAATCTAGCTATGTAACATTTCTTATTTATTCATTCATATCTGAGTTTATTTAAATTGAACAAGTTGTGCAACCAAAGCCCTATTTGCATGGGATTAGGGTTACCTGAGGAGCTCTAATTTAATAATTTATAATAATTGCGGAGGTTAAGGGCGAATAGGCCATATCTGTAATTTGAGATGTAAAACTTCCCCAGCAATTTACCTTTATTTCAGCGAACTCTGAGGTCCTCTGATAATAGTCACTTGCAAATCTGCATCTCTGTGATTTGGCGGGGTCGTTTTATCCACTGTTCGCGAATGAAGGCTTTGTTAAAGTGTTTTGACATTAACATATTTCTGGTGCTGGGTCGTTTCCTGTGCAAATGCGCAATATGAAATACAGATGTGGGGAAGTAATTTTTAAATCATACATACCCTAGAAAATACTTAATCAAACTTCTAGTGTCCCACTTCAGGACATGTGGTTTCAAAAAGTGGGACAGTATGATTATCCTAATGTGGAACAGTACTTCAGTCAGTCAAAGATGTGTGGTGGGCCGTGGTTTGTGGGTTTATATATTTTATGCAAAATTAGAATGCTATTCTCGCAGGTGTTTAAAGGAGTAGTTCACCTTTAAAATGGAAAATGATGTCATTATTTACTCACCGTCTTGTCATTTCAAACCTGTACAACATTCTCTCTTCTGCAGAACAAAAAAGTAGTTACTTTGAAGAATGTTGTTAACAACCCCCCATTCACTTGCATTGTTTACAATAGAAGTGAAAGGTGGGCTATGTTGTTCTGTTACCAACATTTTGGTAACAACATGTGAACTACTGCTTTACGGTCATGCAAATTTTTGATTCTTGGGGGTGGTTTGAAGGTTTTTTTGTGGTTCTTAGGTGTAGGGTTAAGGTAAGGGGACAGAATGTACAGTTTGGAAACCCAATAAAGCCATTCCACTTTATTTTATGCATCAAATGATTAATTCAATAACAATGTATTTCAGATCACAATGGCAAAGGGGAGAAAACAGGTAAAGATTGTGAGATGCAGAGAGAGAGGCAGATTCAGGGAAAGGATTAGAGAAGGAATCTAAATCAGTGGAGGCAGGACAAGATGAAATGAGCCATAGAGGAGTATAGGCAGATCGCTGAGGATGGTGGGATCCCTGCATTTTCTGTGCATCTCATTTCTATCATAACAACATAGGTCTATCATAATAGTTGCTTAATGTCTTAAAAAAAATACATCATATTGTATTATTTGTCTGATGATGTTCAGTTTTTTCCCATGTTTCAACCATCCATAACCAAGGAGAAATCAAGGAGAGATTGGCCATTTATCATAAACGTTTCCGTGTCCCACATTAGGAAACAACTGTCCCACATTTGGAAACTGCTCATTTTCTCAGACGATTGGCACTAAGTGCACTTATATGCACTTATAATTTCTTTTATGAATGTGTTATCTGCATTTCCTTTTTTATGTAATTAGGACACATCCTGGGTATTTTTTATAGTATTGGTTTTGTATGTAATGTTTTGGCTACACATTTCAATATTTCACTAAATCTGAAATGCAAAAATGTCCCACTTTAGGGCAAAGCTACTAAACCCGTGCGAATAAAATAAAATGTATTTCTGACAGAAGATGGCGATAGAGACTGTAGACAGAAAACAAAGCCTGATATATCTCCAAAACTGTTGCCAGGTTGCTTCTGTTCTATTTATGGTGTGTAGTCTGAATGCCGCGTCTAAAAACTTCTTATTGCACTCAAAAAAATAATATGTTGGACTAACTTAACTTTTTTATGTCAACTGGTTGCACGTAACTGCATTACATTGAAATTAAATAACATTTTTTATTCCAGTAAATGTAAGTTAATTGCTTAAGGTAAAGCAATGTTGTTTAGTTGAATCGATTTAACAGGCTTTGTTTTGTTTTAAACTATTGAGTTAATTAACTTCAGTTATCCTAAAGTTTATATTTTTACGTTCAACCAAAATAAATTCTACAGTTTCATTCAGTTCCTGTTTATTTAATGAATTTATTCAATAATTTCAATAACTTTTACAACATTTTCCAACAAGAATAACTTGTGTAATCTCTAAAGACTACCTTTACGTTTCAATATCAAAAGCATGTACATTAAAAAAAAGTTCCAAAAAGAATAACTTCTACAAACTCTGTAATCTCTAAAGACTGCCAACCTAACCAAAGGCAACACTTTTCTGAACAAGGGTAACCACCAAACTCAAAAATAAAACTAACTCTTTAAAACTTTTAAGATAAATGAACATTAAACACTAACAAGTGTTTATTTTTACTGAAAAATGCATGATATAAAACACTTATTTAAGAAAATAGCTCTCAAAATGCAGTGTACGCAAAGCATGCTGGGAAATATAAGTCCTCTGCCCTATTATAACTATTTTATGTTAACTCAACACAACTCCTTTATGTTGTCCCAACATGAATGGATTCAGTTATATGACTAAACATAAAACAATCATGTTGTAACCATATTTTCCAAAAGTTGTGTTGCTTTAACTTAAGCAAGTTAAGTAAATTGAACAGACAGCAAAATTTTTTTTTTGAGTGTGGTCTTTAGTCTCGAAATGTATGTTCTTGTGTTTTACTCAAAACTACAGAGTACAATAATAAAATAAGAAAAATGTGGTAATTTCGTAAATAAACATAACTGAAAGATACTTTTGTCAAGTCAAAACTATTTTGTGTATTCAATACAGTCTCTTGCTGCCCTTCAGACTGTTAAATATGTAGCACAACAACAGAGGTTTCCATGGCAACCTCTTTGAGACACATATACATCTGTTGACTCAGTTGTTTCAAAGAGATGCTGGGTTGAAAAACAAAAGATAAAGAGCCGAGGCAAATGACAAAATAAAAAAAGCTCTCATCTTTTCTAGGTTATGTCATGTCATGTACGAATGAAAATACATGCGCTGTGATAAAAGCCTAACTCAGTCCTCAGAGAAAATTCAAGGTGAATGTCAGTCTGAATCAAATTCAAGCAATTCAGAAGCTTCGCTTTTCATATTTGTCACCTTTGAGTCATGTTTGAGCTTTCTGTATTCATGCAGGCATTAGACAGACCAGAATTGAACGTTCAAGATTAGTAGCATAAGATGAATTCTGTTTTCAACCATGTTCTTTGGGTGTCTTGATGTTTGCTTTATGACATCAGGGGTTTCAAGGATCAAGGGAGTTTAAATTAATTGACAGCTTGTCCAACTCAAATTGAAATAGGAAATCTTGGCAATTTTCCCATAGGACTAATCCGAGCATTGAGAGGATCCAGCTGCCCATGTGAGTGGCACACAAGAGATGGTACTCAGCCATGATGTGGTAATGCTATCTGTGGCTCTGCATTATCCTCTCTTACAGGCATTGTTGCCATAATATCTTGCTTATCCTGATTACAAGTTTTTTAACATTTAATCGCACAATCAAGTAAAAAGCTTAGAAAGAGAAAGAAAGAAAGAATGCTATTCCTAATGCTTTTGGACAATGTGGAAAAAATATTTGTTATGCAAATAAATACAACCAGCAGCCTCAAGAAGTTTTCTGAATCTGTGTTTTATAAAACGCTAAACAATTTAAATATTTAAATTAATTTAGAAGCCACAGTGGAAGGCAAATAAATAACTTGTTTAATGTTGTGTGAAAATCACCATGCACAGATTTGAACTGACTTCTGAGTTTTGTCCTTGTCCTTTTCCACAACTTCATTATTCATTTTGTTTTGATTTCTTCCAGACTTGTTAGACCTTGAACTAATGTTTGACGAAAAGGGTAAAAAGTAAATAAATAAACTGCAAGGGGTATAAAACACTGAAATAATTAAATTTTATTCAAATATTTCCTTTATAAATAAGTTAAATACATTAATTAAAAGAAAATGGTCCCATTACAGACATTATAGAATAATGTCTTTTATGGGTTTTGACTGTTTAAAATGTTAATTTAACTGTACAGTCAGAGGTCAGAGTGCATGATGGGAAATGTAGTGCTGAGGTTAAAAGTCCAGTGATAGTGATCATGCGTGAAGGGGAATTTGTTTTAGTACAGGGGGCGTGGCTGACGAAGGCGGGACGAACGACACATGTGTGTCACCATATCTTAAGACCCTTCACTCCGTCCTCGTTCCATAATTCCCTCTCCATCTTTTTGCACTCTGTTTCTCAGTTTGAGTCTTCCTTCGGGAATAACGTGCACTTCACTGATCTGAGATTCTCTCCCTCAATGAACCAGGAAGCTTTCATGTCTTCATTTGGCCCACACCAGGAAAGAGAAGATCAAAACCACAGGATATGCCTTGAGAATTTCACCCATATGGGGACACATTGTGCTATACTTTTATATCAGTTGTACCCATAAATTGCGAGAGAAAAATAGTTAAGCTTCTCTCCCCCTCTCAACAACTCTTCACCACTTGACGTAAGCAACAATAAAGAGGTTGGACTGTACTCCTAGGCATTTTTAGCCCTTCCCTCCGGGCCCAATTTACAACAAACCAATCAAAAAGGGAAGCGCAAAATAAAGCCCCGCCACATTCTTTTCTAATTTCAGAAGCCATTTTACTCAGATATACATCACAATCTGGAATCTATCTATCTAGCCAATTGCTACTTCCGTTTCACGGTGATTTAAAAATGTGAAAATGTAAAGGTTTTGAGTCTTTTATACAATCTTCTTGTGCGTGCTAAAATACCCATTCGTATGTTAGAATTTGTTTCATCATATTTTGATCCTCTATGTTTTTTTATTTTTATTTTGTACTAGCTTACAGTAAACAATCAAGCCTGATGATATCAGCCTTGATGTCTGGAAAAATAACCCCAGGCTTGCAAACACCCCAGTCCATTAGGCTTCATTTCCTATTCTTGTTAATTACTTCTCTTTGTCGCTTTCATTTTTATTCACATATACTGTATTTCTTACCCTCAAAAAAAACACACACACACTGATTTTAAATGAATATTTCAAATGCAGACTATAGCTAGTAACTTCTAAAGGCTTTCTAGGGCTGGATAAAAAAACTAATTAGTAGATTAGTAGTTGTCCAATAACTTTAGAAGTAATCATCTGGTCTTCATTAAAACATAAATATTCTCCCAAGCACCTAACACTGTGTCTTTGTCTGTTTTGCAGAGTCAAGCGAGTGAAGCGAGGAGAACTTTATTGCACGAGCACGGACTGGCAGTTTCCTGATTTTAAGCACCCGGGTTGTCACATTGTGGATTATTGGTTCATTGTTGTAATAAATTCCCCCTTCGGGGTTGTTTCATCTGCCGTCTTGTGTCCGTCGTGTCTCTCACTGTGCCACAACTTTAAAATATGATATTTTGGGCATTTTTTATTTTGACAGAAATGCAGCTGCTTTTAAACAGTCTTCAATGGAAAAACATGCTTTTTGTCCACATAATGGTGTAGTTATGTCAATTGCCAGGAAGGGTTATGTACCCAGCCAAACCCTGACCCCTGGCACTAGCCAATTTACAACAACAGGACCCCATTACTCTGAATCAGCCTTCTACTGTCAGCAGCACCCTCACTAATACTTGTTTACATGGTTACATCACCTGATTCTCTGACTTTTTTAAAAGCACAGGACTTTTCATGTGTGTGAAATTGATTGACAGATCTCCCTCTGGTAAGTGATCAATCATGGAATCACTGTCCAATAAGTACTGTATACTCAAGGAGTTGACATTCTACAAAGTTCCAATTTTGTTAATTCAAACTACTTTAGATTTTCCCTTTTAAATAGTCTCCCCTTGACTTCTTTTACCTACAGATAATGGCAAATGTTCTGAGACAACCAGATTTGGAATAGTACATTGTTTTCTTTACTTCTAAAACATAATTTTTTAGGTTGGTGAGAAAAATGATGTTACAAGTATTAACTAATGTCCAGTTATTCACATATGTTAATTTGTCACAACCTTTCTAACTGCCACGTAATATAAATGTCTTTCCACCACCCTATTTATGACTTTTTTAATATTTCAGTGCAAATGTGGCTGTTGCTGTGTGAAATATGCACCTTGCAATAATATGATTTAACAGGAACCCCTTTAGACTATCTTACTAACTTTAATGAAAGGCAACGTCTTCATGATCTACTGAATGACTCAGTCCTGACCCTCTCCTGCACCCTATCCATCCACTTCCAATTTCACATTACCACACTGTCACCTCGCTAATCCTTCTCTATAATGCCACTTTATTTCCCAGTCATATCAACGATGATGATGCCCCCTAGACTTCTCGAAAGACAAAACATCAGGAAAAGTGCGAGGCCGGATATGATGTAAGTTGCACATTGGAACACTGTGGAGTTCATCTGGCAGCAGAATCATTATGTAAAGCATCCAACCAATTTGTAACGGAAGCACTACTAAATATTTTTGTTGAAAAGATTTCTTTCTAAACCAATATCAGTCCCATTCTTGATTTACTGCCTCTAGAGTGCAGTCAACACCTGCTACTGGAAGACAATCACATCGATATCCTGTCTTTGAGTTCTATCTCTGGCAGAAGAAAACAAAAAATCATCCTTTTGCTAATGGATCACAAGCACCTGGCTGGAGTTCAACCTGTTAAACTTTGTTATAAGCACTGGAGTGCATCAGGTCTGCTATTTCTACCTCTTGGAAATGAAACCCAACTCTCACTGGAAATAGGTGTAACACCTGCAGATGTGGTTGAGTCACGCAGGATAAGACAGGTTTATATTGGTTGTCCCCCTTTATATAGTATGTACAAAATCTGACATTACTGGTGAACAAAAGAGAGTGGAGGTCCATGTTCTTAATACCTCTTTAAAATCAGCTGCATGTCTTTACAAAACCATGTTGTTTGAAACCTGCTTTGAACCTGCTTTCAAAAACAGTGTGTCTATATGAAATTAAAGAACTCATAACAGCTTCCAGTGCACTAAACGTTTACATGTTTATTCAGAGTTCTTATTATCAATTTATTAAGGTTATCTGTGTGGGTGGCATGCTGCCTGCATTAAGCTACTTATGACCGAGTACCGGGATGATAAATAACACATTTGACTTGACTGAATGAAAACAATAAATGTTTCACTCTGGTGGCGTTGTGAGTTATAGAAGATATTTTTAAAGAACATTGACTGCCATTGTATAAAAACAAAACCACTGAAACGTTTCTTGAAATGTCTGTGTGCCACAGAAGAATCAAAAACAGGTTTTGGTTGACATGAGGGTAAATAAAGGAAGACAATTTCTAGGTGAATATTCTTTGAAATATTTCAGCTGCAGTGCTCGAAACAGAAAACAAACAAATTAGACCTTGCTACAATGAGTCTTCGCAAGACCAGTTATCTGCATCGTGACGCTTTAAAATAATCAGAAAACAAGTGTCAAGGTCCTCAGACTGTTTTTTTCAGACGTCGCCAAGTTCGTAATTACAGAGACAAACAGCTGCTCTTTGACCCAAAGTCTTTTATGGAAGACAGGTAGTCGTTATTAATTAAACTTTAGAGAAGCAATATAAAATGTAATCGCGGAAGACCACATCACGACGCAAATGCTTCCGGGCGGGAATTTACCCTACAGGGCGTTTTACACTGTTATTCCCTAGAAGAAATGTAGTATGATGTGCGCTGTCACTCGAGTGTTTCACACCCAGCCGGTGCGTTTCCCAGCCTTCCCGAGTATTTCATAAACGAGCCAGCGCGCAACGGGCCAGATTTGAAGGTGTGCGCTAACTTGGGATAATTTCAAGTGGAAGAAGACAAGAACCAGAACTAGGGAATGATCGTAGCACTTTCTTTGCTTTTGAACGGACTTCTGTCATATCATTTCTTCTGGACTTGAATCGTCAATCCAAGGAACATGGGGTTATCCCAAAATGACACGACCGTTTGGACAGATGAGTGCATCTCAAACCAAACGACCGACACTTTCGGTCCGGAGGTGGTGATTGTGCCAGTCATATTTGGATGTATATTTTTCCTAGGAATTATTGGAAACACTCTGGTGATGGTTGTCGTTGGGAAAATCAAGTCGAGGCGCTCGAGAAGTACTACTAACATTTTCATCCTTAATCTCAGTATTGCAGATTTATCGTTTCTTCTGTTTTGCGTCCCGTTTCAAGCTACCATATACTCTCTTCCCGAGTGGATCTTCGGGGCGTTCCTGTGTAAATTCGTGCACTATTTTGTCATGGTCAGCATGCTGGTGAGCATATTCACACTCGTGGCCATGTCCGTGGATAGGTATATTGCCGTTGTTCTCTCTAAAAAGTCCCCCTGTATTCGTAACCGGAGGAATGCGCTCATAGGCGTTTGTGTTATTTGGATGCTTTCCCTCATCTTTGCCGTCCCGGTTGCGCAGCACCAAATTATGACAGATCACCACAAGGCTCCCAACAGCTCGTTCTGCTGGGAGATTTGGACCGAACGGGTGGCCAAGCACACTTATAAAGTCACCATTCTAGTGATAGGATATCTGTTACCTCTGGTTTTGATCACATGTTGTTATGCCAAGGTAAGGATTTTCTTTAATTGCTGTAAAATATCACTAATCATTACGCTTAGGCTGCTGAGCTTTTGATCACGAAAATGTGAGTTGTGCCATCAAATTACCAACAGTTATTCACTATGGACAAATTACTGTATTAATAGCATTCGAGCTTTAAATAAAAAAACAGTAAACCTCGAAAGCATTCGTGTTTATAGGATGCGTGTGTCATGTGATAGTCAAGGATGCAACAGGTGGCCACTGGCATATGTTGAGAGTTTATGGTGTAGTTTTTTTTTTTACCAAAAATTGGAGCAAATCCATGTACCATAACTTTAAAGCTTTTCAATGTAAATTAATGTGGATCACAGTGCTTATTTTGTGTGTTCAGTGAGGAGTAATTTATGTATTTTAATGGGACAGAGCCATGATTATAAGTGTGTGTATGTACTGGAATGATTGAAATTCCTTTAATATTTACCTTTTTGTCTGCAGCATGTGAAAACAATATTCTAAAGTAGCTTTCTTTACTCATCCCTTACCAATTGTAAAATATTGAATGTGTAACCTCATGTTTATTGGTGGAAGACAGTTGTAAAAGTCTGCAGTCTTTGACTACAGTATTGCCTTTGATTTTCAGGTGTTGTATCATCTTCATAAAAAAATGAAAAATATGTCCAAGAAGTCTGAACGATCAAAGCGAAAGGTAAGAGAATTAATTTTTTTGTGGATGTATGGTTTCTACTATTCTTGAAAGCAAATAATGTAATTTTTAATGGATATGGTGATATCCGGCAGTGAAATTTACCCAGTACTGTAAGTTCCAGAATTTGGATAGAAGTATTTGCTATTAAATCCACTGAAGGGTATGAAGGCAGATCTTCATCTGCAGATCGTACTTTACTTTCATGGTCCAGGTAGCATGATTGTTTAGTTTCAATGTTTGGCCTTGCTTTTTGGTAATTTCACTGAAGATAAATGTCTGACAAAATTAAAATATAAACGGTTTCATTTTAAAAGACCCATTGCATGATTTTTTTTATGTTTAAGTGCTATAATCAGGTCCCGGGTGCATCTAGCAACCCAGAAAACATGAAAAACAAGATCCCAGTAACTTTGTTTTGGTAAGCCTATCTCCGAAAGCACGTGAGAAATCGAGCCATTCAGATTTCGCTCCTGATGTGACGTAGGCTCTTATTATAATATTACCAGCCCTTAATCTACGCAATTCCACCCAAGTGCTTGTATGTGACGCCATGCTAAAGGTCCTGGACAACAAGCAATGTAGACGCTGCACAAAGTCCTAACCACGGAAGAGACAGGAGTGGATTTATTTAATTTTGAGTGGAGATCCCTGAGAAACCATAAGTAAAAACCAGCTTGTTTGCGCGAATCACTTCAAGCCGGAGTGCTTTATCAACCTGGGACAGTACAAGCAGGATTAGCTTCAAAGTTGTTCCTCAAGAGGGATCGAAACCAACTGAATCACACAAAGCTGATGATTTAAGTAATACAGTTGAAAGAACAAGTATTTGAACCCTTTGGGCTTACTTGGATTTGTTCTGATCTTCATCTAAGTCACAACAATAGAGAAACACAGTCTGCTTAAACTAATACCACACAAACATTATACGTTTTCATGTTTTTATTGAACACAACATGTAAACATTCATAGTGCAGGGTGGAAAAAGTATGTGAACCTTTGGGTTTAAGAACTGGTTGACCCTTCTTTGGCAGCAATAACCTCAACCAAACGTTTCCTATAGTTGCAGATCAGACCTGCACAACGGTCAGGAGAAATTTTGGACCATTCCTCTTTACAAAAGTGTTTCAGTTCAGCAATATTCTTGGGATGTCTGGTGTGAATCGCTCTCTTGAGGTCATGCCACAGCATCTCAATCGGGTTGAGGTCAGGACTCTGACTGGGCCACTCCAGAAGGCGTATTTTCTTCTGTTGAAGCCATTCTGTTGTTGATTTACTTCTATGCTTTGGGTCGTTGTCCTGTTGCAGCGTCCATCCTCTGTTAAACTTCAGTTGGCGGACAGATGGTCTTAAGTTTTCCTGCAAAATGTCTTGATAAACTTTGGAATTCATTTTTCCATCGATGACAGTAATCCGTCCTGGGCCTGAGGCAGCAAAGCAGCCCCAAACCATGATGCTCCCTCCACCATATTTCACAATTGGGATGAGGTTTTCATGTTGGTGTGCTGTGCCTTTTGTTCTCCACACATAGCGTTGTGTGTTCTTTCCAAAGAACTCAATTTTGGTTTCATCTGTCCACAGAATGTTTTGCCAGTAGTGCTGTGGAACATCCAGGTGCTCTTTTGCAAACTTCAAACGTGCTGCAATGTTTTTTTTGGACAGCAGTGGCTTCCTCCGTGGTGTCCTCCCATGAAGTCCATTCTTGTTTAATGTTTTCCTTATTGTAGATTTGTCAACAAAAATGTTAGCATGTGCCAGAGATTTCTGTAAGTGTTTAGCTGACACTCTAGGATTCTTCACCTCATTGAGCATTCTGCGCTGTGCTCTTGCAGTCATCTTTACAGGACGACCACGCCTAGGGAGTGTAGCAACAGTGCTGAACTTTCTCCTTTTGTAGACAATCTGTCTTACCGTGGACACATGGACATCAAGGTTTTTAGATATACATTTGTAGCCCTTTCCAGCTTTATGTAAGTCAACAATTCTTGATCGTAGGTCTTCTGAGAGCTCTTTTGTGCGAGGCATGGTTCACATCAGACAACGCTTCTTCAGAACAGCAAACTCAAAACTGGTGTGTGTTTTTTATTGGACAGGCCAGCTTTAATCAACACATCCAATCTCATCACATTGATTGGACCCCAGGTTGGCTGACTGCTGGCTCCAATTAGCTCTTGGAGAAGTCATTAGCCTAGGGTTTCACATACTTTTTCCACCCTGCACTATGAATGTTTACATGTTGTGTTCAATAAAAACATGAAAACGTATAATGTTTGTGCGGTATTAGCTTAAGCAGACTGTGTTTCTCTATTGTTGTGACTTAGATGAAGATCAGAACACATTTTATGACCAATTTATGAAGAAATCCAAGTAAGCCCAAAGGGTTCACATAATTTTTCTTTCAACTGTATTTATTAACACTCTGAATTGATGTACATGTACAGTGCAGTATATATAAAAGGATAACGTTAGCATATGATAGCGAAGGGAGCTAAGTCACGGGCTCAATAGAACATTCAAAGCCAGTGTTAAACTTACTTTACGTTTATATGTTATTTGGCAAATGGGCACTTGGAGTTTAGCTGTATGTATGTTGATACATTGTGTTCAGCTGGGGCAAGGTGTTTGTTTTGCTAATGAAAAGGGGTGAACACAGTGGTTTGTTTCGTATTAAACATCTCAAATCATTTGTCCTTAGGCGTATGTGTGTAACTTTATTACTTGTCAACGACAAGCGCTAAAATCCACGTAATTCCGCTTAGATCTGCAGGTGCCCATTCCGTGGATTTTAGGCAAGCATACACGCACAACGTGACGGATTTTCTTAGTCTGCGGCATATGATTTGAGACGTTTAAAACGGAACTAACCGCAGAGGAGTTCAGGAAACATAATTTAGCTAAACCATTGCCATGTCAGTACTAAATGTGTGTTGTTGACTCGCCGGACGGTAGGGGGGTGGGGTGCGCTCTCACTCTATCATTTAAAGAGACATGCTCCAAAGGGGTTGCTGTGAGCATATCTGTTTTGACGAGGCAAAAAGGGTTTTGTTTACACAGCCAGAGTGTTTTTAAGCAAAACTTGTTCCAGACATATCAAGAAGACCCTAATAAATCATATAGCCTTGTTGAAAGGGAGAGTCCTTTAACAACATAAACAAACATTACTGCGCATGCCCCCTTTGTGGCCCCAACTTAACGTCTGGTACACATTCACAAACAATAGAGTGCAGTATATTGTTTCTGATGAGATATGTTTCTATCTTAATGTATATTTGCACTTTGTTTGCACCATGTGTACACTTTCTTCTGCACTAAGTTCCTGTCGCCAAGTCAAATTCCTTGTGTGTGAGAACATACTTGGCAATTAAACTCCTTATGATTCTGATTCGAAAAACAATCGAAAGAAACCGAGAAGACCCGTAACTTGGCTAAACTTGTCTCTCCAAAATTTTTAATTTAGACTTCAATACTAAGCTCACCCGCTAGATGTCAATGTACCACATATGGTTTCTTTAAACGCGGGCGAAGTGCACTACCCATCCAATGAAAGTTTTTTTTAATAAAACGAACATACAACAAAATTGTTTATTTAATTCAATTATTATACAGTAAAGTAATAGCACAAATTAACGTTAACATAAATTAAATTAAATATAAATAGTTATATTATTAGTCACTAGCCAAACACAAAGTGGAAGTTAACTGGGGGTCATGCGCATTCTCGTCCGATGAAATGGTCTATACTCAGAGTTCATTTTTTTGTTTATCAGAAAGAAACATTGTATGTCTTTCGGGAGCATAAACAGTGCAGACTGGGAATTTCACAGTTAGATTTTCAAATTAAATATTTCAGATGTTTAAATAGTCCATTTAAATCAAGAAATGCATGTCAGACGCCATACATCTGTGGTTTTTGCTCCTCACTTAAGTTAATGGTTTGTATTAGCCGATATGCCGGAGAGTGGTCTTTGTAACCATTGACGACCAATACACCTTTTTTGAGCTGGACCTGTAGCACTGGGAGTGGATGTTCTGGAGTCAGAGCAGAATTACAATATTGTCCTAATGTCACACACACACAATGTACTTGACTTGGATGGGAGTAAATGTAATGATGCAGCAAAACTGACCTCTAATGTGACAAAGATCACTCTTGGAGCATAACTACAAATCTGAGGTCTGTATCTATAGCAACGAATCACTAACCTTGAATCCTTTCTTAGAAGATAGCACACCTATTCTTGTGCATAATGGGGAAATGTTTCAGAACACAGACTTGTGACTATATTTACATTATCAGACTACATGACTTTCATGTCATCTGATGATTCAAGAAAAGAGATGTTGGCATCTTCCATGATAACCACTTGTGCTGTGTAGTAGAGAGAACTGTTCAATCTGAGGTGCACAATGTATAACAGATCTTTGTAACTCTGTGGAAAATGCGGTATGTTACCTTTTTACCAAATTGAAATGTTTCAGTACTTTTAAAAAACGAGCATGGAGTAGGAGTGTGCAAAAGTACATTTATATTATGTTTCTTATCTCAAATGCTTTCTTATAAGAATTGAGATATATTGCAAGGAGTAAAAGTGTTATATATATTTTGACAACTTGAATATGTGTTGCTTCAATGTTGACAAAAGAATGTTGGTAACAAAATAGTTTCAGATAGCCATGAGTTAAAATAACTCACTAAATCAAAGCTGTTGTTTAAGTTCAGTGTTCCCATTTACGATGTGAAGCAGTCAAAAGTGCAGCGAGAAAGCTAAACATACTCTGTACGTAATAAGAGTATTTCATTATTGTAACAATTTTATATTCTTAAATAGTGAATCACAGTCCCATATACAAACGGAAAAGAAAGCCAGATAATACTTTAATTAAGGTGATTGGTTACCTTCCCTTTTCTTTGTTCTTTTCTCCTCCATAATTCTCATATTTCTATGTTCCAGCTAGATGATAACATGAATGCCATAGCAACTGTAATGTTGTATCAACACTATATAAATCAATGGAAGAGGGAACTTAATATTCAAGAGATGAGTGCTAAGCATAAGTGCTACATGTCATTACAACTTCTTCTTCTAGGTCACTTGGTCTCTCTGTTGTGACATGTGTAATCTTCCATGCATTAAATCATTCAAATTAATTATGTTAGAAGTAAAAACACAATGTGTCTTTGTGTGTTTGTGACCGATGCAGTAACACAGAAATTCAAACAATGATGTTGTACATAATAGGCTTAGAGGCAGACCACTTTTATATTTACATTTATGCATTTGGCAGACGCTTTTATCCAAAGCGACTTATATTGCATTATCTTATACATTTGTTTCTAAGTATGTGCAATCCCCTGGTATCGAACCCACAACCTTGCATTGTTAACGCAATGCTCTTACCACTGATTTACAGGAAAGCTGTAGTACTCCAACTCCTGTCCTGTTTGTCTCTAATTTACATAAAATATAACCTGCTTAAAGAATTACTGTCAATAAAACAAAAATAAAAAAAATGTTGCAAAACAATATAAAATATAGTTTTAAGACTATAAAATTGTATAGAGACTTTAATGTAGAATTTTATATATATTTATTAATATAAAAAAATAGCAGACCATTCAAATTTTTCATTTAATCAGTATTCTATACTGTGGCTTATACAGTCCTTTGTCCAGTGTGTGAATTTCAACAAAACCAAACCTCAGGAGTGAGTGTAGAGTCATCAAAAAATGTATGTGAAAAACTGACAACATGACAAAACACATAAAAAACTGTGATTAAATCCAAGGTGGTTTTAACGTAATTGTTTTATTGAACTTTTCCTAAATACACTTACAAATATTACTCTTGTATTGCTTAAAGGTGAATATGAACTCGTTTTCTTTGCAGTATTTGAAATGCAAATGAACATTTTACCTAACATTCACTTACATAATAGTAAATTCTGAAAACTCAAAAAATGTTATCTTATTATTTCCACAGCTGCATATAGCCACTGGTAGGTGTGTCAAAATGTTAATTTCAGTTTACATTCATGCATTTGGCAGACGCTTTTATCCAAAGCGACTTACTTTGCAATGTCCTATACATTTATACATAGATATGTGCAATCCCCTGGGATCGAACCCACGACCTTGCGTAGTTTAAATGAGCACAAAATACAGTGCCTGAAAAAAAGTGTTGGAAACGATAAGTGAGCAACTATACTGTAGGTGGAAGACTCTACCATTGTCCAGCTGTTTATAAGGTAGTTTCCTTAATTCAAGCCTGCATCGTAGAAAACATTTCAAGGCTTTTGACCCAGGAGCAAGATAAGAGCTCTTCACACACCTTGGGCTTCTTCACATACGATAGCAATTCACAAAGGCAGCTCCGTTTCCAATCTGAAGTTAAAGGGATATTTCAGAGGCAAAACTAATTTTCCCCATGTTTTCACTCACAACTGAATATGAGTTTCTTCTAGAAGAACAATGCAGTATGAGTTATAATACCACATATTATTTTTCGCCCAAGCAGTAGAATAGGAGTGAATGGGGGGAAATTTTTTGAAGCTCCGAAATGTGCATTCATCGCTCAAAGAACTGCTTGACACGGCTCCGTGGTCTTAACAAAGGTCTTCTGAAGCGAATCGAAGTGTTTGTGTTATAGAGGATGTATTGCCGATATTTTGTAAGGGTAACCTTCCCAAAGTAGGCTACAGTTAAAGCCTTACACCAAAATGTAAACACAAAGTAATATATCGTTAAACAAATAATGATTATGTAAATATTTACTCCTGTCAGCTAACAGCTAACAGCTAAAAGTCTTGAGGAATTTTAGACTGCAAATGACTGAAACTGCCTGTCTGCACCTTTTTCTCATCATAACCTTTGACCTGAGGATGTATAGATTTGCTCCTGTTTAATTTTCCACATCAATTATATTTTGTCGATGAAACCTCAATGTATGAGCAATTCTTGTCATGGTTCCACTACCATGTCATGTTTTATTCCTGTCTCAAGTGGAGCCATGGCATTGCCTGATGGTTTTATGTGGGAAAGACCTGGTTCTTTCTCGTGTCTTGTCATTGTTCCCTACATCTCGTTCCTCGTCAGCCTCTCCTTAGTGCTAATCCCCAGCACCTGTTGCTCGTTATGATCCTGTGTTTGTCTCCTATAAAGAGTCCTCATGTTTCATTGTCCTGTGCTCGTGCATTGTTTGCTGTATGCTGTACATGTCCATGTCCTTGTACCTGTTGTTACCTTGCTCCTGTTCCCTGTATAGTAAGTGTCAGTTTAGTGTTTGTTCCAAGTGTTTGTTTTCTTAGTTTTAGTTTAGTAAGTCAGTGTCCTTGTTTGTTGTTAAAGTATATATATTCCTGTATTGTTTTCCCCCATCGTGGGTTTTTGTTTTGCCTGTCTTCTTTTGTTGTGTTTATTTGTTAATAAACATCCCTGTCACATCTACCGTCCGTGTCTGCCTGCAATTGGGTTCTCACGCCATGTCTCACATTGAGAATCATGACAATTCTATTCTGTGTCATTCTCTACCTCTGAATGAGGCAGCGGCACAATAGGGAAAATGGATTACGGTTGAGGATTAGAAAAAATATATTTGAGCCAGATGACCCTGGGCTGTCTGCACAACATTGTCAATTTTTCTTATGAGACTCCTTGTGAGATTTCTACTCTGTTCGTTCCTTGTTATTATGCACTTTATACAATCAATTCTGCAAAAGTTTAATTTGAGCATATTGTAGTTGTCATGACGCTGGAAGATACAGAGAATTCAAAGACTCAAATGGGTGTATAATCACTGAGTTTTTATTAAAGTACTGTCCAAAAGACCCCCAGGCGACACTGGCCTCGAGCACAGGAACCATGTGAGTCCGTGGGGAGAGGACTCGACCCAACGGTACTCATGGGAAGAATCAGTAGTAGAATCCGAAACAGGAAATCTTGACCCTCACGGGGTGCATGCTCAGCGTGGAGAAGCCTCGACCTGATTCGGGAAGACAGCGGTGATCACTGGTGGAGAGATGCCGGGGTCTGATGAGAAGGAAAGTCCGGCACAGAGGAAGATAACAGGAAGGCAAAGGCACTGGAGCAAATAGCAGATGCTAAGACTACGGCTTGGTAACTGTGAATATGACATGAACTTAACAGTACTAGAATGCACTTGACTGTGGCAATCAGAACTGGCAAAACATGCAATGGTCTGACACAAGAAGAGAGGACAAGAGGGAATAAATAGAGGGGGCCTAAACAGCAGGAAAAGAGCTACAGATGGATAACTACAGATGGAACCACTGGGCGCCTAGGAGGGGGCTCACCTCGCTTCCGGTGGAAGTCCGCGACTAGTCCCCGGCCCCGACGACATACGTCCATCAGTTTCCTGACTGTGGACGTCGGCAATCCGTCCACGAGGCGCGGGGGGGGAGGGTTGGTCGCTTAGAGGAGGGGATGTGACGACGGGTTTGACCATGGAAACATGAAAAACAGTGTGAACTCGACCAAGAGTTCGGGGAAGCTTGAGCCGGACGGCCACCTTGGTGATGCGGTACGGGTCAATGAACCTAGGAGCCAACTTCCGAGAGGCACCCGGAGAGGCAGGTCCATGGTGGATAGCCATACCCGCTGACCACACACATAAGCCAGGGGAGAAGACCGGTGATGATCAGCGGCCGCTTTGGTCTTCTGGGAGGTTTGGGCCAGAACATGTCTTGCACTCATCCAGGTGCGGCGACAGCGCTGAACGAAGGCCAGAGCAGAAGGAACCGCAGCATCAAGTTCCTGTGAGGGAAGCAAAGGAGGTTGGTGACCCACAGAACATTCAAAGGGGGACATACCTGACGAGGACACCGGAAGGGAATTGTGGGCGTATTCAATCCAGGAGAGCTGTAGGCTCAAAAGAATGGGAGTCTGCGATGTTAGACAGCGGAGTCTGCGTATGAGATCCTGGTTGGCTAGCTCACACTGCCCATTGGTCTGGGGCTGTAAACCGGAAGACATACTTGCTGAGGCCCCCATCTGTCTGCAAAACTCTTTCCAGAACTGGGAGGTGAACTGAGGGCCCCTATTAGACCCCTATCGCATGTAGTGACGTAGACACTGAACACGTGTAGACCTGTCAAAACGGGTCCACACGTCTTTGACATAACAAAACATACACACAAGATACAAATTAACGGCAAGACTGAGATCACGACAGTCGTTCCACAAAGCTTGATTGCAGTATTTAAGTTTATGTATGTGATGATTAAAGAACAGACAAATAGTGGATTAATGACAATGTGTTTACAAAAAGAGTTAATGTGTTTGCTCATTTCTGCCTTTTGTGTGGGATTGACAGCAAAACTGTAAATTCTTACAATTCATAACTAAGACTAATAATATGTGCTGAAAAAAAATTCATTAATTGATAAGAAGCTTGTCTAAGGTATTTGTTATAAATAATTCATAGTTGTTTGTTCCACCTGGCCAACCTTTGTTGTGGAAATTGATCTTTTCCTTCATTGTGATTGGCCTTTCTCAGTGTTTTATGGCATTGTCACAGAGACTCAATCTGTACTTAGTTTAGTGTTCGTTCTTCATTTGAAATTACACCCTAGCATTTCGTTCTTATGTTTTGTTTGAACTATACTATTGCCTTCACAGCTTGTGTTAATGCTACACTTTTGTAAAGATAAAACTGAAATGAATGGATACAAGGGCAAAAATGTGTAATGTTGTAAGAAAATTACTTTTAAACACAATCAATTAATTAATCAAATAAAAATATGAATTCTTGAATTGTTCTATACACAACAGTATTTTACAGTATTTTGCTGCAGAACTGATGTTAGGTCTGAAATTGTCATAATACAAACCAGTGGTCAGCTGCCTTGCTTTCTCCACTTCTCTTTACTGTTGTCATTGACATTTCAATTCATTTACATATACTGATTCATGCATTATCTAACCGGGTATACTTTTATCAGTTTATGCATTGCCTGTGAATCAAACCCATGACATTGTTATCACCATGCTCTACCAGCAGAGCTGCAGAAACTTTGTGCAAGACTGAAAATTTTAACTTATTAAACTGACAAACTTTTATGCAGACTTGGTTTGATTCAACTGGGGTTCTTTAACATTAGTGTAAAAACAGCATGATCCCTGGCAATCTTATTATGTCTCACTCCGGGTGACCTCCACATGTTTGTAAATGACATTGATTCTGAAAAGTCATCTACAGTATAATTCCAGATTGTGTCATTTAACAACTCATGTTCTGAATGTCTGAATGTTGTTTATCTGTGATATCAGTTCATTATGATGAACATTATTACAGCAGCTATAGCTAATTATTCCAACTTAAAAGGAACCCAAGCTAATCAATACTTGTGTGTTTGCCAAAACAATTTTTTTACTGCTGAGTCAAAACGTTTTGTTTTTTTGTTAAATCAAAACAAAATATTTAACATTAAAATAAAAAATAAAAAAAAGTTAATCTTATCTGGCCATTACCAGAACTCTGTGTCTTTTCCAATTTTGCCTTAGCTGTGATAATGTATTTGAAAGTAAGATTTTCATTATGATTTGGATAACACAGCGAAATATCACACATAGAAAAAGTCTAAATGGGATGTCATTATGGAAGACTTCTTTTATACCATTATCTATTGAAATAAGCTAGAGTTTAAAGATTCTGCTAAGTGGTTCTTCTGTGTTTTGTATTTTTGGATGAAATGACTGCCATTTCTGTATTCAGAAAGTTCAAAGAGAACTTACACAGCAAAATCGCTGGTGTGAAAGGAACACCCATAGTGTCACATTTAACACAGGAAAAGTGTCTATATGTGTCCACACTATTCAGGGTAAATTATACACTTTTGATAGTGATAACTTTTTGACACCCATTTAATGTAATTTTAACACCAAGTGTTGTTAAATGTGAAACCACCTCAACACTATACAATATTGTTTTTGCTCCCCACTGGTGTTAGCATAAAAATACAGGCCTTATTATTGGTAGTACTTCTGTTGCTTTAACTAGTATTTCCGTTAATACTTAGCTGATTTTCAAAATGGACAAATAATAGGAAGTACTGCAAAACCTCTTTTTATTGAATTACACCAGATTTAACATTCACAATCAAGTTCATAATTTACTCCATATTCAAAAAAACGACAATATCTCAATCACTATCATATTAACACAGCAATCTTCATTGGAAATGCACGGCGTTAGCCATTATGGTCTACATAAAATCACGTTTTCCATTTAACAGAGCAAGATACATAGAAAAACCAAGCCGTATTGGGTGGGAGTCTCTGTGTAGTATCTTTGATTGAAGAAACGACCCAACGGAATGGCCTGGAGAAGTCGTTTCACGACATATTTGTACCTGATTAAGTCTCCAGCTAGCCGACAACTGTAATATCAATATCCCATGGTCATTCAACAGTCTATATTTTTATCCCACGTTCGTTAACTATATGACATAACAGAGTATGTCTTAACATGATAAACATATACATTTAATGCACAGTTTTGACTGTAGCACGCAACGGTTTCCCAAATAGAAGTCCATTATAAGGGAACATCTTAAGGCATAATAACATAATAACACAGAATTTTGTGTTATTATGTTGATGGTTGATATCAGTGTTAAAGAAATTTAGTTAATCATTTGGTTAAAGATGGTCCTTGTTTCGGTTTTAATCCACGAAGCTGCTTTCTTATAATGGACATCTATAGGAAGGACAAAAGTATGTGTAAGGGTTATTTTAATCAAATAACAGTTCAGTTATGCAATTAAGAAGCATATAATATTTGACCTTGGACACTTTAAATCATTTATAGAAAGTACCCTGAATTGCTGTGCAAGGGGATGGGACTACACTGTATTTTTTACTTATTAGAGATTCAGAACACCACAGAGAAACTTTTCAACACTGCATAAAAAAATAAAAATCTGGCGTAATAACTAAAAAGAGCTAAGATCAAGCGCCTAACAAGGTCCACATGCATCGATTGTAATGGATTTTCCCCCATGGCACAAACCTATGAGGTTTTTGTGGGCGTTCCCGGCTATGCCGACCACGACCAAGCCTATTAAGTGTGCAGAAGTCACGTGTAGAAGACAGTTATAGGCAAAAAAAGCGAAATGAGTTTAAAACCACAGAAATGTGTCGAGACATCTTAGTTCGCTATCTTTAATAGGCTTTGAATACAGTCTTGTGAGACAGCTGGATTTGGATTATGTTGTGTAAGAGTTTTCTCTGAGGAAATCACAAAAGATAACTCTCTGCTAAGTTAAAACCAATTTTTTTATTAAGCTAACGTTAAATGCTTTGGTCATTGATGTTGCTTGATTAGTAATGCATAGACTGTTAAGGAATAGACTAAGCCTATTCCCCGTAGAATTCGAATTCGTTCCGGACACGCCAAGTGCCAAATAAACACGCATGCAGGCACACGTGTACACAGACAAATGCACGCCACGCGCACAAACCAGTGTAGGCGTCCGATCACATAGAAAACGTGTAGGCTATTGCTGTTAGACGCAGCTTTTTAAATTGTTTTCAGTTGGCAGAGTCTTTTTCGCGCTGCTTATGCAGTGTTACTTTGCCGACCGCAGCTCGTCTTTCTCTTGGTCTATCTGTGCAGCACCCAGAAGAAAACAGCAGCACATTTATTGGTAATAATAGGTATAATTATTGACACCCCACCACAGACCTCACTGATTTTCAAACCTTGGCCATGGCCATGAATGGGCTAACCTTAGCTAACATGGGAGTCATGAGGATTCTTGTGTTAAAACTGCACAGGTTAACTACATGTTAGTTATTTAATGTAGTAATTAACACCTGACACTTACCAAATGAACCCTTGGCAAGGAGTTCTGAGTATTTGTAATGAGCTGCTGGATTCGTAGTGGTCCTCCGATAACACATTTTACCATTTTTATGGAGAGTGGGGCATTCACATAAACAGTGGAGTTAGATCATTCAAGTAAGCCTAATTTGAACCTCATAATTAAAAAATAAATGTGGGGGATATTACAAAGATCAGCCTTTCAAAAAAAGAACCACCTCTTCCACAAGACTGCTACGGTTCTCATTATGTTTAAAGATATGATTCCAATGACGTTCCTCATATCTCCTTCCTCATATTTATGTATTTTGCTTGCCTCACAAATACAATCACTTTTTAATAATTGATCACAGTGTGAAGTTGTCAAAAAATATCTTCTTATACTATTTCCTCTTGCTTGATAGATAAAACTGGAAGAGTTTGTTAAATAGTGAAAATCCAGTTAACTTTTCAGTTCAAGCGCCTTAAAATTGCATGTTTTTCTTTTTTTTAAAGACCCATTGCATGAAAGTCAAATTTCACAATATCTCAAATGTTTCCAACTGGTTTTAAATCCTGAGAAAATTGCCATTCTAAAAAATGGACCGGGCCGTTTAGTCGCCTTATAAATACAAACTTGTTGAAAGTGCTCATTTAATGATTTAAGATTCTTTTTAAAACTCCTGCTTTATTTGTACAGTTAAGTGAGAGAGGGGACAGGAAGCGAAGTGTGAGAGAGAGAAGGAGGTGGCTTTGGTTAAAGGACCACGAGACAGGAATCGAACCCTGTTCACCTGATGCGTAACCGGAGCAAATCGGCTCTGAGAATAATAAGATATTTAAGGAGAATATATATCCAATCATTATATAAGTTAAGAACAACTAAACAATATTTCTGATTGTCTGCCCTCCCACAGTGACTAACACATAAAATGTGACACAGGACCATTGTAGATTTATGTTTCTAACGTTTTATTTGGTAACATTTGGCTTTTGTCAAAATAAATGTCATGGTTACAACAAAGCGAAACAGAATGCAAAACAATATGTTACACCCATTCTAAAATCATTTTAAACTATATTAGAGTGCAATAAACGAGGTTTGAATAGATTTTTGTTGCTGCTTTAGAGAAACAAATAAAGCTGGATTAGAAGGAACTGAAATATAAACAAAAGTACGATAAAGAGAGAGACTAGATGTGTATTCAAATTAAAGCGACAATATAAGCGTCTGTGTACTGTATGTGGTGAAAGGATCAGTTATATGATGTTTTATTTTTATTTTGTGACTCATATGTTTGATTATGATCTTTCCTTTGATCGCACCCAATTTACACTTAAGATCAACCTCTCTGGTGATCCCATAATGACAGCGCTAAAAACAATGTTTGAGGGTTGGATGGTCGGATGGTCTACAACCCTAAAATATACTGGGTACATTTTAACATTTAGATGTAACACTACTGTAGCATTAGGAGGCTTTGTGTTCTTTAGGGGTTTCAGCTACACAAGAAAAAAAAATGTGTTTAGATTTCATCTAAAAAACATCCAAACAATCTGAATTTACATCACAGCAGTGCAGTTCACATAACCCCAAGGTTGCATGAAAACATAAGTAGACAAATGAAGAAAACATTACTTCATGATATCAACATCGTAGAGAACTAGGTTAAAGACTATAATTCATTTCCAAATGAGTGGTCGTTCTTTGTATCCATTTAAAAATATATTTCCCTGGCTTAAACATGCTAAAACTTAAGACAGTGCAGACTGAAATGTAACTTTTCTTTCAGTATACTTCTTGGGTGTGTATTAAAAAAAGAGAGAAGCATAATCTCTAGTACAATCTATTGTCAATAAAATTACTTTTATCTCTGATTGTGTCACTGTGCCAGTGACTCATTTAAGCGGGGGAGAGATGACACTGTGACAGTATCACAGTGAAAGGGAGACGGAATAAAGCTGCCATGTTTGGAGAAAAAATATTTAATGCATATCAAATTTGCAGCACGGCACACACGTACATTTGAGATGCTTGTTAAAGTAACAGTTCACCCGAAATGATAATTCTGTAATCATTTACTCACCCTAAAGTTGTTCCAAGTCTGTAGAAATGTCTTTGCTCTGATGAACACAGAGAAATATATTTGGAAGAATGCTTGTAACCAGTTCTTGGCCACCATAGTAAAATATATATGTATATTGCCGCCTTGGAATTATATGGTTCTATCTGCATTTCATATAACAAAAATGATATGAGAAACAAATCTCTTTTATACATGAAAAAGACAGTGACACTTAATGTACTGTATTCAAAATATACAATATCAACATTTTCTGAAATTCGTAAATGTTTTTTTTGGAACAGGTCAAACCTAGATAGAACCTAATGATTCAGAAAATCACTTTCGGTTTAGAATTATAAGGTTCTATCTGCAAAACATGCAATAAAGCAATACATTTGCAAGCAACACAATTAAATTACTTATAACTTTTGATAAAACATGAAATAAGTGTAGAATAATGTGTAAAAAAGGCATAGTAACATGGTTTTATGACACTTATTTCATATTTTAGGATGCTTTTTTTCTTGTTCAGGTTAAACATAAAAGGCCATGCTAATTGTTGTTTTGAAGTTTTATCCACTGAAAGTGGGACAGATCAAATTTCTTTTTTAGAGATGTATATGGATGAAAAAACATAACGATGTTTATTGTTGTAATCAAGAATGCTGATGTTGTTAACTATTTGACATTATTAGAGTCTATATAAACACAGGTATTAGGAAGCTAGTGCTGCTGGCTAGTGTTGTGTCTATAAACAAAAACAAATGTATCTCCTCAACAAAACCTATAATAAAACCATAAATCTGTTGTTTGAGCTGCAATAAAGAGTATCAAGAGTATCAATAAAACAGTCAACCTTGAGGTTTCTTTTAAACATTGTTTTGTGTTGCACTGTTTCCTCAGATATTCCCCTGTCACTAAGGAGTCCGGACACATGACAAAGAAAGATGATCCTGATTGGTCCTCTTGAGTGAATTCAATGCGTTGATTGGCTCTTGCAGATAGAACCTAATAGCACCAAATTGTTATCCGATTATGTAGATAGCAGCTTTTTGTTTTCTTTAAAAAGGTCCCAAAATGCACCCATTGCATAATGTATATAAATCGTCACAGAATAAGAACATGTGAATAACTCAATTTTGACCAAAATGTCAGATAGAACCTTATAAGTCTAAGGTGACATTTACATTTAGGCATTTGGCAGACGCTTTTATCCAAAGCGACTTACATTGCTTTATCCTATACATTTTACATAGGTATTTGCAATCCCCTGGGATCGAACCCACAACCTTGCATTTTTAACGCAATGCTCTTACCACTGAGCTACAGGAAAGCTCAAAATTTGTGTTGGACACAAAAGAAGATGTTTTGAAGAATGTAGGAAAGCAAACTGTTCTGGTGCACTTTTGACTAACATTGTAAATTTTCCTACTAGTCACTGGGGTCCAAGGGTTGTTTGGCTACAAGCATTCTTCCAAATGTATTTATCTGTGTTCATCACAACAAAGATATGAAAACAGAATTGGAACAACTCGGGGTTAATAAATGATGCCAGAATTTTAAGTTTTGGGTGAACTGTTTCTTAATACCGTGTAAAAGGATGCTTTCGTCGCCTGCATTGTGGGTGACAAATATGCTTTCCTTTTTGACCTGTCGGAAAACGAAGGAAAGTCTTCTTTGTCAAACTTTCCCACTCAGCTTTGAACTTAACAGCAGGGAAAGTAAAACACTGCTACTTTCTGATTTTGATTGTTTTATAGATAATCCATGAGACGCCATGTGTAATAGCGATTAAACCACTGTAAAGGGCATTCCAATGCACACAATCCCAAAATGCTGCTTATGTAACATTCAAACTACTTTCAACTGATTTGAGTGTGACCTTTCTCAAATTTAGTATCAAATTCACAGACGGTCTTTTATTAAAACATAGCCTACATCACACAGGATCAAACATCAAACGCAAAGTACTATACTCATAAATTATTTGTGGTGTACAGTACAACAACATGGAACCATTATATAATTCATTAACATTTTCTAGACATTTTGCTTTTATTTTAGACTTTTTGCTTGTGCTGGAAGATATGACTGCCACAAATAGAACAAATCTGAGCATCATACCACAATGCATTGCATTTTTCATGTGACTTCTTTCTGGTAAAACTCCAGACACTGTTGTTAACTCATTCTTCTGTCAGTGGCTCATCTTTGCTGGGTTTAAAAAAATGAAAACTGTATTGATTGTGAGCTTTCATGGAGTTTGAGGCCAAGCATGCACAACTTGTTCTGTTTGCCGTTAATGTAATTAATGTACTTTGCTAACGGAGAGCAAAATCTGAACTGTCAAAACCAGAGGTGGTCGCGCAACATTATGTCTGGGTTTGTTCAGCGTTCTTTATGTTGATCAATGGCAAAACTCTATCCACACCATGATCACGCGTTCAGCATTCTTTGTGTTGATCAATGGCAAAACTCTATCCACACCATGATCACGCCATTAATATCTATAAGCCCATGACAGCAAGGAATAAACAAAAGATTTGTGCAAAAACTTTTTTATACGCTTTGCCAAAATTGTAAATGTTAACAATAATGCCAATAAATCTGGGTTGAGAATGAAACGTGAATCTTTGTTCAAGTGTATAATTTAATGAAGGCAGAAAACAACAAAACACTCACAAGTCAATAGCAAAGACGCTCTGCTTCTGCATGCATCAAAGGGAGACACATTACACATCACCCTGTTGTGTGCCTCAGCGATGATTCTATCTCCTTTGAGATCACTTGATTGATGTTGCTGCCCAACTAACTTGTCTTATTTTGTTGCAGATAAGAAGTCAGCATGCTATGAAGGAAAAGCTTGCTTGTAATCGAACTAGAGAAATGTGTGATGTCTCCAAAGGATGCACTACAAATCAAATGGACAAGTTCCATTCTTTTAAAACTTTTCTCTGCAGAGAGCATTTGCATTTTAAATTACCAGAAGCTATAAAATCTTAAAGTGTCAGAGCTAGTGGCTTACATACAGTATATTACATTTACAGTCAGTTTTTATCCAATACGACTTACAGTGCAGGAAAGATATACATCTTGTGAGTATTTTCTGGGAACCTTTGTGTTGCAAGCACCATACAGTTTTGACAGAAAAGTTCTTATTTTAACACATTATGTAGAAGCACTCATGAGCGCAAGTCTAATGATTCCTTTTCCTTGGCAATGCCACTAATGTTAACATTTTAAACATTATACATTAATATTGAATTGACAAAAGAATACATGTCTTTATTGAATTAATGAAACTAACTTATGAATGTATTTACTTACGAAGGACTGCTTCTCTCTTTCTTCCTAAGCACCGAACTACAAGGATCTAATAGTATCAGGGTCACAGCACTGACATTAGCTATACTTCAAAATGTACTCAAACTTCAATTACAATTGATTCCATTACAAATGTTAATATACCTGCATACTTGAACTGTCGTTCTTTGTGGATAAAGACTCTTTTAATGCTAGCAACAAATCTAAATTGTCTAGTTAGAAATGGGTAATGTGTGTAGAAATGTAGTTTTTTTCAAATTTCATTCGCCAAATTTCATTGGCCTCTTCTATAGTAGTCAGAGTTGATTGGTTCTCAAGGAAGAACCCCATCTGTCGGCTCGACACAACGTCGAGAGACCGACAGAAAGTGAAGCTCTGTTCCGTAGATATGTATATGTTACGATTGGGTTAGCATAAGACACCATGTACAGTATAATCAAAAGTAAATGCATTGGAGAAAATTTGGCACTTCCCAACTCTGGTGCTAATAACTCTTAATGTTAATTAATCATTACACAGCTTGCATGCATATTGAACACCAAATGACAATCTATTACTATGATTTACTCTGACAAAGATTACAGACCAGAATAAAGAGATATTCCAACAAACCTCATTAGCTTCAGGAAAATATATAATTTAGAGTTCTTGACCTTTATCTTAAAATAATTTCTCATATCTTTATGATAAATTACAATAAGTTGTTAGCGTCGTTATTCAATATTGTTCACACAACACACACTGTCAGTCACTTTTAATGGCTTTTTTAAATGGGGCATTAAAGCCTTTTCTTGTCAAAGATATTTGCCATTTTCTTTGTAGATTCCCATCTGTATGTGTAGAACGTGAACATGATAGGAGAAAGAGAGAGAGAGATATGTGTTTAAAAGTGAAATGGACCATTCAGAGCGAGAAAAAAAAAACATGGGTGAGATAAAGAAAAGGATTTGAAACACAGTTGTAGGCAATAGAGTTCACAGCAGGTGTCTGACTGCTGACAAACTCTTTCATCCCCTGGTAACAAGCTGCAAAGTTAACTATTACCTTCTCCTGCCTTTCAGAATAAAGCCATTGTTTTCTATAACCAATACGGCTAAATATGTGGATAGTAGCAGTGGGAAAATAATAGTAATTATGTTTGAATCAGTCTGAGAGCCGTTATTAGCCTCCCGTTATTTTCATAGTCCATTCACATCATAACGTACACATTCAGTCGTCAGTTTGTACAACAGTCGACAGGGTAAAGACCGGTCATCATATGCCAGAATGAAAGTATAGGGAACTTTGTTTATAGTTGTTAAGTGTAAGGATTAAGACATTAGTCCGTGTTCCATTTCATGATCACAAATATAAAAAATGCTTTCTTTAAAAATATACTTAAAATATATCAAATATTTCATTTTGATGGCCCTAGTGGCTTTTTAACCTTTTTCTTGCATTTACTGTAAATAAAAAGGTTTGAAATTTCAAAAATAATGGTTAAAGACAAGAGCAATGCAGGATTAGCACGTTGGACTTTGTTTTTCCTTGCAATGTTAGAGAAATCATCATTTTATGTATTGATTGTAAGTAATCCTTGTGGTCACTGTTCCAGACACCATATGTTACACCAATTTATTTTTAATTTGGGGAGCACAGGTACTTTTATCAAAGTATCATGTCTTGTATCCCAAATAACAGAACTTAACAAAATCATTTTGATTTGACATTTCAAAATTTCATTACATGCAATTTATCTGATCAAATGTAATTTAAAGTCTTCATGAATGCGTCCCTTTTTATTTTACTTATTTTGTTGTGACTGATTCATAAGTGCACAAAATTTCACAGATATTTGTAACTAAGTATTAAGTAAATTAGCTGATTTGTATTTGTACGATCTCATTCCTACGTTTTACTGCGATTTGCTTTCGCTATAGTGAAAGCAAAGGGGTGGGGTTAGGGGAGGGTCTTCACTATTGCTTTATTCTAATAATCATATTGTACGTTTTTATGTTTCACATCGTTCTATGTTTCAAATTCATACAAATTATCCACTTCAGAAAAAAAGTGGTGAATTCCAATTGAGATCAAGTTGTGAATATCATTTTTAGCTTTAAAAAATGGATTTTTATTTTATTTTGACTGTAGTTGATAATCAACTAAAGTTCATAATTATTTGATACACAGTGGTATGGGTTGGAGGTCATGTGGCAGAAAGATGTGATCCAAACGAATGGTGAGCTTCAACAAGCTTTAACATGGCTTCCAGTTTCAAGTCTTCTCTTTGGGGAGATTCTGGGTTCATAATAAAATAACATACATTTAATCACTGTTTAATTCTCTACAAAACATGAGATTGATGAATCTAACAAAAACTTTAGTATTGAATCATTCAATATCTCAAGGCACAAAGACTCTAAAGTGCTGAATTGCTTCACTACAGGGCCTCTGACAAATCTATCAAATCTAACTCACTTAAACTCTCATGCTTTGACAAACCATGGTGGTTAAATTTTTGCGTCATTTAATACAGTTGTGCCATCTCTCTTCCTCTCTCTCTCTCTCTCTCTCTCTCTCTCTCTTTCTGTATCCATCACTCACCCACACATTGTTTCAAGTGTCCAAATCCAATATAACATTTCATTGTTTCCTTTTCATGTTCTACATTAGCAAGCAATTAAGGTACTTCAAACTTAGACAAAATAGAATTTGAAAAGGATATATACTGTATAGATTAGGTCCATCTTTTATACAGAGATGCAAACTTGGCGAATATTACCTTATTAAAAATGATTTAGTTACAGGCAGTACTTAACCTTCACAAAATTACTATGTGTGGGTTGTGATTTTCGTGAAACAGATGCTGTCTACTGTCATCTACTCAGTTTTTATTAAAAAAAATAGACTTACTCTGTATAATCACTGCACAAGTCTGGTTGAGCTTATCTTCATTGGTAATGAGTTTATATATTAGAGGGTGGTAGAATATCTGCTTTCCAGGGAACCCATCTTTGTATGTCGCTTAATACATATGAGCTAAAGTTATGTATTTCTGTTCTTCTTGATAATTCCTCCCTGGCTAATTAAGTTCTTCAAGCATATTGGACAATTTGATTAGTCCAGATTGAGCGGTCTGACAAAATTGTGCATTCTAGAGTAAGGAACACTGAACAATGCTTGAGTATATGATGCATTAATCTTGTAGCTAACCAATCCCTGCACTGATATCTTATATATTTTTTCTTAAAAACCTAATAGATCCATGATCACTACCACTCTTTGTCTCAGCCAGCTCAGTTACATCCAGCCCGCGTAGCATCCATAGGGAACAACAATGTTTTTCACTAGGTCACTTAAAGATGCCCCAGTCAACGATGTGAGTCATATTATCCAAACACTACATCAAACATTGACAACCAAAAAGGGGAAAGCCGTCAAGCTAAACATTTCATGCTACATCCGGCACAAAAAAACGAAGTAACCTTTGGACCTACTCGAGGCTTGATTGTTGATACACTCAACAATGTTCAGCCATAGTGCTGTCGGTTTACTAAAATTTGAATGTTTTTTCGTTATCGCTTGGTGGCAAATTACCGCAGTGCTATCAGAGCGGAACTTGTTTGAAGCTGAAATGTTAGTGGACTTACATCATCACCCTGAGTGCATATGACCTATTCTGAAATCCAGCTTTATAAAAATACATTTCAGAAGCATTTGAATAAATTATGCACCTTATATGAGCAAAAAACGACACAAAAAGATAATATAATTGCATTCATCATTGTCAGTTGTGTACTTCACAAACAATTAAATGTTATCTTTGATGTGGTTGCGTGAGGGATTTATTTTTGATTATTGTTTTTGTATGTGGCCAGGAAACACCAAAATTGTGTGTATGTATATATTATATTATGTATATATATTTTTTTTCTTTGAGTTTGTCAATTATTATTTTATGTAGCTAATTTTTTCAGTTATTACTGCCCATTATTTCATTTATGTTAAATAAATCTATCCCAGAACATTTATAAGCCAGCATACCAGTTTGTTTGAAAGAATATCTCAGATAAGATATGAAGAATGACATTAGATAACTGTATGCATTCATCAACAATTCAATCTGAATAATCTATATTTCATCGCCTTAAAACTGTAAGGTTCTCTATCTACTTTTGACCAGTTCACAGCCACCATTGACTGCCAGCGTAAAAACATACTTTAGTTTGAGCTGCTCTAGTCCCAAAATTTACACATTTAAAAAATCAAACATGGTATAATATAAATAAGTAGTCCCGTAATAAGAATATGTGAATAACTTGACAAAAGAGTAAGATAGAACCTTATAATTGTAAAGTGAATTTGAAGAAAATTTATGTTTCATCCTCCTTTCCGTGAAAGCAGACAACTGAGCTGTCAGCAGTTTTCATTTTTCTGGGCACCCTTTATTTTACAGGTTGTAAATAGAAAGACTACATAACACCCATTATCAAGGCAGCAAGGGGCGTTACATTTCATTTCCATTTGATACTCATCTCCTACCCCTACACATCACGGCTAAATTTAGTGTCGTGATTTAGTTAATTCTTCTCTCATCAATCTTCTGGTATGGTGCATCATCTGCCCACTCAAAGGATATATGTAGCATCATCAGTAGCCACATGAGCTGTGTATTATCAAACCCACAGTGAGGTTCACCAGGGCATCTGCCTTGTATCTGAAAACAGTTTGGCTCCAGAGAGAAAAACCTGGAAGAAAATGTCACACTCCTCCCACTCTAGTTTACAACTGCATTTTAGGAGTAAAATAAGACCAACAAACAAGACCAAATACACCTCAAGTGTACCAAATACATCCCCGTTGCTGTCTCTAATGACCTGACCAGCCTCTGATTCCCAGCCCACTTAGACCATTCTGCAAGACGTAAACAACAATAGCTGCATTTCCATTACCCTTCAAAATCTGTAAATTAAAACAGCGCATTTTAAGTATGCCCAATGGAAACATGTCAATTTCCCAAAAACTCCCATGTATCCCCAAAAAGTTGTCCCACATATTTCGCAAAACTGCAATGGAGACACTTTTTGGCGTATTTACTGTGAGTTCACACCGCCGCAAAAGTCATTCATTTTCGATGTGAGCCGGCAGCGACAAGCAGCGGCGCGTCTTGGCCGTTGAGGGCGCCGAGGAGAGTTGAAATCAGGTCAACTTTATGGTAATGAGCTATGACACGGTTCGGCGGCAACCAATCGGATCATAAAAGTCCACCGCTTAAGAGGATTACAGAGAATGCAGCCTTCTTTGGTCTACGTCAGAGCGTCCACAAATCTTTCTACAGTGTTATTAGCAGTGTGGCCAGAGTGATTTTTGACGCTCAACGGCAGCTGTGTGAACGTACAGTTAAAAGTCACGTGGCGTATAAAAAAGATACATGACCATCTGCTGTATGTTTTGGCAGAATATTTGGAAAGATAGTATGTAAGGAATAAACATTAAGTAATATCTTATATGCAGGAAAACGAGTGAGTGCAGTACGGAGATTTATTAGGAACAGTGAGGTAATATGAAAATATATAAGGAAATATAGACATTTCTCTTCACTCTTTTATCACAGTAGGTGGCACAATGCACTTAAGTTGGTTTTCACGGTCAGAACCCAAGGCAATTTCTGGTTGGGGAGACTTAAAGCATATAGAGAATATTTTAATTTAACAGATGCTGTACATTGCGGCACACAGCAGTGGTATAAACTGTAGATGTTATAACGAAATGTTAACTTATGAAAGTATAATTTAAATATACGGTAGAACGGCATTTCTATATACCACTGCTGTGTGCCGCAATGTACAGTATCTCCAAAACTTTACTATACTCTAATTTTTCTACTTTAAGTCTGACAGTGAAACGCGGAAGTCACGCATGCATATAGCCCATTTCACACATGGGAACATTTGTAGTAAAAGCCAAAAACACACCGTGGGTCAAAATTATCTATATTTCTTTTATGCCAAAAATCATTAGGATATTAAAGATCATGTCGCATGAAGATATTTTTGTCAAAAACAAAAATGGAGAAACAAGCTTACAAATTTCGATCGCTGCTCCCCGCACTTTGGGAATTACCCACTAAAGTTTGGTATCTATGTAAAGCGTCTTGGTTACGTATGTAACCTCAGTTCCCTGATGGAGGGAACGAGACGTTGTGTCGAGAACGACAGATGGGGTTCGCCCTTGAGAACCAATCAACTCTGACTACTATAGAAAAGGCCAATGAAATTTGGCGAATGAAATTTGCATGCCGGGCTCCGCCCCCGGATATCCGGTATAAAAGGAAGCCGGCGTGCAGCATTCATTTACCTCTTGTTCTGAAGAGCCTGAGATCCTCTCACGACTGCAGCAGAATACGATACGTGTTTGTGGCATAAGGGACACAACGTCTCGTTCCCTCCATCAGGGAACTGAGGTTACATACGTAACCAAGACGTTCCCTTTCTGTCGGTCTCTCGACGTTGTGTCGAGAACGACAGATGGGGTTATCTATGGAAAACGCCACAAACGCTGTATCGCGTCACAATCTCAGCGAAGCGACGGTAACAAGCCTGGGCGTGTCAGCTCGACGCTTTCGTGAAACTTGTAACCTACCAGTGTGGTGGTCGGGGGGTTCCAGAGCTTTCTGGGAGAAAGATGGGTACAGCCCTGACCGGTAACCTTTCACGGACGGGGCCTTAGCTCTCTACAGGCGAGAGGCCGTCCGGCTCGGGTTTACACCGGGAAAAGCGCAACTCTTAATCAGAGAAGCGCTGCAGAGGCCACCTCCTACCCGTGGGGAGGAATATGGTGGAGATATGATATGGTCTCGTCCTTGGAGGAGAACGCATGGAACGGGCGGACTGGGTAGTGCCGCGAGGTGGAGGTCCACCTGGGGAAGCTCATGGGTTACCATGTGTGGGAACCATTGTCATGAGGGTATAACAGACGGAACAGCCCACGGAGGGGGTGTTACTGCGTCCGATAGCACAGGTCCGGTTAGAACTATCTGTGATAGGTCATAAGGTTTCCCGGCCTAAGGGGGAAGGCTGCTCTGCCCAGCCAACCCCCAGGAGGTGCTTGCTTAGTGATGGATGGAGTGCCTGTTCTTAACCAGTGTCTGGGTAAGAAGGAAGGTTGGTGAGGTACCAATTTTCTTAGCCATGTGTTTGGGTAAGAAGAAAAGGGTAAATAGCACACTGACCCAACCTCTTGGAGGGTGGGAAGGTGCTTTCGCAGGCATACGCCCCCCCGGATGCCAGTCCTACATGTCGCCACGCAGGACGTGGGCTGACACCGTGTTTACGCGAAGGTTGTTAACCCTTGCGAAGGTGTTTGGGCGTAGCCCAACCCGTAGCTCTACAGATGTCTGCTAGTGAGGTGCTTCTGCCAGTGCCCAGGAGGTGGCTAAACTCCGGTGGAGTGAGCCCTCACTGCCAATGGGCATGGGAGATTCTGAGATCGAAATGCCGTCGTAACGGCATTCACGACCCAGTGCGCCAGACTCTGCTTGGAGACAGCCTTCCCCTTCTGCTGTCCTCCAACACAAACAAGGAGCTGGTCAGAGCTACTGAAGCTCTGCGTGCGGTCCAGGACACAACACTGATGGGGTTGGGTCTTCCTCCCCAGTGGGGAGCGCCTGCAAGTCCACCACTTGGTCCCCGAAGGGAGAAGTGGGAACTTTGGGCACGTATCCGGGCCTGGGTCTCAAGATAACGTGAGAGTTACCAGGGCCGAATTTAAGGCAATCCGGGGACACAGAGAATGCTTGGAGGTCCCCTACCCTCTTGACGGAAGCGAGCACCAACAGGAGGGCCGTCTTACTCAGGTGAGGAAGATCGGAACCTCTGAGGGGCTCTCAAGAGGGTATGGAGCGGAGATGAGGCGGATTCCGCCCTCTCGCGCCCATTAGGAACCTGGTGACCAGGTCGAGTTGCCCTAGAAACTTTCCATCAACTGAGTCGTGATGAGTAGCGATAGCGACTACATACACTTTCAGTTTGGAGGGGAGATCTTAGTCTCCAGTCTCGTGAGAAGGGGAACACAATCCTGATCAAGCACCTCAGTGGGTCTTTTCTCGTGAGAGAGAGAGACACCAGGACGAGAAGAGGCGCCGTCTAGAGGCGTGTGACCGCCTAGTAGATGGAGCCTTAGCCTGGGTGATGGTCTCAGCCATAGAGGGGGAGTAGCCATCTCAGGATTTTCTCGTCCCGTCTAGAGACCAGACATGGGTGTTCCAGAGGTCTGATCTGGGATGCCAGAACGTGTCCTTCCCCTGAGAGAGCAGGTCCTATGTCAGGGGAATGGTTCAGGGGGAGTCATTGTTCAGAGCATCAACTCTGAAGCCAAGTGCGGTTAGACCAGTGTGGTGTAACCAATACACTTGGTGCTCCTCTTCCCTGACCTTGCACAGTGTTTGTGCAAGGAGGCTCCTGGGGGGGAAGGTGTGCTTCCGCCCGTCCCGTGGTCAGCTGTGCGCCAGGGCATCCGTGCCGAGGGGGTCTCGGTCAGGGAGTACCAAAGCAGACAATGGGTGGTGTCATGGGAGGCAAAGAGGTCTATCTGTGCCTGTCCGAACAACACCCAAAATGAGCTGGACCGGGGGTGGAGTCGCCACTCTCCGCAAGGCGTATACTGACGAGAGAGCGTGTCGGCTGTCTGGTTCAGTCTGCCTGGGATGTGTGTGGCCCGCAGGGAGCGGATCACCTGCTAACTCCACAGGAGGAGGCGTCGGGCAAGTTGTGTTAGTTACCGTGAGCGTACACCACTCTAGGCAATTGCACAGCGCAGACGGGGGCCCGTCCAGCGCCCCGCGTCTGCGTGCCCGTTGCACACTGCACCCCACCCCTGCAGCGAGGCGTCCGTCGTCACCACGACGTGCCTCGTAACCTGCCCGAGGGGAATCCCCGCCCAGAGGAAGGTCATGGAAGACCAAGGGGTTAGGGTGCGTCGGCAGCAGGGCGTCATCACCGTGCGCCTGCTGCCGGTGTGCCACGCTGTCCTCGGAACTTGACTCTGTGGCCAGTGTTGAAGCGGTCTCATGTGCATCAGCCCGAGGGGTCTTACCCCCGCGGAGGATGCCATGTGTCCCAGGAGCCTCCAGTTCCAACACTGACTGGGCACGTGCTGCGGACAGCTGTGCCGTCATGGTGACAGAGTTTGGTTCCATACCGAGAAAGAGGATGCTCTGCACTGGGGAGAGTTTGCTCTTTTCTCGGTTGACCTGAAATCCCAATCGATCTAGATGCCGGAGCACCAGGTCCCTCTGTGTACAGAACAGATCTCACGAGTGTTTGCCAGTCGTCGAGATAGTTCAGGGACAGACCGAAAGGGAGGACTCTGTACTGATATGCCCACCCCTCGAACTCGAACCATGGGAACGGGGCAGTGTCGAGGGGATCGAGACATTAGAGTAAGCGTCCTTCAGGTCGATTGCCACAAACCAATCCTGACACCTGATAGATGTCAGGATGCGCCTCTGCGTGAGCATCTGAACGGCAACTCGTGAAGGTGCTTGTTCAGGGTACGCAGACCTATGGCAACCCGCCGTCTTTCTAGGGAATGATGAAGTGCAGGTTGTGACCCACTGAACGTCTTGATTTTGGACGAACTCGATGCCTGTTTTGCCAGAAGTCTCTGGGAAACTGGATCGAGTAACCAAGACGGACCACCCGCATTAGCCAGCGAGACAGTGTGGGCAGCTCTTGAGCTCCCAGGGACTGTACAGGGTGACCAAGGGGGCAGTCTGCTTCATCATTTCCACGGGGGGTGGTTCGTCGGCTGGCGGAGCTAACCATCTGTCGCGGGGGGTCCCCGGAGGGAAGGATGGCTCCGCCTTTTTACCTGCCTGGCGGGACAATGGCACGCACTGTCGGTTTGAGAGTGGTGACAACTGTCGTATGTGTACGACCTCACGCCTCGCCAGGGCGTGAGGTCGGTTCGCCGAGCACAGTCCAGTGGAGTGTGGGATCGGCTGCAAGTACACCCGGGGAGACCGAAAAACTCTGTGAGTAAGTGGGCGCCAGGCCCTGAAAAGGGCCCGGCTTTGGTGACGAGGCAGGAGTCGTCACGTGCCGACCGATCAGAGCCGTGGCTGTGATGGTTCGGGCCCGATGTTGTTCTCCCTGGAGTCTTCCCGTCAGTGTCCCTTCTCGTGAGAAGTTTGCTGACGGGGTGGAGGTTTCCCCCTCGACCTCTACTTCCGGGGTGCCGCCTGTGGGGGCACAAGAACCGGAATCGATGTCGAAGGGGTCCTGGGTTGCAGGGAAGCAGACGTCACGCGGGATCTCGGAGGCCTTCCGGCGGCCGAGTCGCGGTGAGAAAAATGTGGTTAATTGCCACTGTCTGCTTCACCGTCAAAAACTGCTGAGCGCAGTCCTCGACGGTCTTTACCAACAACCCACCCTGCGAGATGAGTGTATCAAGAAAGCGGACTTCCTTGGTATCACTCTTCTGCACAAGGTATAGCCGGGGGTGTCTCTCCTGGACCACTACCGTGGACATCGTCCGACCCAGGGCCCGTGCCGCCGCCTTAGTCACCCGTAGAGCGCTGTCAGCGGCGGCACGGAGATCCTGCATTATACCCAGGTCGGTCTTACCCTCGTGGGGCTCTCTCAACGCCTTGGCCTGGCGGACCTGCAGGATGGCCATGGCGAAGAGAGAGGAGGCAGCCTTGTCCGCGGCATCGCAAGCCCTCGACACCAGTGATGCCGAAGTCTTACGTGCTTTGGACCGTAGGCGTGGCCGATTCCCCCCAGGTGGTAGCCGTCCGCGGCACAGGTGCACCGCGGGCGGACGTTCCACTCGGGGGATCTCGACGCAGTCCTTGGCTGCCCCACCATCGAGGGAAGTAAGGGAGGTGGAGCTGGTTTTCACTGGAGCGGTCCGAGAGTGGAGCGCTCCAAGTTTTACACAGCTCCTCATGCACCTCCGGAACCCCGGGTTAGCATGAATGACATTTCTGCTTCCTCCTAACTCGACCGCTGGGGGTGGAGCTCGGATTCGTCAGAGTCGGATGTCAGTCTCCCTCCGATGCTGCGAGCGACATCTCATCTACGTCACACATCGTTCCCGATGTGTGTGCGTGAGAATCCGGACGGTATGCCACCGCCGTTTGGGGAACGTTCAGAAGAGCGTATCGGGGTGCGATCGGCCCGTGAGCACTTAGCTGGCGGGTTTACGTTCGCAAAGTTCCCCATATCACTAACGCTGCTAACGTGGGTGGTCATCGGGGCCGTAGCCACAGATGTCACCGCTCGGGTAGCAGACGAAATGGTGGCTGGTTCCCGTAGGAAGACAGCCACCCGTGACCGCAACTTCTGAATGACAATCTGCCCGCAGTGCGCGCAGATGTGTCAACGAACGCTGCTTCAGTGTGCTGGACGCCCACACACCTAATGCAGCGATCGTGTCAGTCCCCTGCCGCACCCAAGAGAACAGCGGGACATGTCGTTCTCAAAGTGTGTGCGTGAGAATCCGGACGGTATGCCACCGCCGGTTGGGGAACGTTCAGAAAAGCGAATCGGGGTGCGATCGGCCCGTGAGCACTTAGCTGGCGGGTTTACGTTCGCAGAGTTCCCCATATCACTAACGCTGCTAACATGGGTGGTCATCAGGGCCGTAGCCACAGATGTCACAGCCCTGGTAGCAAACGAAATGGTGGCTGGTTCCCGTAGGAAGACAGCCACCCGTGACCGCAACTTCTGAATGACAATCTACCCGCAGTGCGGGCAGATGTGTCAACGAACGCTGCTTCAGTGTGCTGGACGCCCACACACCTAATGCAGCGATCGTATCCATTCCTTTCCGCACCAAAGAGAACAGCCGCGCTGGAGAATGCTCAGTCAGTCCTGAAAAGGACTTTTAGATAAATCTCACACCCTCGGAACTGCCGAGACGCCCAGGGGAAGGTCGCTGCAGGTAGGGACGATCCGCTGCTACACGTCGTAGATCCGGCAGTAGAAGAAGACGAAGAATTCATTGAATTCGTTCAGTTCGTAGTCATGAGCGAAGGCTCTGAAGAACAAAAGGTAAATGAATGCTGCACGCCGGCTTCCTTTTATACCGGATATCCGGGGGCGGAGCCCGGCATGCAAATTTCATTCGCCAAATTTCATTGGCCTTTTCTATAGTAGTCAGAGTTGATTGGTTCTCAAGGGCGAACCCCATCTGTCGTTCTCGACACAACGTCGAGAGACCGACAGAAAGGGAACTTAGGATTTCAGCTCTCGGGAGCATTAAAACAAACCTGTTTCTCCAAACAACGGCCTGCTACAGCGCTTCTGATTAACAACTTAAAAGGCGATTTTCTCAATATTTAGATTTTTTGCACCCTAGATTTTTAAATAGTTGTATCTCGGCCAAATATTGTTCGATCCTAACAATCCATATATCAATGGAAAGCTTTCAACAAATTGACCCTTAAGAGTTCATGGTTTTGTTTTCCAAGTTCACAGATGATTAAGTATTAAAGATGTTTAACTTTTTTCATTCAGTCTTAATGGATCTGCATAACCTGTTCCTTGTATTTGTCCATGCGAGGCAGTAAAAAATTGAAACAGTGACTGCTTCTGGAGTTCTGTAATCCCATACACCTTCACATTCATGTATAGACTGTAGACTGTGTTGAGTGTAAATTATTACTCATGAAATTGTTCTTTGAGATGTTTTTTAAATTAAAACTCTAATACCTGCAAAAATCTGCACATTAAAGATTTGTGGAATATGATTAACCAACATATGTTTTCATTTTGCAGACAGCTCAGACAGTGTTGCTGGTCGTCACTGCCTTCCTCATCTGCTGGATGCCACACCACATCATAGCGATGTGGGTGGAGTTCGGCCAGTTCCCATTGAACGATGCTTCCTTTGCATTCCGCATCATCTCACACTGCCTGGCCTACGGAAACTCCTGTGTCAATCCCATTCTATATGCCTTCCTTTCTGAAAACTTCAGAAAAGCCTGCAAGCAGGTCTTCACATGCCGCTTTTTTTACTCTCCTCCTCCTGTGGAAAAAGTGGTGCGGATTCGCATGGAGAATTTCTCCACAACACATTCTACCACTAACATATGATTCAGGGAGGAAACCCTTTATCACTGTTTAGATATTACTAGCAGGGAAGAGATAGTTTTGTTGTTTCTGCTTCATGTTATATATTTCATCCAAGGTCTAACTAACAAGGACAGTTTAAGTTTCCTTGACGCGGAAAACCCAATTAATTTATCAAAGACATTTGCTTCTAAAATGTTTTTAGTGTTTGACAGTAGACTTCTTTTTATTTCATTATTTATGTACATATTTAATGTGTGTTTAAGGTTTTTTGGAAATAATAAACTCCTGTAGAAATGTGGCTATTTAATTATATTGTAAAGAATCACTAAAGAACATGATTGTGTTTGTGGATGACCCAATCTGAACACCATTTGTGCAGTTTATGTATTTGAACGAACACTTTGTAAATTAGAATATTGTGCTGTAATTTTGTATTTATTCTGTAACATTGGTTCACGTGTATAATGTCTACTATATTGATTATATGTTATGTATAGAGAAAATATATATTTCATTGAACAACAAATGGAGTATGAAGAGTATGGGAGAATTTAAAGTGGATGTATCTCTACCTAAAGTAAATGCTTATGGGTAACTGTTTGACATACCAGACAGGGCTGTAAACAAAAGACCAATGGAAACTTTTTGTGTATGTCATACTTACTCACACCCGTCTGTGAGATACCAGGATAAAAGCTCTTATAAACACAGACTTGTTTAGCATTACTATTGAGTCAAGAGAGTTTCGAAGCTTCCCTTTGAAGTAACAAGGAGCTGGATGGCACATTTTCCAACAGGTGTTTATATTATAGTTTTTAATCATGACTCTGATCCTTATAGAATACATATCCAATACAATGCAGCTCTCACAATAAGGGGCTGTGTCCACCGAGGCACATTTATGTTGCTGAAAACGGCAGGACCTCGGCAGAAAACATCCACTGCAGATGCAGCGTCCTGCCCAAAGTTGAGCATTTTTCAACTCTGGGGCCCGGTCAAACGCCGGCGCTGATGTTGGGAAAAACGTAGGTGAGATAATAGCACTGCAGTGCTCTTAGTAGCACTAGAGATGAAACTGTTTTTACACATTTCACATTAACCACAATGTCTCCAGTCAGAATGCAGATTTGTAACAAGTTTTGGATATTCGTCATAAGGATCAGAAACAATGCTACGTTCCGCACAGGGGCAACACTTTTGATTTTCCACTGTGTCATTTATTAAATAAACGTCTAATGTGGATTTGCAGACGAGTAGACTTTTGAAAAGTAATTCATATTACTGTGCATTATATCTCAAGTATAAGTATTATCTAGAAAAATAAAGATGGAATGATACAATACATAACTCAGTACCTTGCCTGCATTCCCGGTGAACAAATGTCCCTATGAGTAAAAGCTCTGGACTTTAACCTTCACAGTCTTTGTTGCATTTCGAACCCAAAAAGTTGCTGCACTTAGCAAAGTCAACAACATTAGAGTCACTGTCCAAATACATCATATGTCTGATGGTTTGCCTTTATGCATCAGTTAAAGCATATTACTATCAAAATGGAGAAATTATGCATATGTATCTTTGCTTTAAAAGGGCTTGCTTCAGCTGACCAGATATCATTTACTTTGAATTAAGCCCATCAGAGCGCCTCACGGCTAACTGTTTATGCTTCTTCTAATCAATGTTATGAAAAGCTCCCTTCTCAATAACACTGCTGCAAAGTTCAAATTTATCTCATGACAACCCTCCTGTTGTGCAGGGATAATAAACAGTGGTAGTGATGCATGTATCCTTACTTTCAGACCTCTCTATCAATCTCACCCCCATAACAGAGAAGATAACAATTGCTGGTTTAAAATAAACACATAAATAACCTGCTTCATATCAGCTATGGGAAAACGCTAGAATGCCTAATGTAAACATGTTTTAGTCTCAAGACCATTTGAATGATCTGGGTTTTGTGCGCTCTTCAAATTAGACTATTGTTCTCTATTGAACACCTCAAATAATGGCTTGTGCGTGAAGCCTTAATGTGACATAGAGGGGTTCGTACAAAATAAAAATGATCAGAAATATGAAATTCATTTAAACTAAAGGGTAAAAAAGCAAACTTTCATATTAAATGGTTTATTATAAAGACTCAAGTACAACAAATATCTCAAATCTTTCCATTTTTATGTAACGCTCATTAGTTGATGATGCAATAGACTACCTTTTACTCAATTGATAAATCCGTTTTATGGCTGGGATTTTTTATTTCAGACTCCATCCCAGGTAAAGATGTTCTTCTCCTGGCAGCTGTCTCTATTTTCTGCACAAGTTCAACATCCCAGCGGTGGGTAACAAAGCTCAGCACCTCTCCTCCACCGGAGCAACCTGCTCTCCCCACACGGCCTGCTCGGTGGATATAATCAGTGTGAGATTCCGGAAAGTCATAATTGACGATAAGTCCAACCCTCTGTGTGTCTAAGCCTCTTGAAGCTATATCAGTGCAAATGAGAACATCAACGTTTCCTCTCTGAAAGTTTCTGAAGATACCTTCTCTCATTGCAGCAGGCATTTCTCCCTGGAGCCTCATGTGACAAACGCCCATTTCCTCCAGCGTGTAGCCCAGCCAGTTTACGGTGGACGCGGAGTTGCAAAACAACAGAACACCCTTGTGCTCCTGTTCGGCCTTCTTCAAAGCCTGATGAAGCTCCAGGATCTTGTCAGCACCGTTCACCCTCAGAAACGTCTGCTTTACATGTGGCATGAGATGATGTAGCATCTGGCTTTTAACAACGACCATGCTGCCCAGGTCCGTCACCTTGCTGAGGATCTCACCGACACCACCAGGAAACGTAGCTCCAACGACAACCAGCTGAGCTTTACGGGTGAACCCGACAGTCTCGGAGAGCCTGGATGCCACCTGGGTATGGGAGAGAATTTTCTCAAGCATGCCTGCAAAACTAGCATCAAACATGGTGTCAGCTTCATCGATCACTAGGAAGTTCAGTTCGCTCAAACTGACAAATTTCTTCCATAGGGCCTTTAGAAGGGCACCAGGGGTTGCCACCAGCACATCTGGTTGGCTGTGTGAGAATGTCGCTTTGATGTTTCCTACACCTCTGCCTCCACCCACAGCTTTGACCACAAGCCCAAACCGCTGGCCTATTGAACGAGCCACAGATGTTACTTGTTCCGCTAGTTCCCGTGATGGGACTATGACCACAGCTTGAATCCGTCTCTCCGCATCTGTGAACGTCTCTAACCTCTTTTCCGCCTGCAGCTTGTGGATGATGGGAAGCAGATAAGCCAATGTTTTACCACTCCCCGTCTCAGCAGCACAGAGAATGTTATGCCTCTTCAGTATTTTAGGAATGGTTTGCATCTGCACTGTCGTGGGGTGAATTATATTCAGGCTCTGTAATGTCTCAACCAGTTCTGGACAAATATGAAAGCATTCAAATGTCTTGTGACCGGCAGTGTCATTGTCCTCACCCTTGTGTGTCACAATGAATGGTGGTGCGCTCTGGATGCTGTTTATGGTGAAATAATCCCCTAGTGCTTCCTTGCTTTTCCATCCCTTAGAGGAAAGCACTGGCTGTTCAAATTTCCCAAGGGTATAGCCGACAGACTGGTTTAGCTGAGGATTCTTGCTCTTGATCAGCAGTCTGCCAGCCTTGACTGTTGGGAGCTTGTTAGTTCTTTTGCTTTGCACTTGTTTGATGTTTTCTATGCGTTCTTGCATGCGTTTCGGTATGCGGATCACCACAGCCGGCGAGGCAGCTGTTGTCATTCTGCGTACTGACGCAAACATTGCATCGATGTGTCCACAGATTAACGGAACGTAACAGCGCGCAATAGAAGCACTGCGCGTTATTGGCAACTGTTTGTTGAAGAGAAAAGCGACGTTTCCGACCTTCGCGAACTGCATCGCGGATATTCTTGTTCGGTAATTTAGAATCAAAAGTTAATGGTATAATCGCTTGACATCTGAAATACATACATTGGTTTGTAGTTTTATGTGACAAATGCAGCATACATTCACGTGAAGACAGCATCGGGTTTTCCTGGCGAGGAATGATGACGTACACCCTACCCACGTTGTGACGGCAAAATAAAAGTCTCATTGGCGAAGACTTACGCACTGTGCCCAAATGACACACTATGCACTTAAACTATCCACTATGCACTCAACCATGTAGTGTATTCACAGTAACGTCCCAAATGGAATACTGTACGGGTTTATGCTAACCGGAAGTATTTTGGTTTGCTTAAAGAGCTAAAATGATGTCAATCTCACGGCACAATGCGTGTGAATAAAAATTAAACTTGTACATTGTACATTTAATGGAGTTTTAATCTGTTTTCCCCCAGCATTGCTTTAGTCATCAATAGATTGAAGCAATATCACTCTGCAGGAGAGGTTTGTTCGAGCAGCGTCCGATAGCCCCGCGTCCTTTCCGCTATTGCGGCCGTTGAGTGCGTGAAGTATCCACAGTTCCACACATATTTTCGAGAAAAACTGCATCATCCGGGTACTTCAAGTTCACTTCTTTGAAAATGTTCAATGTGAAGCACTACTCACACTATTTATAATACAAAATGGCGTAGAATAGGGGTGGTTAAATTTGCTTTAATTTCTAGACATGTTTTAAAATGTGTCCAACAAATACAACCAAAGTGATGCGGAACAATTATTTTAACAATGCAGAAATATTTATAAATGTATGTCATATTCATTTAATAATGTGATAAACATTTGACTCATCCCCAGCGTAGGCCTATGTCTTGCCAGATTAAGATTTGCCATGGTAAACAGAATTAAGTCATAAGGTTTAATTTTTACCACTTAAGGTTTAAATGTTTGCTTCACATACTCGAAGGAATAAGTAATCAGCAATTTGCCCAAATTTGTTATGAACCCCTGACAGCTTCATTAATGTGTGCTCTAACCTAAAGCCGCAGAGGTGTGCTGTTACTGACCTGCATTCACTTTAACACAGACATTCAGCTGTGTCTGCAAGGGGAGATAAACAAACTCCTGTGGTTTGAGTTTAAGAAGGCCAAGTGTATTCACGTATACATCTCCCTGTGATGTGTCCCTGTGAGCGAGAGAAAGAAAGAGACACTAGAGGGAGTTTGTTGTTTAATCAATAGTAATGTAGCAGCCTTTTAACTTTACTTAGAATTGTTACTTAGAAAGAATACTTAAAAACTATTGAGAATACTTAAAAACTATTGAGCTCTTGTCTCTGGATAATGATGGAAAGAGAAGCACTTGAAAAAGGTTGGTAATCGACTGCGTCACTGTGTAGAGTGATGGGTCCCCAGGCTCAGGATTGAAAACCACTGCTCTAGTTGACTCGAATGTTACCAATAGAAGTACCGTTGTGAAATGACAGTGATAGGCCTGGTCACTAACAACGACCCACACAAACCGGCTGAATACAAACAGGTTTATGTGTACACCTGCATATTTAATGTGTATGTTCAATGTCTAATGTGTATATTGTGTATATACTGTCCATATGTGTATAATGTATATTGACTTTTTTGTACATTCCATCTATTTATACTTTGCACTGTTCATCTGCACTACATATTGTCACTTAAGTCTGTAAAGTCATACAGTTGTTTGTCACATTGTTGTCTGTCCAACTGCATTCTACTTTGTATGGAGTACGCACCCAATACGTTCACTCACCACAGGTGTTGAGTTGAGATAGAAATCAAAGAAATGTATTTTGAGTGCTTCAGCATTTTTGAACAGGAGGGAGATAACAACACTGCCTGCCCTTTGTATAAATCAGGTGGGGATGGTACGTAATCATAATAAAATTTAGCCCACTATAGCACAGATACAAACCATTCTAACCATTCAAACTACACACTACTAGGACACATTGTCTGTTCTGCACAGACAGAGGGTGGTGAAACATTCATGAAAACCCAGTTGTGAAAGCAGAATTTGCTTTATTACAGATAATTATATCAGGACAAGAAATAGCTTCTTCTAGGCATGTGTTTTTTAATTAAATTGTGATTTAATGTTATAGCTGTGTAGTCTTTGACTGACAGACATGTAAAGAGTGTCTTAGATGCATACTCTAACTAAATAAACCCTGTTGAAAAAAAGTTTTATTTAAATGTCTTTTTAATGTTATTTTAACAAATAACATAGGAAAATTCCCTTTGTGTGTGCGGGGGTCTAGACATCTGCAGCATTTGTAAAAACAAATGTACACATACATACTTTTTCTTCCAATCCTTTTAGCGCTATTTGCTCGCGTAAATGAGATGCGACAGGGATGCGACTCACGGGAGAATCCACTGGAACGTGGTCTCATTTATTATTTCGGGAAAATCTTCCAGAGTGAAGTAATAATATGTTCCGTACCACAGAGACAAGATATGAGAACGTAGTATCATTATCATACATTATCATCATATTTATTCTGTTCAGAAAATACTTACAAAATATTTTGTTACTTTATTATAATACTTTATTATAAACACCTCTTAGCCATTTTCAAATCTTTTCTTTATTTTGTTTAGAAAATAAAGTGCCTGAAATCTGAGATCAGTCATCTAGTCATTTTCTACAGTATTGTACGGCCATGATTAAAACTTGGATGCAGGCCCCCAATCCCCCAGGCCCCTATGCACCTGCTGCATAACATAACATATAATAACAATGTTGGAATGCTTGATTCTGATTGGCCAGTCGCTACATTTGCAGGTTTGTAAAATATAAATACATCTTTTAAAAACATATACAACATTATATTTATAAATGATTAAACCAAATAGTGTCAGGAATGAGTCTGGATTCAGGTGCGGGGAAAAAACAATTTATTAAATAAAACAGGTGAAAACAGAGCCACATCAAAACAACACAGTTCTAGATGGGGCAACAGGCTGGAGTGCTTGGACAGGGAGAGAGAGCGGTGGCTGGTGGAAAACTCCTGTTGATGATAAACCCACTAGGGAGAGATGAACCCACTTTGGGAGAGGTGTAGACTACCCCAGGACACCTGAGCCCGCAAGGGGGAGAAGCTCACAAGAGGGGACGAGTGGTCAGCGGGAGGTGCTGGAGGCACTGGACCCTGAACGAGACGAGGTAAGACTGAGAGCGCGATTAAGACAAGACTATGTCATAGCTAGCTACACATTCAAAACTGTCTTACACAGGACAAGAGAAACGAAGGGGATTTAATAGGCAAATTAGAACACAAGCGAGGAACAGGAGAGGAGAGAGAAAAGACAGAGAAGACAATGACCAGAAACAGATGAGGAGAATGAAAACATGACAAGATAATTAACAGGATAACAAGAGGGCGGGGTCACATCATAATGACAAAGAGCACATGACTGGGTGTCAAAACAATGCCATGTGCTCACGACAAAACAAAACATCAACACAAAGACAAAACAAAGACACACTAGACAGGAAACCTAACGAATTGCCTGTTTGTGACATTTGAATGTCATTTCTTACCTTAAAAACAAAAATAAGTGGCTTAAGGTCTGCAATATTTCAACGTTTTTTTCTCATCTGGAAATTAGCCGCGTAATATGCAAGATAATATCTAAGAAGCCGGCTGTTATCTGGAAACAAGCCCCTTAATTTCTCCGTTTACAACCGGCTCCCAGTACATTATCCCTTACATTAAATAACATAACTTTTATAAAACCTTTTAAATAATACTATGACACCTATGAAGTCCTTTTTGGCCGATCAGTGATATTCACAGGACAGGAATTTGTGGTTGGCTTTGCGGTTTTTTTTCATGGTGTTGAAAAAAGCTTTTTCAACCACTTTATCAATTGCTTCATCTGACAGATTCTTCCCCACAAACTTGCAGGTTTTCACAATGACGGATCTGAGGTCCTTATAAAAGATGGAAGCATTAACTACATTTTCAAAACAAAAGACTTGAGAAACCAACCAAACAATTCTCACCAACATCATCTCTTCATAAGTCAGGATCATGATGTTGTATTTGTCTTTGTTTGAGATCCAACCTCTGATGTGATCAAACCAACATCCAGCGACCACTAAACCAAAAAAAAAAACCTTTAAAGCTAAATAAATATCAAAAACATTTCTCGATGAACTTCCACAGAATTAAAGTTCTGTAAGCCTCTTACTCCTTTCGGTGAAGAACTTATCCACCAACTCGTCATAGCTTTCTTCAAATTCCATGTTCTTCTTTATATTTGCAAAATGGACACCAAGACATATTTCGGGTATCTCATCCAGCCTTAAAAATAGCAGTGTTGTTTTTCAACCCTGGAAAAACAGAATGAATATTTATTGCATTGCAAGGCCATCTTTCTGTACACTTCAGGCTGTTATTGTTGTTGTTGGCCACAGTATTGTCTATTTGAGAGGAAACATATAATTTCCCAGATCTGAAAAATAAAACAGACAGGCTAGTTTTGTTACAGGTTTGTCACAGCACATTTACATATTAACGTTTGATTTTTATCACAAACAGCATTTCTTTATACGTTTTAGATGTAGACAATCAATGCCATAGCTTTGCATAGTGCATTTAAGGGCAAAGACCTGTCGTATGAATTCCTTTAGACTTGCCTTTCGGTCTCCCTACAATGTAGATAGAACGTTCTTTAATGGCAACAAAATCACATTTTGTTATGCCCAAATTTTTACTTTTTAATGTGCTTGGCACTAGGTTACATCAATTTGATGGCTTCGTTATACTTTTAAATAATAAACTCTATAAAGTTAAATCCGTCTCTTAGTTTGACCAGCTGTTTTCTATTCAAATCCTGATTAAAATCAGGTGCTTGTCTGAAGCCCTTCAGTTTTGGCTGAGTATTTGTCTTCAGAAAATTCACATCTTTCTCCTTCGTCTCATTTTGCTTTCCATCTGCTTTCCCATGTGGCTTTTTATCAACACTCAAGCTAATTACACAGACAGAGTCACTGAGTGGGGCGAGGAAACTCACACCCCCACCAGCATTCATTATTTTGCTCCCTTGTACTCAAATAAAGAGTGATACAAATATTTGGATTTCTTTGGGTCTGTAAATAATGATATAAAATGTCTGTCGATTATGGGGCAGAATGGTATTGGTTATCAGATTTAGGAAATTTTGTGTCCATCTCAACATCCCAAAACATAACCCATTAAAGGTTTGTGAGGACTCCATATGTTTACGAGAGACAAACTACAGGCTACCTTATTTTCTTTTCGTTAACATTCTTGCCAAGAACTCATTATTTATTGCGACGAGACAACAACAAAACCATGATAAATGCTGGGATAAACCCTGCCTCTGAAAAGGTTTGTTTGTGTTAAGGTTGATAGCAATTATGGTTTAAACACAATATCCCCATGAGATGCTGTGACTTAATAACTGCCTCAAAGTAGTGATGTCTGCTACATCAACACAATTGCTGTTGTGTTACACCAAATATATTGTTTTGTCAAAAAGAACAGAAACTGCTGCCCACTCATACAATCTCCAAGCACTTCACACATCAGCTCTTACCATTCACAGTCTAAAAAGGCTTTTATGTTCCAAATAAACCTGCTCTGTTGTTTGCATTTTTGTTGGAAAGGTCCTTGACCCCTTCTGGCCTTTGTGCCTCAGCTAAACACTACTTGTGATGCTAGATAATGCAGCTTGTTCGACACAGAGCTTAAACATTTGTTTTTGGCTGTTGTGTGCAGAGTAGCTTGTTGTTAAAGGTCCAGTGTGTCATTTTTTGGAAGATCTATAGACTAAATGCAATATAATATACAAAGCTATGTATTCGGGTGTATAAAGAGATTGCACAATGAAGCATTATGATTACCTTTGAATGAGCAATTTCTATACACCCCGGGTATGTTGTTTGTACAGTAGTAGTTTTGTTATGGACAAACTGCTCTGCAGAGCATGTTTCTTAAATAAGTTATCTACTTCGGCAAACAAGCATGACAACATCTTAGTCCTGTGTCATCCACAGTAGTGCTTCAAAGGGGAGGGGTGAGGGCTGTAGTGAGCCATTGGTTGCAATTCGCAACATCACCTCTAGATGTCACTAAATTTCATACACTGGAACCTGAACAACAGTTAATGTACAAACATGAACAACTAACATGAAATACCATATAAAGGATCAGTTCATGCTACTAAACTATATTGCTTATTTTAAGTTTATGTTTGCAAATACATTTATTGTTAACAAATACAACCTTATTATTATAAGGTGTTGCCAGTAGGAAATATAAGCAAGAGGGATGGACATTGCAATCAGGCATGACATTTGCCAATGTGTCCAGGCTCTGTGGAGTATGTTTGCTGTCAGCAAATGTTTTAGATGCACAGCAGAACAGATGACTGTCTTAAATCTGGGTTTTTTCGGCTGATTGACAAACACATCTGACTGGTTCTTGCACATTTCCTTAATGAGAAATTGGCTCTGTGCTGCTCTGAGTAGAGTAAAGCAAACTTTAGACTCCTGAATGCCTTGGGCCAGACTGGGGCTGTAATGGACTTTTTTCTGGTGACAAATCCATTTTAACAGATGAGTTCTTTTTATTCTGTTTCACTTAGTTTGGAAGGCCACAGTTGTGCTGGAAGTCATGCTGATCCCTGTGTGCAGGTTCATCAAAAAGTAGAGTGTTGGTTTGGTCAGACCCTGCTGCACAGTTTTTGTGGTCTTAATTGCCCACAAGAGTGCTGCAGGAGACATCTTGGCCTGCTTTCCACAGTCATATCCCCACAGAGCCCCACAATTTGGATCTTGCTATCTGGAGAGGTGACAGCACTACTTCATTTCATTAAGAGTTGTCTTCATGCACCAGGTGCTAAAGAAAACAAGATTTCACAGCATACTGAAGGGACTGAGGACTTTGTTTCTGTAGCTTTTCTGTTGTTTCGGTTTGAATCTTACATATACGATGCCACCTAAAAACAGTAATTTTTACAAAAAGGTTTTGACATCCTTTCCACAGTTTGTTGCTTTGTAGTTTTAATTAAAGCCTTGCTTGCTCAAGTTGTTTTCTCATTGTCGTTTCTGATTGAACTGGTGCCCACAAGATTTTTGTCATTGCTTTGCAAAATTTATTTTGCATGATATTTTGTCTCCAGATAACCTACAAGTCAGCTGCATGTGCCAAAACTCAGGGAGCATATATAAAAAAATGCAATGTTTTGAGTGCATTTAAATTGGCCACAGCTTTAATAAAATGCACATTCGTCATGGTCATGATTGTAATTGAAACATGCAGATCAATCTTCAATATTGTTTTGAAATTAAACTGTCAATCATGCAACTAATGTCATGTTGGTTCACAATTTGACATTTTAGAGTTATTCACGATTCATCGTCCTGATGGTCTGTCATAATAATTTTTCCTCGCTTCTGAATACATTTACATGATAATCATCTCTTGCAGATTTATTGTCACCTTTACCAATATAATGATCTCATTGTACACATGCTAACGGACACACATATATCTCTCGTGAGCTTTTCATCACAGATTTATTTGGCAGTACTTTGTTTTCTCTCATTTTATTTTTATTAAATTAGGCTTTTCTTTGTTCTTTTCAGCCTGATTTTAGAAACCCAGCAATGTTGGAATTAAGCAGAGTAATGCACATTTTCTTTGCATTTTACGTACAGTAAGCTTGCAATTGTAATATTTATGCATCACACACACACATCATGATATATCATTATTCATTGTTAAATAATGTAGGTAGATTGAAAACATAATAAATGTTTAAGGGCGGTAAAAGGAACCGATTGTTTAAGAATACAAATTAATTAGACTTTTATGATAAACTTTTAGAGGAATGTTCTATCCACAGCCTTCTAATTTGGCATTAAAAGAATTACATGTTTGGAATAAATATCACTAAGCCCATCAGATGTCTTGTTAAAGTTTTATTCCAGTGTTTGTTTATCGGAATTTGCTGCAGTCTGTCAGCCACGAGTAACAAAAATAGGCTTTACTGTGATGATCACTGCGTTAACTTTTCTGAAATAATAAGCACAATATTTAAGTTGCTTTTGTTAAAGTAATTCTTTAGGTTAACTTATTTGTATGAATGTTTTTTAAGTGTTGAATACACTTTTTCTTAATCATGTGTGATTGAGAACAGGCGTTATAGTAAGATAAAGAGACAGCAGGCCAGAGCTTGACATTTCTAAGACGGAAATGTTGTATTTAGAAGTATTTAATATGGCATAGGTGTTGTGAAATATTTAAAGTGGTTAGAACATAATAATAGTCTATGTAAACAAAAAAGTAAAAAAATGTACCCAAGCTTTCACTGGGACAGTATCCTTTAAAAAGGTCCTAATAATGTCTATGTACTGTTTAGGTAAAGATAAGTTTACAATTGTTTCCAGTACTTTGAGGTAATACTAATACGTAACTATGTTTGAAGAACAGTGCTAATTTCCATTTTTTGGTGAAAGGGTACCACCCCAGTGACAGCTTGGTAACATATTTGATTGGCTGTGCTATTGAATGTAAAATGTGACATATAACATTTAAACTGTTAAATATCAAATGTAAACTGTAGTTGGTAATTTAGAGAATAACACAATATCGTAATAGATGACAATAAATGTGGTGTCTTGTAGGACAATTCTTCCCATTTCTGTTCAGAATAAACTGGTGGCTCAACAGTTCTTTGAAACTCTGGAGAAACTCTTTGGAAAAGCAACATACACTTGGACCACAATACAGTGGTTTTACCTGGATACATCCAGACAAGAATGCCAAACAGGTAAAAAAACAGCGAAAATGATTTTCCTCTTTTGAAACAATTTTTATCTGTCATAAATGTCACTGCATATCTCCTGTAATCTCCTGCATGATTTTGAAGACAGCAGGCATTTAGAATTTTCATTAAAAACATTAAGCCTTGTGATTAACCGACTTGTGTTAATATTACACTGTTGATCTGATGAAAGGTTTTGTACATGTATACCTTAACCCCCGAGGCAGTTAGTATGGTAATGTATTCCATTCAGAACTTTAAAGAACTTTGTGTTGTTAGCTGTTCATAGATTTAAACAACGTAAGCAGCTGGCATATTGACTTTAATGTTGTTATTAACTGTCCTGTGTTTCCTTGAATTGAGTTTTTCTGATGTTGAGTGTCAGACCGATGAAACAGTACAAATACCATCATCTCTTTATTGTAGTCAATCTAACCTACAAACTTAACATACATTTCTTTATCTTCACCACGTCCAAGGCCAAATAGATTCACTCTGCACTACAAAAATCATGCTTCCCTTAATTAGCTTCTAATTCTTTCTGTCTTTATGAAATAGAGTTGATATTTGCTTTAATTCGTTGGTCACCCTGACATTATCTGTTTTTCTCCTTCTGCATCCTTGTCTCCCTAATATTCATATTAAAGGTTTGTATTCTTCAAAATAAATCTATTTACTTGTCTTGGTTTTAAATGTTTAAGCACCGGGTTAGAGCTATTTTTCGCTCGCTGAATGACTTTTGCAGGAAATAGTTTGAACAAACAAATCATACATCATGCACAGAATTATGCACTGAATGCACTGAGAGAGCACTGCATAGAGAGTAACCACAGGGGGCTGATGAGGAATTCAAAGCCAAACACAATTTATTGGGTTAATTGAGAAGTCTAGATAATGGATAAGCTCCCTGAAATGTCAAGGAAGAAAAGAAAAAGTTTATTTCTAGATTTACTGCGCTGAGGTGCACTAAAACAAAACATTTCATTTTTTAAATCAAGACGCAGCATGAATATGCAAAATGTTTAAAATATATCTTTTAATCAGTGCCTGTAGGTCAGTCATAAAATGATATTGAAGGTGGTTGACTATGAAATGGGGCTCAAGATTAAGAAGATCTGTACTGTATGTCTGTGTGTCCACTGTGGATTTCACAATGCGTGACAAATATTCTGATATTAAAATTAAAACATGTTCTTATTTTAAAGGGGTCATTTGTGTTTTTCTCTGTCTTTGGTGTGCTATAAAGATAAAAAAGATACATTCTATCTAAAAGCGAATGCTCATCCAGACCTGCCTGAAACACCTCGTGTAACCACACCCCCACAAATCTACATCAGTTCGTGGAATGATTTGACTTATACCGCCCAAATGTCCAGTATACGCAAGTAAGGTGGGTGACCTGTCAGTACAATTGCTTTGGAATCTGATGTTCCAAATATGGTAAGAGGCTTTACATTGCCGTCACACACTTGCAGTATTATCACTATTCCAATTAACCAATCACTACGCACTGGTTAACTGGCCCATCAGCTTTGAAAAAATCTGTGAGTTTCAGAGAGGCGGGGGAAAGAGGAGAAACAAACATGCACGGTATGTGGAAAATACAGTTTTTTAACCTTAAAACGTGCAAACACATAGCATTACATCTTAAACAACCGATAATATTCGTTTTAGCCGTATCATTTGACCCCTTTAACTTTGAATCTGAGTTTTTCGCAGGAAGCTATTGGCTTGACAAAACAGGCTTCACCCTGCTGCCTCAAGAGACACTGAGATGGTTACATGATAGTGGTTTTACAGCAGATCTCCCAGAGGCATCACTTCTCAGGCAAGGAGGCACACTGTCTAACAGAGCACACATTTCTTGAAAACAGCCTTCGCTTTAAAGCTGAGGTCCATTTTATGTTGAAGTTTCACTTAAATTATTCATGAGAAGGATTCAGCCGCATGCAATGAATACACTTCATCAATGACTTTATGTTAAACATTTAACATAGGAGCTTATGCAATATGACTAAAACAAGCATGTTAAGATGGTATTTAAGATAACACTGTAAAGTACCAGAGGTTAAGGCCTGTTTTTCCGTTTAGCTGATGTAGTCTGCACTGGGTTTTGTCCTTCTTTTGCCGTGGGGAGAAAAACATATGGAGGGAGCTCTTCTGGTGTAGTTATCATATCTGATAGAGAACTGGCTATCATTTACCAGGGCTTATGGACACAGTGGTCGGATGCAACAAACTAAAGGTGAGTATCTCTGGAAGCCTGTGGCACAGTGAGACTGCAGAGCATGGCTAATGTCTTGTATGTGTACGCGTGTGTGTGTTAAGGGGGATTAGTATTGATCCTCTGACATAATTCCCAAATGTTGCATCGATCAGCAATCTGATTGATGTTCTCTCTGGTGCAGTGCGGCACACAGACTATTGACTGAGTCACATGTTGCACAAAAACACTGACACACATCCAACAAACAAACACTGAGGACTCAAGACTGCGTAATCATAATGAGGATTATATTGGATTTGACAAAATCCAAACTTTAGATTTGGCCATTTCTTTGGCAAATACACATTTTTGTCCTATGTTGTGTGCCATGTGTTGAATCTCATAAAGGTTAGTTTTTACTTCCATGCAGTTAAAAAGAATTAATTCGTCATATGGAAAATTCATTCATTTGTAAAGTACAATTGATGGAAGAGAAGGAGTTCAGTTTACGGTCAAGAATTTATTCAATAAGGAAAGCACCAAATGTCAAGGATCAATAAATGTCTGCTTTTTTAAAGTTGGCATTTTCTTTGAATCACTATACATTGACTAAAATGATCTTTAATAATACATAAAGAATTCTGGTGTTCTTTCCTCTTCAGTAGAAAGTGAGGTCGCAGGGTTGCAGGAGCTTTTCATTAAAATCACTGTGGGACACATTTTAGCGAACCATTGTGCTCAGTGTGAAAAGTTATGAAAGAAAGAAAATACCTGCTATTTTAATAATCTTAATACCATAATGTATCAATATTTACTATTTTAAGACAAATTCGTCTAGTAGAGTATTCTGTGTCAGAGACTGGGGACAAGTAATCTACATTTATGTGTAGTGGTTTCATTTGTTTTTTTCATATAATATAATATAATATAGATATATAATATTAAGATTATCCAAGAGTGAACTTTATTTTGACAGCAGTTACACAGTCCAGGGTTTAAGTGAAGTCGTTTCTTGACTCATTATTACCCCCTGTTGATAATTCTGTGGTACAACCGAATGAGATATGCCCATTTGCATGGTTTAATGTTTGTTCAAGCATTGAAATTTCTGCCTTTATTGTCACTTACAAACAAGACGTTGTTATTAACAAGTTTTTGGACATGGTGCCATAATAATTTCATGGAATTTTAGAACTAGATTTGATAATCATTCAGTTTTGTCGTTTTTGGTTTTGTATTGGTGTTAGAACTTTGAGCATCAGTAATACGGCCTTTGTGTGTCCTCTAAGGCCTGCTCGTGAATTTAAGGGTCAAAGTCAGATAAAGGCAATCAGCTTTATCTGAAGAAGTTTATTGTGTCCCCCACAGCATCCTTATTTAGACGAGCATCATGTCTGTATTATTAACCCAGCTTTATAAAGCACACTGCAAAGACAACCTAGTCAGTTTAATGAAGCAGTGCTCTAGGATGACTGTTTGTCTTCATGTTGAGACAAAAACAGCAGTTTAGGATAGTAGGCAATAGGCAGGCATAATTTGTCGTATTTTCAGAAAAATATATTCATATCAAAGCAAGCTATAAAGAAGTGTACAATTTCTAAGACAGGTAATTAAGCTTGCAAGTGGTGGTAAATGTAAGCTTCAGAAACAAGATTATATTCTATTTTGAAACAAATTATAACTAATCAAATTTTTCATCATTCGTTTCAAAAACATAACTTTCTATTCACTTTACTTTTGTGGGAGAAGAATTCAATTTGAAGAATTCAAACAAAGCAGGTGTTCTATGGCTACATTTCTTTATTGAACAGCAGAGGGCAGCATGCATTAGTTGAAGATGATGTCTTGTGAGTTAGTTAGAGAATTTGTTGAGTTTTGTTCTTTGTCTTTCTTTGATGTCTCCGTTTGGGGACATTGGAAAAATGTCTTCTTTTTCTAAGAATGCATGTATTTTTTAAGACAGATAATTTGCTTCTACATAGGTTAAATTATACAGTATCAGGAATATTGAAAATGAATCTAGATATATTTTTGAAGTATGCATTGTGTTAAATACTAGATACAATTAGTTTAATGCAACATATACTCTAATTTCAAATTTGGTCTAGCTCTGCTTATTTGTTGGAAAGATGGAAAGATGAACCTTTCAAAGATAAACACACTAAATTACTGCATCATTGTGCATTATTGTTCCTAAACAATTCAATATGAATTATAAAGAAATGCTGTTTAGAATTTTAAAGCAGATGTCGTTGCTGAAATCTTAAATATAGTTTAAAGGTGATCAAATACACATCACCACTTATGCCAACAATAAAAAATTTAAACAAATCACAATACCTGTTAAATATCCCAACCAATGCACACTTTTGTTTAGCTGCACTTAATACTGCACATGCATGTGCACATTTGCAAATTAATAAATAGCATATTACTTTAACAAAAATACTTGAAAAGAAAACTAGTTTTGAACCGGATTTGGGTGACGGTAGAAAGTTCTTCTTAACTCTCTTTACGAGAAAACAGTATCAAAAACCACATCGTCCCCCTCCTACACAATCCACGGATACCGTGTTCTCTGTCTTCCTCCCACAAAGGTCATCAGAGATGAAAAGAAGCACAGGTATTCTGAATAGTAAACAATGAGTTTTGGCAGGATCCTTTCAAAAGTGTGTTGACGTAGTAAAGGGACAGTTCACCCCAAGGTGTAAATTCTTTCATCATTTACTAATCCTCATGTAAATTTAAACGAGACACAATAGAAGAAATTTTGAAGTTCATAGTAACCAAACAGCATTTGGACCCCATTGACTTTCTTTGTATGGACACAAAACCACTGAGACATTTCTTAAAATATCTTCTTTTGCGTTCCACAGAAGAAACAGTCATACACGGGAATGACACAAGAGTAATTAAATTATGACAGAATCTTTTTATTTTGGTGAACAATCCATTGTCCTTAGGAATTATTTACAATAGATGTGTATGTGTCAATTTCTAAAGTTATAAAATTAAAGTTAATAAATCACATGATTTATAATAGTTGAATAATAATACTTTTTACACTGATTGAGACCTCTGTTATTATAAAACAACTTTATGGGGTCTCATGCTTCACTTAAAAAAATTAAAATGTGCAAGATTTTATGTCTACGTGTGAGTATTGAAAGGTATTTTGTTTGTGTATGTGTTTACACATTGTTTGTACACATGGGTAAAAGCAGGACAGATAACTTTGCAAAAAGGTGATTGATTTAATAAAGATTATTATAGTACGACTATGATCATATTTAAATTTTTTATTTCCAAGATTAAAATCCAAGATACTGTATTAAAGTGACTGGCATCTGTAAAAAAAGGTCTCGATTTTTTAAGTATCTGACACAGCAATCAATTCTTCTAATTATAGCCATTAAAGACTATCAGCAATGGGAGTATTTAATGAAAGATAATGTCTAATGTGTACTGTAGATTAACTTTAACATCAAATTAAATAAAGACCACAGGAAATGTGATATATATGCTTTCACGCGCATATGCATTTATACGCCCACATGCGTCAAGGAAACATTTTTTTTCATCTTTGTCAATTCCATGTTACTCGACACTGCTATAAAGGTTCTCTCTCCACATTTTTCTGTCTGGTTTTAATACATGGAAAACTTCTGACCCACAGTCATTCTGCATTCATGTATTTTCTTTCATTTTTTATTTTATGCCTCACTGTATAGTTGCAAAACAGGATTTGACTTTCATGCAAAACAGGAGAAGATGAGGTTCATATATGAGAAAAAAAACTTTTTGTAGAGGTGTTTCTCACTAATCACTACACATTGCCCTAAATGAAAATGGTTGATATATGCAAATATTAAATAAACTTGCAGATGTAGATTTACTTTGAGATTTGAAGCATTGTCTATTCTCCTCTCTATTTATAAGAGCGACTCCAAAATAGGCGAAGGCTATTCAAAAAGGGTCAAGGACAGCAGGGAATAAAAAAGTGAATTTATAAAAAGCTACTGATTTGCACAAGATTTAAAAAATAAATCAAAAAGGGTATTTAAACATTGCTCATTGATATAATGGCTTTGCGTCTGTTTTTAGGCAGCTAAATTGAGGACAATAAATTTGTGTATAATATTCAAAAATATATTTATGCATAGAAAATATATGTGCGCATGCACAAATAGCTTAAATGTAAAAGAATGCATGAAAAAAATATATAATTGAACCTTTTCTCTGGCTACTGTATATTACATTCACGTGTTTACCCAAAAACTATTACAAAAATATGATGATTAGGATTTTGTTTTTATAATGCAACCTTGAATATTTTTGTAAAATTTGACAAAAATTATTCGGGTGTGCAATATGTAAAACCACTAGTTTGTGTTATTTGACTTTTGTTATTATGTAGGCCTAAAGTTACATGTGACAACTCTAAGGTTATACTTATTCATGTTATGCATTGACAACAAAATGCAACGTGGGGTTTAAATGAGACGGGCTCCATCCGACCGAATACACACAAACTACAAGACCCATAAACCCTCTTTAAAACACACTAACCAGTGGTGTGTGTATGCGCGCGTGTGCTCGCGCCCGCGCTTATGTTGTCTGCCGACTCCTCTGACGTCACCGCTGGAACTGCCCTGTCACGCGCTGTTAGTAAAAGTTGGGATAGGAGCGCGAGACGGAGAGCTCGATCAACGGTCGAGCTGACGCACGAAGCTCACCTCCCCTTTCACGCCACGGGCAAAAAGTTCAAGTCGCTGCGAGTCCCCTCAAACTCCGTGGTAGGTCGAGAAGTCCGGATTATCTTGAGAGAGAGAGAAGCTTCGCGCAATAATAATATTCTGCTCGGAGTTAGAGAAATACAGCACGTAGGAAAAGTTGAAAAGTTTTGCCTTCATTATCAGTCAATGTAGTGAGTTTATTAAAGACTCGGCGTACGTTGACGGGTGAGCCCGAGCTGTCAAACCCGATGACTACTGCAAACTGCCCCGGGAATGAAGAGCTGGATTTCAGACTGATCTTTGGGGAGGACGGGCAGCAGCCCCCGCTAGGCCCCGCAGGTTAGTGCTTTACTTCGGGATACTTTTACTCACTCTTCGTCGGTGCAGATGAACTCATGAATAATGCATCCAGAAAGTGACGAGGTCGATAACAAATACAAAGCGCGTGCACATTAACAAATGCATTAGGGCCGTGCTGCGAAACTGACAGCATTCGCCGGCTTTTTGCTTTACAACCGCTGTATTTGTTTTTGTTCATGTGTCGTCGTAAATTCAACCAATGAAGCCGTGAAGCGGTAATTTTAGGGGATGAGTGCATTGACCGGTGAGCTCATGTAATCAATGAGATCCTCATTCGGATAAATCTACTGGAGAGCCCGTCCACAGCGCCTCAAAACCTTGTCAGTTTTGGGGCATCACAGGCGCGTTGAAGTGGTGTGAGTCAAAGCCACCGTGTCTTTAACAATGCAGCTGAATCCGACAGCTGGTGCACAGAGTGAAATGCTATAAAAGTTTCTGAAATCACAAAGAGTTTCCATTAATACTTGTGTTGTTATCTTATATTTACAACAGTACATTAGTATTCACCTGCATCTATTTTAGGTACTGACTGGTGTTTACCTTTTTATGTGTTTAAAAAATGCAAGTTGTTATCGAATCATTAATGTGTTCAAATAAATTAGTCTTCACAGTTAAGAGGAATGTGTATCTGTTCGGGATAATGCTTATAGTTCTGGATTGCTTTTTGGGGTAACCATAAAATATTTATTATATGAAACTAAATCTCTGAATATATGTGTTATTGTGTAACTGAACAAACATTTGTTAACTTGCATTACTTAATTGTGCTGTGCATATACATCCTGTGTTGGTTCTTCTTGCTATTCAAAGTTTCTATATCTAAGACGGTAAATGTAAACATGATAAAGCAATTGCCCGTAAATTGCTCCTAAGCATGAGAAGATTTTAGAAAGGATCGTGTTAGAATTTGAATACATTTTGTTAAATATTTCAACAAGTCTTTAGTAACTTTATATTGCTTGATCAGGAAATGCGTAAATTCAGCCGACACTAGAAAAGGATGCTCTATTCGTCTTTTCAATGTTAGTAATTTGATAAGTCTGTTGTTGAACTGTGTGTGACTGTAATGTCAGCTGCGCAATAAGTCGTGCTGATAGTCCACAGTTTGTGACCATCAGGCATGGCCACAAGCATGGCTTGTGACGTGTGTGTGTGTCGCCTAATGAAAAAACATGTGTGAGAAGAAGCAACCATATCAGCATCTGTCAGTGTGCTCGAGTGTGTCCTGAAGGAAAGAGATTTGGGTATAGTGAAAGCAGAATGCCACTGTGTGGGTGCACCTCTGTGTTTTTTGCTTAAGTTTTGCATGGTCAGAAAAGGAGATTGCAGAGCAATTTTGGCGTATTTCAAAGAATAATGTTTTGTTTATTGTGCTAAATGCTGTACTGTTGTGATAAGTTACCAAATAAGGACAGGAGGCTTTGCTACTTCATAAACTTTAGGAATCAGTGGAATCATCACTGTTGTGCTTTCGTTGAAGCAGAAAGAGATTTCACTTGTAACATGACAACCATCTGAGATATTTAACGTAAACTGACAGAAGAAAGGGGAAAAAAGTGTAATTTGAGACCGAAGTCAAGAAGATGTGTTTGGAGTAACTGCTGGAAATAAAAGAACCTCTGTGCAATACAGTGTTTGTCATTCTATTGCTTTGTATAATTTTGACAATATGCTTGGACACACAAAGGTGTTATTCTTAAAATTATGATTTTTTGTTGTGACTGTATGAATTCTTTAACTAAATGTCTCCCAACATACTACCTAGCACCTTTATCCCCAGACCTGTTGAGAATGACAAAAATCATTGAACAGTGTTTTGATGAAAGAACAGGATTTTTATTTTGTATTATTTCTACCTTGCAGCCCTGTGTTTTGCGTAATCGCCAGGCAGTGGTAAAGAAAATATCATGTCTAATTGGAAAGAAAAATGAAAATGCTTTGTAAATATGTATGTCAATCCTAACGTAGCAGCAGTTTTCACAGGTGGGTAGAAAGACATTCATTTTTAGTTGTTTAACAGGTTCTTATGTTTAGCGATTTGTCGGTCAATGCGAGTCATCATGATTTTAATGTAGTTAAAGGGCAGGGCAGGGCTGTTGTTACTATACACACACACATCAGGTGCCGCTCAGTGCTGTCTGACTCTTCTCCATTTTACAACCAAAAAATGACGTGACTTACATAGGGCTGGGAACGATGTATCGTGATTCACGCTAATTATACTTGTCTAGAATCGTATCTGAATCGCAAGACTTCGATTCTGTTTTTAGAAGTAGGAAAGTACTGCTCAATCTTAAATCACTACTAGATTGAGTTGTTTATAACATGCATTTGAAAAATCAACACTCGTCAAAAATCATCATTAGAAATTTACTTCGTTATCATGAAACTACCTAAAAAGGTTTGAAGAACAGCGATAGAATATGCCCATTGGCATTTCCTTGAACTAATGCTGTGTCCCAATTCGCATACTATCCGTCCTAAATAGTATTCGAAAATAGAATTATAATGTCCCAAATCATAGTATCCTGAAATGAGTATTCTTAAAGTACCCGGATGGACTACTATTTACGGTGAAAATTCAAAGTGTGAATCCCTGGACACTTAACGGCTGATTTTTCCCACAACTCACCACGAGAGGGTGGAGTTTAGTGACGCTTCACTGCATTTATAAAATTAAATAAAAGATATTTTGCTAAATCAATAAATGTAAGTATACAGTAAACATTAAATGCAAAATAATAAATGATAAAATACTTAAATGCAAGGAAAAGCTGTATTTTGATGTTCGTGACAGTTAAGGAACACAGTGTCCTCTAGGCAACAACGACCACTTCAGTGTGTGCACACAGTTTTTCTATGCACTAAAATGTATATACTTTTACATGACAAAAACATTAGCCTACATACTTTACGGGCATAGTATACAACCGGGACGTAGCATACCTGTGTAAATCGCTCTTCTTCTGTGTCGCATATTAAAGTTTCTGCGCGAGAGCGCCCTCTGGCTTTCTGATGTGACTGCATTTAACATTAATTCATTCTGAAACTGAGCAGAAAAATGACACAATATATCATCCCAGCCCTAATATATAATCACATATAGATGCACTATTTTACATAATTCTGTTATAACCCATTTTAACTCTTTTACAGTAATTTCTTAATTTTCTTTAGATACTCATTATATCACTAAGACAATAAAGCAAAGTTTGCACCCAACGATATTTTTAACATTAACTCAATTATTATAAAAAAACATCAACATGTCAGCAACATGTCAAACATACATAATGAAGTAACAGTTCTGTCATCATTTACTCACCCTCGAGTTGTTCCAAATCTGTGTATAGGCTATTTCTTTGTTCTGATGAGCACAGAGAAATACATCTGGAAGAATGCTTGTAACCAAACAGTGCTTGCCCCCCATTGGCTACCATCGTAAGAAAATGACAATGGTAGTCAAAAGTTCCACTGAACTTTTTACTTTCCTACATTCTTCAAAATATGTTAGTTTGTGTTCAACAGAATAAAGACAGAATTTTCTCCTCCTATGGTTGTCAATGGTGGCCAAAACCTGTTTGGTTACAAGCAGCCTTCCAAATATCTTTCTCTGTGATCATCAGAACAAATAAATTTATTACATTTCTGTGTGAACTGTTCTTTTTAAGATGAAGTATTTGTCAGTTATAATAAGTTTTTAGCCTTACTGTACTGAAGTGGATGGTAGTAGTTCATGTTCTGGTTAGGCAGTGAAATTCATAATTACTTTTATTAAAGCTTAGGTAAGTTTTTTCCCATGTTGAATAAAGTGAATTTAGCATGACTGTCTGTTTGTTTGGTTAATCTGTGAATATTTGCATAGTAATCATCATCACCTTGAATGCCCTATCCGAGACTTGGGGATGTGTGCAATTTTCTATTTCTGTTTTTTTTTTAAGACACTTGCACATGACACAATATGGCAAAAACCTGACTTCTAGGACAGGAAGTAATAGCAACTGAAGACCTCTACTTTTGAACCTTAATATATACAACCAGCCTAATCTCACAGGAATTTTTAACTAATTTTACAAGGTGGGTTATTCTGATGAATTCATAAAATGTGAATTGTACAAAAACTAGTGGTGGGCATAGATTAATTTTTTTAATCTAGATTAATCTAGATTAATTCCAAAATTAATCTAGATTAATCTAGATTAAAATGGCTCATTTGAATTCTGCCGAAGGCATTCAGAATATGTGTGCTACCCAAATAATGACTAAAAGTAAGTCTTTGAGAACGGGTTTCTCAAGCCAGGTGGCGCATTAGACCAGGGGCTCATCTCCTGTTTCCAAAATGCATCACAAACTGCTTGAGAAAGCTGTTCTACTATGATAATTGGTGATGAAAATTAAATTATGTTCAATAAGATGAACTTGTGTTTACTTCCGCATTAGCTAAGGGATGATTTGTGTTTAGGTGGTACTTGAGACTGGAAGAGCTCCTACAGTACATTTACATTTAGTCATTTAGCAGACGCTTTTATCCAAAGCGACTTACAAAGAGTGAGGGAGCAACAAGCGATATGTCATACAGGAGCCATAATACATTAGATCTCAATACAAAGTTACTGGTTTCAACTAAAGCTAGACCTTTACCTGTTGAGAGAAAGTGTTTTTTTAAACCAATTCCGCATTGCACAAGGTGCAAACAACCTTAGTCTTGTCGATGTTTCTATTGGGAAGCTTCTTAAAAATTAATATTCCCTGAAGCAAACCCGGCGGCTTCATAGCTGCATCAATGTTAGCACGTCACGTTTGATGCGGTAATTTCACAGTAACGTTATGTTGTGTTCAGACCAAACGCGAATGGCGTGTCAAGCGCGAGTGATTTATATGTTAATGCAAAGAGCCAATAGACCTACTTGCTGCGCGAATCGCGCGAATGAAGCCCTGGTTATGAGATGATTAGGCGGCTTCTGCTTCCGCGAATGACACGAATCACGCGAGTTGAAAAATCTCGTTCTCGCCCCGTACAGTGCAGTTAAGCTGGTATACATCCGCGCTAAAATATCAAGGTGAAAGTCATCATAGCTTGCGTAGTATAGACCCAGCTCCCAACCCAACTTTGAGAATAGATTAACGGCGACATTTTTTTTAACGCGCGATAATAGGCTCACTGCGTTAACGGCGTTAACGCCGTTAACGGCCCACCACTAACAAAAACATACAATTTGTAGGAAAAAGCACTGAAGCCCCATCCCCAACCTAACCCCTCAGCCTAACCTTCTCTGATCGAAGGTAAATCGTACTAAAACTCACTAATGAAATTGTGCGAAGAAACCACCCTGTGCAATAGTTACGAATTGCCGTGATTATTGTGTCTGTACAACAGAGGTTAAGTGAGTGTGCTGTAAAAGTGGACTCTTCCCTTTCTAGAGGTGGACGTAGTAGGGGCAGAAGGTGCTCTCTCAGGGGTGGGTAGAGTCAGATAGTGTGGAGCTGTCTGGCGTTGTGCCCAGGCACACCATGTGGTCTTTAGATGGCAGAGGAATTCAAGGGGAGGGGCACAGGACCTAGACAGAAAGAGGAAAGAGGGTTCTCTCTGTCTCTCTTTTGAAGTTTCTCTCTTGCTTTCCTTCGTTCATCTTTTTTATCAGTAGTTTGCTCAACATGGCACTGGCAGCATTTGTTACAGCATTTTGCACTCGTTACAGTCTTGTAGTTCAGAAAATTCAGATTGACAGAGTCCATTAAAACCGGCGTAGAGGTAGTTTACAAGTCAGATGCCAAATGTTGGTGAAAAAAGCAGGACGTGCAATGTTTGACATCTGCGCTAGCTTGCATCTGCTCATCTGGCTGGCTTGCTGTCTCGGTCGTGGGAAAGACTGAAATTACATCGCTCTCAGGGTGGGTTATTTTGAGCCACAGCAAGAGTGGCAGAGGGCAGACTGCAGGTTCGCTGGTCCCGGCTGAGGAAGACTCCCCCTTCAGACTGCAAGTGCCACCAGACGAATCTTTGGACTATTCAGCCCCGCACGGCCTCACTCTGTGTGTATGCCGAAAACGGGAGAGGACTGTTAAAATGCTGTGCGCTTCGTCCCCAGGTGAGGCAACAGGCTCAGGCGTAGCAGGTGTGACTGCTTGTAGGTCAGGGGATAGTTGTTGGGGTGTAGCTCAGCCAGGGTGCTTTATTTAGAGCACAAGAGCTTACCGCAAGCTATTCTGCTGCTAGTGTGAAGAGACCATGGCGATGAAAGCTCTTGCTATATTACCAATATTGGTTTTTGCTATTAGGCAAAATGTAATTTGTCCAATTTGAAGATTCTTAATCATTGTGATCGATATTAGAGTTAAACTTTGGCACAACATGTGGCTTGTTAAAGCTATGCTGTTATGTTTCTAAACAGTCAGATCAAAGACTTGTGCCTGGTGGATGAAAAAAAACCTATAGACCTGTAGAAAAAGCAGCGTAATAGAGTCTTGAACTTGATCTCTCGTCGTAACATCCTAGAACCACTGGGAACATCCTAGAAACCACATAGCAATGCATTATGTACACTTGAAAGAATTTAAACCTCCCTGAAACATAAAACTTCGAAAGGCTGTACATCATCAGCTCAAACATACATGTTTACTTGTGTTCATGAAGTCCTGCACTAACCAGAGACTTTACTAAGAGCATTTTGAGCGTGATTGAGTCTGTTGCCAGTGATATATTCAGATATGTTCTGTTCTGGTTTGAAGCAGTGCTGAGTCTTGAATCTACAGCACAGTGTTAAAGTATAACATCAATGTGTGATTTAGCTCCGTGCAGTCAATCCATTTGGCCGGAACCATGAGGAGATACACTATGTAGCTTTTAAAAGTTGAAACTCCCAAAGAAAATGGCACAAAGTGATTTTATTTTGCCAATTGCTAGCCCATTGATGTCATTTAAAAAAAAACAGAGATATTTGGTGAATGTGATCGTGTTTTCCAGTGGATGAACTTCAACAGCTATATGCTGATGCAATGGCCCTACAGAATAATTAGGTTGTCATTTCATGGCATTTTTACATTGTTCTCCATGGTGATTATGTTCACCCAGTGTTGCTGTTCTTATTTTGCCATGTTTCGTCCATATTCATTGTGGTTAGGAAGATGGACGAGAGCCGTTAGGCGGGGCCGGTGGCGTGATTGATAGTTTGAATCAGCTGTGCGCACACCGGTCCCGGATATCTCACGGTGGAGATTGGGAGCATAAGAGGACGAGCGACGGGACTGTTGTGGAGAGAGGACCGGGCCCGAACATGTTTGTATTTGTATTTATGTTTTTGTGTTTTACTTGGGTGTTTTTGTTTTGTTCGCCGTGGTCGGCCGTGAGGGGCCGCCGGCTGTTATTATTTATATTAAAACTTTATTTAAATGTCTGCCGGTTCCCGCCACCTTCCTTTTATTGAACCTTTCTACTACATTCATCTTGACAGATTTTGACAGGGAATCTACTTTACATGCATTTGGAAAGCAGTGAAAATACCAATTGTGTCACGGGCCCTTGTCTCAAAGTTCGTTTCTAGGGTTTTGTACAGTGTACCAATGAGCTGCCTTAGTTTATCAGGCCACAAAAAAGGTGTATTACTATTTTCTTGTTGTGAATATGAGAAAAGGTCCGCAACTTGTTGGGTTAGAGGGGCTTGTTTCCTGGGGTGTGGCAGAAGTAGAAATGTGTGGCATTTGTCTAGTTTAAATTTAGTGTAACTGAAACCAGCAAATGGGCATATGTCGCTATTACACAGGGAGCGTTCCTAAACTTTCATAGACTTTGGTAATAGTGGGAATTAGTGACTGAAGCATCTCGGACACAGGTGGTAGTTGATTTTAGGCATAGGAACGTTATTTCATCAGCTAAGTGACCCAGAGAAGAGAACTGTCTCAGTCAGAATGGATGAACTCATGTGTGATGCTACAATAAAAAAACATGCAATTGATTGAGTGATTTGAGCTATTGCTCAGAGTTATGTAACTGGTAAGCACCATCACACACATGTCAGTCTACAAACCCACTTGTAATTGTATTTTTTGTTTGTTTTGATCTGTTCATTTAATATTATTAACTTTATTTCTAAAGACATTTTGGTGACTACAAGTAATAGATTATTAATGAGCAACTCCATGCAAAGGTTTTCACCATAGTGATATTCTGACAATATTTGGTGGTTTAAATGCCAAATAAATGTATTACATTCACACGTACAAGGTAGATGTTAGATTATAAACAGTCCAATTTTTCCATACCTGGATTGTCATGGTCATCTACGGTAGATTAGCACAATCAGTAGATCCGCAGAACCTATAAATAAAATATTTTAAATAAATCGTATTCTATTCACACATACGAGGTAGATTATAGATAATAAAACATTTTTTTTAATACCTGGATTGTCATGGTCATCTGCGGTAGATCACATGCAGTAGATCCCCAGAAACTGAAAATATTTTTTTTTTTAAATAAATTGTTTTTATTTACATTTTCACATACAAAACATCAAGAAGAAAATTAAGATATAGAGTTGCTATGAAATTATAACAACATTTATAGGGAAATATTAGATCCTTTTTGCCTGCACTGCAAAAATTGACATTCTTCCTAAGCAGTTTTGTCTTGTTTTTAGTAAAAATATCAAAAACTTCTTAAATTAACATACAATTACTTGACAAGAAAAGTGACCTACGGTATTTAGTCTTGTTTCAATGAAATATAATATAAGAATTAATTAAATTTATGGAAAAACAAGCAAAAAATGGGGTGAGATTTGTTGTCACTTGGTAAAAATGTAATTTCTTGCAGTGTAACTTTACCTACAGGTGTAATAATCAGCTATCTGGTTCTCAAAATACATTTCTATAACCGAAAACGTTCATAAAAACGTCTCTGAAAGTTTTATCTTAAGAATACAAATTAGCGTATTATCTGTACTAACGTTAACACTACTCCTTAGCTATCAATTAGCTTTAAAGTAGCCATTCTTTTTCTGTTTTTGAGGCTTTGATTTGGCTTTTTGGGTGTTTGACAATGGATGTTCATTTTTCTAATAAAAAGAAATGCTTTATTTTTCACATATTTCAAGTCTATTGTTCACCGCTGTCCCTCTTCTATCAAAACGACTGGATTTCTTACGGTCTATATAAAATCCCTCTTGTGTCTAGTAGGCCTAATTGTTTTCAGTTTATAATAAACTTGTCTCAGTTGTAGTAGGCTGAAAAAGAGCAGTTATATTTCAGTCCCTAATTCTGTGATACATATTACAGCCAATATTTTTTGTCATTTTATATTTAAAGAGTGCCTAAAATAACTGTATAAAATAACTGATAAAGTAATAAGCGCCGAGGCACCTCTGGAAATGGACGAGGTGCTTGTAGTTGATGTGCCGTTGCCATTGTGCTAGTATTCAGGCTTCAGCCTCATTCAGTGTACATGGGACAATAATCCTGAGCGAGCGACTCGGAGCGGAATTTTCAGAAAGGTGCTCTACTCTCCGCGAGAAATATTAACACTTTGTTCTCGCTCCGATTCGCTCACATGCTCGGTTTAACACCCAACTAAAATATATATCCCTAAAAGGAGAGTTATAAGTTTGATTGAAGATGAATTACATTATTGTTGTTTCAATTAAAAGTAAAAGTCTTACTGTTACATATTATATAAATTATTACACATTGTTAATATATGTTGTATTAGCTATACTGAATCGATAACCGTTGCACACGTAAAACTTTATTTTAATATTTAATATATTAGGCAAAGTTTCAAAAACGTTATAGGATCTAGCAGTTTTACTACAGTACTATATTTAAGTTAAGTCAAAATACAGGTTTTATATCGTTTAGATGAGAACAAAAAAAATTACATTTGTGTCTGTAGACTGCATTTAATGACAAAGCAGTTGCAATTTAAAATATTTTTTGCAGAGAAAATCTGTAAATTATTACTTAAATACATTTTGGGAAATGTAAAAATACTATAAAATTGCTTTTTTTACAGTTAGATTTTAAGTTTTGACTGCAAATGACACATCCATAACGCTGGAATTTCCCTTATATCCCTTTGTGAAACGACCCAGAACTGATGTTATAGCAGTTTGACAAAAGGTGATCCACCCTTCTTGCCCTTCATAGCTACAGCTACATAGTCAAGACAGGTATGATCCTAGTGGCCTAGCTCTAAGAAAAGACAGGTACAAGCAAAAGAAAGGACTGCTGATTTACTTTAAATCTCCTTATCTAATGTAAAAAAGAAATTGAAATTACACATGCAACATTTTTTGTTACAGTTTTCCATGTGTTTACTGAGAAAACAAATCCACCTGTTTTGCAACCTAGTGGACGGAAGTGTATGCAAAGCTGAATCCTTAACAGAATTTTTAGGGATTCTCAGATAATCTTTATTTACCTTACACTTGTTTATTACCATTTACCTTAGGTCCTCTTGTTCTCCTTTGAGTCACTGCCTCACATCCTTCCCCTTCTTTCACTCCCCAAGGCATCGTTACACAATTTACCCTCTGGGCTGTTGTGTAATTAAAAGTGTGTCTGACAGCTGGATGGTTGAGTATGTGTGTGTTAGTTGTGGTATATTGCAGATGAGGCTCTACGATAATGGGTATATTTTGATTATATTTTGACAACTTTAGTTTCACCCATTCGAAACGGGGTAAGCAGCTGCGTTGTCTACTTATAACTTGGCCACAAAAACTCATTTTTTTGCAAAATGTACTGATTGAAATCATCATCTGACGGTCTGACAGGTTTTGTCAAAATTGACTTACATTGCATTATGCTATACATTTGTTTCTGAGTATGTGCAATCCCTGGGATCGAAACCATGACCTTGGCGTTACTAGGGCCATCCTCTAACCGCTGAGCTACCGGAAAGTTGTGATGGTTCCATTAGGAATTTGTTTTAAATTCTAATTCAACAATGAAACTATTCACGTATGTGGTCACCTATTGATGCCTTCACTGCGTGTTAGTGTCGTCACTACAAATTTTTTCATAATCACTTCGATTTCTGTGAAATCAACTTTTATTCAATTTTATTCTTTTTATTCTTATGAACAGGCAGCATTTATACTAAACACACATATTGCGAGTAAGGCTACCTTTAAGTTTATGTGTATTGTAAGCAGTTAAAATGAAAGTAATATAGCTCTATTGTTTTGGCTATTTCAGAAGTGATTGACAAGGTTGGGACTAAATGAACCTGAGGCGTTCCCTCTGCCGGCTGAGCTTTGTTTATCCTGTAATGTTATCACAGCATGAGATGGTTTAATTAGGGAGCTTTATTTAGAAAGCAAACATACGTTCATGTTGGCTTAGGCTGCCATCACCTAGCACAGCGGACATCCGCAGCTTGTTGGTGATGTAACTGGCTGTAAAATTGAAAGCGCAGCAGTGGCTCGCCTGGACAGTGAAGAGTTGGGTTTTATGTAGAATATTGCTTCGTAAATGTAATCTTCGGACAAATTATATTAGTTACAATTTGTTCCTAAGTATGTATTATTCTTCCCGCTTCTGCGCTCATGAAGTTGCCTTAACTATACTGCATATCTATTGAGGTATTCTACCAAAATAGGCTGTGGTTGCGAACCTGTCAATCTTAGGTCTTTCACAGCAATGTAGTGCACACTTGCTTCTTGAAAGGACAGGTAGTCGCTGTCTTTTTGAAGTTACAGTCAAATGACTGCATAAAAGAAAAATCTGCTTTGAAATTATTTATATTGATAGAAAGCACTACCTATAAAATTAACCCTTACTTACATTACTCTGTCACATCTGGCAACAAAAATATTTATGAAAATTATTTTTGGTACAATTAATGAGCTCTCTCTATATGTGATTGACCTTTGACGTGTGTATTCTTGCTGTCTTTAATTGTTTATCATTTTATTAGTTGCTGTCCTTTTACATATGTTAATTACGCATGTTAAAAAACACATTCAAATCACACAAGCACTCTTTCATAGAAATAGTTGCGGTGCTTGACACATGAAGCTGTATGTTACTGATCCTCCTTACAGCCTTTAGTATAATGTGCTCCAATGCTACAATTTAGTTTTACCGAAGCTCTTGCACAGCATACAGATTAATCAATAACAAAAGTATTTAGTGATTTAATTTATTGATTAGATGTTGCAGCCCTAAATCAGTACCGGGGAAGCTACTTTGCAACTGTTGCTTATCAAGTTACTGTAATTTAAAGAATGAAGTACAGTCCAGCTACCCTTAAGATGCATTACAAGCTACTCACAAAAAGTTGCTAACTACATGAAAGTATGGCAGTAGCTTTTAAAGGACCCAGTCTTTGGCTGTTTTAGAGGCTTTGCTGATGTTTTTTGGGTGTTTAACAATGGATTTTCAGGTTTCCAATTTCTAAAAACGCTTTATACTTAACATATTTCAAGTCTTTTGTTCACCGCTGCCTCTCTTCCAACAAAATGACTGGATTTCTTCCGGTCTATATAAAGTCCGTCCCTCCAAAACGCTTTGAGTGGTAAAGCTGACCAGGTCTGTCGTGATTGCTTCCACGCTAAGAGTATGTGTGTGATTGTGATCTGTTGTGATTGGTCGGTGCCCCTCTCAGTGTACGTGTATTCATAAACTTTGTCTTTTAGCAAAAAACAGTAACAATGGCGCAACTTCACTTTATCAGCTAAAAACATGCGGATCGATCAAAGTGCAACGGAAGTCTGCTAGTGCATGTGCAAACTTAAATCTTTGTAACACTTTGAATTCACTTTTTTTCTTCTAATATGGCGAGGGAAATGACACCGGACCGAATGGCGTCAGACCGGTTATATTAATTAACACTAGTAACAGAAGAGTTAGTTTTGCCTTTTTATATTGGACCCGAGTTGGATAATAAAACAAGCAAATTGACCAGGAGACATTTGCAAGCAGGGTGAATCATAGAAGTGTTTTAGAGGTATACTCACAAACACACAATATCACTATATTACACAGAACAGCTTTCACAGCCGATGTTAAAGAAGGCATGATTTAAAATCACAAATTTAACCCGAGCTTTTGTTATATAAGAGGGAATCATGTTCACGCAAACATCATGTAAGTGTTAGAACTGAAAACGCCCTTGTTACTGAGATTACATGTGTTATCGACACCAGGCCCAGCGAACGCCAGATTCTGGAATGCACCTATCTATGATAGGTTGAACACTGCCTCGACAGAAAAATATCTACGATTAATTCTCTAGCCCGCCCGCTGGTTCGCGCATGACATAACCAGTGGCGCAGAACCTATAGAGCGAGCAAGCAATAAACAAACATGCCGTTGAAGATAGCTAAATATTATCCCATCCCTGGTTGTGAAAGAATACAGTCGCTGCATAACCTTCCTTCGAAACCGTTATTAGGAATGCGGGTCATAAGTTTATTTTTAAAGACATTCCAGCTCATGTGGGAAAAACATGAACCGTTTGTCCATTTCATTTCTCCGAGGATTCCTTTGTGAGCAAGGCACAGGTCGAAACCGAATTTGTGTAGAGTTTAAAATTTAACAGCATTGCTGTGCCTTCTATATTGGATCCGATAGGAATGGAGCAGCAATCTTATGTGAGTCAAACTTTTTTGAGCTATGCGCCACTATTGCTTTGTTAGAGTTGCGTGATGATCGCATGAGATTAGTATTACCTGGGGACCTCTAGTCATTTGTATTAATTGCAAAGGTTGTCTGTGATATTAATCCCATGCAAATCGCCATCTCTGTGATTTTTGTGGGCTCATATATAATTTTTCAAGGTTTTATACACCATTTGCGAATAATGGAGACTGTTTTGAAGTGTTTTAGTATTATTTCGGGGGCTAGGTGATATCCATAAGTTACCGGGAGTCTCCCGTTTGTTTATTTATCATGGAAACACTCGTTACATTTCAGACCCGTGGTCACGGTGATCTTTGTCCGGTTCAGGATCACTGGTCTCAAATGCTGACAGGTACAGTCATATATCATCAAACGCAATACAACTATAGGCTATACAGTATACAAACTGTATGCAAAGCCTCGCCATCACATCCTGGAAATAAGTCAGTAAATTTGAGTAAAATCATCCCGTGTGAATGAGTCACATGAAATACTGACATGGGGAGGTCATTTATGAATCACAGGAGGTCTCCAGATAATACTGATACCCTACGAAAACTGTGACCTAACATTACGTCTCTAACCTAATTCATAGAAGCCTCCAACTACCCAAACTGCTATCCAATCAAAGCAGTGAGCGTTTACTTATAAAGTCTTCAATGCGGCACGCCCATTAAAACTGAACGTTTGCAGAGCTGACCTCAAAACCTGGGTAGAAAATAGCCTATTACTTATTGATTTTGATGTTTTGGGATGTAATAACCACATGCAGGTCATAAATAGACCTCATATAACAGTATAAAACAAAAAACACGCACAGTTCATCAGACCTTTAAAGTCATGGAAGCTGTTATTTGACCGTTGGTTATCTTAGTCCTAAAGGTGGTAATAAGAATTCATCTACACACATTCTGTGATGAAAGTGAAAGTAATTTAGGGCCTAGCTCAGTCAAATGTTTACAATCTCTGATAACCAAACACTACTCCAGCGGCTCTTCCTCTTCTCTGAGGACAACCTTACCCCTTTTTTGGCGATTTCCCTTGGGCGGAGGTTATTAAAAGCACTAGAATAGTGACATCATGTACCCGGGAAGTAGAGGGCTGTAGTCCGATTCCAGCCTTTCACTGTAGGCCTTGGAAAGCAAATTCTGTTAAAGACAATATCTCACATGGCACTGAACTTTGAGCTTTATCATTTTGCAGGTATTGTTTTTGCTCTAACAGCATCATTACACAATAACTAAAGGTTGAAAAATGGGATTGCGGGGAACGTGCTCTTTAAATATATTTATTTTCAAATCTGATTTTACTGGCAGCACTTTCCAGTAAGGTTGCAATCATTAATGCATTAATTAATTTATTAAAATTAAAATTTACTAACAATGAGTAAAATATTTTTTACAACATTTATTTATTTTATTTCATGCTAGGTAATGGTAGTGCAATCTTTTGTTTGTTCATGTTCGTTAAGCATGCATTAACAGATATAGTTAACAAATTGAACCTCATTGTACCATTTTAGTTGCTTAGTGCTTTTTACAGTGTGCATTGATGCAAACTGGCTTCACTGAAATTTTGCTGATAATAAAACCAAACCAGCACGTAAAGATAATTGAATTGAAATCTATTTGAAGTCAATAAAGGAAAGGTCTGTAGATTTCAAAGTAATTAAAAAAACAGTCACTGTGAGTGTGAGAATAAGGACCCCAGAATCCCAGTTGCCCTCATTCAACTCAGTGGGTTGACTGAGAGCATCGACTAATGAGACACACATTCGCACACCCACACACAGGCTCGTATGCAAGCTTAGGCTGAGGCAGACAGAAACGCGCTGCCACAAGCATTAACGCGCAAACATTTTTTGTGATTTGCACGGCTGCAGTTGTGCACTACAGACATCGTGGTGCTACAGGTGTGGGCTGTTCTGTGTGGCTTGCGTCAGAGATTCAGTCTTTAGTCATGACGGCACTCTGCCATCAATTCTTAGAAACAGGCAGCTTGTTAATCCAAATCTTTTTTTTCTTATCATGTGTGCAGTCAACTCTGTTAATTGCTGTATTATTAGTTAGTCTCCATCGTTCAGGCTATGTTGTGCTGAAATATATATATATATTTTTATTGTTACAAATGAAGGTGCTTGTTGCGTAAACTGTGAGAGAAGCATGCCGCTTATGAGAGTGCATTCTACATAGGGAACTCCGGCTTGGGTTACATCCGACAATACAGATGATACGTGCGCAGTACAGGATATTGTGTAAGCAATTCTGTAAGATGTACCTTCCTAGGAGTTCACACAGGCTGTGAAATGGCTAAAACAAGATTTAGGGCTGCCTCGACTAAAGATTTTCCTAGTCGACTAGTAGCCCTTCATTTCAGCAATTAGTCCACACAGCATTATTATATCCACAGTTTATATAACATTCATCACACAAATGCAGTGAAAAACTAACACCTGAACTTCGCGAACGTATGCTCTCTGTCTCTCCCTCACACAAGTGAAAGTGATTTCTGGGCATGCTCCTTCTCCTGCTCTCCATGATGCCTTTCCGGGAGAATTGCCCAATAAGGGACTAAGAAAAATTGTTACAAAAAAGTTTTATATGTTCGAAAAAAACTTCCCTAAACCTGTACGATCGCTGGGGAAGAGTATTATGCACAGAAATACTACGTAATACGCCCAATACGCTCGTTTTTTGACAAGTTGACCATGTTAAGCATAAGAAGACACCACGTTTAACATAGTTAAGAAGTCAGAATGCATGACACATCATTGCAGCACCCCTTTAACATAGACACAGTTTGCGTTGATCTCATGTTGTTTATTTTGATGTCGTACACTGAGCAAGCAGCGCAGTGCCGTGAAGTTTTAACATGCATGCTGACTGTGTGACGTCACGTGACTAACTGACCAATGAAAACTTATTCAACCAAGCCTCCTTCACATCAAGGTTTAGTCGGGGCAGCCCTAACTAGAATCATTTTCAAGATGGTGCAAACCCGTGAGTTAAATGATTTTCACAGATCATCAGCAAAACAAATGATTTTCCAGAGAAGCTGGGGAGAGCCAAACATCACGTGTAGGTAGGAAAATGATGTGACGCGAGACATGAAAATCGTTCAAAAATGGAAAAAGCCTAAGAATCCAGGAAGCTGTCAAGTTGAGTATTTAAATTGTTGGGACATCTTTGTGTCACACCTGTGTGTTTGTTAGTGCATTCCTCACCCAACCAATTACCCAGACGTCATTGCTTCATTGTGGTCCATGCATAGATAATTATAGTTTAGATGAAACAGGGAACAGGCCATCCCTTAAAGATTCTTCTACAGCATTTGCTCATCTTTCATCAGTGGTAGATGGGTTCAGACAGTTGCGTTATGCACACTATTCGACAGGTGTCTGTTGAAAGAACTATTCTGCTCTGCCTTCACAGCGACTGCGGATGTTTGGAGAGTTCTGTGCTGCTTATGTGCTTAATTTAATTATGTGTCCGTCATTGCAAACAGAATAATAAGTGATGTACCGAAATGAAAATTCTGGGCAGAAACCGTTACCGATAATTCAGTATGCACTTGACCTAAATCAAAAATTTCTTAAAGGAGCCATTCTTTTGCTGTTTTTGAGGCTTTGCTTTTGCTTTTTGTGTGTTTAACAATGGATATTCATGTTTCTAATTAAAAAAAAAGCTTTATTTTTCAAGGCTATTGTTCACCGCTGTCTCTCTTCTAACAAAATGGCTGGATTTCTTCCGGTCTATATAAAGTCCCTCCTTCCGAATTGCTCTGATTGGTAAAGCTGTCCAGGTCTGTTGTGATTGGTTCCCCGGTTAGAGTGTGTGTGTGTCCCTCCCATACCATATCAGCGAGCTTCCGCTTCTCAGGCTATTGTGATTGGTCGGTGCCCCTCTAAGTGCATGTGTGTTCATAAACTTTTAGCAATAAACAGTAACAATTGCGTCAACTTCACTTCATCAGTTAAAAACATGCGGATCGATCGAAGTGTAACGGAGGTCTGCTAGGGCATGTGCAAACTTAAATCTTTGTTAGAGACTGCAATTATTTTTCCTACTATTGTGAGGGAAATGACTGATAACCAAACACTACTCTTTTTGGGCATATTCCTTTGGGCGGAGGTTATTAAAAGCACTCGGAATAGTGACATCATGTACCCGGAAGTAGAGGGCTGTAGTCTGATTCCAGCCGTTCTACTGTAGTCCAAAAGCAAATTCTGTTAAAGACAATATCTCGCTTGGCACTGAACTTTGAGCTTTATCATTTTGCAGGTATTGTTTATGCTCTAACAGCAGCATTACACACTAACTAATGATTGAAAAATTGGATCGCGGAGACTGGGATCTTTAAAAAAACTTTTGAAATAGTTTTTATTTCACTCTAAAACATAGTCGTCCTTTTGATGCATCTCTAGGAATTATTGGCTGAAATGAATTTTTCATAAATTTTTGTTCATGTTGATAGTTCCAGACCTGTGTATGCTTGTGGAACCAAGGCAACAGTCATCACGTACTCTCTTGCAGTGCCGAAAGCCATAGCCATTTTGTGATGAAACACACACACTGTAAGAGACACACTGGCCCAGGTAGAGACCAGAAGAGCAGGTCTCACCTCTGAGTGACTTTACTGGTGAAAGGCTGTGGTGTCACAGACTGGGTAAGGTATTGAGAGCTTCTCAGCACACTGCAGCGATTTCCCACTATTATTAGCTTAGGAACAGCAAAGCCTCTTAGGGCTCTTTATTTAACCAGATAGCCAGTCTGATGTGGAGCTGAACAGTGTCTGATGTAAACAGGCAGACACTGGGACTCCACTCCATACTGCATAAGATCGGTTTTACTTTGCCCATCATAGATTATAACACTAAAGTATTACTGACCCAGGAACTGTGGCCCCCCTCTTAGGTGGTTTGGAGCTGGATAAAAGGTTTCTGTCGACCACAACCTCTTATACAGGGCTGCCACATTGTTTAAGTGTTGAATTAGAACTTGCTGCAGTAACTAAACAGTATGATAATGTGTAATACCTTTCATAGTTTCACTAAATCCTTTCAGCAGACGATTCTGGGGATGATGAGGGTCAGGCTTTTTCTTACTGATGCTTTCAACAGACATCACACACACACACACACACACACAAATAAGAGTTTGGAATTAAAATGTGCTTTGTAATCATTTTTATTTCACAAGCCATGTATTAGAAGTCATCGCACCCCCAAAAATTGACCTACATTTAAATTCAAGCATTAGTAAGATCATAGCAGTTATCTATATCATGAAAGCTGATGGCCGTTGGATAGCCAGCCTGCTTCTATCATGCAGTCTAGGAAGGTCTTTTGTGGGAACAGGCTGTTCTTGGAGAGTATGTTGTGGTGAACTTCACTTATTTTCCGTTTTCCATTCTCTCTCACTCCCACAGCATCGCTCTGTTTTTTTTTTCATTTCTTCATCCATTTCTTTATAATGGACACCACCCTTCACATGTCTGTCATCTGTGCCTGGGTCTCTCCTTTATTCTGTCTACATCGTTGAAATCATTCATGGAGCTATGCTAATGTACTGGCAACCAGTGTTAGGTGGATTAATCAAGGCCCCGTCTTTCTCATTATTAAAGTAAGACATGGAATTGTGGGTAAAAACAAAACAGGGACTTTATACTGTGCCGGTTAAAGACAACTGCCTGCTCGAAAATTCTCCAGCATTTGATGAATTGTTTAGAAATTGTCAGTTTGACATCTAACGGGAATACAGTGAATAGTTTTGTACAAAAGCACAACTGGAATTCTGATTGTTCAACCTTTTTGTTGTTTAGACTGTGAAACCAATGTGTATGTTTGTGTTTGCGTCTGTGTGTATGGCATGTGCAAGTGCAAGGAAAGCTTGCGAGCCAAACTGACACCCTGGTAGCCTTTTTCCCTGGGGGTCAGAGTTCACAAATGGATCGACATGTTGAGTCTTGTGTGACACATAGGTCTGTCCTTCTTCCTGTCTGTGAAGCTGTGTCATTACAAAAAGGCATGTCTTATGACACGGAGTGTGTGGAGCATCTATAAATAAAGCAAGATAAAGGGGGGGGTTTAAAAATAGAGAGATGAGAAATGGCATTGAGAGAATGGAGAACAAGCTGAATTAAAAACTGAGAAACACGGATGAGAGTTAGTGAGAGAGCAGCCTTGACTTCTGTCATTTAAATGTACCTTCAGTCATTTAGCTGATGCTTTTATCCAGAGCCCCATACAGCAGACATGGGGAATCATGGTATGAAGACATCTTTGTGTATTGAAGCGAGTGTTATGTGAAATCACAGTGTTGTTTCTTTGGTAACTTTGTTTCTTTGACAGCTGGGTTCAGCTTTTAGGGCAACATCTCAATATTTATGAGACTGAGTTTAAGATTCACAAATGTATTTACAAACACATTTTATCATGCAAACACATATACACCTGTTCTCCAAAACAGTCCTCCAGTCCTTCCTCTCCAAGTAAGAGATTAAAGAGGAACTCCCCCCAAAAATGAAAAATCTGCCATTAATTACTCACCATCAAGTAGTTTGACATCCTTAGGACCTCCCTTTTCCCCTAGAATGCAAATTAAAGGCAGGGTGTCCGATTTCTCTAAGCCATTGTTGATGTTCAAATCACCAAAACAAACACACCCCTACCCCCATCTTTCGCTTTCATTAACGCTCGGCTAATGTCCGTCCTGTGCACTGTGCACCTTACTGCTGATTGGCTACAAGGTTGTTTTGGTACTCGGCCCGACTCAGTTGTCTAATGCGTAATTCGGAAATCGGTTACCCTGCCTTTAGGGGAGTTTTTGAAGCTTTCGGACTCCTCCATTGATTGTAGCGCAACCAAACACACAAGCCACATGACATTGCATCCAGTTATATATCCATCCGGGGTGGTTTTCCCTTTTAAGTAGGAGTTTCCTGAATTCTTGGTATTTAACCTAGGAGCTTTAAATATGCAACTGGAGGGCATCAGTTCAGCCTCGCTAGTAAGTGGGTGACCAGGGCCCAGTTGCGTAAACTAACCCGCTAAGGTAAGACTGCGTCTCACAATAAGTCTCAATGACTAGCAATTAGTTAGGACTATCCAGTTTTACTTTTCATATTTCAATTAGCCTAATCTACCTTTTTATGTAATAATATTAATAATTCATTACATTTGTATAGCGCTTTTCCGGGTACTAAAAGCGCTTTACATGGAAGGGGGAATCTCCTCAACCTCCACCAATGTACAGGATCCACCTGGATGATGCAACGGCAGCCATATTGTGCATGAAACGCCCTCCGCACACCTGCTTATTGGTGGAGAAGAGATAGAGTTACGAAGCCAATAATAATTCATATTGGGAAGACAAAGAGGCCATGATGATGCATAAAGGCGAATTTGGCCAGGTTGTCTGGGTTTTTTAATGACCACAGAGAGTCAGGACCTTGGTTTATTGTCTCGTCCGAAGGACATTAGGGTAACTGATTTAAAGAAGATTTGACCAGTCTTGATGAAAATAATTAGATGACCAACTTCTAAGACTAGTCTACTGTGCAACTGGCCCAAGGGCATATTAAAACTATAGTTCGTTAAAAAAAATTACTCACTATCTTGTCATTTCAAACCTGTTTGACTTTCTTTCTACCTTAGAACACCAAAGAAGATATTTTAAAGAATGTTGTTAACTGGCCTCCATTCACTTGCATTGGTTTTCTGTCCATACAAATGAAGTGAAGGAGGCTCCAGTGCTGTTCGGTTACCAATTTTCTTCCAAATATCTTATTTTGTGTTCTGCAGAAGAAACAAAGTCATAAAGGTTTGAAATGACAAGAGGGTGAGAAAATGATGACAGAATTTTCATTTTGGGGTGATCTTTCACTTTAAGATAGCACTTTTAAAAGTGAATCTACTGAGTGCTGTTGCTTTCTGTTATAACCAAACTGTGCAAGAATGTAAAGATATTTAGCACTTTTAAACCAGACTCACAACTACTGTATGAATGTAGCCACTGACTGCTCTCTGCTCTCTGGGCCTGTCAGGGTCCCTCTGCCCAGTCACTGGAAGTTCATCAATAACCTTTAACAGAGCGTAGCCAAAATATGCTCTGTGTGTCAGTAATACAGTATTAGTACATTATAACTGTATATGTATGCATTTGTGTGTGAGCTGCTGTTATTAATAGGGTCGGCCTCTATGTGGTGACAGGCAAAAGCATGTGCCTATGATCAAATTTGTTTCCCATGTGTTTTTACATGCGTCCTTAGAAAGATGTGCCCGGGATATTCCTCTCTGGATTTGAGCCCATCCGTCACCCCTCCCAGAATTCTCCCTATTGACAACCCCATCGGCCCTCTGTCTCATTACATCTGCTTTAAATGGATCTCTTTCTTTGAGATATCGCACTGTGATATCAGTATTGTTGTGCTATAAGGCTCCTGTTGTTAACCTGTTGCTAGTGTTGTAGTGTCTACAGATTCCCCAGCGGCTTGTTTGCATCCAGTCATTTCTATTCAAGGCTTTCAGAACAGCTCTCCAATAAAGGAGAGAGAGAGAACGGAGAGAATAGTCTGTTCTCTTTCATCTCCCTTATCAGCAGACCAAGACAAAGACCTTGAAGTGTCTCAATAGACAGTAATTATTTATGTGTTTGTTATACAGTATGAGCAATTAAACTGTGAACTTTAGTATGCGTTTACAGTTTCTATAAATGACTTATTTTATGCATCTGTTCTATCGTCATTGAGATGAACATCATAAAGATGTCCTTTGAAATTAAGCTTTTCCACATCCGTCAGGCTTTTAGGTATCCCACTTATCTGTTTAATGTCACACAAGATAAATCATATCTGTTTCCACTGATTCATTGAAAGTAGGCAAATAAGCATTCATGTAAATGTTGCAAATCTGCAGAAACAAAAGTAGTCTGTTTGCGCTGCATTTCATCAAGTTTTATTGTAACTAACAGACAGTGACAATTACTTATTTTGTTTTTAAATTTATCACAAACATTGTAACAGGAGAATGGATGCACCGAAATAAAAATTCTTGGCCAAAGCCGAAGAAAAATGATACACTTGACCTAAGGCCGAACACCGAGCATGGTTTTCGTATTTCTTCTATTTACGGTGCCCTCCACTACCTTGGTAAATATGAGCAAAGAAGGCTGTAAAAATAAATCTGCATTGTTTTTTGTTTTGATCATTTATTTACAAAATCTACAAAATTCCAACATTTGATTGAAGGAATTTCGAAATAGGGGGAATATCACATTGTAAAAAAATAAATTTTCTTCCATACATGTTGGCCACAATTATTGGCACCCTTGTATTTAATACACACAGTGTTTTATTTTCAGTCTCATGAGGTTTGAGTCCATTCCTCCATAAAAAATGTCTCCAAAATGTTGGTGGTCCCTCTTCTTCAGTTCATCCCACTCATTTTCTATAGGGTTCAGGTCAGGGAATTGGGATCGCTATGGCAGGATCTTGATTTTGTATTCAGTGACCCATTTTTTGTTGATTTGGATGTTTGTTTTGAACCAATGTGTTGATGGAAGATCTAACCATGACCTATTATAATATTTCTATATGACCAGGTCAGGTTTTGATTTGTATATCTGTTGTTATTTGATATAATACATGATGCTATGTATTTGATCAAGATGTCCAGAATCTCTGGTTTTCCTGTAGCTCAGCGGTAAGAGCATTGCGTTAACAATGCAAGGTTGTGGGTTCGATTGACTAGTAGTCAATAATTTCAACAATTAGTTGAATAATCGCACATTTACTGTAGTACTGCTGTCATGATCCCTATATTGCCCAGCTTCTGTAGATAAACTTTCTGCCAGATCCGAGTATGGATCTTCTCATTTGTCAGTGTCAAGGAATGACAAGATCTTAAAATGTGGGTCTAAGACTGCAGCTTGTTTATAAACGCTGGTCGCGAGATTTTCCATCAATTCCCATCTCTTGTACATTTGTTCTGCAAGTCGTACTTTCAGTGCTTTTGTGGTCAGGCTATCATTATCGCGCAGAACCAAATGGCGTCTCAATATTAATTAACATACATAGGCACTGTTCACGTTGATATCGCGGTGTTTCTTTTGATGGCATACACTGACCAAGCTGCGCAGCGGCGTGAAGTTTTAACACGTATACTGACTGCGTGACATCACATGAGTTTTTTTTTTTTTTCGCGACTTACAGACCAGTGAAAACATATTCGAACAAGCCTCCTTCACATCGACTAACGTTTAGCCGACTATTTGGGGGCAGGCCTATTTCACAACAACGAAGAATAGAGGGAACTGATAGAGGGAACTAGATGTTGTGTCGAACCGACAGATGGGGTTTGTCTTGAAAACCTATCATCTTCTGACTGACTTTGAAATGACCAATGAAATTGGCAAAATTAAATTGCCATGCCGGATTCGGCCCCGGATATCCGGGTATAAAGTGGAGACGACGTGCTGCATTCATTCACCTTTTGGGCTGAGAAACCTGAGAGCATCTCTCGACTGCTGCAGCGGGCGGCAAGTGTTGTGGCATGAAGGACCCATCAGGGAACAGAGGTAACATACGTAACCGCGACGTTCCCTTTCTGTCGGTCTCTCGACATTGTGTCGACCCGACAGATAGGATTCCCATTTGAATGCTCTGGGCGTGTCAGACGTGAGCGCTAGCATGAAATTGAGAGATAGGGGGTCCCAGAGCTTTGGAAAATTGGCAACCCCCTGCCATCGGCCTTCACGGGCGGAGGCCTTGTGTCTCTAAAGGTGAGAAGCTTGGATCCAGATCATGAGGATACACTCCGGGTGGAGTGTGCCCTCACTGCCAGTGGGCATAGGTGATCTTGGGACCGGTAGCGATGGCGGCGTCCACAATCAAAGTGCCAAGCTCTGTTTGGAGACAGCCCTCCCCTTCTGCTGACCTCCAAAACAGACAAAGAGCTGTGACCCTGCGTGCCTGTTGCACACGGTACCCCAACCCTGCAGGGAGGCATCTGTCACCGCCACGACACGCCTGTAAACCTGCCTGAGAGGGACCCCCATCCGTAAATAGCTTTTTGAAGACCAGGGGCTTAGGGTGCGTCGGCAGGGAGGCGTGATGATAATACGCCTGCTGCCGGTGTGCCACGCTCTCCTGGGAACCCAACTCTCTAGTCAGTGCAGGAACGGTCTCATGTGCATCAACCCGACGGGGATAACCCGAGCCGAGGACGCCATGTGCCCAAGGAGCCTCTGAAATTTTTTCAGGGAGACCACTGGTTCTGGCCTGAAAAGGTTCAAGCAGTTCAGCACTGACTGTGTGCGCTCGGGAGTCAGCTGCGCTGTCATGGAGACAGAGCCAAGTTCATGCCGAGAAAAAATGCTCTGTGTGGGGGATAGCCTGCTCTTTTACCGGTTTACCCGTAACCCCAAACGTTCTAGATGCCTGAGCACCAGGTCCCTATGTTAGACCTGATATTCAAATTGTTTTACTGGAATTTTAAAGATTTAAATTATAAGATCAAAACGAGACATAATGCAGATTTTTTGTACAGCCTTCTTTGTTCATATTTACCACGGCTGTCAATAATAGTGGTGGGCACTGTATTTATAAAAATTTTTCACCATTGCATAAACTGAATGTTCAAAATTGGTGCAGAACAATAATAAACAAGCTAACCATATATCATATGACATGCATCACAGACTGTCAGTATACATTGCGTTTTGTCGTGTATGTTTTCATTTTGTATTAAACCGTTCCGCGCAGGTTTAAATGCAGTTTGTATGAATTTTTGAATTTTTCCTTTTTTTGTTTTTTCAACATTAAAAAACCTGTATACAGGATGTAATATTAATTTGTTATGGATATTTAAAGATAATTATAAGCTTGATGTGAAACCGGACTAAGCAAAAACGTAAAAATTTACGTCTTTATTAACTTAATTTAATTAAATAAATTTTCGAATATTCATTTTTTATGAGCTCAAATATTCAAATATGAAATTATTGAACAATGGCCATCCCTATTTAAGATGTGAAACTGCATAGTAACGTTATTGTTCGTTGGTGTGTACAGTTATTCAGTTATGTTTACAGTTATCTTTATAGTAATCGTTATCGGTTTGGATGAGCCTATGCTCTATTAAAATGCTTATTGTCTTGTTTCAATTTTTCTGTTGATCTCATACTGTGTGTTGTTTTTTGTGTTTTTTTAGATCTAGAACCAGATGATAACACCTCATTTTACATCCTCAATGTGGGCCAACCGCCTTCAGTGGTCACCCAGTCACACAGTCTTCAACGCCATGGAGGGCCACCCGCAGCCCAATTCATTGCCACGTCTCCTTACCTGCAGGCCCACCACAAGGCCTACGAGCCCAGCTACGAGCCTCCGGACTCTAAATACACACCCACAGGGGTGGGTGGAGGAGGGAACGGCCCACCCAAGGCTTTTGAATGTCCCAGCATCCAGATTACCTCCATCTCCCCCAGCTGCCAGCAGGAAATGGAAGCCAGTGAGAATGACATGAGAGCGAAGGGTCCAGACAGAGACTACCATGACAGACCACTGTCTCGTGATCACTTGTACCTGCCTCTAGATCACTCCTACCGAGATTCTTCCCTGAGCCCAAGCCCATGCAGTAGCCTGTCCTCTCGTAGCTGGTTCTCCGACGCGTCGTCCTGTGAATCCATCTCACATGTTTACGACGATGTGGATTCGGAACTGAACGAAGCAGCGGCACGTTTCACACTCGGGTCGCCGCTCACCTCGCCGGGCTGTTCTCCACAGGCCGGACCACAGGAGGAAGTGTGGCAACAGCATCATCATCATCAGCCAGCATTCGCACACTCTCTTCCTCATTCACACTCCCATTCTCTATCGCCCCGCCAGTCACCATGCCACTCACCCCGTACGAGCGTCACAGACGAAAACTGGCTGAGTCCTCGCTCACCATCAAGGACCTCTTCTCGCCCAACATCACCCTGCGGGAAAAGACGCCACTCCAGCGCAGACATATGCTACATGGGGTCTTTATCACCCCATCACTCCCCGACGGCAACACCCGGTCACTCGCCCAGGGGTAGCGTGACCGAAGACACATGGATTGGAAGCCCGTCGATGGGCATGTCTCCTTTCCAATGTTGTCCATCTGAGGCCGACATACCTTCCAAAACAAGGAAAACTTCACAAGACTGTACAGCAGCAATCCAGGCAGGGAAGGGTGACCTGGGCATGGATGATTCTGGGAATGTTTCTCCCTTACTAGACTCTCCCGCTGAGGACGGCATGCACGGGTTGAAGAAGGACGGACCCGGAGAACAGTTTCTCTCTGTTCCGTCTCACTTCACTTGGAACAAACCCAAACCAGGACACACACCTATTTTCAGGTAAACTCTTGTATGCATTTTGTTTTTAAGAGCTCTTATCAGCAGTCACTGTAGAATTGAATTATTAGCCACATTGCTGTTATTGGTTTATTATATGACCAAGGTGTGCTAAGTTCATGTGGGTAAAGTTCTGCAATATTTCTCAATAAAACATCTACTGCAAGTGTTCATATCTGTGACAACAAAAAAGTTGTTCTTAAACCTTTAACTTAGGAGAGCTGACTCATACATATGTAGGGTAACTGAAAGGTGCTGTTTGTAACAATTTTGCAGTAAGATATCCAAAAAACACTTGATCAGTGTTATATATTACACTGTATTTTGTTTGAGATTTAGTACTTAAATCTCAAATGTTTCCAACTACTTGTAAATCGTGTAATTTCACGATGTGCTGTGTAGTCACATGTCAATTGCATCATATCCGCGTTACCCTTTGGTACCGCCTTTACTGACGGAGAAGCCGCATGACAACAGTGTCGTGGACAAATGCGGAAGTAGTGTCTAGCTATCCGCTAGCTTGTTTGAGAAATCCCTTATTTATTTTACTCTTTAAACTGTAGCTTTAAGAATGAAGAAATTTTAGAATCATTTTGATCAAGAGTATGTATGAAAAAAAATTGTAGACTAAAATATAATTGTACAAACATATTTGTTTGTTTTTAGAAAATATTTATTTAAGATGTTTTGAGATGTTTTTTAGGATGTTTTTAGGCTGATCAGCACAAACCAGTTTTGCATAGAGTGAGCCGGTCAACAGAAAGGGTTAAATGTGTGTCTGCTATCCATATCTGTGCATCAGATAATGACTGTGTGTGTGTGCGTGTATGCGTTAGTCAGATGAAGATGGTCTATGTGTGTGCCCTGGCCTCTATATTAACATAAATCAGTAAAGAGAGCATGTGGCTGAGGGCTGCAAACATTTCTCTACCCACAGTGATTCTGTTATTGACCACACCAGCACACGCATACACACACTTTGTAAGTCTGTCTGGACCCATTAATAATTATTAATAAAACACAATGTATAGCAAGCACACTGACTTGATTGTCACATAGGAAAAAAACACCCTCGTGATCTGCTCGCTCTCTCTTTAACAAACACGTCAAGAAACCTCCAGTGAAAACAGCACGCAGTGTTGACTAACATCTTTATAGCCATCCAACAGAGACATGATACTTGATCCCTGCTATATGATCCTACAACTCCTGCTGTCTGCCATCGGACCTGTGTGTGTGTGTGTGTGTGCGGGCTGCTCTGTCTGTCAGCAGCAATAGAAAAATCTAGAAGCTTGTCTGGTTTAACAGATGAGTGTGCTGTGGCAGGGTAAAGTATTGGCAGTGCATTAAGCTGTAATGTATAGTAGGGAGAGCCAGCAAAACATAACACACCTTCAGATGAAGACACATACACTGAACAGTATCAAATATTCATGATGTGTTTGCTATGATTTTGATGAAGACCATTTTGACGAAATAATGTCAGACAAAGTGGCACGATGTAAAAGAAAATGTTAAAGGGACAGTTTGCCCACAAATGAAATTTCTGTCTTCATTTATTCACTGTCTTCAATTTTTTCCAAACGTGTATAAATATCTTAGTTTTTTTTAAGAATTTTGGAAAAATGTTAGCAATTTAAATATATGGGACATCATTCACTACCATAGTAGAACCATAGTTGAACACAAAATTGGATATTTTGAAGAATTTAGCAAAGCAAACCAATCTGGGGCACCTTTGACTATCGTTTTATTTTTCCCCCTTATGGAAGTCAATGATTTCCAGAAACTGAGAATTGCTAACATTTATCCAAAAATCTTCCTATGTGTTCATATGAACAAAGTAATTTATACAGGTTTGAAACAACTTGTGGGTGATTAAATAATAAAAAGTATTTTCCTTTTTGGGTGAACTGTGCCACTTTTTGCTTTTTTTAGTGATTCTTTGCCCCGGTTTGTAAGGTTAGTTTAAAGATCCACCAAATAAAGCCGTTTGATGTCCACAGGCCAGAAGGCCACTATGGTCTCACATTCAGCTGTCTCAGGTTCCCCTGGCGATCCTGTTCATGTAACTATGACAGCGGGCATGTATATGTCGTCCTGTTGGAGAGGGGTGCCCAGGAGAAGTAGAGGAAGTGCATAGAAATTAATTAAGAAAACAGTGAGGAATGAAAATGAGTTCACAAAAGGTCACCTAAAAATGAAAAGTACTATGAGGAATTATTTACATATTATTTACATTATTTAACTTTATTGTTTGGGGGGAATTTTACAAGTTAAGTGAAAAAGAATGCATGTGCAACCTAATTGTGCACTGTATTCCAAATGCTCTGTAGCAATATTATACTATATTATGAAACAATTAGGGCTGTCAAACGATTAAAATTTTTAATCTAATTAATCACAAGGTTTCTTGAATTAATTTCGATTAATCACAATACTAAATATGATTGAAAAAATTCACGTTTTGTGTGTAGCCTACTGTTCTCAGAACAGAAAGATAAATGACAAGAAGCGGATATTACATTTTTCTCTTCATTATTATTATTTACAAATCCAAAAAACTATTTTAATTCTAAACAATTTTTGCAATTTAGCCATTGCTCTTAGCAAATAGGTGAATGGAACATTTTTCTTTTCGAGAAATCTATTTTTTCTTCAATTTTCCACTTGTGTGCCACGATTTGAAACTGTTGAGCACATACCTCTACAAAGTGACGCTCTTCTGTTTTCATTAAGGTTAAAGCAAACAACATTACTTTCCATGTTTTAGTGATGTGATGCGCCGTCACAGCCCAGATAATTGTTGTTACTAACGGAGGTCCAGTGGTCTCCTTTCAAAGCAACATATTCCGCTGACGCCAAATCCTCTTCCTTCGTTTTTATTTTTAGCGTCAGTTGATTTTAGTCATCACTGTGCCTCTCGACGGTAGCTTGTAGAATGCGTCTAAAGTTGTCGCTTTCAAAACTTCTGCGAGGCCCGTGTCCTCGACCATATTAATCAGTTTACAGTTCTTGTCCATCCAGAGGGCCAACGGGTACTTCCGACACCTCCAGCTCGCTCGTGTCACCCATGCTGTTTACGCGACGAGGAATGAACGCGGCGGGGGTTGAATTGTGGGTAAAACATGGCGGGAATGCGTTAATGCGTTAATAAAATTATCGCCGTTAATTCCAGAAATTAATCATCTCGCGTTAACGCGTTAATTTTGACAGCCCTAGAAACAATATATCATATATGATATGTTGTATACAGCCGTGGCCATTCCAGTCGAGTGTCTGTTGAATTTTAACCAAATCAACCCCGAAAAACAGAAAATAATTTTGAAACAATCTCTTAATTGTTTCTTCAGCTGTATGTTATGTGAAATGATATGATATTTTATCATATAATATAGGATATTGAGAAGTATTTTAAGTTTCTGGCCTACATATTTTCAAGGCTGTTATGTTTATGATACATGCAAGATTTCCATTGGTATTTTCTTATTTATTAAAATCTTTGCTTTTAGGTTTGTGTTACTTAAAACAACAAGGGAAACTATTTAGGACTCTTATGTCGTTACTAAAAAAGCTGTTCATTATGCATTGTGTACATGCCCTGTTTATGTTTCTCTTGGTCTTCATACAGGGCGTCATCCCTTCCTCCCTTGGACTGGCCCTTGCCAAATCAGTACGGACAGTTTGAGTTGAAAATCGAGGTTCATCCCAAAGCTCACCACAGAGCCCATTATGAGACCGAAGGCAGCCGAGGGGCCATTAAAGCAACGTCTGGTGGACACCCTATTGTCAAGGTGAGTATCCGCAGTGATCTTCCTACTAAATACACTTGTTTCTCTGGCGGCACAAACTCTTATGGCCTTTTATTTCTCTCTGTACTATTAACGTTGGCCGCAAAAGCAGGAACGAAGCATTCAGGAAGCAGACCTTGAGAAGCGAGACCACACAGAAAGAGTCTGCCGTGTGGCCTAGTAACCTCATTACTGGTTGTAAAATTCCTTTTACTGGGTGAGCGAGTGTTATGATGTCAGCTAGATCTGAATAAATAGTGTAGCAGTTTGATTTAAGCCTTTATTTCATACTGACTGTTTCTGTGCAACCGGAGCTAGTGGTTTACCTGTGAGAGTTCAGAAGCACGCTTGAGTGGAGGCGATGCCATCATTTATGTAAAATGAAGCCCAATTAGTATCCTGCTGTATCATGTGGTTGTCCTGATCAGATAGGTGATCTTACCTTGCACTGCACTGAGGCTAACTCTCCTATAGAGCCTGAGAGAGAAAGAGCTTGTTGGTAAATATTTTATGGTCAGAGAAGCGGTGGCCTCTTTTGTGGCAACCATAATGAAGCACGTGCACAACTCTGGAACTGAGATCAGTATAAAGGTAAGGAAGAGAAGAAGGCCTTACCTCTAAAGGCTTAACTTTTGGCTTTGAACGGTCCAGTAGATAATCACAATTACAAGCCTGTGGTTTCTGCCACATCACACGTCAGTCTAGCATCTGGGGAACTGTTAATTGGCCATCGTTTCTTGTTTATGACCTTTGTTAGGCTACTAGTGTTATCAGCTTTCATGAACTAAAGTCTTGTTATTTTTATAACACTGCATTTAAAATGTATTTGACAGTTAATACTTGTTTTTTTACCTTCCGTGTACTTTCCTTTATATGGTCAAGAATTTCAAAACGATCACAGCCAATCACATGCAAACAAATGTCTCAGCCGTAGTCTCTGTTTGTGTATATGGGTGGCTGGAATAGCATTTTCCCACTGTAATTTACTGTACATTTATGTTTTTGTTATATTTGTATATCATTTTTATATTTATTTTGTTAAGTTCATTATTGTACCGTAGCAAAATTTCAAATGCAGTTAAGAAATGTATTTAAAGAGAGCTGAACATTTCAAGGCTCATGATGATTCATAATACAAGGAAAACGTAAGCGAGTTATAATTTGATATAAGATTAAACACAAGCGGACATTACACTGAAAATAAATATATTGATGAATATAATTAAATCTATATGAACCAACATCAAATCATAATAGAAAAATATTCAGTTTATATGTTATGTGTATATTATAACATTCAAGCATAGGGCCTCATTCTTGCTGAGAAATTGCATGTTTTAAATATAATTTCTGCATTATAAATTCACATTAGAATTGCAATTGTGAATCCTGTTTGCTTTTCTATTTAAATTTAGTTTTTAATGAAGAAATGATGCAGTTCAGTTCAAAATGTTTTTTTTCTAGAATTTTTACTTAGTTTATTATAGTTTAAAAATTGTTTCAAAGCAGTGATTCCTCCATCAGGGTAAACATATCAAGGACGAAAGAAAGTTAAGAGGGACTTTTTTGTCTTTGTAGATGTCTTTGTTGTAGATAAGCTCATGGTCATCTAAATAGACAATTGACATTTGTGTTATTAAAAATAAATGTTTCCGTGTGGCAGTGGTTATGCTAGATGTAAGCTGGTTTCAGACAGACCGCAGGTTGCATGAAATAAACAGAAGAAAATATTTGATATGACAGAATTTTGAATGCACTGTTACACAGTAAATCAACCACACCAATATTAATATTTTGCAATACATTGTTTCATTTTGTTTCCTTTTTTTAATATGGTAAACATGTAATAAGTTGGTAACTGTTTATTTTAATTGCAGTTTGGTTTGTCAGAAGGAGTTTTTCAAGAGGCAGGTGTTGTTCTAAAAAACACCCTAATTAATACGTTTAATCAGAAGCTTGATTTTAGTAAAGTGATGACTTGAAATATATGTCTCAGATGTTCATTTAAAATATATTTTTTCTTTCTACAGTTTGACAAAATATACGTTGACTCGTGGACTAGAAAAAATCTAACAAGAGGGAGTTGAAATACAAACAATTTAATTGTCATTTGCAAAAGGCTGGTTTCTAGTTTTTCCCAACCTGTCATGCTAAACCACTCATGTGCATATGAGAATCAGTGTTGTGTGAGCGTGCTTTCTTTACTATTTCACAGTATTAATGACTAACTTTTTAACATCATGGCCTCACTTCCCTTCACATTATGACTGAGGATGCATAATTACCTTCCATTAATGACGTCTCCTCAGTGTTAGACATACACTGGCCCACGTAACAAACTGCTTCGAGCTCATGGACACAAGTGTGTTTTGTTGTCACTGATCAACTGAATAGAATTAATAAATTGGTTCACCCAATATACAGCTAATTCATGATCAAAACAGCTTTATGAAGTAGTAGAATCAGCTAGACTTATCCATGCACCTAGGTACAGGTGCTCATTTCAACTACTTTGCTTTATTTTTGATCTGCAATCCCTGATTCCATTTGAGAAATTTTAGACACACATAACATTTCCAATACCTTCAGATCTTTAAGCGAACAGCTGTTTACCATAATGTTTCCCATAAAGCTTTCTGGGGCGGGCGCTGTGGGAACCCTAGTCCGCTACTGTGGAGTGTCTGTTGTTTGTGACGTCAGCGCACGACACCACAGACTCCATCTGTCCTGGGAGTAAAGCTCTCTGCGGTGACTGGATCTTAGTGACAGAGAACAGACCCTTCGAGTCATATTGCCGTCAGCATCACTTAACGCTGCCAATTAGCCAGAAAGACAGACTCATACACCTGTGTGTCAGTTGTAATCTAACACAGACACGGTGTGTTTTTATGTATACATGTATATGACTATAAAGATTGATACAAAGAGGTGGACAGTGACTATTACCCTGCTAGGCTTTTTTGTGTCAGTATCGCATAGTCAACAATGATGAAATGAATAAATAACTACTGAGGGTAAAACTGAGGTCAAATGTTAATATTTAGCCTTTTAATATTTTTTTAATTCCAATATTAAAAACAGTAGATTTAGTAGTATGTTTGGTGGTAATTTAGTGATACATACCATTAGGGTCGTGTTTCTTTAGTTGGTGTTTCTGTGTCTTTAATTAAATAAGTGCTGTCTGTGACTGCTTGTTTTATCAGTTCTGCTTGTTTTAAAATGAATGGATTGAGAATTAATTCTTATACTGCTAAATTATTTTTTAATTAAATAATTCATTTTGACACGTGCAGTAGGATACACGTTTTGAAAAACCTTTTAAAGAGGTACTTGAATAGAGCATGAATGATAAAAAGCTAAATGTAAAGGTGCTGGAATTAAAAAAAAATGCTTGAATTATTAGATGTAAGCCCTGGAAAACCCTTGAAAATAGGTACTTGAAAATGCCTAGATTTACTACATTTAGACTCTTGAAACGTTTCGGTTAAAAAGGGGTACTTGAAAAGTGAATGAATTATTGAATGGCAATATAAATTAAATTGCAAAATAATTTCAGTTTTTTAATAATTTTGATGAATCGCAAATCTTAGCAGAAAGCTAAGCACAGGTTTTGAATCGATCTCACGTTAGTTAGATGTCATATGCAGATCGATCTTGCCCAGCCTGTGGCTTTAGTCATCTCTACATTCAGTGTACCATAGCTAGAGTGCAGCAACAGCCTCAACATTTTAACTGCCACGAGAAGTCTTCTGTCTGAGGTAAAACATGAAATCGGAGGAGAGCTGCCTCTGCATCAGGCTGACATTATGCGTTTAATTACACACTGGTCAGCCTACAGGTTTATGAGAACTAGGTTTGAGACTTTGATTCCAAACGGACAATGAATAGTACCCTAAAAGTTTCATTTTATTGTTCATATTTTAATCATAGTTGTTCATCTGTTCTTTTCATAAATGCATGCATAATGTAGCCCAACTAGAACTGTGGTACATGTTGAATTGGACATGTATAGCAACATCCCAATAGCAGGTGCTTCCACATTACAAATTGTGGGGCAAGTGAAGATTGCTGTTTTTTTTATTTTTTTTGTGATATGCATGTGACGTCTAATTTTATTAGATGTGGTACTTGATATGAAAAATTTGAGAACCACTAATCTAGCTAATATATGCATGATCTTTTTTGATGAGAAATTATTCAATGAAAAAATGTACAATGTCTGTACGAGCCTTGGTTTCAAGACTATCAATGTTTTTGTTGTTGTTTTTGATGTTGGTTAGTAGATTTGGAACGTTACTGGTGATAGACTGGAGAAAACTGGTGCATAATGATTTCTTAAGTTGCATTAAGCCAGCCAATCAGATTTGATCTTATCATTAAAAAAAGCTTGCCTTTTTCTGTGCAATATGTATCAGACAGTCTCTGAAGAGTCTGTGGGTGGTCCGTGGGTGGCTTGTCTTTCCATGGACCCGCAGACAGACTGTTGTTAAAGCGCCTTACGTGTGAAAGAATTCTGCGTTTGTGTGAGTAAATGTGAGCAAGAGCGTGTGTGTGTGCATGTGGATGATGTTTATCGCCAGCCCCTCTGTACTGAAGCTGTGATCAAACATGTGAACCTGTACCTGCCTATACCTGTCATTGGTAAAGGCCAATGATGGTGTGTGTGTGTAAACTCACACTCTCATTTAACATGTAAATCTTGTGTGTTTATAATAAAAAATGAGTCAGTTAAGCGGATGGTGGATCAAACACGGCAAGGTCGTAAGGTTGGGTTGAGAGAAGGTCACGAAATTTGCATTAAAGGGGCATAAATAGCCTAATCTTACAACTAGTGACAGACACGCACACCCTCAAGCACTCCTCCATGCAACATGTTAATATGTGAGATGTGAGAGAGAGTGTGTGGTGAAAACAAGAGAAACGTGTGTATGCGTATCAGTGGATAGTACGTCAAGCTGCCATAACAGAAGACTGAGGTTTGCAGCGTACAGTAGCCAGACAAACACCAGCAAAACAAATTGACAGTGTTTACTGCTAGTGTTTGGACTGGGTTAATTCACAGAACAGAGGTCTGCGAGGAATGCTATGTAATACCCTACAAACCTTGCTCAGGTTTCCCTGTCTCTGTTGGTTCATTATTAGAGGGGACTGACTAAAATCAGTACACTTGTTGCTAGGAGACATGCACAAGTTGTGAGCCCATCTGGCATAAACTTTCCTAAATGTGCGTGTGTGTACAGTACATATGTGTTTAGAGACAGAGTACAATTGAACTAGTTAAACACAAAAGAGAGCAGAGTTTACATTTGGGATTGGTTCGCATATTATTTTGTCATGGAGTGACCTGTTCCTTTCATATAAATAAATGTAAGAGCAGTCCAAACTGAAAGCAACTTGCTCTGACATATCTAAAATACATCAGTGCCTTTGCGTTTTCTCAAAAAGCATACAAGTGATGTTTCGGGAAGTAATGTTTGCTTAAACTACGCAAAAAATTTAAAATAATCCCTCTCTTGGAAACCGCCCCTTTATGTTAATATTAGTCTGGATTGTCTCTTTTAGGTTAGGTTACTTTTATATCTGGATGAATTTACCTGTTAAAAATAGAATTAATAATATAATATGCAATATAATTAGTTTTTACGAATCATACGAATTATAATACAGCAGAACACAAATGAAATGTGTACTGCAATGCTTTGGTAATAAGCACCTTATTATTAACCTTTACTGATGTTGAAAATGTATGTAATTTTATATAGACAGTTTCATCAGGCGCACATGCTGGCCCCAAGTTAACTTCCGGTCTGTGTTTGGTAATATAACAATTTTTTTTATATTGAATTTATGTAAATATTAATTAATATTAATATTGAATCGTATATTAATTGTGTTCAATTAATTTAAAACTACTCAACACTTATTAATTCTTTGCGTAGGTCTTGAGGAAGTTAAGTTTGTTTATATTGTTGCCGCTGAAACGGTCCATAGCAAACTAAAGAGTGAAATTACACAGTATGTGCAATGTTTCTAATGCTGCACAGTATGAGAACTGACTATCAGAACAGAAGTTTACGATGGTTTGGAGTCTCTGGTTTTGGTCTTGTAAGCAAGTAAATGATAGAGTTTACTTAAAACAGGGTTGTATGGCTTATCAAATATGCTTCCAACCTTCTGGGTATCCTTACCAGTGTATCAGTGTTGTATTCCATGAAAATATACTCAAAATTAACATAAAAAGTTGCTGTTAGCTGTTCTCTCATTGGCAGTAGCTTTATTTTTTTTTACAACATTGATTAGTTCCATATAACATCATCATGGAAAAACACAACCCTCACTGATATTCTGTGCTGATCGGAGGTGTTTAGATTTGATGATGTCATGCTGAATTTTATAGTTTTTTTGGGGATAGCAGTTTTGGTGGCTTTATACTTTTGTGTTCGTGTGAAACCTTTGATATACAGTTACATGAGGCTCTATCTGATGTGGATGTGATCTGAGCTCTGCCAGAAATGTATATACAGACGTGGTCAAATTTTGTGGTACCCTTACAGCTCATTGAAATAATGCTTAATTCCTCCTGAAGAGTGATCCAATTAATTAAAAGCTATTGTAACATGTATACTTGCATGCCTTCGGTATAACATAGAATAATGCAAAGAAGCTGTAAACAGAGATGAATTATTGCTTATTCTGCAAAGATATTCTAAAATGGCATGGACACATCTGTTGGTACCCCTTAGAAAAGATAATACATAATTGGATTATAGTGATATTTCAAACTAATTAGTTTTTTTAAGTATCACACATGTATCCAATCTTGTCATCAGTCATTCAGCCTATTTAAACAGAGAAAAGTAGTCACTGTGCTGTTTGGTTTCATTTTGCACCACACTGAACATTCACCAGAGAAAGCAAAGGATAAAGGTTGTGTGAGAAGCTCAGAAAGAACATAAATGACAAGCATGGTAAAGGTAAAGGCTACAAGACCATCTCCAAGCAGATCGATGTTCCTGTGACAACAGTTGCAAATATTATTAAGAAGTTTAAGGTCAATGGAATTGTAGCCAACCTCCCTGGGCGCGGCCGCAAGAGGAAAATCGACCCCAGATTGAACAGAAGGATTGTGCGAATGGTAGAAAAAGAACCAAGGATAACTGCCAAAGAGATACAAGCTGAACTCCGAGGTGAAGGTACGTACGTCAGTTTCTGATCGCACCATCCGTCGCTTTTTGAGCATGGAAGAAGACCCAGGAGGACTCCACTTCTGAAAGAAAAACCAAAAAGTCAGACTGGAATTAGCTAAAGTTCATATTGACAAGCCACAATCCTTCCGGGAGAATGTCCTTTGGACAGAAGCGTCAAAACTGGAGCTTTTTGCCAATTCACATCAGCTCTTTGTTGACAGAAGAAAAATCCCAAGCTTTCAAAGAAGTGAACACCATACCTACAGTGAAACTGGAGGAGGCTCGGTTATGTTTTGGGACTGCTTTTCTGCATCTGGCACAGGGTGCTTTGAATCTGTGCAGGTCACAATGAAATCTCAAGACCATCAAGGCATTCTGCAGCGAAACGTACTGCCCAGTGTCAGAAAGCTCTGACTCAGTCGCAGGTCATGGGTCCTCCAACAGGATAATGACCCAAAACACACAGCTAAAATCACCCAAGAATGGATAAGAACAAAACATTGGAGTATTCTGAAGTGGCCTTTTATGAGTCCTGATCTGAATCTTATCAAACATCTGAAACTTGCAGTCTGGAGAAGGTACCCATCAAACCTGAGACAGCTGGAGCAGTTTGCTCAGGAAGAGTGGGCCAAGCTACCTGTTAACAGGTGCAGAAGACTCATTGAGAGCTACAGAAAACGTTTGTTGTGCAACAAAATATTAGGTTAGGGGTCCCATCATTTGGGACGTTTTCATTTGTTTTATTATTTACAATATTATTTTGAATAAAAAATCTAAAGCAAAGCCTGATTTCTACTAAATATGGAATAAACTATGGTGGATGCCAATTACTTTTGTCAGTTTCAAGTTATTCAGAGAACATTGTGCATTCTTCGTTTTTTGTGGAGGGAGGGGTACAAACAAATTCGAGCATGTCTGTATGTGTATGGCTTTGTTTTTGTGTGAGACTGTCTAACACAATTTTAGTGTAGCCTTTTACATACACTATACATTATGTGTAGAGAGAGAGAGAGAGAGAGGGTATGTGTATTGACCTTATTTAAACAACTGGCTGCCCAGCCTCATTGGTCTGAGTGCCTCTCTGTCTGTATACCGTATTTATTCTTCTTTCTTTCTTTCTTTCTCTCTCTCTCTCTCTCTCTCTCAAACACACACACAAACACATGCAGGCATACGTTGTGTAAACATGCGAACAGACCTCTCAGTGTGTCCAGTAAGCACAGAGAGCATGTCAGCACGAGTCCCCGTTTTGGGGCCGAGGGCCACTGTGTGTGTGTAACTATGTTTATGTGTGACCTTGAGTTTCCTCCCCTCCCCCTCAGGCTCGGGTTTACCCACACACACACACAATCATACTCGTGCATGCACGCACACGCACCGGCTGGCCTCACCATAGCAACCAAAGAGCAACATAGGGAAACAACTTGCCAGCAGCGAGTAGGGAAGGAAGAGATAGAGAGATGAAGAAAGAGGGAGGGGTAGTGAAAGAAGGAGATAATAAAAAGGAAGGAGACTTTTTTTCAATAAATTGGAGAGAAAGTCAAGGTGTAGAAGGTGAGTCGGCAAAACATGTATCCTAAAGTACAACAACAAGAGAATGTGATATACTCCACACCAATACACATGCTGTTCATTTGTACATAGGCCTTGTCTTCATGATTTATTAAAAATGTCACCAAATCTTTCAACTCAGCAGCGCAACAGTCGGAGCGGGACGTCTTTATTTAGTTCTCGATATGAAAGCCAACCCATCGAGGCTATTTTCGCTCCCGTTATGTTTATTCCAGCTATGGGACATGTGACTTCTTAATGTCAGCAGTTTAATATAACCAGTGTCAGGGAAAGGAGGTTACAGGAGTGCAGAGACCGTCCTCTTGTGAAATTTCACACAAACACACACTGAGGATTTCATCAGGCCTGCCGACATGACGTGAGCTAATGAGAGGATGAACGATAGGATGTTTCCTGTAGCTGCTGATGCCACATCACCTATCCTGCTTTTTGTTTTTAAGCATGTTTGTTTTGTTGTTTCTTTCCTTTCTTCTTTCCTCTCGACATGAAGCCTTTCAGCTTTTCTTAGGGATTAGTAAGAAGAAAACAAGAAGGAGAAGAGGAGGTTTATGAATAGGAGTGTTTCCAGGATTTCAGTCTCGGTCATCTTTCTGAGCATGTGCTGATACGGCTTAAACTGTGACAGATGTGTTCAGGCTGGAGCTTCACGCAGTACATTCCCACCTATGTGTAGGGTTTTCTTGTTGAGCGGTAATAATATGATTTAGAGTATATGATTCAGTAGGGTTTAGCAACACCAAACATGTAAAAAAGGTCTTGCATATCAAACAGTGTTGTCATATAAAAAAAAAGACTTGCTTTATTAATTTGTTACGAATCTTTATGACATATCGAAGACATTTTACCATACATACATTAATTGACTCAAAGCAGACACGTGTAGAAAAATCTGGTGGGTCCCCCCAAGTCGAGGGATTTCTGACTTCTGAATGGCACTTACAAAATGATGTAAAAAAAACTAGAACATTCAAAAACATTGAGATCTCTCACAAAGTTTTGCACTTTTTCTGTCTGCTTTAACCTGAAGAATGGACATTTTTAAGACATAGTTACACATCGTACAGATTGTATGTTTGAATTATTCTTTTTAAAGGACTTCTTTGTGACATTTAAGCCAACATTAACTAACGTTGTACTTTTGTGCTGGTTAATGTACATCACTGATTTCATCAGTTATAATTGTGTTGGTGTAATAACTAGTTCAGTTATGCTATGGAATTCTCACTCTTTACAAATATATCAACGGCAAATGCTAAGATGAGGTGTCATCAAAGGCTTTAACTTTTAAATAGGTCACATAATGGAAATAATGTGGGATGTGAGTGCCATTTCATTGACCTCAGTCATTGCACAACAACAGTGGCTTTTGAAAAGGCATTATTTGACACATCTGCTTAATTACTATTTTGATCCAGATTATAATTCTACAAATATATTTTACAGTTTATGCAGAGGATATGAAATATTTGCAAAAGTACCATGTGTTTCATAATGCCATGTATTTTATTTCTAAATAAAAAATAAAGATTGTTCTGAGGAATGTAGGACAGCAAACAGTTTCAGGGGCACTTTTACATACACATCAAGATCTCATTTTTTTTTTCCTTGCACACAAACACATGAAATGTAATTGTCCAGTAGAGTTTGCTGAGGTTACCATGGGTTGCAGGAGTCCCACTGCTGAAATAAATCCCACATGCACATGATGTTGGTGAGGTCATGGCTCATCTCATTCGAGCACTCTACCATCTTCAGGTCTTTGAACATAAACATGGCCTCTGCTCCTGAATTCCCCAGTGCCTGACTGCCCTAACCAAGAGAGGGTTCTACAATGAGTACACTATATTCATCCTCGACCTTTGTGTCTGACGGTCCCTGTCCAGAGAGACCTGTTGTGTTTATCTTCTTTAATGTGCAAAGAAGCAAGAGTGCTTGATAGACAAAGATTAAACGGTGCTTTTGTGAAGAACTACCCATACAGCTCCATTTTATTTTTGGAAATTGAATGTCCACTCTAGCTCATACCCTTTTCTTTGGAACTGCTGCCATTTAATTTCCTTTAGAAACTCAGTCATAGAATGGCTTTTTTTTTCTCAGGTAGTTATGTCTTCAAGTGTAATAACACTATGCTGCCTGGGCAACCACACAAACCAAATCCCACCAGTGTCCAATTCTTCCATTCGATTCTGCCTTCTGATTTCCCCACCATCAACGTCTTTTCCCCTTTGCGCACATATCTGGCTCGGTTGTCTAGACGTGTCAGTTTATGTGATCTAAATGCATGCTTTCCTCATTATTGTTTTGCTGTGGTTGGCTTGGTCATCTTACCTGTGAAGGCTCTCTCTTTCTTTTCCTCCCTTCTTCTTTTGCTCCCATTACGTTTCGCTCTTTCGTTGCACTGGTAGGTATAGTTTGCCAACCAAAACATTTCAACAGTGGAGAGATTGTAAATAGCAGCCTGTGTGCTCGACCTACACCCAACCGCACACGCATGTCAGCGGAAAAGCTTCCCTCCAGTTGTGAACTCCTCACCTGTCCAGGAAGTTTATTGGCAGGTTGGGCGTACAAAAAACACATAGTTCTGGTTAGGGCAGGATGCTGTCACAGTGGCTCGCTGTGGATCAGTCACCCGCTGACGTATGCTTGGATGCCCTGGTGTGCATCAACGGGAAGGAAAAGCTTCTGTGAACGGTTTTCGTTCTGGAAAGAGACGGAATGATCTGTTACATTTAATCATTCACTTTTTAATGGATTTCACTTCCCATTTCAGTTCTCAATTGTTAAAATTCTGTTTATACTTTTTTAGCAGCATAAATAGAACGTCTTTCATGATTTTGTTTTTCTTTTCTCACTCTTATTCCCGGAAATTTTCTGTTCTGTTTTTATATTTTTCCTTACTCATGACTTGAAAACTTGTCTTTATGTTTCTGTCTGGATTTTAAAGACCAGCTCCAGTGTTTTGGAATTGCATTGGAAATTGTGGGCTAATGTCTGATATTAACGTCCACAGAGAAAGAATGGGAAGGAGTTGCACATATGCTGGATTTTTTTGATCCCATAGAGGAAAGTTATTGTAATGTGAATGAATTGTGACTTGGTAGATTTTCAGTGCTTACAAAAATATCCATGATTGCCTAGTGACCTATCCTTCATTTTTTCTCTCTCTCTGCTGTAGTTTTATTGCAGTTATTGTTTATTTGGATTTGTTGTAGCATTCTTACAACCAGAATGTCAACCATTTTTAATTGTGGTTTGAATTTTTTTAAATGGTGCTCATCTTGCAAAAATATAAATGCTGATTGTGAATTGTCTCTCCCAACAGCTCATTGGCTACAATGAGAAGCCTGTAAATCTCCAGATGTTCATCGGGACCGCGGATGACCGCTATCTGAGGCCGCACGCTTTCTACCAGGTTCACCGCATCACAGGAAAAACCGTCGCTACAGCAAGCCAGGAAATTATCATTACCAGCACAAAGGTTCTGGAGATTCCTCTTCTTCCTGAAAACAACATGTGTGCCAGGTAGTCCTTTGACATCAATCAGAGTTTCTCAGACCTCTCAAATGACTAATACTTGCTGACATTGTTAGAATGAAAGCTGCTGATTATTTGTTCATGTATTTGCCTTTCAATATATTTAAACTGACACAGGATATGAAAAAAACATTTTAAAATAATTAAACTATCAATTAGTGGTGGGCCGTTAACGGCGTTAACGTGCTGCATTAACGTGAGTCTCTTATCGCGCGATAAAAAAAATGTCGCCGTTAATCTATTCTCAAAGTTGGGTTGGGAGCTGGGTCTATACTACGCAAGCTATGATGACTTTCATCTGATATTTTAGCGCAGATGTATACCTAGCTGAATTGCACTGTACCGGGCGAGAACGAGATTTTTCAACTTGCGTGATTCGCGCAATTCGCGTAATTCATCTCATGACCAGGGCTTCTTTCGCGCGATTCGCGCCACAAGTAGATCTATCGCCTCTTTGCATTGACTTAACATGTAAATCACTCGCGCTTGACGCGCCATTCGCGTTTGGTCTGAACACAACATTACGTTACTGTGAAATTACCACATCAAACGTGACGTGCTAACATGGATGTAGCTTTGAAGCCGCCAGGTTGCTTCAGGGAAAATTTATTTTTAAGAAGCTTCCCAATGGAAACATCGACAAGACTAAGGTTGTTTGCACCTTGTGCAATGCAGAATTGGTTTACAAAAAACAACAGGTAGTGGTCTAGCTTTAGTTGAAACCAGTAAATTTGTATTGGCACCTATGGTATTATGGCTCCTGTATGACATATGGCTTGTTGCTCCCTAACTCTTTGTAAGTTGCTTTGGATAAAAGCGTCTGCTAAATGACTAAATGTAAATGTACTGTAGGAGCTCTTTATATTCTGAATGCCTTCGGCAGAATTCACATGAGCCATTTTAATCTGGATTAATCTATATTAATTCCAAGATTAATCTAGATTAATCTAGATTAAAAAAAAAATCTATGCCCACCACTACAATCAATACATTTGACAAGCCAATAATCCTTAATCTGTCAGTGGATTCCTCTGTGAGGAAACAGCTCTTCCCCAGTGGCCCTTACAGTGCCGGGTGGCTTCTCGACGCTAAAGAAACGAAGCCTCTGCACGTGACGGCCGGTGGCAGGGGCTTCCCACCTTTCCAAAGCTCTTGGACTCCATACCTCTCCACTGGATAGTCACAATTTCACGCTAGCGCTCACATTTTACATGCCCAGGCCAGTCAGCGCGGCGCTTCGCTAGAGATTGTGATGCGGCACAGTGCCGTGGCGTTTTCAATAGGAACCCCATCTGTCGGTTCGACACAACGTCAAGAGACTGACAGAAAGACGTCGTCCAAGTTTCGTATGTAACCTGTGTCCTTCATGTCACACCGCTTGCCTCCCACTGCAGCAGTCGAGAGATGCTCTCGATATTTATTTAGCAATTTTGTTACCAGCTTTTGTCATTGTATTTTTTCATTTGTTTATTTTGTTTTCATTTTAAGATTAATTTATTTTTCTTTTAGTTTTTTGTTGTTGTTTTTGTTTTATCATTATAGTGCTTTAAACTTTCAGTTCATGTTCTTCAGTTCATTTCTATTTTTATTTTAGTTTAAGATTTAAGACAATATTTTATTTTATTTATAATAAACAGAAAGTTTTAACTTTAGAAACCATAAATATCCTTGGAATATACAAGTCTTGTTGTTAAACAGTGTACATTTTCCCCCATTTCCAATTCAATGAAAAAACATGAATCCCAAAAGTAACGAGTGTTGAAGATGAAATTTTTAATGATACTCTTCTCTGAGGTTTTCTTCTTGCTGTGTTTTTCAGTATTGATTGTGCTGGAATCCTGAAGTTGAGAAACTCGGACATCGAGCTGAGGAAAGGAGAGACAGATATTGGACGGAAAAACACTCGGGTTCGTGTGGTGTTTAGGGTTCACATCCCACAACCCAACGGAAAAGTGGTCTCACTGCAGGCTGCATCAATTCCAGTGGAGTGCTGTAGGTTTCGCACAGACCGATACACTCATGTGCACACAAACCCTTAAATGCATCAAAGAAACACACATCGTAATGTCCCAAGTGTAAGTTGATTTTTTGTGTGTCAATATATAGCTCAGCGCTCGGCACAGGAGTTACCTCAGGTTGAGAAGGCCAGTATTAGCAGCTGTTCTGTGAGTGGAGGAGAGGAAATGGTCATCACTGGCTCTAACTTTTTCACAGAGTCAAAGGTCATCTTTCTGGAGAAAGGTCCTGGTAAGAGTTTATTACTGTAACTATAACAGCAGCTTATTTAACAGCATTTTGTGGTCAAACAGTTCAAATAACCGGCAGGTGATGTCCTACTAAGCTTTACTATAATATCTCTTGGTATCACTCTGGACTCTTTCTTCTCGTATTATAATTTTTGATTTCTTAGCAATATTTCACTTATGTATGCTATGCTAAATGGCATAATTCACAGATGGCAAGTCATTGTTGTAAAATAGACCCCTTCAGGGTGTTATAAAACTCCTGCATCACCCTGTCATGGTTTATTTATTTTGCAGTAATGTCCAGCTGACTGTACATTATCCCTTACTTACGTTTAGAGGTACTATTACAGGTTACAAGTTTTGCTGAGTATGCAGCACAAATGTCTTTATCAACTCTACCTACCTAGCAACCTCCCAGTACATCCTTGCAGTGCCCTAGAAACTGTATAGCAGAGAGTGCAACTCTTAACAGCGTAGCATTACGGAGGGTGACACTTCCAAAATACTAAATATTTTAGTGTTATTTAATGCATATCTGTTTTTACAGTTGTTCAGAATAAACAGCTACAGTCATTATATGGAGCACTATACAGTGTTTTGATGCATTATTGGTTTTAAAAGAATACATTTGCAGTGACAGGTTGCAGTTATGCAGTATATGTCAATATCGTGTTATCGCAAAAATTGCACATGACTGTATGAAACGATAGGTCTTCCGGGCCTACATAATAATATAATAGATCTTACCTTTGGCAAGGTCAATCTGGTGCAATTATTTTATATTTTAAATGCCATTTTTAAGTCATTTGACCCATCTCATACTATAGCCTCCAATCATAACTGTTGCTGAGAGGTATGAGTTACAGAAAAGAGGATGCTTATGGCACATTTCCAAGTCATCATTTGTCAGTTTAAATATTGCAATAATTATTGTACTGTGGACTTCGGTATTACCCTACAGAGTTTATACAGAGATTTTTTTAATTGTTACATCCCTACTAACCTCTGTTAAAATATAAATCCAAATCTAAAATAATCTTAGTATTAAAGAGAAAAGAGCCAGGTCTGTTTGCCTGGAGAGCTAGAGCTATGGTTAAAATGTGAAACCGTGTCCATTTCTCACTTCTCGGTTCACAGTAGGATTTGATTGTTTTTCTTCAAAAGGTTTATCTCTGTTTTATCATCGTCTTGACCTCCCACGATTTCCCTTCTCCTCTGAAGAAATTGTGTGTGTGTGTGTGTGTGTGTGCAATTTTTAACACACCTACACACACACACAAATACCACAGCGCTAAAATACACACTCTTCACTCTCTACATACACACAAACACACCGATATACATGCACACGTAAATGCAGTCTGCACGCACCTACATCCACAACATGCTAGGCCTCTGAAAACGTGCACATAGGCAAAAAGATCATTTAAAAAAAACATAATTTCCTTATATTTCTGAACTCTGTTTTTCCTATTCTCCACACACACACATGCAAGGTAGTTTTATTGTTGGCCGTGTAGTGGCGTGTCACTGATCTTCTGGAGATCACCTGTAGTCCTCAGCATCTGCTGTTAGGATGACTCAGAGGTCAGCACGACTGCTGCGTCTGGAGGGAGGCTGCTGATCGCTCTCCGTCTCACACAGTATCACAGCATCTCAAGAGAAAAACTTAAATTATATCGAACTGACTAAAAAAAATCTAGTTGTATTTTACAATTTTAATTTAAATTCGATTGACAGCTAATTTGACTTAATTTATTGATTTAACAATTGAAGGCATGCATTTTTTTTTACAGTGTGTCTAACTTATTTCCCCACAAAGGATGTTTATTACCGTACATCATCCCTTTTGTGGTGTTCGTTATCAATGTTTACAAAAAAAGATTAGATGTTAATATTTATTCAAGATTAATGTCTTTGTTTCACGCATAGCAAAAAAAAAATATTTCATTAAAATAAAACATAAATTTTATTCACAAAGTTTTATTTGTGAATAAAACTTTTTCACAAAAGTGATTAAACAGAGGTAAATCAAATATAAGCCATTCAGTATATTTTGCTTGTAATTGGGATCAATTAAAGTACTTTTTTGTGACTGTATTGATTGTAAAATCTAATAAAGCTGTGGATTCACTAGACCCATGAATTTGGCTGAATAACAAAAACATGAGCACCATACATGGGTTAACTAAAGCGTACAAATTAGTATCCAAATTCTACGTATTGGTACATTTATGAGCATACCGTCACAGTGAGAGCTGTTTTTTGAGAATTGATCACATGATTTATAACATTAAATTGGTTTTAAAGTAGTATGCTATTACTATTACGCATACTTAGAGTAACACTTATGTACATTACTTCGCTGGCATTATCATCTTGTGGACTTGACTGATTCTCTAACTGCATGACATGTTAAGGATAATATAAATTCTCAGGTATTAACTGTGAAGTTAAATTACACAAAATTACAAACATTTTTTTTTCTTCCAGTCTTATGCACTGTATGTGTTACGATGTTGACTCTAGATGTGGCTCTCTTTTCCCATGTTCGACAGGCAGGGCTGCCATGTGGTAGTCAGTCTTGGTGTCAGTCACAGTAGAGTCAAGAGGCTTTTTAAGACTGTGACTTTTTGGTATTAGACTATCATAAGCTCCCACCAGTGGTCTATCTATATAGATTTGTGTTGGTCCTTTGAGTCTGATATCACCGAACAAAACCCTTACAAACATTTCCACCGGACTTGGAGTTCTCACTCTCCTACTTTGTTCTAGGGCTGTACCGAATACCAATTTTTTTGAGCGTCGAAGTTTGTGTATAATCAACATCGAATATTCGACGCTGAACATATTCTTCTCTCTAATAAAGGCAGGAATCTCTATGTCTGTCTGTCTGTTTGCATTTTTATCCAATCGACTTCACCCGTGGCGGGTGTTTTGCTACAGAGCCAAGGGAGTGAAGTGTCGCATTTTGGTGCAATATGGACACGTGACATGTTCAGAATTAATAAACGTTAAATAAACTACAGAACAGCGCGAGCCGTAAGCGGCGCGCCTCACATTAAAATAGTTCCGTTTTGTTTTTAGTGGCAAATTATATTTCGTGTAGTTTCTGTATTAAGTTAATTTAAAAAAAAGTTTGAGTATTTGTGTGTGTGGGTCAGGCACAGGATGCAGTTTGATTGCCAACTGCGCCAGAGACGTGGATTTCCTTGTTTAATTTTCTCATTCTGTCACCGTGCATATGTGCGACATTCCGTTTTGTTTTTAATAGCAAATTATATTTAGTTTAGTTTCTGTATTAAGTTACTTGTTAAATGTTTAAAAATGTTTGATTATTTTTTGTGTGTGGTTCAGGTGCAAGCATTTGATTGCCGAGTGCTGATTTAAATGCTAATATGGAAACTGTTTAAACTGTTGCAGCCATTAAAATAGTTTTTTTCAATGTTAAATTAGATATATTTTGTTTCCTTACTTAAGTTAGTTCTGAAAAATATTTTGAGTATTTCTTGTTCGTTGCTCAGGCACAGAACGCAGTTATATTGCCAACCACTTCAGATACGCGGATATAAACGCATGAACTGCATGACACTGTTTAAATTTCTCATTCTTTCACTTCTAAGAAAAATCTTTGGATACGTGCGACATAGTGACATGCAACCTGTCCTCCTTACCGGTCCCAAACTGCTCCAAATATTAGTTTTTTCGGATATCATGTAGCGCTGCACAGTCCGACAGCGCAAAGCATCTTTCATTAATTGCTCTCGTGTTGCGCAATACGCACATAAAGTTGAACACATAATGATTCACAAACTAGCATTTTTATAGGCGTAGGCAACTACTTAAAGAGCTCATGCGATTTTTTTTAAACTTGATGTGGTGTTGTTGTAGGCAAGTTTCAAACCGCATATTTTTGTCTTGTCCTCAATGAATTTAAAGTGTTCCCATACACCTAAGGACTTCAGCATTTTTGTCTTCTCCTTCATATTAACTAAATCATGACGGACACTTATGGGCGATTCATATTCAAGCGGGAATGCGAACCGTATCGGTGGCAGGTTTTAGGAAAAAAAGAATATTCGAATCTCAAAATTGAAAATCGAATGCCAACCCACCGAACGAATATTCGAATATTCTTGTACAACCCTACTTTGTTCCTATGACAGATCTGGTGGAGAAACATAACGTATGATTTGTGTACTGAAATACTTTGATAAGCAACTCTGTCTCTCACACTTTTCTGTCTTCTCTCTCTGCATTTCTTTCTTGCTAATTTTTTCCATAGCTCATGGAGACATTCGTTCTTCAGTAATAGAGTGCAAGTTAGGACCAGCCTCACATGAAGGCAATGAATGAAAGGCATTCTGGGAATATGAGTCCTGGCCTGCCTTGAGCCTGTTTGTGTGACTCATCCAATAGCAGTTTACAGATGCATACAAACCGACTCAGTCAGAAAGTCACTCTTTATAACTCACCTCTCCTCTAATTGGCACAGCGTGCCCACAGGAAAGTGCTAAAGGGGACCTGTACGGTGTTTGCCCACGCTTTTGTTGAGATGTATAAAAATGGAAAGTTCTGAAACGTTAGAACAAGCAGGCTGGAAAATTGGCCCTCACATCTTGCCTTGAGCAACTCAGGGAAAAATTCATCTCTTTTCGAGTAGGTGATGTTCAGACAGCCTCTGGGTGATTTGTGTGAGCTGTGTTTTGCATTACTGATTGTAGATTTTCCATCGCTCATCCAGTTGTGTTTTATATCAGTGGAATATGGCAGTTAAAGACGCTTTCAGTAATTTTTTTGCTGGCTGATATGATAGTTGTCTTGGACCTATACTGACATCAATTTGCATGGATGCTGACAGAATAAAATAAAACAGTAAAACATTTTCAGATCCCTTTGTTATTGTAGTCTTAAAGTGGAATGATTCACTTATTTTATGAACAAAAGTTCCCAATAACAGTGGAATTGTACAGAGAATGTTCAAATGAGCTGCTATGAACACATCTCATAAAGCGAAATTTACTGTTTAATATTTTATGTTGTAATGTTTTTAATGAGGAAAAATGCATCTTGTAAAAAACTAAAGAGTGACATATCTGACTTTTTTTAATCACATTACCTAAGCATGGATTAAGTATTATATTTTGAGTGGGGTCTGTATTTCTGATCAAAAATGGTGTCATTGGTCACTAATGCTGAGACTGAACTAACCCATGCTGCGCCCAGTCCGAGTTTATAGAGATTGGAAAATAAGTCAAAGCTGGCATTCGTTCTCAGACTGAGGGTTGGTTAAGTCTGGAATACATAAAATTATCTACAATTCTTTCCAAGCTGCTATGAGTATAGTAGATAAATGGAGAAGATGGATCTTTCTGTAGACTGGTACTGGACTGTGTGTTTGGGAGGCATTTGTCCCTAGGGGCCACTCTAGCAGTAGGGGATGAAAGAGGACATAGGAGAAGACGATTGATAATTTTAGGTCTTATGTTGACAGATAGTATCTAATGGAATTGAATGACTTATTGGATCTACAGTAATGAGATAGGTTATCGCCATGTTCTGATTCCAAGACTTATTTTTGAGCAGTTGAAACTGGTATTTAACAATGTTGAATACAGTGAAGTAGTCGAATAAGTAATGTTTTTAACACCAGAAAAGCCACACAACTAAATTGTAAAGTTACTCTGCCCTTTTTTTCAAGAATTGAAAGAAACATTGTTTAATTTGGTAACACTTTACATTAAGGTTTGTTAACATTAGTAAATCCATATAAAGGGATATTTCACCCAAAAATGAAGATTCTGTCATCATTTGCTGAACAAAAAGTAAAATACTTGGAAGAATGTCAGCAACCAAACAGATCTCATCCCAAATTGTCTCCCATAGTATTTATTTTTCCTTTTATGGCAGTAAATGGGGGATGAGATCTGTTTGGTCACTGACATTCTTCCAAATATCTTCCTTGTTCATTAGAACAAACAAATAAATGTATACAGATCTGTAACAATCTGAGGGTGAGTAAATTCTTTTTTGAGTGAGCTGTCGCTTTAACTAACATAAACTAGCAATGAACAGTATAGTTTTATCATCATGTATTCATCCTTGTTAATATCAGTTAATGTCAATACAGTTGTTCATGTTGGTTTATGGTGTATTTAAATTTACAATTTTTGAAAAATTATCATTTAAAAAAATGTATTAGTAAATGTTAAAATCAACATGAACTAAGATTAATAAATGCTCTTGTGTCTAGATGTATCTTTTATTGTTAGTTCATGTTACCTAGTGCCTTAACAAATTTTTTACAAACACAACCTTATTGTAAAGTGTCGTAATTTCATAGAGCATTTGTATGATTTTGTGTGAACAAGCAAACAGAAGTAAACGGTGTTCATTTAACAAATTCATTGTCAAAAACAGATACATCTAAGAAAATCAAACCCAAGAAAGCTAGCAAAAACGTGTTTTTATAATTAATGATTCATGCCATTGTAAGAGAGGTAGTGAAGAGTAACATTAAACATCTGTTTCAGGTGATGCTAGTTTACGGTTGCCAGGCGGACGTTTCATTTCCACATAATTGCACAAAAAAGCTTTGTACGATTTTGTCGAAAGTTTATTTTTCTTGAATTTGCTTATCATAATAGTAATAACAGAACAGCTGCATTTCTCAGTAGGGGGGTGGGAGGTTTACATGCATGCTTGTCACCAGGCGCTCGTGTCTGGTTCCTGTTTGAACCTGCCCTCATGATGCGCATGTGGGGCCCTCTCCGGTTTCTCTCCAGTGTGTGTTGAATGTCAACATGTGCTGCAATACTACTACTGCTGAAGTCACAGGCATCCAAGGTCATTCTCACATAAGCAGAACGGTGGGTTAAGACACTACACAGTAAAATCGTACATACTACAGTCTTTTGAGAGCAATATGCTATTTGATTATGAAAACTGCTCACGGCAGTATCTTCTTGGGTTTGATAACTGTCCTCAGACATTACACTTCATTTTCCTCCTCTGAAATGTGTGTGTCTTAGTAAACAAGTATGCTCGGAAATGTTTTATACGATTTTTTGTGCACACATTTACAAATGTTATTATTACACATGCAACATACTTACTTGCATACGTTGTTAGGATTTTTCTACCGTTTGTCGGTCAAACTTCTATCAAGAACTAAAGGATTGTATTTCATATCTATATCATGCAATTAATAATAGGTATGGTAAATACATTATTTTACCTTGCTTGATCATGGTTAACACGTTTCCTCTGCTTTCTCTCTCTTTGAAGTGCAGACAGCTGTGACAGAATGTTTTCCGCATTAATCAGTTAATAACAATTAATTACATATATTACACACATCTCTTATCTGTTTGTAATCGGTCTCTTATGATCTCATGACTTGTTAGAGGCCCAAGCGTATTCTCTTTTTGGTCAATGTGAGACTGATCTGATTTTTTGTTAGACTCTTTAGTTGCCCATTGTAAAGAAATTGCTTCTCTTTGTACTGTTCTACTATTTCAACTATCACTCTACTTTCATTGTAGTGTTTAAAATAACATTTGTTTTGGTAGTCTGACTCTGTGCAGTATTGTACAGGCTTCTCGAGTTAGGCTGACATTTTGATCTATACAAGCAATTCTGCCTCGTTCCCTGTGAGGGAAAAGCAGTTTGCAAGCTAATGCAATTTCTCAGTGCAAGACACACTTAGTGAAGGTTCTCTGTGGATTCACCTGTAGAAACATCCAGCTTCTTGCTACCAGTCAATCTTATGAGCTTAATAGTAATTGGCTATTTGTAATCTAAATCCCTAGTTCACATGCTTAAAGACATGGCCGTTTCTCAATATGCTTACTTCGGTGGTCTTGTGTCCTCGTGTTCTTGCTCTACGCCATCAAAAAACGTACGGTTCCAATACTCAAGAACATAGAACGCATGAATGTACCCTGATGTGTTCTCGATATCAAGGATGCATCGTATGCAGCCTTGCACGCCTAAGGAAGTTTGAAGTCCAAAAAGTCACTGTTGTGCGTCCATCCAAGTTTGCTCTTCCGTGGCTGCCACACAAGACCGTTCTCCACAAGAACACAAGTTGTAATTGAGAAACGGCCATGGTGATGGGATGATGATGAGAGAATGAGTTTAGCTAATTTGCCCCCTCCCACATAGTGAGAATCAGTTGAGATCAGTATGTGGGTTTGCTAGTGCCCTAAAAGTCATGCTAATGTAGCTAATGCTTTCTTTCTTCAGATGGACGACCGCAGTGGGAGGTTGAGGCGAAGGTCATCCGAGAGAAGAGTCAAGGAGTAAGCAAATACTTTCTTTTTAACACATATCTCACTTGCCAGCTAAAGCACAGACGGTACTCAAAAAAAAAATGTTTGGAGATCCTCCTGAGCAAAATTATTTCAAGTCTCTTGACTATCATAAGACAACCTCGATTAAGAATCTTGGTCTTCTAAATGTTCAACACAAGATAAACTTGGAACACATTGTATTGTTTTATGAGTATATTCACTGTGATTTGTATTTTTTCCGTGGTGCAATTTTGAGCTGAGCTTCAGACATCAACAATATATTTTACTTGCATAATTATGGTGTCCTCATTTTCCCTCAAGCAATTTATGTTTTTTAAATTCAAACTAGAAATAAAATGTATATTTTATCCTCCAGAGATGCAGTAATACATACAAAAACAATCATGTTTCATATCTCCATCTGCAGTCAAGCATCGTGGTGGAGGTGCCTCAATATCACAGCAAGACGGTCACCTCAGCCGTGCAGGTCCAGTTTAATGTGTGCAACGGCAAACGGAAAAGGAGCCAATCACAACGATTTACCTATCTGCCAGGTACATTATACATTCACTATAAATCTTTTTTTTAATGTGTATCTTTACAGCATCATTGTACTTGTATAGTTTTTTTAATGCTTTTTAAAATGTTATTGAAATCAGCATTCAAATTCTATTTTGTTACGGTAAAAATAACTATAGTTGGTGTAACAAAATACAAATAAAAAATATAAGAAGTATCTGAAATTAATGTGTTACTTCAAAATCATGAGTTTGTGGTGACTGGCATCCTACATATCCACGTTGCATAAAGTTCACATTATGTCTGGCCTCAGAGCAATTGTGTGACTTCATGCAAAACAGTTTTCTTACTAACTTCACTTTACAGTAACACAATGGCACACTTGTGGGTTCTCCCGTTTGATGATGCCCGTGTGCACAGTGCAGCTGTGTGGTTAGGGATGAGGTTGTTCCAGTAACAGTTAAGCACCTGTTAACCGCTCATGTAAAACACCTTAAAACAAGATTCAGCATGATTTACATGTGGCTGAAGGCAAGGGTATAGAAGATTTGGACCGTTGTAGTGGGATAGTTCACCCAAAAAATGAAAATTCTGTTATCATTTACTCACCCTCAGGTTGTTCAAAACATGTATAAAGTTTTTTGTTCTGCTTAACACAAATGGAGATGTTTGGAAAAATGTCAGTAACCAAACAGATCTCATCCCCCATTTACTGGAGGTAAAATAAATACTTTGGCAGCAAACGGGGGATGAGATTTGTTTGTCTTTTACTCTTTCTCTCTCCCTGTCCAATCAAGTTTCTGTCTTTCATTGACTAGTCATGTTATACATTATTGTTGTGCATTTTTAAGAACATTTTCCTCGTAAGTTTTTTTAAATCATGACTTTGAGGTTGATGATTCACATTGTTATATTTTAATAATATTTGTGTGATGTGTTGGGGTGACATGCATTGCATCTGCACATTTAGCTTTGAAAATCGACATTGAACACACAATGAAACACACAATGCTGCACACTGGATGCTGGTCTATTTATGGCTTCGAGCGTTCCAATAAAGTGCAGTTGTGTGTGGTTCTCATAGCCATGATCTGGTTTGTTATTATTTTCCCAAAGCGAGTCAAACCGAAAAACAGCGTTGGCGTAATTAAATCACACGTGATCAACTTTTTTCTGTGTCTCGATCGCCACGTTGCATGCAAACCTGAGTTTATTGTTGAAGAGATAAAGACGGAGAGAGAGGGAGAGCGAGACTGTTTGAGGCCAGCCTCCCGCCCACCCTCTTCGCTCCACAAAGCACCCACTCAAATTAGGGTTTCCTGTTTTCCACACTAACCCGTCGAGCCTCAGCCAATCAGAAGACAGCACATGCAGCCAATATTTTGAACGGCTGTAGCGACTGTGGTTGTCATGACATCGGCCTGCTGAGAAAGTGGCATGACAGGGGGAAGGGCTGAGGTGCTGTATGTTTAGAACAGAGCCAGATTTTTCATGAGTTATGAATACGAAACCAGACGCGACAAACATATGATAAGGTGTTCATTCAAACTACACACACTGTGAATGGTGTTAGCACTGTTTATTATAAACTTTATTAAAAGTCTTTTAGACACAGAAAAATCCACCTGGCTTTTTCCAAAACACATCTGGAAATGTATACTCTAAATAGCAGTTATCAGTCGAAACTAAACACGTCGTTGTTTTTGTTTTTCCGAGTACGTTGAGGATATACAGTTAGTAACACCAGACTGAAACCCACTCGCTCTCTCTCCCACACATGGCCGTCACTTGCTCTCTATACGAGAAAGCCATGTCTTAACTGCAGTAATGGCCTTGTAGTAGCGAAAGGGCCGTGAACTGAATTTCGGTTCCCATTTGGAGCAGTGCTGGAGGGCAGACAGCATTCTTCAGTTCCCAAACTCAGCACTGGTTTACATGGCACTCAACCAGGCAACATATGCTCTCGCAGAGTCCACACCAAGTTAAAAATTTCCCCCACACATGCGAGCCATAGAAACGGCAGATCGGGAAGTGGGTTACTGAACACTATGTGGCTGTTACTCATTGTTTGCGCATGTCGAGTTTGGATGTCTTCATGGAAGAAAGGAGGAGAACACTAGCACTGGGCTAAATTCTTGATCATTATTGTTCATTGTGTTATATTGCTGTCAGTTTATTGGATATTAATGCTTTGAATAAAAAAAAGCCAAACCTGAATAGATACAAATATTTGTATTCTAAAGTGAAATGCTAAGTAATTTATTCACATCATGTTTTTGTTTCCTCCCTCTCTTCACCTTTCCAGTCCTGGTCAAGCAAGAACATAGAGAAGATCTCGACTCCCCTGCCATGCCACCAATGTCCATGCCTCTAGTCCATGCTGCCAGTTTGGTCTGCGCTCAGCCGCTGTCCTCCCCAGAGCACTCCCACCCACCAGACGGCCTTCTGTCCAGCTCCCCACGTGGCCTGGCTCCAGGCCTGCACCCACTCCAGGCCCCCTGCGCCCCGATGGGCTCACCCACTCTTCCCCACCTGCCCCACCTTCAGGCTCAAGGGTTGAATGCGCCTTCTGAATGCCAGATGCCCTTCCACCCAGGCCCTGCTGCCACCGCCAGACCTTCATACCCACCCCTACAGCACAGCATGTCCTTCAACGGCCAGCACGGTCTTCCTATGACTGCAGGCTCCTCACAGGCCTACGAGCGGATGCCCTTCCAGGCTGACCCAGCTGGGTGTCACACCCTGGGTTTGGGGATGGTATACGGCCCTGCTTCTTCAACACCCACCACTGGAGTAGCAGCGGTGCTTGGCTCCAGCCCCAGCCATGCCGGCTGTGCCAGTAGCAGCCAGGTCATGCCACACTCTGCCCCACACCTGCACTCTCTAGGTTACCATTGCCCCACCCCAGGGCAGGTCCCCTCACCCACTCACACACTGGGCCAGCCAGCACCACAGCTCCAGCATCCTCCGGTGTACCATCCAGCAGGGCAGCGGTCCGCTTCCTGTCCGACATCCTCCAGTGCTCCTGTCCACATGGTGCCTTCTCCACACTCCGGGCCCTCTTCACCCCAGCTCCATTCTCTCCCCTATCATTCACCAACCTCAACTTCACCCACATCTAACAGCCCCTTAGGGCCTTTGCCACTCTCTGGACAGCCTTCACCTCAGGCAAGCAGTCCTGTTATGGCTGTTTTGTCCCCAGCAGGGTCTTTGGTGAACCCGCTTGCCCAACAGGGAGAGAGTCTGAACATCAAACAGGAGCCGGAGGATCGAGAGCCTACCTTTCGTACCATCGGCATGCAGGACATTACTCTTGATGATGGTAAGTCATTTTTCTACAATATAACAGAACTGTGAATTGAATAAACAAGAAAATGCTTTCTGGGTAAACAGAAGTTTTGTGTCTTCACGGTTGCGTTTGCAAAAAGAAAATGCTTTACTGACTTAATGTGTTTGAAAATAGTGTAGTGACACAGGTTGGATTATTTATGCAGGTAATCCTTATTAGCAAACTATAAGACCTAATATCGCTGTAGTGTGGGGGAGGGAAAGACAGAGAGAGGCTTTATTTAAAAATGTACAAAAATATAAAAAGTAGTTTGAACATGTGAGAGAGGGGGTGAGAGAGAGACTGCCATAAGTGAAATTGTTTTTATGCCGATATTTCTTGCTGATGATGTGTTTATGTGAGAACTACAGACAACAGACCACAATGGTTTCCTATTTAAAAGAAATCTCAGCAATTTACTATGTTAAATATCTCTGTAGTCTTTATTGTATTGAAGCCAATGCCTGGCACTACATCATAGTAGATTATTGTTATTCAGTGACTGATGAGAGGTATGTTCAGGCCAGTGTTGTAGTTCAGCTGCACAGGATCTAGCAATGTTGTCATGTTTATGAGATATTGATCCTGGATCAGAGTTTATTCATAGGGAGTCACTTCTGCTTTCTGTTTTACTGCGGGTTACGCATTCAAATGTGCAGTGAGACAGAGTTAATGAACAGCTTGAGTCTCTCAAATTAGACAAGTGTGTGTTAAGTGATGTGTGAGTCCAGAAGGATCCAGTATTTGTCTGAAAATTAAAACTGCCCCCACCGTGTGTAGCCATGTGTAAAAGGACCAAAACCACACTCTTGGGTACATTCTAATTCATGGACTTGTCCGGACTAATTCACTAATGTGTTCAAAACATGGAATCATTGCCGGAGGTCACAGTGTACACACACTCCCACAAATTCAATATTTAAAGAAGCCAATTGCAATTAGTTTCTTTAACTATAGGTATTGTTATGGTTAAGTAAGAGTTTATTTAAAAAAAATTGCTTCTTGTTGTTTGAACATTTTACAGGAAAGTTTTTTTATTATAAATTCATAATTTATCATTATTGGATGATTACTTTTTCTGAGTTACAACGAATAAGGTTCACATGTATATGTTTTTTTTAAAAGTTTGTTTTAAAGAAGATTATGCTTCAAATATGAAACATGATGTGCGAAGAAACACATTGAACATACATTTTAAACAAAAAAAAAATCAGATTTTATCTTTTAAATTGATAATTTCTGTAATCTGTTAAACTATTCAAAAAGTGTAAAATATATTTTTGGTCTTCAGGATGCATAAAATTCAACATCTAAACTTGTTCTAGCAAAACAAAGAAGTCTAATTTTACAGCATTTTCTGAATTTCTGAAAGCCATCGAAATTTCTCCCGTGATCCACATTGTTACTAGACGGATCGAAATAAACAACTGTCGTGAGTGTGAGAAAAGTGGTTTCAGAGGGTTTAAGCTGTCAAGTACATAAGAATAAAGGTGCCCAAAGTTAAAGAAACGCCTACACATGCAGCGATGCATATGCATGTTGCACACATATACTGCAGGATTAGACTCTTGCAAGCTTTCTCATGCATTCAACGTGTAAGATTGGATGGATTTGAACCTGTTTAAAGTGAAGTTTTAAACTGATTCTACCGGGGACTGTGTCCTATCCACAGCACACACTATAAATAGGGTCTGTTTCACTCTGTCTGAAGCTCTTCAGCTTTGTGAGTTTTAAGGAGGTCAGAAATGAACTGCAAATAGAAGAGAGCAACAGTTATTCCAGTCAACCGCCTTTTACATACAGTGCAGCAGTCACTGCTGTTGACCAGTAGTTACACTGGGATTCAACCAGTAGACCTATTGATGTCGTTGTTGTCATTTATAATGGATATATTTAAATATACGCACCTCTATACAGCATGTGAATTTTTCTTCCTTGCTCTGTCGCTACATGAGATGATCATGAATCACTCTTCACAGTTAACTGTAGGCACTCTGCAGCTGGCAGAAAGTTTCACTATATTTAAATATAAGGTGATGTATCAGTCAGACTCTGCAGTTCTTAATCACACTTTTCCGGCACTTTTATAGCCCCAGATACTTCAGTTCCATTTGATGAATCACTGTTCAGCAGAATTCAGTGGTTCTTTGTCTTTTCGTTGCATTGCATTCTGGGAGTTGTGTGATATGTCAGTACAGATCGCGATGTAGTGCAATATGACGTAGATGTTTACATGGTCTTTCACTTCAGTCGCAGTTTTAATTCTGGTTAAACTGGTTTTGTAGTAGGAGATTCCCCTTGACATTCCGGTCCTTTTGTTTTTATTTGAGCTCCGCATGGAGCTGTGCTTACGACAATGTGATATAAATGTATTTGGGTAGTTGACAAATAATCCTTACATGTGTCCTATGGTGTGACATACCAGAAAAATGTAGAACAACATACGATGAAGATAAATCTCTCTTATCGTCTCTGTCCTTCTGAAACCTCGGATGTCCAAATTTAAAAAATTTCAGGAAATGTAAAAAAAAACTACTATTAAATGATTAAATACAGTGTTGTCAAAATTGACAAGCACTTTTTAATGCTTTATATGGTTAAATATTACCCAGTGACAAACATAAAAGGGGATTAATAATAATGATTTATGGCAAAAGAAGAAGGACAGCAATGTTATGCTATGTTATATTATAAAAATAAATATTCTTAACACTTTGTTTATTATATTTTTGCTGTCGCACCACAGGACACATTTATGGTTTATTTGTCAACTGTCCATTTATTAAGAATAGCAAATATGAGGAGAGCTATGAAACCTGATGGGTCTTTTTCAGGGTTTGTTTTTCGATTAATACGTTTCAATCGTACGGTGTTGTGTGAGTGTGTTTGTGTGTGTGTGTGAACAGATGGCTCAGGTGATGTCAAAGTCTCTTTGCAGGAGGTGTTGGGGAGGGGCTACAGAAGACTGACAGATGGAACGACAAATACAGGGATCCATACAAGCAAACATACACATGCTTAGAGAAAGGTCAAAAAAGGACTAGAATAAAGAAAAAAAGCAAAGCATTTAAGAGCTAAGAAAAATATAAATTTAATTAGCATGATATCGGTTGTTAGACCACTTATTTGGCAAGCGACCGTGTGTGTTTGTGTGTGTGTGTGTGTGTGTGTGAGATGAGCATACGGAGTTGGGATGCTATATTTTCCCTGATGAGTTTGGACCGGTTTCCTTGTGCTGAGCAGAAGGACCAGTGTGTCACTACTTATAGTAGTCTTCTTTCTTTCCTCTTCCTCTTGTCTCCTCTTTTCACTCTTCTCGTCTTGAACTTTTCTACTCTGTTTCGTCCTGTGTCATCATGTCGGTTTAAGTTTATATAGTGAATGTTGTCTTAGAGGTCTGTGTTTGAGATCAGGCCTATGGTGTACGCAGGCATGTGCTTGTGCTCCTTTGTTCTCCATGTCTGTGTGCAGCTGCCAACCCGGCGTGAGTGCACTGATCTGGGTTAATAATAGGCAAAGCCTGCTGTCTTTGGGTCCTGTATCTCATCCTCCTGTACACACTGTTTCTCTGAGCGTATACCCTGTATCTTAGCTTGGTTCTTGAATTTCCCCACTGCAGATGAGAGTCAGTGTCTCCTTTTTAACATGTGATGGGCCTTACCAGATTAACATCTCCATGTGTCAATGGCGTGATAATCAGATCTTTAAAGAACCTTCTGTGCTGATCCGTCTGTTTCTTTGTGGTTCCCTCTTTCCGTTTGTGGGTATGGAAACTCCGTCGTGCAACATATTCCAGGTCTGTGGTCTTTAGCCAGTGCTAAACGACTGTGTCAAATGAAAAACAAAACTGCTCTCATCTCAGAGGGAAAAGAGTACAGAAGGGGAAAAACAGAGCTCTGGGCTCAATGTAGCTAGTTAAACACAATCAACAAACTCTTTGGAACTAGTGGAAAGCTGGTTTCGTGTCATCTTTCCGCACAATTACCGACTCTGGAACGTCGTTTTGAGGTCTTGGCGAAGGCGAGCAGTGGCGCTATGGTCTGTCCAGTTTGCATTGCTGTGGTGTTTGGCTGTAGATATGTGAGGTAGTGCAAAGATCCCTGGGAACTTATGTAACAGGAGTGCGCTCTCTAACCAGGAAACTCTAAGTCACACTTATTAATTCTCTTTCATGCATTAAAATCACTGTTGTGTATATTTCAAATAAGTATTCTTTTCTTTCACTTTTCTTTGTAGTTTTTTTGTAGTTACACCTTTTCTCTAGCATTTGTGCTGCTTCTGCTTACTCTTGTAATTCACTATTTTTGTATAATTATTATTATAGGCAATAAATTGCCTGTTTTTATATTATCATTTAAGAAATCATCTGCTAGATGTAATTTAAAGGAACAGTTCGCCCAAGAATAAATTTTCATCCATAATTTACTAATACTAAAATAAAACAAGTAGAGTAAATATTTTGTTTTTTGACAAAATGGATGGCGTTAGACTTTGAAAATGTATAGATGAGAAAACTGCATTGGCTCTAACAGATTCATATTGGATCAATGAACACAGGTTTAGACACAAAATTAAGGCTGATTCTTTTAAATAGCATCTGAATTACCATAAAGTTTTGCTAAATTCCCTTTGCCCCCTGGCTATGCTGTGCTGGTCATTAAAACCAGTGACTAAACATGGTAAAGAGTTAACCTATGCCTCAGGTCAAAGATTAGGGGATGAATCACTGACTGACTCTTAAAATGGGGATTCCACATATGATTCACAGACCTAACTAACTGCTCCCTTGTGCTCCCTCTGCCTCTCTTATTGTCACTTTCTTCTGCATTTATTTTCAAACAAGTTCATTAAGGTTTCAGGTTTGTGGTCTAGTGGACTGCAAAGCGTTGCTCATGTCGTAGAGCTTCTTATAATACAAATTAAATCCATAGATTTCTCACTGCTCATGTCATTAAAGAAGAGCAGAGAACAAGAGCACTTTAACTAGATTTGACATAATAGACTTATAGATCTTAAGTCACTCATCAGTTTATTTAAACTTTTGAAGTTTTTTTTTTAATGGAAACAAATGTTCTTTGATGAGGTCAATGTTACCTCGCTTTATTACTTTCCCTTATATCACATCGCACCCGCTGCACTTTGTATCATTATCGGAATCTCACCTACAGTGGAATAAAGTTTTATATATAATGTTTGAAGACAAAACTGTAATACTTGAGCACCTAATTTTCCAATATTCCTATTAATAAAACTGAATTTGTTTTCCTAAAATCTTTCATAATGAAGCAGTGAAAACTGATGGTAATCGGTTAGTCATTGTTAGGGCAGGTTTCGGAAGATTGACGCCTCTTTTTATCTCTGCTAACGGTCAACCGGAGCCGTGAGTAGTCCAGTGATTCACAGATTCGGGGCAGCACCATACAGCAATATCACTGACTTAGAGCTTTCAGGCTCAGACTCGGTGTATTATATGTTAAGAAGGGATGCCCCCAAACACTCATCCAGAGAGGATCCCCAGTTTAAACACACTGAGTTACTCAGGCATTATGTGAAAGCGATCGAGATGAATCATGCTTTCTTACATGTGGGGAAAGACGATGCTGAAACCTCTGAAGTCTGTTTCTGCTATATTGCGATATATTGCACAGTAACTTCCCGTATTTAACTGAGTCAGATGCTTCGCTAATATCAACAGAGCACCAGTCTCAGTTTAGACACTTGCTCTCTGAGTATACACTGTTGTTGAGATTTATGTACCATACTGTACCTTTTTTAATTGTCTTCAGTAAGCTTCTGTAATGTGAATGCAACTTTTTTGGCTGCTCCGGACAGGTCCTGACATAACATGCTGTCAAAATGGTCCAGATGTAGAGTAAAGAGAGCGTGCATTGACATTGCAGTGTGTATGTTTATGTTACAATGAACTTGAGGAAGTACAGTGTTTTTGTGTCACCTTAAATTGGAAAAGGTGAGACAGAGAAAGCGTTTGATTTAAAAGGATACTTTACTAGCAAATCAAAATGTCCCCATGTTTTACTCGCCCTAAAGGTATCCTAACTGAATATGGTTTTCTTCTTGAAGAATAATGCAGTCGGAGTTAAAATACCACGCATCATTTTACTTCCAAGTGGTAGAATGGGAGTGAATGGGTGTTGACTTTTTGAAGCTCCAAAAAGGGCATCCATCACTCAAAGAACTGCAAGGACTACAGAGCTGTGTTAAGCAGTTATTAGATCGATGGATGCACTTTTTGGAGCTTCGAACCTATTCACTCCCATTTTACTGCTTTGAAATAAAATGATAAGTTGTATTATAACTCTGACTGCATTATTCTTCAAGAAAAAACATGTTCATTTAGGATGCCTTTAGGGTGATTTAAACATGGGGAAATTTTGATTTGCCAGTAAAGTATCCCATTAAGCGGAGAAAAGTACATAATTTATCAAATAAGAAAGTCCTCTTCAAAACAGAGTAAACACAGAGGCGTCCTAAATTTACTTTGCTCAAAATCAACGCCCTTAGAAATCTGCCAATACCACAGGCACTGATGAAATAGAGGTCTGTATATATTGACTTACTGTGTACTGTAGCTGTGCTATTTAAAAGTTATATAAAAGCTTACATTTTTGCATCTTTGTGTTTTTCATTTGTGCTTTTTTGTGAAATATTGTTACCGCTTTTAAAAAAACGCTTCAGCTGAAAATTTGTGACACATTTAATGAATAATGTTTTAAAAGTTGCACTTGAAATATAATACAAATATAATGTAATGGAAATTTGATATACATTTCTGTCAATATATTTCATAACATTGTGTATTATTTCTGTTTCTTGAAAAAAACTATATATCTACCTAATTTTTTTAGGTTCCAACTTTTTGTAATAGATTTCAGTGAGTCCTTCTTTACAGAATTAATCTCGCATATGTAAATGCATTTACATTTCTATGAATGATAATGTCACTCGTGTCTAATGTTTTACTTATCAAGCTTCAATTATGAATAATATTCACCATGCAAAGACTGTATTGACTTACTTTTGGGAAATATACCATCTGTGTTGATTTAACTGACAAGTAAATAACCCGTACAGAGGGACTTTCTCCATTAATTTTAGTAAGGACTTTTACAATAATCTGTCAAAGAGTGGTAAAATGTGAACCAAAGCATAACGTCTCATAAACTCCACACATCTTTATCCACAATATCTCTCATTGCTTTATTTAAACTTTGGTTGTTTGTGGATGTTAATGTGACACTTTTGTAAGTATTATTTGTGCAGGAGGTGCTGCCCTTTGAATGTTTGTGAGGTTGTGCAACGCAGGTTTGCGCAGTGTTGGTGTGTGTGAGTGTGTAAATTAAGTGTACGTTTATGAAGTGTGAAAGCCAAATGGTTCGTTGAGTGGGTTTTAAAGCAGAAGTCACAATCGGCACAAAGCAGGTCTGTATGTGTGAAGTGTGTTCATGCAAGAGGAAGAGCCGCCTACGCCAACAGGATGATCTGTCACAAGGGCTGGGCATTTGAAACACACACACACACACACACACACACACTCAAACATTCATCTTTTGCATACAAACCCATAACAAATAATAACATCAACCACAACACACTGAAACAAAACTACTCTGAACGGCAAACACACCAACATAAAAATTTGAATCACCTCTTGAAGCTGACGCACAGACACGTACTGCAATCAAGGAAAACACCCAAACCTAACAAATACACAAAATTTCGCAAATATCACACTGTGTAAAACACTACAAGATAAAATCTTCAATAAACAAATAGCCACAATTTGTAAGGAAGTATGAGAAGTGTAGAGACCACTTAACCTGATTGATACTAGATACGGAAATGATAAAATTACTTTCCAGTGACATTTACATTTTTTAGATCTTCTTTTGCTTTATATTTACATTGTAAATGACTCTAAACTGTTGAAATATTTTTCTTTCAGTATACTTCTTTATAAGGTGTTCTGTCACCTTTTAGCACCACAGTCATCGTTCGCATGTAAAAATGTATTCTTTCATTTTCCTTTAATGCTATTTTTAGTATCAATCCAGCTCTCTATCTTTTGAGGTCCTGTAAGCAAATATCTGTTCATGTCATTATACTTGGCTATTGATGGTGGTTTGAAAAAGCTTAGCTTTAATCCTGTGTTGAGTAGGAACAGACCAACTGCTTTGTTCTCTTTGACTGAACTCAACTGTTTTTAGTTCTACTGGAAAATGTGAAACCTTGGTCCATCCCAGTCGGGCATGGGCTCACCGTTCATAGGCTGTCTGGATGAGGAATGCGGGGATTATTAAATCACTTGCAGAGGCAGGTACCCATTTAGCATGATTGATACCCGAGGCCCCAGGTTGCCCCCTTTCAACAATCAAACCTGCTCTTCAGATTTCTCCTCAGCGTTACATGTCTGATTTGTCATCGCCTTTTATAGATGTGGGTTTTTTATTTTGATGACAGGCTTGGAAATCTGATGATTGAATGTCGTGCTGTGTCAAAACCTGCCGTGTGTTGAGCATTTTTTCCACAAAGCAATGAAAAGTGGGGATTTATCTTTGCGCTCTCCCGCTATTTGACCAGCTGATCTGTGAACTTTAGTGAACTGTTATTGATTTTATCATGGGTGTATGTTCAAAAGTATTCACTGTTTGCTACATCTTAGTCATTACACAGCTTTGAGGAAACATGATTATCCACTAGACTCGAGTACTATAGAAACGTTCATTGCATTAATCTGAACTGCTGGGGCGTCCCGTTAAAAGAAAATGTTTGGCTGCGTGTTTAACATCAGTCTCCCGGCCTGCTAAAGTAATTACTACAACTCGCTCCAGTGCCTTCTGGGATATGGAACATATGTTTTAACAATGGATCAATTTTAAACAAGCTTTCATAGTGCTTTAAAAAGGCAAGCCAACAAACTGAAGGAAATGCAGTCAAAGGCCATTAAACTTATAATGAACTGATGCAACTGCCTGTAGCAAAGCATTGCTTTTACAGAAATGCAGGATGGTTTTATAGCCTTTGTGTTGTGGTCAATTTAATAAGACTGCCGCTGACAGAACTGACATCCTGACACTCACAAACTCATGTACAGATACTCTTGTCCCAGATGACACACTGTTATATCCACAGCAATTCTTTCTGACTCTCTTTCCAATGGCTGAGCGTGTCAAATACCAAAGTCTTGAGTATTTATTTGGGTTTCTTTCTGCCCATCACTATCTGCCTTTTATTTTCATCAGCTCTTGTGGATGATGCTGGTCGTACTGTAGCTCAATACTGCCCTTCACTGGTTACATACAGAATAGGATTTTTAAGAATCAATTTTAAGTTTTGACTAAAGACAATTATATATATTTTCTTACTAAACTGAAACTAGTATCGTGGTGCATTTTTCTTATTTATTGTTTTCTTATTTTTGTATTACTTTTTTAAATGTATGCATTTATATTTTAATTGATCTATTTTTACATTTATTATACAGTATATATATATTTATATATTTTAATTTTTATATACATTATGAAGTTGAATCCTGTGTTCAATTTACAATTTTTTTTATTTATTATATGTATTTATTATTAATTTATCTAATATTGACTTTGTTTCTAAAGTCAATGAGTTGTCTGTGTTGAGAAAAATCATAGTCATTATTATTTTTTGTTATAATTGATCAGCCCTAGCTTTTAACAATACAAATGTACAAAAACTCTGTCAAATGCTAAACAGTTTTTGCTCTCTAAGTAAATCTAAAGAATGTCTTTTCTTTCTTGTTTGTTTTAGTGAATGAGATAATAGGCAGAGACATGTCTCAAGCCCCTGGGGCTCATGGGGGTTCTCCGGCAGCACACAGTCAGTCCTAGCCCACATCGGATGCTCAGACAATCCTCAGAGAACCCGAGCAAGGAGCTTTCACCCAAACCCACGGTCTGCCCTGTTCAGACCAAGTCCTGAAAGACCAGCGTGGATCCAAAAGCAGTCAAAAACTTCACCGACAGCTACTGATGCATGCAAAATGACCACACTTGCACATGTGTTGGAGATGAGTATGGTAAGAACATAGAGAGAAGGTTTGTGTATGCACATACTGCATATGCAGGTGTGGTTAGGTGGGAGTAAACTTGGATTTGTGTCGGGCGCACAAGCTTTTCCTGGAAAAAACAATAATTCAGAGCTCTCTGACAGCATGATGTATTATTTGTAGCTTGCAGATTAACCCTTTGTATTGGCTAGCTATGCAGTTCCCTCATGCCTGAACAGAATTTGCATTGCAGAATAAGACGTCCACCCCGCCTTACCAGCGTAAACACAACCTTTTTAAGGACACGGTCTCCCAGTGCTGCCCCCTAGTGGAGAGGCCCTCGTGCGCTCCACTGTGTCTGTAGTAATAATAATATGCAACATTCCACATGTCTAGTGACCTTTCTGAGCTGTAGATAATCTGTTTAATGATTGGCCCAGTTCCTCTTCAGGTTGAACAAATGCCTTAGCTGTGATTGTGATGGAAAAGGCTTTCGGCTGAGATTTTTCTTCTGACCCGGTTGAATCATGTTTGTGTTTTTTATACATAGAAGTAGCAGACCTACATCTTGTGTTCTCGAGTGCTGTGATTTGTGTTTGTAAAAGATTTCACAGTGCTGTGCTTTCAAAGGAGTTGTTCTCAGAGTCTGAAGACAAAATAGATGTTTTGTACAGGTGCATGACTGAAGACCGAACGGTCTGGAGCTTTATGTCCGTAGAATTTAAACATAATAATATGTTGATTATGCTGAGATGTCGCGATGTGCCTTTGGTTAGATAAACAGTTACGCGTGAACATATGCATTGCAAGTTGAAAGTCTTGGGAATTACAATATACAATAATAAAACTGGTTTTTTTTTTTCATTTTTTGGCCGTCAGGCCTTTGCCTCATGACAATCAACAAGAAGACTTTAATATAACATTCTAATATATTTATCAAAATCCAAACCAATGTTAGACTATTACAGCCAGTGTTTTTGTTCACAGTTTGAAAAATAATTATTCTTTCATTTTGGCCTAAACTGTTTTTGTCAACACAGTGAGATTTCCTCTGGTCCTAAATGTGCTATGTTTGCATTGAGGCACAAAGAAATAGATGCTAGACGCAGATGTGGTTTCTCTGTTTAGGATTTGGCTAAAGCAAATGTATGTTTTTTTACTCCATGTCTTGAATTTTGGATTTGAAGTTGTGTGGATATTTCTTAAAAACTGGCACAATCGACGAAACCCTTTTTTCTATCAATTCTGAGACTTACAACTGTAATGATGACTGTTATGTACACGTTTGATGCTATGCACTATAAACCTGCCTTTTGCCTTTAAGAAAACAAAAATACAAAAAAAAAGAAAAACCTTGATGCCTCTAGACTAGATGCTGTAGAGATGCTTCTTCATAAAGTAGTATGCCAGACAGAGTTGTGTTTCAACATGTGTATCTGTTTATGCACAAAGCAAGCGTCTTAACGTGCTTGTGCGTATGCGCTTATGTCCGTTTGTATTAAATGAATTGTAGATATTTGTTTTTGTATCTTTAAACAACTCTGAATTTGAATGGTATAAAAGCACATTGATTTATATTAGGCTATGCAAGGACAGCTGAAAATGGTGGTGTGACATTTTCAAACATACAAATAGCAGGTTTGTTTGTTACTTTTGCATCTATTCTGTATGTAAGTTGTATGTAAACCTTTACATATAGTGACAGGGTGTTTTTAATGCCACTTTTGACTATTTAATTTAAACTATCAAATATAAAGTAGGAAAGCCTTAAATTGTGTTTAAATACCATTTTAGAGAAGGTGTGTCATGAAGTTATGGATTTGATTTAGGAATAGCTTTTAAAGAATTAGGTCAAATAAAATAAAATATATGGGGGGTTACGGGATAAAGCTGGGCCTCTGGGTAAGCACCTATTTTTGTTCTCTTCTATAAACCAAAGATTGAACAATGTGTTCCCATTTTTGACAACATAGACACCATAACTCTATTTTTGATACTTTGAAATGGATGTCATTCCTCAAGTTTGGATAGGTTGGATGGTTTGTAAAATAAAAGTACAGGTTCAAATGATGTTTACGGAGCCTTGTATTATTGTTTCATGTACATTTTGTATGTAACATTTTGTAATTTTTAAGACTGCAGTGCTTTTTGAAATTATTCAAAAGGAACAGCGTGCGGCATAGGCTCTTCTGAGGTAGTGTATCAATAAAGAGAATAAATGCACAACTGTGTCTTGCCTCTCATTGTGTTTGGGAATGTGAAACAGAATTTGTGAATGAACTGCACTTAACAGCCATTATGACTAACTTCATAATGGCACACATAAGAAAAGTACATTTTTGTACAAAATGTCATTCAAACCAGTTACAAGGGTCTCCTACTGCAATATATTTCATGGCTGTAACATTTATAGCCAAAATAGAAATAGCAGGGTTTAGTTTCAGACTATTTTTCACATGTAGAATAATGACTAAACAAAGCATGTGTGTATTAGGTGAACTGTAGCTCATTCCCCTATTAAAGTGATTCCATCTTTAATTTTTTTATTTGATTATCTAACATTTAAGAACTTTTAACTTAAATTTTTAAGTTAAGTTAAGTTAAGTAAACTTTTGTCTTAAAATATGTCAGGGCCTATGTTTTGTCTAGAGATGCAAACCATTTATTCTTCTAATGCATTTTTATAAAAGCAACATATATAACCTTATTCAACTAAGGCACAGTCCAGGCTTAAACTAAGCCATGTCTGTGAAACCGGGCTTTAGACAATTAGACAATTACCCAAAGAGTGGCCCATTTTAGCTGACTCCACCTAACATAACATCATATATTATATGAAGCATTAGTGCATTGATGAATGCAGAAGAGGCCAATTAAAGCTACAACACTAACCCAGCATGCATGATACAATACAATGAGCTCTCATGAGCTTTACATCAGGGTATTGATTGCCTGTTTATTTATACATTATCCCTGCATAAAAAACATAATGCAGATATAGGAAAACACTTATCCCAGAGTTAGGTAACATTCAAGGCTTAACGCTGGTCCTTAACTTCAATAGATGTTTGAGCTGCCTTGAGACATCTGAAAACATGACAGTGCCATTTTTTTCTCAGGTGCACACACCAGTAATGTTTTTAGGACAAATTTATGAAATCAACTAAAATATCCGAATTTAACTAAGGCATAGTCCTGCTTAAGATACGCTTGACTGTGAAAACGGGCATTTAAGAACTAACTCCTGTTTTTCATTTTTATATTTTTAGTTAACATTTTCAAACGTTTCTTTTGCCATCAATTGTAACTATACAGTAAGATATCTTTGTAGCCACAGACAAGAGAAAAAACAGATACTCAACCCAGAAAAACTGTGGCCATGTCTTCAAGATGCCCTAAGACAGCAAGTGTACCTAGTTCGAAAGCTGCTTTAAAAGCAAAGGGTGGTCACACTAAATATTAATTTGATTTAGTTAACAGAAGTTAGTAAATTCATTTATAACATTCTTTTTTTACACAAGTGCCTAAAACTTTTCACAGCACGGAGTCTTTGAATGTCTTGGACTTTTTTTGCTTTTATGGATGAAAATACTAATGTGACGGTACAATAATAGTATTATAAACATCTCTAAAATTCACTCTTTTTTATATCTTAATTCTGCATCGACTTTTATACCATAATTAAGACACAGAACTTAAAAATATAATCGAAACATTTTTAACACACAATCCTCACTACCACACACTGGAACAGCACAGCTTTTCCGTGGCTTTACACAAAGGAAAACATTATCTCTTAAACAAGATTTGATATGCTTATGTCAGAGCAATATCAATTTATTGGTTGCATATAAGAGTCACACATACACAAACATACACATTTCAGAAAACAAAAAAAACGTCCCCCTCTTTCACTAGAGAGGTGTGCCAGTTTGTTCAGCCTGTATTGCACTCTGGGTAATGTAGTCGTGAAAGAAAAAGATTGTGATTCAGCCTGATATCAGTAGAAAAGAACTGAAGTAGATTGCATTTTCTTGCAAGTCCAAAACAAGGCGAGGCCACGGCGTGGTTCAGACTGCACATAATCTCTCATGGGGGCAACAGAATACACACCTCTTTCTATAAAGAACAAGCATGCAGATCACACAAACAACTTATCTTTCTCTTTAAATAAAAAGTTCCCTTTTCAACTGGATTAAACTAAAAATCAGTTCATTTAAGTCTATGGAGTCCACACTTGGTCTATTAAATAAAGAAACAGCTCTGAAGGTTGTTTCAGTCCAACAGTTTAGAGGTACATTAGAAAACCCATCATGCCCTCTTTAAGTCATATGCAGCATTACAGTCTTTATAGCATCTACAGTATTTGGCTTCTTACAATCACACTGCACTTCCAAAACAATCCTTTTTTTCTGTAACAGCAGTATGAAGTATTTTATTGTGTTTCCGTTCCCTAGCACAAGACAAAGACTAGGAAGGCCTAAGTGTTCTGCACTGCCCAGTGCTTCAGGAATGATATTAACACACATATAATATAAATGCTGGAAGAACTTCTGCTGACGTCTGTGTTCCATAAGATAATGGCTGGCATTGTTATACACATACAGTCAGGCCTGAATAAGGATAGAAGATTTCTTGACATCAAAAGACACACAACGAACGGAGTAAAGCATGCATACAATTGCTCTCTATGTCTGTCAATCACGCGCATGCGCACACACACACAAACACGCACACGCACACACACACACCATGTGAATAAGCAGCAAGGCACTGTTACTTGGATGTTTCACTTGTGAGTATATATAAACATATATACAGCGTTTCTGTGTCAGGTCCCCTCCTGAACTACTGCTTTGCGTCAGAAACAGAGGGACTGTCTGCAAGCCAAAGACAGGTAATGAGGAAGAAAGGGGGTGAGACGGATCAAGTGCGGTCCTCCCTCTGTAGGTTTTGCGGTCCGTGTTTGGTCACTCGCAGCAGATCAGGCGGATGGGATGACCAGCAAAGGGAAGATTGGAGCGTTCAGCTATGGCCTGTCTCGCCGCCTTCTCGCTGGGGAAAGTCACCAGTGCCTCCCCGCTGCGCTGACCACTCCAATTATACAGCACGAGCACGGAGTCCGCCTGGAGCTACACACACACACACACACACACTAAAGTTATTACAAAACATGCTGCCTGTGGTATGCATTGTAATGGGTTAAAACCCCTCCACATGTTTAGACCCAGAAGTGCTACGTAAACAAAAGATTTGAGTTAATCAGGTATTATTAAAGCATTTCTCCATTAAACATGAACAGAAGTAAGTTTAGTTTAAAAAAAATCTATTCAATCATGATTAAAAGAGATAATTCCCCTAAACATAATTCTGTCGTTTATTCACCCTCACGTCATTCAATACCCATGTATGACTCCTTCTCAGCGGAACACAAAAGATGTCTTGAGAAATGTCTGCTTGGTTTTGTGTCCATATAATGGTAGTCAACGAGGGCCAATGTTTTCTTAATTCTTCGAAATATCTTCTTTTGTTTGAAAGGTTTGAAAAACATAAGGGTGAGTAAATAACGGCAGAATTTATATTTCTGGGTGAACCATCCCTTTAAGAAACCCTTTTAAAGGCAAAGAAGACCTGCAGTACATTAAGAGCATTTATAACTTCCCAACAAACACCCCGAACCAATCACACAACCCAACAGCAGCATACAGATTATTCAAGCACATTAGAACTACTAAAACAAAGAGAAAGTGTGTTAGATTTTTGATGCAAAAAAAAAAACAGAGCATTAATGGATTCCACTTCTGATTGGAGACAACCCCAGACCAATGGAAGTGAGGGAAGGAGTTAAAGAGTTTTAGTCCATGCACAAGCGACAGGTTCAGGTCAGGGGGCATCGTGGGACCTTACCTGAAGGAGCTCCCCCTACAGACACAGCCATTCTTTAGACTGAATCAGACTCCGGCCCTGATCACTCACTCCAACCAAGCTGCTGTAGTCTTCAGGAACATACTACAGCACAATGAGCCACAGTCAGTACTCGACTCACTTTAAAGTGAGAGTTCACCAAAAAAAGCATCAGTCGTTATTTATTCACTGCATTGTCATTTCAAACCTGTATGAATTCTTCCTCAGAACACAAAAGAAGATATTTTAAAGAATGTTGGTAACTGAACAGCGCCACAACATTCACTTGCATTGGTTTGGGGTCCATTTAAAATATAAGTGAATGGGTATCGCCACTGTTCGGTTACCAACATTCTTCAAAATATCTTCTTTTTTGTTCAGCAAACGAAAGAAAGTCATACGAGTTAAAATTTCAAGATCGTGAATAAATAATGACAGAATTTTCATTTTGGATAAACTTTAAAGTGAACAGTCAGCACTTTTCTCAGCGGTCATAAGCTGGGGTGATAATTTCATTAATAATTATAAATGAATTATTATTGAATCAAACTGTAGCACATATTCACACCCCTTTTTTTAGCTTTTTTACTATAGGTGAGACAAAAATGGCAAATTAATATACTGGAGATAAACACCATTTTCACTTTTATGAAGTTTGAATGATATTGATGTATAAAAAAGGCTCCAAACACAAGTTGTTATGTTCTCATATAGCACAACACAAGAGGTGACACCAATATACCCCAAACATATCCATTAAAACAAACAACACACAGAACACGGACATCCCAAAATACACTGCACAACAAGGGGAAAAAATGAAGTACACAATACATAAGGTTGCACATAGGATGTAAAAGCCTGAATTCACTATAGATAAAGAGTAAGGGGGTTTGGACCACCTGCCAAAAAGAAACCGCACACAGAGCCCAGTAGTGTGCATTTTGTCTGAGAGGTTAAAAGCACACTTGGAGGGTGAACTGGGCTCGGATCCATTTCATCAGTTCAGCCAGAAGTCAAACCTGAATTCAGCTTCTCAGACACGCGCCACCGTGATATGCTTTGTGAACACATCAGATACACCCACAGCTCAGACCTCAGAGGGCAGGGCAGACACACTGCATGCTGAAGACAGTTTCACCCTCTCCCATCCCACAAAAATATACACAATCACAGCTACTGGAAAAATGTCATGGACTAGATGTGAGAGAGTAAGCACACAAAGACCCATGCCCATAACAAAGCATCATTCACGTCCTTCTAACCATCCCTCCAACTTTAACAACCCTCTTCCCTCCTCTGAGTGTACAGTGGGTGTCATACCGTCCTCTGAAGACTCCGCCTACTCAGGCGTCAGCTAATGAGAGGTGGGGAAGAGGAGGGACAAAACAATTGAGCAAAACACTATCTTAGAGAATGACTATATAAACTACAGAACTCACAAGACTGTGTTTTGGTAACTTAAGAAATGGTATTATATAAATATCTAATTAGAAAGTATTACGATAAGAAAAATATGCATAACAACAAATATTGGGGATATTTTTGTTCTCTAACCAAATTAGAGAATTTGCGACCCTGACCATGTTATCTCTTTAGTACAAAACGTCAGATCACATAGAAGATCCTCTTTGAAACATTCACAGATCATACTGGAATAACATTGCTTCCCAAACTTTTTGCCACACCCCCTTTTGTAGAGAAACATGTTTTCGAGCCCCACTGGATCCTCACCACCTATGTACATCCACATATAGACACTCATGAAACATCCTCTCCCTGCAAACTCATATGATATTTATTGAACTCAATTTATTTGATTTCAATATAATATGACTCCATTTGTCCAGGCACAGAAAGTACAAGCGCATGTTTTTTTAAGCCCGCTCTTAACAGCAAGCAGTACGATATTTATAAACTAAATATTATTAAAAAATAATGCCTCGTAACGCCCACTCTTGGTGTCCCACCCCCTGGTTTGGGAGCCCCTAACATCGATGGAGTTTTGCACAAACTGGTGGAGTCAATGCCAGCAATATTACATGATGTCATCAAGGCAAACAAAATAAATTACTTTACTGAAATATGTTTATTAAAATTATGCTGCTGATAATATAGCTTGTGCTAAATAACTTGTGACTTTTGAATTGTTCTGTTTATAAGATTTGTCACTAAGCCAAAAAGAGACAAATTATTGAATAAAAATGTTGTGATTTAATCGCACAGAGCCTACAAAAAACATGGATGTGAGTATTCTGAAAGTTGTACTGTAATATCAAATCTGCACTTTCAACAAGAACAACAGCACACATGAGCAGACTGAATCTTAAAATAAAACTTAAACTGTATATACTGCTCAGGGAACTGAATTCCTCGAATTCCTTTTTTATGTCCCTAGAGAAAGTGAATAAGAAGTGGATAAGCCAATGAAGGGTCACCTGATATCCTTGAAAGAAGCTGAGGATGTCTTTGACCCCGGCATTGTATGGCAGGCCCTGCATTCGCACCAGCGCTCCATGTTGAGGGGACAGGATGGTAGGGGTTGGCTGGCCGGCAACAGCTGCTGCTACTGAACCAGGTGGGGCTGCAAAATAACCCATAGTGGAGGGAGAGACCGGTGGACTGAAAAAAAGAAAGGGGAGAGATTAAAGTCAATTCTTTATATATATATCAAATGTTTACGGACTACACCACATGTGTACTTATTATACCTGGGATAGTAGGCAGTGTAGTTCATATTCATATTCATGTACAGCTGTGGGTGTGGGGAGTAGTAGGCTAAAGTGGGCCCAGGGCTGTGTGTTGGGGGCTGTGGAGTTCTTGGAGTGGCCAGCAGGGGGGGCTGATACAATGTGGCCTCGTTGGGAAGCATAGCTGTGGTTGCAGGAAATGCAGCGTAGGCAGGTGGAGAGAGACCTGAGAGAGAACAATACACTTAGGAAAAGCTTCAGTGTTGTGGGATAGGGGCCAAAGTTATACGGTCATACAAGTTTGAAATGACACGAGGATGAGTTAATTCTGAATGAATTTGCATTTGTGGTTTATAGAGAGTTATTTGGGCATGCAAATCACTCGCAAACAAACATACACCCAGAGTCTGTGAATGTCATGTACACAGGGACTACTACAGTCTCCTCTGGTGTGGCGTGAGCACATACGGCCCATTCTCAAGCCAAGGTCAGACAAGCAGATCAAATCACTAAGTAAACAGCCCTTTCTTTAGTGCCACTACAGTCCTGCTCTTTCTAAATGCCAAAAAGTTGCACCTTTAGATCGGTGACCGAGGTGATCGTGCTGCTTTCTTGCACATAAACCGAAATCTGATCTCAAAGAGCAGAGCTGATAGCAGCCGACTAGAACAGTAGAGGCACACAAACAAGAATCTGAATCTCTCGAGCGGGACCAGATTACAGCCGCTGGCTCACGCTGAATACGAACTATTAATACCATGGTTCATCTTATCTCTTTCTACAAGGACTTAACATAACACAAATCCCACGTTTATGGCTCAGAGCGGGTGCATTTGGCTGATAGTAAAGGTTCAGGTAGGACAGGGGGTGGAGTCTCTCTTACAGGGCAGTTTGCAGGGAGGTGGTGAAAGGCCGCTGCGGTTCAGAGTTCCCCCCATCAGTACAAAGCTCATCTCTTCGGTGGAGCACTGGAACACCTCCACATAGCGGTCCTTCATCATCTTCTTGTGGCACTTCTGAGACACCATGAACGCGCGGTCTGCCGACCTCATCTGTATAAAGGCGTCACCGGATGGACGACCCTAGAAGATGACCCGAAAAAGTGGTCAGAAATTGTTCTAGAAATGTCTGATTTGGAGCATGTATCTGACAGGGACGTCTCTAGTTTTTTGTAGGATGACTAGTTGACCATTGTGGCCCGTGTCTATTATCTGACATGTTAAAGTTGTCACCTGCTGGTTAAGGACCATGTGCACTCCGTGTGGTTTGATGTCAATGGTGTGTTCCCCCATAAACTCCAGGATCTCTTCGATGGCAGCGGTGTAGGGCAGACCTCTCAGTCTGACGCAGTCTCGTGAGCTGCCAGTGGCGATGAAGGGAGGCGTGGCCATAACAGGCAAAGACATGATTGGAGCAGGAGAAGGAGGAAGAGTGGAGATCAGTGGAGTGGACATGTAGCGGTTCAGTACCTAGTTTGAAAACACGCAGAGGAAAAAACAATGACACAACTATTCTGGACAAGAAAAACATTACCCAATCCACTGTAATGACTGGTCGTTTCTGTTAACCACACACCCACGGAAATCCCATATAATAACACCCTATACATGACAAGAAGAAAATACTATATTTTGCATTATATTTTTTTCATTATAACCAAGGGCAGCGTTGCCAGATCTTATAACAGTAAACAATCATATGCACAGAACTAACAAAATAAAGTTGTGTGTTTCGAAATATTTTACTGACAATGACTTGCAACTTCCTTGTTTTACCACTGTGTGAAAAAACAACCCCAAGAAAGTTCCTGACTGACGCTTAAGACTTTTATTTCATTCCTGATTAAATAAGGCTTTACGTGTACCTGCTGGACCTCAGCTGCAGTACTGCGAAACAGCTCGATGTATCTCTTGCCCAGGATTTGTTTGTGCTTCTTCAGGGCATTTTGGGCATATTCTTCACAGGCAAAGAGAACGAACGCATCCCCGGTGGGACGCCCATCTGGGTACTTTACAAACAGAAGTCCCTCCATCCCGTCCGTCACTGGGCTGTCCGGCCCCAGGAAACCCAGAACATCCTGAGGAGTTGCAGTGAACGGAAGCCCCCGCATTCGGATAATCATCTGGTTCTCTTTAGAAAGAAACTGAGCAACCTCATTGGATGTGCCTGTCAAGAAAGAAAAATATTATAGGCATGATTACAGTATAAAGTATAAAGTGACTGCTTTAATCTTCAACAGAGTACCCACACCTGAGCAGTGTTACTCCATTTGATGGCAACAAAAGGTACAGAATGTCAGAACATCCACTCTGGAGGCTTTCAACTACTCTAAAAGCTTTCAGCAGACGCATCAACACACGCGGGTGTAATTATATCTAGTCGAGCCGCTGGTCTTTTACACCTTCTGTGTGTGAGGCTTTTCAGAGGCACCTGACCAATCTTTCTCCCTAAGGGAAGAGCTCTCTCTCTATTTGGCCTGGACACGGTTGGGGGGCAGGAGAGAAGCAGAGTAGAGTTTCCCTCTCTACCTGCCTAACATGAGTCAGCACAGGAAGAGTCTGACAAAGAGCCTTTCATTTCCCAGCAGGAAAAAATGAGACACGCATACACACACACCTGGGAATAGCGGATGGAGATTTACTCTAAAAACACTTGAGAAACTTCTTCTCAAATTGTCTTTCTAAATTCATTTGAAATGTCAAGACTTTAAAGTCTCTCACCTCCAGCGATTTTCAAAAACTCCTCTCCTGTGGCTTTATACACCTGAAACGAGAGTTAAACATAATGTCAGGGGATCGCACTAATAAAAATGAAAGTCATGATGGTTGTGCGATCACATTGTGTTAATCTGCTCATCTACATATAACAATTAAAAATATGTCAGAATAAAAGTGACCCAGTGTGTAAAAACACACAGTCATTTTTTGGTAATTTTCGTTCTCCACATAAAATCATCCTACATAAAATGTAAAGAACCTTCTTTAAAACGAATGATCGTTTTTGCACAGACTCGGTCACTGATGTGAGTGCTGTTACCAAATTAATGTCTATGCAGATGCGTTTGGATGCCGTGATGAAATAAACTCACTTCTATGTATCTGCTGCCCATGTGGTGTTTATGTCTGTCCAGAGCCATGTCTCTGTGCTCGGAGTTTATGAATCGCACCAGAGCCTCTCCGTTCCTCCGGCCTTGAGCGTTTAGACACAGAGCAACGCCTCCTCTGATTTACACAGATATAGAAAAAACATAAGACTCATGTGCAACATGTAAAACGTAACAATATTGATACACTTCTGATGAATCTCTAATGCAATTCTACTTTATGTAACATTTGTCTGGATTCTGGAGTCCCAGTAAGGTTTTACATTACGCTGTTAATGGGCACTTAAGGGTCTGTCCTGAGCACGCTCTGTATCGTTGTGAGTGTGTGTCTCAGTGCTACATTGAGCTTTAATCTCACTTGGCAATGTTGAGACCCTTGAAGAACCGAGCGATGTCCTGATCAGAAGACTGCCATGGCAACCCGCGGGCTCTGATGACCGTCTCGCTGTCCACAGCCTCTGTTTTACTGCTGAAAACACATGCAGACACACAGGTAACCATCACACATCCTCAGCAGTTTTTCACAAGTAATATTCATAATGGAATGCCAAAATCAACCTGAGACTAATGGGCACCAGCAGGGCTGATGGACACTCTCTTACATTGTATAAATATAATTAAAGCATGCCTTTATTGTTTGTCACCAAGTATATCAGTAGTATCCAGTACATACCACGCTCCGGATTCAAACTTGTAGTTGACAACCTCATAATCTGAGAATGTGTGATCTACAAAGAATAAAAATTATAAAGATTAGGAGATCAATTGTTACATGCCGTGTTGTGTGCTTCAAATGTGAATGCAGGTGTGATTGTTCTGTTGGTGTGTAAAACTCAATTGGAGTTTTGGGTTCCTCGCCACCGTTTGCATATTGTTTTGCACTTTTTGCCTAGCCGGGCTTTAGAATTCAGAAATTTTACATAATTAATATTGCATATAGGAATTTATAGTCCGTTTAATATTTGACCTGTGGTTCTCTCTCCTTTATCTTAAATGTGTGCTTTCACTGTGCGTGTGTGCGTTTATGTCGATCTGTGTAAGTATGTATGCATATTGTGTGTGTGGAGCATTTGTCAGTCTTTTGTGTTTTCACCTTTTTCTTGTTTTAACAGGTATATGACTTTAGTTATATTGCTTGTAGTCAATGTGTCTCATGTACAGCTGCTTTGTTACAATAAAACTTGTAAAACGCGCTATATAAATAAAGTTGAGTTGAGTTGAGTAAAGGATGAATTTATCATGCTGTTTAACTCACTGTAAGGTTCAGCCAGGAGGTGCAACAATAGCAGGACCATGTTCTTCACCTCCCTCACTCCCGCCTCCTGATCCACCACCTCGGGAACGCACACATCTGAGAAGGTCAAGGTCAAGGCACAAAGAGCAATACAAACATGGCACAGACATATTCATACTGAACCACTGAGGTCTAAACATTTTCATTTTCCCTCTAATGTTCCTTTAAACACTCAAATCTCGTTTCAATTGACAGTAGATTTGATGCTGATAAATAGAATGTAATGGATCAACATGGATGTTACGCATCAAGCGTTCTGCTCAAGTCTTTAGATCGGTTACATAAATCACAGTAAAACTAGTTTTAGAGGCAGGATACAGTCCAGCATGGAGGTCAGAGTGAGATCTTTGACCGTGCCTGCGTTGGGGCAGCATTTGTGAAACTCTTTCCTCAAGTCCACAAACGAGTAGAAACACTCCGGCAAGACCAGATTCTACAACACAGACAGGCAAATGAGGGGGATTTGCGAAGGAAAATACGCTCGAGAGGAGCCCGAGGGTTGGGCAGGGAACAGCGAGCGCTGAAGAGGGATAAAGGACTGAAAGTGCCAGCATTCCAGTGAAGATTAAAACATGTTTGTGCTCAACAGATGACACCAAAACTGATAGCTCATCTTTTGCTAGAATAAAATGAAGTAGATACTGGAAATATCATCCCAACCAGGATGAAAGAGTGGTTGAGGATTTACCTTTTTGGAGGCCTCAGGGTGAAGCACCTGTTGGATAAGCAGTGGGCCGTCCACACACAGCGTGTATGAGCTTCTGCCCAAAGACTCGAGCTCAGCTGATACAGACTGGTGAAACTAAAGAAAGAAAGAATAGAAAACAAATCAACAAGGAGATTTATTTCCATTCCAAGCAATGAAAATCACAGCATCAGATAAACCTACAAGAAACAGATCAACTTGTTTGTGTATTAAGATTCTCAAATCAACAGCTTTGAAAGCTCTACCACAATGTCAAGGGAACTACAGAGGTCATCCTTCGTACGTTGTAAAGCGTTCCCTGTGTGCGCATGCGTCTGCTTGTTTTACAGTTTAAGCAGCTGGTCAGACTGGTTTGGTGAAAATACAGGAAGTGAGCCGTGGCCGCTGCCGTTGTCATTTCAGATAAAGCGCATCACATGACTAGCAACATAGATGACAAAACAAATGCAAAGCTTTACAAACAACACCTGCACATTCTTAGCTATGGGGCTCTCACATACACAAGTTTTTTCAATGTGTTTTTGGCTTTCAGCTGCTCATGAGCACAGGTTGGCAAGCACCTCATGAGACTGAATGTACGATAAAAACACCAAAAAACTACAAGTGACAACAAAATCAGGGAAATATTGTATAATGTTTCAACAAGACTGAGAAAACCTTAGGCTTTGGAAAGAAAGGATATTTCTCAGAGATCCTGGGATAAAATAAATCCTGTATCTAAGGCCACGTATACACGATGAAAAATGGAAAAGTTTTTGAAAAGTTTCACATACACATGACAGCATTATCAAAACGGTCTGCACTTACACGCATCAAGGAAAACGGATAAAAACACTGTAGTATGCATGCCAGGCCAATGGATGGCGATGTTGTAATGTAAAGAAACAGGACGTGCCTTGGCACATACACATGCACAGTTAGAAGCCAAAAATGCTTTTTAATACTGTTGCTCGACATATATGTGTATTTAATGTCTGGGAAATTTTAATAGTTTGTCCACATTTTGCTGGGGAAACTTAAATACATAGTCGACCAGCGAGAGCTTACAGTACGGAAGCTGCCATATTGTTTTGGCTACACTCGCGCTACTGAGTGTGTAATATGCAGGAGTGTGACGTCATTGTTTTCAGAAAGGGCCGTTTATATGGAACCTAAAAAAAATTGCACTTTCAAAAGTTTGCGTTTTTCAGTACCCCAAGAGCCGTTTCCATCAAACCGAATGTCTAAAACGCATAAGAAATTTTCCATTTTCTGCTGAAGACTCCGTCGTATAAACAGCATCTATCACATGACTATCTGAAGGGATATTTCACTACCAAATCAAAATGTCCCCATGATTTACTCACCCTCAAGTTTTCCTATCTGAATACAGCGTTCTTCTGGAAGAATATTCGAGTCAGATATATAATACCATGCATCATTTTGCTTCCAAGCGGTAGAATGTGAGTGAACGGGTGTTGATTTTTTTAAATGTTAATACCGTTGTCAATATGGATATTTCTCCTAAACAAATACATTGATTCAACTCTTTGTTAAAACCACGGAGCCATGTCAAGCAGTTCTTTGATCGATGGATGCACTTTTTGGAGCTTCAAAAACATCAACACTCGTTCGAACGACGCATTTATATAGCGCTTTCATTGTCTATTGCTGGACACCCAAAGCGCTTTACAATCATATGAGCGGGGTCTCTCCTCACCCACCACAAGTGTACAGCATCCACTTGGATGATGCGACTGCAGCCACAGTACATTGGCGCAAGTGCCCTTACCACACACCAGCTATCAGTGGAGAGGAGAGAGAGATAGAGCTAATTCAGAGGGTGGGGAATATTAGAAGGCCATGATTGACAAGGGCCATTGGAGGGAATCTGGCCGACCCACCAGGGTTACACCCTTACTCTTTACTAAAAGTGCCATGGGATTTTTAATGACCACAAGGAGAAAAAAAACTTCATTCATCAATTTGAGAGGCACCTGAGCGGTGAGGTTATGTTTTATAACCAGCCTTAACTCATCTTAATACAAGGATTCAAATAGTCATTACAGGTTTACCAAAAGCATCAGAATAGCCCTGTATTGACATAGCAATCTTCTGCCAGAAAATGCAATTGTTTAGCACTGCTCTCCGTGAGATTTTTTGTGTGTATTGTTTGCAAATGACTGTTTTCGCTGCACAGCCCCACCTTGCACAAATTAGTAATCGCATTAAATTCTTCAACGCAAACGTTCCACTTAAACAGAGACACACCCTAGTGACAACACCTATTGACTGCGAGATAGAAGATCAAACTCTAAGACTGAGTAAAGCAGGCTCAGAAGTACTGAAATGAAAACAAAGAGCAATATTTTGCTGTGTTTCGACTGGGACACTAAAGTTTCAGTTTCACATTCTCTACTGCAAAACAGAGTAAGAGAGAAATTTGATCTTTGGGTTACATAATCAATCAATCAATCTCTCCTGTTCAGGCTGTTTGCTTAGTGTGTGTGTACAGAAAGGGCAAATTCCAAATGCCCTTTTTGGTGCCTTTACAGGGCAATGAAGGAAAGGAAAACCCTACAAAGATTCGCTCTAAATGCGGTGTAATGTCTTGCCAATACTTGAATTCATTCAAGTCCCTTGATAAAATATTACTTATTCTTGTGTCATCTTTTGTAGCATTTCCTCGGTATTCACTTTAAATCCTGAAGTAATTTGCTTTAAATTATACCAAGATAGTTAAACCCCCAATTCGCTCTTTTAAAAGGGATAGTTCACCCAAAAATAAAGGTAATCATTTATTCACCCTGAAAGACCAAAGTCTGTTTTCAAAAGTCGTGTCACTCGGTGGGCATGTTTGCAATGCCACATGGCAACAAGACAATTATCTGGTTTCTTAAATATCTGCCAAAAATCTGAATTACAGAGCAAATTTCCAATCAATAAGTTTTGTTAGCAAAACTTTGGTTTCTTAAGCTTCCATCCCATTCATTGTTATGGTAGTGGTGCATCTCTTTAATATCTTTTAGATTTTAAATGACTCTTTAGTCTATGAAACACAAGAGAAGATATTTGAAAGCAGATGTAACACACATGTAATATCTCATATTAATCTTGAGTACCTATAGAGTAGCATTGCATATTTAAAATCTTCAAAGAGTCTTTAGTTTGATCACATTTATAAAAGACAGAACAGCTGTAGTACGATTATTTCTGAAAACAGGCGAGCCCAGAACACATGTGGGCTAGGGGTGGAACTAAAGCAGAAGCAAACACTACATCATCGCATTGTCCCTGCATAAGTGTTGTGTACCTTATGCATGTACGCGCCGCATGCCAACAAAAAACAGACATGACATTGTGAAGAAGTCTGAATGCATTAAACACTGTGGCACACACACCACCTTTAAAAAAAGGTATTTTTGTTTCCATAAAATAAAAAAGTCAACTAGTGTCCAGTGTTGTTTGGTTGCTAACATACTTCAAAATATCTTCTTTTGTGTTCTGAAGAAGTCGTACAGGTTTTTGAAATGACATAAGGATGAGAAAATTAAAGATTTATATTTTAGAGGTAAACACTTTTAACAGAAAACAGCCTATTCTGTACATGTTTGCTTCTACCCACCATGACAATAAAGTATGCAAATTGCAATGAACATGAATAAAAAAATATTACGTTTTTTTATATCTAATCAATGATAAACACAACTTTGGTGGCTGTTGTAAGGAATCATTGTCATTCAAAATAAAGTGCCAGATAAGTTACATGAGACAGAGTGAGTCGAGAATACAGTAAAGCTCACTTTGAAAAGGAATCCACGCACGAAGCAAAGTGGGAGTGTTCTGAGATAAGGTAAGAGGATGTGCCTGCAGCCCGCCTCGGATGTTTAAGCAACATTAATCTATTCATTTAATGTAAAGTGTTTTGTCCCACATCTCATTCATCTCTTTTCATTTCTCTGATGGAAAGTTTGTTCCTTTCTGCTCTGAGGCTGAATGAAAGAACGGATGAACGTGTCACTCATCTTATACATTCTAGCATCTGTGTGCGTTTCCCACAATCCTCCCTTAGCACTGACAGTCTGAGGCGAAATAAAGCACTCCGCTCATCACACACAGGTACTGACACGCATCTGCCAGGCTGCTCTGCACTCTGGTAGCTCACAAACACACACACCCTCTTTTACACAACCAAGCTGACTTTCTCTGACAAACACACTTATCTCACGAACAAACTCAATTCTTCCTAAACTCTTAATAAAATTCCCTCAGCCACAGTAACACACAAAAACACACACACACACAGGTGTGTTAGCTTCCCATTATTCCCACAACATTAGCCTCCATCAGCAGGTGTAAAGCCAAAGTGATATATCCAGTGAACTGTTTTCGTTATTGTTCTGCTGTTGACACAGCAGCCCTGTAGGAAACAGCAGAAAAGGAAGCATCAAAGCTCTAAAAAACCGCGAGTAAGAAAGGATGAGCCACATTAAGTGTATCCTGCTAAACACCAGTTGTAAACTTGTTTTCCAGCCCAGTGTGTGAGAAATGACAAGTTAAAATAGAGCTCAGTGTAAATGAGACGTAAAAGACTCATTTACTACACATTAAAACATTAATTTTAGTTTTATTCTCTTTTATTCACACTCTTATTTAAGAATGAATCATTTAATACACCAAAACATCTGATGACGGTCACTATATATTTATTTCTACTGCTATGAATTTGTAAGGAAGGACAACCACAAGAATAAAAACCAACTTCAGCCAACTTTCTATCTATCTGAAAGGTGGGCGGGACAAATTGATTTCACAAGTTAATATTTACAGAGCCCTTTAGGGATAGGCTACAAACCGAAAGGTGATAGCATGTAAAAATATCCCTAAGTGAATGCACGAAGTGCGCACTACAACTCCAATGTGAAGAAGTGAAAGAGTCCTGCTTAGAATAAACATTTAAAGTCTTTTCATTCCACATTAGTAAATAAAATGTATTGAAATTGCCAATCATTACAACCAAAGCTTAGAGTAGCCACAAAACAATCCCACAACTGAGCTCTTATTCTAAATTCCTTGTGAGGCACAGTAATGAGATGGTGTGAAACAGTGGGGGGTGGGAACAGGCTTGCAAAGTACAAACAAATTCTCTCCATGTCAGGGCTGAGAAACACGTTTGGCAACAACCGCCCTTTGTCAAAACATACCTGCAGAACTCAGGAGGAACCTGAAACTATCCGTATCCTGCTCAATAACGGGGCTAACACGGATACCAAACGTGAGAAAAGGAACTGGCTCCGTATTCTCTTCTTACTCTGTTTATCCCCTTATATCTGAGTCTCTCACGCTGCTGAAATGTAACTTTCAGGTATAGGTCCATTCACAGGTAAACATTCCGTGTTCCAGATGTCTGCTGAACACATCAGTCCAAAACATGACTAGACCTGCACTCTCCCCTCGAGCAACGTGCTTGTGCCTTCCTTGCCACACCCAAACCACACACACAAAATATTTCTATACATTGACATGCAAAACATTGACATACTGCTATTATATGTGCACGAAGGACCTACACATGGACAGTCAACTTCTTTGGCACGTACATGTATGAGAATAATTGTTTCCTTATTTCTGTACTGTTTTTAAGTCTTTACCGTTCGTTTCAAAATGTGAATTTGTGAAAGCTGCTCTGGAGAAATGCAAATTGTGAAAAGTGCAATAATACAGTTGAATTAAACTGCATTGTGTCTATAATTAACTTTTTATCGCAAAAACTGGTTGGAATTTCCTACTTTCAAATAATTTGACATTCAATAAAGAATGCGTCAATAAATATTCCCAACTCATTAGCTAGGATGCTGAGCCTTGATGTTTTATTTGTCATTTCAAGTAGAAAACAAACAAACCATACACACTGTACGGATACAGAAGTCTCTCTCACCTGTTGTAGGATGCTCTCCAGCGGTTCTTCGGCCTTGCACAGTTCCTCTGCAGTGAGTCTCGTCTCCTCCTTACACTGCTCTGTGAGATCCACACTGTCCGGCTTCACCAGACGCCGCTGAAGTTTGCCCACCTGTTAACAATATCAACTCTTTCAACCGGCCTCGCAATGTTTCCACTCCCCACGTGCATAGAAAGATAGACAGCTCAAAATCCAGCTTTGGGACACTAACACGATGATGGTATCTCGGGCGGCGTGTTTGAGTGTCGGTGTAAATGCAAAGCAGACATGGCAGGGTTACTGACCTACAGGCGATGACATGCACCAAACATGGCACGCTTTCCTCTCTCGAGGCTTTAAGACACCTTTTTACACTATATGGTTACCAAACAAATAAACGACGCGTTCGTTTTGACGTCAGCATGACCTAGCGTTGTTAAAGCGGTAACATTGTAACTTCGAGAAAGCGTACCTTGCTGGTTAATGTCAGCTGTCAAGGTGATTTCTAACACTAGAATAGTGTAACCATTGTGACTAGCCACAAAACGGGGTCAAAAGGTCCGTACCTTCTTCTCATGTAGATCCACAATTTGCCACACCAAGAGAATTAATTCCCTCTCATCCGACCCCAGTTTACCCCCATTTGCACCAGCTGTTGCCCCAAAGAACACCACCAGAGTATCACTGTGCGAAGCCATCAGGGACCACAAGGGTAAAAACTACAATTAAGAGCAAAGATCAAATAAAACAGTAACACGAGGGTCCACCGTTCTCCAAGAGAAGCACACAAAAGAAATGGAAATTCAATTGTAGTACACGAGGAAGGACAGAAGATTACTCCAGAGAGAGAGACACGACAGAGAGTGCGGCAGGAGACTGTACCTGTTGCGGTACTTGTGCGTTCTCTATCCAGAGTTACTGGTTTGACTGGTAAAGACGGCAGAAAAAAGTCCTGGTTCGTCTCACGCTAACCCCACAACAAGCCCTGAAGGCTTTCTCGCGGTGTCGCTTTTTTCTCGGTTACCTGGCTTTGGTTCGGCCTCCCTGTTTGGAGTCAATCTCCCCACGGAGCGCGCCGATTGGCTGGTTTGTAAAGGTGAGGGCGGGGCGTGACGTTGCAAGCGCCTATGTAATCCGCGCTGATTGGTCTGTTGTGGGCTAGGAAGTTAGAAAGATAAGACTTCATTTTGTCCTGGTAAACTGCAGATCACCTTTATATAGGTCCTCTTCCTGATCTGATGTGTCGGTGCCCTCTGACTTTATTTCGTTTTCTATTTTTCATTCTTTTTTGATAAAAAAATACTCGGTTCGCACAAAAAAAAGGAAATTCTGACGTCATTTATTCACCCTCATATTGTTCCAAATCTGTATAAATGTATTAGTTCTGATGAACACAGAGAAAGATATTTGGAAGAATGCTTGTCACCAAACAGTTCTTGGCCACCGTTGACTAACATAGTAGGAAAAATGCTTTATACATTTCTTTGTTCTGTTGAACACAAAATAGGATATTTTGAAGAATGTTCTGGGGCACTTTTGACTACCGTTGTCATTTTTCCTACTATGGTAGTCAATGGTGGCAAGAACTGTTTGGTTACAAGCATTCTTCCAAATATCTTTCTCTGTGTTCATCAGAAGAACTAAGACATTTATACAGATTTGGAACAACTCAAGGGTGTGTACATAATGACAGACGTTTTACTTTTGGGTGAACCGTCCCTTACATGTTTTATATATGTCTAAATGTTATTATGTGTTATACGATTATATTTTAATGTTATAGAAAATTAAACTTTCTAGGAACAAGCAACTGTGTCTGTTTTTTGTCTGTTTGTCTACAATTCAGTCTGACAAAGAGCCACACAGAGCGTGTTTGTCTTTAGCCCTCTCACCTTTTCATTGTGTGCCAAACCTAGGTGAAAATTATACGTCCTATGCATCCTTTGTAGGATGTCAGTCTCGCTGTTTTCCCCTTAAGCAATGGTCATTAATGGATTGTTTTGGACATGAAGATAGTGTTGTAAAAGAGAGACAAACAACAGGTCTAGACATGAGCATCTGTGATTCATTGTCTAACACAACCACAGCTGCAGTCTTTTTCTTACTCCTCAGTACATGCTCACAAACACATTTCATAGAGAAGGTGAAAACAAGAAACAGTCAGGTTTTGTATACATTTATTTGTGTAGATGCCACCTTTCGTAGCTTTTCCTTTCTACCAAAATTGTAATTTGTGTGTAATTGTATAACTGTATGCTCTAAAAATGTAAATATTCTTATGATAATTCCACAGAAGACGCTACGGCTGAAACCACTGAAGAACTTCTAGGTTTTTTTTTCAGTTATCAACTGCTTTATTTTCTGCAAGAACTCAAAAGATTGTTAACTGTTTTGAGGCACTTGTAAAGTAAATTGAAGTGCCATGAGCATCCTCTTTCCTTTATCCTCTAATCATAACTGTTGCTTAGGATGAGTTATAGTATTAGCTGGGTCAAATTACCTAAAAATCCCTTTTATAAAATAAATGAATTGCACCAGATGGACCTTGCCAAAGGTAACATCTATATTTTTTTCTAACATTCTCTATGTTTCATGCACTCATGTGACTGCGATATTATTGAGACAAATTTGCTATTGCCATAAAATAATAATAATAATATTGTTACATCCCTAAAAGTAAATGAAACAGTTAAACCAAAACCTTATCAGATATGGATGTAGGTGTATATCTACAAAATGGTGTGTACTGTTTGATATGAGCAAATGTTTGATTCTCTGATTAAAAATAGAGTAAAACAAGATGTACTCCTCCTCTGTATTAACCTCTGTTCCCTTTAATGCCCATTTCCTCTTTTCACACACTCACAAGAATCAGAAACACACAAATGTTTCAATATGAGGAATAGGGATATGTTGAAATCAGTGCGTCACATAGTTAAAAAAAACTTAAATAAGGAAATCCTTGTGGTTCAGTTAAACATGTATAGAAAGAAATCACAGAAAAGACCAATTAATTATACATGTCAAAATAATGTAATTGTAAAGAATAAGGTTCTTATCTATGTGACAATATCTCTGAAATCTTCAAATATATAAGAAATGTATAAGAATTTTCACTTTCTATTTCCATGTGTCACAAGACACATGTTTCTCATGAAGAAGAGCACAAAACACAAACAGACATTTTATTTAATGTTATTTCAATTGGAATACAATTCAAAAACAGATCTTCAATACAGTAATTGTTCAATAACAAACCTTTAAAGCTATATGCACTTCCTTTTGAGTAACTGGTTATTGTTGGTTGACGTTATAAATCTTCCATAGACACATCTACACACAGTTTTGTCTCTGTGAGACACTGTGAGGTGCTGGTGTTTGAATTTTGTCTCTTAGAAACAAATGATAACTCTTTATTCCTTTCACCTGAGGCTGTACTGGATAGATGCTGGAACAACTTCTGAATTCCAGTTTCCATGAGAGAACTGCGGAAGGTACGCGCGGCAAACACGTAAAGCATCGGGTTGACTGAGCTACTGATGAACACTAGAGCTCCTGTTATTAAGCTCATTGTCACACGGATGTCCTCCAAGTTGTTTGACACTTCAGGATATGAAGACTTGACAGCGAGTGCAATGAGGGAAAGAAGGTTTGTCACATGATGTGGGATCCAGCAGATTCCAAACATCACCACTACGCTGCAGATTAGAACCGTGGATTTACGCTTGGACTTGAAGTTCATGAGTGCTATGCGACTGAAGAGGCAGCCGTAACAGACCACTAAAGTGATAAAAGGAATGACGAAGCCTATAAGAGTTTCTATAATGAGCAACACAGCCTCCTGCGTCTCCGATGTGTACTCCTTAAATGTACACTGAACTGGCTCTGGTGGATGACCCAAACTGTTAGTCAGAATAACAGGAATGCTCAAGGCAAACGAAGCTATCCACAACACAAATAGAAGCTTATTCAGTGCTTTTTTCTCTCTCCAGCCAGCTGAGGCGAAAGGGTATCTGACAGCCAGAAAGCGTTCCACACTCATGATTGTGATGAGAAAGACGCTGCAGTACATGCAGGCATTGATGACGTACACCATGGCTTTGCAAGCAGCTTCTCCAAACACCCAGGAATGAGCCAGTGAGTAGATCCAGAGAGGCAGAGTGATCAACACCAGAAGATCTGCGGCGGCTAGATGAAGGATGAGCACGACCGTGCGAGAGCGCTTCTTCACATATTTCAGGATGGTCCAAACCACCAGTAGGTTCCCAGGTGTGCCCACCAAGAAACACAGACCGAGGATCACACTGGCCCCCACCAGGCCTTCCACAGTCTCCTTGTCTTCTTGAAAATAATTCGTACCGTTCATGTTTTTCTCTCTGCACCACTTCAGTCTGCTGGGTTTCTAACAACACAGCCACAAAAGAAGTCTACCTCAGCAAAACTCACTTCCCTTTTGTGAAGAAAAAAACAGAAACTGAGCTCCAAAACATGGTCAAGAAAAACAGAGAGATACCTAAAATGTGTGTGGGAGGAGCAATAATGTACAACAATAAAATTGTGCTTTAAATTGTTTTATTGTGATCGTGTATCTAGAAAGATGACTTTTTAAAATATTTTCACAGTAGTATCCTCTTAAATTAGTCTTCCTCAAAGAATATGAAAAAAGATGAAAAAAGATTTTCACAGAAGTTACAATTCACATTAGTATTGGATTTTACGTTGTGAAATAGCCAAACAACTATTGTGTCAAACAGCAACAAGTCATATATCTCTGAGTTCGTTTTGTTCAACATCATTCGAATCTTTTACGATCTTGTCATCCTGCAGTCCAGAATCCTGAGTAACAACATCTTTTGCTTGGTGAGTCTGTGATGCTAAGTCTTGAAAGAATCTCACTATCCCTGACTTCCTTAGACTTCCGTTAAAGTTTTTGGAAGCAAATGCATACAGCACAGGGTTCACAGAGCTGCTAATAAAAGCCAGAGTTCCGGAAATGAATCCGGCGATAGTTAAGATATAGGACGGTTCATCTGATTTTTCAATTAGAAGAAGTACTGCACTGATGATGTTGAGAGTATGATACGGTAACCAACACAAAATAAAAGCAACCACAACTCCACCAATGAGGAAGAGCGATTTTGGTTTAATCCTGAAATGCATCTTATGGAGCTCTTTGGCAACCTGCCAGTAGCAGATTGCAAGGATGGAAAAAGGAATAATAAATCCCAGCAGAGTCTCCAAAGAAATACAGAACACTTCCAAAGATACAGAGTTATACTCTCGGTACAAGCAGTGCTTTTCTTCATCATCATCATTGACATATTGAAATAGGATAACTGGAATTCCCAAAATGAATGACAGAATCCAGGTCATGGAAAGTATTTTGGATATGGATGTCCTGTCTTGCCAGTACAACATCTTTAAGGGGTACCTGAAAGCCAGAAAGCGTTCCACACTCATGATTGTGATGAGAAAGACGCTGCAGTACATGCAGGCATTGATGACGTAAACCATGGCTTTGCAAGCAGCTTCTCCAAACACCCAGGAATGAGCCAGTGAGTAGATCCAGAGAGGCAGAGTGATCAACACCAGAAGATCTGCGGCGGCTAGATGAAGGATGAGCACGACCGTGTGTGAGCGCTGCTTCACATGCTTCAGGATGGTCCAAACCACAAGCAGGTTCCCAGGTGTGCCCACCAGGAAACACAGACCCAGGATCACACAAGCTATAGTGTTCTCTATAGTTGTCAAGTTGTCCGGTATTGTATCATTGGCACTATAAAGAGGAGACATGTTTGTGTTTGTCAGGTTTCAATGTATCAAAAAACAGAGTGAAACTCTCTTGCTTCAACTTCCTTATGATTAAGCTTATAAGGAAAGTCAGCTGCCCATATTATTCACATAACAGAAACACAAGCAGTTACTTGTGAAAACAGTTCATATAGGCCTATTCTGAAATTAGTGTAGTCATTTTTGACATGTGTGATGCAACAGTTTATGAGTTAAATCATTTAGTATGTTGTGTGAAGAAGCGAGCAGTGAGAACTATTTAAGAAGAAAGAAAGCCTGTAATGCATTTTTATATCTTTTTTTTTAATTTTAGTTAAAGCGTCCGTTCTTCTCTATCTCTCATCTGAAATAGATCTGAGATAAAAAAGAACAACAAATAAAACCGTATTATAAGTGGCAAAGTTTACTCTCATCTGTTGAATTCTTGAAAAAGCCATATGTCACCACTATTCATTTTTAAGAATACAATGGTTTGTCTCAGTTTAATAGGCAATTATTCCCTTCGTATGTAATGCCTATTTGATAACCCTTTTATTCAAATGAAATTTTCTTTGTGTCAGTGTCACATCTGAAAAATAAATGCAAGGAGACCGATTAGCTCAGGTGGAAATAGATGAATGTGACAGCAGCGCCATCTTGTGGTAACACTCATAACATACAGAGAGTAGTCTGTTAATGCTGTAATAATTTGTTTGTCTCTGAATTTCTTGATATAAAGTTAAGAATCCAGTGAGTGCCTGACCTTCATCTCTCTATTTGTCCTCTGTTTCATGGTTGTACACTTCAGAGTCGATCATTGGCCGTTGCACATACGCAGATTGGGCACCAGATTAAATTGATTAATTAATCTAAAAAGTAAAGGTTCATGTGAAATCTGTGATACACAGTTTAGGTGTGAGAGACAACAGGATTGCATTAGTTCAATCAGAGAAAGTTCAAGTTCAAGAAGTTCATTTTTGGGTGGAGTATCCCTTTAACCACACTCTTAGAAGAACAACATAGCTAATGTTTGTTTCCCAATCCACACAAGATGTTGTAAGTAACAAATCCATAACAAATGCTGTTCATGTAAAAGAGATAAAGGGACTTAAGAGCAAACGGATGAGCTGTTATCCAAAGCATCAGTCATAGAGCAGATCAAAATCTATAGTGTGCCTCTAATAGTGAAGAGCAGGCAAATGCCAATTTTAAATCCAGGCTCTCGTCCAGTGTAGCCCCTCAAGCACCTGCTTCAGACGCAACAACAGAACTTACTGCTGGTGATCATCTCCATAAATTGCGTCAAGAACAGAACACAAACTAATTCTTGATGAGCCTGTCAGATATAACTATAATACAACATAACATGACTATAATTACAGCAGTGTTGATTCATGTATCTCCATTAACACTAAAATGGTGGGGCATACCAAAGGCCTACTAGGCAGGCACTACTCAAACAAAAGACTTGGACCATTTACAATGCAGAAAGAAAAATAGACACCTATGTGACAAAACAAACTGGACTCATGTAAGCAGTGAACTATGAAGCTATAACAAGTTGCTGTAATAATCTGTTAATTGTGGGACACATGACAGGTATAATGCATATGCAGAAACACTGTACTGGCACAAGTGATTAATGTGTATCATGTTACTAATTAATTAACATATTGATATACTTCGGTATTTACATTTTACTTAAAGGTATTTTAATTCATTTAAATCTTGTAAATTAAAAAAATTGTATTTAGTACGTTTGTGTGTTTTTGGGAAGCTGCAGAGTCAGGAATAGGCGCCACCTGCTGGTGGATTTGTGGCAAAGGCTAAAAATCAACAATATTCTTTACCTTCAATGATGTGTACAAATTGAAGAAAATCTGAAAATGATTATCTAAAAATATGTAGATATGTGTTTGTTTGGGCCATGTTCAATTAGCTGTTAATATTTAGATTCTGTTTTACGACTCTCTCTCTGAGATGTTTCTCTTTGTACCTTTTATATGAAGCAATTATGGCATTTGGAAAATGATTTCCTCCATCATACACCAGTCTCCTGTAGTTGAGTTTTGGCTGTAATATCTTTAAGACTGATGGTGAAACAGTTGGGGGGGAGCAAGAGCAGCCACATGCAGCCTCTGATCAAATCTCATCTCATGATTCAGCCAATTACGACTCATTCATTTCATTCCACTCATGGTTTTGAGGTTTCCATTTGTGTGAGCAGCAAACAAAGAATGCTGGAAAATTCAGTTTTATTTTCGACCTTCTAAACAACTTAACTATCTATATAAATATATCTATATAAAGATTAATTGCTTTATGCCCAGATGTGGCTTTGGAATTTGCAATGATATTGAGATGATGTTGGCCTTTGAAAGGCATCTCTTTCTGACCGAGACTCCAGAGATTGATTTTCAACAGTTGTGGTGTTTGGTTACCAACATTCTTCAGAATATCATAATTTGTGTTGTGCAGAAAAAAAGTCATACAGGTTGGAATGACATGAAGGGCAGCAAAAAAATAAAGCATTTCCATAGTTGGGTGAAGTCTACCTTAAAGCTTAACAGAATCAAAAAAGAACATCATTGTTTTTATCTGATTGTTTCATCAGCTCACACGGGCATTATCAAACAGATCTACAGTCAAACACATTTTTTTTCTCCAAGCAGCCTGAGTTCCTCAGGCTAAATGGTAGAGTAAACTTAACAGAGCATCTTTTCTCACACAGCAAGTGTTTTCAGGTATTTGGGTTGATACCGTTCTCACTAACAAAATACCAAGATAACAACAGTGAATTCTTTTATCTCAGTCTGTGCTGAAACTGAATATCATCCTTCAGGGTTTGTGTGTGTACTGTATGCCAAAACCATTAAAGACAACAACGAAGAATTAAAACTCATTTCCGTTTTCAGTACAATCTGTCTTTATTACATTTTGTGTGAACTTTTTAGAGTGAAAAATAAACTAGTGGTGGAACCTGCGTATTTATTTTGTTGTTTGTACACCTTTGATTTGTATTGGTGACGACGAATGGCACTTTAGTGATCCACATACATGTATAAACTTAACAAGGTCCTGTACCTCCTAAACGCTATCTCCTCAAAGCACCACTGGTGCAACTATTTACAATAATATACATTTTGTTTCTCGTTTTACTAATGAATGTAAATAATAGAACTGAAATGAAAAAACTCTTTCCAAACAGGCAGCAGCAGTACCCAGCACCTAAGAGCAGCAATAGCGCTGAGCTGACCTGAGGTCAGTCATGGGATAGTTAATGCTGTGACACCTGCTTATACCAGTACTCCACGGCATAACAGAAAGCTGAGGTGACTTACCACAGGTCAGATTTAAAAGGGGGCACGGTCATTATGGAAATACTGTAAAGAACACAGAGACTTCACTAACAGAAACACCTCAAGTTGTCAGTTAACAAAGGCTTTAAACATGAAACTGAAGCTCATAAATGGATGGCCTTCTGTCTGAGAAACAAATCTATTGCGGTCTGCAGCAAAGTGGGCAACAAAAACAGTGGGAACAGCTTAACTAAAACGCATATCTATTGTACACTGCTACAGTCATTATTTACAGTCAATAATGCAGCAAAGAACACTACTGTTCTAAACAATTGAAAAGAAGATAAATACAAGAATATTTATTCAGTTTTATAGATAATCTTTAAATTTATATAAAAGGAAAAAGTGGCTTAGAAAACAGAAAGAAACAGTGCTATTTTGAGCGCTTAATAAACTCGGTGTGACATGAGATTTGCTTGCACTCAACAGGAACAATAAATAGTAGCTCTGTATTCCTCTTCTGCATGGTAACGTGGCGTTGTCACTCTCAAAGCAGATATTAAACCTATGGAACGCAAGAATAACACGTTACAAAACATACCAGCATCCTGAAATAAACAAGCATGAATCATGGATTTAATGATGATTAAACATGCACAAGCAGTGTGACGTCATGGAGCGAAAGCCACTTACTGCAGCAGTGGTTACTGAGCTCAAACTACAGTAGACGGACCTATCACCTGTGCTTCTCCCTGTGACAAAACGAGAGGGGTGCAGGGGGTTAGATCACAGGTTAAAGTAGACGTTTGCACAGCTGTTTGCATTGGTGCTAGCATTAGCATGATGTAATGAAATGTTAATGGCTCAGAGAGACACAATGATCAGTACATGAATGCATTAATGCATGTATGCAATAGCAGGTCTCATATATCTTTAGCTTGATTTTTCTGTTAATTGGGAGAAAACAAAAAAGCTAACAGACCAAAATTAATCAATATTAATGGCATTAAAAGGCTGTCATAAGCTTTTTTGTTAATTTGTCCGATTTGTATTTGAATAGTTTCAAGTCACATTCATTGCGGTTCGGTCGGTGTTATGCCGAGCCCTAATGTACTGTAATACTAACTGTTGAAATGTACTGGCTGCTGTAGCAGGGTTTCTCTTTTGTGGGAGAGGTGATGGAGGAGTAACAGGAGGAGTCACACGGTGAGCTGGGCTCTTCGGACAGAGCCTCGGGCAGGTGACTGGAAACACATCCACTGTCTGAGCCACTCGAGCCACTACCAGACAGACAGTGAGACGACGAACCCGAGCTTTCTGTAGCTAAAGACAGACACAATAGAATTTATACCCTTAACATCACATATACTTTAATATCTGAAAACAGATCAGCCATTGTACTATTGAACCACATACAACAAAGAAACAAAAGTCATATTATGTTAATAACACTTTCTGCTACATACTCATAGAGGGCTGACTGCTGGTCTCATGCTCCAGTTCATCCTCCTCTATGCAGGGGCCGATAAGAGGTCTCTCTAACAGACTTTGGCTGCTGAACATGTGAAGATTCAACGGCCCCAGCAGCGTGGAGGAAGAGGGGCCGCCGGCCGCCGGGGTCCCGCTAACAGGAGCGTTTACCGCCGCTCGTTTGAATGGGTTTGAGTGGTCAAACAGAGAGACAGCAATGGAGGCTCTTGTTCTAGCCCCTGTAACAGAGGGAAAAGAATGAAGCTAGTACATTTCTTCTTCAATTAATCTTGACGTTTATTATTAGTTATATCACTAAACTTAAAGCTAAAGTGTGTCAAAAATTCAAGGAGTCCCCCAACCAGCCAGATTCAGCAATATGGTCTCAACCAATAGATTTTGCAACAATGAGAACTTTTAGAAACTCTTTTTAATTTTTTTGCAATTCAGTTAGATGATGTTAGTGGGGCAGAAATGACACAATTTAGCTTTACATTAGAGAAAAAACAAGACAGAATTCAGCAAACCAGACGAGCAAATCAACATTAGTTGATTAGTTTATCATGTTACAGTACACAAGCTCACCTCTGCCTTTCATTATGTAATCGATGGCTCTGTCATTGATAGCAGCATCACTGGGTTTAATGTCCAGGTAGGGTTTATTGCCCACCCCCATAGAGACCATCTCTTGCATTCGAATCTCTGCATGCACACACACATTATATAAAGATTTAATTTTCCTTTATGTATTAACACACTCACAAAGATGTTGACATTAAGATACTAACAGACATTAGAAAAAGTGTAAAACTGGTTTCTTCACACAAGTGAAAATAAATATGCAAACCAAATAGTGCCTTTAATTTGCATCATTCACTCATGCTGAGCCATGCCGAACTGAAGAAATATAATAGTTGTGCGACTTTGTTTAAAGCAGCCTCCTATTAGCCTGGGGCTGTACATGTTCTCAAAAATGTGTAGATATGTCTCTCTCTCATTTCTCATCATTTCCATTCCAAAACAAAGCGGAATTCTTTCTCACCTTTATTTCGTGTGGCCTGTTGCCATAGTATCCGTGCAATGTCCGAAGTCCATGCGTGTTTAATATCAGCGTTGCTTGCCTGAAGAATGTAGGCCTGGTTCTTGGATGTTCTCCTGCGGAACCAGATCTCAAACCTCAAAGCGTTCTCACCCGATGTCTCTGTCATACCCACATCAGCCGCCTTCAGAAAGAATAGGACATATTTAATAATATACATAACCAATATATGATAAAATCACGGTCGTATATTGAGTGCTACAACAAACTCACACTCGACTTTAGGAACTTACCTTAAAAGAATGTTTGTATATGTAAACATCTAGGCCACCCTCTATCCGTTTGGGTTTGCTGAACAGCACTAGATCTTCAAACAGGAAAACGTGTCTTTGGCACTTCTTCCTGCCATACCAAATCGTGAACTCATCTTGACGAACCAACTGGCCCTGTTCTTTCAGATTCACCTGAGGGCACATGAGAAGAGAATGTATCAGTATCTGAACATGTGTTGAGGATCAAGCTTGCGTATCCACTGAATCATTCGCACTTACATCACAGTCCCTGATGGCGTCCATGGCGAGCAGATCGTTCCCATGGCGAAGCTGGAATTTCACCATTTCGGCTGCTGCACGTAGGCACGATAGCTCCTGCTCCTGGACCTCACTTACTTCTTTGATCAGATCTTTGAGAAGCAAGGCGTACTTACTCATGCGCTGGATAGGCTTCAGCAGATACGATGCCAGGTCCATCTTATCCCCCAACTCTAGCTGCTTATGCTGGAAAGACAACAGTTCACTGAGATCACTTATGTGGTGATGTATCTTGATCAACTCTCTTCAGATGCTCTGTGTGGTCTGCAGTAAATATTATAGATTTGCTTACCCTGAAATAGCTGTTTCCATGGCTGGCCAAAAGCGCATCTGACTTTGGTTTGTTCTTGCTGTACAAGGCGTACAAGCTAAACTGGTCATGCTGTGGGTTTAAATGGAAACAAAGAACAAAACCAATATGTCAGGTCTATCATCCACCTTTCTATATTAATATGCTGATGAACAACAACTCTTGTTGTTTCGGAAATTAAAATCCCTTATCATTTCCAGGTGTACTTTTGTTCGGAAAGGCTTAATGGCTTTGTAACATGTTTTGGTTCATGTGGAGTGTGCCATATATTCATTGTTGTACCAGGAATATGTCAAAAGTGATTTCATCTTAGTTCATACTCTGCTGTAGGTCAGCTCGCATCTGTGTGTATTTCTCTTTATCTCTCTCTTTTGTGAAGTAATGTTTTTAAAGCGTCATAGGGTAAAGATCTTAAAGTAAGCCAGCAATATGAGTTCACCACGACTGAAGAAACATAGCAGTGCAGGGCGGCCCTTAACTTATTTGAAGACCTAGGAGCTCTTTTTGATAGTGGATAAAAGAGAGAATGGCCAACACATTTTGATTGGTTTTACTCTATTGTGGAAAAACACAGAGGATAGTTTACCCAAAAATGAAAATTCTGTCATCATTTACTCACCCTCTTGTTATTTCAAACCTGTATGATTGCGTTTTTCTGCAAAAACCAAAAGAAGATATTCTGAAGAAATTTGGTAATAGAACAGCGCCGGTACCCATTCACTTCTATTTTATGAACACAAAACCAATGCAAGTGAATGGATGCCGGTTAACAACATTCCTCAAAATATCTTCTTTGTGTTCTGCAGAAGAAATTCATACAAGTTTCATATGACAAGAAGCTGAGTAAACGATATATTATAACGATATTTTTAGGTGAATGTTCACTTTAAGCTTGGTTTCTACTATACAAATTGAGCGTACATTTTGATTTCTTAAACCCTAAATAGCATTGCACTCTAAATAGGTTTGAATAAACTAATGTGTAACTAAATGTTACACTAAGTTCAATAGTGTACTGCCAATGAAAATGTTACTCAAGCTTTATTTGTAAGCCGCTTTGAATAAAAGTAAAATGGAATTGAAATGTCAAGCTATAAAATTTCATTTTTGATTAAGCAACTCTATTGGAACTGAAAACATCCAATGCGGAAGCAAACAAAAAAATCATACAACATTAGTCAGATATTAACCTATCTGTGTTAATAAAAAAGATAAGATATTCAGAATAAAGAGACTCTCGTACATGTCGCAGGAAGCAGTTGCCGACACGTAGTGGGTGGTTACAGCAGCTCTCCAGCTCTTTAAGGAAAAACTGGCTGTGGAAGTCTACCAGTTTCTCCAGGTTGCCGAAGATGACGCTGCGTTTTCCACGCAGGTCCTGTGGCAGGTCAGCACGCTCCATCTCAGGGAAATAGTTGTCAATGATGTACCGCAGAGATCGCACATACTCCCGCTCCGTTGTCACCATCTCATCCACAATGTGACGTAGTTTACTGAAGGCCAGACACAGAGACACAAAAAGTGTTTAAATATGTGTGATTAGATTTTATGAGATAAGGCTATTGGGCCAAATCTGATTTTCTAAAAAAGCCTTTGACAATCATATCTGTAAGGTTTCTAAGGTTTCTAATGGGACCTCTTAAGGAGCTACAGTATCATCATTGTAGCTCTGAAACGCTAAATGAGTTTATGAGTAAATTTGGGTCTAATAGCTTTGCCAGACTTTTTAAAGGACAGGTGGTTCACACACTGGGATGTTTACTCTGAACCACGATGCTAAGAGAGAAGAAAAGACGGGGATGATTTTTCAGGACATATTTAGTACGAAAAATAACTTCTCACCAGTAAAGTGATCACACTGTGCTGCAACTTTACAAAATGAGGTTTACTCGACTTTATTGTCCTGACATGAACCATAGACCGTATTATTATCAGTTTGTTTCTTAAATATTCACAATAAAAAAAAGACCACACACGACCAAATGCCTTGTTTCTGAATACTTTGTTTCTTAAAATCTGTATCAACATTACCCGTATACTGCAATCTACAAATGGTAACCTGACGAATGTGTTTTGAGGGTCACACAGATGTACAGTAAAAACGCTTCTAAAGATCTATATAGTCACTTCATCCATCTCTTCTATGTGGTTGAGCAGAACACAAAAATGTTCCCCAACACTTCAAAGCCCAGCGGAGAAGCTCCCACCTGGGAAAGTCATCTGTATCTCAGGCTCTTTCCCAGGGGGTTAAAGGTGACCAGAAGGGTCCACAGCTGGAAAACCCATCCACAGGGATTTTGAGAATTATGGGAGCTTTTATTGTCTAATACGAAACTAATAATCACACAATCACCTTATAGTCGCTTTAGTACACATGAAAAAGTTCAACAGGGCATGACTAGGGAAATATAGTCTGTGTGTGTTTTTTGTGAACTTGTGCGACTTCTGAAAACTTGGCTTCCTTGAATGTCTATTTTAAGCATTCAGCTGTCAAACCTGTCAGTATTCCTATATATTCTCCTGTGAGACAGGCTAAATATTTTTGTCTGTGTGTATTGGCAGCACTGTTGCTAACATTGTGTGTGTGTGCTCTGTTACACACCATTCATACAGTGTTATATAAAGTCTTAAGTTTTATGCTTAGGCTTGCTTCAGTAAACTGATCTCACAGACCTCCATGGTCGATTGTATTAATGTTATTACAGGTGAGTGTGTGTTAATGCATGCAGGTGTGCGCTGTTTGACCCACCTGCCCTTGCTGCGGGGTTCTGGAGCGGGACTCCCATCACGGTGCAAATCAAGAGAAGACCACTCGTGCATTGGCGGCAGTCGCGGGCTGTACGGCCGATCGATCACCTCAGTGCTGCTCACCTCTAGACCCTTAATAAACACCCCCGTGTTCCCTCTCCGTGCAGGTTCACTTAGAGTTCTCTGACAGGTGCTGTAACGTGACACACTCTCACTACCGGCCGTATCAAAGCTTTGAGTCTTCCGCAGAACCCTGCGGTTTGGTTCTATAGACGAGAGGCTTGGGCTGGTGGAGCATGAAGGAGCACACGCCTGCCCTTCAGGATGTGGTCGGTGAGCAGGCTCATCCGTTGAGACACTGCGTGTTAGCCTGTGGGATCTGACGGGTGTACTGTGGGGGATTCTGTGCTCAACGCTATAGGGACTTCCTGTGGAGGTTCGGATAGAAGAATCCCGGGTGTCCACACGGACGCCCGATGGGCTGCTGGGTGTTGAGGATGTGCTTGAGAGAGAGGAAAGTCTATCCCGTCCCCAAGCTCCACCAAATGCTTTCCGACACGAGAAGGAAATGCTGCTGCTGCGTTCTTGAGCTTTGCCGCTAACTTCCGAGTTTCGTCTGGAGGAGGATCTGGAATCGCTCTCACGGCGGGTTCGCAACGCAGTCTCCAGCTTCTTCTCAAACATCTGTTTGGTCTCCTGACACTTGGACCAGGCGAACTTCCACTGCTTGAGTCCCTGGTCGCTCCTCAGCTCCTCTGCAAGGTCTTTCATCTCCTGAAAGCGTGTGTCTGGTATCGGTGGATGCTGACTGTGATAGGTCTCCAAGCATGTGATCACGTTCTGGCACTTCTCAGTCATACCACAGTCCTCCATGCTAACACACGCCAAATGACGCATGCCCTCTAGTGCCCATTCGTAAGCCTGAGAGAGAGAGAGAGAGAGAGAGAGAGCAAAACTGAGTCAGATGATGTGATGAAAGGGAAGAGGGTGACTAAAGCGAGAAAAAAATAATGAGAAAGACATGAAAACAGCACTTTGTGTGTGGTAAAAGGCACCTTCTGAGAAGAAAGCAATATAGAGAATGAAGGCAATATATCACAGTAAGACTTTTTTACACGTTGAAGAAGGGACAAAGAGAGTCTTTATGACAAAACGATGAGTTCATTGTGAATGAAAGAGCTGGAAAAAATAGAGAAAGGGAATGGGGAAAGGATAGAGAGAGAGAGAGAGAGAGAGAGAAACCTCCAGCACCTTTTTTATGGAAAATAAAGAGTTTTTTAGCCAGGAGCTGGGAGGTCTGGGTAAGAAGGCTTTAACGTGCAGCTTAGCAGCAGGGCAGACTATAGTTTCAGCTATGTGTGACAGAAAACTGCCACAAAGACACATGCAAACCTCTTTACTAACCATCTCACCATTTTAGAGAAAATTCAATGCCCCTTTCTAACTCTTTCTTAGCTCTTGTAGCCACACAGCACCACATTTTCGCATATAACCTTTTTTTAGAAGATTTAAGAAATTCTTCATGACTTTCTCATGAACATTCTGACAGGTTTGCATTATAAATAGTGAAATAAGTGGTTAAAATGGGATTAACACAGATCAAGCTCAACGCACTCATTCACACACATCGATGGTGGCTGCAAACACAGGCCTGTGTTTAGACATTCCTGGGAAAGAAAAACTCCCATCTTCTTTCTCTTTCTGTTCACACACAAAACCTCTTTCTCCCCTCCACACTCTCTTTTTGCTGATATTTTAAATGGTAACATCCTTTGCCTTTTCATACACACTCACTCTTTCCTCACTCTCAGGTTAGGGTGACATGGAGACCCCATGCCAAACCTCTAGCACCCAGATACTAAAGTCTCACCCGAGAGCGAGAGTCAGAGATCAGCCGTCCACACTAACAATACACATTGCCAAAAAGTGACAGAGCATTGGATTCAAAGAGACAGAGAAGAGAAAGAGACACACAAAGAAGACAAGAAGAAAATATGCAACTGATGTACTTGATGAAAATAAGCAATTAGCGAAAATGTTTTGTTTGTAATTACAAATTATTTTCTGTGGTTATTGACAGCATGCTATAAACCCAAAACTCTTTAATCCAGAATATATTGACTATATTATTTTGCATTCTCAGGTGCCTCCCGAAAACATCACGTATTGCTGATTCTACATCAACGTCCTGTTTTGCCAAACTCGTCCGGCCGGATTCACAAAACATTCTTTAGAAGAAAATTCTTCTTAACTTCCATGTTTTTTCTTAAATTCTAAATCTAAAAGCTAGTAATGTTATGTATTCCCGAAAAAAAATGTATTAAGGGGCGATTCACATTTTGTGTCTAAAACCAAGTGGATAACGCGAAAGTTGAACTATTTCCATCTCAATGCTACGCCGTCGGGGCTAGAAAAATATGCACGCCACACCGCATGCGAGTCTCTCCCTATTTACGTGCGCCTGCCACGTGTATAAATTTAAAATAACGAACTTGCACGCACAAAAGACATTAAATGTGAATCAGTTCTTAAAAATGTTCTCAAGATTGATTTTAGGAAAACATTAAGAAAAATCTAAATTCTTGAAACAAAAGCTGTCTCATAATTTAGAAGTTTACTTGCCATTTAGAAATATTGATTTGGATATAATAATGATCTAGTTCCCTTACATTAGTTTTTTTTACAATATTCTGGGATAAAGTGACTGGAAATGGAGAGGGTCGCAAGTATTATGCCTATAAGTATTTTAATAAGTATTTATTTTTAACGCTTCCTAACATATTAGCTAACATGCGATCGTAAATGCATTTTAACACATCACATTCTAATATATATATGACATATAAGAATGTGATGTGCTTGTTACACACAAAGTTTATTAGATAAACATATACAGTTACCACATGAGCAAGAGAGTGAAATCGTATTATTTTATTCTGACGACAAAAGTTAAGAGGATGAAGTCTATGAAGTTAGATAGAAATGTTTGAGAATCGCTCTTACAAACATTCTTTTGAACTTCCTAAAATTTATCTTAAGAACAATCTCATAATTTGTCTTAAGCAAAGCTTTGTAAATCTGGCCCCATATGTGTAAAACAGACATGGGAAGCACAAATATAAAAAGTGCACTGTTCCTGCAGTAAAACAGCACCAATTGTTTATGCTGCCATACTCATCCACAGGTTCTGCAGAGGACCACAGGCCAATCCAGCTCTCAAATCTGCCCCCCTCAGTGAAAAAAAGAACCCCCTTTAGTGGAAGAAAGCAAACACTTTGATCTATAGCTCAATATAGTTCCACACTCTATCTGATGATACCCAAATTACTGTGGGCAGGGGATGACATCATCGTTTGGTTGGATGGCGTGTAAAACTCTTTGAAGTGTGAATGGTGTGTGTGTGTGTGTGGTAGGGCTCTGATTGTAGAGAGCAGAATTAGTTTGCCTGAGGGAAGGCCCCACACTATTCATCCCCACACAAAGAGTGAGAGAAACAGAGAGAAACAGAGAGAAATAGAGAGGGAGAGAGTTCGATGTGCTAAAGCGGGAGACAGATTTGTAATGAGCTTTTGTACACTCCCATAAATGAATCTCTTAGCAGTTTAAGCGGGTCAAGAGGAGCGTTTTAAACTTGAAAGGAACCATCTTTTATTTTGTCCTCTAATACAAAACCAGAAAAGGGGGGAAAGATTTTCATGACATCAGCCCGTTTCTGATCTCATGTCTGAGCGATGCCAAGAATTTGTTTTTCTGTGTGTCAAAGCGTGAGTTTTAGAAGGCACGGGATTAAGATTCCTGACAGGGTTGAACTCACAGCAGCACACTACAGGCAGACGTGTCTAACGTAAACTTACGATTGAAAGAAATGATTGAAACACAGCACTGCGGCCACACAATATTGCTCGTTGATGTTCATCTCTACAATGATGTGAAGGACTGAGATAATAGTAGTAAAAAGAGACAATAAGTTGATCTGGACGAGCAGCTATAAAGTCTGCAGGAAATGAGAGCGAGCAAGCAAGACCCTTTTAATGAAGACACCCTGCTGAGTGTCAGAAGACCAACCACAGACCTTAGAATCCTCTTAAATCCCTCTCAACAGAAGCAAAAGCATTTACTGTTGCTATGCTATTCAAAAATGGGTGAGACGCTACTTATGACCAACCTCCAAAAAATATAGTTTTCAACTTTGTGTCAACAAACCAGGCACCATCTGCTATCTTATCCTCCGTTTGAGTCCTATTTAAAGAAATGCTCAAATAATTTGAGAATATTCAAGCTAGAGAGAGATGGCACCTGTATGATAACTAGCCCCTTGTGATTTGGACAAACTCAATCTAATGGTGGTTTAATGCAATATAATGGTGCATCACATTCACCAAGCCTGACAGCCAATAAAAGTCATTTATCTTGGACCGATCAATTAAAGCGGGTGTATGATAGATCGTATCATGGAACGCATTAGTAGTGCGTGATTCAGCTCTGTTTTGTTCTTTTGTTATGCGTCTCAGCAGTGATGCATACGAGTATGCGCGTGTCTGCTGCAGGGGGAACCTCTCTGTGTTTCCTACAAAGAATCATGAATGTCAAAGCCTGAGCAATCAGACTCAAGGAAGAAGAGTTCAGCGATGGCATGCACACACACACACACACACAAGTGAGGGGGGAACAGCCTGTGACAGATGTGCCTTATAGTCTTTTTCTGGTCTAAAATAGAATGTGCGCTTTTTAAGAAATCAAACACGTGTTGAATATATAGAGCAGTGGGAAGCAGACGCACGGCAGCTGCTCCAGACGGAAGGAGATCTTGAACTCTTAACGCAAACTGAATGCCTGTCTGGAGTGCTGGGCTTTTGCAAGCTTTCCATTTCCTATTTCCTCTCTGGTTTAACTCTAGCTCAGGAAAGAAAGAGTGAGGACACGCATTTGAGCTGGTTCATTTGATACTTCAAAAGGCATTAGATGTGTGCCTATACAGAACAGATGTCGAACAAACTTGCGGTGCAGAGGGAAGGGACTGTTTTTCATATAGTGGAGGTTTGCTGGCTTTATTGGGGGTAATGACGGGTTGGAAAATGAAGCTAAGAGGACCGGGGGCTGATGTGTTTTTTTGCCCTGGCCTGGTTGGCAGCGTGCTCAGGTGAGGGCTGTAAAATCGACACCGTCTGCCCATTAGTCCAACTTTATGAGGCGAACAGGAAATCATTTTGCTAAGCAGGGGAGCGGGTCTACAGCGTAAGTGAACACAAGCAGTTGTGTCTTTATGCTTCAATAGATGCTGAATGTCTACAAGAAAATGATCAGCATTTAGAACTAAAAGAGGAACTAGTAGCACAATGATCCATTTGTAATTATTTGGAGTTTTATACGGCCTATCAGCTTCTTTGTGGAAGTAAATAAGACTGTTTGAGAAGAATATTGACCCAAAAGAACTTAATTTACCAAAATGTTGAAAAAAAGTAAATGACCACCTAGCCGGGGACAAGCACACAGAAGAAGAAAAATCACAGGAGTGTGTTGTGTGTTTTGTCTGAGTGAGTATAATTTGATAGAATTCAGGAGGGGGCTGGGAAAACAGGGTCTGCAGAGCAAGCCAATCAGACTGCATTAGAACCATCAGAGTGGCATTAATCACGACCAATCACAATACTGATCAGAGTGAGTGGCTACTTAAATGCCCCACGCACACCCACACGGCCCGCAAAAGCTTATTAGGTCACATACCCTAAGGGAATACACAGTATGCAACACAGGAAGATAAACGAAAATCCTAAAATCAGACCAAGAGACTAAAATCCAAGAAAGTGGTTTATTCTATATTTAAACACCAATACTGGGACTTTCACAAAGTTCACACAAAAATGATTGGATTTATGAAATTGAAATTTAATTGAAATTTAGTGAACATTCTGTCTTCGTTTACTCACCATCACGTTGTTCCAAATCTGTATACATTTCTTTGTTCTATAGAACACAAACGAAGATATTTTAGAAGAATGTAGGAAAGCAAAGAGTTCTGAGGCTATTATTCCTATTGTGGTGGTCAATGGTGGCCAAGAACTGATTGGTTACAAGCATTCTTTCAAATATCTTTCTCTGTATTCATCAGAACAAAGAAATGTATAAAGATTTGGAACAACTTGAGGGTGAATAATTTTTATCTTTGGGCAAAATATCCCTTTAAATCAGTAAGTAAAATTTTTCTTATACAGAATTTAACTGCATTTATTGTTTTGGGCAAAAATCTAAATAAAGGGAAATCTTGATTTTTTTAAATATACAAAAGTTCATAAATGTAATTAGACAAAGTAAAAACTTTGGTGAGTTTTGTTTGTGTTTTTATTTTGTGTCCCATAAGTAAAAACACTATCCCTAAACTCTTCTGGAGCACTAAAGAGTTTTTATAGCCAGCACATGCCATCCAGGTGGCTAATGAGTGCAAGGTGCAAACTCACAAGCGATTAGTCAACATGTCATTACAAGCTGCAAGGAGAAAAGCGACAGCCCTTTTATTTAGCCTATTCTGTCTGTCAGTCTTTCTCCCATTCTTCACCCAGTTCTGTAAGAACGTCATGGGAGGTCAATCATCGCTCCCATAAGTTTATCATCTTTCGCTTCTTGTCACTGAACAAGTGTGGAGGTCAGGGTTTTGTGTCCACAGGTGCTAACCCCAGGTTCTGCCATAACAGACCGGGACACAGGACTAGAGACAGGAGGCCACAGTCAAAGCTCTACAAAAGACAGACACACCTAATTAACAGAGCATAGGCATGTTTTGTCCTTCTAAACGCTGTCTCCTGTTGTCCATTGGGGGTTTGGAGGGCAATGAGGTGTAGAAAAGGGGAGTTGGGGTCCTGTGTTTTTGGGGGGAACTGTCCAGAGATGGTACAACATTTTGGGGAGGGGGAACATACCTCAAGTCCAGTCAAGCAGCAGCAGTAGTAGTCTTGAAATGTTATTAGAGAGCGCATAATGATGAGAAGAAACGTGAGACTTTTGCTGCGAGAAAAGCCAGAAATGCACACACACATTTATTGAGATGGGCATATGCTAGAAATAATCAGACAAAAAGGGGATTCCCCTACAATTCTCTACTCAGGTCTCACTTATGCTCTATTGCCACTCCCTAAAACTCACTTTGACACCTTCACTAACACTTTCTCTATTCTCTGCCCACATGCACAACATGATTTTCTGTATCGCACATCACTAGAAAAGGGACAGATTTCAAATGAAAAACTATTTATTGATGGCCTTAAAGGGATAGTTCACCCAAATATGAAAACTAAGTTTTCATTTACTCACTCTAGTGTCATTTCAAATCTGTATGACTTTCTTTTTTCTGCAGAACACAAAGAAAGATATTTTGAAGAATGTTGTTACCTGACACCCGTTCACTTGTATTGGTTTTGTGTCCATACAATAAAAAAAAACAGAATGGATGCCACTGCTGTTCGGTTATCAACTTTCTTTAAGATATCTCCTTTTGTGTTCTGCAAACGAAAGTCATACATATTGAAGGAAAGTCATAAAAGGGTGAGTGCATGATGACAGAATTTTCATTTTTGGGAGAACTACCACTTCAAAAGCAGCAAAGCTGTAAGCTATTTAATAGCTACTAAAAGCCAGCTGAGCTCATGAAAATAAATGTGCAAGCTCTGTATGTTAACCTAATGAAAATAAATGTGTAAGCGTTATATTTACACTGTGACAATAGCCGGGTTTCCATCCACATGTAATGCAAATCTTTTCGAAGTTCGCAATAACAGGATAAAAACTAATGCAAAATTGGTGCGTTTCAATCAAGTTCCTTGAGTGGATCATGGTGGTATTGGTAACCTAGTAACCAACATTAAATAATAAAGATCTGGAAACCAGAAAGACACAATCAACGGTAACGGCAACTTCGTCTCGTGGCTTTAATGTTTGCCGCATCAGAATTTAGATTACTTGTACGCAGCTTAATTTGCCAATGAACTTTTAAGGGAAAGTATATGCCACCGATCTCTCACAGTATCACATGACGCTGCAGGATGCCATATAAAACCAAACTGACTTAAAACACGCAACAGCAGAAAAGTCCTTTGGGCTGGAAAAGGAGTAAGGAAACGGTGACATCACGATCACTGATGTCACCCGCAGACAACAGAAGTAAAACCATGTGAATGACAGAATATTAGATCATCACTCATATGAACGTGCTCCTGGGGCAAAGCCGTAAAATAATCCACTTCCATAACGATCTGACTAACAAGGTGTGGAGTTACACAGATAATAGATGGCATAAACCGCCTGTTGAGACCCATTTGCCCAGGGCAGCAAAGTCCGATGTAAGCTGTGTGAAAAATGCTGGTCAATACCGCATGCAGAGAGGAAACTCTATTAAACACCGTAGTTCACACACCCACAGCAAACAGCCTGTGCTTCCCTCCGCAACACACTTTACCAACCATACCCTTATTAAACAAGGGACTGAAGAGAGAGAGAAAGAGGGGGAGGAGAGTGGAAAGAGTAGAAACTCTCAACGGACTCAAAAAGCTCCATTAAAAGTGTTTTAAAGAATGTTCAATTGAGTTCTCAATCTTTTCATAATCATACACATAAGCATTTAAGAAAGACATGCTACACTCACACTGTCAACTACAAAGATAACACTTGTGTCAAAGCATCATGATTCAAAAGCTTCCTGTGCATGCAATACGAAAGTATTTAAGATTAGACAAACTCTTCTGTTCTATCATCACAAACTCCACAAACTCCTACCTCTTCATGGATATATCCGATTTCCTGCTCTACTAAGACGCCGGTGGTCCCGTGACCAGAGCACGGAGCGGCGGCAGTCATCTTTTCTCTCTCTCTCTCCGACTGACAAAGTAACTGAGGGAGAGAGAGCAAGTGGCGCCCACTCTTCTCCTCTCCCCACCTCCCTGCTATTCACAGGCAAATGCAAGTCTAAATACCAGATGGGTCTGCCCCGGCAACTTCACTAGAGGGGACGGAGGGGGTCGAAGCCAGGGAGAGAAGGGGGATGGGACAGGAGGGTGTCTGTCAACAACACTACAAAGAACATTACTAGAGAGGGTAAAGGAAAGAGGGGAGGACGGGAGACCAAAACTTGGCACAGTGGTGCTAACTGGACCGTGTGAACCCGTAAAAGGGAAAAATCTGGAGGAGATGGACTAGGTTAAATTGTGCCAAGCAAACCAGATGTGATGATATACATGGATGGGATGCATGCTTGCTATATGACAAAACTGCAGGAAATGATGTATTATAGGTTATCATGTGAGGTCAATGATCAAAATTCAATAGTACACAGATGTGTATTATTTTGATATAATTTTTGGTGTGTAGTTGAGCAAGTTGTTATAATTCTGAAATGGAGAGAGAACAGCAGAAGGCGTGTGGGGAAAGAGTTTGTTCCTTGGAGACATGAAAGTATCAATAACACGATCAATACCCAACCGGTCACAGTATGTTGCGCTCACACACAATTATAATACACCAACTGCTGCATATGTCAGGGCTTCATAAAACACACATTTGAACAAAAATTCAAATTTGCATTTTATGCTTTTATTAGTCTTCACTCATGTAACAGAAACTAACAGTATTTGTATGGAGCTTATTATAAACAGGAAAAGTAAAGTAAAATTAATTACATTTTAATAATTTATTACTTATGCCTTTTTTGCATTATGACATTAAATGATTATAGTAAAGGATATTTTCTATAATTCTCATTATTATAGGTCCTATAACATCAAAATAAAAAACACCTACAATTAATATTGCGAAAAAATATATAAACCATTTCAAACACTTTTAAAATTGGCAATAATGTAAATTATCTAGATAAGGAAATAAAAACTGGGAAACCCCAAAAAACAGATTGTTTTTGTCCATTATTAAAAGCACAATATGTAGCACAAGTATATCAATTAAAAATGATATATATTTTTAAATGGTTACAGTATAACTTAGCCATGTTTTCCATTTACACAGCTGGAGAGGCATAAATCAGCTCATCCTCTTGGTCAGTGGTCTTTAGAGTGTTAACTCTGTTCTTTACTAAAGGGCTGTCTTATTATCATTATAATGATACATTATAATGAAACACAGAGGAGCCATTTCCCTTGCCTTTCAGTGTGTGGTGTACTGTATGTGTTTTGTCCTGAAACCATAAAGGACAAATGAGGAAAGTTTCCTCCTACATACAGAGGCTAATTGAGAAAGAAGTCAACTAACCCCACATTAACTCTGAGCAGTAAAGAAAAGTTTAAACCTTAATACTACACCTTCTCTGTGGGCATGCAGTCCGACTGTCACTTCACCCTCATTCTTTCATCAAACAACAGGGATCATTCCAGTGATTCCTCTGTCTCTCTCTCTGTCTCTCTCTGTCTCTCTCTGTCTCTCTCTGTCTCTCTCTGTCTCTCTCGGTCTCTCTCGGTCTCTCTCGGTCTCTCTCTGTCTTCTCGGTCTCTCTCGGTCTCTCTCTCTCTGTCTCTCTCGGTCTCTCTCGGTCTCTCTCGGTCTCTCTGTCTCTCTTTGTCTCTCTCGGACTCTCTCGGTCTCTCTACAGTTTTACACACATAGACCATCTGGAGGAGAAAGGATTCACACATTTGCCTCTACTGTCTCCTGTGCCCCAGGGCACATGCTCACAGCTCGCCTGTCACCTTCTGCACCGCTGGCTGCTGTGATTGCCTGCAGGGCTCTGATCCAGACAATAGATTGTCAATATTATGTTTGTCACCCAATGTGTGTCAGTGCGCTCAAAGAGGGCTCGGCAAGGTCAGAGCGAATTAATTCATTCATCACATTCACTTCTGCTGTTTGTTTTGGAGTCAAACCTATATAGGTCACACATAAGTGAAATTTCTTTCAATTGACATTATTTGGGCTTTCTTCCTACAAAAGAAGCACAAGGAGAAGGGTCAGGAAAACATCTGAAGACAGATCAGAATTAAACCAACGTCAAATGTGATAACCACTAAATCACTGTTTATCCAAAAAGACCTTTGAATGAATTTAATATAATATGTCTTGCAATATACACTTTATATACACAAGTTTTTTAAAGTCCCACTGGCTGGATTTGATAATTGTATAACCTAAAACTTATCTTTAAGCATTCAAATAGCATATGTGATGTTTGATAATTCTGTGATAATTTCTTCATGCCTTAAAGAAGCAATGTGGAGGTATTAGTGGCATCTAGCGGTGAGGTTGCGTATTGCAATCAACGGCACACTCCACCCCCCTTTCGAAGAACTATGGTGGCTGACACAGAACTAAGATGCTGTCACAGTTTTGCATCTCCGAAGGAAATAACGTATTTACGAAATGCGCTCTGTAAAGCAGTTTGTCCCTATAAGGCTACTGTAGAAACAACATGACGAATTGCATGTATGGGTACGCGTGGTGCATGTAGATAGAAATAGCTCATTCTAAGGTAATACTCTGTGGCTAAATCTATGGCTAAAATCTGTTAATGTGATTGGTTACAGGGTTACGACGTCTTGAACAGAAGCAGTTTCAAACTGCATTTATTAAACTGTTTTTGGTAAACTGCAGTTTTATGAAAAAAAAAATATTTTAATGGTTTAAAATGATGAATTTGCTCATGGTCCATCCAGAGCCGTTGAATCTGAGAGCTACGACACTCACATAGACCTCCACAGTAAGAATGCGGGAGTAAATTTTGAGCGTCCGATAGTTTCAAACATTGCACTGAAGCCCATTAATTTCAGTGTCTCCCCACGGATTTGCTGCACTAAATACGTAATTTTCATCCCATAAATTATTAAAATAATACTAAATATAAAATGCTAACTTTGTTACTGTTCATTTGTGTGAGTTGTGTATTGTTGTCCCGCCTATCATAGCTTCGGAATGTCTCCTCTCCTGTGGGTTTAATTCATCCTCAGCTGTCATATCACACAGATGACCACAATCAACCAAACCCAGGCTGGACCGGTTGCTAGGTTACACGCTTAAACAGCCATCATCTAAATCTGGGATGGGCTAGTCTGTCATCAAAGACAAATCAAGCCCTAGAGCCTTGGATGTGGAGACTTCCAACACACACACAAAACTTAACCAGAGGCTCTGGACTTTCAATGGTCATCCATGTGTAACACACATATGCGCTCGCGCAGACACACACCTTTATATTCACACAATGGTCACACAAGACTAATATACTTATACGGTGTGATTCAATTCACACATCTAGTGAAAAGCATAAATCCAGTAAGCACAGCACAGCTGGTGTGGTAATTCAATGATACGTGTGTGCTAGTCAAAATAAACCAGTAAGCAAGTAAAACGATGCCAGTGAGTTCCACAAGTGTCATTCTGCTGAGAAAATCTAAAGAAAACTACACAAAGACTCAACTGTGCTGCATGCCACTGATCTCAGACCTGTGAAGACAGCCTCAGGAATTAAGAGTTGAGTATGACACTGAAGTTGTATGTAAATTAAATCAGCTTTACTTTATTCCCTGCCCGTTGTAACTAGTTACTAACACTAAATCTGTCACGTGGATGACATTTGTCAATATGCCAACAGATGGCAGGAGAGTGTTAGATGAGGTCGCCATGCCAACAGGGCAAGGAGATTGCTTATGGATGCAATGACGAGTCAGGAAAAAGTACTATGATTATGCTAATGATAAAATCGAATAGTGGTCAGCCAACAAGACCATCTGTCCCTACTAGGAAGAGGGAGGGGGGGACTGAAGACTAAAGCGTGCACCATTGACCCAGTGCCACTATAGAGAAACACAAGGAACTGTTCATGATGGTCTGATCCCAGAGACAATTGTGTTTGTATACGTTTGTTTGCCTGACATAACTGCATGGATTTCTGTAATAGATGGTGCCTAAGAAACAATGCATTCTTCTCTGAAGAGCTGAGATTGTAAAAACATTAGTCACCTGTCAGAAAGCCTTGCACATTCTAATAATTACATAGTATATATTTTGATATATTTTAACCCAAGAAAGCCACTTGTCAATGATATAACAATCTGAAAGTATAATTTAATGGTTATGCATTGAACTGGTCTCAGCTTCTTTGTCTTATAACTTAAAACGGCATAAAAAAATATTTCTTGTAAATACACATTTGTATACACTTTGTATTTATATTAATCTATATACATTTTGTTATTTGCACGTCTGGTAAGATGCTAACTGTGTTTCATTGGTTCTGTACTGTTGAGTCTAATCTTAAAAAAAACCAGAACAACCAGTGGCGATTGTTAGTAGTTGCACATATGATTTTAACGATAGTTTACCTTATCAAAGAACTCATAGAGTCGAACAGTCTTGTGGATTTTTTCCTTGGTGTCTTCCACTCGCTGGGAGAAACTGTGCAGGTGGACCCAGAAAGAACGTACTTTCACCTCGTACACCTGGAGTTCTGCCGAGGAGATATCTTCCCACTTCTCTAAACGCTTCAGCAGAGCTTCACCACTCTTACAGTGCTCCTAAACACACACACACACACACCCAGTATGACACACTGAAACGGTATGAATAAGCTGACCAGATTTAAAACAGTCACAAACACCCTGAAGCTTGTGTTGACACAATTAAGCAAATGTTTGACTGCTGTGGTAAAATTTGACACTTGTTAAGAAAATACAAGAACTATGCAGGCGTGCTGGAGAGGGGAAAGGTGCGGTGTGAAGTGTGTTTAATACGAGTTGACGTACATATGCAGCCGTGTAAAAATCTTTGAAGACAGTCTGTTTATGATGTAGCTGCTCCAAGGAATCTTCCAGCTCACCGAGTGTCTTCAGACGGGACTCGCCCACCTCCTCTATCCACTTACTCACCTAAGAGATAACACACACACAAACACATCAGATTTGGCCTGAATGACTCAGTGTACATGAATTCAAACATGATGAATGTGTAGTTGTGACAGATTTTGGCTCAGTTACATTGTGTTCTGTGTGGCAGTAAATTTTGACACGCGTGATCAGCTGAAACGTGAACTCACAAAACCATCAATCGTGTCTGACATCTGAAAAAGACGCTATGGTGCCGGATTTAACTTACTCATGGTTTGCATGAGAGTGCGTTTGTGTGATTTGAGAATATGGTTCAGCAATTTCCTCTATATTCATGCCAATATTTTTTCCCTTTCTGCCTGTTGGGCACAATCAGTCATTAAAACAATGAGATGAATAAGTCTCCAAGAATGAGTGTGTTTATCTTAGCCAGGATGTTTATGTGAGTTTGTAGCATTTGAGCAAGTATTTTCCATTTGTCTTTTGCTATAGGTAACTAAGAAAAAGCGTTAGGGAAACTATTGCTATAAATACGCACAAACTAACTTATAAGACATAAAGTGACCAGATGTACAGTCATGGTAAGACAATGAGGACTTGTCAAAATGCTTAATAAGCTTATTGAGAAAGTTGAATAAAAAATGATATTACAAGCATAACAATTTGAGTAAAGTCAAAACAGATTTGCAAATATTTACAAGACTTAGTATTTGTTTTGTCCCCTTGTTGCTTCTATGAGTGCATGCAAGCAAGCTGGCACGAGAAATGAAGTGGTCACATTCTTTAAAAGCTAGATAAATCTAAACCCGAAACACAAAGAAATATTGTCTCATCCATCGAGTATGGATAGTACGTTATTATTGTCACCAATTACAAAGAGAATTTTAAACAACAAGTACAAAGCTTCAGTCCTCACCTCTGTGAATCCCTCCTCCAGAATCTTAAACTCCATGATGAATTCCAGTTCCTGTGTGCATTTGTTGGAAAGCATCACCAGTCTGTGAACCAACTCGTCCACTTGGTTATACAGATGTCCTGCATTCTCAATGGCATCTCTACAACACAAACAGAGAGGGTGTCTTCTTTAGTATATTAAATATAAAAACTGTCCAGATTTTGACCGGAGTTTGATAGTAGTTCCAGAGAGGAACCGAATGAAAACACTGAATGCAGGTCTGTGATCCCACTGGCTAAGACGGTCTAACAGACCACACTGACTGGATGAGACATTCAAATATTGAATGCTGTTCTGCTTCCATGTGTGTGCATGTGTTGTGTGTGAGAGAGAGGATACAAAGACTAAAGAGAAATACTGAGTAATACTGGACTGTGTGCTGTGAATGCATGTCAACACTATGTCTGGAAATTTCATGCACATTTACGAGATGTGACTTTTGAAGGCATGTGTAAATGTCAAAGGCATTGTATAAAGCAACAGTGGTTGATGTCTACTGGATGACTTCATCTCTGCTGTAGCTCACTTACACAATACTGTATTGTGCTCTCGTCAAACATTCATCCCCTCAATGATATCCCAACTCAGTCAAACAGTTATTCAATCCATGCACATGCTTATACACTCACACATCACCCACAACATGAATGTCAATATTAACATCCAGACTTCAAAACTTTGATAAGATATTTGGCAGTCAAAACAGGAATGTGGGACTGATCAAATAAACATGATTTTAGACTACTTTGAGTAGTACAGATGACTTTTATAGCACAATCTTCAGAGTTAACTAGGGTTTTGCTGAAGGTTTAGAGCTGCACAATGAGCGGCACAAGAGGCTTATCAGTGACCCTGGAGTCACTTTGAAACCCCCCAATTATTCACAGTACACACCCAAAGCAAACACTGCCTATCACAGTATGCAGGCCATATCAAAGACATTCCAACGAAAGAGAATGACCAAAAAGTGGCAGAGAGAGATAAGAGTCAAAGATGGATGTATGAAAAATCAAAAGGCCTCAATGCCAGAACAATTAAGCATTTAGTCATAGTACTGGTGCTTGTTAAAATAAAAGAGCAGGATAAAGGTGTTTATTACAGCTGTATTATTAATTTTTACACCAAATCTCTCTCAAAATATATATACTGTACATATATTAAGGCTCCAGACTGCGCCTAAAACGGTCGCAAAAGGTATCACAGTAATAGGTATGAAAGAATTTCACTAAGGTCGATAGATATTTTAGTTTCACTAGTGTTTGTAAGATGTATCTGATTAATACATATGAATGAATTTCACGAAGTTCAATCGATGTTTTTATTTCACAAGTGTTCGTAAGAGGTATTTCAGTAATGCATATGAATGAATTTCACGAAGTTCAATCGATGTTTTTATTTCACAAGTGTTCGTAAGAGGTATTTCAGTAATGCATATGAATGAATTTCACGAAGTTCAATCGATGTTTTTATTTCACAAGTGTTCGTAAGAGGTATTTCAGTAATGCATATGAATGAATTTCACGAAGTTCAATCGATGTTTTTATTTCACAAGTGTTCGTAAGAGGTATTTCAGTAATGCATATGAATGAATTTCACGAAGTTCAATCGATGTTTTTATTTCACAAGTGTTTGTAAGAGGTATTTCAGTGATGCATATGAAAGAATTTCACTAAGTTCGATCAATGTTTTTATTTCACCAGTGTTTGAAAAAATTAATTCAATAATAAAATCTTACACGGCCCCTCATAAGTATGCTCTGTTTGTTATGACAGATTTTAATGAGCCCGGACGAACAATGTGATATTTTAGATGTTTAAAACTAAACTAACCGCGGCAAAGTTCAGGGAACGTAGCTGTTGTTAGACACAGTTGGATCATTCAAATCCGTTCACAGCAAGAATGAATGACAGGCGAATTCTCTTAAGTTTTATTTGAAGTTATCTTTACGCTGTGTTGTGAACATGTGAAAAAAAACTAACTAAAATCAACATAATAATGATCAAGCTTCGTTTTTTCCTTTAGTTTTACTTTAAACTCTAAAACAATAAAATATATACTTTTCTTACAGTATAATTTATAAATATGGTCTTTACATGCACCTTTCTTGTTGATTCAAATGAATTGGTTCAGAGTAATTTGGTCTGGTGTATTCAGGGATTAATCCATTTTAGCATCAATCAACAACACTTCTCTGCCTCATTTTTAATAAGCAGAACTAAATATGCAGTCATGTGCATTTAAATGCATAGACAGGCAACGTTTTAAGACTATTTGAACACATTATATTTGTGTACAAATGTAAACACATTTAAAACTATTTTGTGGAATTCTGAAGGTTTTTCCCAAAATTTAGGGTGGAATCAACAAACAAGTCTGCAGATTCCGTATGGCCCTGCTTATGAGGAAAAAACAACTTGAAAAAACTTTATGTGAGCAAAACCCATAAGAGGAAAGATTTACACACAACGGATTAACCAAAAGTAAGTGACTTAAAAATGTAAATTCATGTTATGTGGATCTTAAAAAAAGAATTTTGAGGCAGCTTGCCAATGGCTCCTAAATAGGTTTTTTCGTATGGAGCCCAGTATAAACAAATACAATCTTTCAGCATTAGAGAGAAAACTTACAAAGAAAGCAAAAACGATTTGGCAAATGGGATCATGATTTAGGAATCTGGCGAAATGTCTGGAAGCATTCATGGTGTTTATTCCCATGTAAAAGATCATTTAGCACTACATTTAGTATCTACATTTGTTAAGTTAAACTATTGGGTTAAATAAGCAAAATAATCACGTCTAGTGGTTTAAAAGGAATTCTTCTCATGATCCTGCTTCCTTGCTCAGGTTTTCTAGTCTTGTGTCAGGATCATGGCAGTAACCAGGTGTTAAGTGTGGAGAGAGTCACGGCATTGTTTGTTTTTGGCATCCCATGCACTCTCTCCGGTCCTTGTTCCCCCCTCTCATTTTCTCATTATTGATGATGTAATGTTTTCCTGCTCCTCACCTGATCCCTCTTCATAATACTCTATATAATGCCCTTGTGTTTTCTTTCTTGTGCTGGTTCATTTGCTCTGTATTCCTGCTAATAATTTTACGCATCTTGCTTTGTGGATTTTGTCCTCCAAGTGAAGCCATAGTCTAGTCCTATCAGTCAAGATCGTGTCAAGTGTCAAGCGTTTATTTCTATCCAGTCAGTTATTGTTTCTTGTCAAGTCTGTTATTATTTTTATCTATTGTTTATTGCCCCCTGTGTTTTTTTTTTGCTTTGCCTGTGTTTATTAAAGCAATGTTTCTTTGTTTCCTGATATGTAAACTTAAAAATACACAAGGTTGTCAAAATCACTGCTGAGTAATAGGGTCATCATTTCAGTCAGTGAAAACGGAAGAGGTCATAGTTCACCTAGAGAAGACAAAAGTCTAGACTGAGAGATGTTATGTGTGAAAGTGTCAGTGTCAACAACAAAGAAAAAGAGAGAAAAAACAAGCCGGATTTGTTCACTATGGTCCAAGGTTTTAGAAGGTGTCACACCTGTGAGATTGATTTTTTGTGTGTCTGTCAACATTCAGGTGAAGTGCTAATGTGTGAACAGTTCAGCTAAGGATTCATTTTGGAAGCAAATGAGCAACTTTAGAACAAGCACAGACCTACATCTTAACTTTTACAAAACTCACCAGGAAAACGTGATAATGAAACCAAATATGCATTTAAACATCAGAAACAGCGTACAAATTCCCTAAACTGTTGTGGCACTCCATTCACTCAGCTTGTGAAAATCAAGATCTTTCATATTGTGCATAATTCTTTAGACAAATCAGATTCTAACTGTCTGTAGCACTTTCATAACATTGCACTATTTATTTGAGGAGTAAGACTGTATCTTCCATGTTCAGTTATACAGCCCCAAGCAGTTCATATTATGTTGTTATATTCTATTCAATGCTGAATTACACAAAAATTACACCCTGTACACACTTTTAATATAATAGTATTGCACACATTTTCTCTTATAATCCATTGAAAAGTAAAATAGTGTGCAGGATCTGTGTGGGCCTACTGAGGACAGACATGAAAATGAATGAAAAATGAGAAATCATTCATAGGAGACCCTCATGAACCCTGGGCTTGAAGTGTTTATACTGTATGTCTGAGCAGGAGGGCACAAAGCCAGCATATACATGCCTGCATGTTTAAACAAAGTCAAACAGGATGTAGCACAAATGCCACACTGCATCCAAACTAGAACATTTTATCAGACACATGTGCAAACTGGTGTCTGTTTAGGTCTGAGATTATGTGTGTATGTTTCAGGATGAAAATAATTGTGTGCAGATAAAGACATTTCTCTTGGCTCGGCTGTGGGAAAAACATATTTACACTCCCACAACCTCGAGCTGAACCCAACCCTGATCATCAGAGGCTTAAACACGCTCCCAACATTTTTTCTCAGGTGTATTTGGTGTCTTTAATTTTTCGCGATTTGACGGTCATCTCTCACCTGTAGTCTTCTGTCAGGCTGACACTGGTCTCTTCCTTTCGCAGACGGGACAGAGCAGCTCCTCCCTCCAGCTGCAGCCGCACCAGCCGGCTGTCTTCCAGAACATTCCTCATCAGTTCTCTGAACTTATTCAACAAAATCTGAGCTTCCTGCAAACACACACGTACACTTGTCATTATAAACTCAATATTAAAAGTTCAGACAAATTTACTCACTTTACTATTACAAATTTTCCCATTTTATAAAACTGGAAGAATTTAAAAATTATTAAAATGAAAAACTATACAAAGCACAACTATACTGACTCATAAAAAGCAAAGTTTTGTAAATCAATTCTGACAGACTCAAAATCTACAGCTGTCTAAAAAACAATATCAACCATTTCAAAAACAAAGGTTATTATCATATGAAACATGGTAGTGTATAATGTATACACATTTCCTCTCCAATTCCCTAAATTGCTCACACACACCTGCACACCTTGTTATTATACACGCACATCACATCTACTGTTCTCACTGAATAATACCAGCAAACACACCCCATCATTACGGTTCTGTCCCACAATTCTATCCATGGATTTACGGAATAATACATGTGCCAGCTTTAGCAGCACAAACACACTGTCATTACCTGTTTATGCGTTCACGCACGCACGCACACAAGCGCACACAAACACACACACAACGTTTCTACGTTTTAGGGGGACTTTCCATGGACAACATGATTTTTATACAATTCAAACTGCATATTCTATCCACTATCCCTAAACTGCATTTTTACTAGGGACGAACCGATACCAAGACAGAGTATGAGTACCAATATTTTTTTCCTGGTACTCGCCGATACTGATACCTATAACCTATGCCTGTATAATGTACAAGTATATTAATAAACCAGTATCTTACTGGTACATTTTTTTCTTTTGTTTTTAGGTCTACTTAAATGAAGTTATTGATAATAACAATGCCGCAAAGAACGTTTGTTTATGTGTTTGTGCAGTGAAACGCTGGCTCTGAAAGCTTCACAAGCACAATGCGTACAGGTTCAGTACACGCAACCGCACCATTCTTTTACACACAGTCACACAAAACAAGCAGAATACATATTTAAACAGTATCTGAATATTTCGTTAGCTGTTAGCAGTTCAGCGCTAATTTCTTGTTAGGAAAAAATACATTTGCCAGATTCCGTGGCATTCCTTATTGTAAGGCAAATTCAGTTTTTTGCCTGGATTCCTCGATACCGTCTGCGTTTTTAACGCATTGCTGAAATCATAGGGCTATATGTATGCTATATGTCATGTGAGTGGTTGGTTTATCCCTAATTTTTACATGTAAAAAAAAACATCATTTAGTTTGATTGATAAGCTGTTTTCCTCATGGAGACCAAAAAGCCCACACAAGGTCAATACTGGTCTCACTATCTTTGTGGGGGTCATCTGGTCCTCACACTAAAGTTTACCAGGACCACACGCATGCAGACACTTACAGACACACACACCGCATTATTCATTAAATAAACCTCCTTTAATCTAATCCCACGTCATATTTGTACTCATTAAACGATCAAATGGTCTTAAACTCAATTGCTCGCTGTGTAATTGACAATACTGCCACACCTTCAGCTGTCTGTGGGTGTATATGGTTTGCTTCTTCATTTTACTTTGTCTGTGCATGCTCAGAGTACAAAACTGCTTTGAAACTCCTTGGTGGCTGCATTTAATATGTCCCCTAAGCATGTGCAGAAAGAGTAATAAGGAAAAACAGGGCATTTTAACTTAAGGAGAAATGTGTTAAAAAGGAGACATGTGAGGTGTATGGGGAAACACACAATGAAAAAAATATATAAAAGCAACTTAGAATTGTGGGTAAAACACATTAAAAAGGAAAGTGTCACATTAAGATTAACGATGGAGGATAGAAGACAAAGAATTGGAAAGAGAATAAAAGACAGAATGGGGCTTGTTCTGGTTTTCAAGTCTTCAAACATCTAAGCATCACTTCATCCTAAAGAGGTTGTTTTAACATTCAGCTCAAGGCAGAAATCCATCCCACAAAAGATTTTTGGTCTCTCTTCAATAAACCCTCAGTAAGTGATTTTAAAGATGGCTGCAGATAAAAAACTCCTCTGGGAGATCATTATTTCTCCGGAGGCCCTGGTTTCACCCAGACACTGTGGATAGAAAGGTCCCTCATGACCTCCACTGACAGCCAGAGGTCAAGTCAGTCAAAGCCTTGACACACTAACCCTAACCACACACCACATCATCTCTCCTAAATACTGTAGATATGTCCCTAAATCACTGTAGATGGACACTGGTACCACTGCTTTACTTCATGGAAACATAACAGACGTCCTTGAGACTCCGAATAGAAGACCCTAGTGTCATGGTGATGCCCTCCAGAGGCAGAGTTCACTGACACACCAATGATGCAGATGCTCATAATAGCTTGAGTGTAACAGACTTGAATGTACACTGCGAAATATTCAAGACTGAAGGTTGGAGGTACACTAATGAACAGTTTCCAGTTTGTGATAAGCTGGAGTGCATTTCATTAATCATCTGTCTCAGTGCCATGGTGCTCCATGCCCTATATCAGTTTTTGAGAACTGGACCCCATCATTTCTCAAATCATCCTCATGGACCCCAACCCCACGATCACACCCCATCCCATTATCTATCCTCAGCACAACAACATATTTCCACTAAATTAGGTTAATATAATGATTAATAAAGTCAAAAAAATGATATTGGTTAATTCAATAAATCTAACTTAAATGTATTACACGTGATCATTTAATTGGTTTTCAGTTGCATTAAAATGACACAATAATCTAAATTACATCGCCAAAACATTCTATTTCAGTATCTCCAACAGTTTAAACACACTTTACTGCAGTTTATTCTTTTGACATTCATTTGTCAACAAGGACTTACACCAACTGATTACTGATCAGTTACCGTTATAAGTAACCATTACATAATGTTTAATATGTGTAGAAAATAATTAAAAACAAGAAAACAATAACAGATTTACCAACGTGATATAGAGGCTATCCATTGTTCAATAAAAAGAAAAGAAAAATAAGTTTTAAACTTCTATCAGGAGTGGACATTGAAATCTGATGTGCAATACCTGTGAGTTGCCCAACTTGCCCTGACGTGCACCTTCGATGAAAAGCGATGACCGCTCTAAGGAGCAGTGTCCAGCGAGGCGCTTTTACTCGGCTGAAAATGCAGGCGCAGAGTTCTGCCCCAAGTTGAGCATTTTTCAACTCTGGGCACCCGGTCGAAAGCCGGCGTTCTGTGTTTATCGCACACTCAGTGCCAGGTCCGACCCGTTTTCCAAAAACGCACCTTTCACATTAAACGCAATTGAAAAAACATGGTATACGCCGGCAGAAAGGCCTCAGTGGACACAGCCCCTAAATGTCTCCACATGACGGGTATGTCTGAGTCAGAAATACGCAGAAATTGCGCAATAGGCTATATTAAATTTGATTAGGTTTATGTGAACCTTCCCTGCAAAGTGAGTAAACAGTCAATTTGGCAATTAATTTGACAGCAATAGTCGACTCGGTTTATTTTTATCTGCGTTTGGACGGGTGTTAATTTCAGACACTGAATGCAAGATAACCGATAACAGACCACCTGCAATTATGCCACAGACCACTAGGGGTCCGCGTATCCCCCCCGGTTGAGAAACACCGCCCTAGATCACTCTGTGGGGAATCTATTGTGTAATGTAGTGTAATGCATTTAAAGTGCCACCAAGCAATTTCTAAAAAAACACTGTTGATATCTGTTAATATTTTTTATCAGAAATCACTTACTCCACCTTTAACCCTTTTTTTACTGATCATAGCAAACGGTTAAACACCAGGTGTGGATCCATGCTGGAATCCATAAAACACTGTGTGATTCCTGTGGGAGTTTTAGAGGAGCTGTCTCACAGCGTTTTATTGAGCGTTGAGTTTTATTGTTGAAGTACCTCTGCTGTAGGGGGCAGCACTGTGGACTCCAGTTGGCTGATGGTGTTTTGAAGCAGGTTCACAGCGTCCTCACAATGGCTGGTCAACTGTTCCAACCTCTGACATGCAAAATAAAATTGTTTCAGAGACAAAAATGGACCAGATCATTTGTTGACAGATTATTGCATTTGTCGTTTTCTTGATAGCGTGTCTGTAAATGTTTGCTTTTGTGGATTTTTGTTTACTCATATAAATGAAAATGAGGAAGATTTTCTCACCATTCTGAAGCAGATCCAGCTGCTGTGGGAATAAAGGAAAGTGCCTTCCATGTCTGTGGGAAGTTGAGTGATGTCCACATGCTTATGGAGAGATTTCATGGATGTTAACAGCTCAACCTGACAAACAGAAAAAACACAAAACATGCTTTGGTGTTAAAGGGGAAAAAATATGTTTTGTAGCGGTATTTGAAACAGCTATGTCAGAATAGCTTGGATAGATATCTAGGCTACAGTATGGGTTTAAATAGATCTGGTCCAGCTGTTACAGTAACAGACTCTTGTAGCTAAGCAGGAAAGTCCTTCAGCTAAGAATATCTTTGGCCAACTGCTTAGACACTGAGGGTGAATTCAGACTTGTCTTGTTTGGTTCGATTGAATCGAACTCAAATTAATTTCCCTCTTGGGTGCGGACAAGTCTGAATACAGCAATCCTACTCGGGTGCGGACCAAACAACCATACCAAGACCCAGCTGAGGCGGTGGTCCGGTTCCAAACGAACTCTGGAACGGTGCGTTTAAGGTGTGAACATGGCCTGTCTTCGATTCGACCCAGTTGCAGAACTCTGTCTTCTGCGCAATGCCACTGTCAGCATGCCATAGGCGCACATAAGAGCATGTTCTTACCGCCGGAACTGTCATAGGGATGGTTAACGAAACCCGGAATTAAACAGGCACCGAGGCTAAAAACGCAGCACTGGGGCAGCCTGGTGACTGTAAATGTTTTTTACTTGCACCTGGCTCCGCACTGCGCTGCGTGTCTCCTAAATATGTAGTAGGGGTGTGCACAACTTTAGTTGAATATTAGATCTACAATTATTATTCGAAAATGAAAAACATGGTTAAATGCCTGCCACAGAAGACACTATTAGAAGGTTCATTTTCATTTAACGCTCTTTTGTTTCATCTGTAATGACTTATTTAATAAGTAATAAAATATTTAAATTAGTCTGCAGACTTAGTGAACAAAGATTTAGGAACATTCATTTTTAAGTTTACAAACTGGGCGCTCACAAAATTATTTAATTACTAGCCTATCTGGTGAGCCACAGAATCCGGAAACATTACTTAACAATTAGGTATAGAAATACCACTTAATATGACAATATTAACAATAGTTTATGTATTTAACTAATGAAACACGAATAAGAACAACATTTATATGCGGTGGGGATCAGTAGAATTAGTAAATATTTTCCTCAAATGACAGTCACATTATAAAACATGCACTACAATGGCTCTGTCTGCGGGTAAATTTTTAGGATCTTAACTCATACTATTGACTTTATTTATTATCAACATTATAAATGGTAAAAACAGATTTTATTGTCAGTTGTGGCTATTGTTACCGGGCACATGAAGAGCAGCGTGTCTTCTTTCTTTTTTACTGGCTGAGGAACATTACCAGATTACAACATTCTGTTTTGTATGTTTTTTGTGCGTTTAGTTTTTATGCGTTGGCTCCACATGGGTTTTTATGTAGGCCCCATTTTTTTTTCTTTTTCCAACGTTGCTAATCTTTTCAACATAAAAAACACGTTGTTGCTGGCCCAAGCTAAAGACAATTTATTTTACATTTTTTTAAAAATAAAGCAGTGTAAGTTTTATCCTTTATGTTTTTGTTTTGGTTTCCTTATTTGCATAAAAATATGATTTTTAAAACGGATAACTACAATGATAAGCAGTATTTGTAATACCATTCAAATCTATGATACCCATCCCTAGTTTTGAAGCGCAACTTGTCTTTTCAAAATCCTAATAAAAGCATCATATAGAAAACATTGTATTTTAGGACGCTTTTATAGTTTCTGTATATTGCGTTAGTAGCTGATAAATAAAAACTGCACTATAAAAGATCTCCATGATTAGCCTATTTTTGCACTTCCTGCTTTTCCCTTCCTGAAAATGAATGTCCAATGAGTGGATGACCTTTGCACACATGTGGTTTTGTTTACAATTTTGGTTCACTTGCAAAAAGGGCAGTGTGAATGCAAACCACAGCAAACAAAAAAAAATCAACATTGCAATTGGTCCGGACTTTTCTGGTGTGAATACACCCTTAGACAAAATTACTTAGACAGCAAAAAGTGTTGTGATCCTATCAAAATTCAATGTTAGTACTCTGTACTGGATGGATGCTTTGGTTTCATAAAACTTGAAGCTGTACTTTATGTGGTGAAAAACCATTTAGCCAAGTTTAATAAGACAATCTTGCTTTTTTCTTTTAAATTAACTTTCTAAATGGCACTTTAGAAGACGAACATTAGACTATTTACCATCCAGGTCAAATCTGATTTCTATTTCTCATTATAGAGTTAACTATGGTATATTTCATATTCATATTTATAGCATATTTACATTATGTGTTTTTTCTTCATCCTTTAGTAAATATATGCAGCTCATATTACCACCATATGTGGCATCACACAAATTCAACAATCATCCCTAGTGTGTATGTTACCTGTACAGAAGAAGCTTTCTCCATGCGTAGAGCCACATCTCTGTCAGCCAGCAGCAGTACTGTGTGGATGCATCCAGGCATGGCTTCCTGCAGAAATCGAGTAGACTTTATTATAAAGTGCTTTGAGAGTGCTGCATGTCTCTGACTAAACTGAAGCCATGCTCACTATTGCTAAGCTGCTGCGAATAATTTTTATGTTATTAAAAACTGTGTTGGCTGATTCAACTAGAAGTGGATGACCAATATAATTGCTGTGGGTTGAGTTTGGTCCATGTAAACAGCATTTTGTGGATAGTTGTCATTATCCTTCATGGTTTTTTTCCAAATGCTAAACAGGTTCGAGTTGAATAACTGGATGCTTACATTGTTGAATTCATAATTTATGAACATTTGTATTTTTTTACATGTTTATTCCCGTGATGCATATTCGTCCTACACACTTCGATTGTTGCCAAAGTTTTTTTAACACTGAGAAATGAGTCTGTGAAAGTCACAAATGCTATCGATAGAGCTCAAGTTGTATTTGTACCAGGAATATTCCTTAACTATGCATTCACGTCATTCAACAATCGTTTCCAAAGGTTATATAAGCAGACATGAGCCTTGAGAAAAGCCTCCTGTCAGTGTGAATAATGCAGGTATACACTATACACGCAAGTAAAAACCAAAAAACAACACTCTGTAAAAACAGACAAGGAATATTTTTTCAGGTCATGCAATATGATCATAGCCACATCAGAACAGTAGCAAGAAAAAAAACTTCTGAAAAGGAAAAATAGCATTTACTGAGGAATGTTCCAGAAACAACAACAACTTGGGGAAAAATCTTGTTGAAGACATATTTACTACCTGATGCAGTTTCTTTCCCTGAGCATTGTTTAGTATGCATAAGTGTGCGTAAAGTATGAATATGACTAAGGTTGGGTCAGGTTTCTGGCATTTCTCTGCCATGTGGGAACTTAAAAGCTGATGAAAAGGAATGGCTAATGTGGGGCTTGATCAAAGTAAACCTAAGTCTGGCAAATAACAGATAATAATAGGATCATATCTCAATAATTCAGATAAAGCTTGAATTAATATTTATCAAAGGCTCCTATAAATTGGAAAAAGTAACCAGGGCTTTTCTATTTTGTTGACAAATCAATTTGTAAAGCAATAGAAGAAAAATCAATAAGTTGGTTGGCCACATTTCAAACATATTTATATGAATACCGAAACCCCAGGAAAAGTGCAATTGTCAGCTCTAAAGGACATCCACATTTAGATGATATTATCAGCCCATGTCAGTTCTCTAAAGACCAGCTACTGAGTTACTGCATTCATTCAGCTTCCTCTCATCTGTCGGCATTAGTACTAACCCTGAATGCTCTCAAGGGCATCTGAACACATGTGATGTTTACATCATTCAGGACTTGCCTAAATCATCCCTATTCTGTGTAAAGCCACCTCTTCCACTAGACAGAACTTGTACGCTCTTCATCATGGATTACAGATGATACGGACGAAGATCAAAGCTGTGCAAAAACGACGCTGTGATTAAAAACATTTTTCAATTTTACTTTTCCATTGCCGATTCTTATCTCTCTCCTTAAATCGGGAAGTTGGTAAAGTTAGCCTTGCCATGGCCTCACTGCCTGTCAGTCTTAGTTGGGCAGATTGCTGGCAGTAGAAGAAAGCAGCAGAAATCTGCATTAAAGCCCTTGGCTCGAAACCAGAAACCACTTCCATTAAAAGTGCTCAGGGATCAAATTCCTATAGCAGCTGAAGAATTGTTTTTGAGTGTTTACTGGTTTCCTCAAGTCTTTCATGTAAATAGCTGGTGAGGCGATTATATATCAACAAAGCATATTTTGTATGGCCACCCATATGAGATAAGACAGCCGTTTTCCATACACAGTGACGTATTTAATTAAATGACAAAATATGTACAAGAATTCGGGTTTTGATATCAAGCTTCATGTCAGCTGAGGAAAGACACCAAACCTGAAAAATTACTCTCATTCATCTTCATACTCTCGTGTGAGCATGTCTCAGCGTGTGTAATTGTGCGTGAACGCATGCATGGAAATGTAATTGTATATTATTACAGTTGGTAAATCACTGTTGCATTTATGATGCGTTGGTTTTATTTGCCTTATAGGGAGCCGGTCTGTCAAGGTTTAGCCAATAATAATTGTTGGTATAATAATTGATAGTAACTCTTCCTCGCAGTTCAGTTTGCTGGCTGTTGAATTCCTCAGAAGCGGATGTCGGATTGGAAGTCGAGGTTAAATCTTTAAGTTTAATGCATGTCTGCATTCCACACAGTTTTCAAGCAAGTATTATAGAGGAAATGCCTTGAGGATATGAGTGCCGTGTTCACTGGAGGATACGAACCTGGGTGTGTCTGTGCATATCCCTTAATTAACACATCATATACAGTTAGGGTGTTCTTACTTGGAGGATGTTGAAGGCTTTAAAGAGAGCAGGGACAGGAGAACACCTGCGGGCATCCACCAAGACGGTCAAACCCAAGGCACTGACTTCTTTTCTGTAACACATGATGAAAGTCAGATAAAACACTTGTGGAAAATGTTGTTATCCAAATTTCAATAAAGCAAAGACTTTTGCTGAAATATCTGTTGCTCAATAAATCAAAGGTCTCGTTTCCATCTAGATTTGTGACAGCTGAAATGAAGTTCACCTGAGTATAGTGTAGAAGTAGACCATGATCCGCACCAGCTCTCCACTGTTGCAGTTTGGATTCAACCAGATAGTATTCCTCATCGTCACTGTCACAAGTGCATGGCCTGATTTATCTCTTGTACCTATGATTAAGATAAAAAAGAGAAGACATTTGGACCATATCAATTCAAACCTGTATTTGAATAAACTATAGACCGTTTCATCGGACGCGCGCGCCTGACCTGCAGTTAACTTCCGGTTCGTGTTTGGCTAGTGTCTAATAATATAACTATTTATATTTTATTTAATTCATGTTCATATTAATTTGTGTAATTTTATTGTATAATCATTTTTATAAATAAACCATTTGTTGATTGGGTGCTGTAGATTGGTTGCATTTAAAGAAACCGTATTGTACATTGGCATCAAGCGGTAGAGCTTGGTATCGCTGTCTAGTTTCAAAATATTGGAGAGACAAGTTTAGCCAAGTAACGGTTCTTCTCGGTTTCTTTTGATTATTTTCCGAAATAATCTACAGTGTAACAGAAGTTAACTGCAGCCCACGTATGCGCAGTAACGTTTGTTTCTGTTGTTGCTTTGAAACCGCCTATAAGTCCTTGAACCAGTTCCTCACCAGGCAGGCAGAGCACTCCTGAGTTCATGACATCAGGATTGATATCATGGGTCTCACTTAAAGCAGACTTTGTTTTCTGTGAGATGGCCGGCAGTGGTAAAGGAGCTGCTGAAGGATCTTCACTCTGGCTCATAGCTGACAAAGGAGTATCAGACAAGTTGCAATTGGCATCACTTACTGCTTCACTGTAAGCTGAAACATGAAGATTAGTTGGGTCACACACACAAACAAACACATTTATCAATTTTCCATCTATTTTGGCATCAGAGACAACAACACATCTTTCTACTTCTCAGTATGAGCATAAATAACGTAGATTTAATTAATACGAGTTAGTTTGTGGCTAACTTTGACTGCTCACACACACAAAAAAGTGATCATTTAATCTGGATCAAGATATCATTAAAAAAGCCAAATACACACAAAAAAACTATTCAGACTATCTGTCTTAGACCCATAAATCTTAAATCCTCAGCTAACAAGCACCAAAGTAAAGAAGACCTCCAACAAAGCATAAAGTGTAAGCATTTGTCCAATCTGTCCCGGCACGTGGCCTGGCCTCAAAATCTCAAACACAATATGTCAAATTTCAAAGCATTCCAGGTATCACTCCGTGCATCGAACCATAGGGAGGCGTGGATCTGTGCCTCATATACCTAACAGCCTGATATGGCTCAGAGATAACTAGAGATCAGCTTCTGAGAGTCATAAAACTAAAGCTTTGCTCCAGTGCACTGCCGCTACTGTTGAAGAAAATAGATACTGAGATCAAAAGCACATGATATGCAGCCTTGGGAATTCCATGTAGCACAGGACTCGTAAAACAGCTAACACGAGGACAAGGAAAACAAGGATAAATTGTTCTAAAGCAAAATCTGCCATAGACTGCCTTTTTTCAGAAGTGATTTTGGCTGAAACAGCAGACTTGAGGCTCAGAGGAATGTTATTCTACAGTTAGGTAGAAGCTACGGTAAATCGGAGAAATAAGTCTTTATTACATTTTCTCCACATACCCCATGCCACCTCACAAGCTCTTGCTTTCCTCATCCATCCAATATGCTCCTTGTCAGCAACACAAAGGAAGAAGTCAAGCATAAGAAACCCCAAGGAGCTGAGTGGGCTATCAACTCTGACTTGATTCTTTTTGCATTTCTTCTCTTTCTATCTGATTTTCATTTCCATTCTGACATGAAGCCAGATTTGTAACGTCTCTAAATCATAGCATTTATAATGTATAATATACAACTAGTAGAGAGATATGTTTATTGTCCTAAAAAGGTGCCTTCCTGTGAATGTGTACTGTACATTATATACTGCACGTGTGTCTGTTTTTAAGATGACACACATTAGTAAACAAGAGACTCTGGCAAAGCTTCAAAAAGTCAAATATGGTTCCCTGGAGGAATAGTTAGTGATAACACATAGGTCCTCAGTCTTTATAAATAGATGCCTGTTCCAGCTGCCTACCTCATCAGCTCTCTCACAGCCTGAATTCTCATTAAAGTATATGCTGCTTTTCCTGTTTAAGAGGTTTTATAGTGCTTAAAGGTACAGTTCATCCAAAAATCTAAATTCTGTCATCATTTACTCACCCTTGAGTTTTACCAAATCTGTATACATTTCTTTGTTCTGATGAACACAGAGAAAGGTATTTGGACGAATGCTTGTCACCAAACAGTTCTTGGCCACCATTGACTACCTTAACATTGGTAGTCAAAAGTGCACCAGAACTGTTTTCCTTAACTACATTCTTCGAAATATCTTTGCATTCAACAGAAAAAAAAGAAATATACAAAGCAATTTTTCCTACTATGGTAGTCAAAGGTGGCAAAGAACTGTTTGGTTACAAGCAGTCTTCCAAATATCTTTCTCTGTGTCGATCAGAAATGTATACACATCTGGAACAACTAGAGGGTAAATGATGTTGGCAAACTAGTGATCTGTTCCTTAAACAAAAGTGTGAAAAAAGGTTATTTGCCTTTCAAAATAAAGTGCTCTAAAAATGTTTCATTGTCAATTTGTAGCCAAAAAGTAAGAGTTTAGTCTTTAACGAAAGAATAAACAAACAAAAAATAAGCTCAATTTTGTGTCCATTTCAGTAATAAAGGTATTAACACTGTTGTAATTCTGAAACACAAACTATGTTTTGAAGTTTTAAAACCACCCACTAAGATCATAAGAATAAGATCTATCATAGTCAGACTACCACAACAAACACACAGTCACTGATTCTGTCTGCAATATAACCCCCATCCGTTCTCTGTTACTTAAACACACCCAACATCCCCCTCAAACTACCCCCCCAGCATTTTCTGAGGTAACACAGCAGGGATTGTATTCGAGCCCGCCCACCTCACCTCATTTCCTATATCTCTTCACACCTGTACCACACCTGAGCCAGGTGAGCACATCTGGCAAAACCAAATTCCCATACACTAGTCTGCATAAAGGTAGCTAAAGATCACGCAAAACTCCCTCAGACTGCTGGGAATCTAGAAACAGAGTTTATTCTCAATTCAAGCAATATCGCATTATCAAAGCACACAAAGCAGAAATCATTCACATAACCCCGGCTTCTCTGCCGTCTACTTTTTCAGCTCACATTGTAAAACCCTGTCTATCTTGGACAGTGTTCAGTGAAATAAATGTGTGTGTCTAAATTAGAAAGCATACCGTCTACAGACTTTTATATGACCTCTTTCTCCTGAAGAGAAAAGCGGCCATAGCAGGGCATGCATGGGCAATTTGAGAGCAATTTGTAACCTGTCAGAAGTCTGCGACTGAAGAACAATTAACAGCTGCCTGGTGTATATACTATAGATGAATAGTGCCACTGAGATGGTTTGTAAAGCGCAACTCACGCATAAAACACTTTCATTACAAAAGTGAGGAGAAATAAAACACAAAAGCGGGAAATAATTGGAAAATTAAGGACAAATTGTTGAAAAGGTATATGAAATGAAGTGACTGAGGAAGAGAGGGGTGAGAGAAGCGGGCTCTTCTTCATGAGTTTAGGGAGAGGAGGCAGTCTCCAGAGGCAGTTTAGAGGAACTGCTGAAGATTAATCAGGAAGGGAACTTAAGGGAAAAAACGTTCTCAGAAGAAAGAAAGCATATGAACAAAGTAAAGGTGAGATGAAGATGGACTTTGGTGAAGATGACTCTACCTTGCTCTTCTTGCTGATGGCAATGGGACTCCATGTCAGTCTGCTGTTGATGCTCTGCTGAAGAGCCATCCTCTTGACTCTCCTCATCTCTCCTCACATCCTTCTCCCCCTTTCTCTCCTCCTCTCTTTTTAACCCTCCTGCAGTGGTTGTGTCTTCTCCCATCCCCATTGTGTCCTGAGCGTCTGTGTCTATTTGCTTTAGGTGTGTGTGTCCGTTTGTGTTTGGCACCTCTCGGGCTGTATCAGAGACTTGGAAGCATGCTGATTCAACTCTATTTTGGGCCTCCTGCTCACCCATAACCACGGGACATCTCATAACACTGCCCTCTGATATCACTTCAATATCGCAGGGTTTCTCCTTATCTGTCCCTACAGAGGAGCTGCCCTCTTCGTGAACTTGAACGTTTGTTGTTGTGGAGTGAAATTCGGGTGTGGTATCTACCAGACCTGTTCGAGCCGTCTCAACTTCCTCTGTCGTACTAACGATTCCTATACCTCTCTCTGTCTTTCCTTCCGTTACATTTCTTTTCAGTTCCACCTGTTCTTCCTCCTCACTAGGTGGCTTTTCCACGTCTTCCGTTTCTACATGTTCTGCTTTTGTCTGGCAACTGTCTACCTCCGGGATCTCTACCTCTGTCTTTGTTCTGTCTTCACAGGCCTCTGTCCTCACCTGACCTTGTGAAAATGTTGTAAGCAGATCCTCCCCAGGCTCTGGGGTGACAGAGGCCAAGGCAACCTGTTTGTTTTGTAGAGCAGTTAAAACAGGCCCGACTTCTTCCATACCACTGGCTTTACCATCAGGTTTCTCAGTGTTATAGCTACCATCAATACATGTCTCATGGTTCTTATTTACTGTAGGAGCGATTGATTGAACTACAGGAAGTACATGGTCCTCTTCAGGTGGTGTTGGAATGTGTGAGTGTATCTGACATAGGCTGGACTCAGACATGGGCAATGACTTGTTCTGCTGGTCATAACAGCTTCCCAAATCACGGTCACCTCTCATCTGCTCAGATTCAGAACTGATGTTTGGTTCTTCCGCTGAATTGGACATGGAGGATTCAACAATAGCTTGTTTTGAGTTTTCACTTTCTTTAGTGTTATTTAACACTTCCTGTTTTGGTTGTAATTTGTTAACTACTTTGCTGTCTACATGTGTCACGTTGACCAGTGTGCTGTCTGGTTGGGATGCACTAAATAAATGACATTCTGGTTGTGTTGTGTTTACTGTATTGCAGTCTGATATCGAAGTGCTGACTAGGTTCTTGTCTAAAACGCTAGCTGATTTGTTTTGCGGTGAAGCCTTGACTGGCTCACTGTCTGGTTGCGACGTCTTAACTGTTTTGCTGTCTGGTTGTGATGTACTGACTGGTTTGTCATCTACCTTTAATCTGCTGTCTAATTGTGATGTGTTGCATGCTGGGATATCTAAAAGTAGAGCTGAATCACAATTTGAGTGCTGAACGAAAAACTCTTTGTCAGACGCATGCTTAAACACAAAGTCACCGGCGGCTGTACCTGTAGCACAGGTGGGCACAGGCCCTTCCGCCTGCTGATATGCACTCTCTACCACAGCAGGAACCGTGGGGGTTAAGATCACAGGTTTGTAGGTGTCATTCAGGTTTTCTTCAATTAACATGGCACACACCATGCTTTGCGAGCACGCTCCATTCGTTAGGAATCTCTCTGCTGGTTTAGCTTTAGAATTAGTGGAGCCTCCGGCAGTCTGTGGTTTATGTAGATTTCTGTAGTTCATGCTAATGGCTTGAGTGAGAGAGCCTTTCTGTGGGGAAAAGCGCGGTAAGGAGATATCGGCTAGCTCCACGTACTCGCCTTCAGAATCCTCCGCTGTGCAGCTGGAGCTCCGCCCGCTGTTATCTTTATTCATCTCATCAAGAGCAGGGAGGAGCTTAACATCCCTGTTTTGACAATCCGTCTCCCCTGATTGGTCTGTGGAAGTGTCAATAAAAATACTACATTCTATGTCAACAGGGTTGTCTTCCTGATCTCCAGCAGAGTTCCTTCTCTCTCTGTCCCCATGCTCTTTGACCACCGCCATACTTGCACCTTGTTCCAAAACTTTGGGGGGTCTGCTGATAAATTCTGGGTGAACGATATCCTCCCATGGTACCCTAAATATGTCATTATCTGCTGATAAAAGACAGTGTTCAAGGGCGGTTCTTCTCACCACACTCCTTTCCCGATTGATGGAGTCCAGCCAGTCCATAGTGAATAGAGAGGTGTATGCTAGCTTCGGAACGTGCAGCTCCTCAACATGCTGCCCGCTTACTGCCAAGCACTTCACTGTAATACGAGGGGGGCTTCTAGGTGATGGTGTCACCTGCAAGTAGAAGTCACTGGGCCGTAACACACGCCAGTCCAAAGAGGAAAGCTGGATTATGATCTTCTCGTGGATACACAACGGCCAGCCTTCGTGGCGGAACAGGAAACCACAATACGGAAACTGTAAAGAGAATAGAGAGAATCAATCAGTCTGGGAATCTATCAATGCTCATGTATAGACATTTCATCGGATGCACGCGTATGGCCTGAACTTTCGGTCTATGTTTGTTTATCAGTCTTTCTAGAGGCTGATATTATAACTATTTATATTTTAATCAATTCATATTAGTATTTTATTGTAGTATTAGTTTTTTATAGTTTATAACAGTTAACTTAATAGTTATTAAATAAACAATTTGTTGAATTTTATTATATTATTTTGTAACTCAAAATAATAGATTGTTTAACTTAAAATAATCATTTTAACTTACTAGCTAATGTAATTTAATTGTCATTTATTTAGCTTGTTATCAGAAATACTGTAATCTACAAGAACTGTACAGGATCCGGAAGTTAAGTTTGGGCCACAAAAGCACGCACGGATAGAAACGTTTATGTTGTTGCTTTGAACCCGTGTATAGACGGTTTCAGAGGCATCAACCAAAACAAACGTTTTGTGGATCAAACTTAACTTTGGGTAGACCTCAGCAAAGAATCAAAAACTGTTGAGTGGTTTTAATTTAATTGAATGCAATTAATATACAATAAAATGTAGATATAAATTAATATCAATACAAATTAAATATAAAATACATTGTTATATAACAATGCGCAAGTGACTTAGGCCGAGGTGTGTGTAGATATGGCCTTAAAAGGGGGAGAATAACAATTTGTAAATAGCTCATGTTTAAAACTTTAAATCTGATGGTGTATACTTCTATGGTTATTAAGATTGGTTGATTTGAAATACGTGTGTATAGAGGCCTTTGCTGTTAGTAAACTTTGTGACGCATTTTTGTGGGAAGAGCTTAGGTGAAGGCAGAAAGATTCCCTGACCGCTTACTTATGCTATGTAGCACGTTTGCTTGCTTTTTGAGGATGACTAGAATAAAATCTTATTAAATTTTAAAGGAGGCATGAATTAAAATCACAAATTTAACCCGAATTCTTGTTATATAAGAGGGAATCGTATTCATGCAAACATCATGTAAGTGTTGGAACTGAAAATGCCCTCGTTTGTTTTTTATCATGGAAAATCTCTTAACATTTGAGACCCTCGATCGTGGTGATCTTTTGTCCGGTTCGCGACTTTTCGTGTTTTGTCCATTTTCTCTGCTGTTACTAAAACTCTTAAAGGAGCCAGTATTTAGCTTTTTTTGATGCTTTGATTATGCTTTTTGCGTGTTTAACAAGTGATGTTCATGTTTATTATTAAAATAACGCTTTATATTTCACATATTTCAAGTCTATTGTTCACAGCTGTCCCTCTTCTAACAAACGACTGGATTTCTTCCGGTCTATATAAAGTCCCTCCTTCCAAAATGCTCTGATTGGTAAAGCTGACCCAGTCTGTCGTGATTGGTTCCCCACTTAGATTGTGTGTGAGAATACCATACCATATTGGTGCCCCTCTCAGTGCACGTGTGTTCATAAACTTTGGATTTCAGTAATAAACAGTAACAATGGCGTCAAATTCACTTCATCAGTTAAAAACATGCGGGTCTATGAAAGTGTGACTGAGGTCTACTTGTGCATGTGCAAACGTCAATCTTTGTTAGAGATCACACTTTTTTTTAATTGCCTCAGACCGGTTATTTTAATTTACACTAATAACAGAAGAGTTAGTTTTGCCTTTTTATATTGGACCCGAGTTGGATAATAAAACAAGCAGATTGACCAGGAGACATTTGGAAGCAGGACTTCAATGTATGTTTCATAGAAGTGTTTTAGAGGTATGCGCACAAACACAGCTCTCACAGCCAATGTTAAAGTCATGGAAGCTGTTATTTGATTGGTTATCTTAGAATGTGTTTAGATGAATTCTTATTACCAGCCGTTGGACTGTGATGAAAGTGAAAGTAGTTCAGTGCGCAGCTCAGTCAAATGTTAACAATCTCTGATAACCGAACACCACTCCATTTCCACTTCTCTAGGTAAGGCCCCGTCCATTTTCTGGTGTATTCCTTTTGAGCGGAGGTTATTAAAAGCACTCGGAATAGTGACATCATGTACCCAGGAAGTAGAGGGCTGTAGTCCGATTCCAGTCGTTCACTGTCCTTGAAAAGCAAATTCTTTTAAAGACCATATCTCCCTTGGCACTGAACTTTGAGCTTTATCATTTTGCAGGTATTGTTTATGCTCTATCAGCAACATTGCACGCTAACTAGGGTTGAAAATGCCATCACGAAGAAAGGGGGCCTTTAAGTATCTTAAAAGTCCTCGTCACTACTGCTAAAATTTTGGACCTTAAGACGTCTATAAAGCATTAAGATGCTTTATGAATTACTTTTTTCTTTACTAGGATCTTTTCTGTTATTCTAAGGGGAAACGCCCACATTTCTAAGAATTTTCATAGAATTTTGTCACTAGGAGCTTTTTCAAGATTTTTCATGAATATGGGCCCAGACTTCTATTTAGTGGGCTTTCCCCTAAAGCTACAGAGCCTATACATACATACTGTGGATATAAAAAAATAAAGCATATGGTCATTTCTTTTCTACAGTGTATATATATATATATATATTTATAAATATACAGTATATATACGGACCTCTGTTTCGAAGAAAATATAAAGACTGGACCTCTTTGAACTTTAATTGAATACACCTGCCTTACGTCATAAATAATATTTTTGGCAAGCAGTACATGCGCGTCTGCTACTCAACTGCCCATTTAAACAAAATTGTATGATCCCCATTGCATAACACCTCTGCAAAGATTCGACTGTGAGATTGGTAGTAGAATCAGGCTCCTCCTATCGAAGCATTGAATCTTCGAGTATTTAGGGTCACCCCTATTATTATCCTACACTCTTTTGTAATGATAACTATAATCTTAAATTGTGTGTGTGTTAAATAGGGTGTTATCACAAGAGCGCTAAATTATAAATGATTTGAAGTGGCCAATGTAAAATATAAATGCTTACATGGCTTTTATGATCGGAGTTCTGAATGTTTTTTTTCCTATTATGATCTTCAGACATGTTTTTGTATTTGTCGTCTGAATGCCTGTACTTTCCATTCTGATAACGAATGAGAAACAAACTGTATGTTCTTTGATTAAACTCTTTGTAACATTTCTCAAGGATGTAAAGCTGAATATAAGCCTCCGTTTGTTCAATAATAAATCGAGAATCAACTGAGATGTACCTTGAGTAAACGAGGTACCATAAACGCCATAAACGAGACCGAGATTTCTGCAGATCGACTTGGTTGTAGAAGACTGTTTGTGTGCACAAATTATCTAACAGCTCTTTATTATACTATACAAATGCAATTAAGCCTGCATTCAAATGCATAATAGATACAATGTGAACATTCGGTCACTTCTAGGATGTTTTGGGACGTATTCAAATTCATAGAAAACATTTAGTAACAGCTAATAAAATAGAAGGGGATTAGAGGAGACGGGGATTAAAGGACACGTGTTCTTTTCTTGTTAAATCCAGATGCTTCTTTAGGTCACCAAGACAGTTTAGAGACAATAAGCCCTTTTATTTTAGCTCAATTCAGAGCACTGCAGTCGCTGTGTGTGTATTTCATTTTAATGAATAATAATGGAAGTAAAAAGACTTCACCACAAAACAAGTTTAGTATTTACTGTTCTCTTTGCTATAGAATGTAAAAAAAGAAAACTAACATTCCAACTAAATACCAAAATGACTCCATAGTTGAGGGCGTTCCTTCCTATCTGCTTCCTAAATGACTTTAATATTGAATTGTTCTATGTAACATGATTCAAAATGCTTTCGGATATACCAGAGATGAAATGAATATTATAAGTTTAACTCAGGTCGGCAGAAAATGACCCATTTCCTTTGAAAGTCAGAACAGGCCAAGGGAGGAAGGAGAGTTGTGTGTCCTTGTGCTGAGGGTATGGGGGAGGTGAAAGGACTTTTTATTCACAGACCTCTCATTTCAAGCTTCTGTTTCCCATTACTATATTCTCATTTACTTTCAAACAAGCCCAAGCTGTGGCCCCCACCTACAAGGGAGGAAGAGACGGACCTGGAGATACTCCACTGACCCCAGGTGCAGCAACCTGCAGCTGTTCCCACAGTGTTCAAGAGACCATCAATGCACATGCTGACACACACACACACAAATACACAACAAAAACCTGCTATACATAAAGCAGTAGGGGTTCGATTTAGGGGCCTACTTTCAGGTGCACACTAAAGCATAGCCCCTCTCCACCTGCGCTGACCTTTGTGTGGAAGAGCACAGCAGGAATGAAGGAAAGTATTTGTGGGGTCTCTCAGATGTCTGAGCCATCGGGTTCCACTGATTCTTTGACATTTTAAAATGCTGAAGATTTGCTAAACATTACAAACCCCCCATGTCCTCATTTTGTCACTTTCAGTCAAGTATAGCATATGGGGGTGTCGTGTTGAAAACTGTAACTAAGGAACTAGCAGCTAAAATGGAGCGTGAAGAGCTTGCGTTTGTGTGTGGACAGCTGTTATGAGCACATGTGTATGTGTGCTGTGTGTGAGAGCCACCCTGATATGGCTGGGAAAGGTCCCTGCACTCAGAAGCGCTGATAGGACTTCTAGGGTTTCTTCTCAAATAACCAAAACAAGACGCACTAACACAAACACTCAGGCCAACAGGCATGCCACCGCTTTTGTTTAATATAAATGTGTGTTCTGGATACACCCTCACGATGACTAATGATGAGTGGGGGCTCAGCTAACAAAACATAACACTCAGACGAGGACATGACATAACACAACAAGAGATCCAGACTACACACTAAGACAATGCCGTTGAAATGTAAAGAATGAATGAAGTAGTGAGTAAGAGGGAGCAATAAAATAAAAGGGACATGTGTAACTACTGCATCCTGCTAATGGCGTGGGAATGCATTGTCTACACATTTCATTAGCTTACGTGTATTTAAAACTCTGGTCAATCAATCACTGCCTTCTGTATTTAAAAGACCAGCATTCATGATCCCCAACAATTATTGTGGTTTAATGCTAACCTTCTTAACTTAACAGCAGGTCTTTTTTGGTCTTGGCTTCATTATACTTTGTAGGTCACTATTCTGGTGATGTAGCTAGACCATTGATCTATGTTGGTATGCCCAAACATTCTATTGAATTAACAGGGAGTTATCAAATATTATTACACGGCTCGTTGGAATGCTTGATTCTGAATGGCCAGTCGCGGCATTTGCATGTTCGTTATTCCCAGATAACAACCTCTCAAAACTAATAACACACGGTTACCCGGAGGCAGCAAATCATTTTGACAGTTTTTATGACAAATTAAATATAAATATGTCTTTTGATAACATATATGACATTATATTTACAAATGATTAAAGAGTAAGTTAAATATGATTTTTAAGGTCCTGCTTTGGTTTATGGAGTGTCCAATAACAGATTTATGTACATACAAGGTGTAAAAACACTATTATGTCAGGGGTTATACTCATTTTTTGTCGTTTGAAAAATGAATTGTAACCATTGTTCCTCAGAAGTTTTTCCTTTGGTAGTTTACGTAAAACGGACTTAGTTTCACAAAGAAGAACACAGGTTCTAGATGTGATGCACACGAATCACGAACGAGCGGTATTGTTTGGGCTAGGAGAATGAAGTTTTCGCGGCAGTCCCATCAAAACATAGGCCGGATCAATGTCTAGTGACGTAGATAGGCGGTGGATAATGACTCGGAATAGGTTACGTCTCGTTTGTGTGATTCAGAGTAGACTCCCTTTTTTACAATCCAATAACTTTGTTAGTCATTCACCTTCGGACTTATAACTTGGCAGACCGCTTACTTTCAAACACGGCAACATAACAGACTGCATGAAATGTAATTTTAATGATCTAATGTTACTTACTATTGCCTTACTACAAATTGCCTGTTCATGACATTTGAACATCGTTTCTTACCTTAAAACCAAGAGTTTGTCGGCTGTTATCGCGAAATAAGCCCCTTCAGTGTGATACAAGTCAAAATATCAGGGTTTCCACTGGGGGTCCAGTGCAAGCCAGGGCTTTCATCGAGCTGGGCCGAGCCAGTGGCCTCAGGTTTTTGGCTGTGGGGACAAAATATTTTGCGTCTCCACTGTCAGGCCGGTAGCTCGGCAGCGGTGCTCTAAAACCCCGCCCTAAACACACCTCTCTGGACCACACATCATGCAAACCCGCCTACTCAAGCGGGAAGAAGGAAGTTTAGTCAGATAGGAGAAAAGCTGGATCGCGATCGCGTCATTACCAAACAAACATGATGTAGATTTTTATCTTGGTGAAAGACGAGACAGCTAAAAAGACTACGGAGGTCCAGCGGTGTTAATACAAAAGCTTATAGAACATGTGACCATTAAGAATGAAGTTTTTTTATTAAATCTTGAATAACCCACCCTTTGTAGTAAATTGTATTCCTTTCTTTTTTGTTTGTTAATTTTTTATTTAACTTAAACGTTTTTTGTTTCGCATACCCTTCTTATTCTTTTAGCAGAGAATTGCTTTTTTTCCTTGTCATTGCATTAATTTAATTGTAATTAAATAATAATTCTTATTGCAAGTTATCTAACGCAAGTGCTTTTTTATTTTCGTTTCTTATTTATTTTTTGCTTGATGTGTGCTTTGATTATTCGTTTGGTAAGGTCGTTGTTTAATATGAGCAAATGTTATTGTACTTTATTGGAGTTTTTATTAAGAAAGAAAAAAAATGAATATGCAGTTATTTGTTTGTCTTTATAAAGTAAAACGTAAAAAAAAAAAACGTATTCGCGCAATATGATCCCTTTTACATTTATATCTGCCATTTACAACAGAATTGTATGCAATACGCACTCACCTTAACAATTTCAAAGCATCACAATTCTGCCCAAAATAAACATAAACATTAGAAAAAACATTAGACGTAACAATTAATTTAAACAAACATGTAATTAAAAAAATTATTGTGCTCATGGTATGCTGCAAAACAAGTTATTTTAGTTATTTAAGTCAATAACAAACTCTGTCCTTTGAGCATACCAACATGGCGGTGCAAAAACTTTTGGTGGCTTAACCTCCTGCAGTTGGTTAAGCATTCTATGCGCAATCCAGTCATTTATATAGATCAGTGAGCTAGACCCACACCCAACCTGATATAAATAAGCTTGGACCAATATGAAAATTCATAGTGTTTAACCCAACTACATTCCTATTTTGTCTGTCTATTTATTTTCTTCAACTGAAAAGGAACATTGAAACTTACACATGCGTCCTGTTGAATGCTCTGTAGGATGTGTTTTGCAGGCACCAGGAAATCAATGATGTAGCGTAGCCCGTCCCCGCGATATGTCGTCTCGACCACGTCTAACACCTGGCACAGCACAGTGGCCGCAGTGGCTTCGAACGGAGGGTAGAGAGCCGAGAGTGTGCTCTGGATACAGCTGTCCAGAGATTCAGAGTCCTGCAGAGAAAAACACAGAAATACTCTCAACTTTCAGAAGAAGCTCTACTAACATAAAGAGAATGCTAGATAACTTCAGTTGGCCACTGATCATCCTAAAAGCATGAAACGCAATGCTGTCCATCAAACCAGGAGACAGCAAGATATATTTTGCAACTCCAGCACGTGCACTTTAAAAGCACACTAAATCACCCAGGCTTGTTCTTGTCTGTCAATACCCAGGCAAAGCTTTTTTCCGCTGTGTCCACGTGTTCGGAAAGCAGCTGATCAGCGTTCCGGATGGCCTCCATGATGGGCAGTGAAACATGACTCTTGCAGACCAACCAAAAAGCTGCTAAAAATATCAGCCGCTACAGACACACTTTAGGAAACAGGCTAGTGAACTTTCCTCAGTTGGTTGGTTTCTTATAAGCATGATCTCATCATCTACCCTTTACAGTCTTTGCTTGAATTTAGGGGTATTTGTACTTCAGCAAATCAGTTGATACTTTCTGCAACTTTGCAATATATTTTTTCTCATTACTGGTCTTCAACATGCAATGCGCAGTTGTAACCAGGTGATGACAACAAATACTCATGTGTGCACATATCACACAAACCCAAATCTGTCACTCATTCCTCAACCCAAAAAGGAAGAAAATGTATGATTATTTCAATGACCAGAAGTACAGTACCACACCACACAGTACCATACATTTACAAAATGTAACTAATTAGCATTTTGGTTGAAAGTAATTCGTTTTTTAATATGTCATAAATTATTTTTTGTTGTAAATATGCCTGACAAGATTGTTACACCGATTCACATTTTAGTAGGCGTCTTCTGTAAATCAGGGAAAATTGATATTTATTTTTCTGCTCAGAAATGCAATTAAAGGGGTCATAAGACACGGCTAAATCAAATATTATCATTTGTTTTAGATGTAATGCAACGTTTTTTTTTTTTACAAGATTAAGGTAAACTTTTACAAGATTTAAGGAAAAAAAACTGTATTTTCCACATTCCGTGCATGTTTGTATCTACTCTTTGCCCCACATCTCTAAAATGTGTTTTTTTTACAAAGCTCATCGTTCTGAAAAGCGAGGTGTGATATGATTGGCAAGTTAACCAGTGCGAAACAATTAGTCACATACCGCAAGGGGGTAAGACTGCATTGAGAGCAAACTATAAAAGAGATAAAGAATAGATAAAGAAACAAAGAACATGACAGGACTAAAAAAGACACTGCACAGCTGGAAGTATTTGAAATCCACCAGCACAAAAAACAGAACATGAGAGACAAGATATAAGTAGGAAAGATGATAAAGAATTTCTCTTACACAAAACACTGCAAAATTCAGATTTTTTTTAAAAGAAGATGTGTGTTAACAGAAGGAAGAAATGTGATAGATCAGAGGCAAATATTCTGCAGTTTGCAGTGTTGCATCAGTTTTTACATTGCATTAGTCTCAAATGACAAGGCAAACTATAAACAGCACACAAAATGTATTAAGTAAAGTTGTATATATATATATATATATAAATGACTAATTACTAAATAAAACAGTCTAAAATTTCTTCAAAAAATTATTTGATCACAGAAATGTCAAAATACATGTCGATCAGAACGAACGTTTTCTCTAAAAGGACAACTTTGACCACAGGGAGCTTCAACGCCATAACTAACTTTGCTTGCCCATAGAGATACTGTTTGGCAAGAGAAAGTTATAAATCTTTCATAAGTTTGAAGGACCTAGTCTAATTACCAGCCAACAAAGAGAAATCATTTTCTCATAATGCTCTCTACAGACCAAAGGGAAGAAGCAGGTTAATTGAGGCATTAATTAACCTGCTTTACCTGCATTAATTTTTCAACTAATTGCTGCAGTGTGTATGTGTGTGTGGACTTGGTTTTTATATGTTAGTGGGGACCTTAACCTGAATGCACACCAACTCATGGGGACCCGTGTTACTGTGGGGACCGAATTGAGGTCCCCACGGGCACAAAAGTTTATAAATTCTACAGAACAATCATTTTTGAAAATCTTAAAATGCAAAAAGTTTTCTACGATCTTTAAGTCTAGGCAAGGCAAGGCAATGCAAGTTTATTTATATAGCACATTTCATACACAAGGGCAATTCAAAGTGCTTTACATAAAATGATTGACAGAAAGAAATAAAACGTATCTATAAAATGCAAATTATTTAAGATCACAAATACTTTAGATGTTAAGAAACAATAAAACAGCAATAAAATTGATTAAAAAATGTGAGTGTATATATAAAAAGAATAAGAGCAAAATAAAATAAATTAGAAATAGAAGTGCAGTTGATGTAAACCAGCACAGCGCTCATGTTGTGAATGCACAGCTAAACAAGTGTGTTTTTAATCTGGATTTAGAAGTAGCTACTTTTGATGAACATCTGATGTCTTCTGGAAGCAGATTCCAGCTACGGGTGGCGTAGTGGCTAAACGCTGACTCGCCCTGTTTTGAGTGAACCCTTGTTATCTCTAACTGACTTGATCCTGATGATCTGAGAAGTCTGTTTGGTTTATATTCAATGAGCATATCTGAGATGTATCTAGGTCCTAGACCATTGAGTGATTTATAGACAATTAATAATACTTTAGGGTTGGGTTAGGGGACAAAATATATAGTTTGTACAGTATACAACTCATAACGCCTATCAACTGTTCCCACAGAGATAATAAATGTACGTGTGTGTGTGTGTTGTGCCATGTTATCAGTGCTGTAACTCCGTCAGCCTTGGAACTGTGATATCCCCCCGCACATCTCAAGCATCAGAAATAACACAAACGGGATAAAAGTGTCATTATTCTCTTATTCTCAGCTTTTACTTTGACTGGTGTGTGTCTTATGCTGGTTTAAAACACAGATTACAATCTGTGTTCGATTCACAGTTCACTTCATCTAGTATCCCTCTTTCTTTCTCATCCCCACCTCTTTCATGTTTTCATCTTCCAATCTCTCTTTCCCTCCGTGGCTTTCAAGAACTAAATCTATCAAGGGCATTACAAAGTCAAAACCTGTTTTTCTGACCTTGTTCACATTATACAAATCTAAATTCCAGAATGTGTAGTATTTGATGTGAAAGTTCATGTTTACTCTATGCTTGAATGTTCTTCATCAACATCAGTCATTATAGACACACGATATGTTAGCCCGCTGAAAGATGTTGTGGAAGAGAGCTGCACAATATGGATGTAAAAATGGGACATGTCAAATTTATGGATAATGCAATGTAAAAAGTTCAGATTAATGTGTCAATGTGTTAATTAATGTGATTAATATGTAACTCATTTTTCAGTGATGCAGATAAATGGCAGGCCTAAATTATTGTGCTATATGACTATTTAAGACAAACTTAAAGGTGCTGTGTGTAATATTTAGGTGGATCTACACAAATGCCATATAATATACGTAAAACTATGTCTTCAGAGGTGTATAAAGACCTTACATAATGAAGTGTGATGTTTTTATTACCTTAGAATGAGCTATTTCTATCTACATACTTTGTGGGTCCCCTTGAATGCAATTTGCCATGTTGTTTCTACAGTCGCCGTTAATGGACAAACTGCTCTACAGAGTGCGCCTTTCCTAAAACATTTCACCTTCTGCAAAGAAGCAAAAAACACGACAACATCTTTGTCCTGTTAGAGCCATTGTAGTGCTTGGAAGGAGAGGGTGGAGTGAGCCGTTGGTGGCAGGCTTGTAATTTTTCAACTTTGATTTGTGAAATTAAGAATTTGATATTATGCGTCCCTATAGAAATGATGTGTGATGGAGAGGTGTTTAGCTTCCATTATGTATGAATAAAGGAGAGTAGTGTGGAACAGAGAACCGAAGAAGCCTCAGACAATTATATACATCATTTAGCTGGGAACTTGAGATGAGTGAAGGCTTTTTTTAGTCTGGCAGCCCGACGTCCTTCAAAAGCAGACAGAGGGGTTTTCCTCTCATACAGTTCCCACTAAGGTGCCAAGAAGGCATCATTCAAAGAGGAGGCACTGGGGCCTGGGGGGAAACTCTCGGGGCCCACAAAAAGTTCTGCAGACTCTCTCTGCTGAATAATGTATAACATCATTAGGATCCCCCATTTAAACTGGCAAAGTAATACACGCCACCAACCATCACCACAATGTAATATCTGTTTTTCAAGTTCTCAAATTAAAACATCCTCGACAACACAATGGCACAGTATGAGAGGAAAGAGATTGATTGGAGGAGGCTGTGGTTTCATGTGCTCCTGACTAGATGAGCATGACTGTGTCTGACTCTGGTGTGTGTTTTACTCTTTAGGCTCTGACCCAGGAAGGAAGGGGAATCAATGTAGACTTCCTATTTTGAGCAAAAAGCAAACATTCCTCCTTTATTTTTTTTAACCTTTTTTAAGAGATTTTGGACTTCATCAGCATCATGGTCTATAATGCAAGAAAAAGTTTGTGAACTTTTTGGAATTTCATGGTTTTCTGAATAAATATGTCATGAAATGTGATCTGATCTTCATCTAAGTCAAGGGTATTGACAAACATAATGTGTCTAAAAATAATAACACACAAAAAAATCAGTTTTGATTAAAGTGCTTTAAATGTTCGCCGGTTCACGCCTCCTTCCTTCCTTTTATTGAACCTCGATACACCTATACATTTATACATAGGTATGTGCAATCCCCTGGGATAGAACCCACAACAAAATAAAAGTCCTTAATTTGAGAACAAGTTATAACATTGCTTTTAATAATTCGGCCACGGAGTATATTTACTTACTTTAGTAAATTGAAGTAAATGCGCTAATAAAATTATAAAAAATACTAAATATAATAAAAAATATATTACTTGCTTATAAAATAGTACTTAAATTTATGTAGACCTAGAACCAGAAAGGAAAAAATAAATGCAGTCTACCAGCCAAATAACCAAAGTGAAGTAAAGTATATATGTTGCATTACATTATGATGTGCTCCTATGCCTATGCTAAGTGCTGTAAGTGGTATCCTAAGGAACACACAAAAGTTTTGTTATGTGGCATTTTCTGTTTGCTCAGAAGCATTTTTAAACTGCAGTTCTAAAGCTCAGCTGCAATAAATACACTTAAAATGTTTAACATCTTTTAACATTGTGTGTTTTTACATCAAATTATAGAGTATGGAATCGATAACAGTATTGGTAAGTACCGTTATCGATAAGCAGTATTGATATCGGTATTGATATCGATAAAATATTAACGATACCCATCCCTACTCGTTTCTGATGCAAAATGTCAAAATGGTCAAGAAAGGGTGATGGAAACCCGGCTACTTTTTTCAGAGGGATATATAGTATTTGGACTTGTTCTTCATTGCACTGAACCCAACCATTTTTCACATCTGTGCTGATTCTGTACAAAATCTACTTTATTCTGAGAAACAGATTCAAATTAAAATGATTTTGAATCCTACACTAATAAAACAGCCACTCCCATGTATTTTAAAAAGTCTCAATGACGACTTAGGGCTGTGTCTGTTTGGGGATGTTGTTTTCTTCTAGGAATATTGTTATTTATGACACGGGCTCTTTTGACGATGATTATCATCATGACATTGGAGTACACATGGGAGCACAAGGCATATGGCTTTGTTAAATCAAGCCTATCCCCTTTTAAGACAACAGCTTGGCCTTTGGCTAGACAATATTAGATTACTTTAATAAAATATCTCTATGGGTCACACTCTCACTGGTGAACAATCAATTGTGTCTGTCTCAAGGGAACACTGAATCTGTTGGCTGTTTAACTCTTACAGTGCTATGTTTAAAAAAAGACACAAAGAGTGAGAATTGTAGAGACACATTTTCATTTAGTCATAAGGAGTCTCCAATTAAATGTGCATAATTTTTCTGCATTGACTTGTTAGGGAAAAAGTGCAGTCTTGTGAAATTAATTTAACCATATCCAACATGTTTAATGCAACTGGGATAATTCAAAATTGGCAGCAGTAACATCTTCCATAATATACAAATTACAGAATATGAGTCAATATGAAAGAGACTTGCATGAAAGAGACTGCATTTGTTAAAACTTCAGGCAAGCTGTAACAAATGTCAAGTGAGAGACAGACACACATACTCAGAGATGGTGTATGGCAGGGCAGACCACTGGGGACCTGACCTTTTACCCCAACACAAGCGACAGAGTGAACCAGCTGTCCATTAGAGCAACACAGTGAAAGAGAATGACAGTAAAAGAGATCTTCCACCCTAAAGAGTGACAAACTATTTCCCATTTCCAATGTTTGTCCTGTACCAGCTAATGAGGTGACCAGGCTATTGTACATGAACCTGCCTGAGATTTAGCTGGTGGAAACTTCAGTTGGAGATCAATATAATGTTGGCACGTTAGTGGAGATTACAGAGACACTAGAAAGACTCATTTTATCCTCTCCCCCCAACATACACATTTCCTCACTCAGTAGGCCGATAAGAATAAGGTTCCAGGAACGAGGACATTAAGGGTCTACCCATTTCCTGAAGTGAAGTAACAGCTGTTGATCCACTACCCTATTAGAAAGCCCGGTAACCACATCAGACCGCTGCACAAACCAGCTGAGCAGATGGGGTTAAATCTACCTGTAACACCTTTCCAGCACTCAAATATAGCATTAAAGTAGAAAAACACATTCAGGAAATATTTATACACTAGCTCACCGGACAAATGGTACTTTAATAGACATGTTCCATAAAAACGAATTTCCTATGGATCTCATGAGCAACTGTTTCTATAAAGAGAACAGGATACAGGTTCAGGAAGAAGAGCAGAATGAGTAAATATAAAACTTTTTCTGGCAGCAGAAGTGGTCAACAGATGAGAGGGTTTGAATGGCCGATAACAAGATGAGGCAGATCCTTTGGGCAATGCAACACAATATACTTAAATAAAAGCAGGCTTATCAGGCTTATTTACTTTCTAAAAGTAAAAATGGTTTTAAAGGGTTCATATGACATGGCTAAAACTACTATTATCGTTTGTTTTAGATGCAGTGCAATGGGTATACACGATTTAAGGTTAAAAAACGCTGTATTTTCCACATACCGTGTATGTTTGAATTTCCTCTTTGCCCCGCCTCTCTGAAACGCGCAATTTTTCTACAAAGCTCTGTGTGCTATGATTGGCCAGTTATCAAGTGCGTACTGCGTAGTGATTGGTCGAATACTGAAAGCGTGTGACTGATATGTACATCAGGTTCCAAAGGAATTGTACTGAAAGGTATGCCCACCTTACTTGCGTATACATTTGGGCGGTCTTAGTCAAATCATACCACGAATACCACAAACACATTTGGGGGGGTGTGGTTACATGAGGCGTTTCAGGCAGGTTTTACGTGCCTAATACATGCATTGATAATTTATAACACACCAAAGACACAGAAAAACACGTATTCATGTCATATGACCCCTTTATAAGTAAATCAAACTTATTTTGCACATTTTAGAATATCATTTCATCTTTTAGAAGATATGCACAAACAAGGAAAAAAGGTTATGAAAGCAGGTCCATAAAGGTCCAGCCTGTAATTTTTTTAGTGGTGGGCATAGATAAAAAATTTTTTATCTAGATTAATCTAGATTAATCTTGCAATTAATCTAGATTAAAATGGCTCATTTGAATTCTGCCAAAGGCATTCAGAATATGTGTGCTACCCAAATAATGACTAAACGTAAGTCTTTGAGAACGGGTGTCTCAAGCCAGGTGGCGCATTAGACCAGGGGCTCATCTCCTGTTTCCAAAATGCATCACAAACTGCTTGAGAAAGCTGTTCGTTATGATAATTGGTGATGAAAGTAAATTATGTTCAATAAGATGTAGTTGTGTTTACTTCCGCATTAGCTAAGGGATGCTTTGCGTTTAGGTGGTACTTGAGACTGTAAGTACATTTACATTTAGTCATTTAGCAGACGCTTTTATCCAAAGCAATTTACAAAGAGTTAGGGAGCAACAAGCGATATGTTATACAGGAGCCATTATACATTAGGTGCCAATACAAATTTACTGGTTTCAACTAAAACTAGACCACTACCTGTTGAGAGAAAGTTTTTTTTTAAACCAATTCTGCATTGCACAAGGTGCAAACAACCTTAGTGTTGTCGATGTTTCCATTGGGAAGCTTCTTAAAAATACATTTTCCCTGAAGCAAACCCGGCGGCTTCATAGCTGCATCCATGTTAGCACGTCACGTTTGATGTGGTAATTTCACAGTAACGAATGTTGTGTTCAGACCAAACACGAATGGGCGCGTCAAGCATGAGTGATTTACATGTTAAGTCAATGCAAAGACGCGATAGATCTACTTGCGGTGCGAATGAAGCCCTGGTCATGAGATGATGAGGCGGCGTGAATAACGCGAATTGCGCGAATCACGCGTGTTGAAAAATTGCATCCTCGCCCGTTACAGTGCAATTCAGCTAGGTATACATCTGCGCTTAAATATCAAGGTGAAAGTCATCATATCTTGCGTAGTATAGACCCAGCTCCCAACCCAACTTTGAGAATAGATTAACGGCGACATTTTTTTATCGCGCGATAAGAGTCTCATGTTAACGCAGCACGTTAACGCCGTTTACGGCCCACCACTAAATTTTTTACAGCGTGAAGTAAAGCATGGATCTATTGACAGAAATGCAATACAATATACATAACTTTGTCTTCAGAGGTGTATAAAGACCTTACACAATGAAGTGGTATGTTTTTATAACCTAAGAATGAGCTATTTCTATCTACATACATCGAGGGTCCCCTTACATAGAAATTCGCCATGTTGTTTCAACAGTAGCCCAAAACAGACAAACTGCTCTACAAAGCGTGCTTCGTAAATACGTTATCTCGTGACGTGAAGACATCTTAGTTCTGTGTCAGTCACCGTAATGCTTCGAAAGGGAGGGCTGAGCAGTGGAGTGAGCCGTTGGTTGCAATTCGCAACCTCACCACTAGATGCCACAAAATTTCATACACTGGACCTACAATAGTTTAACCAAAAATGAAAATTCTGTCACCATTTCTGGGTTAACTTTCATCACTTTAATGCAGAGATGATCACATTTCTTGTGTAAGCGAAGCAGAAAATGAATGTGCTCTGACATTCCACAGGAAATCAAACGTGTTGCTAACGCAAGCAATAAATGTTCAAACCATTTTGTAACAGTTTGTAGACTAGAGGTACTGTTTAGTGTGTTGTTAAAATGTTATGATATGCTTTGTATAAAAGCGTCTGCCAAATGAATAAATTTAAATTTAAAACAACTCTGTTTCCATCCCTCAAACACGTTCAAAAAAAAACTTTCAGAATGTACTTTCCAAATGATTTACTATGCAAGTTGTCAATTCTGCTGTGGGGAAAGGAGCGGTGTCTCTTTTCAACTGTTTCTTTCAAATTTTCTCTTCATTTTATAATCCCAGCATTTGCCGACCAGATTTCAAACTGTCATGAGTGCTGATGAACAGTGACAGAAGCATTAAAATACTGCTCTCAGATAAAGCCAGCCATTCTGAAGTATCCTGTTGGCATTCTCTGAATGCTTGAAGAGTGGCACTCATCAGACAGCCCACATGTGGACCCACAGGCGTCTGGCCAGTGCTCATTCTGATTCATACTGCCATGGCACTGGCGTCAGGCTGTAAACAGTGTGCCATCCAGTCAGAAGTCACGAGACGCCCTGTCCGACTACAGCTGTCTACTTAAAACAATAAATTGTGTAGCATTAGTGCCATTAGGGTGCCAGTCATTGTTTGAGGGTTTGTAGTGTGACCAGGGGGTGTTTTTGTGTTTATGAGATCTGCAACTTTTACTCCAGTGGCATAATTCTTACATAAATCACAAAACCTATACTGAGATGCATATGGTTATTGTAAAGCTTGTGTGAGGTAAGCCATGATTAACCCAATTATTTGTCAGAAACAAGCATGTTTCTATGACTACGCAAATGAATCCTATGCAAGAGAATTTGGATTAAGACACGGCTGAGTGGCAGAGGCGAAACGATCAAATGCACATGGAGACCAGACTTACATGGCAGGCAGCTACTAGGTTCAAGTGTCTTCTCAAAATAATCCCATCTAATTATAATCAGTCTTTCCTTGAAATCCAAACCCTTAGATGGGACACTATCTAAACCCACTGGCAAATAATCAGACTAAAACTCAACTCAAATTCTCAAGTACTTGGGTCTCTGGGGTTAATCTCCAGAACGGTGTACAACTCCAGAGCGGCTGCACTAAGATCAAAGCCTATTCATGAGCCCAACACAAAAAACTTTGACTTTTGGCCCTCTGCCACTGATGGATTGAGTCCTCTTCTATTGTGAAGTGACACTCTATTGGCTGAACGCAGGATTGTGTGGCGACGCTGTCTGGGCCTGAACTCAGCAGGATGTGACATTGTAAGGTCTTTATGGAAGGGCTATGTATGGTTAACTTTGGCACATGCATGCGTACCATCTGTGAAGAAAATAAACAAACTTCATGAGATCACATGTAGGCTATTTGGTTACCCTTTATCCTCTCTTAAACTTGGATTAGTTTTGCTTCTGAATGTAATTATGTTTTTATAGTAAAGGCTCTGTTCAAAAACAAATGTTAATGGTTTTTGTAAATCTATATTGCAGATGAGTTTATCAGTGTCTATACCAGCTTGCTGTCCGCTGTCTGTTTACACATGCTCTGTATCTCATTGTATCAGCCTTTCTAAGGTAACAGGATTTTAATTTTACTAAAACATACAGCCTCAGAGTTGGGCTGTCGCAATTACGAAATTTGGCAAACGATTAATGGATTAATCTGTTTTAAGACAATGTTTTGAAAATATAACTATTAATGAAAATTAATTTATTCAAAGAAGATAAAATTTACAAAAAAAACCCAAATATTGTAAATAACTAATTTTATTTACTTTAGAGTGACCTTATCAGAGCAACCTTAAGTCTTGAACACTAGAACAAGATATGAGGGTCTTGCTGTGTAGATGTAGCAAGTCTAGAAACAAAACAAATCAACAAAAAATGCAAAGCTCATACAACTCTGATGATGGAGGCAATATCATTTGAATGTAAAAGTAAGTGCAGATCAAAGACAGTGGATGTAGTATTCAGCAGATACTGCAGATCACCATTGTTTCCTAAAGTATTACAATAATTGCGGTTATAAGAAATAATTGCGATGACGTCAACGAAATGCGACGAGGAACTGATAGAAACAAATGACACTTCCTCCACATCTGTCCTTTGCATACAAGGCCGTTTTAATATTGAGTACATACATATAAACATGAGTTTGTTGGTTTCATGGAATCCGCTGACTAACTGTAATGCGACAATACCTTCGGATATGGTGCAGATAAAGGATTCATTTTTTTACTTTGATTGTATCTGAAAAGAAACCTTAATTAAAACTTAGCCATTAAAGAAAATAGTGTATAAACATTTAAAAAACTCATGGCTTGATTCAACATCATTCCATCTGATCATTATATCTGGGATTGGTGGAATCCCTCAGCGTTGCACATTGCATTTTCTCTCACGGCTCCTTAAACAGCACGTCTTGAGTTGTGTTTATGTCACGGTTGTAACATAGAAAGCCAGTGGACAGTGATTTACAAGCATGTAGGACAAAATTAACCCTTAAAGTCTTTAGTCAAAATCTCAACTGTCTCTCCATCTCACAATATAAACCTATTATTAAGACCTCTGTTGCATCCTTCTACCAAAAGCTATTCAAAGTCAATCCAACGCTGGATGATCTATCTTTGTACCTTCCAACATGAGAGTATGCTGCTATCTGTGCAAAGAACATGAAGCATCACAGGGTTAAAGTTCAGAACCGTTTAGAAGGCACTGAGCAGATGAAGGTAAACCGGCTGGTCCAAACATGCCGTAACCTCCCGTGTGACCTTTTGCTTACTACTATTTGTATGTGACATTGGATTAATTGATGATTACCAGATTTATCATATTATCAATCACAGGACTTTTCTAACCCCATCAACCAATCTCCAGCTACTCATGTGACTGTATGCTAGGGCAACACAGGAATGGACTATAAAGGGTACATTAGGAGCTCTGAACATAAATCTTGTTTACTTCAGCGATTTCTGTTGATATCCAGCATAACATAGAGAAATAAACAGACAGTCCAAGAAAGAAAGGAGAGAAATACAGAGCATTACATCTGTATTACAAAATTGTGATCAGGAGAGGCATCGAGAGAATTCTACCTCAGCAATAAACATTTACATTTATTCATTTGGCAGATGCTTTTATCCAAAGCGACTATTGCATTATACTATAGCTTATATTTGCTTTATGTGCAATCCGTGGGATCGAGCCTGGGACCATGCTATAACCACTGAACCACAGGAAAGCCAAGATAAATAAACTCAGAGACCTTCCATAATGTCATTACACAAACACATGTTTACCATGCTAACTTAACTAGGAACTGAAACTCCAAATCCTGCCACTACAAGATCATTTTTCACATTTCCAATTTATTTGTTCAATTTTCTCCATAAATAATTATTCAACAGTTCCAAGTTGAGGATTTGACAGATGTGTTTCCAAAGTAAACACTGTGATAAATGACCCACAAAAGCAGTCTGCAGCTGCACACAAACATAAACACACATCCCTATACCTTCATCACAGACAAGGTGTTTGTTATTACTTTCCCCTATTCAACCAAAAACATGCTGACTTTCTCATGAAACCCCTTACATTGTACAAAACCTGTGAAATCCTGTGATCTTTCAAGCATGCAGCTTGACTCTGAAGGGTTAAAGTTTAACACACGAGAGCAGGGTCAAGAAAGTCAGAAACCTGAAAAATGGATACAGATGAAACTCAGACCTCTTTTCTCTGAGCACTTAATAAACACAGACTGAATAATCCTTCAAACAAAGCTGCTAGATAACCCAGTCACCCTTGGACAAACGTCTCTACTGCGAGGTGGATTGAATTAAAGATCGTCTCACTGCCAAACTGCCCTTGGACACAAAAAAGCAATGAAGGGAAAAAGGAGACTATAAATGGGCCTAATTTAGGTCTCTGACATCTTGACAAGCAGCATTGAATGAACAAGTGGGACCGTCCGGGAGCCTTTTCTTTTCAAAGCATTTGTTTCCAGTTATTGTAAGCTGAAGATCACCAAGAAAGAACGGCAGTGTTTCCTGAAAAACCAAACCATGTGTTTGGAAAAGCACGTTTAAAGGTACACAGTTCAAAATTGTACCCGCCTCATTCAATTACAAGGACAGAGCAATTGCTAACAGGACAGGCCCAGTAGCGTAGTAGAATAAATGGGTTTAGAGCGGTTTGTTCGTACGCAAGGACACGCTCCAGGTCAGAGGAAGTGCCTCATAAAGAGTCTGAACCACGAATGTTTGTGGTCAAGAAGCAGATGTTAGCACTGAGCAACCTGCTCAAAGAGTAACTGCGGTTTGGTCTGATAAATGAGTATATGAGTATACCAATAACATTGTAATGTAAACACTCACATTCAATGCCTGTACTTTTGCTTCTCTTTCTGCGCTCAATACTATTCTTGGTGGGCCCGTTTTCAAAATCAACTCGAGCAAACCCAAACACAGAAGATGAGGCTAAATTGAATCCACACATGTCGGTGTTCTCTAACCCAGATGGAAGCAAAGAAATAAAAGGGGGAAAAATGGAGTATGGCTTAAAGATGAGTTTACGGCTCTACTTCTTAGATTTTCTTCTTGTTTCTCATTTTCATTTCACCTTTGTTCCTCACTTTATCACAGTACAAAGTGAGAACTTCCAGTCGAAGTGTACATTTAGCCCATGAGAGATCAAGGACGTTGTATATCAGATGGTCAGAGAACATGCTGTAGGCCATGGAGACTACCTGTGTCAAGCATAAAATAAATCTTTGAAGCTGACCACCATCAAATCACAGATAGCAACAGGATGTTTTTCCAGTCACTTTCTGTTTCATATCCCTCTGTGTACAATCGTACGTAAAACAACACATTCAAACTTGCCTTCACAATAAGGTGCATTGAGCAGCATTTTTGCTTTTACACTAGACACCCAAACTACTTAAGGATGGGAGGACATGGTGTTGGGAAGTATTCACCTTTAAGGGAGTGAAAGGCCAAGAGTGTTTCATCCACATACACTTCCTCTCTGCATTGTTGACCTCTTTATAGGCTCGCTGAGATGTAAAGAAGAAGAGTGTAAAGCAAAGAACAGCTGGCGTGACATGCCTGAACACACGCACACACATTTACAATTGGATCGCCCTGACAGTCATGACGAGAGGTCAAGCACAGGCACATTCAGCATGGCTGCTCTTTCAAACACACAGTCCTGAAAAAAACAGCTTTCAGTGGAGCTCATTTATGCTGAATTCAGATTCCCTCCCCTCCCTTGCTTTACCTGCCTCAAGAACAACACAGTCAAAAACAAGACTTATTCCACACTTACACATAAAACAATTACAATCCATTCTTGCATGTAACACAGTCAGAAATTCAGATGCGCCAAAAACTGCATCACTATTAACTGTAGTTCAACCTTTACAGCATGCTCATTTCCAGACTGACTGGTAAACAGGCATTCAGCAGTAGGACGTTTCTATTAAAACAGCCTTACTATAAAAACAGTAAGAGTGCCCCCACTCTCCCACCCTTCCCCCCTTCACAACCCCCGTAAGGTAAAGTCATTAGCACCTCAGGACCGCCATCAAAACTCTTTTATCCTCCAGCATTTTACTCACCATAGTACAGCCTGATAGTCCTTCCAACACTTTCTTTAACAAGATTCATTTTCCAGCCAGTCCTGAGGCATCCCGTGCTGATGCGAGTATGTCCGTGTGTGAGTACATGTGTGCTGAGTGGGCAAGTTTGCCCGTGTGTTAATCACTAGCCCTTTCAAACTGCAGGTCTCCGACACACTGACACACTCCCCACACACTGCAGCGAGACACGAGGTAGAGACCGCCCCTCACTCTCTGTCCCTCCCCTCCTACATTGCCTGCCTGCATGCATGTCACTCAAACAGTTCTAGCCCCACCCATCCTTAAAAAGCCCTTCCCCGGTACACTCTGGATATGGCTGCTAGAGCAAACTGATACAGCTGAATTTAAACAATGCAGAAAGAAAACATGGCCGATTTGCATAAACAAATACAACAAGTATACCATATAATCAGAAAGCAAAGGAAGAAGTATATTTCGCATTTATGAACAATAATTTAGACACAAATATTTGTTTGACGCGAAGGCAGTGATGATTCACTCTAACTAATTTTGCATTCGCAGAGTGGAGTGGAAACCGAGCAGAAAAAATGTTCAAGTTTGAGGTTAATTTAGGCTTAGCGTCTATGTTAAATCAATTTTGCATTAAAAGTGCAATGTGGAAGATTAAGGAGGAACATGTTTCCATGTTGTTTCTACAGTAGCCCTAAATAGCCAAACTGTTTACAGAGCACATTTCCTATTTACGTTGTCTCCTTTGGCAAAGAAGCAAAAACGTAACGACATCTTAGTCCTGTGTCAGCCACCGACCGACCGTAGTGCTTCGAAAGGGAGGGGGGAGGAGTAGAGAGAGCCGTTGGTTGCAGTCCACAACCTCACCGCTAAAGTGCTATTTTGAAAGCACTGCACAATGCAAATGACTTTATAAGTAAAAATCCATGAATAAATGAAATAGGTTTCCCCTGATATTTCATTAAATCAAATAGAATTTACTTGTAAAACACAAATGAGTCAGGGAAATTGTAGTAATCACAGTAATCTGGCATTACAGCGGTGAGGCAGGCATACACATTCAGCTACTGACACCCTGCTGACTTCCTCTCTACCAGTGAATAGACGGGCAGTTCTTGTAGGAGGATGTTGACCAAGATGAGTGAGTGTCATTTGATCTGCTCTTCCCTGTCTGAGCTGAGAAGGGCAAATAATGAGAAAGACCAGCCATGTGGGGTAAAGTGAACATGGTGCGCAGGGGGTCAGTGCCTCAGTCAAAAGCACAGCTGCTCTAGGTATTAAAGGACCTCTTAACTTAATTTGAATCTTAAAAAAACCTTTTTAATTGAGAAATTATTTATATCTCGGCCCCGTTCCTTGCAACTAAATCTCTTTCTGTTCCATCTGTGGTTCAATCTACAGTTACAGTTTCATTAATTAAGGGCCTTAAATTAAAAATGTTCACATTTATTAACGACCATTAATTTTGATTTCCTAAGTGCAGAGGGGGTGAACTTACTCAAGGAAACAAGATATTTAGTCACAATGCCCCCTGAGATTGACTGTAAAGCTACTCCTATTGGGAAAATAATTTAGGGATGCACCGGATGTTCAGCGACCGAAAATAGCAAAAAAGGCATGTTCGGCTGAATAAGTCAAATGCCCGAATAAGCATTTTAAAGTGTCACAGAAAGACACAGCACAGAACTTTCCGCGCCGGAGACATCAGTATGCAGTATGTAATGTGCATCCCGGCTGAGAGAACAGTCAGCTTTTGTGGGCGGAGTCAGTTAGAATTGCTTGCATGTTTTTTTTCCTTTAAATCATTTTGCAGTGTAGCCTATAATAATCAAACAGTGTTCGTTTATTCATTTATATTTTTAGCTTGTAATGTTGAATGACACTTTAATGAGGTTATTGTTGTAGGGGTACAGACTACTGTACATTCATTCAGCAGTGAGTCAAAGGCCTAATACAGGCTATTCAAGAAGGTAGAGGGGTCAACTTTTTTGTTTTAATCTACTTGTTTTTTTAAGATATATTTTATTATATTGAAAAGCAAGACAAAATATAAAAAGCACATTTTGACCATTCAGTTTATGCAATAGTGAAACAATTGGCAACATAAATAGAAGAAATGCAAAAAGCCATGTTCCGTGTTCGCCCTTATTTTAATTGCTATAATTTTAAAAGCAGCTGGGTTAAAGCAATTTTTCATTTCAAGTCATCATACATATTGATGGTCTTAAGTAATATTGACAGAGCACCAATCAATAACTAAACACATTTGCTGAGATAAATCAATTTAAACAAAACTTTGAATATATACATTAAAACAGTCTCAATTTCATTAACTTATATTGATTTTCTCTTTCCTCCTATAGAATACAATGCGTGCAAATAAACAGCAATTAGGGCATTGTTTTGACATGGCCTCAAACTCCTCAGCCAACATGCGACAAGTAGATGACAACAAATCAATGCCTCTTTATTTGAAACTAATCTTTAAAGCACAAAGAAAATGTAACAAGCTGGCACCAAGCTGCACACATTTACATATGATGTAATGCTGGCCAAAGACATTTTAATCGTGATTAATCGCAACACTTTTATTTGATTAATCGTCATTAATCGCATTAAGTGTAAAATTCAATAATGAATTCAAAAGTAGTGTATTGTGAATTTTTATTTTAAAAGTACAGCTATAGGAACAAAAGTGCAATAAGATTTGGATCGCAAACACTTTAAACAAAAAGTGTGCTTTTTTACAACAGTACTTTCTTTACATAGTAGCATTAACAATTTTAACTTAAAATATTTCTTGTTAATCTGTAATCAAATTAAATATAAAACCAAAACTATCTGCCAATGCCAGGGCATTAAGGTTCTGTCTAGTTTGATATAGAAAAACAAGTTATAAGGATTATTGATTTTATTGCTTGTACATAAACTCGCTTTCAACACAATGTGTAAAGTGTACTGAACAGGGATGCAAACTCATCGGGGTAAAATGATGACAATCGTGCAAGGCCCCACCAACGCTATTATATATAGTCATAGTTTATATATTTTTAATATAACAATTTGTATTTCATATTATTCAGTGTACATAATCAGAATAGTCCATGGTCTGCTAAAAGTGTCTAGAATAGACAACCACATGAAGAGTTTATTTGCAAAACTAGATAACTCTATAAAAACACGATAAATAATATTTATCACGTTTTTACGGTTTTACTTAACTGTATTATTGAGTTATTATTACTATTACAATCCAACTGTTTAAAATATTGTACTTTGAATGCACAATAAAAAACATACAAAATGAAAATGAACGAAAACAGAGTTGCCTGACATTTATTGACAGTTATAGAGATTTTTCCCACAAATAGCTGTATTACTGACAAATACTTTGATAATAAATAGACTTAACTCACATTGGGTTACCACTGGGCGGTACGACCAAAAATGTATATAACGGTGTTTTCCAGACATGGCGGTATTTTTGTTACCACATTTTCTACTGATTGAGAGAGGAAACAGTGCTGTTGATTGACTTTAAATGCCCTTTTATACTGTCATGGTGACAGTATCCCCTATCATAACTGCAAAGTTTAGAATTCTTTAACAACTGAATAGTAGGCAAAGATAACTTGTATAGATAATATTTAAGCAAATAAATAGAGACCAGGGCTCGAAATTAATGAGTTGCCTTAGAAGCACCGGTGCTCAGAGTTAGTAGCATCCACCCAGAAATTATTAGTTTAAAACAAGATGGTAACAATTGTACCATTAGAACATGCATGTGATCTTTGTTGTGTTTTATATAGTCACAATGGATTGATGACTTCTTGAAATCATATTTTTAATCATAAAAACTAAGGCTTAAATTAGATATGTGAGAGGAAAGCGATCGGATCATACTCTCAATCCTCCATACTAACACTTATTTCTCATCATAGCATATAGAGAAACAGTTCCATGTAAAACACATCATATTTAATGCTTATATTGAGAAGATATGAGGGAAACACGACGGCACATTTACAGTTATAACCCACAAGTGCTTTTTAATACCGCTGGTCGACATATATGTTTGTTTAAGTGCTGTCTCCGCTGGTCTTATAGGTGCAGCATATCCACATTAATACATAGTTGAGAAAAAGTTTTCAGAAAGCTCAGTCTTGCATGTTTTCAAAAGTTTACGTTTTCAGTCCCGCAAAGAGCTGTTTCAGTCTAAACTCTAAAACTCATAAAAAGTTTCCCGATATCAGTTGAAAACAGCGTCGTATAAACTGAATTCCTGAGAAAGCTCCACAGATTCCACAGAATTTAAATGCCAATCCTTTACAAACCTCTATGAATGCTCTAAAGATAGATTTAAAGTGACAACATAAACAAATGTGGCCCAACGTGTGCTTCCAATGAAGCCGCCTATTCCTTGTTTGTTTGTTCGCTACATATTTTAAATAATTTAAATTAACTGTATTATGCTTTCAGCAACAAATAAAAGTGCAATGCTGTCAGCTACATTTCATGCTTTTTTCAATCCACTCAGTCCTGCAGATCCCCAAGTTATATGCAAAATATCAAAGATATTAATTAACAAGATACGCCACTGCCGTTACAGTGAACGGCGAGGAATGCATCGCTCAATATGGCCGCGCTAGCAAAAGAAGTCCCGCCTTCCAGTAAAACGAGCCAATCATCAATCAGTAAGGACTGGCGATTCTCTGGGGCGGTGCTCTCGTGAGGTGCTTGCCAGTCTGTGTGCAGAAGATGTGGCGACCCCGAAAAAGTGTTCTTTTGCGCAATTTAAGCTTAGGAAACCAACGTTATTATACAGTTTATGTATTGTTTAATTGTTGATCAGTGATATGATGTTTAATTGCAATGTCACCGATTTCCTCATTCAAGAATTAGGACTGGGGACTTGCTATGACATAAATAGCTGTCCAGAGGCATTGCAAACATGGCTGCACAGTAGCACAACTTCCGTAAACGGATTTTGATAATATGTTGGAAAGTCTGCAGACTACATTTTGCTGATGTGTACTGTTAATAAAATATGACAAAACCGCTTTAATTCCACAAAGTACCTATATGACGGGAAGTATAACTTAATTTCAGTTAATGCTTTTGTGAGGAGTGGATATTCTGCCATGGGCAAGAATAGCGTTTTGTATTACAACCTTTGTTAATGGACCATTATTAGTCATGGTCCATGACTCAAGGCAATGACTTTGGAGTCATTCTCAGTTCCGGTGTGACTGTGTGTGTGTTTGCAGTTAGATACTTAATCATATGGTTAACAAACACAGCAGAGCTTGAGGTTAATAAACAGTTGAGCTGTTCTACAGAAGTTATTTTATGGTTGGCATGGTGTTGTATAAGTATATGTAAAGTAAGGAGTTAAGTTGTCTAGGGCTGTGCAAAATACAAGCAACTTTTTGTATTAAATAAAGGGAACTTGATGTATTAAATCAATGAGTATACATTCAGGTAGCCGTTTTATTCAACTGAACCAAAATGAAGAATATCTCAGTATATTTTCTCAGTTTACTAAGCAATCAGACATGGGAGTGTGAATTTATCTCCAGAGAAAATCTGAAAAGCTATTACACTTTAGAGAAAACATCCAGAGAACTTCTACAAGCTCTAAAGGCCAGACTAAGTGAGTGCTAGCAATCTTGTTTTAATGGATATAATGGGTACATTAACAGGTCGGATAACATAATGACTAATTGGCAACCCACAGAGAACAGCTGTGGAGAGAAAAAGGAACAAAGAGAATGTTAAGAGGAAGATGGGCAAAGATGGGGACAATAGGTCACTAGTAGAGCTGTTTTTAATGTGGTTAATGGTGAAAAAGGCCATGAGCTTCTCCAGACATGCCACAGATGAAAATCTGTGCGTGTTTGAGGGTGTTCGGAATCTAGGCACTGGCTCAGAGCTAAATTCCAGCAAGTGAGGAATAAACAGTGCAGCTGAAGGCTAATAATGCATAGAAAAAGCACACACCTCCAACCCTACTACACCCTACCATCATGCACCGATTTTTTATTTCCTTCTTCAAATAAATAAATAGCATTTTCTTACCAGTCTTATTTTTTGCGTCTCAGATCTTTTGCCTACTCAAACAGGTACACATTTGTAAACATACGTGCTGTAAATCGCAAGACTGTCCTGCTTTGTTTCTTCAAAACTCAATCTGATTTAGTGATTAGACATGAAAAGAGACGTAGTTTGTTTGGCATGAGTGACTAATGCTCTGCTGATACCAGTTAACCTCAACCCTCTGCTTTCAGAGTGGCTCAGAGAACTGAGGAACAGATTTATTTTTAGATTTATTAGATTATACTGTTTATTCAAACACAGCAAGAGTATGAGAGAGAGAGAGAGAGAGAGAGAAAAACACATGATCCATCAAAAGCAGAACCGAATCACTCTATAGTGTGATCTGCACTAATCAAAAAATATACAGAACTTAACCCAGATTCATCAGCAATGAAAACAAGGATTAAACAGATCAATTACACAACACACATGTGGAATTCACTGTTGACGAGGAGGATGTTGGATAATTGTGATGTGCCATGTGTTTTTATGTAAAAATGTTGAGCAAGAAAGTTCTAATAATAAAAAGATGTGTGAGAACCATCACAGTTGATCCTATTCGTCAATCCAAGCATCCTAATATATAAACTGTAAGATGCTATGATAAAATCTATCTACCAGGAACCTAAAAAGACGGCTGCTCTCCTCCTGTAATTCTGAAATATAAAGAACCGTTTATCTTACAGTAAAGGAAATCAGGCATTAAATACGACCAAATACAAACTGCAAACTTTGACAGAAAACACAGGGAAATCAATGCCTTCAGCATCTGTCTTAAAAACAATAACATAACGGTTTCCAAATGATGACTTATTAGTTATGATTTACTAGAATGATCTTGCTTGTTCTATAAACACCATGCACTGTGCTGTGCACCTTTTTTGTGCTTTTGTGTTTTTCTTATTTTCTTCTGTAAAGCGCCTTCGGAAAAATGCACATTGTGAAATGCACTTTATAAATAAAATTGAATTGAATGACAGAGGAATGAGCCCTATATACACAAGGGGTCCTCACAAATTCAAACTAAAAAAGATTCCACAAAAAATCTGCACCTAATAAAAGTTATGATGTAAAGGAAAGAAAGTATGTGTTACACCATGTCTACACTGGGCGCGATACAACACGACAAGAGACAATAGAATGCATAAGAACACATTATAATTTAACATTTTGTCCACACTGGATGCGTCGCGGTGCGACAATCCCATTAGAACATCGCTCCATGATCTGTCCGATGTAGACTCGGTGTCAGACTCTGCACTTATCAAAGTAAGCAGTTGTGACATTGACCAGTGAATTCCTTTGTTTAAAAGGTAAGTGCAGTTTTTGGGTGCTAAGGGGCTTGAGTAACATACAGCAACACCTTTTCTTGTTTACGTAAATATTGCTACATTTCCGTAAATGTTATCACTTACCACCCACTATCTTACAATTACTGTTCGAGTTTATGTACTCTAGCATTTATGACTGTCCCACTCACTCAGTATAAAACAGTAACAAGTATAAAATCTCTTTAAAACAGATAAGATTAGAATAAATTATTATTTACTCCTCCAAAGTTTTAACGTGATGGCTTTTTTTATTAAACTCTTGGAGCTTTCAGTCTTTTGTAAAGAGGATTTCCCCCAGAGAACACTGGGACAGGGTAACTTCAGAAGTACAGAAAACGAATTTTGGAAACTATAAAGACATTCATGCATGCAGATGAATTTATGTAAAAGTGCTGAAATGAGCTCAAAAACCACCTGGTGGATTAGGGGCCCTATGCAACCAGCGTATAGGAAGAATCGGCTCGGTGTATGCCACAGAGCAACACAAAATGCACTACCAGTCAGGAACGACACAGCCAGAAATGACTGAAATAGTGATGTGACAGAGTAATGTTTTACTAAACATCCGCACTCATGGAGAAAGCTGTGAGTTAAATCCGATTATAAAAAACCTGTTTTGACAGATTGAAACAGGATGAGTATGACTCTTAATCTCAAAACACTGAATAAGTGAGAAGAAGAAAGCGAGGCGTGTCTGTTACTATGTAACGTGCAGAGAGACTCAATGTTACATCACTGAGGAATTGAGCAGGTCCACCCAAGCCCAACTGACGTTTAAATATATCTACATTTAGTGAGTTCAGCATCATTCTCCAGCCTGTTCTTACATATTTTTTTACATTTTGTTAACAAAAATAATAATGGTTGAGGAACAGATCACTTACTATATTTACGTGGCATCAATAATGCAATTATTTCCAATAATCAGAGTAAGGAAGTTTATTTGCCATAATACACAGCTCAAACGATGATCTCAGATACAGGTATGTGTTTCTGGCATAGGTGGAAAGTAATGAATTACATTTACTCGCGTTACTCTATTGAGTAGGTTTTTTGTATACTTGTACTTAATTAAGTTGATTATAAAATCTGTAATTTTACCTGTACATAAGTATGATTTGTGTGATGTATTGTACTTCGTTATGTTAAAAATCACATCGGTAACGAGTAAAAAAACGAAGATACTGCAAGGAAAAAACGTGATCGAAAATTACTCCAGTGAATGACGTAAATTTTATGTCAATACCAGAAGAGCAATGGAGACGAAAAGGATAAAGGTCGGTAGTGCAAATGTCGACCCCTCGAACTCTGACTGCAGAAGACAATGAAGTAAACCCCTATATAAGCAACCATTTCAGCTTCAAGACAGGATTTTGGACGCTGTGCAATCTACCATCTTATAAAAATTCTTATGTGCAAGAATACAATATAATGCTTGTGTTGCATTTGTAACTAATAGTTTGGACAGTTTAGTAAGTCAAAACAACATTGGTGCATAATGCAAAATGTAGACGCACAGTTCACTAATGTGTCTGCACCACATTTACGCGGTGTGCAATGGAACCGAACTGAACAACTTCTGCTTTTAAATGTGCATCATATGGGGCAAGAAAGTCACATGAAAATATGCTTGCTATTTCATAGGTTTTGAAAAGCCTCACAAGCCCTGCCGTAAATTGGACCGTGCTGCCAAATCATATTGTTGAAAAGAATAGCAAAAAATGACAAGCCCAAAATAAACCTACACATCGACACATTTAATAAGGCAAAAAAAACTATCCGCAACTGTTCAGTATATTAACTGTTTTATGTGTATGCAGGTTCATAAGAAAAGACTAAACAACAAATGCAAAGCTCTTTTTTATAAGTAAACATGGCAACACCGCGAGAGCGCACTGTGAAGCTCTGAACATAAACAAAACACAGCGTCTCTGTCTGTGTTTTAGTTCAAATTGCCTCACTTAACCAGTCTTCAAACAGCAAGATTCATGTTTTCTGTTAACTGCGATCAACGGCAAAAATGTTGCCATGGTAAGCACCGGGTTACAACTGTCAATCATTGCATTTACTCTCGTTCCGTATAAACATGGAACCCTGCGTGGAGGTTTCATTACTGAAACTTAGCAGTGTGTCCCATTGATAATTTGATAAGAAACTAAGGCTTACATTTTTTCTAAGGCTTAATTTTGCTTCTGAAGAAAATGTATATCGATTTAATAATTGTTTCTTTAATACTTCTGCTCTCAGATTCTGTTATATTTCTGCAAAACAAGACAAACAATTCTTTATTTGTTGCGGTGCACTTGTTACCCGTTTTAATATATAAAATCAGGCACTATGATGATTATTGTTGCTATTGTACAAAGAGGAGAAGTCCCCCCCCCCCCCCCCCGATTTTAAAAAGTAACTTTTACTTTGAGTAGATTTTTTGACTGGTAATTTTACTTGCTCTCAAGAACATTTTCATCAATGTAGTAGTACTTGTTCTTGAGTATATATTTTTTTACTTTTTCCACCTCTGGTTACTGGCTTTCGTTATGTGGATGTATTTTATGGTTATTCGGTACCTTGATGAGAATAGAAATAAGATGGAAAATGTCTCCCAACGTAGTATTGCCAAAAACCTATTATAATCTCATTATGAGGGCAGGGTTTTTCCTGCATAGAAAAATTGAGGACAGTCGGCTCCGTCAAATTTTGTACCACCTCAGACTCTCGCCAAAATTATGATGGGTGTCTTCACAAAAAAGACTGCAATGTATTCTGTCCAAAAACTGTAATTTGTAAGTGCTATTTGAGGCGCTGTTTCACTATCAGCCTAGTTAGGCGCTGAAGAGTTGCAGTACAAGAGCTTATAGGAGCTATATTAGCTGTCTTTTACTGCTTTTCAGGTGAATATTGTTTGTTTTGCATCCAAGACCATTCAATTTCTTAAAAGGTTTCTTAAATTAACGTAGCGTACATCATGTATAATATTTTAAGCTGTGCAGTTGGCTCGTTGAAGCAGCATTACACTGTCTACACCAAATGCATGATTATGCCACTTAAAGGTTCGGTAGGCCTACATGTGCGTTTGTGTACAAGATAAGGATGACACCACCTACCTGGAAAAAAACTAAAACCCTGGAGGGTGCATGTAAATGAAGTCAATGAATCAACATCAAGGGTTCTCTTGGTTAGATACATTTTTTACACTCCTTCTTACTTGTTCTTACCAGACAAACAATTAAAAATGTATAAACAAAAGTAGCCATAAACATTTGAGCTTTTCTGTATGTCCAAGAAAACCGCTCCAGTTTGTCGTTCAAGTGCAAGTGCTTGAGGACAAAAAGACTTTGCTGCTGACAGTGATCTTAGATCAGATGTACAATATTATTGAATTAAAGCAGAAAAACATGCAGCGTCCAGAAGTCTTCTGGAGCCATGATTAAAATTCAAATCAAATGTATCATCCAGGTATCAAGCTGAATGACTGAGCTATAGTGTATGTGCTAAAGTAAGATAAAATGAAACTCTTCAGACTTTATAACAAGTCCTTATTTCAGCACACAATACAACCCATGTGGGAAAAACTCCAAACACTCCCTCTCTTCTGACCCTGTCTGCAGTTCTATGGACCCACTTTATCTACCCTGTCGAGCCAGAGGATTCACACAGAGCCAACCTGTTAACCAAATCTAATGAGAACTAGATCCTATCACTGGGGAAATCAATGTACTGTTTGTCTAATCTAAACATTTAATACAGGATATTCACACAGCGAGAGAGAGAAAATGAGAGAAGATATGTTTTCTGTTTGAATAGAAGAGTAATTTCACCCTGAGGTTGTGAAAACCAAAGAGTCCAGATCCAGGCAAAAGTGAACATACTCTGATAACCCAGCTCTTAATTTCTCCACTTATTTAATAACCCAAGATTCTCTGGCTCTCTCACCTCCATGCACAGGGGCTTATTGGGATGTGGACGAAGAAGGTGGATGATTGGAGCTTTAGAAGAGGAAATTAAAGTTTGAGAGCAATGCGCTCACTCTATTATTTTGTACGGACATATTGTAATATCCTGTGCCCGTGTCTCTCGCGCATTCTCTTGTCCTCTCCCTCTCTGTTTTTTTGACTGCTTATGTAAAATATCACTACTAATACCAGGCAGCAGTGCTGTCATCAGAAGCATAACTTGTACATTGTTCTGGACCTTGTGATGAGAGGGGGGCCCACTAAGCACATTAATGGGAGAAAGATGGATCCAGGGGAGGCACAAACGTTGTGGCAATTTATGAAATATAGAAATTTATCATACATTTTATGCAATCAAACATCAGAAAAATAAGACCACCAACCAAACTAAATGATTTTTGTTTGTTCATTTAAATTCAAAGTTTAAGGTTATACATCTTCAAAGGTGGGGTCCGCAAAGAGATTGGGGACCTTCCTACGGAGAACTTTGACAACCACTTGCATTAACTACACATTAGGTCAGACAGGGCCCACAACAAAATTTTGTCCAACTCAATAATAGCAACAACCTTGTCAAGAGGTGCACATATAGTTTGCTCACAGTCGCTTATCTACAATCTACATGTAAAAGGGTGATTACTTCAGATGTCCAACAAATACCTTTAAACTATATAAATCCTTTAATGTGTCTGTACAACCCACACACAGTGCCATAGCGATTTACAAACTTCAAATTGTAAAACAATCTTTTTCCTTGAGTAATGCATAAATCAAGCCGTTTCATCCTAATCTTCATAAGGTTTTATATTTTAGGAGTGTTGAAAAGAAGCCTGTCAGACAAAAACCAACAGAGAGGGATGTTTCCCCCACTTTTAGTAGACTTTGTGTCAGATGTTTTACCTTCAGGTCCAATGCAGACATATCTATTTTAACAGGAACTCTTGAGCTATGCATCATCTTTATAAACAATCAGCATATCGTCCAACAAATACACTGAAAAATGTACGGGTTGTGTTGTTTAATTTAGTGTAACTGACTACAGCACTGGTGGGAGGAGAACTAGTATTTGTCAATCCAGGACCTAGGAGGTATTTCTTAGGGAGGTATAGATTATCCAGTGTATGTTTTTAAAAACATCCTGTTTTAGGATCACTTATGCTATAGATTACACACATGATGAGAATCACAGAGAAATCGCTCGGTTCACTCATCCTGCACTGCAAGTGTAAATTATGAGTGCTCTGTTCTTGGATGGGGGTGTCCAAATGGCTGCAGCAGTACTAAATCAACACAGTCACATCCATCCTGCCCTTAACAAAAGTTCAACAGCCATTCATCTAAACTCGTTATCAACCCAGCTCTTTTCCTCTCGCTCTCTTTCTCTTTATACTCTCTCTCACTCTCTCTCTCTCTCTCTCTCTCTCTCTCTCTCTCTCTCTCTCTCTCTCTCTCTCTCTCTCTCTCTCTCTCTCTCTCTCTCTCTCTGACACTGACCTGACTGATGTATGAACAGTCGTCTTTACGTGTGGTAAGTTAATGGTGTGTGAACTCATTGCAGTCAAGGCACACAAAGTCTTAACAGGGCTATTTGAAACAATAACACTGTGCAGAGCCTTGTGGGCATCTGTCCATGCACACACACAGCGTTCCATTCCAACACTAACACCACCCCTCCCCTTCTGGATGGCTCGATTGGCTTCCATACATCCGAGCATCATAAATAGACCAAAACTGTATAAGCTGCCTAGATAATGCATGGGAACGGTATAATGAATGATTCAGTATATTAAACAAGATCTGTTGTGAAATGATTAGTTAACATCAAACATAAAAGTAAAGACTTTCCCCTTACACATCCGTATACATTTCAAATAAAATCTTGATGTTGGAAAAACATGTTATCTGATATTTGTCTAGTACTCAAATTCACAGAGAGAGCGAGAGAGAGAAAGCAGCTTCAGTGAAGTTAAAAAAAGAGAGATGAGGAAGATGGAAGGCATGAAGAACAAAAGTGGGGGAAAGAAACTGTAAGGATGAATTGCTGGGGCATGGAGAGCTATGACTGTAGGCTGAGCGAGTGGACAGCAGGAATTCCAGAGACAGGTGGAGAGAGTCAAACAGATAAACACAGACAGACAGAATGTTCAGTGTAAGATTCACTCACCCTTAGTGGATTTCTGCACCTCAGCACTAATCCCAAGTCTTTAGTCCTACAGAATCAGAACACAGCCAGACTCCAAAAACCCTCTCTGGGAATACTGGTAGCATGTGAGAGAGAGAGATAATACACATCGTGTAAGCATACACAAACACGCACTGAGATGGCTTGTCACTGTGGTAACTCACCCGGACAATGCTCCTCCTTTTTCCCTTCTGTAAAACCTCCCTCCCTCTCTCTCCCTCTCTCGGGGAGTGTAAACCCCTCTGTTCGGCTCTTTGCTTCCCAATCTTCCCAAATCTGCCTGTTGGAGCATGTGAGACTCTCCTTTTGAGGCAGTATGAGTAGTAAAGTTACACTACGTTTTTAGAATTACCACAGACACTCAAAGTCTGTCTATAACTCTATGTACACACCACACCCCTTTAAGAGAACATAGTATTATGATGCTCAAATTATGATGTATAGTTTGTAAAAATGTTCACAGGCACAAGATGTCTTGATATACAACCCTTAACATAACATTGCCTCAGTACACTTGCCTTAACATAACCAAGATGAAAACTAGGAAAATTCAAAATTGCACCGAAGAAAAATGGATAACAACAAAAGAAAATAAAAATACATGAAGCTACTATGTGATGCTAGTCATTTTTCAAGAAATCTTTCACTTTAAGACAATCGACTTCCATGAAAGATGCTTCCTGTATTTTAAATCAACCACTTTTGTGCAGTCAATCCAGTCATGTCAGTGAAACTATCCCAGCCATTACAAAGACAGTGCAGTCTGTGGCTCGTGAAGTTAATTTAAGTTACAGGCAGATCTGTTTTGATGTAAACATAAACAAGACTAGTGAACTTGATGGATCACAAAACGGATGGAAAGTGTTAGAACTCTGGTAGAGCAGGTTGACGCACCTCTTCACTGCATGTCAACAGAAATCGCCCATGAGAGGTGTGGATATGACACAGACACAAAAGGTGAGAAACAAAGCCTTATTCTGGGATCTGTTGAAGCCTGCTTCCAGAATGACGTAAAACAGACACGACACTGCAGAATAAATATCTGCTGAAATGTTTTGTATGCATTAACTTTAATAAAATCGTCTTTAACTATTTAACCAATAACTAAATAAAAGGAAAATAGTTAAAAAACTTTTTTTTAATTGGAATATACTGAATGAAAGTCTTACACCTGTGGAACCACTTGAAACAGGATATTGTATCAAACATGGCAGTATATAAATGCATATTCTTTCAACTCTAAAAACTACTAAGTATTACACTGAGGGCGAATGGGGAGTTGTGGAAATGACAGCTAGGTTGTCTAAACTTCGACGGGTGGTCTTAAATGACACCAGTGTGTTCTGCTTTTCTCAATTACTTAAGTCTTGCTACAACAAGCAGACCTTCCATTAATGTGGTCTTCACATTAAGAGAGACTGTTATGCTCTAGTGTCAAGTTAAGAGTGTTTCATGTCTGGGGGTTTATTATAACTGTTGAAGCCTTAAGACTTCATTGTTATTTATACTGTAAATCCTCTACACAATTCCAAGTGCCACACTCCAAAAGTTTTTAAAGGCCTAACAACCAAGAAGAAACAGCAGAGACAAAAACTAAAGATGCAAGTGTCAGGACTTTTGTGGTAAGGACAAAAGGCTTTTTCAAAGAGCACTTCAACATGCTTTAATTTTTATGCCCCTAACCCTCACTTCACCCTGAACCGCAGTCTGCTTCATGTTTGTAGTGATGTTCAGAAAGCCATGTCTGATCTTGAAAGGCTCTTGAAAAGCAGTTTAAAGAGAGCATTACACTTCAAAAATGGTCTTTACTTTTGCTGCACATTTTCAAAATTACTCAGCAGATTTATAGACATTTTATAAACAAATTCCACTGATAGTAAACAAGCATGTTTGACTGTATGTCTTAAGGAATTTTACCTACAATTTTGAACACAGATGTCGCACCATTATGAAAACAGCTACTTTAAAGGACCAAGTTAACACATTCTTAACATAGTTCTGGAGCATCAGTACTGTCTGGAGCCTGTTGCATCTGTTGTGTCAGCTCTGAACATAACATGTTATGACAATCCCATATAAGTGAATAAAATAAAAATTTGATGTTCAACAAAATAAGGAAAAAACTAACTTCTGAATATAATTTAATATTGAAAACTCGTTTGTATTTTTTCAGGGTTTATATATACAGGTTTGAAGTTCATGAATATTAAGTAGCACTGGATGTTCTGCACAAGCAAGTACATAAACAATAGTAGAGATGCACCGATACTAAATTCCTACAGATACCAATAACAGATTATTCAGAGTAATATCTGCCGATACAGATTCTGAAGATCAAATTAATATTTCTTAACTTCCTGAATGAATTCAATATTTTAGATAAGACAGACGTGGCTAGAAACTCACCTCAGCTATAGAAAAAATAAGCCCCTCAACAAGAAACAAGATGCTACAGTTATACTACTTGGAATTCCCAAATATGTGGAAAGAACTCGCCTGAAATTCTAGAAATAGACATTTTTGTATTTGCTTCGCATATTTAAATCCTTGGTATATTTAAATCCATTTTACAAACATTTTAGAAATTAAATCAACTTGGACCTGACTGCCTTATAAAGAAGGTTTAGTGGTATATAAAGCTGGCAGAACATGAACATGAAACTCCTCTGGCTCCTGCCATGTAGACATTTGTTGTAGGTCCTCAGTGATTGGATTAGCTATATCCAATCCTATGTAACCAATCCTATGTAACATTTAAAGGCAGGGTGGGTGATCCTGTCCAGAAACATCTTTATCATGTTGGTTGGAAATCTCTTTACATCCTGATAGCAATCAAGAAGTATATTGGACAAATAATATTTTCATAATTATATATCATGTGAAAGGCGTACAACCAAAAAACGTTCGCTTAATCAAATATTCTTTCTGAACGCTGTGACTGGTCATGTGTACATTTTCAGTCAACGTATATTGCATTCCATTGCGAACCCTTTCACGTAGAAATCATATGTAATCAAGAGGTATGCGGTGGAAATGCTACCTCCGGAGGACGCAGCCTTCGAAATGAGATGCAGCATGTATTTTTTCATTCCAATTTATTATTAAAATCTTATTGGTTAACAAGTGCGAGTTCTCGGTTAGGGAAATTAACCGAAATGAGCATCCCTAAGAGGAATGTACATGCTTCGAGAAGAATTTAATGCATTTAGTTTGTTATTAGTTTGTTTAGAGGAGCCGTGTTTTTGGAAGGCGACTCGCATAGAGGGTGGGATTCTAATTTCAGTGCTAGCAGTGAAAAGATAGCACCTTTCCAAATCAACCACCGCACCTTTAAGAAATGAGCAGAGAGGACCTTTTCTAGAGTTTTTCATTTTCATCAGATTTTGGTTGAACAGGACCCTATTGGACTGCACATAATCAGCACATGCACATGAATGTAAGTGGGAACTCTAAGGAATGTGCTCTTTATGCTTCTACATGTCAGAAGGAAGAGCAATCTAGTCAAGCAATCTAGCAAAAATACTCCTAGCTGGCAAGTAGACACATGCTAGAAATAATAGCTCTAAGAGAGAGAAAAGTCACAGGTAGTGATTACCTGCAGAGAGATGTCAGGGCAAACATGGCCATGGGCTGCACTTTTCAAAATTATGTAATTATGATATGAAAATTATGATATGACATATTTTACAAAAGACCTATTTTGACAATCATGTCATACATTTGCACAAGCCTAATAAATCGTGTAATCATTAAAGTTTTGGCACTGAAGCTAGTCTAATGAGAAAGATGGAGGAACCATACTGCCAGTGCTTTACTACATATGAATAAAATGTGTAGTAGAGTAGGCGGGGCGAGACCGTGGTTCGAGTCCGGTGAGTAATTGTGAATTAGCGCCAGCTGTGCGCACACCGGCCTCGAATCACGTAGGAGATGGGAGAATAAAAGGAACGAGCGACCGGACCGTCGAAGAGAGAGGACCGGGCCCGAACTTATGTTATGTTTGTATTTATATTATGTTTTGTTCGCCGGCGGTCGTCCGTGAGGGGCCGCCGGCTGTTATATTACTTTATTAAATGTTTAAATGTTTGCCGGTTCCCGCCTCCTTCCTTCCATTTTATTGAGATTTGTTACAAAATGTTTGTGATACAATGCATTACTCGAACATTGTGATTTAAGGGGTCATATGGCGCAAATACATGTTTTTCTGTGTCTTTGGTGTGTCATATGTTGCCCATGCATGTATTAGACATGTAAAATTGCAAAAATTAAAGTGTCGGAACAAAAGATGCATTCTATCTCAAAGCAAACCCTGACCTGCCTGAAACGCCTCGTGTAACCACACCCCCACAAATCTACGTTCGCGGTAGCATTTGACTTAGACGGCCCAAATGTAGATGCGAGTAAGGTGGGCCTACTTGTAAATCTTATTGTATCGTCACCGCCGCAGCCATGTCTTGGAGACGCTGTGTGCTTGGTTGCGAAAAGAAAGACTCTTTGATTGCCATGCCAAAAGATGAGACTACTTAAACCGAACGGTTATATTTCATTTACGACACTGTTCCAGAAAAGTACAATCCGAATGTTCAAGTTTGTGCAGCGCATTTCACCGATGATTGCTTCACGAATGTGGGAGAGAGATGAAGACCAGCTATTCACGAAAGCTTTGGTTATAAAGTGGGGCCATTCCAACCATTACTACTTCGCTGGCGCTCCAGATTCGCAGCCTATAAGTATATTTTCCTTGTAAAAGACTTTATTACGGACTAACGGAAGTTGAGTTTGACGTGTGTTTGTGATCAGCAAATGCAGACACGTGCACAATGTGAAAAAAAGACAACATAAATCCTAATAATCAGTAATAATGTTCCAACTAGAGCCAACAAATGTCATGTTTATAATGGGGTTTATTGTCTTTGTTGAGTCGCGACGAGACATGGCGTAACACTGGTTGATCAAGAAGGGTAAAAGCACTCGCGTTATTTATTATGTTACAATTCCCTTCTGTAATGCGAGCTTGTTTCTATCTCACACAAACTCTCTATGATGTATATGGTTGTTTGTTTATAGTCGTGTTTACATTGTTGTATATAAAAGGTACAACAATTAGCTATGGTTTTTAACTATTTAACATAATATCTTTTTTCTAAAACCTTTCCAATCCTTTACATCCTCAAGTTGCGCAGTCAAAGTTGATGTATCTATTGATCATCTTCATTTTCCATATCAGATTCGGGCTCGAGTTGATATAAGGAAGTCACGATGACATTTTATCACCTGTCTGCCATTACAATTGCTTGGGAACATGTTTCAAAAATGGTAAGAGGCGTTACATTACCGTTACACTCTTGCAGTATTCGACCAATCTCTTCGCACTGGTTAACTGGCCAATCATAGCACACCTCGCTTTTCAGAGCGATGAGCTTTGTAAAAAATCAGCACGTTTCAGAGAGGCGGGGCAAAGAGGAGATACAAACATGCAAGATGTGTGAAAAATACAGCGTTTTTTAACCTTAAATCATGCATGCACATTACATTACATCTAAAACAAAACATAATATTTTTTTAGCCGTGTCATTTGACCCCTTTAACCAGAAGGGCCGTTCAAAGAATTTGTTGAGCTCTAATCAATCATCGCTCCAGCTACACATGGAAAATTCCAGTTCCAGTTCAGAGGTCCCACTGCAAAGCATCCAGATATCCGATGATCTGCTGCACAGTGACAATACAAAGTGTCTGTTAAGAATGTGAGCAGGTTTTCCACCCGGAGGAACAATTTTCTCACAGCCAATAAGGAGTGAGCTGTATGAACACTGTCATCTAATCTACCCTGGACAGCCTCGCAATTAAGCCCTGAAAGAACAGCTTCGTTCTTGGATGCCTGCACAAGAAATGGCAGCAACTGCAAACCCTACACACTACTGCTGCAATAATCACTTAATATGCACAAGGAATACACAATACAAACAGCCAATAGAAATAAATGTATGCTAAAAACTTTGAGAACATTAACCATTCTGAAGGAGGCAATATCACACGTTCTTTTCAAAGTGGAAAGGAACATAAAGAGGCAGCCTCATTAGTTGCATACAAGTTCCACATAAATAACCTGCATAAACCTTTATTGCATTTAAAAAAACCTTAGGGAATCATTAAACCTTATCATTTGTTTCTAACTGTTGTTACAAACACATGCGTGCACACAGGCAAATTACATTAGATAAAATAAGGGAAGGCAGAGGCAATACTGAAGAATTTTAAGAAAAGTCTTGTGGTCGGTTGCATAATCTACTTAGACCAATCTTAGAAGTTAGACATCTTTATGTAGTCATTTTTCAAGACTTGTCAAAACTTTTTTAAAGCACTTACATTAAAAGGTAGATTGGGCTAGTTGAAATCTAAAAAGTAGTACCGATTAGTCCTAACTATTTGCTAGTCAGTGAGACTAGATGACAAGACGCAGTGGCTAAGTTTAAGCAACTGGGCCTTGGTCTCTGCTCACGTTTAATTCATATTAAATGCCCGGAAAAACCTATTGTGAAGTTTCACACACAGAAAGAAACTAATTCAGACCTTCACCAGAGTCATTACATGGGGTAAATGAATATGCAGTACCAACAAATGGAAGCAATTTACAAATTAACAAGTAAATTCACCTCAGACATATGTGGTCCAAGAAATTTCGTTCCTGATTGAGCTTGTGTCCTGTGACCTAAAGATCTCCAATTTCATTCTACTAAAACACCCATCAGGAATGTATAAAGATGATTTTCTGGGGGCTCCATAATACCTTAGGTTTGAACTTGGTCTTGGCAGTTATGATACAGCTACATCCTTGCATCTAGGTCGCATGATGTGAGAGACATCATTTTTTTAAAAACACACAACTATCTGCACATTTACAGTTGCCATTGCCAGACACAACAGAACATGACAACTGATGGTGATATTCAGGCAAGTGGCTGCTCAGAGCAATCTCTAAACGACGCTTCATCAGCCTTTTATACGTTTTCTTACAGGACATGGCAATGGTGATACAAACGATGACACGGTCGATGTGATTGATTGGACATCGTTTAACAAAAAGAATGTAAACCAATGCAGCAAGAAATACAATTATCAATACACGTGCTCGGTTGTAACGTGCCGGTTTAAAGTACGCCTTTTACTATTTACATTTTACTTGTATCAATGTCATTTAGTTTGTGTTTCAATGCGTGCATATTTACTTTACATATATCCTAGTCAAAATTTTAAAGATGTTAACGTTACATACAGACAAAACAATGCTAGTTTTTTACCTGTGGCCACAGCTACACAGAGTTGTCAGATACACGGCATAGATGCTGCTTTTCTAATGAGTGAAAATTCCAACGTCAACGGGAGTTGTAAAATGTGTCGTTAAAAACGTGAATTGTTTGTTTATAAAACTGTATAGTTCCGACTGAACATGCGCGTTGTCGGTGACAACATGGCGTATGAATATTTTTTCCAATTGACCGTTTCATCGGACGCGCGCGCGGCTGACCCCCAGTTAACTTCCGGTTCGCGTTTGGGGAGCGTCTAATAATATAACTATTTATATTTTGTATGTTAATATTAATTTGCAGTATTGTTTTACTGTGTAATAATTGTATTAAATAAACGATTTGTTGAAATTTGTTGTATGTTTATTCTATTAATAATTTTGTTGAATGGGTCCACAGTTCAGTCGCAGTTAAACAAACCGTATGCGGTAGATTGGCATCTAGCGGTTGAGCTTGGTATCGGAGTCTAAATCCTAAATATTGGAGAGACAAGTTTAGACAGGTGAAGGTTTCTTTTGCCTGTTATCAGAAGTAACCAACAGGCACTCTGTGGTTTTTAAACGTGTACCGGGAGTTCAGGTCGGGTCGCAACATTTGTTTATGTTTTCAAGATGAAACCGGCTATTGTTTCGCGGGAAAAATACATTCAGATGTATTTTTTTTCCCAGAGTATTTTATGAGAATCACTCTAGTTCCAGATTTTTTTATTATAAAATTAAAGTAGAATTAATTTAGACCTTCACATTTAAATGACTTGGACCTAAAAATGTCACATTAGCAAATAAATGCGAAACAGTGTTCAGGGCAGTGCCAGAACGGGAAGCCCTGTCTAGAGACCACTGGGACGCGAAGGGGAATTGAATGTTGGAGAATATCTTAATTATTAACCAAATGTTTCCTTTCCATGGTTTCTGCGGACCCACAGTACCTCTTTAACAGATAAAGGACTAGCCGAGATGACGACAGACTAGACTGCAGATATATAGTGTTTTCACGACGCGTCATAAATCCGGAAGTCGGCCATGTTGGAGAAACCCAATATATATATCGCAGATATTACTGGAGGAAAAAATATTCTTAGAAATAACTGAAAATAAAGTGCTTTAATGCAAGTCTATGACACCCGAGAACCGCTATAGCCAATGCTATAACATCACGTGCAGTATAATTATTTATTTTCTGCTCTTAACTCACGAGTCAGTAGTATTTCACGTTACTGTGTGTAGTTTAACTTAACTATTCTACATAGATGTAGACACACACACATTCATGGGTAAAGAATAACTGTAACACAGTTAAGAGGTACGCTGTTTTATTAAATAACTTTAGAGGTGATTTAGTTCAAAGGGACCAGACTGTCAGCGTTTGTAGTTTTAAAAGGTTAGGGGTAATGTTAGGAGTTCACTGCGTCGGGACGAGAAATATATCAGTATAGGTTTGTGACGTTACGTCATATGGCCATTGTGATTCCTATTAACCACATATTAACTTTAGTTTGTCAAAATATCGCGTCCTTCTCTATATGATTTAGCAGCTTCCACGCGTTTTTTCCCCGTGGTTTAGACATCATAAATTAGGTGAACTACGTATTATGTTGTACATTAAGCGTGCAATCCATGCTGTTGTTTAGATCCGGGTAACTGACCAAATCGTGACGTGGGTACAAACCCTCTATTGGCTACAGTAAATTAATAAATAAGTCTCAATAAATAGCCATTAATATGAATAGCTAATATTTTAAACTGAAAATCAAGATGTAATGGTGAGACAAACACCTTCATAACTGAAAGAAATTGTTTACTTCATTCCTGGTAGCAAAATATTTAGGTACATACATACCTAATATATAATAATATTAACATTTACATGAAAACATGAACTGAAAATTCTATATTAATTCAATGAGTGAATAATTTAATTGAAATATAAGTTCCTTCTTTCAACATTCCTTCTAACATGACAAGTTAAAGTAAGACAAGTAAACACTTTATACTGTTTACAGGTTCAACATGTAGCACTGTCTCCTTCAAGACACAACAATCCTAATATAGACAAAAAAAACACAGCAATACAAAATAAAGGGATAGTAGCTTAAATATCATGGATCGATTTTGGGCTAAATGGCTTTTAATGCAAGGTGTCAACCCTTAAATTTGTAATTTTAATATTAATTTAAGATACAGTATTTCAACAGCCATAAAAATGAAGAAAAGAAACGACCATCGGAATTCATTAAAGAAACGAAATTTTCACAGAGACTGCATATGGCTTGACAAACTAAACCTCACTGAAAAAAGTGCAATAAGAGTACATGGAAAAATGCATTATGTAAATGTAGATATTTTACAGAACATCTGACCTAGAGCATGATGAGGGACACAGATTTATACAATGAGTGAAACTTTTCCAGCCCCCTACTACTGATAAAGCACATGAAATCCCATTGATTCGAAATTAATGATTATATTCATGATGATAAATATAGTGCCACATAAAGAATAAAGATTATGTATTATATCAAATAAAAGAAAAAGTCATTTACTTTGGTTATTTGTTTTTTTGTAGATTAATGTACAAAAAAACTGCTATTCAACAAGCATATCAATAAATTCAAGTGATAGCATACATGAATAAATAAATGCCCATTTGGAAGACAATGCTATTCTGCCGAAACACAACAATAGACAACAGGTACAATGTGATGTATAGAAGCTGGTAGATTCTGATCAGAGCGTAAATGCTCACGTTAGCAATCATCCTAAAATTATTTATCATCTAATGTTTCATATCCATCACTGTAGTGGATGTGTACTTCTTATGCATATTTAAAACCTTTGAGAGCTATCAGATATTCAATCATAAGAATGTAAAAATCAATATAGATGTTATGACAGAATTTAAGATTCACTGTGTGACCCATGTGCTTTCTGTAATGAGCTGCAAGAGAATGCGTTACATGTCCATCCATCCATTTTCTACCGCTTATCCGAACTACCTCGGGTCACAACGTTACATGTCTTTATAAAAATGTATTCTTTGAAGTAGCTGATTTGAAAATGAAAAGCTGTGAAATAAAAGAACAGTTGTGTATTTTTTGCAGCTTTACCAACAAAACTGCATTTATGGTTTATAAGCATATTGATCGCACAAACAGATCCCACCCCAGTTAAAGTTATGTTCAGCTTATTTGAGACCCACAAACAGGTTGTACTTCTGTTTGGTGAAGAAAGAACATGCATTCCTATTTAAGAGTAATCATAAAGTGATGTTCACTGAGTGAGGGAGGACATGAAAACATGTTTTTATAGACACACCCAAAAGGTCGTTGGAATGTGGTTCAGCCTTATATATGTCCAGTAGCTTTATACATCTTGACATTTACTAATACAGGAGGTATATAATACAGGGCAGAGCACTTAAAAAAAAAAAAAAACATTGGAAATTGAATGTTTTCCTATGTGAGAAGAACTGGACGCTCAGTTAGCAAACTCTACAAACCATTTCTAACCCGACTAAACCTATAAGTGCTTAAAAAAGAAATAAAATAAACAGTTTCTTAAAAATGACATTTTGTGTCAATTAAGTGACAAAAATCTGGCCTGAAACACCAAAGGCTATAATGGTAAGGTGATTGAAGGCCCTACAGATAAAAAACTTTAGGAAAGAGATTTTATAGTTGGGTAGGCTTCCAGCTGTGCGGTTCCACACCAGAAGGTGGCACTGTCACCAGACTCCGAAGATAAACGCAAGGATTCCGTCTCTTTCCAGCAGCTTGAGCAGCAGGCAGTGGAGGCCTTAAAGATGCCATTAGTGGCTGTATTTCCTGCTGCTGCTGAGATATTGCACCTTCTTCTTCTTCTTCCTCTTTCCTCACAGGGAACTGGAATTGCCCTGAACTTGAGGTCGTTGCATTACTTCCCGGTCCTGAACCACTCTTTGCCTTTGCAGGGGTCCGCATGGGTCCCCCCAGCCTCGCCAGGGCACTAACACGTGGGTGCTGAGGCTCAGGAGGAGCAGGAGGAGAAGCCAGACTCTCCAGAGAGGAGATGCTCTGATTCCAGGCCTGCTGCAGGTCTACAGGGATAATTTTTGTGGCCTCCACAGACACACACGGAGGGAGGGAGTCAACACCGCTTTTCCACGGCAGGTTTTTCTCTCCGCATGTAGGAGAAGGAGGGGCTGCGACTGGACTCTGACACACATCCAAAGCAGCTGGTACTTGGAGACCAGAAATAAATTAAAGGAATGTTATACAGATGTTAGCGAAAGGTAGAATTAATGCTCAGCTGCCAGAATTGTGGGGTATGTTTTACCTGATTTCGGTCTCTCCTTTGGTGTTTCTGGAGCCCTGCGGGCCACAAAAGTGATGCCCACATCCTCATCTCTATCTGGTTCAGAGGCATCGTGTTTGTCTTCCTCGGGCCCCATTGGAACTACAACTGGATCTGCAGACACATGTGCAAAAACACATTAACCAAATACACAGTATATAAAATTCAATAGAAAATAATTCTCTCCAAGATTCAGTGACCAACCTTTGTCCTGCCAGCTGACATTACGTCTGGGTTTATCGCTGTTGTCTTGCTCTTTAGCATCTGACCCTTTTCTCTGTAACATGTTTCAATATTTATCAATTGTGAGTGAGAGGAAAGATAATGCAATAACATCAGAGGATAATGATAAATTGGGTTTACGCAAGCCATCATTCATGATACATACCAGTAACAACAATTTAGCCTAGTCTCAACATTGCCCGTGGGTACATGGCCTTATACACACATTCTTGCCTCTCATAAGTTACCTACTGTAGGCCTCCCTCAGGTCCAGCTAACCCGGGTGTCTATTTTTGCAGTTTTGAGTTCTTGCCTTTTTCTGACTGCGGTCCTTCTTATGGCGCTTGTAGTGAGTGGATTTGAAGGACTCAAGACGGTTACGCATATTCCTCTGGAACACCTCCCTGTCCTGCCTCTCCTTGTCCCCAACCGTCATAAAGTGCCGACTGTAGTGGGACTGGTACTGCAGAAACAGAGGAGAGTTTAACTGATGCCAGCAAAGCATTACACGTGTCCTTCATTTTACTGTGATTTAATATTACGAGTGAGAGCGCATCAGCGCGGTTAGGGTAACGCTGTATGTGGGTGTTTTATACCCGTCTCCTGGGTTTGTAGAGGTTTCCTGCAAGTACGTGATGTGTTTCTAACTCCTCTTCTATCTTGGCTCCTGGCACGGTGTCAATCACCTGGAGGTCTAGACACACCCCACTGCCATTCTCTCTCCTTAAGGTACAAACACACAGACATATACATTTGCCCCAGAGAAATGTATAAAAACACTTTTGTATACACAAACACAGGACACAATGTCCTCTGAAAATATTTCCTCAAAGACATTCCCATACTGGATACTCACAGGTAGTTGGTAACATTTGTGACCTCTGGGAAAGAGGTTCTGCTAGCCATGGAAGGCAGAGAGAGTCTAGCAGAGGTCAACACGTTCCCACCCTGAGAGAGAGAAAGAATTTCTACTGAGAAAATATAAAATACTAATCTTTATGTCGCAGAGTGCCGAATCCTTGATTTTGATTGGCTGACACACGTTCAGAGGAGTTGATCATATATCAGGGATAATGTGTAGTCATTATGGCACAAAAAACTATGATAGGCCTATTTGCCCAATACTTTAATGTATATAAACACATGGGCATAAAACACTGTGTTGAGAAAAAGTAATAAAAAATTATACCTACACAAAAACATTCGGTCATAACCAGCCAATCAAAATGAAGTATTTCTAAGAGCTGTGTGATAATTTTCTAGTCTTCCATTCAATATTACCACACTTTAGCCTATTGAAAACTATGCACACATGAAGGAGAGTTCGAAGGTTTGGCATTAAAGGGATAGTTCACCCAAAAATGAAAATTCTCTCATAAATTACTCACTCTTAATTCGTTACAAATCTGTATAATTGATTTTGTTCTTATGAACACTTATAGAAAGATATTTAGACGAATGCTTGTAGACAAACAGTTCTTGGACCCCATTGACTAACATAGTAGGAAGGGTTACAATGGCAGTCGGAAGTGCCCCAGAACTGTTCTTCAAAATATCTTATTTTGTGTGTTCAACAGAACAAAATAAAATAAAAAATGGTTATGCTCCTGCATGTTCTGTTTTCACATCAGGGTCGTCTCTCTCTCTTTCTGAACTTTATGGCTGTGCACTGTGGAGCAGGACTCGGTGTAGATGGAAACCAGCTCTCCTATCATCCGAGCAAGCTTTGAACATTCCCCCTACAGACAGTTCCTCTTACCATAAATAACTCTGGCATATGGCTAAGTAATCTTTTGTGAAATGCATCAGGAATTGTGGTTTAAAGTAAACACAGTCTGTTTCAGCTCTATTTCCAAATGATCTATATAACTGCATAGAAAATACATTCAGCAAAATATGTCTGACAGACCAAATTTAAAGCCGTTGTTAACTTTAAAAAAACATTTAACATGTATACCATATACAGACGTGCTCAAATTTTGTGGTACCCTTACAGCTCATTGAAATAATTCTTTGTTCCTCCTGAAGAGTGGTGAAATTAAATAAAAGCTATTGTATCATGTATACTTGCATGCCTTCGGTATAACAGAATAAAGCAAAGAAGCTGTAAAAAGAGATGAATTATTGCTTATTCTGCAAAGATATTCTAAAATGGCCTGGACACATCTGTTGGTACCCCTTAGAAAAGATAATACATAATTGGATTTTAGTGATATTTCAAACTAATTCGTTTTTTTAAGTATCACACATGTATCCAATCTTGTCATCAGTCATTCAGCCTATTTAAACAGAGAAAAGTAGTCACTGTGCTGTTTGGTTTCATTGTGTGTACCACACTGAACATTCACCAGAGAAAGCAAAGGATAAAGGTTGTGTGAGAAGCTCAGAAAGAACATAAATGACAAGCATGGTAAAGGTAAAGGCTACAAGACCATCTCCAAGCAGATCGATGTTCCTGTGACAACAGTTGCAAATATTATTAAGAAGTTTAAGGTCAATGGAATTGTAGTCAACCGGCATGGCTGCAAGTGGACAATTGACCCCAGATTGAGCAGGAGGATTGTGTGAACAGTAGGAAAAGAACCAAGGATAACTGCCAAAGAGATACAAGCTGAACTCCGAGGTGAAGGTACATCAGAAACGTACTGCCCAGTGTCAGAAAGCTCTGACTCAGTCGCAGGTCATGGGTCCTCCAACAGGATAATGACCCAAAACACACAGCTAAAATCACCCAAGAATGGATAAGAACAAAACATTGGAGTATTCTGAAGTGGCCTTCTATGAGTCCTGATCTGAATCTTATCAAACATCTGAAACTTGCAGTCTGGAGAAGGTACCCATCAAACCTGAGACAGCTGGAGCAGTTTGCTCAGGAAGAGTGGGTTAAGCTACCTGTTAACAGGTGCAGAAGACTCATGAGAGCTACAGAAAACTGTCAGAGTTCCTGGTTAGTGCATCTTTGTTTACTCTCGTGTTGATATATCGATGTGAGCTCATGGTCTGGTTGACAGCCTGTCATGTGCTGTCTCGTAATTGTGGTGTGACCCCGCCCCCTTGTTACCCTGTTTACTCCTCGTTATTGTTTCTTTCTTCTTACCTGCTCCAATCATTGTCTGATCTCTCCTCTCGTTTTCTTTGACGTTCACCTGCTCTGCTAATTGTCTTCTCTCTCTCCTCCTGTTTCTCATTTAGGTACTGATTTACTTCCCTTTATATTCTCTTCTGTTCTACTGTCTTGTGTCAGATCGTTGTGTGTGTTAATCCTGGTGGTCTTTCACCGTACTGACTGCCTCAGCCACAGTATGCCTTAGCCGTGTGCTATCCCAACTTGCCTTTGTGTTTATAGTTTTGGCTGTGTCACTGTTTTTGTTTTTCTACCCCAGCGCCCGTTAGTGTTTTCCCTGGTCAGCTATCTCCCGTTGGCATCCCGGACTGCTCTCTGACCACCAAGCACCACCTCCTCGGCGCAGGACTATTTCCCTGAAGTGGGGTGAACTCTTTAGCTCTTTGTGAGTTGGTGGGTCCTTATCTCAGTGGTTCCTGCACTCTCTCACTTTCTGAGTTATCGGGACGAGTGTTCTCACCGAGCCGAGATCTCCAAGACGAGGGTGTCGAGTCTCTCCCCGTCGATCTCTGTGCTGCCGCTTTTGGGCTGCTTTTTCAACAGTTTGTTTATTATTAAATTAATATCTTCCGCCACCTTGCTGATCATGACAGAACATGTTTGCTTGCAGTGATTGCCTCAAAATTGTGCAACAAAATATTAGGTTAGGGGTCCCAACATTTGTCTATGAAATTTTCATTTGTCTTATTTACAATATATTGAATAAAAAAATCCGAAGCAAATTCTGATTTCTATTAAATATTGAATAATCAATAGTGGATGCCAATTTATTTAATCAGTTTCAAGTTATTTCAGAGAAATTTTTGCATTCTTTGTTTTTTGTGGAGGCTTACAAACAAATTTGAGCACGTCTGAATAAGAACATACAAAATATGTATCATTTATATCAAATTTATGTTCTGTCCCTTCTCAAATTAATTTAGTGCTTCGTAATTATTATGTACATTTTTGCACTGGGTGGTCTGAGAGAAATGGAGCGAGAGATAGGAAGAACAGCGGTTTCCCAATCGTTCAATCTTCTGTTAATATTAGCTTAATAACTCCTCTCAGGAGGCTGAGCTCTATGAAACTCAAGTGTACAGGAAATTATCTCACTGGGAGGCATGACAAACTTTTTTGCTCCCACCATTCTTCATGAAATTAAATAATTTCTTTTGTTAATCTTACATCACAAAAAGATAAATAACAGTCAACATCCAAAAGGATTTCTCGACTATAAACTGTATTTTATCAAGTGTAAAATATTTAAGAGCATAATCTGAATCTCTGCGTTGTAAACATCTGATGGAATTTCCTGTGAATCTAAACATTTAGTTTTTGAAGTATTTCTCTATCGCTTGCTCTCACTGTGTGATGCTATCTCTGTAGATGGTTTTGATGTTGCAGTCGACGGGTATCAGGTGCTTACAAAGAACCACTATTGGCAGAGGCACCCTGGCGTCAGTCTAACTAACAAAGAGAGTAATTATCCTTCCATCTTCTCAAACAACTCTCTTGAGTCTGAGGAAAAACTCTCAGCGTTTCCTTGCTCAGGTACAGTGTGTATGCGCGCGAAAGAGGAAAAAGACACTTTATAGAGTGGAAAACAAGAGAAGTTTTAAAACGGCATACCTGTGAATTTTTCCCCGTCTAACAGATATAAAGTTTTGAGTTTCGCTGCCATCTAGAGGTCTAGATTTCAAGTGCAATAATAATACAGAAAACGTACAGAAGTATTTATATTAGTTTACATACATAATTATTAGCGCTAAGATGCCAAAAATCCTACTACAAGCTTTTATAGACTGGATCGGCACTGATATACATCAGCCTTGAAACTTTTCTTTTTTTATCACTTTTAAGATAGTGCCAATTCAATTCAAGTTTATTTATATAGCGCTTTTCTCAAAGTGCATTGTTCCAAAGCGGCTTTACAGGAGCAAATAAGAAAATCACAGAAAGGTAAAACAAAGCCCAGTGCATGGTGTTTATAGAGCAAGGAAGATCATTCTAATAAATAATATCTAATAAATAAATAAATGCAGTCTCCCGGTGAGCATGCCAACACTGCCCTGCTGTGGCGAGGAACCCAAACTCCAATGATTGTTTAATAGAGAAAAAAAAACAGGAGAAACCAGGCTCAGCGGGGAGGGCCAGATCCCCTCTGACGATGTTACCTGATCAATGACACTGATGGCATCTCTGATGTTGATTTTCTGATATGCTTCCCACAGCTCACTCTTATGGTACACAGACTTTCTCAACAGCAACTTGCTCAAATAGTTCTTGTCAAACTGCTCCCACCTAAAGGTCAAAAATAGCAGAGCTTAAAATGCCATCAGTTTCACACAGCTATAGGAAAACTAGATTTTCAAATGCACTCGTGCATTATTTTCGGTATATACTGCATAATGATATTATGAGGATGCATGCGGTTATCATGTTTGCTTACTTGTCCCTCCAGTGATGGTAGCCATTTAGACCAGCGATGTCCTCAACAGCTGTCAGAATGTGGTCAAAGGCCTATAAGATAGAAGGACAAATAAACTCAGAGGATCTGTAAATCACATATGGCTATTCTAATTTGCTAACCACAATCTTTGCAAACATGCACACAAATTGACAAAACAAGGAATGTTTTGAATGTGGTGATGTCAATGGAACAATCGAAATTGAGGAGCACCTCACTGTTCAAACTCTAGCACTTAACACAAGCCTTTCAGATATGGTGTTATGGTAAAATCTGTTCGCCTTCATGACTATTTCCTGTCCTTTAGCTACACACAAGTATGAATCATCCGTGTTTTAGGAAAGTGCCGCTTTGATTCGGAGAAAAGATGACCTTTCCAGGAAAAAGTATTCTCTTTAATTCATCTCAAACTCTTCTATCCTCCCTAACCTTCCCATCATCTCTGGTATTAACATCTCCGTCTATCTTTAGCTCAGGTTTAGTGTGCTCAGCAGGTAGTCCTGTGTCCCAGGGTGCAGAACCTTTAGAAAGAGGATGGGGTAAACTGTAAGGGGCTGTGTGACCTCTGCTTATGTGTGCACATCTATTTGTGGAAAGGCAAAAAAAGCTGTGATGATTAATTCATTGGAGTGAGAGACTGTCAGTCATGATGCTGCTGTTTCATCACATCACAAGCACTGCACAGACAATAAGGTCGACATCACTCACTCACAGATTTCACCCAAGGACGTCAGATAGAGACGGACAGAGAGAGAAACACACTGTAGGCAGAATTTACAGGTAAAACGAGTGACATTGACTTACACGCTCGTGGATCTCTTCATTAATGGTGGGTTTTCTGTTTGTGCTGCGTGGCACTTTCAACCATTTCACTAAAGGCTTGATGGTCAAACCCTGGGGAGACGGATTAGGGAAATGTCAACAAAATCTTTAAACTAAATATCAAGGCACACATTTTGAAAAGCAGCACAAAGACCATGTAAAACCTTGTCTGATGCTGAATGAAATGCTGAGATGGTGCAGGTGAGGTAACAAACACTGACAATCTCACTTCTTCTTTAAAGAGCATGATTTTCAACTGTTGTTGAAGATTTAAGTGTGTTGAAATACATTTTAACATTACATAATATTATAAGGCCGGTTCCTTACAATATTACAATGTCTCGAAATTGGTACAAGGATCTCAAGCTGGCAAAATGTTCAGGGGGATTCTAACTGAGATGAATCCCATAGTGCTGTATGTTCCTTTGGACATGTAGCACTATGGGCTCAGCTGGCGACAGAATCCCCAAGTAAGTAGAAAAACAAAGTGCTGTGTGTGCATGTATTTCTCTTATCAGGTATGCAATTCTCATCATATCATCCTAATGTCATGTCTGTATTTAATTGGCTGTAGGTTTTTTATGATAAGCTTGTTTGACATGTTATTCTTACCTGACAAATACATTGGATCAATTCAAATAACAATTTATTTCCAATTACAGAGTTGTTGTAAGATTATGTGTATGTGCAAATTGATTTATGAATATATTCATCTAAATAAAATCTTAAGAAACATCAACCTGGATGTTCAAGTAGTCAAAACAAGTATAATTTAATATTAATCAAATTCTATTAAAAATATTTAATTTTTATCGTTTGGAGAATTTTGTAAACAATAAAACAAAGCGCCTGAAAAGAAAGATCGTGCTTAAACCTTAAACCTCTGGATTCTTCCATTGGGCCAGCAGGTGATTCTGTTGGCGGTTTCTCCCAATCTCCCCAACCCTTACAATATTTTATATATTTCTTATGATAAAAATTAAAGATGGTGTATCAAACTTCTAGCTCTTAAATAAAAAAGATGATATATTTGAACATATACGGTCATTTCATCATCTGATAGATGAGTGTAGAATACACTAAATAGGCTGTCACCGGCCATATGGATACACACACAAACACACAGCACCTCCAAAATCACTGTCATAATTGGCATCTCTTTTTCAGAGTAGCAATGGAAATAACATCAATTTGACACAGCAGTGGGCAAATGTCATGCTCACCAGTCAATTACACACACATACACACACACACACCTATGCAATAATAAAAACCACAGCCTGATAAAAGACAGACCTGAAAAACAATTTAACACCACATAATGGTCTGGTAAAGGGCAGAGATAAAGGAAAAAAACACATTCTGAAAAATAATTGAATCAAAACACTAGGCCACATCGTAAAAAAAGTTACCTGAAACATGACAGTGAAGAAAACCACAATTATGGTCGTTGCCACAAAATAATCTTTTGCCTTCACGTGTTCTTTGTCTAACAGCACCACCAAAGCAAAAGCCACAGCACCTCGCAGGCCACCGTATGACATAACCACTTGATCAATCTTGTCCAGGGGAACCAGTCTGAACCAGTTCAGGAACCAGGTCTGCCCTACGACACCTGTAAATGAAATGGAAAACTAAGGTTTGGAGTTGAGGCCATTAAAGAATATATATCACTTTTGTAAGTTTTTCAATGTGTAATATATATGTACTTAAATAGAAATAGCAGAGCTCTCTCTCACCTATTGCCCGAAAGAGTAAGATAAATATGAGAGTGCTGACAATAAGTCCAGTGTCCCAGGCCCATTTAGATTTGTCTACAGCTGAGATGCCCAAAAAGATGAAGATGATTGTCTCAGCAATGCTGGCCAAAGTTTTCATGGTGTACTTCACAGTGGTCCGGGACTTCTGGGATATATTGGCCTCCACATATTTGTTGCAGCCAATGCCGCAGAATGTCATTCTGTCATGGATTACAAAAGAAGCTAGTGAAACACAGAATAATCACAGAACAACGACACACAATGAGTCCTGTGCTTTATATCACATTTTACACATATTAAACCATTTTTATTGTCTGTGCCATTTGATATGACCTTTAGACATTTAAAGTGTGATGATATGAATAGATTTTCATTCCATATCATAATACTCATCCATATAGATTGGATGCAGATTTATGCAAGAGTTAAACCTGATGAGCGATTTTCTCATTGAACACTCATGAGTCACTACGAATTACTCACTGTGAAGGAACAATAGAAAGTGAAGTGTTAGACAGTAAATTATAATATTATTATAAATAACATTGATCTATTCCCAGTATGTGAGCAGGACACTTCCTCTCTAGCCATAAGGGGGCGCTCCAAGCACTGCATCCATATCTGCTTACGAAGACGTTTCACTTTTAAGTTTATGTGAAAGGAAATCATAATTTTATCTCCTTTACTACAGATTTCTTTCCCTAAAGCATCTTGAATCCAAATATCCAAAAGTCTGAATCATAAAATGTCCAAGAAACAGACTTATTAATATAATTTGTCTATTCGAAACTGCTGAAATGTATAAGATTTATTCTTTTATAGAGATTTATGAAATAATCTGAAGCATTCTACATCTTCAGATGACTAGAAATAAAACATAAACATGACCTACAAAAAGACATTCACACACTCTACTTATATTGACACACATGCAGCTCTACACAAACAGACACACTCACCATTTCATATTCACCGCATCATTTATCCCTGACCCGGTTGCTTTCATTTGCTCTCTGTAGTAGTCTCCTAAAACATGAATTACTCTTTCTCTCTGCATTACTATCTTTCATTTTACCTTCTCATCATTGTAACTTTGAGCTACCACAATGTCTGTCACAAAGCTGCCTACAAACACACGATCAAACACATTTATTTCACTGTTACAGTCCATTGACTTCTATTGATTTCACACTGAGCTAATGATATTTTATATACACTACTCTACACTACACTACACTAATTTCGCTTCACTATGTAGACGTAAAATTGCAATACTCACGAAAGAATGGCAGAGAGAGAAAACAGTTCTGCCGTCAGGTAGGCCAGGTAAACCAACAGGAAGACAAACAGCGGCTCTATGATGCGAACCTTCTTGGTAAAACGAGTGATGAAGGCCAAAATAACAGCAAAGATGAGACCCACCAAAGTTCCTCCAATACTGACAATGAGGAATGATACTATGATAAAAGATAAGAGAATTAAAAACCAGTCATTTCTAATTTATACGGTTTCATAAATAGGACATTAAAATGCTCTACAATCAACCACAGGGTATCAAAAAAAACCTTTAAATATTAACTAAGCTCTTACCAATTCCTTTAAAATAGTCTGCAGTATGAACATTCCCTGGTCCCACTCCCACAAAAGATATGTATACTTTATACATCACCTGTTAAGACACAGAATGCACATTGAGCACATGTCTCATATACACTTGACTAACTTGTCTAGATCTCAACAAATTGGACAAAAGATAAAATAATTATAAAGATAACACAACACAAAACAATAACACTGTTCCTAAGCGTAGAGGATAAAAAAGATCCCCATAACAAGAAAATATGACACGTAGTTTATCAGCAAAACAGAAGATAATACAACTGCCCAATGATACAGAACGGCAAAACACATGCACATCTGCAGAGAATGAGCGTTTCACTCAAGCCTGTTCACTTGTAAACACGCTGTTCTCCTCAGTGCTTATGAGTCTGTGTGTTAATGGGAAGCTCCTTTATAATGAGGGCAAAAAGAAGAGGCTGTTTCTTTCAAACCCTGTTAATCACGAGACGCCTTATTCGTCTTGTTGATAATATGCCAGTGCACTGTGTACTATTGTTCAGTTAGTGTATGTCAATAAAGGCAAGTGTCCCAAAATTAACTAGTTTGATTGAAAGGATTTTAAGCAAGTGGTAACAGCTTCTGGGCATTAAAACTCTATTAAGCACGAGCTCTTCTGAGTGCTTTTTTTAGAAAGAGACACTAAGGTAACAGCACTTAATTAGAGCATTGATCAGCACATCTATAGTCTTTAGGCAGCTGCTCTCTGTGCTGACCTGATCTTCCAGTACTAAGTCTACAGTTAGTCACATTATAATTATTGTATTTCTATACTGAAGTCTGGTCAAAATCTCTCAAAAGAAAACTGAAAAAAATGAGACCGTGGTAACTTTACAACTCATTTTATGTGTGATAATGAGCTGAGACAAATGGGACAGAAGTTTTTGGTTCATTTTATATATACAGTATAGAGCCCTGTGTAAAAGTCTAAATCCATCAAAAATAACAGTGGCTGAAGTCTAAACAAACTTGTTTTCTCCTATTAAAATGAAATTGGCGAGGATGGTCGCTGGCACTGCATGTTAACACTAAGATCAAACTCATGTTACTAACATACAGTATGCTCCTTTCCGTGTTCCACAGATATAGACATCTACAAACCAAACAGGTGTGATTTCTGTGTATCTTCCGGAGCACATGCAATACCGTTCTACATACAGTACACGTAAATCAAGCAATAAAACAATAGCTTAATGGCTCAACCAGATCTAATTTCACCAACAATATACAGTATAAACAAGTAACACTAATTCATTTTAGCTCATAGCCATCCACAGAGTATTAATCTACAAATGATATGGAACAATGGAGGATGGTTTGGATAATTCAGTTGCAATGCCTTGGACTAAGTCAGTTACTATCGATTTGCTTTGCCAGAGCAACTAAATTACAGTTGGATATGTCTTATAACATAATCAGCATTATAGTACGGTCATCTTGTATAAGGTTACCATAACAACCGAGATGTGCATAGTGAAACACAGATGACAATGGAAGGATTTTTACCTTAAAGTGGCTGCAACTCTGCATATATGTGATCCTGGACAACAAAACCAGTCTTAAGTAGCATGGGAACATTTTTATTAATCGGCAAAAATACATTGTAGGGGTAAAAATTACAGATTTTTCTTTTTAATCTTCTAATCATTAGGAAATTAAGCAAACCATGTTCCATGAAGATATTTTATAAATTTCCTACCGTACATGTATAAAAACTTTATTTTTGTGAGTAGATGGCCTGCTACAGTACCTCAGATTAACAACTTCAAAGGCGATTTTCTCAATATGTTGCTTTTTTTTGCACCCATAGATTCCAGCTTTGTAAACAGTTTTTGGTCCACCAGATAGTGTCATATCCTTACAAAACATATATCAATAGAAAACTATCTTCAGCTTTCAGATGATGTAAAAATCTCAATTTCAAAAAACTTGACACTTAAGACTGGTTTTGTCGTCTAGGATCACATATAAATTTCTGCATATCTCATGTTAATCTTGAGTAGATACAGAATGGTATTGCACCCTTCAAATACCCATAGTCTTTAGTTTGATAACATTTATAAAAGACAAGATTCGATTATTTCGAAAAACATACAACCTCCTGCGTGCGGGGGGGGAATTAAAGTACCTGCGCACCCCTTGCCAACAAATCACAGACATATGACTCAGTTTCACTTACTCACTTCTGCTCCATCTATCAGTTTCAAACGATCTCCAAGCCACCGTTATATCCACCGTTTAAACATTCCTCACCGAAAGGCAGTGAACTAACAAACACAACTGAACTTCGCGAACGCAGTGCTCTCTCTCTCTTGCTCCAGCTGGTTGAATGTGCGCATGCTAGTTCTCACACTCTCCCTGGTTAATGCGTGGGAGTACTCTTTCTTCTCGCTCTAGCGGGTTGACGTGTGGATGTGCATTTCCAGGAGAATTGTCCAATAAGGGACTAAGAAAAGTTGTTACGAAGCGGATTTTCATGTTCGAAAAACTTTCCATAACCTATACGAACGCCTGGGGAGTGGATCGAGCAGAGAAATTCTACGTCATACTTCCAACTCGTTTTTTGAAAAGTTGACTATGTCAAGCATGAGAAGACAGCATGTTTAACATCGTAAAGAAGTCAGAATGCATGAAAAACCTTTGCACGTCCCCTTTAAGCTCTGTGAGCTTTTTTAATCACTCTCACATGTTCACAAAACATTATTACAGAATCACTAAAGATCATCAACAAAAGCATTTGACTTACCACAGTCACAGCATCATTGAGAAGTGACTCGCCAAAAACAATGATAAAGAGTGTCTCATTCACATGGACTTCTTCAAACACAGCCAACACTGCTACAGGATCCACAGCTGAGATCAGAGCTCCAAACAACAGAAACTCCATCAAACCTCCCTCCACTTTTTCATCTGCGCACATACACAGCACAAAACAAACTTAACTCAATCTGAATTGTTAGTCCTTCACAACACAAGTGTCAAGCACAGTTAAAATTTTGGAATAGTTGATGAAAGGCTGTTGGTTTGAACCTCACATTATGAGATCACAATTGTGACCTTGAGTAATACTTTTTACCACAGGATACTCTAGATGGGATGTTTTCTGAAGCATGTGCTGCTTTCAATGAAAATGAAGGCTGAATGACTTGCTAGCTCTCTTGGGTCAATAAAAATCTTCCAGCAGATTCAGGTTACATAGAAGTCATATAATTAAATGAAACATGATAAAAGCCAGTGATGACTGCTACTGGACAAACAATCTTATAAAATATTGATTTGACTAATGTGGAAACCCAATAACTATTTAATTTTTGTGAAAATTCGTATTGCCAATAAATGATTTATGCATGACTTTTGCCATTTTGTGGTTTCCAACCCTTTAAAGCAAAAAGCTTTATACTCTTTATATGAAATGTAATGGTTTTAACATGAATACCTCACCTATTAATCCAGCCATCTTGACTCCATAGAGACAGAATCCAGTGCAGAAGGCATTCCACAATGTGCCCACCACAGCGTACATCAAAATGGCACCCAGGTTGTCAAAGAAGAGCCGTGCTGGCATAAAATACCCTGCATCCCCCACAATAGTTGGCAGGAGAAAGAGGAAGAAAAGGCCTGGGTGCAGTTGGTACGGCTGCGTCTTGCTGGCGATGAGGACCACTGCACCCAGAACCAGACCCAGCAGAATCAACATACAGCTCTCTGGGACAGCTGTGGTGAAACGCTGAGAGAAATGGAACACTAAAGATTGCAGAGCAAGAAAAGAGAGAGAAAATATATTTTGAGAGGGATAACATGGCAAGAGTATAACCTGAGATTAGAAATACGACTTTTTTTTATGAAATACTGTGAAATTATGTAACTAGTAAATGTGTTTTTACAAAACGTCATCCAATAGAATAGACAATATTTCAGTTTTGGACTTTGCACACATTTACACTAAGCTCTGTATAATGTAAGCTGTTTCAGTAAAAGATCACTACCATCTTCATAGACGTGGTCATAAAAATATGTGGACCTGTTACAACCAATGAGTTTCCTGCAGCAGGGTGGACACATGGAAAAAACTCCATTAACCCCCATAAACCACACAGCCCTGGCAGCAGAACATTTCACGCCTCAATCTTCACGCCAGCCCAGCAGCCTTGTTTAAGGAGACGCTTGTAAATTGTGGATGCTGTAATTCCAAACCATGGTTTCAGATGTCACACAACACAACAACACAGAAAGCGTATCAGTAACCTATCACAAGAAAGCTTCATCTCAGACAGCCAATATTCATACCCAATATCTATTACTACTATACTGTTAAAAGTTTTGCTGCCTTAAGTTTTTAAAGTATAATCAAATTTCAGCTTAATGTTTTACATTTTAATAAGTGACTAACCTGATTTAACATCAAATTGTTGGATCTTTAAGTTAAAGTAAGTTTAAGTGATAGTTCACCCAATATTGAAAATTCTGTTATCATTTACTCACCCTCTTGTCATTTAAACCTGTATGACTTTCTTCTTCTGCAGAACACACAAGATATTTTGAAGAAAGTTGTGGTAACAGAACAACGGCGGTACCCAATCACTTCTATTGTATGGACACAAAACCAATACAAGTCAATGAGTTTGGCCACTGTTCTGTTACCAACATTTTTCAAAACATGTTCTGAAGAAAAAAAGAGTCATACATGTTTGAAATGTCAAATGGCTGAGTAAATGATTTTCATTTGGGGAAACTTTCACCCAAAATAGTAAAACAGTAAGTTGAAATGAATTGTAAAACGAAATTACAGTGTAGGCCTATTTCTTTCCTGGCAAAGATGACTTTACAAGTCATTTCAATTTACTTTTTTAAATTTTGACCAGCGCTGAGATGCTGTAACTTATGAAGTAAGTTGAAATTGAAAAGTTAAATGAGTTTGATTAGTTGAAGTACTATTAATCATCTTAGAACATAAATTAAAAATGGCTTGTAACGTTAATCTGATTGTTTAAAACAATTTAAGCCAGCAAACAACAATTTACATTGTATGACCAGGTGTCAGGTAGGCATACAGTATTCAATGACCAAGCCATTCATTATTAGAAGAGAACAATCACACCAGTCTAAAATGCTGTTCACATTACAAACGACAAATCGGCATGATCCCCGAATGGAGAGCTACCTACTTCCTGAGAAACGAGCAGTAGCAAGCGCTGATGACTGGATGGGGCATGTCCAGCATCGCAACAAAGTCAAGAAACATTGAACTGTAATCAAATAAGAGGAGACGATGTGAGCTAATTTGATTCTTCACTCAGCTGTTTTTGGGTAGTTGTTCTCTAGAAATAAATGTTCTTTATTAAGGCTCATGGTAAAGAAAATATTATTGTGGCACAGCTCTGACCTACAAAGCAAATAATAAAATGCTGTCGTAATCTTTTGTCTAAAAGCGCAACACATTAAAGGATAATGAGAGACTAATGGTGCTAATTATTCATGTTTCCACGCTGTGTTCCGAGTGATTTTGCGTGGGAGGGGAAATACAGTACACACCTCTGCCAAAGAACAAAACAATCCCTGCCTGCCATGACTCATTCACACAAGGAGGACAGAAAACACTGAAACGTAGTGCTTAGACATACATCCATATGCATACAAACGATAAACGAGAAAACATTTGTATATACTGTTTATTTACAGTACAAAATCCTATGTGTGTACACATGCACGTGTTTTAAAGAGCACCACACACAATATATTCCATTCATGTAAGCATACTAACACCGTGTCCCACTCCAATCTCTCTTTTTTACAATAGATGTGTCCTTCAAATGTGTAAATTCAAAATCAATGCTATTCCCTGTTTTCGCCAAATTGTTACCACTCAGTGTCCACAGGTGCAGCCTATCACAGGATCTGAAGCTTTTAAACCGCCACATGCTTATGAAAACAGACCATAATTGCAGTCATAATGAAAGAATAAACCCTTTTAATCCGGCTCTATTCATTTACAAAGAGGGATAGAGCGAAAAACCTTTGAACAGCAAATTTGAAATATAAAGTGGAGTGTCAGTCCATTATAATTAGTTTTATTTACATAATGAAACTAAAGTGAGTGTGTACTGGCATGAATCATAAACTGTGATCATTAATGTTTGTGTGCTTATTATCTCTAAATGTGCGAGAAGAGTAGATTATAAATGCAATGCAATGATAAATAAGAATATGAAAATGACAAAAAAGTTAATTTTATAAGCATACGGATTTCAAATTAGCGTCTGTTGATAAACTGACAGACTGGCAATGTCAGTAACAGAATATGACAAATTTATTTTCTGAATTAAAAAAACTGGGTTGAAGTTTAGTGGAAGGGAACACCACAGTGGACACGATGGCACCATAGTCAAGCAAGTACATAGTCGTCAGCAATTCTATAACCGTGAAAAAGCTGAGGGTTTGTATGAAAATACACTGCACTCGGGGAGGCTGTGATCAACATGAGGAATACAACATTTTGTTATGTTTTACTGTCTCTCAACACCTGTTCAGGCTGTGTGCACGCAACACTAAAAGTCAGCCTGACATTGTGCAGGTGCTTCCGATGCCGCAGTGCTACTTTATCTGGTGCAGACATATTCAGAGTGAATTATGATGGTGCTAAATAACCTGTGCTAAATGAATCACAGAGAAACTGAAGATTGAGCTATCAGATATGTTCAGACATGACTGCATATTACTGCATTAGCCAAAGGAACAAGCTGGAGGGATGCCTGAGAGACACCCACACATACAATTTCACGTGGCATTGCATTTTGGGCAGGGCATACACATCCAGTTCTCTGCTTTATTTCATTTAATGCTTTTATCAAAGAAATGCTTATATTAAATCATAACCTCAACATACTAATAACTAAAACTAATATTCAAACGTTAATGGGTGGGTTTATTGTTCCATTACTGCATAAGCTTATCATGACCTTTTCACGTGCCATGAACAGCCCTCCTAAGCATCTATCATTTACGGATATGATTTAAAAAATATATATATATATACAGCATCTCACAGAAGTGAGTAAACCCCTGACATTTTAGTAAATATTTTATTATATTTTTTCATGTGACAACACTGAGGAAATGACACTTTGCTAAAGTATTGAGTGTACAGCTTGTATAACAGTGTAAATTTGCTGTCCCCTCAAAATAACTCAACAAACCATTTATGTTTAAACCACAGACAACAAAAGTGAGTTCACCCCTAAGATTGGACCCAAAGTGTCAATATTTTGTGTTGTCACCATTATTTTCCAACACTGCCTTAACCCTCATGGTCATGGAGTTCACCAGAGCTTCACAGGTTGCCACTGGAGTCCTCTTCCACTCCTCCATGACAACATTATGGAGCTGGTGGATGTTAGAGACCTTGCCCCACATATGCTCAATAGGGTTTAGGTCTTCACCTTTACTGTCAGCTTCTTTAGCAAGGCACTGATCGTCTTGGAGGTGTGTTTGGGGTCGTTATCATGTTAGAATACTGCCCTGCGGCCCAGTCTCCGAAAGGCAGGGGAACATGGTCTGCTTCAGTATGTCACAGTACATGTTGGTGTTCATGGTTCCCTCAACGAACTGTAGCTCCCGAATGCCGGCAGCACTCATGCAGCCCCAGACCATGACACTCCCATCACCATGCTTGACTGTAGGCAAGACACACTTGTCTTTGTACTCCTCACCTGGTTGCCGCCACACATGCTTGACACCATCTGAACCAAATAAGTTTATCTTGGTCTCATCAGACCACAGGACATGGTTCTAGTAATCCATTTCCTTAGTCTGCTTGTCTTCAGCAAACTGTTTGCGGGCTTTCTTGTGCATCATCTTTAGAAGAAGCTTCCTTCTGGGACGACAACCATGCAGACAAATTTTATGCAGGGTGGGGCATATGGTCGGAGCACTGACTGGCCGACCCCCCAGCCCTTCAACCTCTGCAGCAATGCTGGCAGCACTCATACGTCTATTTTCCTAAGACAATATCTGGATATGACGCTGAACACGTGCACACAACTTCTTTGGTCGACCATGGCGAGGCCTGTTCTGAGTGGAACCTGTCCTGTTAAACTGCTGCATGTATGGTCTTGGCCATCATGCTGCAGCTCAGTTTCAGGGGCTTGGCCAAATTCTTGTAGCCTAGATCATCTTTATGTAGAGCAAGTTTTCTTTTTTTCAGATCCTCAGAGAGTTTTTCTGCCATGAGGTGCAGTATAAAACTTCCAAGGATAACTGATCCTGGATCATCAAGTGTCGATCCATACAAGATCATTTTCTTTATATTCTCGTATATTCTGGTAACAATCAATGATTTTTGTTTTCACTTTGCACTTAAATATCTTATAACATTGTACATTTTTATATATAAGACACCGCACTAAGGTTACTAAAAATGCCTTTATGAAGATAGACAAACTGCCTCTCGAAATCACTTCCAATATTTGCCCCTTACTTGAAAACTTTGTTTCTGAATAATTATGCCTATCTGTTCGACAGAGTTTTTATTGATTACTGAGATAGCATTTGGAAAGAAGTCGGTTCAAAATAAAAATGAAATTTAAAAAAGTAGCTTAGATATAGTGAACTACATTTTCCATATTGCTGTAGCTTAGCTTAGCTACATTTCCCAAGTAGCTTGCCCAACGCTGCCCCATTCACTCCTGAGACCTTGTAACACTAACAAATCACATGACACTGGTTAGGGAAAATGACTAATTGGGCCCAATTTGGACATTTTCATTTAGGGGTGTACTCACTTTTGTTGCCAGCGGTTTAGACATTAAAGGGGTGATATGACACGGCTAAATATTGTCACTTGGTTTAGATGTAATGTAATGTGTATACAATATTTAAGGTAAAAAAAACGCTGTATGTTCCACATACCGTGCATGTTTGTATCTCCTCTTTTTAACAAAGCTCAGCGCTCTGAAAAGCGAGGTGTGCTATGATTGGCCAGTTAACAAGTGCATAGTGATTGGTCGAATACTGTAAGCTATGACGGAAATGTAACACCTGTTACCATATTCGGAGCATCATGTTCACAAGCAATTGCACTGACAGGTGATAAAATGTCATTGGTACTTTCCTTAGCAATTCGAGCCTGAATCTGATCCGGAAAATGAAGATGATCAAGGCGATACATCAACTTGCCAGCGCGACTTGAGCAGGACGTAAAGGATTGGTAAGGTTTTTTAAAAAATGTATTACATTACTTACTGTTTTTACCTTTTATATACCATGTTATAAAGATTTGCCGGGCCTGTTAGTGATCATACAGTGTCATGCCATGTCTTGTCGCAACTCAACAAAGACAATAAACCCCATTATAAATAGGACATTTCTTGCCTCTAGTTGCAAAATATGAATGAATCATCTGTGAAACGTGCTGCACTGAATAATTTTTCGGATTGTACTGTTCTGGAACATTATTGTATATAAAATGTAACCATTCATTTTGATGTCTAATCTTTTGGAAGGGCAAACAAAGAGGCTTTCTTCTCGCAGCGAAACACAGCGTCTCCACGACAAGGGCGACGATAAAATTAGATTTACAAGTACGCCCACTTACTTGCGTATAGATTTGGGCGGTCGTACCACAAAATGACGTAGATTCGAGGGGGTGTGGTTATTAAATAGAATGCATCTTTTGGTCCGACACTTTAATTTGAGCAATTGTACGTGTCTAATACATGCATGGGCAACTTATAACATACCAAAGACACAGAAAAAACATGTATCCGCCCCACATGACCCCTTTAATGGCTGGGTGTTGAGTTATTTTGAGGGACAGCAAATTTACTAAAATGTGAGGGATGTACTCTCTAAACATCATATATAAATGCATCAGATTTAAAAATTACGGATCACTGTGATCTCTCACCTTGGCACTCATTACAACTTAACCGAAGTTGAAAAAGAGCGTGAGACTGACGATTAGGAAACGCAATGAGTCATATCCAATCAGAGCGCGACGCTGTTATCAGCGGACCCTCGCGCCGTTTGGTGCATCATCGGCGGGAACACCGTGAGCTCACCGGCCACTCGAATGTCTCGTGACAGTACGGACAGTAAAAATCGATCATTACAAACATGTAATGGCGCCACTTACACTAAACATACACTAACTTGATGTAAAACTGTTTTTACTCATCTACGGTGCTGCTCGATTTATCGTATCACGTGTCCCTGGGGAAACGCACGAGCTTTATTGCTATGGCAACCACCAGCGTCCGATTAAAACTGGAATGAAAGCGCTGGTGGCTCGAGCGCGCTCATATGCCAAAAAGCACACAGGACTGCTTTCATAAAAACATACGACATGACGTCTTTCAATGAACTTTCTATACATTACCATCAGTCCAACTGCTGCAGAAAACCCGACAGTTTAAACGAATAGCGTCACACAGTACATATTTACATATGGTCTTACATTAATGTCATTTATGTGGCAACTTACGTATTTTGGCCACACTGGCAACCAAAAGCCAGCTGGCTATGATGTAGGGTGTCTGCACGTAGCTCCATTCCCACTGCACTATCTTGTACCCCCCTCCGTGGTTATGAGAAGACTCTCCGTCCTCCGTGTTCGTGGACGACGGTTCCTCCGCGGACCGGCCGTGCGCGATCCCTGTCTTCCCGTCCTCTTGTGGAGTATAACGGGAGGCGGCGAGAGATGTAACGGGAGGCGAGGCACCGGCCACCAGCTCCGGCGGGCGCGATGCTCCCGTCACGTAAAGGTCAGTCGCAGCATCTCCGGTCGCCGTTAACGACAGGAGCAAACTCAAGAGAAGCATTTTTCCACCGTGTTCAGTAGTTTGTCATCGTTTCTTTATATATGCTCCTATGGCGAAGGCAAGCCCAACGCGGGACGCCCCGTTACCGGTTTACAACATCAATACACTCCACTTGCCGGTAACTCGCGACGGTGCAGCTGGCGTATGTGAACACGTGATACAACCGTGCACGACGACCGAAGGTTAATGTTAAAGACTCCTTATCAAAGAGGAGTTTATATGACACAGCCCACACAAAGACACAACGCTGAATGTATCTTAAAAGCATTTATAATTCTCAAACATCTGGACATCGTTAGGCTACATCAACCAAAAATGTTAGGATATACATAAAGAAGACAGAAATACCTTGCTCCTAATAAAACATTTTCATTTCATTTTGAACAAGCCTCTGTACATATCACACATGTTTAAATAGTAGAGAGTAGTGACATGTTCATTTACAATCTATGACATTATACGTCTGCTCCACTTGTGCTGAATATGAAGTGGTGATGAATATGAATCCAAATCACTGGAACACTTAAAGTGAAACATTCAGATTGAAGAACACATGCACTCGTGCAAACAGGTTATGAAAAAAATCCAGTAATACAGTTTAACATATAACAATGGAGTGATACAGAACTCTAAATTCCTACCGCAGAACCCCCTGTGCAAAAAAAGCAATGCAAACAAACAAAATGTGTATCCTGTAACAGAATAAAAGCACCAATAAAAGTGCTCTACCTTCAACATGACACCTCACTGAGACGGAGTGCTCCATGCAAACATTTATTATAACAGTCACAGTGGCATAACTAAAAAAATAAAGAGTTTCAGACAGTTTTTTAGGTGAATTATAATGAGAACCTTTGAAGAACATAATTCTCTTGACTCCAGAAGACAATAATAAATAATAGGACAGAAACATGATACAGCAGTATGTTGTAGCATCCACAAACCTAACAAGGGAGAGCCGTGATAAAAGATAAAACGCATGAGCTAGTTTATCGTCTCTAAACAAGATCTCCTTGGAACTCAGGATGTACTGTTGCATACTAACCATAATCACATCGGTTTGCCTTCTATACACATATTTACCAAATATCACCAAGATATAATGTGCCCAAGAACCCAGTGTTTGAGTAACCCTATTGCACTGATCCATGACCAGTTTCTGGCTTCCAATCTTAAACCATTAAAACAGAAATAGGAAGGTCACCTCTAAAACTAAAAAAGATCCATCTTTAAAACTGCTTGTTAAAATGTGTTCTTCATTTGGGCTCGCACCCTTAAAAACCTTACATCAGTCCATTTTGACTGATACTGTACATTACGCTCTTATCCATGTATTACACAAATGCTTTAATCAAAATAATAAATTCATTATCTGGTGAGAATAATAAGCATCACTGCTTCATATTTGCTTTTATGCTACATCAGTAAACTTAGGCTTTTATGTAATACTATGCAATTCAAAACTGTACCAATCTAAACAAGATATGTCTAATGGATGGCATGTATGCAGCTGATGTGTTTGTCAACACAGTAATGCCATTTAAAAGCACTTTTGTGTGTTAAAAAAGAAAGTACATAATTTACTGTATCCAGTGAACGGTTTCGACTGGTAAAAGTTTAGTTGCAGGCATTCCTGAAACAGTCCTCAATAAACATCCCTTTGTCAGCACAGTTCGTCCTGTCATCAAAGCAGGTCTCTTCATAACCTCATCGCTGCCCTACAAGTGTTTATAAAAAGTGTTGCCAGCTTCAAACGTTCCCATTAGGACTGCTGAGGCCAAGGGCTTGAACCACATCCACAGTCAACCCACTCTTCAGAGTCCTCCGCACTACAACATACACAATACACAATTACATCCAATACACACAATCTTCTATTAAAACAATCAGTGTTTAAGCTAATTCATATTTTGTATTCATACAGTACTGTTTGCATTTTTTACAAAGCAAAGCAACTCAAATAAATATTAAATAATATTGTGCTTCATCGTCATTGAGACTGATTACATATGTTACATTATATGCAAATGTTTCGGATCCATAAAGTAGAATATTTATTAATATTTGAAGATTTGTTTAATATCATTTTCTCGTGCACTACAAAAAGGGTGTCTGGCTGTTCAAACTGGCACAAACAGAAGTGGTGGCTTTAGGGACTTTTGGATTTAGGGGCTTTTTGTGTTGTGATTATGTTGTGTTTTGGAGATTATGTTGTGTTTTGGACACAGATAGTGTTGAATGCAAACAGTGAACTAAGTCCTTAATCGTATCCCCCAGGTTTAGAATTAAAACAACCTTTAGTAAAGGGTAAAAAGAAAATCTCACAAGCACTGACATTCAAAACCTACTCACATGACTTTCTGTTAAGCCGGGAACGTTTGCGTGTTTTTGGGCTAGACGACCTTGCAGTAGGATTCTGGGTGACGGACATGACCAGACGATCCATGATCTCATCTGTGGCGTCGTCTTGTGAGTTGGCACCGTCCTCTTTGGCTACGGACATGTTCGTACTAAGTCTGCCTACACCTGTGTGGAAATATTTTAATAGATCATTACAGCAGAAACAGGTCGGGCATCAGCTAAAGACAGAGGGCTGATAACACTTCTCCGCAAGATGACTGAAATCAGTGGGTTGTGAAAGTGGCACACTGAAATAAATTTGAGTTAATATTCATCCAGGTTGAACCACATTGCAATGGCTGATTAGACAGTTAGCACACACAAACTTACCACTTCAAAAGAGTTATATTCTCTCAACATTCAACGGAAAAGGATGCAGCTAAGTACGTACTATGTGACATGTTTATTAGTTTGGCAAACCCACTTCATGCAGTTTGTACAATACAGTACTACAGTATCTCTACCTTCATCATATATGTCCTCTGTTGTTTGGCTCTCTACTGGTGAAGTAGGAGAACTGTCAGAGTCATAAGACTCCTCTGTAAGATTAAACGTTCCAACCTTAAAAATCTCAATAGATTTTTATTATATTTCAAAAACTGTTTATCTGTGCACACATTCATGCTCTACCTTCATCATCTCCCTGAAGAGTTGGTGATGTGGGAGAAGTGTCAACACCAGAGGTCAAAATCTCTATAAACATTCAAATTCCCAATAAAGACACCAAATCAGTTCTAGATTTAAATGTCAATCTGTGCTCAACATCACCTAATTCACTGGTAGTGGTATTTTAAGAAAGGATCAAGGAATGTTTTCAAATACAGATATAACGTGACCTAAACAGGGTTTACAATAAAAGTTCCTCTAGAAGCCCGAGCATCAGGTGATTTTTTAAAACCTGGATTCGCTACATCACAGTATCTTACTTCTGACAGCACGACTCCTGCGCAGTTTGCTCTTGTCATCACTGGCGATGAGCAAGTTCTTCATGTTTTCATGCTCCTCTTCGGCTGGCTCTGGTTCTAGTGTTGAGGATACACGAGACGGGCTGTCCTGAGAGAAAGCTGGTACCGCTCCAGAAAACTTCTCTGTCTGTGAACATTTATTCAGACAATATTAGTTATCGACAAGTTTTAGTTTTTATATTGAGCAATTGATATGACACAACATTGGATATCTCGAAAAGCCCAATATAATGTTGTTTGAGTCAAGTGCATACTACAGTTATTAAGATCATTAAGATACGTACATATGGGTGGATGAAAGACTAATATTGAAATTTGTACTATGGTATGAAAAAAGGAAAAAATGTAGAAAAAAAACTAGCATGAAGATACTGTATCTATTGCTCTCTCTTATGCTACTTTATATGATAAATATCAATACTTATAATATAAAACAATGTAATATTAACAGTTTGTTTTCTTTATTTTTTCTCCTTCGCACACCATAGGACACATGTGAGATTTATGTGTTAACTCCCCATGTCAGAGCTAATGTCACACACCTCTGTGATCAGCTTGCCCCTGGTTTTTGTGCGTTCCCGGTGGGCGGCTCTTTTGCTTTTTTGTGTGAGGGCTCTCTCTCTGGTGGTGCGGAATTCAAGGGCAAACTCACTGATGATCTTACAGAACTGAGTTACTTTTGTGTCCCGCACCGAGAATGAGGGTTGACCCAGGTAAAGCAGGAAAGAGTGAAACCTGCAATTTCAGGGAAAGAAGAGGAGACGTTAATCTTGTCAACGTATGCTCCAGTTCAGGCAATAAGCACCTTTCTTCATACTTTCTATACAAAGTAATTGTACTGCTCAAACAAACATGAAGAATAAAAAGGACCACAATGGAATTTTTTCATTTCAGACTTAGATTTTAAAACCTGAATAACTCCTCTATTAAATAATGTGTCGTGCATGTTACCTGTTAATAATGCGTCTATGCACGACCTTCAGTATGATAATCCTCTCAGTACAGTCTTTCAGGAATTCTGTCATCTTGTTTTTCAAAAGTGCTTTAGTCTCATGTTTGGACACCATTTTTAGGTTGTCCCAGGACATTTTGCATTTTCTCTCCAATTGAACGAGGTTTTCAGATAACTGCTCAAAATCCACCTACAGGAAAGGAAGAAGATAATAGATGTAGACAATAAACAACATTTCTTTGTATACGTTTTCTTCTCTTGAAGGTCATTCTGTACAGAAATGTGAAATCTGCAGCACAGTGGTTTATTATATATTTATAATTAAAATTATTTATATTTAAATACTTTCAAAGCATGCTACAGAAATGTGCTTTGAGCAGCTCCATACTATTAAAGCCTAGTAATATCATGCATTCTCAGCTAATTATGAATAATGTTGAAGATTAAAGGGTTTGCAATAAAACTTAAAATATGTCACTAGACACCTACTTTAGCAGACTGTGTGATGGCAGGGATCTCAGAGTAGAGATCTGTTGTATCTGGATAGTTTTCTACTACAAAATTGCAGGTATGATGAAGCAGAGACTGTCGGTGTACTGTGTCCTTCACCTCAGTTACCTTCTCCAGATAGTTGAGCTCAAAACCCTTAGCCTGCAGGAGACACACACCATCTAAAGTCATCATGCAAAATCTAATAGGTTTAAATAGGGATGCACCGGTGTGTAAATTTTGTCTGATAACGATAATCGAATATTCTTAACATTGGAAGCCGATAACAGATATATTGTCCGATAAACAGTATCTAAATATTAATATAGTAGTAAATTAATATAATAGTATATGATGACAGAATTTACATTTTTGAGTTAACTATCCCAGAGTCTATATTAATGCGAGTACAGAAACTATGTAAGAGTAATCATTTTTCATAATAATCAATCATCTTTCATAATAACAGCAATCTTAACAAATCCATATCTTCATGGTTGCAAATGTTTTGTCTTCATATTTCGTGTAAATATGTACTTGCATGCATTACTTGAAAAAAATCACTGGTTTACTTGTATCTACACAATACAAAATCTATGATGGTGCGGACAGCTTCTGTGTGTGTGTGTAAAGTTCAATGGGTCAGCAGACAGCAAACTACTTACGTACTGACCACAGAAAATATGCCATGCAGGGTTTAAATCATATCTTTCACAAGCAACAACAAAACATGAAGACAGAGCTGAATAATCTTGTCCATCAAGTTCCAGGCCACTATACCTGCCCTTAAATAATTCACCCATGCACAAAAATAAAACTTACTGATACAATCCCACGATTCCCATCCTAGATGTAAATGACTTTGTTTCTCAGTTGAACATAAACAAATTAAAATGACATCACGTTATTTCTTTAAATGGAAATCAACATGACAGAGCTTCAAAAAGCACATCCATTAAAGCAGAGGTTCTCAAAGTGGGGTCCTTGGAAATAATTTGTGATCCCTGCTGTAGCATAATGATCCAGAATGTCCATGGTCTAATTTTGAGCTACAGGTTAAATTGTTCAATTTGGTCGAATTTGTATAGCCCGAGACTAGGGCTGTCACAATTATTCAATAACCGTCTCATCACAATTATTTGAAATAATCACAGTTGACATAATTGACTACCATATAGGAAAAATGTAATGATAGTCAAAGATGCCAAAGAACTGTTTCCTTTCCTAAATTCTTCACAATACCTCATTTTGTGTTCAACAGAACAAAAACATATCTTTCCCCTTTGGTAATGGATGATGTCCAAGAACTGAAATGGCAAACATTTATCCAAATATCGTTCTTTGTGTACAGGTTTGAAACAACTTGAGGGTGACTAAATGATAGCAGAATTTTCATTTTTGGGTAAACGGTCCCTTTAAAGCAATCCAAGATATCTTCTCGACTAAAACAGTGTTTTCATGAGAGAAAACTATTCATATTTAAAGCTTATTTGGTGAGTGTTGTATCACATATCCATTGAAAAAAAAAACAGTGCAGATGAAAATATGGTGGAACATTAATAATCTTTTCATTGAATTTTGGGTCTCTTCGCTAGTTGTCCTATGCATGTTTTGTCATGACACATTTATGAACCAGGTGATTCTATCTTAATCTTAATCTTAAGTAAATTGAGAGAATGTTTATGTTTAAAATGTATAACATTGCTCCCTTTACTCACATAAATATAAGAAGTCACTGTCAAGGAAATCGAGCACTTACATTGGAGCTATTGAGAAAGTTGCCAATGGCCAATAGTGTTGCTAGGATATGCTTGAAGGTTTTGTTCTTGGCAAGTTGTTCCATACCCAGTTTCAGGTCAAAAAGGGGCTCTGCTATCTCCTGCAATATTCATGTGTGAAGGAAAGATGATGACAGAGAGAGATTGAAAAAGAATGGTTATTTATATATATATCAGTGCGATGAGAATATCGCAATTTGATATATTTCATTAGCTTGACTTCAGGCTGTTTGTGGTTGCCAAGCAACATTGCAACTTGCCATATAAATATAGAATTAGTGGTCACAGGTGTGTGCTTGTGTGTGTGTTTTGGCACTTTAAAGGAACTCTTTTGCTAAGAGTGAAAGTACTTTATCATTTAAAGAGTGTTGCAAAATGGCTCTGACCTTCTCCATGGTGTCATAGTTCAATTTAAAAGCCCAGAGCTGTAATCGGGCTGTGAGGTTATTGATGGAGGAGAGAGTGAGCAAAAACTGCTCTGCTGTACCCAGAGGCACATCAGGATTAGCCAGCTGGGCTTCCTGAATCTTCTGCTTCTCTTCATCTGTCGGAGTCATAGTCAGAATTTTCTAAAAAGAAAAGATACCATTTGTGAATATTTCAAATTTGTACAGTATAACTTTAAACTGAGTTTGAATTTACTGTTTAAGTTCCTCAGTTCTCAGTTAAAAACAACAGAACACCCAATAAATGTTTTAATTCTTGTTCGTTTCAGAATCCATTCACGTCTGTAACATTAAAAAGTAGTATATTAGCAAGTACAGTAGATGGCCTCCAAGCTACAGGACACTGGACTGCAAGCAATAAATCTTCTTTTACATTTACATTTAGTCATTTAGCAGAAGCTTTTATCCAAAGCGACTTACAGATAGTTTAGGGAGAAATAAGCAATATGTCATAGAGGAGCAATAATAAAATAGGTGCAAAGTTTTTTTATGTGCTGTTACTGCCCCCCTGTGGATATCAGGATTGCATTACCTCAATCCCCTCTTTAGTGATGGCAAATTCATCAAAGTGAAGGATGGCAGCCTTGATGACATGTAAAGCAGGTAAAACAGTCATGCCAATGTTGATGGCATTGCTTCTCTTAGGATCAAGGACCAGAATGGCACCTTTCTTGGCTTCTGGACTTTTCTGTGGAAAACAAAACACAAATGCAATCTACTTAAAAAAACCTTGGCCCTTCATAGCAAAACCCAAAATTGAAACATCTATTCAGTACATTAAATAGCAATCATCCCCATAGTTACTTAACAGAATTTTAACAGTATTTAGTCATTAAATTTACTTAAAGGGACAATTTTGTGACTGGCCCCCAAAAGTTGATCATAATTTCCTTACACTCAAGGCATTCATTATTTGTTCTGATCAATACAGAGAAAGATATTTGGACGAATGCTTGTAACCAAGCAGTTCTTGGCCACCATTGACTACCATAGGAGGAGAAATTACATTGGTAATCAGAAGTGTCCCAGAACTGTTTGCTGTCCCACATTCTTCTAAATATCTTTTTTTGTGTTCAACAGAACAAAGAAATTTATAAAGAATTTCTTCCTACTCTGGTTCATTTTGGGATTAACTGTTCCTTTAAGTAAATTGGCCGGGGGTTCTCTTTGTTTAAATTATCTATGTATTCTGTTATAAATACATCATTCATTCATTTAGGTTTGTATGTCGCACCTTCACTACAGGTAGGTCTTTTCCCTTGGACTCAAACAGGTGTTCCAGCTTTGCTGTATCAACCGCAACCTTATCAAGCGTGACCCACACCGTGCCCCGCCCAAACCTGCACTTCCTGGGACTGTCGGGCTGTTTGAGCTCCTTCCAAAACAGCTTAACTGTTTTCCGTTTGGTCAAAAATGCTGGATTAATCCCCTGAGACGGAGACAGAGAAGGCATTCCTGGAGGCGGAGGGGGCACACACAAACCTCCAAAGGGTGGAGGCGGTGGAGGAGGGGGTGGAGCCAGTCCCGCAGGCCCAGGAGGAGGTGGGGGAGGAGGTGGGATAGCAGAGCCCAGCCCTGGCACTGGGGGAGGAGGAGGTGGTATTCCGTGAGAAAAAGCATTGTCAAAAGTGTCTATATCCAGCACATCGATATCTTCCTCCTCCATCAAATCAGTGAAGTCGAGATCTTTGATGTGTAAAGGCCTGGAGCTGGGCTGCAGGTGCCCCCAGGTATCCTGACTACCCCTGGATAGCGGTGTCATCATCGTCTTCTCCAAACTCTGCGAGTGCATTTCTGCTTCAATGCTGTACTGTGGACTCAGCTTCAGCCTCGCACGAGCCGTCTCAGTGCTACCTCCAAGGCTCTCCAACTCTGCCCGCTTGGACGTGTCATCGGAGGATTGTGAGGAACAAGACTGCAGTCTGGAGAGCCGTCCAGCCACACTGCTGATGCCATTGTCTTCTAGAGCACTTTCCAGACTGGGACTTTTCAGACCTCCCGTGCTGGTGTTGTTTTTGGAGTAGAGCATGTCCAACATGAACTTCCTGTCATTAGAGAGGGTGCTGTGCTGTTCTGTTGTACTGCCCCGACGGTGCACACCACCCTCTAGAGAAAGAACATGACACTTAACACTGGTGGTACACTCAAATACCAGCTTCATAGCACACAATAATGACTGGCAGCAATGCATTTTATTCATATGTGTTATTAAAGATGCATTAAAATTCATGTATGCGTGTTGCATTAGTGTGTATGGGAGCACAAGCTGAAGTTAAAGGGATAGTTCACCCAATAATGAAAAGTCATGAATTACTCACTCTCTACTTGTTACAAACCTTTATATATTTCTTTGTTTCCAAACAGTTCTTGGACACCAGTGAGTATCATAGCAGGAAAAATGACATTGGCAGTCAAAAAGTGCCCCAGAACGGTTTGCTGTCCTACATTCTTAAAAATATCTTCTTTGTGTTCAACAAAACTAAAAAGTTATATCGTATTTTTCATACAATGGTAGTCAAAGGTGTTCAAGAAATGTTTGGTTACAAGCAAAATATCTTTCTCTGTGTTCACCAGAACAATACAGATTTGGAACAACTCGACGGTGAGAAAATGATGACAGAATTTTTATTTTGGGGTGAACTATCCCTTTAAGCTATGAGAAGAATTCAAGAAAACTTGGCAGGAAAATACACAACACATGCACAGTTTATCGAGACCGCTTTAGAGAATGAACAAAATATTACCATAAGAAAGGATCACCAAATATGAACTAAAACGTGCAGTCAATGTTTGCTTTATTTCTTGCAAGCTTTTTATTCTTCTATGCATATTTGTATGACTATGTGCCTTTTGTCCAGATTTTAGATGTTTTTACAGTTTTTTTGTACAGCACTGTTCAACGTTGTTTTACTGAGTGCTACTTGAATTTGAACTAAAAGCCGTATTACGTCATATGCTGTACGTAGTTTGCCCTTTGCCAAATAAATTTGTCCAATAAATACCCAATGTTCAGTGTTTTTGTACCATATATTTGGTTTAATCTAACCTGAATGGGCGTTAAAAGCACATGGCAACTTCTGTACCTCCTGTAGCTCAAATGGTAGATATATGGCACTAGCAAATGCACTGATACCCAGAAAAACGCATTCTCTAATGATCAATTTAAAAGCATATCATTCAAAAATTCTTGAATGAAACCTGAATGAGAGTTTAAAACTGTACAGTTTAAATAGCCCAATCTGATGTTTGGATGATTCCTACATAATAAAAGCATGATAAACAATACCTCTTACCTTTAGTTGGCCCAGCACAGGCACAGATCACGGTGTTCCCACATGCTACCATCCTGTACTTTCAGTTAGCCTCTGCAGACTAATAGCGTTTAACTTTCAGCTAACTGCCTTAACCCTCATTAAGCCAAAACGGAAACCGGGCGAGGGAGATCCTCATCTCCAAATGTAAATAGTTTACATGTCAGGCCTTCTACTTGAGCTAATTTACACTCCCTGGACGAAGGGTTTGTTAATGGCTGTGTCATATGGACCATGGCCACGGAGGGGAGATATGGAATCTCTTTCAAATATTTACACTTTGGAGCATTGACGATTTTTGCTTGAACTTTAAGCTGTTCCATCAGCCCTTATACAAAGACTTTTGCCTTGTGTGCCAGAATTTCCCTACTGTATGTCAACGGGAAAAAAAGGAAGTCTTTTCAAATTGATTATACTCTTACGTCTCAAACACAGGTTTGTTCACATATCTTTCTGGCAACATAAAGATTCTGTCGGGACATGTCATAAGACATATGTATCAGAGTCTGACAGGGATGTAGTAGAGAACAGAATGATGATATGAAGAATGATAGACACATAGGGGAGGAGTGGGAATGAAATATCTTGCCTGCTTCATTGTGGGATGGTGTGTTTCCTGGCTGCTCCAGGGTGTGTCTGGTCAAGTTTATCTCTTGCGACTGGATCTCCTGGCCACTAACAGACCCTACAAAACAGACATTTCCACCATTCACACTGAATTAAACAAATCAGCCTACCGCTTAGAAGAATAAAATGTCAACAGTCTGCATGCAGTACAAACACATGCTTATCATACATCTTAAAAACAATACAATTTTGTGTTGGAGTTCATATGAACACAAGTCTGAAAGTATGATGCTTAAAACAAATCAACAATATATCTGAAATATTTGATATACACATCACATGTAAATGCTGTGCATTTTATTTTACCCTCACAAAGTTTATTACCAGAGAATGTGTTTGTTTGGCACAGATAATTATTCCTCTAGGGATCACAGTGGCCACAGGAACTTTCAGTAAAAGATAACCGACTACACTGTAAAAAAACAACTATAGAATTGACTTACTTTTTGTGTTAATTTCCTTAAGTTTTGCACACAGTTTTTTAAAGTCATTTTTACTATAAAGGAGACAGTTTTTTTGATGTTTTGGGGCTTTGGATATGTTTTTTGGTGGTTTAACAGGGGGATGTTCATGATTAAAATAAAAAAAAGCTTCATATTTCAAGTCTATTGTCCACCGCTGTCCCTCTTCTAACAAAAAGACTGAATTTCTTCCGGTCTATATAAAGTCCCTCCTTCAGAAACGCTCTGATTGGTAAAGCTGACCAGGGCTGCGTTTCCCAAATGCATCTTAGGCTTAAGTTGATCTTAGAACCGTTGTCCCCAATAAAGTTATGATCAACTTTAGGCTACGATGGTTTTGGGAAACGAAGCCAATCTCTGTCGTGATTGGTTTCCCGCTTTGAGTGTGTGTCTGAAGATGTTCCACCCACACCATATCAGCGAGCTTCCTCTTCTCAGGCTGTTTTGATTGGTTGGTGCCCCTCTCAGTGCACGTGGGACCATTTAAATGGGACCATTTTAAAATTTTGTCATGTTTTTTATTTTTTCTAAACAGTTTTATAAAATTTTAACAGCACAAAAACGTGCAAAATGACAAAAAAAATAAGTAAAACTTAAACAACAAATGACCACAAATAAATTTTACACACGTTTAGATTAAGCAAAGCGTAACTGCACAAGGAAAACGACCAGAGCCTTGATGACAACATGGTGACCAAGAAAGCAAATTTAACTCAAAACGAAAGTGCAACAAAAAGTGGTGGAGAGATTTAGAAGGAAGAAATTAAGGTGGTTAAAAAGGCACATTACAAAGAGATAATGTTCTTCTTTATAATGTGATTTTAACTCCTAGTAGGGTATTGTACAGTAGATTACACATGCAGACAGAAGAATCAGACAGGAACAGAAGGTCGGGGGTATGAGCACCTGCAGAGGTTGAGCTGGAGACTGTCTGCTCAGCTTCAGCAGATGAAGTCTCGGGGTCTGTAGATGACACACTCTCGGTCACACTGCCGACCTGTGGCTTCCTTTTCTTCTCAAACTGGGATGCAGCCAGACTACGCAAGAATGTGTCTCTATAAAGCCATTAGAGATAAAGATAAACACTAAATTATTGGTCTGTAATGGAGGGATGACTCTAACCTTCTGACCATCAGGGCAAGTCGGAAATTATATTGTGAAATAGAAAGCCACATTTAAATAAAGGTAATACGAATTTTTTCATTCAGCAAAATAATAAAAATGTGATTAAAGGATCAGTTTACTAGAAAAGTTATTAAAAAGGGAAATCTCGCTTTCATGACAACATGCAGTTACATTGGAGAAAAACAATCATATAAATACATTCAAACATAAATGCATATAATTACATATCCAACAAAATCCCTTATATCCCACAACCACAACCAGCCCTGCAGTGACTGACAAAGCCCACCACCATCACTACAGGCACCTGTTACATCCCCTACTAAACCCATTAACATAAGCACCGCTAGATTTCCCTAAGGTCAGGAAGATTGCAGAATCACATACACAGTGCATGATTAGTTATTAAGCTTTAACTCTTTAGGAAGAAATATAACAGTAATATTACTGTATCAATCTCCCAGCCTGTGGTGTACCCGAAAATCTGTGATAACTCTTACTGAGGCATGTGTGAAAATAAGCCACTTCGCATGAATAGGATATTCAGGGTTTTAGAATCTTAAATATGAACTAAAAAAGGCATTAACACTTTAGTATGGACACCTATTATCATTACCGTTACATTAATTAAAGGTCCAGTGTATGAAACTTAGCAGCATGTAGGTTTTAACGGTGGCTAACGCTGATCTTGATATAGTCATGTTTTTAGAGATAATAATAATTTGTTTAGGGCTACTGTAGAAACAACATGGTGAATTCTGTGTAAGGGAACCGTGGTGTATGTAAAAAAGCTCTTTCTAAGATCATAAAAATATAACACTTCATTATGTAGTGTCTTTATACACATCTGAAGACATAGTTATGTATTTTATATTGCATTTCTGTCCAAAATTTTACACATAGGACCTTTAACATACGATAGATAAATTCTACAAAAAAAAACAAACACACGCACAGCCTCAGGTTCTGAGCACAGCAGCTGAATTAGCCCCAAACACCCGGATGCCGGCATGCTGATATATGCACAGAGCTGCTGGATACTTACGCATAATTCCTCAGAACTGGCAAGTCCCTATTCACATTCTCTAGACTGGAGAGAAACACTTCAATTCACATTCACAGTCTACATCATTACTATTACATGCCACAGGTCCCTCTATAATACTGTATGCTGTATATAGTATATAAAATGCCATCAGAGCCTGGGAATATTTCAGGTTATTGAACTACTTTGGACTTGTAACGCTTAAAAGCTCTAAATTGCTTTATATTCTGGTTGATCAGTTTCCTGGATCCCAAAAAATATTTTATTTTTGCATGAATATGGAAACATAGGATGTTTGGAACCCACAAAAACAGGGCAAAATCTGTAACAAATGTTTAAGAGATGAGTTGATCTTATGATGAAACAGAGAACAAAGAAAATGAGAAACAAATGAGAATGAAGGGAAAGTTCAGACAGGAAAGAATTGCTATTTATTGTTGATGACCAAATGTTTTTGTCACTGCTTTCCTGAACTTCATCATTATGTACCTTCCGAGGTCAGAAATATGATCAGAAATTATTCTTTAATATAAGAACAGACAAAAAACTTAGTGAAACAGCAAAGTACGTGTGACACGTAAAATTCTTATAGTTGTGGATAATTTAAATATACCTATTCAACAAACTTTCTCTAAATTCTTGTTCTTCCTTGAAATGAAATGTCACTTGGATAAGACTTAAACAGATTGATCATATTCACATTAAATGTTTCCAGCCCGCAGTCCCTTCCTCCAATCCTCCCTGACTTGTTTTTCCCAATATAACTAACTATAACAATGATTGAAAGTGCCTGTAACTCCAAAAGCCACATTCTTTAGCCACACTGCAGCTACTCACCAAACACTGTCTGCCTGCTGCTGTCTGTAAAAGGAGAGAGAAGAAAAGTCCAGGAATGTTGGACGCCACAGCAGAGGAAGAGATTAGGAGTTGTGTCAAATATTATGAGAGAAGAGGATGCAAAGAAGGGAGAGAGAGACACAGGCAGACAGAGAGAAAATGAGAAGTCATCAGTGAAAATAGAAGACAGAATCTTTTAAGACAAAGAAGAACATTAAGGCAAAGTATATTTGAGGGAAAGGAGTAAGATAACGGTATGAAGCACACTTTGTCCTGAAATATTTATTTAAACAAACCTAACAACATAACTAATATACACTTATTGATATATAAACTAGTAAGACACATTTCAATATCTTCCTGACATCACAGCCTTAAAAACGTACCCACTGTCCTGTCACGGTTTCCATATACAGTACAATGTTTTTGACAAGACTCATCCCGTTTAAAATCCAGTGTTTCATCCCATTTCCTTGACAAAATATCGCCATGCATTTTCTCCACCTATACCCCATACCCTTCCTCTCCTCTTTTTCTCTGGCCTTTTATCAGTCCTCATCTCAGAGCATCAGTCGCTTACTGACCTGAAACTCTTTTCCTCCGTGCGGCTGGGCTGCTCTGCTGTCATCTGGGAAGGTTTCTCCTGAGGAGAGTCCGTTTCTGTGAAAGAACCTCTGAAGAGAGGGAGTCCAGTTAGTGCAAGGTCAAGGCTGAAGCGCACACACACAGCTTTGGGGACTTACCATTGACTTCTATTGTTTTTAAATTCATTTAATTATAATTATACAGTAGACTATCCACAACTCACACCCTAACTTTTTCAGGAGACATTTTTAAACAAACAAGTGTACAGTGAGTTTGTCAGTAAATACGAATTTGCTCTGTCCCCTTAGCAATATACAAAAGATAACATTGATGACTTACAATTTTCTCAGGGAAACACAGCAAAACAAGACTTTCAGACTCGTTCTTTGCTAGTGTGCGGCATCGTTTAGACAAAGCATTTGTCACCCACTTTCATTTATACCCTGCGACCAAACGCCGGAGCGAGAACTGGACCCATGAACTGGGTTTTTGACTTAAAAGTGGTGCTACCCAGACCAATCCGTGTATGTCACCATCTACTGTGAAAACAGACTGCTCCATATGCTTTCAAACGGCTCTTGCGATACATTGGTGTAGTCTGCGCAGTCGAACACACCTATTGCCAGTTGGCATACAGGTAGCATTGTTTAAAGTGCATCACTTTTGTGTTACAGTTCAATTTCAAGGTTCAAAGATAGACAATACTCTTAAAGAAAATATGTGACCCTGGACAACAAAACCAGTCTTATGGGTCAATTTTTCTGAATAAATAAGCTTTCTATTGTAGTATGAGTTGTTAGAATAGGACAATATCTGGCTGAGATACAACCGTTTAAAACTCTGGAATCTGAGAGAACAAAATTGCTTTTGAAGTTGTTGATCAGGGGCACTGTGGCAGGACATCCACTCACAGAAATAAAGTTTTTATATATCTGAGGTAGGAAGTTTACAAAAATTTATGGAACATGATCTTTACTTAATATCCTAATGATTTTTGGCATATAAAGAAAAATCTATAGTTTTGACCCATTCAATGTATTTTTGTCATTTTCTAAAAATGTTCCCGCGCTACTTAAGACTGGTTTTATGATCCAGGGTCACATATATTTTCCTCTAAATTAACTATCCATAATATATTAAATCACTTTATATAGATTTGGAAATACATAGAGTGTTATATTAGTTAAATAATATTGTAACGAGCAAGGCGGGGACGAGAGCCGTGGGGGAACGATGCGAGTGATAATGAGTATCAGCTGCGCGTTGCACCAGTCCTGCATCTCTCACGGAGGAGATCAGAAGCATAAAAGGAGGAGCGACAGAGTGTATGACGAGAGAGGGCCAGGCCTGGACATTATGTTTGGTTTGATTATGTTTGTGTGGCCGGCAGTCGATCATTCGGCAGGGAGCTGCCGGCATTTTACTTTCGTTTGGTGGTTTGTTTATTTTATTCAAGTTTGGTTTAATGTTCGCCTTCTTCCTATTCTTTGAACATTTCTACAAATATACTGTATACAATATATTAAATATGACATAAGAATTGACACATTTATTATTATGCATGTATAAATTATTATATTATGTATTATTTTGCATTATATATTTTGTTTTCTAATGGAGGGAATTTTGTAATTGAAAATACATTTGAACAAGTTTAACAAAGGGTAACCACTTTGCTTCATTTTTATTTGCTTTTACTTTTGTGCTCTGTTCATTTGTATGCAAACAATGACTGTTTCACTACTATAGCACAAAATTGTACACAAAATATTTGTTCTCAAAATACACCAGACCTACCTTAAAAATGTATATAATATTATCGGGAATAAGATTCACATAACAATCAGATAGTGTTGTCATTTAATTTTCAAAATAATTTGTGCAAGGTTTTGAATACACTAAGGAGATATTCTCTATAATATTGCTTTAAATGGTCATGTTTGTACGAACAGGTCATGTTTCTGTGTGTTGTGCACACTGTACCCCCTTAAAAAAAATGGGTACATTGCTGGAGGCTGGAAAAAGAAGCACCATTCAACACTCTGGAGGAAACCATAATAAAAACTCTCCATCTACTGCCAAATATTCTAAATAACTCAAAGTGACTCATTTGTTTTTGTTAGACTTGTTTAACGTGACCATTAGATCATAATTTAGGTGTGCGATGTAGTGTGTCAATAGGCAGACATTAATAAAAGCAAGATCATCATTAAAAAAAAATGGGAAAATTAATAAATAATAATGCATGTGTACTGTGGATAGGGAAAAATGCTTGAATGGTAAGTTAGGAAAAGTTTGAAATGAGATAAATTTATAGTTGAAAATACTGTGGTTTGCTAACTGAAACCTGAACTTAAAATCAAAGCTAAATGAGTCATGGTTTAACTACAAAACCATGTAGTTGGTTTAATTCGCAGTAAAACCATAGCAAAAAAATGACTAGGGTCTCAGATCAGCAGCCAGGAGAACTTCAACCACCAACAAACAAAAGACAGAAGGTGATGTAAAATGTTCTACAGACCTGTTGGAGCTGCTGGAGGTTTCCTCTGTTATAGACCTGCCTTTTTTTAACCTCCTTCTAGAAATCCCCATGTGAGACATGTAGTGACTCATAAAAGAGCGCGCCCTAGTGGATGACCATGAAAGTGTGGAGGGGAGAAAGGGAAGGAGAGAGAGAGGTGGAACAATGATGGTGGTTAGATGGACAAATAGAGGGTTAAAATGTTGACGAGACCAAAACATCTGCAAGCATTAGAGCACACCACCAACCACCAAGAGCCACAGAAAAAAAACACGAAGGTATAGGCACACGGCATAGGCACATGTGTAGAGACTCTTGTCATTCAAGGTGAAGTGTGTCATTTTTTCTAATTGAATCCCTCCTGGTTTATTATGCAGAGAGACAACTATAAATATGTTATATTCACAAACACACAAAAAATTGCACACTTCAACTTTAAGAATAAGTGATCACAAAAATCTGGGTGGTTTAGAAACAATTCACAGTAGAACTACAAATAAAGGTGCTTGAGTACAGTACATAACAAAAGAAATTGTGATTTTTTTAAATTATGGGATGGATTTAATATTTGTGTGTGTGCTTTGGCAATGCGTCGCCATGTTACCGCATAAAAAATAGGGAAGCATTTTTAGAAAAATACAAACACTGATCAAATGAGCTGATAAAGTGTCAACAGCTAAACTTAGTTCATGACTTTACAGCCCAAACACATCCTGTTCAACCTTACAAATCAGCAGAGGCTGAATTCCTGTAGCTCTACGCAGATTTAAAAAGATTTCCAAATAAAATATTAGCTTTCTACATATATGTGCAAGGACTGTTGATTGAACAAGACATTTTAGTCTAGCCAAAAGCAACGGTTAAAATAGCACATTACTTTGGGCAAATAGGGATGAGGCAGCCAACCAAAACTTCTCTTATACCCACAACCCCCCAATACACCTTATAATCTTAAAGCTGATTACAATGCCTATAGACTCTCCAGGCTTTATGTGACTATAAAGAGTTATTAATTACTGCTGTGTGATGCAATACTATGTTTTCAATATAACTCAGAATCAGTTTAAAACAAAGAAAATTATCTATAATCCATTATTTTGTATAAATTGGCTGGTCTAATTTTAAGAAGCCATAATGCATTTATGATAGATCTTGTCTGCCATCTAATAACTGCAAACGGCAATTAAGTAAATTAACAATTAAGAAAAAAGATAATGAATAAATGTAATATTACATTTTTATCGCTTTGGATAAAAAAAGCGTCTGCCAAATGACTAAATTAATATTATTTATTCTCGACTTTATCCCATTGGCTCAGCATCGGCTTTGGCCAGCGGCACAGTACTGCAGGCATTACAGAGGTAACCTAAAGAACTTATTCTGGAGTCTGGAGAAATTATACTCATTCCTGAACCATGCCGACTAAGGCTGACAACAACATTTGTTCATCACTACACACTTCATCGGGCCATTACATGTTATTTTCAAATCTAATTCACAGACTAAATTGGTTACAATAAATATAAATAAAAAAAACAACGGTTACAATTAAAAATATAAATATTCTGATCTGTACACAACTGGGAAGATGCTATATTTAGTTCAATTTAGCCTTTTTTTGTTTTCTTTTATTTGTATTCTCTTCCAACAAACATATAAGTAATCATCTGTTCCAAAATACAGCAAATTTCTGCTGTTCTTCTGAAATCTCCCTATTTCCTCCTGATATTTTTGTTGTTGCCATAAATCATTATTATTAGTAACCCTTCATGTGTCACAGGTTTTGCATATATCTAAACAAATGAAAATATTAAAAAAGTGTTCGTCAACTTTGACAATGCAATATTTAAACATTGAAAAAATTAGTGTTTTTTCCATTTCCTGAAAATCTGCAAATGTGGACATTCGACAAAATGGTATGACATGAAAAGCCAAGGCTTTAAACAGACAAGGTGTTGCCATTGTGCAATAGACAACAATGAAATAAAAGATTGGTAAATGGCCTTTGCCAAATCTAACCATCTAGACATCTTAAAAATGTCTTGGCAAATGGCAGAATGAGTAAATAACACATTTTTTTTTATCTTGGGTATTTTTCTTCGGGATATAGAATTAAGGCTGAAAAGCCTGTTTACAGTAGGTTATACTGCCACAAAGGGGTAAAGTGTGCAGAATAAAGCAGAATAAATAAATGAATTATTTTCTCTTTTGTAGAAAGTGTAGAAATGCTTTTGTGCATTTTACGTCATGTTAAAATTACTGTTAAAAATAAAAGTGCATTTGATACCGAATATGCACACACATACGCACAGCACTGGTAATACTCACAGGTTCTGGTCTTGCTCCGACGCAGCTGATTCAGACTCATTAGGCACCAGGGGGGGTGGTGAGGGGTGGGAGTGAAATGTTACAGGTGTGGGGCTGTTCAGGTCTGGACTGCTCGGTGCAGGAGGATGAGAAGATTCCGAGAGCTGAGGAGAGTCAGTGCGGGTCACCTCTGAAACACACACACACACACACATTCAGTCAACACACAGAAGGTGGCAGAAGGTTATAAGAGAAGAAGAACTGAAGATACCTGCAGTAGGGCTTTGAGAAGAGACGGATACAATAGGAGAGTTAGGCCGAACCGAGCAGAGGCTTCCATCGAAAAGATTGTTAGATGATGATCGCCGACTCCTCCTGCCCTCCTGCTCGCTGGGTTTCAGTTTCCTTCGGTCCTTTCGCACATTTGTTACTGCATCATCAACTTCTCCGTCCTCATACTTGAGGGCATTCTACACAATATACACACACAGAAACTTCATCTCAGACTTGCATCTGTAAAGAAATCCTGCAGAGAAATTGACATGAACGTATGATGGGAGTTTACCTCATAAATGATGAACTGTTGTTTAAGATCTGCCTCAATGCCACTGCTAGTCATGTGCTTCTGCACAATGCTTTCCATTCCTAGCTGCTCTAAACAGTCTGTTACATCATAGAATGAGTCCTGATCGTGAAGAGCAGCTAAAGTCTGGGAGGACACAAGGATTCATGGACATCAGGAGTATCGAGATTTTTCTCTACACAATTATAAAACACAGCAACTACATTTGTGAGCCACAGAAGGGTCTGTATGTACCTTGTTGATGAGGGTCATGGTGTAGATGAGCAGCTCTGTGTCTGCTCCATTCCTAGCTGACAGAATTTCTGTCAGATACATCCATACCTTTACACCTAAAAGATACATAGCACTCAGTTCTCTCTTTTAACAAACATCCATTATGCAAAAACCAAACTACCACAAAAACACAATGAGTAAAAGAGGGTTAAATTTGTGTTTTACCTCTCTTCCCATCCACAATGTTGACAGCCTCAATAAGCAGAGGACTGTTTGACTCCGTGTATTCCACAAACACTATCAGCAACTTGAGTGCAGTCTTCACAACCAGCCGAGACTGAAGAGAGAAATAGAAGGAAGAGAGAGACAAAAATTACACTTACAATCCCCAAACAGAAGATGGCAGTATCAAACCTCTCAATAACAGCTTATACTTAGTTTGTTCAATCATGAAGAACAGTGTAAGCAAAGACAAAAACATGGTTTTAAAAGTCTAATACATTATCCATAACAATATATGAAGGCCCCACAACTCCAACATTTCATTGACTTTTCGTCATTTAGCAGAGATATTTATCCAAAGTGACTTACAGATAGTTCAGGGAGCAATAAGCGATATGTCGTACAGGAGCAATAATACAATAGGTGCTAATACAAAGTTACTGGTTTCAACAAAAGCTAGACTACTACCTGTTGAGAGAAAGTATATATGTTGAGAGACATTTGTTTGTCAAGTATTCAAAGAAGAGATGGGTTTTAAGTAGTTTTTTTAATGTTGGGAGAGACGTGGTTGACCGGACTGAGTTAGGAAGAATGTTCCACAAGGAAGGAGTTGTGGAGGAGAATGAGTGGGAAAGCGATTCACTGCTCTTATGATAATGTAACAAAAGATGCTGCCCGCTTGCTGAATGCAGGGATCTTGATGGGGTGTAGGAGGGTGAGAAAGTATGCCGGTGCAAAACCAGTGATAGTCCTAAAGGAAAGCATTCCCAAGGATGAAGTGTAGATGGAAAAAAGCAGCAGCCCAAGCACCGATCCCTGAGGGACCCCAGTGATCATGTGGTGAGCAGTGGACAGCGAAACCCTCCATGACACCCTGAAGGATCTGCCGAAGAGGTAGGATATGAACCAGTTGAGAGGAGAGCCTGAGATTCCTTAAGATGACAGGGTTTCAAGGTCTAGCAGGATCAGGACCAAGCATTTAGATTCCACCTTGGCTAGCCGCAGTGCTCCTGTGACCGATAGCAGTGCGGTCTCAGTGGAGTTCTTTGTTTTGAAGCCAGACTGCTTGTCATCCAGTAGTTTATTCTGGGATAGGTAGGAAAACATCTGGTCGAAAACTGCCCTTTCAAGTGTTTTTGCAATAAATGGGAGGAGAGGGTCCAATGTGGGTTTCTTAAGTAGGTGTGTCACCTGGGCCTGTTTGAATGTGGATGGAAAAGTGCCGTTGAGCAGGGAGATGTATATGATGTGTGTGAGTGTGCTGGATATGGCCTGAAGGAGATGAGAGGGGATTGGGTCAAGGGGAGAGGTGGTTGTGTGGCTGGAAAGAAGTCAGGTGACTTCAGTGTCAGTCAGTGGGTTTGAAAGAGGAGAGTTCAATGTTAGAAGTGAGAGTAGTGTGTAGCTGAGAATTGTTTGCTGATGGATGAAGTTTTCTCAGTGATAATACAGGGAAGTCCTCCGCAGTCAAAGATGAAGTGGGCGGGGGAGGAGGTGGGCAAAGAAGAGAGTTAAATGTCTTGAAAAGTTGTAGGTGCATTGCTAACATTAGTAAAGTACAGTAATATCTCTGGCATATCTTTGCATTATTAAGATCAAAAGTTAAATGACTACCTACATGAGGAAGTGAAAATGGCAAGAGGATAACAAAGGATATGAGTTCAAACTGAAGTTCATTATGACTGAATCTTTCACAGAAAGAGAACAAATCCCTTCTCAACAGATTCACACAAAACTGATTCATCATTAGTCATATTATCACTTGCCACATAGAAAACTACATGCATTTTGGACTTGTGAGGATCCAAGCTTCATGCTTCAGGGCTTTGCTAACCTCAAAATCTGAAACAACTGCAGAGATCAATTTTTTGTTTGTTCTCTGGTCTCACATGAAGCGAGTAAAAAGTATTTGCATAGTGGATTTTGGCAATCTACTCTCTTACAGCAACATTTCACTCAATTAAAATAGCAGCCATGTGTGCAGATTCTTTAAAAAATCGTCAAACCTGACTTAGTTCACAGTGTGATTCACACTTACAGTACATTTCTGTGTTAACCTTACAGCTTAATTTTGAAACTTTGAATCACACATACTGAAGCATCTATTCTTTGTAATTCACTTTGGATAAATGAATCTGCTAATAACCGCAAAACAACTTCCTGTAATCTAAGGATTATCACACTTTATAAACTGTAAACTTTGAGTCTGTTACCTATTATGTTTTTGAACCTCTTATATTAAGCAGCTTGTGTAGGAGCATAGCAACAGTAGCTAGTAGTCATCAGTATTTAGATTGTGTTGTCTCTGTTTATATGTGTTGTTGGCACTCACCAGACTGCCACTCAGTGTGTACAGCCACTGTACAGTCTCATTGTGGTTTATTACACCGTTCATCCCATCTACAAACAGCATGATCTGACTGAGAGCTGTGGACAGAGCAAGAGTTTAACATACAGAATTGGCAAACCTCGTGATTTGTCCGAAAGTGTTCCTGTTTTCTGGTCTTTAGCCAGTATAAACATCCTGTTGCGAAAAGCCTATACTTGTCCCAAACTGCGCGAAGTCCTTTGTACTATTTTAAATAATGCATCGTTCTGATGTGTACATGCAGGTCACACATTTTATGCTTGTGCTATAATAAAATATACCACGTTAAGAAATAAAAATGATGAAGTCGTTTTAAAGAAAAAGCAAAAGCAAACTTCAAGAGCATTTCACAAAGGGGGTTGTTTAATATAAATTTCACATTTGGTTACTGCGATAGAACATCATCTGTGTGGTTGAAATATAAGGTTGCAATTACACTGCATGTAACATTTTCAAAGAAACAAAGCATTTGAAACAAAAATACATATTGTGCATGCTCAAGTGAAGATGCAGCGTCTAGCTCAAACCTCTGAGGATGTAGTTCTGGTAGTTATGATCTGCCTCGGCACCCACTTTAATAAAACAGCTGAGACCCTCTGAGACAACAAATTCTGGAACCAGGTCCTTATCATCCTGCAAAATACAGAACACAACTACAATTATAATATTGTAGTTAAAATATATTACATAAACTGACTTGCACATGGGACCATGGCCCACCATTGAGGTCCCCGAGGTCCAAACCTCGGTAGTTTTGTTGTGTAAAAAAAAGGCCAATTTAGTAGAAAATGCCTAGATAACTGATGTCAGATCTCATCTTCCTCAGCTGTTTAACAGCGCTCTTAAGTGTCATTATGATTGAGTTGGCCAAACACATGAAGAAAGGCGAGGAGTACTGTCCAATCAAATGAAAAAAGGTGTGCTATTCACGGAAGTCAAGCTCGAGTTCAGTGGTTTCTACTGCGAAAGAGCGCGATGTAAGTAGCGAACTGTTTAACGTTTTATAGAAATGTTAGCAGCCATTCACATGTTGTTTTTACAAAATGTGTGAAAATCGCATTTTCCCTCAACATTTAAACAACAAACCTGAGTTAACGATAATATCCAGTAATCCAAACTACAAAACGGCAAAAACATATAATTTACATGTTTAACGTCCTTAGTTCATGCTAAACTGTGTGGCTTTGACTCAGGTGTGTTTATAGGTTGTGGTTAGCCTATTAAAACAACTATATGATTTGTAAACAATTCAAATGCATCACTTTTAAACACATTCTTGTTCTTCAATTCTATTTCCATGTTATTTTGAGATGACCTTTTTTAATAAAAATCTGCAACTTCTCTAGCTAATTTAAAGGCACAGTTCATTCAAAAATGGAAACCTCTTACCTTTATGTAATTTCAAGCCCAAATGCATTATGATCCTTTGTAAAAGACAGCTGGTATTTCAATCTGGTAGTATTTTTATAAACAGTATCATTACACCATGTGTTTACTTTCATTACTGATAAACATGAAGAGACAGAGATGGTTATAGCAATTGTTATGTTATTTGCACTCCAAACGTTTAAAATGCACACACTGTATGTAGATCAAGAAAGTAATTTTTTTTGTTTGTGACAAAATCCGTTTTGGACCTCTGTATTTCCAAAATAGTGCATATGGCCCTGCATGGGACATTTAAGTGAGTGACTTAAACAAGCTAATAAGATGTGGTCTTTATTAAGACAACCGGTTGTTAAAACCCGTCTGGACAGGTCATGTTCTATCAATGATGAATGGCTGAAAAGCTATTGTTTTCATTATATATTGAATGTGTGGGAAGTTATGCTCGCTCATTCCATGCACATCTATTTTGGCTTTCACTATCTGTACACATCTCACCAGCCTAATTCACACTACAAACCCCACCCCTAAAAATGTGTGTTTCATGTCACCTTACCTGAAATAGCTGCTTTAAAGAAAATAAGGACCTCCGAAGCTCAGGGCCATGAGAGTTGTACAACTTCTCTGTAAAACACCAAATAAGAAGAGAGCAATTTAGTGAAGATTATGTCTATATCTGTCACACGTCATTCACTTCTGTATTCAGGTGTCATGGTAAATCACAGCAAACCATTTGAACTGTTAAAGATATTTTAAAAATAAAACAATAATAATAAAACATTTTATTTATAAAGCGCCTTTGTCACGCTCAAAGCGCTACAACCATGCAACAAGTAAATACATTAAATATGTAAAAGAAATTTAAAGAAACACAATGAAACCCCTTGATATCAGTCAGTTAACAAACCAACATTGTAAGCAATCTTAAAAAGGTGCGTTATCAGCATTTTTTTAAAGGAGCTTAGTTTGGGACCGCTACAGAGAATCAGAGGAAGCTCACTCCATAACCTCGGGAGGGCAAAAGAAAATGTTCGCTGACCCAATATATGCAATGGGGTTGGTGAAGGGAAAGAGAATTGGCAGAGCAGAGAGAACGAGGAGACACGTAAGGGTTAACTAAACCATACATAACTTGGACCTAATCCACCATGGATCGCTTTATAAGTTAAAACCAAAGTTTTAAACTCCAGTGCAAGTTACATAGGACACCCCGGATGTGCTGACAAGAAGCTGAATAATTAAGACCCGTGCTGCTGAGTTTTGAACATGCTGCAAGCGTTTAATAGATTTTGCCTGTAAACCAGTGTAAAGGGAACATTTTTGCAAATGATAAATGCTTGGATAAGCCTTTCAGTGTCAAGCGCAGAGAGGAAAGGCCTAATCCTGCTAATATTTCTGAGGTGGTGGAAGGCTGATTTAACACTTTTGATGTGTGCCTCCAGTGTCAGGTTAGTATCAAATATCACACCAAGGTTACAAGCTTTTGTAGATGTCATTACAGAGCTATTATCCATAGTCAAGTTAAAACTCCTTCATTTTTGGGTGGTAGCGGGTGTGAAGATAAGGAGAACCTCAGTCTTAGAGCATTTCTATTTTAAAAGTTAAGGTGCATCCAAAATTTGATGTCCAGTAAACAGTCAGGGAGGACTGCAGAGGTAACCGATGAATACAATGAATACAAACAAACTATACGTAGAGCAGGAGAAAGTTGGTCATTGTGTGTGTGTGTGTGTGTCATTCCAGACATATTTAGCACAGGACCAACAGGTTAGTCATGATTCAAACGACATAAAAAGCAATTAACTAAAACCATTTCACAACTCATAAGGAATGTATTGAAGTTATGAATGTATAAAAATTTTATGAAGTAACAATCATTTTACTTTCCTTGTTGTTACAAAAACCTTGCATGATATTAAAGTCAAGCTTAACACTCAAGCAAAGACCTTTCATATATTTACTTAGTGGTTCACCGTCTACACCCAATGCATTATTAGCAGCCTTCATTAAACATAAACAGCAGCTTAAATTGTAAACAAGCAGATGTACACAGTACCTCGAGCCACATGTCAGTTTAAGCAATACATCAAAGATACATTTAGAATAAATAAAGCTTGAAAAGATGAATTTTCACAAAATAATAAAAACGAAAGCATTTTGTGGGTTCAGTTAAGGACTGTAATCATTTGTTTTAAAACCTATATATCAACCTATATATCAATCTTTCTTCTGAAGAACACAAGAGAAGATATTTTGGTTTTGTGTCCATACAATGGAATTTGTATTTTTGAGATAACTATCACTTAAAAATACTATAAGAGCCAAGACGTTAAAAAGAAACACATCTCTTTGTTATTTCATGTTATTTTACTTTCAACACAACTTGTGTTCAAAAATCAAGACAATGTGTTATTTAAAAGATAATGTATTAAATAAATAAAAACACTAAACAATGTGTTAAAATGAACTCATCCATTTGAAGAGTGCATAAATAAAGTCTTCCAAACCCTGTTCTTCTGAAGATTATTTAATTGATCCACAAACAAAAATGAAGAACCATAAACTGTCATTATATGTGCATTTTGTGCTCATGTCCCATGAAAATCTATTACACTTGAAGGCATTGGATTGCTTCATGCAAATGTCAGATGATGTAGCTGTCAGAGTCGGCCTATTACAAAAAACAGCTTCTGTTATTGATTTGTTTTGGAGACCAGAAGACTGTCACTATGATGTGATCTGTTTTAGTTACTATGTGTACTGTGTAAGCACACAAATACGCAAAAGCAAGAGTGAAATATAGAAATGACCAAATAAAAGGGCACAGTTTGTGTTTTGAGGCAGTCATCTGATCTCAGTGGTAAAGGCCATGACAACATTAAGAATGATCTAGCAAACCACAGACGGCTGCCTGCTACTGATAACATTCCGCACACACTATTCAGTATCAAAAGAACAGACATTACAGACCTTCAAACATGGCACACAACAGATATAAATCAAATTGCTCAGTGTACGCTCACATATGGGCAGCCATGGAGGACACACAAGTCTTGTTGGTTTTCACAACAACCAGCCAGTATGTCATACTATATGCCAAACACACACACAGAAACATGCACGCGCACAAAAGTCTAAACTGACATTCCAGCGTGTACCCGTTTCAAAAATGTTGAATCTTTTATTATACTGTAGATTGGCCAAGAATTTTAATCTTGGCAAATGCAATACCATAAAACAATATTCTAAGAGATTGATATAGAGGCGAAATTCCACGATCATCCTTCTCAAATCACCTTTACCAAAAACACACTTCTATCATTGTTCCCTGTGCAAGCAGTTTTACATGGGAGAAGTGAGCGCACATGAGCAAAAAGAATGAAGGTTTAAGAGAAAACAAGACGCACAAAAGCAATAGTTGACAGACCACGTAGGGGAATGTCACTGGAACCACTGGAATATCTCTAGGAGAATTGCGTATCAGACAGACAGCCCTGCAGCACTGTGACAAAGGGGCTGTCAGGAAACAAGTCCATTGTCTGAGGACTCCGGCACAGGAAGCCATAATGGCTAAGGAAACAGAAAATTAGGTGACAGACACAACTCCGAACACAAGACTGTAAACACTCAGCACATTTTAATTCAATGGAAACACAGCATGTGCACACAATAGCAATAACAGATCAACAAGCTTCTTATTTATACTGGAAGCGTCAAAGCTGGTAACCGACTTGGATTAATAACTAAAAATAGACTAGCATAGAAAGTATAATAGCAAAAAAGGAATCCACTAGTATAAAGATTTAACTGAAAAACTGTTTTGCTGTTCTTAAATGGCTACCAAGACATGTTGTAAACACAACAAATCATAGCAATCAAATCACAACAGGGTAGACATGGTTACTTATTATAATAAGTTAGTTCTGTTTTTCTGCCATTCTTTACCCTAGAAACAGCTCAATAGGGAAGCTGTCATGCGAAGAATCCAAACCGTCACCGTGAACTCTGTCTTCAGACAATTAAAAGTCTTAAAGGAACAAAAGAGGATTTTAAGGAGGATCTATTTCCAGAAATGCAATATAACTTACAAAACTATACTCCCCTGCAGTATAGTGGTGAAACGGATCGCGGATGATCGCTCTTTCTCTCTCTCTCCAGTATCTGGACAAGTACAATACTTAAGCGGTTCCACATAAACAATGACGCTTAGAACCGCTCCGTCACACTGCTAATATTACAACAACTACCACATATCTTGGTTCTAACAAACAGAAAAAAATATGTTTCACATACTGATACGAATCAAAGCAACCTCCTCAGGGGTGATTTTAAGACGATCTTTCTCTTCAACAACTATCTGCTGGAAAATATCTCTATAGATATCTACGAGTATCTCTGCTAAAAGCCTTCGTACCGCGGGTCTTAACGCATCTCTGCTGGAAAGTCTTTATAATATTAACGCATGTCCTAGCTGCTGCTCGACTTTTATTTAAATTTTTATACTTTAAATCCACAGACCTTATATTTTATGTAATATAGTAGTCTTGTATATGTAGTCTTTCTAATGCCCGCTTGATCTCTTCCCTGCGTCAACATGATAAGACACGTTGTCGCAGCCTACGACATCTTTTTGTACCGCGGTGGCCACAGTCGTGTTTGGACTGAGAGATTCATTGCAAATCTATAATACAACGCTAGTGGCCGCTGGAAATCAAAAACTGTGCCTTTAATTATGCCTTTAGCATACTTGTTTTGAGGTCATGGTAGTTTAGTGTTTGAGCATTTGATTTATCATTTGAGCAACGAATTATAGATTTAATTATGACAGGTTAATACTGGGAAGATACTGAAAATAAAATATATCTTATACATATGACTTTTCATTAGATTTTTGATACTTTCATGCTTCCCCGAATGAGCAGATGAAATTACATTTGAGTATTTGCTTTATTATTTGAGCAGTCATTTTGAGAGTTTGATTTATTATTTGATAATTTGAGCATTTGATTTATAATTTGAACAGCTGTTTTGAGAGTTTGATTTATATTTAAATCTTTTTAAGCATTTTAAATTTTATTTGAATTTTGTTAAAAACTTCCATAGTTACAGCTTAAGACGCAGCCAAGGAAAACAATCGGACCGGAAGTACTTCATATAACTACATCATTCGGACCACATTTGCATCCATTAATTGCCTTTGTTTGGCATTCAAGTTTTCGTAAATGGAAGCACCAATTACCTCTTAAAATAGGCTTGGCACTTATTCTGTCAGGGCAGGAACATATGCTACACTAAAGCTTTTGAGGTTTCTCTGTAACAAAGGTTTCCTGCAGGGGACTACAGGCTGGTAATTTTGAATGAGGCTCACCACAATAACATTTCATGCCAAACACATCAGTTTTATTCTCAATGAAAGAACAGAAAGTCTGTTGAAATAAACATCCACCTCAGTTTACCTCTGTTAATGTTTTCTCAGGACTTATTCCACGGAAAGCAGATAGCCAATGAAATGTGTGAGCGCTCCTTTCTTCTATTTCACTAGATCCATAACGAGGCAAGAATAGAAAGTGATGTGAACATCCAAACAGGATTTTGGCCTTTAAAGAAACACACAAGAATGCTACGCTATTCAGTTTTCTTGGCGTTTGACAGGCTGGCTGACAGTAAACACAACCTAAACACCTGACAAAGCATCCACCCAAGGGTGGGTCAAAGGCTAACAATGCAGATCAAAACAAAGGCGGCATGTCCTGTTCTGACACATCGTCTGCAGTTATTTCTACTCCAGGCATTTACTCAAACAAACTCATGGACAAAACACACACAGGACAGGAGCACAGCTTTCTTGCTGAGACTTTAATGAGCTTCAACAAGCTCCTCCACACCGGGTCACATTTTAAAAGCGACAAAACAAAAGGTTGTGGGTTACATATTTTACAGATCAGAATTATCTTGTGGTTACCAAATGGCAGAGCATTTAAGAAACAGATTCTGTGCACCCTTATAAAGGCAAAAGAGGAAAACACAGGGATCTGCATCAACAGAAAGCAGGCATGAAGCAAGCTGCCAAAAAGGGTAATCTAAATTATTCCCAGAATCTAGACGACCTCAACCATGTACAGCCAGTCAAAGACATCATCAGCTGGAAATACAAGACCATGACCACCAAAAAGAGACCACAATGGTAAATTCGGATCAGTCAACAGCATTTGCTTTTGCGACTTAAATACAGAATTGCATAAGGATTACATACAAAAACACTAAGATAGTGTTTGAGAAACACTAGGTTTCCCGTACAGGGTTTAAAGTGATACTTCACCCAAAAATGACTCACTCCATAACTAGGAGCCAAACCATGGATCGCTATACAAGTTAAAACCAAAGTTTTAACCCCCAGTGCAAGTTACATAGGACACCATGTACACTTTTGATGTGCGCCTCCAGTGTCAGGCTAGCATCAAATATCACACCAAGGTTACGAGCTTTTGTAGATGTCATTAAAGCGCTATTATCCATAGTCAAGTTAAAATTCCTTCATTTTTGGTCGGTAGCGGGTGTGTCGATACGGAGAAGAGCATTTCTATTTTAAAAGTTATGGTGCATCCAAAATTTGATGTCCTGCAAACAGTCAGGGAGGACTGCAGAGGTAACCGATGAATACAATGAATACAAACAAACTATACGTAGAGCAGGAGAAAGTTGGTCATTGTGTGCGTGTGTCATTCCAGACATATATAGTACAGGTACCTTATATGTCCTTTCACAATATTTAGCACAGGACCAACAGGTTAGTCATGATTCAAATGACATAAAAAGAGCAATTAACTAAAACCATTTCACAACTCATAAGGAATGTATTGAATTTATGAATGTATAACAATTTTATGAAGTAACAATCATTTTCTTTACTTGTCATTACAAAAACCTTGCATGATATTATAAACACTGTTATGCGTTAACAGATCCTTAACCCAACATTTTAGTGTGGACAATATCTACAGTAAAAATAAATGGAGAAAGAGTGTACATAAATCACTGTGAAGACATAGGTCATGAAAGACAACACACACTCACATGCAATTGCGCGCACACACAGATTTTTTTGCCCAGTTGGTTTGCATGCATCTATTTGTGTTTCTGAGATGACAAACAGACAGATGCAGGAAGGTACACTAGACATTATGTGAGCGTGTGTATGATTATTCTCAAACAACAAAGTCAAGCTAAACACTCTCAAGCAAAGACAGTCACAGTCTACACTCATTATTTGAAAAACTTGTAGAAATATATTATTAGCAGCCTTCAGTCCACATGAGCAGCTTAAATTGTAAACAAATAGAAAGTGTCAATGTACACAGTACCTCAAGCCACATGGCAGTTTAAGCAATACATCAAAGATACATTTAGAATAAATAAAGCTTGAATTGTTGAATAAATTCTAAATTTTCACAAAATCATAAAAACAAAAGCATTTTGTGTTCAGTTAAGGACTGTAATCATTTGTTTTAAAACCTATATATTAACCTATATACATCAATCTTACTTCTGAAGAACACAAGAGAAGATATTTTGGTTTTGTGACCATACAATGAAATTGTATTTTTGAGATAACTATCAATTAAAAAATACTATAAGAGCCAAGACGTTAAAAAAGAAACACATCTCTTTTTTATTTCTTGGGACCACCTGTCATTTTACTTTCAACACAACTTGTGGTAAAAAATCAAGACGATGTGTTAGTAAAAACTTAATGTGTTAAATAAATAATAACACTAAACAATGAAAAAAAAATGAGATTTCAGGTTTCCCGAACAGGGCTTCAAAGTGATACTTCTCCCAAAAACGAAAATCTGTCATCATTTACTATTTCAAACCTGGTACACATCAACAGATCTCTATTAAGCTTCTAAACCCATTTAATATTGTAGGAAGCTTGGGTTTTGTTCTTTTAGTGACAAAATAATGACAAACACACCAGAAAGATTTACATGTGAGGGGGTCAAGAGTGTGACAGCAACATATAGGTTTATTGAGGGTTAGTGTAATAAGGGCCAGACCATGGTTTATATAACCATATACCACAGGGCTGTTGAATGCTTCAATTTGATTGGTTGACAAACGTTATATGGGTATGCATTAACTTTCAGTAAAATTCACACCTATGAAGGTCTTCCAGGTCTGCAGATTTGAACAATGTTTATTCTTTGTTCCAAGACAAATTCCAAATTCCAAATTGACTTTGGTCAATTCAATTATTCGAAAGTTAATGCACAACCGAGGTGTAAAGCATTACCACATCGAGGTGTGCATTAACTTTCAAATAATTGAACGGCCCGTCGTCAATTATTCCTTACATAATGTTCAGATTTCTTCACAATAACATAGCACATGGTCTGCTAATGAACAAATCTATTTACAGAATATAGGGAAGTTGCTAACGTCTTGACAAAAGCACCACAGCATGAAAGAATTTTGCCATTGTTGCCAAAGCATAAATTTAACGATAAAGTTTGACCACATGACTTTACAAATGATAGCAGCCAATTGTGTCTGGCACCTTATACAAGGTGAAAAACAACGAAAGGGTGGAAAAAATACTTTTACTTCTGTAAGTATTCATAACTCAAACTTTTCTGAATGTTTTGAAAAGCTTTTCTTTTATTTACAGTAGATAAGCAAGTTGTTTTTATTAAAATCATTGAGTTATTAACGGAGTATTCACCCAAAAAATTTAATTCTGTCATTTATTCACCATGTTGTTCAAACCTTTAACATTTGTTTTCTGTGTTACTTGTTTCTAAAAAAAGAATAATAAATAAAAGCCATATTGCAGTTTACAGTTTCAACCCCCCCCCATCTTAACATCCTTGTGGTCACAGTCCAATGCTCATCAGCTATTATTAATACTGGATGTGTGGTCTGTTTGTAGACAGAAAGACACAGATGCATAATCAAATGGATATCCTGGGCTAATGACTCACAGGACGTCCACAGGATCCATTCCAGCCAATCCTCATCTAGACTGGACCCCACCATGTTCTCAAAACAGAACATGACAGCAGCAGCTCAGAATTATGGGAAACTTCTAGTCATGAAAGCCTGTGATCCTGTGATCCAAATGAGTCACCAGGAGAATGCGGAGCCACCAGAGAGAAGCAAACACAGAGATGTTAAATGCTTGAGTGGTGAGTTTGATGCTTTAGATAGAGTCTGTCAGGTGGATAAAGATCACAAGTTATGAAAAGATGCCCGGGGTCAAAGAGAGAGAGGGAGAGATCAGACGTGTTGAAAAGCTGTAATACTTATAAATGACTTGGGCACAGAGAGATATGGAAGAAAAAGAAAGAGAAGGGAGCGAAAACGGGACTTGCAGCATCATGGAAAAATATTTCAACTTTCTGCACATTTTGCTAACTGTACTGGCATTTGCTCACAAGTCTGGAGGAAAGGGAAAACTAATAAAAATTCTGGAACATGGAGTGCTTACTGGCATACAACATTGCGTTTATAGACAACACACTCTTAAAATATAAATAGACTTTGATGGGATGCCTGGGCCCATTGGCAGAAACCAGTTCAGCATGATTGATGAGTGGAGTACAAAAAGTCTGGGGCAAATAATATTGATATTTCAGTTTACCACCAGTCACAAGAAAGAGCAATGAGCAATCTTCAGACACAATATATATTTTCCTGAGCACCTACATTCAGCCAATTCTCTGATCACACACTTTTACTTCTTTTTGAATAGAAAAGATAGATATGTTGCAGCATTTGAAGTAGCCTAGATGTTAATGGAATGCAAAAAACAGCACAGAATACAGTATTAATCCTTTTACAGGCTTTTTCATCCAGCATTATGCACAAAAAGTCAACAAATCTGAACACGAGGAGCCAACATGCAGCAATCAAAGACCGACTTAATAATGTTTGCAGAATCAAATGTTTATTTGAGAAGAAATGAGTCGGGTTCATGCATCTGTTTGAGGGACAGATAGTGGTGCAGACATTTAAGAGAAAGGGTTAATTGCAGGGTGGATGTGAAATTCTGGTTGGGTATAACAGTATGTAGTGCTAAACAGAGTAACTTAAACAAAGTCAGAATAGAAGTCTGAGGGATATCCAACTGCAGCATGGCATTTCCTGTGCCAATGATACCCTTCCTTTTTACAGAGAGTTACATGGGAAATGCTTAGGAATGCCACTTGACATTTTCTTACTGTAGGTTTGTCAGAAGTAGATTTAATTTACCTGCCAGAATAATCCAAGTAAATTTGAGAGACTATGGTTTTTGGATGTAAACATATTTTCACCCTGCCAAATTGAGATTCTTTCTTTACCAATAAAAAAAATAATTTTTCACTCCGTAGATGTGGGTAGGTTTCTTCAAAAATGCATCACTTTGATTAAACAGCTTATAAGTTTTTTTGTCAAAGATTCCGCCCAGATTCCACTCAGAACAATCATTAAAAACCGCTAAAACATATACGTTCATATAGTAATAACTCGTCTTTGGCGGGGAAGCGTTTTTTTTTTAAATGACAAGATAACTCGTCAATGGCGGTGAAAGAGTTAAGTGATCTAATTGATGTGCTTGTTTACATAAGCTTCAAATCCGATATAATCCTTCCTGTAGCTCAGTGGTTAGAGCATTGCGTTAACAACGCAAGGTTGTGGGTTCGATCCCAGGGGATTGCAAATACCTATGTGAAAATGTATAGGATAAAGCAATGTAAGTCGCTTTGGATAAAAGCGTCTGCCAAATGCATAAATGTAAATGTAATGTAAATAATCTGTTCACATGTGCACACTGCACAAGTGTTCACCTAAACACCCACTAAAACAAAGTTTTAAAGCACAATGTTGTACATATTTTATTTTACAAACAGCAAAATTTGTTTTAGTTTATAAAGGCAGAGTAATGTTTTACTATGTTTAAACCATGATAAAACTACCAAGACCTACCAGAGCATCAGCAGGCAAACAATAATTAAAATAAATGTTTAGCAAAAGCTAGTACCAAACATTAGAAGTGATAATATGCGGATTCATAGATCAGCATTAACAGTAAACAGAGACTGTGGAATCTGGTGGACGCGGGTATCGTTTTCATATTCACAAAACGGCTACTCAAACAATCTTGTAAGCACAGATGTATTTATTTTATGTCACAGACACCAACATAATAATGTACAATTCATAAACGCAAAATAAGGTCTACAAGGTTGTTACAGCGACCATGGTAATATCAATTACGAATATAAATTAAATTTTATGATTAGATATTTTAGTCTACAGTATGTTTGTAACGTCACATCTGCAAATGTATTGTGTTTTAAAAAGGAACTGAGAAGTTGCGGTTAAAAACTCACTCCAGGGAAACAGTTTAAATGCATCGAAACATTAATATGTTCATTTACAGATGACAAGCATAGGGATATTTGTACTGCTTTGTCAAATTTATGTTTTTTGGTTTCTTTAGCAGCAGCTGCTCCGTTCCGTGCATCATACGACCTTACGTCTGTACGAGCCAGCGACGTCTTTGCACATGAACACATCTTCCTACTTCGGTTGTAAATCAGATCAAGTGTTTACATGTCCTATCAAACAGATTACAAACGGCATAAACCACCCCTTACAATCCAACTGAAGTTTCAATCGGTTTGGGAATATTTAATAAGTGTTTATATGGAGCCTTTTCATTCGGATTGGATTTATAATCAGATTATATTGGTCATTGTAGTCAGCTACTGACTTCCATAGTAGTGAAAAAAAATAAATTAGAAGAATGTAGGAAAGCAAAAAGTTCTGGGGCACTTTTGATTACCATTGTATTTATTCTTGTGTAGCTGAATTATTATTACCAGCTGTGGGACTGTGATGAAAGTGAAAGTAGTATAACACGAATGTTTACAATCTCTGATAACCAAACACTACTCCAGCAGCTCTACCTCTTCTCTGAGATCGCGGGGAATGGCCGCTTTAATTTGTGGGATTTCTGGAAAACTGCTGCCACTATTTTTACTTGTATCTGATTGGCTGGGCCAGCTGGCACTTAAAACATCAACAGATTGCTGGCGGCCCATGTTCGATAATTACAGTGAGCACTGGAACAGTGCCCGACCACTTATTTGTCACAAATGAGTAAAAATGTGAACACAGTTTGACTTAATTTACACACTAATAGAATGCCAGCGGCTACAATAGCTCTGTGGGGGTTGGAATGGGTGGACTGCTGCTTTCTTTTATCCAAATGTGATTAGAACATCTTACACATTATAACATCCAGAATACTGCCAAGAATCTCATAATTTTTTAACTTTTAATATAACACGGGAGGAGAGAAAAACATGTCAGGACTGAAAAAGACAAATACTTCTTTCACACGTAGAAAAGAAACAAAAAATGCAACTAAAATTCAACACATTCAAGACAACACAAGCCAAACCAACTCAACGTAACCTTAGTTGTTATAAGATAGGACAATACATCTCTATCTGTTGTTTATGAACAAATAAGTAGTTATATTTGTGCATTTCACAAACAGGGACAGCAGAGCCATTTAAAGGGACAGTTCATCCAAAAATGACAGTTCTGTCTTCATTTACTCACACTAGAGTTGTTCCAATCCTTTAAAAATGTCTTGGTTACAAGCATTCTTCCAAATATCTTTCTCTGTGTTCATCAGAACAAAGAAATGTATACAAATCTGGAAAAACACAAGGGAGATTAAAAATTTAAATTAATTTTCATTTTTGGGTGAACTGTTCCTTTAAGAGTGTCCTGGTAAACCAGTGCGGACCAGCAACCCAGAATATTAAAAGACAAACTGGTCTGTCCTGAGGTATGCGCAGTAACTCTCTGTCAAAGCAAATCAAACAAGACCACATCCATTCAAACATTTCCCAACTTGAGATGAATAAGTATTGCGTGATACAGGAGAAGACAGCACTGAGGACAGAAATGTGTTTCTACAGGCTTACACACTCAGCAGGTTATGCAAGAAATGTTCAATTCATGAGAAAAACTGAAAATAATATCAGGATCTTTTGGGAAAAGTGGGTCATTTTTCCTTCTCCAAGACAAACTCAAGAAAAAGCCAGAATGGAAAGCCAAGGATGACGCTATCGCCACCTCAGCAGTACAGACACTAACACTTAGGTAATAAGGATGCAAATTATGGGATCTGTTCTTTAATCCGCCACAGCAGGAACATTAGAGAACGGCTTAGTCTGTTATAGTGCACAGTGCTATTATCTTACCCAGAATGGAATGAACCCTCACGGATAGTTGTGTACGGAGAATCAGGATGGGCTTTTTGCCTTTGCTGTAAGAAAAGAATGGTGTTAAGACATTATAATATCTTAGCTTTTTACAAACCCCAAATCCAATGAAGTTGGGACATTGTGTAAAATGTAAATAAAAGCAGAATACAGTGCCTTGCAAATTCTTTTTGGCCCATATTTAATTGAATGCACCACAAAGACAAGAAATGTAATATTCAAACTGATAAGCTTTATTGATTTTGGCAAAATATTCACTCATTTAGAATTTGATGCATGCAACATGTGCCAAATGAGCCGGGACAGGGGCAAAAAGAGATTGGGAAAGTTGAGGTTTGCTTAAAAAAAAAAAAGTTGAACATGCCACAGGTGAACGAGTTTATAAGAAACAATCATTAGGTATAAAAGAAAGATGGGGCGTGGTTCTCCACTTTTTGAACAACTGCATGAGCAAATACTTCAATAGTTTAAGAACAACGTAACTCAATGTGCAATAACAAGGAATTAAGGGAGTTCTTCATCTACAGTCCAGAATATCATCAAAAGATTTAGAGAATCTGCAACAATCTCTGCATGTAAGCAACAAGACTGAAAAACCAACGCTGAATACCTGTGCATTAAAAACATACATTATTCTTTAAAGGATATTATCACGCGGGCTAAGGAACACTTCAGAAAACCCTTGTCAGTTAACAAAGTTCATCGCAGAATCTACAAGAAACGCCGATGGCTTCTCTGGGCACGAGCTCTTCTGAGATGGACAGATGCAAAGTGGCAAAGTGTTCTGTGGTCTGATGAGTCCACATTTCAGATTGTTTTTGGAAATCATAGAGGTCGTATCCTCCGGTCTACAGAGGAAAAGGACCATCCAGATTGTTATCACCGCAAAGTTCAAAAGCGAGCATCTGTGATGGTATGGGGGTGTGTTAATGCCTGTGGCATGGGTAACTGGCACATCTATGAAGGCAACATTAATGGAGAAAGGTTCATACAGGTTTGGAGCAAAATATGCTGCCATCCAAGCAGCATCTTTTCAGGGACATCCCATCTTATTTCAACAAGACAATATCAAGCCACATTCTGTTCGTGTTATAACAGCTTGGCTTTGTAGGAAAAGAGTGCAGGTACTAGACTGGCCTGCCAGCAGTCCAGACCTGTCTCCCATTGAAAATGTGTGGTGCATTATGAAGCGCAAAATATTACAACTATTGTTGTCGTACAACAAGCAAGAATGGGAAAGAATTCCACCTACAAACATACAAAGCTTCAAAAATTGGTGACCAAAGTTCCCAAACGCTAATAAAGTTTTGTTAAAAGGAAAGGTGATAAAAATACCCCTGTCCCAGTAAAAATACCCCTGTCCCAGCTCTGTTCGAAAGTTTTGCAGGCATCAAGCTCAAAATGAGTGAATATTTGCAAAAAACAATAAAGTTTTTCAGTTTGAATATGAAATATCTTGTCTTTGTAGTGCATTCAATTAAATATGAGTTTAAACTAATTTTCTAGTCACTGTATTCTGCTTTTATTTACATTTTACACAATGTCCCAACTTCACTGGAATTGGGATTTTTTATTAAACATCATACACACAGACACACACAGGTGTGCCTCTTCTCAGCATTCTAGGAAAGGCACTTTGAGTTCTAGACTTCTCCAACAACTTCAATGATAGTTAAGTCAGAGCAAAGTCTAGGTTACATACACACTGCAGATAAATACTGCACTCAATCATCTCTTGAGCAATTAATCAAATTAACTAAAGCAGGGTCATGTCTTAATCCAAACTCTGTCTAATCCAAGATTCATGACTGATGTAAAAAATACATTTGACAAATGAATGAACTTCTGATGTGAAAAACAAATTGCCAATAAATCCGCAAAGTGGATACAAAAAAATAAAACTTAAAATACATGTGGGATGTGTCTCTGTCTTCTCTAATTGTGATGCAAAAAGGAATGAAGGCATGTCTCTTGACTCATTTGCTAATTTTGACACTGATCTGTCTCTAGCCAATACTGGTCCCCCAACCCTTGTGATCTAGAGACAAGCCATTGTTCCCAGCATCGAAAGGAATGTTTAATGCATAGCTTAATGACAGTCAATGAATGTTTACAAAGAAAACAAGTTCCTAGATAATGTGTCATCATTTATACTGTAGTCAAAATGATCGAAAAACAAACAACTAAGTGATAGTTTACCCAAAACCTAAATTTCTGTCATCATTTATTTACCCTCTTGTCATTGCAAACCTTCATGACTTTCTATCATACGCAGTACATAAAAGAAAATATTTTGAATCAAGCCGGTAAACGAACAGCACTGGCCTTCATTCACTTCTATTGTATGGAAACAAAACCAATGCAAGTGAATGGGGGCCAGTTTAACAACATTCTTCAAAATATCTTCTTTTGTGTTCTGCGGAAGAAAGAGTAATACAGGACTAAACTAACAAGATGGTGAGTAAATGATGACATCATTTTTATTTTTGGGTATTTAAACGGTTATCATCCACGCTTTGTGTTCATACTGTTCTAAACATTAAAGGAGGCATGAATTAAAAATCACAATTTTAACGTTTCAGTTCCAGCTCGTTTAATTTCTCTGAGGATTCTTTCGTGAACAGGTCGACACTGAATTTGTGTAGAGTTTAAAATTAAAAAGCAGTGCTGTGTCGTCAATATTGGATACGATAGGAATGCCGCAGCAATCTTATGTGAGTAAAACCTTTTTGTACTTTGCATCACTATTGCTTTGTTAGAGATCGCTTGATGTGCCCTGAGCACTATATTAGTATTGTCTGGGGACCTCTACTGATTTGTATTAATGGAAGAGGTTGTCTGTAAATATCTCTGAGATTTGGCAGGCTCATATATAATTTTTCAAGGTTTTATACACTGTTTGCAAATAATGGAGACTGTTTTGAAGTGTTTTGGTATTATTTCGGGTGTTGGGTGATATCCATAAATTAAAGGGAGTCTCCCTTTTTTTATTTATCATGGAAACTCTCGTAACATTTGAGACCCACGATCGCGGTGATCTTTTTCCTTTTCGGGATCACTGGTCTCAAATGCTGACAGGTACAGTCATACATCATTAAACACAATACAACTATAGGCTATACAAACTATACGCAAAGCCTCGCCACAACATCCAGGAAATAAGTCAGTAAATTTGAGTAAAATCATCCCGTGCGAATGAGTCACATGTAATACTGATGTGGGGAGGTCATTTATAAATCACAGGAGGTCTCCAGATAATACTGATGCCCTGCGAAAACTGTGAATGGAGCTAATGTGTAACCTAACGTTACGTCTCGAACCAAATTCACAGAAGGCTCAAACTACCCAAACTGCTATCCAATCAAAGCAGTGAGAGTTTACTTATAAAGTCTTCAATGCGGCACGACCATTAAAACCGAGCATTTGCAGAGCTTGTCTCAAAACCCGATTAGAAAATAGCCTAATACTTATGGATTTTGATGTTTTTGGATGTAAAAACCACTCAAACGTCATAAGTAGACCTTATATAATAGTATAAAACAATAAACAAGCACAGTTTATCAGACCTTTAAAAGTAGTCGAACCTGCGCTTTTTGCATTTACAAAGAATAATTATAACGGTGATATATTGAGTGTGTATGTGGCCTTAAAAGAAAAATATGAATTTGTTATCACTTCTGTTTCAGACACAAGATTGAACTGGAGAGAATGCGTAGAGTTCAGGATTAAGATATGGAAAGAGAAAGTCAACAGGCAGGGAAACTAAGCATCGAAAGTGTTGGTGGCTAAAAATGGATCTCTGCAAGTCTTACGTTGTCTTCATGATATTCTACATGGTTGATACACTGAGTCACAAAGACACTTAAAACCTGCACACACACACCAATTTTGTATCCTATTTTCCAAGTGTTGTTTCAAATGACGTGTTTCCTGTTGGCAGACCTAGCAGTGTGGAACCTGAGGGAGATCCAGCTGTGGCCACAATTCTGCCAGCTTACAAATACACTTTTACACAAACACACACACTTATATAGTAGAACTGTGCCCTTAGACAAATAAGACCGCCCTTTTCAACATACAGTAGAATGAGGTTCATTATGAGAAAGGACTGTGTTTCCACTACAAGATGGAAAAAGTGACCCACAAACACACACCTCTTTTTCTCAAGTCATTCTCATGTTCGGCTACTAGGACTATTTCTATTTTGGGGATTAGTTTGTTATTGTAGCATGATGACCTGGTTTCCTTTAGAGTTGAATGACTGACAACAGTAGTATATGGATTTTTCTACTGACATCAGTAGTGCACTGAAGCTTTTAACAGACTGAGTCAGCACACTATCAGAGCTGGTTTTCTTGTTCAGCTCAGTTCATTAACCTTTTCACAAGCAAATGGAGGTGTACTTGCTGAAACATTGCTGTTCTTTGCAAATACAACACTTAGGCGTTAATGTCTTAAAGGAGTTATATGACACGGCTAAAACGAATATAATCGATTGTTTTAGATGTAAGGCAATGTCTATACACAATTTAAGGTAAAAAGCTGCATCATTTACCACATACCGTGCAAGTTTGTATCTCCTCTTTTGCCTCGCCTCTATGAAAAGCGAAGTGTGCTATGATTGGCTAGTTAACCAGTGCCTTATGATTGGTTGAATACTGCAAGCGTGCAACAGAAATGACACGCTTCTTACCATATTTGGAATATCATGTTCCCAAGCAATTGTACTGAAAGGTACGCCCATCTCACGTATACATTTGGGCGAACTGACGTGGATTTGTGGGGGTGTGGTTACACAAGGCGTTTCAGGCAGGTCTTGGTGAGCATTCGCTTTTAGATAGAATGCATCTTTGTTCTGACACTTTAATTTTTGCAATTTTATGTGTCTAATACATGCATGGGCAACTTATAACACACCAAGACACAGAAAAACATGTTCGCGCCATATGACCCATTTAACATATCCAAACACAACAGCTTGAATTTGAATATATCACATATAATGTTACGCAACACTTGAGTTCATTTGAGCTGACTCAGAATTCTAGAGTGCGGTCGACTATTTCTGCCTCTGTCAGTAGAGGCTGAGACTGTCTGTATAATCTGTGGTCCACACAGTCACTGAAACGCTGGCTCTGCCTGTGGGAAGTTAGTCATGTCTTTTGGTGTGTTAAATGACTGTTACTAAGCAACGCTAGTAAATGATTTAGTGAAACTGATATCTGTCAAAATAAGCTTAGGTTCAACAGCTCACATACCTTCTGGATGAAAGTTTGGTTTTAGCAGTAGTCAAATGCAGACTCCTTAGAGTTTATAGAACAAATTTAACAACTGTTATCAGCTTGCGTGTATGGGAACTGAATTTTGTTACTGTGGCACAACAAACAGAATACTTTGTGTTGTTTTCAGGCGGACCGTTAAGTGAAGTGACTTTTGGTGATCAGATATGGTGACACATACCCGCAATGTGACCTCTGCTTTTAACCCATCCAGAGAGAAGTGAACACACGTACACCCGGAGTAGTGGGCAGCTATCACTGCAGCAGCCGGGGAGCTAGTAGGGTAAGGTGCCTTGTCAAGGGCACCTCAGTCGTTACCCGCCGGCCCTGAATCGAAACAGGCAACCTACGGGTCACGAGGCTGACTCTCTAACCATTAGGCCACGACTGCCCCCAAATGTCTTACAGGAGTCGTAAAAGTCATAAAGAACACGACACGCACGTCTTCTGGAGATCCTGTAAAATTCAACCAAGCAGATGACGACTTTGAATGTGCTTCAGTGTTTCCAGAAAAGTGTGCCTTATGCATCAGACGTTCAGCCAAAAGTCTGTGGGAGTGACGTCTGAGGCTGAGCATGATGTCCTTAATATATCAAATACACTATTATTATTTTGTATTTTGGATACTTTTTGATATTTATCTGCTTCTAAAATGGTTGATGATAGCGTTTTGACAAAAAAGAAACAAAAACTCATCAAGCAGAGTTTTAAGTTTAAACACAAATACAGAAATTAAGTTATCACTGTATTTCCTGACAATAAACAAAGCCACAAGTGCTTTTTGCATTCTGCTCTCATCTGGTCAGATATTTTTATCTGGCGGAATTTAATTGGACTTGCTTGAAAATAAATTATACAACTTGAAATGAGGTTGGATAAAAATATATGTATTATGTATTGCATTGCTAAAATGCAAGCAGTTGTTTGAAATGAATTTCAATAAAACATTATTTTACAATATAGAACAAAATAAGAATTTTAAACAAAATAAATTACATGGCCCTTTTATCAGACTTAAAAGAGGGTCAAAATAATATTTATTTACATGCGGGTATATTTTTTATCCCAAGGAACATTCTTTAATCCGTTTAGTGAGAAAAAGCCACCATGCAAATGCTCTACAGGAGATACGTAGATCAGAGACCAGAAAATCTTGAGGCATCAATGAGTCAATGGCATGGTTATAATCTGATGTCAACAAAACAAAAAAGAATACTAAATATAGTAAGAGCACTGCAGGAAACACTAGCCTATGTTTTGTATTGGTAAAGTTCATACTGAGCACCGTTAAATACTTCCTAAACTCCCCTGAGATCCAAACAGTTTGAAACATAACACCGTGTGATTTCTGACTGCCTTGGAAAATCCAACATAAAAATATGAATCATAAGCTTCTCTTATCAACTCTCTCTTCTAAAGCCTCTATAATTTAGAAGTCATATCCCTAATTCCTTTGACTAATGTTGTCCACTCCTTCCCTCAGGCCTGACCAAGAATATCCGTGCCTGTGTGTAACAACTGAGTAACATTCACCGTATGAACAATTCTCCCAAATTTGGTTTGCGAATATGACTACGAATTCTGACTGAACTAAGAATGGAAATGTTTGCTCTCTTTTAAATAATTGGCTGCTTTATTTCAAATGTTTTACATGTGTGAGGAGGTTGGGGAGAAGGTAAACTTATAGACAAAGAGGGAAAATAAAAACGAGGTTCAATTAAAAATCATTCTTACGCCACATCATCATAGAACTGTTCCAGATCATCTCTCTGTTCTGCCAGTGATGATTCCAGATCCAGGTAGTTTCCGTTAGGAGCCAGCTGCAATGCACACTCCTCAAGCTGAGAGAGAAAAAGACATCACAGTGTGCATAGTGTGCAGGAAACAAACAAATAACTCCAGTTTCACAATGAATGATATAGTCATTCTAAACAGCTTTGAATTAAACAAAGGCCCCCTATGTTTCTGAAAGTGCACCAGGAACTTTAATTTCTCTCTACTCATTCACATACTCTGTACAGACAGCATGCACACTCCACAACACAGACAAAACCCCCTATTTTTAGTCTTTAACTCTTAAATCATAAGACTATTATTAGAAAGTTGATTTTCCTTTATTGTTCATGAAAACGGCACTAAAACAAATATTTCTAGGATTTGCTAAGGCATCATTACCGCTGCGAAAAATAGGGTAATTGATGCCTATAGGCAGTCTGATACAAACATGGCAGTGTAAGTAATAAGAGGCTGGTTGAAAAGCTTATCTTTTGTTTACAGATTCCACCCTTTCCGCAAGCATCAACTCGCTCTCTAGCTGCAGGCTCTTCTGGAGCCAAAAGAATGTTTACTTAATGTATAACTATTTGAATTCACTACAAATCATTTTTGTATCATTTTCAACGTTTTTTCATTCCTTGTTTTTATTGTTGCGATTATTTTATATGATTATTTTAATAAATTTATGTAATGCACTTTGAATTACCGTTGTGTATGAGAAGTGCTATATAAATAAACTTGCCTTGCCATGCTTTGTAAGTACATTGGAAGGGACTTTAAAAGCTCAAATTCATCTGCATCTGTCAATCGAAGTTCATTTTCTTAAAATTTATAAGACCAAAAATTGTGTGAATGGGGACCAGCTCACAACATTCTTGAAAATATCTTAGAAAGTCATACAGGTTTGTAAATGCCAAGATGGTGAGTAAATGACGAAAGAAGTTATTTTGGGGGTGAACTATCAGTTTAAAGTCAAACGAGGAGTCATCTGTCCTACAGAGGCTGTTTAATTTAGACATGTGGTCACTGTTTTGATGCATCGGCACGACTCTTCAAGCTATTTAAATAGTCAAATTTACATGAATGTAATGCTCTGTAAAATACGACCTAATGTGGTACTTTAAATCTTGATAAAGTACAACATTAAGATAATAACAGCCACGCGTTTTTGTGCGCTGTTGTGTACATATTCACGAATCAAACCACCTCACATTTGGAATCAATATCACATCTACACACAACCCACAAAACGAAGAAATCACAACCTCTGGCTAAAATAATTGACTCTATATCACAACAACAGTTTGATGGCATTTAGCTCTATATACGAGTGGGCACAGGTGAGCACACCTGCCTGAGAGACTTGTGACTCACCTTTAGCGGCGCTTCCAACAGTTTGTGAACACCGGCGATCTGTTCGTTCAGCGGCAAATGTTCGCTCAAGTCATACTGAAGTGGTCTGCGGGGCTCGGGGAAATTGGAGCACACAAACGGGTCCGAATCCTCCAGGTATTGCACTCGACACGTTATCGTAGCCATAGTTGGTCCACGGTAAGCCCAAACGTTTACTTAACTTTCCGCAACAGCGTTCTGTTCGTTACAAATCATCTAGCACACAAACGCGACCGCCACCAGTCACTGTCAACACTGAAATGAAGCTGGTGCTGTATTCAAATTAACGGGCGGTGACGTGTTGAGGAAACAGCACGTCGATCTGCGTGGAAAATATGAGGTGATGCGCAGAACGATTGACGGATGACATTCAAATACCGCGAGAGGTCGCTTTGTGCTTAACTTCACGCGATATAATACGCCGAAAGTCTGCATGAAGTCACACGGTTGGACATCCGGCGGATTATTATAGAGCTCATTGCCAAACGTTTGATATCATTCTACACCATTATGAAAGACGACTACATCTCACCATGTCACATGCTTTTATAGTAAACGCTGCTGTCCTGAGAAGCTTGCTTTTCAGTTCATGAAGTAATTTAACAATAAGGCAACTACAATGATACAGTGTCGTATGGCTCCATCTGCTGTACATGGTCTTCGTAAAAGTTCGGCATGACGGTTAAAGTTTAATATGAAGCAAATTAACGTATCAGCATCTTAGTGCTGATGTGCATAGAAGGAGAAAGTATTCAATTAATAATTTTTGCATTAAATCTCCTTAAATGTTCTGATGCTAGCTGGATGGTTTTATATAGATGTCATTTTCTCACGATGGGAAAATCGCGAGGATAAGATGCAGGTTGCGCCTTTACAGTAAATAAACACGGTTCGGTGTACTATCTTAAATACAGACATAGATGTTATACTTTACAAAAAGTTTATTGGTTTTTAAAACCATTTCAACATCAGTGAGCACTATCAATACAAAATACATTTTGCTGAAATGTAATCAAAACTACCATGAAGAGTCTGTACAACAATACCAACATAGAGGAACAGTAAAGGTAGAAAACAGGTAAAGCTCAACTCCACCGGCTCAGAGAAAAGCAGTCTCAAATCTGGCCTGTCTCTTCATGAAAATCAACAATAGTGCTTGTAAAAAAAATCACATATTTTTAAGAGGAACCAGAAATACATATAAACATGTTACAATAAATAAAATAGTCATCAAGCTATTATAAAACTGGTGAATTTCCTTCCACTGGACAGAAATACTAATCTTACTGTAAGGTGTGATGACAATTATGTAAAGTAATTTCTTAAATGCACATTTATAGTATTGTAATACATTTGATTCTCTTAATATGTTTAAAGTTTAATTGCTTTCATTCGTGCAGGCCGTATCTCACTGAAATCAATGGGCTCCTGAACGTACAGTAAGAGGACAACATAAACGATTCATTTTGATATAAAGTTTCAAAATGCACATGAACCCACTTCTTTCTAAAGGTTTACTGAGGCTACATGTGAAGCATTTGTTCGTGAGAAATTAGTGCAATAAAACAAACCTCTATAGCTTTGCAATTTTTCATTGTTACATTTCCAGTGTTGACTGTTAAACATGTCCATCACAAAAAGATATGCAAATCTGGTAGAATATAACCACAACACATGTTAAAACCCATGCTATATTCTCGCACATAAGTACACTCTTCTGCAAAAAGGCAAAAACCTGTAAGCCAAATAATAATGAAAACAAAACAGAACAAAAGAAAATGCATTAAAATGAGAATCACACAAGCTATATCTATACAAGAGATGCCTAGTTATTGAAACTATTGGCTCATATTTAAAAACAAAAAAACTGACTGGTAGGGACCATTGATAAATTACACATTAATATGAATAGCAGTTAAACTGGTAATACAGTGTATTTTTATCTCAAGCTTGTTTACAAGACAGCAAATCAAACTGAACTTCGTCATTTCCTTAGAATTGCCTTGCTACAAGATTTACCAGACTCCACCAGGACTATGAAGCCTGATATGTTCTGTAAATAAAATTCAAGTGCTACATGTGGTTGTATGCTTCCAAATGACACAGCTACAGTACTTACAAAAATGTATTCTCCAATCCTGACCCAATCTAAACCTGGGTGAATTGTGAAAGCAGTATTATACCAAAAGGTAGAATTGCTCATACATTTAAACAATAATTATAAAGTTTGTCTTTGGTAAAGAAGTAAGGCTGTGATGCACTTTAATAACCATCAAACTTAGTAACAAAGTATATCCTTAGAGTACAGCATGATAAAAAAGGCCCTTAAATGCATTTATTTCAAATTTAGATAAAGGGGACTGTCACTTATTAGCAATGCAATTTCAAAATTTAATTTTTGGACATTTGATTAAGGGCTTTTTGTAATAGTGCATGTTATAGAGAAGTTCCTGAATAAAGAGCTCAAGTAGAAAACAGTCATTAAGAAAAACTCAAATTCCACACACACTTCATGTTGATTAGTTCATTTGGTGAATGAAAGCACTTACTCCACTAAATTTGAAAATGTCAAAATCTCCTTAATGCAAACTGTCGATTTAGAAAGCTAAAAATCTAATGGGTAGTATTAGCAAACTACTAGAGTAAAAATACTTAACTTAGTAAAAATACCAAGTAAAAAACGAGTTGACATACATACATATTGGCCATATAAATGCATAGTTAGCAATAAGAAAGAAACATTTGACAAAGCTTTCTTATAATATATTTCATTCAATAATTATAATCCACGCATTTTGGTTCCATTAGTTATTCCAAATTTTTGCTTCAAATACTTTTTTCCAGCTGTAACTGGTTTGAAAATGCAATTTAAAGGTGCCAGCCAGTGCAATATTTAGTGCCACTTTTTTCAATGATTGTAAATAAAACAAATCATAAACTTTTGGGATAACATCTGATTAATATAAATGGGAAACCCTGAGATGCAGCTTAGAAATGAACTGCCACATAAAAACTCAACTTGGGTCAATAATTTTATTTTTACAACTTTCAGTTTTCCTAAATATTCCTTCAAATTCCCATTTTTCCAAGAGTCTACTTTTGAGCAGATACCAAACCATGTCATCCGATTTTGTGCAAATAGAAGACTTCTTCCCAATTGACGTAGTGGTTAGAATACGAATAAAACTGCTAAATTTAGATTGTCTCAAAATGCAAAACCTCACATGGCAAATTACTACACAATAACGCATCACATTTTGAACAGTTATGTGAGGTTAGCTGCTTGTTTTTTGAATCAATAATCAAAACCTTAATGTGATCCTGGACTGATGTGATCTTCCCTTATTCCCACATTTATTATTTGCTTAAGGATAAAACATTTAAGATATCAGTTTTTATGGCACATGGAAGCACCAATTTGAAAAAGCTAATTTAATGAGGTACAATACCTCATAAAGCTGGTGATCTTAAAATGCATGTTTCCTTATAATAAATGGTTATAAAAGCCGATGTCTCAATAGAGGCATAAAAACAGTTCCCCATTGGCTGTGTGTAAATCTGTATGTTTCTTTGCAAAAATGGGGAGAGAGACTGTGTTGCAACTAACACTGATTCAAAGTACCAGCATTCTTTGACTTATTTCTCTTCAATCTGGACCTTGGTCATGATGTCAAGGGGCTTACTGTAGTAAGTGCCGCACAGCGAGGGGTATACATACACACGCAGATGAGCTTCTAAGAGCATACATATAAAAACATATACAAATATTTAAAACGTTACAAAAGAACAAATTAACCCAACATTTCCACCGTCGCCTGGTCTTTGCTTTCCAACCAGTCAAAGCCAGCGGAACTCACAGTCTCGCTACAGATCTGTTGAAAAAGTGGGTCATTCTTTAGTTCTTCCAGTGTCGAGTCTTCATATTGTCCTTGCTGTTGACTGGGGTCAAACAGAAGGTTGGTATCTAAGCTGTTTAAGTCATTTATGCTACCGGAGAGCTCAGAGGTTAGTCGCATATCACCGGGAAACTCCGAACCCCCAGCACTGGGCTCTGACCCTTGGCCCATGAGCTGTGAGCCAACATTCAAGCTTTCCTCGTGTAAAAGTTCTTTTACAGTGCTGTCTATATCCAAAGGTTGCTGGTGCTCATGTGGTTGAAGGTTTTGCCTTAGAGGCAACAGCATGCCCTGACTCTGCTGATCCTGCCCGAGGAACAGCCGTCTGCCCAAGTGCTTCTTCTGTGACAGCTGGTGCTCCGCTGAGGCTGATTGTGCTTGGCTTTCTCGTGCTGAGAAGCTCATTGGCTCCTCCCTAGCACTTTTCATGAGGTAACCTGGATTCTGGGACTCGAAGGCTGATGAACAAGGTGAGATCAGAGCTTGGTGGCTGGCACAGCCAGGGAAGCTGGGCACTGCGGTGGTCTCAAGAATCTGGGTGAGATTCATGCGGGCAGTGTAGTTGGAGGGCACATTATTGATTCCGAGGCCACGTACAGAGTCGTCTCCTTCACCGTCCATTTTGCTAATGAGGACATTGGTGATGTTTTTGGTATTACTCTGCTGGGTGCCTGCTTGCATGGGTAGAACCTCCGATTGCATCATTACGGTGACCGGAACAGACTGACTTCTCTGTGCCATGCTGCTGATGCTTGCGACACTGTCGTTGCTACTGAATATGTTGAGCACTTCAGGTGTCACGGGGGAGTTGAATGGAGAGACCACAGAGCGTAGGACGCTAAACGATTGGGTCCCACTTAAATTGCGCTGCCTGATTGCCGGACTAACACTGCGGCAACGGAAAGTTCCAGAACCGCAAGATGAACCGCTGGCTTTATTATCGAGTGGGGCTGGGACAGCAAATCCCTCTTGTTTATTGAGGTTGGCCATAATTGCCACTTGCTGTTGGACAGGCGAAATGGGTGTCAACCGACTGATATGCGTTTCATGATACCTGGTTTGTGACTGACAGGACTGGCCGGGTATGGCGAAGGCGTGAGGCTTCCGAAAGTGGTCATCTACTAGATCTTGGTAGCTTGGCAGGATGCTAATGCCATTATTGGAGTTCCTGCCATTGTTGTTATAGCCACTGCTCATCCAATCTAGCTTAGTTTTATCTGGATGTGTTGCCATCGGTCTTTGCATGGGCTTGACTGGACTAGAGGAGACAGTGCTTCCATCATGATAACCAGTGATACTGGAGTTAATAGGAGTAAATGCAAAAGGATTCCTGCATTCCACCGGACTGGGTGGGACACTGCTGCTGCAGTTTGAGTGTGGGGTGCCAATAGGAGTTTGTCGGCTACTCCCAAGAGCACTGTCAACTGGAGTGGTAGGGGCTAGACGTGAACAAGGGCTTTCGTGCATTAATCCCTGGCTACCTCCCGTCATCTCAGAAGTGGGAGTGGGTGTTGGAGTGGGTGTTTGGATTGGAGTGCTAATGCTATGAGCTGAGCTGTAGTATCCAGTGTTAGTCTGGATGGTGGACATCACAGTACTCTGCATATTTTGTGTCTGGCTTTGCAATGAAATATCCACACAGTTGCTGAAACTTTGCATGCTTCTGTTCATTTTCATCTGCTCTTCCATTTGTACAAGTTCCTCTACGATACTATCCTGCGTCATGTCATCGTCATTGAAGGGGAAGTAGCTAACGTCGGACTGGGTTCCATATTCGCTCATCTGGGTCTGCTGGTTGGGAGGAGTGGACATCACTGAAGTGGACATTTGCTTCGGATCAGGCAACATTTGTGGGCCATAAACGACTTGATGCTGTTGAGTGGTATCTTGCGGCTCACTATCCCAAAAAAGGCTCTTTAGTTCGGATACCGCAGATGAGTTGGACTGGTCTACAAGCAAATCTTGTGAGATTTGTGTTACTTGCTGTAGCAAAGCCTGACCTGGAGCGCTAACAGTACGGGTAACCACGGCTCTACCTTCGATACCTGAAGATCCCTCCCATCTTCCTTGGGAAATGCTAATTGGCCTGTGGACAGTCTGAAACATGGTGTTTCCAATTGGTGTATCCTGACAAGAGGTGCTTGTTGTAGAGGTGACAGGAACTCTATAATTCATTAATGAGGAGGATCCTTCCCATCTGCCTTGTGGTCTGCGGACGGTCTGAAAGCCAGTACCCCTAACTGGAGCGACAGCAGCTTTGCATATGGATGTGAGAGGTGCACTTTCAGGTCTCATTGGAGTACATAATCTTGGGATCCGGCTCATCATCATATCTGGCTTGGGTCCATAGGTTCCACCTGCTGGTAGATGGGAGGTGTGGGCTTTTTTAATAGGCGTCGGGCTTAAATCAGTGCATAAACCAGGTCTCTTTTGAGGGCTCTTGGATGCCAATGTCATATTCTTGGGTGAGTATACGCCTGCATTGCCACGGACTGTCCTAGTGCTGCTATTGTTCTGATAAAAAGTGCTTTCCGTAGTGTTGGGATTATTGTTGCTGCCAGCAGCCAGAATATTAACACTAGGAAGTGTCCTTTCATTGCATTTGGTCCCTGTCAGAGCATCCAATCCCGGACAGCTCTTGTCAAGAGGACCAGGTACGCTAGCTGCTCTGGGTTTGAGCGCTTCTGACTGCTGTACATCACTTATAGCTTCCTGAGCATTTGCTAGCGTAGTGCCACCCTGAGCTTGACCTCTTTCAATTATGGCTTCCGTATTTATCTTGGTGTCAACTATGGATGTTGTGGTAGATCGCCACGGCCTTGCCAGAAAAGATGGCATTGCAGCTATAGATCCACTACGAACACGGGTTACCGGTTGTGGATCATCACTGCGGCTGGCAACTCCAGCAGATGCTGGCCTGACTTTGTTGCTGGTAGGGGTATCTGCAGGTGCGCTGGTCCCACTGCCACTGGACCCTAGAGATATGGTCGTCATCTTGACAACATTGACCGAGCTGACATGAGGAGTTGACATTACAGTCTTGATAGGGCTATTAGTGATGAGTAAGGTTGGAGAGCGCAAAGTTATGCCACTATGGGTAGATGGTTTGGGCAGGATTTGGGCGTACCGATGACGGGCTAACCGGTCGCTTACCGGACTGGCCGGAACATTTTGAGGGGTCTTAGGGCACTGCTTTACATGTTGCACTGACTGGGTGACCACCTGAAAGTTTACGGGTAGAACTTTGCTGTCTGCAGATACCACAGGAACAGGGCTAGGAGACATCAGCTGCCTACTCCTCTGAACCTTCAGTGAATACAAAAATATAACAGGTGGAATAATGTTGTAGTGTAAATACAGCCCTTTGAAAACACGTTTAGAGTGGTCTCTTTTTGAAGAGCTATTTAAATTCTCTTTGTTCAATCTCAACGTGTGCTATTTGCCAGATTATCAACTTTTATGCCAAAGCTCACATTTATTTGAGACTAACAATTTATTAACAACAACAAAAAAATTATCTTACAGTGATGGGACTGGAAACAGCTGTCACCACAATCCCAATAGGCTTCGGTGACAAAAGGGCAGGACTTCCACAGGGTATGGCTGTCCTTGCAACAGGAGTTTTCCCCCCATCTGCCCTCCTGATCTGGGCTTCACCAGGTAGTGGAGAATGCAGCTTTTGTTCTTGCTGCTTCTTCTGTATCTTTCTTTGTAGCTGCTGCTTGGCATCCACAGAAGGTGAGACCAGGGTTTTTACCTGAGGCTGGAATGAGTATGCGTCGGCTGTTGGAGTGAATGCCAATTGCGTAGACATCTTTGCTACTGTGAACAACACAAAGAACATTTAAAAATCATTTAAAAATAACAGTAGACTCATAGAAAAATAAAAGCGAATACCACAAGCATTTGTTTTTGGGTTTATGTTGGCCACAAGGTGGAGACATTACCAAGTGTGGGAGTGTAAAGTGAGTCATTTGGTAGATTGAAACTTTGTAAATTTACTGTACCTGACGGGGAACCGGTCATTACAGTAAGTGCTGCGACAGACTTTGTTCCAATGTAGTGACTGTTTAAAAGATACCGAGCCAGGTCTTCAACACTGTCAAACTGCCGACTAAGCACTTTCTGTGCCCACTCGCACACCAAGCCACATGCGGCCAGACGAACCTCTTCTTCAACACTGGACATCTGACCAGCGGTCTCAAACACCTCACACTGACAATAAAAAAAGATAAATCAACATCACAGCTTGATAATGGCAGGGACGGAAAATAGGTGAGAAAGAAGAGTACAAACTTACCCCATCACCTGATTTGTGAATATCTAAGTTGGGTAGAGAAGGCATGTGTACAAAAGCCTTTTTCCTAAGTCCACTATAGCAATATGTGCAGAGCAGTTAAAGAAATGCATCGCAATTTGTCCGTCCACATGTCAGCAAAATGTATTAAATCACTTTAGCGTGGGGCACATAGACTATTTTAATTTGATCAAAAGTGTAAAAAAGTGTGTATGACTTATGACAGCTTATGAACATCTACTGAGATTTTAACCTCATTCCTTTACAGAGCATCTCAACCAGCTCAGAAGGAAGCTGACATATTTGCCACCGTATGCACCCTGGTGTACACCTCCACCATATTGTGATTCTATCAAACATGACCTTCAAAAATCTGACAGGTATGGCTATTGCATTGTTGAATGATTGAGTCAATCACCGAAAAGCTCCAATTTACTCTTAAATTACAGAACGAAATGTCTTCTGCTGGCATGAAGGGTGTTGCTTTCTTGGGCATGAGGAGCTGATGCGGATTGGACATCTGTTGCAGTGACAACCGTCAACAAGCATGGTTTATTTTGGCAACGCACAGCTCAGAAATTTAAAATATAATTCACATGCGCAGATGCACTTTTAACCCTGCTGTTACCTAATACCAAAATAAACATAACCACCGTTACAAAACATCATTTCTGGCAGTGACATGAAAGCTAAAGATGAGTTAGGATACTCACTTTCACGCCCACTGGTAACAGAACAGTAAGATAAACTGACTGGTATTTGATTTAAATATATAAATAGTGTTTTTTATTTTATTAGTATGAGCTGTCATATGACCATGTTTACTTAAGATACAATAAACCCACAGAAAATGAATGTGAACTATGAGGAATGTCTTTTGAAGATCAAGCATTTGGCAGCCCATGGTAAATGGCTTTTCTATACAGCAGAACTTTGTGCTGAAAGGACTCTGAAGTTTATTTCGATTTCTGATCTAAATTTAGCAGCGACGTGAAGTACAGCAACAGATGTTTCAGGACACAGAGTTCAGGGACAGGAGGGTGTGCATGCATGTCCGTTTTGGGGGGCTTGGGAAAGGCGAGTGGGATTGTTACGAGCAGTTCCACCAAAGGATATTTGGATTTGCCTCGCATGCCAAGTCGACGCGCCTTCATGTTGGGAAAGACATTCTTCATGATCTTTCCAAAGTCTGCAGCACTGAAAGCATGATACCCCAGACTATCACAGTAACTCCTGAGAAGCACACATATATGCAAGAAATTCAGTACAATTAGCAATTACAGTTACCACGTAATCAAGTAATATTTGGACACAATTTAGTTCAAAAACACCTTCCGTGATAAACAACACCTGTAGGCACATTTAAAAAATGTATCATTGTAAGTAATTGTAGAGAAAAGAAGGAGAATTTTTTGCAGATGCTACTTTTGTCTATTTGCATTTATTTGCAGAAAATTAAAACCGGGCTGAGAAACATGTCAAAATAACATAAAATACACTCTGTATTTTTTCAGACCTCACATACTGCAAAAAAAAACAAATTCGTATTCACTTTAAAGCAATAAAATAGTAATATTTGTACATGTATTTAGGAAGAATTCAATAATTTTTTTTAAGTCATAACCTTGCTTTTATCACAGTTTTCATAAGTGTTGTCATGATGTCAGTCTTTCACATTGCTGTTGGATGACATTATATCACTCCTGAGATTTGATTTTGTTCTAATTCAACAGATACTGGACTAGAATGACCAAAATACATCAAGAAATGCTGAATAAATGAACATTTTGAATGGTCCTTTAATATTTTCCACAGCTGTATAAACAGTCTGTATGAAGTAAATATGGTGGTTTAACTAGGTTAAGTGTTCAACAGCAAGCCAGGCTTGCACAGTATTTAATTCAGGATAGTGATTCAGTTCAACAGCATGTTCACTCTCTTGGTTATAGGATATAGTTCAATAAGCTTGTATGGCTTTATGTTTCGGTAAGGAGCAAGGTGCCAAAGGATTTCCAACTCACTTGTACTCATCATAGACTTCCTGTTTGGGCAGCGATGTTTCAGGATGCTCCTCAAGGTGGTTTCGAATCCAGCTAAATGCATGCATCTGCTGGGTACGACTTGATGCAGAGCTCTGTTCGCTGAGAATTCAACAAGTGAATTAATGACAAGTTCAACAGAAAACCGCAAAATACACACAATAGAAATGACTCACTTTTTCTCAATACCACTGCTGGGTCCAGAAGGCAGCTTGAGATAGAGGTAGAGTTTTTCAATGTCTGTAAGCTTCTCCACATCTTGCTGTAACAGACACAGAGAAGATCAATGAATCAGTGTTCACCTGGTAAAATGCTGCTCAATAAAGCATAAATTTCACAGAATAATAAACAAAGTATTTTCTTCTGCAAAACACAAAAGAAGATATTCTGAAGAATATAACAACAATCTCTAAAATATCTTCTTTTGTGTTCTGCAGAGGAAAGAAAGACATATAGGTTTGAAACGACAAGAGGGTCAGTAAATGATAGGGATGGGTATTTAAAGACAAAATAATATTCGATATTCGCTGGGAATTATTTGAAAATTCTTCTAAAATCGCACCCCAGAAAATATTACGAGCAGCCTGAATGATGGCATTTACAGTATCAGCTGATTGAAAGCATATCTTTAGTGATCATCTTAGTGATGAGTGCTGTTGTTTGCTCTGCCCGGCTAGCATTCAACTTGGTTGATCTGATCATAAAACTAGGGATGTGCACAAATGTTTGAATATTCAATCCGCAATAATTATTCGAAAATTATTAAACATTCATATTTTTCATGAGAATAAAAAACTGTGTTACCACAGGGTTAGAATAGTCTTGTCTTATTTAACGCTTCTTCACTTCATCTGTTATGACTCTACAATATAAAAAAACACTACAGTGGCTCAGTCTTAATAAACAATAAAAACCAGATATTCTCGTCAGATCTTGGTTTTGTTAATGGTAGTTAATTGATTGAGAAATCATTGAGAAAAGCCCATCCCTACATGAAACTAGCCTATTGCCGCTGACCTGCGGATGCTTTGCCCTCAAATGAATGCTCATTCTAGTGGTTAACCTATGATAAGCAATCTTCGCATTGCAGACTTTGCAGTTTTAACATTGTCCCAAGTTACCGTATATGCCATGCAAGTCTAGAGTGTGCGTAGCCCATGTAAGGGATAATGTATAGGCAGCCGGTTGTTATCGCAGAAATAACCCCCGACAGTCTGATAAGGACCAGCCAAGCGGCTGCTTGTACATTATCCCGCTTATTACATGGCAACTTGCCACATGAGAAAAAAAAGCCATTCACTTTTGGTTATTAATTTGTAGATATAATATATGTTATTAAAAGACATATTTATATTTAATTTATCCCAAAACTGTCAAAATTATTTCCTGCATCCGGATTTCCGTGTGATTTTAGTTCTGAGAGGTTGTTATCTGGGAATAACCAGCAAATGTTGCGACAGGCCAATAAGAATCAAGCATTCCAACGAGCCATGTAATAAATTATGTTAGCAGGTGTGAGGCTTCTTCAGTTATCTGTTGACAGTTTTTAGGTGCGTTATAAGCAGCACCACCACCAAATCAACACATGGAACTGTTTTTGTTGTTCTTTATTTTCAGACGTCAATCGTTCTCACATTATTCGATGTTCTATAATTAAATAAACTAATCTAATATTTGAAAATCATGACTCAACTCGAACTAGAATGTCCATCTGAGCTTACTTTCCACCTGCGATAATCATTTTATTGTTTGAACAAACAGGGTTTCAATGTCCCTGTTCATGGACATGTTAAAAGACTAACAGTTTTATCCAACAAGAACACAAGCCAATAACACCAATGAGGTACAGAATGCTTCTCAAATCTGGACAGCTCAAGGAAAGAATGTTTAAAAGGAATCATTGCTAGTTTTACACGACCCATCCGGTTAAAATTAACCCCCATCTTTCCAGCAATAGAGTAGTAAACAAATGCAAATTCTTTCCCTTTTACAAAACACATTCATTCAGACAGACAGACAGACGTCCACATGAAATCAGATCATATCTTCAGGTCTGTTGAGTGTTAGTGTTGTAAGAGAGCAATGAGCAGCTCTTCAAAGAGAATGTGTAAGATGTTTGGGTGGGGTAGACCTGATTTGAATTCTGCCCGAGTAGAAAGCAGCAGACACAAGTTTCTCCCTTCAGGCGCTTCAGGCGTCGTAAACTCTCTTTCCCACTCGCGCATAAACACTTAAACAATCCTCTTTCTAAAAGCCCTGTAAAATAGATTTGACAGAGTTGATAGGCTTGTATAGTACATGTTTCCCGCACCTTGCTACCACCAAGCCTGCGAACAGCAAATTTAAATAAACAGACTTCAATGGGATTGTACAGCATAACTCAGGAAGTCATCGAAGGTAAAGAGATCTGAAGAATACCTAATCCCCCAGCGTTTAGAGCAAAGCACTCGGCTAAACCAGCCTAAACAAACCTTTGTTTTCAACGTCTGATTGTGGGAGCAATGGATACTCCCATAGCATCACACCACCACACAAACTATCTACACACCAGTACACCAAATGAACTCTTTGGTGTAGAGGTAGAGATAGTAAACAAAATAAACAACAATACACAGTTGATCCACTGTGAGGAAAAGCTGATCTTAAATACTCCAAACATTTCCTCACCAGCGATGTATCAATCACTCTCTCACACACGCCCTCCCCTTTCCCTCAAATTCTAAGAATAGTTGTGTCTCACTGTCTTTTTATTTGTCTCTTTGTTACTAAGGGGATGATGGCTAACGAATAGCTAAAGTTATCAGCCATTGAGAGCAGTTAGCGTTAGCGTTAACTTTGGAAAGGTGAGTAAAAATGGCTCTAGAATGCAGACGTCTCGGAGCCAAGTGGACAACTCAATATAATAGAGCACTGGGTATGAGGTTCAAGGGACAAACAAACATGAAACCTTCACACATTTAAAGCGTTAAGAGCACCACCAGTTTTTACATAAACCAAGTGAAAGAACGAATAGAGATGCCTTGACATATAAAGATGCTTTTGGCTATTTAGACATGACAACTTCTTTTGGAAGAACCTGTTTACATTCAGGTGTCCCCTGGGTAGTGCGCAGACCCCTTGCTCATCACGTGAGTCTACTACATGTGCTTTAATACTTATGCATCATTCAGAAAACATAAAACCTATATACTACTTCCTAATGGACAGGCATATTCAATCTATTAAAAACAGATTCTTCCTGTTTGGATGCGGGACCAACACAAATAAAAAAATTAAATCACAGAGAGGAAATGATGTATATAATTCAAAATCATTCTCCAATTTTTATTTTGCAAACTTCTAAAAGATTGAACAAGTAAATCAGCTGGAAGCCATGAAACACTCTTTTAGATTTGTTGTCTTTACTCTTCACTGATTCCTGTCTACCTTTTTTTGAGTTTCACACAAACGTAAAACACAAAACAGAAGGTTTAAGCATCAAGATGAAAGTGCCCATTATGTTCGATTTTGTGTCCTAATGTATCATTTGAGTCCACAACAACAGGTTTAAATGCATCCAAGGTCAAATAACGCTGTCATTTTCTCAAAATATGCATTTATTAATCACACCATTTCTCAAAGAAATCTCCAAGCAGTTCGAAGATTTTGTTTCTCTAAACCCCTCCTTTCCACAAGCCCACTGTGCTCCGATTGGTTGGGTACCCCGGTTTGTTGTGATTGGTCTTTCCACATAGACGCACAACTACTTTTCAGCGCTTGGAGGCTTATGAGTAACTTACATAAAGATTATTAGTACACAGAGATACTAAGTAATGTTTCCCTACCGTTACCTAAGCTCTCAACATTTGCTCTCCTGCTCATAGTTCAAGTACAGAAAAGACGCACGCCCGGCCCAGCCCCTGACAAGCAATAACAGTCCAGTCACCACCGGAAGACAGGTTTTCGCCCAGCTTGTTTGTTCCATCCGCACTGTGAGACAGAATGAACCTTTCAAATCATCACACTATTTCTGTAGTTTAAACTGAGCAGCGTGTCTACATAACGGAGCTGTACACATCACACACACTCAGGGAAAATTATGTTGATTATATTTGGCCAATATCTTCTAATATCTTTATCTAGCGCCAAATGCACTTCATTTTAACCCTTTCCGCTCTGTGAATGCTGCTTCTCCCACCAAAGACATATACCTGCCGACACCAAGAGGAGGTAAATAACTGGACACTTGTACTGTAACGCAAACGAAAACGAAGTAAACGAAATGCAGCAGAATAAAGTATTTTTAGGTGTCAGTCAGTTTACTGTTTGCTTTATAGGTTTGTGACATAATAAACCATAACGTCTTGTATCTACATTTATCATTAATGATATAAATAATATCAATAGCATTAATAATCAGCATGTTAAGAGCATTTCATAATGAATCATGTTTTAATCTGATATTATTTATAATCAGTTCTAGTATGAATGGCATGGAAAGGCTACTTGTAAGTAACTTTGTAATTACTTCTGCTCATGATAAATTCATTTCAGTTGTTACATTTTGTTGTCAGTTGTTTTATTAAATATTAAAATAGACCACTAGGATTTAACCCTAAACCCCCCCCAAAGACCTAATCACAGGGGAAACACTGCTAAGGTTACAAAAATGGCAAAGTTATAAAGATGACACTTATGTATTTAAGCGAAAGGCCCCACAGCTAAACAGCACAGTAAAGCCACGTTTATGTGTTAACCGTAATGCTTACATGACTCACTTATGAAACATAACAGCATATCAACGAAATCTATCCACATCCTTTCTCATGAATCCAAGTACAAAAAACGACAGACACTCTACGTTAAACAACTCATTTGTTAGACAATAGTGGGCTCAAAGGTACACCAAAGGTAGTGTACACCACAGGGGCTAGATTATGCAGACGTGTCAATTCGTTACGTGTAAAGGTTACACTCAAAAGACTTGAAAACTGAACGACTTATTAGGGCAGTTCGGAGTAGACTACTTATTTTGGGAGACAATATCTTTATTTCTCATGGACTTTTTTGATGAACAACTTTGGAGATTTTTAACATTGAAGGAATTCTATGTGACCCATTGAAATGCAGTCAATTTTAGGAAATACAGGTAACGTGCTCTTTAAATCTAAATCATTATCTTTCAAAAGGAACGGTTGGAGATTATTGTCTGAACAATGCAAAATATTAATTTTATTTCAGAATAATAATAAAATAGAAAATCTAGAGTGGTATTGTCAGCATAATGTAAATGTTTGGCAATAGGGGTTAAACTGATGTGCTTCGTGGGATATGACATTAAAGTTTCATGAGAGGAGTCTGATGCAAGACTCTGTGATAGTTGGCAACATCATGCTGTCACTTTCCGCTGTCACTTTCTCTTCTCTACACATCAACTGCTCACACACAACCCAACACATTTAATGACTGCAGCTGTACTTCACCTACTCTGAACCTTCTCTGAATCATCATGCGTGAACCCGAACTATTAACATCTTCAGCAATCTTTTACATTTGAGAAGCTACAAACATTAGCACCTAAATCACAGCAGGCACATGTTTAACTTCATATTCAATTGTGATCATCATTATGTTATATTATTCACTGTAAATAAGTTATGGAGCATTTACGGATATAACAGAAGTGTCTGACTGTCTTTAAAAAAGAAAAAATTGTGTTCTATTGCAGAAAGTATGTTTAAAACAACAAAAACGTGAAAAAAAAGACCTGAAAAGTTATCCAATTTAGATGAACTATCCGTATAAATAGTAAAAAATATGTGGTATCCTTTTTTTAGGTTAATCCAGATCTTTAAAAATTTTAAGTGACTTTTCACCCAAAAAATACAAATTCCGTCATCATTTACTCACCCTCTTGTCACTTCAAACCACACAAAAGAAGATATTCTGAAGAAAGTTGGTAAACGAAAACCACTGGGCCTGCTTCACTTCTATTGTATGGACACAAAACCAATGCAAGTGAATGGGTGCCAGTTAACAACATTCTTCATAATATTTGTCTTCAAAAAGAGGATGAGCAAATGATTTATAAATATTTTTTCTTCTTTCAGGCCTAATGTTGTATCAACAGTAGGGGTTGAATGTCCTCAGATTTTTTGAAGTTGACTATTCTGTGATAAAAGTCACGTCGATGTCGACTAGTCGATGACGTCACTTATAAATAAAAGAAAAGCGAGGGTATGAATGTTTTGCAACGGGATTTGATGGGTGTGGGCAAAGACACTCGTGTGTGTGGGATGCAGGAGAATGGCAGAACTCCCGCAAAATAGCATCTAAATATACAGTACCCAAATACAAATAAACTGTTGTTCATCTATTGCACAAGAACAACAACAACTAAAATAAATATTTTAAAGCACGAGTATGGTGGTAATGGGGCTATAAATAATGGGGAACAAATGAAAAAATAGCCTATAATATTAAAAGATCTAGTAGAAGCACAGCGCAGTGAAATCTATGTAACGTTAGGCTTTTTAAGCTCATTAAGATCGACTTGTCGACTAGTCGCCTAGTTCGTGCAACCCCTAGTGCACATTGGACACCGAAAGCAAATTGAATTATTTGCATGAGAATATTACATACAAAGTCGATGCAAAGACACGAATAGACGGCAGGCGACGCAAATTACGTGAATTGGGTAACTTGTTTGCAGAGAATCCTCACTATTGGCCTTGTCTCCCGCGCAAACAGAAACATTTTAACTCAAGCCAATAATTAAGAACTTATGAACACGGGACACAGTCGCATGTTTTTGCTCGTGTGAGTGACGTGAAAAACAATCAATCCCGCAAGTAATCTACAGCTAGGAAAATGATGCCTTGCATATGATTTGAATACTTAAACAATATTGACTGTCTAGCTTCCCTAAAACACAAAAATCTTTTGACGGTTGCTTACATCAGATTTAAAAAAATATTCTGGCCAATAAATTACAGTGTAATTTAAACCATACATTGTTGCAGACGCTATAAAAAAAATGAACACCAACTGGCAAAAATACATTTTGACTGCATTTGGCAAGGGTTAATTTTGGCCTCCTGCACAGAAGAGTCGATGCAATGTCTGCCCACAAGAGAGGACATATCTGTGATGGCAAAAGCAGTGTATGTAGCAGTTGACAGATTTGACAAACACACCTCTCTGTCTATCACTCGATAGCCAAAGTAAAGGCCTGAAATCAAATCGTCTGACAAATAATACAATTCTGTGTGTTTCAGATTAAGAACCCTAGCATCGCATATCAACTTTTTTGCAGTCAAAAACTATTTTCTGTAAATGAACATAACATATTTCACTCATTCTCAATACTCACCAAAATGCAGTCTACTTGTGATTGTACAGTTTTGCTGCAAAACAGAAGAGAAAATGGTTGTCAGTGTGACACAAGGGTAACTTGAGAAACATTCATAAAGCAGGCTTTATTAATAAATCAGTGGCATTCAAAACATCTTTCCATCGTCTAACCCGCAAGCCCTTTTCAGCTAAGACCAATATATCCTCAGGAATGCATGTGGTCATTCAAAAAAGTATCTTTCATTAATGTTCCGTTACGCAGAGGATCTATAAATATTTCCACCAATCAAAATTTGTTGACCAGTGGAATGTTTGTTTAAACCGTATGGGGTCTATATACAGGTATAGAACAATAGAGAAGGTCAAATTTAAGCCCAGGGCAATGTAAGGATGCCTTCCATGTGATGCCTGTAAAATAATTTGCACTCTTAAAAGACACCAGGTTCATTGGGAGTCATTGATTAATCTTTTAAAAGGTTGATGTTTAAAAACTAAAATGACACAAATTCACAACATGGGTTTGCGGATTATAAACGGTTCTTTTTCAGAACTATGATGATTTCATTTCCACTCCAGTTCTTTCAATAATGTAGTAAAATGGATTATGGCGTAGTTATGAGGAAAAAACACAGATTACATCAACCGTAAATTCTCCGCTAGTTGCAGACAACAACAAAAAATACAATGCAGTTCTAAATCATACAACAGCTACAAATTAAGTTACCGATTTGGTAAACTAGTCTTTTATAGAACCTTCAGATGCTGGTCCCAGGGTGATCTAAAATAAACTGCAACAGGTGTGTTTTCAGTTGTTTCTTGAATTTAAAGTCACCGTGGAACGGAAGTTCAGATTAAATTATTTTCCGTATCGTGACGGGTTAAATGGCTTCTGAAATTAGAAAATTGTTGTAAATTGGGCCTAGAGGGGAGGGCTAAAAATGCCTGATCCACTGGACGGTGAGTATAGTCCCACCTCTGTGTTGAAGAGTTGTTGTTGAGAGGGGGAGAGGAGCTTAATGATTTAAGATTACAAGAATAAAAATATGACAAATTAAAAAAAAAAAATGGTATCACAGATAAATAATTTGTAATAATCAAGGCAACACTGTGTAAAACACACACCTGTTTGATTTCATGGTGCCCAAGTTAAAAGACTAAAGAATGCAAGATGTAATGGCAGAACAGCACAGACAAATCTCTATTGCACTGGCCCCAGGCCACCTACAATGATCTTTAATTTGTCCATGATACACAACAGCCAATGGCTTGTGATTACAGGATGTCCAATCACACAGTGTTTGCTCTTAATCCAGCATAAAATCTTGTGTGTTCTTGGAGAGCTAGTAGTACGATTGTAAACTGACTGACTCTATGAGAGGTCAAGGAACTAATGAAGTGTTACTAGGCAGGTTTCTTCCCATGTGGCTTTAAGCCAGGTACAGGAGCTCTCATTAAGCTGTCTCCAGGTAGTCTTGAGACAGGTAAAGGATCGCACCCCTGTTCTCATGGACAGCCAGTAAAAAAAAAGGATTTACTGCTAATGTCCCATCCTCTGGAAACAACATGCTCTTATGACGCTGTTAGGAGAAAACAACTGATTGAGACTTAAAAGGTTATCACCAACGCCAATGTTTAACCCTGTGAGCGCAATCTCAACCTGTTACAAAGATAAAGTGGCTATTAAAAGAGTACAAAAGTAAAGCAAACCACAGCTACACCTGATCCAACTGACAGGAGTCCAAATAAACATTTCATTAGAGGCAATCCAAGTAGTTCTTGGTTTATAATTACCTTTAATGAGCTGATCAAAAAGGTGGAAACTTTTAAGTCTATTTTCCGCAAGGCCCAGCTCAAGCATTTAAGTGTAATATTAGGCATGTCAAAAGTACAGATGTTACTGAAAAATACTAAAATGAAAGCCTGTAGCATTTCTACCACAACCTGAAAATAGACCGATATTATCTGTCTTCGTTTACAAAAGTTTACCCAAAAATATTTTTTTCATTCTCATGTCTTTTCAGTGCTTAACAGAAAATAACATATTTTGGAGAATGATAGTAACCGAACCACACTGGCGCCCACAGACTTACACTGTATGGCCATAAAACCACCAAATCATCTTCTAATGAAGAAAGATATATACAGGCTTTAAACAACATAAGAGAGATAAGTAATAAGAAATAGTAAAAATAAAAAAAATTCTGTCATCATTGACTCACCCTCTTGTAATTTCAAACCTGGCATGGCTTTCTTTCTTCCACAAAACAAGATATTTTGAAGAATGTTGTTAACTGGCACCCATTCACTTGCATTGGTTTTGTGCCCATACAATAGAAGTGAATGAGGTCCAGTGCTGCTCGGTTACCAACTTTCTTCAAAATATCTTCTCTTGTGTTCTGTGGAAGAAAGAAATTCATACAGGTATGTTTTGAAATGACAAGAGGGTGAGTAAATGATGACAGAATTTTCATTTTTAGGTAAACTGTCACTGTGGAGTTGCTTGTTTTCCTCATCTGTACGTCACTTTTAAAGTGTAGATTATTTGCATTTAAGCAGTTAGTTTATATAAAGCAGGGGTCTTCAACTACTTTTCTTTGAGAGCCGGATTCCAAAAATGTATAAATAGGATGGCTGGCTAGTTTTTTTTACCATATCCTCATTTCTTCTGTTATTTTGCATTTCTATTATTTATTGGATTTTGTCATTTATACGTTCCTTATAGATCATATATTAAAACATGAACACAAATATTGCATCCGGTATTCGTGCCTTTTCATGAAATGGATATTGTCTTTTTAATTTTATTTTATATTCCTTGAAACGTTACTTTACTCAAAAATAAAATTGCTGTTCATTTTTTTTACCACCAGTCCATCCAAGATGTGGGTGGCATTGTTTTTTCAAGAAGATAGCCTATTGTGAAGATATTTGGTTGAATTAATGAAAGTCAAATCAATGAATGTCAAAAATGCTACTACGTTCAGCACAAATGTAATCCCTGCCCCTTGACGTTAAACTAATGTATTATAAATCGAATCTGAACAAGAAACTGAAAGCTATTATCGCATCTTCAATCGCATTCATGTCCCCAGCGCACTTAGAAGAGCAGATCCTTTGTAGTGATTTCTGACTGAGTTCTGCCGATTATCACATTGCAAATAACATTACGTTTTTTTGGATAGACCAATCAAATCGCTTTAGAAGACGTCAATCGTTATGAGCTGTGGGAATTACATTCATATTGAATGTAACAGTGTCTTGGACTTTCAAAGAAATGGAAATGGAAGCCTTTTGAGGTATTAATTCATGAAAACTTTCCGGACTGTTAATAAATGCCGTCATTCGATTAATGTTTTAACACGTTTTAAGTCTGGTCTAAAATCTTTATGGCTTTAATATATTTTCTTTGATCAATCACACTTTTATCATTTTAGTTGGTATTTAGGTGATGCTCATACTTTAAAGGAAATGTCCTAGCATTATGAGCGGTTGATGCTGATTGACGTACTCTTACTAAGTGCCGTCAATCGGTTGTTAATATATTAATGTTTCAGAACGTTACCTTAATGTATGGCTTGATGTAAGATTGCCTATTTCAAAATACATAAAGCAGTGTGCCGTCATACGGATTTAAAGCGTAAATGGTCTCTCTCTCTCTCTCTCTCTCTCTCTCCGTTAATGTATATGTAATACTATAAATGCATGCATGTGGGAGAGGGGTGCGAATTTCAAATAATTCGATATGATAATTTCGATGTGATAATAGCGTTCGGTTTCTTGCACAGATCAATTGACTCGATTTATAAGACGCTAATTTAACATCAGAAAGGGCCGGGATTACTTTTGTGTTGAATGTATTTACCTTATTTACTTTTGATTGAACCTTTAATAATTCAACCAAATATCTTCATAAATATCTTCTTGAAAAAACACTGCCACACACATCTTGGATGTCCTGGAGGACTGTGGGTGAGTAAATTAGTAGCAATGTTGGAGTAAAGTAACACATTAAGGAATATAAAATACATTTAAAAAGACAACATCCCTCATGAAGAGGCACAAATACTGGATGCTATATTTGTGTGGAATGCATGTTTTAATATATGGCCAATAAGTAACAGCAACAAAAACTGTAGAAAAGGATCAAAACGCAATAAATTACAGAAATACAAGACAGAAGAATTGAGATATGGAAAAACTGACCGCATCCTATTTATGCTTTTGGAATCTGGCCCTCAAAGGAAAGTAGTTGAAGACCCCTGAAGTAGGTGCTTCACTTAACCATTGGGACCAATGAGGGATGGAAAAGCTTCCCTACAGTCAATGGATTAACACACTCCTCCACAGTAAACTTCAAGTCTGCGTAATCATTTACTGTATATTCATTACATTAAATCATACTAAAATATACAAAACTATAAAAACTTGCTACATATACAAGTAAATTAACATCAATCAATAAGAAAGACAAGTGACTTCTACAGTTAATGTTTTTCCTGTAAACACTGGCCTGATTTAAGACAGACTTGTATGCTTTCTGTTGGTCACTGCCCCTCCCCCTTAAAAGCCCTCTCCAGCTGGCCGCATGTGCTCGGATCATAACAGGAACGTAAACAACTGCCTGAGACAGACAGAGAGAGAGAGAGAGAGAGAGAGAGAGAGGTCACTGTGTCACGGTTAGGAAGGGATAATGGTGGATGTCTCCATCTTTTGCTATTCAGTAGGGTCATTCTGGGCATAGGGAGATTGTGTTCTTTAGTTTATAGATAAATCCACATGAGCAGTGCTGACTGAGAACAGCTAGACATCACAACTGAGCATAACACTACTGCTAGTCAGCATGACCTACATGTATGATAGTTGTGCGTCATTGTGTGTGTGCGGACGCGTGAGAGAGAGAAATGGGGATGAGAAAGCTGAGGTCGCTTTATCAGTAAATGTACGAACACACACTCTCTCTCATCACAGACAGATGGATACCTCCACTGAAACTGCTGAACTCCTGTTTCAGTATCTCTTCAGTATGTTTTTGTTACATCATTATAAACATGCAGTTATTTGACATACAAATTAGTATAATAGGCAGCATGCTTTTAGCAGTTAAAGCGCTGCTATTAGCAGAAAACTGAGCACTCCAGGCTTCATCCCAAATGCTCTGCTCCTGTCAGAGTCTGTCTGAATTTCCTGTCTACTGTGAGAAGGGTAACCTAAGGTCTCATGCACACTAAGACTAAAGGGGGGGGGGGGGGGGGGTGTGTCGCACACCGGCGAGAAGCACAGCATCAGGTCTTGCCATATCTTTTTTAAATATAACACGTCGTTTAATATGAAAGTACACACACCAGCACCTTTAGATGTCTATGCAATGCTGCAGTTCTTGTCCAATGTCCAGCTCGCTTAAAGATCTTTAACAAAGAAAGAAGACATAGGACAACAGCTTATGTCTTCAGTAGCTCCTCACTGCAGAACGCGATATTCAGGGGGCAAGGTTGAATCTAGATCCAGTCTCCTCCCATTGCATTGTGATTGGTCAAGACTGGATCAAGTATCCTCCCACTGCGTCTTTATTGGTCGACAGATTTCTGCAGCAGTTTTGCCACAATACACATCATACTGGTGTTATTGCTCTACCATTTCCGCATTAAGTTGTAACTAAAGTTATTCATTTGATCGAAAAACAAACTTGCTGAAGATTTATTTATTACATGTATCACGCTACCTGATTGAATAAGTTTTGAGCTCGTCATTGTTCTGCTCGTGGTGGATTACGTTGGTCATTATGGAAATAAGATATTGCACATTTTATTATGTGTCCCTTGTTAGAAAATCACCCGCAGAAATTTCCACTCCCATCCCATGAAATTGTTTTCTCACATTATTTTCCCCTGTTTAGTAAATCTTGAGTTGATGGGGAAAAGCTTCTTTAATCTACATTTAAATGTTAATTGAAAATGTATGCATCTTTTGATTTATACAACCAGTGAAATATCACAAAACAAGAAAGTTGTTTCGCTTGACCTTATACATATAAATATTTAACATTTGAAAATCCAAATATAAACTGTGTCTTACCATTATTTTAAAGGGATGGTTCAACAGTGTTACATGCATTCAGACTTTTTACAATGTTAAAGGTTGCTGGCTTCTCATGCTTGACATGGTCAACATAGAATTTATGTTTTCCCACTAGGGCAGCAACTAACGATTATTTTAATAATCGATTAATCTGTCGATTATTTTCATTTATTTATCGATGAAACGGATAAAAACAAAAACCAAGAAAAGCATTCATTTCCAACCCTTTATTCAAAAACAGAACTTAAATCTGTTGAAAGTGCACAAACATGTTGCTCTTTCAACATTCCTGAGTTGTTATAATAATAATAAAATCCCATAAAAATGGACTAACACAAAAAACATACACATGTATGCTTTACATCTGCCAAATATATAGACTTTTTTTAAATAAAGTGCCACCTGAGCTGCCAGAACAATAAATCATTTTTAAACAATAAAGAACAAAACAAATCAGAAAATTTAACAGGATTTGTTTGAATGAAAGAACTTGTTCTCTACAATACACTGCAGACAGACACTCGCAGATGCACACACTCGCAGACACACACACTTTTGCAGATGCACACACTCATAAACTCTCACACTGACAAATACACACACACACACACTCTCTCAAGTTCACTTGAAGCTTATTCATTAAATTATCACCATCATTGTAGTAAGTGCAAGGTTAATTTATATACCACATTTAAACACAGCTTAAGATGACCAAGTGCTATAAAAGAACTTTAAAATTAAATTAAAAAGTACAACAAACACAAATATATCTGTCAATAATAACCTATATGGGACAAAGCACAGAATATACACTGCAAAAGTTGCTTTTCTAACTTAGTAGTTTTGTCCTGTTGTCAGTCAAAATATAAAAAAAAATCTTAAATCAAGAAACGTACTAGACACATGAAAAAGCATAAGAAACGATGTCTTGTTTTCTGAAAAGAAAACACCTCAAAGTAAGTGATTGTTTGCTTAAAACAAGCAAAATTATCTGCCAATGGGGTACAAAAAAATAATCTTAATGAGATATAATTTCAAACAGAAGTTTTAAGCATCACTTAATTTTCTTGTCAAGTAATCTTGATTTAAGATTTTTAAGATATTTGGACTGGAAACAAGACAAAATTACTAATACTAATACTAAATTACTAAAAATACTAATCACGTTTAAATAACACGCAAGCTAGGGTGTATGAAATCAAAACACTTAAATGAATATTAACAGTATTGAAAAGTACAGAATCCCACAACCTAGAATGTATATTTCTTATCGGTTTTTAATGATTGTTCTGAGTGTAATCTGGGTGGAATCTTTGACAAAAAAAACAAATTATCTCAAAATTATCTTTTATTCAAAGGGATGCATTTTTTTAAGAAACCTACCCACATCTAAGGAGAGATACAAAACGAACAAATGAAGATAGAAGAATACGGTTTCCTTTGTTTAAAAGCAGAGACTCTGTTCTTTCATTGGACATATTGTTTGTCCATATATTCTTTACAGAAAATGTACTGTGAGCCATTAAAGTTTGGTGAAAATGTTAAAAATCGCTGGCGTAGGCTGGCAACTTTTTTTTAAAAAGACTGACGGGGATAGAGTTAAACTGAACTGTTGTCATAGAATGGCTGCTTAATGCTTCTGTCAAGAGATTTGTTTACATTAAAAAAAATGTCTGTAATGTACCTGATTTATTTATTTATTTGCATTTAAAAGTTTGTAGAGAGTATTTGTGTGATTCGAGTTGGAGAGAATCAGCAAACTTAAAGAGAGTAACCAGTTGGTTCAAGTTCATTAAAAGAAATTTCAAAAGCTGAATTTTTTTATGTATTTATTACATAAATTATGTATAACTCAATGTTTTAACTAGTTGCAAAAGATGAATTATCATTCAAAACGTACCGATTAGGCATTGAAATAATAGGCAATTAATCGGTCTAATAATCGTTAGATTAATCGACTATCAAAATAATCGTTTGTTGCAGCCCTACTGCATAGGTCCTCCGGTGATCACATTTATCCGGCCTCGGCCGCATATGCCATCGTGGTTTAGTCAGGTTTTATTTCAGAAAAGCAACTGTTACATTGGGTCAGTGACAAAATGTCTTCTTAAAATAAACAACATAAATGTTAAAAAAAAAAATTAACTGAAATGAGCCTGTATCAAATCTCTTGTCGCCCGCGTACCTCCACAAAAGGCGTTTGTAGTTGACGCATATTCCGTTGCCGTTGTGCTATTATTCAGGCTCCAGGCTCATGCGGTGTATATAGGACAATAATCCAGCAGCAAAAAAGGAAATCACCAAGAGGGCTGCATTTTCAAAAAGGCGCTCTGCGCTCCGCGAGAAATATTAACGCTTCGCTCACATGCTCTGACTCACACCAAACAAATCAGGAAGGAAAGCAGGCACGTAACCGCAGTATATCCACTAGTTATTCGATCACAGATACAGTCATAAGCGCGGATGGATCCAAAAAATGTGATGCCAAATATAATTTCCCAGAACTATCTGAAGGCTCCATGAAACATGTGACACGCATAAATTCTGAACTTCCGTTGTCGCGACTCTCTCTACTAACGGCTCTGCAAGTGCCAAGGCAGCAGTTCTGAGCAGTTTCCAGTGACTAGAGCTTGGTGAAAGCAGCGGCACTTTGTGCCAGCAGCGCCATGGCTCATTTTCAATATGCTTTGAAGGTGATTATCACCATTGTGTTTGAATCTCCGTCCCTCCTCCTCAATTCATTCCATTTCCCTTCAAATGCAGATAAACACACATTCACACATCAGCAACCATGTGCACACCAATAGCAACAGAAAAAGCAGTCCCTGAAATGATTTTTGGGTGGAATAAAAAAAATCACGTTGTAAATCTGAAAGATTAGGTGTAAACCGAGAGACCACACCGTGTCCATAATGCCTAAGAACTAATTTCCAAAGGAAACGGAAAAATAAGCCACCTCATATCAAAACAACCCCCTCTGCTGGCCTGTTGGGAAAGAAATATTTGTTGACAAATCACTGACTTTCAAATGGATCATAAAATCCTAATAATCTCCAATAACACTAATGGTAACTAATAATCAACATATCAATTACAAGACATTCCCATTATTGACACACATTCTTATACTATCAGCGAATCACTGTTCACAATCTTATTTCCACAAGGCTTGCAAGAACCAGTGACAAATACCCTGTTCTTTTCCACAACATGTGCCAACCAGTACACAAAATTCAGACAAGGGGTATCAGCTATCATACGAATAGGGCTAACCTTTAAAGCTCTGGTCTGAGTAAATGCTAGGAACTAGCATGGTTTGATGCACTAACCATCAAAATGACACATAAGTGAAGTAAATGTTTATTTACTTACTGAATGGTTATAAACTAGCACATACAGCAAGCACCAATACATTTTAAATGAAATTAAGATAAACAAGGTGCATTTCTGCCAAACTGCATTCTGGCCAAAATAGACCTGTTTTGTGAAATCCACAGAAAACACATAGGTTTCTCAGCAAATGTTAACGTCCCAGATTACAATGCTTATTTTTCCATGAAATATTGTAGCTTTTACTGTAAAATCGTATATCAATGCGGGTCATTGAGTTTTTTTAATTTGTGTGCCCTCTTACTCTGCAGTTAAAATCTGAAAATGCGCTTCCGCCCTTTAGTGACTATGTTAGACGGCTTGGGCGGAGCCTCCGTTAACTCCTCCCCTTCAAATATCAGTCTGCTGCCAGTTCCATAGCAAAATGCAACACCTGTTTTTGTACATCAATTTAAATAGTAGTGAAAAACGCAAGCCACACCCACTATTGTTTTCATTCGAAATTCCATTGAGAGGGGGTTTTAACACTAGGTGGCATGGCATCTCATGCACAGAAGCCATTGGCACATGCCATTAAGTTTAGTGTCATGTCCGGTGTCACATCCAGTTTCCAATGGCATATGCCTATTCAAGGGCTGTGGCATGTGCCACTGTTCAGTGACACGTCCGGTTTGTAGTGGTTGTGGTGATATGTGGATAATCGCGAAAAGGACGCATGTTGTGGCACCTCTGGGAGTGACTGCAGCATTTTTTTTGTTTTGTTATTGTGATTGCTTGGTGTATTAAGTGATAGACAAGGTTACGTGCAGCTCAATAAATGATTGATGAACGGGACATCGGGACGGTCGCTAGGTACAGCACCGCTTACCCTTAAGCCGAGCTGACACTACAGGACTGTGAGACTGCTTCTATGGCGCTTTCACTACACAACTAGGTTTCTTGTCATCCATCATCTTCTTGTTGTAGCAGCACGCACACTACACAACGCGGACGAAATGGGCCAACTACAAGACTTTGGTCAAGGAAACACCGCAAAAACACCTCCCACATCGTCAACATTTCTAGTTTGATGTTGGATGGCAAATGAGTTGTTGCCGCTTTTACGGCATCCACTGGAATGGAGCGTATAACATTGAAGTGTTTTTTGAAAGTGTTTTCTTTATTCCATTATACAGACTTGGTACTTTAGGATAGTTTAAAATAGCATTATGTCTGTTACACTAGCCATTTAACACACCTTGTATTGTTAATGAATACATGCCAGCAGTTTTTAATTCCTACACGCACTAATTTGACGAAAACCTTCTGCGCTGTGATTGGCTGGATTAATTCCACAGTGTCACACAAGAGATCATTTGGCGATAACATCAGACAGGTTTGATAAAATCGTAGCGTCTGGGATAGCTGGAGACAGGTCCAGATCACGTTGCACACCTGCTTGTATTTAACGAGCTTCGGCGACCAAAACGAGCACCGATTTGATTGCGATCCGGTTTTGTAGCAGACCTTGGAAATCTCTCCGTGACACCAAAGTCCAGCCAAAAAACATTGTGGTGTGAGCTTGCCATAACCCTACCCTACCCCTGACCTAACTCATTGAGTCCGAAATTTGCATCCGGATTTTCTGCACGTTTAAAAAATAAATACGACCTCCCGTTGTGTCAATCACATTTACACACTGTTTCTGATACTGTAGTAAGGCCTTAAAATAATTCAGAATGGGTTCGATTTTCTGAGTTTTCCGCATCCATTTTGAGAGGCGTTTTAACAATTCAGAGACAACGTACAATCGAGCGCCAAATACGAAGAAACGAATACGAAAATTTCGGACTGTATGTGCCAAGACCTTAACCCTGACATACCACTGACAGACCGAACGTGCCACCGGACATTCCACTAAGACAATGGAATGTGTCGATGGCTCCAGTGCGTAAAGTGCCATGCCACTCTGTGTTAATACCGCTACTGATTCCATTTCACTCAGAAATGCTTCACAATTTTGTTGTGAATTCACCCTCCTCAGACTGGATGTACAGTTTTGCCGCCGCTCCAGACGCATGTCTTTGAGAGCATGTCTCTACATGCAAAAAAAACAAGGGTGGTGGTGAGGGGGATGGAGGCTGCAGAAAACCCATGTCAGCGTTTTCCCTCCTCCACCACCACCACCAAGAAACATGCAGCAACAAAGTCCTGTTCTATATAAAATTCGTGAAGATTCGTTTATGGACTAGTATATAGGATCTCTTCTGTACAGATTACTGAATATTCAAATGCATGTGAAACGCATGCGCTGCTTCAAATAAACAATTAAGTCATAGCTGTGTTTCCTATGCATTTGATAGAACAGCAATTAAGTACATGGCCAGTCAATTTATCACAGAGTGTAGTAAACGAAATACAGAAGAAGCAGAGAAAGAAGAAAAGATTTGTCGGATGTAGTAGTGCATAATGGACTCTCTGGTCTTTTAAATGCACGCGGCTGCAGCCTGCTGCCGAACGCGAGTTGTTTACCATCGCTCGGGCTACTGAACCTGTTAGCTCGCTAATCTGGTGAGAGCGCGTGGTCTCGAGCGATCTGTCGTCCAGACACCAGTGTCATCACATTCTCCAGAAAACAAAACTGTATCCCACAGCCGATTTATAAGAACTTACACTGTCAGCCAATACTGCATTCACGACCCATCTTTTAATGTTTTGTATTTATGTAACGTTATAATCTGCTTTTATTGAATCGCCTAAATTACAGTGCACAGCATATAAACGACCCATCAATTTAACATCTCTCATAATAAGAACAGAAATAGTTGGTTAGTGAAATACACATGAATGGATCAAACAGAAGCGATGTGGTGTTTACAACAGAAACACTGAACGAGCTAATTAGGTAGGCGAGCCTTCGTTCCCATTAACCCCCACATACCAAACAGCACTTATTGGTCAGTATTGTCGACAGTACTTACCAGATTGAGTTTTTTATTTTCAGCTCCAATGCATTCGCTTCTGCCCCCTGGAATCCTTGAACGAGAGAAGGCAACGAGCCTACTCCAGCGCCAGGCTGTTGGTGCTGTAAAGAGTGCTGCTGATCATCAGCCATCACGATGAAACTCAGAAGAGAGAAAGATAGAGATCTAACAAGTAGGCCTTAGCCTGAACCTCGAGAATTCAGCTTTCCCCCGAAAAAAGTGCATCACGATCATGGTCTGTTGACTTCACGAACAAATCGCACTCGGTGCTATTAGATAACGATTGTAAGTCATGGTTTGTGTTTGCAGTGGAGCTCACTATTCCTGCATGTGCATCATCAGCAAACACACACACGGGGCGGGCGCAAGAAACACTTCGAGCTGCAGTTGCAGGTTCAGACTCTAGACACCACCTACTAGCTCACCGTGACCACTGGGAAAGCTGCTGAGACCGCGCATGCGCACTGCGTGATCAGCGAAAAGACACATTGTATTTATTGTTGTTTCATTTTTGAATTCATGTATGCATTTTTTCAGTCGAAATGATTCTTTTTGTCGTATTTCTTGTCCTTTGTCTAGTAGTTGTACAGTTTTATTTGTTATAAAAGTAGGTTGCGGTTCTTGTTCTCCTTTCTAATGTGCACATTTCTTAAATCTTGATTTGCTGGAATTGCTGTTTGTCTGCATTTTGAAATATAAAAGGAAAAAAATAGACTAGTGACCTATGGTTTGAAATTTGCTGATTTATTTATTTATTGATCAGTGCTTCCACTATAAGAAAGTTTTGAAAAGGGCGAAAACGACATTAAAACGCCACACAGAACTGGCTCAGATGTGCTATTTCCTTAGATAACGTTATAGGCTGTTATTTTGCGTAACAGTTAGTTTCCGGAAGAAAATAAATGTAGTGATCATCATGCGCAATGTGAAACATCCTTCCAATTTATTGAGAACTAAATAAATGTCTGGATTTAATAAATACTTAAGAAAAAAATAGGTAAATAAGAAAGGAAAACATAGAGGTTCCACAAGCGGGTGGTCTCTGAAAGTTGATAGCGTAACTGTTGCTTAGCAACGGCGTCTCTCGACCCAAAAACATGGCTGACAGCAAACCCAGACCTGCGCTAAGTACTGTGAGTTTCATAGAAAACAGTTTAATCATTTCATTCAACGCCGTAGTAATGCAGTTTTCACAAAAAGAGTACTTTGCTGTATATTACTGTTTCATTTAAAATATCAATATAGCTGGATTTACATTGTTATAGTCCGAGGATATCAAACGATCGTCTGTTTCTTAGCATAGCAATATATCAAGACTTTATGAACAAAAGAAGACAGAAATAAGAACAGTAGTGAAAGACTTATACTTGAAAAAAAAACTGAATATGTATACTTTACCTATTTACAGCTGAAAAAAACCCAAATGTCCTGCTCGGAAAGGCCTGTCATACCTGGATCTCAGAACAGGGCATCATCTGCCCCTTCAAAGAAACACCTACAAATGGACCTCTTAGCCAGAGAAGAAGAATACAAGTATTAATGGATTTATAATTGATATGCTCATTTGTTTTGCTTAGTATTTAACTTTTATCTTATGTCAAGTGACTGTGCTTAATCAAACAGAGAGCAGAATCTTTATTAACTATTGTTTATTGCGTACAATTCTACCTAATTTCTTGCAACTCTGTTACTCTTCAGACGTCTCAATGCAGAGCTACAGGCAAAAACAGCAGAACTTGTTCTGGAAGCGGAGAAAGTTATGGTAGTATGCATATTATGCAAATTTAATGGAATGTCATATGTACTGTGTGATGCAGCAGAACGCAACAATATGTATGTTTTCTGTACATTTTTCAGAGGGAACAAAACGAAGTGCTTTCGAAGCCAGTGTCCACTCACCTCTCTTTTGATATCGACAGTGATTTTCAGATTTCAGGGTAATGTTATTCACAAATTGAATGATACAGCATTTATTGCCTATTGAGTATTTAAAAGACTTGCATATTGAGCAACATCCTTCCAACATAACATTCTGTTTGTCTTATTAGGAAGGCAGATCTTAAAAAGGAACTCACTTGTAAACAGCCCGCTACAAGGGTAAAAACAAGATACGTTCAAATCAGTGAAAAAGTGGACTAAATATATAAGACCCCAACAATCTAATTTATGTTTTATGTAGGCAATAAGGAGCAAGAGCTCAGCAAAACCTCCAAAGCCAAACAAGCCTGGCTCAGGAGGCAAAAGGAATTTACAGTAAGTGTGTTCTCAACGACATCTTTAGCCTGCCTGAATATATATTTAAAGTAGAAGTATATAACAAAATTTCAGTGAGCCTCAACTCTTGTCAGTGACAACAGCTTTGTCTTAATATAGAAAAACACTGCAGACTGTAGTTGATGATGTTGCTGTTCCTGATGACTTGGGGGATTTCTCACTGGCTAAGACAATCAGAATAATTGAGGACAAAGTTAGTGATGATGTTACAGAGGAAGCTTTCAAGTATGACATCATGCCTAGTGCTGGAGACGAGATGAGTGCAGGTGGGCCAAAAACAATAATTAATATGTTTATATACGTTATGGATTATACATAATAAGCCATGATACCAACATAATTATTTTATTATAATAATTTGAATGTTTCCAGATGCTCAGATACGATTTTTGAAGGCTAAACTTCGAGTAATGCAGGAGGAATTAATCAGACTCTCACATGAATGCAACAAGAAGGTAATTTGAGATGTGTTCCAGGTTGGTTAATATTTCCAATCAAACGTCAAAATCCTTTACTGTTTGTCCCAAAGGATGATGAAAATAGTACTTTAAGCAGCAAACTGAAGGAGGTGGAAGAGGAACGGACAAGACTTCAGAAGACCACAAATGTACAGCAGACTCAGATTGAGAAACAAAAAGCTTTAGCCGAAGAATCCAACAGGAAGTGTGAGGGTCTGCAACAGCAAGTAGTCTCACTACAGAAGGTAGTGGAGTAGTTTGTGAAATATTATTTAAAAAATCTTTAAACAACCTAGTGAAACAAGTTAAAGTGACTTCATGACAGAACATGACATAATAACACTCAAACCCAATGCATCTCAACTCTTTCCCTATTCTATAATTCCTAATTAGAGCTGTGTAGGATCCAAAGCTGTGCTGTGGAATTAAACCTGATTAGTCTTCCGTGTGTAAAGTGAGACTACGCCACAGCTGCTCAGAGTGCAGAGCATACTGAACTTAGGCTTCTGGGACAGATATCTTGGGAACTCAAAGATCACCCCTTCGCCTCATGACATAAATAGATATAGACTAACATTATAGTAAAATAAATAAAACGTTTTATGACTGACACCATGTAACAAACACATTATGTTACCTCAGACTTCACTTCTAACATGTATTTTATACTGTACTATAACACACATATAAAAATGATCTTGGCATGGCTAACAAAGCGTACTTTCTGTATCTTACAAAGCGTGTCTGTATACTTTAGGAGTTGGAAAGCATGAATAGGGCCCATAAGCAGGCAGCCGGTACCCACAGCGCAACAGAGGTTCGGTTGAATAGAGCTCTTGAAGAAGTTGAGAAGACCAAAGCTCAATTTCACAAACTCAAACAGAGCAGTAAGGTAATGTGAGCTTAAATAAACCTTGAAGAATATTTAAAAAAATTTAAACTCCAAAGTGTTTAATACGAGAAATTATTTTTGGTTACGCTTCTTATTGTATTTTTTTTACCATAAATAAGGATTCAACCAGTCAGGAGCATCAAAAGATTGAGAACTTACAAGCGGAGAACAGAAAACTGGAAAGACAAAAAGCTGAGCTCATCATGGCATTTAAGAAGCAACTTAAGCTGATAGATATTTTGAAAAGACAGAAGGTGAGAAATTGGGCTCCTAACAATGAATCTGTCCTAAATTACAATATCATACAACAATAAATTAGATTTTACATTTCTGCTGATATTTTAACAGATGCATTTTGAAGCTGCCAAGATGTTGTCCTTCACTGAAGAGGAGTTCATGAAAGCTTTGGATTGGGGAAATAATGCAGTCTAGTAGGTTTCTATTTTGTATAGTTTGTAAAGATGGGTTTGTACAACAAACATTAAACTGTGTTCAAACATAGATTCATAACCTTTCACTAGATAAAAGGCTTTATGGTTGGATGATTTCCCCTCTCAAATATTAAACTCAACATTGGAAATCAATCCTTCCACATGTGTTCAGACATCATGTCATGCCATCTAGTGGTGAACAATGAGATCAAGAAATATACTAAAACAGATTTATTAGCATTTAATCACGTTTTATTTTTATAATCAATGTATACACAGATAAAACCAAATACCATGTTTGTCAGTAAATAACTGAATTATAGTATTAAGGTTCAACCCACTCATCAGATTATTCATTAGTAATCCACTGTAGGAAGTGTGACCATTTTTGTGAACTCTTCATAGTAAATACGTCCATCAGATCCAACATTTGCCTCCTTAAAAAGATTATCCACTAAAAAGAATTTAAAGAACAATAAAAACACAGTTAAACAACACATTTCTTCAGAAGATAAGCTAGATAAAAGGTTCTCCCTGACCTCATTAACAGGATTCATTACTAGAAACTGGATAAATTGAATTCCAGTTCAATTGAAAAGAGTGTAAACAATATTATTCTACATCCAGATGATGTGTAGCCTACCTTCTTTGTTAGTGAGCTTTTCTCCCAGGACAGTGAGTTTGGTTCGTAGCTCAGAAGCCAAAATATAGCCCTTCTTGTGTTTGTCTGTCATGCGCATAGCCTCCAGAATTTCAGTCTTAGGATCTTCTTGCTGCATTTGTCTGTGCATCATGGTTAGAAATGTGGAAAAGTCCAGCTCTCCCGTCTTATCTGTTGAGAAGATACAGCAGATGTATTAACTTATATATATTATAATATTTTTCTTCAGACCGGTTTTATCTGTGATTGCAGTGCCTCAAAAGCCCCTTATACTTTACAATGAAAGCGCTAGTTTTATTAGCCACAGGTGGAGCATGCTTGGTAGTACGGAAGAGTACACAGGATACATTACATAGAAAATATTTGTTAAATACATAGAAGGGCACTCGTATTGGACACAACTGTATGTTATGTGTATTATGACGTCTTTTAAAATGTTACCTATTTTATGGACTTGCAGATGTCTGTCCACTTCGCTATACGTTGGACTTGTACCAAGGCAGCGCATGACCAAAATAAGGTCTTTGGCATCAATCTTCGCCTTTCGCTTCTTGTCGTAAAGGGAGAAACATTCTTTGAACTCTGCATGAAGACAAGATTTTGGTAAATTGTGTTTCAAAAACTATAAAGTAAATATAGAATACATTACAACATATCAAATACATATCGACGTGCAATACATCTCACCATCAATCTGAGTTTGTGATAAGAATTTTGCCTGTAAATAGAAGATGGTTACAATTGAGTTGAGCCACGTAAACAAGAATGAATTGTTTAAAAGAATAATATAAAACTTACCATGTCTAAACACAGTTGTTTCAGTTGTTAAAGGAGGGAGTCACTCCCTCTGGATTTCCAGTCGATACTAAAGTCCACCCCAGTGTTGACGTAAATGATAGCCTTGTTGTCATAGAAACATTGATATAGGATTCCACCTATCACATTATATTGTCTGCCACAGCAGGTGCAGCTCATAATTGTCACAGAGGTATTTTCAGGGGAACAGTCAGGTGTCGATTTTGATCAAAAATAACAAGTACATAAAAGTAAAAACATTTCAGTAAATCAGTGAATAAGATGTCTTTATTATTCAATTTTAAAAGAAAATCAAAGTAACTGGACGTTTGGAGATTTTACAGGAATGTCAGTTCCTGATCACAACCGAAAGTGATATAATTTCTTTATTAGTTAATCTTAGTACAACACGTTTAGCCTGTGATGTGTAAAGTGTAAAAGGACCAAGGCTCTGGAACATAAATGATACCAGGATATTTTTTGCGCAAGACCTTGTCATTCCACAGATATGCGACCCAAATCAGCACTAATCCCAGAGTAATGATAAAGTTATAGAAGAGAAAACGGCCATTGCTGTCTAGTCTAAAGCCCATCTGCCTCTGACGCATCACAGTGGCAACCATGGCAAAAAATGTGAAGATGAACAACACAAAGATCTGTCCCTCAGTAATCAGATACCTGAAACATAACAGAAAATTCAATGTTTAAAATGTTTGCATTATTTCAACAAAGACAGATTTCTGGATCCATCTTAAATTTCTATTGATTTATTGTTGCATCTAAGTACTATGTTGATATATACATCATCTACATCAGTGACTAAAAAAAAGCCAACAAACCAATATTACAACATACTGTAAAATTTAGAAAATCTAAATGGGCCGTCTCTATTTTATTAATACACATTCATATTCAGCCCCCTATTTTTTACTTGGCTTTCATTTCACTACTGTTCTAATTTTCTGTAAGTGAATAAAATCAAGTCCCAACCACCAGTGTTGGCTAAATTATAAAACTCAAACTAATGTATATCGACATTTGACAACGAACATATGTCTTGGACACTTCAGGGAAAACATAAAAAGAATATAAGATTATTATGGTTTACTCACCAGTAGTAGACTGCACTGGGACCAAGTAGTAGCCAACCTGACAGAGGCATCCTCACGTCTTTAACTTGTGTAAAGCACCCAGTAAAATACAAGAAGAGGATGAGAAAGAATGGGATATACCTATAATGACAGCCCAGGGTGAGTTTACTACATTGAAACACTTATTTATATTTTATTTATATACTTTGAGTTATATATTTGAAATATGGTTAAAACCACTTACCACATACAATGTCCTAAGTGCTCGTCATAGTAATACAGGAGCTCAAAGGAATCAATCTAAAAAGAAATATTCATTTTAACAATAATTTGTTATTATTATTAACAATTATTTTATCTCATCATAAAACCATTACATAGTTAAATATATCAAATCATTTTGTTCAGACTTTGAAGAATTGAAGTACCAATGAGGCAGGCTTTAGATCCTTGATGATAGGGTTCTCTCTGACAGAAAGGTGAAGCTGGTATCCACTGAGGATGAGCCGATGGTTGATGGAGTCTCCCACCAGGTGAATGCTGGCACCCATGACAAAAGTGATGATGCTGAGATAAACCGCTGAGCGAGGAAGGGCCGCGGGGCTCCGCTCAATCAGCTAAAGCAGGGTACACACTTTTTAAAATCAAAACTATTTTCTATTTGCCATTGATGCAGAGAGAATATATTTTGGTGTTTTGTTAAAAACCTTGTACCTTCAGTAATAGGAAGGGTGTAATAACATTGTAGGCCATATGAAAATAATCCCCAACACTGGGTTTATTTAGAGGAAACCATTCCAAAGGTAGGACAATCTGAAAGAACATATAAAATTGTTAATTATTAAAGACAAAAACAAGCTGTATTCAATTCCAAACAATTTAACACATCCACCACATCTTGCTTTAAAAGTACCATAGCTATTGGTCTCCCAAAGTCCAGTATCCAGTTCTGTAGAGTGAAACACAGCCAGAGATCCATGTGAAACTGTGACTGCGTTGCTGCAGAAACTACATTCGCGCTCCCAGTCCTGGATTTTAGTACATTATAGAAACATCACCTATTTGTTACATTGTATACATGTATGCTTTAGAAAATCAATGAATTCACAATTCAGTTTGAACTTGGATATTTTATTCTGCGGTTGGTGGCAATGGTGGTGATATAATCAGTTATTAAAAAGCAATAAACGTGCTCTGACCTGAGATGAACAGGTGCCGAAACTTCAGACTGCGGTCTTCTTCTCATGGTGCGTTAGTATTTAAAGCCGGTTTATAGATAACTGATCAGTTTTTATCACATCAGTCTGTCTGTTCTTAGTAGCCAAACATCTAATTCAATCCCAAATCGAATTGTAAAGCTCGAGGTCTGCGCCCAATGTCTAAACGCATTACATTTTCCGCAGTAGTATTTGCCTCAGATATATAAAAATGTATAATTAGCTCAATGTTTAGAAATAAGTTGATTCTTTAATATAATGTTTTTGTTTGACTGAATCACGTGAAACTCAGGCGGGTTCTTCTTTAACTTACTCAGTTGTGGCGAAACATTTAGGATTGTTATTGCCATCTGGTGGATTTAATTAATGATGTCACCCAGTCTGCAAAATAGTTTATTTATTTCACTTGTTTGAAATAAGATTTGGTGTCTTATTACTATCATCTAAATGCCAAATGACTAAATGTTATATGGCATCAGTCTGTCCCCCCCCCATATTAAATTGTGCATGTTTCAATGGACAGCATCAAACAGGTCAAATATGTTTTGCCAGTAATACCACTAAAACTATACTACTTATGTATTTGTGTGCAAAAATGTAGCAGTTGTGTATTGTATCATTTTATGCTGATGCTACTGTTGATTTTTTAAATAATGATTTTTTTTCGCATTTAACACTCGAAATAACTGGAAAATTAAAATATTTTTCTATGTTGTGTTGTGGCCTGGGTGTTTTTACAGAGCAGAGTGGCACACCGATGCAGCGTAAAGCCTATAGAGATGTAATAGGAGCGAGATTGTGTAACCCTTTACATTTTATGGTCAAATACAAATCCAGTCACTGACATTTTGTTAAATAAATAAAATGTACAATAAACATGCAGCAAAAATGTAACTCATGCAAGGACTCTATGGCAATAAATTCACTTTGATAGTGAATTTTGATTATATTGTAATATGTACACTTTCAGTAAAACTTAGCATCTTAATATAAAAAATAATAAAGTACATATTATTGACAACTGTCCGAGTTCGACCACTATACCCTCATTCACTACACACATAGTCCACTTTAAGGAGCGGGTGAAATCGAGTGAGTAAATTGTGACACTCGGATCACTGGATTCGCTGCGGCGCGGGCGCCATCTTCTGCCCAGACGCGGGACTTCATTCTGCGGGACCGTCACGATAGATGGCTAGCAGCTAGCAGTGAGTGTACACTCTCGTTATTATGATGCATCACGGGATTGAATGAGTGACCTCAATAATGTCCACTATGAATTCGGACACCACTAAAATGGATGTCCCCCCAAATAGTGCATTATATTAGGGAATAGAGCGCTATTTCGGACACAGCCACAGTTTTGCTTCTCTATGTAGACTTTTATTTTGATAGCAGAAGACAATAACAGTCTTGTGATTGTATGTGGCCATCTTAGAGCTCACTCTCTCTCTTTCTGTGTGTGTATACGGCCTACTAAGCAGTTTTCCCCCTTACATCGCTGATGTAAACTTCACCGTGCCGGACTAAAACATCTTGTCATCTTCAGTAAAGCGAGGTATTTCGAGCGAGAACGCTGTTTTCGTTACATCACCATTTATGTAGGCCATCTCTGTAGAGAGCTACTTACTGTTGAAGTCCTACGAGGATATATGTACTGTGGTGTATGTTAGCTTATGTAACGTTAGCTGTCAAGAAGGTAAACCTGCTCACAGTGTTGTGTGCTTACAACGCTCCAGATATAACAAAAGTTTTCTTTCTCGTTTAGCGTTACGTTCTCATATTTAACCAGTCTGGCTGGTTAAAATAATGAGATGTTAGCTAAAGAGTGTGTTTTTGTATTTGTTTATTAAAGATCACTAGTGTTATTTAAATGAGCATATGCTAACAGAATAAGTTGGCTAGTTAGCTGATGAGAGCTTCCTCTCACTAACGTTACTGCATAGTAATCGGCTGTGTTTGTCATCGATTTTGTAGTGCTCGATGTCCCGTTTATTATTAACTTTTAATTCCCTTAAAAATAGGGTTTCAGTTTTAGAAACGTTACATATTGCTTATTTAAGTCACTCGGAAGATATGGAGTTATTTGAGGGCGTATATATGTACAACAGACAACTATACATCATAAATTAAGATTTAAAACTTTTATTCTGTAATAGTGTTAACGTTAGCTGTGAACTAATGGTGATGTCCCACCTTCTACCTGCCATTTTAAACGCCGCAGGTGAGTCACAATAAACAAACAAGCACGGTCGACAGGCGCATATGTTTTTCCATTTTTATTGTGTAATCGTTTATCGGTTAGGTTTGATTTTAGCCGTCTTATGATTGCATATAAAAACATTTATCGACTTATTTTGAAAAGAGTAAATGTTTTTGTAGACGCTGGTAGTACAGTCATTATCATGGATATAATTGTATTTAGATGATTAGTTGTATCTTGTATACTCTGGAAATGTTTGTTTTAACGCCGTGTCAAAGGCACCAGACGGCAGGTGGATTTAACAAGTTGTTTGTTTATAAGTTGGAGGGGGTTATGACGTCATTGTTAAACATGACACCTCCAGTGCGTGACACCTATAGATTGTCCATGATACATAAAGACCTTATCAGAATTAAACTGTCAAATAGAAATTTCATGTTTAGTAAAAAATCTGATAATAGTCCATCGTACTTATTTCCCTTTAAACTATCACATATCCTTAAATGTATTGTAATTCACAAAATCACATGCTTTATATCTTTCATAATATAGTTGCCCTCTGTGTATAGTAAGGATTTCTTCCTCCTAATTCTTATGACAAATGTAGAGGAAGTTTTTACTGAATAGGAAAACACCACTTCCTAAAACACACTTTTAACCTGTCTCTGAACGTTTTAAACATTCAGGCAGCATTTTCAATAGACATATATTTGTATTCTTCTTCTTTCACTATCTAGCTATCATATCTGTTAACAGATGACCTGACTCTTGATCTGCGAGATGTAGAGTATACTGGTTAACAGAACAAAGGTAACAACCCTCTGATAAGTTGTGCAGAACATTGGACATTGGAAGAAGCCATGAACTGGTTTACTTTAGTTCACATTCAATGTGATTTTATTGAGGGTGTGTAATTTAAGTGAGATCTGTACCATTCATTGACGAAAGGAAGATTGATACATCGACTGGTTCATTCCTTTGCCTATACAGCTAGTCTATTGTCATTTATTACAGCAAATATGATGACTATTCCTTCAGAATATTTTAAGTCAAAATCTTCTTTCCAGTCTTCATCTTAGAAATGGATGTTTCAACAAAAATATTCTGGGTAGTTTTCATCCTGGTATTTGCAGATATCGTTTTATTTATTTGTTTCTGTATTTTCTATAATGGCACAGTGTCCTAACTTTTGTACGGCTGGTGACATAACCTGGACTTTGGTCTGTTCCTGGCAAAGCTGTAGTGTTGGTTTGATGAGATGTAAGGGACGGTCATGGTCTGTATTATTCCCGCTATATAAAGAAAAGAATAGCAAGTGTTTAGCAATATCAGGATCCATATTACGGTTTAATTTAATTTCAGGATCATCTTATTCTAATTAACAGTAAACACATATCCAGGCTTTGCAGAATTTCTGGTTTGATCACTATGGTTTTCAATAAGTCCTTTCTTCAAGTGTTTCTATTGAGTTACTCGCTATCTGTGGAAAATTCCAAGATGTGTAAAAGATGTGCTTTGGGAGGCACGCTTACAGGAAGAAGAGAAACGTTAAGCACAAGCCTCTGTGGGGATTTCACAGCCATGTGAACGACCGACAATAACCTCGCATGTGTCCTCTTGTTCTCTTTTCCACCCTTCTTTTTCCTTCCCTCGCTCTTACTCACCCACCCATCATCTCTTCTCTCATTCTGCACTTTAGCTGGATTTATCCCCTGCTTTAGGGTTTCACAAAGCCTTAATTTTAGAACTATAAAGTACCCAACCAGAGGTTAAACTTTCTTTGTTTCTTTTTTTGTTGACCAGAAAGCTGTGACTCAAAAGGGGCTTTTAAATAGGTCAAGGTTCTTCTGATGGCATCCATGCTACTGGAGAGGGTACACATGATGTGCTGCTAGCAACACATCGAGCAAGATGGACAGAGAATAGCAAATTGTAACACTAGGGGTAAGTTTTTTTGTACAGCCTTTATGGTGCATAAACCTGTTGTGTAACATGGCCTAACTCATCATATGATATAAAGGCATAATGTAATAAAAGAGTGAAAAAAAAACTCCTCCTAAAATGCTATTTAAATAGCATTAATATGTTTTGTGGAAGAAATGGAATAAATAACTTGATCCAACTTAATTGTGCACTTGGTTAAGTTTTTTTTAGCTAAAACTTTAGCTAAATGTAGGGGCTGGGGATATTTTAGGTCTTGGTATTAGTATTTCACAGGTTCGAGACTGGACAGAGGGCAAGGAAACAATGCGGGAGAGATTGAAACTTACCCATCAGATTCACATTATTATTACTTTTGAACATTTAGCTCTGTTTTGTTTATGATCTCATTATGATGTTGTGTTGCATTGTACTGTGTCTTATGCTGTACTCTAAGGGGAAGTTGTAATTTAATACTGTAACATGGTGATTTAAGACTGTAATGGCCCTTTTGCACCAACGACACACCTTGGCCCATTTGCACCAAACTATTAAGTTTAAAAAAGTAATTTTTTTACATTTAAGACAATAGCGGACTGCACACCACAACTATAACAATAACGGTACAAAGTAGCAGTATTGTTTGGAATCACTTAAGCTTTGCTGATTCCAAACAGTACTGCTCCTTTGTACCGTTGTTGTTATGGTCGTGGTTTGAACTCCGCTATCTGATCAGTCTAAAGAGATCTAAAGCTCAATCTGCTCCGCAATCTGCTCAGATCTAAAGAGATAAAAAGCAAGGAAGCATAAAATAAAAATGTTGCTATGGTTTACCTTGAATGCTAATATTGTTCTTATAGTTATCTTTATATATATCATATCTATCCAGGAGCTGTAAAAGAGCTCACAGAATATTATATTTTACTTAAAAAGGATTAAAAAGAGATATCTGTGTGACTAAACTAATTCATTCAACTAACATTATCCAGGCCATTACTCATTCACCAGTTGTCAAAGATCTAGCTTGTTTAATTGTATGTACTGGCAAGTAACAGCATTTTTTAAATACGGGTTAATCAAAATGTGACTTGTGTTATTTCATAATTTAACAAGTGAAATGTTGTGCTTTTTAGCTGACAAGAACATATTCTAGGAGTGAATCAGCAGAATTACTACCCAAAATATCCTTCCCTAAATCAGATGTACCTCTCTGTTACAAGTGACCACTCCTGACCAGTAGAGTTGTTTTGCACTTTCACTTCCGTTTCCCCATTAGATTGTTCATACAGCATGATTAGTTGGCTAGAAACTTGCCCTTTCTTTAGTGTACATTTCTCATTTTTCGCTTTTTGCTTAGGTTAACCACATTTCCCAGGGTCCGAAAGGGTGACTTTGTGTTTTTTGTGATTTTGCAAGCAGAAGTTTCACTACTTGTGTTTATCGAGCTCTTGTCATCACTGGCAATGTTCAGTCAAGATCAGCTTTGCGTTCGTTCAGTCTCAGGTAGTGAGAGTTGCAGATCACTTACTGTCCATATTACGTGTGCTTAGGACTAATATAGAATGCAGAAGTACGAGGTGTGTTATTTTTGCTGGAGTGGTGCTGCGATGTGCTCTTGTAGCTTTTAAGCTATAGGAATCTCCGAATCTGCATTTAAAATTTACTGATTTAACAAATGAAAAGTAATGATGCAGTTAATATAGTGAACTCAAGTCAGGTGCTTTGCTGTAGGCAGTTTTTGTTGAGTATTTTTTCTTTTTTTTCTGCTCCGCAGGTGCAGTGTTAGTTCGTTATGAAAAGTGAATGTGTGGAAGATGTCCACCCTTTCTACGACTGATATCACTGATGTTGGTCATGGTAAGACTTCGTTTCTTTTACATTTGTCTATTATTTTAAAATGTTCGGCTATTGATATAAGGAGGCTTATTTCGAAAAGTTATGGAGTTACATACCTGACCATGTTTTTCAGTATGCAATAAGTGCAATAAAGCCTATTTATTTAATATTAATAGTTTGATAAATCAAATGCAAGTGTGTGTTATTTTAAGATATGTTCTTGTGTAGGGCTGCAACTAACGATTATTTTAATAATCGATTAATCTATAAATTATTTGTTCGATTAATCGATGAATCGGATAAAAACCAAAAAGCAAGAAAAGCATTAATATCCAACCTTTTATACAAAAACAGAACTGCACAAGTGTGAAGAAGTGCACAAACATTTGCGCCTTGAACCTCCCTGAGCTGTTATAATAATAATAAAATAAAAATATAAAAAATAAAGAACAATTCAAATCAGAAAATTTAACAGGATTTCTCACAAACTCTCACACTGACACACACACACTTTCTCTCTCTCTAAAATTGACTTGAAGCTCATTCATTAAATTATAATTATCAATAATAACCTATATGGGACATAGCACAGAATACACACTGCAAAAATTGCTTTTCTAATTTAGTAGCTTTGTCCTGTTGTCAGTCCAAATATCAAAAAAATCTTAAATCAAGAAACATTTACTAGACACATGAAATAGCATAAGAAAGTATTTCTTGCTTTCTGAATAAACACCTCAAAATTAAGCAATTGTTTGTTTAAAAAAAGCAAATTGATCTGCCAATGGGGTAAGCTTAACGAGATATAATCTCAAACAGAAGTTTTAAGCATCACTTAATTTTCTCATGCCATTTTTCTTTTCTAGTAATCTTGATTTAAGAATTTTTTTGATATTTGGACTGGAAACGAGACAAAATTACTTAGTAAGAAAATATTTTTTTTGCAGTGTAGCTATACATGACAACAGAATGAAAAATGAATGGTCCAAAAAAGGATGTTACCACCCCTGCATTACTATTGTTAATAGCAAGTTAACGCTAACTTGTCAAGCTGGATAACGAGTAAACACCAGCACCAGCCACATTACGTTCTTCACTTCAAAACGGAACAAAAGTGGGATTCTGTAGTGACTTAACCTGCTGTTGAACTCCCTTCCTCCTCATCAAAGAACCCAACATGTTTCCGTTTCAGGTGCTGGATCATTACTGTGGTGCTCCCGTGTCATGTCATGTCGTTTTTGCATATATTGCAATTAACACACTTTTTCATTTTATTAAGTGTGAAATGCTCCCGCATCTTTGATGACTTGGTTCGCGTTGATTTCTCTGCCTCCGCCATGTATCTTTTCTCTAACTCCGCTGGTTTATTTTATTTTTGCTCCTCCCTGTTTATGATGCGCCGAACTCTGCTAGCACCAGTGCGCGAGAGAGACAGAGTCTGTTCACTCCGCTCCGCGCTTAAATAAAGTTATTTTTTTTTAATAATCAAACGTCTCCGCGTCGCGCGACACAACGAATCGATAATGAAATTCGTTGCCAACTCTTTTAGTAATCGATTTTTATCGATTTTATCGATTCGTTGTTGCAGCCCTATTCTTGTGTGTGTGATGTTTGTCATTTATTAGTTAACATTGTATGGTATTATCAAGAAACTGCACTTGTCCTCACTGCTAAGAGTTGTGTTATTTGTAATGGACATTCGTGTGTGTAGGGGGATCTCTGTGCAGTGTCAGTGAAGAGTGCCCTTCAGCAGGGCCGCCAGAAGTAAAACAGGAGAGCCAGTCTTCTCTCAGTCAGACAGCCTTATACACTTCACACAATGAGCTGAATGAAACACTGCTCTTGGAATCTAGTGACATCAAGATGTTCCCCTCAGAAAAATCACCTGCACGAGGCAAGTTTTTTTTTATCATTAATAAACCGTATTTTTACTTATTTATAGATTACGTTTCACATTGCTTACAGTTTTTAGGTTGAACTTTGTTTTGCTGTTATAACATAAGATGGGACATGTGACTGGAGCAGGTATCAGCATGTGTGTCAGTATTTGTTTGTGAATATGTGTTTTTTCTCAACTGTTGTGGATGAACTGGCCTAACTGGTTCAAGAAGATGAAAATGCCGCTAGGGCTGTACATTTCATGTTTGTGTACTTTTACTTTGGATTTGAAAAGTGAGGTTGCATTATTTGCATTTATATTGATTGCTTTATTTGTTCAATATATATCAAAAATGTATGGTGATGCATGACATTACATTTTAACTTGAATAACAAAGTGCATACTAGGTACAGTGACTACATCCAAGTAAGACACATGCATGTCATATCTTGTGTCATGTTTTTATGCAGATTTAATGTTTTGAGCAAAATAGTCCAATAACTGTTAGAACACATCAAATCAAAATGTCATGATCTGAAAAATAAACAGAAATCTTGTTTTGTATAAATGAGATTTGTGACTCCGAGAGTGGCCAGAGATTCACTGTTTCCAGTGATGCTCTTCCTAAAATTAGATTTTTTTATATACAATTTATTTTTCATCAGGCTCCAAATGCTTTTCTACATTTTCCACGTGATTGTAAAGCTGAAAGTCATAACATTTTAAAAACCCTTGTTTTGGCCAGGTGTTTAATTGACAGGTTTACACTACAAATGCTTTATTTTCACATGCATTTTTGACTATAATAGAATCTGGTTTTGTAAGATCACTAAACAATTGGAAGCATGTTTACATTCACACATTTACAATTATCAATTTTATAGATGTTTTTATCCAAAGCGTCCTACTATTGAGGGAGCATTTTAGTAAATAAACCACTGTGCACATGGATGATAAATTGAACTATAGATGTATAGGTACTAAAAGTTAAAGACTTTATGTGTCTGTCCTGTGTGTGTCTGTACAGAGGGTCAGCCAGTGAAGAGAAAGAAGGGCCCTGCCCCTAAGATGCTGGGGAACGAGGTGTGTAGTGTTTGCGGAGACAAGGCATCTGGCTTTCATTACAACGTTCTGAGCTGTGAGGGCTGTAAAGGTTTTTTCCGACGCAGCGTGATCAAAGAAGCGCATTACACCTGCAAGAACTCGGGCCGCTGCGAGATGGACATGTACATGCGCCGCAAGTGTCAGCAGTGCCGTCTGCGGAAGTGCAGGGAGGCAGGGATGCTGGAGCAATGTGAGATATTTAACCATGACAGATCATCTACCTTTTTCTTTCAATTCACCATTCAACCATATTGTGTTATTTTACACAAATATTTAAATTATATTTGTATCGCCTAAAAAACATTTGAAACCTTATAAAAAAGCTTAAATACAGAATCAAAATCATTTTAATGTGTTAATTAGAAACACCCTATATATGGGCGATTCTACAGAATTTGTGCAAACTGCTGTCCCACATCTAAAAACTAATTTAAAAAGCCTTCAAGTATTCAAATCTTAGTTGTTTACTAAGATCCTTCTATCATCTTTCGAAATCCCACAATAATATTTATAATATCCGTTAGCTTAATATATATAAGAATCATTTATTAAGTACTTTCAATTTGGAGTCTGTTGTCCCGAACTCAAACCCCTAAATTTCAATTTATGATTTTTTTTTTCTTTTTTTTTTCTCATTGTTGCTTTTAAAAATATATTTTTGATATTTTTTAAAAAGTGAAGTACATTTTTTTTTTTATCTTTATGTAAAAAAAAATGTGTCCCGGATTTTCATGTCACTACCGAAACAAAGTATGTTTTAGTTCATTGGCTGAGACTGATTTTAGCCGCCCACACCCCTACATTTTTTTTATCAAGAATCATTGCTGTGTGCCTATTTCTAATAGCTATATGGTGAGCAGATCGGTCTTATCATTTAGAAGTAAATGTGTTAAAAATTCTGAAAATCTGCATGTAACTTTGCCAATAAGCAAACTTTTTTGGGCCTTATTCATAAAATGAAGTTTTTATGTGTGTAAATTTATTCAGAACTGTGCTTGCAAACTATTTGCTGATTAACATCTTTGAGCTAGGGTCAAAAGTATGAAAAATTGTCACAACCAAAACATATCACTGGGTTTCAATGTTTCGGTAGTAAGAAAAAGGGACAATTAATCCTCTATTTGGGGAAATAAAAAATCAATAAAGTTATGCAAATCTTTATTGTTTTAGTAGTGATGTAGTATGTGAGCTGTAGGTTTTCTATGAGATATTTACTGTCAGATGTGTGTCTGTTATATGTGCCGGCTGCAGAAATAGTGTTAAAATTGTAACTGGTATTTATTTTTATGTGGAAACAAAAAGTAGATTTAATAAAAATCTTAATATGTAAATATAATTATTCTTATTAAATTATGTAATATTGTGTTTCGAGAGTGACTAAATTTGAGGAGAGGAAGAATTTTCCAAAACTTTCAGTTGAAAAGTATATATATGAAAAAACCTAGAAATGTGTATCTTTGATATTATACAATTTGGATACATAATTATTTTGCCCACATACAACTTACCATTTAACCTCTCATGAGTTCAACGCTAAGCGAACCAAGATTGAATTTATTCTTTTATGATCCAGACCAAAAAAAACAAGTGAAACAAACTTCAAAATTTTATGACCTCTCCCTTAGACACATTCTTCCAACATCTTATCTCTTATCTAAAATTATATATGTATGACATCTTGATCATTGTTGTGTTTATAGTCATTATTCAGGAACTCATCTGTCATTCTACTAGGTGTGCTGTCAGAAGAGCAGATCCGACTGAAGAAGATGAAAAAACAGGAAGAAGAGACCGCACGCACATCTCTAGTGGCCACGCCCAGCCCCGTCCCTGAGATGCCCCCTCTGGCTCCAGAACAGCAGGAGATGATAGAAAAGCTGGTGGCCATGCAGAAACAGTGCAACAAACGCTCCTTTCTGGACCGGCCCAAAGTTACTGTGAGTTGCTTTAGCAACTATTTGAGCTTAGAGATGTATCCACAAGTTTACCGAGAGCGGTACTGTAAAAATGAACGTGGGCACAACTTCTGGTAAAGCGGCGAAAATGGTGTATTCCACCTCAAATAACTTATTCTGATGACAGAAAATGAGGCTGTGATTCGTTTTGAAATTACTTGACTAAATAATAGTAAAGAAAAGCCAAGTTTCTTGGGCAGGTTTTTAATTTCATAAGCAGCCCAAATTTGATCTTCCGCCCAATTAATTTTTCTTCGGTCTAACCCATTCAAAAGAAGCCCAATTGGGCGGGAACTGGCCCAATCTGGTAACACTGAATATGTGCACCGTGTTACGCTTGTAGTTGGCTTTTGAATATTAAAATATATATATTTAAATAGCACACAATCGAATCATGTAAAGAAACTGAAACCCTTCATAATTTTCAAATTGCTCAGTGGTTTAAGGCTGGAGTACACTACAAGACTTATAAAACTTGAACAGATATAAAAAAATAGACATCGTACACTTGCAGGCTTTTTGAACCTTTGCACGTTTACAACAATACATGAAAAAATCTGCAGACTGGCACAGACTTTCTGCAACAACTCCAGACTGAAAATCTGGGCAAAAAATCTGAGCAAAAGTGTATTCCAGCCATTATTGTCACAACAACTGAATCAATAAAGTTGCTAAATATCCGTCTTCAAGAATTAAAATCATCTATAAAAGTAGCGGACAGAATGCTGATGTACTAGTTTATAGGTACTGTCAGTATGTAAGTTCACATGCTGCTTAAACAAATGACTTGAAATACGGCAGAAATGGGTTTATTTACATTAAACCGGAAGTTTCTCCCATCTTCTCCCACCAAGATGTGTTCTTTTTTGTAATTTGCTTTTAATACTTTCTTTGTGTCTAAATCCTTGATTTATTCGAATTGTTGAGCCAGAGCATTCACATCAAGTTTTGTTGTTTTCAGCCTTGGCCACAGAGTCAGGACCCACTCAACCGAGAGGTTCGACAGCAGCGGTTTGCTCACTTCACTGAGCTGGCCATCATGTCTGTGCAAGAGATTGTAGACTTTGCTAAACAGCTGCCTGGCTTCCTGGAGCTCACCCGAGAGGACCAGATCGCCCTGCTGAAGACCTCAACAATAGAGGTTTGTCTGAATGACCTATAACACACTTTTGTCCATTATTGTTGTGTGTGCCGATGGACAATTATTATTTGACAGGCTTGGTTCTGATGTATTTTGTTCTATATACAACAGGGAAAATAAGTATTTGACACATCAGCATTTTTATCAGATCAAAACATTTTAGTATACAAGTTCAGTCATAATAAATAAAGTGAAATGGCACAGGGAATAAGTATTGAACACATGAAGGTAACAAGGTGCAAAATGGCATAGAAAACCAAGAGAGCACCTGAAATCTGTCAGTATTGAGAGAGAAACCCTGCCCCCTATCAGTACTAATCGATATCAGCTGCTTTAGTCCTAATTGATGGCCTATATAGGCTTCTCATTACCTAGGAGGCACACAGGAAAGACTTCATGATGGGTAAAAGCAAAGAACTCTCTGTAGATCTTCGTAATCTTATTTTGATGGGAATGGTTATAGGCGCATTTCCAGAATGCTGAATATTCCTGTGAGCTCTGTGGGGGCCATTATCCGGAAATGGAAAGAGCATCAGTTCACCATAAACCGGCCACGATCAGGTGCTCCACGTAAGATCCCTGTCCGGGGAGTCCAAAGAATAATCAGGAGAGTTCTCCAAGAGCCAAGAACTACTCGGGAAGAACTTCAGGAAGACCTTGCATCAGCTGGTACTGTTCTTTCAAAGAAAACTATAAGCAATGCACTGAACCGCCATGGCATCCATGCACGCTCACCACGAAGGACTCCATTGCGGAACAAAAAGCATGTTAAGGCTCGGTTAAAGTTTGCGAAAGAGCATTTGGAGAAGCCTGTGGATTTCTGGGAGACTATACATTTTTTTTCTGGTTGAGAAGAAAAAAAATAAAAAATACACTAACCCTTTCTCTCAACAGGTAGTGGTCTAGCTTTTGTTGAAACCAGTAACTTTGTATTGGCACCTAATGTATTATGGCTCCTGTATGAACTATCGCTTATTGCTCCTAAACTCTTTGTAAGTCACTTTGGATAAAAGCGTCTGCTAAATGTCTAAATGTAAATGTAAATGTACTATAGTATGGTCAGATGAATGCAAAATTGAACTTTTTGGCAGTCGCTCTACACACCATGTTTGGAGAAGAAATGGCACTGCCCACCACCCCAAGAACACCATACCTACAGTTAAGTTTGGGGGTGGAAGCATCATGGTTTGGGGCTGCTTTTCAGCAAGGGGTACTGGCAGACTTCATATTATTGAAGGCAGGAAGAATGGAGAAATGTACTGGGACATTCTGGATAAAAATCTGCTGCCATCTACCAGAAAGCTGAAAATGAATAGAAGGTGGACATTTCAGCAAAACAATGATCCCAAACACAAGGCCAAGGACACAATGAAATGGTTTCAAAGAAAGAAAATCAAGCTGCTTGAATGGCCCAGTCAATTACCTGACCTAAATCCCAAAGAAAATCTATGGAGAGAACTGAAGATCAAAGTTCATAAAAGAGGCCCATGGAACCTTCAAGACTTGGAGAGCATTTGTGTGGAAGAATGGGCCATAATCACTCCTGAGTAATGCAGACGACTGGTCTCTCCATACAAGAGCCGTCTAGAAGCTGTAATCACCAACAAAGACTTTTCTACAAAGTATTAAATAAAGTGTGTTCAGTACTTATTCCCTGTGTCATTTCACTTTATTTATTATGACTGAACTTGTATACTCAAATGTTCTGATTTCTTTGTATGAATTCAATATTTGGCTTGATGGCTACATCTGGTGGAAATTTTGTGTCAATAGCCCACTTAGAAATCCCCTTACTGAGAAAAATGCTGATGTGTCAAATACTTATTTTCCCCGCTGTGTATATATATATATATATATATTAGTGGTGGGCATAGATTATTTTTTTAATCTAGATTAATCTTGGAATTAATCTAGATTAAAATGGCTCATTTGAATTCTGCCGAAAGCATTCAGAATATGTGTGCTACCCAAATAATGACTAAAAGTAAGTCTTTGAGAACGGGTTTCTCAAGCCAGGTGGCGCATTAGACCAGGGGCTCATCTCCTGTTTCCAAAATGCATCACAAACTGCTTGAGAAAGCTGTTCTACTATGATAATTGGTGATGAAAATAAGTTATGTTCAATAAGATGTACTTGTGTTTACTTTCGCATTAGCTAAGGGATGCTTTGCGTTTAGGTGGTAATTGAGACTGGAAGAGCTCCTACAGTACATTTACATTTAGTCATTTAGCAGACGCTTTTATCCAAAGCGACTTACAAAGAGTGAGGGAGCAACAAGCAACCTGTCATACAGGAGCCATAATACACTAGATCTCAATACAAAGTTACTGGTTTCAACTAAAGCTAGACCAGTACCTGTTGAGAGAAAGCTTTTTTTTTTTTTAAACCAATTCCGCATTGCACAAGGTGCAAACAACCTTAGTCTTGTCGATGTTTCTATTGGGAAGCTTCTTAAAAATTAATATTCCCTGAAGCAAACCCGGCGGCTTCAAAGCTGCATCCATGTTAGCACGTCACGTTTGATGCGGTGATTTCACAGTAACGTTATGTTGTGTTCAGACCAAACGCGAATGGCGTGTCAAGCGCGAGTGATTTATGTGTTAATGCAAAGAGGCAATAGACCTACTTGCGGCACGAATCGCGCGAATGAAGCCCTGGTTATGAGATGATGAGGCGGCGCGAATGACGCGAATCATGCGAGTTAAAAAATCTTGTTCTCGCCCCGTACAGTGCAGTTAAGCTGGTATACATCTGCGCTAAAATATCAAGGTGAAAGTCATCATAGCTTGCGTATTATAGACCCAGCTCCCAACCCAACTTTGAGAATAGATTAACGGCGACGTTTTTTTTATCGCGCGATAAGAGTCTCCGTTAACGGCCCACCACTAATATATATATTTCTAAATTGATATTAATTAAAACATTTAGAACTTGTTTCATGTTGGATGTGATATTTTACACACTGCATTCTAACTAATTTAGAAGGTGTTTCACATGAAAATCCATGCTCACTCCTTATTTAAGTGTTTCAATAAGCCTAAAGTGGACACTGTTTTTATGCTTTTGTAGATCATGCTGCTAGAGACTTCCAGACGTTACAACCCAGCGCTAGAGAGCATCACTTTCCTCAAAGACTTCAGTTACAATAAAGAGGATTTTGCTAAAGCAGGTATGAGATGATAAATAAATCATTGCCTGATGTTTACAAGATTGAAATATATGTTTTAGAAGGATGTTATTGTCACAGTTTTGTGCCCAATGATCATGTTTCATGTGCATGTGTCTCTGATTTTTCTGTCTTTTCTGCAGGACTGCAATTAGAGTTCATCAACCCCATCTTTGAATTCTCTAAGGGCATGAATGACCTACACCTGGATGAGGCAGAGTACGCTTTGCTCATAGCTATCAACATTTTCTCAGCAGGTCAGTGTGACCCACAAGCTCTACTGTTATATTGTTTGTCTGCTTTTGATTGTCTGGTTCCTTTAAAAAATATAAGCACGTGTCATTTTAATGGATAAAAGAATTAAAAATCCAAATGTTTTTTTATACAAGTACAATTCCTTCAACTGTATTTATATGTTTATATAGTTTGCTTGATTGAGTCGCATTAGCAAAACTCAATAAAAATGTTGGTAACCTTTTGGAGGATTTATTGACAGAAATGCATTAATATACAGTGAGGGAAACAATTATTTGATCCCCTGCTGATTTTGCCTGCTTAAAATTAAATGAAGAGTCTATAATTGTCATGGTAGGTTTATTTTAACTGATGGAAACGGAATATAAAACAAAAATGTCAAATTTTTTATGTAAAGATCATAAATTGATTTGCATTTCAGTCAGTGAAATAAGTATTTGATCCCTGAGCAAAACATTTCTTGGTACTTGGTGGAGAAACCCTTGTTGACAAGCTCAGAGGTAAAACATTTCTAATAGTTGGTCACCAGGTTTGCACATGTGTCATGATACATTTTAGTCCAATCCACTCCACTGTCGCTCAGCAAATTGGAGTTTTAGCCTCCTTCACAGGTTTTCTATAGGACTTTGGTCTAGAGACTGGCTAGGACATTTAATCTGATTCTCCTTAAACCTCTCTTTGGTTGTCTTGGCAGTATGTTTTAGGTCTTTGTCATGTTAAAGGCACATCCACAACCCATCTTCAGTGATCTAGGAAAGGGAAGAAGGTCTCTGTAGGGATGGTGTTCTAGGGGTCATAGTCAACATTTTTCTACCTCCAAAAACAAGGGTCAATATTGATCTCACGGCACTTTCTCCAAAGCCTTTTCTGAATCATTTTGATGTTCATGGTCAAATTTCAGACGAGCCAGACAGGCCTTCTTGGGCAGGAGGACCTTGCGGGTGCTTCAGGATTTCAATCTATTATTATTTACCTTTTGCCCTTGGGTAGCATTTTTTGGAAGTTTGGCATTCAATTTCATTGCTATTCTGACTACACCCAGCTCTATCTGTCTGCCAAACCCACCTCTAACTTTCCTCCACCTATTCTTGTGGACTGTCTAGCTGAGATTAAAGAGTGGCTCACATCTGACTTCTCTCAAGTTGAAAAGTGTAAAAATTGAAATTTTGCTTGTTGGCTTAAAAACCAATCTTGGTAAGTCGAATTCTCCTTCTATGCACTTGGATGACCTATCAGTGTCCGTTTCTACACAGGTTAAAACCCTAGTTGTTATCTTTGATAGCACCTTATCTTTTGAAGCACATGGGATAGTTCGTTCTGCATACTTTAAACTACGAAATATAAATAGCCTTCGCGTGGCCCTTTCAGTTGAGAGCACAGCGACATTAGTTTCTAATATTCTCTAGTCACCTCTCGTATTGACTATTGTAATTCTCTTCTGTATGGTTCGCCGTCAAAGCTCCTTCATAAATTGCACCTGGTTCAGAAATCTGCTGCACGAACCATCTGTCGGACTTCTATAGCTGAGCATATTACTCCCACATTACAACGACTTCCATCAAAACAAAAACTTCATTTTAATATTCTCCTCCTCGTCTACAAAGCACTTAACAGCCTGGCTCCTCCATACTTAGCAGAACTCCTTCAGAACTACACTCCCACTCGCACTCTAAGATCATCTTTTGCACTTAATCTTGTTCTTCTTTGAACACAAACAGCTATGGGTTCTCGAGCATTTAGTCATGCAGCTCCCAACCTTTGGAATTCGTTACCGCAGGATGTTAAAAGTAGTGAAAACTTCAATGTTTTTAAATCTTGTCTTAAAACATACTTTTTAGGCAGGCTTTTCTGTGATTTTTCTTATTTATTTGTGTGCCTAATCCATGTTTATATGAAGCTTGTATTAATTGTTTTTATTTGATGATTGTTGCTATTGTTGCTGTACTATTTGCTGTACACTGTCCTTGAATGCCAGTAAGGCGCATATAAATAAAATGTAGTGGTAGTAGTATTAGGATTTCTATCTATTGTGGCATAGGATGTTACCAATGATTTGTTTCCTAAGTGTGGTCCCAACTGTCTTGAAATCATTAACAAGCTTTGTCCATGTAGTTCTCGGCTGATCTTGAACTTTTCTCATGATCATCTTTACCCCATTGGGGAAATTTTGCAGGGAGCTCCAGACCAAGGGAAATTGGTAGACAATTTGTATTTCTTTTATTTCCAAATAATTGCACCAACAGTTGTCTCTTTCTCACCAAGCTGCTGTCTGTAGGCTATTCAAGGTTTGTGCTGGTCTACAATCTTGTCCCTGACATTTTTTAAAACCTATTTAGACCATGGTGGTGGAGAGGTTGAAATGGAAGATACAGATTCTGTTGGCAGGCATTTTTTATTTACATAACAAGCTGACTTAGGAGTGCTTTCTTAAAGTGACAGGACTAATCTGAGGTCCAGATAGGCACAAAACCAATATGTCGAGCCAGAATTCTTGCTGGTAGGTAGGGGATCAAATACTTATTTCACTGACTGAAATGCAAATTAATTTATAACTGCCATTGCTTGCAATTCACAACCTCACTGCTAGATGCTGCTCAATATCATACACTAAAGCTTCAAATAGAACTTCATTTTTCTTCTCTATTGAGGAAAGACAGAAGCTCAGTAAAAAAAAACATGTTATTAATCTATTGGATTCATTTTCGGATGTTTGATGTTTTATGTTTTTTTTTTTTTTAGAGATCTTCACTGATTTTTGCCAGCATTTCCTTTCAACGCACATTTTCACAAATTTCATGAATTGAACATCCTCTATTTCTTTAAATCACTGTTATATTTTTGTCTTTGGGCATATGGATCAGACCGTCCCAATGTGCAGGATCACGATTTAGTGGAAAGACTACAGCAACCTTATGTTGATGCCCTCCGCTCTTACATCAGAATAAAACGACCCAACGTGAGTATGATAAAGCTAAGAGAGCAAGAGTAGAAAATAATATGGTCAATAATTTCAACATTATGATCATTACTGTGTTTTAAAGTATACACTGTGTTTTATTATTACATAAAGTATTTATTGTCTGTTGTGTACTTTATTGCCATTTGGTGGCACTGTTGTTGCTACCATAGCACTGATAATGAACAGTTTTGATGGATGCAAACTGTTATGGTTTGAATATTACATTGAATTGCAAATTAATCAGATCTTGTTTCTGCCAAAGGATCACTTGATGTTTCCCCGAATGCTGATGAAGCTGGTCAGCTTACGTACACTGAGTAGTGTCCACTCGGAGCAAGTCTTTGCTCTACGCCTCCAAGACAAGAAACTTCCACCTCTGCTCTCTGAAATCTGGGATGTTCACGAGTGAGCCAGTGCTCCACCCCAGGACAGAACGGCAAATGAAACATAGTCATGGTGGGGGGTCTCTCAAGACGAACACTGGTGTGGTGACTGACCTCATATTGTCCCCAAGGGTCTAAAATGTCTCCCACTCTGGCATGGAGCCAATCATAGGAAGTCTGGTTTATCATTCTCTTCCGTACATATTTTGGACCCAGTGGCCGATGGGCCTCTTCCGTTGAATGTGCTATTGACAAATGGTTTTGCCAGAAGTGGCTCAGTGTCCGATCAGAATCAGCAATGGTTATTTGACCATCATGTGAGCGTGGGGATCTGGATGCCTATTCATTCAGAAGCTTCCTTACTGGTGTGAGGGGCCACGAACAATGTGGCCATGATTTTTTTGTGTGCGTGTCGTTTATACATAATGTTTCAAGGACCAAGAGTTTTTTTGGCAGTGATTTCTATTCTCTAATTCACAAAGTGGTTATGTTAAAGGCCCGTCATTACACAAATGTTTTATTTACAGTGGTTTGCTGATTTGTTGGATGTGGCTTTCAGCCATCACATTTTTATATTTTGAGTATGCATAGATTGTTATTTTCCACTTGTTTAATTATGAGTAATCTCTAATATTACATAATGTTTGACTCACATTTAGTCTTGTAGTTAACATAAAAAGCCTTCTAACACCCCAAACTTTAACATCATTCTGTACTTTGCACATGACAGCGACTTTAAAACACGTTACACTGACATGGCACATTTGAACGAGTTTTGTTGTATGTTGGTCTTTTGGATTGTTTAGTGAAATGTCTGATGCAATAAATGGGCTGATTGTTTAAGGTAATTCACACAACAAGCCAATGTTTTGGATTAGTCTATTATTTGAAGTGCTGGGTCAATGTAACGTGTTGTAGGCAGGTATCAGTTAGAGTCACTGGAGCTGTTAACCCAAATCAGTTTGCTGCTCAACTTATAGCGACTACTAAGGGGATGAGAGAGAAGTGTGAGACCTTGAAAAAACATACTGGTGATTTGATCTTATCACTGGGTAATAAATATACTGCAGTCTTCTAACATACTGCTGTCTCTTCGCGGACTAATTCTTAAACATAGCTCTGATCTATTGGGAGGATGACTGATCAGTTTGATGATGAAAAAATTCCCTGGATCTTGATAATGTCAGGATGCCTTGATATATAACACAGTAATATTAATATATTTGCTCGTATTTAGTCACTTCCCAAAATAATATTTGAATTTATACAGTTTTTTTGCCTTTGATAATGCTTTTCAAATTCTAGAGGCATGTAAATGCTAAATCTAAATTCATTTATACCTCACGTACACATTTCTGACCCTGTCTGTGAAATGCAGTCTGAAATACTCGGCCAGTATTGAAGATCAAGGTTATATTTTCACAGAATTTTTACATTATGTGAGATGATTTTATGTAGAAAACAGCAAATCACAAAAAACAATTTCAGCTGCGTTGTCACAGACTGCGTCACAAACAGTATGTTGTCCTTTTCCCAAAAGACATTGACAATGTAAACCAAAACCATCAAATCAGTTTGGTTGTAAATTGGGTTCTGAAATAAGGAACAAGACAAATAAGAGAGTGTTGTAATGTTTAGGTCTAGAGTCTTGCCTCACATTTAACCATGCAAGTAACTGACAAGTGTGACCACAAGCAATTCTGGTTTTACTGGTCTTAAAGAACATTTGTGATGGATGTGCGTTGCGAATCAATACATTTTGAAAACTAACATTGCTAAAAAACGATCACAGTTGGTTAGCTGTGGCATGATATGCTTTGACTGTGGGTATTATTGAGAGTTGTTTTGAAGCCTGGAGAAATAGAAGCTGTTCAGTCATGCCCATGTGATTCTTGCATTTTTTTGGCTTATATAAGTCATATGCCTGCGTGTATTTTCATCTGCTTCCACTCTCTCTGTCTGTTAAGGAAACTGCTTATTGGTTGCTGTTCATAAATTGTATTTTTATGCTTTTGTTGATTTCTATCAAGCCTATCATAAGTCATTTCAAATCTTCAAGGGCATCAAGATGCAAGGGTATTAAAGGAGGCAACAACCAAGTTGATGGTGGAGCAGCCAAAACAGTGCAACAGACTAATACTCAATATCAAATCTGTAAACTCTGTGATCTTCCTGTTGATCTGATTCTAAAGAAAAATAAACATTATATCTGCAAACAGGACGTGAGGAGGGAATAGCAGATTTCCAGTAGTGATGAACCTAATGAACATTTACTGTCTCTGCTCTGAACTTTCTCTCTGAAATTATTGTCTTCTAACAGGTTACCACATCAAGCGTTTAATGCAGAGTTGATTGTAGTTATAATTTATTTGTGTCTTTAGCTCGATGGACCTCTTTGCGCTGATCAACTTTGTCTTCAATAGAGAGTCCTTGAATGAGGCCGTCATAGAAATGCAACCTTTTAACGCCTTAAGTTCTTGGATATACTGCTTTATATGTATAAATTAAAAGTAGACTAAATGTATTGTTCTGTGAGAGTATATATTTATCTGAAGAAGATTCCGAGAAACTTAGATGACTAAAAGACTCAACTATTCTTTATACAGAAAAACATTTACTTAAAACATGGAACCTCCGTATTGTTTCTGTCTTTTTACTATTCTGCTGTTTTTCATAGATAAGGGTTGACCCTGTAAATAAATGAATCTGAGCTCACAACGTTAGTGTCTGTGTTTTGTCTGTTAGCATTTGTGTTTAATATCTTTCACCCTAGAGGCGTGTTGTTTTTCCTCAGTTCAAGGGATATTTCTCCATTTTAAACTTGAATGATTTATTTTCATCTGCAGTGCACAAACTAAGATTTAATGCAGAATGTTGTTGATAGATGATGAATAGAAGAAGCATAAAAAATAGGATTTAACCTACAACAATTTTAATTGTTATTGTAAATGCGATAATCTTATAAACATGAAAATGCTTAATATTATAAGGTTTGGTGAACAGAGAGAGGCATTCGAGCCTTGTTGAGGGGGTACAAAAGATGTAAAACGTTTAGGAAACCGTGTTTTAAAAAACAAGAGGTCTAAAAAACTTCCTTTATCTAATAAACACAATAAAAAACAACAATCATTAATTCACGTGTCCTACTGTTAGATCAAACGTGAAGGTATGTGCGTGTGTCCACCCCTCCGTGTGATGTAATGGTACAGTCCAGCTGTAATGCGGAACTCGCACGCTGGGGTCGCTCATAGACAGAAAGGGGAGGACGAGCATCTCTAATCTACAGGCAGGATCATCACTGCATTACTGCCCGATCCGATACTAAAAGCAATGGATGTGCAATCGTCATGTCGTGCCACCGTCAGATAACGTGCTATGGTCGTTGTTAGAGATGAATGTATGTTGAGAAGGTGTTTCGCTGGGCCAGAGGTAACGTTACGGCTAAAGCCGAGTAGCAAGTGGCGCTAGCTAGCTCCTGGAGGTCAGTATCTTTATTACTTTATTTGTTTGGTCTCTTATGATTGATATGATGCAGATTCTGTGGCTTTCTGTGGATAAGTGAAGCAATGAGCAGATAGATGAGCACGTTTCTCTTTAACGTTAACGGTATGGAAATGTACGCAGCTGGTTGTGTAAGCAGATTTGACAGCTAGCTGAGAGCCGCTATGTGATCCTGTTAGCTGCTCGTGCGACAGTCACAATTGTGTTTATTGATGTTGGCGGTTATTGTCATTCATGTGAGTCTCTACCCATCATATAAGATCACATCGTTACGTCGTGCACGTAAAAACTGCGAAATGACAATTGTGGCCAGAGGTGTAGATGGACGGAGCTCTCGTCATTCATTTTTCTATACATTTAACGAAGCTTAATTATAAACACAAGTCTACAAGTTTTATCTGAAAGACATACAAAGGACCTCATCCTCGCCCTCGTCATTTGATACTTTTTGAGCAGATGTCAAATCGATGGCCGTCTGTTGTTGTCCAGAGGTCACAGGGACAGGTTTGTTCTCCAGAGGGGTTAAGGATGCTGTGATGCAGGGAAAGCTCGTCTCTTATGACACAAGCCTTTCTGCCTGCGTTCCGATGAAATGATGAAGCACCGTGTAAGGTGACTTGCGTGTTGTTTGTCTCCTCGCTGAAACGTGAGACAGCTCTCTCGGTGCTGTATGTTGCCTGTTTCCTGTCACTGTTTACAAATGATGCTCTTTATTTAATTATTCATGGATGAATGAATCGTTAGATTGTGCATCGGATCATAAATATATTATGAGCAGCTACTTCAGGTGTTCAAGTGAAATTCACACGGTTGGTTGGCGACGTGTTAACGGGATAGTTCACCCCAAATAAAATGGCTCACTCATTTATTCAATCTCTACGTTCTTGTGCAGAAATACAAAAGATGAGAAACGTCTCCGTAGTTTTAAGTCAATGGAAGTTAATGGGGTCTAATGTTGTTTAGGTTTGATATGACATTAGGGTGAGTAAGTGATGAATTTCATTTTTAGGGTGAACTGTCACTTTAAATCTCTAAAAGTGGTCACCAGGACTTTACTTATTATATTCATTATCAATGTCATCCACGATTTAACAGGTTAGCCTAGGAGCCAAGTAGTACCAGTATCAACTTAGTACAATATATGATATATCTCCTGGTCCATTACTATATATCCGTGACTCTTGAAGCTCCATCATAATTTACATAACTGACAATATGAAATGTGTTAATTCGAATGAGTATGTTTCATGACCTGCTCTAAAGTCATTTATAATACAAAACAAAATCTTACTTCAACGTAACCCTTGCTGCCGAGTGACTAAAATATTGTTCTGTTTTTCTCATAAAAACAGGGTTAACCTTAAGCTTTAGAGATTTATCTGTCTTCCTGTTTTTAACTTGGTCTCTGAAATCGGCTAATATTTATGCAACTATGCATTTGCACATTATCTTAACCTAGGCTCTGTATATTGAGCTCATCTTGCTTTCTGACAGTAGAGGCAATTGCAGTGGTATAGTTTGCTGATACATTGTACAGTTTTATTTCCGTGTTTGGTTTGCTCTTGTCATATAAAAAGCGGTATTTAATTGGATCCGCCAGTTCATCCTGCATCTCACAATGTGTTCCCAGTGGTGTCGTATGAATGACGCTTTGACTCCAAATGTGTATGATAAGACGGTGTGGAGTTGGCAGACTGAAGCGTCTGTTCTGTGATCTGATTTGGCCAATGAGGAATTCAGGTCGTGAGAATGACTGGGTCAGGATTTGATTGAATTGGGCATGTGTTGCTTTCTTTCCTCTCCACATTTAATACTTATTGATGCTCATGTCCTGTATCCTATACATACTCATGCATACACCTATGTCTTTATTAGGGGTCCATGGTAGGATTATAGATATATAGTTTAAGTGCTTTCATGGAGCTGGAAGAACACGGTTCTTGAACATTAAGACCATTTGTATCATTCCCAGGTTATATGCATATTTTAATGTTGAAACGTAAACACCAACTTTACATTATGATGACTGTACATTTACTGTTTTGCCAAATGTATATATATGTATGTATAATTTATTTTATGTTTGGATGTGGCTCTGTTAAACATACAGGTACATAAAAAAAAAGAATGTCTTGAAAAGGTCAATATTTTTGTCACTCATTTCAGAAATTGAAACCCATATATTATAAAGATTCATTACACATAACTATTTCAAGCCTTTATTTCTTGAATAATCTTATGGCTAATAGATAATGAAAACCCCAAATGGAGTGTCTCAGAAAATTAGAATAAAGCAATAAGCCCCAAGAAACCGTGGATTACAGTGCATTTTATAACAGCTAAGGGGCGTTGTTGGGCACGACGCAAAGCGGAGTGCCTAAACCCCCTTAGCTGTTATAAAATGCACTGTAACCCACGGCTTCGCGGGGCTTATTGCTTTTATAAAACAGTTACTCCATATGCTTAGCAAGGTTTCATTAAATAAAGTAAATAAAAAGATATTTAGGCTATGTGGTGCGGTCAGCCGTTATATATCGGGGTATTTTATAACGGCTTAGAACGCCGCTCAGCCAATCAGAATCAAGGACCAGAAATGACAGTTTTATAATATTACATCCATCCATCCATCCATTTTCTACCGCTTTATCCGAACTACCTCGGGTCACGGGGAGCCTGCGCCTATCTCAGGAGTCATCGGGCATCAAGGCAGGATACACCCTGGATGGAGTGCCAACCCATCGCAATAATATTACATAAGATCAATAAAAAAAATATTTTAAACAGAAATGCCAGGGTTCTGAAATGTATGTTCATTTCTATGCACTCAATATTTGGTTGAACCTCCTTTTGCAGGAATTACTGCATCAATGTGGCGTTGCATGGAAGCAGTTAGCCTGTGGATTCTCTATGGGGTTCAAGTCAGGCGAGTTTGCTGCCCTATCAAGCACAGTACCACCATGGTCATTAAACCAGGTTTTGGTACCTTTGGTGGTGTTGGAAGGTGCCAAGTCCTGCTGAAAAATGAAATCGGCATCTCCATAAAGCTGGTCAGCAGAATGAAGCATGAAGTGGTCTAAAATTTCCTGGCAGATGGCTGTCTTGACGGTGGACTTCAGAAATCACTTCAGAAACGCTGGTTCAATGACCATTTTGATAGTGTGCTTGATAGCCAGCAAACTCGCCTGACCTGAACCCCATACAGAATCTATGGGGCATTGTCAAGAGGAAGAGGAGAGACACTGGACCCAACAATGCAGACGAACTGAAGGCCGCTATCAAAGCAACCTGGGCTTCCATTACACCTGAGCAGTGCCACAGGCTGGTTGCCTCCAAACCTCGCCACATTGATGCAGTATTTCATGCAAAAGGAGCACCAACCAAATATTGAGAGCATACAAATGAACATACTTTTCAGAAGCCTGACATTTCTTTTTTAAATATCCTTTTTTTATTCTCTAATTTTCTGAGACACTGAATTTTGGGTTTTCATTATCTGTAAGCCATAATCATCAAAATTTCAAGAAATAAAGGCTTGAAATATTTCACTCTATTTGTAATAATTCCATATAATGTATGGGTTTCACATTCTGAATTGAGTGAAAAATAAACCTTTGCATGATATTCAATTTTTTTAGATGTACCTGTATTTATAAAGAGAAAAGACAGAAGTCTTATAATGTATGAGCAGAACTTAACTTTATAAGGATGTTTCACTAGTTTGATTTTCAGTTAGGAATAAATGGCTTCCTGTGACAAGGATAAGCGGGGACCTTGTTGGGATGGTTTTAGTAACAGGGAATTGGACAAAACTCAGTGCGTCTTATAATTCGTTTTTCTTTTATTGATTGCCTGGTCTGATAGCACTGGCAGAAAGGCTTATTTTATATTGAGCACAGCAGTAGCTTGAGGGGTGTGCTGTGAGCATGTGTGCTGCCAACCGGTGGGATGGCTTTTGGCAATCGTGCTCTCTTACCACATGAATAACACTTTGTATTATGCGTCACCTCTGGCTTTCACAGTTTACACTGTATTTCACCTCAACTGGAGCTAAGATTACAATCAAATAGTTGTAAAAGTCGTCACCTGACTTATCAAATTATGACTATGCTTTTGTGTTATGTACCTCCTTTACAAAATAGATGCCTTAGAGAGCTATTAATGTCAGCTGGATTGTTTCTGTGTAATATTTATAATGTATGTAATAAATGTAAAGTGGTAGCAGCTGCATTATTTTCAACGCAATCAGAAAGAACTCATCTATGCGATGCCCAGAGGTTACCACGCAGCAGTTGGTACCATCAGTGGATGGAAAATCCTGTGGCGAGAGTGAGGCGTGAGGACCGACAGATAGTACGAAGTTAAAGCCAAGAGCCTTTTGTTAAACAATATATTTATTCAGGTAATAAGCAAGTTTGTCTTTGTTTCATTGTTGTTATGTTTTTGTTAAAGAATATTATGAACCACAAACTAAAGAACCTTACAAACACTTATTTTCCTCAAAGAAAAGGAAATTTAAAAAATGTAACACCGTGTCTACACCGGTCATGGCACGGAGAACATGACTTGTTCTAAAGGGATTGTCGTGCAGCATCCAGTGTGGACAAATTTTGAATTATAATGGGTTCTTCTATTGCGTTCTTCTGTCGCATCGTGCCTTGTCCGGTGAAGAAACCGTCTCACATTAAAAATCTCTTTACCGAGAAAGTAGGGGCCGTGGAGTTATGCAAGAAAAAAGAAACACCAAAACATCCAATCATGTTCAATACATTAATAAATCGATCACAAATTAATAAAAATCATTGTTTATGATATAAAGATGATTGATTTTATGGCTTAAACATATACTCTTTCAACACAAAGTAAAGTGTATTAAAAGTACTTCTGCCCCCTTAAGAATATACTGTGACGCATGTGTTTTGTTTCCCAAATGTTAACGTTCATGAAATGGACAAATTTTATAAGGATCCTTGCTAATATGGGAATTTTGACGTAATTTTGTGTTTATGTGTCCATTTCAGTGCAAGAAGATGTGATAGAAGACTCAGTTTAGTAGTTTGCGGTCTGACTCTCTGGGTACGCATGTTTTAACATATGTTTTCTGCATTAGCTTAACACTGTCTGCATACAATACACACAACACAATTTGTTATCGCTGCTCTTTTGTACCTTTGCCGGGGAAGTTCTTGTATTCTGCGGGCAAAACATATTTATTTTAGCTCTGCTCTGTCGGTCCTTCTGCTTCATCATCAAAAGCATTAAATGCGTCTCTTACCCTCGCATTACGTCTTTGAGAGGCACTGCTTGCTTAATATAATATTTGTGCTCACTAAATTTATAACGCACAAATATATTTTGAACACTTCGGTAGTCGCAACATTAAGAAAACATGGACACACTGGCAGGAAAAATTGTCGCAAAATGCGACCATTTTGTCGCATGTCTAGAGCCCCGTCTTTATAGATCAAGTAAATGTCATGTTCCTCTAGAAATCGCACACTAAGGCCAAACCTCTTGGTTGGTTGTACCTTCTTTATACTTGTGCATGTGAGCGATATTGCTCAGTAAGAAACTATTTGTCTTCTAGGTGGAGGAGAACTCACATGTTTGCTTTTTAGGTTTGAGCACATGTTTGCAAACAGTGCATTTAATATCTGCTGCTGTAAACGTGTAGTGCTGAAAAGAGGTGAAATGTGTCTTCGCTTTTTACTTCGAAAGACATGTTTCATCTTTAAAGCAGACATACAGAAACATTTTTTTTTCTAGACTTTTTCCAGAAAGTGTGTGGGTGATTTTACTTTTGTGTTAGTAACTTTGGCTGACACTTTATTTGCCTAGAATTACATATAGTACAGCACATTACTGTAAGTAACAATAATCTAATATGTAGGAATACAAATGAAGCAGAAAAGTTAAACCACAGGTGGCAGTAAAAGTGTTAATTCAGTTACTCACCAAGTGCCAAGTCAATCTTAGATAAAAGCATGAAGACGGCACAAAACTATGAATCAAGCAGTTGAAATTGTCTCCTCGGTAGTGCAAACATTTCAAAGTAATAGTCAGAATAGTATGAAATGTTTTTGGCACATTGTCTTATCCATAGTTTTTCAATTCTGTCTTGTTTTACCAGTAAAAAAGGTGATGTTAAGTGATCCTTGTCAGAGTGTACACAGTATGTCACGTTGATCAGATTAGACTTTTTCTGAAGAATATCATATTTTGGTCAATCTTCTTCAGAAGCTTCTTAAAACATACTTTATAGGACAGAAAAAGCAGCCTCAGGGTTGAGAGAAAGCTTTTAAGGGACACATTCACTACATTTGTTTGGTTGTACAGTTATGGTTCTGTCTAATGGATAGTAGCTCTTCACTTGCTTCAAACACATTTTGTGCTTCAGCTTCCTGAATAGGAATGGGTACCGAGAACCAGTACTTTTTTGGACCTTTACATAATTGGGGCGATACCAGAGTATCGATAAGCTTTATGAAGAATGATACTGTTATCGATACTTTCGTTGTTTTATCTCTGTGTAATGTGTATTCGGGTGTTAAATGGCGAATTAGAGGCTGCTGCCTGTCATTTTCCATCCCTGAATGATGTCCGAATGGCCGAAGTTTGCTGACGTATGTGTGTTATCTAGGGCCATATGATTTCCGCGATGTATTTGTATTCTGTTTGTTTAGCGTGTTTGTAAGTGAAAGAGTGGCATGATTGTGCTTGTGGAGCTGTAATAAAGAAACTTAAACGTAGTATCAATAAGCAGTATCGATATCGATAAAATATTAACCGTACCCATCCCTACTCCTGAAACGCACAAAAAGCCATAAACTTCATTCAGCCTGGTGTTTTGATTTATGACTAGCCAAGACATTAGTTTGTTCACTTGGAAAGAAGCAATTAGCCTTGCTCATTTTTGCATTTTTATTGGCCAAAGGCTGTTCATTGTCTTTATGTCTGTGTCATGATTGGGACAGTGTATTGTCTGTTTAAAATAGCCGTCACAGCTGTGCTCATGAAAAGAGGCTGCATGTGTTTCCACGGCGACAGTGTTGAATCTCATTACCGGAGGCTGATTGTAGAGTCATGAGGCTGGTGCGCTATGATTGATAGGCATGTATATCTTGTCACATTTCTCATGGACACATATACATTGCCTGGAGGTGATGAGATCTGGGTTGTGTCCCTCGAAGGCTAATAACCCAGTTAAGTAAAATAATGGGCACATTATTATATCACTTGTACATTTTTTTGTTTTGTATTAATTGGTTCAGGCTTCAAGTTATATTAAAGAGCTATTTTTGTCATACAAGACAAAGTTTTATCTATTTGTACAGGAAACAAATCTTTTTAATATCGCTTGCTAAAATCACAATAAAATAATTTGATTTTTGGTCTTTTCTTCATTCATAACAATAAAACCAAGGACTCTTATTAATAGCTATAGTCTTTGGTTAATGCAAAAATAAGACACACAGAACTTTATTTTCAATAATATATGTTTGTTTTCGGTAGATTTACTACAGGGAAGCAATTTGGCATTTGGTATCTGGCAGACACTTTTTCCACATATTTGATACATTTGAAAAGTTATTGCCTGGGAAGGTTTTTTACATTGTTGATAAATAGATAAGAAGTTAATTCACTGAAGGTGAATGAGCTAACATTTTAGGCCCAAGTTTATACATTCTGTAACTCATGGAATGCTGAAGTGATTCAACACTGGGCCGGATCTATGTGAGCTGTGATTTGAGAAAATGGAGGTCCAGGTTACTGATGAGTCAGAAGATGCTTCAAGGCAAGATGCAGACATTATTGATGTGTTAGTCACAATCAATCCATCTTCTCTCCTCCATTCCACCACCTCTTCCCCTCTGAGCTGATGTGGATGACAGAAGAGGAGAAAGTGCCACTCCTGCAGAAAGAAAAAGCTACTAATCACCGGATGATACCTCGGGGTCCTCTAGCACATTTCTTTCTAGAACATTTTGTCAACAAGGCTATAGGTGTCAAAATGAAAGTTACAACAAAAAATTTGAACTAAAAGATGGTAGTGAACTTGCATGAGTTGCATGATACATTTATGTTACACAAGCTTATGTTCAATTTATACATGGTTTTGACATGCGACTTGAGAATGTATGCCATAGTCACAAACCAACAACAATCCTTATTAGGAATTAACAATTAAGTTTGCACCAGAAACCAAGACCAATCTTGATTTCAAATTAAAAAAAAATCACAATTGACAAAAACACAATCCACTTTCGACTAAATGTCCATGTATTTTCGTCTCGTTTCAGTCAATACACACTTAGTCACATTTTCGTCATGCTGTATAATGGTTAAAATGAAAGAAAAAAGATTTAGCTAAAATTTATAATCACAGTGATTGTTGTCGTTTGAGAATTTTGTTTTTATATTTCATATAAGTACCTCTTTTACCAATAAGCACAAATCAATAGAATGTCAAATCATGAGCATAGTTGATTTAAACTTCATCTAGCTTCATCTTAAGTATTTCCACAGAAGTTTGATAAGTGCATAGGCCTCAAACCTCTCTGTTCTAACTGGAAATAACTAGCGTCTTCCTGATGCCTGCAAAATATTGATAATTCCCCAGAAACAACACAACTGATCTGAAGAACTGAAAAAGAACCCTCAGAATGTAGTCACCAAGGGACTCGTGAGGTGGGATGTCTCTATTCAGCAACCACAATCGCAAACAAACAATGTAGTGGAGATCAACGAGGCTTGAGCAGCTCATTAGAGGACACAGACAGGCTGGAGATTGCTCAACTTAGGATAAACGGCACTCAACGGCACATCCACATTGAGAGCATTTGAGTATGGTTGCCAGATTGCATAAAATAAGTCATCCACTAGCAGAAAACATATTCATTCTAAGGCTAGCACAAAAATCAGTCATATTTATCTTCTATTTTTCTATAAAACTAAGAGTTTTTGGGCAAGTTTTTATTTTATAACTACATTTTAGTCTCATCATATTTCGTCAACGATATTGCGTGCTGATTTTCATCTCGCCATCATCTCGTTCGCCCAAAAATGAGAATTCTGTCTTCATTTACTCACCCTAAAGTTTCTGACCATAGTAGGAAAAATGTCTTTGTCAATTTCTTTGTTTTGCTGAACACAAAATATATTTTGATGAATGTAGGAAAGCAAACAGTTCTGGGGCACTTTTGACTACCATTGTTGTCATTTTTCCTACTTTGGTGCTCAATGGTGGTCAAGAACTGATTGGTTACAAGCATTCTTCCAAATATCTTTCTCTCTGTTCCTCAGAACAAAGAAATGTATACAGATTTGGAAAACAACTCGACGGTGAGTAAATAATTAAACGTCCCTTTAAATCAGTTCGACCGAACTCAAGAGATGGCTGTTTAGACTGTCACTTGCACTTAATCTTTGAGTGTAGTTGGTACTGTAAGTTGTCTTTGAATAAATTCATTGGAAATGTATTCAATGGTTCACTGTAACTGTTATCAGCCTTAAATGGGAATTCTAATTCATTTATTAATTAAGGACAAATGTTGTTTCTTGGCACACCTGCATTGAAGAGCTAACCCTCTCTCTCTTTCTCTTAACAAGGTAAAAATATATTTAAACGCAGTTGGGTTGCAAAAATTTCACAATGTTGGGTAACACCACCACAGCTCTGAAAAGGCCTCATATCAGGGTCAGTTTTTTACAGGTTTTTGCTGTAAAATTATCTCGATCTCTAAAACCTCCAAAGTAAAGGAACCAAGGAAATTGTTTCACAAGCATGCAGTTGTTTGTCACATTACAATGTGTGTTATACAGTGTCTACACCGGACGCGGCAGTTGCTCTGCATCCAGTGTGGACAAAATGTACAATTATAATGGGATCTAATCGTTTTTAAAGTCTTTTGTTGTGTCGCGTCGCGTCCCTTGAAGACATGGTGTTAGTCAGATACATAATGACCTGGTTTGAAACAGTAGAGTAAACACAAACATTGCAGTGAGACACATCCAGCTCTCATTTTCATAATTAATCTCTCACAAGAGTGTCTTAACATTTTCTGTAGTTAACATTTATGCGTGTGATGAGGATTCATATCATTATGAATGTGCTTAGCAAATGTAATTATTTATTTAAATTCTGACACTAAGCAGTTAGATTTTCTAAAATTGTGAATTAATGAGTTTGTATTATCACAGATTTTAGGGATACGTTAAGTTAGGATAATATTACACGCTTCTGTAAGAATTTCCTGAATGGCAAACACAGCTGTAATATGATCTAAAATAATAAGATCCCAAATGATATTGTGGAAGGTACATTTTGTCTTGTTGAAATCGGACCCTGCTTTATTATTTACATTGAGGCATATGTGTGCATGCATATGGACACTAGCACACAAGCAACACAAATGGCAGATCCATGCGGTGAGGACACAGCTGGGCTTCAATCCCTTTAGTTCTTCAGAATGGGTTTGTTTAACTTTGCTGCTGAGCCTTCTGTCAAGATGTGTTCGAGAAGACTGCTGGCTTGCCTTGTATCGAGTGCTCTGTTTAAGGATATGGATTATTATCAGAAGTGCATCAACAGCACTGAAGTTCTGTGTGTGACTGAACGCTTTGCGTATTTGATTCCTTTAGTCACATTTGTAGGTTTTTAGGTTGTGAATTGTAAACAACGGCTCCCTCACCCCTCCATTTCGAGCACTATGGAGGCTAACACAGAACCTGATGTTGTCACGTTTTCGCTTCTTTGTTGAAGGAGATAACGTATTTATGAAACGCGCTACTGTAGAAACAACATGGTGAATTTAATGCCAGGGGATCTGCGGTGTATGTACATAGAAATAGCTCATTCTAAAGTAATGAAAACATAACGCTTCTTTATGTAAGGTCTCTATACACCTCTGAACACATAGTTAGGAATATGTGCAATTCTGTCAATAGAACCTCCAAAAAATGACACTCTGGACCTTTAAAAGTCATATTGATTTGGAATGACATGACAAGAAGAATTTTTGGGTGAACTATCCCTTAAACTAAAATGATCCGGTTAAAAAAGCGATGCACCATGTTTTTTCTCTTATACTGCAGAGGAGCTGGTATGTGATGTATCACTTCTATAATGTTCGGTGTTGTTTTTGCTTCAGGAGGACCCATTCTTGCACACCACAGACCGCAATGTTTGGACGCTGCATGCCTCGATCATCCAACTCATAGATCCACTCAGTTTAACTGGACGACTGCCCACTTGAAAGCTGGTTGTTGCCACGCTTGCCATGACTTAAAGACACGCCTGAAACAGATATGGAGAAAAAGAAATGTCCCCGCCTCTTGGACTATCTGGTAGTAGTTGGAGCCAGGTAAGGCACATTATTTAGGTGGGTGTGTTTGTGTGTGTATACGTGCTTGTATAGGGGCCAATGAAAATTGTTGACATATGAACTGAATGGGAGGTGAATTGATCTTTCCAATATGTGACCAGTGCAGGTGTGTTGCAGGTATAGATTGTCGGATAATGTTTGACGTGGTTGTATGTTATCAAGTTTGATGCAGTTCTGATAGCAGATAGGAAGGAGAAGGTTTATAGGGTCCTATTATAAATATAAATATATATAAATAATCATTTCATATTATTCCACGCATATATTATTAATAGCAAACAAATCAAAATCAAACTGCTACCACCAAGTGAAATATACACTTGACATGAGGCTGAGTAGTGTTTGTATGTCCTCCTGTCTCTCACAATGATCTTCGTGTCTTTCATCATCAGGCAGCCCAGCAGTGACAGTGTGGCACAAACACCTCAGCTGCTTAGGCGCTACCCGCTAGAGGACCACAACGAGTTAGCTCTGCCGCCTGATGTTGTCTTCTTCTGCCAGCCTGAGGGCTGCCTGAGCGTCCGCCAGCGCCGGGTCAGCCTTCGCGATGACACTTCATTCGTTTTCACCCTCACTGACAAAGACTCGGGCATCACGCGCTATGGAATCTGTCTCAACTTTTATCGCTCTTTCCAGAAGGGACATCATCGCCCACGGGCCGAGGGAAAAGGTCAGAGGTCATTTTGATGGAAGATGAACAGCTTGTGGGGCATAATCATAACATCATAGCTAACTGAGCCTCTGATTGGAGCTTTACAGAATATTTATGACTCTCTCTGTGAAATCTGATAATTATCAAAATTATTTTATTTGCATATTGATGATTTTACTGTTATTCACAAAAGATCCATGGCTTCCTAAACATTAATCTGTCACATCTGCATTAAAATTTGACGTTTCAAAGGATGTTTTTTACATTATGTAGAATTATTTAATTTTAAAAAACAAACAATTTAAAATCGTGTTTTTACCTGCTTATTTGCTTATCACTTACACAAACGTACTTGTTTTTAAAGGCATTTTAAGACAAAAATGTACTTGTAAAGAATAATGCTTTATTAAAATTGCCTGCATTTTTATTATTGAAAGACATTTTTAAAAGATGTGATAAAAAGCACAAACTTTGAATCAGAATGGAAGCAATTACTTTTGGTATTGACATTTGGTCTGTACCAATGTTAAGGTTGGGCTTAGAACAGGTTTTGGGACTGGGTGTTGACAAGTAACAATACAACACATTTTTAACATTACAAATAACCGTAAAGAAAAGCTGTTTTCATATCAATCACATTATAATCTCTGCCTGATATTCATCTGTACAGGAGACAAACCCCCTCATACGGACCCTGCAGTTGAAGCTACTGAAAAATCTGACCCCACCACATTGACTCTCCCCGGGGAATCAACAGGAGATGGGACTTTGCCCGCTGGCGAGATTGGAAGCGGCGGAAAGTCTCCTCGGTCCAAACGTAGTGCCGGAGTGGCACCGCAGAACCGGAACAGCAGTTTAACATCTCTGTGTATTTTGAGCCACTACCCTTTCTTCTCTACATTCAGGGAATGTCTGTACATCCTAAAGCGCATGGTGGACTGCTGTAGCCAGCGACTCAATCAGAGACTTGGAGCTGGCAAAGCCACACAACGGTGAGAACTGCCTCATTTATTCTTTATTCTATTGTGTGTAGAAACTTCCCCATAAGATCTGTTTGTGCACATAAGGAATGCCTAATGACCTCAGTGTTTTGCAGCATCACACTGCAGATATGTCAGGAATATGAAAATGAGAAAATAAACACAATATTTATATGAAACTACCCTTTTCAATCCACATGCAGTTTGCTAAAAATATTAGATGGACTGTATGTTGTTTGATCTTATGAGGTGGTGTGGCTATGATTTAAATGATGAAAAACATGGTGCTGATGTTTTTATTTAAACAATATGTGTGTGAGAGGGTCGAGGGATGTGTGAAAGAGGAATATGTAAGAGGGGAAGAGTATGAAGAAGTGTGGAAGTGTAATTGGGGTCGCTTGATTTGGGGGTCGCTGATGGTTTTCCTCTTAAGGTCTCTATAAATGTCTTGCCGTGCGGTGCTTCACATAGGATTGAGAAAGTGGTTTTAACAGTATCTCATTCACATATTTTAGTGGCAATGGTAACCAAACCCTTGAGTGTCTATTGGTAAACAATCCCATGAAAAGAGTACGATAGCACTCTGGCGCAGATCAATACGCATTGAGTAGAAGGGTTTTTATCTCTGTGATTTTCCTCTGCTGAGTCTATTCTTGCGTAGCCTAGCAACCACATCCACCATGAGCCACTGTCGTGTGTGCAGGCCTCAATTTGTTTGCTGTTAAATTGCCCTGCCAAGCCCCTTTGATTTGCACCGAGTGTGGAGAATAGTTTAACCAGTAAAGCTGCCTGTGTTTTGAAACGGGTTTGCAAATGGTATCTGCTGTTGTGAATATACATTACTGTTGAAAATACAGTGTAGCATTATGTTTTATTTATGTGTTTATTTGGGACATTTGGTTCACATCTGAAGCGCAGAGCCCTTGAAGTTTAGACTTTGGAGTGAACAGGGCATTTGCGTGCCAATATGTAGACGTTTGGAATGCATTTGGCAAAGGGAGCGTCTTCAGATGGCATGTTCCCGTGAAAACGCAACATTGTGTCCGTCAGCAGATGTCGCTGTTTTATAGCATAACTCAAGCATAAAACTGTTTGCAAATAAACATACATTTTATATTTTTATTTATAGTCTACAGTTTTGCAAATACTAGAGGTGCACCGAATGACCGGTCAGAAACCGGAATCGGCCGGTTTTCGCTTGATCGGCCGTGACCGGTGACCGGCCGGTCAGTCAAATACGTAAGTAAACGTCCGTTCGAGCCGGCTGTCTTTCACGGCTCATTTACGCTCGTGACTGCGTGGTTCCACCAAACTGCGCAAGTCTCCGCACGCGCGCACAGACCGCACACACATCATGTAGTGCACAGACAGTTCACCTTCGTTGCTCCGTCTACTTCGTGTATGTACTACATGCTAACTGTGATGCTAAACTCTAACATACTGTATGCTAAACTGATGTTGAAGTCGTTCCATATGTGTAAAACAAATGTAAATTCCATTCAACCCGATTAATTGTCTTATGTTAAAACTATGGTCATTTCACTGTTGTAAAATGACATTCAACACGACTTTCCACTCCACTTACCAAGTCCACTCCAAGTCTATAGTGCTTGCTTGGTACCTGTATTTCCAAATGGCCAAATGCGACTGATCCGGAGACCATAAAGGAAGTAGCAGCCTTCATTATTCCGTAGGCAGTTTTGTTGGCAGTCCGAATGTCTGCATTTTTTACAGAAAACATGTAAATTACATTTTAAATAACTAAATAAAGTAGTTAAACAACAATAGCCTAAGTTTTGAAAAACTATTTTATTACATCCCACGGGTGATGGAATTTCTGTAATATCATGGAATACCAGGAATTTTTGTTTGTCACTTAAAATTTTAGTTTCCATTTATCAAAATGTAATTTTTCTATACTGTATTTTTATTGTGTTTTTTACACCTTTTCGCGTATTGTTATGTTTATCTTTAGAGCCATTTTATTCCCGTCCAACTTGTCACCTGGTAATCACTTAAGTCAAATGCAGTCACCTATATCTCTTAACTACGGCAAAATGCCAGGAAAATTTACATTTCAGGAGCTTTGGATCACTTCAATGACTGGATTTCATTCATTATAGGTCATGGAAATTAAAACAAATTAGATGCAGAAGAAGTTGTTGGCACCGGCACACCCTGTCGTATTTGTGGCTACGCCACTGTCACAGCCAATCAGATTCGAAAACCAGAAAGAACTGTTGTATAATACCGGATATTCAGTGGTGGAAATGGCCTACTGGGGAACATATTTTATATTTATAGATGCAGTAAGTGCCCCATATTTATGTACAACAATGACAAAGCGTTTGGGGGCTATTACGTAGATAAAAGATGAAAATAATCTGCCTATTAAACCAGAACTCCATCCTCATTTTAAAACCATTGACTTAAGTCAGCCCCCAGAGTCCCCTCACATCCCCTCTAATTATATTCAAGTTTTTATAATTTATAAGTTGCCACCATTTTATACAAACAGTAAGCAAAATACCGCTGAAAATCTGTAATGTAGCTCAAAATCAAAGAGCTAAACAAGACTAAACTCTGTGTAACTGCGTAGAAGTTCAAACAGGTTAATGAAGACATCAATTTGACACTAGAAGCAAAGAGATAAGACAAGTGAAGTGTGACACATGGAGATAGTAGAAAAAGGGGCCGATGGATAACAGGAGTGAGGGGAGCTGGTGGAGACAGGCTGTATGACAGATTGAGGCCACTGAATGTTCTCAGAGAGGCTGTAGAGGTGGGTGTTTTCAGATTAAGCCATTATGACTTGCTGCTGTAGCTATTTACTTCCAACACAACCACAGTCTGCTCTGTCTGGATCCTTGAGGGAAGAGACTATGCTCGAATAAACTGTGATTTAAAAATAAACCTCTCAACTGACTTTGCTTGATGACCCAGTTTGTACATCGGACATCAGATGGCAACACAATCTAATATACCAAAATTGTTTGTTGTGCAAAATTCATAACAATGATGAAATAAACATTTATTAAGACATTATTTGTGTTATATACTTAATTAATACAAACTTTAAACGTGCTTACATCACATAGAATACAATACATTACACACATTACATTTTTAAAGATTATGTTCTCGACTGCTAGTAATTCGCAAAACAAGACAAGGTGATTGGGACAAACTTTTTATTGTTTATGCTATTGAAAATGTATTCATTGTAAAGTTGTATTTACAATATTTATTGTATTTAAACCTGTACAATTTTCTTTGTTCGGTTGAAAACGAAGAAAGAAATTTGGAGGAATGTTTACTGACAGTTCTGAGTAGGAATGGGTACCGAAACCCGGTACTTAATCGATCCCTGGGCTAAATTATAAAAGACCGAAGTATCGATAAGCTCTGACGTTAACGGTTCTGCTGTCGGTACTGGAGAAATTAAGAAAAACATTTCCCTTTTTATTATTGCTAAATAAACGTTACCTAGAATATTTTAACTGACCAACCATTTCTAATTTGCGATAATATTAAAGACATTTACCTGCATTTGCGTAATTCGCAATCTCGCACGCGAAATGTCCGTCTGTCCCACACTACACAGAGCTCGTGCGCACACAACACGAGAGCTCGCGCTTAATAGAGTGACGATGGCGGAGAGAATCAAACGGTCAAAAGTATGGTTACATTTCACTCGAGTGGATTCAGACAATGCTCATTGCAACAAGTGCAACAAGATTTTTGCTTGTTATAGCGGAAACACACGCAATCTGGCAAAACATATTTTAAAAGTGCATTATGTGCAGACAGAGAAATGCAAAGTTTTCGACTGCCTATCTACTAGTTAACCATCCATGTCCTCAGATATATTAGCCCAGCACTTTTCCTAAATAACAATGACATAAACATTGCATAAGGTTTCTTTAAAAACTTTAAACGTAATAATTTAATAAACACACTTCACATTAAAAATATATAAATATAAATATATAAATATATACATATAAATATTTGTATTTTTTTCTGCAGTAGACCAATTAAATATTAAATATTAAACTTGCTTTCACAGTACTGCATTTAAAATGGATGAATAATAATAAAATATGCTGAAGAAATTATAAAGCAGAGCTTACCTAAAAATTAATTTGTATTGATGAAATAGATAAACTTTTTGTGTGTGTACTTTGCAAGAGGTTCCAAACCTGTTTAACTTTTAAGCCCAGACAGAGTTAACTACATTATGTGAATGTAAAGCTCCAGTAACTGTGAACCAATCCAGTCCAGCGTCTGGTCCAATTATGGTTACTGTTAAACATAAAAAAACACTAACAAACTTCGGCCCACATGCATTTTATTTTAATTCTCTATGAATAATATGCGGGTATCAGTCATCTTTTACCTGCATTAAGATATGTTGGGTCAGCAAAGAATTTTTTGAATAGTGAAAAAAACTCCAGCTTTTGTTTTGTCTTTCATAAAAAAACACAACAAAAAGTACCGATAAGAGGACCATTAAAGTACTGGATCGATAAGTGGTACCGATAAAAGTAGTAATACCGTTAAAACCTTAATGATACCAATCCCTAGTTCTGAGGCACCATTGACTGAGGTACCATAATAGCAAAAAATATTTATATTTTGTTATCGTATTTTTTGAACACAAGAAAATATTTTGAGGAATTTTGGAAAGCAAACGTTTCTTTCGGGACCTTTGACTACTATTTTTATATTTTCTACTATGGTAGTCACTTGTGTCCTGGAAATGTATACTGGTTTAGAATACCTATAGGGTAATTTTTGGCTGGAGCATCCCTTTCAGTACTAAGTAATAGGAATTAACTACATTTAGTTACCATAGGGTTAGGATTAGAGTTTAGTAAAATAGTGGCCATTTCTCAATATGGGTTCTTATGAGTTCCAATACTCAAGAACACAAAAACAGAGATCGCCAGAAAGTACCCGAAGGTGTTCTTGATATCAAGGATGTATCGAATGCAGACTTGCTCGTACGGAACCTAGTTGAAGTCCCAGAAGTCCCAGGCGTACATCCAAGTTCGTTCTTCCAGGGCTGCCTCACAAAACCAGTCTCCAGAAGAACACCGTTCTTTGCAGAAGTCTGTTCTTTGCGTTCTTGTAATTGAGAAACAGCCAGTGTTTCTGAATAGCACCACATTTTTTGTGTGTTTATCTCACTGTTGATTCTTCTCTGATCTCATTCATTTCACCCACTGAACTTCTGCTCATGTTTTTTTGTCTTTCGCACCATCTCTGTAAACTCAAGTGACTGTATGGGAAGAACCTTAGGTGAATAGCAGTTTCTGAAATACTGTATTCGGCACTATCATTCCATGCGCAGTCACTTTCATGACATTTCTTCTCAGTAGATTTTATACTTGGTTTCGAACAATTAAATATTCTGCTTTGACTTGCCACATGGTTGGCTGAGTAGTTATTTGCAATAACAATACAAATATACTGTGTAAACATTAAATGGGGCGACTGACTGAATGTTTTTGATAAAACAAAGTGCTTTGTGTGTTCCCCAGTCACCATCATTTTACTTAAATTGATCAGTAGTTTAATCCTCAACAGTGGATGCCAGCTGCCAGTGTTTTTGAGCTATGTTTGTATTTTCTGACACTGGAATACACAGCCCTGTGACACATCAAGAGAACCTGAATGTACTTTTAAAAAGCAATTAATAAATATGTTCACGCATTTGGCAGACACTTTAATCCAAAGCGATTTACATTGCATTTGCACTATACTGTACATTTCTGACCTTGTGCAATCCCTGGGATCGAACCCATGACCTTGATGCTGCTAGCGCCATGCGCTAACCACTGAGCTACAGGACAGTGAATGTTTGATGAGGCCGGAATTGTCACCGGTGTTAAAGCATTTGACATATTTCATTATTCTCAAGCAATAATTTGGTGTCTTAACATTTTTATGGGTGGTCAAGTGAATGAACTGTCCTGTAAAGGTACATTTCTGACTGCCGGGGGTCTGAATTCACAAAAAGCCCATTACATGATATATTAAAAAGTACTTTTATGTTATGTCTAATTTAACATTATTCTCAACTAGCAATATGACAAAAAACAAATTTTCCTAACTGGACACACTCTCATTCTCCCCCAGGGACACGATGTGGCGTGTCTTTACAGGCGCTCTGTCTGTAGAAGAAAAGGAGAAAGGCAGTCTGGTTCTACAGGACCTGAGGGAGATCGAGTCATGGGTGTATCGGCTGCTGCGCTCCCCAGTTCCTGTTGCTGGTCTGCGGCGTGTTGATGTGGAAGTGCTTCCCCACGAACTGCAGCCTGCACTGTCCTTTGCCCTTCCTGACCCCTCCCGATTCAGCATTGTAGACTTCCCTCTCCACCTGCCCCTGGAGCTGCTTGGAGTTGATGCTTGTCTGCAAGTCTTAGCCTGCATTCTCCTGGAACACAAGGTATTGATGTCCAGAGGAATAGAACCTGGTATCAGATGGCATGTACAATTATACCAAAATTCACAGTATCGCCATTGCATATTATTCTTTAAATTCCATGTCTTCTTGTATTCTTGCTCTTAAAATCTTGCATATGCACTGTAAGCCTAGGTGTTTATTCAACATTACCGCATGAGTTTAAATTGGAAGGCACCAGAGTGAATAATATTGTGAAGATAAAATAGTTATTCCATTATTAACTGAGCATGACGGACAGATGATCACTTGAGTTATAATGTTTTACAACAGCTCTGTCACACTTGAGGTCAATTGCTGTTTTAGATAAGTTGTTTTGAAGCAGACCTAGTTGGTCAAACTGTTGTCACCAAGGAGACTCATTTTCACTTTCTGCTGTCTGTAGGTGGTACTGCAGTCCAGGGATTACAACGCTCTTTCTATGAGTGTTATGGCATTTGTGTCTATGATTTATCCCCTTGAGTACATGTTTCCTGTCATTCCACTGTTGCCAACCTGCATGGCCTCCGCAGAACAGGTAAAACAGTCTGTCATAAGTGCTTAACATATCAAATTTTGTTTAAGGTTTAAATAAACTGTGCTTGTTTATTGTTTTATGCTGTTATTTAAGGTCTACATATGTTTGTGTGGTTTTTCTACATTCAAAAACATCAAAATCAATAAGTATTAGGGCTATTTTTTACCCAGGTTTTGAGACCAGCTCTGCAAACGCTCGGTTTTAATGGGTGTGCCGCATTGAAGACACTTGGAAGTAAATGCCCACTGCTTTGATTGGATAGCAGTTCGCGTAGTTGGAGGCTTCTGTAAATTTGGTTAGCGACGCAACGTTAGGTTACACATTAGCACCATTCTGGAGACCTCTTGTGATTTATAAATGACCTCCCCACATCAGTATTTCATGTGATGCATTCGCACAGGATGATTTTACTGACTTATATCCCGGATTTGATGGCGAGGGTTTGTGTATAGTTTGTATAGGCTATAATTGATTGTGTTTAATGATATATGACTTTACCTGTCAGGATTTGAGACAACCGCGATCGCGGGTCTCAAAGGTTACGAGAGTTTCCATGATAAATAAACAAACAGGGACTCCCGGTAACTTATGGATATTACCCAGGACCCGAAATAATACCGAAACACTTCATAGCAGCCTTCAATTGACTGCAAACGGTGGATAAAACCTTGAAAAATTATATATGAGCCAACCAAATCACAGAGATGGCGATTCGCACAGGCTTAAGATCACAGACAACCTTTGCAATTAATTCAAATGACTAGAGGTCCCCAGGTAATAATAATCTCGTGCGAATAGTGCTCAGGGCACACTAAGCGATCTCTAACAAAGCAATAGTGACGCATTGTACAAAAATGTTTTACTCGCATAAGATTGCTGCTCCATTTCTATCGGCTCTAATATTGAAGGCACAGCACTGCTTTTTAATTTTAAACTCTCCACAAATCCAGTGTCGATCTCTGCCTTGTTCACGAAGGAATCAAGCGACTTATGCAGCGACTGTATTCTTCCACAACCAGGGATGGCACAATATTTAGCTATATTTAACGGCATGTTTGTTAATTGCTTGCTCACTCTATCTGGTTCCGCGCCACTGGTTCTATTTTTCTGTGGAAGTGGTGTTCAACCTATCAATTTCGTCATATATAGATGCATTCCAGAATCTGGCGTTTGGTGGGCCTGGTGTCAATAACAGATGTAATCTCAGTAACAAGGGTGTTTTCAGTTCCGACACTTACATGATGTTCGTGTGAATACGATTCCCTATTATGTAACAAAAGCTTCAAAATTGGTTAAAAGGTTAAAATTGTGATTGTACTTCATTCCTCCTTTAATTTTTACCTTCATGTTCTTTTTAATTCTAGCTTTTGCTAGCACCCACTCCTTATGTCATTGGCGTGCCTGCCAGTTTCTTTCTCTACAAGTCTGACTTTAAGATGCCCGATGACGTTTGGTTAGTGGATCTGGACTGCAACAGGGTATGTATTTGTAATCTCACATACAACACACAGATAATCCGCTACTCATGAATGTTTATATCTGATAGGGACCTTATGTTAATTGTATATTAATGTCCCTGTAGGTCATCGCTCCTACGAATGCAGAAATTCTCCCTCCTCTGCCTGAACCTGAGAGCTCTGAGCTGAAAAAACACTTGAAACAGGTAAATTAGGCAGATATGATCATCTCCAGACTGCTGTTGTTTGAATGTGAACTGTAAAACAGAGGTGATTAGTGAAAAGGCTTCAGAGCTAATGCATCATAATTATACTGTCATCTAACAGCTGCTGTAAAGCAGACTAATTATAATACAGCATTTAAATAAGAAGAACCAAACCAACTAGAACCCTGCTAATGGCAAGATATTTAAAGATGATAGATAACTCTGCCGATTAAAGTTAGACAAACATTATCTCACTATTTATAATGTGGTTATATATATATATATGTAATATTCTATTATAATAACTGTATATTCTCCCCTTTTTTGTTCCAGCTCTTGGAGGTAATATAAGTTTTAAGTCTCCCCTCTTTTAGCCTCCTAGTTCTAGATCTCTCGCTTTTACCCTTTATTAATCCCACATAGACCCTAATATAGAGTTTGTGACCCGATTCTGAGCCCCCCAAGCTTAATCAAAACCCAATAACATCAAAATGTGCAATAAACTGTTTTAACATTTCACTGTATTGTCATCAGATATTTTAATATACTGACAAGTTGTGTTTGTCCTGAAATCAGTTGTTTGTCATTTTTGCCAGTCTGCAGCAGAATTTCTCATCCAAATTTATTTTCCATTTGTTTCATTGTGAATTAAACATAATTATTATGAAGTCATTGTAATCACTCAAGCCAACACAGTCAATACAGTCAATACACTGAATCATCGTAAGTCACAAATCTTAATTTGCTTTTATGAGTCACCATCAATCAGAGCTGAATCTTTCGATGTTCTGATACCTGTTTTACATTGAATCAGCAGCGTAGATGCATTTTAACCTCCTATTTATAAGGACGAAAACATGCAGTGGTTTAGAATTTCATTTTTAATCTTCCCATATTTGTCTCTCTCTATTAATCAGTGCCATTTCTTAACCGTAATTTTCAGGGGAATTTTCATTTAATTTCCCGTAAATTAAGTAAAATCAGAACTGATCCAGTTCACACTAAACCTGTCATCACCAGAGACGATTTTTCACAGTTCCATATTTAATGTCGTCTTTTTGGTTTTGACCCTCCTGTTATGTTAAGGGTTGAGCTCAACGCAAAGTGTCCTTATTGTATTTTTTACCTTTAGTCTTACAAGAATATACAGGACATTTATTTGATTACAATGTAAATATATGAGAATAATATCATTTCAGTTATTTTCAGATAGGCCTATTGATTTCCCATGTCTTCTGGAACTACACGTTGACTGGTGTGAGGTTTTTAGTCTAGTTTAGTTTAGTTTAGTTTTTTTTTTAAGAAGCATCTACGAGTCCGCAGCAACTTGTGGTTTCTGCTGAAACTCAATTCAGAGAACTAGCAATCAAATGTACAAAGTTTACACAATGCAATTCAAACATAATAAAAATCAAAAGTTACATGTTGCCCTGATATTTTATTTTAATTATCATGTAGGTAAAGTATGAGTAGAAAAGCAATTAATAATTTAAATAAAAATAATTGATCATTTATTAAAACGTGTGGTGTCAATAGAACCCCACACATTAAATCATTGCTAAATTTGCACATAACAGGAGGGTTAAATAAATATCATCATTTAAATCTGAAATTAATCCCCTTAGAAAAGTTTAATTTGTCTGTTCTCAATTCAAATCATGTAATCAACCTACCAAACTAAGCAAAATTTGTGATGTTACTTTGAGTTTTGGACACTTCTCCAGTACCGTGTGTGTGAAAGAGAGAGGGAGTAATGCTTTCCTTTTGTTTCATAACCCTCTGGTTATGCCGGGTAAACAATGATGTCCTGTCATCTTCCTGTGTGCACTCATACTGTCTAATACATGACTTTGTTTGATGCATATTATTGTCCCTGTCTGTCTGTCTTTATGGTTGCTCTCCACTCTTCAATTGGCTATATGAATGCGTGACTTCCGAGTTTCACAGGATGAACCCTAGGCAGTTTCCGTTTGTGGAGATTTAGCAGATACTGTACATTGCAGCACATAGCCTAGGGTTCTGACCGTGAGACGCGGAAGTCATGCATGCATAGAGCCCATTGTATCAACTCACTTTTGGTCACATGATTTCCTTCCCAGTGATAGGCGGTCATGTGACATTACCACCATGTTTTCTTATGCTCTTCAGTGTCTGGTAAGGTTGACTGTGATCACCCAAAAGCAGATCTTCGCCTCCGATAACAAGGTTTACACATCTTTGCTCTGTGAATGCGCCATGTGCTGTCTGCACGGACAATATTTCTTGGCTCCTCCCCCTTCATTAAACATACGCAACACTCGTAGCCCTAGAAATATAGCATTTTTTCTCTGCTGTATCCTTAACAAATATAAAAAATAAAAGTTAGAAAAGATTTCTTTCCTACTTACCTTCTTAATAAACATATTTATGTTCGCATAGAGTGTAACTGTTTTTCCGCCTAATGTATCTGTGTGATGAAGATTGTACAAAAGCACTTCAGTATGTTTGGCTTGAGCATGTTTGAATGCAACTTCTCACTTACATTATGCTTATTAACCCAGAGGACATTAAATCAAGTACATGGAGCGGATGATGTTATTTGTTTGGTTAGTATGCTGGCCAAGCGTAGGGTCTGAGATAATGCCAGCTGAAAAGCATTGAGTGAGCAATGGCAGAACTCCCAGAGTGCTTTGTTAATGGCTCAATGTGATGACCGCACCCTTCCCCTCTAACTATCTGACTATTAAAATGTTAAGTGCACAACTGTCGTTTCAGGCAAAAGGTTTCATGCCTCTTTAGATTTTCTGTAAAGTTTTCTTTACCTATGTACCCCCACCCACTTTTAGAAGTTTGGCTTCAACATTTCTTATTAAATCAGTATATTGTGAATACTGAGGCAGCTGTGCAATAAAATAAAATGTATGCGATCTAATAAAATGATTAGTTGGCACACACACAAGAAATGATCATTTGCTCAGACTATCTGTCATTTACTTGCCTAGCACTGACTTCTTAAATGTTGTATCATCTGTTCAATATTTATGAACTCATATTTCAGCTGAATCATAATTTATCCATGCCCAATGTTCAGATATAATGAAGAATTTTGGACAAAAGTTGTAGATCAGATAAAAGTCCTCAGTGAGAGGCACGATTGCCTGAAGCGATGGTGCTCCTATTTCATTTTCTTGTCAGGATTATTGTTTAATTTATCTCCCTGTGTCCATCTCCCTCTTCCTCCTTTCTCTCACTGTCTCTGTCTCAAGGCTCTGGCTAGCATGAGTTTGAACACTCAGCCCATTCTGAACCTGGAAAAGTTTCAGGAGGGGCAGGAGCTGTCCCTGTTACCCCCAAGCCGAGACAAAGCCTCACCTTCCTCCACTGAGTTTAACCCACTCATCTACGGCAATGACGTCGACTCTGTGGACGTCGCCACAAGGTATTACTTATTTATTTGTGACTGGTATGTCTACAGTGCATTTTTACAAGACAAGATTTGCACTTACAACACAAGTACTTTAGTGTTACCATACTAGTATGATTTTTAACATTGCAAAGTTTCCTTCATTATGATTTAATGGGATAGTTCACTTAAATATAAATATTCTGTCATCATTTACTCACCCTCGAGTTGATCCAAATCTGTATTTTTTTTGTTTCGAAACGCAGAGATTTTTTGTGCCTTAGAACTGTTTGCTTTCCTACATTCTTCAAAATATTTTCTTTTGTGTTCAAAGAACATAAGAAAATTAAAGTAATTTTTCCTACTATGGTAGTCAATGGTGGCCAATAACTGTTTGGTTACAAGCATTCTTCTAAATATCTTTCTCTGTGTTCATCAGAACAAAGAACTTTATACAGATTTGAAACAACTTGAGGGTGCGTAAATGATGACAGAATTAAAATTTTGGGTGAACACTTCCTTCAAGGTGTTATATTTTCTAAATCTGCACTATAATACTCACGATATTTCTCTTATATATATTTAATTTCTTTTTTTAATGTAGAGTGGCAATGGTGAGGTTCTTCAACTCTCCAAATGTGCTGCAAGGGTTCCAGATGCACACCCGTACGCTGCGTCTCTTCCCCCGGCCCGTGGTGGCGTTCCAGGCCACGTCTTTTCTAGCCTCACGTCCACGGAGAAATGGGTTCATTGAGAAGCTCTCTCACACTCAGGCAGTGGAATACTATGGAGAGTGGGCTCTCAACCCCACCAACCTGGCTTTCCAAAGGATTCATAACAGTGAGACAGATACACTTAATAGTTCAAAGATCACCATGCATTTGTCCTAAAGAAACCGTCATTTTGTGTGTGGTTTGTGTGTAACTAAACTGTGTGTTTTTGTGTGTCAGATGTGTACGACCCATCTTTAATAGGCGATAAGCCTAAGTGGTATGCCCACCAGTTACAGCCGGTGTTTTATCGTGTGTATGATGGAAACTCGCATCTAGCGGAGGCATTGAGTGGACCTCTGCAGGATGAGACGAATGATTCAGATCCTACAGATGACAGGTAAAAAAAACACACACACACATTCACACACATTTTCAAACTCCTCCAGTCCCACTCCTACGAAAAAAATTATGTCCCATCCCATTCCTTCGAAAAAACTTGGGGGATATCCCGTCCCAATCCCAGATGAATGACTCCCATTCCCTCCCACTTCAGTGTTGTGTTTATTTAGCGTTATTTACCTGCTCTTGGTGTAAGCAGGTCTTTATGCGACTGGACTTTGGTTGGAGAAGCAGCGCTCGCGCAGCAGAAAGGGTTAAAATGAAGCGCGTCTGGTGCTAAATAATGATATTATTGGATATGGTAGCAAGATAATCAACATAAATGTCCCTGAGTGCACTTGATGTGTAAAGCTCTGCTATGTAGACGCGCTGCTCAATTTTAACAATATGAATTGGATGGATGTCGCTGTCCGGATAGAACGAAGCCGAGGTCAAGATCCGGATTTGGTGCATTACCGCCACCTACTTTTAAGGGGGTGGAGCACGTCATTCACTTAACCGGCCACACCAAAGCAAATAGAAGAGCATACAGAGAGGGCGCAACTAGAACTGAGTTCAACAAGATGAAAACATATTGTTTATTTCTATAGATTAGATGGTATATGAGTGTATAAAGTTGGGTATCATATTGTTGTTACGATTGTTATGGTCCCGCCTACCCCTGCTGACATTTTACTTGTCCCGTCCCAGTCACGTGACTAATAGTGATTTTGTTTCCCATCCCGCGGGATTCCCGAAAAATGTCAGCCTCTAATTCACACACGATCTGCTGTTTCCTTATGTTTTTTCTTTCATTGTATGTTTTAGTGGTAGTGACAGTGAAGGATATGATGACTCCAGTTCTTCCTACTCGTCTCTCGGAGACTTTGTGAATGAAATGATCAAAGGAGACATTCAGGGGGACACACCAAGTGAGTCTCTGCATTTATAATCCCTAACCATGGATTCAAAGCAACTGTTAGCTTCGGCTTCTACATAATTTCTCTCTCTCTCTTAAGATGTTGACCCCCTGACTCATGCTGCACTAGGAGATGCTAATGAGGTGGAGATCCACGACTTCCAGGAGTTTAAAGGAGAGAGTGGAGCACAGGAGCCAGATCCAGAAGTCCCTACAGAGGCCTTAGATGGCCAGCCGCTCCGATCGAGTTCCAGCACAACAGCCAGTTCCAACCCCAGTACAGTCATACAGGGGGTCAACCATGTCAGTAGAGTAAGTGTGAAGTGTATCTGGACAATTCCATGCGAAGGTCAACCTTGCCATGCAAATATTACTTTTTACCAGATGTTTTTGTCATACTGAAAACTGATGTCAATATATTGTGGTTTAAATATCCATGTGAGGTCTCGCTCTTAAAGTTTTAAAAGCATTTTTTTTTTAAGGATGATTTTCCATATTCGTGTAAGTGCCGCTTTCAGAATTGTCACATCCTTAATGTTTCACGTTTTAGAAAGATATAAATCCGATGATGCAATATAGTGGTAACTATATATATATATATATATATATATATATATATATATATATATATATATATATATATATATATATATATATATATATATATATATATAATAAGGCTGTCAAAATTATCTCGTTAATAACGCGTTAACGCAAATTCATTTTAACAGCACTATTTTTTTTTACGTGAGATTAAGGCAGCACGCATTTTCTGTTTGACCCTTGCCCGTAGTTTGGGAAATGGACATGCAGCAGCAAACAGAAATGGAGAAAGAAAAAGGTATTCTGAACGAAAAATTCCTATATAAAACGATGTCTGATGGTTCTGTCGACAAGATAAAAGTTATCTGCATTAATTGTCGATGTGAATTAAGTTATCACCGCAGCACGTCGAGTTTAAAATATCACTTGATGGCGAAGCATACAACTGATGCAGAGAGCTCTCCGCCCCCTCGCCAAAGTCAGACAACACTCGATTGTTTTCAGCAGAGACGGATGGACAACTCCGCAAGCTAAAGTCAAAGAGGCGTTAAACAGACAAACACGGTTGCGCTCACCGGAGATTACTGGACTTCCCTCAGTAACCATAGCTACATGGGGGTCACGGCTCATTATTTTGACACACACTGGAAACTTCGGTCACACGCTTTGACGGTTATGAAGACAGACGAGAGGCACTATGCTAACGTTTGCGCTGAGCACTTTCTGACAGTGGAATATTTTATACTCAAAATTAGCACACTGACTACCAATAGACTACCGATGACTGCAGCGGACAGGCAGCTCCCATTCGAGCATATGTCTTGCATTGCATACAGCCTCCACCGAGCTATCACAGTTTCGCTCCAGAAAAGCAGGTTTGACAGCGCCTTGGCAAGATGTAGGAAAGTAGTGCGCCATTTCAAGCATAGCCCAGTGCCCTATTGTGCGAAAATGTAAACAGGCTTGTGTCAGTCAAAAGCTGCAAAGAAAGAAGTAATGGAAACCTGTTGTTTGTCTATCTTCTATGACCTTTGAAACATGTCTTCATACTTCTGTCCAGTATGGTTTAACTAATAATATACAACATACATTTGCATAAAGCATCATTATTGCCCATGCCCATGTTGAATAGAGTATTAAAATCTTAAAAAGTAATAATTAAGTATAATTTAGTTCAGATAAAAATGTGCGATTAATCACGAGTTAACTCATAACAATCATGCGATTAATCGCAATTAAAAAATTTAATCGATTGACAGCTCTAATATATAACAATGTATTACTTAAATATATATATAAGTACTTTTTCTAAGAATTTAAAGTTCTGCAAATGTCACATCCATAACCCTGTAATTGCCCCATAGTGTAACCCCTCATGCATTGTGATATTTTATTAAAGATCTATGTCTTTCTGTTCTTTTTGCAGGAACAGAAAGAACCTGTTGAGATTGAGGCGTCGGCTAACGTTGCTCTCCAGAACTCTGCTCCGGGATTGGGTGTACCTTTTACAAGACCCGTCCCTGAGCCACTGCCTGTAGATCCAGCCAATAAGAAGCGAGAGTATGATAACCCTTATTTCGAGCCACAGTATGGCTTTCCTACAGAGGATGATGCAGACGCAGATGAGCGGGAGGAAAGTTACACACCGCGATTCAACCAGAATCTCAACGGCAACAAGTGTGTGATCAGTAAATACTGTAGTTCTACACAGTCATCTATAGACAGGCTTAACATCCTCCGTTTATGACCTGCGTGTGTGTGTTTAGACCTTCTCGGCCGTTGAGACCCAGCAGTCTGAAGCTTCCGGGTGAATCAGATGGAGAGGGAGATTCCAGAAATAGCTCGCCTAACTCCACCATTTCCAACAACAGCAGTGATGGCTTCGGGGGACTCATGTCCTTCGCCAGTTAGTGGCCAGCTTTACATAACCTTCATTTAGTCCTTAATACTGTAGCTCATGATGGAGCTGCGAAGTTGACACAAAAACACAAGGAATGTTTTCATTTAAATGTTCTTTTTATTGTGTATGTTTAGGTAACTTGTATAAGAACCACGGCACCAGCTTCAGTCTGTCCAGTCTGGCTTTGCCTAATAAAGTGAGAGAGAAGAACACACCCTTCCCCAGCCTCAAAGGTAAACACGGCCCTTTGATATCTTCATGCAGCCTTCGCTCTCATCCACCCACCTGCTTGTCTTCTCCCTCCTCATTTTTCATTCTTCCAGTTCAGATCTCTCCTCCGGTCCTGTCCGTCTCCTTGTCTTTTCTGCTTTCTCTCTCACTCTCCAGAACCTTTTATCTTTCTCTCTCCTTACAGTACTTCTATCATTCTGTGTCAAACGCTCTCTTCGGCTTTTCTACTGTTGATAATCGTGAACACCACGTGAGCACGCCAGATCATGCCCCCGTGGGTGGCAAACACTCTGGCTCTTGTGACATGGGCTCTTGTGCCGTTCACACTTAAACCATTAGGAATGTAACTATTTCAATGGGTCTAGATTAGAAATTGACAAATGTACCATCTGCATGTGGACTAAAGTAGAAACATGAAAACTGACGCAAAATGACTGCTTACAGTACAAGGAAATGCAATTCCACGCAACATCTTGCTGGGGGTTTTGCCATCCAGGGGAGCGTGACCCAGGGCTTCCCAACATGTTCACTTTGGAAAGTGACGTCAATGCATACCCTCTATTTGTAAACTAACTGTTTTCAAGTGCGTCTGTTCATGTCAACTTCTAATCTAGACCCATTGTAATAGATCATTCCTATTTGTTTAATTGTGAATGGCACAAGAGTCCATGACATACGAGCCAGAAAGGTTTAACACAGGCAGACATCAATTCTGAAACGACTCCAACCTTCAGAACTCAGTAGTTCATTTTTTCTGTTTTCTGTTTTTCTCTTATTTATTATTTTTGAAAAGAATATTTCAATTTTGATTTTACAGAGGACCCAGATCAAGGTTTGTGGGAATGTTTTTTGACCCGACCCACAAATGTTCTTTATCCTGTGTTGCTGCTCTAGCAACGGAGGGCATCATGTCCCTGTTTTACCAATCTGAAGGACATGTTTCTGTGGAAAATAGTGGCATAGACGGTGTGCTTAAACATGTTCTAGGGTAGCAACCATGTTTTATGCTGTTGTTGACTTGACTTTCTGTTTGTTTATGATTTTGGATGATGTTTGTATTGCTCAGACGACGGTGATGACAGTCCTGACAGTCCTGGTATGTTTTTATAGTGTGATGAAACAAACTGCTGTTTTGATAACCATTAGACCCTTTGAGTCCTGAGAGAATGAGCAACTCCTTTTTCAATCTTAACCTGATGTGACCGACTGCACTGGTTCCAAACTCCAGTCCTGGATGTCTTATCTGGCACTGAAACTGAAAACAGTCTTTTTTTTAACTGATAATGTGGGTTATTATCACAGTTGGATTATTCACAGAAATGTAAAATCACCCTGGACAGCAGTTTGGAACCTTTGAGGATATATCTGTGTTCATATATATCCACTCTGCCCTTCCTCTTGTTTCTATTGTATAATTTTTTCTGGTTGGTAATTAAAACAAAGGTAAGCAGCTCCTAGTTATACAGGAGACAACAACAATGGTTTCATTTCAAATCATTTTATTTGTGTGGAATTGTTGACTGCTCTTTGTGTTGCGTGCTGTGTGTTTTTCCCTATTTGTGTGTCGTCTAATGGAGACTGGTGTCTGTTCCATATCTTTTTCATCCCACATACACTGCATGGGTGAATTTGATATAGAAAGACCACAGTGGTGAATGCTTCTTATCTGCTTAAGCACTCAAATTCGATGGTGGATTTCCACTAAAGTCTCTAAAGAGGCTTTGAACTCTGGTAGCTGTAATGTGGGTGTTTCAAATGAGTCTATATGGAGGATTTTAATATAGACATACACCCGCTCCCAGCTACAAGTGAACTACTTGTGGAGAGGTGGGTACTAGAGAAAACCAAGAGAGCACTGCAGGAGCCTTTAAGTGAAGAAACCATGCTGTGTTTTAGATAGCAAGTCAACTGGGAATGTTTTCTTGGCTGTTTAGTGAACATAAACTCCTTTATAATGTTACTCAGTGTGAAAACAGAGAAACACAACGAATGAGCACATTAAGTATCTGTGGCTCTGAGTTGGAAGCATTGTCTGGTAAACAATTCAGAGGTGTTGTTAGCCTTTTTTTAATTGGCATGTAATGTTAAAGGTTGTCTTTGCCATCTTGATATATTTTTTTTATTTTCTAGGCTTTCTAGCAGGTTCAGACCGGTTTTCATTGTAAGCTAGTAAAGTTTAACAGGCAAGTTTTTTTTGTAGTCCGTACACTATTAAACTAGGTCAAAAAAGTACTACATGTCAACAGTAGCTGCAGGAAATTGAGATTTCTCTCTCTCTCTCTCTCTCTCTCTCTCTCTCAGTCCCATGCTCTCTGCTGGTTTTCTCTGTTGTATATGTACATGCGTCCGGTGCTTGTGGTTGTGGGTTGATGTTCGGACTGGTTCTGTCTGGGCCGGTTTTGTTCTCTGTCCCCTCTTTAACCCCCTGCACTAATTCTGGCTTCTGTGTCCAGTATTTGGGCTAAATTCACTTATGGAGATTGTAACAGAGATGGGCCCGGGGAGCGGAGAAGGTGGGTTCTGCCCTTTGCTGCGTGAGCTGCATGCTTCTCCAAAGCCAGTCAGCTAAATCTCCCAGCATCCCGTTCAACCATCGCTTCCAAATCACCTGCATTTGACTCTCATTTTGTGCCATACGTCAGTCACTGTGTTTGTGCTGGTTCTGGTTTGTATATTTATAAATGGATAAACTTTGCGTGTAGCAACCACCATCGGTAATGTTACAGCTTGGAGAGTAATGGTGGTTATGCAGGAAAGATTGCGGATCTTAGTTTGTGTACGTTGAGGATTTCACGGCTCAACAATTTAAGGGGGAACTCCGCCAAAAAAATTAATTAGTCACCCTCAAGTTGTTCGACAAACCTATGACATCAGTTCTTGTTCGCATCACAAATTAAGATGCGTGAGCGTTCTGATTCCTGCCCATAGTCAGCAACACAACTGAAATTCAAAACACAGAATGTTAGTTGCGTTGCTGTCTCAATGTTCATTCGGAGTTCGAAGATGAACGGATGTCCAGTCCAGAATAACAGGCATGTGTTATGTTACTGGGTTTCAGGCAGGGATTTAGTATACATAACTTTACTGAAAGGTTTATGTTGAATGTAAAACCGTGTCTGATGATATTTCCAGATTCCTCCTAACATGTAATCTACCCCATAGCGTGAGTGTGTAAACACGGCCATCTGTTTGGATGCTTATTGTACAAAACACACACCGTCTTTATTACGGTTGTGCCAAATGCATGTAGGCTAAATCCACTCGTGCGGAGTAGACGCATATATACACACACACTTATGCTGTCTGTATATGTGTGTGTGCTCTAATACCATACTTTTAGGGCGTGTATGCTACGATCATCTGAATAAAAAGGGCTTTCTTTTTTCTGTATTGGTCTTCGTGCCATCCAGTCTGTTTCTCACATTTTTTCATGTTCTTTACTCTGTTCTTTGCCTAAGTGTGTTTGTGTTTGAACCAATCAGCTTCACTGCTCCTGTGACCCTCCTTACTGCTCCAGTCCTTCAGTTGCTCTCTAACTGTCAGCCTCATTAGACATAACACCCCCTGACCGCAGTGTGCAAAATACTGACGTGTAAAAGAAAACCAAGAGCTGCAATGTGTGCGAATCTGTTAAAAGCACTTGTCTCTATATACAGTACGTGTTTGTTTGTGTGCGCGTGAGTGTGTATGATGGTCTTTCACATTAGTGGATTCTATTCTACCATACACGATTAAAACAAAAACATCTGTGTAGACATTTTTGACTACACAATGCGTTTTAATGCTGTCATCGTGTTTCTGACATGTGATTTGTTTCTTCCAGGTGCACGAGCTCCCAGAGCGCTGGTAGATCAGAAATCCTCCGTTATAAAGCACAGTCCTACTGTCAAGAGAGAGTCTCCATCTCCTCAGGGCAGAGCCAACAACACCAGGTACTGCAACCGCTTAATATAGGAAAGATAATGTATCATATCTTAATGACATCTGCACTGTCTGTTACATATCGTCACTGTCCTTCCAAAACCTCAGAATTCGGGAAATGAAAAAAGCACTGTACTTTTCTAAAGATTTAATACTTTGTTGTCAAAGTTGACAAGCACGTTTTTAATACTTAGATATTTGCAAAACCCATTGACAAACAAAAAGGGTGACTAATAATAATGATTTATTACAAAAGATAAAAATCGTGAAATAGACATACAAGGTTTCAGAAGGATATGATAATACAAGAAAAATGGTAACTCCAAAAGAAAACAGCACTAGCAGTTCACTGCAATGCTAGCAGAATCCTGTGGAAGAACACTTTTTATGTAATACGGCTTTGCTAGTTAAGTTAATGACTACGGTTAAAGTTTAAATTTATAAAGCCAGTCTCTGTCTTTAAAATGGCACTGTATAAATCTGTGCAGTGAAAATCAGCAGTTTTTGAAAGAGGTTGTCCAGAGCGTGCTCGATGGGCAAGGTGTGGGCTGGTTGAACATGAAGAAGGTTCGCCGCCTTCTAGAGAACGAACAGCTGCGCGTTTTTGTGCTCAGCAAACTCAACCGCGCTATCCAATCGGAGGAAGATGCTCAGCAGGAAGTTATAAGAGATGTTGTAAGTCGAGCTCCACTCTGAAAGATAACTCTCTGTAATCATATACCTGTGTTTTGTTCATTATATTTTGTGTGCTTGTGCCTGTAGGAGATCAACAGAAAGGTTTACAAAGGCATGTTGGACCTTTTGAAGTGCACAGTGTCAAGTCTGGAGAATTCGTACACTAATGCTGGGCTGGGAGGCATGGCTAGTGTGTTCAGCCTGCTGGAAATAGCATGGACCCATTACCAAACCAAAGGTAACCTTTAACAAGCACTTAGTATGCATGTGTAGATTCATTTTTTTAAATGGTTTTTAAATTTAGTTAGATAGTGTAGAGATAGAAAAAATATAATTTTCTCACCCTCTGGTCACCCTCTGACACCTATTGTATGGACACAAAACTAATGTAAGTGAATAGGTACCATGTTGTCCGGTAACCGTCACTCTTCAAAATATCTTCTTTTGTGTTATGCAGGAGAAAGAAAGTCAAACAGGTTTAAAATTAATCGATTGTCTATCCCTTTAATATATTGTACTTCAAACCCACATTTATTGGAAGATTATTGTTATTCTTCTTCACAGCAGTATGCAGCTTTGTGACTGACTATATTAAACTTTTGATGTCACGATCCAATTATATTATCTCAGTATTTCAGTCTTTCTTTCTATACTTGTGTAAGGAAATCCTTTAAATTGACGTTCTATCCTATGTTTCCATGTGTCCTTGCTATTTCCCATTTCTCTCTGTCTCGCGCTCTATTTCCTCGGTGCCCCCCCTCCCCCCCGTGGCTCGCAGATCCAGAGAAGCGGAAACGGAGCCCCACAGAAGGGGTGAGCAGCCCAGGCAGTAAGGAGAGCCCATCGGGCCGAATAGACAGCGCCAGGGCGGCAGGCGTGCTACTGGTTCCCCGTATCCAGTTGCCACCCCCCTCCTCTGAGAAAACGTCAATGCTGTTTGATACACGGAGTCTGAACGAGGAGAATTTTATTGCCTCCATTGGTGTGTAAACCGAAGTGCCCACTGCATGTCCCCTCGCTGCTTGTTACGTACCCTGAGCTCTCCGGGGCCACGTGTCCCTTTTAACACCCATCCTCTATTTCACTAACTGTCTACACCAGCTTTTGGCCATAAAATTTCCTTCAATTGTATGCGTCTTCCAAAACAGATCTTTAGATTTTGGGGGTCAGTGAATGAGACCGTTTCAAGGGAGAGCATTGCTTGGTGTAGACACATTACTGGAATATTGGGATGGAAATAAGTTTATGAACTCTTTCTGGAATGTTAAACATGTGTTTCAAATCCTGTTTGCCAATCCCGGTTCCCCCTTAAATCCATCGGATGCATGTTAGTTTTAACACCCAGACCTGCAGCTCTGTGTAGCCGAGAGTTAAACGGTGGGACGGTGAAGGTTTTGGACTGCTCCACTACTCTCTATAAGGGTCCTGAGCTGTTCTCCCCTGTTGACAGTCCTACGATGAGCATAGTTTCCAAACTGACCACAGATATTGCTTCTATTTCATATGGTTAAACAATGACCTCTGATTGGTGGTCGTATCTGGGTCTGTGTACAGGGGACAAACCACCACGCCCACTCCAAACACCAACCCCTCATAACGTTGCCTTGTGTGTCCTTTGGTAATAATGCACCTCCAATTCTACGGAATGTCTCTGCACCCCTGCTTCTGCAACATCTCATTTCATCCACCAGCTGTGAGGCTGATTTGTCGTCTTCATATCATGCCTTTTGCAACTCCCAGGCCATCCACCCTCGCCTTGGAGAGCCATAGCCCGTTATGGATGACTGGGACGGGGAAAGCGAGCTAAGGCATGAGGCTGTTTGTATGAGATCCATCGTTCTGGCTCTTCAGGAACAGGGTTGCTTTGGATGTTTTGTAATGGAATCTCACTAGCTTTGATTATGTATGTTTTGACGAATCTTCATTTATTTTGCGAACGGCTACGTGTGAACATTACAAAACATCCCTGTTTTGGAAAATGACACTTGCATTGTTCAGTTTTATTTATTGTTTTTTATCTCTTCAACAAAGAAAAGCTCATCCTCCATACCTGACAATTCAACCGGCTCTCTGATTCTCTCTCTGTCTTTCTCTCCTTGCTTGCAATGCATCTTGGGTAGAATTGTGGAGCAAGCACCAGGATAACAGAAAGCAAAAAGCTTTGGAAAAAGAACAGAGTAAGATCACTTCCCTAAGCACAAAATTAGACTGTCCTTTACTGCAAAACAAGGAATCTGTCCTTCTATCTGCACTTCCCTTAAAGCAGCGGAACCTGCCCAAAATGTCCAGAGCCCATTTACACATGTGGCCCAAAGCCTGAATTCTGTTAAGTGCAGTAATTCAAAAGGAATGGGTTTAAAGTTAAAGGTTTCAAAGGTTCTACTCTAAATAATATAAAATAAGCTTTACAGCACATTTTGACATAACAGTTGTTCTTCATATTGAAATGACATCATCATTTGTGCCAGTATTTCTAAAAGTGCAAATCAAGTATGTTGACTTGGAATGTGCATTTTGGTCATTTTGACTGCATGAGTACTCAACACTGTAAAGCTCTTCTGGGTTCAAAGTCCAAAAAGAACAAATGGAGTTCCATCTGCATTTCTTTTTCCTTACAGTTTGCTATACTGCACTTTAGTTTCTGGCTGATAGATGTCTTTTTGCATCATATATCTATATTACAAATTGTGCCATAACATTGTTTTAAGTTAAAAATAATCAACTTTAATCAAACCTCTGGTTTTACTCAAGTACTCATGGCCATCCCTACACTTGACTGGTGTGCTCTATTTGGTACTCTTTACTATTTCTGCTAAGTATTAACATTTTTAATTGTGATTGATTTATTCGATTTTTCTCTCGATATATTTGGTTTTGAAGGACCATTCCCTTATTTCTCATTGCTTTCAAATGGTGTAAAAACAAGATATTTAGGTGGTTACTTATTTCTCGCTTTCGTAAAATTTTTCTTTAAAGGTATACTTCACCCAAAAATAAAGATTCTGTCTTCATTTACTCACCATTAAGCAAATCTGTATACATTTCTTTGTTCCGATGAACACAGAGAAAGATATTTGTAAGAACGCTTGTAACCAAACAGTTCATAGCCACCATTGACTACCAAAGATGGAAAAATAACAATGGTTGTCTAAAGTGCCCCAGAACGGTTTGCTTTCCTACATTCTTCAAAATATCTTCTTATCTGTTTAACAGAACAAAGACATTTATTAAGCAAATTTTCCCTTCTATGGTTGTAAAGTTTCCTACTATGGTAGTCAAGAACTGTTTAGTTACAAGCATTCTTTCAAATATCTTTCTCTGTGTTCATCAGAACAAAGAAATGTATAAAGATTTGGAACAACTCGAGGGTGAGCAAATGATGACAGAATTTATATGAACTATCCCTTTAATCAAACACTTTTTCTATCATTTAAATGTAAGAATGTGAGATAAACTACATCATGCGAAACTTTGGTTATTTATTTCAGTGTAGCAATGACAAAACCCCAAGCTTCTGTGACAACCGTTTTTCAAGACTTGAATGTGTTGAAGGACTGACAAAAGATTCTCTTAACTCACTTTTCGGAAGATTTGGAGTACAGCTTGTGTATATTTTTCTACTTTCGATGCCTCGTTCAGTAAATTTAGTTCAAAACAAGAGGTTTGCAAATGCAATTCGAGTTTCTCTATTTACACCAGTAGCAGCTGAAGCTTCCTCGTGTCTGATTGGTTGACTGTGTTTTCCTGCATGTGTGACTGCTTCTATCTGTGTGTAATATCCAGTGCTACTGTGATCTGATCTGGCCCACTGTCAGCTGATCTGCTTCTGTGAGTTTCCCTAATATGACTGCAGACCTCTTTTATTTTCTCTCTGCCTGCTTTGTAACCTAATGAATGGCAGCTGGATGAAACAGGCTTTATTTCTCTTGGTGAATAACATTGAGCTCTCTGCACAGCAGAGAAAGCCTTAGCCCGCTGTTAGTCATGTGACGTCCCAAAATGCAGTGCAGGGAGTAAGTGGACGGAGCAGCTGACTTTGTGTTTTCTACAGGGGCTGATGGATCAAAACAGCGTGTGGAAGGGGGTGACACAGAGGAGAAGAAATCTCAGATCAGTGCTGACAGTGGCCTCAGTGTGACCTCTGGCTCACAGGTTAGTTTTATCTCAGTACCACACAATATCCACAGTGGGTATACATTTTAAATGATTTTATCCAAATATCATGTAAGGGAAATTCATGCATTCTTTTTCTTCTCTGTTCCTCATGCACATCTTCTGCAGAAAAGTGACAATGACTCCCTGGCGAGCTCAGAGCCTCCTGCTCTTCATAGAAGCACCAGCCAGGATTCCGAGGCCAGCACAGTGGTAGGGCACGACCAATACAGACACACTGCAAGGATATACACTTCACAAAAAAAAAAAACGTTGGGATAAATTAGCTAGTTGCACAAGATGGCGCCGGTGAGCTTTTGGGACGCAAGTGTCGGCAGAGTAATTTCCGGTCGTATAACACTGTATGGGAGAAGGAGGATTTTGGGCCGGCAAATATGGATGTTTTTTTTAGATAAAAAAGTAAAATATAAGATATATGATAGATTCTCTTTACATTGCTGAGCACTTAAAGCCAAAACAACTCGATAGTAACATGTTGATGTTAGCAGACAGGTTTCTTCCTTTCCAGTTTGTGCTTAATAAGCGACTTCACTGCAGTGCTTGTATTTACTTGTATCATTGCTAACCTAAAACTTTAAATATGTAGGTGAGTAACAGCTCAGGTGAGACGCTGGGTGCGGACAGTGACCTGAGCAGCACTGCTGGAGACGGCCTGACAGGAAGACACACTGCCCATCTCAACCTGTCCCGGGGCACACTGTCTGACAGTGAGATTGAGACCAACCCGGCAACCAGCTCTGTGTTCGTGAGTGTCTGGTCCTCTTATATATCTCATATACATCTCATATCTACTGTTACTGCTGCTGTAGCATAGTGGTTAAAAATCTGGAAATGAGTTCTGCAATGCTCAAGTGGTCAATGTCACCCATGTAGGGCAAGACCCATCAGCTGAAGCCAGGAGTGAAGGAGCCTGTGGGTATTAATAAGGGAACACCAGTTCCACCCCTTGAAGACGTCAGCATGAGAATCTATTTGTGTGAGGGGCTGCTGGGTAAGAGTAAATCCTCGTTTTTAATACATTCAACTATCCTTTCTTTGATTCATTTCTTACCCACTTTTTTCTCTCCTTTCATTTCAATTCTTACTGCTTAAGTAAATAACACTGGTGTCATACTGTTTGCTATTTTAACATTTAGCTTCTATTGCACTCACAGAGCAGTCAATTATTCTCCGAGGTATTTATTCTAATATTTGGAGTCATTTGTAATGTAAATGTAAAGCGTTTGTAGCTTTGTATAATCATATTTTTATTTAACTCTCTCTTTTGCTGATTTACTGCACGTTCTTTAGCTCGAAGTTGTATTGAATTAACAAGCATCTGATGAATTAGTGGTTTGCGAATCTCGGGCGGCACACAGCTTTGCTTCTAACATTCTAACCTCTTCTTTACCTACTGCTGTGCGGCCAATTCCCCCCTCTCTCTCTCTCTCTCTCTCTCTCTCTTTCTCTGTCTTCCTTTTTTAATGCTGCAAAGGGCGAGATAAGAGCTCGGTTTGGGACCAACTGGAGGATGCTGCCATGGAAACCTTTTCTCTGAGTATGAATGACTCTGATCTTTGACCCGTGGGATGTGTGTGTGTGTAGTTCTGGATTTATGTCACTTGTCACTCATGCATTTACGTCTTGTTTGATGCATGTAGTTGTCCAAATAAATATATTTTAATATACTGGTGTGTGCATGGTGTAGAAATAAGCAGACTACGTAAACCAGATGGATCTAGTCCAGTTTATGTGTTTGTGTGTGAAACTGAGAAGTGATAAAACCTGCTTGAGAGAATGTGAATGTGGAGTCTGTACGCAACTGTATGGAGGCGTGTGTAATGTTTGTGTTAAAATTAATTTCATAGGAGTCGTTTGCAAGCTCTATTTTTTACTGCATGCAGTGGAGTTGATGTGGGTGTTTGAAGCGTATGTGTTAGTTCATGTAGGGAGGGTGTTTTAAAGAAGCTATTTGTTGTGTTGCTCAGTTCAACTTTAGTTGTTTTATTGCTTTTTTTCCTTAAAAGCAGAAATCTTATAATTGATTTTTGTGTATGGATCTGCTGGTATGATTTCTGTGTATGGATCTGCTGGCATGCTTGGTAAAATTGTTAAATAGTTGAAATGAATTATTAAATTACACATGTAGATTAAGTTATGTATCAAGCATTGTATAACCAGAAGTGTGTTTGTTTGTGTAGGTAAGGAGCGCTCTACACTCTGGGACCAAATGCAGTTTTGGGAAGATGCCTACCTGGATGCTGTAATGTTAGAAAGGGAGGGGATGGGGATGGATCAGGGACCACATGAAATGATTGACAGGTTTGTGTACACACTGATTCACTCTTCAGGAACAGAACAGCTAAATGGTAACATGTTGGACTTTATTTGAATAGGCTTTAAAGGGACGGTTTACCCCAAATTGAAAATACTTTCATCATTTACTCACCCTCTAGGTTGTTTCAAATCTGTATACATTTCTTTGTTCTGATAAACAGAGAAAGATATTTGGAAGAATGCTTTTCACCAAACAGTTCTTGGCCACCATTGACTGCCACAGTAGAAATAGTTACAATGGTAGTCAAAAGTGCCCCAGAACTGTTTGCTTTCTTACATTCTTCAAAATATCTTCTTTGGTGTTCAACAGAACAAAGACATGTATTAAGCAATTTTCCTACTATGGTAGTCAAAGATGGCCAAGAACTGTTTGGTTTACATGTTAACTGTGTTGTGATGATGTTTTGCAATTACATTTTTTGCTGTGGTCTGTCAGGTATCTGTCTCTGGGAGATCATGACCGCAAGAGACTTGAGGATGATGAGGACAGATTACTGGCCACTCTTCTGCACAACATGATTGCATTCATGCTTATGATGAAGGTATGTAAACACTGATTCTTCCACAGATGTATTTTGTATGTGTAAGATATACATCTCCACAAATGTGACGCATAAAATTGTTGCCAAATGATAAGTGTGTTATACGGTAAAATGTATATAAATGATGATGAAAAATCTGATTGTTGTTTTTGTTTGTGTAGGTCAGTAAGAATGACATCAGGAAGAAAGTTCGCCGTCTGATGGGGAAATCTCACATTGGACTCACACACAGCCAGGAGATCAATGAACTCCTAGACCGTCTTGCACATTTGGTTAGAGCCGTTTTAGTTAAAAGACAGCTACTGCATTCAGGGGCATCACAGCCATTTCTAACTAGTCATGACAGTCACTTTGGAAATGAAGTGACTTTTAAGCTGCTGTGCCAAACACATTAGGTTCAAATTGACAGATTCTGTATCTTGTTGCAGACTGGTCGAGAACTTTCCATCAGGCCGAGTGGCAGCCGCCACATAAAGAAGCAGACGTTTGTTGTGCATGCTGGGACGGATACCACTGGCGACATATTTTTCATGGAGGTAAGCTTCTGTTTGTGTATGACATTGAACCAGTCTGGATGAAAATATATGTTCACTTTTTCCTTGTGTGTGTGTGTAGGTGTGTGATGACTGCATTGTCCTACGCAGTAACATTGGCACGGTCTATGAGCGCTGGTGGTATGAGAAGCTCATTAATATGACCTACTGCCCTAAGACCAAAGTATTGTGTCTGTGGAGGAGGAACGGCCAAGAGACACAGCTTAACAAGTTTTACACCAAGAAGGTATGAAGCACTGGTTTCATGATGGTTTTGTGTTATTTCAGTGTAATTATTGTACACCTTTTAATTATTTGTGTGTTTGTGTTTAGTGTCGAGAACTCTACTATTGTGTTAAAGACAGCATGGAGCGTGCTGCCGCACGACAACAAAGCATCAAACCAGGTACAATGTGTGTATGTTTTTGGGGTAAAGTCAAGTGAAATGTGCCACAGTCATCAAAGCGTCGCCAAATGTACTTTATTTCACCATTGTTATTCAATCATTCAGTGCAGTCAATATTCAGTTTTGGATTATTGAAATGTTTTCTTGTGGTGAAAAAGATGTGAAAGTTTTTCCGTGTGTGTAGGTCCAGAGCTGGGAGGAGAGTTTCCAGTTCAGGATATGAAGACAGGGGAGGGTGGTCTCCTTCAGGTCACATTGGAGGGAATCAACCTCAAATTTATGCACAGCCAGGTAGGAGGTCTTTCCTGCACTGAAACCATGACAACGTGTTTGCCAGAATTCGACATGCCCCTTCCTATCATTCTTCATCCATCCAGTTCCACTTCTCTCAATTCTTTCCCTTTCTCATCAGTCCACCTCAACATCTCCTTGTGTCTCTTTTCCTTCTTCTGACTCTTTCGTTCTAGTTATTCCTTTCTTCCTCTTAGAATATTCTCTGGAACAACTGACAATAGTGTCATAAAAACATAATCAAAACAAATCAAATACAAGTACAAACTGAATATGAAACGTTGATTTGGGAATTAAGCTCTAAAATAAATAAAACCGTGAAAGCTAAATAGCTTCGGGGTTGTTCCTTGAGAAGTTCTGAAAGGAAAAGCTGTTTACTTTCCGTTGTTATTATTGTTTGCCTTTATTTGCTGGATGTTTGCTTTGGGGCTGCATAATCATTAGCAGAGATTTGCTTTTTCAAATGCCAGAACATTCCACCTGCTGTGTGTGTTAGTGTGACGTGTTAATGGTCACGCCGTCCAGCTCTGCTCCTTACAGTTTGTGAGTGTTGGTGTGATCGTGTCGGTTTGTTGTGGTGTGACAGAGGTAAGATGTAGAAACTTGTGCAGAACATTTAAGCAGAAATGTATCAAATACGTTTTGGGAAGGTTTGAAGAATGCATCCTTAAAAAATATAGCTTTAACAGTACTTAACCATAGTCTTGTAATAGTCAGAAAACATGTTTAATAAAAGTAAGACATTACACTTTCAGATCATACTGTATCTTAGTTTTCTGTGTTCTTCTGGTATTTCACTTTTGACTATGGTAGATTTGACTCCTTAAACACTATTACATGTAAAAAAGTATTCTTTTCTCATACAAAGACTATAACTAAACTGCACTGATCCTGTTTTTAAATGAACAATACATCAAAATAATTGATGCACCGAAATGAAAATACTAGACCGAAAATTCTGAATGCACACAGAAAATGACTTATTGAATTATTTTTACCTTGAATTGTATTGATAATGGATTTTAAACACACTAAAAACACCAAAACTCAACAGAATATATTTTTTAATCATTACTTGTATATACTTAATGCAAAATTCTATGCAACAGAACCAAGTTACAGACTTGGCAGCACTTGCTGAAAAGTTTAGTTCAGATTTTTAGCTTTTCTGCCCTTCGTTGTTATATTTGTTTTATTCTTTGTTATAATGGGCTGACATGACCACCCTCTGATGACAGGAGAGGTGGGGCACCAGATATTTATTCCATTTTTTTCTTCTGTGCATCTCTAATGAAAATCCATTATTAAACTCACTTAAGTAGGAATGTAGTAGTTACATGTTCACAAATACACTGGAAAAGATTCAAGTGTTTCATCAGCTTTAAAACAGGTTGGCTTGCTCCAGCTTTATCAGTCAATTTGAGCAAACTTGAGCTTTGTGTTAAAGATAAGCTTTGAAAGAATTATAGAGTGGGGTTTTGACTGTCCATGTAGTGTAGTTGTGTGTGTTGTAATGGTTTTGGCACTGTTCTGTTTTGGCTGTAGGCATGTGTGAGGGAGCTGGTCTTCATTGCTGGTGGAGGAGGCATGGAGGGTAATGGGGTGGGAATCACAGCAGGGCTTTAAAATCATCTGAATACATCAATAATGAAAGATATGAACTGTTTACTCAGTTGTACAGAACCTTTGTTCATTCTGTATGAAATCAGTGGATGTAGTGTAACCCGGTACGGGTGGGCTCGTATCACCATGAGGGGGGTTTTCTGCTCTTTTTGTCCAATAATAATCCAAACCGTTTCTCTCTCATGCTCTCTCCCCCTGCAAGGAGCGGAAGGTACACAACCTCTGCAGTTTTGTTTTTTAGGGTGACATTTTCCATTACTTTCCTTTTCTTTAATCCGTAGCTTTTCTGGCAAATGTCATTTTGTGTTTTTTGTATTTTTTCTCTACTTTTATTTCTTATGTTTTCACATGTGTTTGTGTCATTTTTTTCTGTTGATGGAATTTTCCATGGATGTCTTTGCATGGGCCCTATCTGCGCAGATCACTAGCACCAGGATTTCATTCTTAGCTGTAGGTTCATTCTGTATAAGCTCTATTCCATATTACACTTGCTCATCTGTTAGCAGTCTCAGATTTATTCTTTAGTGCTTCAAAAACACATTTTACAACTCTCTAGTGCCTCAAGAACACATTTATCACACAGACAAGTTTAGCATGAAGGAAGAGCTCAGGTGTTGAAACTCTGACATCTCGGTTTCTCCATTTGCGTCACTGGCCCATGTAATTCTCTCAACATGGAAACTTCTCTATCTCTGTGCAGTATTTTAGTTCTGATAGCTTTTCAAGAGCTTGCTTATCATGTTCTTCTTGTTTTATCCCTAGTTTACAGTTACTAACTGTCCAGATTGTCATCTCTTCAAAAAATACTTTTGTTTTTTTTCCCACAAGTGTGTGAGTTGGTAACAGTGTGTCCTGTTGTTTTTTGTTTGTTTTTGTTTGTTTTTAGGTTTTCATAGAGCTGAGTCACATTAAAAAGTGCAATACAGTGAAAGGAGTCTTTGTCCTGGAGGAGTTTGGTAATTACCCCCATTTTAATTCTAGGCCTGTACGCGACACAGCGGTAAATCAGTCTCACAAACACGCAGAGCAGAGATGTTAACAATCGTATTCAGATCTGAGAGATGTGTTGGTCAGGATGAGCAGAGGTACCACATGCTTTATATTTTAGATATAGATGGGATTTTTGGAGAAGTTTATAAAACTCAAAAGTAGATAGTTTGGCTTTCATGGTTTCATTCATCAGCTCAGTTTCACTTAGGAAAAGTTAGTTTGGTTTTGTCTTTAGGTCGCTGCAATAAGAGGAGAAGGCTCAACACAATCTCACGTGAATTCGTAACTGTTGTCTTGAGGGTCTGAAATTGTACAATCTTATTTGTACGTTTTAGTGCGATTTGCTTTCACGCCATGTTTAGGGGTGGGGTCAGTGTAGGGGCTACAGTGTTGCTTTTTTCTAACAATCAAATTTCTTGTACGATTCACATTGCAAATTCACATGAATTAGCTACATCTTAAAATAGTTATGAATTCTGATGAGATCAGGTTGAAAGTCTGCTTTGAGTGAATAGAATAGTCTTCGAAAACAAACCTTTCATTTTGTCAGTACATGAATAACTAAACAGAATATTTAGAATCGTTTAAGCTGTTCTGTTAGAAATGAGAGGATGACAACATATTCTGTAGTTGTAGACTGAGCTCTAGACTGGGTTACCGCTGTGTCTATGTGCTTCCTTTTTGTAATCCGCCCCCTCATCTTTGCTGCTATGAAAACCTTCATTCTCCAGCAGGTAAAGTGCTGTCACCTTTATCTTCTCTTCTTTAACTGTCCTCTTCATTGAACTCTCTACATCATCTCTCATACACCCTCCTTCACCACTTAAGTCCTTCTACACCTCATCTGCACCGCACTGCCTTCATGTCATATGTTGCGTTTCCAAAAACCCAAGTTCATACACTCATGCCTGCAGTAAAAATCATTTCATAAGTGATGGAAAAACCCAGCAATCCCCGGATTTCCTGTCAGCTTGAATTTGCTTTGACTTTTTTCTCCTCCTTGATTCTGTAACCCCTTACATACGTTTCTCACTTTTGTGGGAAACTACTGATGGTAAATATTGTGCAGTCATGTGACATCTGGTTCTTTTTGTAAGTTAGCACAAATGATCATTATACCTACTGGATACGGTGTTTGAACAGTCATGGCTTTTAAAACACACCACAGGTACCTGGGAGCTTGAAATGTCGAGAGTTAATGACAAGGGGATTCATAATACGCTCTGTTCGAAAACCTAGTGATTTTAGGGCAGTGTACCAACTTGCCGGCTAGACAATAATGCTGCCTCCTCAAAATACCTATGGCAGCATTGCAAGGATCCTTTAGGAGAAGGCAATCCCAGAATGCTTTGGAACAAGCTTAGCAAAAATAAATCCAAGGTAAAGGAAAAGTTATTGTGATTAAATGTATCCCAAACTGTTTTTTTTAAATAAAATAAGTCCGAGCCAAACCCAGGTGCGCAGAGCTTCAGTGTATTGTGCCGTTTACTTTTTAAAGACCTGCTCTTCAAAAACTTAAGTATTAGATATTTTTACTAGAGAACACCAAAAATGCTTAATGTGAATATTTGCAGTGTGTTACATCCCCCTTTTCCTTTATTCTGTTTACTTTCTGTCTTAGTAAAAAAGTATCATGCAATTTTTCTTGCGTCTTATAAATTGCGGTCAAGACTCCCAGGCACTTAAAAAGATAATTCACAAAAATATGAAAACATATAATTTACACCAGTTAAAGCCTATAAGGCATTGACCTCCATTGTATGCACACAAACCCACTGAGACATTTCTCAAAATCTCTTCTATTGCATCCCACAGACAAAAGAGTCATATACAGGTTATACTGGGTTATATAGGGTGAGTAAAGGAAGACAGAAATCCTGTGTGAACTATTCCTATATTTGTGCACAATTTTCTTGTCATTCAAGAGTGTTTAAAGAGTGTGGTAGCTCACTAGGTTTTGGAACGGAGCTTTCGGTTAGTAATACTTTTCACTTAATTTGCCATGAGCCTTATATATCTCTCCTCTCATATTTCTCTCTCTTTAATTCTCTCTCTGTTTCTGCCCCCTGCCCTTTATTTATTGCTTTTGTTTTTTCCACTGCTGTTGAACTCTTTGTTTTGTGTCTTGCACTGGGGTTTGCAGTTCCTGAAACTAAAGAAGTGGTGATCCACAAATACAAGACTCCTATGGTAAGATTTAAGTAGCTATACTGTGCAATACACTACGCAGTACACTATAATATTTCTTCAGTCGAAATGACCTCTTTCTTTTATACTCAGGCACATCAGATCTGTTACTCGGTGCTCTGTCTCTTCTCCTACATGGCGGCAGTCAAGGGGAAGGAGGCAGAGGGCAAACCCAAGATGCTGTCTCCTCGTCCACTACCAAGCTAGTAGAGCACACGTCTCCTACATTCACTTCAACCTGCTCCTAAAATGCCTGCAATACATCATGACTACCTGACTACTGTACCAAGCTCCTTTTGAAGACCCTTGCTCCAATATTGATTCCCTCTTAGATTTGATCACATGCCTGATATAACGCTCCATCTCTAGTATTGTGGGTTCTCATTTTCATGATATGGACATCAGCCAGGACAAGATTTGACTATTATAGGTTGATGTTGAAGTATCTACATGCTTTTTTAAATTATTTATTCGACCAGAGCCATTGCATGCAGTTCCCTTGCGCAGCTCTCGTGAGTTGGCAGTGGCATGCAGAGAATCAGGTAAATGTGTTGAGCCCCACCCTGCTCACTGGCCCCCTCTCCTCTGAAACCAGTTCACAGACTGTGTAAGTAATATAAATGTGCTAAATTGTATCGTGAGCTCCAGTCTGTTATGTCTGTGGTGGGTGAAATGTTCTAAGTCTTTGCATATGCTGCCACATATGAGGGGTTTTGCCTTAACCGCCCGCAACGGGGCAGCTGTTTCATTCGTAAATGTTCCATTTGCCCTTCTTCACCTGCTGTCAGTGGTCTACGGTCTGTATATCTCTTAAGCTCTGCCACGTGAAACTCAAACTACTGTACTCGCTGTAAAGATCCCTGTCTGTGAACTGCTGTGTTGAAATGCATGTCACTTTAAGAAACAAAAAATGAATATTTAAAAAAGAGATAAAATAATGTACATCTTACTGAAGCAATGTTGAAATAATGTCAAAAATGTTAAGACGCTGTACTTTGTTTTCTAGATGTTAAATACTATCAATAGTGGGTACTTAGAACAAGTCCAGTCATTCCTTCAGAGTTCCACTGTCCTCCGGAGCTCATGATATGGAAATCAGAGAGTAACACAGTGGATTAGAAATCAGTTCTGTTTCCGGTCGTTCTTGTTTAGGAAAAACAATGAAATTGGCATTATTGATCTAGAAAACGCTGCATTTGGAGATTGTTCGGTTACAATGGGAAAGCCCAAGTCGTGTGTCCTGCTACTGAAACGCTGATGAAGCAAGACGTTGTCTATTCCAAAACGTTCTATTTAAAGTGTCTCTTCCTGCTTGTGTGTGTGTGCTTGTGTAAGAAAGACGACGAGAGAGTGTGTCTCGAAATACAGATGATTTAGACCATCTCTTGACGACAACTAGCTGGAGGGATATATATTTTAATGTTCTTTTATGGTTTACTCACATTTTTAATAGATGTACCGTACATGTATGAATGTGCACACTACAAATGTGGTGTTCCATTTAATTCAGTTGTGAGCAGACTGCAAATGGACTGGATAAGCCAGTTGACTATGGGTATAGAGTTGTAAATAGCACAAAACTCATGTTCAGGGTCTGGGTCCTCTAAAAACAGATGTTGTGAAAATAGTGGATCAGGTGTGTAGCTAAAAGTGTGAGAGAGATAGAGTTGCACACTCATTTTAGTCTGTGTATTGTCTGGAACAAGAAGAAATCAAGATATTGGATGTAAATATAAAACAAAAATATTTATAGAACCTGTACAGCTTTGGCAATATGAAAATAAAAGATGTCCAACCCAAATGTGTTGTAGATAATTCGGTTCAGTTATTACTCAGCAGTGCGAATAATAACCTTTAAGTATTATTGAAATTAACAACTGTTTGTTATTCAATAATTTTTCTTGTTTAACATCTGACCCTTGCCGTGTTCTGTGTGCACGTGCAAAGGTTAGTGACCATTTTCTGCCATAAAATATTCTGTCACCTGACGAAACTTCTAATGTCTTTATTGTTTTTTAGAAAATAAAAAATCCATGTCAGAATCCTGCCAATACAATGCAACTTACATTCATACAGCATTTTTATAACAGGGCATCAAGACCTGACGATATAGCATCTTTAAATACAGGCGCTCAAACACCCACTGGGTAATCCTGAGCTCAAAAGCAATGTCTAGTGTTTACACAAAATAAATTAAATTTATACTAGATATTTCATACAAAGACATAATCTACACAATCATGGAAGAGACAGGACTTTAGCTAAATATGCTCTGTTTGCATTGTTAGTGCAGTTGCACAAATTGGCCTTTTTCAAAATAAAGGTTACAGAGACAAATGTCCACTGGGGTGATGTGTATGGCAATCAGTACAAAGATGTTTCTAATAATGTTTTAAAAATATTAAAAGAGAAATACATTGTTAAATGTAAAAGGCACTTTTACAACCAATGAATCTGTGCTTTGGACATATTTTAACAAACTATACTTACAGTAAAATAGAATAAATAGGGGAAACTAATGATGTACACTGTTTTCAGCTCAATTCAGACTCTATAAAGATCTGAATGTTTTAACAAAGGAGATACAATTATTTGAAGACATAATTAGAATTGGTTTCAATTGTAATCTTAGAATGAGGGGGAAAGGGTAACAATGACCAACAGCTAAAAAGGTTCAATCTGCACAATCAGTGCCCACTCAACATGCACAACATGAGCAATGAGAACATTGATGATGCAGAAAAACCCAACAGTATAAGATCCATTCTTAAGCCAGTTATTCACATATAAAACATTTTAAATTAAAACCATCCCAAAAACTGTCCCTCATACTGTATGTATGGTCAAAAGGAAATGAAATAAATGAACTTTCTAGGCATGTGCAAGAAAATATGAATTGAAAAGCCCCCCAAAAAATCTAATTGCTAAAACTGAAGTGCCCCCAACAACAGCAAAATAATCCCTTCTAGAATTCAAAGCTTCTGGAGGTTAGTAGTTGTTAAAGTTACCTTAAAGTAACATTAACCCAATACCGAAGGACTGACTGCATATGAATCTAGCTATGAGTTGTCTAGCTATAAATGTCACTGAATGTGGAAGCACTAGTGTCTAAATGTCTCCTCGAACAGTCTTCCGAAGGATCCTGAGACGGGACATGACCTCATCCCAGTCCAGATATGCTCCTTCAAGATGTCTTGTGCTCTGAACTGAACGTGAGGCATAACTTCTTCGGCCGTGCAGCAGACGCCAGTTATCAAAGGTCACCAAGTCACCTGCACAGAGCAAATCACATTACAACCAGTGACATGAGCCAGTTCCTTATTCACACATGATTATTTTGAAATAAGCTGTACAGTAAGTCAATTCCTGACCTGGCTCCATTTTGTACGTGAACACATTCTCAGGTCTGCTGAGCAGGTCCACAAAAGCCTTTAGAGAGGAGTAGAAGGGTTGAACCTGATGCAGAGGCATATCCAACGATGTGTCTCTTGTGGCGTTGTTAAAGTTGATCCTCACAACCCGACCTTCATTGTCCACACTGTACATAAAAGCAAGTTTGCATAAAAAATATAAAAGTGACATTATCTTGACAAACAACAAATACACTTTCCCATGCAGTTTCCCAAATGACCAACAGATGGTAGTGTTAAGTACGTTATCGATGCATAGTTAGTGTTGCTGAAAGTACTGTATGTGTGTGCTTGTGTTACACTGTGTCTTACTCTATAATGTGGTTTTTGGACTGCACGCTGAAGTCGCAGTAATCAGCACCGCTGTCTGTAAAATCCACCCTGAGAGAGGAGAGGACAGAAAATGCTTCAGGATCATCCGTCCTGAGCCGCTCGGCCACGTGAAACCCATCGACCACTTCACTCTCACCACCTTGCTCAGCCTGACGGATACAATGCAGGAACTGCACCTGCAGTGCATACACGCAGCCAATGGTTACACACACATTAAAACTACAACAACAATCACATATATAATCACATATATTTGTGTTTTCAATTAGCAATAGGAACGGGTTGTTGCATGTATGCATGTCTTCAACCCTGATATAAAATCAGCACGCTATATGTCCAAAAATATTAGGGTGAGGTAATTATAATTAGCTAAATACAAAATTGTGTTACGTCACACAAATTCCACAAACTTTACGTGTGGTAAGTAAAGTAGGTTGTCAAGGCCAACATTTCTGATATGTCTTACTCCATTTATTCGTAAATAGGCAAAGTGTTTCTGTGAGGGTTTTAATATGAGGTTCCTTCATTGCTGTTAAGATTGTGTGTTTGTGTGCGTGTGTGTGTGAACTCACTCCAGGTGGATGGTGAAGAGCAGGGTAGTCTGTGTGCAAACTCAACTTCCCAGACGTATATGCAACATTGTTAGCCATAGGCTTGTCCTGCACTTGCCACGTGTGTCTGTGAAGCACAGAGAGGTCGACAGATTAGAGCAGGTGACTGTGGGCTTGTAAACTTTTACTACATCTCTCCATGTATTTATTGTAGGAAACCACAGCTGTAAAATGCTTTCTTGCTTTACAATAGTCTTGAGAGTAAATTTAAAGACTGAAGAATGGCTGCAATGTACAAAACAGATTTTTGTTATGGCAACACTAGTGGTGAACTATTTTTGTTTTGAAGATCGATTGATTCTTGACCTGTTCAGACCACTCAACACACACTTCAACAGACCACCACATACAAAAATAAATCACCACATATGAATTAATGAAATATTTAATAGTGTTATGGAAATTAGATATTTCTTAATTATAAAAGAAATTCACGGCTTGAAAGAAACAACCATTTTATTGCTTGTATAGCGTGTTTGCATTGAAAGAACGCACAAGGAGACATCAGCTATAAAAATGTGAATCATAAGATAGAATTAAGATAGCATAAGAGTTTTCACATTGAAAGCAATCATTTTCGCTGTGACTTCAATATTATGACATCATAACCGTTATATAAAATAATCGTGCAATTTTCTGTTTATTACATCACAAAGCTTGCTGTTTGGTCTGTTGATTACTTTTATATTTAATAAGCTTAAAAAGCATCTAGAAATTTTACTACATTATTTCATGTGCACAAAACTCACACGAAACACAAACTATATCTATCTATCTGTATTTTATTAATATCATAACAAAAAGAATTTGAGGGTCATGAATCTTTTGGTGTGTTTTAGGGGTCTTACCCTTCTAAGGTTTGGGAAGTTCTGGTATTAAGTTTTCCAACAATCCAACACTTTATTAATTTGAAAGTTTATAAATGTTTAAATTATTCTGTCTTGGACTAAACAATTTTAAAAGCATAAGCATATAAGCAAGCACGATTGGTAAAGCAAACGTAGTGGAATTGTAGACCAATTTTATATCAGGGCTGTCTCAAGAGTTTAACCTTATGTGGTCAGTGCTAATGACAAATAAAAGACTTTGACCTCTATTAAAAAAGGAAGAAAGAGGAACTGTGGTTTTAAAGGAAATGTGGCAGATTAGTGGTTTCAATAATATAGTACTGCAACCGTGACCATGTTACTGAAATCAGAGTCTTCAGCCAGTAAACCATCACACAATAAAGTCTTGATTTGGCAGATACAATGCTATTCATTCCATTTCAGGTCAGGGGAAGCTGCTTTCTGGCCAGTTTCATCATGTCTCCATGTGTTTCAGTTAAACTCCCAGGTCTAGCACTGTGTTAAATCACAACACAGGTGTCAGCCGAGAAAGACTTTACAGAAATGGCTGGCCATGAGTTCACAGTGTGTCTGTCTGTCCTCTCCATGACTTCTATCTGTCTGTCCTGTTGAGACTTCCACTCACTCACAGGTTTCTCCAATCTCAATCATCTTTATTACACTATCATCCTTCCTTCCTTCTATAAAGAAATGTGCTCTTGTGACGCTTGTGGATTTGGTGTCTGAGGGAATGTAAATCTAGACTTAATTCGCTCATGATTTATAAAAGAGTTTTGTGCTCACTAATCATGTTCCAGTGAGCCAAGAGCAATGGAACAGGTTTCTCGTTCACGTCATTTCTCATACATTTATAATAGACGTCAGAGGCCTTTTTCTGAGAGAGGAACATTGTTCTTATTGTTTGGCAACAGTTCGAGCATGAATTGCTTTCATCACACAATAATAGTGCAAACAGATGTAAACATGATGTTCACAATTATCATTTCAACAAGAATAATCTTCTGGAATGGTTGAATGGACAAAATCCAAATTTTACACACAACTTAACTCTCAGGTCAATATCCAAGAGAGATAGAAGACAAAACATGTAGAGGTAAAGGTAAGATGACAACCATTTTTCTTCTGCAATATGTGCATGGGGATGGACAACATATTTGAAATACCTAAAAGCATATTATTATGCAATTACAAAATAGAATATCTGCCACTCCTCGCCTTAAAGATAGCATCAGGCTTTTGAAAAATGGGTCCTGAACTATGTGTAGCAAAGCATTATTTCTCAAAAAGCTCCTCATTCTAGAAAAGGCAAGTGGGTTGCATTTAATATTGTGCAGTTTGAACCAAAACATCCTGTCAATGATATTTAATTCTGGTATTCAAGAAACCCGTCTTATTCAAAGGTTCATCCAGAAAACTAATTTGTTTATCTTATGTCAAAAATAACAAATTGTAATTTTTTAATGCAAAGACTGACATACAAATGGGATTACGTTTGAAAAGAAAAAAACAAGCGACAAACTTTTTATTAATGATCTTCAGTGAACTGAAAAAAGAATGGAATAATTTCTAAACATTTTTAATGCATACATTTATTTTATGAATTGACCATAAGAACATCCATTTAGGATTTTTTCCTAAGTGAGGCCCCGCGTCTTCAAAATGGCTTCAGCTCCTTTTGTTGTTACACAACCGAGCAATCATCAGACCTAATGACTTCCATGAGATGGGTACTCAGACTACTACTGATCTCCCAACATGTTTTCAACAGACATTGCGGGCTAAAGGAATTTATTTTCTTCAAATGTAAACCTGTCCAGATGTTGGAATTAGGGTAGAAGATGATTCATCTGACCGCATCATATTTTTCCTTGACTGTTAGTTTTGTGCTTTTTGAGCAGCTTATTTGTCTTTCTTTGTTGATGTTGAAAGGGGAATGGCAGCCTTAACATAAATGCCAATTTGAATAATTTCAGAGTAGCATAGACAAACTCACTGAGCGTCTAAATCAGTTTGCTGAGTAAATTCCTGCCTGACATGTGGAATGTTTGTCATTGTATTTTTAACTTTAACCACTATTACTAATATTTATCTCATTATCCTATAGTATGTTGGCATTATGAGAAGAGCTCCTCTTATTTCGGTTACTGTTATTTTTTGTACTTTTGTGTTCTTTTCCTCACTCATCAGAGTTAAAGTTAAAGACCATACCCGTAAAATGTGAGCCGAAGATAACCGATTCTCTGGCTCAGTCTGGCCACCTGGCCCTGCTCCACTGGTGCTCCTCTCAGGTAAACAATGCCAATGCGTCTCAGAGCCTCCAGCCAGGCCAATGCTTCCTTATCATTGTGCAAAACCTCCTCAAAGTCTAACGTGGGGATCTTTAGGCAAGAATCCCAGTATTCACGCTCTGAAACACAGATACAAATATAAATGTTACATAACACATAAAGACTTAAAGGGATAGTTCATCCCAAAAAAATTATGTCATTCGCACAACTTCAACTTGTTCCAAATCTGTATAAATGTCTTTGTTCTGATGAACACAGGGCAAGATATTTGGAAGAATGTTTGAAACCAAACAGCTCTTGGCCACCCTTGACTATGTTGTTTGGTTACGAATGTTTTTTTAAATATCTTCTTTTGTGTTCATGTTTAAAAGTACATGAGGGTGAGTAAATGATAACAGATTTTCATGCTTGCTTTGTGTGAACTAACCCTTTAACTGTGCTCCAGTGCTGGTCACAGACAGATAAAAATCAGAGTCAACAGTCCCTCACTCAGGTGGAGACAGGATTATAGAAATGATGTTAGCACTACTCATTAAGACTTGACTTGAATAAAATTAAATGTGAAATCCATGCAAATGAAACACGGCAGAAACATTATGCTCACATATCCATCCCTAGCACATGAGTTCTCTGTGTGTGTGTGTGTGTGTGTATGTGTCAAGACTGAGGCCAGAACAAATTGGTCAGAACACTGTGTGAGGGCCAGCAATGTTTGAGAAAGAACTCTTCTGGAACAACTCTTATATTTACTTCAACGCTTCCTCTGGAGAAAATAAATGTGAGAGTGCATGTGTGATTGAGCATTGTGCACTTATAATTCACTGCATGGTGCTCTGTGTAGTATGCAGGCAAATGAAATGTTAGTCTGAACAGTCTGAAACATGTTCATGATAATAAAACTGAAAACAGAGTGGGTGGTGGTGAATGAGTGTGTGACAGAGAGAGAGAGAGAGAGAGAGAGAGAGACAGACAGAGAAAGAGCCGGGCACTGGGCCCGGGGTGAAGTGTTTCAGTCGCTCCAGGTCAGCAATGCTCAGCTCTAATTGCCGTGTAATGCCCAATATTCTCAATCTCGCTGACATACTAGGATTTCCTGGCAGACCAATCAGAGATGAATATCATGTCATTATTTTATCCATCTGGGCCTCTGAGAAGTTTTTAAATCAATGACTCTTTCACTCCTTAACAAACACGTGTACAGATGTATACTAACTTATATAAGGGCACAGGAAAAGCAAGGTGTTAACTTGTGTGTTACTCTTGTGAGTTGTCCAGCTATGGTAATGTGATGTGTGGCTCCTGTAACTGGTGGACAGCTGCTTCCAGTCAAACTATGTCAACAGAGTCCCTAAGAGTTCACCACGCTCAGCACGGACAGACAGTAGCTCACATTAAGAGCATTATTAAGTTCTCCAATGGGTTGTGGAGATGTTTGCTTTGATATATTTGATTTAAATTATTTGTCTAATTACATTTGCATGTGCACGTACTTTATATTCTGTGCTGAACAAGTTTTTCAAGTAAATTAAGAAAGACAACTGTTTTAAGTGAAGCCATTAGTTTTCCATTAAACATTTGGAAAATGTGGGTTTTAAATTTAACGCTGTGAAACTCGGTCGTCGCTCTGTGCTCCTGTGGTCTTTTTGTGTTTGGAAATTGTGAACTGTTTTGCATCTGCTAGTTTTATCATTTAGAAATGTGACTGAAGTTAGTGCTATGGAAGATCATGATGTCATGGCATGCATGATGTCAGCTAGACATGTTGTAACTCGAGCGAAGCGCACTTGTGCCCCCTTGTAAACTAAAGCGGCTATAGCCAAACTGTGAATCAGTGCACTGGGTCATAAAAATTGCAGTGTGCGCTGTATGATTCTGCTAGAACCTCATAATGGCTACAATAACTCCAAAATACCTTATAAATCAACATTTTTTTATATTATCTCTACTATTATTAATATAATAAAAACATTATAAATGTATATAGTATGTTTTTACAAACAATATAAGTGATAGTTCACCCAAAAATGAAAATTCGTTCATCATTTACTCACCCTCATGTCATTTCAAGCCTGTATGACTTTTTTTCTTCTAAAGAACACAAAAGAAGATATTTTAAATAACAAACAACATTGGACCCCATTGACTTCCATTGTATGAACACAAAACCACGAAGACATTAAAATATCCTAGTCGTATACAGTCATACACAGGTTTGGAATGACATGAGGGTGAATAAATAATTTCAATAAATTTCGATACATTTACTGTCAACTATCCCTCAACTATTATACATTTTAAGCATTTAAAATTGATCAATGCAGTAGAAATACAGAATATCTGAACTAATGAAAAGTCAGTGAAACGTTTTGTACGTCATAGGGCCTCTGTTTGTCTTCTGTCTCCTCAATAACAAAAGTGAAGTAAATTCAAGGTAGACCCACTGGTAACGAATGAGCGGGAAAGCAATTTACTGCCCTAGAAGACGCTGGTTTGCTCAACGCAGGGTTCTTGAGTGGGTGTAGAAGTGTAGGAGGGTGTGAAAGTATGTTGGTGCAGATCCAGTGATAGTCCTATTGGCAAGCATTAGTGACTTGAATCTGACACAGGCTTCAACCGGTATCCAGTGGAGAGAGATGAAAAGGGGTTTAACATGAGCCCTTGTTGGCCATTGGAAGACGATCTGAAGGCGCTCTGGACCAGCTAGAGGGGTTGGATAGCCTTTGCAGGAAGACCAGCAAGGAGAGCATTGCAATAGTACAACCTTGAGATTACCAGGGCCTGGACAAGGAGTTGTGCTGCATGTTCAGTGAGATAGAGTCTAACCTTTCTAATGTTTAATAAGGCATATCAGAATGACAGCGTTGTCTTTGCAATGTGATCATTGAAGGACAGCTGTTCATCAAATATGACTATGAGGTTCCTGGCTGTTTTGGAAGGAGTGATTGTATTATTGCCAATTTGGATGGTGAGATAGTGTTGCAGCGTGGGGTGTGCCGGAAACAAGAGTAGTTCTGTCTTGGCAGGGTTCAGCTGGAGGTGATCCTCTTTTATCCAAGCTGAGATGTCTTCTAGGTAGGCTGTAATGCGAGCTGCTACAGTGGTTTCATCTGGGTGAAACAAGATGTAGATCTGGGTGTCATCAGCATAACAGTGATAAGGGAAGCCGTGCGCCCGTATGATGGGCCCAAGGATGTTGTGTAGATGGAAAAAGCAACGGTCCAAGCACCGATCCCTAAGAGACACCAGTGATCATGTGGTGAGTAGTGGAAAGCGAGCCCCTCCATGACACCTTGAAGGATTTGCCGGAGAGGTAGGACTTGAAACAGCGTATAGGAAAGCCTGACATTCCTAGAGATGACAGGGTTGCTAGCAGTATCTGGTGATTGACAGTGTCAAACGAAGCAGATAGGTCTAGCAGAATCAGGACCGAGGATTTAGATTTCACCTTGGCTAGCCGCAGTGCTTCTGTGACCGATAGCAGTTCAGTCTCAGTGGAGGGGTTTGTTTTGAAGCCAGACTGCTTGTCATCCAGTAGTTTATTCTGGGATAGGTAGGAAGACACTTGGTTGAAAACTGCCCTTTCAAGTGTTTTTTTTTAAATAAATGGGTTGAATTTTGATGAAAAGGTGCCGGTGAGAAGGGAGGTGTTGATGATGTGTGTGAGTGCAGGTGTGAGTGTGCTGGAGATGGCCTGAAGGAGATGGCAGGGAGAGAAGTCTGCTGACTTCAGTGTCAGTCAGTGGGGTTAAGAGAAGAGTTCAATGTTTAAATAATTGATTATGTGTTTATTTCTTTGTTCTGATGAAAATATTTGGAAGAATGTTAGCACATGACATTTCTGGGGCATCATTGACTTCCATAGTAGAAAAAAGAAAAGTTAAATTTACCTAAATTCCTTAAACAGAACAAAATATACAGTATGTACAATTATTTTTCCTACTATGGTTGTCAGTGTTGCACCAGAAATTTCAGATGCTTACATTCTTCCAAATAACGTTGTGTTTAACAGAACAAAGAAAAGTATGCAGGTTTGGGACAAACTGAGTGTGAGTAATTCATGACAGAATTTTAATTTTTTGATAAAGTAGACCTTTAAAATCAGGGCATTACTCTTCATAGAGACTGTCGAAGAGAGAGTCATTAATTAGAAAAATCTATACTTCAAATCTCAGGACATGTAAATATATGGCGATTGCTTGTTCTGGCAAACACAATGCTGAGTCTGTCATAACCACAGTATCTCTCAAGTTTAGTATAAGAACAACAGTTCACTATTTCTCAAATTGCCTTAAATCTCTATTCCATCTGGCGGGAAGTAGACAAAGACTTTCCATTCAGAGGCGATTATGGGGGGGATGAGTGCTTGCACACTACATAGGTATATGCTGTCTAGAACATATGCTTCACAGACAAATTTTATATGAAGCCATCCTAAAAAGTGTTGTCTAACCAAATAAAAGCCAGTCACTAAGCCAAAAGTATCAAGAAAATGTGCTATTCCATGTTATAACAGGTAGAGCGTTATGGTCACTTTACACAAATAAAAAAAGTTCCTCTGTGCTTAAAGATTTCCACTTTGCCTGTTTTTGAAGGATGAAGGAGAATTTGGACTTAAGAAAAGGTTGATTAAATCCATGAAGAAAAACAGGGAGGAGCAGAAGCATGTGTTCCAGTACATGATCTAGGCAAAGCACTTCTGCTCCCACTGAACTGGCAACATTGGAGTGGAAACTTCTGAAAACCAGAACATTTTAGAGGGTAAAACTGCCCTCATATTTACAACAAGTCATTTGAACACTAAATAGAAAACTGTAAATTAAACCAGCTAACTGTCAGGTCTGTTTATTAGTTTTGGTTTATGTTCTGAATTCGGTATATGCCATGTCTCATATTTTGTATTCCCAGACTGTCATGGTCATGTCTCTGATATGTCATCTTCATTGGTTCATTGTCTTGTTTAGTCATTAATCCTCGAGTTTATATTATCCTCATGTTTCCATAGTGTTTAGCTGTGTGCATGTCACTCTGGCAAACAAAACAAAAGACAAAATGAATGAATGATGATCAACCCACCATTTAGGAAGAGTTCCTCTTGCCGAGCCTGTCTTGCCTCAGAAGAAAAACATCTTTTCTTGAGCCACTCAGGCTCAAACTCACTGCTGTGCTGATCGGGCCATAGTATGGACACCTACAATGAGTTTCAGACAAACAGGTTTATTAAAGACTGTCAGACAAAAACGAATATGTGTAGCCTTCTAGCGTATGTCCACCATGTTCTCTTACTCAATTGGCCTCATGTAATATGTGTTTTTTCTTTCATCAAACACACTGAGATTTTTGGACAAAATGACAAATTTCTCTTTGACAAGGTAAACTGTTGGTAAATAAATTAATATTTGAAAACAAAGCTATCATATGGCTTCAGAAAACCTGGATACCGCCCAGAACAAGTCAGGCTGTGGTCACCATTCACTTTCATTGTATGAAAGAAGAGTAGGTTCTTCTACTCCATGAAAGAGAGAAAATCATGCAGATTTGAAAAACAAAGTCAGGTTTAAGCTTTGCTTTACAACACCAACCTTATTCTCCATCAGCTGCACCTGGTCCATCCCGGTATGCACATCCAAATCTGAGAAGAGCAAGCTGCGCGCCTGTGCTGACTGCAGCATACAGAGAGGACACTGGCAGTTATCTCTCAACCAGGTGAAGGGATACAAACTACACGTTCCATCATCCCACTCAATGTGCAGCAGCCTCTCCTGATCCAGCGCTCTGGCCTGTCTCACTCCAGGACTACCCCCAGCAAAAGGCAAAGGGGCTGCTGCCAGTGTCTGATTCCCAATACGAGGAGTCTTGACCAGATGAGGCCGACTGCTGGCCTTCTTCAGTGCCTGGACGGCACCTCTGGACATCCAGCGGGTAAGATAGGATAACATCCTGATTCTGATTTATTGTGTCGACAGGCTGCTGTAAATCAGGGGACACAAAAACATTTAATTGTTGTGTTTAGAAGTTCATTCTATAAACAGACGCTTAGTAAATAGATGAGTCACCACACTAAAGAAGCATTTTTGAATAATGTTTATAGTAAGATTGATTTAAGTATACAGCACATTGCTAACGGATTTGAACCATCAAGTTCTGTTTTGAGTTTTTTCCCTGACTAAATAAATCTTGACTTGATCATGGCTTTTATGAATGTTTTTTCTTCACTGGCTGTGAAGAAAGATTTCTCTGGAGAAATCAAACAAAGCTGTAACTTTGTGATACCACGACTCTGAGTTAGTCCTTGGTGCTTGACAGTCATAGGGTGTAAAAATGACGACATGCAGAGCTGAATGACTGTTGAGATAAATAAATTTGACAACAGTACAATACAAATATAATTACATCAAAGTAACCAAGTTAAAAGGAGTCTTTGTGACTTATGGACTTTAGCAGTGCCTGCCACACTACATAAACCATGACTAAAACATAACTGAACTCTGCACTTAAACCCTAAGGAAGAATTTGACTTTTCAAGACCATGTGTACCATTCCACAGAAACACTTTGTGTAATTCTTATATAACCTAAACAATACCACATGAACAGAACTTGTACCTCCATTTTCCCACACACGAGCACCTCAAAATCGACAAATACAAGAGGAGCCCTCAAGGTGTGATTTATTGTGTCCTAATATAAATAATGGCAAACACTTGCTTAATATTTTTATTTCATCTGTGCACTTTTTATTGGTTGTGTTGTTATCTGAAATGTCTAAAACACTGATTATCACATGTTTACTGTATGTGATATATTTTTGTGTAACTATTTGTCTAGATGGAAGCAAATTTGGTCACTTGAAATAAATTCTCAGAACAGAACCGACAGATGGGGTTCCTATGGAAAAAGTGAAGCTGACTGGCCTGGGCGTGTCAGACGTAAGCGCGAAATTTTAACCATCCAGTGGATGGGTAGGGGGAGCTATGGATAGGTGGGAAGCCCCTCCCACCGGCCGTCACAGGCGAAGGCCTTGTTTCTCTAACAGCGCGAAGCTGCCCGGCACCGTAAGGGCGACTGGGGAGGCGGCTATTTCCTCACTGAGGAAACGCACTACAGAGACCACTTCCTAGCGTTGGGAGGAGTTTTTAGTGGAGACACCAGCATGGTCTTGCCATCAGGGCAGAACTCATGGGAAGAATGTGCGGACTGAGGAAGTGCCGCAAGGTGGAGGTCCACCTAGGGAAGGTCATGGGTTACCAAGGTGGGAACCAATCATGAGGATACATGAGACGGAACCACCCTGCTGGGGGGTTAATACGTCTGGAGCACTAGGTCCGGTTAGAGCTGTACGCTAGATAACTTAGCTGACACCCGGACTAAGGAGGCAGGGCTGATCTGCCCAGCCCGCCAATAGGAGCTGCTTAGCGATGGATGAAATGCCTATTCTTCACCCAGTGGGGGAAGGTGATTTCGCAGGCGTACGCCCTAGCGGTTGCCGGTCTTACCTGTTGTGCAAGACTTCAGGTGACACCGGTTCTACTAGGAGGCTGTAGAACCTTGCGAAGGTATTGGGCGTAGCCCAACCCTCAGCCCTGCAGATGGAGACTCCTGGTGGAGTATTCCCTAATGCCAGCGGGCCTGGGATCTTGGGACCGGTACACCATCGCGACGGCCTGCACGATCCGGTGCGGCATTCTATGTTTGGAGTCCTCCCCTTTGTTGATCTCCAGAAGACAAAGAGTTGCTCAGAGCTCCTAAAGCTCTGTGTACGGTCCAAGTAGAGGCACAACTTGCGTACTAGACACAACACGGTTGGGATTGGGTCTTCCTCCCCGGTGGCGAGTGCCTGCAGGTTCAACACCTGGTCCCGAAGGGGAGTGGTGGGAACTATGTGCACGTAGCCGGGCCGGGGTCTCAGGATAACGCGAGAGTGTCCGGGCCCGAAATCTAGGCAATCTATGGACGTGGAGAATGCTTGTAGGTCCCCTACCCTCTTAAAAGAAACGAGCGCCATCGGGAGAGCTGTGGTCATCAAGGGATGAGAAAGAGCGGTGTCTCCCAGGGGCTCTAAAAAAGGGACCTCTGTTGGCCCGCGAGGACCACATTGAGGTCCCAAGATGGTACGGAGCGTGGATGAGGCGTATTCCACCTTCTTGCACCCCTTAGGAACCTAATGATCAGGTCGTGTTGTCCCAGAGACTGGTTCATGATGAATGGCAATGGCGGCTACATACACTTTCAGTGTGGAAAGGGAAAGATTACTCCCGAGTCTATCTGGAAGGACACGACATTCCCGATCGAGCAACTCCGCAGGTCTTCTCCTCGGGAAGAGCACCAGGACGAGGAAAGGCGTCACTTAAAGGCATACAGCAGCCTAGTGGCAGGGGCCCTAGCCTGAGTGATGGTCTCAACCACCGAAGGGGTCTAGACCACTCAGGATCTCCTCGTCCTGTCCAGGAGCCAGACATGGAGGTTCCAGAGGTCTGGTCTCGGATGCCAAAACGTGCCCTTCCCCTGAGAAAGCAGGTCCTTCATCAGGGGGATCGGCCAGTCGGAGTCATTGTCAGCAGAATTAGCGCCGAGAACCAAGTCCGGATGGGCCAGTATGGTGCACTTGATGCTCCTCTTCCCTGACCTTGCACAGAATCTGTGCAATGAGGCTCACTTGGGTGAAGGCGTACTTCTGCTTGTCCCGCAGCCAGCTGTGCGCTTGGACAGGGAGTGCCATAGTGGGCAATGGGGGGTGTCCAGGGAGGCGAACAGGTCTACCTGTGCCTACCCAAACTGCAGCCAAGGGCGATGGAACTAGTTTGACGTGTATGCGCCAAGAAGGGGGCATTCCAGGTCTTATTGAGTTCCTTGTGCACTTCCGGGAAATACGGCACCGGGGGCGGGCGTGGCTTGGAGACGTGCTCAGACCCGGGGTACCACCTATCCAGCCGCGAGCTTTGGGGGTGAGGCAGTGGGGTGCACTGCAACCCAATGCTCACGGCGGCCCGAGAAAGCATGGTTGACATTTTGACCTCCGCTTCTTCCTGGGCTCAACCCCCCAAGGGAGGGAGCTCCGAGGAATCTTGGGGGCCAGAAGCCAGTAAGTCCCCCTGCGATGCTGCAAAGGAACATCACATCATCATCACGCAGCGTTTCTGAATACGTGGCTGAGGAACAAGACGGGGTGGGACCGTCATTGGGGAACGGTCAGACGAGTGAGACGGGGTGCAAACGCTCCGCGAGCCTGTGGCTGACGGATTAACGCTCACAACAATCCCCACATCACCCTCATCGCTCGCTGTAGTGGACAGCAGGGCCGGGAACGGAACGGGAAGCAGACGAGATGGTGGCTGGATCCCGAAAGAACATAGCCATCCCTGACTGCAATGTCTGGATCGCCATCCGCCCACAGGCTCCGAAGAACAAAAGGCGAATGAATCCAGCACGCCGTCTCCCTTTTATACCCAGATATCTGAGGGCGGAGTCCGGTATGCAAATTTAATTCGCCAATTTTACTGGCCTTTTCAAAACTAGACAGCAGATGATAGGTTCTCAGGTCAAACCCCATCTGTCGGTTCGACACAACGTCGAGAGACCGACAGAAGGGGAACATCTAAATTGTACTTCACAAGAATTTTGTGTTCCACAACATCATTGGTAAATTACATAATTGTATATTTAAATCCATTTGTGTGAAAACTATTGATTAACTAATTATCTAACTCACCATTACGTGTATTTTTGATTAGATATTTCTATTGTAAACGAATTGTTCACCCAAAATTCTGTTATCATGTACTCACCCTCTTGTAATTTCAAACCTGTACGACTTTCTCTTTTCTTCGAACACAAAAGAAGATGTGGTAATAGAACAGCGCCAGCAGCCATTCACTTCTATTGTATGGACAAAAAACAAATCCAAGTGAATGGATGCCGGTTACCAACATACTTCAAAATATCTTCTTCTGTGTTCGGTGGAAGAATGAAAGTCCTACAGATTTGAAATGACAAGGGTGAACTACCACGTTAAGGGAATACAACCTACTTCTACAAAGCTATTAGCCTAATATTTCTCTTAATTAATTATAAGTTTTGCTCTTAAATTTTCTCCAGAAATCACTTGTACAGTTCCAATAGTATCTTAGTATCTTATGTAATGCACGCACCTACGTCATGTGACCCACGTATCGCGGTGAACACAGAAGTGGGTGAAAGGTCATCATCACTCTATTCACAACACGCCGCCAGCTAAACGATCACAACATATACAGGAGGTACATCGACGTAGACAGACACAAAATTATGATGATAACCATGTGACCACAATAACATTTGCTTAAACCTTACTTATACAGCAATGATCATCATTCAGTATTTAAATATTTATCTTTCTTTGTTGCTTCCGGGTAGTTCAGTTCCTCATCCATTGATCGCGTTCTTATATAAAACACATGATACGTTTGACAAAACTAACTTTCCTACCTGTAACCTGGGGTTTCCATTATAAAATTGTGATATGATGCGTGTTTACAAGGACAACAGCTAAACTGCACAACTGCAAGCAAGCAATTTTTTCATTCATCACTCTCACATCCGTGCAGAGGTCCAGTCAGTGCTTTCAAATTAAACGTCCAGATATGCTGTTATTTCCATTTCAAAATGTTTAAAAGACAAGTGTTGGCACTTACCGTGACGATGGGGTAAATTAAGCCTCGGTTATTGGAGCTTTATATAGAGCTGAGGAAGCGTGAGAACTCACGGCGGTGGAAGTGGGTAAAAGGTTATAGCTGATGCAGCTGCTGCTGTTACTGCGCACACATATCGCACTGTAAGGAGCTAGACTTTGACTTTGTCACTTAGACAAACCTACGTGCAGATTTGCTCGACATATCGACTTTTTTTCCTAAGATTTAATTGCGGCTCTAATTACGTAAACATAGCCTACATAATATAGTGTTACACTTATAAGTTCACTGTATTCAGTTGATTGAGTAAACTCGTTCAATATTACTGAGTAACTGTGTCTCCCAAACCTTATCTTGTATATTTAAGATCCTTAACACTATACTCAAATTGATGATACTTACATTTCTTGTCTTTGTGGTTTAATGTAAAGAATTTATGACTTTGTGTCAACTATTTCATGAACTTCATTCTCTACAGAAATACATATAAAAATACACGTTGGATGTGTGCTTTTGAGAATTAGGATGTGTGGAAAACAGTCCATGTTTACCAAAGCAAACAAAAGTCACCTGAATGATGACTTAACAGAACCCCCTTTTTTACTGGAAAACAACATCAATAATACTAAAATGTGTTAAAATGTGCCTTTTTACTCTTTTATGCACAACTACAGTATGTTAATGTTCCATCAGTCTTTATTCCTTGATCAAAAATAAAGTTAGATTTGGGATTTTAGGAGTATGGATTGTAGATTAGTAGATCAATTAATTTGTGACCCTGGATCACAAAACCAGTCTTAAGTAGCACAGGAACATTTTTTGTAAAAGACAAAAATACATTGAATTGGAAAAAATTATCGATTTTTCTTTTTTTTTTTAATGCCAAAAATCATTAGGATATTAAGTAAAGATCATGTTCCATGAAGATGTTTTATAAATGTCCTACCTTTAATTATATAAAAACTTTTTTTTTGAGTGGATGGCCTGCCAGGGTGCCCCTGATTAACAACTTCAAAGGCAATTTTATCAATATTTAGATTTTTTGCTCTCTCAGATTCCTGAGTTGATAACTGTTGTATCTCAGCCAGATATTGTCCTATTCTAACAACTCATACATCAATAGAAAGCTTATTTATTCTGTTTTCAGATCATGTAAAATATCAGTTTCGAAAAATTGACCCATAATGGTTTTGTTGTCCAGGGTCACATTAATGTTAATTCAAATTTTTTTGGCAAGCTTAATTGATTCAAGTACAAACACAACTAGGACTTGTTGTATAATTTGATAGATCACAACTTACTGATACTTTGTGTATGCATACTGATAAAACTATCTTATATAAGCATGACAAAGAAACATTTTACCTATAGTTTTAATGTGACTGTGTCATTAAATGTGCATGTATCCAAAAAAAATTCAATTTTCTGTTTCTCTCTAATACATACACACAATCTGAGAGATCACAGAATAAATTCCCACAATCTGATTGCCATGTAATGTATTTTTATGGGGGGATTTCTGTCTATGATGTCTGTTGATGTCCCTGACACCCCCCGCAACACCTTTAGAAGATGATTGAAATCAACGTTAACTTAAACATGCATGACATCATTTTTAATTCTGAAACTCAGACTTTACCCTGTCAAACTACTGTCAGAAGGTGTAAAGTTGTCTCCAGCACACTTGTCCCTTCACTTGACATTTTTTGACTTCATTAGACCGGCAGTTTAAGCTTTAATTCAATGAAACTACAGTATGTCTATGGCAATGTGATTTTCTTAATCACAGATACAAATGGCCTCAAAGATTTTTATTACAAAAGTAATGAACACAACATATATCTCAGGAAAGGAACAACACATATAATATGTTTAAAGTCCAATATTCCTGCCTGCAGTCATCTTGGTTTGTCAGGGAATATGTCATCCCAGATGGTCCTATTCCCTGTGACGTTTCAGAGGACTACACAAATTTTGAAATGAATACATTTTCATAAATACAAACAATCACAGTTAAATGTTTTAAAAACTCATAATAAAATATAAAGATTTCCTATAGCACACAAAATATAATGTACAAAGAACATTTTTTTCCCTCCAAGTGTTTTTAAAAGCAATAATAATAAAATTACTGTTTTGAATATAATTTTTATGCACTTTTGGAGGATTGTCAGTTAAAACTATTCCAGAAACATGCTTTGTAATAAACTGAATATGGCTGTGAAAGTAAAAAATGTACAATGAACAATGAAAACTACTCCTTCTGTTTATGTAAATTTTCTCGGAAACATTCAATAATGCCAACACAGCCTGCATCCTTATGTAAGAAAATCCAACACCAACTCAACTTTCTGTAAGATTTTTAGAGGTAAAACTCTATATTGGTTACACATACCGTCCGCATTATTACCAACTATCCTAGACAATAGTGGCTGTCCATCAAATATGACTGCTGCTATTTAGTAATATTGGCTTTCGTTTATTGCACACAACAGCTGCATCATTTTTATCAAATGCCCTACCCGAAAAAAGACAAAGCGGCCTTATTTCTCTACACCTTCAGATATTCGTTTTTCAGACGGCTTAACCGGGTCCCGTGACTCCGGATGATGAGTGACAGTAGCTCGTGCTTGTCTTTGAGTCCCAGCGAGATGTCCAGCGTCTCCTTCAGCACGTCCCGCGTGTGCACGGTCATGCTGAGGAAGTCGTCGCTGATCTTGTGCTCCTCTTTCAACTCGTTTTCTTGACTCTGTTTAAATTTCACCTCCAGCTCCAAGAGAGATTTCTCGGAGTTGGAAAATGCCTCGCCGATCTGAGTCGTCTCTTGCCTCAGGTATTTCCCATAGCTGTCTTCCCCGTCCAGGTCAAAGGAAATGCTTTTCCCGATGCCCTCGAGCACCCGCGCCGCGTCCTCGATGTGACGCTTAATAATGGTAAAGTCGTCCCGGATCACCGAGTCCTGGTCCTCGTCCAGGGTGCATTTGCGCTCATCGGTCATTTTGAAGAGCATCTGACATTTCTCGGGATCGTCGTTTTCTTCATAGAACCCATCCGGCACGAAATAATGATGAAAGGTGCCGTTAGACATCTCCGGTTGCAGAGGTCCTGAAAAGAAAGCCCCTCCAAGACGCAATAAAACCAAAACTGCTGTAAGTATGAACAGAGAGGAACCCATCGTGCCCCTTCTGCAGTATCAGAGTCAAAAGTATGTTCAAGTCGGATCTTCAAACGAGCCTTCCCTCTCCAATCCTATGCATGTCCGGAGCGTAAAATGCCGCGTAATCGCGACACGAGACGCGATTAAATCAATGGAGTAAAGAAAAACACCGCAGCGCTGGATCGCAACTTTCCTTTCCGTTTAAACAGTCTCTGTTTGTTCTGGGAAATTAACAGACCATAAAACCAGGAAATCACACAAACCCTCGTAGTGTCCTTGCTTGTGTCTGTTTCAACATCTGGAGTGTTCAGACTTTGTGCTAGATTCAGATAATAATACCCCAGGTCCCACTCTCAAATTACAAGCCCGTCACTCCTTCACTTACACATAACTGGCAGCACACATAACGGGGGTTGTCATTAAAGTAGCATGGGTTTGTAGGCATTTAGTGCTACACGTTATACAATTAGGTTGGGCAAGGAAGATGTTCAGAAGGTTAGGCATGTAGGTTATTCCTTCTTTTCTCTAAATAAATGTAGTCCAGCATTGCAAAAGGAAAAACAGTTAATCCTTTTTTTCAAAACGTGTAAAAAAACAAATTCATTCACACAGTTAATGAAAATATATTCCTTTTCATAAACTTGTAGTCTGTTCCGGGTAAGGACTTTGAGAAATGCTTATGTTTGTATTAAAATATGTTTTAGTAACAAAAACATGCGAGAGGAATAGACCCTTTTCACATGACGTAATGCATCTTCCGTTCTGCCGCGAAGCAGTGTAGCGTTACCTCCACTAGCGGCTCAGACTGTACTTTACCAAGTCCCTTGCACAGCTGCCACAAATATGGCTAAATTATGTAGAACATCTTGCTGACAAATTTTCGCTTGCGACATGATCAAAGGATACAAATTATTTGTTGAACAGTTCATTCAAAAATGTACTGTTGAAATAGAAAATAAAACAATTACCTTCATATTCAAAATTATGAAGGTAAGTGTTTTGTTTTCTTTTTGTGTTAGTGAAGGTGCTATGATAAGTACTTCAATATGTGTTGTGTCAAAATTTCCGTTCTTCTTCTTCTTCTCCTTTTTTGTTGCAAGACAGATGTTATGATACACTGCTTTGTTACGGCATTGTGAAAAGGGCGTATAGGCTAAATGGGCCATTCCATAAATTGTCTCATAGACTAACTCAAGAGACAATGGCAGACACCACAGATGGCCGGCTTGTCTCTTCAATTTGTCGTGGAGGTGTGGTTGACAGTCATTTGTAAAGAGCGTGCTGTATTTGTATCGGACGCCCTAATTCCCAGATACAGGGCTCCTCGGCTCCATATGATGATTACCTAAAGAGGATTGCTGAGTGATGAATAAAGGTCATGACAAAGCATGAGACTGAGCAGGAACTTTCTTCTTCCTGTAGAGAGTCAGTCATTCCACTCAACCGCTGAATACACGCATACTGTTCATACAGTGCACTCGCTAAATTGTAATAATGTCTACTTGGAGACATTAAGCCATTAAGAACCGCTTGTTTTAAGAAATGTTTGTATTAAGATTTTCTCCGTTCCAAGATTTTGATCGCAGTGTTTCACAGCAGAGCATTGGTCATGGAAAGCCTTGTTTGGTCGGGCTCGTTGGATTTACAACAGCCTTTCATCATTTTTATAGACACTGTCAGTCTGCTCTCATTTCACCATATGGTCTGCAAACAAATACAGTACACTAGTAGAAACATAAAATCCCCACCCCATGAAGCACATACCTTTCAGGACATGTGCTGTTTTACAACATTTAGTCCTTGGCAAATGGTCTTTGAGGATGGAACCTGAGAACATGAAGTAACAGGGAATGCCTATTAGCTGTAGGGATGTGTCCTCATTACAGCAAGGATATTTGTCCTACCATTGAATTGATCGAGACAGATTTCCTATGGAAAAATAGCTCTCCCTCAAAGCTCTGTAAATCGCTACAGATGCAGGACAAAAGATGAGCAAGAGTGAAGGAAAAATAGGAGCCTGTCTGAGTAAGTGTGTGTCTGTGAGAGAGTCTTGTTTTCCACCGGAATCCATTCTTTGTAGAGCACTATAATTTTTATGGTCTTAACTACCTCCATGTAGACACCATATACCCCTTTGAACCTGGTTCCCCCAATGTTCCTCCCACAGATATCCACTACGAGGGGGCTGTCTCGCTCTCTCTCCACACTTAGCCCATCTGCTTAACTCCACTGGATGGAACGGTGCCAGCTCAAAGAGAACTTCCCCTACTCATGCCCTCCTAATCATCTTAATAACAGGAGTGCAAATGAAATGTCGGCTACTGGCTTTTTTCCTTGTTTTTAAATCTTAGAGCTTCAGATTTGACCGTAAAGCAGCTGTGTAAAATGACCACACTGTGGCTGAAGATTGTGTTTTATGCTCCATACCTCTGCCAGTATGTTCTTTTGCGGGATACATTATTAACATTGCTGAAGTTATGACGGCACCCTTGGGCGGCCTCTTGAGTAGGAGTTGGATTGAGTTCATGCCATCATCTTGGCAAGGGCAAAATGGGCTCTGATTTGAATGCCACAAACTCTGCGTGAACCAAAACTAAGTGCCCGTTGTAATCTTTGGGGGAAGAATTATGAAAGACCAGTTGTTTTATCACTAAACCGTGGTGGTTTCCATAGAGCAAAAAGACTCAATTACTGAAGCTTTTGAGAAAGATGGTCATAAAACTACAGATGCTGGGGAACACAGCCAGTGGGGCCATGAAACGGAATACAAGACGATCATGTTCTTAAAAATCCTCTACCATACATATGAGAAGAGCCACATATAAACAGTGGTTAGCATGTATGCTTCATACAGTGTAGGTTAGGTTTATTCAATTATCGCACATTCAACAACAATTTCTCTTTAAAAAAAATTATATACATTTAAATATATATATAAATATAAATAGGCTCACTCATTAAACTCCCGTCTGATCTAGTGTTTATAATCTGGTATATGGCATTTAATCCGTCCATCCACACATTGTTACCGGGATGGAAACCCTATGTAGGGGCAGATGTTGGAATGGGAAGTGAAAAGCTATCACTGTCACAATCTGAAAGATAAAATTTAATATACAGGTACATTGATATACAGGAAACACAACTGATGAACTTAGACAAGCATGTAAGTTTACAAATCTCTTCTGGTTAAAAGCTCCCTGATGCATCAGAAGCTAATGAGCACTTTGGTCCTTTCATGTTTTTGCTTTATCACATACACATGTTCCAGGAACTAAGTCCAACGTTGACCTAACATTAGCCTTTCTGATAGCTACTGCCCAGTTCCATAAACCTCTGGATTTACAAGTCCATTTATTTTATGACGTAATGCTGGGACCCATGCTGATCTCTGGAAGCAAGTTTTATTGTATTAATCAGCCATAAACTAACTAAACCTATCAGAGACTCAAAACTATTCTTGTAATTGAATTAAAAATAGTGCAAATAAGACAACAACTGGCAAAGTTCTTAAGTCAAAGGTCCAATGTGTAATATTTCGGAGGATCGTTTGACAGGAATGCAATATAATTTACATAACTATGTCTTTAGAGGTCTTTAAAGACATTACATAATGAAACGTTATGTTTTTATTACCTTAAAATGAGATATTTCTATAATTTGTAGCTATACACCACGGGTCCCCTTACATGGAATTCGCCATGTTCTTTCTACTGTAGCCCTATATGGACAAACGGAGACACTATACAGAGCGTGTTTCGTAAATAGTGAAAAAATTATGGATTTTTTTCTTTTTTGAGTGCACAATCCCTTCCATGTTAAATGGACTAAGAAAGGAATGTGAATTAATAAGCAGGAGAAAATTTGTGTCATTCTAAGCAGAAATTATATATATCTAACATGATACAGATCTGCTTCCCCACTCATAGACGTACACAGTTCTCAGCAGGCAATGGAACAAGGAGCAAATCTCTGCAGGGAGAATCTAAGGAATTGGAGTAGTTTGTTGAAGAAGTGCGGAAGAGATTTTCCAGCTGTTTTGTGGAAAACTGCGTCCCTCACAACCCTGTATTCATTTATACATTTTCCATATGGAAACATTTTCAAATCTTATGTACACATATAGTTTGGTCCTGCAAAAAGACAGCTTCTTTACAGAGTTAGACGTTTACTGTATAGAGACAGTATGGATATTATTTGCCCCAGTATTTACCCATGGTCAAGTCGTACACGTTGAATGTTAAATGTGTTTAGTGTATGACTTACATACAGTATGCTAAGGGAAGAAGTGTATGTCCAGTGCAAGTACACTCAAAAAAAGTTGCTGGACGAACTTAATTAAATTATGAAAAACTTGTCCACAAATTTGAATTACATTTCTCCAACAAAATATAATTAGTTTGAAACGATACATTATAATCTTGTTATTTGAACTAATTTTTTTTCTTGATTCAATTAATTTGTGTCTTACCTACACTCAAATAAAATGATATGTTCAAATATTTTTTATATAATAAATTTCTAACATTAATAACTAATTATTCCATTAACTACAATAAGAAGATGTTAAGTCAATAGAACTCAACAGAATTGAAAATAAAGAATTGTAACCGCCTACGACCCAAGCAAAGGCACTGCTTTTCTGAACAATGGTATCCACAAAACTTGAAAATTAACTAACTCTTCATAACCTTTAAGATAAATGAACATTATGTAAAAATGCATAAAATAACACTTATTTAAGAAAATTACTCTCAAAATACAGTTACACTCAAAGCATGCTGGGAAATATAAGTCCTCTGCCCAATTATAACTATTTTATGTTAAGACAACACAACTCCTACATGTTGTCCCAACATGAATGGATTCAGTTATATCACTAAACATAACAATATCATGTTGTTACCAAATTTTTCAAAAGTAAGTTAACTTAAGTAAGTTAAGTGAATTGAACAAGCAGCTTTTTTTGAGTGCACCTTTTCTTATGTAAAGCTCCCTCATCATCCATTTGTCATCCTTTTCTAAATATAAGAATGACACTCAGAATGAATAACACAGCACACTCCAACACTACACCACAGGGACACATTTTCTTCCTAAACTAAGAGTCTGAGTGCATTGGTCTCCATTCACCAAAAAAAGATTATGCTATGCTCATTCCCATAAACAAAACTCTGCATAGTGATAGAAGGGCTTTCATTGCATGGTTTTCAAACAATAAATAGATAAACAATAAAAAACAAAGAATAAACAAATATACCTCTTCACTGAATTTTTTAGAATCCCAAAGAGCTTGTATTAAGAGGATCAGGATGTTTGTGTTTAGGAAGAACCACCAAATCTAATAACATACACATGTGGATCTGGATAAATGGCTCTGCGCCGTTCCTTTTATTCTTCCTTTCGTTAATTCATTAATTTAGGATGATTTAATTTTGCATCATGGATGTGGAGGAGGAAAGGCGATTAGTGACAAATGGATTGTGGAATTTATTAAAGAAATGAGCAGACACACAAAATGTAATTCAGACAAATGTGTGCAACATCTTCAATTTGATTTGTGCCAAAGACACAAATGGGTTACTTATGACTAAATCACATATCCATAAATAATGTCAATGTATTAAAAAAGGTTTCTATGAAATGTGTGTAAAATCTATTTTCCTCACGCGGTGCATTACCTGTATTTCATTTTCACATTATATTCTAACAATTGTCATTTTGAATTCAAAACTCGAATCTTTTTAACAGGAATTTCTGGTGTCTAATTCTCTCAAAGCTTCCTTAAAATACTTTGTCTGTGCGGTTTGTGAGCTATAGGAACCACAGCAAAAACTGCAGTCATCTGTACACTGAATCAGGGAGGATTCAATGCGTATACTGTCATAATGAATGGAAAAAAGGGTCCGGATACTGGAGAAAGAGAGAGAGCGATGCTTTGTTCTATCTGGACTCTTAAGCATGCATCTCAATAAGTAAGAAAATTAACTGACACTGAAAGGATTGCGAGCGTAAAAAATGAGAGGGACAGGAGCAAAGACAACAAACACAAATATGGAAAAGACAATAAATGACGATCTGTCTGGCAGAGAGATATTTTCTGTATTTTTACACACAGGAGGGTCCTCTGTGCTCCATTCATCACCATGAGCTGTGGAAAATGGTAAGATGAATGGTGGAGCAATGCATTACATAAGCTATATTTATTTATTAATGTATTTTTAAAAGTATAACTTATTATAATCACATTAGGCATTTTTACCAGAAAGTGGAAAACTTAAGGTTCTTTTTTAAATAATCCATTTATGTTGTATTAAACTATTAAAGCCATGAGTGAGAGTCAGTTTCGTTTGTTTCCATTTTCATATATTACTGTACACAACTGTAAAACTGAATGAATCTACTTGCGTCTTCTTAAATAAGTTATAATATTTTATTTATGCTTTTATTTATATTACTCATTTAATCAGATCTTTTTTTGTTTTGAAGTTGATTGATTTTGATTGGTCCATGCACCCAAGAAAAGTGGTTAAGCATGATTTCATTCTCTCTTTTTTTTTGATAATTTAGTAGTCAATGAATAAATGACATGAAATTACTCCATTACACCATGCTTAAAGGAAATTGCAACAATCATGATCTCACCATAACAACAAACAAAGGTAACTGCTGTCAAGGAGACTAAGGACAAAAAAGGTTTGATTATCAGAAGTTGCGTGTTGCCTATGTGAACATGTGTTAAACATCTCACTTGAAGACATTTTGGACTGCATCCCACCTTTCTTAAGATGCAATCGTTCTGAATATCAGAGGCATAACAATAAACTTGGTTCAGTTAGACCGCAATTATTTGCATTACAGCATGTCAACCCTCTGTCATGTATCCATAAAAGACTCCTTTGAGAAGCATTACTCATTTTTTAGAGAAATTCAATCCTCTGAAATAAAATGTCCATGCTTATTTACAGTATGTACGTAAATGTGTGTGTGTATGAGAGGGAGTTCATGCTCCCACGACAAATGTGTGGAAAGTGAAGGAAACGCTTTGAAAAAGAGAGAGGATGAGATAAATGTTCATTTTGTTTTAAAAAACTGTCTGTGGTAATAGATTGTCTTCCTCTCAGATGTCTTTAAGTCATCTTATTTAATTCATCTGAAATGCTCTTTTCTAGCCTAAACACTTTTAAAGTGTAGGTGAACAACCATTAGCAAGATAATTTGAGAGTTATGATGAAAATATTAGCCAACATTAATGCTTAACCTTTCACTTTAATAAAAGAGGATTGTGGCGACTATAAAAATTGGGTGTTGGAGACAAATGTTTATCTGCATTCATTGAGTGTTTATATTAGTTTATATTAGTTTATATTAGGATATTAGTTTATATTAGTTCAAAGAAATGTTGTGATTATTAAATGTAGTCTTAGAAGTAAATATGCATATTTGAACGATGATCAGTGGACAGATTTGAGGGTTTCATTCCCCAAATTGTTTTAACACAAGGCCTCATGAGAAATGAAAATATTCTCTCTTAGAAGCTTACTGTGGCTGACAATATAAGTTCACCACTCACATGTCACACGTTATTTTCTATTTCATGCAGTGAAAATAGATCAGTGCTTAAAAGAGTGCATTTTTGTGATGTTGAACGGCAATTTACATCACGCTGTGAAAAGGTTATGAGGGATTATAGTCAAGCATCTCCTGCTGACCAGAACAGAAGGAAAGAAAAACACAGAGTGATGTCAGCATTACAAAGTCTTTGAAACAGGCAATTATGCAGTAATGTTGTGTCCATTTAATCTGGCGTGCGACACCCGGAAAGAAGTTTAAGTAGAGTTAAGCAGGCCTTCATTACACTTCAGTATCCTTGTGCCTGAGCCTTAAAAATATTCAAACAGTGGAAACGGTTCAACGCCAGAGGGACTCTTTGTATCTTACACAAGGATCACACATGCCTTCCATATGCAGTAAGTGTTGGGAAAATTGAAGCAGTTGGCAGAAACTCACACTCGGCCAGCGGTGGGTCCACGCTGGGCTTTCTCTGGTGGATTGATGGCTGGATCACACTCAACAGGAATAGCTGTGGTGGCGTTAAACCTCCGTGCATCTGCCAGGAGCTCTGCCGCAGAAGCAGCTCTGTCTCACCTCGACTCAGGTCCATAAATGCCCTCATTGTGCCCAAAACATGGCCAGACTAAGTCAAGCCACGCCACACCATGTCCTCCACGCTGTGAGAAAATAGCCATATTGCCAGCATGGGGAGCTGATGAAATACAGCAAATGTTTACACAAAGATAGTCTACTGCTGGTCGGTTAAGTGCTCAAGTAGAGTCAGTGTTCACAGTGGAATGAATATATAGTATGTCAATGTGGCATTGTTGCAGACGATTTTTTTTACAAATTCGGTTAATATTGTCTACTTATGTTAGTGAGTGATCCTTCAAATGTAACATCCACATTAATGCATTTGATGCTTTCAATCCCTGTGAACTGAACTCTATACGCTAACAAATGAATTAAAGGAACATACAAAACTTGGACGACTAGATATTAGATACAGACACACATTCATCCTATTAAATAAGCTCAGTATCATTGCAAAAGCAGTCATGGGTTTCATCCTAGCAAACCTAGAAAATTCATAGCACACGTACTGTAAGTTGCTTTGACGTTGAAGTCTGACAAATGTAGAAATGTAGAAACTCAATGCTTATTCATTGTAGTATGTCACAAAATACAGATGGGTGATGTTATGTTGGCCTCCAGTGAGCTGGGACTAATACGGCAGTGCCAGACAGCTGAGAGAAGTTGAAATCAGCGCCCGAATGACAATACTGAACTTAGCAGAGATCATTTCTATCTAATTACATTTCACATTCCTCTCAAATGAACTGAGAGGTAACGCGTCAGAGCGTATAAATATCTGTCACTCTTTATTAAAATATAGCTGACAGTAAGATGGTTTTCATTTCAACATGTAGAATTTTGGTGTGTGTGTGCGTGACTGCATTTGATTAAAAAGCAATTCTTATTACACAGCACGTCTGGGTGTGACGTGAATTATGTGCCAATTGGATACAATGTAAAAACCCAACGTAGATGCCATAACTCAAGAGCTCTCTGGTCAATGGCATAAACCTTGCACAAGTATTCAAAATTTATTGTGATGACACAAACTAGATTAATGTTATTCTCATGCCTAATGTGATAAACTAAAAGTAAACACCTCTCAGAAATCTTATTTGTATATAGGACTGATGTTACATCAATTGAAAACATTTGCTATGACTTGTATGCTGCAAGGTGCTGACAGAGAAAAGCTGATGGAACTTTAAATCTACTTGATGTAGGACTGTGTTACTATTAATTTAAACACAAACAGTCTCACTGCACTTCTTGTGAATCACTGTCTTGCTGTGAGACAGAATGACAGATGATGGTTTGAATATAATATGCACGCAAAGCCCAATGTGAATGACAGACGAGTTTTTAATAATTTTCATTGATTTCATTACAATTAATGTTTTATTTTAACTGTGGAGTTTGCATCTATAATTGTGTGTCTTATGGTGTAACTGAGGAAATAGCTGAAACAAACTGGCGGGGAAAACTGATGATGAAATGTATTCAAGTGACCTAGTTCCTCAGAAGTTTGGGTTTCTTCATGCAATCTTGTGTTCATATTGTTGATATTCATGGAGTAATGCAGTATCGCACTTTGCCTCTGTCTAAACTACAGCAGTCCTCCAAGTTTGAAAAATCTGTGTTTTGGCCTCCTCGAGGCACTACATATCAGCACTGAAACATCAGTAAAGCAGGATGCTGAGCTCATGTCTGAGGAAGGTCTCTGTCTTATTATCTCTCTCTGTCTTTCGTCCAAATCTGGAAGCATTTTAGATCTGGATTTTGTCTGTCTTCTCTTTATCCCATTTTAATTCCTCCAGACTCGCTCTGTCTGTCTTTCTCTCTCTTTCTCCACTGGCCTGCAGTCACATGTGCCCAGGGGGTGGTGAGGAGTTGTTATTCTGCAGCTCTAAGCCCTGTTCTTAGTCTTGGTCCTTCAACAGTGTTGCCGTAGCGTGTCTGTTTTGATAGATTGGTTTTCCGTGGAATAAATACTTTTTAAAAACCACATCCATGTGTTCAACATATCTGGTTAATAACGCTGACAGCGCTTTAACTTTAAATCTCAAGTGCATTGCTGTTGCTGGTGGTCAAGAAGGTCGGTGCTTTTATTGATTCAATTGGAAATGTATTATAAAATAACTTGAAAGTGTCTTCAAACACTTTCGTGTGTTGTTCTTTGACACAAACAGCCACTGATTAAATTGTACTAATGTACTCTTATCTATGGAAGCATTTCCAGCACAATCTCATGGAAAGCACGTGAGGTTGCTAAATTTGGTTAACTCGTATGAAATCGTACAACGTCATTTTAATACAATTTGCGACGGGGTTAGGGTTAGGGGTGGTACAGTATAGTTTTTTTCTTGTACACGCAAGTTTTTGTTCGTTTCACAATGTACAAAATAGCAACCCTGTTAAGCAGTTACAAATTCCTTTGAGATGAGGTTGGCATGTCACTGAGAGTTGCAGCCACTCATGTACTTATATATTTTGTAGAGAAATAAAAGATTTTACAGAAACCAATTCGTTTTGGTCATTTGGACTTGTTTCTTCAGAGCTGGGGTAAAAGATTGCTGCTTTATAGTCCTTCATCTCAGATGGTCTGTGACTTGGCGGCCAAACTCCACATATTTTTAGGGTTTATGTAATAGTGTGATAAACGATAAAGCAGCTGTTAAACTGTTGAAAAAATGAAGGAGAGGGAGAAAGAAAAAGAGAGCGAGGAGTAAAGAAAAGGCATGGAGTTATGGTTCTGATGGTTGGCCAGGAAGATTCCAGCTGTAACTCACCTTATATCATTGTGTTCTCCATTAAAAATGTGTTGGTCAGAAGTGTATGACAGGTTAACTTGTCACAAAGCCTTCGTGTTTTGTAGATATAAAATCTCTTCATGTAAATGTAGTGCAGGGATTTAAATATTAAAACTACTTATAACGTTTACATTAATCTTTATTCAACATGGTTTGATTCAGATGCAGATAAAGATTTTTTTCTCATGAAATATTTCCCTTTTCTGTCTAAATCCGAGAATCTCACAGAGGCAAAAGTGGCAAATGAGTGTTTGGTTGGGCCATCTGAAGCAGAAACACAACGGACATAAAATAATTGTGATCAAAAAGTAGATTGTGTAAATGTAAATTTATCAGAACATTTATAGAACAAAACATTCTTATGTTTCACTCTTCTAAAATCCACTTTTATGTGTTTATTTTTAAATACCATTAAATCTTTAAGGAAAGTGACTGAACTGTTATCATAAGGGAATGTTCCGGCTTTGCATTGATTAAAATTGTTTGTTTTTGTTCTTCCAGCAGAATAAACATTTACTTTTAGAAAAATTATGTTTGTGCTCCTTCAGTGGTAAGGATTTAATTTCTACTGTCTCTGTAATCATTCACAATATCTAATATTTGAGTAAAGATCTTAACTCCCCATTCATCATTCTTCTCCAGTCAGACTCTGCTCACAGGTCCCCCCGACCTATAATCTTGCAAATTAGTTAATAAAAAAGAACCCAGTCCCGACAGATTAAATAACTTCGCTGTTATTGGATCAACAAAGCATTTGACCTTGTCTGAATACTCTAGGATACTGTCATGCATGACAATGTTCACATAATATTTTATTCAGTCTTATCCAGCTGTCTATAAATGCAATGTGTGCTTTTTATGGAGGCAGAACTTGGTTTGATGTCCTGTTATTTAATTGTCTGGCCTGTGTGTGTCAAGCTTTGTTCTTCAGTTCAGAGTCAGTTTATGGCTCAATTTAATTTTAGCCATTTAAATTAGATCCTTCTGCAAACAGAGTTTCCCAATGCACATGTAAACTGTTAAACTGGAAATGCTGAAGCACAGAAGCAACAGCAAGGTCAAGAAAACAAATAAAGCAAATGTTGATGTTGGTTAGTTTCTTTAAAATAAGTTTCCTCTTAAAAACATGTACATGCAACAGTCTTTTATTGCATGACACTAATTCGTCTTTAATAACTTAATGTATTTATTTTTAATTTGTGGTCATGCACATTACACTGTAAGCTACAATTCTGCTCCCAAAAACTGTTTCAGTTTAAAACTACAGTATTTGTGTACATAAACTGTAGCAAAGTCAGTTCGAAAAGCCTTGCTACTACAACACAGCCTTTACCATTTTCTGCCCTTGTGTATTATATGAATAAGGATAGCAACCACCAAGACTAAAACAGAAATAAGAGCAAATCTGCCATCTGCTGGGATAGTGTGGAAGCAGAAGTCATTTGGGAACCGTATTTTTAATCAAATTCGTTTGGACTTTCATATGAAAACTTTCAGCCAATGTGAGGTACAAAATGTAGGCTCATCAAATATGTTTGTTATGTACATACATATAATTCTGTGGTTTTCTTTTTTAATTTAATTTATTTTAATTTAAAATATATATATTATAATTATTTTATGCTTTTTTTCACCATTTCTATTTTTGTTTTTCTAAGTTTGTTTTTCAAATAATATTAAGGCAAACGTTTTGTTTGATTTCTATTAAAATAAACATCTTAGTTGCCGTAAACTATGTATAATATCCTTGGTGTAAGGAGTGCCATCATCTTTGTATACGTCACTGTCAAAATGCAACCCATGACCCAACTATGAAGACATCCTAATGACATCAGGCTCATCAGTCATGTGAGAAAAGCATGTGTCTTTTGTGACTGGATAATGTTTTAAAGAAGGAAAGCAGATCTCCACTGCCTATGTGTCTCCATGGTGATGGGGCACGGGTGGAATGCTCGGAGGCCCAAAGCGGCAGGTGCTCCTCCCTACAGAGAAATTTAGCTGTTTAAAAATCTCAAAAACCTTACTTTTAAAACTGCCTCCAGGATAAATCTGTGGATAGTGAGAAGGTGTGTTCAACTGACGCATGAATAGAGCATGACATGCAGTTTAAAATGACGCACATCTTTCCATTGTTGGTTGTATGCATTGCATCAAGGAACTTTAGAGGTGTGGTTTGCAGGTGCAAATTCAGGTAAGTCCAGTTCCCGGATAAGCACAAGCCAATAGGTCCCTCCCCTACCTCTTGTGTTTGAATGCACACTCTCTGATCTCTCACACAATCCTAATTTAACCTTCCTCGATCGTCTCACCTGTGCTTATCAGAAGAACTCAGGTAGGTACACAGTTTTCATCTTAAGTACATAGAGACCTGATTCGCATGCGTCCTTTCTTAAACATTTAACAGCTTTTGTTTGTTGTAAAATGGAGAACAAGTATTAGATGTCAGTGGAGGCTATTGAAATTTTGATCCCCATCAGAGTTTGGAACAATAAGAATAATAAATGATCTGAACGGATGTTTGATATATAATTCAATGAATGATTCATGTTAATGACATAACAGGTGAATGTATTAATATGTTAGACATATTATCTAATGAACTGCTTTGTAATCTACGTATAACTTAATTTGTCTAACAAATAGCTTAACCACAAAATCTTCATCAAATTTGCCATTACATGTCTTCTAAGACAATCAGTGTTTCCTCTCTGATTTTAATTCTGTTTTTCATTCTGCTACGTACAACAGTCGTTTACATGGGTAATGCCACAAACTCAATGCAGGAAGACCTGTTCTGGTACATTCCAAGAATAGAATATATGGCTCTAGAAATGTTTCGAAGAGAGAGAGAGAGAGAGAGAGAGAGAGAGAGAGAGAAACATGTCTAAAATTGTGTTATACCTTTCTAATCACATTTGAATAAGATTTCAACAGTAAATACATTTCAAAGGGCCTCATGATTTTGCATACATAATACAATTTCTTATAATAATAAATAGCAATACACTGGAAAAGAATAATCCTTAAACAGCCTACAAAAATCAAACACAATCAAATGAAAAAAATATTTATTAATAGATATTTATGTTTCATCATTATGAAAAATAAAAATAACAACATTTTCTTAATATGTCAGATCAGCTCATCTGAATTCCGGAGCACATCTTTAGAATAAACATCTTTAACAGGTGTAGGATTTATTTTTTAAATGGGTCATTACACTTTCTTTTTTCTTCAGTATTATCACACTGGTTAAAAAGTTTTGTTTGTGACAATAATGGACAATAGAAAGAAAAACTGGCCCAACAAGAATTTGCTGAGAAGTATCAATGCAATGAACATACACATGTAGTCATACATAAATGTTTAGGTGTGTCACACAACATCATTAACATTTTAAATGTTGTTTGTATCCCACCTTTAAAACGTGTATTATAAAAGTATTTGTCTGACCTTTTCATGTTTTTTGTTTCATTTTTGTTTTGGATAAGTTTTTGGGTGTGTACTTTATTTTCCAAGCCCAGAAAAGTTTCAGTGTCAGTGTCAAGGTTGAATGGTGTATGTTACATCAAGAGGTCTTAGAAACACTTCAATAGAAAGCACTCGTGGGAGTATAAAACTGAGATGAGAGATGCTAAACACAAGTTTCTAGTAATGAACTACAGTTTCATTTAGTACAAGAGATATTTTAGACCTATGATTTCATAGTTATTCCATGAGGGCGGCATAGAAGGGCATGACAGATTTTGGGTATATGCCATCTGTCAGTATAGGTAAATCACGGCTGCCATAAAGACATAAAAGAATACTAAATGCAACTTAAACTTAGCACAATTTTATTTATTTCTTGCAATATGTATGAATGTTACTTTCTATAAACATGTATGATATCTTAATGTTTTGGTGTTTTGGCAGACAGAGGAACCAGACATGAAGTTGCCAATGGGCATCACGCTCACACTCACACTCCTTCTGTTGCTTCAGAACCTCCAACAAGTATCCACTGATATTCCTGACAGTTGGGAAAGAGTAAATGATATAACATCTGAAAATGACAATGGAGGAGAGTCATTTCAAGAAGAAACCAATACTAAACCAACAGGAGAAAATTACTTAGGCGATGTGAATACTCAGGTGACACCACAGAACAGCGAGAGCAGTTCAGAAAAGGAGGGAAAATCATATGGCTCCTTTAATATTGGAAATGAACAGCAGGACCAGAATCCCGCAGCTACGACGCCGATGCCTCCAGCAGCAGGCGTGCTGCCTTATAATGAGACAGAGGTAGGAAATTCTGAGAGCCCTGCAACTACAACACCACCTCAAACAGGACTTAATTCCAGTTCTGACCTCTCAGAAACATCAGCGGAACACAATGATACAGAGACACAAGAGACAACACCAAATCCCGTCACATCCGAGCCGACCCAGACCACTGAAGCCGATCTTTATGGCACACATGCTGATCCAAAGCCAGAGAATACCACCGGAGACAGCAGCCATTACGAAACAGGTTCTGGATATATTCCCTCAGAGGCACCTGCTGAGAACCCAACCACCACGACAGAAGCTCCTGAAGATCAAGAGAACATGCAGAACGTGACTACAGTGAAGCCATCTGAACCACCAGCATACAGAACAACAAAGCGTGTGACTCCACCTGCCATCCCAGAGATGGAGACCACTGCAGCAGACATAGAGAATACAGAAATAGACCTAAATGGATCTTCTGACATCAGGGGCGATTTGGCAAAAGGTTCGAATCATAATAATTTGAAATAATTACTTCAAGCAAGAATTAAAGGATAGAATGTTTGAAATCATTCACTTAAGACATGGTCAGTTCACCCAAAAAGGATGTTATTTCTTTATTTACTCACCTTCATGTCGTTCCAAATCTGTATGACTTTGCCGAACACAGACAAAGGCACTTTAAAGAACATTGGTCCCCATTGACATCCATTGTGTCGATTCTCAAAATATCTTCTTTTGTGTTTCACAGAAGAAAGAGTCATATAACAGATTTTTATCAACATTGAGGTGAACAAATGATGACAGATTTTTTATTTTTGGGTGAACTATCCCTTTAAGGTTATTTAATGGCTGATTCATAATGAGACACCCAAAAGCCTTTTATTAAAGTATGGTTCTGATATGAGTATTGTTTTTAAATATTTGAATTTATTGGTAAAAAGGTAAGAAGTGGCAGTATCAAAATAACAAGAAAAATCACATCAAATAGAATAGAATTAAAGTCATTTAATCTCAGTCACAGTGATTTGACTCTTCATTAGCATTATATCCCTGTCCTTTTCTCCAGGTCACATAGTTTCAAAACACACAAACCTTTAAATTTCATCCCTCAAGCTAACCCACATTTCCACCCTTTCAATTTGGGTATAAAAGCCACATTTCCTGCTGTTCCTCTGTGCTGGATTGGGTTTCGGTCTTTGTTTGTCCCCTGGCCATGGGCTAGAGTGTCCAGTTACTGACACCCTGACAATAAGAGTGGTGTTCACCCAAGAGATATTGGGAGGGGCTCCTTTTGAGGTCTTCCGTGGACCAATGTGACATAGACAAAGTCCGAACCGCAATTGAGACTTAAAAACGGATTTCATTGTCTATATTGCTTATTATAATTTTTTTAACAACATGAATTTAAATGGAGGGTGTCTGTACAGTTTTGATTTAGATTTAGCATTTGTTTAATCGTTTTGTATCGTCGGTCATTGCAGCTCTTATATTTGTTATTTTTAAACATCAAATATGTCTTTACAGGTTTAACTTCAGACGGCGTTCAAGACACAAAGAAAAACCAGGGATGGGGTGTCATCCTGGTGGTTGGGATTATTGTGGCGGTCATTGCCTTGACAGCATTTCTCGTACTTAATCGAAGGAACAGAAGAGATTTCACTCACAGAAAACTGGTGGAAGACGTCACACCTGATCCAGGTAATACAAAGCTTTCCATTCCTTTGTTAATATCTATGTATGTATCTGTTTAAATACATGTGTGGGTTTCTATGTGAGCAGTGTTTCGCTGTTTATTTATTCATTTATTTTTTCTCATCTGACCAAAGTTCTCCGACTGGATAATAGCGAGCCACTGGACTTTGGTTACTACAATCCAGGTCTGCAGGGTGACAACATTCGGATGACCAACTTTCCACAGGGCCGTACAAACTAAGAGGAGATCTGTGATGCCAAAGACACTTTATTTAGTTTAAGACACTCGTTTGAAGACAGAAGGTTGTAATGAAGAAAAGATTTGAATCTTTGCCAAATGAAATGGTTTTACACAAGTGCACAATAAAAAAAATTGTTGTGGGTGTCTTTTGAAGGAACCAGAAACAAAGGAACCAAGAATATTTATTTGAAATTCAAAATACTGTAGATGTCATGCCTTTAATTTTATGTGTTGTTTCATCTGAAGGTCTAATTTCTTGACATTTATATTGTAGTTTGATTCGATTTCTGATCTGTCAATATAAACAAAACGTTACGTTACAACTATTGCACACTTGGATGTACTGTGTGTAAGAAGACGTATGAACTGGTGGATATCTTTCTTCTGGGCCTATAATGTCTGTAAAATAGTTTACAAAAGATTTTAGTAATCTGAAAAAGTATTGTAAAAGTGAATCAATATCATATATATATAATAAATGATGAACCAACATACCGCTGTTTCAGTATCAGGTTATTGTATAATCAAAATATCTGTAAAGAGATTTGAAGCGCTTTGATCACCGGTTCAATCCTAAACTGCTGTATCTTCCACTCCTGTAGAGGGCGCACATTCGCTTTGAACATAATAAACACCTCCCACTAAACATAGCGAAGAAAGAGTTTGCCTGCGCTTATTGAGGTTATTTCGGATGACTGTGACATGATTAAAACAGAAAAGGTTTTACATTTGAACAGCTCAAAGGGCAGAAAGGTTCGTGTGGTCCGCGAGCATTATGTGAGGGAACAGGTGCCATGTGGGAGTTCACTGTGTCAGGCGGGCTGTCACAACGGTTAGAAAGAACATCAACACGCACACCACAAAAATATAAAACTGCACAAATCTTTAAAAGAACCACACTCATAGTGTACAGAAAATATTAAGCATTTTGTCAACCAGCTGTTAAAGTTAAAGATTTTGCGATGTAGGAAGTTAATTGGAACAATTCTCTATTAAAAAAAAATATATTTTAGAGATCGTGAGACATTCATAGATTATATACATTTTGGCATGACTAAGTAGGTACCATATATCACTTTATTAGTGAACATCATGGCTAAGACCAGTGCTTAACCAGCAGTCCTCTGTCAGCAGGTTGTATAGACAAAAAAAAGGAGAGTTACAGTAAGATGACTTTTTGTACTCCACTAGATGGAAAGGTGCTATCTAGTGATGTGACCCACTATGTGGTTCCGGATGGGGGAGTTGTTCGGGATTTTCTGGAGATTCTGGAGGTCAGGGAGATGCAGGGGATTGTGTTCACCCAAACGGCCAACCAACACACCCGTGGACGCAGGTCAACACATCATCACAGTTTTTATTATACTACTACTATTATTAAATTGCATGAATAACTTGTTTAAGGAAAACTCTTCTTGGACTCAACTGGACAGGTATGACATGTTGCATATTTTAAGGGTTGTTATCTTTATCTCATGCAGGCAATACAAAAGACTACGTGCTCTGCTTAAAGACCCTCGCCATGATTGTGTGCTGTTTGCCAATGAGTTTCAGCAGAACTGTTACTGCCCCAGAGACAAGGGAGAGTCTCAGGAAAAATGGCATACAAGGTGAACCCTCAAGAAACCTGTCAAGACATATTCAACCACACATTTGCTGTTTTTGGTTGTTTACTCTGAGAAATGTATAATGAAGGAAGTATATACTCTGGGTCATGCTACTCTTTGCCATTTTAAAAACGTTTTCTTCTATACCCAGTTCATTTTAAAAGTAATTTAACAGTTACTCGAATAAACAAATTTTGTAGAATCTCCCAGTGTTTTATAAGTTCATATAAGCTGCAGGCTTGATAATTACAAGAATCAGAATGAACAGCAATCGACAAATTTACCCTTTAACAATGAGAAAAGATAAATAATCAATGTAAAACGATTATTGTACTGCATTCCATTTTGCAAGAATCCTCTCTTTTCTTGTGGTATAAATCCACAGCACACCTCTTTCCTTTACAGCGGTTTACCTGTGCTATTCTATCATTTATTTTTCAATTGATTTCAGTTTCAGACAAGGTTTTTATATTATTCCTACATTGTTTCAAAAGTCAGTAAGTATTCGTGTTAAATTATCGTGATGTCAATATTAACGTGATTATGATTTTTGTTCACAATCGAGCCGCCTCCGTTTTAGAAGTATAATATAATCCATCCATTTTCTACCGCTTATCCGAACTACCTCGGGTCACGGGGAGCCTGCGCCTATCTCAGGAGTCATCGGGCATCAAGGCAGGATACACCCTGGATGGAGTGCCAACCCATCGCAGGGCACACACACTCACTCATTCACTCACGCACTCACACCCTACGGACAATTTTTCCAGAGATGCCAATCAACCTACCATGCATGTCTTTGGACCAGGGGAGGAAACCGGAGTACCCGGAGGAAACCCCTGAGGCACGGGGAGAACATGCAAACTCCACACACACAAGTCGGAAGCGGGAATCGAACCCCCAACTCTGGAGGTGTGAGGCGAACGTGCTAACCACTAAGCCACCGTGCCCCCCCGTATAATATAATATGTTGTCAAATTCTTTATTTATGAAAGGAGCGTAAACCCAATTTTACATTTCTTTATTTGGAATCAACTCTAAAGATATGAAATAATATTGGTATTCATTAGGTAAAATGTTGCCATGACAGTGTCTCATCTCATACACATACTGTATACTCATGGTTATTGTAGGCACTTCAGAAAGTCAAAACACTGACTCAAACTTGCTTGCTTTCTTGATCAATTCATGTGTGAAAATGACTATTGTTAATTTTATTCCAGATGTGTCTACAATGCAGCAGTTTGGTACTTTAACCATCTGGCTGGACTGATGCCTGTAGTAATGCTTGCAGAAGATTGTGACACTATCTCTGAATTTAATGCCCTAAACAGCGGAGTGTATGTCATCTCAACACAGGTATGTGTTGTCTATTTCATGTGTAGTCAGTAGTGATGGACTATCGTTAAGGTCTGGTAACACCTGGGAACTCTGATGTAGGAGTACTTGGCAAGTTTCTGGCCAGACCTGCAGGCAGCTCAAGAGCTGTACAACTCCATTGCTCAAACACTTCAGGAGCGAGAGAGCGAGGAAATGGAGAAGGTGTATGCTGAACATCTGCCCGCTGAGGTGCTGGAGGCTGGTATTAAATCTGGCAGGTACATCCAGGTAATTCGTTTCACTTAGTTCTTCCAGTTATCTTTTACCGTGTTTTCTGGTTGTTGCTTAACTCTATGTATATTCAATCCACTTTCTACTTTTTTTAGGGAATTCTGAGTGTGAACAAACATCGGGCCCAGCACGAAGCCTTCGTCCGTTATGAAGGCTCTTCTAACAAGAATTCAGGTTGTTATAAACACTTATTACACGGGTCGTTGGAATGATTGATTCTGATTGACCAGTCGCGACTATCGCAGGTTTGTTATTCCCAGATAACAACCTCTCAAAAGTAATAACACACTTTAACACGGAAGCTTCAATTGATTTTGACAGGTTTTTTTGACGAATTATGTGTATTATCTTTTAATAACATATGTGACATTATATTTACATTGAACCAAATTGCCTGTTCGTGACATTTGAACGTTGTTTCTTACCTTATAACCGATAGTAAACAGCTTTCCCTTGCGGAATGTCTGCGTTCTGTAAAAATTAGCTCACATTTTATAATAACACTTCATGCACTGCTTTTTCTGATGTGGCAAGTAGCCGTGTAATAAGCTGGATAATGTACCAGCAGCTGTCTGTTCTCGTGAAATAAGCCCCTTCGGTGAGAAGTCAAGTCCTGATCACACTGTCGGGGCTTATTTCTGTGATAACAACCGGCTGCCTGAACATTTTCCATTTCTTTGCAATTCTATATTTTATTGTTGATGGTGATGGGATTTACGTTACCTGACCTTGTTTGTGTAATCCTGTGTTTAGAGCTAAACAGTGATGTGCTGCTCAACGGAGTGAAGCATCGTAACCGGGCGGTGCATGGAGACATGGTGGTTGTAGAACTCTTGCCATGTAATGAGTGGAAGGGGCGGACTACGGCACTAACAGAGGGTCAGGGGGAGGAGCGGACGATGGAGGACACACAGAGCCAGCCCATGGCCACAGGTAACCATGGGTCATACTTGATATATTTAATACATAATCCTCAGGTCCCAAAATCACAGAATTCTAGATGGATAGCTATATATCGTGCCTTATCTGCTTCTGCCATTTTTCCCTTTAGGTAGGGTGGTGGGTATTCTGCAGAGAAACTGGAGAGATTATGTTGCGAGTTTTCCTCCTCTTGAGGAGGTGCAGTCGCAGAGCCGTAATTCACAGAAGATCCTGCTTATCCCGTGGGACTACCGCATCCCAAAAATCCGCATCAGCACACAGCAGGCCGAGGCATTGCAGGTTGATGACTAACTTAGTATTTTCAAACACATCATGGTATATATGTAACAGCTTGATTTATATGTGATGTAATACCACAATCACATAATTAAAATACATTATGTATGTTGTTTTTGTGTAGGACTGTAGAGTTATTGTGCGTCTGGATTCATGGGAATGTACTTCTATGTACCCAAATGGCCACTGCGTGAGGGTCCTGGGTAAATCAGGCGAGCTGGAGACAGAGATTCAGACCATTCTGTTGGAGAACTGCATCCATGTGTCTGCATTCTCAGAGGCCCAGGTGAGTTTATCAACCATCTCATATGGGCACCAGATGTTTAATTTAAGAAATATAAAGTAAATCTCGAAAAGTATTTCAGCGATGTATTGGAAAGTTATGCCAAAAAGCTTTTGCACTCAATGTCAATAGAAAAACATAGCATCATAATGTCTGTTGTTTGTTTAGTTGCGTGAGATGCCAGTTAACACAAAAGAGAACCCGTGGCAGATGGACAGCAGTGAGGTGTCCTCTAGACGGGACCTGAGAAACACTCACTTGGTGTTCAGTATTGATCCTAAGGGCTGTGAGGATGTAGATGACACCTTGTCTGTTCGAACTCTGCCGGGAGGAAATCGTTTAGAGCTAGGTGTTCACATCGCAGATGTCACTCATTTTGTTAAGGAAGGCTCTCTAACAGACTTAGAGGCACGGTTGAGGTATAGTGTTTTATCAGTCATTCAGATTATAATGGTAGAATATTTATAGAATGATTCTTCAGTTGATCAGAAATATATTGTTAATATGAAAGGTACAATTTAATGTCTTTTTGGCCACACTTGACAAAAATTTGGTACCATGTATTGTTTAAAAACTAAAAGATTATCTATGATAGAATATTTTAAAGGGATAGTTCACCCAAATAAGAAAATTCTGTCATCATTTACTCACCCTCCTGTCATTTCAAACCTGTATGACTTTCATTCTTCTGCAGTACACGAATGAAGATATTATGAAGAATGTTGTTAACTGGCACCAATTGACTTGCATTGGTTTTGTATCCATACAATAGAGGTGAATGGGTGCCAGTGCTGTTTGGTTACAAACATTCTTCAAAATATCTTCTTTTGTGTTCTGCGAAAAATAAAGGTCACACAGGGTGAGTAAAAAGATGACAGAATTTTCATTTTTGGGTGAACTATGCCTTTAAAAGCATGGCAACTATTTCAGAAACATGTAGTTTACTTGAAGTTTGGTATTATTCAAGTCTCCAAATCTAAACTTAAATTATGAGTCGCCCCTCTTTTCTCAACGTAGGGGAACCACCTACTACCTGGCGGACCGCAGGTATGACATGCTCCCTTCAGTGTTAAGTGCAGACCTGTGCTCCCTCCTTGGTGGCGTGGACCGGTGAGTACTTCAACTCCCTTCATCTGCTTATTACACACTTTATCTCCTTCTAGAAATTGACGACCATATACTCTTAATACCCCACCCAAATAAAGATCTGTCACGTACTACAACCTAACGGTAGTGAAGTGTTAAAGACATGCATACATACAGGGTTTGATTCCATAAGTCTGAACGTTAATGACTCAAGGGATATTCTTTGAGTACTCTATTGTTTGATGAAATTATCAAAACTTATTCTGTGTGTGACAGATATGCCTTGAGTGTGCTGTGGGAGCTGGATGCTAATTCTCTGGATGCTTGTAAGGTCTGGTACGGTCGCACTCTTATCCGTTCTTCCTATCAGCTTCACTATGAGCTCGCCCAGAGCCTGCTGAATGGAGAGGAGGCTGAGGTGCCTGAACTAAGCCAACTGAAGGGCTCTCAGCGGGATCAGAAACTGGGTGAACTTTTGCAGGCCCTGGAGACCCTGACAAGGGTGGCCAGACACCTCCGGGCACAGAGGGATAAAGGAGGTGCTCTGGAGTTAGAAGGGGTGGAGGTGAGGGCTCAGCTGGATGAGGACAAAAACATTACTGCCCTTGTGCCCAAACAGCCTCTGGAGGTTCATGAGACTGTGGCCGAGTGCATGATCTATGCCAACCACTGGGTGGCACGCAAGATACAGGAGAGCTTTCCTCACCAAGCGCTTCTGCGTCATCACCCACCACCCAAACAAGAGTACTTTAATCACTTGATTGAAAGTGCAAAGGCCAGGGGCTTTAGTATTGATACCAGGTAAAATAAACACCTTATCTTGTAAATATACTGTAAAATACATTTATGTTTTAATGTCCAAATAAGTGAATTATATGTCAAATAACATGAATTCAGAGTGATGTGTATATATGATATATATATATATATATATAATTATTTATATATTTTTTTACATTGTATGTATTATTTATATAAAATGAAAAATTAATACAACAGTAGGTAACAAAATTAGTAAATAACAATTCAACTAACTAGATAACTAAAATAAAAACGATCACCGTTAAATATACAGAAGTGGCCAAACACAAAAAAAATCAAATACAACTACACATGCATTTTGCACAACATGCAATTCTTTAAAATTATATTTGAATGTAAATTTTTCAAAGTTGGACATACATTTTGGCCACAATTTTGTATTCTATTATGAAGTATTCTGTATTATCTTTATATTTATCATTATATGTTTGTCTTACACTAGGTCAAATAGAGCTCTGGCTGATTCTTTGGAATGGGCAATGGACCCTCAAGACCCCCTGGTTAACAGGTTGTTGAGAATGATGGCGACCCAGGCAATGTCTAATGCCCTTTACTTCTCTACAGGGGCCTGTCCAGAAGAACAATACTATCACTATGGTACCTGCCTTTCATTCACTCACTGCCGATCTTTTGTTTCATCATGCCTAAAAAATTCCATATGTTTATTAATAGTATCTTGTTTTCGTGTCATGTTTAGGTCTCGCTCTGGATCGATACACTCACTTTACTTCTCCAATCAGGCGTTATGCTGATGTAGTAGTGCATCGGCTCCTTATGGCTGCCATTCAGCTGGAGAAGGAAGGGTCCCTTAACAAGGCCTTGGCCGGTAACAGAGAACTCGAGGAGCTGTCTCAACAAATCAACAACAAAAACAGAGTAAGTAAGGCCATTAGCACCATCTGTAGGACAGTTGCAGTAAAATAGTAATGATTGTTTCTCTGTTTGAATGACAGGCAGCGCAGCACGCACAGAAGCAGTCCACAGAGCTCTTCCAGTGCCTCTACTTCAAAGACAAAGACCCTCAAACAGATGAACGCTGTGTGGCTGATGCTGTCATCTATGCTGTCAGAGCGAACGGATTTCTCATCTTCGTACCACAGTAACCCACCTGCTTATGGATTCAAATTGGTAGTAGAGTATGAAGCAAAAATGAGCTTATTTGAATTTATCACACAGGTATGGATTGAAGGGAGCGGTATACCTTAAGGATCGGGATGGTCAAGTGGTCAGCATCAGTGGGGATGGAAAGTGTGAGTGGAATCCCGGGACGTTGCAAAGATACCCTGATAAGATCAGCACATGCACCAGCACTGGAACCCATACCTTTTACCTATTTGACCATGTTACGGTGAGTACATCCTGAGCAAGGCATATTATCTCTGTACTTCAATTTAGTACTGTCAAATACATTTTCCTTAAATCATCATTTTTTTTTGTCAAATCCTCTGTAGGTTCGTATTTCTGTAAAACCGTCCGGTTGCCATGCTGACACATTGTGTCTGGAGCTTATCAACAGCAAGCCTCATCGTGCCATGCAACCCGAGTCACAGCCAGCTGGCAGCGGCCGTTCTGAGCTGGTTCAGGAAGTCGTGCGCTGGGCAGAAGAGGCCTCGCTTCAGGCTGAGGAGAAGAAGGGAAGAAAGTCCAAACTGAGTAGGGAGGAGAGGCAGTTTAGACAGAGCAAAACACCAAACCTCTATGTTATTTTACAAGAAATCAGTGAGCTTGCCCTGCATGATTTGTCTGCCTGCCAGATCACAAATACAGAAGCACAGATGTGCACTACATCATCTTAGCTTTATAGTGTCGTACAGTATTTCCTAGATATAATACCTTGTGTAGATAATGTGCAGAGTTTTAAGTCTAGATTTAATATGGATTGAAGATTGATTCCATGTGTCCAGATGTGCTAGTTCTAATCCAGACTTTTCTTGTTTATATGTGGATTTGATGTAAAACCAAACATGTTTAGGAATTATAAACACTTTCTTTGTCCAGTTTTGGCACATTCTGTGTTAATATGATGTTGTGTAGGGTTCGCTGGCAGATACAGTATTTCCTAAAACAATTGATGATCACAAGTTACAAATCTATTGAAAGGTGTTCTAGTGGTTTTATATGGGCTGAGATTCTCTGAAGAATTTAGTCTTCTAAATTTAGATTTCTTAAATCTACATCAGTCTAGCAGTATAGTACGTTCACTGTTTTGATACCTTTTGCTTTGTTCCATTGAGAAAACTTTTCATTCTAAATAGCAATAAGAGAAAATGGGACTTAATATTTAAGAGAAACCATTGTGTAACTGATTCTTTTCTAGATTGTTCATAATGCTTTACATTTTCCCCATGAAGGGATTTAATCGTGACGTTTTTAAAAGAAATAAAATGTATTTTTCCATTACTAAAACTACTAGTTCCATTTGTTTAGTTCTCTGTGCAGTACTGTGGCAATAAAGTGCAGTCGCTTCCCAACTCCACTAAACAGACAACTACTGATGATTGGCACAATTTGCATGACAATATTAAAATATGCAATGTTATTACAAACACTTTTATTTAGAATATAAAATCACAAAAACTGACAACAAAAGAAATTTGATTGAAAAAAGAAACGAGAAGAGTCCAATAGGACAAACCTACGACATAATTGGCAAACATCAAAAGCGCTTTTTGCTCAATGGGATCTGTTATGTCTTTATATTTTGACACAACCAACAATATAAATGAAAGCAATGAATATTAAGATCTGAAGAACGAATGTAATTCCCAGTGAATCTGAGATGACGGAATCGAAAATGTTTTTTCTTGAGCTAGTTTAAAATCCTCACAGAGGATCAAGGTAATGTGTTAAGATTCAAAAGGAAATCTGTCTCTTTGCAAGTTGGTGTTACTCTTCCCTAAACATTCCACTTAGATGCAGATGATGTTTTGTATACAAAGTCACATATCTAAAGCAAGTATAACATATCAGCTGATATTGCTTGGAGTGATGTTGAAGAGACTATCTATTACCAAAAATGATTTTACAGACTTCTTGCAGGGTCCATAGGTGGGGTGCTATTGGAGCAAACATGGAAGATGCTTTCAATTACTATCATCATCTATTCCTTTTGGAACTGGGCTGGCACATTCATTATCATATAATGGAGAACTGGGAGGTTTAGTTGGCTTTTGTTTGAGTGGAGTTTCATTTGATGTGCTCTGCTCAACGCCCGGATTCTCTTGACTAATATGCAGTCCTGAGGAACTGGTTGAAGGTTCATCTGCTTCGTCCAGGGTTAAATTCTGAGAAGATGCTGGGAAAATCGAACAGAAAACATAAAGTGAATCAATTGTGTTTAAAGAGAGGGCAGAAGCTAAATCATATTAAAAACTCATACTCTTACACAAGTTTAGGATTAAATCTTAAAACCAGAGGCTCAATGTAAAGCCTCAAGAGACCCCATACGTACCCAACTTCTGCCGTGCTAGTCTCCTCTCAAGGGCAAGCTGTTTGTTGAGCTCTATACGTCGCTGCTGTTCCTCAGTGAGAGACAGTGGAGCAGGAGTTGAATGGACAAATGGATCTTCATGAAAACTTGCATCTTCACCTAGATCAAACTCTTCCTGTGCAGGAGCCTGTGCCTCCTCTGAAGGAAGTAGGAAGTCATGGAACCACATCACATGAATCTACTGATTTCACTTCTACTGTAAGGTAGTCAATATTAAAATTATTACCAACAAAGTCCTCGTGTGTTAAAGGCATGTCCATTCGAATTCGTTTGAGACACGTCTGATGGAGAAACCACAAAGAATTCCAATAAACACCAAGGTCAGCTCCTTTCCAACTTAATAAACATTGCATTAGAAGACATGTTTTATAACTGATCACGGCAAAAGTTACAAATTATTATTACAACCTCATTACATTTTTTATTTTATTTGGTGCTCATGGAGCCAGTGTCTACGCATATGTACATACAGCTAAGAATCTTTAAATAGCACTGGCATAAAGGAGCAATGCATTTGGTGTAAGAAGCACTGAAGTAAGCTTCATCTTCATTCAATAACAACGCATTTTAAACACTTTATTAACTAGTCTTACCTGAACTTCTTTTTTGCCTCCCAAACTCTCCACTTTCTCAATGAAATCTTCAAACTGCAGTTTAGGATAAAGTCTATGCGCCCAGTTTTCCATTTTCTTCAGCAATAACTTCAGATCCTCTGCCTAAATTTAAAAGGATGAGGGAGACGCTGAGCAAGCATTGATAAATGTTTTCTCATATCACTGTGATCCATAATAAAATCATACAGCAAAGTGAAATCAAAGGTAAGCCATTACCTCATGTCCTTTGCCTTTAAACGTAACGTTGTCAAATAATGTACGTAGAGCTGGAAGACCTTTCTCAGAAATCAACCTAAAGAAAGATATGATAAATCATAAACACTGAAAAAACAGAAAATCATAATCTGTGTGTTCAAAAAAACATCAATTGATAGTAATGTAAACACCTGTTAGAATCCAGTTTCGGCTGAGGCCTCTTCACTGATCTTCTTTTCGGCATGGGCACTTCTGCTAGTTTGGACACTTCTCCATCCTCTCCTTTAACACAACAGAATAGGTTGCCCACCATAAGCGTTCTTAAACCTATCGTAATCCTTAGTGGTTGGTTTTGTTGTGAGGTATGTACAGTGGTAATAATGTAGCATAAGAGAATATGCAACAATAGTTCACTAATTCAAGACTTTGGACTTTAGATAAGTAAAAAAATGATTTGGTAAAGGTTAAAAAACTGTCGGACTACAAAAAGACTGTTTACTAAACTAACATACAAAGAACAATTAATCCCATTGAATGCAAGTCATCCTTTATTTATAATGTTGTGGAATGGGAAACAAACCCTCAGCATTGCCAAAAAGACCCTCCTCAAAGTCATTCTGTCCCGGCGATGATGGAGGAGGCAGAGAAGGGTAGATCTCATCCACTGTGTGCTCATAATCTGGGATGTCACGCAGACTGTTTTCAGACATGGTGCATGAGATTCTGTTGAGATAGCAACACATCAAATGTTACGCTCTGTTTGTCATCGTCTTGTATTGTGTACACCTGTATTAGTCAAATTATATACAAAGTCACCGTAAAAAATAGCTGCCGTTTCCCTTTTTATATTTGATTAATCACTTCGATCACACTTCAACTAACGTCAGTGGCACATCGACACTCCTTCACAAAAGACACTCATCTCATGTTCATGTGCTCTAAGCAGACAACATCAAATGTGTTACCACGACCCGCAAGACACCTTCCTCTCCCCTCCAGGATATCAAACCGTGAACGGTCATTTCTGTGAAAAATACGTATGTCTTTAAACTTACTAAATGTGTTTTATCCAAAGATGAAAGCTCAATACAGATCGTCGCGAGGAGAACCACACTTTCTAAAGGCGGCTTTTCCTCCGCCAATCAGACGTCTGATACGATTATACGTCACCAGTTTCTCTTATTCTTGAGGAGATCTATGGCGGTAAGCAAAGCACCGGATGGCCCACTTACGCCACCTACTGGATCAATACTGTTTTCTCGACTGACTGAGTGTATTTCAGACCTTCTTCAACATTCCCAACAACACACTTCACTGAGGCTTACGTCAGTGGTTCCCAAATGGGGTACTGCAGGGGGTACGTGAGAGAAACTGAAATTTAGAGAGAAATAATGAAAATCAATGTCAATAAATGATGATAATAGTATTGTTATATGAAACGAGGACTACACAAATATGCATAAAAAAATTAATTCATACATTTAAAACGCATTTCAATTTATAAAAGTTGTTTTTTGAGACCAGGACCCGGAATCAGGAGCAATAATGCAAGTTAGGAGAGGTTGCGGTTAGATGGTAAAGAAATGTTGATTTTCCTGAACTGAAAAACACTTAACCTTTAACTATTCTGCCTAATACTTAAGAGATTTATATAGTTGCGTAAAGCTACATACAGAAAAGTTTATAAGCAATAAACCTGCTATGGGGCATCAGACATAATAACTGACTCTCATTTCACTGTATTTTAATGCAAAATGTTGCGGTCTGGTCAAGGGGTACTTGGCTTGAAAAAATCATAAAAAGGGGTACTTAAGCAAAAAAAGTTTGAGAACCACTGACTTACATACAACTCATTAAAATACTAAAAGGCAGTATATTGCAGCCAGAGTTTCAAACTTTATTAAAAGCACAGGTCTCAAACACGTTGTTCCTGAATGAAACATTGGATGATTTTATTACCCCAAGACTTTGAGAGGTTTTACAAACATGTAACTTTTTTGTGTCTTCTCTTTACAATAGTTTCTGCTTATATGCTAGCAAAGTGCTTATTGCTTTTAAAGTAACAAATGCACAGATGCACATTTAAGGAGCATTTTATTTGAAATGTCATGAAAACACATCTCTGTATATCATGTTCAATATTAGTAAGTAGCTGAATAAATTGTGTTATAATGTAAATAAATGGTATAGATGTGTAAATGTTTGTTTTATATTTGTGTTCTCAGCAGAAACATGAGGAAAACTGCACTGAGCAGAATGCAGAGAGTGCACACAGTGGGGACGACAATCTCTGTGACCATCTCCATGTGGCTGATTAATGGATCTGAAAGGGGAAAAAAACACACAAGCATCAGTGAAAACTAATACAGGATGCATTCAGTGAACATCAATGTAACAAAACACTTTTGCAACAAAGCACACAACATTTGTTGCATGGAAACATATGTAATGGCAGTCCCCAAAATACCAAATAATCATCCCTGTACCTAAACTTCATCATGCACTGGCCAAACCTTTGGCATATCTGCATGTTCCTTATTTTCCTTCGATTTTCTTCTAGCTGGAAGGGCAAACAAAAGAAAAGTCCCGTTAGAAACTTACTTTATAATTTCCTTCCTCTGTATATTGCGCTTGATTATAAATAGACAGTGTAATTTGAGACTGAGTTTTCTTTTATTTGCCCTGGCTAGAGCTGTGCTGCCCTGTGCTGAGTGAAGTCGACAGCAGTTCACTAACCTGCTGCAAGTAGCTGGTTACTTGAGGTGCATGTTTCCAGTGCTTTTCTTTTCCAGCCTTCAATCTGCAACCAAAATTATTTAGCATTAAAATGAGAAGTGATATATACAGTGAAGTTCATCGCACATCCTTTTGTTATCTTATAAGATGGATTGCTCTTTCTGTAAATTTTGCATTGGTTACATCACTTCCTGCTCACTATTTTGTGTGTGTCAAAGCCGTACCTCTCTTTCGTTGGGGAAACCGTTAGAGCTGATGATGCGTTTGTAGTACGGAACGGATGCTTTAGGGTAGCGGGGTTTATTTTTGCTCCCAAAATCCACGTAATACATGCCAAATCTTTCAGAGTAGCCCTCATCCCATTCAAATTTGTCAAGCAGTGACCAAGCCGTGTATCCCTTCACATTCACACCATCTTTAACCGCTGAATAAAAAAAGCAAAAAAAATAGTTACACTATTACAGTGTTTAGAGAACATTTTGTCTTTTCTAAATTAATTCTGACCTTTAAGCATTTCATTGATGTAATCCCTGAAGTACTGCATTCTCCACTCATCACAGAGATCTGTGCACATCATCCTCTCTGATACTCCATTTCCTGTTACGTATATCATGGGGTCTCCATACTGTGTCTAAACAAATTTAACCACAACTTTTGTCTTTGCTGTATTTTACTAATTTTGGTCAGATTGCTGCTGTGTTTCTGGAACTAATTTAAAGGGACAGTTCACCCAAAAATGTAAATTCTCTCACCATTTACTCACCCTCAAGTTGTTCCAAATCTGTACTTAAATCTGTTAAATGTTCTGTTAACACAAAAAAGAAATTCTGAAGATTGTTTGCAACCAAACAGTTCTGGGGCACTTTTGACTGACATAGTAGTTTTTTCCGTAATATGGAAGTGTATAGTGTCCCAGATCTCTTTGCTATAAACATGTCATAAACACATCAAATGTTCAGCAGAACAACAAATTTACACAGGTTTGGAACAGCTTAAGGATGTGTTAATGATGACAAAAATTGTCATTTTTGGGTGAGCTATTCCTTTAACAAGAGTCGACTGTACTACCTTCACAAAATTCAGCAGACGGCGGAAGCCCCATGGCACAGAGTAGAGCCACTCTGATCCGGGGTCAGGCCAGCGTGGGTCCACTAGCTCAGCGAGGTCGCGGTCAGTGAAGTAGCTGTTTCCGCGGTTAGAGGGAAAATTCTTTTGTGTGATGTAGCGAGTGGTGAAGTGGCTGATGCCCATGAAGTCACAGGTGCCTCTCATATAACTTTTCTCATGAGGGCTGAACGTAGGCAGACGAGAGCTACTCAGACTTTGCTGGGCACTCTTTCTGGCTGCGGAAATAAGACAGAAAATGCTGATGTAAACCATCAAGCTAAACGGGCAGACCATAGATTTATCAAGTGCAGTTTGTTTGCTTTCGTATTTACTTGACACTTGCCTACGTAGTCTTTCATTATTTGAGGATAGTCTCCATTAAAGAGTGGTGTGGCAAACCAGCCCAGGTAGAACTGGACGTATCTTTCAGCGGCTTCTATATCACGTTGATTGGTCACATCCACTGGTTCTCCCCAGTCAGCCGACAGGGAGATGCCCACCATGCCTGAAATTACAGGAACACTCTCAGAACACTTTTCATCTTATGTGCCTAGACGAGGCCGCAGCTGAGTTTGATGTCCGAAGTTTGTCTACCTTTCTGCTTGTTTCGCCATTGGTCATCGTATGTGTGCCAGACCTTAGCATGAGCCTGTCAGAAAGACATTCACAATTCACTGGATTGCGTTACTAAATAAGCAAATAATTCTTGACAATGGTTATAAGGTTATAATGTTGTTGAATTTTTTCGTTTTGATAACCTTAAGGATGTTGTGGGCAGCATTATAGGCTCCAGTACCCCCCATCTTCAAACCAGGAGCATGTTCTCCAGTCTCGTAACCCTCCACTGCAACAGACTACAAACACAGACGAGATCTTTCTTCAGAACTGCATGAAAATTAATTTGATATCTGTGTACTGTTATTGTGAATATTTTAAAGATCATCCCTAACCCAAGGATTGTTGAAGGTGATCCAGTATTTCACTCGGTTGCCAAACCTCTCAAAGCACAGGTTGGCAAATTCACTGAAGTAGTTGGCCATACTTGCATTTTGCCAACCTCCATATTTCTCTTCCAGAACCTGTAAATGCATTTTGTAAATGCAAGTTTAATGCAGTATTGTATATGAGATTATATTATGGACTCATGGTGAGTGAGAACTTTATTTAACCTGAGGTAAGTCCCAGTGGTAGAGAGTCACAATTGGTGTGATTTTGTTCTCTAGTAGCATATTAATCAGGTTATCATAATGCTCTATCCCTTTCTCATTGATGTATTCATCTAAAGGAAAAATCAGAAAAAACTTTTAGATAATAAGTTTGTTTGTGTTATTTTGACATTAGTATTGAATTGAATGCATTTGAATTACTCTTAATGCCACTGGGCAGAATCCTTGGCCAGGAGATGGAAAAAAGATAATGGTTCAGCTTCATATCTTTCATCAATGTGATGTCATCCTAAAACATATAATTTTTTTTGGAACAAATGTGTTTACATACAATGTTTACGAGTGTCATCAGGAAATCATTGCACCTTAAATTTGTTGTAGCCTTCACATGACGAGTCTCCAGAATCATTTAGGTGAATCTTTCCTTTTTTATGAGAGAACACATCCCAGATGCTCTTTCCTTTTCCATCTTTGTCCCATGCTCCTTCTGTTTGATATGCTGAGCTCCCAGCACCCCAAGAGAATCCTAAAAGTTCATGGACACATGCTGTTATTTTAAGCTTAGTTTAGACTGGACTACTTTTTGTTCTGCTTTATGAACATTTTATCCTACACTTTAAAAAAATCACATTTTCGTTAGTATAACGTAAATCATTTTGCTGTTACGTTTTTCGTTTAAATTTCAGTCTTTTTCTGTAAATGACCGTTTTCTACAGTACTTTAAAAATGGATGAAAAAAACACAATTATTTTACACATTACATGTTTTCAATTTTTTTCTTGAAAATTGCAGGTTTTTACAGTGTTTACTTAGCGTTGCAAACATAATATTAAAGAGTATGTTTTCTGAATTGTCTGTATTGTAATATTTGTTTATTTTTCCCCCTCAGAGTAATGCATTACCTGAAGGAAATGTTCCAAAGGTAAATGAGCCCTTTTCATTTCTGGTCCAGTCAAAGTCTTCACTAGCAAAAATGCATAATGCCAACAGCAAAATGTGGTAAACCCTCAGAACAGTGCATGGAGGCATCTTTTCACAGGTTTGTGTTTTTCACCAGTAACACCTGCACAGATAAAACAAACTCATTTTACTTGCATAAAACAACTTAAAACAGACTCTTACCTCTTCTGAAGATTTCATAATTGCAGTTGAATCTCAAATAGGTACAGTATACATTCTTTTATGTGAGTTATTCTAAGGTAACACTTTACCATATGGTTGTATTTGTTATCATTAGTAAATGCATTTACTAACATGAACTAACAATTAGCAGTATAGGTTTTCATCATTAATTAATCTTTGTTTATGATTATTTATCTCAATACAATTATTCATGATGCATTAACTAATGTTAACAATTACAGCTTTAGATCAACTAGTAAATGGTGAGATTAACATGAACTAAAATGAAAAAATGCTGTAAAAGTTTTGTTCATGTTAGCTAATGCATTAACCAATGGTTAAAAAATATAAAGTGTTACCTATTCTAATTTCAAAAGTTATAAATTGCATACTCGCAGTGGTCATCTTTGAAAGCATTAGGAGCTGAGGCATATCAACGTTGCTAGCAATCCATGAGCATTCAGCCAGAAATGCAAAAAAGTGTATATTGTATATTTTCCAGCCCCAGATGAAACAGAGAGAGTCAGCTCTTATTTCTGCCAGCCACACTGACACAAAACACTTTCAGAGACAAAAAATAAGACAGCTTGTCGAGAGCTACCAGTATGAAAGACATCTCAAAAAAATATTAATCCTGAAGAGAGAGAAGATGTAACTTTTAAAGGGAAGAGGATGAGAAGATGATGTATTCGCTTGTTTATGTTTGCAGGAACCAGCAGTTTCGTTCTGTCTCCTGTCTCTCTTAACCTCCTCCAACCCTTTCTCTCTCTCTCTCGTCTAGATTCAAACTAAATCACATTAACATGTATACCTGCTCCAGGCCCAGCATTTGTCTCGACTGGAATCCACCCCAAAATGCCAGAATGTTACCTAACCTTCTGGACTTCATTCATCCTCACAAAACTGCCAGTGCCACTGTGCCACAGGCACAAAACAGTGTAGAGAAACATCTAGTAGATCCCAGCTCCATTCAGATGCCCCATGACCCACATGGAAGTCCAAATACCTACTATTCAAAGTCAGTGAGCTGAACGGGGAAAAGTGCTGCCCTTAACACGTTTAATAGAATTGCAGATTTGACTCTGTAAGCAATGTTGATGTTGCTGTTGTTGATTCATTAACATTTTGGCTTTGGATGTTGGAGGCACTAGGTTTAGGAATAAGTTTATTCTGTGAATAAAGTACAAATGTTGACTTCACGCCAACAGCATTTGTGAATCGAGCTGTGAATACGTCGAAAGACACATGGGATATTATAGTCTGAATATAATGTTTTCGCTTTTTGTAATGTATGTGTTTGAGGATTACAGCTCTTAAATCTACAGTCTAATAAAATATAAATCCCAAGCAACCTGACCGAATGTATTTTTTCCTAGACACTATTTTGACATTGAAATTAACTTCTTAATGGTTATGTAAGACATAAGAGATCTGTGCTCCAATAAATGCGAGCAAGAAATTCTTATTGTGGGTTGCGCTCAATGCTTTAAAACACTTTTCTATAGCTGCCTCGGTCTAAACATGAAAACATTTACTACATGCAAAATGCATTGAAATTGCATTGCAAGAAAATGCTGAATTGATTCCCAAAGTGTTGGCACTGCACTCTTTCTTTGTCTGCGTGTGTATGTTTTTGTTATGCTATGCTTATGTATCATACTGTGTGTATGTATAGACTGTATGTTGTTTTATGTACATGTGTGTTCTTTTACAGTAATAACATGTTTTGTAGGTGTAGTGCATTTAAATTTCTTTATGCACAGAAAGCAACAGGCTTGGACAAAAGCACAGCACATTGTTTGTGTTTAGCATATCAATACAGGGACAGAGTACAGAGAGAGCAGCAGAAAGAGTATGAGCATTCTAGCACACCCTGTTTCTATGTACCGGCTGTATTTAAGGACCATCTTAGTGGCCACCATCAGCTGACATGAACATATTTACTAAAGTCCCTGGATTAGCCCAACAAACCAGGTATGTTTGCAGTGCATTTGGAAGCAAGAGCAATGGCAAAACTTGTGGTTGAAGTTTCAACCAAATTTGCACCTCCAAAGGGAACTGTAGTAATCATTACAGAAAAAAGGCATATAAAACTAATGTCAACATCAGAGATTTGTGGAAAAGATCATTTTCATGCTGTTACACACAATGCTGAAACAAACCAAAAACGTATACTTGTGTGCTTCAGTAGGAAAGGATTTGTTCCACACGCACATTTACACAAATATACATTTACCTTGTAATTGGAACAAATAAAGTTCAACTTAAATGAAAACTTGTATCATGTCAAATTCTGTGGAAGATCATTTAAAATGATTCTAAACAGTTTATGTAGAGGTAAAGATGGCATTATTCGTTCAAAATATGTGTTTGGTTGTTTTTTATACCAATGTTCCAGTATTTTATGCCTAAAATACACTGAAAGTATTTGAATTTTTTTTCCAGCAAGCTGGGGTCTGTGCTCCAACGTGCCTTCTACGGGTCCAGTGGAAGGGTAAGTGTTTGTTTCGGAAAGTAACAGTTATCCTTGTGTAATGGCTAAGCATAGTTAAAGTATATTGAAGTAGATTTTACAATTGAAAAAAATGTTGGTATGTTTGAACCTGCGGTAAATTATGGAAGAACCCAATGTTTGGTTTAAATGAACCTAGAAAATGACTCTATTTAACACATCTATGGGTTGAAACAACCCAGCATGTTTTAGTGTTTACCAGTGAAAAATCACTAATGTTATAAACAATATTTTGCTACTAAAAGTTATTCTGAAAAATGATAAACGTCCCCGACAAAGAGTGACTTTCAGAAACAAAGTATAGAATACAGTTTGTTCAAAATATTCTGTTATCTCACACTGTTCTTATCAAACGTTAGGTTAAGTGTATAAATTAGTGTTTATTCAAATGATAAACTAATAATTAGTGTTTTGTCAGGTGACCCTTTTCGAGCAGAGGAACTTTGCCGGCCGGCGACTGGACCTGACCTCTGACTGTCATAAGCTCAGTGACAAGAATTTTCCTGACAGATGCAACTCTGTGCAGGTGGAGAGTGGATCGTGAGTACATGAGACAGAAGAGCTTATCTTACCATTAATACATGAACATGAATTGATTTCAATCTCATTTGAAGTATGTTAAATAACTAATTTAAACATAACGTGTGTTTTACGTGCAGATGGGTGGGTTATGAACATGAGAACTTCAGAGGTCGTCAGTACCTGTGGGACATGTCTGACCGGGGGGAGTACAACTGCTCTGAAAAGTGGTGCGCTCAAGGTGACCACATCTCCTCTGTCCGTGCCGTGAAGCAGGTACGACTTAAGCAGCCGTAGCTATGTATTTTTTTACTATCATTTACAATAGATGAAAATTTACTGGAACACGTAATGATATCTGCTTGGGTTGGTGCGGTGCCTAGGATAATAACCCTCCCCGGGCACAGCTGTTTGATAGGGCAGGTTTCTCTGGCAAGAAGACAGAGCTCCATGATGACATCCCCAACCTGCTGAGTCGATACAGTCTCAACAGAATCACCTCCATCAGAGTAATGGGCGGAACGTGAGTACAGACTTACTTATGTTATTAAATCTATTCTGTATATATCAGTCATTTGATGCTGATCACTCTTCTCATCTCTGTGACCACAGCTGGGTGGTGTACCAGGAGCCAAACTACAGAGGAGCACACTATGTGCTGGAGAAGAAGGACTACAACAACTTCTCTGACTGGGGTGCTCAAAATAGCACTGTTGGCTCGATTCGCAGAGTCCGTTTTAACTGAATGAAGAAAAATGCCTTTTGGAAAAATACCCACATCTGTCAGCTCTTTATACAAACAATATGCCAGCTTAGAGTGAAACAAACCCAACAGAACAACTATTTTAGTAATAAACTGCTTAAAAAGACAAATATCTTTGTTTGTGCTTAAATTGTCTTACAGAAAATTACACACTTTTCCAGGTGTTACAAAGATGAGATGTTAGGATTGATTCAGGAGCTTTTCATGTGTAGGAATCAGTGTTATGCTGCCCTCTGGTGGTGAATGTCTTGGCATCTGTATTTGAAATCTCCTTTATACTTCTGATCAAAACCATCACCATTTTCAAGTAACCACTTACCACAGGACCACCTCAATACAATAACAATACCTGTTGTCAGTCTCAAATCCTAAATAATACCAGTTCTCTGTTTCTGCTGTTTAAATTTAATATTGGACTGCAGTACTTTTTAAAAAGAGATCAACAATGAAAACCTACCCCATAACATCCAGAAACATTTTGGTCCCAATGCCTTGATGGATTGCATCCGTTAACATGGGATGCTTATAGAAGATGTGAGCTCACTGCTTTGCACTCTCTTCTATGATGTAAATCCTTTAAAGAGCAGCTGTAGAGTTCATTGGTGTATATTTGAGCATACGTTAAGGAATTCACACCGGCTTTAGCTCAGTGTTGGACTCGAAGACACATGCGGTCGTGCTCTCTAAAGGCCGGTGAGATATTTCTGTGGGCCGTGGGAGCTACAGTTGCTGTGTCCCCGTCGGGCTGATGACATTGTGTTACATCTCTCTCACGGTCACCAAAGTGGTCTGGAAGTACGGGCCGGAACCCACCGATTATCTGCAGGAGAAGTGGAGGGGTGGAAAGAATGCAACTTGGTTTAAGATTATTTCTGACAGAGAAGGGATTATGTGATTTACAAACAAATGTTTGACATATCCACAACAAGAACTAGTGCTGCCCCATTTACAATTACAAAATGAGTGTCTTTATTATTGCTTCCATTAGGGCTGCTAGCATATACAGTATAGAGAGAGAGATTTCTACTTAATGAAATTTTCATGAATTACGGATGCAGTCCTTACTTGTTTTGGTTAAAAATTAAAAGCATATTGAGTTAATCAAGTACATAAACAATATCTTTATCATAATTCAAAAACGTAACAATTTCTACATCAGATATGACATCAAATTTTTTTGAAAATGTTTATTTCCATGATATTTAGAGTTGTTGTCCACACCACCAGCAACTGTGATACATGACAAGGTACAATTGACTATTTCTTCTCCAATAGATAATAGTAGCCTACCTATTTTTTGTACTGATTTGTGTCTGGTGTGGTGCAGACACTCAGTAGGATAATTTTAAGTAATAATTATTTATAAGTACTTGGATCAGATTTTGCTGGAAATGTCAGAAATTTTCAAAAACACATAAATGTAAGTACATAAAGTAACCTGCAATTGTATGCTTTACACAGAGATGGCGATAATGAGGTGAAAGTTACAACTGCAGCTTTAACAAAAATCGTTTTTTCTTACATATGAATAGGCATTACATTAAAACAAAGGATCTGATAAATGTAATTAGATCCTTAAAACTGGGTGTAACAAGCAACTTAAAAAAATGCAAGAACAGTGAAACATAAATAAGATTTTCACTGGTTTTATAATAGTTAGTTTTTAAAAATAACAGGAATTAAATAACCAAATAGCAAATACATACATAAGACTATAATAGAATGAGTATTTAACTGTTAGGCCCCTCTGATATACTTTGAGGATCTGCTAGAGTGAAACATGATACTGACCAACACAAAAATAAGTGTAAGCAATGGAAAATTATAGACAGATAACAGCTGTTTCACTCTAACATTTTAGTCCTATGATTTAAACAGAAAACTAAGAATGTGTATCTCGTGTTTTTGAGGAGCTCGGGTTTGGAAGGCCATCACAAATCTCGTTCCCTCTGTAACACACACACAAACAAACACGCTCAGAGTCTGGCTTCGGTGGTGGCTTGGCTTCTTGAATGGCAAAAGTCCTATGTTTCTTTGCTGTAAGCCAGTTGGTCACAGCTGAACTAATTGACCACCCATACACAGCATTCCTTGTGCCCTTGGGTTCTATCCCACACACAAACATATACAAAAACATACACTCTCCATGCAAAAAAATACACACACACAACCCACAGTTCAGCTTTTCACAATCAGTGGGTCCCCTTTCTCAGTGTTTATGAGATTTACTGTATATGCACACCCATACCTCAACAACCTAAAATCTACGTTCATTCAGTCCTATGTAGTAAGCAAAACTGTGTTTTTACCGTTCCACTGCTGAGGAAGCTCTCACATAACTGTTTTTCACTTGTTTACCTTTCTTCTTTTCTCTGATGACAGATATATATATTTTTAAGTGTAAACTATTTCTTTAATCATCATGATATTTTGTCAATGCACAGTGTTCTCTCTTGCACTTTCAGTCATTTGTCTTGGTTTATGTTGCACTGCGATGCATATAATCTCGCCAGAAAATAGCCTGCAAGGCTTAAATGTAAACCCCTTCATGTCTGACAAGCTATTTCAGTATGATTATCAGAGAAATATTGACGCTACATGCTGCTTTGCTGTGTGGCGTCTTGTTACAACATGTTTTTGGTTCTTCAGTCAACAAAGAAGGGAAATGCCTAGGGAGACTGCATTTTTAATGTTAAGGGCATAACTGTGTTTAAAAGGAATTCCTCCATTATCAGATGAAAGAATATCTGATTTGAAGAATCAGAAGACTTTTTTCTGGGATATTTCTCTGTTATGAGATTACTGTAAAATTCCCCTCGATAAGTAGACATTTTAACATTGTAGTTTTGCTGTTACTGGTAAGATAGTTGTATATATATTTTCATGCACTTGTGATATACTTAATTGTGAGTTTGAGAGCAGTATATAAAGTGATAGTTTACCCCAAATTTTTAATTCTATCGTCATTTAATCAACCTCTGTCATTTCAAACCTGTATGACTTTCTTTCTACTGCAGAGCACAAAAGAAGATATTTTGATAAATGTTTTTAAACGGCACCCATTCACTTGCATTGTTTTGTGTCCATATGATAGAAGTGAATGCGGGTGCCGGTGCTGTTCAGTTGTCGTCTTTCTTCAATGACAATGAAATGACAAGAGTGTGAGTAAATAATAGCAGAGGTTTAAATTTTTGGGTGAACTATTACTTTAACTTTCGGGACTAGTTGGGCATTGGAACTGAAGAAAAAGGCAAAAGGATTGTCTACAGAGTAAATAACAAAGAGTTCTGGAATCTGTGTCTTTTGTCCCAGGCCCTGATATGAACTCAAAGCTTGGACAGACTTGTGCGAGGCCACCTGTGAACCACAATTATCACCAATGCTCACACATACAAACAAATACACACTGGACCAATTAGGCCTCCCGTGCACTCACCTCCATTCAGCCAGCACTAACAGCTTTACAGTAGTGCCAGGACTGACTGCCTCACTTCCATCTCACTCATTAATGACTCTGTAAGCTGTGTGTTTTTCGTTTTCAGCTTTGTTATGGAGAAGAAACTTTACTCACAATTTAAGAAAACATGACAACATTGTGAGGACATCCCAACTACTAGAATTCAATTAGCATAATAAAAATTACATGATATCTAAATAAAAATGTAAACATGCAAAGAAGTTTGAGTGAGGATGAAGTTCAGGGATGAGAGAAGGGCTCAGGGATAAATAAATAAGTAAATAAATTAGCTCAGTATAAAAACTAGTTATGGCAGTAGTACCAATTTTGTGTAGTGTACTGTATATGTGGCCTTGGACCACAGAAACAGTCAGAAGGGTCAAAATTCCAAAATTTAGACATCATCTGAAATCTGGGAAGATATTGAGAAAATGGCCTTTAAAGTCCCGGTGAACCGGAAGTTGCAATAGTTTTTACTTCTGCATTGTGACGCGTTTTGATCACGAACCACTCGACCGTCGGCTCCGACCAGCCTTTGCATTTTAAGGATGACATCAAAAGTACTGCTAAAGCGATAAATAAAATAAGGTCTCGCTGCACTTTAATGTCATCCGCCTGTCGGATCTGGCGTCGCCCACATCAAGTCGAACAAACCTTGACAGTTGAAGGGGAGGAGTTAATAGATGCTCCGCCCAATCCATCAAACATATGTCATCTATGATGGATAGTCATTACAGGAAGTGCATTTCCAGATTTTAACTAAAGATTATGAGGGCACATGATTTTTTAAAGAGAATGACCCACATTGCTAAACTATTTACAATAAACGCTGCAATATTTCATGAAAATACGATTTTATACGATTTTTTTATACGATTTCAGAATTGTAATTTTTTAGGCATTCTAATGTTTTATTTCACTGGGACTTTAAAGTTATCCATCAGAGCTCTATAGCAGGCCATTGCTAAGAAGAAACAGGTTTGTTTTAACATTCTCTATTGGTTTACGCTGAAATGACATTGTTGGGAGTAGATGAACCCGACAAAGGAAATTCTACTTTACAGAGAAACCAAACACGAGCAGTGAGTAAGGTTTGTAGGCGTATTTCCGGCCATTTGTGTTCACGATTTTGCAGCATACACTCACAAAAGTCAAGTATTATATATTTACGGTAGGAAAATTACAAAATATCTTCATAGAACATGAGGGGTTTCATTCACTAAGCACGGGTACGCACAAATTTGTGTGTGAAACCTGCGTACAAACATTTTCGAGAACAAATCATGACTCACAAAAACGTTTGTACTAAAATGTATTCTAAATAAAAGAGAAAAGATACGAACAGTTGAGAGCACTCGTAGGTTACGCAAAAATCAGCAGTCTTTTTTGTCTGTATAAAAGGTGTTTTATTGTGTATGAACTGATTTTGAGGACTGTGCACTCCGTCACATGGGGTTGCCTGGAGTATCTAAGTGAAGACAGGCGGTAAAGGAAAAGTTCCCCACCAAGATAGTAATACCAGTCCTTTTTTACCTTGTAGATGTGTTTTTGGTCCCAGGCTTATAAATAAAACACAATTATGTTAATTCGGAAAGATGAAAACGCAAAAATGTTTTTATGATGGTTAGGTTAAGAGTTAGGGGGAAGAATATACAGTTTGTACAGTATAAAAGTCATTACATCTATGCAAAGGGTGTCTGTGTGCTTGCGTGAGCTAACATTAAAATGTTTTGAAAAAATAATTACCACTACATAGCATTGACCACCCTACTTGAAACGCCTTGAAAGAACTTGTATTTGTGGTCAGAATTCATTCCAAAAGGATCTACTTTACTGTGAGTTAACTGTGGAGAGGTACTTATTAAGATAAAACACATAGCGTTGAGACCAATAATACTATTCTACAAAAAGTTACCATAGGATAACTTTCTAACCTCTTACTTGCTTGAATTGTAGTATTATGTACTGTATTGTTACATTGAGAGACCCAGATGACACACAGATAAGATCTTTCCAAATGAATCTTAGTGAGACATCACATCAAAGATTCTGTGGGGGATTTGCAACCCCTTTTTAAGACGGCCTACATAGTGTGAGCTTTAACCCCACCTCTGCATCGAAGGCCAATGTCTGTTTCCAATTAAGAGCGGAGGCTGGAAAACAGTCTTTCAAAAGGGTTCGAGCATGTTTGGATGTTTACATTTCAGTCTCTCTCTTCAGCGTGTAGGCCGCTTTGAGGCCCGGCTGAAGAAAAGCCTGAAAACACTGAGGACTTTTAAAAAGGCTCGGTTCTCAGCCCCGCGCCACCCACTGAGCCCCTGATCCTATCAAACACAGGCCAAAGTGGTTTACTCAATAACACAGGCATGCCTTACCCTTCTGCCAGGCTGCACAGATCCGCACCAGGACATCTCAAAACCCCCTAGTTTTATCTGCTCACTTGAACTTAGAATGAAATTCATGATCTAATGCTGTTAAGGTTTTCAATGACTCTATATTTCCAATAGAACATCAACAGGAACATCAGTATCAGAATATGGTGATGAATTATCAGTTATGCTTTAATGTCATTGAAATTCAATACAACTTAAAAAACAGCAGTTCTTCAATGCATCATTCCGCCATATAAAAGCAATGAAAAACAGAGCTCTGTACAGTCTCTTGCCTGCTCCAAAAGCGCTTATACTGACCCCATTATGGGCGTATAAATGTGGACGCTTAAATTAGAGCTGGTCTGCATTCACATGTCATTGCCAATCCCTGCTATGGACTGTGAGAGGGACCATGAAGCTGTAATCTAGAGCTTATGTGTGTGTACGTGTGTGTGTGTGTGTGGTGTGTCAGACACAGGTCCAGTAAATAAATCTGAGCACAGTCCACCTCGGACACATGAGATTTCCCAGTGCCACCATTTTTTGGAAACAAAAATGATCTTAGTTTCATAATTCGAAAACTCTAAGTGATGGAGAATATTTTACTAACACGTGTATGTACTGTATGTGACATATAGTGAAAGTAGCCTATATTTCGTCTCAGAGATGTAATCTTTACAACCACTTGTTCAACATTGTAAGAATGAAAGGGTCAGCCCTGTTTTTTTAAGCTTGTATTTGGATTTCTGTCTACAAATGGTCTTGAACCTACTGATACATTTTGTCATATGCATTAGGCTGCCCAATGTACATCTCTTACAAAGATGACACATACTGCTCTCTCTCTCTCTCTCTCTCTCTCTCTCTCTCTCATTGATGCCATCAGAAATAAAAAACGTTAACCTATAAAAAAAGAACAGAGATCAAAGAAAGTGGATTAATTAGCTGTGTGATGTTAAGCAGGGTGAAACCCCTTAGATACTAAATAATTCATTTTGTGAGCTTTATTTATAGCAATGGTTTTGGAAACCATAGCAGAGAACAGACACCACACCAACAGTACCAAACTCATTTATTAATGTATTTATTCAGAGTCATTGAGTCATTGATATGTCTCGACCTGTGGTGTGTGTGTGTGTGTCTGTATGCATCCAGCTTAGTTTATTCTAAATTCTAAGTGCTTCTGTAGCTTGTCTAAATAAAGACGTTATGCTAGACCATTTCTTTTCTGTTGTCATTGGCTGATTTGTGAGGTTCTCCACCCAGTGCCTTTTGGAAAAACAATTGGATTGTGCATGTTCTTCTTGCAAGCACAGTACGACTGGTGCTGTTGTAATTTAAAGCAGCTGTTTCTATCTGTTAATATTTAGGTTAACTAAAATCATTCTTTTATTGTAAACGTTGTCTTGGTAGAGTTTGGTATGAAAACAAAAAATAAAAAGATAGATTTACATTCATTTACATTAGAAATGATGTCCTTTCTCCTGTATTTCTCACGTTTTAGGCTAAAATCCTGTTTTCTTCACCCAGAATAGGCAGGTACAGGAAATCGGGAGATGATCTGGTAGTGGTCTGGCCTCCCAACAGAGCTGCAGAGCTGCTTGCTTTGAAGTTAGAAAAATAATCACATGCAATTACTTGAGATATAAACCACGTTCTTCAAAAGCACTCAGCACACCATGAGCACATCCCCTCTCTCTCTCTCTCTCTCTCTCTCTCTCTGTCTTCTTTTCTCTCTGAGGGCTTATGTGCTGGTATATAGGGTGCCAAATGTTGGATATTCAATATATAGTACAGTAATCAGTGTGAGAGATTTAGAAATAGCATGAATGCCATAAAAACATCCCACCCATTCCCTTTTACAATCACAAGCAAACACACCGATTCCCACATTCATTGTCAATTCTTCCTACAATGGAGATAAAAGAAATATCCAATCACCAGCAGGAATGTTCACGTAAAAGAGAATTGCTAGTCCATTGTGCCTTACATCTCTCTGTGTCTAAACCAGGCTGTGTGTGGAAGGTCTCGTGATGACCGTAAGTAAAATGAGTGGAGAGCTTCCTCAGGAGAGAAGAATGCAAAGTATTCACCCGACGTCCATAGCACAACAATCAACAATAAGAGAAGCAAAAAATAGAAGTTCAGAGAGGTGAATTTGGCTGGCCAAAAGTACTGGATCTAGAGAATAGATGAGTTCAATGAAACCACTGTCAGTGTAATACAAGAGATTTTGTTTCAATTGTTAATAGGTTCAATTTTCATCCAGTTTTCTGTGCCTCTTGTTTTGTTCACTTCAAATATTATTCATTGCGTCCAGATTTTTCTATACACTGACAGCACAAGAAAGTATAATTATGAAATAAAAGAGATTATTTGTTCTGTGAATCACTTTTGTATTCAGGATGTTCTGTGTTATGATACAGTACACAAAAAGACATCCATATCCCCACAGGATCATTTTACTCACAGATCAATGTTCATTATCAGTCCAAAGACATTTCAGCGGTTTGAGTCATACTGAAATAGTTTGTACCTCAATGTATCAAAATACAGCTAGTTAATGTTTTTGGTTGAATTAAACAGAAATTATTAGGTTATCCTATATTACCACACAGGATTCAAATTAAATAAGGAAAAAAACTCTGAAAAACTAAAAGAAAATATAAAAAAGACAACGATGAATAAATGGGTTTTTATGGATTTCATTTGTAAAGTGAACCAGTTCCTCTGTTTTCCTGTGTCATCGAACGCACACGCTGCCCCAAGTTAACTTCTAGCCTGTGTTTGCTTATAATATAACCACTTATTTTAGATTTAATTTATATGAATATTTTATTGTATATTAATTGGATTGTATTCAATTAAAACTATTCAGAGTTATTGATTCATTGAAGAGTTGTCTATCGGAAGTTAAGTTTGGGCCACATGAAGTTTGTTTATGTTGTTACGGCTAAAACTGTCTATATATTCCATGTCACAACAACATTACTTTCAAAGCAGGGGCCGTTTCCTGAAAGTGACTTTTGTCTTAAATCTCCTTTTAAAACTTTATCCCCTGCTTATCTCTGAGGAAAAGTCCCTCTGACCCTCAGGGTCTGTGTTTCCTAACCTTGTAACTTTGTGCACGTCGCTGGTTCGAGGAAGAACTACAAGTGAGTTCAGCCAATCTATTGTTGCTGCTTTGACCAGAGTGCGACATTTGTTTAAAGGGTTAGTTCACAAAAATTAAAGAATTGCACTATTATAGATCACAAGCTCACAAAAATAATTTTTTGAAACACTAAGCACTTGATGATAACATGATTTTAAACAACAACAAAAAACCTTTACATTTTAACACAAGAAGTAAAGGAGAATAAAATCACCATTGCAGTGTATAAGTGCTGTTGAAACGCACCAGAAAAGAGGCCCTACGGGTGTCTGGTCAGTTGTCAAAGTATGTGTAGCCGCTCGGCCCGGGAGAACAAGTGTGTTTGTGTATGGAACTGAAGCCCTTATCTCCAGCCTGTACTGACGCCATAGTCTTCCTGTCTCAAATCTCCTCCATTGATTTACTCTCTCTTCTCTGCCTCTCCACCTCTCTTAAGTCTCCTTTCCCCCTTGCTCGCCCTTTCTACTTCTCTATCTCTCTGGCTTCCTCTCTCCTCCAGTTCAGCTGAGAGGAGCACGGGGCCCCTGGCACCAGTCTCGTCCTTCTTCCGCTCTCTTTCTCTGTCTGTTCTCATGTCTCTTCTCAAGATTAGATAGTTTTTGTACCGACTGACGTAAACACCCGTTGGCACAGATGCACGCAATGTCTATTACTGTTGACAGGACACGCCTGTCTCTGGTTATGCAGGTTTACTGATGAACGCAAACACTTGTAATCTTCATATCTCTCTGTCTCTGTTTGCACATCTCTGCTTGTCTTTCTTTTTTTTTAAAGAAAAAGAAAATGTTCTTGAAGTCCACAGCAGAACACACGCTATTACAGCCATTTATTTTTGCATGCCAATGTGATAATTGTTGGCCGTACGCAACGCTGAGATGACGAGGCACAAGATAACCTCATTTGCATCGACTGTGCTACATAAATGCAACACAAGGCCATAAGTGAAGTGCATGCTAAGTGAAGTACGCTCTTTGTTTACTTGCACAAGTGAGAGTATGAGCTCTATCTCTCTGTCTAGTACTTTATGACGGCGCCAGGCCCTCCAGGACTAGCCTACAATCAGCTACAGCAACGACGTGGCCTGATCTCACAGAATTTCTCTCCATTTCCTCTGGTTTCAGCCTACTTCCTTCCTCAGTTTCTCCGATACGCTCTTTTCACTCTCACTGGCTGACAACAGACGTTTTTAAAAAGCACAGAGAACGACTGGAAGGAACCAAACATGCAGGGGCTGTTGTATAAAGTAACTTCAGGGAAAGCTAAGAGAGGAGGCCATCTTTGAATTTCTCCTCACATGTATTGCTTTACTGCATTACTGCACCAGAATCACATGTTGCATTGTGGTTCACTGTTTTGGTTCTTGTCATCACGAATCTTGTGTGACATTACAAGCAATAAGGTACTCAAGGCTAGACTCATGCTTCACGATGCAACGGAAGTGTACGGCAAACTTGTTATGAGTTTTGGGTGTTCATTTACACAACAACAGCCTTTTGGGGGACTGAAAACTCAAACTTTTGAAAACGGGTCTCAAATTGCAAGTTTCTGAAAACAACAGCGTGATCATCTCTCTGCAAACTCTGAAGGCCGTGTTTTCCAAAAACTATAGCGTCATACGCATGCATATCAAGTGTTCGGTCTAGGAATGCGCGAGTCTCCCAAAACAATAATGGCAGCCTCCATGCTGTATGTTTGTGCTGCGTGACATACTTTTTATCACTGCGACCAGCGGAGACATACATACTATAAACACATACATGAAGTGTATTAATAAAGTTTATTAAAAGCGCTTTTAGCATAAAACAGGGTACGCGTACTGGTCCAAACCATTGAAGTTTATTTGTCCTTCCGGTTTTCTTCCCACCTCTGCCTCGTTTTGGATTTCAACATGGCAGCGGAGTGAAATCAGTCTTTAGTATAGAAGTAGGCGATTACGGAAGCAGGGACAGAATTGTTAGGTGAAACAGTCATAGCTTTGCTTTATTGTAATAAAAGCAAAGCTATTGAAAAATTTGAATCAAGGACCAGCCATTTTATAGTATGGATATGAGTGAATATAAGTGAAAACCACATTCGAAATCTCCAGCTCATGCTGGATAGAATAAGATAATCCAGCGAATGTGAGGTTCATAAAGGAAGAATCATTCATTGTGTTTATAAATATAGATTTTAATTACAGTTCACTATTGGATAAAACTGTCTGCTGTAAGTGTAAATGTTAACTGCTCCCTTTTTCCTATCAATGTATTTTTAGTAGACTGAAGACTTTGCAGTTTAATATCCAGAGCAGAAGTTTTTGTTAAGAATATTACAAAGCGCTTTTCTTATGCACACGCCCCTGCCACGTAGACATATCTATCACATTTACACAGTAGACGTTCATTTAGGGCTCTGGCTGTCTTCTTGTCTTCACCATAAATGAGGTTTTGCTTGCTGAAATTGTGTTTTAACTGTCAGAACCTTCCACAGGAGACAGATTACACTCCTAATGTCTGTCTGTGGCTTCCTGCTACCATAGACCACAACAGCTGTCGCAAATCAGCTCAATAAAGTAAAGTCCTGAGAAAAACGTAGAGCTAAAACATCTTGTATGACTCTATGTTAATTTGCAGTAAACACATCAACACAACCTATTTCTTGGCATCTTGGATGTCAAAACATCTTTTACATCATTAACAGTACACGTTTTTTTTTGTGCCCAGGAAGCATTCACGATGATGCCATATTTAAATATCTACTTAACAAATATGTCTTGTATTTCTTTCTTTTGCATTTTCTCTTTTTTTGTTGAATGAATTACACTCAATTTATTACACAGCTCCTTGGAATGCTTGATTTTGATTGGCCAGTCTCACATTTGCAGGTTCGTTATTCCTATAAAGTAATAACACACGGTATCCAGGATAGAGCAAATCATTTTGACAGGTTTTTTTGACAAATTAAATATAAATATGTCTTTTAATAACATATATGTCATTATATTTACAAATAATTAAATCAAATTGCCTCTTCGAGACGTTTGAACGTCCTTTTTTGGTCAATACTGTGCACTTAATTAATTACAATCCTATCATATGTGTTGTGATATTAACCATTATGATTATTAATGTATATAGGGGATAAGAAGTAGGGGATATTAAACTGAAAGTTGATGTTAAACTGAAAAGTCATAGGTGAACTACGTTCAGTGGTATATAGAACAATATTTTTTTGTGCTTTAGTAGTTCTATATCCCAAAGAATATGGTGCTATATTGAAATAAAAGAAGTTCCCCTATATGATTACGAGAAAAACAAATTGTGCTATATAGTAACATATCCATAAATATTATAGCACCATAAATATTAGATATTTTCTAAAATAATCAGTATTCTGTAAAGTATGAAACCAAAGAAAGACCATAGCGCTGCCATTTCCCAGCACAGCCCCCTCTCACTCCCCAAGATCCATTAAGAATAAGGAGCTTGATGACATGCTATTCCTGTTGGGTCTTGTTAGACACTATCAGCAGTACCATGGTTGTCCAGATTGGATAGACTGGGGTTATTTTGGGAGTTGGTTTGGTGCTGGTGTCTCCATCTCTGCTCCAAACATCTACTGATAGATTATCTAGGAGACTTCATGGGAGTAGCTGCAATTATTAGCCTGACGCCAGCCTACCACAGTTATCAACCGTGTGATAAGTGAAGGGAGAAAGCTGAAGAATTTTTCCACTCAACACAGAGTGGATGACCACAATGCAACTAGCCCTGGACAAAATCTTTATAATGCTAAATGTCTGATATGTATGACAAATATAATTAGACCACCAAATCCCCATAATTTAAACATTACATAAGTTTTTGTTTGATCTATATATTTGTATGTGTATTTAATTATATTGTCTATAAGTCATTTAAACTTGTTTATTTAAACTTATTAAAACTTTAAGTTGCTGTAACTTAAAAAATAAGTTGAGATTCATTAACTAATTTTTAGTTAAAGTAACTTAGTTTAAGTATTCCAAAATATATACTGTATGATGCCATGACATATTTATCACTTAAATTCAAGGATTGTTTTTAAACTCATGTTAGTCGAATATAGCAAAAAAGGGAAATTATATGGATTAATTTAGGAGAAATAAGGGTGCCAACCCCACAAAAAAATGAACAGTCCATACTTTAGATCTTTAATTTTAGCTCCACAAATAAACCTAAATAAATTAACTTTTTAACAACACATTTCAATGCCAATATCAATAACATTTTCTCATTACTTCACGCAACCTATATAGACTTTAAACTGACCAAAAATCGCATGCTGTGACACCTTGTAAATTTTATCTGTCGTGTTTTGTAAATAATCATTATCATAATAATGGAAGGTGACGAAGGTAGAGTAATGGCAATATTATTTTAATAATGCATTCATTTAAAAAAATAATGCATTTATTTGTACATAATACATAGGCCTATTTATCTTATTATTTATGAATACGACTACTATATACACAATAAGAAGTCTTAAAAGAAAACCACAACTTCCTTTGACGCTTTAGAAGTAGCTATAAGCTTGTACTTTGAAGTATTAACGCAATCTTTTTTTTGTGGCAACAGTAACATTTGGTGCGGTTGGCACAACACTCACAGAGGTACATGTTGCTCCTTTAAGAGAAACTTGATACCGTGTTTGCGCAACAATCAGCGCGGCTCGCAGCCGCCAAAGTGTCTAGACGAGCACATGATGGGAATCAACCAATGGCTCCACTGCACTCCTCAGGGGCCCCGTGTGTGTGTATCTGAAGAAGAAAGAGTGAAACGGCAAAAGAAACCCTCCAAGAATCCCATTCATCTCCACCGAAACACGGAACGAAGCGAGCGGAAACCTCAAGCCATCCCATGTCAGTCTATGCGATCGCTTTTCCGTCGCGACCGACTCGTTTTCTTTCGCGAGAAGCGCGTGGAATGTGAATGAGGATTATACTGAGATCCATTCATGTGCTTGGCGTCAGTAAACCGCTGCAGAAATTGACGAGCTGGTCCTAACGAAGGTCCGTTATGGGAGATTACGTGCAAAAAGCAGACGATTGTTTTCATTTCGTGCATTTATAATGAAGTTCACTTCACGTTGATAGAGAAGAATGTTCGCAGACTTGATGCGCTGTTTATTGCGTTGTGCGTTATTACTACTATGCCTTTGCTACGGTGTTGATATTTTGTAGCATCGGAGTCTAATGTTGGGCTTTGCTCAGGCTCTGCTCGGGTGTGCATGTAAGCGCAGATCATTGATGTCGGACGGAGAGCGCAGGAGTCTCTGGAGTCTCCGCGGTTCCGACCAAACATAGGAAAAACGGATGTAAACTGCCTAGACTGTCGTATGTTCAGGACGAGACGCGCGGGTCTGGTTCGGCGACTCTGGAGAAGCCGTGTGATCACCGCGGGTAAAGATGGAGGTGTGGATGACTGGAGTGACAGCAACCCGGAGAAAATCCCCAGAACGGAATACACCGGGGCCTCGTGTGGCGCACACGTAGGGGAAAGCGGGGAACCGGGGGTCTTTACTGAACATGATGGAGAAGGCTCGTGTGCGTACAGCCGGCACGAAAGCCCCCCGAGCGAGGGCAGAACGGTGACATGTTGTTTGTTTAAAGACCTTCAGAGAGGCAGTCAGGGCAAAAACAGATTGACTTGTCATGTGGAACATAGAAACCAAAACACTTGCGTTTCGAGTGCCCGGGAACGGAAAAAAGGCGTCGCGACGGAACCAGAACTCAAGAAGTGCGCGTATGCCTTTCTGAAAAAGTTTAAGGAAAGTTCTCTGGATGTTTTACTGGAGGCAGTGGAGTCTCATGGCGGGATGCCGAGTGGATGTGTTCTGGTATCACAAACTGAAGTGCGGATTGACGGTCAGCTGGTGTCTCCTAAGTACCTGCTATGTAGGTTGTTTCGCTGGCCTGACCTGCGGCTCTCCTCTATCCTCAAACCCCTGTGTTACTGCCAGAGCTTTAGAGCAGAGGACAGCCAGGCTGTCTCATGCTGCAACCCCTATCACTACAGTCTCCTCTGTGGACCACTTCGAGATGGTAAGAAAAATCAAGTGATGTTTTTAGTGGAGGCCATAATGACTTTAAATGGCCCTGCTGATCCATCACAACACAAGAGATGGATGTAATGCATATAATAACGTCAGATTTCTATTATGATAGGAGACTGATATCATGTATTTTCTGTAAACATGACATGTATTAAGGATTACAGTTATGGATATAAAATGTATATTTCTTCTCAGCCGTACATGTGGACAAACATTTTGATCAGTCTGTTGTGCATTAAATAAACAGAAAAACTCAATTAAATCCTTATTACAGCTATAAATGTGATTTACTTGAAACGTGGGTGAATTCACTTAATGATAGGGAGGGGAGTTGGACAGTGATACTCCTGTTCAGGAAGTGGAATTCCCAATGAGTATCCCACTGGGATTCTCAATTTCTTTGCTCCCTCCCTTTTCACAAAAACACTACACTAACATTTCGTTCATATGAACGGGTTTAGCTCAGAAACAGAATTGATTGAACTCGGATGCACCGATATGTAAATTTTGGGCAGATAACTATTAAAAATGGAACATTGGAAATCGATAATTGATATATTGGGCGATATACAGTACCTAAATATTAATACAACGTTTTCTGAGACTGAAAGTAATTTTTCTCCTGAAAATCATGCACAAAGCCTACTTTACTTTAATCCAAGATTCTTTAACTTTTATTTAAATTATTTTATATAAATTATTATTTTAAATTAAAGATGTTCTTCCAGAGCAACCCAGAAAGGTGTTCTCAATAGCCACAAGTCTAACAGGTCTCAAGACAGAAATCATTCCGACAGCACTCGGCTTCAAACAACATGCTTTTGTCAACAATGCTTTGCTACTAGCAGTTAGTGAATGATCATGACAGAAAGACAGTACTGTTCTGGATTTTAACTGTGAGCAGCATGCAGCTGAAGTGGTTTATCCAGAGGAAATGATTCATAATATATCGGCCTTAATTGTATTATCGGCCGATAACATTAAAAATGACCATTTTAATCATGCATCAATAGACTGAAATGTTAATAATGCTCTAAAAGAATGAAAAAAATAATTTCAAACATTAAATGGACACCTAGTGCAGCCAGTGACTGCACAACCGCTAAGCTTATGGAAATCTTGGCTTTATGGATTGCACTGTAGTATTTCCACAAGAGACTTTAGTTCTCAACAGACTGTTTCCTCCAACACTAGTGTTCTTTTTGTGAGTTTTTAAGCTGCTACATTTAAAACAAAGTCTGTGTTTTTCATTAAGTTGTCATTCACAGTTTTAGCAAAACTAGTCATGTTATTCAGAACAGGCCTATTTTGATTTGAATACCATGCATGCTTGGCAAATGAGGAGATGCCCATTGCTTTTTGATGGATGCCGTTCTTCACCTGTAATTTGAAACATACCAATGAAACTGTGATGAATGCTCAGTTATACATCTCCGGTATGTTTAAATGGTCATAGGGACATTAAGATTCAGAAATGTGTTTAGTTTTTATATCACTCTAAACTAGTCTCTCTGTTTTTAGACACGCCGCCTCCTCCCTACTCCCATCTCTCTAATTTACCAGAACACAAGCCACTGAGTAAGTAATGCCCTATTGTACAACTGACTAAGACATCAGTTTATTTGTAAAATCATCTTATTTCAATTTAAGTATGATGTTCAAAGCCTATATTTAGTAGATGCAGACATCCCTTTTTGATCAGAATCGTTTTTGTCATTTTTGAGGCTGTTATGTTTTAGATCGAGAAAGTAAAGATGTTATCTTTTTCTGGCAGATTCTTCCCTCCCAGTGCTGCCTTACACAGAAACGGAGGCCACAAATTCGCCCAGTGCCATGTTACCGGATTATTCGGGTAGGTCAACAAGATGGAAAATTTACAGTTAGTGACTGCTGAGACAGGGTTGTTGGTAGAATTACGGTATAACAAGTATCTTACAGTAATCATTGGCATTTAAATGTGATGCTTTAGTTTGCTGGCCTTTCCTAAAGGTGTTAATAAGGATGTCTGGGTTATCAAAGGCGTATCCATGTGTTTGTGTACCTTTTGGTTAGCATTCTCTAGCTTACTTTCCTCTGTAAACATAGCAGAAGTTTATTTTGTCGTAAAATTACTATCTCACTTTTTCATGCTATTTCATTATATAGCCATGTTATGGGGGGCGTCTGTAGACCGACAAATACTTTATGGCATTTGCTAATTCTATATTCTGTGATGTATATACACTTTCCTATAAACCTTCAATAACAATTATGTTGAGTCTTTCTAATGTTGTTGACTAAATATCTCAAAATACTGTATGCAAATAGACTCTAAGACGTCCTCCACCAAGCTTTCAGCGCTGGGGCAAAACTCTGTAAATTAGATTATGAGCAACAATGGGCAGTTTTGTCAGAATGCTGACTGGGGGCTCGGGGCCTCCCGCGCTCTACCGCGCCATGTCTGGCAGCGCTGTGGTTATTACCCGCCATTTAGAGGTCTGAAGACAGGGAACAAGATCCTCTTCTGGTGTGTCACATAGGTTCTTTCCTCCATTATTTTCATGTTGTTGCTTCCTGCTGAGTTTTGCAATGCAGGCCCTGGCACAGCCAGCCAGTCGCATTTTAAAATAAGGTTTAAATTACAGGCCTCGCTGTGGCTTCCCCTCTTCCTGACAGAGCGCAGGCCAACACGCAATTTAACTAATGAAATCCTGCCTGTCTCTGCAGAGATTCTTTACAGATGTTGACAAAGAACGACTCTATCGATTGTTGGAAAAACAGTTCGCTCCTGTTAAGAGGGACACATATTAAGGCTTTTTGGGTAGATTTTAATGTAGTTTATCTTTGATTGTGTGTGTATTCCATCTGCCGGTGTAGGAAATTGTACGCATGAATATTTATCTCATTGTTGTGACAGAGAGAAATCATTGTGCTTTCTCATTCTGACACAGGCTGTTAGCTTCATCTTAGATAGGGATCAATATGGAGTCAGTTCTCATACCGCAAATTCATCATCCAGAGAAAAGAGCAACTAAATTAACTATACATAAGGATTTATGCATGTATGCATGACTGCCGTGTATTATTTAGCTAAAGCTGTAGATTAAAACTGAAAAAAAAATTCAGATTAAAATATTTTAGTCTTAGTATTGAAGCCTATGAATCTAGACCACCGCTGTTTTTCTAGAATTGGGAAAGTATTGGAGGTGTTCTCTGGCAGTTCTCATTGTGGCATTTCTATTATCAGCCCTCTAAGCTCCTTCAGCACTCACTGGCTCAGTGGAAGGGTCTAATATGTGGAGGGAGATCTAATATTTGGCACAGCGGGACAGACAAGACTCCCTCCTTTCCTCCTCCTTTCATTTTGTTGTGTTGGTTTAGATTAGTTATACAAGCACAAAGAATGGTTTTGCAGACACTGACAACTGCACGCATGCACACGGGTTACTTGGTTAATGGGACTTTAAAATTTCCCTCGTTATCATTTCATAAGATAACACAATTATTGCAAAGAACTAGAATTAAACTTGCACCAGATGCTGTGTTTAAGTAGAAATAGTTTAAAATAGAGAAGGCAGTTAAATATGTACAATACTACATTTGATATTAATGGGGCACATTTTAAATCAAGAAAGTGAGTAAAATATATTGTCTGTCTGTTCATTGCTTTTACATATTATGAGTCTAGATAATGATCATGTATTTCCGCTGCCCTCCTTAAGCAAAACGTGCTTCATTAACAGTGGGTCCTCTGCTGTCTGTTTAGGCCATAGAGGGTTGAGACTGAGCAGAAATGGGGCACAGGCCCAGGGCTTTAGATCTTTTCTCTCAATAGAGCCTGTGAAGCAAAATAATGCCATCAGTCTGTGTTTGAGTTAATCAGACTGGATAGGCTGGCGGCTGGGGGGTCAGGGGGTCGCAAGCCTTCACTGAGTGGTCAGAGAGCTGAATGCCGGCCCTCGGAGGGGGAGAAGGGGGCCCCAGTCGGCCCCGCGCGGGAAGAGAGGAATGCTGGGGCAGGAGCGGGGGGTTTTCGAGTCAGAGATGACAGATTTGGGCCTGTTAGTGGGGGTTGTTGCTTCTTCAGTTTCAAATCCTCTTCTGATAGAATGTGAGATTTGGAGAGTGCTCTGTTTAAAGGGATAACAGAGCTATTATATTAGTGGAACTAAACAAATATTTTCATGATAGGACAATAAATGTGATAATATAAGGTTTGATGTAAATATGCTATAAAAATGTGTATTTTGCTTGTTATATGTTATTATATTTTTTTATGTTGGTTTATCTAATGTCTTGTGTGCTTAACTTCAAATTCACATATCTTTTTCTTTTTTCCGCAGATGGCAGCATGTCTCCCTCCTCCCTGGCACAGAACCACTGGTGTAACGTGGCATACTGGGAGCTTCGCACACGCGTGGGCCGTCTGTACCCAGTGCACGACCGTTCTCTCAGCATCTTCTACGACCTACCTCAGGGTACAGGCCTGTGCTTGGGCCTGCTCCCCCTTTCTCCCCGTTCCACCTCCGTCCAGCGCACCCGCGGAAAGATCGGACACGGCATCCTCCTCAGCAAAGAGCACGACGGAGTTTGGGCCTACAATCGCAGCGAGCACCCTATATTTGTGAATTCACCGACTCTGGAGCATCACCCCTATCTGAGTTTGACTGTCAGGAGAGTCATGCCAGGCTACTCCATTAAAGTTTTTGACTACGAGAAGTCGTGCCAAATTCAACCCCCCGGCGATCCGGCGCACCCGGAAGGGCCGTATGACCCGAACAGCGTGAGGATCAGTTTCGCCAAGGGCTGGGGGCCGTGCTACTCAAGACAGTTTATTACATCGTGTCCTTGCTGGCTGGAGATTTTGCTCAACAACCATAGATAGCATACAGTACACAAACGTATACATACTTTAACCGTATCGCATCCAGCACATGCTCACTACAAGCACTCACAATCCCAAATGTAATCTATCTAAATTTAATATAAAGTTTTATATAAACGTATTATATGGAATACTTGTAAATACTGAGTAATTTTTACAGCATAATTATTTATGTATGGTGCAGTGTCTTTATGGATGAGCAGAGGAAATAAAAACTATGGAAATGCACTTTGGATATCTGTGTGTTAATCTGTGCTATTTTTACTAACACTTTATTGTTGGGTCATTAAAAAAGAATTAAATATGAAAATTGTGTCATCATTTACTCAGCCAAAAGTTGTTGTTTCAAATCTTCCATAGTAGGAAAATTACTTTGTGCTGTTGAACACAAAAAAACAGTTCAGGGGCACTTTTGATTATCATTGTAATTTTTCCTACTATAGTCAATGGTGACCAAGAACCGTTTGGTTACAAGCATTCTTTTAAATTTCTTTCTCTGTGTTCATCAGAATAAAAACATTTATACAGATTTGGATCAACTCGAGGGTGAGTAAACGATAGAGTTTTACTTTTGGGTGCACATAATGTAACATTCCATTTCAGTCCTTTTATAAATATACTGTATGTATCAGTGAGTATCTTGACTTTGATGTTAAAGTTTTACTAACAATGTCTATCATTGCGTTCAAAACTGTTATAAGCCACCGTGTAATAATTTAGATGTCAAGCTTAAGGTTATTTGGATAAAGATAATTTGTAATTTCCTTATAACTAAAGTATTTTATTTTCCAGTGGAACAAGACATGAATTCTTCCCAATACCATGTCAAAAGTCTTGATAGTCTAGACAGAGTAAAACATCCTCATTTTTTGTAACAACACACATTACAGTAAATGTCAGATCTCTATTTTTCCAATATTGCAATGCACGACTGCTCATAGGGGTCTGGGGAAGCTTTCTTCTAGTGCTGTTGTTTGTTCTAAAGGGCGACCGCGTAGTGGCTATAGCTTACTCAGCAGTCTGCCTGGCCCCACCTCATCCCTTTTAAAACAGGACTCCCAGAAAGCAACATAGACATTATCCCTGCGCCACGCTGCCCCGGCCGCCTCGCTTCAGACACATTCTTCAGCCCTGTGAATGCCATATTATGACTGTGGAGACAGAGGAGAAAAACTGGCACCTTTGAACATTTGTATCTGTGCAGGGAAACGGAAAAAGAAATTCTGAAAAAGGCCGCTGTGAATGGGAGCATTTGCATTTAGCAAATGTTTGTCTCCACAAGAGTCGTGCTGCTGTTCAAGCAGGCTTTGAACAGACTTAATGTTCACATTTTAAAAACAATGTTTAGTAGGTCCGGCAGTGAATGAGATTAAGCACAAAGCAGTGCCAACAACATCAAATAATATGCTTTTAAGGTCTATTCTTATATATGACTCATGCATGAATGTTTGTTTATTGCCTCTAATTGATCTCATTTGATTTATTGCAGAAGTGGGATCTCTGACACAATGCTTCTCAGCTGTGTTTCTGCTGTGGTGTTTTTAACTCCATGGTGGGCTGACCTCTCAGTGAACTGGATTTCTGAGTGTGGTGATTTTGGCTTAACCAGTATGACTCTAATTCATTTTCAACCACCAGCTCACCCTTTCTAACAGTGACATGGGTTACACAATTGAGAATCAAAATATCTATGTGCAATGAGGTAATGGTAGAAATAAAGACAAATAGTTGCCAGATTTCACAATGCCGAAACAATGATCACAATTTTAGGATTCATATTTTACATAAAAAACATTGAACTTCTCTTTCATTGAAAAATAAATATCAAACAAGTACTTATTATAGCTATTTTACTTCTCTGTGTTACATTTCTTACAAAAATAAGTCATTCCTACAGTCTGGCAAACTAAACAATTGTATGTGCCTATTTGTGAAATGCTTTGATCAGATTACACATTTTGACAATCTGGGAAGTTTTTGGCAAAACACTTGAAGGGGTAGTTCATCTAAAAATGAAAAATCTGTCATTATTTCCTCACCCTCAGGTTGTTCCAAACCTGTAAAAATTAATTGTAGGGAAAATAAACATCATGGGAGTAAATGGGGGATGAGAAATGTTTGGTTACTGACATTCTTCCAAATATTTTCTTTTGTGTTTAGCAGGACAAAGAAATGTATACAGGTTTGGAACAATCTGATAGTAAGTAAATGATAACAGAATTTTCATTTTGGGGTTAACTATCCCTTTAAGTATCTTAATCCTGTCAACAAAATAATCTTTGATAGCAACGTTTCATAAATCTTATTCAGTAAACTCAAAATAATGGATTACTCTGGAAAAAACTGTTTACTCAATTTATTTTATTACCTGGGGGAACATTTTGCAAGTTGCAAAATTGCCTTTTCTTTTTCATTCCCATACAGTATACGCATATTTGGGAAAATTAAAAGTTGACAGCAACAGAAATCGTTCTGTCATCAGGTAATTATCTAAATATAATATTTAGGCTTCATTTTCTTTCACTCTTTTTCCTTCCATTTAAATCTCTCAGCGGTCAATCTAACTGTTAGATTTTTAAAGTTCATGTACCTAAATATGTAATGCAGTGATGTATAAGTTTATGTGTGTAATGTCCTTGGCGTGTAGACATATTGGTGTTTATTCCTAATCCTGTCTCTGTTTTGTTTCTCTAAGCACTATGTCTGTCAGCCCCTGTAGTAATTATAGTGAGACTGAAAGCCTGGCTCAGGACAGCCCTCTCCTTAAACATCCTTCAGACTGCTAGACCCAAATCCTGACACGCAGCCAAAACCATTTCCCTGCCCCTTCACTTCTTTAAAAAATATCTCCCTCTTTTTCTCTTCCTTCTCATCTGCTCTCTTTCTTTCTCCCTTCTAGCCAGTTTAAATTACTCCAAACCCAATAAGTGACTGTCTTCAAGGTGGTTTTTACTGTAATGTTTGCTTGTCCTTTATCGTATCATTTTCAAGTCTAACATGTTAAGTCCGGACGGGTTTTCCTTTTTTACAAGTATGAGCGATGTATTTTGTGCAGAAATAAGCCACTGAATACAGTTCTGCATTTCCTGTCAATAGCTCTGTAGCAGAAAAATCAATATGGTCCCCACTGAGCCAGACAGAGTTCTGCCGTTCATCTCCAGCCGTTATCATCTCGGACAATGCAAGCCATTCTTCAATACATTCTGAAGGTAACAAAGTTTTGTGTCTGTGTGTGTTTCTCGAAAAGTATGTACTTTCAAAATCCTTGGTAGCTTAGTTACATCATAGACTCCAGTCTCTCTACTTTTTTCTATCACTACCACGCTTTTTCTGCTGAAAGTCGCATTGAGTCCTGTATAATGCATCTTTTAAACTATTTTCAGCACAAACATAATTCAACATTTTAGATTTTGTATTTGAATGTCAGGACAAATGAGATTCCTATGGCAGATAAAGTGTTTGGATGCAATCCATCCCCTGCCAGCTCTCTCTTTCTTTCTCACCTTTGGTCTCACTCTCTCTCTCTCCACAGGAGGATCGGATGTTCTCAAGCCTCCAGGAGGGCAGTCGGCCGGCAGACGGACTGGCTCCACACTAGACCAGGCATCTACATACAGCAAGACAGTTTCACTAACCTCAGCTAAACATGTTTGCTGCTACCAAACATTCTCACACAAACAAACGCTTGTTATCTTATTTTAATTGAGTCTTTTTTATTTTAATACTGAATATTGATACACACTGTATGAAATGTATTATAATAATCTATACTATTCTCCCCACAGAGAAAAGGATCAATACATAAAGTAATTCACTTTTGGTTTAATGGAAATATACGAGCCTGATATTGATGGATGGGTAAAAGAGTAAAGGTATGCAATAGACATGCATGTTTTTTTTTGTTGCCTTTGAGATGAAATAAGACTATCCATATACAAATCCATAACATTCGGTCTTCGATAAACCAATTTTATGACTTATATTTTATAACTTATTGATGAGGTTTATACTCCAGAAGACAATTAATTATGTGTGAACCACATTAGTCTGTGTTGTATACTATTTTTGAAGGCTAATTTTAAACACCATTCTTCTGCCATCACATCTATGTATCTCTCATCATCACCTGCTACATCATCATCGTCTCTCGCAGTGAAACCAGAGTGGGAGGCATTCCTTCTTAAAATGGCTCCCTGTTCCTCTTTCTCATCCTGTCGTGTTATCGAAGCAATGTGTCAGGCCTGTCATAGGGTCCCTCAAGGATAAAGTATCATAACTACAGAAATAAGTGTCTCCATACGATTAAGATCCTAACACCTCACGTCACGATTATAATAGCAAAAGCTCTTTCATTTCAATTAATAAAATCTTGAAATTGCGACATTAATTATTGTTTTCTGGTACTCGTAAAACGGGTAAATGTAGCCTTTTATTGTTGGTTGATCATGTATGGTCGCCCTCAATTCACCTGCTGCCACCTAGCGGTCTGTGTACAAACAGCATGTCAGTGAACCTCACGGAAGGAGCAGGACAATCCTCTGGCATCGTGTTTTGGCGACCGGCCACGCAGCTAGTCAATATTTTCCTGGAAGACACATTAGATGTGAACGCTCACTGGAGCCATGCAACCTCAGATGTTTTCCTTTGCCGTTTCTGCTTCCATTCATGAGGAATTGGAGCTCAGCCGAAATAGCTGTGTGATACATTAGTGATTTATAACTGTACAGTATTGTTTAATCTTCTAAATTATACTAGCAGACACTGGAAATGTTTCCACGGTTTTATAATCGCTGTCTAACCATGATGAATATTTTCAACCTGAGATATGTGGGAGATAAGTTTATGTTCATTATAATGTAATAAAATACTCTTTTACTCTAATTGCCTTGTATTACAAAGAAAGTTGTCTATGTTTTGTGTGTTTGGCAGGGTGAATATGTTAAAGGGATAGTTCACCCAAAAATGAAAATTCGGTCATCATTTACTCTGTATACATGTATTTGTTCTACTAAACACAAAGGAAGATATTTGTAACAATGTCAGTACCCAAACAGATCTCATCCCCCTTCAGTCCCATGAAAGGGGGATGAGATCTGTTTGGTCCAAATATCTTCCTTTGCGTTCAGAACAACAAAGAATTGTATACATGTTTGGAGCAATCTGAGAGCGAGTAAACATTGACAGAATTTTCTAATATATTGCATTAGTTTGAAATAAAGTATGATGCTTAATAGCGTATAAGAGTATCATATTATCAGGCTATATCTAATGTGTATATTCAAGTAAAGACTACACTTTTTAGCTTCCATGTGTGCCTAGAGTTATATTTTAAAGTCTGTTTTTTGCATTTCAAGAATATTTGGAGTTTTCAGTAAACACAACAGTGTTTAACTGTGGATTAAAGGGCGTTTGTAAAGCCCCTTCAGACCCCACCCAAGAGTACCAGAGCCAAGCCCTGCATCTCCTCAGACAAAAAAAACTTCCAACTTAGCTCTGTACACTGTGGTAGGCTATATGAGACCAGTTCTTTTGATTGCACTTATGATTTTTGTTGTCCTTATGTTGTCCCAATTGCTTCCATTGTTTACCCCATCTGTAAGTCGCTTTGGATAAAAGCGTGTGCTCAATGTAAATGTAAACTCACTCTAATAGACCAGCCTGCTGAGAAAGGTACTTTATGGGGTTGGTAAATATTGCTTTAAATTGTCCTTCAAAAGTCCCTGTCATTTGAAATGAACAGATACGGCTTTGAAATAAACATGAATAGACAGATGAATTAATAAAAGTATAAACATATGATGTACACTTTCTTGTCGCTAACGTCAATGTCAAACATTTGCCACCAGATGTCGCTGACAAGCTTGTGTATGCAAATCCGCCATAGAATCCCTAGTATCTGTACTGCTACGTCAGCTGATTCTTGATAACGTTGTTTTGCTGTTAAAACAAATACTTGTAGTATGTAATATTTATTTCTATGTAATTTCCCCTCCATGCTAAACAAATCTTTAAGTGTTCGGTTTTATTAAATGCTGCGCAGATCGATCAGCGCATGACATCAAAGTACCGCGAGAACGATGTGACACCTATTGCTTTAGAATCGCTCTCGCGGGATTTTAATATTACACGGAGCGGCGTATGTAGTAAACAACCCAAAATCTAAGTGATGGGCCAACAATATTGCAAGTGTTAAAGTCTATTCGCCTTTACAAGTTTAAGTCAGCGTTTGTTAATCCCTGTCATTCTGCAGTCAATGTTTCCAACACTCAGGTGGCGTTTTGCTGTGGCTCATGCATACTAAAACCATCACACATCACTTTCAGCACATCAGCATGTGAATCACAGTAATCCACACATGGGTGTAAATGACCTAAAGGGCCTATTTCAGTCATAAAATATATACTGCCCTGGCTGGGTCTGCACTCTGTTAGTCAATGTAACTCACACAGATATACTCAAAAGTGAGTCACCGGTTGTTTTGCAACACAGCACAAATCCAGAGTGTCACATTACATAACCTTGGAGTGTGGGCTGGTGTTGAGTGGTGACCAGATTATCATAGCCCTCAAAGTTTATCAATGTCCTTCTGCAGACAATCGAGGTGACATGACAGGTTACAGTAGCATGCAAATTAACTCAGGCAATCACATGTTTGGATCTTACATTTGTCTTTTTGTTACCACAACACATTTTTATAGCCATGAGAAATGCAGTACATTACTTCAATTTCCTTTATCTTTAGAAGACAAACTTGGATCGGGTGGGTTTAAAAGAGATAGTCACCCCAAAATGTTGACATTTTTCATCACTCACTACTTCTCACTACTACATCTACTCTCTTGTTTCTGCCAAACACAAAAGAAGACATTTTGAAGAACATTGGTAACCATACAACTCCATCCAGGGTGTATCCTGCCTTGATGCCCGATGACTCCTGAGATAGGCGCAGGCTCCCCGTGACCCGAGGTAGTTCGGATAAGCGGTAGAAAATGGATGGATGGATGCTAACCATACAACAGTAGCCCTATTAACTTCAATTGTTTTGACACAAAACAAAGAACCATTGAGACATTTATATTTTTCCTCAGAATAAAAAGTTTGGGCTTTAATTAAAGCGCCAACGAGCCGTTTTGGTGTATGGTTCTCCCATGTGGTTGATAAGCGCAATTGTCTGTTATAAATGTCGTAAATATTGCCACAGTATAAGGTCTCATGTGAGCAGCGTAATACACGTGAATTTGCTATTATCATACTACTATGAGGTTATACACTGCAAAACATGACTTTCTTACTTAGACTTTTTTCTTATTTTCCAGTGAAAATGTCTAAACATTCTTAAATCAAGATGCATTTTCTTGATGAGTAAATTGACCTGAGAAAATAAGTCTTGTTTTTAGTAAAAAAATATGAAATTTCAGTGAATTTGTGCTTAAAACAAGCAAAAATATCTGCCAATGGGGTAATAAAAATAATCTTGAATTAAGGTTTACCTTTTTCTTAGTCACTCAATTCAAGATTATTTTTCTTACCCCATTGGCAGATATTTTTGCTTGTTTTAAGCACAAATTCACTGAAATTTCATATTTTTTTTACTGAAAACAAGAATTATTTTCTTAGTCATTTTTTGCAGTGTACTACTGGGCTATACTTATAGTTCAAACTAGATTCTGAGGTAGCAGTTGGTTGTTAGCCGTTAGCGCATAGCGTGCTAGCTACATAGCAGCTAACTTGCTAACGTTAGCTACACAACACATTTGCAGTCACCCAAAACACATCACATGGACGTGAATGTGTTTAGTAACCAACGCAAATCATTTTCTGTTGTTATATTTTCGGAAACACCCGCAACCAGGCATTGTGCTTTATGTATGGGTGCAATCCATAATTTACACTCGCTATGGGAATAGTGCCTAGCATAGTAACTATATAAGTGAAAGTGACCTATTTGTCAAGTATGGTGACCCATACCCGAAATGTGACCTCTGCTTTTAACCCATCCGGTGTAGTGAACACATACACAGCAAGTGGTGAACACACGTACACCCGGAGCAGAGGGCAGCTATCACTGCAGCGCCCGGGGAGCAAGTAGGGGTAAGGGCACTTGCTTAAGCGCACCTCAATTTTTCCCCTTGGCAACCTTCTGGTCGCATCTTTTGAACATAAAAAAATATTGTGGTTTGGTAGTCATCATTAACAAGTATAACACTAAATTCGTGATGAGGCACGATCATGCTATGTGAGCTATTAAAGAACTCGGCAACATTACATTATCTCTAGTCTACCATTTGGTTATAAATTGTGAACCAGTAACGTTGGTGCGTCAATAAACGACCTGAGCACAGCCAAATTACTAATCAACTCAAAAGTACAGGACAGTAAAAAAACAAATTACATATAGTCCTAAGGCTTTCAAATGCCAGTACCAGGAAGGCTAATGTTAGGTCTCCATCCGTTTTGCAACCTGTTGCCTCTTGCAGCTCACATGGCTGAGTGTAAGTCCGTCAGATATTGATTTGTGTCCGATCACTCTCTCTCTTTTCCTCCTTGTTTATTTGCTACCATGGTGATGGTTTGGAGACTTGCGTCTTGTTGCTAGCTGTTGGCTAATTTCTCCCAGGCTACGAGTAAAACGTGACGTATGCTGTAAGGGGATAGGCGGGGCTTGTACTGGCCCTAACACCAAAGTTACAAGTGCAATTTCAGCCAATAGGAGGCTGCTTAGGAAGCAATGGCAGTAAAATTTGTCCAGTTAAAAGCTGTCCTGACACTAAAATAATTTTAGAGACATTAATTTAAGGTCGAAGAGTTGCTCGTTATTGCTTTAATCGACTTGAGGGAGCATAAATGGTGAAAGAAACGTACAGCAAAATTCTGTCATCGTTTTCAACCTCTTGTCATTCCCAACCTGTATTACTTTCTTTCTTCCTCAGAACACCATAGAAGATATTTTGAAGAATGTTGGCAACCGGCACCCATTCACTTGCAATGGTTTTGTATCAGCACAATAGAATTTAATGGTTGCCAGCACTGTTCGTTTACGAATTTTCTTCAAAATATCATATTTTGTCATAGAAAGCCATTGGCTACTGGTTTGAAATGACAAGGGGGTGAGTAAATGATGACAGAATTTTCTTTTTTGGGTGTAGTAAGGGCTGTGTTTATCTTACACAGACTTATCAGAATTACTGGTAAACAAATGTGGCTCTCGTCCTCAAAGGATGGGCTTGATCTCAATACGTGACTGAACTTGTGAGCCAACCATTTCCCCCCTACCCATTCCATTGTTTATGACAGTGATTGAGCAGTTAATCTTTAACTGGTAAGAAGGTTTTATGGACGTGTGTGTGTACATGCATGCTCGACAAGACAGTTTTTATCCTGGATCTGTCTGAGTCTGTAGACAGATTGATGAATTTAGAAAAGTAAAAACATGGATAATATTGTGCCATGCTGCCAGGAATTTTCACCTGGTATGACGACTCTCCGCACAGCACCCTACTTAAGTATGCAATAAAACTTGCCATAGTCACACCCTATGGAGTGGCAAACTTCTCAGGTAGGCTCGTAAACACGCTCACACAGAGATGCACGCACAGCAGCTTGGTTAGATCTCATAGATTTTCATTGTTTTCATAACATAATAGTATGTTCTCCCCCACACCTAAATCTAACTAAAAGTATAACCCCATGATATTGTGAAAATAATAATATTTTTTTGTAAAGACTTATATTTGTAAGGATACTTTTTTAAGATTAGGCCTGCACAAAAATAGCCAGACCTGTACACCCACATAAACACTTATAAACATACCACCACACACATCTAGCTCTTGGCAGGAGTATTTGTTTATCTCTCTGTACCTGTCACTCAACACCATACTGGCACAAACTCATCATCATGTTAGAACTATTTTTCACAATGATTTACTGCCAATGCTTTCCAAGTGTGGCCTTCAGCAGTTTAAGTCTTTAAAGCAACATGTTATACGTTGTAAAAGATTTCTAGAATGCTCTTTTTATACATAAATGGTACAGTCACTGATGTTGCCGTACTGCTCTAATTATGTTTCAATTCTATCAAAGATACTGAACTGGAGTCATCCCCCAGCTGTTCTATATAGCACATCGGTAGCGGTATTGTATTAAACACTGCTGAGTGTACTTGAGCTTCATCTTATCACTCCTAACACATGTCCTCCACTGGGACGTAGTTCAGCCCCCTCTGACCCTCTTTGCCACCTTGTAGCTCCCCAGGGTCTCTTGAGTCCAAGCATCCACAATACCTTCATCAACCATCAGATTGTATAGTGTCATTACTCATTCACACAGCCATGCCTTTTGTGTGAGGCAATTCTTCAGACAAACTCATGCACGCACACACACAGATCCACATACACCCCAAGTCCCCCCACTTCTCTCTTCTAGAGCCCATCTGCCCCCTGCCCCCACACTCTCTTAACTACAAGCCCCCAAGGCTCTGGACTTCATCCCTTCCTACATAAACATACATCCACACACCCCTGAACCAGCTGTCCTGATATTCAAATGCCTGAGGGAATAAACAGGTGCTGAGCTTGTGCCGGTCACCGCAGTCAAGCTGCACATGATAATACTCATAAGCTCCATCCTGCCACACGCTACCACACACACACAGACACACACACAGAGAGAGAGAGAGAGAGAGAGAGAGAGAACCAGCAAGATGATGTTATTGTTCAGATCCTCTGTGGAAATATTGGATCATTTTAGAAAATGCATGACATTTTAGGCCACATGTTTTTTTTACAATGCAACTGTTTATTTAAGTGTATTTATGTCTAAAGGATGCAGAAACTACATCGACTGAACAACCAATGTCATTTTCAGCACATGCTCTGAGGGATAATCTATTTTAGATAAGGTTTGAGTATATATTGACAATAACAATGTGGGAGGACGGGAAACCTGGGAAACGCTGTAAAAACATGCATCCAAGGTTCTTTAAAATTGATAAAAGAAAGAAGCAGAGCAATGCTGAGCGGAGGTCCAGGGTATTTTTAGCAAAGCTTGTGAACTTTTTTAGGGGCGTACCAAAAGTGATAATACACTAGTTTAACTGGGTTCCAGTGACTCTGATGACCTGCATTGGAAATTGTTACAAATTCATAAAAATAGATTTTTGAGAAATGCGATAATTACAAAATTTGAAAAGAGCGAAATTTGCTTACATACAACAGCTTTTCCGATGGTTTTCACCATGGGCAGTATTAGGCTATACTGTAGTTTAGAAGGACACAAATCAGCATCAGTTTGATAAAGATCAATCTAGTCTAAGCACTTGTGTTTTGATTTTGTATGTAACATCTGTCTTTTAGCTGAGCACACTTCTTTTGACACGTCTGACCTTAAGATCTCAATGCATATGCTTATGTGTCCATGTGCCTAAAGATGTTGGCTAGTCTCACAATATAAGGTGTATAGTATTTTTGGATAAAACAATACTTAAAACTGAACTCAACACTAAATTAAAGATCAGAATTTGTTTTATTTCAAGCCATTTTTTATGTATTCATTGATTAATCTCTAACACTGTTAAAGTGATAGTTCACCCAAAATCATAATTTTGCCTACTCGCCCACTTGTTATTTCAAACTTGTATGACTTTCTTTCGTCCATAGAAAACAGAACAAGATATTTTGAAGGAAGTGGGTAACAGAACGCCACTGGCCCCCATTCACTTCTACTGAATGGACACAAAACCAATGCAAGTGAATGGGGGCCAGTGGACAACATTCTTCAAAATATCTTCTTTTGTGTTCTTCAGAAGAAAGAAAGTCATACAGGTTTAAAAAATGACAAGAGGGTTAGTAAAGGATGACAGAATTATTATTTTGGGGTAAACTATCACTTGGTGTGCAGCGAAATCTCTTCACACCTATTCTCAAAAATACATATTTGTTGTTTTCCATTTCAATGAATCTCAGAAAATGAAGTGTTTTTGTGTTTATCTCTCCTACAGTAGCGATGTGTATAATTGCGTGTTGTTGTCATGCTGAGGCAGGGCTCTTGTATGCTTGTCGTTGTCTTTCATCCCAGCCCCCTCACTAAAAAAAGCAGCCCCTGCCCAGTATCAGATTAGTTAAACCCTGTAAACTCAGTTCAGTGGGATATCCCCCTTAACTACTTGATTCTATATGAAGCAGAAGGTAATTTTGGGGGGTGGGGGTGACCGAGAATGTCCTTCTTTTCTCTCTTGCCATTACTTTTACAGAGTCTATGAATGATAAGTGAGCTTTTGTATAACTAACTTGTTTCCTGTGTGTCACTGTCTAATAGTGCTGATTGGGCTTGTTTTATGAGTGTTTACAATGGCACAGGAAGAGGTGCAATATAACTGTTCAGGAAGACCAGTTTAACTCTACTCATATGATATACACACATTATTTAAAAACGTTGCTATACTGATTATTTTTTCACTATATGAGTTAAATCAAATTTTCACCATTAAAGAAAAATATAATGTATGCGATATGAACGATAACATTATCAGACAGTTGACTAAACATTTACAGTTTTACATTAACAAATACTTGTGTATCTCATCCTGTTTGCTTTCTTATCATGACAGGTTTGTTAGAATGTTCTACGTGTATTTTTTTTTCAGTCAGACTTGTAGCAATACGTCACAGAAGCCGCAGCACACAGTGCAGCGGATGACTTTAAACTTGACTAACCCGCACTTTTACCAGTTGAAGTGTGGATGCGCAAACAAGTACGCTATATGACCAACTGAAAAGAAAGTACTTATAACTTTAATTAAGTATGTCTATTTTATCACTCGCAGAGCGCGTTGCCCAAACAGGATATAGGGTACTATGTATTTGCGCGGAGTGACACTAACAGACTTGTTATGTGCTGTGTGGTAGCGCGCGCTATGCTCTACGATCTCGGGAGACCGAGCCGGAGCGTAGCTGAGCGCTGAACTTGAGACCTCGTCCCGGTCACGTCTCAAGTCCCTCTTACTTTCCTCATTTCATTATCGATCTCTAAACCGCGCATTCTTACTTTCCACACTCGGATTACGTTTCCGATAAAAAAGTGTAGCAAATATCTCTCCGAGTTGCGTGAGCGACTGCGCAATAGAGAAACGTTCAACCGAATCCAGCATGTCCATTTTACCATTCACTCCGCCGATCGTGAAGAGGCTCCTGGGCTGGAAGAAGGGAGAGCAGAACGGACAGGAGGAGAAATGGTGCGAGAAGGCCGTCAAGAGTCTGGTGAAGAAGCTGAAGAAGACAGGACAGCTGGACGAGCTGGAGAAAGCCATCACAACTCAGAGTGTCAACACCAAGTGTATCACCATACCGCGGTAAGTGCATTTAAAACACCCCATCCATCAGTTACATGCCGCATACTCGACTTTACCAGTAAAAACATCGACTTGTGGTAATGTGTTTACTGCTTTACTATCGTGATTTTGACGAATGTTGACATTAACGTTTCACGATAGACAGATCTCAAACTGAAGCACAAACACCTTCAGTCAGCATACTAAAGTTAAAGCAGAGGAACCCCTGCTGTTTAGAAAGAGCTAGTGACACAAACAGCATCTCCATCCTCATGCGTGGATTAACATTCATTTTCTCATCTGCTTGTAGTATTATTTCTGTTCGTTTATTGCAACTTCAGTGTATACTTGAATCATATTTCTGATTACATATATTGCATTTTCTAGTGTTGTCATTTAGTCTACTGTCTGACGAGGTTATATAACACGACCTTAATCTGGGAAGCGCTGTAGCTACTGTATCTGGGGTCAACAGTGTTTATATTGTAGATGATGGTTATATTTGGCGCAGGATGTGCAGATATGTTATTTGCATAACTGTGTATTGTTGGTTGTGTGATGTTTTTTTTTTCCAACTCCGATTTGCAATGACTGGTTAATCTTGTTATGTCACGGTCTGATGCTGGCCAACTGCTCACAGTAATGCTCATATGAGCCACTTGAGTGTTGCCATATATATATATATATATATATATATATATATATATATATGCCCTTATGCAGTACTTCAATAGATGGCATTCTTTCACTATGAACACAGGTGAGGCTTCAGAAGGTGTAAGGGCATCTGGTACTGTATACAAACTATACCTACACGTCAATCCTTATCTAAACGTCTTTTGATGTATTCAAATTGCGTGTGTGTGTGTGTGTGTGTGTGTGTGTGTGTGCCTGCTTTTTGTTTGTGAGGTTTGCTTGAAAAGTCAAAGTATTGTACATTTTTACTTATTAAAATATATAACATACCTGGAAAGGGCTCTAATACATTACATAGGCCTACTGTTTTTTTTCATGGTTATGGAATGCAGAGGTGTATTTTATTTGAAAAAAGAGATATCTACAGATTGAGCAATTTATTTGTATTTCTAATAACAGATCCATGTTGTGTGAACTAATGTTTACAAATTGTGTAGAACAAATAATTTACAATTGCTCACGCATATAGAGCGAACGAGTACTCGGATTGCAATTGAACATGTTTAGTTTTGTAGAGTTACATTTATTCATACACTAAAAGTGGTTAAACGTCACTCAAATAAATGATGTAATGGTCACACAATCGTATCTTTCTTTAGAAAAACAGCTTCATAATAATATGCAGTGGAGTTTATAGGTGTGGACCAAGGGACCAGATTCTACAGAATAACTGTGCTGGAAAACGTCTTGAGGGATTTGATTTTTATCATTCCTTTCTTAAATGTCATTTTTAGTTTGACACATTTGGGTTGCCTGACTGAATGTGCTGTTTACTAAATCGGCATGCACTAGGCTTACTTACAAACTAGAAGATGCCATGAAGAACTTTACAGTCGCATCACCGTAGGCTGCATTTCATAGTTTTATAAATTTTTCCTTGAATTATTCCTTCCCAAGTTTAAAGGTGTCATATGGCGGAAATATGTGTTTTTCTAAGTGTCGGAACAAAAGATGCATTCTATCTAAAAGCGAATGCGAACCCAGACCTACCTGAAACGCCTTGTGTAACCACACCCCACGCATGTACGTCACTTTGTGGTACGATTTGACTAAGACTGCCCAAATGTATACGCAAGTCAGGTGGGGGGTCTTGAAAATCTCATTGTACCATTGCCGGTGCAGCCTGATGATCTGAATATGATAAGAGGCGTTACATTTCCGTGCAGTATTCGACCAATCACTACACACTAGTGACCTGGCCAATCATAGCACACCTCGCTTTTCAGAGCGATGAGCTTTGTAAAATATCAGCGCGTTTCAGAGAGGTGGAGCAAAGAGGAGATACAAACATGTACGGTATGTGGAAAATCGTGAATACACATTATATTACATCTAAAGCAAACAATAATATTCGTTTTAGCTGCGTCAAATGAACCCTTTAAAGTTTACTTAATTGTGTGGTGATGGTTGGCTGAGCAGCTGTGGGATGTGTGTCCTGTTACGACAGGCTCATAAAAAGTCCGTCATAATCTATTTTTACTCGTCACTATGGTGCATGGTGATATTACGTGCTAATGAGCATGTTTGTGACATCATCACAACACACATGCGTTCTTTGAACTTAATTTATTTGAATAGCCAATAAACCCGAATTCGTTTATATATTTAATATTTCTGTTGTCAGACATAAAATACTAATTACAGACAAATGTCCAGTCAGTAACAATGGCAGCTGCTTGTACACTCTGTTTTGTAATCATTCATTTATTCACTCGACGATTCGTCATGAAAGGAAAGACACAGAGATACTTTATTCCCACTTGCTGAATGTTAAGATTTATCCAAAATGATGCTCATTTTGTCGCTCTCTGAAGGTAAAAATGTCTGAAAACTCTGCACCGCTTGTTTGTGCACGCCTGTGTGTGTATGATAGGATGCGACGAGAGGGCTGGATTGAATGACAGATACACTCTTACCAGAATCAGATCTAGAAACAACACCACAAACAACGTAAGAGATCGCTGTGATATTATAAAAAAAGGAAACAAAAATCAGTTCGTTTTTGAAAACAGTGGTGAAACAAAGTCGACTATTGTGGGCCTTCATAGTCGTCTTGTTTATACAAGCCCTGTCTCCGCACCGCGTGTCTCCGCTGATCCCGCGTTGGTTTTTCTGACTGTGCGAGGGGTTTATACGTGATTCTCTCTGCAGATTCTCTGGTCCGGTTATGTTGGTTGTTGTTTCCAAACATCAGTGAAAGCAGGGCTTTTGCAACCAGGGTTCAGGCTGAGACTGAGTCACCAAGAGTGAGAGAAATTCTGAGCCTGTGGCTTTGTGGTGTGACCCACTGGTGCTTCTCTGGTTAAAAGAACCATAACATGTGACGAGCACAACTACTGGATTGCGTATAAGAGTATTGTAAAATACACTTCTTGGTTAAAGGAAAAGTTCACCTTCAAAATGAGAAATCTGTCATTTTTTTACACACGCTCTTGTCATTCGAAACATTTCTTCTGAAGAACTCAAAAGAAGATATTTTAAAAAAAATGTTGGTAAAAGAAACTATTGGTCCCCATTGACTTGCATTGGTTTTGTGTCCATACAATAGAAGTGACTGGGGACCAACGGTTTTTGGTTACCAACTTTTTTCAGAATTTCTTCTTTTGTGTTTTGCAGAAGACAAAAAAATCACACTGGTTTAAAATGACAACCTGGTGGGTAAATTATGAGAGAATTTTCATTTTGAAGTTGAACTATTCTTTTAACATGTATTGATTTGCTTTGTGTAGGTTTATAAAAGTAGGTATATATAAACTCTTTTTGCAATATAGCATAACCATGACTTACGTTTTTTATTAATTTAAAAGTAAATATTTCTGAACTGTTTGGTGTGTTATAGTATTTTATGTCGGTTTAGACCTTAGTCATTATTTCCATGGTGTTGATGTAGTTTAATCTCTATAAACCCAGTTTTCAATCCAGGACTCTGCAGTCACATCTGTGAGACAACAGATCTCGATTCATCAGGCATTGCCACTTGCTTCTAGAAACATGCACCTCAGTTCGCTTTCGGCCACACAATCCTGTCCTGCCCTCACATGCAGTTAACACTGAAAGCCTGTCTGAGCCAACTGGACATTGAGAGACAAAGATGAAAATCAGTGGAAACCACCATATGATGATAAGTGTGGAACTGGACATAGTTCAGAGGACAAAGTGGAAATGTAGAGATAGAAGACACAAGACAGATTGAAGTTGTCCGAGACAGGATACGAAAAAGTAATTTACCACAGACTTACACTTCCTTCTCCTGACTCAGGCCTGTCATACACCTGTTGAAGCCCTATTAGAGTCTTCCTGAGAGGATGTCTGCTCTGTGTATGTGCAGCACGTCTGTGTTTCGAGACACCGGCAATATCTCACCCTACAGTCTTTGTTTGCTTTAAAACTATCCTCACAATGACTTCAAAGGCAGCTGAACTGTGAATAAGACCTGCGGTCCATTGTGTGGGTGCATTCAACCAATTTCCCAAACAAGTCGCATATCAAGAAAATATATGTGCCATGGCGATAGACTATTGTTTCTAAAAACTGAAAGTGTCTGTGCCTTCAAGAGATGTCTGGCTTTAAGTCTGACATTTGAAACTCTATACAGTATACAGCGATTCAAAGGCGCTTTTGACAAACCAAGGAGATTGGATGTCATTGGCTTGTAATTGATGTGCCGAGGGTTGTTTTCTTTTGACCGGGGTAATGCCTTCGAAAGCTCCACGCATCTGAGGGAAGCGAGGCTGTCTGATGATTCACGTTTTTTGTGTGACAGCTGATGGTATGAGAGTGAAAGACGGCATGACAGAATTTCACAACCCTTTGAAGTAATGGCAGAAACTGACAGTGAAGACACTATTAGAGTGACAGTCAACGCTGGTATCAGAACTGTCTTAGCTTTTTATCGGACACTTTTATCTTTATATTGATTTACATTACTCTTGTTACAGTGACTGCCCTGGAGCAATCTGCGGATATAGCTGTTTGTTTAGGGGCGATTGTTCTGTGTGGGGGATGTACAAAAATGCATATTTTTAAGATTCACTAGTCCTTACATAGGCTGAACAACTTGTCGACTGACAAGTTCTAAACAGGGTTTTTCCTTTATAGAGAATTCAGAGGCGACCGCCTCCGCCTAATTTTGCGCTGCGCCAGCCCCTCGACAAAACAGTGCCGCAGAAAATCCTGTCGCCATGCCATGGACAAATGTTGCACTCAATAGGCATTTGTAACTGTATTTGTGACAGCACCACCATAGTGGCTTTATGTGTCGCAATTAGGTACAGTGATCATATAGCTGAAATCACCACACCTGCTTCAAGAAAAAGAACTGCAGTTTTCCAAAGATTTTCCTCTGTTCTGTCGTGACTGGTTAGGTGAGTTTTGTTTGCTTTGAACCCTTATACATTTTTTAAAGGCTTTCAAACTACACATTTCTTCACATGTTATGTTTTCAAATTAGTAGATATGGCTCGTAAAATCACAGATTAATTTTTAAAGGCAGTTTGTGAGCAGGCGGATCACGAGGGCAGGTAGACAGTGCAGACAGCAAGAGGCTGTTATTCCATTCTGTAAATTAGGCAATATTCTGTAAACATGTTGTTAATGTGGTGTCATTTGCTTTAACATCATATATTTGGATATTTTGTCTTTCAGCTTTGCTTATCGAATAACCCGTAATACAGAATAAACCGCTGCCTGTTGCATATCTACTGATTGAAAAAATCACCATGCCACTCATTAAAGACAGTGTGGTGACAGACGGAGGTTTGGTGATTTCGGCTGTATGATGACACATTAAGAAGTTTAGAGACTAAATGGCCTCTGCTCGCAAAATTGACCTAGTCTCACATCATGTCAACTTTTTCCACGTTGCGCTGTTCGCGTTCGGTATAAGTTAGGGTTTGATTAAAACTGTGTGCCCTGCTTACAGTAGTTATGCGCAGAATGCAAGCAGCGAGACGTACAAGGGCTGTTATAAATATTGTTGCTTATTAAATCTAATCTATCGAATTTGAAAAGCAGGACATAAATAAATCATGTTACTGACGAGATGCAGGAAATTAGTTTGGTCTAAAATAAGTACTGAAGAACCCGAATTTAAAATAGGAGACTTAAATGTTCTGCTGTTGGTTGTGAACTGTGTAGATAAGAAAATAGCCAATGGTCTCCAATCTGCATATTGTTGGTTGTAAAAATGAAAATGTATAAATAAAAGGCTTATAAATTAAAAGCTTTTGTTTCTATTCAGCTACATTTAAAAAATAAGGGTTATTTTCAACTAAAACTTAAGACAATTGAAAATGAACAAACTAGGCTTTAATGATAAAACTTGCACTATATACAAATGAGAAAATTCCTTAAATTAAAATAATATAAAAATTAAAGTTAATTCAAAGTATTAATTAAAAACTAAAATGACTTTAAATTAAAATTGTGAGTTATATTTGCTATTATTTTAGGGGTTTTAAACATTTGATGACAAAAAAAGTTTTTTAATGTGCTGTTTAACATCAAGTTCACTTAAACAACATACTGTATAATACAAAATCAAATCAAAAGGATGGTACCATGAAACGCACATTTAACAATGTAGATGATCAGGATGGTACCACCTCAGCCTAATTTAAGCCAGGAAAAACCATGCTAAAAGTGCTGTGTGTAATTTTTTGGATGATCTTTTGACAGAAATACAATACAATATACATAACTATGTCTTCAGAGGTGTATAAAGACCTTACATAATGAGGCATTATGTTTTTATTACAATAGAATGAGCTATTTCTATGCATACACCCCGTGTGCCCTTGCATGGAATTTGCCATGTTGTTTCTACAGTAGCACGAAACGGACAAACTGCTCTACAGAGCATGTTTCGTAAATACTTCATTAGGGCTGTCACGATAAACCGACGATAAATATCACGTGATTTACATTTACATTTACATTTAGGCATTTGGCAGACGCTTTTATCCAAAGCGACTTACAGTGCACTTATTACAGGGACAATCCCCCTGGAGCAACGTGGAGTAAAGTGTCTTGCTCAAGGACACACTGGTGGTGGCTGCTGGGATCGAACCAGCAACCTTTTGATTACCAGTTCAGTGGTTTAACCCACTAGACCACCATCTCCATACATGCACAGCTTTTGAGTGAATTACGGAAAAATGCTGCTGAATCCAAAAGCCAGAGGGCCCTCTCGAGTGGAAACTCCAAATACGCACTGCAGAAGAAGACCATAACACATTCTAGAATCTAGGTCATGCCTATGGACATCTATTTATCACTGTTTCTCAAGCCTCATCAGGTATTTTTATGATAATAAAGCATATTTATAATGATCATGTTTGACTGGTGTTGCTTTTCAAATGCACATTATAAGCGACTCAAACTCGCACTGCTTTTCAATTGAGCAGCATTTCCTACTGATCCCAGACGGACAAGCTACACATTCAAAAAATATTGACACATTGCATTTCGCAGGCAGCTCAATTACAATAGGATTTAGTGGAATCGCAATTAATTATCGTGCAGCCCTATACTTTATCCCCTTCAGCAAAGAGGCGGAATTGTGATGACAACTTTGTCCTGTGCGAGTCGCCGTAGTGCTACAAAAGAAAGGGGTGGAGTGAGCTGTTCATTGCAATTCGAAACCTCACCCCTAGATGCCCCTAAAATGGCCACATTTATCCTTTAAAAATTGCCCGTATGTTTAATCTGACTGGTTCTGGGTCTGTCTGAGAATTGGACATTTGATGGACATGAGATGCATTGTGGCATTCAAAATGATCTAAATTAAGGGCAACAGAACAGGAGAAATTTTTAACTGCTTTTAACTTTACGTGCTCTTAAAAAAGCACAACTTTCGTAGTAAACATAAAAAAACAGTGCCCAAAGATGCCGGTTCGAGTGCTCGTGGCTTTTCTTCATAGAAACTCCCCAGAGAGGGCTGTTGCGTGTTCAGCACAAACTGTATGTGTAAACCCACAACGCTTGTGTTTATGTTTGTGTCCTGTTTGACTGATAGCGTGGCTGTGGGTGTTTGTGGATTTACTGAGGGCAGTAGAGTAGGCCTGAAGCGCTTAATTGATGGAGTAGAGCGAGTGTGCCAAGTCTGACTGCGGTTGTGGTTAGGATTAGAGAAACAGTTTGTCGTTTGACAAGATTGTGTGTCTGGTTTGGTTTATTCTCTATGCTGTGGAAGTGTACTATGGTTAGGTATATGTATGTACACACATGGTTGTTTTATCTTAAAAGTGTCTTTGCATTGAAAGCAGGTATTTGAGTGTTCGTCTCATGTGTGCATCTCTCCTGTGTGTGTGTGTTGTTTGAGGTAGGGTTAGTCAGCACTCAGGAATGCTCCGTCTGCCCAGGGGAGGGCGTGGGCCGCTTCTGGGTTTGTGGTTCCTGCCGGGGTTGAAGGTTTAGAAAAGCTCTGTGCCGCCTCCATATCTGCTGGAATAATAGACACTCTGTACAACAGACAACAAGACTGCTTTGTGCTACTCTGTCATCACTAACACTACCGCTGACCCTCAGACTGGTTCTGACCACCGTGAGAAAATAGCCCTTCTTCAATTGTGAGCTCTGTGTGTGTGTGTTTTTTAGAAGAGCGCTAGTGTAGACTTTTCAAATAATGTTTTGAAGTTTGTCTGAGAGTTTGAGAAGACGTGCTTTAATGTCTGCCACGAATTTACACTGACACTTATCCAAGGTAATCGCTGTAGCCTTCAATTTCTGAAGACAACCATTTATGGGCTGCGTTTTAATGAGATGGCTAGATGGGCTTGGATCACAGGAGACTGAAAATGCATGTCTTAGATTTGGGCTGGGCAATGTCTACCAAATTGGCATTGGACGATGCCTACAGTGAAACATCGCGTTGGACGATGACATCGGGGGCGGGGGTTGGGGTATATCAGTTTGCTAAATGGCCATCTGCCAAAACATTAAAAACAATTATACCAGTGCTCCAGACTGCGACCAAACCCCATTTTGTGACCAGTTTTCAAGACAGCTTGATTTGTTTTCACAAGTACTCGCACATGTGCGACCTGCAACTTTGGAATTTCTTCTGGTTGTTATTTCATATGTAAAGACGAGTAGTTGGTGAGCCCACCAGTGTAGGCTGTGTGTGTGTGATAAGTCAACTAAGTGGGTCACGCGGCACTGATGTATCCTGCTGCTATTGCGGACATGTCGTCATTGACAAGTTTATACACACACACAATGTGAGCACATTACTACGATTCACTGTTTGTGGATCAGCGGATGACCACAGACTCTCTTGATGACGAAAATTGCGTCATGCAGGGAAATCACGATGCTGGCGCAACATCGTGATGGCTGTCGGCCATCGCTGATCGACATGTAATCATGTTGCCCAGTTGTGAACATAACAAAAATGGGTACTGGGCCAAATGGTTCTGGGACTGGAACTACAAAGGAAGTTGCTGTCATATTGCGTCATAAAGAAAAAGAAAAAAAGTAATCTTGAACATACGCATGAACCGGTTCTCGATACCTAACTCTATTCTATTTGCAGAACCCTGTGAATGTTACCCAGAAATGAAATATAAGGATATCTAAGTTCTTTTTGGAGCCATTGTATTTTTTCCCCATCTCTACAATCCACAATATTATATGTGGTACCCTCACAAAAGGGCAGAAAATCTCAACGTTTTTATTTACCTTCACTGTTCCTTGCTGGCGGAACAAACTTCCAGACTCTGCCCGATCAACCACGTCCCTCGCAATATACATATGAAGGGAACATGGAGTTCTGAAATTACGACATTGACAGTAAAAAAATGGTTTCTTATCATGTCTACAGTACATCATATGTTTCTTTGAGATTTATGTGACATAAAAACAACACTCTAACTAAGATTAGACTATTGTTTTTATACTGCAGTTTAAACCAAGCATAATTACCGGTTATTCAAAAAATCACTACCTAACTTAATTTCCCAACTTTACTCACATTTTGCACTCTGCAAGTGTTCATATTTCAATTTTGGTGATGATTGCAGTGTTTCTCCTAGAGTTTTCTGCTCCCCTGCAGAGAACGGGCCCCTGTAACCACATCCAACCACCTGCAAATGGACCCCCACAGGGCTCTGTTTACTTAAGCGGGGCCTTAATGACTTTAGCAGAGAAAAGAAATCCAAAGCTTTTCAAAAAATAATATTAGTTGATATTTTACCCACACTCAAATTATGATAGGATAAGCAGGTCCGTGTATATTGATATAAAGTTGAATTAAATAAATGTTACACCAAATTCAGCAAGAGGCTCGAGTTTCCATATGAATTGAGTTTCTTGAAATGTACATTTATTTAGATGTTTTTGCAATCAAATTTTATGATTTTATCTGGCAGCTGGTTTTGTCATGTAAACTAGTCAGCTACTTTTGAGTATCTGCTTGTACTATCGTAAAAATACAGATGTCAAAAGAAACTTGAGGTCATCAAGATTTTTGTTCAGTTGTAACCTAAATAAGCAGGTATGTGTCTGTCATGGTCTGTCACTATCTTGTAAAGTATTAAAGTGCACGTTATGTTATATTTTCAATAGGGATGCACCGTAAGGAAAATTCTTTGCCAAAGCCGAACATGATGTGAAACACTTGAGCGAAGGCTGAATTAAACCGAACACTGAACATGTTTATTGCATTTCATTTATTTATTAGCCATTTTTTTAACTATTGCACAAACTGTCAAAATGTGCTTTTTATAATTTGTCTTGCTTTTAAAAAAAATACAATACAACCTTTCTAAAAATTTAGCAAAACAAAGTAAATTGAAACAAAAAATTGAACCCTCCCCCTTCAAGAATAGCATATAATAATTAGGCCTGTAACTGACTGCTAAAAGAATGTAGTTACTCTGTACCCCTACAACAAAACAGTTCATTAAAAAGTGTCATTCCAAATTAGGCCTATAAAGTAAAAATACAAATTATTGAAAACTGTTGGATTATTATAGGCTTCATTGCAAATTGGTTTTAAAGCTGCCCTGCAAAAGTGTTTCATGCATTCTGACTTCTTTTCTTAGTCCCTTTTTGGACAATTCTCCCGGAAAAGCGGCATGCCCAAACGGCCGTGGAAGAAGCATGCGCAGACATGACTTTCACTTGTAAGCAGGATAGACGGAGAGCATACGTTCGTGAAGTTCAGGTGTTTGTTTGTTCACTGCATTTGGGTAATGAATGTTATACAAACGGTGGATATAATGCTGGATTTGGAGATTCTTTGAAACTGATATATGTAGCCGTCCCAGCGCTAAAAGATGACGGACATGAATAGCATGCGGTGAATGAAACTGATGTCTGTGTTTTGATGACAATGGGTGCCCGAGAGAAGAGAGAAGACATTAAACTGCTGATGTTCATAAATAAACATCATAAAGTCTAAATCTGGATAAAATGCATTTTAAAATGTCTAAAAGTATTGTGTATATATTAAATTCAATCCGCAATAATTTTGCTTATTAATATGTTTGTTTCTGACCAACAATATTAAAATGTATGAAAATACACCAATTAGCGTCTTTTTTTTCTTTATTTATTATTTCAGCATTATTTTTATATATAATTTTATCCTGCATCACATTATATTTCCTGAAGAACTAATTGTCTGTGTTCAGTTTGGCTGCCAGTGCCTTCAACCCTTTTACATCATCAAAAAAGAACATGGCGGCTTTCTTGACTAATGAGTATTCTATTTTTTTTAACGACCAAAGCTTGTAGTGTAAGGTTGTTTCAACATATTTAAGGGATAGTTCACCCATAAAAATTAATTCCCTTCATCATTTACTCACCCCCATGTACTTTCATACCTGTATAAATGACTTTGTTCTGATGAACAAAGAGAAAAATATTTGGAAGAATGTTCCAAAAAAGGACATCAATGACTACTATAGGAGAAAAAATTAAATGGAAGTCAAAGGGTTTGTTTTCCTAAATTCTTACATTTAGTCTTTAACAGAACAAAAAACCTACAATATTTTTTTCCTATTATGGTAGTGGATGATGTCCTAGAACTGAAAATTGCTAACATTCTTCCAAATATTTTTCTTTTTGTTCATCGGACCAAATAAGTGAAGCTTTCCTGTGGCTTAGTGGTCAGAGCACGACGCTAGCAACGCCAAGGTCATGGGTTCGATCACAGGGGATTCCACATATTCAGATACAATGGTACAATGCAATGTAAGTTGCTTTGGATAAAAGCCTCATCCAAATGCGTAAATGTAAACTATCCCTTTAAGCCATTCATCTCTCTATACCCTGGGTTCCCTTTAACAACTTTGCAGATCATTTACATTGAAGGAAAGCTATGTCACATGTTGCATTATAGACAATTTTAGGACATCCAGGTAACGTGCACTTTAAGTCTGTTGTGGTGTCGCATGCTGTGTCTGGGTTTAGCTTGGGGGAGGGGGATTAGCAGTGGTCTTAAAGTCTTTTTAAAGGGAGGCTGCGGGGGCTGGGTTGGCATATGTTTCATTGGGTGCAGTGGTCCCACAAGACCGTCTGACGTCAAAGTTGCTTTTGTCCTCTGCTCTCACTCTGCATCAAATTTGCATATAACAGTTCACAGAGTCCATTTTTTGTTAAACTCGCTTAAAGTTTCAACACATACATCCGGCAGGTTTTACGAAAGTTACTCAATTAAGAGTTACAAAAACCTTCATTTAAGTTTCTCTCTTAGAAAAACTGAAGTAGTGTGCATGTTTATGTTGTTCTATAAAACAACGTAGACTTTTTCAAAGTGAACCTGATGAAAATAAACCGATGCTGTTATATGCAGAAAGTTGAGTACGTTTGTGCTCATTGGAAGGGTGTGTGAGTGTCATGGTCAAGTCAGGGATGCCTGGACTGATTCACAAATCACACAAAGTACAGCCCACGGCGTCTGTGTTTTTCACCCTCTAGGTTAATGCAGCCCAACATGGCTCAGCCTGTGTGAGACCCCTCCAGTTCACCCTGTCTGCTCTCTTTCTCTTCCTCAACCCCTCCCTGTCCAGATTTCACCCCTGTCTCTACTCAAGTGACAGCCGGCATGTGGATGAGGGGGAGAGCGGGCTAGACCCACGCTCTGGGCTGGGCGTGTGTTTGTATATATGTGCACTAGAGGACTTCACAGGTCCACTTAGATCCGAAAACCCGAGGTCCGACCCGAGTGCTGGTTACCAGGCCTACCTCTGTCAGGCTGGTGAGTGCAGGGCTGCACACACACGTCGAAAACGTTTATATTCTGGTCCAGTCTGGTTCGGAAAAAATTAGGCTAGGGCGGGTCAGACTCGAGTCGGGTCTTTCTTAAAAAAAAAAAATTATGCACTTCGGGTCCGGGTAATTCCGGTAATTTCGAGTCATGTTAAGATCTTTGGATCCGAGAAGACCTCTAATATCCACATTTGTGTTGGATCTATCTGTCTCACTACTGACCTGATTTGCCCTCTCCAACTCAATCAATAGTTATTCAGTATCTCCTTTTCACATGATGTCTGCCCACATGGCAGCAGACACAGACGGTCCTCATTGAGCGGTGGAATGTAATGGAAAAGTGAAGAACTGACAGTAGATAGATACAATACTTTCAGACTGATACATTTGATGCAGTCTAGGCCACAAGGACTGAGCAGACTTTGCCATGATTTATTTTACTTTACTTTTGGAACAAAAAATATACAAAAAAATATGAAAATGTGTGATCTTCCTTCCTAGTATAAAAAGTACATAAAAAATTAAGTATTTTTGAGGGCAAAACCTTGAGGAGAGTTAGCCTTTTAATGCTTCCGGTTCCTTGGCCCCGAAGTCTACGGGTTTTTAAATGGGTTTTTGTTAAAACGCCTGTAATAAGATCTGTGGTTAACAGAACCTCTAAATATTTTCACCTGTCAATCTATGACATAAAACACACCAGTTATAAGCATTTTTATGTCTTTAAAGCAACAGTTGGTAACAAGTTACAAAATATATATATATATATAAATCTCACAAATATGGGAACATGTTTTTAATAAAGTTTGACAAAGTTGACGGTGGCTTGGTGGTGGTGATGTTGAAATTGAGCCACCATAGTCTGTTTATAGCCTCATGTTAGCTTTTTACTTCTGGTGATTGTATTAAGGCTTTAAAATTTACAAATATTATGTTAATTTGTAAAGATTAACTTGTAAACATCATAACCTTTGTGAAATCACAGAGCTTATTTTTTGCATCTGGTTGAGGGAACCAGGGCAGTGCTAACTTCCTTGTTGGCCTACACAAATAAATCATCCAATTCAATTAAACTTAAAAAATGCCTTGTTCCAGAATTGATGGATTTTTTATCCCCATTTTATTGATGTGCATGTCTCTGCCGAATATTCAGAAAGGTCTCAGTGTTAAAAGCAGGTGGCTGTCGTTTATTTATAACAAGAACCCTGATCTTTCCAATCTGAGCTATACAGTTAATGCATCACATGGGAGTGGGAGTTGTTTTGTGATCCTGTCACGATGTAACGTGGTCTTTGTAAAGAGGCTTTTTTATTGATCAATGTAAACTACTGTATATTGAACCAGACATACCCTGCAGCACTCTAGTATATGCAGCAAGTGGATGGTACGTATTTCAGGCTATTTGCAGGTTAGTTTTACAGACGCAGTGGCAACAAAATAAAGTTGGAAAAACACTATTAGAGGAACACACAGGCAACTAAAAAAGTCTATTACAATTTGTGTGAAAAGCACTAAAATGTTTGGATTTATTTATTTATACTTTATTTATATAGCGCTTTTTACAATTTTCATTGTTACAAAGCAGCTGTAAAGGAGACACATTGACTATAAGTAAAACAACTAAGGTCATATACCTGTGAAACAAGAAAAAGGTGAAAAACACAAAAGACAGACATACAAATGCTCCACACACACAATATGCATACATACTAACACACATTGACAGACGCACACACGCAAACACACTCGCACACACGCACAGTAAAAGCACACATTTGAGATAAAGGAGAGAGAACCACAGGTCAAGTATTAAATGCTAAATATTAAATCCTAAATGCAATATTTATCATGTAAAACTTCTGAATTCTAAGCGTTAATAGAACATGGTCCTTGTTAATGTCATAGTTCACCCAATAAATAATAATGATAAAGATTCTGTCATCATTTACTCATATAATTTCATGTCAAACCTTCTGCAGAAAACAAAATAAGATATTTGGAAGAAAGTTGGTAACCGAACAGCACTGGCCCCCATTCACTTGTATAGACACAAAACCAATGTAAGTGATTTGGGGCCAGTAAAAAAGAATATCTTCTTTTGTGTGCTGTGGAAGAAAGAAAGTCAATATAGTTTGAGATGACAAGAGGGTGAGTATATGATTGTAACAAATCTCAATAAAAGGGAAGGAAGGAGGCGGGAACCGGCAGACATTAAAACATTTAATAAAGTAATATAACAGCCGGCGGCCCCTCACGGACGACCGCCGGCGAACAAAACATAACATAAATACAAACATAACATAAGTTCGGGCCCGGTCCTCTCTCCACGACGGTCCGGTCGCTCGTTCCTTTTATGCTCCCATCTCCTACGTGATTCGAGGCCGGTGTGCGCACAGCTGGCGCTAATTCACAATTACTCACCGGACTCGAACCACGGTCTCGCCCCGCCTACTCTACTACAATGATGAATGATTATTTTTGGGTGAACCATCAATTTAATGTGATGAACTACACCTGTGTTTATTCTGCCAGGACATCTGTATAAGAGAACTGACTTTACGTCCAATTTACATTCGCTTTAGGCTTCTTGGGTATAAGTAATATTATTTAGATTATCTGCAAATGCCACACGGTTTGATATTGTGCTATCTAAAGTAATGAAACTCATACATTATTATGTGTGGCTTATAATCATCCGTGTTTTGTTGGTCTGAAAAAATGGTCTCACCTCTTTCCTTTACTTTCATATGTCAGCTTTTTGTGTATTTTCGGTAATGGATGAAAAGGATGCAATGAATGGTATCTGTGGCCTAGATTCTTTATGGGGTTAGAGAGGTTTGCTGAACTAGTGCCCACGCTCAACCCCCCCAGCACTCTGGCTGCTGTTGCATATTTCAAACACCCGGTATATCTATCATGTATAATAGAGCATTGCAAGATGTTGTGACCGCACTGTACGGCTGTGTTTCGGCACGCCACTGTAGTGCGTGCAGCCTGCCGGTGTATTAGAATCTCTGTAGGAATTGTTACCCTGATAGGCATCATGAAAATGTTTTATACTCTCAAATTCCTGTGAATGTGTAGATAAACTGTGTAGGTGTGCAGAATGAGGTTAGCATGAATATGAGTTTTGATATGATTGTGCGCTCGATTGTGTCTGCAGACTTAAACAGGTGTCTTTGTTTGAGTCTGTGAATAATACGCCACATTAGAAGTTCACCGTGTGGTTGTTTCTGCCTGAGGCCTTTACCACATTCTAACACATGACTATGCCATTCACATAAAGCATCTGCCCGATGTGTCTGCAGTAAATGATAAGCGGGTAAACAAACAAACAAATGCCTGGTGGAATGTTATTGTTATTTGAATAGTCGGTTATTTTGATTTTGTCTTTTGACAGAAATGTCCTTTCATGTTGTCATTTATTCATTTTAAATAATTTAGCTGACTATACTTACTTACTAAACTTGGTTATAATAATGAGCATAGAGACACTAACAGTCACTAAAAATGTGAAATCCTGCTGCTATACTCAAATAAAGACTTATTCATGTTCAGTGTTTTAGTCGGTTTAGGATATTGCATTACACACTACATGTGGTTATTGCAACATTGAATATTGAAATATAACTAAGACTAAGTACACAGCTAAGTGCCTATATAATGGATCATTCTCCCAAAACATCTGGCATCATTTATTCAACCTTATGTTTTTCCAAACATCTACGGAGTGATAAAAAATGAGCAAATATAGATAGAAGAATACAGTTTCTTTTGTTTAAAAGCTGAGACTCTGTTCTTTTATTTGACATATTGTCTATATATTCTTTACAGAAAATTTACTGTGAGCCATTAAATTTGGGTTAAAATGTTAAAAAAGGCTGGCGTAGGCTGGCAACTTTTTTTTAAAGAGGCTGGCGGCGAATGTGTTAAAAGAATATTGTTTTTCGGGTGAAATATCCCTTTAAGTTCAAATGTTCATTCACTTGTGCATATATTATATCTAATGTATTCATAATAAGTGTTTGAGTAGTGCAGCAATTCTCTTTTCTCTCAGTTTTTCATTTGTCTCATGCCTATTTGTGTTTAATGTGAAACTGGTGGGGTGTTTTAACTGACTGGTGAGGTGTGTAATTGTGAGCTGAAGGAAGTGACTCTTCTCTATATGCGTTCTACAGCGGTTTTGTGTTCTTGTGTTCTCACTCTACATCATCAATAACCGTCAAAGTCTGGTTTCAATACTCAAAAATGCAAGAACCATGAGTGCATGAAAGAACCCGGATGTGTTCTCGATATCAAGGATGTATCGAATGCAGCCTTGCACGTGTAAGGAGCTCCCTTGAAGTCCGAGAAGTCACTGTGGAGTATTTAGCTGCTGTGGGAACTACAGAGGCCTCAGGCAGACGTGACCCGTGTTGCTGTCTGGGCCGGGCTCTGCCGGTGTAAAAGAGGAGGGCGGGTGGGGGTGCCCTAGCTTTCCACTCTCTGACAGATGTGCCAAAAAAATCTTCTGTTTCTGATTTTTCTGTTGCTTTCCTTTGCATTTCTGAAATAAAGTTAATATAGATGGTTAACAACTTTCACAAATCCCACTCACACTTCTGAAACCAATTTTTTTAGACTTCCTCATTCTTCTTCTTCATATCACGTGTGGTGTGTAACCGAAAGCACCACATTTACAGGAAATTTAGCCACTTTTCCTCTATCTGCGGTCTCGCATTATATCTTGGAATCTTTAGTGTTTGTTTTGCAGTCATTTTCTGCAAAGTTTTTTTTACCGCAACCCTGTAATATTTCTGCATTGTTTGTCTAAATCTAGTGTATAATCTCCAGTGTTGTGTTCTTTTTCTACCAGGTCGCTGGACGGTCGGTTGCAGGTATCTCATAGGAAAGGACTTCCTCATGTGATCTACTGCCGCCTATGGCGCTGGCCTGATCTACAGTCCCACCATGAGCTCAGAGCCATTGAACTCTGTGAGTTTGCATTTCACATGAAAAAGGATGAGGTGTGCGTCAATCCTTACCACTACCAGCGCGTTGAGACACCAGGTAATGCTTACTGCCAAATATGTTTATATAAAGTGAAATATCAATCGTGCCATTAACAGCACTGAATATATGTTCAATAAGATTATACATTTAATTCATCATAATATTAATGTAAATTAAATCAATGAATTGAGCTTGTTAATCATTATAACATGAGTTTGGTCATTTGGATATAATGGATATTATATCTTCTTTTGTCCCATTACTGTTTGTTAACTCTCTCTCTCTCTGTAGTTCTTCCTCCGGTCCTGGTTCCTCGGCACACTGAAATCCCCAGTGAGTTTCCTCCACTGGATGACTACAGTCACTCAATCCCAGAAAACACCATCTTCCCTGCTGGCATCGAGCCCCAGAGCAACTACATACCAGGTAGAAGATAAAGAGTTGCTACAAATCAGTGTCGCTGTAAATTTTGTTGGGAGACTTTTGAAAGTTAAGTTCATACAATAACGTTTAAAAAACAAAGCAGTTACGCTAGAAATGTCATGTCAAGAGACTTTTGACGTCAGGGACAAACATGGTCATCAGCTGCCACAAAGTGGCAAGATCCCAGGTGTAGGTTTCTTCTAAATGTTTTCCAGGTTTAAAGGGTATACATTGCCCAAAAATGAAAATTCTGTTAATAACTGTATTCATTTCTGTGATCTGATGAACACAGAGAAAAATATTTGGAAGAATGCTTATAACCGAACAGATCTTGCCGCCCATTGACTCCCATAGTTGGAAAAATTACTTAATCTTTTTTTTGTTATGTTGAACACAAAAAAAGACATTTTGAAGAATGTAGGACAGCAAACAGTTCTGGGGCACTTTTGACTACCATTGTATTTTTTCCTACTGTAGTAGACAATGGGGGGGCAAATCTGTCTGGTTACAAGCATTCTTCCAAATATCTTTCTCTGTGTTTGGGTGAAGTATCCCTTTAAAAGAACAAGTTTAGTCTGTAGCTGCAGTTGCAGTGGTCTGAGGGTGCATCCCTCAGCTGGCAAGAGCTAACTGGAACTGAGCAAACCAAACATACACATGGAACTGTCCAGTTCACCGGCCTGTAAACAGACAGAGCACAGTAAAGGGAAAGCACAGCATGACGGAGAGCTCTCCGAACTCCTGCTGTGCGCTTATGTTATATTTCACAATGAAACATTTGAGCATTTTATCCAAAGTGACTTGCAGTGTGTTCAGTCTATACATTTTAAAAGTATGTGCATTTGCTAGGTGTCAAACCCATTACTCTGGTGTTGCTAGTGTCATGCTCTACCCGTTGCACTGGAGGCTGGACCTGGAATAAAGCGGACACTGGGGAGCAGTTAGGCAGACAACTAGACAGACACTGCCCCATTCACACACCCAAATAAGTAAAGACTCATTCAGAGTGAAAGAGTTTTGAAAAAAAAACAATTCAAACAATTACACATGTTAGTTCCACACATAGGCCTTTTGTTGACCAGTAAACAAACAACTGAATGAAAAAATGGGCAACATTCTTGTTGTTCGTAGGTCTAATCAAGAGGCATTTACCCGATGCTGCATCAGACCGATGTGAAACTATTTACACAGAGTTGAATTTGGATACATATGGAGAAGATTATCCCATAGAGTCTGTTCGGAGTAGCTTTGGCTGGGATTATTTCCGTCTGAATGGTTTTTGGTTTCGAGAGGCTGTCTGTTACTGTAATAGGACGGTGTGTTGTTCCACATCCCATGGCTAAATGTGAGCAGACCACAGCTTTCTAAATCAGGTGTCTTAATCTCAGGGTAGAAAAGTAAAAACCTTGTGAGTCATTGTTTTAGTAGCACCTGCTGGATTTTACCGGATGTGTTTGCTTGTGTGCCTAATCTTTTATCCCTCAGGAGGGTGACTGTGTTATGGGTGTGTATCATTTGTGATGTGTTTGTGTGTGTTGCAGAGACACCCCCTCCAGGTTACATCAGTGAGGATGGAGAGACAAGTGACCATCAGATGAACCGCAGCATGGACACAGGTGATTCTGCTTATTGAAAACATTGTTTTCAACATTACAGTTGCTTGTCATTCTCCAAAATTTGCTCTAAATTTGTACAAAATCTCAAGCACTTCCAATGAATGTAAGTACTGTAGTTAAGAGCTTTTTATTGTAGAAAACCCAATTTATTGCGAAATTGCAAATTGAATACATTTTTTTGTTACTGAATGAACAAAGGAAAAATGATGTTGGACCATTGTACTTAATTCATCATTGCTCTGATTTCTTTTTTCTAGGTTCTCCAAACCTTTCACCGAACCCTGTGTCTCCTGCCCACAATAATTTAGGTAATTCTGACCATCAATAAACATTTCATTGAAGTTTAATATGTAGGTTGGAATATGGAAGAGGGAATCAGTTTGATTTATTAAAAATGAATGATTTTCATAAAATCTATTACACTGATGCGTCATTCTAAACTTAAAATAGATTTAATAATTGTATTGTAGCTCAATTGTGCTTGTCGGGATTTAATGTGATGAGAAAGTCTAGGCACCACGCAATAACAAATAAACCTGCATCATGACTCATGAGCAGTGTAGTATGACTCTTGAATGTATGACTTCTATTGCCTTCGACCAAAAGGACGATGAGTTATCGCTTTGAATCCGTGTATTGAAGCACTTGCTGACTGAATCAGTTTTTGACTTATTTACTGTATAGCTGGTCATTACTTTTCATCTGGACTCCAGATGAGACTCGAGAACTGAGGTCTATGTACTTCAGGGTTGTGAGACTCAAATTTACAGGCTGGTTTTTCAAATAACAATGAGTAGTTAAAGATACACGTTGAGAACAATTTTGTTGTGATAATAACAACATTTTATGAACTTAAACTTTTGTTTTGTTTTATATAATTAACTGTACAGTAGGGTTGGGCCAATAGACGATGCCATCGCCGATGGCTGATAGACATGACGATGTTATGCCAGCATCTTTATTCAAACAAATGTTTCACTTTTGTCACGTGACACTTGCTGCTCTGTGCTGTACAGATCAGACTAGCCTGACTTTATAACTGTGAAGCTTGCAATGTACATCGAGGACGACGGGCAGTTTTCGCAGACCCGTCTGACTTTATAACTGTATTGCGCAGCTTGCGTTGTATAAAGAAGACGTGCCTCACTTCATAACTTTTATGAATATAACATCAGAGTAAGAATACAATCTAGCCTCACTTTATAAATGTAAAGCTGGCGCTTTACAGAAATGTTACTGCGTAGCTCCTGTGAGCCAATTTGGTAGGCATCGCCCAACCCCTCTATGAAGAACTAAAATAATTGGCCATTTTATCAAAGTCAAAGTTCAATTCTGTACCATTCCTTCACCTAATAATAACTTTTTGGTCTGAGTGTATGCAAGTTTTGCTTTTGAAGTATTTCTGGAAATGTGTTTTTCAGGCTCTTGGAGGAAATGGATTATTGAATGGATTGTTTGTGTGTTCCCAAAACAACTTAGAAAAACCGCCCACAGAAAACATTCAGAAAAACATCCTGTCAGTTACCATCTTAGCAAGGGAGGGGACCGACAGTTCACTGTTTATCGGATTGTGCGTTTGCAGACCTAGCCCAGATCCCGAAGCGATTTTTCTTCCCCATAGCAGTTATGTGCGTTTGTGTGTCAGAGAGAAGGGCTCGTACCGTAAGCCTGTAATTTTCTGTCGTTTTGAGCCCAAGAGATGATGGGATTTCCAAGTTACAGACTTTATTTCTGGGAACTGCTGTTTGCTATTGACATCACAGTGTCGTCAGTTCCCAGCCCTCGTGCGTGCTGTCTTTTTAGGTATTCCGTATCCCCACCCATTTGTTTTTCTTTCTTTTTTTCTGACTTTTTCCTTCTACGCTTTTCTTTTCCACCACCTCTTGATGTGAATGTCTGTGCCATTACTGGGATTTTCAACTTTCATTGTTCTGTTCTCTCTGTACTTCAGATCTCCAGCCAGTGACATACTGTGAACCAGCCTTCTGGTGCTCTATATCATATTATGAGCTGAACCAGAGAGTCGGTGAGACTTTCCATGCCTCGCAGCCTTCTTTAACAGTGGACGGCTTCACAGATCCATCCAACTCTGAACGCTTCTGCCTGGGCCTGCTGTCCAACGTTAACCGGAACGCTGCTGTGGAGCTCACGCGCAGACACATCGGTACACACATCTGCCTCCATCACTCATTCATAAGACAACAGTAGAGAAAGGTCACGTTATGTGAAATGAATTTGAACGTGTACTGTTGTGTTCATCACCTGGATTTACTGTAGGTGTCAAACATTAATTCAAATATTTTATTTAAACTTTTTAGAGATCATGTTTTGATGTCTTTTTTTCTGGCAGGCCGGGGTGTGCGTTTGTACTACATTGGTGGTGAGGTGTTTGCAGAGTGTCTAAGTGACAGTGCCATCTTTGTTCAGAGTCCCAACTGTAACCAGCGTTACGGCTGGCATCCTGCCACCGTCTGCAAGATCCCACCAGGTACAGTAAAAGAAACAGACCTCGCTTCTGATCTGAATACCATGATATTCAGTTTTGTCAGATTATTTTGCTCCACTTTGATTATATGAACTTTGTGTCCACTCAGGCTGTAATCTGAAGATCTTTAATAATCAGGAGTTCGCAGCTCTCTTGGCTCAGTCTGTGAATCAGGGCTTCGAGGCGGTTTACCAGCTCACTCGCATGTGCACCATTCGCATGAGCTTTGTGAAGGGCTGGGGAGCAGAGTACAGGTACGATAACAACCCTTTCCTCTGTTTATCTCTCATCTCGACTCCCGCTCTTGGAATGTGGCCTTGTTTTGACTTGTTCAAAGAGTTTTGCATCACTTACGAATTGGTGTTGTTACCCGTAGCCACAGAAGCCAATACGCTTCCAGTTTAAAGGAATAGTTCACCCAAAAATTAAACTTCTGTCATCATTTACTCACCCTCAAGTTGTTTCAAACCTGTATACATTTCTTTGTTCTGCTGAACACAAAGGAAGATGTTTGGAAGAATGTTAGCAGTTTTCAGTTCTGGGACATCATTGACTACCACAGCAGAAAACATTTAAATGGTTGTCAAAGGTGCCCCTGAACTGTTTGCTTTACTAAATTCTTCAAAATATGTTCTTTTTTGTTCAACAGAACCAAAAATATATACTAAACATTTTTCTACTATAGAACAAATTATGTCCCAGAACAAAGAAAGAAAGTAATACATGTTTGGAACAGCTTGAGGGTGAGTAAATGTTGAAAGAATTTATTTTTGGGTGAACTGTCCCTTATAAGCTGATAAGGGCAATCAGAAGGTAAGATTTCATGTGTACAAGCAGGATTGTTTTTCGTTTGTTTGATTTGTTTTTTTGTACATTTACATGTATTGTACAGGTTATGAGCAAGCAAAGTAGTTGTGCTAGTGATTTGAATAAACAAATGGACAGAGATGAAAACAGTCATTTGAACAAAATTCATAATGAAGCCTAAGGCCATTTTTACTGCTGTGTACAATGTGACAGGAGTAGCTTCAAGCAAATTGTTATATGAGGATTTATTTTAGGTCCAACAGACCTGTGGTATCATGGCAGAATATGATTGGCTGAGATAAGTGTTCTGCTTTATGATTTAAAAGAGAAATGTGCTATGCAATAGCATGCTTTATACCATAGTCTGTCTGAACACTTGATTCTGATTGGCTGGAAGGCGTGAATTAAAAATGTTTAGTGCACCAGTAGTTCCAGTCAGTTTGATCAACATAAGAAATTAACTGTCATTTTCACCTGTCTGATCAAAAATTACACTTTAAAGGGATAGTTCACCCAAAAATGTAAAAAAAATTAAATGTTCTAAATCTGTATAAATTTCTTTGTTGTGATGAACACAGAGAAAGATATTTTGAAGAATGCTTGTAACCAAACAGTTCTTGGCCACCATTGACTAACATAGTAGGACAGATTACAATGGTAGTCAAAAGTTCCCCAGGACTGTTTGCTTTCTTACATTCTTTAAAATATCTTCTTTTGTGCTCAATAGAACAAAAAAGCATAAAGATTTGGAACAACTTGAGGGTGAGTAAATGGAGCAATTTTTGGGGGGAACTGTTCCTTTAATGTGCAAGACTGCAAGTCAACCTAAAACTTTAACTTTAAACAATATATTAGAATTTATTACAAATCTTTGCGATATTTCCAATAGTGTAAAGCCTGTTCTGGCACGCTGTGGTCAAGAGCTCTGGCGTAGCATGACAACCTGGTGTCCACCAGCTCAGCGTTTCCGTCATATAAACTTTTAGGTCTGCGCTGGCAAATAATGCCACACTGAACACACACATAAAGTGTGCTTCACATGAGTTTCCTGGTCTCTCTTTTGCTCTCTCCCCCTCCTGCTCACGTAAGTAACTTCATTGTTTGAGCCCAAAGAACCAGGACCTAATCAGAAGCAGTTGTGCGTTTTGACCAGGGACATCCACAGAGTGGAAAGGAGCGTGGAACTGGGCTTTCCAGACAGCTTGGCCCGTGAAGGCACAATCTGAGCTGTGTCAGATTTCAGCAGACACCCACTCACTCTTTTCTCCCTCTCTCTCTATCTCTCTCACACCCCTTCATGTCTAACTTTCTCTCTGTAATTGCTTAAACAAACTCTCTGTCGTCCCAGTTGAGCAGTTTATTTGATTGTGTCCTTTCAGCAGACATCACAATCCAGACAGCAAACATGACGTAGGAGAGCGCAGCAGCTTCATATTCTATCAATCGTCTCTGTTGTCTGACATTCAAAACCTGATATTTAAATATGGTCTTGTGAATACAGTTACATAAATGGACGAGGTAAAGCTTGTGTTTTGGAAGAGCCTTCCTCTTTTACTTCTTTACTTGCATACACGTTTTATCTTTCCACTACTCTTAATCTTTTTTCCTCTCTGCCCAACTCTATAAACCAATGTAGAGTGCGGTCAGCGTTTAAGCTATATTTCAGAATCAGCACAGGCTCATAAACATTCTGCTCACAGAAAGCTAAAAGATTCATATATAGAGAAATCCATGTCTCTTTTCTCAGTGTGTTTCTCCATGTACTGTAGTGACTGAAGGAGAAACTGGCACATGTGTGTGTGGGGGAAAGATTTGTGGATTTGCCAGTGAGGAGTGAAATGGGAAAAGTAAGAGGTGTTGTGAGGGTTCCGGGACTCGGCTAACTCACGTGTGTGTAAGCACATGCGAGGGGGACTGAGACCGAGTTGTGTAAGCCTTATGGAATGTAAGTGTGTTTGTGGATCTGATGGATATGAACTGGGAACAGCAGAGCAGAGTTTACACACAGAGCTCATATGCACTTATGTCAGTGCAGTAATCTACAATAATGGACACATTTTCAGGATTCTAGGAAGGAAATCAATAAACAATTGGTTAGAAACAAACCAAATTTTAGGTGTGATCATACAGTGGTATAAATAAAGCATACAAAATGAAATAAAGTTTGATAAAGAAATAAAGTGGTCTGACATCAGGTGACATTGGTTTGCTGTTTTGCATTCTAATGCAGTAATAGATTCCTAATAGGTGTCTGAATACATTTGGCACCATTGTATGTTTCTAGTCACGTCATTCACAAACCTCTGTCATTCTCAAATACATGTCAGACCTTGATTTCAATGCATAAAAGTGAAAGTGTTGGACATCTTGGATACCAAAGTTTTGTGAGAATCACCCTTTCCCTCACCTCTCTTGTCTTTATTTCTGTTAAGACGACAGACAGTGACTAGCACCCCCTGCTGGATAGAACTGCACCTGAATGGTCCTTTGCAGTGGCTGGACAAAGTGCTCACTCAGATGGGATCTCCTTCCATCCGCTGCTCCAGTGTGTCATAGGAAAAACTCTCTCTGTACAAACACAACATGTACAAATCAAGAAATCTGGAAACAAAGTTCCTTAAGGAATCAAAGGCTGAAGACATTCATACTCACCCACCGGTGGGTTCCACAGCCATTTTCAGACTCGGTAGCACTTTTACATTTGTCTCACTGTGGAGGAGCGTTTTGTCAATGTGTAAATACTTTTTTAATAAAATTTGTCATTTATGATATATTGTTTATAGCATTAGTGTACGTAAGATCTCTCTGTCTTTTGTTATGCTGTTAGGTACATGTTTACTATAACTGGGGTATTCGATTGATTAAAAAAGTACTTTTTATGTAAAGTGAAGATATGACGTTTTCAGAATATCAGTTAACTATTTCTGATCCTCTTATTGTTTTGCCACAATTATTGCGAACGCTGGCACGCTGTGTTCAAAACACTGACGAATCAATTACTGTTGTTAATCATGTTTTCCTACCACGTGCATGATACATTCAGAATCATACTTCAGCTATTAAATAACACATTTTTGCAATTCACTGCACAGAATATAGCAAACTTTTTCTACGTATGTACACATAATTGTATATGTGTTGGATATGTCTGAGTTATATTTGTTGACACGCAAGTGGCTTTTATCATTGCTCATGTGTCAAAGCAGGACCTATGTTAAGCACACATGTTACGAAAGTTTGTTTAAACTGTGCATCAGCTGTCCCATGACTGTTTGTCTTTGTACGCTCTGCTTAAAGTTGAAATCAGTCTGCAGTGACACTGCTGTCCACTGTGACACTGGGTTTCTGTATTTTTGAAGTGATTGAATATTAATGTGTGTGAACTTTTCCCTGTTAATGCCCTGTTGTCTTGGGTGAGTGGTTGAGAAGTTGTGCAAGGTTTGGACAAAATGTGACTTTTTTTTTAGCTTTGGAAAAGAAATCTTTGTTTTGGTAGATTTACAAAAACGATTAATGGGCATTACATCATTTTTTGTACTCCAGAGTTCACACTTTCTGGCATTATACATTTTATTCCTTGATATACGTTTAAAAAATGACTTTGATACGTTGAAATTGGTAATGCCCAGTAATCTTTGTATACATTTGTGCATATGCATGCATGTCTGCAGGTTCTAATGTTCTCCTCGTGTTCTCCTTAAGTTCTCCAAAATAACTCTGAATGAGTGTGCCTTTACATCAAGAGTTTGTCGTCTGTATATAGTATATAAGAGACGTCTACACACAGCCAGTTATCCATATGGATCAGTTTATGGGTTCTCCAGCGTTGGTGCGCTATGGGTTTAGATCAGTTTTCAGCTGAACTTGTAAATATGTCTGATAAATTGATAATGCATGCCTATTTTCTGATACTCATGCCATTTGTACTGTTGACTCTATTTTGCTACCAAATATTTTTTCAGAAGCGGGATGGGGGGGGCGTTACTGCTGGCAGGTTCTTGTATTTTTTATACATCAGATTCTCATAGGATATGGAGAAGGGCTTCGTAAAGGGAAATGTTTAGCTACAATGGGCTCTGTGAAATTTGATCTTGTAAAGTACTTTTGGTTAGTTCTGTTTGATGGGTTGCAAGCACTTGCATGCCTTTTTGAAATGGGGGAAAGGTGTTCTGATGCGTTATGAAAAGGAATCATGAAGTTCAGAATTTAGCGTTTAGGTACCTCATGTGTTCTTGACATTAGGTATACGACATGTTTGCATACAGTATATTTCTATACTGTGGTGTGGTGTGATATAGACGCTCTGAGACTTTAATAAAGTCAGTATGAATTACTAGGATTCCTCAAAATGTATCTTTGTGTCATCTGGCAAAGAAAAAAAGAAGGTACTGATATTATTCAGGAAATAATCTATTGTCCATGTTAGCAAACATTTTACTGTTTTCTTTAAGAGGAAAAATCCAATTTCACTTTCTCAACAAATTGTTGAATATATTTTAAGTAATGTGCATTTATTGTGCTTGTGTTAACCTCTCACGCTCTGTGACTTTCTGTGGCTTAGTGATGATTGCCGTGCTTGTCCCTTGATAGATTTCTTATTTGTACAAGTATATAATAATTTCTCTTCATCCTTAAAGTTTTGCCAGGAGAAAATAAAAATCATTGTTTTGTTAAATTGTTAATAAATATATACATGAAACAACATCTATCTGTGGCCTATTTTTCATCTCATATTGTCAAAATTTTCACAATGCTGTAAAATCATTCTGGTTCCCCCTTAACGTGTGCATTGTTAGGATACAGCTAACACCACCCCGGCTTGTGACCTAGAACACACTTTTCCTTGCTGAAATATGAATGCTTTCTTTGTTCAATGGACCCTAAGGGCAGGGAGGCACTGTAGGTCTTTAAACCCCATACACACGTATTCAACTGTTCGTCGGTGTTACAGATAAAAGGGTGGCGACTTGCTCACGGTAAGAAAGTCCAGGTGGTAAATGATGAATGCGTACAGACTTTATGGTAAGCCTCAATACTTAGTCATTGATCTTTCTTCAAACACTCTCAGTGTGCAAATCACTTCAACTGTAAATAATCATGAATAGAGGTTAATAACAAGGTATTAAATCGATCATTCAATGCAAACGTTGCTATACAATAAAGCCATCTAGGCGTCTGGTGGATCAGACACGGTAGAAAGACAACAGACTGGGAGATTAACGCAAACACTTAAACCAGCTGCTGAAATATTAAAGATGAGCCTTGACCTTCAAAACCTACTGACACTGAGCTCTATGAATCATTCATTCACAGCTTCTCTAGTGTGTGCTGCTGCAGGGCTACTGTCTCAGAAAGCAGGTGATTTGTGAGGCTATTATATTTGAGTCCCTTCTAGGTTGTGTTGGTTAATTCTCTATTGTGAATTTGTCTCGCTTTGGCGGCCTCTGTCGGCGCACAAGAGTAATGCATAACACACACTAATTGTGTGTTCGCAATACACTTAGCAGCCAGTGCTTGATCCGATAAAAGTAGTATTTGGGTAGTTTGTTTTAAGTATTTGGGAAATGTATTGTTTTTGTTTCTGATAGTGCAGTGGCAGTATTTTGGAAGCCTGTTTAATTATTCAAATTCAAAATTAATACCAAATTTACTGTTCTTAGGCTTCACTTAAATTAGGCAGTAGACTGTGAGACTACGAAAAATAGACTACGGAGCGCATGGAGGGACAAACATCTCGCGCGGTTTTTTTTAATCTGGGTATTGAGGTAAACTTTGGATATGTACGAAATTGAGGCAGTTCTTCTGACTGAGATATTCATGTTATCCCTAATAATATATAAACATTCAATTAAAATAATAGCACGCTAAAGTTGCTAGTGTATTTAGGCCTTTTTACATTTTACAATTTAAAAGTTGATATAAGCAGGGAGCCATTCTTTCTTGACATACTCGACTTGGCATTAAACGTTTTAAAAAATATTAAAGTGAACATGAAGTGGCATTATTACTACCATTTATGCAGTACTAGATTTTATACTGTTCAATAGTTAAATGTGTATTTTTTTTGGACTTCACTGCATAGTGTCTCTATTAATGAGACATTAATTGTCGTTGCCGTTGACCTCGAGTCTTTGAGGTTATGGGTTTGATTCCAGTGTAATGTTGAGTGTTTTTGTGTAGAGTCTGCGAACTGGCTATTTTTCACATGCGTTCCGTTTATGCCGCGCTGGTTGCAACTCTTGTTTTATGTTAATACTATTTATAATATAAATAAATGTAAAAAATATTTTTTAAAAGAAAGGTAAAAAAGTAAACGAGCAAAGAAAGAATGCAAGTGTGTATTTCAATCATAAGGACCAGAGATGGAAACTCGAGTCCATGACTTTGACTCGTTACTCATGAGACTCTTATGAAGCGCAAGTCATATTGGTAGAATATTTCATTCACATTCTCCCTTTACTTTCCAACACATTTTTCTATTAATTCCCAATCCATTATGTTCTGCAGCAAATGTCACAACGATTCATCTCTAAACACACTAAGTCAGCATTATTATGTACACCAGGATGCATCTGGAGAACGTGTTTTCATGGGACGGTTATATAAACGAATAAAAATTAAATTTAGTAGCTCCTGTCCATACCATTTAAGTGCAGCAGATAAAATAAGGGATGATTAACTTTAAATAGTCTACATAAGTATTAATTTTGTTGATGAAAATTTTGTTTTCACTGACTATAACAAAATAATAATGAATGCATGATAAAGAAAACTGTAATAAAAACACTTTTTGACATTTTTTAAGTTGACACTTTTTGTCAACTTATAAAAACGAGACGAAAATATTCTTGTCCGACCTGGCGGACATCAGCTTGTGCGCATGCGCTGCTTATCTCATATAAGCGGTAGAGTGAAGTCTCTGGGTAAAGAGGACGCACCATATAGGCCTATTCTGTGTCTTCACGTGGTTTACAGTTTGTCTTATTTTCCTTCACAGAGGCCGGTAAAGCGCCACAAACTTGAATCGCGACTGCAGGCGAGTCACCCTGAAACTCATGACAAAGGCAAGCATGAACATTCAAATGCCAATGTTAACTTATCCGCTACTGCGAGCTGCTGCATAATGTGAAAGTAACAGATAAGCCAAAAGAAGTGATGACGTAAGTCGCATTGTACATTAAAACTTTCAATACGATTTTAAAGATCAAAGCAAGTGTGCAACATGTTTGCATGATTGAAGAAATGTAAGACAGAGCTTCAGTGTGAGCCCATCAAAGTGTTTCATTGGTTGAATGTACTTAATGAATACGCCAAACTGAACGAGTCATTTAAATCAGAGGAGATTGAATGAACTAGTAGCTACATGCGCTCATTGTCTGAAATTATCTGTGTTGCAACGATGCGTATCCAGTAATTACTGAACTTTTCTGAAAAATAAATAATGACATGGTTTAATTTCCTTCTTAGGTCAAGTAAATTATTAATGTCAAATTAAATCTTTGTTTGGAACTTTTAATTACACTTCAAGCAATCATTCCATAACTCAATTTGGCATAGATTACAGCAAAATTGTTCATATTAGTACATCATCATTGTGTATAAACTGTATTTTGATTTTGCACCTGTAAATGTGGAGCAAAGACCTAGTAAAAAAGAAGAAAACTCAGGCTATCAAAATAGCATCAGGACTGGTTCGAATACCCAACACATTCTGTTAATTAGTTGTAATATTTCAAAACGGATTTAGCTTCATACACTGTGAATTACAATAACTATCTAAGAGAACTATTCCTAAATATAAAACAGAGACCAGAAACGTGACTTGGATTCCTCCTCAGAGACTTAAAACTTGGACCTCCGAGACTTGTGAACATGTCTTATAAGTACAGTAAAACAGTCTCACTGTAGATTAATGTTTTAACATTACCGGACTGCTTCTATATCCTTATACTGAAGCTTTTGATGAAAGCCTGACAGAAATGGTAACCCAAACAGATGACTATTAAACTCTTGTCCTGACAGCATCATGAAAGTCACCGGGCCGGTGACAGCCACTACCTCTGTTGGTAAACAAATTAATCTTCTTAAAGGTCGCCATTTGTTGTAACGCTTGGCTTTGTGTGGTGATGAGCGCTGCGGAGGCTGTCACATTCTCCCGCCATCAGCATTCCGCTCAGGTGAATTGCGCTACGCGCTGCTGCATCACAGCTGTCTCCGGACAACTGCCGAGCACTGGATCTGTGCCCATCCGGACCTGCGTATCTGTGCTGCTGGCCAGCATTTCTCCATTCAAGCCTTCTGTCCACGACAAAGATAGAATCCCTCGCTTGCCTTAAAAATGTGAACACCTGTTCTACTTAAAGCCTTGTGTCGGTCTCTGGAGAGCTGAGCCTCAAAATGACAAAACATTTGCGGCATGTGAAATAGGCTACGCTTGTTAAATGTAGGCATATTTACTGTTAAAAGAAACTTAAATATAAACAGTTAAATTGAGGGCAACGTACAGAACTGGTTCTAAATTTTCAGCTGCTACTCTTAGATTGTGGAAATCTGTCAACAAGTTTATGTCTTGCGACAAATATTGTCTCATTCAGCTGATCAAATATGCCGATCGTCCACTGGCGGTATACACATAAGGGCAATTCCGTGTAAATGTCAACCTTACCATGATTTTTTTACCAAAGGTTTTTACTATAATAACAGCACAGATATCAACATGTGGTGGTTCCATTACCCATGTGATGCCTCTCTTCATGTTTTTAAAGCATTTATTTAATTTTTAGTGCATGATCTTGCACAGTCAGGTAATATAACATATTCCTCATAAATGGGCACATGAAATAGGCTCCACTCATTGGGTATAATTACTTCAGGTTTGTGCATTTCAATTCACAGAAATCCTGCAAAGTTTGTCATCTCCCAAAAACCGTTTCATTTTTTGTCACATCCATAACGCATGTTTATTTCCCTCTTTTAAAATAGAAAACTTGATCATGGACTGATATTTTTCTGACGTTTAAACTCTATCAACAAGGGTTTAGTAAAATATAAACAGATGGTTCAGTATATTGATAACAAATACATTCTCCAAGCATTTTTATGTCACATCCATAACGCAAAATGTCACATCCATAACGCTGTAATTGCCCATAGGATGAAATGTGTCTTCCCTGCTTTTAGATCCGGATGTGATGTCACACTGCTTGCGAAAATGCATATTGACTGGTTTCTCCATTACACACACTGCAAATCTAACAGCTGTAGTTTAGCCCACCAGCTGCCAGGCTCCTGATTAATGGCTGCTCAATGTCTGCCCAATGAAGAGTAGCCTTTTGAGTGGGACAGAAATCAAGACAGCGACCCTTAACTAATAACATTCTACTTGAGCAATCTATTGAGCGCACAGCCCACTAGTGCTTACTGTGTGAAACGTATGTGAGGCAACAGAAAAGGTTAATAATCTAACCCTTCAGCCTGACCATTCATATACATGCGTTCACTGTATACACTGACCTTGATCGTTTATTTGATTGTACCGAAACTCATATCACATTTAGATTTTGTCTCAATACTACTCAGTTCTGCAGCACAAACACCAAAGTTTGGGTCGTGACCCCCCAAGAAATCATTTTTTTATTATGAGGAATAGTTTATTTAATTAATTAGTGTGACAAAACATAACAATAGTAGTTAAGTTAAAAATAAAACTATACAAATAAAATGCCATCAGCCTTTGGAATTTGCTCCCCCTCCATTGTGACCCCTGAGGTGATTATGTTACATTAGCAACTGCATTAGGTTAGGTGCAGCATGTCAATTTACAGCACCACGTTAAACATTCCCATATGTGCACGCAACTTATTTTTCAGGCTTTAAAGGTACAGTTTTTAGAAATCGTCGCTAGAGGTCGCACGATCAAAACAACAACAATCGCGTAGCTTGACGCTGTGTAGAAGCGTGGAATGATGGGATACGTTGTCTTCAACTCCACCGCTGATGGTACAGCTGGTACATCATTCAGACGGGAACCATAAATCATGTTAGCGGAAAGGTAAAGTAATAAAGTTTTATAAGTGCTGCGTTTGATTAAATAATTTAATTTTATTATATGAATTAGACTCGAGTAGTGTAAGGTTTAAAACTAAAGATTAGATTAGATTCAACTTTATTGTCATTACACATATACAAGTACAGTGTAACGAAATGTAGTTTAGGTCTAACCAGAAGTGCAATTAGCAAGTGCAGGATATACAGTGTGAATAAATACAGAATACAATATTAGGAAAATACTATACAATGGCCATGTACTATGAAAATGTGACAGTCGGTATGTACTATGAACAATATAGACAGAAGGCGATATACTGTGAACATTAATGTACAGGTGGTTATGAACAGATATCAATATAGACTATACAATAGTGCAAGTGACTTGAGTGTGCATTAGTTACAGACATTAGCTATTAAAGTTACAGTGCAGTAGATGAGTTGGTGCGGTTATTAAAGGTACAGTGCAGTACATGAGTTATTGAAGTTATAGTGCAATACATGAGTAGATGCAGTTATACATTTACAGTGCAGTAGATGAGTTAGTGCAGTTATTGAAGTTACAGTTAACGGTTAGTCATAGATGTTACAGTAATTGTCCAATTCGAGGGTTTGATAATAACACTGCGCAGTTTTAAGTGTTCAAATCAGTCACAGTAAAAGTTACTTTGAACGTACATACATCATTTGCAATAATGCTAGACAGACAGACGGCAAACAAAAACTTCCGCATCTTTCTACGTCAGTGTCACGCGGTTGCTACGTCAGTAAATGCCGTAACAAAGGGTAACGCGGATATGACGCCATTGACAGGCGACTAAACAACATCGGTGTCATGAGGTATCGAGTCCCCCCTTGAATTCGGTCCCCTTTAGGACCTTGACTGGTACAAAAATTTGCAGTTTTGTGAATGTTCGGTAAGTGCTAGGGCTAGCTCTATTCGCAAGCGCTAGCTAACCACGTAGTTCTATGCTATGCTAGTTCATACGTAAGCTAACTTAAACAGTAAGAACAAGATGTGTTTGATTTCACTACCTATAGCTTCATAAACATACTAGCATAGCAAGCACTTAATGTCAAATACGTTAATGGTCATTTTAGCAAAGTTGTATCGTAATGTAATTTGTAGGAATCGCAATCAGGTGCTAAAAGAGTACCCAAATAGATGTTCTTTCAGGGAGGCCTCGATTCCTCATGACACCGGTCCACTATTTGCAAAAATGACGATTTTCTCAGGATTTAAAAACGGCTGGTAGTACTCAACTGAAAAAATAATTAACATTGGCCTAGTGTTTTTTGGATATTTTACTACTAAATTCTTACAAACTGTACCTTTAAAGGGGTCATTTTTTTCTAGTTTTACTCAAATGTAATATAAATCATAGGGGTCCACATAATGTGTCTGTGACGTTTCAGCTAAAAAAACAACACAGTTCTTTTAATATCCCATGCATTATACATTCCCATTTTTGCATGTTTACGCTGTTTTGGTGTGTGTCTCTTTAAGTGAAAGGGAGCTGGTAGTCTCCACCCCCTTTTCAGTAGAAAACACAGCCAGGGCTGTGAGACTGTGCTTCCAGCAAAAAAAATATAAGGTTTGGTCACATAAAGCACCATTTTGTTTAGAGTTATGGTATAAGCGCGAAAATCCACACTTAACGTATGGCTAGCTGGGGATTATTCCTTGAAAAAATCATATTTTCTCAACAGTATTTATCCGTCAGTCTAATCCAAATAATGTTTTCAATACAATACCAGGAAGTTTTTTCCAGGATTTGAAGTTGTAAATGCAATGTGACGGATTCCTTAGCACTGCAGGATATTATTTAAATGCTAATTGAATGAATTAAGGCACCACAAGAATGCAAAGTCCCAAGCTTGTTGAGCTGTGCCCTAAGAAAGCAGACAGATCTGTTAAACTTCTACTGTAATGTAAGAAAAATATTTGTGATATATATTTTATTCAGACATTGTTGCTATCCTTCCAAAACCTTGTCTAAATCTAGATTTAATGTCTAAATTAGCCATTTAATGACAATACTTGTTTTCAAGTTGACAAGCACTCTATAATACATTTTAATGGTTAGAGCTTTGCAAAATCCATAGACAAACATAAAGGGTGACTAATAATAATGATTTATGACAAAAAATTTAAATGACAAAAAATGGAGATTTCCGTTTCTGTCGGACAGCAATGATATATCAGATTTAGAATACACAGAAATTTGGAGTAGCTGTCGTGCAGAATGTGTTTTTGGGTCCAGATGGAGTACTTCTGGCATCTACCAGTAGGGGCTATTTAACTGTCCAAACCAGAAACCAAGTCTTTTCATTATTTGTAAAGTGACCACAATGACCTCTACCACTAGATTAAGCATTACATTCTATTCATATTATTTACAAGTTTTTAATAACTAGTTACAGTTAATCACAACAGAAGCACATGAAAGGGGCATTAATGGTAAACTTGCTGCTAAATTCAGATGCTGCCTACATCAGATGATCATAGGCTGGAGACCATCAGAAGTGATAGCAGCAGATAGAAAGTAAACCTAGTGCAGCTGGACAGACGCAGAAATATCTAACCTTCAAATGCAACAAATGATTTCTCTTTCCTCACTTCACATTTGAATATTTCATTGCACACTCCACAAAAAATTAAAGTAGAAGAAAACATGGTTTTATGACTAAAATCATATGGTTACTATGTAGTAAAACTGCGGTTTTACCAAAAATACTACACTTTTACCAACTAACTAACTCTAGAAAGGGAAGGGTTTAAGGTAAAACGCATAAGTGTTAACAAAACATCATTTATGTAGTGGTCTTTGCTTGTGTCTATAAGGCAAGAGCGTTGGAGAGTTTTATCTCATTTAAACATGAATATGTTGTTAATTACATCCATTATGTCCCCCTTCTAGCTACACCATGTTGCTGACTAATTGAATATATGAGTCAAAGATGTCTGTATGCCTGTAATGAATTTAATTAATGCAGTCTTTGCTTTAAGCATTCCCGTTAAAGCATCGCACGTCGTATGCGTGTTCAGGTGTGTGTTTGTGTTAATCCCCCTGTCAATGTTCAGTGTTTGTCTTGATTTCTGGCAGCTGGCAGCCAACTGGAAAAACATCAGGTCTTTTAGGAGGGCAATTCCCCAGCATCCCTCATTATGGGTCTCTCTCGCTTGCTTGCAGGTCCATCACACACACAATCGCTCGCACGCATGCACCCTCAGCCATCGCGGATTTGAGGCAGCCTTCTCGTCTTATTCAAATTGGTCTCGGCAGGAAAATGGGTTCATGATGATGGGGGTAATAACAGTGGAGGAAAGAGCATCTTCGGCTTCAAACACCATTTAATTTGGAGATTAAGCTAATAAAAAGACATTAAGGCCAACGCCTCGCTGTTGTAGCAGGCCATAGCGATACACAGTAATTCCTTCTCATTTAGCGGAAATGAGCTATAAAAGATTAGGACTGTGCGTGGTATTCTTTTTATGTTTATATGTTTCCCAAGGTTTATGGAAAAGCATAATCAGTCGCTTTTAATGTGTTGCTTTTTTCTCCACCGTCATTTTGTCAGACGTGCGGCTTTGGCGCCGGAAACAAAACCGAGCGAGAATTATATGCAAGTTTTAATCAAATTTGCAGTCAAAATGATTAGCTACAATGTCTAATATTATTTAGCTCTAATTACCAGCAGATGGTGTCTTTATCTGCACTTAGGGCGCACGAGTCTTGGAAGTGCTGCATGCACAAGAATAATTAAGAAGTTTAGTTGAGCTGTTGTTTTTTTCCTGGTCTACTTTTGTGTGCTTTAATAGTCAGACTCAGCACCCTAATGTTAATTAGTGCTAATTTGCTAATTTGATTACATTTATTCCCGTAATCCGAGGATTCTCTATTGTATCTCTCTCTTAATGCTCCAGCGAGGTTTATCAGCCTGACAAATAACAGTAGGCTATGTTTGCCATAGCAGCGGTCTCTTTCTCTGACATCACACACAATTATATTTATTATTCATGCAGAACATAATCTCACACCATCATTTGCAGATATAACAATTCCTTCTCACCTGCGGAGACAAATGGACACTTAGTATAGATATGTGCGTGTTTTTTTGCTGGGAACGGGAAGACGGAGCTCACCTGTGGAGACAGAAGCAGACCAGCTCACTGGGGTATTGATGGAGTCATGCAGAGTTAATCAGACTCAATGCCAGTGCTGATTCCTTCATTTCCTGCAATGAATGTAATGCAGTCCCTGTTGGAAATTTGTCAGCATATGGTCTTGTGTAATGTGCCTATTCCATTGGGCATAGATGCATTCCATAGGACAGAACGGCATTAACCAAAATGTAGCTGTATAACAGGCTGTAAAGTGTGCAGTGGTGTTTGACAGTCTATTATGCCAGTCTTCACAATAAAGTTTGATACAGTCATTATTAACTTTTTAATAGGATTACGGTAAGCCCGCATGCACATATAGCCACTTGATTGTTTACCTTGTCTAATGGCTGCACACTGTCAGGGGGGTGAATTTGTGCATTTGTGTGGATTTGCATCCATGACAGAATAATTTTGTCGGTAATGCATTGTGGTGTCAGAAGGGGTGGAAATAGAGGGGTCACAGAATGAGTGCAGGGAGTGGATTATCTATATGATAGCCTCCAAATGCTATGCGGGTCTGCACTGGTCATAACGAATCAAATCTGCTGAAATAATGATTAAAACAGATTACACAGCATCTTATTTGAACGGTTAGTTCACCTAAAATTGATTCAAATCTGTATAAATGTCGTCGTTCTGTTGAACACAAAAAATATTTTCAAAAATTTGAAGCATGTGGGGTACTAAATAGTTTTGGGGCACTATTGACTGCCATTGTAGTTCCTACTATAGTAGTCAATAGTGCCCAAGAACATTCGTCCAAATATCTTCTTTTAGGTACAGTGTAATGATAAAATATATACAGGTTTAAAGCAACTTGAGGGTGGGTAAATGATGACAGAATTTTTTTTTTTTAGTATACTAACCCTTTATCTTGCATAATAGACCAACAATGATAAAATATACTGAAATAAAATGTGGGCTCAAGTGGCTCAAAAGCTGTGTTTGCAACATACGTGTTTATCTCACAAAGTGTGCTTGAAACCCTATCAGTGTCCAGATCACACAAAAAAACATTTCAGACATGTAACATAAATTGAGCATCCTTATGAGAGTTAGAAGACTATCTGGGATGATTTGGGTGTAATAATGGTGACCATTACTTTGATCTATATCTAGCGATTACAGAAAATTGATTGTAAATGGATAATGCAAACAAGATTGAGAATGGATATTACAATCCTTTGTTAATGTCATTCTGTCCACAGTGGAGGAAACTGAGGCAAGCTCAACATTCTGCTGCAATTACAGCCTTTTCAACGAATGGTTTATTTGTGCTTAGCAGTTGGCAGTGCATTGATTTCATATGTAATCAGTACACAGGCCTGAGATGTAAATTTGTCTAACACTCACAAAGCAGCTTTTGATTTTCTGTCGTGCTTTAATTACTGCTTTTCACCGCTAGATGGGAAGCTTTTGTAAACTAATTATTAGATAATCATGGTGTACTGCAACCATGTTGTTCATCATCATTTTTTCTATACGTTACGAAAGCGTTTCCAATGCGCACGCAATTTTCTACTGTCTGTTCGCTCACTCTAATTCTCAGGGTGACATAGTTAGTATCCATCCCATAATTGTTGGGGTATCTGCACTGTTAATTACTGAAGTAAATGGTTGAACTGCTGCCAAGGACCAATTGTGTTGGTGCTTTGAATTGTGTTTTTACCGTCTGTAGAGCTTGAGGAGAGTAGGGAACAGGGGAGCAGGGGGGAGGCTTAAGAGCATGCTCACAGCCTCCGGGTCTGAGGCCATATGGAGCCAGTACTTCGCCTGCGCTTTATTGCACACCTTGCTGTTTTAATCAATGGCAAGCCTGTTCACAGGACACAGAGAACAGAGGTTATTGCACTGCGTGTTAGTGGACTTTGTCTCTGGTTTCTTTAACTTTTGTGTTTGACTTCTTTAATCTTGTTTGGTAAATGGACTGTCTTGTGTATTTGTCAGTTTGTGCCATAGGCATGAATCAGTATTGTGTATTATTTACTGTAATGTCTTACATTTGAGAATACGTTAGATCAGGGGTTTTCAGCATGGGGTCTGTCACCCCTAGGGGTCCCATGTGGTTACTGCAGAGGAATCAGCTAATTATTGTTTAAACTCAAACTGCTTTTGTGCGAAATATGCAATAAACAAAAATAATATCAAGCTAATGTTAGGAAAGTATAGTTTAATGTTTATTAACCGCTTTACTTAAATACTTTAAATAAAAAATTACAATGCCTATTTTTTCATAAAATATTGCAGCATTTATAGTAAATAGTTTATCAATGTGAGTCATTCTCTTTATAAAAAATCGTGTGCCATCATAATCTTTAGTTAAAATCTGAAACTGCACTTCGGTACTTAGACGACTCTCTATCTTAGATGACATATGTTAGATTGCATGGGCGGTTCATCCATAAACTCCTCCCCTTTAACTGTCAATCTGCTGCCAGTTCCATTTCAAAATGCAACGGCTGTTTTTATACATTTACATTTAGACATTTAGCAGATGCTTTAATCCAAAGCGACTTACAAAGAGTTTAGGAGCAATAAGCGATAGTTCATACAGGATCCATAATACATTAGATGCCAATACAAAGTTACTGGTTTATCAGTGAGTGAGTTCATTCAGTTTCCATACTTTCTACTCTCTCTTTTATTCTCTCTCATTGCTTTTACATTTACATTATACATCAAATCAAAGGGAAAGACGAAAGCCACGCCCACAATTTTTCTCATTCGAGATTCCATCTGAAATTTTGATCGCAACTTCTGATTCACAGGGACTTTAACAACCTTCTTCAAATGACCTTCTTTTGTGTTCTCCAAAAAACTCATACAGGTTTGCAGTGACAAGAGGGAAAGTAAATAATGACTGCATTTTCCTTTTAGGATAAACTATCCATTTAATTTAGAAATTTTGCAATATAAGCATCAAAACAAATGTGTATCTTATATGCCATGCTTGAAAATGCAATACTCTGCCAATGTTCCATGTATCCATACAGACTGAAGTCTACCGAGAGAGATCCAATCCATTCCAAATGTTGTGTGTCAGCTTTTATCTGAACACAGTTATACAGAGTCAAACAGCCAGTATTAACAGCCACATCCCAGTTCAGCATGTTCATTCTCCACTGTTGGTTTAGTGCAGTCATTACGGCTGGTGAGGCCTAATGTTATGGCTCGTGCTAATGGTATACTGTGTGTAATAGTGGCTTTGTGTCTCTCATTGTAATGTTATAGTTTGTGTTAATGGAGCAGCCAGCATGATGGAGTGAATGTATGTGTGTGTGTAGAAATGCATGGCAGGTTCATTCAAATGTTATAGTTTGTGTTAATGGTGCATTGAGAGTGTTAACTGCTACAGTCCCAGCTGTAGACACAGCTAGGCCTCCCCTGCCCCAGTTATGCCCTATGCTGAGAGAGACCCCTGCTATTTACCAGCCTGTGTGCATATTGTTTAATTATTGGCTGTTCTGGGAACACCACAGGAGGGAAGACACTGAAACTTACTAGTTCCTTTGTGCAAAGTGAGGTAATCAAACCGCATGTTTTTTTTTGACTGGAGAGCCTGTAAAATTGGCCCGTGGTTGAAATGGCTGTATTAGGGGATAGTTAGGCTAATAGCCTGAGGCAGGGTGTGAACGGAAGTGTGTGTGTTTCAACCTCAGGGCCTTTTAAGAGAGTTGACTTATGGATATAGCACTGACTTTACAGGACTACATGCAGTTGGCAGCAGTATCCTCAATTATTTTAATCACACACTGACTCTAAATAGCATGAGCAGATGGAGAAATGTTTGCATCATATGTGACCTGATTTTTCCCCCAAATGTGTTTAGTTGATCTGGCAAGATTTTGGCTGTGGTCTATTACAATTAGTACATCCCTTAGATATTTCCCTTAAGATACTCAAGGGTCTCAGGAAATATGGATCAGGGGTGTTTTAATGTTTTAATGATTTGATAAACTCAGTGTTTTGTTATACTTAAATGACATTTTTTTTTAATACTGACTCAATTTCAGCTGTTGGATTTTTTTAAACAAATGAAGAGAGCCATGTAATAATAAATGAAGCCATTATCTGACCAATGAATACTAAATGTATGTTTACTTTCTCCGTTTACTTTCTACAGTTTCTTTTCAACCATGTGCCCTCTAGTTCCATTGTGCAAAAATATATGAAATCATGCATTATTATATTACTAAATATTGAATAATACATATGTAATTTCCATTTTTCACATATAGACAAATATAAGCACTTAGTTCTAGTGAATACAGACTATGGAAATGTATTTTTAGAATATTGCTTTATATTTTCCAGTATGTTCCCATTACCTGTTATTTGGAACGAGTCAAAATGAGTGTTAAAAGTACTTGAAAAAGGAATGTAAATAACATCTTAATCAACATCTTCAAAGGTATCAAATCTTTATAATTACATTGCTTTACTCGTCTAAGCATTTTGTGGCAGGGAATACCAATATTTTCTGTGATTGCAGGTTAACAGTGAGGGCAAAAGCATTTGAAGGCAGGCTGAAACAGATGATCATTATCGCTCGACTTAAGGTATTGAATTGTGAATAAATGCAGCGTGCCCATCTGCAGGTGCGGCCACCCTCAATTAGTAACCTGAGGGACCTCCAGCAGAAATCTAACACAGCAATTAACAACATAATTAAGTGCTAAAGTCATTGTGTCATTCTCTCCCAGCAGAAACAAGAGTGCCATTGACCAGATGAGGGACGACTGGCCTCTGATTGATCGTCTGATTGACTCGCTTGCACAGGCATTTATCACCCTCTCCGGAACAGAAAGGGAGAGAGAGAGTGAGTGAGCGAGAGAGAGTGAGTGAGCGAGAGAGAGTGAGTGAGCGAGAGAGAGTGAGTGAGCGAGAGAGAGTGAGTGAGCGAGAGAGAGTGAGTGAGCGAGAGAGAGAGAGTGAGCGAGAGAGAGAGAGTGAGAGAGTGAGACAATGATTGTTTTTGAGGCAAGATGAGGTGATTCATTTTCACGTAAAAAAAATGGTGTATGGTCAGAACTCTTATAATAAGCTATTGTGCTCAGGATACATTTGTATAAGTATATTTGTATTTGTATAGATTTGTATAAACTGTCAGTGAGTGATCTTACGTCTACTCTACAATACCTGAATCTCAAATGTTAATCAGTCAAATCAGAAACTGTCATTAGGAACTTCATCCTTGCCATGTTTGCTCATCTGATTGAACAGACGCGATGTACAGCAAGAGTTAAACGCTTTTCATTCAGTGCTCCAAAACGTAATGACTGCAGATGTGTTCCTATCCCAAGCCAAAAAAAAACTAAAATGTACAACCAAATACATACATCTACTTTGTATGGCTGCATAACTGTTACATGTTACAAACTATTTTTGTATACTAACATTTTTGCCAGCAAAACTTAATTTTATTTCCGGTTAGTCCGTTACATCGGGGACATCAAACGTGATGTAACCCCTGTGATAGATTTCTCATTTATATCGCTTCTGTTTGTCCCAGGGGATCTGTGAAATTGAGAAGCAGACAAGAGAAGGGAGGGAACAGTAGGCGATGGAACATCAAATAAACTGCCAGGTCTTTTTGTGTCAATAAACTAATTTCTCTTTTAGGATTTAACCTGTGACCTCTAGTGGCTGGACCATCCGGGACTGTGACAGGAGAGAATCTCCTGGGAACTAGATGGGAAAATAAGAGACATGGAGGGAAAGAGAGGGAGTGAGAGAGATTGTATCTGTGCTGAGGATGTGTCAACACATAATCTCTCTCACACATTGATCCTAACAATCACAAAGTTCCTTCCTGTTTCCTCATGTGCTGCGTGTATTACAGATGGATCCCCTGCTACAAACTCAGCACACCTAATGAGCCATCTCACTTTACATCCACACAGAACTCTGGAATGAGGTTATCTTGCTATGGCTTTGCTTGTCATGATGCTGTTTTGTGTATATAAAATACTAGCAGATTGTTTCCTTTCTTTGCTTCTGTATGTTTTTGTTATATCTCTGTGCCAGTGTGTTGCAAATGTTCGAATACGTTTGGCCACCAGAGGGCGCTGGTATATGTAAAGAACGGGAACATCAATCAGTATCCTCCCTTTCCTTTAGGTTAGTTAGCCTATGTTTGCTTCCTTGCTCTTCAAATTACTCATAGATTTAAAAGTCATGTTTTAAAAAACAAAAAACACATTGGCTCATAATTTATAATGCAGCACAATTTACAAACAAAATGCTATTAATGGGATAGTTTATTGACAAAAATGGAAATTCTTTCCTTCTTTTACTCACCCTCATATTTTTTCAAACCCGTCTTTTTCTGTAGAATACAAAAGAAGAAATTTTAAAGTATGTTGGTAACCCAACAACATTGGCCACCGTTGATTTTCATTGTATGGACACAAAATCTTTACGCAAAATATCTTCTTTTGGTTCCACAGAAGAAAGACGTATGCTGGCATATAACTGTTTTAAACAACATGATGGTGAATAAATAATCTCAGATTTTCATATACATTTATTTTGTAGCCCTGTAAATTAAAGGTTACATCCAAATGCATACACCATTGTTAGGGTCATTAAAGATTTGATTGGTCTACTCTGTAATTACTGTACACAAAGACTCCTGCAAACTACTGCTACACACAAAAAATCCAAATCACTAAACGCTACAGTACCGCAGCTCAGTCAACAGACAAACATCTGTTTAATGCGCCGTTTATAGACGTTTCTACACTCTGTGTGACATTTAGGCCTACATGGTTGCTTCAGAGTATGTTAGCTGCTAATGAGTGGCAGCATTTATAGTGCACTGAATCAGCTTTAAGCACACCAGAGAGCTGGACTCTTTCAAAACATTAAAGAAACCCAAAGACGTGAAGGCCAAAGAATCCACCTATCCAATCTATTTATCTCTCTTCACCTACAGCAGAGTGCAGTACTGTGGCTGCCATCGCATCATTGCAGTGGATGCTGCACACTGGTGGTGGTTGAGGAAAGACCCCCTCAGATGATTGTAAAGCGCTTTGGGTGTACAACAATACACAATGAAGCGCTATATACATGCCTCATTCATTCAATGCTGGGCGAGATCTGTGGACAAATCCAGCTACAATCAATGCTCTATTTACATTCAAGCCTTTTTGCGAGAGCCCATCTCAATTTATCTATTTATTTACTGCTTTTTTCTTTTTTGAAGGCTAGCATCAGGTCTCGTGTGTTTGCCCTTGTGTTAGAGTGCTGCATTGTGGCTTCGCCGGAGGCTCAGCTGCAGGATTGTGGTTTTTAATGAAAAAGTGATGCTATAGAGCACAGGTACAGTCCATGCTTGTATTTCACTTGCTTTTGTTACATTTTACAATGGGGCGGTGCGCTTGGATTCTAACAGACAGTGTAAATGACCCTCTGGAGCCTGGTCATCACGCGGGCCGCAGGATTAAGCAGACGGGAGCTGCTTTAGGATCAATACCGGGCTGGACTCCCCCACTCTGATACCTTCAATAAGTGCATTCATATTCACACATGTAATTCTGCCCATTTAGTCTGTCTTAAGAATCCATTTGGCGATGTACAGTATACTTTGTACACCAGAAATACCATTGATCTATGCACACTATTTACAGTACAGTAAATAAAAATTGTCTATAGACATACAGTTTATGATATGAAACAACCTTGGTTATAGGTCTGTGATAAAGAGGGAATTTCAATTACTGATTATTCATGTTAGTTCATGGTGCATTAACTAAAGTTAACACTTACTTTGTTTGAATTTAATTAAATGTATTAATCTATGCTAAAATGAACATGAACTAAGATAAATAAATGCTGTAGATGTATTGTTCATTATTACTTTATGTAAGCAAATTCATAATCTTAATGTTAACAAAAACAACCTTATTGTACTGACCATACTGATAAAGAATCTGCAATAAAGTACATACTTGAACTACATAAAATTGTGTCCTTGTGTTTTAGACATTACCATTACTGCAAGTATTACAGTAGGCCTACATCATCAGAGTTATGGGTGTGTAAAAAAAAGGCAAATTTTAGAACTGTCTTTAGCAAAGGTCAGATATAGAGGCAGTGGTGTGAGTACATTAGCATACACACTGGCAGAACGTTTAAGGTGACAAATAGGATCAACTCTGAGGTCTGCGCTACCTGGCTCAGAGCTATTACCAGACCCCCTCAGGCTCGGTTTATCAGCTCCCTCTCACTGTGTTTCTGCTCTGATATGACTGGGCAAATGTACTAGTTTAAACACAAAACCTTGATCTCACTGACCTCTTAATATGCTTATAATGATCCCATTTACCAAACAGATGTTACACAGCCAAGCCTTAACATTCGGGTTAGGCAGTAGGCACTTAACAAGACAGCGATGGCCTTTGTCAGTCAGTGTATGGTTAAACAATTATTTTCAGTACTTAATTCTAGTACAAATTCACAGTTTGATCAGTGTGGAACTGTGAGGTATTACTGATTGATAAATAAAACAAACATACATCTTTACTTAAGTAAAACCTCATAATTACTCAAATTACAATCAAGCTTATAAATGTTCCTTAACAGGTGTTTCTAAAACACTTTCAGAATTGATACAATCATCTTTTGTGTAAGTCAATTGGTTATCCGATTGAAAGTGGGAAAATGTATTTATAATATGCAAACAGAGATATACAGTAGTTGGTGTCCGGTGTAGACCCTCTCACCATGGTGATAGATGAGTCAAATAAACAGGTAATAAAATATTCACAAGCCAATTTATTATGCATGTGCATCACTACTTTATGGATGCATGGAGGACCTAATTTACATATTCCTCACACTTTAGCCATTACAATCAAAGTGATGCTGGACTCTTTCCCACTCCAGTGGATCAGGTGGTGTCATATTCGATACTGAATGCAATGATTCTTTCAAAACTGAGGAACAAGTGTTTAAAAGGAAACAACAATATGGGAAATATAATGGACTTTTATAGATTTAAACACATGTTGATTATCATAGTTTAAAAAATGTATATACGTTGCTCACATTCAACATCTCAAATACCAGAAAGACCTTGATCAGAAATTTTTCCAACTCTCTATTATAAATCTTTTTCCTAAGCATAAATGTGGCCACCTACAAATTTAAAATGGTCTGGAAGAGGAAATCTGAATCTTTCTGTCTGGAATGATAAATGTTTGTATATCTTTCCGTTTTTCTCTCAGTGCAGAGAGTTAAATACCAACAACTCAAAGAGCTCCATCTCCGATAAGCAGCTTGTCAAAAAAGAGCAAGAGAGAAAAGACCATTTGGGTTGATACATTTTTTTTATTACCAAAAACTGCATTGTAGGCCAGCCCTCCCTCCTCTGGACCTCTACACAGACAGGTCCAGACCTTGATTTCTGATAATCGGGCTTGCTGATCTGGCATGTTTTTTCTTTAATACTGCACAAGCAGACGGATCTAACAGCAGGCCCACAGAGGGACAGTTTGACAAAGTGCCATTTACATCTCTCCTCTAATCAGCACTTTAGTAGATGCATTGACTCTTGTACTCCATTCCTGCTCTCAATTCCATCCCTAAACATGCAACAATGAAACTCAGCCATTACTTATTGTGTGGTTTGACACACAATCAATGTCACGCAGAGCAGATGATGACTTTGTGTGGAAGACCTCAGATCATGGAGGGTTAAGCACTCATTAGATTTGATTGTGTGTTTATGAGCCACGTGCATACGGATGTGTATTCAGCTGTACACACAAACTGTATTTTAAAATGTTAAGGCTATCGAAATGATAAAATCTCCTACTTCTTTTCCCCTGTTGGTAATTGTAATATGGGTAATATTATATGATCATTAAACGGAGAGCTCTTAGTACGTTTTTAAATCCGACTGTTTAAACTGTACTATCAGAGAAGAATGGTCTTCAGTCAATTGAATGCAACCCCACTGCGTATTTAAGCTTTTAGCTTTTGTTCTCATACAAAATGAGCACAGTAAACATTTAAGGTGGTATTCTTCTACTCTTTCATACTACGAATTTGTTCCATTGACAGGGCAGCTTTAGGATCCACAATAGATCAGGGCATTGATAGGCTAGAGACACCAAGTTTGAAGTAAAACCTGATCCTGTTTGGAAAGCAGTGATCACATCATTGTGGATTTCAGATCAGAGTTTGCTTTCATAGCTGTTTATCATTACACATAAATCCTGCCCGCGGTTTCAATATCCAGACTGCATTAGCAGGACTCTGAGGTCGGAAGAAACAAAACTCTTCTTTACCGAAGGATCAATGTCTGTTGAGGGTTTTACAATCAGGCGGTGACCATGATTGAGCGAGTGAGCCATCTTCTAAGATAAGGCTGTAATCAACAAGGCACTTAATGTTCTGTGTTGTACATTCAATTACACACTAATGAGTTGTGCAAAATGGAAATCTTTAAATACTAATGCTATTTAAATTGTTCGTAAGTAAAGCACAAAAAGAGGAAAACCTAATATCATATAAAGTAATTGTGAAAGAAATAACCTATGATGACGTGATAAACAAATAAAATAAAGATGTAATGAGGCATATTGTTATTATAATTATTAGAAATATTAAGGTACCTCTCAATTAATTAAAAATTACAGCCAATTACCAACTTTTGAAATAAGCCTTCGGCTTTTTAAAATCAATTAAGATACATGCAGACACTAGAGGTAACAGTGCAAAAGGCAGACACTTGACTAACATCTAGCATTTTTTTCAGAAAAGATGACAAACAATGAAATGCTATACAATTTTCTATTTCTATGAGCAAAACAGAAAAGAGGCACTTGGTTGGTTAGTACACGTATGGGTTTAATACATGATATAAAATAAACAAGGACAAAATAAACAACAAAAAACAAAAACAACTAATGAGATGAAAAAACACATTTCACTACGCGAATTAAAATCGCAGTACAATTTAGAAATCAATGGTAAATCTGAATCATTGCGGCTTTTATGAGGCTTTTATTGCCGTCACATCTTCAGCTTCCGGGTAAATGTCGGTACATTTCCGCTAAACTTCCTCTACTTTATTTTCCTTGTTGACAGTCAGTTAACTGGTTAAACTACACGATTTAAACCGCTGTTCTTCTGTATTTAGTATATTTATGATGATATGCCGCTCGCGTGTTAAACGGAGTTCCTGCCGCGTTAGCTTTAAGGCAAAAATGCGTCATGTATCTATTACTTACTGTTGGTGAGCTAAGCAGCTAGCCGCCTAGCCTACTAAACAGCTGCTGTGTGTCTAGGACTCCTCCGAAAAAAGTCAAGATTATGTTTCTCTCTTTGCTTTTGGTATGCTTTTACTTGTTTTGACTAACATGTGCAGCATGGAAGCAGAAGGAATAGTTATTCGGATAAAGACACCCATGGGGGACATGGACTCATCAGTGGACTGTCCATCACATCTGAACTTCAATGATTTACTGGTGAGATTGTTTACAGTTTATTTACAGTGTGGTAAGGTTCATATATCGGTATATTAAAGAGGAAGAGACCGTTTGTAGATTCATTCCCTGAAGTGAATTGGGTTTAGAGTGGTGGTGCTGATTGACAGCTGTCATTCACATGTGTGATTACTCAGTGATTCTCTTGTGTGACAGGCGGCGATCAGAGATGTCATGCCTGAAGCTACAATCACAGCTTTTGAATGTAAGCAAATGTGATTATGAATATTTACTTTAGCATAGAAATCACATTCTTGCACTCCTTTAATTTGGTTGATTAAAAGTGGTAATCATTAATTTTATTAAATGATGTATAATTTGTTTCAAAAATTTCTCTAGTCATGAAACGGTAACTAATAGTTTGCATAATGAGTGCCAAAATTATCTTTTACATTTTAAATAATTGTTTAACCTGGAGATGATTCATGTGTGTATTCTTTGGTTTCAGATGAGGATGAAGTCGGCGACCGAATTACAGTTCGGAGTGATGAGGAGCTCAAAGCCATGCTGTCCTATGTAAGTAAAAAATTATGTTTGTAATGTTACAGAAAGTATGTTACAGAAATATATGCACAGCTTATATACTGTATTTGTATGCTTAACATTCTATGTTTATTTTTGACGTGGACAGTTTTTGTTTTGAAGAAGAATAATAGCTACTGACCCTAAACTGCTTAGGTCTGTAATACTATTGTAATACTGTACCTTTAGTCGTGGAGTCCTAGAGGTGTTTTTGTTGAACAGAAAAAGCTATTAAAAATCTGTTTTCCTAGATCTGTTCACCCTTGGGGAAAACATACTCATTACTTTGCAGATTGGCAAGGATGACAAGTAGATACATATTTCCAGTTTCTGTTCTGTTTTCTTCATCTGTTTCCTTCTTTTTGGCCATGCCATATGATGTTTCCATGGCAACATTTGGTCTCTAGCTTGCAACTGCATTTTAAATTATACAGGTGGTAACCAAGCAAGATTAGCAAAGAGTAAACAGTAATAGATTCTTGTTCATTTAGTTTTGGAATTTTTGATATTCAGGCAGTGCATTTCCCTGTGTGTGCATCAGTAAGAAATTAACAAAAACATTTACAAATGTGTGAAGTTTAAGTTTTTATTTAGATAATCTTACATATCTGCCTTTTAATGTTTTTGTTTGCTGTTCCATCTTCACTTGAGACCGCCTTAGAAGTGTTTCTCAATACTTACTGCTTACATTGTGGACACCAAGTGTAATGACTCGTAATAGTTTTTTTCCCTCTGTGAAGTACAGTGGAAGTTAAATGAACTATCAACTTTTATTATTTATTATTCAATACTTAAAGTTTCGCCTCATTAGAAGCAAGGGCCTCCTGGGTAGAGGAATTTTTCAAAATCCACTTTCAGCTGGTGTTGTCTTTTACCCCCCATCAGCTCTCAATGACTCTACAGTAGCCATGGGCTTCAAAACCCACTGCTTCTTCTTCTTCTGCAGGAAATGAAATCACTTAAATGTGATATTTATTTATTTATTTTCAGAGATGCTTTATCAATGTTTTACCTCTCAAGGCCATTGTAGTCATTAGCCAGATTTAGGCCAGAAGGTGACACACTGACAATCATGTCTCCGGGGTGTCCTGGAGTGCCAGAGTGTAATTCAACTTTCTTTCTGCCTTGATTAATTCTGTGTTGGTTGTGCTGATGTTTGAAATGCAGATTTTGACATTGGAGAAATCGGAGGAAATGCGAGCGTTCTCATTTGTTATCTTGGCGACCAGCATTAATACTTGCACAGACTTTGCCACTAAAGGAACGTGGTGGTGTCACACATCACTAAGGAATTCGTTGAGGTTGTGTTACTCTGACAGTGAACATTACCGTGCATTGCAGATTGCCTCTCCGTCGTATTTTGGTTAACAGCTCAACTACGTCCACTTTTTCTGAAAATGAGATTTTCCTCCCGCGTTGCAGTTTGGTCCTCTGGGGAGAACTCAGGCTGCTGAGAAATGTGGAAATTAATATGCCTCTAACATGTACAGTGGGGGGGGGGTTTGTCGCACGTACATTTAAACCATCATTGTGGACGTATTTTAAGCATGTGCCCTTTGCCTCTGTGGCTCTTAGGTGTCTGTTGGGACCTTTATGAATTTGCTTCAATTAATTCCACATGATCTAGCGCTATGTAGACTTAATAGGAATTAAGAGATGACTTCTTGCTTTACCAGGGCATAAGCTAATTCACAGGACTCTCCTGACCTTCAAACTGACTGGATAGTTTTTCAGCAGTCTACAAGTAAATTGTGACTTTGAGGTCTCGGAGATGTTCTGCATCCCCAGTGAACCCTCAAGGATTGTTTTTACCATCAGCCCTTCCAGTATGAAGGAAAAGGATGTTAGTTCAAAGTTAAAGACTTACCCATGTCAGACGTCACCTCGTGATCTGCTAACACACACACATATAGATCTCCCAGGCTGGGCCGGCTAATTACGGATCCGCTGTTAATGATTGGAGTCCAACAGAGCGGAGGTCCGACGACTCTGTCCCTTCCAGCTCTCAAGCTGCCTTCCTGTGATCAAACTGCCTTTAGTTATTGTCCAACAAAGGGCGATTTCTTTTAATACACTGTTACAGATTAGTTAGGTAATTGCAGCCCTAATCGATAGTGCAACCGAGTGGAAAATTAAAGGTGTGTGTGTTTTGGTTGAGCTACATGGTTTCAGTGCCTGCGGGCAGCGCAGAGAGGTGACAGTGATAAATAGGGTATTTAATAACAGCTGCTCTAACACTGCTTCCTCTGCATGTCCTCATGTGTGCCCTGGCGTATTCATCAGACATTCACACGCGGTGGAGGGACAGCACTGTACCGCTGGCCCCTCAGTTACGCTCGCTTTTGACCTTTGTCTTGTTCGAGCTTTGTTTCTCACTCTCTCGCTCACTCTCAAACACTGACATTCTCCCCTCCTCTCTTGTCCATCTGGGTCTGTGGTTTTTAATGGGTTTATTGTGTGTGATGGAGGCCCTGTGTTTAGGCACAAAGGTCCCGTGCTGAACTGAGAGGAGGGGACGGGCAACCAGATGGTTTTGGTAACTGAAACATCTATTGAATGTTCTTTTGGCAGGAGATACAGGATCAGCGTTTGTGCGCATTATTATTTCTATAACAAAATCTGCAAAAGTGCATGTTTTTGTTATATAGTTGGAAGGTTTATAAAATTCTTTGTGCTTGCTGATCATAAGACTGGGATGTTTTGTTGTATAGGCTGAAGTAAATAATAATCAGTAATTAAACAATTGTTGTTAATGGTTGAATAATTTTAGTAAAATTTAGGTTTTAATTTTAATAATGGCAAAATTAAATATTAAACATAAATAAAAGATCACATTAATAAGATCATAATACAAAAGTGTTTACAGACTCTATTTCAGTCTATTATGTATTGTAATTAATGAATAGGCAGCCGTTACTGGCAGATTGCTTTCATGTCAGGCTGAAATGAGACGGCTCTTCAAGACTCCAGGCAGCCATTACAACAGATGAATTGATATAGAGAGTGACTGGAGTTTCAGAAAAATTTCCTGAGCATGGTGCCCAATTCATTTACGAATTCCTTTTCGCTCAATGCAATCGACTCTAATAGGAAGAGAGTTTTTGATGTCAAATTGCTTTTATGTACTTCTTGAGACTTTCATCTGTAAGACTTTTAGAGTGATATTGATTCTGTGTGCAATATAAAAAATTCTCTCCAGAGTTTCTAATGTGTTGATGTACTTTGTTCTCTGCAGTATTGCAACACGGTGATGGAGCAGCGCATCAATGGATTGTTACCTGAGCCTTTACAGATTTTTCCACGAGGTTTGTGATGTGTATATGTGTATCTGTCTGAATTACAGTTTACCACTGCAAAAGTAAACCTGCCTGAGGCCTACCTAGATCCAAGATCACAGCTTTTAGGGTTTAATGGCGCGAATACGTGTTTTTCTGTGTCTTTGGTGTGTTGTAAGTTGCCTATGCATGTATTAAATAGGTAAAAATGAAAGTGTCGGAACAAAAGATGAAGGCTAATTATCTTAAAGCTAATGCTCACACAGACCTGCCTGAAACGCGTTGCGTAACCACACCCCCACAAATCCATGTCAGTTCGTGGTTTGATTTGACTAAGACCGCGCGAATGTAAACGGCAGTAACGTGGGCGAGCCTGTCAGTACAATTGCTTCGGAACCTGATGTTCCAAAACTGTTAGAAAATGTTGCTTTACGTTATCCTGCATGGCTTCTGTAAGAGGATCGAAATTTCAGTTATTTGAGTGAACTTTTTTATGCACACACGTGAGAGTTTTTAATACCCTGCACGTCTTTAAATGTTACAGAGAGACTTATACACTCAGTTGTGACCCTGGACAACAAAACCAGTCTTATTTTTACGTAATCTAAAAGCTGAATAATTAATCTTTCTATTGATGTATGGGTTGTTAAGATATGACAATATCAGGCGGAGATATAACAGTTTGGAATCTGAAGGTGCAAAATAATCAAAATATTGAGAAAATTGCCTTTGAAGTTGTTAATCAGGGGCACTGTAGCAGACCACCCACTCACAAAAATTATTAATTTTTATATTTAGGGTAGGAAATTTACGAAATTTCTTCATGGAACATGATGTTTAATGATTTTTGGCATGAAAGAAAAATCTATAATTTTTTTATAATCTATAATGTAAAATTCTATCCAATGCATTTTCGGCTTTTACTAAAAATGAATCCCGTGCTACTTTGTGATCGGTGTCACATTTTATACATTTCAAGCATTCTGCTTCTCTCTTTTCTGGCTTCACATGATCTACAATCTAGTCCATTTTTTTTCCAGCTGGTAAGACCCCAGGGATCCGGAACATACATGGCCTGAAGGTATGTGTCTCAATGATTGTTTCAGCATTGGTTATGCAGCGCACCACTTATTGAAATGTCAATTGAAGTCAAGACTCTTTCTCTCTGTCTCTCCCCTCACTACTTTTCATTGAATTCTTAATCAGCTGAAACCATTTCCTGGTTTTTGTCTGTGACTCAGATAAGAAAATGCTATGTTAATGAGTAAGTCACATGTTTACTTAAGCAGTATGACCATGGTGATCTTGTTCTTGTTGTTTTTGGTTTCATTTAGAATTAATTTGGCTTGAAAAGGGTGATCTGATAAACCGCCGTAAATGAGGTCTTCATAGACACTAATTAAAGAGAGAATCGCTTCTTTACTGCACCACACTATACGACCTACAGACCTCAATTAATCTACTTATTTATATAGAGCCTCTCTTTGAGCACTTTTCCTTCACTCTCCCTATGCGATCCGTTGGTGGGGATCTGACAATAAGCAATCTAATGAATCCTCTTTAATGACAAATATAGGACAATGTTGATTCAATATTTTCTTTTTTTTAACCTAAGGATGTTCGCGGAGTTATATTTAATTTTGCCTGATAGATGAAGTGACCCCTTTCCTCAAGCCTCTCTCTTTATTTCTCTCCGTTTCCCCCACAAAAGCCAATTAACCTTGCGGCCAAACCAGGCAGTTTCCTGTTGAATCACAGGTTAATTAGCACAGGAATCTGATTGTCTTTGTTTGCCCGCAGGTGAATACGCGGCCCGAATCCTCAAGTGGCAGGGGCTCATCTGCGGCTGATTCCCTGTCCAATGATAGGTGAGTGAGCCCAGATCACATCTGTCCTCATTGAAAACGTTTACATGCGCCACGGCGGGGTTTTATGTAGTCCAGCTGCTTATTCTTAAGGTGGTCTGATATATCTCTGTTGTCCTTCTGACCAATACAAAGTGTTAAAAGGTGCTTGTCAACAGAATATTTAAAAAGTACAGTGTTTTGTTATTTTCCTGATAAAACAGCGAATTTGAACATCTGAGGTTTTGGAAGGACATCAGCGATATTATAAGTGTTATTCCAAAGGCTTGTGTTTTGGTTTATGGAGTTTAAATGGTTATGACATTAGTTGACAGACTTCCACAAAGGTTGAAGATGCTGGTTCTAATCAGACCTGGAAAATAGTCCTATTCTAAATACAAATGGTAATCAGCATGGTCTTGTTAGAAACTGTGTGAAGATTAAAAAAGATGATATTGAGATTTGGGGCGGGCAATACTGCATTTTCCACTTAATAGAAGAAGGTCAAGGTCAAGTTTATTTGTATAGCACCTTAAAATAACGCAAGTGTTGATCAAAGTGCTTCACATAGCAATAGTAACAACATACTTAAAAAGAACAAATCATGTCAAATGAGTAGTTAAACTAAAAACAAGTATACAACATACATTACGTAATATTTTATAAAAATAAATGCTAAAACACAAACTACAACCCCTAAAACTGTTAAAAAATACAAAATAAAAACCTACTTATAAATAAGCATGAGAAAAAAAAGAAATGCTTAGAAATCTCATGATAGCCTTTACAGTACAACATTTTGGCAGTTTTAATTGGATTTAGTTTAAGAGGAGAAAACCCTTGGTTTTGAAGGCCACTGTGTGTTTGTATATTCAGCATTAAAAAAGAAGAAAGAAATATCAGGTAAAGTTGAGTGAAGTAGACTAGTCTCATTTTTGAATTTCTGCTCTGTCTGGACAGTTTACTAAAAGATTTCATGTTATAAAACTTGTTGATTTACAAAATAAATAAAAAATGTTTGCTAGCATGATTTTAAATAACATGGTTAAGTCAGTTAATAAGGCTAATATTTGCTTTTTTTGCATTTTCTGTTCAGCAGTTTAAAGAAGTCTTCAGCGGAGTTAAAGAAGATTTTGACAAACGGACAGGTAGAATTTCCCCCTTTCTTCCCACATTCAGACAGACTTTTAGTTCAATGTTTATATTGACAGAACAGCTTTGCTTCTGTCTAAGTGGCATAACTGATCATCTTGTTAGTAATGCTGTTATAACTTTGCCATCTGACGCTTCATAGCACTTAGCCCGTTTTATGTGTCTGTGTGTGAATCTGAGAAAATGTATATTGATTGCTCCTAAAGGGCTGTTCAATGACCCTTTCCCTGTGGTACGGTTGAGATCTTTATCTTGAGTGATCAGAGCTGTATCTGGGTGTCCTTTTGCTGTTCACCCCCCTCCACAGGCCTCCAGCAGGCCAGTTTGTCGACCAAAATGTGTCAGATAGACAATTAAGGGAGTCATGTCCCCTGTGACACCTGTAACATGCACAGTTAATGGAGCCGCAGCAGCCTCTCTAATACACACACATTCATTGTCATTGCGTCTCTCTCTGTCAAACAGGCACATTGTAATGCAAACATACACAAGATGTCTTTCTCCCACACTTGAGTCTAATCAAAGGACCTGTATTGGGCCCTTGCAGTCAGGGTGAGGACTGTCAGTAGAGCATTGACTTCACATCAGCTCTAGTTGGTGAGGAAACACTTACCCTACAATAACAGATGCAAATATTGACGCCTAACCATTCGCATTTGCCATGACAAAAGCCAAATCAAAACTTTGCTTACTACAAACAATTGATTTAAATCTCAGTTTTAGTCTTCATAAAATTACAGCTCTGGAGGAAATGAAGAGACCACTTATAGCCTTTAATCAGCAGGTTTACATGAATGGTGGATATTTCATTCCAGTGTTTGTAGAATAACAACAAAAGCAGAAACAACAGTAATGTGAAGGACTGAGAGCATGTAAAAAAAATCAGGCTTATTTCTTCAAATTAAATTTTTAATCTTCTTAAAATACATCTAAAACATTAGTATTGTGTTGTTTAAAAATCAATATGAATGTTTTCTTTTCAGTATTTAAGGTCTTATTTTGACCAGCCTGTCCAGTTTTCATTTTCTGCAAATAAATGCAAATAAAACAATATTCTGATTATGAAAAATGTCATTACTGATTTGCAGAAATCAACACAAATTATTATTTTTCTAAATGTAAAAACCGAAAATTATTTTTGACTGATGTCTTTTCAGAGCAGTATATGAAGAGTTTATTTTTAATACATTTAAAATATAAAAAATGTTCTATTTTTTTATAATTTTTAACAATCTTTTAAACCTTTTTAATTTTTCAATTGTTATTTTTTGGTAAAATAAGAAAATAGAAATATGTTTATGTTATTGTGTTAATTTTGTTGAGTTATTATCAATCAAAACAACCCAACTCTGGCCTGATTTAACTTACTTGGAATGCACAATAAAAAAACATGATTTAAAAAAAAATCTGCCACAAATAAACTCTTCATATGCAACTGTGATTGCTGTTTGTGATTATTGTTTTCTGCACCCGTCTATTTGTGGTAAAACCATATCTGACCTTTTTGGTGTTTCATTGCTGACAGTGATTCAAAAGAAAGGATACATCTTGACTATGTGTTCATTGTAAAGTTTAAAGTTGGAACTGAAAATATAGTCTCCGGTTAGAAACTGCGTTTACAGGCCAGGTCAGAAGATGATCTTTCACTGTCTCCTTCAATCTCTCAAGAGGAAATTCATCTAATTGAGTAATCTTCCTCACACGCATGTTGAAAAATCTAAATGTCAGAGAGTCGAGATGGGTAAAGCCTATAGCAGTGTATAGTATTCAAACATTCAGGCAAGTAGTGAAAAGTGTGGACGGGAGAGATAGACTGTTCTGATGTGCATCATAGTGACAGCACAAGAAAACAAACTGGTCCCTCTGGCCTCTTGGTGTCACAAGGGCCTGTATTGTATTACCATTTTGACAGCTTTTATCAAAGTCGAACAAGAGAGTGCAGGCAAACAAATCGTCATTAAACTTTCCATCACTCTCCTCTCTGGTGTTGTCCTTTTATAAATTAGACAGTAAATGTTGTATTGATCCTCCTCTCTGTCCGCTACTGAACTTCAAATGACCTTATAGTTGAGTCTCTGAGTTCTTTATGCTTTTCCCCCACTTGACGTTTCCATGATCTTTCTGTTTTTCCATCTTTCTCAATTTGTTCATCTGTTCAGTTTAATTTACTTCATAATTTACACATTTATTGAAGAATAAGAAATGAAAGAGCTTTAGTGGTGATTGTATCGTTACATAGAACATCTCGTAGGAATGAGAGGGAATGAATGTGTGTGTGCACACCCACACGACACCTTTGACGATGATTTAGATTATTTAGAAGTAGGAACAAAGAATTCAGTTGTCTCCTTGGATAACTACCGTATCTGAAGAAATTTTGTTTCTCTCTCTTCTTCGTTCACTTAGATAAATGAACATGACCTCCAGTACCAGGAGCAGCTTGGCCATGGAAATGGAGGAACAGTTTACAAGTGAGTGCTGCTCTCATGATTTTTACCTTGAGATTTAATTAGACCAATTGTGGACAACCCTTTCAATAGACCTTTCTTAACCCCTTTAGTTTAGAATCTATAGGATTTGACTGAAGCCAGAAGAATTGAATCATAAATGTCTCCAAATAGCCAAATGTTTTTTTGTCAGCACTCATGTTTTGATTCATTTTACATTGGTCTCACATGCGCTCCTGTTTTCAAACATCCTTCCTCGCCCTCTCAGTATTCTGATTTATTAAATGTCTTGAGACATTAGTGCAAAGGACAGCATTCATTCAGAGCTTGGAAATTTGAAATAATTATTTATGACCCCATGTATTGTTATGCATGGCAGCCAAGTAGATGCAGTCACAGTACAGGACAAGGTCATTAAACACAATCATCATTTTATTTACTTTCACAAGGGTACGAATGCTTCTGCGGATGATGCAGGCACTCATCTTATGCTTTTGTTACGGGAGGACCACCTTTGGTTTGTTGGAAATTGTTAAAAAAGCCAATAATGCAGTCTAAACAAGAATGCTGGTCTGACAAGCTCAGCAGTAAATGTGTTTGCCTGGAATGATTTTTTTCCTCTTGAACAAAATAAATGCTGAATTTTTTATTTATCTATTAATTCAAACCTTTATACCTTTTGTTAGCGACAAAGTAATAAAAATCGTCTGAAAACACAGAGAGCCTGAATAGAAGATACTCATAAAAATCTGCTGTGGCTTGTAGGGAAAATTTAGGTTAGTCTTTCATACATCTCCACAACCGCCCTCAATCACCTCTACCACACTCGCTTGCTCTCCTTTATGCAAAACACACACCTTTGTGACCGTCAGATGGCATGCAGTATGGCGCCAGGGGTATTTGCTTAAATTGCTTTTCCTTAAGAATAAATGTTTTTTTTCTGTGGGGCTTTCACCTAACCTGGACCCTTTGATGTTGTGTTAACGTGTTGAGATATGATGAGTTGATGGCCGAGTCTCTCGCTTACATGAGCACATTTTGAAAATTAAAATAATACATATTGGGACGGTTTCCCTGACAGGGTTTAAGGCTAGTCCCAGACTCATTTAAATGTAAGATCAAAAACAACTTGTACTGGAAATATATCTTATTATATCTTAAAATATATTAGTCTGATTGTTTTGTCTCAAGATTCTATTTGTAAAGTATGATTTTGAAAAAGACTTTAATATCCTAATTTAACTAAACCCTTATCCTGTTTTAAGGTAATCCCTGTCTGGGAAGCCGCCCCATTATTTTATTTCCTTTGGGGAATTCTAAGGTTAAATCAGCTTATAAAAAGTGTGTGTGCCCTCCCTTCATTTGAAATAAACCCATCACTTAACGTTTCAATAAGAATATCTAGCATTATCCACACACAGACTAGCAAAGTATATAATAAACAGGTTGCCAGGTATTCAGAATAAATCCTAGACTGACTGTGAATGCTCATCCAAACTAGTCATATTGTATTTTTTATGCATTTTGTGTCATTTCTTTGTTCTTTTTTAATTGTTAATTATTAATGTTGATGCTACTTTACAGTATAGTAATTTATCACTTGGATATCTTATTAATACAATAGTACATGTACATTTTACAGTCATGGTATATATTCATAATACCCCCAAATTCTTGATGTTAGTGTGTCTTTGTGGCCTTCCTTCAGGTGAGACGATCATCTGGTCATCTCAGGTTAGATGATAAAAGAGAAAGAGACAGAGAGAGCTGTCTGGTCTGCATTGGCTGCTGTAATCGGAACTTGTTTGTGTGGTTGCGTGCGCGTGTATTCGTCTGCAAACCTGCATGCATGGGATGGCTTTCTTCGAGAGGTCCATGAATACTGCATGACAGAGCTTTCATTACCCCAGGCTCTGGAGTGTAAATAACAAACAGAGAATAGGGACACATTTACGAGGGTCAGGACCATGCGTCACTACGTCAGCACACCCTGACCGTGCGCCTGTCAGTCATCCCTGGATGAGTACTCAACAGGGTCAAAGTTCAAGAACTTTAGTTGAACTTTGTAATTGGGCAAAGGTAGAACCGTTATTGATCGAGTTGTCCTGAAGCAACCACTTTGGTAGCATAATTGAGTTCGCTGGTATTACTAAGTAGGAAGTTTATTGGAGTAATTTATTAAGTGTATGTTTTTATCCAGGCGAAATATTTTGAAGTCACTTGGCTATCTTTCTTTTTTGATTATTTATTTAAAAATAATAGAACCGTTTGTGCACTATGAATAATTTCATATTAGTGTTCTAGTAGAATTGCTTTAGAAGGCCAAAAGGTGGTGGGTTCGATTTCCAGGGAATGCATTTTGATAAAAAAAAAAAAAATCTAAATTTATTAGCGTTAAATAAATTGTCCAAAACTAGAAAGCTTGGGCATGTGCATATGTATCGCTGTGTATCCTGTATGGCTCAGAATCGTCTAGTGTAAAGTGTACCCACACAAGACAATGAGGTGAGAAGGGATCGATTGTCGCCATCCTAAATGAGGAAAGTTAGCCGTCGCGTCACTTAGAGCGACATTAATTAAAGGCTTTCTGGAGTTACGAAGTGTCTGGTAGCTGTAACCAGATCAGCCATTTATTCCCCATAAATCACCTGCATAGCCCTCTAGTCACAAACCATTGGAAATTTATTCGATAAGACATCTCATATCTCATCTACATAGAGAAGTTCAAAATGAAAATAGTATTTTCTGATCTCTTCTCTTGCATGTTACTCATATTCCCACAGACATGCACACGGTGTTCTTGTCGTGTTAAATCCAACCTCGTTTGACAGCTGTCTGTTGTTATAGTATATTATCTGGTGGAACGGGCCGTGTCGTGGGTTATTGCAACCCAATCTAGCTCCAGCACCTCCTGCAGTAACCAGATCCATTCAGCGCTCGGAACGAGCGAGGATCATAATTAAATTATTGCGGCTTTGCCGTTAATTCGACCTGTAACAGGAGGCCTGTCTGGGAGAGCTTACGCTGAAATGGGAACGGAGCTGATAACGCTCCACAGCTCAGAATGTCTGAGGTTTCGCAGGTGACTGACTCAGGCTTGACCTCGCCTGCATTTGACACTTAGGATGAGGACACCCCCTCATCATAGCTCTTTTCTGTGGCGATTAAGCCTCTGATAATCTGTAAATAAATACAAATGTTTAAAAAGTACCCGAGTGTTTTAAATGGACATATAGATGTAGATCTCAGGTTGCTCTGACTTTAACAAAACTCTGTACATAGTTACTGTCCTAGAGCCTCGGCCCTTGAGTTGTTCTGCATACTGTTTAGACACTTAAGCAATTCCTGGAAACAATTTCAACATCATTGCCTTTTGTGAAGAATGATACTTTTGATAGTAAAATAACAAATATACTAAGAAAAAATATTATCATGTTCGATGTCCATAGTTGATAAAGAACAGACCATTTTGCAAGATGTACTGTAAGTAACACTGGACAAGAAACACTTCCTGTTTCAGTTTTATAACATTACATATGCTAAAACAAAATACAACCAACAGAACAATTAAAACTAAATAGAAATGTAAAACGAACATATTTTAGACCGAGTTATGTATGTCAAATAAAATAAATAAATAAAAGAAAGAAAACAGAAAAACAACAAAACACTGCTGCTGGACCAGAGTTATTTACATCTTGAAAGACTGTACCGATATATATATATTATACCTGTTTTTATTCTTGTGGGGTGTCTAAGTGAACCTGAGTATAACTGATATACATCTTAGTTAGCCTATACTTGTTTAGAAAATTTGGTTATGATGAAGTGAAATATATCATTTTATTTATTTGTGGCAATGTTTTCCAAATGTTCCAAATCCAAATGCTTTTAACTGCCAATGTATGTAATGTCAGGTAAAATAAATGACCAAAAGCTTACCAATTTGGCTATTTTGGATTGGCATTAACTGTAAATCTATCCCTCCTGACAGAGCACATCATCTGCTTGGCAAGAGAGTTGTTGCGGTGAAGGTAAGAATGCAAAATCCTCATATTTAAAGTGATGGCTCACCCAAAAATGAAAATTCTATCATCATTTACTCACCCTCTTGTAAACCTGTATGACTTCCTTTCTTCTGCAGAACACAAAGAAGATATTTTGAAGAATACTGTTAACTGGCACCCATTTACTTGCATTGGTTTTGTGTCCATACAATAGAAGTGAATGGGTGCCGGCTCTGTTCGTTAACCAACCTGCTTGAAAACATTTTCTTTTGTGTTTCGTGGAAAACAGAAAGTCGTACAGGTTTGAAATGACAAGAGGGGGAGTAAATGATGAAAGTTCCTTTGTGAGTGAGTTATTACTTTAAGAACATCTAGATCCTTTAGAAACTCTGAAAACGCATGCAGTCCTTTACATTTACATTACAACAGCTTATTTACTTTTAACAAGTTCGTACAGCCAGTTTGCGTCTGAGTAAATGGTACCTGTAAGAACCTGCAGAGCAAGGTGTACCTGAGAAGTAGGACCTCATTGGACGTGGACGTAACTCTGGCAGGAAGTTAAGAATAACTGCTGAAGATGTTAACAGCGCCCTCTTTATTGAAGTGCACTAAAGAGCAGATCCAAGACATTTGGCTGGCACACTTAAACATCAAGAAGACCTCACTGATCCTCCTACTGTACTCTAACATTGTTTTCTTCGATTTTCCTCATTAGGTTCCATTTGATTTACTTTCATCCTCTCTTATCTTCTATCTCCTCTCATTTCGTCTGCTCATCTTTCCGTCTTTACTCAGCCTGGGTCTGCTTGAGCAGAGCTATCAGCCTTTGGCTGGGGCTGTAAGTGATCTCTGCTGAGCTTTAACTGCGTGGCCTTGCCTTACTGCCTTACCTGTAATCAATTATTTCAGTGGGAGGGTGATAATCTAACCTTAACTAAAGAAGCATTTTAGCTGGTCGCCACTTCATTACAAAAGTAGAGAAGAGAAGTGCATTCATTGCAGCAACTGCTTACATTTAAAACTATTACATGAAAGTATGTCCTTGGACAATCCTTTTAAAAGTCCAGACGCTTAAAATGTATTTACAAATAGTGGATTTTCTTAATTTCCTGTGAAACTGTGTATACTGTGACCCCATTGAAATTCCTTGATAGCTTTTCAAGCATCCACATTCAACCTTAAAGCATACTGGATCAAAAATATCGATGCGGCTCACTTTAGCACCTGAGGCTCATTTTGATCAATCACAATATATTTTATTACAGTGTTCCTCTTTTGAATGAGTGCCCAATGTTTGCCAGTATAAATTGGATGGGAAATATTCTCTTCAAGGCAGTTGTGAATTAGGCAAATGAGCACATGTTGGTTTGAAGAATGAGTGTTTTTGTCTAGATGGATATGCTTTGAGACAAGTGTTCTTTGTGTGTCTGTTCAAATGATGGTTTTGTGTTTCGCAGGTTATTCCTCTGGACATCACAGTGGAGTTGCAGAAGCAGATCATGTCGGAACTTGAGATCCTTTATAAGGTCTGAAGCTCTTTTTCACCTTGCACGAATACTAAGTTTGTATGTATATCACTTTTTTCCAATGCATTTCAAATCTAGGAAGAGTGACATGGATTTGATGTGGGCACTCATGTGACCAGCACTTTTTTCAGTACTGTAGTGATATCAGGTTCTCGCCATTCTCTCGGTATAACTTTGAGTTTAACCTCTTACTAAACTAATTGGATCACAGACTGCTTCAGGAATCAGGATGCAAGTCAGTTTATTTACCAAACAACAAACAAATTTGTGTAGAGTAGTTTGTGGTTTCAGTTTTCAGATTAGTTTGAGGTGTATGAATGTGATAAGTATGAAAGAAGTGGCATTAATTATTTAGAGATCAGTGCCCATGTAGTCCAGTGTATCTACTCCAGTAACCTACAATGACAACAGCTGCCAGATAGACTTCAATTTATTATCAAATCACCCTATGTGCACAATAAACCAATCACATCGAATAATCGGCCAATCAGACAAATCTGAATAATCGAGGTTATGCTAACCTGCATTTTCACGTTGACTTGGGTTAGTTAACTACCTCACAAAGATACTTTCATTTAAACAACCAATGACATGTTTCCTTTAATTAAGTTTCCACTGACACATATCAAGTGTATCAAGTTACTCCACCGTTATAAAATTACAGGCTATACAGTATGTAGTTCAAACAGTATAAACACACGACCACCTGGCGAGGCTGGGTTTATACATCACTGTAATACCATTAACCAGCACATATTATTGGTTATATGGTCATACTTTTATGATAAAGAGCAAAAAGTATATTTGATATTTAGTTTGCCATCCATAATATATTTGATTGTTTTGTTTACAGTGTGACTCTCCGTACATAATCAAATTCTACAGTGCATTCTTCGTGGAGAACAGAATATCTATATGCACTGAGTTTATGGATGGTAGGTAATATCTGTTGATTTGGCCGTTGTATATTATTGCCATTATGTTGAATTTAATGCGTCACTACAGTAATAGAGGTCTGTCTTTACTGTGCACTGTCGTAGACAGATTTGTTCTCTGTTTGTAAGATCCCTTTCCAACAATTTGGAAATTTCTATTACTTTTTTCAGTTTCAAATAATTTCCCCCTAATTTGACACAAAATTTGACATTTATGTTGACACTCATATCTTGAAGATGTTACTGTTATAAGTAAACAGACTTGTGAAGTCAGGTGATCGAACTAGAGAAAAAAACTTGAGGCATATCAAAGAAAAACAAAGTTACAAATACTGAAGATATGGGTGGTGGGATAAATAGACAGATTGTGATGTATTTTTGTTATTGGTACAGGTGGTTCTCTGGATGTGTACTGGAAAATTCCTGAGCATGTCTTGGGGAGGATTGCAGTAGCTGTAAGTCATAAGCCTTGTTGCATGCATATGAGAGAAGTTTAGTTAGAAGTCAGTGATACTGGCAATATAGACCTATGTGTGTGTGGATTTTCAAAGATAACACATTTGTGTCTACGGTTGTGTGTTTGTTGCTATGAGTATGTTTGTGTTGTAATGCATTTCTGTATAGGTGGTAAATGGATTAACATACCTATGGAGCCTAAAGATTTTGCACAGAGGTGAGGAGGGGACTTTAAAATATCTATTGAAAAAACATCTAATCACACTGCTACGGAAAACATGAAGAGACATTCCAAATTGTAATTTAATCAGCATTTCTAGATGTATTGTGGCCATTCCAGTCCAGTGTCTGTTAAATTTCAACAAAATCAAACACCAAGTCAACCAACAGCAATGTGAAACACTGACAGCATAACAAGACACATGAAAACTGTGATAAAAAATAATGGAGTCACATAAAAAAATCTAAGTTTTTCTGAATTCATATACAAACAATAATGTTGTGTGAATATGAACTTGTTTTCTTTGCATTATTTTAGATGTGAAAAAATACAGAGCATCTATTCTGTGATTTTTGTCCTGCTTCTCCAGTTTCCATTTTCTGCAATGCAAATAGAAACAAAAATTTTATTTGAAATTTGGGAGTAAGGTTTTTTGGAGTTCACAGAATAAAACAAAAATGATAATTTTACCCAATCACTAAGCATAGCAAATTCAATATAAAACTCTTTTTTTCCTGTGGTCGTATATTTAATATCTCTTTTTGGCTACAAATGGCTTTGTGCATGTGTAAATTCATTGATTGTGTATTTGTGCAGATGTGAAACCCTCCAACATGCTGGTGAACACTCGAGGTCAGGTCAAATTGTGTGACTTTGGAGTCAGCACACAGGTACAGATTCCTCTGATTATTGTGCGTTTGTGTTTGTTTGCATTAATGTGTATACTCATGCGAGTCTTATTTGGGTGTGCAAAATATAGTGAGCACAGTCATATCAACCTGTCCCGTCTGTCTCAATTTCTCTCTTCTCTTTTCTCTCCCCTGTCTCTATCCTCTAGAGAGATCTTGTCTTTGCTCCCAAACTCCCTAGACACCTCCTAGATTGCTTCTCTCCTCTCACTTTCAGATCGTTCTAATTACCACATTGACCAGATATTCAGCATGTGTGCTGGCGTCTGTGTGTGTGGCTGGAGACAATAGTTCACACTGACAAAGTCAGCATCCATCTCTCCACCTCCAATACACTCAGGAGTCCAACAATGGAGCCCAATCACACCACACGCCCCTCTGTTAATTAATATTCATATCCACATTCCCCGTAGAGATTCGACTTGAAGCTGACCCCTGGATGAGGTGCACGCACGCGTGTGTTCTCCCGTCCAGACCGCGGTTCTGTATTTAGGACCAGCGTATCTTTCATTCACTTACACACAGTGAGAGAGACACACGTCAGGCCGGTGGGGAATGCTCTCATTATGTTTGTCCTGTCATTCCTGACATGTGTTATTGTGCTCACATCTCACCATCTCTCCCCTGTGAGAGAAACGACTAAAATTAAACCTGGCTGGCATTTCAATAACACATTCTTTTCAGGAGAATTTTTCAATCAGTTACTGTTGCTGTGTGTTTTACCTAATGGCAATGAGCTCAGGTCGCTTCATGTGTATTGAATTTTATGATTAAACAAAGATAATAATTATTTCGTTTTGATCATTGGATGTCAATTGAACTGTTTCAGCTATAATATTTTTCAGTACTATTTATAATACCCAGAGGTGGGGATGTGAACGCAGTCATAACCCATGGTATTGAATTTTGGAGCTTGACTAGTCCTAGTCATAATTTTTGCCTTTAGTGGACAGACAGTTATTTTAGAGAGGACATAAAGCGAAGTGGATGAGAGAGACGGAGGGGGTGGGGTCGAGCAAAGGACCACGAGTGGCATTCGAACTCGGGTCATCCGGGATGCACTGGCGCAATATGTCGGAGAACGAACCACTTGACCATCGGCTCCTAAAGTGTGGCAATAGTTTGGCTGCGAAAAACAAATTTTTCATTTAATCTTACCTATAGAGTAATTCTGCATAGTTCATATCTTCGAAGAGTATTTAGTTTGATCACATTTATAAAAGACAAATACAACTGTATGATTATTTCGGAAAACAGTCAAGCTCATGGAGGTGTCCAGTGGGCGGAAATGAAGCACGAGCACACAATACATCATTGCATTATTCTTTCATATCTGTTGATTCACAATAAGTTTGTGTTGTTTACATTATGCACATACGTGCCAGTTGCCTACAAAACACAGACATTTGACGCCGTTTCACTTACTGCGTGCAGTTCATGTCCGGCATCTTTTAGCACTGGGACCGCCCCATCTATCAGGATCAAACGTTGTCCAAATCCAGAGTTTTATCCACCGTTTATGTAACATTCCTCACCGAAATGCTGTGAACAAACAAACACACACAGCTGAACTTCTATAACCCGAATGAAGCATATTGATGGGAGTGCGTGGGCGTACTCTTTCTCTCGGTTTCGCTGGTTGACGTGTAGGCATGCTTTTCCCGAAAAATTGTCCAATAAGCGACTAAGCCTCAATACGTTATGGTAATTCATGTTCTAAAAAAACTTTCAGAAACCTTTACGGACCCTGGTGGAGTGTATCGAGCACAGAAGTACTACTTCATTTGTCCAACTCGTTTTTTAACAAGTTGACAATGTCAAGCTTGCCCCACCCACCCCTTTAAAGATTTAAAAGTGTCTTTCTCTTTTTTTCTTTCGCAGTTGGTGAACTCTATTGCTAAAACATATGTGGGAACCAACGCATACATGGCAGTAAGTGGAATTCATTCCCGTGACAGTTTTTCTATTCAGAATCTTTTTTATATTCAAATTGGTGTCGCCAGTCCTGCTTCATTCATTCATATATTGTAGGGTCAAATTTTTGTGTTATGTGTGGATCGTGTAATTCATACAATGAGTAATGCTTCAGCACTTACAAGCATAAATTCACATCAGACCGCACACATAAACTGTTGACACAAAAGGTAACTCACATGTTTGGCCCTTAGTTCCTGTTCAAACCAGTTGTTATGTTTCTATTTACTGATTCTTCCTCTGTCTGTTTTGTCTGTTTTCGGTTCTGTAGCCAGAGCGGATATCAGGGGAGCAGTATGGTATTCACTCAGATGTATGGAGTGTAGGAATCTCTTTCATGGAGGTAAAACATTCATATTATACAATTTTTGGGGTGCATTAAAACCCACATACTGTACACACGCCCTTGCATTCGTAGTTTGGGTGGACTGGTGTCTTGCGGTTTCTGCTGCGTGCTGCTGATAGTCCCTGCAGGCAGCCTGTCCAAACAGATGTTGGCCTACAGCTATGCATGGATCACACTCAGGATCTCCCACTGACACACACACCACACACTCGTATGCTATGCTGTCTGTTTTTACCCATCTTTTCTCCTGTTCTAAAGTTCTAATGCAGGCATAAGACTGAGAAACAAGGTTTTTCATTTTTTCTTTTGTTTGTACAGGAAAGAGGGTTTCTGTTTAATCAAAAAAGACATGGAATAAACCGGTTTGTGTGTGTGTGTGTGTGTGTGTTTCAGTCTTCAAATACAGAAATGTATGTGTATTGAGACATTAAAGAAAGGGGAAGTGTGTGTATGTTAGAGAGCACAGGATTTGGAGTCAGTGTGGCAAAACGCTATCAATCACTCAGCCAGCAGAACGTCCAGTAATTATAGTGCTGTGTTCTCTTTACCTCCACTACTACACCAGTCCCAGAGGTGTGTGTGAATACAACACAGGTGTGTGCGTACGGTATGGAAGATTTGTTTCGTGCAGGGGATGTTTTTTATAAGCAGAAACCAGCAGCATAAAATGTATGAGTGGATTAGATTTCAATATGGTGGTTTAACTCCCGTGCTGAAAATGCCGTGCTGGTAGTTCTCTTCGGCTTTATTGATTCTCATTTTGTAATTGTCAGCGCTTCTCATTGGCTGTGATGAATTGTTATTGTATCCCTGGACTCAATCCATTGATTGCATTTATCAATACTGCTTGATATCATCACTGAGATGTTAAGGGAGAGAAACATCAGAGGTCTTATGGATTGACACTATTATGAGTTGATGAACAGTTTATTGATCCGATTATGAGCTAGAATTGAACGTGCTGTTTTGTATTGTGTTGTTAGAAAAGAGATCGATTCTCGTTCGGCTGCTGGAATGTTGTACCAGTTCAGGTAATTTACCTGTAGGTTTTGTTGGCTGATTTCTTAGATGAGGCAAACTCACCTCTGAATGGAGACTGAACTGAAATGAGTTTGATGGGTTTTTCAGCTTCAATGAAACTCTAGTGTGTTCATTCAGACGCATGTTTATGTATACATTTAGAGTAACTTTTCACATTTTTTCCATTTACAGTTGGCACTGGGCTCTTTTCCATATCCACAGGTGAGTCTACATCTACTAATCTTATACTAGTTTAGCTCTCTTAAAGGGATAGTTCACCCAAAACTAAATTCTGTCATCATTTACTCGCCTTCGAGTTATTTCAAATCTGTATAAATGTCTTTGTTCTGCTGAACACAGAGAAAGATATTTGGAGGAATGCATGTAACCGAACACTTCTCGGACCCCATTGACTACCATAGTAGGAAAAATGACTTTATAATTTTTGTTCTGTTGAACACAAAAGAAGAAATTTTGACGAATGTCGGACAGCAAACAGTTCTGAGGCACTTTTGACTATCATTGTAATTTTTCCTACTATGGTAGTCAATGGGTGTCCAAGAACTGTTTGGTTACAAGCATTCGTCCAAATATCGTTTCTGTGTTTAACCAAACAAAGAAATTTATACAAATTTGGAGTGCGAGTAATTCCTGACAATTTTTTTGTGCAATATGGACAAGCGACACATTCAGAATGAGAAGGAGACTGTTAAAACTGTTGCAGCATTAAAATATTTTTTTTAGTTTTCATTTGTAATTAGATATATTTTGTTTCCTTTCTTTATTATGTTAGTTTAGAAAAATGTTTTGAGGAGGCTATTTCTTGTTTCTTGCTCAGGCACAGAACACAGTTTGATTGCCAACCGTGCCAGAGATGTGGATTTAAATGCATGACAGGTCATGAGACTGTTTAAATTTCTTGTTCAGCTTCAGCTGTCATCGTAAGAAAAAAAAACTTTGGATACGTGCTGTATCTCATAAAACCTTTGCCATCACGGGGGCCCAAATTGCTCCAAATATTAGGTTTTGTCAGACATCACGGGCACTGCACAGACCGAAAAGCGTGAAGCATCTTTCATCTATTACTCTCGTGTTGTTTTGATAACATAAGTAGATCTGCTCAACGTGCACGTACAGTTGAACACTTAATAAGTCACAAACTAGCATTTTTATAGGCATACTACTTACAGAGCTCATGTGATTTTTCAAACTTGATGTGCTGTTGTGGTTGGCCAGTTTCAAATTGCATATTTGGCACACCACCATTGTCTTGTCCTCCCTGAATTTAAAGTGTTCCCACACACCTGAGCATTTTTGTCTTCTCTCCAGATTAACTAAATCATGACGTTCATGACGTTCACTCATGGGCGATTCATTTTTAAGTTAGAATAGAAACCGCATTGTGGGGGATGCCAGGTGTCAGGAAAGAAAATAATATTTGAATCTTAAAATTGAAAATCGAATGCCAACCTATTATTATTACATTTTCTGGTCCAGCCCTAGTAGTCAATGGTGCCCAAGAACTGTTTGGTTACAAGCATTCTTTCAAATATCTTTCTCTGTATTCATCAGACAAAATGTACAACATATACAACAAAATGTAAACATATTTGGATCGATGGTGAGATAATCATGACAGAATTAAAATTTTTGGGTGAACTATCCTTTTAAACATCCCGGCTTCTTTTTCAAATTCATGATTTTGGCTGTTAGGAAATTCCCTGTGTTCTTATTGAAATTAGTTTCTAACATCCATATAGACATCTGTACCGAACTTTGCTTGAAAGCCCCAGTTTCTCTAATCAGACTCTTAGCTGTTAAAGTTGTGCATGTTGGAGTGCAGTGAGTTTCAGGGGCCCTTTAATGAGGGAAATGTTGACTAATGCTCAATAAATTACTCCCAGCATGCCTGTTGGGTTAATTAGCATATTAAAACAAAGCAGCCACTCAGGGCATGCAGGGGGAAATCAGAAAGGAACATTTTGAGGCTGCGTCTAGTGCCAAAGCCTTGAGCGTTGAGTTTAGAAGAACAGTCACAGAGGCTGGGCTTGGCACTTCTGTGCGTTTGTGCTGTATCTCACACATCACTTGATGCAAAGCTGTTGGCTACAATTGAAAGAGGTTACACAACGAAATAAAAAATGAGTTGCAGTGAATTCCTAATGTGCAACACATTAAAACAATTTGGTGCTATGAAGAGTGTGATTGGGATCTTTACGATTAATCATAGATCTTGTTAGATTCTGTGTTACATGCACGGTTCTGTCACAGAATATTAGGTTGTTAAAGAAACTGAGAAAACAGACAAAAGCTGATAGGTAAAAACAGAAAGACGTGTATAAGGCGGTGTGTGTATTAGTGTATCCGTGTGGTTTTCTCTGTGTGCATTAGCCCGTGGCCTCCAGGCTTGTTTCATTTGAAATTGTTTTCCTCTGCTCTCCAGCGTTATCTATTAACAGGGCCATTATCATGTTAATCCACAGAGTATTATTACATAAACTAATGTATTCACATACACAAACACTCCCTCATACACACAGACAATAGAGAACAGTAGACTTCAAAGTTGTCCTTAAGATATTGGACCAAAACCTATATTTTCACGCTTTTAAAAATCCGTTCAGGTCTGTCACTCTTTCCACAGTACATCCTCAAACCTCATACATCATTATCTGATAAAGCGTTAGTGATTGATCGAGAAACCAAAAACGGCAAAACTTTTGTTCTCGGCCCGTAGAGCCAGAGGCGCAATATACTGAAGCATTGCATGTATACACACCCCATTAATTTATTACTTCCTCCTCTAATCTTGCTTTCCCCTTGTTCCTGCGTTTCTGGAATTCTTATGGAATGAAAATAGAGAGAGGCATGAAGGAGAAAGAGGGAGGGGGCTAGCCAGTAAGAGAGGGAGAGAGAGCTCAACCTCCCACTGCTAGAGCGTTTTTGCTCTTGATGTTAATTTTCACAGCTCCATATGGTGCTGCGCAGACTCTTCACCTGCAGGCATGACACACTCACACGCACACACACACACGCCACCCAACCAGCACACACGCTACCTCGGGCCTGGCCTGTCACTCACAGCAGCCTAAGCATCTGTCTGTTCTCTCTCTCACACACATGCTCGTGCATTCATTGTCCATTGTGTGTGGTGATCTTAAGAATTGCCCCCATACCAACCACATTAGACCAGAGCTTTAAATCTGCTGCTTTTTGTGAGCGAATGCTTACGTGTGTGTGTATGTGTGCATTCCTGTGTGTTTTCTGTGTGTGTTATCTTGTCATTGATTATAAAAGGCTCTTTAATTTCGTCTCACCCCATGTTGGGATTAATTTGCATTCTTTGTCAGGAGTTAATGGCGTCTCCCGATGGCTCGCTCGGAAAATCTTTGAAGACTGCAGACTGGCTGGCGTGTGTATACAGCCTCCAGCGCTTCTCCTCCTGATTGATTTGTTGTTGCCTTTTCGGTTTTCCGGCTGTTTTGGTTTCAGCTCATTTTGAGTCTCATATTCATCTGAATACGCTATATGATGTAGCTCTTCTACAGCTTTAACAAATCTTATAAATGCATTTGAGTGAGAGATGCTTGCCTGGATGTTTTGACGTGCGTTAAAATGGTTGAAATATATATTTTACCTTGCATTAAATATTTAATAATCCATCAATAACTGCCAATCAACACGAGAACAATGTTGATTTGCATTTAGTTTTCATTTAAGAAGTTCATTTTCAGATTTTGCTTTGGTGCGTGAGATCAGGATTTTTCCCCTCAAGTAATTTAAGTTGTAACATTTTCAGAAGGCAACAGTTGTCGTCTTGACCGTTCAGTGGAGGTGACATCAGTGTATTTCATCGAACTGATTATATTGGAAAACTACACATACGGCAGATATTGATGTCTTTAATTGTCCTGTGATTGCTGGGGTTTGCAGTTTTAGCCAATGCTGCGTGTTATTTAGTTCCTGCATTAAACTCTAAAGTCTCTAGGTACTTAAAGAGAGATGGGCCGTGTTTTATTGAGAGAGAATCAATGACTAGCATAATATATCATCACAGTGGCCTGCTGGCCTCACACCTTAAGGTGTTAGCTTAAACTGTTCATTTCAGGCAGGAGGTTTGGACCAAGTTACGGAAGCTGTGCATTGGCCTCCTGTGAGCTGGATAAAAAAACTTGTTTCAGCATATTTATTATTTATTTCTAGATATGCAAATCAGAAAAGGTTATTATATATAATAAGTGTTATGTTTTTATTACCTTAGAATGAGCTATTTCTGCATACATCTACATACCAGGGTCTTCATGGCTCAAAATGAGGCGGAGGTGGTGCCAACCTGGCCTTGTACACATGCATGTGTAGGCCTACCATACCTTTGAGTGGCTTAGCCAAACACTTAACACATTAAAACATATTAAACGTTCTAAATATTAGATAAAAATTACAATTATTAATTGCAATTTGAATCAAAATGTTACTTTGATTCAACCAAACAGAAATGTTTTTAAATAAAATAAAGCTTTTTATGCTTTTTAACTAACTTTTCATGCAGTTACAAATGGTAGTCTGTTAAATACACGCAGTGTTTTTTGTGAAGACTCGAGACATAAATTTGGCGAGAGTCTGTGGCGGCATGAAAACCCAGCATACACTGCAGGTCCCATTGCATGGAATTTGCCATGTTGTTTCTACAGTAGCCCAAAACGGACCAACCGCTCTACAGAACGTTTCCTAAATACGTTGTCTTCTTTGGCAAAGATCTTATCTTAGTCCTGTGTAAGCCGCGTAATGCTACGAAACAGAGATGGGAGAGGTGCAGTGAGCCGCTGGATACAATTCGCAACCTCACCGCTAGATGCCGTAAAATTTTACTGACTGGTCCTTTAACACCTGACCTGTGAATATTTAATCAAAATGTTTGAAATTTTTTATACTTCGTGTTAGACTCCCTTTTTCTTATAGAAACGTGGCACAAAAAAAACACACAACATGTTTTCACATAATTGTAACACATGAGCGCTCACATGACTGTAACATAATCATTATTAGACCAGTTGTGTTATACTGCTTGACTGATAGAGAACTAACACACTTTTATTCTAGACTGTGATGTCTTATGAAATGCATATCATGTTGTTACTTGTACAGACAACCATAGAAACCTGGAGGCAAATAAAAAGCAGGAAATAGAAAATTAACAAAAAAACATTGCTTGGTGAAGCTTGTCCTAATTGAGGATCAGACTATTAGCAACTGTGTTTTCATTATGTAAATGATGTTAACACATCATGCCCATATCTTGCCAACAGGGTTTTCATAATCTTCTCCCAGTGATCGTAAAAATGTCCAAGTGCAACGCTTGTGATTATTACATGCTAATTACACGGAGACTGTTTTCTGTCGTTGTTTTTTGTTCTCACCGTCCCACTCTCTCTCCCACACTGATTCTCACCCAAATCCCTGTTTCTTCTTTTTTCTTCCCTTCCAGATTCAAAAGAACCAGGGCTCCTTAATGGTAAGTGTTTTTCATGTATTTTCGGAGATGTAGACGGCCCCTCCCGTAAGCCCTCGTGCAGTTTTCTCACCTCGCTTGGTTGCCTCCCTCTGAAGTTAATACAACACAATATTACGCTCAGTCTTAACGGCCTGTATTCAGATTAGGTGCTATTAGAAATAAGAAAACATTACAGATCAAATGGCTTTTTCCGAGTCAGAGTGCATTTGATTAAGCTGTATTGCTACCTGTTTTATTGCATTAATGATTTTATTTTTGCACTGTAAGGACGTTATCCGGGGTCTAATCTCTTTTTCTTCTACCCCCCTCTTCCACAGCCTCTTCAGTTATTGCAGTGCATTGTTGATGAGGTGAGTCTGTTTTCCATGTACGAAAACGTCCCTAATGGGGTGGAAAGCTGATATTTTGTTTCCTAATGAAGCGAGGTGCATTATCAGCTCTGCTCAGGGTTTGGAAACTGGAACTGTCTAAGATTGGCCGCGCTGATCTCGAGGTCTCCAATGAAACATTTGCCTTAATTCTGCATGTGAAGTTAGAAATAGACTAAAAATAGAAATATATGGAAATTTGATAAATAATCCTAGTTTAATAAATCATGTTAATAATAAAAAAAACATTATTTATGCTTATTGTCAGCAACACGATTTTAATTTCTTTTTTGATCTCTTTCATGCACTCGTATTCTGTTTCTCTCCTACACAATCGGAGTTTGCTGGGGTAATGTAGCATGACAGTGCTCTGGACAACTGAGGGGTGCGGACAACAGAGTTGTTGCATTAACCTTGACATGCGTTAGGCGCTAAAATACACCCAGATAAACCCTGACAAGTTTTCTCACCCTTATCTCTCTAAGGAGCTGGGTTAGGGTCAGTTAAACCTAGATATTTATTGAACAGATACAGCTCTGTGTTAGACTCCCTTCTTCGATATACACAAAATTCTGGTATATATAACTGTTCCTCTTTGCTAGAGTTGTTTGCAGTAATTTGCCTAATTGCAGTAATGCAGTATGCAGTAAGTCATCTTTGTGTTTCTCTTGGAAGGGTAAAGTAACAGTCACTAAAACATCTGTGTCTAAGCAAAGTGGTCAAGAAAAATCTCATCTCTAAAAATGAAAATGTTGTCATCTTTTACATATTTATCATGTTTGGTGACTGAGGCTTTAGTGACTAATATTCTTCTAAGCATTTTATTTTGTGTTCATTGGGAGTCTTCAAGTGATAGTTCACCCGAAAAAGTCATCATTTACATTCATCACTTTCTTTCATCTTTCACTTCTTTCACTTTTCTTTCATCTTTCATCACTTTCTTTCATTCAACTTAAAAGAAGATATTGTGAAGTATGTTGGTGACCGAACCATGGTTTTGTGGCAATGCAATATAATTGAATGGGTACCGCCGAGTTCGGTAACAACATTCTTCAAAATATCTTCTTTTGTGTTCTGCAGGAGAAAGAAACTCCTACAGGTTTGAAATGACAAGAGGTTGAGTAAATGATGACAGGAATTGTAATTTTGGAGTGAACAACCCCTTGAAATTAGCATGTCTAAAGGGAAAAGTGAGGTCATCTTTCACCCCACTCACAAACACTCAAACAATCTCCAAATTTACATCACTCTCCCCAGCATTTAGTTAAAGCCCGTAGGCCATGGTAACTCCGACATTTAAATGCGCTTTCCACCGCTATGTGAGTAATTAATTAGTAATTGTGTTAATTGTGTGTGTGGGGGGAGTCTCTCCTTTCTCTTCTCTGCTTGAGCTCCTCACTGACACGTGCTAATAACAGCGCCTGAGAGAGATGGAGGAGAGGGCCGCATAAACACACATTAAACATACTGAACGTGTCCTTTCCGATATAGATCGTGCGTAATTAATAATTAAACGGCCGCTCGTGTAATGAGTTGACCCGGATAACCCGTTCATTACTCACCCGGCAGACGCATCGCTCAAACTATTTTTTGCCGTGCCCTTCGCTTCAGCTCCCTTAGGCCAGGGAACGCGCTGCAACGCTGCCAGCCACCACGTTTAGCTGACCATAGCCTTATTACTCACCGGCGCTGATTTACAACCTTCAAAGAGAGACGGATAGAGATGCGGGTGCTCCCCTGGACCTACTTTAGAGAGTAATCTAGTGCAGAGAGTGAATGTGATAGACTGAAAGAGCAGGAGAATAGTCAACGCTAGAATAAGAAGAAGTGTGCTCTTGAGAGAGACGGAAATAAAGACGATACCTGGCAAAGAAGGACGTCATGACCAGTCCATAAAAGGAAAAGTTCATTTTAAAATTGGTTTTATTTTTTTACCCACCCACATGACGTTCCGGTGTCTTCTGAACACAAATAAACAAATTTTAGGTACATCCAAGAGATTTCAAGGCATTCTCAAAGACATCATGGTTATAGTTGTCAAGGTCCAGAAAAGTACTAAAGACATTGTTAAATTGGTCCATCCGCTCATAGTGGCTCAATTACATTTTTTTGAAGCGACGACAATACTTAATGTACGAAAAACAAAGCAAAATAACGAGTTTAATCGATATATTCTCCTCTGTCTTGTCAGTCTATTGTGCGCCTTCACGAGAGCACTATGACGCATGCGCATTCGGTGGGGCAGACGCCGGCATTCTGATTGACAACCTGGAAGCACAACTCTGTGTTTACAAGCAGACGCACGCTATATATAAGCAGATCTTCGCAACATGTCTAATGATTTCGATATTGAGGAAGACACGTTTTTCCCCAACTGTACAAACCGAATGCAGATTCGTTCGAAGCGCTCTCATGAACTTTAACAATAGACTGACAAGACGGAGAATATATAATATTAAAGTCGTTATTTTGGTTTGTTTTTCGCACATAAAGTATTGCCGTCGCTTCAAAAAAATGCCACTATGAGCAGATGGACCAATTTAACCAGGTCTTGAGTACTTATCTGGACCTTGACAACAACTGTAACTATGAGGCCTAGAAATCCATTGGATGTCACCTAAAATAACTTTATTTGTGTTCTGAAGCAACACATGTTGTCTTAAAACATGTTGAACGTCATGTGGGTGTGTAAAAAATAACACACTTTTGATGAGATGAACTTTCCCTTAAAGGATAATCATTGCCAAGACCCAACCGATGTGAATGTAGCGTTAGTACTGATGAAATGTTGATAAAGCGATAAGTGTCACGAAGTACATGAGATAAATTTAGGAAGGTGGCTGACCACTTGGACTTTGAAAGCATGTCGGTAATGACAGTCCACCTTGTTTGAAGGGCATTGTGAATATCAGCGAGACGATGTGCGTGCGACTGGTTTCCATGGTGACCCCAGTATAAATAATCAGCCGCAAGGCCTCGCAGGGCTCAGGGGAAGGGTGAATAAACAGCTAAATGAGGTGATGCATACACGAGCTATTTGGTCCCCCTGTTTCATTCGTGCTTACTCTTTCACATCCTCCTGTACTTGCTTTTTCTTTTCCTTTCTCGCTTTCCTAGATCAGGTACAGCTCAGTGTTTTGCATTTGTAGTGCTTCTTTACGGGAGACAGCTTATTTTCACTATTTCAGAATGACACACTCGTCCATCTGCATGGCGACCCGTCTTTAATTGTCCCTCTCGGCTTTTGTATTGAAGATTTGGGCTTAAATTCATCTCTGTAATTACTGATCTAATTTTGCCTGATAATTGCTGGCGGGCAATTACATGTATATTTACTGCTGGTATTGTGGAGGAAGACAGGCTGCGGTCTTGTTCTGTTTGTAGTGTGGGATAATGGCAGCAAGCTGCATAATCTAATAGCGCTTTCATCATCATCCTGATCATGCAGCCGCCACATCAAAGACAGAGAATGAAGGAGTCCGTTTGCTCGTACGTGCACATCTGTTTGTTTACGAGTACCTGCGTATGCGTCTCACTGTATTTACATGTGCCTGGTTGTGCATATTGCTATGAATCTATGTTTTTGGTCTGAGCATGTGTGTACGTGTGTATTTGTTTGTGTGGTATGGCCTCCAGGCCTTGAATCTTGGCTGTGTAATGATGTGTAGCTGCAGTAAAGCCCCTCCAGCTATGTTCATTTGAATAGGTGTATTTCACACCCCTAAATCCCACAACGGCATACCCAAAAACCTTTTTCAAAGTCGTTCTTTCCTATCATCCCTTTATCAGTATTTGGGTGTTTTGTAAACCAAAATGAGTTTGCTTGTATGCTGCAGTTAAGGTTTAATTTAATTCCCACTGCCCACAGCAGTTTTTTCTTCTCTTTGTCCCTCACAAATACACATTTCTCAATAGAAAATCCATTCAGCCTGCCTTCCAATACGTCAGTCCTTCCCAAACACCTTGAGCTTCATTCTGTGTTTAAGGCTTTTGTTGCCTTCGAACATGTTGATGTCATCCATTTTTTTCTTTGAGACCATATAATTCAGATTAGGCAGAATTAAGTGATTAAGGTTAGAATAAAAATGCACCTTTCTCTGAACCTCTCATGCTTGCATTTGTTTGTGTCACATTTGTTTTTCTTCCCTAATCTTAGATAAAATATGGGGTCTGAATTCTTGCCAAAGCTTACTTTGAGACAAAATTGACTCAAATTCAGTCTAGAGGGATTTGAATACACACTCGGATACAAGCGTCCTATTCACACAATAAAAGAGGGAGGATTGGAATTTGACTTTTTGTCGCTTGTTCCATTTGGTTTAGTTTGGTTTAATTTTGTGACGATGTTAACATTGTTTGGGGGTTGAGGTCAGTATGCATTCTGCTTCATTGTCATGAATGGCCTTCTCTGCCATTCTTTGTGCGAGTCTAAGCTTTTTGTCTCTCCTTCTGGGTTTGTTCCATGTTTTGTGATTGAGATCTTCTACTGTCCAACAAAAGAGGGGTTCAGGTGCGGCCAAAAAATGAATATAAACACAGCTTCTTTTGACTATCTACACGCACATACCTCATTATGGATCTTAAATCTTTGGCAACCTTGTCAAGGTAAAAATGGTAGATGAAGAAACAGTTACAAACATAAATGTTTTTAAGTTGTTTAAGTGAGAATAAAAAGTGTTTTTTATTGTCAATGAAAGTTGTATGTGTGTTTGTGTATTTGTTTTTTGTCTTGACAGTATTTGACTCTTCTGACATTTACTTTTTTTGTGAAGATATGTTTGTGAGGATGTTATAGCAAGCTTTTATATACAGTATGTTTTCTTTATTTTCAGGACCCTCCTATGCTTCCTCTTGGTCAGTTTAGTGAGAAATTTGTCAACTTTATTACACAGTGGTGAGTGACTTGACCTCTTTCTTCATGTCTCTTACACACACAGCTGTGGAAAAATAAGAGAATATTCAAATAGTTCATTAAATCAGCATTTCTATATGAGGTGATAAAAATTGAGGTTATCACATTTATATAACTTTTCCTAAATGCATGTACAAATCGTACTATTGTATTGTTATTGTTTATAATAAATAGTTATAACATAAAACAATGTAATTTTAACCGTTTGTCACATCATAGAAACATGTAAGATTTATTCGTCAACCAACAAAATACACTTTCCTGTAATGCTCAGTTTAAGGATTTAGATGTTGATAGTTTACACTTACACTGTGGGTCTGTTCTTCATGACTATTTAAGCTTTGTGTTATTGTGTGCCGAAATTACTTTTGCATCTTCATCTAAAGTGTAATGGGAGAGTGGGAGAGGTGTGTAAATCTTACCAGATACCAAAGCAATTAGACCAACTTTACACAACTGTAAATATTTACTTGACGTTCATCCCCGGTCTGTTGACCCTGCCTTAAAAACATCCGCGCACAAATTTCCCTTTCACAGGTCATGTCCCAAGAAACGCGAATTCCCAGCCAGCCTCTTGTAAGGTTTCTCTGCCACTCTGTGCCTGTGGGCATAGTGGGTGAAGCCAGATGTTTTGGGATTTGTGTAGCAGCTGATGTTTACTTGCAATGCACTTTATTTACACAAACAGGTCATCTGGCTCACGTTCGCCACCCCTACCTAGCGCTGCTCTTCCAACATCCTCTTCTATTAATAGGCTGTTCTGAGTATGTGTGTCATTCATCATGGTCCAAATGGGCCCCTCTGTAGGCCGCTCTGTCCCTTTAATCCCTCCTATTCCTTATCTGGGTCATCTTGACTAATTTACCTGCACTTAGGTGTGATCTGTGCCAAGGAGAATTGATAATTACTTACCTCTCCCTTTATCACTTTGAGGCCTGGTTAGATTAACCTCAACGGTACAATGATAAAAAGGATGAAAAGATGTAGGAGATGAAGAAGATGTACTGGAAGATCTGAAAGGTTTAGTAGCAGGCGTTTATTAGGGAACGTGTGATTATCACTGGGTGTTTATTGGTTTCACTTTGCAATAAATTTAATACATCAATTTATGCTTTTATAAGTTCATTGTACTATGAATTGTACATTTTAGCATTCTCCTTTTTGTTCACGAAAGATCATCCATCTTAACTAAATGGTGTTTTCAATTTCTGGTGTTTCAAAATACATTCAACCTTCCTCAATGTTAAGAACATATTTGTGAAGTAATCAGAAATTTGGGATTTTTTGGTGAGGTGAGGTTTAAAGGTATTTTTTCTAAAGTAAAGAAGACATAAGCATGTCATAAGAGTAAAGTTGTTTAAAAACTAAAGTAAAGAATTTAGAATTTATGATTTGGTAACATTGACAAAGATATTTGTCAGACATCCAATGTTCGTCTGAAAACTGCTATCATTGTGAATTGAATGATTCGGATACATTCTTGGGCGTGCGACCATAAACAACCGAGTCAAGAGCATTGATAGAAAACCCTTTTAATGAGAGAAGCTGGCTGGTAGGTCAAGATTTCACAGTCGTACAGGATATTCACTCTCAAGGAGTTTTAGTGCCTCTTTTTCTTTCATCCTTTTGAATGAACAATGGAGGATTTTTTACTTTGTGGAATTATGTTTATGATGGCCTCTTCTGCTTTTGTCAACACAGTATGAGAAAGCAGCCCAAAGAAAGACCTGCGCCGAACAACCTTATGGTAAGTCTTTTTCACGCTCTTCAAGCCAGTATAGATCAGCCGTCAAGAGTATTCAAACGGGAATATTGACAGAGAGAGTCTATGAATGGGTGCATTTATGGTTTGAAGACTTTTATTGTGGGTGAAAGCTTTTCCTATTATTTCCTATGTTTTATAAATAAATTAACTTCAGGTGTTTTATGGATTATGTACTAATCTTCACGTTGCATGTAACTTTCATGACCATCAATCAGTTGATTTCAGCTCTGAGTGCTTTTCAACCATTCACTTCTCTCATGTGGATTCAGTAGTGGAAGGACAGAATATCTAACAAAAACCTTATTGTGTACATTATCTTGAATAAAACCTATTCTTCAGCATTATGGTATTATGACGAACTGTCTGCTCTAAAAAGTCTGCTCTATATGCTTCCATTAAGACTGGGATACATTTACTTTGAAATCCAAGCCTGTCGTAGGGATGTTCAACGATTAATCACGATTAATCACATCCAAAACAATGTTTGTGTTTGCATATGTATGCACTTTGCATATTTATTTTGTATTTATAAAAACATACACGTACGCATACATATGGGCCATTCAAACTGCTGTCCCACATTAAAAAAAACACATTTAAAAAAGCATTCAAGTATTCAAATCGAAACCCACATTATATTATAAAATAACAGTAAGCTGAATATCTTTAAAATCATAATTTATTGGATACTTTCAATTGGGAGATGGGTGTCGCGAACCCAAATCCCTAAATTTCAACACATGAAAATTGTATAAATATTTTATTTTTAAATGATTTCATGTCACTACCGAAACAATGTATGTTTTAGTCATTGGCTGAGATTGATTTTAGCCACACCCCTACATTTTTGATCAAGAATAATTACTGTGTCCCTCTCTCTAATAAGCTACATGGTGAGATGATCGGTCTTATCATTTTGAAGTAAATGTGTTTAAAGGCTGAAAATCGTTGTGTGTAACTTTAAGGAATGTCACTATCAAACATCTTTTTTCTGCAATTAAGCTTAAACTTTTTTGGGCTTTATTCCATAAAATTCCGTTTTTATGTGTGTACATTTGTTCTGAACTGTGCTTGCGAACCATGTGCTGATTAGCATCTAGAGTCTAAGTATTCAAAAATTGTCACTATCTAAACAGTCACGACTGAAATGTATCGCTGGGTATCATTGGCTCGATAGTGACAAAAAAAATTTGGTAGTAAGAAAAATGAACACTTAATCCTTTATTTGGGGAAATAAACAAAACTCTGTACAGTTATTCAAATCATTAGATTTTTAGCATGTTTTATTAGTGATATAGAATGTAAGCTGTTGGTTTTCTATTAGATATTTTCCGTCAGATGTGTCTCTGATATATGTGCTGGATGCGTATGTTCAACATAGTTAGTTATTTGTATTAACATAAAATATTGAATGTTTGATTCAGCTCTGCAAAGTAAATATTGTGATCACTACAAAAACATTACCATCACTATGTGTGTGTCACACTAATGTGTGAGTCACGACCAAAACATGGGATGTTTTGTCAAAAATAAAGTATATTAAATTATCAACTAAGATGTTATGATAAGGTTTGGTTCAATGTATATAAACTAATGAATCCTTAAATTTGAAATCGGTATGATCAATTTTATGCCTTTCACAAATTTTATGCCTTTTATGCCTTTCAAAATACCTAAAATCTCATAAATTACACCTGAAATATTGTTGAAATTGTAAATGTTATTGATTTACATGTGGAACATGTTTTTTTTTAATATATATTTAAAAAGTAGATTTGAACAAAATCTTAAAATGTAAACATAATCATTTTTTATTAAATCATATATTATTGTGTTTTGGTAATGACAAAATTTGGGAAGAGGAAGAATTTTCCAAAACTTTCTGAAATTACAATAAGAAAATTAACTGCACAATTACTAGAAATGTGTTCCTTTGATATTATACAATTTGCTAAAAAAAACATGCTGTTTCCAACTTTGATTTTGCACCATAGAATGGCCCATAGAACAAAATGTGCATGTATATATTAATATGTATGAAATTAGATTTATATATAAACATTTATTCATTTTTATATTTTTCTTATTTAAATATACATGTGAAAAAATTGTCCGTAGGGTGTGAGTGCGTGAGTGAATGAGTGAGTGTGTGTGTGCCCTGCGATGGGTTGGCACTCCATCCAGGGTGTATCCTGCCTTGATGCCCGATGACTCCTGAGATAGGCACAGGCTCCCCGTGACCCGAGGTAGTTCGGATAAGCGGTAGAAAATGGAATGGAATGGAATATATACATGTATCTATACTATATTTACTCCCTCTTCGAACTGTTGCCATCTGGCTGGCGCTACAGAGCACTGACCACCAGAACAGACAGACACAAGAACAGTTTTTCCCCGAAGGCTATTTTCAGCCTGAACAATTAAAAGCTCTTACTACCCTCTGTCCATCATATTGCACGCTTGCACATAGCATCTGGAAACTGTACATTGTAAGAAACAATAGGTTAAACCTGTAAATAACACATCTGTGCACTCTTTTAAAAAATCATGTTGTTTTTATCTATAATTTTTCACTTTTTGTATATAGTGCGTTATTGTTTTTATTTAATTCTCTTTTTTTCATATCTTAATGTATATTTCCATTATGTGTACACTTTCTTCTGGAAGTCAAGTCAAATTCCTTGTGTGTATAAACTCACTTGGTGATAAAGCTCCTTCTAAGGTATGTGTATGTTTATAAAAGAATATGCACAGACATATATTATGTATACACACACTTTTATTCTGTCATGGAGGCTTTGGAGGACAAGACAATGCCATTTGATACAATAGAAGCAACTTTTAACGTAGTCATTTTTTTCAACTAGAGGTTAATGAATGCATGAAACAAGGTTTTAATGTCTGGTCAGTTAAATGGGTGTTGTTACTGATGCATTTCTTTTTGAATGGTCTTTTTCTGTGGCACAAACATATTAAAACTGCCTAGGAAAACGAATAAAAATGTGTTTGACATTGAAAAACCCTAACCGTCTGATGCTTACGATTTTCTCTGTATTGTTCAATTTTTGCATGTGAAACTTTGTGACCGAGGGCAGACAGTCACCAAGACTGTGTCTGGAAAAAGAGCCAGTATGCACAAAAGCTTATGGGTGTGATAAACTCAAGAGTTTGAAAAATGCTGTCCTCTCTTCTCTGTGTTTATGCCACTGGGAACAACTAAAATTCCCCTACTGTGTGGACTGCTGAAATCAGATGTTGTGTGTCTGCTCACAAGTTTGCACTCTGAGTCTTTAAAACTGTCAACACAGCAGCTGGGTTTTCTTTCAGCACCACGGACAGCGTAGTCCACAGAGATGTGACTGTTAATGTAGAGATGAACTGCGGATGTGATTGTTCAGACTGTTCATTGCTTTCCGTCCAGCAGTTGAACTAAAAGGCAAAAGAAATCCTATTTTTGTATTTTTACAATGTCTGATTACATGTGGGATACTTTAGTTTCTGACATGGAAAAAGTCCTAACCCAGAATAGCATGTCTCATGTCTAAATGTGAGTAAATATATGTGTAAAGCTTTTAGTTTTAGATCTAGTGCAGTGATTGACATCTTCTCCTCTGCTAAGAGTTCTGTCATTGTCACTCAGCCTTTTAGCACCTTTTCTCCTCTTCTGGCCTCTGCCACCCCCCTCCTGCTCCCTGTGGGCTGTCCAGGGGCTCAGCTGCAGAAGATATGAGCTTTAGCCTGGAACAAAAGCAGAAAGAGTCCTACCGACTCTGTGAATCTGTCACAATGCAACTATATCCACCCCCACGTCTCCTGATTGCATGGGCTGATGAGCTAAGGAGAGATTGCTTGCGTTCATGTGCTTTAAGACCCAGGGGAACGGCCCTTAAAAAGACACACTGTCCCGCTGAATGCCAGTGGCCCGTGCCAGGGGGACTCTGGTGAGAACAGGCTTTAAAAGCCCTCTGACACTGCTCTGATGACTTGTTTACACATTAGCACACTGAGGAGCTTCTCGAACTCCCCAGAGGGTAATCCTACCTTTTAGCTCTCTGACACTGTCTGTCTGCCATCCCTCCCTCTCATCCCCCTGAGATCTGGGGCTCTCCAAAGCTTCTGGACCCAAACACGTTAAAATTCTGTGATCATTTACTCTCCCTCTTGTGATTTCAAACCTGTATGACATTCTTCTGTAGAACACAAAAGAAGATATTTTGAAGAATGTTGGTCATCAAGCAACCGTGATACCCATTGACTTGCATTGGTTTTGTGTCCGTACAATAAAAGTCAAAGGGTGCGCTGTTGTTCAGTTACCAACATTCTTCAAAATATCTCGTATGATTTGGAGATCTGTCGGAGGTTTGGTAGATGTTCAGATTTCATAGTTGTTAGAAGTTAGCTGAAAGCAAACCTTCTATCAGACTCACTAAAGTGAATGTTGTATCAGTTTAGGGATAAGCAAAGTAGGTCTACCTCTACCCTGCAGCTCTTTAATCCACATAGATGGTCTGTTCCATGGTGACTGTTGAATTAAAAGATCAGCGGCTATGAAATCTTTACATTGTCCAAGAGCTCATATACATGGTTCCTGATCCGTCGGGAGCAGGTCATTAGTATGCAAATCTGTAAAGACCCAGTTATTACACTGACTTATTCACCTACTCGGCGTCTCTGGCACACGTTTTCTCTCGGCTTGAATATCGGCACGCACATACAATGACACGCATTCCACGGAGCTGTCGCTGCTCGCCAACACATTCTAATGAGGTGATGACCAACCACTTGTTATAATTGCTTTGGACTCCTTTTAATTTTCGAGCTTATTAATCATATGTAGGGTTATTTAAAAATGCATAAATTAATCTTAGATTAAAGGCCTTTAACAGACTCAAAACAATTAAACAGAGAGGTGAGATTTCCCCTGGGTTTGGCAGTTTTACTTTAATGGAGAATTCGGGTGATTATCACACTTTGATATGGGGCTGTGATTAATGTAGCCACACTTTTAAATGAGATTTTTCCATTTATTTATTTTTTTGTTCACGTGTTAAAGCGGGGAGACTGTAATGACCTAACTAACGGAGTATGTATACTGCCTCTCTCCACTCTGCAAGTGTGCTAAGCTTGCAGCAGGTGGGTTAATTAATGAAGGGCCCGTTTCTGGCATGCTCCGGCACACGCAAACATACATGGAACAGAGGGACTCACAGGTGGTGAGGTTTGTGCGCTTGTGATCCATCTCAGCACAGCCAAACAAGCAGGTAACCGTCTAAGCTCTGATTTATTTCAGGTCATGAGACACACAAACGAGAGCTAATTTGTTGAGTATCCACTTCATTGTTCAAGTTGAGATTTTTCTCTTAGCTAGGGGTAAGTTGTGTATTACACACACTGTCCCCTTTCTCAATTTCCTATTCTATGTCAGATCAAAAAAAGACTGGGATCACACCGTCACCCAAGCAGGCTGGCTCAACACGCAGAGGCCAGTTCATCTGCAGAGCTGCATATTAGAGCATTGGGTTTGGTGGTAGAGCTGGCACAGAGTGTTCGGCTGCCCGGGCGATGTGTGATTGATGAGATGGGTGCATGGTTGAGCTGCCCCTCAGGTTTACCCTCTCCAACACTCCTGCACTGAGAGTGATTAACCTCACTGTGGCACAGGCAGAACACACCATTATGAGGACAGAAGGATAGATGGCATTGAGTTGTCCTCATTGAGACACTGAAGGAAGGATGCGGAATATAGAGACCGGCATTGCGGTGGTAGTGAGATGGCGGCAGTTGTGTCATATGTTTAAGTTTAGGATTTGGTAAAGGAGTTGTCATTTTCACATTAGCAGTATTCTCTGGGATTCTAAGTTGAATGTTTTATTACCAAGTTATTAGTATTTGAGAAGCTTTGTAGCAGAGAAATTAAAGCTGATATGCTTTTCTACTCGACTCAACTTACCCTAGAGAGCACAGTTAAGACAACGAGTTGAACCCGTGATTTACAATCCACATTCGATGACAACTTTATTCACTCCCTAGTGACATTTTGAGTTTTTATTTTTAAATAAAGTACCTGTCAATTTGTCTCTTTTCCCATTTAATGGAATAGCTCACCCAAAAATGAAAATTCTGTCATCATTTCCTCAAGCTTTTTCATTTCAAACATGCATGACTCTGTTTCTTCTGCAGAATACAAAAGAAGCTATTTTGAACACTGTTGTTAACAGGCACCCATTCACTTGCATTGGTTTTGAGTCCATACAATAGAGGTGAATGGGTTGCGGCGTATAGTTTGGTAACTAACATTCTTCGAAATATCTTCATTTGTGTGCTGCAGAAGAAAGATATCATACAGGTTTGAAATGACAATAGGGGGGAGTAAATGATGACAGGAATTTTCCTTTTTTTGTGTATTCAAGCAACAAATCTCTATAACAAAATTATATTTCTGTATGAGAGAAACCACAACAAAGAAAAATCAATTGCTATGTATCCATCTCATTCTGTACTTTTCTCTTATCCTACTTCAGGACCATCCCTTTATTATGCAATATGATGATGGCAACACAGAGGTTGTGTCCATGTGGGTGTGTCGCAGCCTAGAGGACCGGAGAGCACAGCAATCACAGAGGCTTATGTGAAGAACGGTGGCAAAATTGCATCTTCCACTCAACTGGCAGACGCATCAGCAGAGCTTACAGAACCTTATGGAGAACCCCACAACCTAACCTTCACTTGCAATGATGCATGGAGTGAGAACTGCTTAAGTGGTCTTATTTAGATTAGGCTAGCATTTTGACAGGAGGATTTTCATCATGGTTGGTGAATATTGGATTGCCTAAACCCAAATCTTTAACTTCGTACTTCAACAATGGATTTCTTTTCACTTCTTGTGCCGATTCCAATGTAAATGTTTTACCATAAGATCCTCACAGGGGGGCTGTTGCTTGCTCAACTCAAATTCAGTTCCCATGGATTTGAATCTGAGTAAAAATAATGAGAGACTGTCGCTGTACTTGAAGCAACAATCTGGTTTTGCCAAAACATTACGGCCGCGTCATAAATCATCTTGTGTTCTGTAAAACTGTTCGGTTTTAAAATATATGAGATTGTGTCAAGCATTGCTCCATTGCAACTGTTGTTTTTAAAGCTGCTTTTTACTGAGTTTCACAAATGGACTGCCAGGACTGGCAATACCCCATTATAGTTAGAAAAATGTGATGATGTTTTATTATGATAGAAGGCAGTGAATAGCAGCTTGTGTGGAGGCGTGATGCAATGAGACTTCAGATATTCCAGTAGTGGCATTCTGTAATACTGTACGAAAGCCCAATGGGTTTTGTTCTTGGTTAATGTGGGTCCAAATCTAGAGGTTTATGAAGAATTATAATTTGTAGGATGCATTTAATTGATTTTATTTGTTTCTGCCTTAATTCTTGTGCCCTGTGTAAGGAACATTTTGGAGTACAACCTAGTACTTCGAGTCAAGTAATTCATTTTCCATTATCTGTTTTACTTCACATATATCTGAACTTACCTTCGGTTGGTTTGTAACAGCTTTGTAACAGCTTTGTGAACTGCAGACGTGCTGCTGAGTTATCTTGCTAAGACCTTAGCACTGTGCTAAAATAGCACAAATTCCTCCACACAGAAAGTAATAGCACAGCAGTGCTCAAAACGGCACTGGTTTTATGAAGATATTACAGTTAGTTAGTGCCTCCACCAACAGCCATAAGCCATTAGGTCAGAAACTAGGCTTCACTTTAAAGAAGATCCCAATCAATAAGTGAGAAAACTCAAATGTATTGTAGCAGTTCTAAATTAAACTCACTTGTTTAAAGACTGGGTCAGCTTAAAGTGAATCAGCACACCTACTCTGTCACATTTTCCATGCATCGCAGGAAAGAGGATTGTCATACATCAGCTTTTACACTGACATCTGTTGGAAAATAAACACGAGCCATCACATCTGTCTTCTCTTCTTATACTAGAGGAGTCATTTTAATGTTTAATCAGTATTACTTCATGGATTGTGTTTTGATGAAAGTGACAGATATTAAATGTTTTTCCTCAGTGCCTGTACCTTTGAGAAAAATAAATACCGTACAATTGAACAAGAATACTGTCAGAGGTAATTTTATATTAGAGCAAATGTGTATAGTGCTAAATGACATTTACACTCTTATTCTTTAGAAAGTGTAATTGTCACATACCAAAGCCAAATGCATTATTTTGTTTGTTTTTTACCTGTTATAAGTTATATTATTTGTTAGTTTTCTTTGCACTGTCTCTGTTTGAATTCTTAAAAATCATAATCTGGCCAAATCACTTTTCAGGTGTAGGCCAACTATCAAAGTATGTCTGAGATCTCTGAGAAACAAAACAATTGTGTGAATTCCTAAATCAGTTGAGGAAAGGTTTCAACATCAGGTGATTGTGTGAATAAACTTTTCAAATATTGTTTTAATTGTCTGCAGTTTGTACATTTTTCCTGTTGTACAGGATGATATAACTAGATTTTTTATTTTTTGGGCTTTTCTCTTGTGCACATTTTGACATAATAATGTAATATTTCTGTGATATCCATTGTTATGTTCCATAACAGTAATGGTGATGCTTTGTCGAAATCTTTTTGAAAATACCATATCATTCTCTCTAAATCATGATTTAAGTTTATTTCCTCTAAAGAAGCTCCATTTAAAAAAATAACGCTTTAAAGTCCAGACTGTATATTTATTTTGTGTCACACACTTCATTAACACTGGTGTGTTTTGACACATCACCCGCTGTGTTCCTTACATTGTTTATAAGATAAATAATTTAGTATTAGGCTATATCATAATTATACCCATATCATCTTCACAGAATATAGTCTTTAGCATCGTCTTATCTCCTATATGATAAGCATTAGTTCACACAAGTGTGTTTAAATGCTGGTATTTGATTACACATAATTCATTAGTGGTCATGGGTTTTCCTAGTGTTGGGGTCCTTATACAGGATGAGTGTGGTGGGAATCTGATACAGAGGTCGGAGTCACTCTCCTCCCCGCATGAGTGCATATTGAACCGGATCACTGTTAGTGTTCGCTTACACATCCCGCCCTTGATGTTTACAATAACTTGTGATGTACCGTTATGATGATCAATATAAAAAGCATAAGAAATGTGAAGACAAAAATTATATTTCAAATTGCGAAGCTCAGTCTAGGATAGGCCTATACACACAATCGCCAAAAATGTCTTATTTGTCTTAAATCTTATTTTCTAAAATCTATCATATTCATTGAAGCAAACTGCGCCGAATACAATTATTTATTGTACAAGTTATTGAACAACTTTTAATCAATAAAAATATTGTATTTAGGTGTGACAGATTGATGCTCCGTTTCTTTCAAACAAATATAAAATAATACTATTTATCATTCTCTACTAACCCTTATGAAAACTGGCCATGTTCTCACTACAGTAATCATCGTTTAACCATGATTTAACCATGAACCAAATGGCAAAAAAACATGGTTAATGTTTCCTTATGATTTTGCCTAAGATAACAGATGGGGACAACATTATCGGAACTAATAACTCCCTTTTAGATTGGCAAACCCCACATATGACCCACATATGCCTTTTAGGGTTAAATGGCATTAGAAGAGCTCAAGACGCTCAGTATTCCTCCTGCTGTATGTGCCGTGAGCCCCATATAGTGCTGCTGTAATGCAACCTTTCTCATGCAGTCCGCTTTGATTAGCGCGGGGGCCGGACGAGCACTGAATGGCCTGTTCACAGCCATTACCAAGATTCCTTTATCAATGTCTAGTAATTAAAATGTCACCACTTAATTTTCAGGCCACGGAGAACCTCTTGTAGCAATCTTTTCCTAATAAAAACAGTAATCGAAACGCTATTTTCACTCGAAACAAAAAGGTTGCGGCAGGCGACTCAGGGGTGTCAAGGCGACAGAGATCAATATGAGAGAAGCTGATTGATCTCGCGCTAAAGTGAAATTTATTGGGGTCGTGGTTTTATACTGCGCGGATATAGCGGTGAGTGTAGAACACTGGTTCTCAGTTGATGCGTTTATTAAACCTCTCTTGCTGAATTAGTCTGCCTTTGATTTATGTGCCAATCTTCTCAATGACCTCCAGGACAAGATCTCTTATTTTTCTAGCGTCCACCGGTTTGAAATTGAAATGTTTCCATCTTTGTTCTTACCGGAGCTTACCTGAATACTCCGAGCCTCTTGAGAAACAAATAGGCCTATACACTTACCGCTATTGCAAACATTCAAAGTGAAGTCATTGTTGTGTAAAATCACATCGAAATTGTATCACAGTAAATTTATGCATTATTCTTTTTTAAATCTTCACGTTTTTTTATGCACAATTATTTTGGTAAATAATGTTGGAAAGTGGGCGTCTTTTTTATTAAAGCAATAATGACGTCATTGTTTAATAATAGCACATTTGCTAACATATAAAGTGTTTATTTCCATACTCAAAAGTGTTCATGCAAGCAGAAGTATTGAATATACATTTTTCGAGTTGTTATATTTCCGATGAGGTTATATTTAATATCAAAACAAATGACTGTTTGTACCACTCCTCACACCAACACCGCAGGGTCTCGTTTGCTACAGCAAATAAAAGTACTAAAACGAATATTTTTTGATTATTTTTATACTAATTATACAAAGTGATTATATACAGGACACTGTTTAATTACGAAATATTTTCCCAGTTCTTTCTTTGATATTTGACAACTGGCCTATATAATGTTTCCTTAATTAATTTACTCATGCTCGTGTAATGTAATAGCTTGTATATAAATGAGCCAATAATGGCATATGTCGTCCTGAAACACAATATTTATCGTATTGATTCAACCGTTATGTAAAAACAGGCATTGATTATTTAATAACATGTCAAAGAGTTACTAAGCACATTTAACTCAAAGTAATATGGTTGGTCTGCTAAAAGTAATATGTCTCAACGTTATTACTATTATGTTTTATTTTGTTTCAAAGATTGTTATTATAAGGAGGTGTCAATCTGCACAAATACAGAAAAATACATTTTATTCGAGATATTAAATTCAACGGTCTGACTAAATGCTGGCTGGGTGACTTGTTTAAAGATGGGTGTTGTGTAGCTCTACCTGCTCGGGGGAGGATCCGGTAGTCTTGTAGTAGGACATGTGAGCCCCGTCTTCTCTCCATAAACGCTAACAATGCAGCATCGAGTCTGATCTCTAAATAATTAACAAGAAAGGAATAATTACAGAATAAAATTGTAATTATTGTTGGGCCAGAACGAAGCTTCTTGGTTGTGAAAGGAGACACGACCAGGCAGATCTGGTTAAAGTTTCCCTTTCCATAAATAATGAATAAGGTTTAGCCGGTGGCCCCTCGGTCATAGGGCATAATAAATAAAGCGTCGCTTGACAGATTTTTTTCGCATTTGTTTTTAACTTTGCAACCCATCGAAAAGCAACGAACTGCCCTTCTACTTTTAAAATTCACCTAAAACTCTCTTATGTAATTTGAAATGTAAGCAGAATTTATTTGTTGGAAAACCACATCTATTCTCATGTTTATTCAATGTATATTGTGAATGTTAATCGTTTCGATTTTTATATAGGCCTATATTGTTTCATAATGTTTTAGGCGGCAGGTAATATAGCCTATTAATAAATTTGAGACACTCTCCAAACCTTTATTTCTCAAATAAACAACTATATATAAATTACACACAAGAAGCACAACTTAACACAGTGGGACATTTGACCATTGAACCATTTTACCATCTTTACCAGTCTCAGAAGTAACTTATGGGACCACCGACGAACACGTCATCGAAACATTTCTGGAAAGAAATGTCCTTGGTTATTCTTCGTGGACAGCACAACTTCGTCTGGCCTCATATTAATATCTTTACGTCAAGACTTAGTGGGGTTAACTGAAGGGCATTGATCAGGGTTTAAATAGTTAATACGGCCATATAGGGTTGCACCACTTACCTCAGCTCATTGCTCTGATATATCACTGTTTGTACACACTAGCCGCTCTCACTGCTGGTGTGTTTAACAAATGTGTATCATTCACCGTGAGACATGTGACGTAAAAGGCGCTGACCGTCAGACTTTAATAGCAGTTTAGACTGCATGGCCTAAAGACCTATGGCCTCGAGCAAATGATTCTTGAAAATTCATAATGTTGTATTGTATGATATATCCGACGTGTCACTTAAATATGAACATCATTAAATTGTAAAATTCGTAAGAAACGTATTGGTCTTAGAGAAACAAAAACAGGTGTGGATATTATCATTCTGAGTAAAATAAGAAAGCGTAATAATTTAACGTTGTTCATTGTTCTTTATGCTTCTATTACCGCCCTAATAGTTCATGCGCAACCGCCAGTAAGCAAAAACGATTAAATGGCACTTAGCGTCCTGCTTTTGTCATCAGCAAAGTGTACATCTTTTGGCATCCTTTGTTCCTATCTATCTATCTATCTATCTATCTATCTATCTATCTATCTATCTATCTATCTATCTATCTATCTATCTATCTATCTATCTATCTATCTAAGCTCAATTTGATTTGGCACTTTGGCAGGGATCTTTGTTTCGTAATTGTGTCAGCAAACGGTTAATACCAGAATCGGATTTGATCTCAGTGGGTGTGACTTTCATTATTTTGGCGTCCCCTCTTTTGAAGTAGATCGCGTACAACCTATTAAGAAGAGGCACGAGCTTCGGGACTGCCATGTGGTCACTCCGTGTGCGCTCCCATCACCACGCAAGAGAGCTGAGTGGGATGGAAAGCCTAAAGCTGTTTTAAGAGGGAGGAGAGACTATTTCTAAACTCGAAGTCCTCCACGCACACTGTAGACGAGTCGCGGACGTTTTTATCCTTCCTTCAGGCCTGTTTATCTAACGGAAAGACTTACTCGTCTGATCTCTTAACTTGATAAAAGGTATGTTTGTTTTCATATTTACAATTTGATAAGATTAAAAGTGATGTATTTTCTTGAAAAACTATTTTAGATTAGCTAAATTATTTTAGCCACCATTAGGAGGTTTAGAATATGGAAAAAAGATTTGCCTTTGTTTTAAAGCATACCGTTCCTTGACCAATTACCGCACCTAGTAATTTACGGGCAGCTAATATAATATAAAGTGGTAAATACAAAGAATATTTAAACATTTAAAAAAATGAATTTAGGAAGTAATTTGAGGTAACCACATCTAAGGGAATAAGATTCTCTCGCAAAGCTCCTTTCGCAATGTCTTCTTAATTATAAATGATAAGACTTTTATTAACAGATCGAACAGCACATGCTATGTAATTACACAGAAAGCGGCTTAGTGCTTATTTTCCTTGTTGCTAAGCTCATTGGCGTAGCTAAAAGATGCTCCCCTTCTGCCCCTTTTGCGTATTAGAGCGATAAGAGGCCTTTAAGTAATCGCTCCGGATTCTGAGCCGATTTGGAGACATTAAGCAATGATGCAGGTTCTTAGGTCCAAAAGTGGGTTCTACTGATCGGTTAGATTAGAGAAGTGAGTTTTTTAACATGAATATTTGAGTGAATAATAATTTCGGGCTTCTAATTTGATACGTATAAATATGACGTATTATTTAAATTATTAACAGGACTGTAATCTGTAATGTAATTCAAAACGTGACAATAACATTTTCGTCTTGCTAAATATTTTCAATAGCAAAAAATGTTATTTAGGATGAAAAATTACTTTAAAAATAGTGGTCGAAACCAACATTACATGGTAAAAGTAGGTAGACATTTAAAATAGCCTACAAATTATCAGCTGTATTTTTTTAGCTAAATGCTAATAGGCTAATTATTATTTTGTTTTTGTTGTGTCTTAATATATCCTCATAGGAAAATCTATCATAATTCCCATCTTCGTGATAATTTATGAATTTTAATATCATTTCTCATTTCTCATTTGTCCTCGACAGACTTCAGGAATGGAGTCGATACCCAGTCAGCTGTCTGCGGGACGAGATGCCAGTTCTTCCCCTAACTCAAAGCAAGAACTGCAGCCTTATTCCGGCACCAGCTCGCTGAAACCAAATCAAGTGAGTGAGATTGGGCTGTATGGAGTGCCCATCGTCTCTTTGGTCATAGACGGTCAGGAGAGACTGTGTCTAGCGCAAATTTCCAACACTTTACTGAAGAACTACAGCTACAATGAAATCCACAACAGACGCGTGGCTCTTGGAGTTACATGCGTGCAGTGCACACCTGTGCAGCTGGAGATCCTGAGACGCGCGGGAGCCATGCCCATCTCCTCGCGCCGCTGTGGCATGATCACCAAGCGCGAGGCCGAGCGCCTCTGCAAATCTTTCCTCGGAGCTCACAATCCTCCCAAATTACCCGAGAATTTCGCATTTGACGTTTCACACGAGTGCGCTTGGGGAAGCAGAGGAAGCTTCATTCCGGCGAGGTACAACAGCTCAAGGGCGAAATGCATCAAGTGCACTTATTGCAATATGTATTTTTCGCCCAACAAATTCATCTTTCATTCTCACCGCACACCTGAATCCAAATACACGCAACCAGACGCCGCTAATTTTAATTCGTGGCGACGCCACCTGAAACTGACCGATAAAAGCTTGTCTGACGACATTTGTCACGCGTGGGAGGACGTAAAGGCCATGTTCAACGGTGGGAGCCGAAAACGGGCAATGCCAGGGAGTGGGTCGGATATGTCATCTCCACTAAAACCGCAGGCCTCCGGCAACATCACGCAGACCAGGTCCCCTGATGTTCCCCACAAAACTTTGCGCTGTGATGATGGCCGTGGCAGCCTCAGCTTAACCAACACTGTGCGTAACTACCCGGTCATCCCTGTGCCCAGTAAGGGTTTTGGCATGCTGCAGAAGATCCCACCTCCTATTTTCCCGCATCCGTATAGTTTTCCAGCATTTGGACTGTGTCAAAAGAAAGACGATGGAGTAAGTGACCAAAATAAGACCAACGTACCCGGTGTGTTTTGGACCGGTGGGAAGGACGGTCTTTATCCATCGTTTCCTATGTTTTGGCCCACCACGGGTAGCCTGCCACTGTCATCATATCAACCAAAACCACACACAGACCTCGTAGTTGGGCGACAAACAGAAACAGACATGTCAGAGAGTGAGAGAGGGGGAAACACGCCCAGAGACAGTCTGTTCGACAGCGAGCGTTGCTCTAGCTCGCAGTCACTCAGAAACGATGAAGATAAATCTGGGGACGAGGCAAGGTCAACCGAGGGACAACCGACCACCCCTAGAAAGATCAGCTATATTTCTGCTTTCAGACCAGTGGTTAAAGACGCAGAGAGTATAGCCAAGCTCTACGGGAACAGGGAGGCGTACAGCGGCGCACATAGTGGCCACTTGTCGCCTGACTTCGTGAGTGAGAGCTCTAGCTACAGATCTGCCTCTCCGTGTGTGGACAGTGGGGAAGAGCCAGACGTCGACGTCGAATCCCACAGACTGCCGGAGGACGAGGAGTCTATACAACTTTCCGTGGATGATCGGCAGAGTCCCGTGGGGGAAATCGCTTTGGGCAGTCACAGACACACACCACAGTCAGATGACGACCATTTCCTTTTCAGTGAAAATTCTGATCAGAAGCAGAACAAGCAGGTGACAAAGAAAAACGATGTCACTGTTTATGACGTGAGTATGAAACTCACACAATTAAATTTAATGTAACCAAAATAATTAAATAATTCTGAATTAAAAAAGGCCTACGTGTTCGATCCCTCTAAGCAACAAAATGGCACTTGCTCAAATAGCATCCACTGTCATCTGTATTCCCTTTAAATATAGAGCATTATGATTATTTTGAGCACTGAGGATCTTTTTATTCATTTGAGCAAACTAAACATACAAACTGAATAAAGGCAGCCATTACTCTGATAGCACTTGTCCGTCTATAGCAGTTATTTAGCTCTAATAGCGAGTAATTTAGCTTAATTGTGAGGTTCAGAGTTTCTATTTCTGAACAGTTTGCAATTTAGGTTGTTATGGATATAGGTCGTTTAAATTCCATGTTTATTAATGTACACTGATCTAAATAAAAGGACGCAGCAGCGCGTAATTGTGCTAAATTAAACGTTTAGAACGAATAGTGAGGTCTGATTCTGCCCGCGGGTTATAAATGCATTGGTGAAAGGGCTCCCCTGTGGTTACTGCCCCCGTTTGACTGAAAATGATTCCCATTGTAAGTCCATCTGATCAAATTGACCCTTTTAATATGAGCAATTTGTCTTGATGTAGCCAAACACTCTCAGATCATTATAGGACTAATAACAATATGTTGTCTGTCGCGTGATCAAGGAATGAAAGAACAAAATGATGCATAATTGGGGTTGTATTTATTTTTAATGGTTGGTTATTTTTGCAGGTGTACACACATGAAAAGGAGATGTCGTCTCTTCAGAACACACTTCCCTGTTCTACTATTAAACTTTCACGCAGCGCAGATGAATCAAACGGTTAGAAATTGAATTCACGCATTTAAATATAAATCAATTGTTATGTAATGAGATTGATTTCCTGATTTTAATAACTTACACTTTAAGAGTGTGTTGTTTTAACGTTGAGTTAAACGCTTTTAATTGTTAGCCTGATAACAAGATCATTTTTCTTTTTAGGCTCACACACGTCACACAACAATCTTACTGAAGACGAATGTGAACCGCAAAAATCACGTCCGGTCGAAATTAGCGTTAATAAACACAACCCAAGTAAGTAGCCTGTCTAAAATGTGTGTTTATTAATATCTTGTGATTTTTTTTATTTGTTGCAAAGGCCTAAATATCTGTATGATATTAATTGTATATTCCTTCCCAATGTTATTGCAGACGACGCCGCGCTGAGAAGTACGGACAACAGGTTTCGTTTTTTCGAGAAAGACATTGAGAATATGGCAAAAGGTAGGCTACAAGAGAAGCAATGCCTATATTTTTATAGTTAGTTTAAGTTGTAAACTACATAAGATTGCTTTACGAATTATTAAAATACTTTTTGGACAAGACGTTAAGACACATCTTTTAAAACTCACATTGTTTTAATTTATCACCTTTTTAATAGGCCTACATACACTGTGCATATAAACCGTGCAATATCTACACAATTATGTATTACTGAGAATTGTCCTTGAACTGCAGACGATCTACATCGCTCGTTCACAAACCCCTCAGGCATCTGTCCTAATTATTTTGCAATATCATGCTTGAAAACACGGGGCCCGTGTGTTTTGCCTTAGTAACATACAGAGAGTACAGAGAGTAAAAATACATGACACGTCTCTTAATATTTAAAATACTTGGGATAATTTCCTTCAGAAGACAGTAGCTTGCTCAAAAACTATTGAGCTATGTGTGTTAATTAAAATCGCAGTAATATGATAAATTATTTGATATCTGTTTCACAGAGGAACTCCAAAAGCAGCTCTTGGAGCAAGTGGAGCTAAGAAAAAAACTGGAACGGGAATTTCAAAGTTTGAAAGGTATTTAAGACATTTTTATGGTGGTAAAAAAGCCAAAGTAATTATTATTTAAATCCTTGAATATTTTATTTTAATATATGTTGACTCTAACAGATAATTTTCAGGATCAAATGAAGAGGGAGCTGTCTTATCGAGAGGAGATGGTCCAGCAGCTGCAGATTGTAAGAGGTAGTGTATATGCATATCTTGCAAAAGTTAAAGAAAAGGGAAAACGAAAAGGTGACACTTGCATATTAAGTTAAACTGATTTATAAGATAAACTGGTCACGGGTAATAGAAAACATTCAAAGTTTCTTCCCCAACTGATTTATTATTATTTATTTTTTATGTAGACACATTGTGCAACGAGTTGGATCAGGAGAGAAAGGCTCGTTATGCAATTCAGCAGAAGCTTAAAGGTAATTTATAATGTATCATCAAAATAATACATACATTATTATCTATAAAAGTGAGACAAAATGTAATAACTTATTTTATATAGTTTAAGAAATATATTGCTCTGTGTAGGCTACAAAAAATATGCAAGTGCTACTTTTTCAGTTGCTTACTGTTATCAAATATACAATATGAGAACAAGTAATGAAATGTAAACCTTTCTCATGTTTATGCATAAGAGATATGAAATAGATTATCATGTATTATACATTACCGAGTGACATTTGATTTAACCTATTGTGATTCAGTAAAATAATATATAGATTTACCCATATATATTTACCCCTCGCTTTGTAAATCATGGCACTAAATTGAACTTTTTCCTAGAAGCTCACGACGCTCTTCACCATTTCTCCTGCAAAATGCTCACTCCACGACACTGCACGGGGGCCTGCACCTTCAAGCCACCCCTCTTACCACCTTAACTTACAGCTGCATCCCAGGGAGGCACTACACTACAGTAAAAACTGTACAACTTCCCTCAAGGAATTCTGCATTACCACTCTGTGTGGGAGGTGTTCTCAATGTATGTACACTAAAACCTAAGGATTTCTGAACTGCAAACCCTCCAAAGCATTTACTGGCATTGTGTGCTCTGCTTTGAACATTGCAGAGTGGATGTAAACGTCTAGGAGGACATCAAGACCATTTACGGGATGACAACAAATGTTCAAATAATTATGTTATTTATGTAAATAGGTTGGTTTTTTAATATCAGTACAAATACATGATATGTGGCAATGTGCAATGAATTGTAAAATGTGAAATTTCATAAACTGAAATTGTTGATTATTCTTATTATTTATGTATTTGTGTTTTACATTAATTCCTTTATTCTCTAAATGTGCTATTCCAAATCAATTCTGTAACAAAATCTAAAGCACTTTATGTAAGCAACATCTCAGACCTACCTATCCAAATTTAATCAACCCAGACATCTATTTAATAATAGTTGTTTAACAATAACAAGTTAAGATTAGCACTTATTTCTTATTCTCCAAAAAACAAATACTGAATACAGAAAAGAATGTTGTTATTCCACATGAAAGTGCTCAAATTAAATGTTATAAGACTTCTGGAGTGTTTTTTTTATCTCTTGCCTCGTTCTTGAATAAAAGTATCGACTTAAATGAAAATTATTTCTTTTTTATTAATATTCTTAAGCTGATTAATCATGTTTTCTTTTTTATATAAAAAATAATAATTGTAAAATCAATTTTAGGCAAAAAAATAAATAAATGCAAAGGTCTTACCTGAAATGTTACTGGTCAATGAGAAACCATTAGACAGAGTACTGTATGTACCCCAAGAAAAATAAAAACTACAGCAATTTAAAGGAAACATGGCTGTTTCATTTTCATTACACATCTCATACGTTTACAATATCTAGACTTATCTAAAAAGATAAACATACATTTTTTGCTTGCAAGAACTGTACTTTACAAACGTTCTAGACCAGTTTTTACCAAAGCTGTGTTTTTGCTGAATACAACACCTCCATCTAGTGGTAAAACCTCGATGCTGCACATTGTCGGTCGCCCAACTTCAGCGTCGGTGCATAATACACATTTAACGTCTTCTCTCTGTAAATGCATGTTACGTTCGTCAATGAATACGTAACATTGCTACGTAATGTGTGTCTTTAACGTGTTTCAAACGCCACCCCATAACGGCTGATGGTGTCTATATTAATGAATTAACACTTTACAAGGATAGTTACATTATCTAATTTACGAACTTTGGTTTCGAGAGCTTTTGCCTACTGCACATCTTAAGGACATTCCAGTGTTTGTAAGAAACCGGTTTCAATTTAATCGCGAAACAGCCATGTAAAAAGATCTCTGTACAGGACTAGGACAGCACATGACATGTGAATCACATTTAGACACTCAGCAAAATATGATCCCCGGCATTGCGAACATCCGTCTGTTGTAACGTCATTTTCAAATAAAGATGTACACTATTGACTAACGCCCGTTCTTATTGCATATCTACATATGTCCTAGTAAACAATTGCCTTTGCAAACATACGATTGTTGCATTCACAAATCCTGTTTAGTTTGAGGACGAGTCGGATATTGCATTTCTATCAGGAGTTTTATTTTATCAACACCCCGGCGCGGTATGTTGCTATTTGAAAAACTAGCGGTTAGCTGGCAAGGAGTTGCGCGTGCAGACCACGTGACCCGTTTACGTCACGCCTGCGCTAGCAGTCACAAGATGGCGGAGAGTGCGGAACTGAAGGTAAAACGCTGCGCTCGATTTCCAGTTGGATAGTGAACAGGGATATCGTTTTGTGCCGTTTGAAGTACGCGCACTTCTTGTCTGCTGTATCACTAGAGCTTCGTAATGTATTTAAACGCAGTTTTTGTAGCTAAAGTTGCACAGGAAGTGATTTTGCAGTGGCGCGCTTGTAGAAAGCTTTCAGCGTGTTATTGTTGATGTAGAGGGAGCTGTCTGTCCACCGCTCTCCTCAGGGGAATTACTAACTTTATCACTTTTTTTCCCCAAATACGACAGATCCAGACCATTTGTTGAAGAACGAACTTGCACTATGGCTTATTTATTAATGTAACATCTGTTGTTGTAAGACCGTATATGAACATTTTGATGATTATGTGATGCGGTCGCTTGTACTTGTAGATTGCTAGAAAGCTCCATCGCTTTACGAGCAGTGCGCGAGCGCTTTTGACATGCTGTCAATCAAGCTCGGGTAAGCGGGTTAGCAGACTTGCTTACATTTAGCCAATAATTGTCTTTATCAGCAGTCAGTTTCAGTTAATTGTTGACTTAAAGACCGACTATGTTAGACCGTGTTACATGGCAGAACCGGTGTGTCCATTGCACATGGATATCATTCTATCTGTATGGGGAAGGAATACGCTTGGCTTTATTGTAAAGCTATCGTAAACTATTATCACATTATTTGCATGTGTAGTTAATTTGAAGTCGATGAGTCAATGTTAAGCTTAGGATGTATAAATGACAGGTGATAATGTTTCGCGTTTGTGTTTCTTGAACCTGTTAGCTGAACTGTGTGAGAAAAGAGATATCTCTCTATTACATCAAATGATCGAGGAGCTTTGTGTTAGTTTTATTTATTTTCTTCCTGACGTTTTTTATTAACCAGTCGTGGTCTCTCATGTTTGTTAATTGCTTTGACGATTGTCTCTGGAAACTGAAAGTTACTGTCACGTGATAGAGTAAAAGCAAGTTCACACACAGCATGCAATTCGATCTTGTAAGTATTTTATATGTATGTGTTTGTCAATTCATGTGCTTTCAGTAACATATGTAATGGCATATTTTTCTTTTACATTCAGTCTTTCCTTGCTTTGCCTCTTGTTTCCTTGTTGTGTAATTCTTGATATCTGTCATTGATACTTTTTTTTAGCTAAACATGTCTTAAAAGATCTTTTTACATTTAAACATAAATAGTTAATAAATAGGTAATCGTTCACTAAAAAGTACACAAAATGTTGTGGTTTTAATAACAGATTGCAGACTGGCTTGAAGGTGTGGGAAGAGTAGATGGAGGGAGACTTTTGGTTACTTAATGCCGAATTGATCTGCTGAGCTATAATATGGACTGATGTTATTTGTCTCCAGAATGCTATCTAGGTCTCAGGATGTCAACACTTCTGTTGTGTTAAAAAAACATAGCAGGGACATTTAGATTGTTATATGCACATCACCATTACATCTAAGTGGTATATTTAGTGTGAATGTGGGTTTAGTTTACTTAAACGTTAAGATCTTTGCAGAATTTGTCTTTTAGAAAAATACGTTTTATTTCTGGGTTTATTCACTGGCTGCTGGTCTGAACTATATGTATCCAACAATTTGATAAAAGATGTAACAATTAACTGAGCTTGCAAGGTGATTCCCATACTGATATAATGATACAGATTATTCATGATTTAATTTAACAAAATGAGTTGAGACAAATTAGAAATGAACAAGCACCCTTTTATTATTTCTCAAATGCTGCACATTTCTTTGTAAAATACAAATATATTTGAAGTCAAATAATAACAAAACGAAACTACAATTTTAAAACTAATTCCAAATCAAATATAAAATGAATATTAAAGTCTCTTTAATATAAACAAACTAACACTTTGTCTGGGGTTTTCTAGCATTTTTTTTTTACATTTAAGACATATCAGCATATCCATGTTAACCAAGTTTGCAGTCAACACAGAGGCCCCTACTGTACAAAGCATGTATTCATTATACATCTCAACCGACTTGAATCGTTCCATATTATAATCGATTTTCAACTGACTCATGGTGGATCGTTACATCCCTAGTAGTAATAATCGGAGCATAGACGTTATTTAGATATATTTGAACACATTAAATGCCCAGAAAGAAAATCTGATTGAGGGATTTGGCTGTAGAATTCCTCAGGTAAATACTCTTTTATGTTGTCAATCAGCTAAAGTTGTACTTTTAATGAAAAGGAACAGTTGGCCAATTTCAAGATTCTAACTGGGGGGAAAATCAAAAGCATTCTAGCATGCACATTCTAACAATGAAAGCAAAAGACGCTAAGGTTAGGTTGCACCAACCAGGATTAGGCTTAAATCTAGATTAAATCAAGGTTTATTAAATAATTCTGTTGCACCACACTGTAAACCTTGTTTAAAAACAATCAGGTTTATATTTAAGATATCATTTGATCCAGGTTTTAATTTTACAGTAAATCTAGATTCACTTTAATTCTGTTGCTGCATTATTTTAAACTGTGATCTATCTCTCAATTAGGGAATAACTTTAAACTTGCTACTGAGGAGGTTTAAATAATAAAAAAACACATATCTTTAATAAGATATGTGTTAAATTGATGAGAAACAGACACATGAGCGTTTTATCATACTTCAGTGATGTGTTTATTGTAAATAAAAGTGTAAATAAGTAAAACGCCTCAGCACGAGTCGGGGCACTGCGGTTTGAAAAACTGGGTGGTCGGCTGTGAAGCGTCAAGTTCAAGATGCCCCACTTTCTTATCCAGTATATACAAGCACAACGTCTGTGATTAAACAGAAAAGACAGACATCCTGAGGAGAGTAGTTATTTTAGGGGCAACAGAGACACCGGTATTGTGGGTGGCCTGTCTACATTGTGGTCCGGTCCCGAATATACCCGAACAGCCCCAGAACTGAGGACGAACCCCGGAAACACAATCGCACACATTATATTTGTAAACTGTGATGGCCCTCAAGGCTTGTGAAATGTGTTTATAGATGATCAGCCTGATCAACAAATTATCCAGAGAGAGGTTTTAAACAGCAAAATTAAATTTATTTTACATGCACTAGCTGTTTATTTTTCACATGAGAGTGCTACACTGTTGCTGTTTAGTTACACCGGCAAATCCATCATGGCGGTCTAAATGAATCGCATATGACTATTTAGACACAGGTTAAACTTTTAAACCACGATGTGTTAATGTCTGTTTAAAATTAAGTGGTGCCACGCAATTTGAATAAAATAAAACTAATATCAACAAAACCAAGATTAGCTATAAACTCTGTTTACTTTTATCCTTGTTGGTTTAATCCACCCTAAATACGATATGGAAGGCAATGCTTTTCTGACAAACAGGAAACCTTTTTCAATGCTTAATTCTCACAGGAACAATACAATTTTTTTTATTCACGTCCAATGCTATTTTATACAATAGTCATAGTGGTTAGATAAAAGTTGTTGTTACCCAAGTTGTTTTGGAGACCATGCTTATTTTTTCTGGAAAACCTGTGTCCCATTCCCTACCTGCAGGAACTAACAGTTGTGTAAATCCAGATGTTTTTGGTAGTATTACTCATTGTGTTTTAGTTATTGTTGTACGTCATCACAGAGAGGAATTTAGTTTGAGTGCCCACACATTCCTGGTTTCATTATTTAAGCCATTAAGAAAGTCTCTCCGACATTCACATACAGACATGCACATTCCCTCTCTCAGGCTGTAGGCAGATATCTCTGGCCACACATATAGCCTCCATCAACACAGAGGTGATTAAACTGGGGGATTGTGGTTGTGTGTGTGTTATATCTCCCTTCAACAGATGTTCTCTTACCTGGCACTAGCTCCTATATTAATTTCCCGTGGGATTAGCTCACACTGCAAAGTCTCACTCTCAAGACAGTACTGAATAATGTATATAATATCTTGACCTATATACTATGTCTTTAATTTAAATAATATCTTTAGTGTATATAATAATATCTTGCTGATCTGAGGTCATTTGCTTGTAATGTGCTTATAAATGTGTATAGTCAGCTCTGCGCTCATTTGGGTACTCTGTTTGGATAAGGACTAATGTGTTAATCATGTATTAAACCCTCCTGTCTCTTCTCGGTGTACTTCACATATGACATCATTATAAATTAACGAGGCTCTGATTGAAGCCACAGTGAGCGTCACGTGGTCATCAGATTAGATTTTAAGTTTTTGCAGTCATAAGACAGTGATTCATACCCAGACTCAACGAAAACACATCAGCAGCAGGGAAGCTGTCATATTTGTTAATAAAGTGCGTAACTGGATCTAAATCAAAACCTAATGGGCTGTCTACATTGGCACGCATTGCCAAAAGGGCTAAATGTTTGTCTGATTTAGGTTTTGCATTGATACACAGTCACTGTCTGTGGATTATTTTCCGAATCACTCGCACAAAGTTCAGTTTCAGCCAAGATGTTGCCAAAGAAGGCAACTATGCATCAAGGTTTTGGGACAGGAATATAGTGTGTCTAATCGGTTTAGTCTTGAAGTGCACTCTCATTGCACCCTGCAGTTGTATTTACCATTTACCATTTTTTTTGTGTTACCGTATATAATGGTTTTCAAATTGATTTTGACAAATAGAATTGAAAAATGCTGCATCTGTTAACACAGTCAAGCACATTGATGTCATTTCTTTTCCAGGAAGTAAAACTAAATAAAAGAAGTGTGTGTTGGTTTCTAGTTTGCTCATGCTTTGGATTCATGCTGTGCTCTCGGTTCTGTGCTGAGTTCTTAATTGTGTCTCCTGCAGAAAGTTCTCTGTAGTCTGGCTGTGTCCAGGCAATAGACCACGAAATGATGGGATCCCTTAAGATCTCAGTGACCCTCCTGGAAGAAAAGATTTTGTTTAAGATTGCTCTCTGTGGTGTTGGCTGTTGTAGATGTTGTTTTACAGCACGAAAGTGAAGGTGTTGCACACTAATGCACATAAAAGAAAGGAATTTTGGTATTTGTCGAGTTTACTTGATTTAAACAAGTTAATTTAACTTTTTCATGTTTAGCCATCTATATTAATCCATTCAAGTTTGGACTACATGAATCATTTGTGTTGTAATTGTAAAAACTGGCAGACGGTTTCCTTTTCCCAGCATGCTTTGCGTTAGACTTCAATTGGAGAGAATGTTTATTAATTTTGTGTTGTTTTATGTCTTTTCCAGTTAAGAGAAAGACTTATGTATAAGTAATTAATGTTCATTTATCTTTGAGATTTAGAAGAGTTTGCAATATTTAACTTTTGTGGTTAACATTGTTCAGAATAGTGGTGCCTTCACTTAGTAGTGGGAAGTTACATTTTTAAATTTGAATGTTGGTTAAACAGTCTTATTACACGGCTTGTTGGAATTCTTGATTTAGATTGGCCAGTTGCAAAATTTGCAGGTTCGTTATTCCCAGATAACAACTGCTCAAAACTAATTACACACGGTAACCCGGATGCAGCAAATCATTTTGACAGGTTGTTTAACAAATTCAAAAGTTTGTGACACTTGAACGTTGTTTCTTGCCTTAAAACCAAACCTTTTTCCTTGCGGAAGCTCTGCATTCGGTAAAAATTTGCTTATAAAATATTTCACATTTCATGTCCAGTTTTAGTGTGTAAGCTGCCGGTTGTTATCGAGGAATAACTGGTTCCTGATATGGAACCCCACACTGGCTTACTTCTGCAATAACAACCGGTTGCCTGTACATCAACCCTTACTCAAAGGAGGCATGAATTAAAATCACAATTTTTCCCGAGCTTATGTTATATAAGAGGGAATCATATTCACGCAAACATCATGTTAGTGTTAGAACTGAATACGCCCTTGTTACTGAGATTGCATCTGTTATTGACACCAGGCCCGGCGAATGCCAGGTTCTGGAATGCACCTATCTATGACGACATTGATAGGTTGAAAACCGCCTCCACAGAAAAATATCAATGACTACTTCTCTAGTCCTGCCCTGGTTCGCGCATGACAATTCTGAAGTAACACAGGTGGCATGGAACCAGATAGAGCGAGCAAGCAATAAACAAACATGCCGTTAAAGATAGCTAAATATTGTGCCACCCCTGGTTATGAAAGAATACAGTCGCTGCATAACCTTCCTTCAGATTCCGACATTAGTAATGCGGGGTTAAAGTCTATTTATAAAGACGTTCCAGCTCATGTGGGAATAACATGGAGCGTTTGTTCGTTTCATTTCTCCGAGGATTCCTTCGTGAACTAGGCAGAGATCGACACTGGATTTGTGGAATGACTAAATTGAAAATGACTTTGTATTAATTGAGGAGGTTGTATGTGATCTTAAGCTTGTGCGAATCGGCATCTCTATGATTTGGCGGGCTCATATATCATTTTTCTAGGTTTTATCCACTGTAAGCCAATAATGGAGGCTGTTTTTGAAGTGTTTTAGAATTATTTCGGGTGCTTGAGACCATTAATCTAATATCTTCTTGAAAAAGAAAATTTTATGTCACATTAAGTAAATACATTTAAGTTAAGAACTTTAAATTAAACTTTGCAGTATTAATCGTGTTTGTTTTACAAAATTTGGCAAATTGAACACAGATATACAGGATTATGATGAGTAAACATAATTTTATTCTATGCAACTGGGTTAGGGTTATATGCATTTCATGTTAAACCAACAGATTTAAAAATGTAGTCAAGACTACTAAAATAATTAAGTACATACACCAAGATAACAACAAATTTCAAACCACTTTGTTGGGAAAATGTTATTTAATTTTGTGGAAATGTTTTCTAAATTTAATTAAGTTTGTTCAACAACTTATTTTTTCGAGTGTACATTTATAGGTAGCAGTTTGTTGATTTTTATATTTTCGCTTGTTTTTAAACTTTTACATGCATTGTCCTATTAATTTATAAAAATATAAATGTAAACTGAATACTTCAGGAGCACAGTATGATATGTCAGCTTACATTGATAGTATTGTTTTTTTGGCCAACAGCAGTGCAGGTTGCCAATCTATACATTTAGGCTATGCTTTGAAATTTTTTTTAAGTGCATTCTATGTAAAAAAAAATTCTACACAATTTTGTGTAAATCTAATTCGCCAATTCAGATTTGTCGATCAGTATTCATACTGAAATGATATTTTTAAGATAATGGATTATGGTTGTTGCAACAAAAGTTTATATTTGCATGATGGCTTTCCAGAATTGAAGTATAAGAACAATGGCCATAAATAGTATGTTTTTGACACTAAATGCATAATAATTCTGTCCATAACCAATCAAACGCTTAGCCTGCAATGTAAACCATTGCCCGATTGTACTGTAACATTATGCTATGGACTGTCTGTTTTGTAAATATTTATTTACCAGGCATGTAGGTTTATGAGAAATGTTTCAATGATCTGTGAATGTTAGTGCTTTCCTGAGAGCTTCATTGATTTAGCGGACACACACTGTTATTAGCAGTGTTTGTGTAGTGTGTGTGTGTTTGTTGACTGTTGTGAGTCTCTTCTGGGGATTTTGCTATTTACAGCTTTATTTTTTTATGCCTTTAGAATATATCATGTAGTTATAGTATGATTTTATAGATGTGTGTGCGCTCCATTGGAACTGTGTTGGTGAAACACAAAGCACTGAGGTATGTGTGTTGATCTTCCGCCAGTGAGTTAGAGGGCTGGAGTAGTGGGGGATGGGGCAGAAGAGAGAAAGAGAGAGAGAGAGAGAGAGAGAGAGAGAGTTGGAGGGAAAGCTGGTACACCAATTGTATTTCTTGCTTAAAGGGATAGTTCACCCCAAAATTCTGTCATAATTTACTCACCTTCGAGTTGTTCCAAACTGGAGTTGTTTGAGTTGTTGTCTGTTTGGTTTAAATGCATTCTTCTTTCTCTGTGTTCATCCAAAACTATTTTTTTATTTAGATTTGGAACAACTTGAAGGTCAGTAAATGATAACAGAATTAAAAAATTTTGGATGAACTATCCCTTTATGAGAAAGACTATAGGAGTAAAGTTTGTGTATGTGAGGCCATTTAAATGTTTCTTGTTCCTCTGTCACAGCAGCAAACAGAACGGCTTGTGAAAAGATGAAGGGACACTGTGGTTTTCTGTCTTTTGTTAGTCTCACCTTCACCCTCTGAAATTACACTTCAGGAAAGATGATCATCATCAGCACATATGCACCTGAGACCCAAACACAGAATAACTGAACACATGTTTTACACCTGTGCCAGGAAAGTACCTCTCTGTTTCAGCATCTGTGTTTCACACTGATATTTTGCACTTATCTGTATGTGATGCAGTTTCTAGTTTAACTTTTTTTTTCTCTCTGTGACCTTGAAGAATGTTTAGCTGGATTCACACACCTATATAGTTAAAAAGTGTATAGTGAAGTTAAACACACACTATTTATTTTGTTTAACATGTTTATAATTTTGTTTATAAACCGTTTGTGAATAATGGAGGCTGTTTTGAAGTGTTTTGGTATTATTTCAGGTGCTGGGTGATATCCAAAAGTTACCGGGAGTCTCCCGGGAGTCTCCCGTCTTGGTGTTTTAAAAACTGCTATAGTATTACGCAGAGTTGTTCAGCCCCTGTTTTTTTTCACTTTTGATTTCTCCATATATAAAACAAATCAAGTAATGGTAAATATCAAAAGAATAATAGCAGTGGAGTATTATCCTCCCAAGATGGCGGCGCCACCGCAACATAGGGCGTGACGTCAGCCTCACATTCTCTTTAGAAAATAATTTCTTATCCGAAAAACTTTTCGAATCGTGACACAAAGTCTGTGATATGATCTGAACTGTATGTTTTGTGATCATGGCGTGTAGGAACTGAGTTTAAGGTTTGGCTAAAGCCAGTTGCTGGCTTTTTTGAAGCCTACTGCTTCGCATGCATGAAAGAAGGTGATCTTGGAATGTTGGGTGTGCGTTTTTTTATGTTGTGATACAGGTCTTAAAGTTCATTCATAATGGTCTTAAAAAGGTCTTAAAGTTTTCAATTTGACTTTGTGAAACCTGCAGAACTCCTGTATGATGCTACTTGAGAATGCAATTCACTTTTTGTAACTCTATTGTTAGCGAGCCTTCAACCACATAGTTTAGGCTACATGTATGCGCGGGTACCAAAACCTGGTAATGAGATAACGTTAACAATACTGTTTCTGTACCCACCCTTTTAACTCATTCCCCGCAAGCCTTTTAAAAAAAAAGTTGCCAGACTACGCAAGCTTTTTTTAACATTTTCACCCAACTTTAATGGCTCACAGTAAATTTTTTGTAAAGTATATATGGACAAACAATATGTCAAATGAAAGAACGGAGTCTCAGCTTTTAAACAAAAGACACCGTATTCTTCTATCTTCATTTGTTTGTTTTTTATCACTCTGTAGATGTGGGTAGGTTTCTTCAAAAATGCATTACTTTGATTAAACAGCTGAAATAATGAAAGTTTTTTGTCAAAGATTCCGCCCAGATTCCTCTCAGAACAATCATTAAAACTGCTAAAACATAAACCTTCTTGGATTCTGTACTTTTTTCCAAAGGTGTGTAACAGAGCCACCTGCTGTATAACTGTACAAACACTGATTGCCGTAATAACACCGTCTTTGGCGGGGAACCATTTTTTTTTTAAATGACGAGATAACTCGTCAATGGCGGTGAAAGAGTTTAGATACAGTCTTACCTCACTGTTGTTTTTAAAAATGCAACTAGAATGGGCGTGGATGCTGTGAGAAGAAGAGTATGCGGGGCACGAGAGAAAGTGATCCGATTCCATATCTTAAAATATATTAGTCATAACCTGTTTTATACAGTCTATGGTCATTACATAAATCATACTTTCAAACCACAGAGGTATTACAGAAACCACTAAATGTAATATGAGCAAAATGGAAGTGTAACTGTTCTAACTGTTCTAGTAAAAGAGTTTGCTACTGTTCAGGTACTTACTCGCATTCATGACGAGCCGGCTTCAAATAGGTCCAGCATGGGAGACGGGCGCTCTAATGTTGCAGGGTTAACCAACCGTTTGTTTGCCATTGCATTCCAGTAGTCGGAAGTCCCCTCCGTCTGTTTGAGTTCCGAACAGGATAGATTGAGCTGTGATGGTCCACATGAGCTTAAATAACTATGAGACACCGACGCGGCATCAGTGTACTATCGTACATCGCCACGTCACATCCTTTGCCGTTGGCCAGATGAGGATTTTGAACCCGGAAGGCATAAATAGTGCAAAAAAGAACTAGTTTTCTCTTTTGTAATAACTTACAGTGGCTTACATTGTTTTCAATGATGTGCAACACAACCAACCCTGTTAACATCTAAATAAATGTTGTTTAGTGTTTCGTGGTGCTTTAAAAGACAAAACTTCTGGCTAAAACGTGCACGTTAACTTTCCGGCTTAAATCTGTCTGTGAGTCGGACTCTGTTTATACTTGGTATTAAGATGCGTCAATCTTTCTATCAAATAGATGAAATAAATGCACACTATTTACGCGACCGAGGCAAATAAACTTACAGTGAGAAGTATTTTTTATTTCTGCTCTGACATGCTTTAGAACAGTTTGAGAAGGTGCTTAAAAATAGAAAAATAATTAAAGCTATGTATTATTCCTTTGAATTAGACTACTATCTTGTACCCTGCAATAAACACTTACCCTGCAATAAACATAGACACGTCTTCAATAAATGTTTAATTTAAGCAATTTTCTTAAGCAATTATCATTATTCCTATTATTTAATTGTTATATTTTATGAGACGAAGGTGGAAAAAAGGAATTCTGCTAAATATATTGGCCCAAAAAAATCTGTGTAATATATCGGCCATCTGGTTGTGATTTCCAAATATCGGCCAGAGAAAAACCCATATCGGTCGACCCCCTTTAACTGCGGCCACTTGTAATAAAAGTTTCCAAAGAAACAGTATTTGCTCAGTGCTGCTGACAAAGCTCAGGAAATATTCAGGTAGACCATCAATCTGCAAATCCAACTATAGTACTTTGTAGTCTAATCTAACTACCTCTGATTGACAGTCATGTTGAGAACACATCTGTGATTGGTTACAATGGGTAAGGCTTATGTGTGTAAATAATGTGCATGGTAAATGCAAACCTTTTACACAGCAGAAGATCTAAATCGAATGCTTTATATTCAGCATTTTTTATGAATTGCTTTAACTGTAAATTATGTTTGTGAATAATTGTGCAGCCCAAAAATACACAAATATAAAACATTTTGCTTATTTTTGAGATCATGGACATGCAACAAAGCAAGTGTGACTCACAGAGTGACAAGTGACAGATCTGTAGAGTCTGTGCGCATGTGACAGATGCAATGTGCAAGCTTATGGCCAGGAGCCTAGAATCTCCAACTCCTCTTGTTCTCTCTCCTTATTTTATATTGTTTTTTTTCCTCTCTTTCTTAGACCTATTGATAAAACTCATGAGCCCAAACAGACATTTTATTTGAATAGTTTTGGATACACATGCCTCTCTTCAAAGCTGTGGGTTTTGCTCTCTGGTAAATGTGTAGGGTTGGCAATTGAAAATTATATTTCGGAATTTAAATCTGAAGGTTAGGTATCGGATCGGAATTGTAAAGAATAAGAATTGGATACTTCAATTCCTGTGTGCGTATTTTCAGAAATGTGCATGTGTTAACTTGTAATATGCTTATATATGAAAAATCCCTACTATAGTAAGTATAGTTTATAGGGATATTCCGGAAGCAAATTACAATTTCCCCATGATTAACTCGGCCTCAAGGCATCCTGACTGAATATGACGTTCTTCTTGAAGAATAAGGCAGTCGGTGTTATATATTTCCACATATAATTTTTCTTCCAAGCTGTAGAATGGGAGTGAAAAACAAGCCTCAGGTTCACTCGCAGCCGTGGGAAAACGTAGGTTGGACGTTAACGTTAATAGCGTTGTTAATAGGGATATGGATATATATTACATATATATTTAAATATATTAATATGGATCTCTTAAACTAATGCATCGATCGCTTCAGAAGACCTTTGTTAAGAGCCGTGTTGAGCAGTTCTTCGCCCCCTAGTCACTCCCATTCTATCGTTTGCAAGAAAAATTACATGTGGTAATTTAACTCTGACTGAAGAAAGTCATATAGAGTAAAACATGGGGAAATTTTGTTAAATCTCTGAAATATGTCTTTAACTGTAGTATTTGCATGTTGGTAATACAAATTGTAATAAATCAGACAAAACGAATGTTCGATCGAAATAGATAAAATTCAAATGATACCCAAGCCTAGTAATGTTTGTTTGTTTCGTGCATAGACTGTATAAAAGATGGACAGCATGACGCCGCTTCCTTCCATTGTAATTAATTGAGAATAAAACGTCCGGCGATGATCGGTGACATGTTACGCAAAAACGTCAGTTCGGAGTCTGGGCATGCGCAAATTAAATCGTCAGTTGAACCAGAGTCTAAAGTGGAGCGCAGTATCAAATATCGGCCATATTCCCTCATGACTCAATCGTAAATGAAGAAATCATGTCACCACACCCTTTTTTTAACATCTTAGTACTAACTAAATCCAGATTTATTAAAAAAAAACAAGACTTCAACATACATCAACTTTATAAAAACGGACTAAAAGAAAAGAAAACATCTTTGAAAAAAACAATTTTAGAGCGTATTTGGATTTCATAGTATACCTGTTCCATTAGTTTACATGGAGATGGCGGGGTTTACGACCTGTACTGCAGCCAGCCACCAGGGGATGATCAAAGAGCTTCACTTTTCAGGACTTGTGAGGCACCCCTGGTTTCGTGAGATATTTCTGTACGTTACCTGTTACTGACTTTGACAAGGAAGAATGATTTCTCTATGAACAAATGTCTATATTTGCTTTAGCTCTGGTGTGGTGGAGAATTCTTTGGTGTGGTGGAGATTTGTCATTATTTCTGCATTAGTCTCTGGCACTTGTTGGAATATGATGGATCAGTAAGTAAATTAATGAGTGATTGGACTGTTCTGGGTCATTATGAGAGAAATTCTTGTAAGCTGCAGTCACTGTATCTCTGTTGACAGACTCTGATTTGAAACAGTCTCATGCCTCATGTAGTATTATTACTGTAGCTGCCTCTCTCTCTCTGTATGTGTGTTCGATTTCATTTGTTTTGGAAGCTGAGCTGCTCATATCTTTGCCCTTCCCCCATCACTGTCTCTCAATCTCTCTCTCTCTCTCTCTCTCTCTCTCTCTCTCTCTTTTCTTTCTCTCTTTCTCGCTCTCTCTCTCTCTCTCTCTCTCTCAAATGCTCACTGTCATTTTTTCCCAAACCAAGCTCTCCTCTCATTTTGATTTTAAACATCAAATGCAACATGGGTTTGATGCATGAACTGGCAGGTTGCTTGACAGAAATCTCTTGTGAACTTCAGAGCAGGTCTTGAGGAGTTTATATGTGTATAGTTTTATTGTGGATAATTATAAATTATAAATAAATTATAAATAAATTATAAATTATAAATAATCTGCCTGAATAAGCTAATATGTTTGCTCTGAGGTGAACACACACTAAGGCAGATGTTACTTACAACCAACCTATGGCAGATTGCACTGAACAAAAAAAAGGAGGCACCAGAGAATGTGGCACTAAAGAATGTTGTATTGAAATGGTTTATTTAATTTCTGTTCATGTGTATTTTAGCGTTGTTTGCCATCTTTTGTTTATTTTCTCTGTCTCTGGAATGTGACACTTCAGTTGTATGTGTGTGTTTTAGTTGTGCTGCTCCTGCATATTTCATAGCTTAAACCATTACTGAACTACTCTAGCCTAAGGGAAAAGTATGTGTGTCGGAGAGTGGATAGCTTTCATTGGAAGTGTGTCTGTGTTTGAGCGTTTGTGTGTGTTCAGTTGTGTATATCATTGTCTGAGCTCTCCGAGTATGTGTATGTGTTTGTATGTGTTTGCCCAGTAAATAGTCTGGTCTGTGCAGACACAAGAGGTGTGATGTTGTCATGGAGTTCATTTCTGTTTCTGTCTTCCTCCCTTCTGCTATAGCAAATGGTGATGAGCCTGCGGGTTTCAGAGCTTCAGGTTCTTTTGGGTTACGCCGGTCGAAACAAACATGGACGAAAGCACGAGCTCCTGACCAAAGCCTTACACCTTCTGAAAGCTGGCTGCAGCCCTGCCGTCCAGATGAAGGTCAAGGAGCTCTACAGACGACGCTTTCCCACCAAGCTAGTATCTCCAGGCGAGCTGGCACTGCCCGGAGTCCACCCTGTCGTTGGTTCCCTGCCCCCAGGCCTCACTCAGCTGGGTTTTGATGGACACGGAGCACCCCAGTCCCCTTTGCTTCCCATTAGCCTCCTCGGACCCAAACATGAGCTGGGCCTGCCCCACCTCCCCACCAACCTGCATCCCGTACACCCTGACGTCAAGCTGCAGCGGCTTCCCTTTTACGACGTGCTGGATGAGCTCATTAAACCGACGAGTCTCAGTGAGTATGAGTGTCTATATGAGCTTATTGTGTAAATGTCTGGAGGAATAAAAGGGTTTATAATTTGATTTAAGAAAGATATTCGTCTTTAGAAATCTGTGTGTTGTATAGCGACCGTACAGATGCCTGCAACCATTTTTCAGTACATTAGCATTTTTATGGTGTTGACTGGTTTTGGCGTCAGCGTGTTCGTTTGCCTGAGGAGCGTTGTTCAAATAGACTGCCAACCTCCCAACAACCCCCGTCTCTATCTTTTCGTAATTTGTCTCTCTCATTTACATACAGTGTTGAAATCATGAGTACATACACCTGAGTTCCCTAGACACTTTCCTATTTAATAGTAAGGCCTTAGGCATTATAAGAGCACACACATGTATAAACAATACACTGCTAAACACACAGCGTTCTCATAAACGATTCCCAGACTGTTGTAGAGTATACGCTCCTGAACCACAGCCATGGTGCAAAATTAACCTTTTGTACTTTTGACAATAGAGAATTTACTGAGAGAATTTACTGACCATAAATGCTTATTGTTGGCTGTTCAAACATTGTTTTTACATTGTTTAATAATTAAAAGTTTTGTGTGCACAACAATACAGGAATTATTAAAGTTTTTTCATTATATGTATTTGAGTCAGTTGCATCATACATCATACCACTCTAAAACTGGCACAGAGACCTGCTATGAACTTTGAATCAAATTTCTATTCACAGTTCTGAAGGTTTGACCATAAAAAGAAAACTTTGCTTCCTAAATAAAATTTGATGGTTAATCTTTCAAAGAGGTAAAGAAACAGCTTCTAGGATGAGAGAATACCAACCAAAAGTTGCACATAGTCACATTCTTCATTTGTTCTACAGAAGAAATGTAGAGACAGTCAGTGTTTGCGGTGTGAATAATTTTTAATTCAGACCAAGTAACAATATTTCTTTAAGTAAGGTCAGCATGTGCCTATGTATATGTCTGATAGATGTCACAGTTTTTTTGTTTGCTTAATAGATGGTAATAATATATATTTTTGGCATATTTGGAGAACATAGTGTTCACTCTTTACACGCCATGCCCTTTTATTTGTTTTTTTTAAAAGCCATAGTTGATTTTGCCATTAGATTTTGTATGAGAAATTCTTGCCAAAGTTTGAGTGTGGATTAATTGCTTTTATTGATATAAATTGACACAAGGAGCTTGGATCAAACGCCACAGATTACAAAGTTTGTTTAACAGTCACACAGATTTTGCATTTCATATGAGAAAGGTAATATGCAGTACAGTCGGCAGAATCCAGAGCAGTGCTTACATGGATCATGTTGACCTTTATTCACCTTGCTTTCCATACTGTGAATTGGAGTTCATAAAGTAAGAGTTGCTATGCTGGAAACTTAAAAAAAAACTGAAGTCAACACTTTGTATCTAATTGTTTAGAGCACTAACTAAATAAACATACACATTCCCTCAAGCTGAACACTGTGTCTGACCAGTGTGAACATATTTGAATTTTTATTCAATGACGTACGTCTTTATAATCTTAGATGGCATTTCTGAAGCACCTTACCACGGCCATGTACATGTACCTTAAGTTGATTCAATGAATTCCTTTGCTTTGGCTATATTCTGTGCTGTTTGTTATGGATAATGTATTTTTTATTTGATTAATATTGCTGTATCTGTTTCACAGGCCTGTGCAGTGTTTATTCTTTGGCAATAGAATCTCTTCATCTTTTTCATTTGCATTAACAGAAGAAATGATAGGAAAATGCAATGGCAGAGAAATATTGATTTTTAGCTTTTATTTTAGGCTATGGTTTTGGCTACCTTGTGTAGAATATTCATGCATTAAAATGATGTTGCCTTTACTCACCCTCGTGCCATAACATACAAACACATGAGACTTTTTATCTTTTGCCAAACACAAAATGAATGACAAAGAATGTGAACTGTTTCTTTCTCGCAAGGTGACGTTCTTCAAAATCCAATCTTTTGTGTTACACCAAAGAATGTCACACAGGTTTGAAATGGTATGACACTGAGTAAATGTCACAATTAAAAATGTATATGATCTATGCTTTTATACCATAAACATGTATTCCTGAATGAACTAGTTGCAGGAAGCAGGTAATGAATATGTAATAATCACATTATCATAATTTCCATCATTATTCTCCACTTTGCATACATCCGTCATTATCTCTATCACTTGCCAGCATTCTGGAATATAATGGCATTTAGCATATAACTTCGACCCTTTTCTTCATGTAGATGATGCTGTTTTCTTTTATTAATTAGCAGAGGTGCTGCTGCAGAATCAGAGCAGCATGAATGTACTCCCACACAACATAAGCTGTGCGTTATGAACAAACAGCATCTCGGTCTCTGAATAAACACTGCGATATAGAAGAACGATGACTCATTTCTTCAGTCAGACTTCTTTGATAAAACAAATAGTATAGAAGGTTCTGGAGCTACGTGTATAGGTAATGTCTTGTTTTGATCATGTAAATAATAAGATCATTGAGGAGAGACCTATGATTAAAGTCTAAAGCCCATCGTTGAATGTCAGATCAATATCAAAACAGATTCCTTATACACATAATACGGCAATGTAGCAATTTTAAAAAGTAGTTTAAAAATACACTGCTAAGGCTACGTACAGTTTCTTTCTGTCTAACTCATTTTTGTTTTTCTGCATTTCTTTTTGTGCTTCTCTGTTTCTGTGCTCTGCATAAAGACTGAAAGGAATTTTTATTGGCCCGTATGTAAGGTTTAGAGTATCCTGAGCTGTATTTTCATTAAGATGATTCATCTACAGAGGCTTAGAATGGGGCTGTGTGTGTTGCGTTTAAAGCTACAGCACATACAGTCGTCCTTCCTACTGTAAGTTAAACTGTACTGTATCCTGACAATTAACTATGGGTGCCAGTTCCTGCATTTTCCTTACCTTTTCTTTCTGGGCTGTTACACACAAACTTTTTACATTTCTCACATTATCAGTATTTGCTATAGTAAAGACTACTGCTGGGCAATGATACAAAACTGAATCGCATTTCTATGATTAATCGCTATTAATTGCATTGTTAAGTGTAAAATTCAATAATGATTTCAAAAGCAGTGTATTGTGCACTTTTATTTTAAAAGAACTGCTGTACGAACAAAAGTGCATTAAGATTTATTGTAAATCTCAATTTAAACATTAATGGTGTCATGAATTAAGACATATATTCTAATCTGAGCGTTTGTTATACAAGAGGGAATCGTATTCAAGCGAACATCGTTTGAACATCGCCTTTGTTACTGAAATTACAACTTTCATTGACACCAGGCCTAGCGAACGCCATGATCTGGTATGCACCTATCATAGATAGTTTGAATACTGCCTCTACAGAAGAATATCAACGAGTACTTCTATAGGCCCGCCCACTGGTTTGTTCATGACAGTACTGAAGTGACACAAATTGCTTGTAACCAGATAGAGCGAGCAAGCAATAAACATGCTGTTGAAGATCACAAAATATTGTGCAGTCAGTGCCTGGTTGTGGAAGAACACAAAACAAAAAAAATCTTCCTTCAGATTTCGACAAAAGTAATGCGTGGTTTATTTTCAAAACTTTCCACTGCACGTGGGTAAAACTTTGAGCATTTGTTCAACTCATTTCACTGCGGATTCCTTATATCAAGGCCCAGGTCGACGCTGGATTTGCAGGGAGACTCAAATTAAAAAGCTGTGCTGTGCCGCCAATATTGGATCCGACAGGAATGGCGCTGCAATCTTATGTGAGAACATCACATTGTACTATGCGTCACTATTGCTTCACTATGTCAGAGATCGCTTGATATGTCCTGATAATGTGTAACCTAACATTACGTGTCTAACCAAATTCACAGAAGGCTCCAACTAAGTTTACTACGCAAACTGGTATCCAATCATAGCAGTGGTCATTTACTTCCAAGTCTTCAATGCAGCACGCTCATTAAAACCGAGCTTTTGTCAAGCCGGCCTCAAAACCCGGGTAGAAAATAGCCTATTACTTATTGATTTTGATGTTTTTTAATGTAAAAACAACGCAAACGCCATAAGTAGACGTCTTATAACAGTATAAAACAATAAAAAGGCCAGGTTATGACATGACCAGTTAATGTAATCAAATTAAATATAAACCCAAAGCTATCTGCCAGGGCATCAACGTTCTGTCTAGTTTGATATAGAAAAACAAGTTATAATGATTATTGATTTTATTGCTTATACATAAGCTCTCTTTCAACACAAAATATAGTGTACTGTATATAAAGCACATCTTTAACACCTGAATTATTCAATGCTACTTTTTTCGTTATCTTAAAGGACATGTTCACCTCAAAATCAAAATTGTATTATTTTTTTAGCGGCGAGAATACTTTGTGCTAAAAACAAACCAAAAAAACAAGTTTATTTGATAAATTAACCTCTGTCATGCGGCGTTCGGCGCACAAACCGAATGCACCGACGCGCTCTTGTTAACGTGCACCATAGACTGACAAGACATGTTGAACGTCATGTGGGTGAGTAAAAAATAACACAATTTTGATTTTGAGGTGAACCTTTCCTTTAACAATTCATAGGAGAACACAATTCCTTTAATATGAATGAGTGTTATGGGCCCGTCCTTTGTTGTTTGATGAACATTATAAACACAGATCTTTATTATGCTGCTGACCCTTTAAGAGCGCTTTATACAGATATACAGATCTAATGTAAGGTCTGTTTTGTTTCCCAGCTGTTAATGTTCATAAAACGTACTTCTTTTACATGTACCCTTGCTAATATGACAATTATTGTAATTTTGTGTTTATTTGTCCCTTTTAGAGTAAGAAGACTCTCTAGGTGTGCATGTTTAAACATGTTTTCTGCATAAGCCTTTAAACTGCATACAACCCACGAATATAAAAATAAAATAAAATAATACTTAAAAAACCTGTGTTAATGCACGATAAAATAATTGTCTGCGTTAATTAATAAATACGTTACTGTGACAATAATGCGTAAACTTGCCCTATTTAAAAAATAGGAAAAATGAGCAATAAATATAATCTACTTGCTGCCATTTGGTATCTTTAACATCTAAAGACTAAAAACACGGGCTGCGTGAGTACTGGGAAGGAATGTAACAAACAAATTTACAGCAGATACATTCAGTACATACATTTTATATCAACTACAAAATAAACACAGGCATACCAATCCACAGTTTACTCCATAATTGACATTTAGGAACTTATATAGTAGCAAACCTTTACTGAGCACCTTCCATGAAAAATGTGTTTTCACACCTGATTTTACCAATAATGACATGAAAAACCTTCTGATTTTCGTCTATCAAGTTTCACTTAGAGAAGGAACGTAAAAAGGAACCTTGAAAATGTATTTAATTAACTAGCAAACTCATTATAACTACTGTTGCAATACCATAACCATGAAATATGATCTGATTTCACATCATCACCAGTTCCACAAAAAGTTTTGGCTGCAGTTAGATTTAGGCTAACTATTTCTTAACTCCGTATCCAGAAACCTGACACAGCCTGGATATCTGATGGAACAGCTTTGTTTCACAAACACACTGACATCACTATAAATCACAAAGTATACAGCCAACCAAGCAGTCAACACAATGATGACTGTAAAGCATCCTACTCTAAAGGACCAGTGTTTAGTTTTTTGGAGGATCAACTGTCAAAATGCAATATACATAACTATGTCTTCACATGTGTATAAAGACTTATGAATGTGCGATTTTTATCTACATACGTACACCACAGATCCCCTTGCATGGAATGTTGTTGACATGTAACCAAGTTGTTCCTACAGTACCTCTAAACAGATGCACTGCTCTTCAGAACGCGTTTAGTAAATACGATAACATGTGAAAACATGACGTCATCTTAATCCCCTCTCTGCTTAATCCTGTATTGGCCTCCGTAGTGCTTTGAAAGGGAGGGGGGGGGGTGGATTGAGCCGTTGGTTGCAATTTGCAACCTCACTGCAAGATGGCACTTAAAATCACACACAGTACCTATAAGATGAATACAAAATGTAAAAAGACCCAAAAAGCTTATTTAGCCTTTTAAGTATCCTAACAAAATCATTCATAGTTTCTCATTTTTAGGTAATGTTAGCCTTTTTGTTATACATGTGTGTGTGTGTGTATATATATATATCGGGACAGAATAAATGTAATGTATTTCTTCTGTACAATTTGTCTTTACTTAATAATAGCATACTTGCCAAATAGAGAACAGCAGTTCTTTTATCTCCGTACACGTCTACAGAGGGCAATTTTTGCTTGTGTTAATTAGGTGCAGAGACTTAAAGAGTTAGGTTTGTAGCTAGTTAGAAACGCACACAGACCTTCATGTCCACTTTGCATCCAACTGGAAATCAGATGATAAAGACTGCTGTGCTATTTTTAGAGCAGACACGGGGGAGGGAACTTGTGCTTGTGCTCTCTCTCTCTTTTCACTCTCTCTCTTCGCTCTTCCCACTCTCCCTCCCCCTCTCTCTCTTTCTCTCTCCACCCTCCCTCTCTCTCTCCCTCTCTCTCTCTCTCCTACCTCCCTCTCTCTCTCTCTCTCTCTCTCCAACCTCCCTCTCTCTCTCTCTCTCTCTCTCTCTCTCTCCACCCTCCCTTTCTCTCTCTCTCTCTATCTCCCCCTCTCTCTCTCTCTCTCTCTCTCCAACCTCCCTCTCTCTCTCTCTCTCTCTCTCTCTCTCTTCACCCTCCCTTTCTCTCTCTCTCTCTATCTCCCCCTCTCTCTCTCTCTCTCTCTCTCTCTCTATCTCCCCTCTCTCTCTCTGTCTCTCCCCCTCTCCCTCTCTCTTGCTCTCCCCTTCTGTCTTTCTCTCTCTTGCGCTCTCCTTCTGTCTCTCTCTCTCTTGCTCTCCCCTTCTGTCTCTCTCTTTTTCTCCCTGCCTGCCTCCCCTTGTCAATCTCCCTTTGTTTCTCTCCATCTCAACACCATTTTCTGTCTTTCTCTTTTTCCCCCCTTCTTCCTTTCTCTCTTTCTTGTTCTCTCTCTCTGTTGAGATTGTAAATGTCTCTCTCTGTCTCTCTGTCTCCTACTCTCATACCTCCCCCGTGTTGATTGTGAGAATGGAGATCAGGCTAATTATGTGTCGTCGAGTCGATTCTCCAGGTCTAATTGCACCCCTGCTGTTTCATGTTAAGGCAAGAGAGAGATGCGATGAAGGTGGAGGAGAACAAGAGACAGGCTGAATAAAAGCAAAGCAGAACCGAAAGAGCCAGAGGAAGGTGCAGCATGTGAGAGCGGGTAGCGGCACATGTTTGCCCTCTCATCAGCTCAGCCCTGGTCAATATTCAGAGTTAAATGGAAAGTAATTAGCTTCGTAATGTTGCCACAGACTCACTGATCCCGCACTCATGTTCTCTGGAACACACACATTCTTTCCTTTTTTTGCTTTATGCTGATGAAACTGTGGAAAGTCAATAGACCTGTCATTCAGGATGATGTATTGTACGTGAGAAAGAAAGGAAAAGATGAATATAATGGAGAAAATAAAGTGAACAGAGAATGAACACAGTAAGGAGGGGGAGAACATGCAGCAAGTGTCGAGAAAGGAAATGCTAATATCACAGACAAGGGCTGCTAAAATCATAATCACGGTTATTCCAGCCAATATTGAGATCCCAATTATTTAACACGATTACTCGCTAATGTTTGAAACAACATCGTTTTACCTCAATTATTTTAGTTTTGTAATTGTTGAAGGCCAAAATTGATGATTACGATTAATTTTCCATTAATTACACTTTGACAAAAAACGGACGCAGTTTTTGGGAGACAACAAACTTTGTAGGATTTCTGTATAATAAAATGCACAATCCTAAAGTAATAATATCAAATAAATGGAGAAGTGATGCCTCTTTATAGAACATAATATAGTTACTTTATATTCATTTTCATGTGTCCATTTATGAGGAATATGTAGCGTTATGGATGTGACAATCCTGAAAATGGCAGTTACCTTACTATGAAAAATCATGTACTAAAAATAAATAAATGCTTTACAAATTTGAAGAGAGATCTCACATGGGTGTTAAAATCTGTGCTGTTACCTTAGTAAAAACTCCTGGTAAAAACTTACTTTTTTCGTGGTATTTTTGACATTTTCACAGATTTGCCCATCTGTTTGTCTATTGTTATAGCTGATGAAAGACTTGGTATGATTAAATGACATGAAATCCACTTGGGCAGGAGAGATCAAGAGTGGTGTGAGTGTATGTGGCTGGTTAGTTTTCCATTGCATGAAAATGTGAACCTCTGCACTCAGAGACATTTAATTAGTGGTGTGGAAACATGTGGCTCTGTCGGGTTTTTGTGGATGATATTTAAGGTCTTATTAATATTAAGATTTCTGAGCCAGTTCTTTACCTATATTTAATGGTCCAGTGTATGAAATGTTGCGGCATCTAGCTGTCGGGTTTGAGAATTGCAACCAACGGCTCACTTCACCCCTCCCTTCGGAGCACTATAGTGGCTGACACGGGACTAAGATGTCATCACATTTTAGCTTCTTTGCCGACGGAGTTAACGTATTTAAGGGCTACTGTAGAAACAACATGATTTTCTTGTAAGGGGATTGTGGTGAATGTAGATAACTAGTAGATAACTAACTATAAATAGCTAATTCTGAGGTAAAACAAATATAGCTCTTCATTATGCAATGTATTTCTGTCAATAGATCCTATAAAAAATTACACACTGCACCTTTAAAGATCTGGAGTGGGATTTATAGCGGCAACTAGCAGTGAGTTTGAGAATTGCAACCAATCTCTTAGTCCACAGAGACATTAGGACCCGCGGTAGCGTTACTAAGGCTTTTAGCAGAGATACTAAGATATCTACTGAGATCCTTTACAGCAGAGATACGTTGGAGAGAAAGATTGTCTAAAAATCACCCCCGAGGAAGTTGCTTTGATTCGGATCAGTATGTGAGGAACATTGTTTTTTCTGGTTGTTAGAACCAAGATATGCTGGTGTTGTTGTTGCAGGGCCGGCCCAAGCCTTCAGGGGGCCCTAAGCAGAATTTTATTAGGGGGTCCCTCTGTGCAACCAATATGACTAATTATTGTCGATCCTTGATTATTTGCACGCTATAAATCTGAAACGCACATTATCGATTGTATTTGTTGTAGCTGTGTTATTTTGCTTACATCATACCAATGTTTTAACCCTTCTACGGATTTTAATTGTAACCGTAGAAAAACCCACAGGAGTGATCGGGTGTTAATTTGTACTTTAACATTCAAAGTCTTGCAGTACCAATTGGCATACTTAATGTGGTGTACTGAAAATTAGCTAAATAAACCAGTAGACAATACATTTACTGTAAACATGTTAACCACTTTAAAATCTTTTGGTTAGAAAATTTAGCAACGTGCAAATAGTGCAATAACATCAACTGAAAATAAAATGACTAGCTCACCTTTACATACCACCTCAATATTCCACTTTCCTCCTCATAATTTGTGTTTTCTGGCGTATCTGGAGGCAAAGTCGTTTATGATATCACTATAATATATCTGACAGGCGATTTCGTTGTTAATACTAATTAGTGCAAGTCCAGTCAGTCTTTCTTGAGCCATGGAAGATCTAAAATTGTTTTTGATCAGTTTGAGTTAAAAAAAAAAGCTCTGTTGTTGACTGAAAAGAATGTTATTTTAACTTTAAAAAACCCTTTTTCAACAACAACAACAACAACAACAACAACAAACAGCAGTTATTTAAACGATGATACCTGAATGTAAGTAATGTTAAACTGTTATCAGTACCAAAGTTAAAAACAGAAGCTTATTTTTTATTATCAGTACAAAGTTTATGAAACGGAATCTTATTTTTATCACAGAAATATAATCCAGGAAAGTTATTTTTAAAACCAGGTGAGTAATATGTTGTGTATTATAATATATTAAGATTGCAAAGCAATTTGCAGATGTTTAATTAAACATACTTTCTTGCTTGCTTAATTAACTAGACAGCTAACTTTAGCTAGCAATACAGTTTACTAGGCTAGCCTGTTTAGTTTATATTCATTTTCTCATCTTACCCATATCTGTTTTTTCTCTTCCTCAGTTTTCTGTCTTTTTCTTTTCTCTGCACCAGAAGAATATGTCCTTTTTTGTGACATTTTTGAGTTGAAATTCTTCAATCAATTTCAATTACGTCAATCAGTAATACTCTAGCTGTGCATGTGCTGCAGCAGCCTGTTAACATAATATTGCCTTGTGGTTTTTTTTTTCATTGAATAATGCATTTTGTATCATTACCCATATCCTTTGAAATAATATAAAAAACGATGTCAAGATTTTTATATAATTTTTCAATGGATATGGGTAATGATACAAAATCATGGGCAGCCGCTTAGTTCGCTGATGCCTTGGGCATGTGTTGTTGTAATATTATCGTCATTGTTTTTCTGGGACCTGTGTGCTGCTTGAATATATATTAAAAATGTCCCCCCCTTTGTAAATTCAGGGATAACCTGACTACGTACTGGAGGGTAGAGGGAGAGGACATGTCCATTTAGGGACACTGTACAAAACACGGTGGCGCAAAATGGCGACTTAAATGTATGTAGGCCCACTCTGTATGTAGATAGAAAAAGCTTATTCAAGTTCAAGTGGCTTTTATTGTCAATGGAACAATATACAGTCCAGTACACAGTGAAATAAAACAACGTTGGTTATGAAGCTGGTGTTGAGGGACCAGGTGAGGTTCTCCGCCGGGTGGCCACCATGGAATTTGGTGCTCCTTACGATCTCCACTGAGGAGCTGTTGACGTACAGCGGAGAGTGATCACTCTTTGTCTTTCTGAAGTCAACAACCATCTCGTTGGTTTTGTCAACGTTCAGAGACAGGTTGTTGACACTACACCAGTCCGTTAGCCTCTGCACTCCCTCTCTGCATGCTGACTCATCATTTTCACTGATGAGACCCAACACGGTTGTTACATCGGCAAACTTGATGATGTGGTTCTAGCTGTGCGTTGCTACACAGTCACGAGTCAGCAGTCTGAACAGCAGAGGACTGAGCACGCAACCCTGTAGAGCTCCAGTGCTCAGTGTTGTGGTGCTGGAGGTGTTGTTTTCGATCTAGACTGATTGAGGTCTTCAGGATCCAATTACAAAGGTAGGTGTTCAGGCCCAACAGGTTCAGCTTCCCAATCAGGTGCCGAGGGATGATAAAGTTGAATGCTGAACTGAAATCTATGAACATGGTCTTGATGTGCTTCATGATTAGCCTCTCAAAGCACTTCATGATGATGGGTGTGAGTGCAACATGGCGTGAATAATTAATACAGGACACAGCAGACTTCTTCGGGCACTGGGACGATGGTGGTGGCCTTAAAGCAGGTGGGAATGACTGCACTGCTGAAACATGTTGAAGATGTCAGTAAGAACATCTGCCAGTTGTTCAGCACATCCTCTGAGCACCCTGCCAGGATGTTGTCTGGTCCAGCAACTTTCCATGGGTTAACTTATGTGAGCTATCCTCACATCAGCCGTGGTACGGCACAGCACCTGGTCGTTTGGAGTGGGGTGTTTTTTCTTAGTGTCACATTGTTCTGCGTATCGATCCGAGCATGAAAGCTGTTCAGTGCATCTGGAAGGGAGCCACTAGGTGTTGTCCTGTAGTTGGTGATTGCTTGGATGCCCTGCCACATGCGCGGTGTGTCTCTGCTATCCATGAAATGATTATGGTTTTCTGGGCATTTGCGCTTTTTGCCTCTTTGATGACTCATGACAGTTCGGCCCTTGCTGCTCTTAGCGCCACCTTGTCCCCTGCTCTGGTCACGAGTCTTTAGAAGTGCGCGCACCTCTGCAGTCATCCACGGTTTCTGGTTGGGGCATGTGGTGATGGTCTTGGAGACAGTGACATCATCGATGCACTTGCTGATGTAGCTGGTCACTGATGCCGTGTACACCTCCAAGTTGGGGTAGTCACAGTCAGTTGCAGGCTGCAGCCCCCCTAAACATGTCCCAGTCAGTTGTCTCCAAACAGTCCTGAAGAGGTTTTCACCTGCTTCAAAACTGGTTTTGATCGTCTGATGAGTGGTCTGTATGCTACACAAACATTCGCCATGTATGCTTAGTTTTGAATATGTATATGTGTGGTACTGTGGGCTGTAAAAGTCAGTTTTACCAAAAGTTTGCTTTCTCTTTCTCTGCAGCTTCAGATAACAACCAGAGGTTTCAGGAAACATGTTTTGCCTTTGCATTGACGCCACAGCAGGTCCAACAAGTCAGCAGCTCAATGTGAGTCAGTTTCTTTTGTATTATTTTCTCCTTGTAGCAATGCATATTGTAGATAAAATAGGAGTTCCACTAAGAAACTGCTTCTTTGCTTTTAAGTAAAACTCATGTACTATCTAAAAGTTTTATTTACTTTATCTGTTTTGCAGGGACATATCGGGGACCAAATGTGACTTTACAGTGCAAGTACAGTTACGGTAAGATATTCATGTTTAGTTCCAATACACTGCGAGCCAAATGATTTACTAAGAAGTTTTGAATATTCCATAAATAAAGGAAGATGGAGGGCCGAAGAGAAGTAGCCTCCTAACTGTTGATGTTTTAAATATGAACAGGTTTTGTCTATCAGAGACAAGCTGCCCCCAGGAGGACCACTTTCCCCCTAATCTTTGTGTTAAAGTCAACGGAAAACCATGTAATCTCCCAGTAAGTACAGCTATTTCAGTGATCTGTTTATCACTGAGACACATAATACAGTATCATGTGGTGGACATATGAAATGGGGATGCAAAATCTCATATCTGTGTTTGTTTTAATCACTAAAAATCATTGTTCTTTTTATTGAACACTACTCAATGTGCACAATAACAAGCAAACAATAATATTCTTCTGTGTCAAAAGTAACCTTCTATTTGTTAAGATAATAAGTCAAAAAAGTCTTTATTGTGTTTTTAACACTTAAAAACTTTTTTCAAATTGCTTTAATATATATTAAGGTGTCATGGACATTTAATTTAACAATGTTCTCTAAGGGCCATTTATAATGTTAGCAACATTTTTACCCTTCCTGTGAAACATTATTTAAATGCAGATCATTTAGACGTGTTGCGTTAAATACATGTATTCAAAGCAAATATTCAATGATTACAGTTTTGTATATACAGGTGCTGGTCATATAATTACAATATCATCAAAAAGTTGATTTATTTCACTAATTCAATTCAGAAAGTGAAACTTGTATAATGTATACATTCATTCCACACAGACTGATATATTTCAAGTGTTTATTTCTTTTAATTTTGATAATTATAACTGACAACTAATGAAAACCCCAAATTCAGTATCTCAGAAAATTAAAATATGGTGAAACGGTTCAACATTGAAGACACCTGGTGCCACACTCGAATCAGCTACCTGAATTTGGGGTTTTCATTAGTTGTCAGTTATAATTATCAAAATTAAAAGAAATAAACACTTGAAATATATCAGTTATATGACCAGCACCTGTATATATATTTTAATGAAACGTTTATGCATACTGCATATGCTTAATAACATAACGCCTGTTTGTTTCTACATCAAAGTCTCATCCAAAATAGCTGCACCACCTTTTATTTATTTGTTTTTCTCTTAAAAGACTGCTAAATTAGCAAAATCGTTGGCATCTGCCAAAACACACCTGCCAAATATTAAAGTTACTTTATGAATAATTACATTATGACCTTGTGATTTTTTTATTTATTTTTATAATTCATGATACTCTTCGGACCTATAAAAAATCTGCATGTTTTAGTATTTCTTCAAATATTTTGGTGGGCTACATTTTCATGGACTGTTCTTATTGTTTCTCATCAGGGATATCTCCCTCCTACCAAAAATGGCGTGGAACCAAAGAGGCCTAGTAGACCCATCAACTTTACCTCACAGGTCAGACTGGTCACAACAGTCGGCAACACCATTGTTGTGTCCTGGACCTCCGAAATTGGACGGGTAGGGCAAAGATTAAATTATATTAATTGAGATAATTAAGAAGTTAAATGTGAAGATTATCATGATGAAGAATATGGTGAATTTCCTTTTGATATCTGCAGGAAATACATCTGTGACCAATGAATGGTCTTATCTACTAGATAATTAAACACCTGCTGTTGTTTATCTTTGAGAAAATACATGTCCATGTATTCCTAACATATTTTTTCACTTATTAAACATCACTGCAATAACATTTAACATTTCAGGTGTGACGTCATTTCTTATCATACAATTTGTCTAAGCATGCCAAAAGTAGTCTGCGTTGTCTTTTGAGAATTCCCTAAATTTATTACTCTTGTTTGGGAGAGAATTTTTTATTCTATATCCTCACTAAAGCTTCTGCACTCTTTATTTTGGAAACTGGAGTACTAGAATAACCTCTCATTGTTATTATATGGTTAATGCACCAACATACCATACTAAATATCAGATGTTAATAAACTAGACAACATCTATAAATATCTGTTTCTGACACATGTACATGGCGTTTCATGATTATGTTATTAATTATTGAATTGGAGAATGAAATGTGTAGTAATGTTTTTTTTCAGAGTTACTCTATGGCAGTGTACCTGGTCAAACAGCTGTCATCTACAGTTCTGCTGCAGAGGCTTCGAGCCAAAGGCATCAGAAACCCAGATCACTCGAGAGCACTCAGTGAGTAACAAAAAAAAATTCTTAAATCTATTAGGACTAAGTTGTGCTAATAGTAGTATATCGGCGGTGCTGGTCTTATCAGAATTAGTTATCTTGTACCCCACTGTATATACAAGAGTGTGTCTGACTTCATTAAGCATCGATCAGACTCATAATCACTGACATATGCAGCATCTCAGTTGTGCTTTCTGCTGATTGTTCTTTGTTTTAGTCTGCTCTTCAAACTTTCCATGTAAATTTTTTCGATTTTATACAGCAAGCTATAAACTGTCTAAGGAAGCTTGCTAATGCTGAAAGAATGCCCCAACGCCCCTGTTGTAAACATGGTAACAGCTAATCAGCCTGAGGCAGAGCAACCAAATTCTTCTGCGTAGCCAAACTAACATTATACTCATGATGTAATTTAAATTATTAGTGTTTTAGACAGATGCTGAGGTTTTATTATTGTTAGTTTACTATGACTTGTAATCTCAGTGGATGTTTGTCCTTTGATCATATCGGTCATCAATAAATTTAAACAATTACATGAGCGTTGTACTGTGACAATTACATGGGTGCTGCTGTATTAAATCACAGCCAGTTCACCCACACTTCTACAGTTGTCTTAACAGTAGAATTGTGAATATCTTTTGTGTGTAGTGTGTTGCATGTGTGGTAACGTGTTTTTGATCATGTCCCGCAGTAAAGGAAAAGTTAACAGCAGACCCTGACAGTGAAATCGCGACTACCAGTTTAAGAGTATCATTATTATGTCCGGTAAGCATTTTATTTATCAGATCACTCAGTCAAACACACACAAATACATCCAGTCATTTATACGTTTGGTGCTTTGATGAAATAGAAACAATTACATCCGTATTTTATTGATCTTGGGCGTAGATACATTTAACTGCTATTCATTTTACAAAAATCTAAATTCATAACATAAGAACCTGAATGTAGTATTGCAAGGTTAAATATTATGCAGTAAAGCATCTTTTTATTTCTTTAATGTGGTTGCTTTAAAGAAAGTGTTTAGGCCTAAAAATTTCCATGCAGGGTGTTTTGCGTTTTGCCTATATATCAGTGTGTGTGTGAGTGAGTGAGTTCTTGTGAATCATTTCCTTATGATTGTCTTCACTTCTGCTTGTATTACACAGTTGGGGAAGATGCGGCTGATGATTCCGTGCCGGGCGTTGACATGTTCACACTTGCAGTGTTTCGATGCCACACTCTACATCCAGATGAATGAAAAGAAACCCACATGGGTTTGTCCTGTTTGTGACAAAAAAGCACCATATGAACACCTCATAATTGATGGGTATGTGTAACACGAATGCAAAACAGTCAAACAAACTACAAATTCACTCTATTACCCTATTCTGTTTTTAACTATATACTGATTAATAACACAGTGACTTATAAATATGAGCAGTACAGATTATTGTTGCAGATTCTCATTACAAATTAGTGGTGCGGTTTTTCTGTATTCTTTCCGAAAATGGTTTAATGATTATATAAGAATCTGTACTACAAAAAAAATATATCTTGATATCGAAAAGCAAATATAAACTAACTAAATATACAGTTTTCATTATAAGTTTGACAGTGGCATGAAATTATCCGATTATGTATCAGTGACTAGAGTCCTATTCTCCAATTTTACATTTATTCATTTGGCAGACGCTTTTATCATATCAACATTGTGTCAACACGCTAAACAGTACTGTTAGATAACATGGCCATGCTACTAGGAAGATTTAAGCTGGAGTAAGCAAAGGAGAGAATGAACAATAGTATTATTATTTATTAAGTTGTCAGCATTTTACCTTTTTTAATACAAATTTTTCTCTTTTGCTTTTTCTTCTGTTTGGACCTTTTTCTATCCCTGCACTCCTGTGTTCTTCAGGTTGTTTATGGAGATTCTGAACAGCTGTTTAGATTGTGATGAAATTCAGTTCAAGGAGGATGGCAATTGGGCCCCCATGAGGTCGAAAAAGGAAGTGCAGGAGGTGTCTGCATCATACAATGGCCTTGATGGTAATTTTAATTTACTGTCGACTATCTCTACATATCATTTAGAAACTGTTTGATATAGTGTTGTCCAGAAGTCTAATGAAATCCCTAATTCTTTATTTTTTATTTTTGGGCCCTGTTCTCATCTATGCCTTGTTATCAAAATCACTTAAAGGGTAGTTCACCCCAAAATGAAAATTCTGTCAACATTTACTCACCCTTTTGTCATTTCAAACCTGCATGACTTTCTTTCTTTTGCAGAACAAAAAAGAATAAATTTTGAAGAATGTTGGTAACCGAACAACAGCATTTGACTTTGTGTCTGGACAATAGAAGTGAATGGGTACCGTTGTTCAGTTAACAAAATCCTTCAAAATATAATATTTTGTTTTCTGCAAAAAAAATAAAGTTATTCAGGTTTGAAATGATAGGAGGCTGAGTAAATGATGAAAGAATTTGTATTTTTGGGTGAACTATCACTCTAAGAAGGATTTTAATACCAGATATTTAATACAATAAAGTGGGAGTTATTACGGTAACATCTAATTGTTTAGGAGGTGATTGTGACTGTCAGACACTCATGATAGTTAATAATCTTGGTTGTTATTACACCTAATATGTGTTTATAAGTTTAACATACAACCTGAAACAGTTTTCTGCTGCCCCCTGCAGATAACAATTTAACATGGAGGTTTACTTTAAGGCAGTTTTTTAATGAACTTATTTATAAATCACTAGACTTGCAATACAGTTTTTTTGATAGTGTGTTTTTGACATGTGCTCAGGGGGGTGTCGAACAGCGTTACTGGAGCAGAACCCTCAAACAAACGGCAACAGTGGAGGTGGAGGTAAAACAGTAGAGGTGATCGATTTGACTCTTGACAGCTCATCGGAAGATGATGAGGAGGAAGAACCCCCACCGAAGAGAAGCTGTCCTTCACTCTCCAGCATGTCTCCTCCAATCGATAAAGGGTAAATTATTATTTTAGTTATTTAATAATTCTCATGTTCTATGTTTGTTTCCATTTTATTCCTTAATATCAGAAAATGATATTTCTAAAAGTCTGTCCTCTGATATTTGTTTGTATGTGCTTTTAGAGTGCTGAATCTCCACAGACAAGCATCTCCTGTGAGTCGAACTCCCAGCATTCCACAAGTGGACACCAATTACATTCCTCCACCTCCCCCCTTAATTCAGGACTACTGCCACTACTACACAACGCCCACTGAGCTGTCAGGTACACAATCACACATATTAATAAAAAAAATGTTCATTTAATCTCAAACAGTGGTGATAATTAATCTCTTACGTTTTCCAGATCTCAACTTTTTCCCTTTTTTACAAGGAGAGAATCATCAGGTAACACACATGCTTCTCATGCTGCTTTTATTAACTTTATTAACTATTAATCGTTTAATGTATAAAATATTTTGCTTTGCATCTTCCAGCACTACAACATGGTAATGGCGGCGGCTGCATCAGCATCTGAAGATCACGACCTCCTCCTGAGTCGTTTTCTGCCGTACGGCTCATCTCAGCTCTTCCTGGACCCTCCCTCAACGCCGGTCAGCAGCACCCTTCCTCCTATCAACGTTAACGGCAGCAGCACGGGCAGCCTGGTCTCCTCCAGCAGCCTGCGGGAAAGCTTGGGACACCCACCCGGCCCACATCCCACCTCTGAATCAGGTCCCACGTCTGCTATTTATGGCCCCATCCCAGACGTGATTTCATTAGACTGACACCGGGACCAGACCCTCACAAGAGAAACAGACTTAACAGATTTCCAAACAATGGAAAAAACATGACATACAGGATGACTGAAGGGTGTTTTTGTAAACGATGATGATCGTTGCCGTGTACAGAGAACAAATATATTTTTTGTTTCACTTTTGCATATACAGTACGTCTATCTGTCTAGCTATCTAATGAATATGTACACTTGAAAGAGGTTTTTTCTCGGCTTGCTAAGTTACTTCCAGTTTTATCTCCTTTGGAAACTGAAGATGTTTTTCCCTCACAGCTCTTTGAAGTACAATGACAACTTTTTATATCCCCATCATATTCTGTATTCTATATAATGTCTGATTCCACAGGGCACAATGGCTGTGATGGTGGAGCACCACCATGATTCTTGGGGTTTTTTGCCCAGCAAAACTTGACGTGTCTTTGCCAGTCCACACCACGTTGAACCTCCATTGCTGATGACTGTGTGATTCTTATAAACATGTAGGATTGCCGTATGTAGTGCTTTTAAGTTACATGAGGTAGATGAACTGTTAAGAAGCATTACTTCAACGTCAAGCTACCAACTGGAAGTAAAAGCATCGTCATGGATTGCCAATATCTGACCTCATTATTCATACCTGATATGTAATTCATGACTTTAAAGCTTGTAAAAACATTTGCATCCTTTTTGTTCATATTTGTCTTGCTCGATGCCAAAAGAACACTGTTTAGTGTTGAAGTTTTTAGAGTGAGAGCTTGTGAGTTCAGTGAACTTAAACGTACACCATGTATGGGAAGTAAGCATTTATTCTTTCTTTGTGGCTATGCTTGATTGTTCGTTCTCTCCTTTTCTTTCATTCCCCATTCCCCCATACAAACATTTTCCATTGGATTGTTAAGCAGTTGCTTAGATAGTGAGGTGTTGGCATGTATTCTGAACTTGCTCAAAAAAATTATTTAGTAATGGTGACTAAGATCTGTCTCAAAGTGTCTGTATTTTCATTATCATCAGAGTTCATATTATTCTCCGATCCCCTTTCATATTCGATTGTTGTCTAATGAGTCATTTGTTGTTAGGTACTGTGTGTTTTGTCTCGGAGCAGGAGGTCCTAAAGCCACTATTTCTTCTATTGTTCTGTCACGTGTGCCTTGTTTGTGTTTTGCGTGTGAAAGACTGGGTCTTGACACCCACGTAAAGGTCTCCCGTTTCACGGATTCAGTGTTTGTAAACAACAAATCTGACTAAGTAGCCAAGGTTGGATATGTCTATCATGTGCTGCTAGAGGTTAATAGAGGTCGTTTGTCAACCTTTTCCTCAAAAAGTGAAGTATTTGAGAAATGTAGGACGGAAGATGTAGTATGTTGAATATGAAGTAATGTGTTGGGAAAAAACCTAAAGAGTTTTACTAGACATATCTTTTTATTTCTATTTTGTGAAACAATCTAGCGTTTGTCTGTTTTTGTGTATGAGTAGCACTAAGCCACCGTGGCGCTCTCAAGGTCCACGTGCTGACCCGACATCCTCTCAAAGTCTAATTAGGTTTGTGATGGGGATAATTGCTTGTGACAAAATCGAGCTGTCACGTTTTGTGTTGTTTGATAGGCTGATAAGTTTCTTTTTCCATTCCCCTCTAAACCTCCTCTCGAACCAGATTTCCATCTGAAAGTGTTAGATATGCTTAGCGTCTATATCAGTTGATTGTCTCTTGCAACGGGTTTGACATGTTATTGGTCATGTCATTAACAAGATAGCAGCTATGGAGACGAAATACAGATGCTGTAAAATTCTCGTGAACAAACTGACCGTTATTGTTTGATCCTAACAGTGTTAATTGACGACTCTATTTAAAAAGGTAAACGTGGACAGTTCTCGTCCTTTAATGTATAAGTTGGATATGACATTATGTAATTGACAACGTTTGTTACCATGGTTACCATGTAACAGTCTGGGTTTATTACATTAAAGAACGTATAATAGTTTTCATTAATTGCCATTGTTGAATAAAGGAAAGGTTATGTGTGTGTATGAATGTGTGTTTTACAGTGTGTGCGCATGTTTTTGTTTATGATGTACGGCAAACAACATGGATGTTCTAGTGATGTGCATTTATGTGTTAAAGTGGAATCCTCAACATCGCAATGCACTCTTAAAAAAGGTGCTTCAAATGGTTCTTCGATGCCATAGAAGAATCTTTTGGTTCCATAAAGAACCTTTAACATCATTCTGTTTTAACACATGTTCTTTGTGATGAAAAAATGTTCTATAGATTATAAAAAAAGTAATAGAGATGGTTCTTTAAAGAATTTTTGGCTGAATAGTTTTTTATGGAACCAAAAGAGGTTCTTTCTTTGGTATTGATGTGAAGAACCATTTAAGCACCTTTATTTTTAAGTGTATTTTTGACACAGAACTGTACAAGTGGACTTGGTTTCCAGTTTTATTTTATTTTCCATTTCTCTAAGCTGACATCTATGATCACTGCCTTAAATTTCATCCACTCTGTGTCTGTGGCATGTTTTATGAGAGAGGGAGGAAAAAAGATTTTTAAGATGTGGAAGACATATTGTACAGTAGACCAATGTCAGTTTGTATAAAGTACTAAGTGAAAATATTTATTACATGCATTGAAAGAATTTGTTTACCTATTGAATGTTACATGTTTATGTAGAGACATTTAGATGTAATAAAATGCATTGAGTTAACGGTGGCCTTATTTTTTATTTTAGAGATACATTGTACATTTATGCTAGAGGCATGATGTGTAACAAAATTATGAATTTCTTACATTACAGTTTTGACTCCCTTATAATGTTTTTGAATAGCTTACGTACTTAAAAACATCTCCTCAGAGATATAGGTCAAGTCCAAATCAGTTTGTGGAAAGGTGAAGATCATTGGGTACCAAACAGGTGATTGTTCATATTTGTGGGTAGTCACAGCAAAACACACCTTTTGCATTCAGTTTAAAAAAAAGAAATTAAAATATTTGATATGGATTATATCCTTATTTTATGCTTCATCCTAATTTAGCACTTCTCAGGTTGTCGCTATAAATAATAAAACACACACTTAACATAAGCAAGTCCAACCCGAAAATGTTTATAAACTCGTAAATATGATAATTCCCCTTCAGGTAAAATATATTCTTGCATGATCTATAACTTTAGAAAGTTCAAATCAAAATAAAAAAAATGTAAACCATTCATCATACATTCATCAAATGACAGTATTAAAACGGTCAATATTACCATTCACACAAAGTACTTGCTCTTAAACATCATCTCTAAATCTACAGTTTTATAATTTAATCCACGTTCACTGCCTTCATCCAATATTACTGCAGCTCTTGTTAAAAAGTTAAACACTTTTCTAGTTGAAACACTAAAGCTTTGAAGTGATGGTTATAATGTGGAACCCTTTTATTATGTTTTATGTCACTTGTTGAACAGTAGGTGGCAGTGAACGCTTACCAAAATGTCAAAATCCACCTGCTGTCGTGAAACCGCGCGCTAAACCTGTTATTTTAAAGAATAATCTGCACCTAAGAAGACTGTTTATTGATGTAACTATTTGGTCAAGATATTATTCCGACTAATTATTTATTACAATTTACATGTAGGCTGTGTGCTAAATAGATCATTGAAATATATAATTTTATCCTGAAATTCGTTTGAATAGACCTACGTTTACACATTTATGATTTCTGGTATTTCGTGATGATAAATATACTAAAACGACTCGGCGTTAGTGAATCTTTTCTCCGCATGAAAATGTTGTTCTGTCAATCAGACGGAACGACGAATCGCTGAGTAGATGGGCGGGGAATTTAAAAAATGCGCCTGACATAAATTCTAAGAGTGCGTCACATTATGCTCATTGCGTTTGTACAGGATGCGCATGAGTCTGTATCGTTTAAATATGAGCGATCTTTAGGTACAAAAGCCTCGACAAAGAACTTTATGAATTTAGAGAGGTACACATTAATCTGTAAGACTTTACGGCCACAGGCAAGAAGTTGTCAAGTGGTTGGATATGATGGGAGACAGCAATCAAAGCGGCGTGATCAACAGATCCATCACCGACCAGGAGCGCTTCAAAAGCTTGCAAGACATCGATGTGACTGCCGATGGGAGCCCGGTGCTGCGGTTCCTAATCTCCATCACCTACTCTGTGGTTTGCGCCGTAGGTTTGATCGGGAACCTTTTGGTATTTTTCTTTATTCGCGTTAAACAAGAGAGATGCAAATCCAAAATCAACTTCTTCATCCTCAATATGGCCGTGACGGACTTTCAGTTCGTGCTCACTTTGCCGTTCTGGGCCGTGGACACCGCGCTGGACTTCAGCTGGCCGTTTGGAGATGCCATGTGTAAGATCGTACTTTCTGTGACTGTGATGAACATGTACGCCAGTGTCTTCTTTCTAACCGCAATGAGCATCACACGCTACTGGTCGGTGGCCTCTGCGCTCAAGGACAGCGCCAGACAAACCAGTTGCTCCATCAAATGGGTCGCTGTCATCCTCTGGTCTCTGGCCATCGTGGCTACCGCGCCAACATCCATCTTCTCAACAGTCACCAACGTGGCCGGCGAGAAACTTTGTTTATTGAGATTCCCCGACGGGCAGTATTGGTTAGCAGTCTATCATTTGCAAAAGATATTGATCGCGTTTATCATACCCATGGCGATAGTATCAATGAGTTACCTGATGCTGCTGAGGCTCATCCGACAGCGCAGCATGAAGAACAATTCAAAGCGAAGAACGCAAGTCACAAAGTCCGTCACCATCGTGGTTTTGTCGTTTTTCCTCTGCTGGATGCCCAATCATGCCATTACGTTTTGGGGCGTGCTGGTCAAATTCAATGTAGTGCACTGGGATAAGACTTATTATATCGTTCACACCTATGTGTTTCCGGTGACGGTGTGCTTAGCACACGCAAACAGTTGTTTAAACCCACTTATTTACTGCCTCATGCGCAGAGAGTTTAGGAAACAACTGAAGGAGCTGTTTCTGCGGGTCTGAGCGACGCGCGCGCGCTGTGCTGCATTTGCTGCAATTGACATCAAATAACAAAGAATTTATTTCTCGTGTTGCCAAAAATGTAATGTCAACAGAGACATCAAAAGAAAAAGCGATACCCTATAACTATATGAATATAGGTACAGCATAAAGTATTGTTTTTATTGCGTTTAATGTCGCTAAGCAATAGGTTACTTTGAAATGGTTGTTCTTGTGAAACACATTTCCACACTGTTACACAGTATTTCCACATTTGCTGTGTGCTGAAATATTTTATTTATTTATTTTGGGCTAACGCACTGTAGCTATAATAAAATCACAAAAAAGTGTAAATGTAGTGGCATCTTACCGCAACAGTTGCTGTGTGCGCAATATACTGATATTATGCTTGACGTTTTTCGTGACATGTTGCTACAAATTTTTCTCATAGGGACCGAAAATGTCCCCAAAAGGTGAAAAGTAACTAGTATTATATGTGCGAACATTTGGTCCCCACCAAACATGGGTTTGTCTTTATACATTGATAACTTATGTATGGTACACATTTTATATTTATATGCCCTGTTAATTTGTTAATTGTGATTTACATTCTCTATCTCGCCCATGACAGTGAAAAACACTGTTTGTACCCCACCATCTAGTACAGTAGGCTACATCCCTATCAGTCCTGGCTCTTTCTCATTTAGAATTACTGACAGAGATGCGCTTAGCCAAGATACATCGTTCTCATCAGAGCTCTGTAAATACAAATACATCAGCTTAGTTACCATATGAGTGATTTCGTCCTTGACAGGATTTGGGTGCATTTTCCGGTCAACCGCATGAGAATGAACAAAATAAGGAAATTAATAAAAAAAATGGACTTCGCTTTAACCCTCCACAAAATCCACAATAATGAGAATTAACAAACCCTTTCAACAAATGTTTTTGTATTAAACAATTTGCTATTCATTCAGTATGTGTTCCCTCCGGGAATTTAATCCAAGCCTTTGGTGTTTCTAATGCTTTACCAGCTGAGCTATAATTTATGCCATGCACCCAACTCCAAACACTCACTGGCTCATGAAAGAAAAACAATCCTTCAGCTCCTCACTAAGCTTCTGATGCTTTCTTTTTTTCTTCTCGATATCAACACAGTATGCAGTGGATAGGTGCCATGCTATTTGCCTGATTCCACATTAGCCAAGAAAACCCATTTATTCTTCACCAGCATGAACAATTTCAAGCCAGGTTTGCTCCTCCATTAGCTGTTGCTATGGAATGAGCTGATTTTTGTATTCATACTTTGTTGACAATAATGAACTAATGTATCTCATTCCTCCCCCTCGGTTTTCTCTCTTAGGATTTTAGAGATCCCTATATCTTTCCCTGACACATAAAACTTGATATCCGTCTTCTCACGCTCAAATCAGGCTGAAATACCCTTCCTACCAGCTAAGAACTGTCTCACCAAACATCTCACCATCAGTCAAAGGTTACATGGATGTTGCTTCCTGGAGCGTTAAAAAATGTGATTTTGGCAACATTGACCACATACGCTTCACTGCTCATTATGAGATACTTTATTCTTAATATTGACTTTCGCTCTGGTCGTTTCACAGACAATGCAACAGTTCAACAATATTCATAAATAGAAAATAAAGCATCTTGTCGTAAACATGGTACAGCAGTGGCACACATGATCACAACAGGGCTCATGGTGCTTCTCCTGGGACTCAGGAATATGTTTCCAAGAACTCAGTAAATATACTTGGACAGCAGTTTCCTTGTTGTCAAATATATTTGTAATTATTTTTCATCTCTGGTTGGTTTTTTGAGGCACAATTGCGTATGTCTCTTGTGGTCTCAGAAACGGGTCCTGCTGATTGCAGTTTGCACGATTCAATTTGATAGCTCTTGAAAGCTGTTGTGTCAAAATGGAAAGATGAATGTAAACATGTATATTCTGTTATAAAACAGATAACATTTGTCAGTGACTCCACAAAGTTCACAACATCTTTAATTCAGTGTTTTTGACTAATAAACATTATTTATATGGTAAATGTTCAAATCTAAGCATTCAATTCTTAAGAAATATATTCTTTATAATACATACAATTATGATCGATAATTATTATATTTGAGAATTGTATCTAAACTGTGGATTATTACCAACCGTATAAGCATAGGACAATTTTTGAGTTAAATTTTTTTATTATCGTCATATATTGTTTCCGGCTAAATCAGCTTTACTGACCGAGGGTTTATAAAGGGGAAATTCTTCCTTTGAAAAACCCGCTTTCACTTTCTGTACAGGTTATCAGCAAAATCCATGGTAATCAGCAACAGAAAGGGACATCTTTTACGATTTTATTTCAGATGTGACAGTTTGATAAGGGTTTGTATTGACAGTTTGTATTTTTATTTATGGAAAATGGCAACTTTTATATAAATATTTTATTCTTATAATATATAAATTAAATGTTTTTATTGTTACCTGACGTGGACCTACATTAAGCTCATTTATCATTTGTTCATCTCAGGGCCAGAAGAGGGCAACAGATCTCCCGAGTGGCATGTGAATAACCAAATATAAAAACATATCCAAGAAAAATCCTTAAGAAGAGAAAGGCGTGACAGCCGAATTGTTTACTGTTGTATATATATATAAAGGCCTAATACCGATTGTATTGTGTTTTTACGATGTTGAAAATACACCAGTTTCTATTTCAGTTCTTATTTCCTACATCTGCATTTTTATTCCCGAATTGTAGTGTGCCACCCACTTTTTAGGTGTTGATTTAAAAAAAAACATTTCACACTAACTCCCAAAAGTCCAAAATCGACAAAGTACGGCCCTTTCCAGGTAAGGATCACGTCAGCGCTCAACAGCATCTCTTGTTGTTCCCAGTTACAATTTCAAAAGCTGCTAGGACCATAAGGAAGTTCCTCCCCCTCTAACGTTTGATTGGTCTATACATAATTTATTCTTATTTCCCTAAAAACGATTGGGTTACGACTTTGTCAGTCAGACAAAGAGTCCAGATAAGCCTGTCGGTGTTCGCGTCAGGTGAAAAACGCAGAGTGTTGTCACACGTTAAAAGTTTTTTGTATAATCAAGCGAAACTGTAAAACTTAACCGTTGGTCTAACATATTCTACGTCTATTCTGCACGCTTCTGTTTATGTATACGACAAAAGAGTAAACATGAAGAGTTTGAAGTACCGATTGAAAAAGCATGAAGTTACCATCACCGTAAGTTACGAGTTTACAACAGATTTACTTGTTTTGTCATACGGAAGCCCATAAGGCGAAATCGCTTAATGTATTTTCTTTCCGCGATTTATTAATATCTTATTTCCGTTGTGTTACAATTAACAAGTCAATTGTGTCTAAAATTAAAGTTTTGCGGATCAATAAGTCAAATCTTTTGACACTTCATTCTGTATCACATCCACGGTAAGGCCAGAAGTTGTATTGACACATTCATTATTACTACTTGAATGTCTGTCGAGCTTTGGTGAGGTGTAATTCAACATGCCTCTCTATGTTGTGTAGTACATTCATTTGTGGATGGCTTTGAATGGGTGGTGCGATGTGTTGATTTTCTATTCATTTCTAATATCACGTTTTGTGAGTTCTGAAGCTGTTAAGTTGAATATGAATTCAGAAATCACGCAATCTTCGCTTTAATTCAGAGACTGCTGATGGCAACATATGCTTGAAACCCACCCCCTTTTTCATTACCATGTCAAAGAGCCTAGCACATAGCATGGTAGGCTGCATGGGGGTTAGTTATTGAATCCTTTTCAAGGGTTTTGTTTTGATGAAGGGATCTCAGTGTGCAAGGAAATAACGTCATGGATACTCAGACATTTAATGTCTTGTAAAGGCGAATCAGTTGGTCTCAAATCAGTGTTGGTCTTTTTTCAGAGTAAGCATGGTTCCAGCTGATGTGATTTTGACAAAAAGGGCACATTTCTACACTCTCTCAGCTCTAGTCATTTGTTTCCCTCTGTTTTAACACAACACAAAGGACCATGGGTGCACGCCCTCTCTTTTTGTCATTTTCAGAGTCTTTGTGCTGAATTTTTCTGTAGATTCTTCTCAAAAGATGCCATGGTGTTGTCTCCGGTTTCAGTTGTCTAATTTTAGACACCCTATACCATATAGAAGTAAAAAGGAATGTTCGGAAAAAATGTCAGGTTGTCTTTAAAATACTTGGGCCTTAAGAGCTAAACATGCATTTAGCTTGTGAAGTAGTTAGAGTATTGAACTGTCATGTTTGTTTTGTACTTTTGTTTGTCTTTAAAAGTGTGGTAGTGTGAAAACAGTGTTTGAAGCTTGAGTAATACCTGGGGCCTTAATTAAATGAATGCACACTATCCTACCACTACTCACAGTGAACGGCTTCTGTTTTCAGTATACATGTCAATGATCTAACAACCTTAAACTTTAAAGCCAGAGAGACTTATTTCTCAATGCGGCTTTGCTTGTCATTTTAGTGAATGTTTTCTTTACTGAGTGTAACAGGTTCTGCCTCTCTTCACAGCAGAATTTGTCTTTCTGTCCTTCATCTTTATTACTGGTTAGTGATTGTCTTAATTTTCTGTAGGTTTTGATATGGGATTGATAGAGCTGCTTGGTTGGATGACTGAAGCACTCTCATGCTCTTGTTTGCATTACAAACGACCAGATTACCATTGTGAATGCTTTGTTCTTTGACAGTAATGGTTGCATTGGTACCAACGAACAATGCAGGCTAACAGTAAAATGCGTAAAGGGGATAAATATAACCAAGTATTGTCTACAATGTGGATGAATCTCCATCCAAATTTTTGTTGAAAGTTTAGTGTTCTTGACAATGCCTTTTCTTTTTTTATGTTGAAGAATAAAATGTGTTGACCACAGACCTTTCAAAAACCCAAAAAATTTACTTTGGGACAAGGAAACAGGTCAAACGTTTAGTTTTCTCATAATAAAAATAAATCGATATCGAGATGAATGCTTGCATATTTTAAATGTTTGTAGATAAATATCTTCTCAAGGAAGCCTAGTTCTACAAAAAAATTTTTTGCACCCTAGACACAATGTTCTGAAACTGTAGCAACACAGCCTGGGGCATTCCTCGTTGTATATACAACCATAATTTGTCCTGACTGGCCTATTTTTTTTAAATTCAAGAACAAATTTGTTGTATCTATGTGCTGTGGTAAACTCTCTCATCATTTTGTGTTCATTGTCAGGAGGGGGGTAACCGTTCACTTGGGTTCCTTTTATTTACTTCATAAACCCTGGACTTGTTACTAGTAATGGGTTATTCTGCAGTTTCTTTGTATTTGATGGAAGTAGCCTTAATGGGAAAACGCAGTTTAGAACGTTATTGAGTGTTATTTCTCTTTGTGAAGAACGTTAAAATTAAGAAATGGTTTTTACTACTACTACTATAAATATTTAATAAGGTGAAAATGTTTTTTAGGGGAATTAAAAAATATCACCTCCTACATAGGACAATTTAATTTCATTAGATAAAATGTGTATTTTCCCTCGTTTCGTGGAACAACTAGTGTATAAACATGGTGTTTAAGTGTTTGTGACTGCTGTGCTTGTCTGAAAAGTGCACTCTGTCTCTGTTTGTAGTGCCCACCGAGTCTCTTTGCCGTGTAAAGCTTGGGCCCCCATTATGGTGGGAACTGCCAGTGTGGATTGAAGGTTATCCTAGGATGGATGAATGGCTGGGGATTACAGGCAATGGGAACGTGTTGTAGTCGAAACCCCTCAGGCTTACGTATATGAACAGCTCATATGGTCGGAACCCGGAACACTGTCATCAAAACACCACAAAGTTTACGTTAATGCAATATTGCAGTGTTTTGACTGAACCAGTTTACTGACTCTAGGCATGAAGTATACTTTCCACCTTCATTAAGGTTTTTGGAAAGTCAAATCTCATTCAGGATCATCATGTTGATGATGAAGTGCATTACCTGCTTGGGATTTAGTGTAATTATAAGGAATGTACTGTGCCTTAAAATCAATAAATATAAATAATTTAAACATTCAACATGCTTCTTAAGCCCTCTGTTTTCTTATATCGCTTTAACTGATCAGATTCAGAAGAATACATTATTTCACTAACAATCATGGCAAGTAGTTCAGGGTGAGAGAATGGATCTTGTAAAGTGCTCTTCTTTGTAATATCAGAAAAGGTGTGTACTGGATCTGGACTTGGATCTGTCAGTCGCTAAAATCCTATGTAATTTCAGGTGAACTCTCTTTGATAGTTATTCAATCTTTAACTTATCAGCAAAACTTTTTTTTTTCTTTTTCCTCATTCCTCATTTCATTTTTTTCTGAAGTCATCCAGAGTTTGATCGTGAAAGGAGGAATGTGCTGATACCAGATGTTACCAGTTGTACGATTGGGCGTACAGTGTAAAATCTGGCATGTTTTATCTCTTAACCCCTTCAGTGTCCCCCACTTAATTTTGACTCTTATACTGGGTTAGAATGTGTGTTGTCTTCTGTCCTATACTGCACCTCTCTTCTATTTGAGAGGAGGCTTAGATCATCTTACATGATCAAAACAACCACTTTTCTGGAAAAGGAAAGGAGATGGGCTCATCTTAGACATGTGTGGGGGAACAAAAAAAAATGTGCACTAACAATAATGTTGTGCATTAATCTTTATTAGGTTTGTCTTAAGGATGACCTTATATTTGCATTACATGTGGCCGTTGGTAATCAGACCAAAATGGTTTCTGAAGGCTTTGATTTTTTTTTTGTCTGTGTCTTTAAATGTTAATGATATTCACATTTTTTGTCTGTGTCTAGGGTTGTTCCGATACCGATACTAGAATCGGAAATGCCACCGCTACCACATAAAAATCTGGTATCGGCGAGTACTTGAATCCATGTACCGATCTAATACCATTTTCCTAAACAGGACCTAGTTATGCCCGCTAGCTTTGCTTAACGCTGCAAATGGTAACGCTGTGCTTCTAAGACTATGAAGAAGTGAAGAAGAAATGAAATGTGCTAGGGATGTACACACTATTCGATCCGCAATATTTATTCAAAAATTAAAAAAGCAATTCTAATATTCTTATTTTTCATAAGAATAAAAAACTACATCACTACAGGGTTAGAATCGTCTCGTCTTATGTAACACTTCTTCACTTAATATGTATTGACTTTATAATATATATATATATATATATATATATTTTGTTTGTGTCTCTTTAAATTCAAATGAGCTTCTGCTCCCCTCCCTGTATGCAAAAAATGACATGGAGCCCTTACACAAGTGCTTTGGATGACATCAAGATAAGCAATATGGCGGAAATATGTTTTAAAGAATAAGCTTTACAGAAATTATGTTGAGCACAAGTCTTCTGAACCGTTGGGCGCGATGGGTTTTACAACTAACATTACCACATAACACCTGTCTTTGGACCAATGTAAAGTCTCAGGTTTAGTCGTGAACATTTAAACAACAGCTGGTAACGTGCTAAACAAATTATTTTAGAAAGGCAATTTTAAAACTTTGTGTAATACTTCCTCTAGAGATGAAGCTCGATCACGAACAGCTGATTCACTTTTGATAATCATAATTGTTGGAAACCCATGCTATACTGACAGGCCACCGGGTACCGGAGCTTAGACCTTCGTTGATGCCCTGCTAGAGACATTTCCCATAAGTCCTGGCTCGTTTCTCTCAAGTCTTTCCGGACTGGAGATGTGTATGGGTTTGTCGATGCAAAAAAAGTTAATTCTTCCCGAATGCTGGCTCGTTTCGATACCCTTAAAAACGGAAGTGCATTTTTCAGCAGATGGACCATACCCCTGTGCTTGCCCACACTCGCCTTGTACGCATGTTCTCACAAACGCTTACAAAAAACACGCTCCTGTTACATTTATGCATGACTTTGAGTCACTATAATAGCTGGAGGACAGAAGTCTGTTCGAGAGATGTGCTACAGAGCTACCTTTCCTTTTGTCTTTCTGCATCCCTTGAGTGTGGCCTCTTTTCTTTCTGAGTGGGTTCTGGGTCTAGATATACCACAGTTCTTTCTCATCCATTGTTTTTAACTCGTCATTGGTAAATTTTGCCTGGCTTAGCCTGCTATTATGTTGTATGGTACTCCCACACCCAATGTAAAACTTAGGGTATTTCTCATTGTATGGCATAATATTTAGATATTTAAGGTATTTCTGGTATTTATCGTTTGCATGTTCCGTTTCCCTTAACCTTACACCTACTGTATGAGAAACATAACGCTAAAAACAAATACCTGTGATGTAATGTTTGTGAATGAAACATATACTGATATTAGTTCAGCACTACAGACAGTTCCTCTGTGAGAGCCCAGGAGCTGGAGTGAATGTTATTTGGTTTAATATTGATCATGTGGAATGTACTTGGCAGGCGGCTTCTGCAGTCTTGCATGCAGAAAAAGTATTCTTTGTTAATAAATAGCAAAAGATGCAGGAAAAACAATTCTTTATGACGATTATGTTTGAAAGTAGCAATTTCACTAATTATTTTATTTGGGACATACACGAATGTTTGAATATTCGATCCACAATAATTATTAGAAAATTAAAAATGCTATTTGAATAGCACACAGGTTTGAAATGAAAAGAAGGTGAGTAACGGATGACAGAATTGTTATTTTTGGGTGAACGATCACTTTAACTCTGCGGTTTAATTAAAATGATGCATTTTTGAAGAAACCTACCCACATCTACGGAGGGATAAAAAAAGAACAAATGAAGATGGAAGAATACGGTTTCTTTTGTTTAAAATTAGAGACGCTTTTCTTTCATCGGACATATTGTTTTGTCCATATATTCCCTACAGAAAATGTACTGTGAGCCATTAAGGTTTGGTGAAAATGTGAAAAAACGCTGCCGTAGGCTGGCAACTTTAAAAAAAAAAAGGCTGGTGGCGAAAGATGGTAAGGATCTTGCTTTGCATGATTTCACTTACCAGTGATTAGAAGAGTAACCTACTTAATTCACTAAAAAGAAGTCCCAACAGGTTTTGTCAGTTAGTACCCCTTTTTCTGGTTTTACTTGAGTTTCTACTGAACTTCACCATTCGATGTCTTAAAGCGGCCGTGCAACGGTGTTTCATGGGTTCTGACTTCTCTACAATGTTAAACGTGCTGTCTTCTCATGCTTAACATGGTCCACTTGTCAAAAACAAGTTGGGCCTATTACGTAGTATTTCTGTGCTCGATACACTCCCCCAGCAATAGTACAGGTTTCGGAAAGTTTTTTAGAACATATAAAACTGTTTTGTAACAACTTTTCTTAGTCCCTTATTTGACAATTCTACCGGAAAAGCATGCGGCACGGCCACAGGAGAGCAGGAGAAGTAGCATGCGCAGACGTCACTTTCCCTTCTGAGCAGGATAGACCGAGAGCATACGTTCGTGAAGTTCAGGTGTTTGTTTGTTCTCTGCATTTGGGTGATGAATGTTATATAAACAGTGGATATAATGCTGGATTTGGAGATCGTTTGAAACTGATATATGGAGCCGTCCCAGTACTAAAAGATGCCAGACATGCGGTGAGTGAAACTGATGTCTGTGTTTTGTTGACAATGGGTGTGCATGTGCTTCAGTTCAGCCTACCCCTCCCCCCGCACGTGCCATATGTTTTTGGAAGCAATCGTAAAGCTGTATCTATCTTTTATAAATGTGTTCAAACTAAATACTCTTCGAAGATACAAAGTATGCAATACTACTCTATAGGTACTCAAGATTAATATGAGATTAGCAGATACCAGTGTGTTACGCCCGCTTTAAACACGTTGTCTACCATATACCAAACATATACCAATCTTGAGTCCCTTAGAGAGTAGAATTGCATACTTCCTATCTTCGAAGAGATTTTAGTTTGATTACATTTAAAAGAGAGATATAGTTGTACGATTATTTCCAAAAATAGGCGTCCCTTCTCAGCGCGTGTGAGGGAGCGGAGCTAAAGCACATGCAAAACATCATTGCATTATACCTGCATAGCTGTTGATTCACTATAAGTTTGTGTGGTGTACCCTATGCATGTACACACAGATTGCTAACAAAACCGATATTTGACTCCGACTTTCGGCATGCGGTTCATTACCTGCTATCCATCTTTCAGTTTCAAACGATCTCCAAATCCAGCATTATATCCACCGTTTATATAACATTCATCAACCGAATGCAGTGAACTAACAAACACAGCTGAACTTTGCGATGATGGGGCACATTAATGGGCCTGTGCTTGTCATGGAGGCTTGTCCAATAAGTGAAGAAAAGTTGTTACTAAACGAAATTCATGATTGACAAAAACTTCCCGAAATATATACGAATGCTGAGGGAGTGTATCACAGAAATACTACGTAATATGTCCAACTTGTTTTTGTGACAAGTTGACCATGTCAAGCATGAGAAGCCAGCAAGTTTAACATTGTAAAGAAGTCTGAATGGATGAAACAATGTGGCACCCACCCCCTTTAAATGTTGACTCCTATAAATCGGTCTTTTATTATTGTAGAGAGGCACTTTGTAACAAATAGTGGGCATGTTTGGAAAGGGGGGAGAAACAAAAGGAATAAGGTCACACTGCTGACATTACATGTGACTGTGCCAACTAAAACCTAGCAACCATCCCGCAAGGCTGAGAATGGCAGGTTGGGGCTTGTATTATTACCTTTCCTGTAAATCTCCTCCACGTAACCCCTCCTCCTCACATACCACACGCGCATAAACGCACAAACATGCACTCAGCTATTCATAAATCAGCTTTTGTGCCTCATTTACTGTCTTCTTATCAGAGTGTTTGCTTGGTGTTGTTTTGGTTTACGTTGTTTAAGGTATTGCTATGATGCCAATGCAATTTTGTTCTGATGATTTATTCTTCCTCCTGTTTTCCCTATGGGGTTTAACAGAAACCTGTGGTTATGCAAATATTGTTTTAATGGAATACGCAGCCTATTGAGTTGCTGGAATGTTGTGAGCAGTATTGGTGTTTGGGTAAATGGCATATTCATATAAAAGGACCTTTGGGCATGGGTTGGTGTTTGGATCGCAGGAATAGTTTTATCTCAGTCAGGCCATTAGGGGGCTCCAGTGTTACTACAGGAACAAGAATCATTATGTGTAGGAGAAAAGGCAATGTCACGCTCTGCTGTTTTCTGCTATGCACCAGAATTCACAAAACGAGAGCATGCAAGGTCACTGTAATGTAATCCAAGGCATCTAAAGCATCCACTCAATGTCTGATTTTACAGGGATCATTTCCTTTTTTACTTGAACCTTTCAGTAATTTCTCATACCGCTTAAATTATTTCCCTGTCATGTTATGCATTTTTAATCTAACAGCAAAGTTTTGATTTAGTCTTTTTTTATCTTTGTCCCATACATTACATATTCAAAACTTCAGGTTTTAAGCCACACGTGCACCAGAATGTCAAAGTTCTAGATTCTCCAGTTTTTACAGAATGTCTTAGAATTTTTCTTTCTTTGCATAAAACAAGGTTTGTGACTTTTTATTTATTTTGGCTTGTACTTGATGAATTAGAAGCATAAATTCCAGACTCAATAACTCCCGCGATAACAGCGCGATGGGAGGACTCTGCTCTGGAATAAAGATACCCAAGTTTGATAAAAAAAGGTTGGACTTTCTGGCGCCGAGCAGCAGAGGATGATCTCAGAAGTCATGACTCCCCCGTCTAGAATCCATTGAGCTGTGCTATGCCACCCACAGTCCATTCATGCTTGTTGGGGTGTCTCTTTCACACTCTCCTAATCTTTCCCTGGTAAAGGAATAATGAATAAGGCCTCTGACTTCACTGCGGTTTAATGTTTATCTCGTGCTTTTCACCACGTCTGAGTGTAGAGACCCCGCTGTACTGGAGTCATATGTATCTCAACATCACAGACATGATATAAGTTTGCAGGTTGAAGAGATTGCTAGAAATGAGAAGGTTTGTTTGTTTGTGTTCTGCTGTTATTTGTTTCTTAAAAAAGTTATCTTATCAAAGAAAGCATCTTGCCCTCCGGCGTGTTTTTCTTGAATTTTTGCCAAGTGCTCACGCATTATGCAAACACACGCACCGGAATGCCGATGCTTCATCGCACCCATATCCGTTTATATTTTCGAGTGTTGGCTGAGCAATGTGATCTCAGGCACGGCCCTCTTTTTTGGTCAGTCACTTCAACATTTATAAGAGAATGTAGCAACGCTTAATGATAATCGCAACGGAGACCTTAATGATGTCACTAAAGTAACATTGCCATGTTGTCCCTGGAAGATTTGCAGATGAAGAAACATTGCACGTCTATGCAAAAGAATGAAATGAATGACATATACTGTCAGCAGAAATCTGATCTCGCTCTTTACCCGGCTGTCGGAAGTAGTGGAAAATAGCAGGGAAATGGTCTGACTGCCAGGTCAGAGGTCAGATCTGCAGGTCATGATCAAACAGCTGGACATGTGTGGATGGCTCAAGTGTGTGTGTTACTTTCCAATAATAGTGCTTAAAAATGCCCCTACTATAATTTTTAAACTTTCAAAGAAAGTGCTACGATATGTTTGTAAAACAACGGATATTCATTTTTGATTTCACTAGAAATTAACTTTATTTGACTTCTTATACTGTTGATTTGTGTTGTAATATTGCCAATACTGATAACTGATGTTAACTGGTGGGGTCAAAGCTATAATTCTAAATGAAGATTAGATAATGCGTGAGAAATGGATATGCTCTCATTCCGTTGTGCAGTACGCCTGGTCAGTCATGATAATGAGCTTGTCTTTTAGATGGTGGCCAAGGCTGCCTCAGTTTAGCCAGTGTACATATAAACAAAACGCCTTGCAGTAGTCCCTCACAGCCTTTCTTTAGCATATCAACACACTTGGCGAGATCATCATGATGCTGTTTTGGAAGTTAGCTACCGAATATAAGCATCAGTTTAGCCCTGTGCACAACAACAGACACTGGGTCTTCACATAGCAATACATCTTGAAATAGAGTTAATTGAATTGTAACTTGAGTACATTTTTTTTAACAGTTGATAAGTGATTTCGGTTTGAATAATTTTTTGTCCTTAAACTTAAAGGGATCGTTCACCCAAAAATGAAGATTCTGTCACTATTTACTCGCCCTCAAGGTGTTTCAAACCTGTATAAATGTCCTTGTTCTGCTGAACACAAAGAAAGATCTTTGGAAGACTGTTAGCAATTTTCAGTTCTGGGACATCATTGACTATATCACAATGCTGAATTAAAAAATTAAATGAAGAGCCACAAGCCTGTATATTAAACTTTCAACATACTTGGGTATATTGAAACAGAACAGATTATTTTACATTTAAGATACAGTATAACAAACTAAATTTCACAAAATTATTTTGAAAAGATGGGCTACAATCATATGAACCATTCCCCTTTATGTGGAGGTGATGTTAAATTCGCAACAAGTCCTCCAACTCATACGACCACATTGGACGTTTTCGACGTTCCCAAAATACGACCCATTGTAGCATTTCCTAAAATAGCGCCTAACCAACAGCTGGAGAAGCTCTTGTCTACCACCATTATAAAATTATGTTTTGCAATGTATTATATACTTTGCAATGATGACATGTATCGGAGTGTGATTTTCAGTTAAAACATTGCAAATTACACCATTCACGCATTTTGAGCAAGCAATGTTTCCTTTTAATTATTGTATAACATAAAACACAGCATATAAAACAGTCACAATTGTTTTTCAAGACTTACAAATATTCCAAGTGTACAGAGGTCAAACGATCTATTTTTATCAGAAAAAGACGCTGAAATGAGCGCCATCTGCAGTACAGCTTCACGTCCTGTGAACTTCCGGGTTTAACACACATTTAAAATTACCACCAGACATAGTGATAGGTCAGCTGTGATTGTACGAAAGTATTGGTTCTCGTGTACCATGTGACAGATTGCGTCATTACGTCTACATTGTGAAATCTTATTGGCTCTCGATTTCGTCATGACGTCAGTCTTAACGAACTCTGCCTTCATTCTGCATACATGGATACTTTTTGTCTAAACTGATTTCTGGCTTCAATTCTGAAGGTTTGCGATGCGATTTTGTTTTTGTAATATGTTTATTAGTCAATTTGTGCAATAATTACCTGTGACTGTACATTTACAGGTGTTGCGTTTTGTATCATTTTAATAGTATTTAGTTTTTAAGGTGGGGGTTGGTGTTGGGTTAGGGGTTCAAAAATATCTTTAAAACTATAAATATTGATGAAATTATTGATACTATACAGTGTTTCCCATATGATTTTGACAGACTTTTGGCGATGGTGACGTCACAAACTAATTAGCATATTTATGACCTAATCACGTCGCAGTGTTTGGTTACAAATAGCAGACGAACGACATGACTTTGCGCGCGAAGGCAGTCCTGAGAAACAGGCAGCGTAACGGAAGTATATTTTAATTATATCAATAATCATATAATCAATAACTAATCACACATTTAAAAACTACATTACTAATTTCTCGATAGAAATGCAAACCGAAGTTGATGAAAGTGAAAATTAAACATGCATTTATACAAAACTATCCTCCAACGGACATTTCGGCCACCATTTTATTTTTTCGAGCTTAAGCCTTCTCAACCAATGTTGTTATGGAAACGACAGGTCTCTGTCATTGGTTAGCTTTGAAAAAGGAGCTTGCAACAATGTGCCGCCAGCAGTCACTTTAACCGCTGCTAAAATTCTGATTTTTAAACGCAACATCATCGGACAAAATCATAATACAGTACATCTACATTAAACTGCGGCTATATGCGGTTTGCCTTTTCCTTACGATGTTTTGCAGTATTTCGAATTGTTCTTTCATTTTAAATGCAAGTGAGCTCCACTCACACCAAACAATTCCGGAAGGAGAGAAGACGCATAAGCGCTGTTTATCCTCTAGTTATTCGATTACAAATACAGTCATTAGCACGGATGGATAAAAAATGTCGACATATGTACTTGGGCGGACCGCATTGTATGGGAAACGCTTCTATAACAAAAACAAAGAATTAAATCCATAAAAGTGAACAAGCTAAAGCAATGGAATGACTGTATTTCATAATAAGCTGCCGGTGGTAAAGGGCGCTCATCCTTCAAACGTCACTGTTGGTCGTAATAAGGTGCATGTACAAACGACCTACTGTATCAGGTTTTTTTGGGGGAGGACAGTATGTAAATTCAACGACACACCCGCATTCGGCATGTTAATTACGCAATGCAGGAAAGATGATCCCTGTTGTGACATCCACCCGTTGTAAAAAGAGAGGTCGATAGCAGTAGTTCACATTAATGTTCAATGCTTGCGGAAATATGAAATGAATCAATCAACACAGCTTTTGAGAATCGATATTGAATCGAACGAATTTTAAAAAACTAATCGATAAATAAATCTATTTTAATCGGGGCATCAGAGATGACGCCTCACCTTACGCTGATATTTCTTTTAAATGTTTACTGAATTTTCAAAAATGTTGTTCAATCTTTTATTTAGAAATAAAACCTGTCTCACGATCATCGATTAGAGGGCCACAGGAGACTGTTTAACAGTATGTTTTATTATTCATCAGCTGGAACAAATACTTTTTAAAGTTATTTACTTTTATAGTTTAGTTTAGTTAATTTTATAGTTCTAGTCATCGTCCGTAGTGTGAACTGTCCTTTTAGAATAGGAAAACAATGTATAGTATGTAAACATGAATATAGATTGACAAGTTCACCTAAGTGTTGTTAAGAAACTTCAAACTTAAGAATGTTTAACACAGGAAAGCGCTATCTCAGTTCTTTGAATTTACTTTTAATCATTTGTTTGACAAAGGTATTTTTCATGAAAACAGTTTCTGAAATGAATGATGTTATTGAATGAAAGAAATAATACTGATAATTCAAATTTGTCATTTTCAGCACTACAAAATGTGATGCAAGATAATTGTTATTTATATTGATTTGGGTGTCAACTCTAGCTGTAAGATGATGTTTTTGTTTGATGTATAATTGGTGATTGGATAGTGGATATCCTGCTTATACTCCAAGAATATCTTTCTCCTCTCTTTATACCCCCCACTGTCAGCACATCCCACCCTCTGTTGCATCAGAAGGTTACGTATGCCTCCGGATCTTTCTAAATCAAGCATGACAGCTCTCTGCTCCTCTCAGAGGTGGGGCGGGGGGATTGGGTTCTCAGCAGCTACTCATTCGTCTGCTGTGGTACTAAATCAGACCTGTTGATGTGTGGATGGCATGTCGCTGCTCAGGTGGAATAAAGATTTTCTGTGTGAAGAATAGAAAAATATTTAAAGAAATTTGAAAAGCACTTATAAATGTAGTGTGATGGAGTGAATCGGGCCTTTTAACTGAATTGCGAGGAATTGGAGAGATTTGGTCTTCCATTTTATGTAATTAACCCCATTCACACAGACCACTAATCCTAGAAAATTGCTGAAAAATTGCCAGCGTGCCAATGTGTTATATGTGAACGCAGACGCATCCCGAATATATCCGAAAGGTGATTCCGGAAATGGGACCTATTAACATTAAAAGGATCCGTCCTGGAAAGGGTCCCTGTATGATCAAAAGGCAGACACAATGGCGTAAAAGCCGTGTATAATTAATCGTAAATGATTTTAATGTGAAAACAAATATAGATAAGCAAGTCATTTTTGTTCACTATAAATCAAAAACTAATTTGTCTTTTGCTTAATCACGGATGAATGCAAGAGTCTTAATCGCCAAACTTGGGGTCAAATGCAAGAATAGCGTTGTTTGCATCTAAACACTTACTTTTATTAACACTATTAACATGAAAATACATAACGCTTCCATAAAATTGATCGCTTACCAACCTTTAAAACATTTAAAACATGGCTGTGTGCAATTGCTGTGCTCGTGCTGCGCTGCGGAGAAGCCCACGAGTTTCTGTGCAGACACTGTTAACAGACTGACTCTAAACTTTCACCCGAACATTTATGTGCTTGTTTTTCTCAACAAAAACATTCCAATATAAACATGATGATCATATACCAACCTAAGGGTTTATTTATGTTTTTTACAGTATTATGTGCAATATGCTTTAGGCCCTATAAACAGGTTTTTCCTTTGAACTGCGTGAGCTTATTACGAAATAATTACAAAATCGAAATGCTTAAAAACTTTTCTCAAACTTTGTTTTAAAAATGCGATAAACGTATTATTAATTTTGATGATTTGTTTTTTCCGTTTTGGCCTTTAATTTTACTGCTTAGTGATCGAGTGGACAGGAAGCGAAGTGAGAGAGAGAGAGAGTGAATAAAATCGGGTTTGGGCGTGCCACATTAAAACTTTATAACCACTGCTTTGATTGGATAGCAGTTTGCGTCGTTGGAGCCTTCTGTATATGATTCGAGACGTAACTTTAGGTTACACATTAGGACCATTCACAGTTTTCAGGGCATCAGTATTATCTGGAGACCTCCTGTGATTTATAAATGACCTCCCAACATCAGTATTTTATGTGACGCAATCGCATGGCATGATTTTACTCAAATTTACTGACTTATTTCCCGGATGTGATTGCGAGGCTTTGTGTATAGTTTGTATAGCCAATAGTTGTATTGTGTTTAATGATATATAACCAAACCTGTCTGCATTTGAGACACGTGATCGCGAACCGGACAAAAGATCCCCGCAATCGCGGGTCTCAAATTTTACGAGAGTTTCCATGATAAATACATTAACGGGAGACTCCCGGTAATTTATGGATATCACCCAGCACCTGAAATAATACCAAAACATAAAAAATTACATATGAGCCCACCAAATCACAGAGATGGCGATTCGCACAAGCTTAAGATCACAGACAACCACTGCAAGTATTGCAAATTACTAGATTTCACAGGGCGCATCATGCGATCTCTAACAAAGCATAGTGACGCAAAGTACGAAAATGTTTTACTCTCATAAGATTTCTGCGCCATTCCTATCAGATCCAATATTCACGGCACTGCACTGCTTTTAAATTTTAGTCAATCCAAAAATCCAGTGTCGATCTCTGCCTTGTTAATGAAAGAATCCTCGGAGAAATGAAACGAACAAACGCTTCATTTTTCTCACATGAGCTGGAACGTCTTTAAAAATAAATGTTAACCCCGCTAGGGCTGCAACAAAAAAATTTTTTGATAGCCGATTAATCTAACGATTATTAGACAGATTAATCGACCAATCATCTATTATTTCAATGACTAATCTGTACATTTTTAATGATTTTTCAGCTTTTGCAACTAGTTCAAACATTGAGTTATACATAATTTACGTAATGAATAAAATCAATACAGCTTTTGAAATTTGCTTTAATGAACTTGAATCAACCGGTTACTCTCTTTAAGTTTGCTGATTCTGTCCAACTTGAATCACACAAATACTCTCTACAAACATTTAAATACAAATAAATAAATCCGGTATATTATGGACCTTTTTTAGCATTTAGCAGCATTTCTATGACAACAGGTCAGTTTAACTCTATCCCCGTCAGCCTTTTTAAAAGAAAGTTGCCAGCCTACGCCAGCCTTTTTTAGCATTTTAACCAAACTTTTATGGCTCACAGTACATTTTCTGTAAAGAATATATGGACAAACAATATGTCCAATGAAAGAACAGAGTCTCTGCTTTTAAACGAAGGAAACCGAATTCTTCAATCTTGATTTGTTCTTTTTTATCACTCCTTAGATGTGGGTAGGTTTCTTCAAAAATGCATCACTTTGATTAAAAGATAATTTTGAGATAATCAACGTTTTTTGTCAAAGATTCCGCCCACACTCAGAACAATCATTAAAAACCAATAAGAAATATATGTTCTAGGTTCTGGGATTCTGTACTTTTTCCCAAAGGTGTGTAACAGCGCCACCTGCTGTAAAACAGTAAACACTGATTGCAGTAAAACGTTTTTGGCGGGGAACCGTTTTTTTAAATGACGAGATAAATCATAAATGTCGGTGAAAGAGTTAATGAAAAAGAGCAAGTAACAGAAGAAAATATTTAAAAAATAAAGGCAAGATAGAAGACTTCCATCACTTAATGTCCCTCTCTTACAATCATTTTCCTCTCATGCAATACCTAATAGTGTTATAATAATCAAAACAGGCTTGACTCCTGAGCTCGATCAAAGCTTTATACTTTGCAAAACAAATAATAACATTACTGTAATTATATGATTATTGTTGTTATTATCATTACTGTTATTATTGCATTCTCTCATAAAAAGATTTACCGCTAAGTTGGTTAGCTAGCTCTAGAGGAGAACAGTCACATCTCTCCTGCTCATTCTCCGGGATGTTTCCTTTTTAAATGCTCCAGCATGCAGGTTGTGCTGCCGTGAAAGGCAAGTTCCGCCTTGCATGCATTGCACACAACCGCATTTTTTTGTTTCCAATTTGGTAAAGCTTTCCCACACTTTACTCGTTTCATCTGTACTCCACCATAATTCTCGCTGCGTGTCCTTCTACTTCGATAGCATTCGGGAAGGCTGCATTACACTCTAGCGCTACAGTGCCATAGCGGTCAAATTGTGATATTGCAGGCCCTTAAATTTAGTCACGTAATCAAACGACTACTCGACAACAAGAATATTTGTCGACAATGTCGACTAATCGTTTCAGCCCTAAACCCTGCATTACTAATGTTGGAATCCGCAGGAAGGTTATGCAGCGACTGTATTCTTCCACAACCAGGGATGGCACAATATTTAGCTTTCTTTAACGGCATGTTTGTTTATTGCTTGCTTGCTCACTCTTTCTGGTTCTGTGCCACTGCTTCTGTCATGCACGAACCAGTGGGCAGGGCTAGAGAAGTAGTCATTGATATTTTTCTGTGGAGGTGGCGTTCAACCTATCAATGTTGTCATAGATAGGTGCATTCCAGAACCTGGCGTTCGCTGGGCCTGGTGTCAATAACAGATGTAATTTGAGTAACAAGGGCATTTCCAGTTCTAACACTTACATGTTTGCGACAATACGATTCCCTCTTATATAACAAAAGCTCTGATTAAAATTGTGATTTTTAATTCATGCCTCCTTTAATATATTTGGACTCATGTATGATCCGGGAAATGACTCTGTAGCCGTCTTCCATATGTTGAGATTTATTGGCCTTTACGTTGCGATTAGTTTGCTGTTGCCAGGCAAGACTTTTTTTGTGTGTGGGTGGGAGGGAGGTGAGACATGGGATGGGGGTAGGGTTTCATTTTTACAAGGGGTTGACATGAGTTATAGCACATAGAGTCACCCAGACTGCCCGGCAGCCAAGATCCAACCTAAATACATTGTCTGACCAGAGAGCTTATCACTTTATACCCCATCAGCCATCATTACTTTTACCTGCTGCACATGAAAACCCTTCACAGAAATATTGCATGTTCATGTAGATCTCATAGGTGCGCACTAAATCATGACCACAAACACACCCACTTACACAAAACAAACAGACCTGTTCCCACATTCCATAAAACAAGTGCAAGTTGCTTTCATGTATTATAACATACCCAAACTCCATAGAAGACTGATAGACTTATGTATTATTACTTACCCAAATTCAGTAGAAGTCCGATAGACTTAAGTTTTTATTTGTAACTATTAGATGCAAATACTAAAAAGTATCTAATAATTTTGTTCGATTTTTCGACCTAGATGAGTTTTTTATGGTTGGGCTGACGGGGCTCTTAGTTATGCTGTGTTTACACCAAACGCAAATCAAGCGATTTGTGCAAGTAAATTAGTCAATGTAAAGACGCGATTAGACAAACTTGCTGCAAATTCATGTGAGAAGCTTATTGACCGCTACTGCTTGACACATCTGGACAGGTTAAGACACTGCCGCACAATGTTTTTTTGTCACTAATGCGAATGTAATGAACTAATCCCGCGAGTAATGAAGAGCGAGGAATGCGATGCTTCGCATTTGGTGTGATCACGCCATTAGAACTATGCTTGCATGCCAGCACTAAAATCCAAAGCATAACCCCTGCTAGCCACATAGAATTTATCTGGTTAGCAAATCTTCATTTACAGTTTCACATTATAAAATATAAAAGTTCTGATTTAATCACATTGGCTTTCTACAATTTTACAAACCATTTTATGATTATAAAAATATATAACCATATAAAATGAAACTATTAAATAGTGTGTGATGTTAAAACGATGTTACTGAGTGAAAGGGCTATAAACACCTCCCAGTTGTAATTTAATGTCCTCCGTTAAAGACAAAAAAAACTGAAATGACCTTACACATGCACACACTATTGAGCTTTTTTAAGGAAGTAGATCCTATATGTGTCCATTTCCGCTTCTTTGTTTCTATGGGACATAGCAGGTTGGAGAGTGCATACCCTGCACACACTCTCCCATTGGACATGTTATACGTGTGGGTATTCTCACATGTATGGTGGTGCATCAACAATGCCACAGACGGTGGTGGGGGCATATTAAGGGGTAACTGAACTCCCCCACTGTCGCTCATGTGAAAATCTAATGCGTCCTGCTGTCTTCTGATCCCTTTTCAGACCTCTCACCTATCCTATTAAAAACTGACGTCTTCTTTTTAGAAATACAGTTTATGCGCAGACTGTGGTGGGGGATGATTGTAAATGACGTTCTGTGCAGCACATATACCAGACGGTTGTATGTAAAAGCCGAAACCTAATCTCGCCACGGTGGAGTGCGTCCGTCGGCTTTGACCCCTCCTGGTGTGAAGACGTATGCTGTGACTAAAAGCGCCTCCTCAGACCGTCGGCCCATGACCTGGTCTGGAGACTTTAATCTCGCAGAGATTACCGTTTCAAGTTTTATATGCGGGTGTCGCTTGGGTGGGGGGGTCAGACTGCGTTGACGTTCCTCTCATTTGGCTGGCCTTGTTTTTCTCCTCGCGCTCACGGGTGTCAGCGTAACGGTTACTCATGGAGCAAATATGCTAGGATGGGATATTATTAGCAGTTCTACCCCAATCAGTCATTGGAGAAAGGTCAAAAAATAAAGAGGTAACCAGGCTGAGCTGCTTGTCTGCGTGCTGTTTACAGGGATATTTTAGACCTGGAAGGGCACACATATTTACAGCCAGAAGTTGGACGACCTTGCCATTTTTCATAGAGGAGCAAAGCAGCTAGATGCAGAAAGAGAGCGCTGCATAGTTTGAGAAGACCGAGGCGGACTGGTTTCTCTTTGAACGGAGGACTGATAGGGGAAGAGACCGACTCTCCCTCAGAGGCGGAGCTGATGTCCCGGGGCTGGTCCCTGCGCTACAGCGGCTCTCCCTGCGTGTTTGTGTGCATCCCATGTCGTGATGAAGCCTCGAGGAGAGACTGTGGGTTTATCGTCCCCCTGTAAGGTGCAGGCTGCCTGCTGGAGAGGGGGACTCCACTGAAGACCACACTCAGACTCTCACACTCGCTGGCTGAGTGTTCGTTTTGTTGGATAGGCAAAAGTATCTTATTTTTGTACTTCTCCAGACCACTGAAAGAGGACCACCAAGATGAGTCGATGGCTCAAATGCACCTCCATGTACTTTGTAGGTATCAAGAGATTCTCCGGATGAACTTTGCTCTACTTTGAGATGTTTTTGTCTTGCAAAAGCTGGAGGGATAGAGAGAGAGAGAGAGTGTGTGTGTGTGTGTGTGTTTTGAACTTGCTCTGTTGGGGAGAGTGACTTATAGCTTTCTCCAAGAATGCAAGAATGTTGTCAAATTCTTCTGGAGATTTAACTTTTGTCTGAGATTTTTTTCAACAGCTTGGGTGAACTCGTATTGTCAGCTTTAAAGCAGTCTGTTTTGCTTATGTTAATGCCTAGTTTTCGTGTCAAACTTTTTCTAGTTTTTTTATGAAAGTACATCACAGGGGAGATATCTATGAATTTTATCAAATGCTCTTTAGATTTAGTTAGTATTACACTGACTCATTCATTCCTGTTGTATTTGGCTTACCGTAGTTCATATTCCTTCATTCAACTAATAATGCGTTGAATCACCACCACCCTGCTCATCAGCATAGCCAAACACAAGGAGTATGTTTGTGTGTGTGTTTCGATGTTATTAATGCTGGGTGTGTCCATCTGTCTCATTTCTATAGAATGCTGCTGTCTGTAAACGCTATGAGTGTTGGGTGTGACGATCTTTACATGTCTCTTTCTTTTAGAACACAGACTGGAATAAGTATGATGACCGGCTGATGAAGGCAGTGGACAGGAGGGAAGTGGACAAGGTCGCAGCAGTGCTCGGCAAGAAGGGCATCATCCCTACCAAACTTGATGTAGAGGGACGTTCTGCGTACGTTCTCCATCTTACACACACACACACAAAATTTCATTTAAAAAACATTCTTCATTAAAGGGACACTTCATCAGAAAAATACTCACTAAAAACAGTTGGGTTAAAATTGACCCAACAACTATAGCACTGACTCATTGTTGGGTTATTTATAATTAAAACTTTATTGTCAAAATGATGTACAGTCATGTGAAAAAAGTATAAGCACATTTTAATATGAAGAATTCAAAGATCTTTACATCTTAGCCTGATGACCTGTAGGGGTCATTCTTTTCCTGTTGACTTTAAAGGGGTCATATGACACGGCTAAAAGGAAAATTTATCGTTTGTTTTAGATGTATGGCAATGTGTGTGCATGGTTTAGGTCAAAAACGCTGTATTTTCCACATACCGTGCATGTTTGTATCTCCTCTTTGCCCTCCTCTCTGAAATGCCCGATATTTTACAATGCTCATCGCTCTGAAAAGCGAGGTGTGCTATGATTGGCCAGTTAACCAGTGTGTAGTGATTAGTCGAATACTGCAAGCATGTGACGGAAATGTAACACTGCTTAATATATTTGGAGTATCATGTTTCAAAGCAATTGTACTGACAGGTAAGACCGACTAAATTGCGTAAACATTTGGGCGGACTTAGTCAAATCATACCACGAACTGATGTAGAATTGTGGGGGTGTGGTTACACAAGGTGTTTCATTCAGGTCTGGGTGAGCATTCGCTTTTAGATAGAATGGACCTATTTCTCTGACACTTAAATTTTAGCAATTTTTCGTGTCTAATACATGAATGGTTAACTTATAACACACAAAAGACACATAAAACACAAATTTGCGCCATATGACCCCTTTAGTTGTGAACATTTGTTCACAATGTTAATTTCATGTCATATAATAAATTAATTGATTATTATGTACATGATTCATGACTTGCCTAAAAGGGGTGGCGTCCCAAACAATAATTTTTATCTACGTTTGAAATAGGTTGGTTATTAAAGCAAGCGTCGACAGTCATGCATATTTTAAAAACAGTTGACAGAGATGTACATTTGTGTTGCTATGAAAAAAACAGGGCACACAAACGTGTGTGTATGTGTGTGTGTGTATATATATATATATATATATATATAAATATAAATAAATATATACATATACATACACATACACGCACACATACACGCACACATACACTTACACATATATACAGATACACATACACTTACACGCACACATATATACAGATACACATACACTTACACGCACACATATATACAGATACACACATACACACACACACACACACACACACACACACATACACACACATTTAATAAGTATTATTAATATTAACTTGCCTCTCGTCTGTCATCAGTGGCGCTGGTCGACCGTTGAAATTTAAAATACCTGCTCATGCAGCTCAATTTTAACTAAAAACATAACAAAAATAACCCAACGAGTGTTTTAATTCTGTCATCATTTACTTATCTGCAAGTTGTTTCAAATCTGAATACATTTCCTTGTTCTGATAAGCACAACAGAGAAAGATATTTGGAATAATGCTTATCACCAAACAGTTCTTGGCAACCATTGACTACCATAGTAGAAAAAACTGATTTGGAACAACTCAAGGGTGAGTGAATGAAGGCAGAATTTAATTTCCTTTAATACACACATTGGGCATTTCTTTAATGCACACATTACTTCATTCACTTTAATAAAAGCTTTGTCGAGCAAACTGGTTGCTTCAGGTTTTAGGATGATGGCTGTTTTGATGCATTTGTGAGATTTTAATACAGAAGTTTTACTCTTCATCTTGTGTTTGTCTAGTCTCGGATGAATTTAGTCAAGTGCTTGTGGCTACAACATGTTTTCTAAACACACACCAATATTCACAGCAAACCAGGAGAATCCGGAACAGTCCGGAAGTGGATCTCTGTGTTACTGTTTATTATCAGGTCACACAGTAGACTTCAACACTGTGGGCTTCAAAGGTCTTTTCAGCTTTTTCCTCGGTCATCTTTTATCCATCCCTTGCGTTTTTACTGCTGTGACGGTGTGTATGTAGGGAATAGATGGGCACATTTCAGCCTGATTTAACCACAGCTTTGTTTCATTGCCCGTTTGAGTACACAAGATTCCCCTTTGGGTATTTTTGTCATTGTGTGAGATTCTTCTTCTCCAGCCGGCAGGGTAAGGGCTTGAGTTGTAATAAGGTGCTAGAATTTCTCCGGACTAAATCAAGTGCATTCACCGCCGTCGGAGTCGCCCAGTTGGTGTCATGGTGTAACAGAGCTCAATTAATAAACACCACCCTGATATATGAAACACACTAATGGCTGCCAAATGACCCGAACACAAGCGTTTGTGGCCTTTCTATGCAGACTCAAGTCGGTAGACAAACACACAAAAGCACATGTTGACTGGATTTGTGAAAATCCTGTTCATATATAGCCAGACCCCACATGGAGACTTCTTCTCCGGTCTGTTATTTCTCCCACCAGTCAGAATAGCTCACAGGCAGGGCTGACCACAGCGCTTTTATGGTGCACTCCAGTAGTTGTGGTACACTTTCCTGAGGGTACTTACTAATAGATGGTTCACTCGCAAGAAACCTTGAAGCTTCTGCTCTGTAACCTTCGTCCTTCCTAATACAGCAACACACCCACTTGGTGGGTTATAGATTTGTGCCCACAAGACTTCTTAGATTTGCTCAGACTCACTGGTATTTAAGTAGCCTCAAGCACAGAAAGTATTAATATTGCTAATGTATTCAACACTTATCGTATGTTCAAAGAAATTTTGTGGTTGTGATGTGGTGGAAGACCTGTACCGCATGCAGGTTTTTTGTTTTCAATTTAAATGTGCCCCACACACACCCCACCTCTCCATCCCCCCTCTAAAAATACATAATGTATCTTGGAGCCGCAGATATGCGAGTCAGTCAAGGAGTTGGAGCCAAGCTAGAATGACATGTCTGGGTCTTCATGACCATCTGAGCCTTTCAGTCTCCTAATCACCAGGGGTTATTTACTATTATAACATCCATCGTGTGTTTTTTGTATCCCTATATCTAAAATAATGTTATCATGCTCTGATGTTAAATCAAGTCAGGAGGAAATGGCCTGCAAAATCAATGAGCTGTGGCTCCCTTTAGTTTTCTCTGGAATTGCGTTTTGCTTTTTGATAACATTTTGATAAGTAATGAAATGGCTGTTCTGAATCTAGAAGTGTTGTTTAAATGAAAAAAGTTTCAGAAGGTATATCACACTGGACTTTCGGAGATGGGGTGGCTGTGTTTTCTCCCTGTATAATTAACATTAACACCCTTTTAGTTCAAAATTCTAACAATAGCAACAACTTGTCACACCCGGTGTCTCCAGACTAATGTTTGGTTTATCCATCAATCACTTCGTGCGGGGTTGTTTTAAATCGAGTGTCACTAATCCACATCCCCACAGATTGAGCCACAGTTTAAGCCTCTACATGATTGTCTCCTTGCCATCAACACAGTCTCAAATAATGCTTCCCAAACACGGATGAACTTTTGCTCATTGTTCACACCGTCTCCAAGGATAAATGTGGATTCTCACTCTTGAGGCTTGTGATATTGATTTATCAAAGTTCTCATGCAAATTAAGATTCATGGAGTTTCTTGCAAATGGGTTCATTTGAATATTGCAGTGCTTCCAAAGCAGTTGTAAATACTGACGCCTGACCAACAGTACCAGGATGGCCCGAAGTATGGTCATGCAATGTGTCGTGTTTCCAGTATGCATACGTAATGAAATTTGCTGAGTTTCTGATGAGTTGAATTTCCCTCAATAGTGTTCTCGTTCTCCAAAGCAGGCATAGTTTTCATCATACCACAACTTTAAACTTTCATTCACCTGTGGTTTTTCTCCTTGTAGGTTCCATCTTGCTGCAACCAGAGGACACCTCGACTGCCTTAATGTCATTATCAATCACGGTGTGGATGTCACAGCCACGGATGCCACAGGTGAGAATTCTGCTCTACATGAGTGTTCCTCAACTGGTGAAGCATAATGCTGACATTGTTAAAGTTTTGGTTTGGATTTTTTGGATACACCATGTGATAAAATGTATATCGTTTGAAGTTGCTTTGGATGAAAGCTTAGTTGCAATTTACTACTAAGGTCAGAATTAGTTTGTATTGACAAACCTTTGAAGCCATGAACCACAGTTCTCCTGACCATTAAGCTAATGGACTCTCCGCTTGAATTAAGTCAAGTGGTATTGTGTGGGTGAATAGTCTTAAGACTCTTTATCTTATAGTCCCACTCTCAAAAACATCTAGATCGGTCCACTTTTCCTCCAATAACTGTCACTGATTTGTGTTCCTGTAGGGAAAAATGCCTTACACCTGGCAGCCAGAAATGGACATTCACTCTGTGTGCAGAAACTACTCCAGGTATAACTTCCTTTTAAAGAGAGGTTTGAAATACCTTTGTTTGTGTTGTCCATGTGCTTTTTCTGTAAAAGCCAGAAAATTGTGACTAATTGTGTTGTGTTGCATCAATGTGGGCAAAAAATAAATCCAAGTTAGAAATTTGGATTTTTTTATTATTTATAGTCTTTGTTTTTTATTTTGTTGTTTACACGGCTTCTGGCTTGTTTTACTACAACTACAATGAATTAAGTTATATTTACTGCATACAGTACAAGTTGTACTTATGAATTAGTCCACAAACACATTTCAGGAGAGTTGAGATAGGAAATGACTCTTATCACTTGCTTGTGTTGATTGCTTTAAGAAAAGTCACAGTCACAGTGACTTATTAACTTTTAATTACTTGAACAAAAGAGTTCACTGCATAATTAGATCAAATTTATTAGACAAAAGTAGTGCTTAATTTTATTTATACTCTCTGTTGACATTGAAGTTATATTTCGTCTAACACTTGTTTCATATAATGCGTTATCAGCTACAATTCTCGGCCAATGTCCTGACTGTACCGCTGAGCAGAAAGCATCGAGTGAGTTGCTGAACGAGAGTTTTTGCTGGGTGTCTGCAGTGTTGACAGGCTCCCCGCACTGTAACCTGCCATCTATATTTCTCTGCCATCATCATGTGCAATTTGAGCCTGGCTCCTGCAGCACATCAGATAGAGTTACCCAGGACGCAGTTAGCCAACACGACCATGTGACCCTGATGCTGGTTTTGGAGGCCGTTGCTAGAGCAAAAGGGGTTTTTATAGTGACTAGGATGTCGGGGCGAAAGGGAGGAAAAGCAGAAAGGATGGTCGAGAAAGTAGGACAGAGAGAAGATGAAGTGACTGAAAAAGATTTTAGAAAGAGGAGAACTGGAGAATGAAGACATTGTAAACAGTATCATAGCGACACTCTCCATTGCTTGACCTGGTTTCACTTCACAAACTCTAGTTGGAGTACATTTTTTCAGAACTTCAAATATCTGTGTCGTTTTGGTCTGTTGTCCACTTCTTTCTTCATCTATTTAACAGTAAAAAAGCAGTCAACCCTGATGACATTCCCTTTCTCTGTCCTCTGACCTTTTGATGCTTATTGGCCATGAAGTCTGTTAATGTCCTGAATGTGTGTGACAATGTTTTGTGTTTCAGCACAACTGCCCATTGGGGAATGTGGACCTGCAGGGAAGAACCGCTCTGCATGATGCTGGTAAACAAAAGCTTTTACACTGTTGATGTTGAACAAACTGCAGTTTGCTGTTTTCACCTTACTTTCTGGTTTCCTTCCTTCTCCCTCTGGTTTTCTCATTGCTTTACCTTCTCTTCTCTTGGTGTTTTCTTCCTCCTCCAATGTGTAATGATGAAGTGGAGTGTATGATGTTTGAACGCTTGAGTGGGATTCTTTGAGGCAGATGCAGTCGTAATCAATAAGATTTAGCTTAGGGAGTCATTTTCCTTTTGCCTCCGAAGGCTTTCATGTACGATTTAAAGCTCTTTCACTTACCTAGTGGAGTATTTTATTTATTTATTTTCAAAGGTGATATCAATTGAATCAACCGAATCTAGTTTATACATGGGAATTATTATAAAAAAGATGGTTTGTCTGTTTTCAGTTATGGCCGGCTGCTCCTCCAGTGTGAAGCTGCTCTGTGATAGTGGGGCATCAGTCAATGCCAGTGACTTTGTGAGTTGATAAGTGCAGTTTTTTCACAATTTATGTATTGATTTTATTTTAATTTATATACACATCAGTATCTTATAATCTAAAGGTATATGTTGAACTGTTTGAAATTAAACTATAATTTTAGTGTGCCAATATACTAGTATTTTTCCATTAGAAAACTATAATTTTATTTTCAAATATTTTTTTGAATGAATGGCTTGAAGCAAATAAGAAATCTCTTTAAAGTCACCATGAAATCAAACAGGAAAATTCTAAGTGTTATACACTTAGTGTTGCTAGCCTGGTAATATTTACCGATATTGCAGGCCCTCAAATTAAACGTAATCAAACGACTACTCGACAACAAGAATATTTGTCGACAATGTCGACTAATCGTTTCAGCCCTAGTTTGAAAAAAACATTTTCTTCTTTTCTTTCGTTCATTTTAGGTCTAACAGAAAGTGTGAATAACATTTTGATTTTATTATTTTAAAATAATTTATATAGTTACAACTGTATTATTCCATCGTTTACTATTCTAAGATGTGGAAAATTATACAATAAATAAAAAAATAAGTAGATGCTTAAAAACATTTAAACAGTACAGTTTCATTCATCATGTGGACTGTTATGTCCCCTAAGTTAAGACTGGTGGTGTGTTATACTGTTTTGTAGGATGGTCGAACCCCATTGGTGCTTGCCACCCAGATGTGTCATCCACACATCTGTCAGCTGCTGCTTGAACGAGGAAGTGACATTATAGTCAGAGACAAACAGAATAAGTGAATATCACATTCATATTCCTTGCTATTTGGTCTTTATTTGCTTGTGTTATAATGCAGATTGTCTAATAGTTCAGAGTTTACTGTGGATGTCTTATTGATTGTATCCTCATTGCCTGTCATAATGAAATGTGTACTTCATGTTTGCACAGGACCGCATTGATTCTGGGTTGCGAATATGGTTGTAAGGATGCTGTGGAAGTTTTGTTGAAAAACGGTGCAGATGTCACAGCCATGGACTGTTTCAGCCATGACAGTTATCACTATGCAAGACTTGGCAAAAACCAGGAGCTGGTCTCTCTTGTAAAGAGTTACCTGGACAGTGCCACAAAAGGTAGGACCCCTGTTACCATTATGTTCTTGCCAGCATGACATAGTCTGTGTATACACATCCACAGTGTCTCACTTCAACAGAACATATATGGTTGTAATAATAATGATTAAAAAAAAATCTGGATTAAGATTTGTAAATGTCTCAATGCATTACTGCTCATACTTTCATGCATTTTTTGTGTCACCTCTCAAATGCCATAAAAATCCATAATGAGCTGTGCATTTTCAATTCATAAATGCTTTGATCAGAATCGGTGCGTTCAGGCTTTACATTTCATCAGTATGCGCATTCCCTGGGAATCATACACATTATCTTGTTGTTGTTAACCCTGCATCTGTTGAGCTACAGTAGAGTTATAACTATTTTCCATTTTGTTGTTACGTTTTGAACTAAGGGTTTTATTTTGCATTAAATGTGAATGTTTGAAGTGACAAGTCTTATATAATAGGAGTTTAGAGATCAAAGCCCTGAACATGAAGAGCTGCTAATTCATTGCTCCTGAGAAGGAAAAAAAATCCTCATTCCTCCATGTACATGTTTATATTTTAGCCTCATAATAATTCAACTTATTTGTATTCATAGCAAAAGAGGCTGCAAAGAAGGAACAGAGAAGGAGACAGGTAACACTACATCTTTGTTTTTATTATTTATTATTACACGTTCATTAAGTGTGTTCTTCTATTGCACTTTTTAATGGTACGAGTTCATATTTTCTTAAAAGGAAAACCTTTGCTGTGGATAATTAATTACAAGGAGTATATTAAGTGTCTGAATTTGTATTACTGTCTAAAATGACTGACACAGTATGGCATTACACATACAACACAGTTAAAAGCAGGATAATTTTATGTTATGTTATGTTCTCTTTGTAAAGTCACTGAAGCGGTACAGTGCTGTTTGGCTGAAATCATTCAAATGTGATGGGTTTACATTTTAATTATACAAACCTAGCAATATTAAAAAAAAATCTGATTGGTGAACAGAGAGGGCAATGTCATTTTAAAGCTCTGTTTCTCATCCCACTAACTGTGCTTTCAGCCTATTAATTGAAAGATAAATAGGTATTTCTGGTTAATATAATTCCTTGTCATGTCTCGGGTCTGCCCTCAATGTCTGTTACATGACTGTGCTGTGTGAGCTCCTAAAGGGCTGAAACTTTTACTTGCTACTGCCAACTAGTGTAAAAAATGTCTGCATGATAATAACCTGGCAATGTTTTAATGTACATTTTAAAAGAACGAAGCGCTTTGTAAATGAGACCCATTGTTTTGGGTAAGTTGACCGTATTGTTGACAGGGTGTCATACATGAACAAAAACAATGTGTGACTTAAATGTTTTGTTCCAAAATGTTGATTGATTGTATGGTCAATTATTTTCTTTACCGCTTGTTTGCTATAAATACAAACTCTAAACATTAACAGGAGGTAATTTTATCTAATGGTATTTTTTCTTTGTTGTCAGTTGTCAACTGGAGCAGAAATGGTCTCGGAAAGCTCTAATCGTATACAAGTGAGTTCTTTACCCAGTTTATTAATTTATTAAATCACTTTTAGTGTCACATCATCAACAGCACGTGTGCCGTGTTGAGTGAAAAACTCGGGAGCGTGCCCCAGACAGTGCAGAATGCAATTTAAACGTTTAACAAATAACATTATACACGTTAAGACATTTTACAGAAATAGTATACTTTCATATACACTCATTTTGTCCATAATGATGAATAATGATTGTCTCTCAAACAAGACTGAGGCTTCCTAACTGTTTGTAGTCAATAATGATGTTCATCTGTTTAATTGTTTTGTTTTAAAACAGATTAGACTAATAAAAACTTAATGTGAACTAATTTATTAGAGAATTTAAATAAACATACTGTATAATAAAGCTTGTCAAGGCAGGGTTGGTTAGTAAACTTTTTTTTTAGTTGGGATTTAGTGTTGAGTATACTTTAATTCATGCAAATCATGACTACATCTTAGATTTGATTATACTTTGTAATACTTGGTAAAGGTTTTGTCAGAGCAGCCAGATATTTGCACATTAAATATAATTTGACCATGCTGCAAATGGCCTGTGTTCATGTTTCATCACTATATGACTGTGTGTTTTTAAAGATGCTAAATGACTAACTGTAAATGTTTTCTAGGATCTGGAGAAAAAGAATGAGAGCCAGCATGAGACCCTAAAGAAGTTTCACAAGGAGCAGAGGACTCTGCTTGATAAAGTGAGCACGCTTCAGCGGCAGCTAAGTCAGGTTGGTGCCCGTGCACACACACACACACACACACACGATTCACATTTGTTGTTAACCCGGGTATTTCTGTTTCATCAGGAAAAGTCAACAATGGAGGACATTAATAAAGAGGTAATTTTAATCTCTTTTTATTTCTTAGTCTTATCTTTTTTTCACATAACTTCTTTCACATAACTATAATTCCACTTATAGATTGGTTTGTTTAATGGTTGACCGTTAGTTGTCGAATATGAATCTATATCCTTGTTTTATCCACCAGAAAGAACAACTGAAGCTTTTACTTTCTGTGAAAGAGAAAGAGGAAGGAACTAGAGCCGCAGAGACTGTGAGAGTCCAGCAGCGGAGTCATTTGGTTAGTGGTCTAATCTATTAACACGCACATCAAGCCCTTCTGCTCATTAACTTCACATCCAACAATTTATGATTAAAGTAGTTTCTGATAAAATGATAAGTAAATTGTTATGTTTCTTTTTCTCAGGGAGATTATCCTGGCCAGTCTGTGATCAAAGGTGATTTTATCTACTTTGATATAATAAGTGTAAGGTTGTTCTAAAATGGTTATAGAAAAGTTATGTTTTATATATGTATGGCTACATGTTTATATGAGTGCGTTTATTTTTTACCTGTAGGAAAAGAAAATCTACTTGTTCGACAGTCGCACAGTTTGGATTCTACTCAGGTATTTTCTTCATTTAATCTGCTTTATGATTTGTGAGTCTGTGTTGATATCAGGGCCCTTTTTCACCAAACATCTTAAAATGGCAATCCGTTTTTTTTTTTTTTGAATGAACTAAAACCAAATATTGAGCAAGTACATGAAAGAACAGCGTTTAATACTATGTCATTACCCTTTCTGGAGTGGTCATTTTGTCACATTCGTTAACAGAACAAAAATGATCCGGCTGCTAGCATGCGTGTGGATGCTCGGGGTGACGGGTAGCATTGTACACAGACTTTTCTTAGAAACTTTTACTATTATTCATGCCGCCGTTTTTGTACTTTTACATTTTTAAACGACAAGCAACGCTGACATCTGGGGATTCATCAGTTGTGAAAACCAAGAAAGTACAAACTGATGAGCGTTTACAATGAAAGAGGGAATGTGATAGAACTCGTGCGAAACAAAGAATAAATATTGGCATGGCATTTCAAAGCTGGCGGGAACTCCATGATCTGAAAGGATTGAAAACAGATACAGAAATGGCTTTATTTCTTCTGAACAGAACAGGTAAGACATTTCAAAAGAGAACACAAAAACTGTAGCGCACTTGTGTTAATACAGACAGGTACAGTTTCTTCGGTTGTTATTTCCCTCTTTGTTCTGTTCATTATGATAAATGTAATTTAAGCCCTATTTGCACGGGATTAGTATTATCTGGGGACCTCGTGGGATTTAGAAATGATCTCCCCGAATCTATATTTCATTTGGCTCACTGGCACATAAGTGAAGGCTGTGATTTTACTCAAAATTAAGGACTTATTTTTCGGGAAATGATTACAAGGCTTTGTGTATAGCGTATATACATATTCATATACATATACATATACATATAGTTGTGTATAGTGATATATGACCGCACCTGTCAACATTTGAGACCCATGATTGCGGATCTTTTGTCCGGTTCACGTAACGGGAGACTCCCTGCCGTGTGTTGTCAGGTATGGATATGACCCAGCCTCCGAAATAATATCAAAACACTTCAACACATCCTCCATTTGTGCTATTTTAGTCTGTTAATGTTCTTATTTGTTTCTATCATCTGCTATGTTATCTGTTATGTGTATTATGCGGTTCTGATGTACAGTGAAGATTCTCACCGTTGCACTTTCACAGGCCACACGTGACATACTACTCAAAACATCAGACTCATCCGTGCAGTTGAGCTGTGCCGAATCACAACTTGTGTAAAGAAAATACCTCTGCACATCACTTGCAGTAGCAATTACAAACTGAGATGGCGACAAAGAGGCCATTCATACGGACTGTCACTTTAAGGCTAAAAGCAGCTTCTTAATTGATTATTTTTTTGTGTTTTGAGTTTTTTGTTAAAAATCATGGGCAGGCCTAGCCATGTGTTTCATTGTTGTAGATTTTTTATTTATTTACTGATGTTGAATACAGTGAGCAAGCAGGCTGTGTCAGCTGTGTTAAGCTTAGGAGAGGCAGTGGCAACCAGATAAGTTGCTTTCTCATTTCATTCCAGAAGGGTTTATGATTTATTAGCTTTAAACTCTCAAGGGACACTCTATATTTAGGATCAGCTTTTGTGCAAATGTGGTGGAGGCAATATTGTTGTCACATTAGCATCAGAGACATTATCTCTGTCACCTGGGTAAGAGATCACCGTACACTTAAGAGGCTGAAAAATACACCTACAAATGTTTGGATCAGATCTCTGACTTGGGATGTGTCCTAGATAAAGTTTCCTTCAAAGGTGTTTAGCCCTAGTATGACCCTATAGAAAGAAACCATTCTAGCTCTCCTTTCAAGCTAGTCTTTGCATAAAAAGATTTTGGTTCAAGATTGAATACATAAACATGTATAGGGTGATTTGCTTTGTGAGAAGTGCTACATAATAAAATACTTAATTTCTTATGCTTGTTTTGACTTCAGATCTTGCAGGCAGTGCCTTCTCGATCAATAGCTCGACCCTTGGAGCTGTCTGGACCAGTAGCTGAGGACACAGAGATGCTTCGACAGGAACTTGATTGTGTTTGCAGACAGCAGGAAGCTTCACAACAGGAGGTGGGCTGCCTCCAGAAGGCTCTAGGATGCAAGTCTCAAGAGTGTGAGGAACTGACAAGAAAGTGCGAGACCATCAAGCGTGAGTCAGACCAACAGGTACGTGAACTGGAGGAAGCAATGGAGGATGTGCAGAAAAGGATGCTAGAGTCTGAAGCGAAAGTCAAGCAGCTTCAGGCTCATGTGGTGGCGGTAAAGGAACATTTTAGTAACCAAGCTGTTGATGACCTCAAAGCACAGCTTATTGATGTCAAGGCAAAGTATGAGGGAGCTTCTGCCGAGGTAGGACGGGTCAGGAACCATCTGAAGCAGAGCGAGAAAGCCTTGGAGGAATATAAGAAAAGTGAAGGGCTACTGGCTGTGGAGGTCGAGAGGCTGACGGTGGAGTCAAACGCAATGCAAGAAGAACGTAAGGACATGGAAGAGACTCTATTAAAGATGGAGAGTCGTATGCAAACGGCAGAGGCCAGGCTGACCTCAATGGTTCCTGGAGAGAAATTTGACAACATGAAGAACCTCCTCACCAATGCGGTGGATGAGAAAGAACTGCAGTTGGCAGAGCTAAGAGAAGATTACGACCGCGTACTGGAGGAAGTGGCAGTGATCCACCGGGCAATGGGTGACCGCAGTACCGTCTCACTGCAGGAGCATGAGAGAGTCTGCTCTTCTCTCGAGGAGCAAGGCGCAGCCCTGAAAAACAAACTTGCGGATGTCACTACAAAGTGTCAGACATTAATCTGTGAATTGGAGGAAGGTGAGGATGAAAGGGAACTGCTCCGAGAGGAGCTGCAGGTTCTCACCGACAATCTGAAGACCAAATTTGTCACTTTGGAAAACCATGAGGAGGTCAAGAGGTCTATGAGTCTTGCTGTGGATGAGTTGAAGGTCAGGTTGATGGAAGAGACGGAGAAAAGCAACCAGTTTGAGGAGCAACTGCAGAAGCTGCAGGAGGAGAAATCGTCTCTCTGTGAGAATATTTCTGAACTGAGGAGCACATACATCCCTTGTGAACAGTATGAGAGTGAGACGGCTGCGCTGTTGGCTCGTAACGCAGAATTGGAGAATGAACTTAAAAGCATTTGTGATCAATACCAGGAGAAGGTGAATGAACTTGAGCTTGTGGCTGCTGAAAAAGGATCGCTGAAGGAAAGCATTGACACAGAGTTTGTCACAAAGGCTGAGTATGAGAGAGTGGGGGCGGAGTTGAATGATTCTTTGGAGAAAGCAAAGATTGAAATGGCAATGTTAGAGGAAGAACGCAAAGTGAGAGACGAGGAGTTGCGGAAGTTGAAAGAAAGAAACGCTATGTTGAAAGTGGAGTTTGAGAATGTACAAGCAACAATAGAGAAAGACTATATCAGCCTTGTGGAACACGAGGTTTTCAAAAGCAAAATGACTGATTCTTTATCGGAAGCGGAGGGCAGAGCTAAGGATGCCCACTCAAAGTATCAGTCTTCCCAAGAGAGTGCATCAAAACTCAACGAAGAAATCAAAGCACAAAAGAAAGAGTTGGATACCATCCGAGACACTTTTCAGTCCAAGTTTGTGCCGTTGACCGTCATGGAGGGAAAAGAGATGAACTTCAACACTGCTTTGAAGGACTTGACCTATAAACTTGCCAAGATGGAGGAGATGTACAACAATGAAAAGACCAAAGAAGAATCACAGAGGCAGGAGAATGAGAAATTGAAAGATGAGATGGGATCTCTACAACAGAAACTTCACACAGGACTTGTGTCCACCGAGAAGCACAAAGAAGTAGAGAATCGTTACAAGGACCAATTGGAGGAGCTTAGTCTGAAGCTGGTGGAGTTGGAGCAGCAATATAAAGAGGTTACGATCCAGCGGGCCGAACTGGAAGAACAAAATGCTTTGTGCAACGTCGAGATCTCAAGCCTCCAAAAAAGACTGAACAGTGAGTATGTCCATCTTGAGCAGTTTGAGGCCATGCAGAGCTCTCTGGGTAAAAGCCTGCAAGAGGCGCTACAGGAGTGCGAGGGTTTACGTGAAGCTCGTAGACTGGAAGTCCAGTGTGTACAAGAGCTTGAACAACAGCTCCAGGGTCACAGCTGTGACGAAATCGTAAAGGGCCAATACAACCAGGCTAAGGAGGCTCTGGAGCACGAGGTCAAAGCACTCCGCTTAGCGTTGCGGGAGGAGGAGGAAACCAGCGCGCAGAGGGCTGAGGACGTAGCCACTTTGCAGTCGGAGCTCCTCAGAGTCACGCATGCCCTGGATGAACTCCGCAGCCGTGAAGAGCAGGTGACTGAGCTAAGAGCTGAAAAACACAGGCTGGAGGAGGAGGTCCATGAACTAGACGATAGGCTATCGGGGCTGGATGAGCAATACGAAGATCTGTACAGGGAAATGACCCAGGCCAGGGACGGTGAGAAGAAGGCGAGACTGGAAACTGAGGCCCTGCAGGTAAAGAGTGCCTCAATTGAGAAGGAGATTGGTGAGCTGAAAGAGAGGTACGAAGAGTCAATGGGCACCATCAGAGAACTGCAGAAGAGGATTCAGATGTCCTCAGAGCAGACCGAGCTTAAAGACAAAAAAGTATGATGTTTGTTCATTATTGTTCGGAAGGAGTTTTTGTTAAATGTTGAATATTTTGTCTGATTTACAAGCGACGTTTTGGGTTCCAGATCACAGAGCTGCTGGCAGATGTTGAAAGGCTGAAGCAGGCTCTGAACGGCTTATCCCAGCTGGCTTATGCTGGAAACACGCCCAACAAAAGACAGACCCAACACATTGACGCTCTCCAAGTCCAGGTCAAGAGCCTCCAGCAGCAGCTGGCTGTAAGTAGCTCATGCACGTACAAGCAGATGTTTCTAGTTGTTCCGATGCTTTAAATTCTTATAAGATGGATTCTAGACTATTCTTCTATATAAATAATGACATGTAAGAAGCTGGGACACAGAATGAGTTTGTAGGTGGATTTCTTTAACCCTCAGGCTATAATCTCTGCAGTAAAGAGGATTACAAGAAAAAAAAGCATTTTATTGGCACTGTCATCCAACACTTTGTTATACTGAATTAAATGTTTGTCTTTTTAGGGGTCAAGCCCGTTTGTTTTCTTCTTATTATAATTATTATGATCATGAAGATTTCAGCGCTCAACCCCCATCTTACCCACTTTGACCATCTCATTAAGGTGTTCAGGGTTACTTGATAATTACAATCAGGTGTGTTGTAAAAGGGGTTGAAGCTGCAGACTACAGGACGGTAGCTCACCAGGAGCAGGGTTGGAGATCCCTGATCTAGAGACAGTGCTGGCAAAATGTGATTAGAATATAATCCATATTTGAATGGCTTGTCGACAAATTTGATGAAGAGTGCAGCAAAATAAATTTAAGGCTGTATGTTCGACAAACTTTTATGTATTGATATGAAGCTTGGTATATGTCATCAAGATCTTGACCTGAGGTGACGCATCAAGTTTCGACAGTGCCACTTACCGGTCATAAGATATAAAAATAGCTATTTTTGCTTTTAACTTTTGATATCTTTCATCTAAAATCATGAGATTGGTCTTGATGGTTCCTTGAGTCATGCCAAGTCAAAGCATATCAAATGTTATTAGGCCTTGGGGGTGCCTCTCGGTTCAAATTTTGTCTCAAGTATTTTATTTTACAAATAAAATAGCGTATCACTTCAAAACTCGGTGTGTTTCAACATAACCATATTCTGAGAGGACCTGTAAAGTTTTAGGCCCGCTCCCCCTAGTTGTCAAGAGATATAAAATGAATGAAACCGTTTATAGCATATGAAAAATTCAACATAATATCATTATATTCATATTACTAGACTTGTTGACTGTAGATGAGAAATGTGATACCAAATTTGTCATATCCCACCATACTTCCTATGAGCCATATGTAATTTGATTTGTAACATACTTTTTCGAACTCCTGCAAAATTGGTCTAATTTGCACGAAATTTGGTACATAACATCTTGAGACACTCCTGAAAAAAATTATCAAATGTTTCTCAGATACAGCAAACAAAATCAAGGCGAGCACCCCAAAAGGTCATTTGGCTGTACCTTTGCCTCGCTTTTGTGTATTGACACAAAACTTGGTATGTCCCTTCAATGGCACATCTTGTCTGTATCATTAATACTTGGTCCCAGGGCCACCTAGTGGTCAAAGGTTATAAGCAAATATATTGTGTTCTTAATGTCTTTCTATGTTTTTAAACTTGGTTTTCAAAATCTGATCATCTGACATGTCAAAAATATTTCCCTTTGGGCCATTTTTGGGCTTGACCCCGTAATTGCTGCTTGCAGCTATATTTTAAATAGCTGTAATAAAATAAAAATATAGATTAAATAGCAGAGATTCACTCAGCTTTAATGCAGAGTAAAACCAGGCTAGTGTCTTGACTTTCCTATGAAAGTAAATGTGAAACGCTTCTATATCCAAAGTAAATAAACTATAACATCAAAAAAATATTATAAGGAGTGTTAATGCAAAGGGTTACATGTAAGAGAAACTAAGAACATCGGTCCCACTCTGTTTCTCACACGTATGTTGTGTGTTTGATGGTGCACTTTGTGTTTACACATACTGAATATTATAGTTTGATCTTTGAGGTTATTTATAAAAAACACATTTTCCTTTTTTTCTTAACAGGATGCTGAGAGGCAACATAGAGAAGTGGTTTCAATTTATCGAACTCATCTTCTCAGTGCAGCACAGGTAATTGAGAGCTAATGTGATAAATGAATGTCTGAGTTTTTGTTCTGTTGCAGTGTAAGTTTCCATTTTGCTTTTATGTCAAGGTTGTTTATTAAAAACCTTGTAGAAATTGTATAACTAGTGGTATAGGCCAGATGACATGTCATGAAAATAATTATATTGACTTATCCATTCACCTGTACTGTATTATGAATTCTGAAATCCTATTTATCCAGAAACAAACACTTGTCACTTGTTTTTCAGGGTCACATGGATGAAGATGTCCAGGCTGCCTTACTACAGATCATCCGAATGAGACAGGGATTTGTGTGTTGAACTCAATGCAATAAGACTACCCTGACTTGAATTCATCATTCACACAGTAACTTCCTGTTCATTGTGTTCCGTCTGAACCGAATTCAGGACACTCCAAATTTTTCAGTATTCTGAGCATCTGAACGGTTCCAAAGACAAACAATTCATAATGCCTTTGATTTGGGTAAACTGGTAAACACAGGACAGTGGATTCCTCGGTGTTAATATAATCACACATTTTAGCTTACATATGTCTGCTATTTTCATACTGTAGAGTGATCTGAGGGTTCTGACTGTTGGTTGAAATAATACTTTATATTTTTTTAGAAGTGGCTGAAAGTCAGCTGTGTACTGTAGGTGTAAACTGCACATTCAGGGATAGAAACTGATTTATTTATTTACTTCATGTTGAAAATAACCTAGCTACAGTCTTCTGCGGAAGAACATTTCCCTACCCCCACTTTACCTGTATTGTAGTCTTACCTGAACTACATGTCTATTGTATTTTTGAGGGTCGCATTTATTGAGAAAGATTTTGACATGCTGTTCTTTGCTGACCATCTTTACTGGGACTTTTTAGTGAAAGCTGATCTCAAAACGCTATAGAGACTGTAGCTTTAAAGGAATTGTTTATCCAAAAAGAAAACATATTATCAGTGCCTTGCCTTCTTGTTCCAAACCCATTTGATTGCCTTTTCTGTGGAACACACATTTCTTTTCTAATAGCAGAAAAATATACTGGCCACTCCTTTTTATATGATCAAAGTGAATGAGGCATCATAAATGTCTCAAGTGGTGTATACAACCGGCTATATTAACTTTAAAAATACTAAGTCATATGGGTTTGACAGAGGATAAGGGTGGGTAAAAGACAGAACATACATTTATGCAGAACTATTTGTTCTTGGACTGTAAAGCACACTGGCAGATTTGGGCCAAGTAAGTATTATGAAATGGTAGGACATATTTTTGCATAGTAATTAAATTAACATTACAAAGTCTCTGGTTAATAATAATAATTACAGACTATATTACATGGATGTAATCATGCACATGTACATGAGGACAAGAGTGTATTCAGCACTGTAACGTTCCTTAAAATAATTTGGCCACACCTGTTTGGAGGAGGGTCCCATAATTCTAATGGTCAATAGTGCCAATCCGAAGATCATTGTATACAGTTGCTCCTTTCTGACACTTATCTACACCTGGTTTTCTAACACAGTTTTATTTGGACCCATGTCCAGACACTGCTTGGTGTGTTTAAAATATGTGAGATGTATTCGAGTCAGTGGGGTCTATTGAGTTGATTGATTTTAGTTTAAAGTTAGTTATTGCTTTACTTCTGCAGTGGCAACAACAACAAAAATCACAAAGGAAACTGCAGCATTAGAAATTTAAAGGCAAAATATTTAACACTGAAGACTGTCATAACACTCTAGCCATGATCATTCTGTATCCTGGCTGATATTGCCATCTAGTGGTGTGACTTGGCAGGCCAAGTTTAATGTGTGGTTTTGTGTGGGAGAATGTGATGCATTTAAAATCTTTTGATGCCTCAGAATGTGATTATATCCATTTTTTTCATGGCTTTGTACTACTATTGTTGATTGAACATGTGGTAACTAACTAAATTCAGCAGGACTGGAGTAGAATGGCACAATACAATGTGTTCAAGTTTGCAGAACATACTGTAACTATTGACTCACATACTCTATATTTTTGTAGATCAGTTTTTTTTTCCATTTCCTCATCTTTAATAGAATTATTATTCACACTGTACTAGTATCCTTCCCAGTCAGATATTCTCAGATATAGCACTTGCTAAACTTCCAAACACATGGCTTTGCCAGTATTGATTTTGATTTGGTATTAACTGATTGGTTTTCTTTGTCTGGGACAATAAATTGTGACTGTTTAATTATTTGTGAGTATTACATTCTAACTGTGCTCTTATGATTATCAGTTAGTTTGTGTTTTCCTTCATGGATATTTCTCTTTTCATCTTTTTGTTTTGCAACCCTTTAACATCAATAAAAGTTCCTCTTTTAGACTAAATGGATGTTGAAAAAAGATCCCAGAAGTCTATGTGCCATGAAGTGAACCCTGCCTCTTGGCGGATCTTTCCAGCCCCTCTCACTTACATTGAAGTGAATGCACATGTTGTTTCTTGAAATCCAATCAGATGAAGAATAAGAGCTCATTTTCCTTCATGTGGTTTACATTGATTTGTATTTCTGTGTTTAACTCGTAGATGCATTTAAAGCAAAATGAGATTTACAAACGCAAAGGCCATATTCTCTTCCCAAAAAGGTTTGTAAAGGTTAAAAGAAATAATGCAAGATTCCCGTAAAGTCAATGGTCTTATTTTTTCTCGATCTCCCGCATTTAATTTTTTCACTATATCAACCCCCACACCTTCCCATTCTCACACGTGCTTATTTGATTTTTGTTTCATAGAAAAAAACTTTCTAATCAGACTCTCTCCCGCCTTCCCTCTTAAACTTTTATTTGTTATTTTTTGTCAGATGAGACCGTTATTTGTGACCTGCCCTGCATAGGCTGTTCTCAGCAATTATGGCAAATACAATTCAATCTGTTGGAGCTTTCCCTTTAATCTCATTTCCAGGACTATAAGCAGAACCAGACATCCTCACATCACCCCCCAACATTAATCATGTCCATAAGGATCATGGTGTAACCCCGCCGTTCAGCTGACCCCCTGGTAGGTGGTTCAGACCGCTTTAATGTGGTTACTTGTTCACTCCGTAGTCTGTGTGTCATGATTCACGCTTGCCCGCACCATCCTCAACATGTCATACAAACCATTTGCTCCGTGTTGCTCTCTTCATCTCTCTCTGTGTCCGTCCCGCCGTTTATTCTCCTCTGTGGTTCCGTCATTCATCTTTTCCGTGTGGTGCTTTTGGTTACCTTTGGGGGGGGGGCAAAACGGCATGGAAAACCCCATCATTTCTCATTAGCCAATCCCCCCTCTAGTCACCTCCCTTCACCCCTTTAATGTTTTTGCAGAGGTCTCAGCACTTTGTTGCCTCAATAAAGTTCATTTATAGGATAACGGGGCTTTGGAGTACACATGGGGCTGATTTCAGCTCGATAGCTTCAACATGTCCCCTGCCCGGCTCCTCTCTGATCCCTGCCATGTGATCCTTGCCTCCCTGACCTCATCATCCATCATCTAACACCTGGGATGAAGGAAAGATGGCTAAAGAAAATGAGAGCGCCTCTTTTATTTTGAAGGATTTATTGGCTGGCCACGAGAGAGTCCCGCTACTTGAGCCAGGCCACGGCTCCTTCCATCAGTTGATCGTTTTTTATGTACGTGGAAAAGGCCGTAGGCTTGTGTTCTATACATTGCAGCTGTAATCCCCCAGTTCGTCTTTATTAACAACCTTTAAGTATCTCTATAAATAAAGCTCTTCATATGAATAAGATGTGCAATGGGTGAGTTCCATTAGATCATGCAGGTAAAAAAATATGATATTGTTGACTTTTAAAACGTGAGTGAAGGGAGACGGTTGTATTCCAGAGCTTGAAACTTGAAACTGCACATTTAAATGGTTTCATCTGAGCTCATTGTTGTTCTTTTTCCCTCATTAGCTCTTGGTTAACCGCTAATGCCTTGTGTATCAACTCATTTTGACTCTCTTCCCCCCCCTTTTCCGCTCGCGTCTCAACAAGAAACATGTGGCGATCCAGTTCTTGATAATCTCCAGGCCTGAATGGAAAATGAGCTGCATTTCACATGTCTGCTCAGGGCTGACACATGGGGCTGTGTCCGTGGTTTAACAGAATAAGGCTGCGGAATTGATGGTTGGCTGCTTGGAAACGATGCTGTAACCCATGTGCTATTTCAATATTATGGAGAGATTGCTTTGGTTTGTCTGCTTTCTTTTCTGCGCACGGAGGGCTTGTGGCTTACTTTATAGGCTTGTTAAGAGGTAAATTAGGGGGAAAGGTGAGGAGAGCGTGATGCTTAGATGCAGTAAGGACCTTAACATCCGTGACATCAGGCTGTGATGTTGGAAAAACGCTGGATTGGTTTTGTATATGGGGGGAGTTTCTACACTCTGATTCAAGGACATTTTTGAACATTCAAGAACAAAATTTTGCTGTGAAAATGCATGTGATGACTATAAATTGCTATAAGCAATTATTGCTAATCTGCTAATTATTGTTTCATTGAAATTGATGATTATTAATTAAGATATTATACTGACATCATGACTCTTAAAGGAATAGTTCACCCAAAAATGAAAATAATGTTGTCATTTACACACCAAACAGATCTCATCCCCCATTAATTCCCATAGTATTTATTTTCCCTATATGGCAGTAAATGGGGGGTGAGATCTGGTTACTGACATTCTTCCAAATACCTTCCTTGGTGTTCGCCAGAATAAAGAAATGTACAACCTGAGGATGAGTAAATTAATACAGAATCATTTTTGGGGGGTAAACTAATACTTTAATATTGTATACTACAATTTAGCCTGCCAGTTTACTTTGCACCCAACTCTCAGCATTTACTTCACTCAAATCGTTTCTCCCGCTGGAAACCAGCAGCAGGATGAAGATATGGTTCTGCAGGTGTTGGAAACACTTTAATGTTCCCAAAATAGTGTCCTGCTAGCAGAACATAAGGTATTAGTTTTTTCACTTCTCATTAGACTCCTAGCGCTTTAGGCAAATACAGAGGGCTGTGACTGTCGATCATTAGCCTTGAAAATGTGCATTTGTTAGACAAAGCCGCAGTCACACAATCCAATTAAGACATGAAAGCCTAATTTTCCTAGGAAGGAATTCACAATACATAAACAGGCTGTAAAGTGGAAAATTACATGTGCGTTCGTTTCTTTCCTTGAAATTCTGCTATGTTTGGTATGCTTTAACAAACCCTTGTTGTACACTTTGGGAGAAAAAGCAGAGCTAAATGAATACCATGTGCTTTGAAAGCTACACAGGGGTTTTATTGTAGTGTTGAGTAAATTGGACAATCTAGCCGACATCTTAGAAGAGGGAAGGTATAATTGATTCAAACTTTGTTAGATTTTAACAATGAATTATTCAGTTATATTTATCAGTTTACTTGGACTGTTAAAACACATCCTTTTTTTTAAGTCATGCAATGTGATAAAACATTTGAGCAGAATTTCATTATCTTAATGTCTTTAATCGAGGATGGAGTTGTTTGATGTTTAGTGTCAGTGAAAGTGTAACATGCATATCCTGGATGTTAATTAAATTGCTTTCCTCCCTCTTCTCACAAAGCAAGGTATTGGATTAATGCCTTTGAATGGCCTTAAAATCTCTCTAATCCCTAACCTCTTTCATCTAGGTTTTGCAGGTTTGTGTTTCCGTGATTGCTTGTGCAGAATGCCTTTGATTGCATCCGAACCTCTGGTCTTCACAGAATTCACATTATCATGCATTTTCCTGATGACTTTGGGTCTCGGGTTGAGACTTCTCAGTATCTTAGATCAGATCAATGGATGGGTCTCTGTAGGACAGCTGTGCCAGTCCAGCCTTTCATGATTTCAGAGAGACAGTTTCTACCTTTAATACCTGCTTCCTCACATAAAATAAAAAAATGTAAGAGTCATCTACAAAAAGTACGCAAAGTAAATGGCGCAGTGGTTGGTCTCACTGAGAAAAATGTTGCATGATGTGAAAAATGAAAATGAATTGCAATGTCATCATTTTAATTCAGAGTAATTCCTAGTGCCTAAAACAACAAATATCTATGCATGTATGTGTATATGTGAGCCTGGACAACTAAACCAGTCTTATGGGTCAATTTTTCAAAATACATAATCTCAAATCTGAATAAATATACTTCTATTGATGTACAAGTTGTTAGAATAGGACAATATCTGGCTGAGATGTAATCGTTTAAAACTCTGGAATCTGAGAGAACAAAAAACTAAATATTGAGAAAATTGCCTTTGCAGTTGTTAATCACTGTGGCAGGACATCCACCCACAAAATAGGTTTTATATATTTAATGTGGGAAATTTAAAAAATATCTTCATGGAACATGATCTTTACTTAATATCCTAATGATTTTTGACATAAAAGAAAAAAATCTATAATTTTGACCCTTACAATGCATTTTTGTCTTTTACTAAAAATGTTCCTGTGCTTCTTATGACTGGATTTGTGATCCAGGGTCACATATAATGTTTTTTTTCAAATCTAGTTGTTCATAACTTGTCTAACAGACTACATCGTGGTAAGTGAATACAACAGGGCAGAGTCCATTGCGCCTAGTCCCCCATTTGCCCTTATTTCCATGCCAGCGCAGACCATTAAATATTCTCTATCTAATGCCTCATTAGCTTCTGTGGGCTAAATGGTCAAGACATGCTTGTTTTTGGTAGCAAGCTCTCCGAATCACTGCCTGGGATCGTAATAGCAGAGCAAGCATGAATAAGAGCTCAGAACGGTCCATATATATTTTAAGACAGTCCCTTGAGGAGTTAATATGCCTTTTATTGAAGCTGCGGTATGGTGTAATTACACTCCCATCCTCCAGAGGGCACATCTACATTGTTTTAGTCAAATGGCTTGGACTATCTTACTAATTATGTAATACAAGTGTAAAAAGGGTTGTCATGAATTTTTTTGGACATTGTAACATATGGGACAGAAAGATAATTCATGAATGCATTTTGGACTTAGATTGATATATTTTATTCGCCTTATGCAGAGGTTTGATACCAGTGCAAAAAACCCGGAGTAAGTAGTAAAAAAATATTTTGCTTTCCCCATAACCTTTTCAGGTACCATCAGTTTGTCTCTCTATGCACACTATTGTATGATGTATGTATTATACTGTTATTTTTAGTGGGATCTCTTTTTCCTTCTTTGACCTCATCATTCTGATGGTTTGCTGAGAAAGAAACTCACAAAATTATTTTCCATAATTTAATTTTGCTTTTAGATGCACCAAAACTTTTTGGGGCAGTTTTGTAAGCAATGATCTATCTATTGAGACAACGTGACATACGCAGCCGATGACTGTTAAATTGTAGTTGGCTCTTATGTAAAGAATGCCTTGAAGATACTTTGATATAAATCTCTGTGTCCATGCAGGGATACAGGCTCAGAGCTCAAGCTCCCTCTGCAATGAATATTCTGGCCATGTATGTCTGTTTACACAGGTGAAATGGCCTATCATCAAATATTTGTGTGATTTAATGCCTCGTTTTCATTGGTTGAGACGTTGGGAGCTGATCTACCGAATGCACCGGTGTGTCATGGCCACGCTTCCCCTTTCTAGATTGCCGATAGGATGCCAGCTCGCATTATAATGCCTCTGTGAATATTTACCCAGCCTCACCTGCTGCAACATCTGCTAAAATGATTGTAAAGGGTCAACAGAGAAATATGGTGGGATTGGAGGCATCTGAGCATACAATGCTGCGGTACCGTTTTTTTAGCCTGACAAAACAAACAAAATATTATATTAACACTTAGTATTGGGTGAAAAAACCCCACTCGCATTTATTTACAGTAGTAACATTTGGTTGCGTGTTGTCTTCAGACGTCAATGTAAATCCCAAAGTAACTAGGTTAAAGTTAACTAGGGCTCACAAGAAATCCCCAAAAAGTTGTGTGTAACTGGATATGAAACGTTTGTGTACAAAGGAGTAATTTAGCTGTTTGAACACAAGTTCAATGTCAAGTAAACAGAAAAAAGCAGTGCTACCTCGGCTACATAGCAAGTCAGAATTAGCGTTAAGAAGTTTCCCAATGTTAGCACACGCTTTGTAATATGTACTAACATTTATTCTCAGTAAAATCATAATACGTTTCTCTGACTTCAGATGGCATCTGTGGAGTGACCAAGCAGACCGTTTGGGTCTGAATACACAGTGTTTGATGTGCACTTTCTGCTTTTTGGGATGCAATTCCGACAGATATTATCCCTGAGGCAAAGGTTTACCTGAAACTTCATCATTCCTCACAACACAGAGCCAAACAAGTTATCAGAAGGCTTGTAAGCTTCTCAGTGGAGAGCGTAGCATAAATTATACTGGCCTTGCAGATGTTCTGAGATCAAAATCTACATGAATTTATGCCATTGGCAGTGATTCCCACATCTTATTAGTTTTCATGATGCATGCTGGAGCAGCCACGGTACTGGGGCTTTTACAGGGGTCATAAATCTGGGTCTGTCATCATCTCAAACACTTTGCTAGAGATTATTTCACTCCGCTAATAAAGCAACTCCCGCTCGACATTACAAATGCCTGCAGGTTAACAGCTTTGGCAGCCATGCATTCTTAGCTCTCTCTCTCACACTTCAGAGACTTTGCAGGCTGGGAAAGATATGGAAGCCCAGTTATAATGGAGATCTTAATGGATCCCAGGTGGTTGTTAGATCCCGACCCCAGCTGACCACTTTCTTTCTCGAGGGGGCAAAACATGGGTTAAGTGTTTGAGATTTCATTGTTTAATTATTTGCTCTTTGATGTTGTCTCATACCACAGCCTACGTTTCTGCCTTGTTCAGTATTGGACGGATTTCCAATTTTTTGGCGAAATGTCATAAGAATTTACATTCCTTAAAATCATGAAATGGCTCAATATGTACAAGTTATCCAATCCTAGGGGTGCACAGGGGTGTCTTTTTTTTTGTGGTTCCTGTAGAAATTATCTAAGCATGGTTTCTTTCATTCTTAAAATGAAAGAAAAGTGCGTTGTATTGTGGGTATTAATTGCACGGTGGTTTGTTTTATTCTGCACATTTAGTCTAATGTAGTTGTTTCCATATATACACATCATACTGTGTATATACTAAGAATAGCATACTATTGCCAGCTCGCATTACTCAAAGCATTGCTACTATTAGATATTGTTGGTCATATATAAATGCTGTACTTCCATTGATGCTGTTTGTTGGTATGAGTCAATTTTGATACAATGAATCAAAGCTATTTAGCTCTCACCTAAAGCTGTTGTCATTACTAATGGAATAACATCAAAACACTTAATGCATTACTGAGGAACAAGACTAGGTTGCCAACTATCTCCATTACTCTTTGCCCTGTTTAAAGAACCATTAGCAGATCCAATAATCTAAAAGAAGGATATTCAGTAAGAGGAGCATTACAATGAACAAATGCAGATGACGTTATAGTCTTTACTGATCCCAGCAACTTATCATCTTAACTAGACATGACTACACTTAAAATTAAATGAAACAACCGAGAAAGCACAGAGGAAAATGATTTGCCTACCACAAATAAAACATTTTCCTTAGGTTTCCGGGCTGTGAATAACTATTGCATATCAATTTTATACCTTTTTTTAGAACAAGGCCTATCTCCATTCGAACAATATAAGTGTTTTGCATTACTAATTTTGGTTTTGGCTTTACTTATTTCTGGAATCACCTTTTCACAACAATATGTAAGTGGTGCACAAATACTGTAAATGTGAACTGAATTGAATTTGAAGTTATGGATGCTTTAAAGCAATAAAATTTACATTAATATGTTATTTTTTTCCAATAGCCCCCTTGGCAAGTACAGCTAGAACAATAAATTAAACAAATTAATTAACACATTTTATTAACACATTATCACGCACACACACAGACACACACACACACACACACACACACTCTATATATATATATATATATATATATATATACATATTTAGATGTATTTACCAATCATTAAAATGATATATAAGCGTTTCTTAGTTTTTATATTTTTCTTAAATATATGCATGCATGTGTTCATAAATACAACATTAATATGCACAGTACACATACATATTTTACGTAAACACAAACTTTTATTCTGGATGCGTTAATGAAGATTAATCGTTTGACAGCCCTAATAATTATAAAAAATACAATTAGAAACAGTGGACCATTAATTTCCATTATACATGTCATTTCTTTTTTTTTTTTATTACCATAATGAGAATCAGGTTCTGTTTAGTCAATGTCCTTTTGTCCTATACTGTATTGAGGTTAAGCCTTCACAAAGTTTATATAAGATGATCTGTTGTAAATTAGGATGCTTATGCAACCAAAATATTGTGAGCTGCAAGGAATGACAATTATTAAAATGTGAATTTGTATGGTGAGCACTGACACACAAGTATGTTTCTGTTGCCTGTCAATTGCCTTTCCATAAGGGCTGTAAATTGCTTTCCCGCTCATTTTCAACTCGGTCCGGTCAACCACATCTCTCACAACATCAAAAAAACTACTCAAAACCCATCTCTTCTGCGAATACTTGAGAGCCAAATGAAAAAATGATTTTGTATTATTTCTCCTTTATATGTATATGACATATCGCTTACTGCTCCCTAAACTCTTTGTGAGTCGCTTTGTATAAAAGCGTCTGCTAAATGACAATGTAAAATACTAACAGATAGGACAAATCTGTAAAAACCTTATTTTAATCTAGTGCACTTCCATCTCTTGTCATCCTTGGCTCTCTCTATAGTTCTGACAGCAGCTACGCTGTCAAGCTGCATATATTTCATTTTGTCCCATGTTCTCTGTGCTCAGAGCAGCCCACCAGGCAGGTGTGAAGACAGCGGCAGATAACAAGTCAGGAGTCCGTCCAGATGATCCCTAATGCCACATGGAGCTTCAGACAGCATTGACACAGAACAGCACTTTGGAGACCTGTGGCGATGTAGAAATATCTCAACTTCAAAGAGTTTAATGTCATTTGGCATGAAGTATTTATGGCAGGGCTCTTGGAACGGTGAGTTTCCTTGAAAGGCAAGTGGGAGTCCAGTTTAACATCTAGCAGGAAGGAAATGAAGTCTTTCTACATGTGCACCATGAAAAAGAAAATGAACATGTTCCATATTCAAATTCTTCTCATAAAAGAGTATGACATTTAAGGTTTTTAGAGAGGTTCAGTTCTGACTTCCACATTAACTCTCCATTATTGTTTTCATGTCTAATACTTCCATGTGAGTCAGTTGCGTGCTAACATGACACATGGTCCAGCTCTCTGAGAACTTTGTCCGAGGGGAGAACTTCATGCCGACCACAGACGTTTATTTTCTCTGGCCTTTGCTGCTTCTCTCTACCAGTAGCACAATTTCTCTTCCTCTATCTCACTTATCCTCCCACGATTGCATTTTCACCCTTCACTTTTTTCCACCGCTCTTAAACTTCTCTTTTCGCTGGCCCGTGGTCAGCACTGAGAGTGCAGGCCGCAGTAACCACCCTCAGAGCAAAAGCACCATTTCCTCTTCACAAGACCACACAAACCTCTTCTAGTCTTGTGACACAGCAGTTAACATAACACTTGCAGTCTTAGCCAGAGGTTTTCTTGTGGACGGAACCTCGTACCCCGTTTGCCGTTTATGTCCCAGGAAATCGATGTGGTTATATTAATTTTCAGAACGCCGTTTGGTCTGGTTGTACTGATTGATATGGGTCAGGCAGCTTGGCTGTGTTATGTGGTTTGTAAGAAGCTGCAGTGGATCTGTGTGTATGCGGAAATAGTGGATGCGTTCAAAGATGCCCCCACGGCGCACTGCGGCTGGTTGGATTACAGATTTAATGTAATGGTATGTGTGGGAGGCCTCTGGGCGACCGGCCCAGGCAGGGGAGACAATTAGACTGGCCCCCAATTCCGGTCCTGAGGGCAAATTCAGTGAGTGAAATGGAGGGTTTGTGTGGATAAATATTTCTTATACTGTATACGGACAAATGTGTGAAACAGTCAGTGAAAGAAAACACGAGAGACCTTGAATGCGGGAGATTCTTTTAACATCTCTATCTTTCCTCCAGCCACATTCAGCTGATCGTAATATCCTGCACATGAGGAGAAAATCCCCCCTTTTGAAAACAGGAAGGATCATTTCCTCATTTCCCCTTCTTTCAACATATTGCTTTTACATTCCCCTCTTCTTTTCCTGTGAGATAAAGAACACCATAAAGCTAGACAAACATGTAGGCGTACGGCGAGCAACAGCACAGAAAGTCTCGTTTTAATGTAATAAATAGGAAACAGGCATGTCATAAAATCAGAACTTGTGGGACTGTGTTTGATGTCAGAGGGTGAATTACGAAAAACAATTTCACTGTGCTGAGCCTCTTCAGCCTTGAGATCATATGAGGGTATAATACACTGACTGAGAGAAAGGTTTGTGATCTATAAAGCTGGATATTTTGCACCATCAGTGAAAGAAATATGACATTGGTCCTCTTGGTTTAGAACTTGGTGTTGTTCCTTTTGTCCTGAGGTAATAATTTAGATTTTTTTATGTCTGAGAGTTGCTGTCTATGGGGGTAAGAAAACTCTTGTACTTCATCAAAAATATATTCATTTGTGTTTGAAGATGCACGATGGTCTTATTGTTGTGGAATGACATGAGGGTGAGCAATTCTTGACAGAATTTTCATCCTCCGATGAACTTTCCCTTTAATAACCTATAAAATATAACATATCGTACCATCAGGCATGAAGTGCATGTTCTCATAAAACCCAAAGTAAGACATACTGAGTGTACATATATTTTGTTAACATTCACATTTCTACTTCTATTGCTATGCTGATTATCATTATGATAATTTTCAATTAAAATAATACACAGATGAGTAGGATAAAGATGCTGACCGGTCACACCCGTCTCAGCTCAAAAGTGTGTGGGGGGGTCATCCAATCCACCGTATACTCCAGAATGCTCATTATCTTGTTAACACTACATTTATCTGACAAGACAAAAGGGAGTGAATGACCCAGCCACCATTAATATTAATAGTATGGCATAAAGAGAAAAGGTAGCGATGGAGAATGGCTGGGCCTTAACCATGCTTTTCTTTTCAGAGCGTGAGAAGACTGTGACAGGATTATTAATCAGAAAGGGGGAAGATGAGACCTCAGTTGCAGCTTCCTCGCTTAGAGTCTTTAGTTAGCGCTCCTGCAAAGCATGAACAGGTCAGAAAGGCTAAAACTAATTGGCTCTACCGGGTTTTGAATAACAATGAGCAAGAGCCCAATTATAAAATCACTCTGATTTTGACATAAGGGAATGGGGGATGACTAGCTTTTCTATAACGCGTGAGGAAAATGAAATATTAAATTGGAGATGTGAGACAGTAGTAATACTTTGGGAGGAGAATGGGAGACATTAGACCGGGAAGGAGAAAGAGTGTGCTTGCGGTCTCTCTGCCTCTCTGTTCGCTCAATGCAGGGCTATTAATGAAATTTATAAATCATGGGTGAAATAAATTTTAATCGAGGCTGGTGGAAAACACTAGAGGTCCCTGAAGATAGCGTCAGCTCATTTGAAATTCCATTTGCATTAAAGATTCACACAACACTGAAAGATTTGAGGGAGATCTTTTCTTTTTTATCTTCCGTTCATTCATTAATAATGATTCCTTTTTCGCTTGACACGACACAAACCTTTTCGCAATCAGCGTCTCTTCATAACAAATGCCTTTTGCTTCGCTTTTTTTTTGTGCTGTACATGATATAAGCTTCACTTGGAGCAAGATGAAGATCGGCAGTCGTCCGTTACAGCAAGAGTCAGAATAATTTGCGTAGCTGAAAAGCAATATTCAGATTTGTTTGAATGCTCTTTTGTAATTAACACTCGCTAATGATAGCTTTCTAATTAAGATGGCTTCATAAGAAAATTGTTAGTGCTGTTTCTTTATCTGTCACAAGCTCGCACTTGTTTGAGGTCTCTAATTAGCTAATGAAAACTGGCGTTTTGATTGGAATATTGTTTGTTTTGCAGAGGTACGAGGCTGTTCTATTTGTCTGCTTGAAGACTGAGACGTCTTGTTGCATAATTCATGGCACGCTCAGCCAACAGACAGCATTGCCATTTAAATTATGAACACATTAGTGAACTGCTAACCCTCCCTGACTGCCTGCAGCAATGGAGATACAGCGAGAGAAATAAATGAATCTCCCATTGCTCATAACTTTACCTGTAATAATAAGGGGATGGGAGATGGGAAGCGATGTGTCAAGGGCTTTAATGCGTATCATTAGATGTGTAGAGGCGTGTGGTTGTTGTATACAGATCCAAGGAACGGTGTGTTCTTTTTTCCTGCTAGTCCAGGAGAAGGAAAGAGAGCTGGCGAGACTTCTAACACATCACAGCACTGCAGGAATTCTGATAATACATCAGTTATTAGGGCTAAGAGAGAGCCTTGGTTATAAAGTAATAGATGTCTCAGGGGACTCTGCTATATATTTGTGAATCTGTGTGTGTGTTTAGGCACACTCTTAATTTCTTTGCTCTCATCCATTCTCATTTCCCCCTCAGTCATTTTGTTTTATTCAGCATACTCTGTCTCTCCCTCCATGTGTTTAGGCGATGTATTTGATGATCTGTTTACCATTCTTTATGTTTCCCAGCCTTTATAGTCAGTGTGTGTGGCGAGAGACATGTGTGAATGTGTGTGGTCTACAGGCCTGATAAACACTGCAGTCCTTTATCTTGCGCTACAACAAAATGCCTCCACCGTACTTTACAATAGTCATTTTTACTTGCCGAAACAGCATGATTTGGAACCTCTAGTATTAACTTTGTTTATAAACACGTCATGACTGAAGTTACTTGAAGTTACATGATGGTAATGTGGTTGTGTAGATAAGGTTACATTTGCAATGGGCCTATTTCCACATTAAATATCTGCTTGCGATGGCAGCATTCTGCTGTTTACAAACAAAGTATTCAATAATTCCACACTGATGTATTATATAATGAGCTAAAGATATTTTTATGTCTTTATTTGCTCTTTGAAGAAACAAATACTCGCCGCTTTCAACTGTATTCTGCTGTCAGAGCGTCTTTAGCAACTCCGCTCTGGCTATGCTAATGTTGCACCCAATTTACATAATTAGAGAGAGATAGTGTTGTTATCGCAAGAAAATGCCAGGCTGAGGGTTAGTATCTCTCAGCAGGGAGCTGCAGTCATACACTACAGCCAGCCTTTTTTTTACTTTATATAAAACCATATTCCCTTATTCATGAGAGTTAATTACCCACAATGCCCCATAATGATATTTATGCTTTTCTAGTAAGGCCTATACTTTTTCAAGGGGCGGTGTGTGTGTTATTGGTTGTGTTCCCCTATGCATGTGCATTTCTGTAATTAACAAGGCCTTTACTGCTGTGAATGCACAACACAATCTACGGTTAAAGACGGCTATATTTTTACTTTTTTATCGATGTAATGACATCGTGGAGTAGATGAAGCAAATCCTCAATGGAGTGCCTGTCGTACTCTGGCCAAACCAGAGACCATATGGTTTTTACAATTTCCACTTCATAAATGATGATGTTTCCAGTTACTCAAACGTAATGGTGAGCTCCATGCAAAATTGCTGAAAATTTCATATAATCGACTGTAGGATCAAATTGATCATGTGCAAAACTTTGATCAGCCACATTTACATAACTCACGAAAAAAAGAAAAGTATGAAATGTTTAAGGTCAAATAACGTCAAATTGTGATAACGTACCAGAGAGCTAAACTAATAAAAAATTATTCGAATCGTACCGTTGTCAATCGGGGCAAGTTAGTGGACAGTCTTCTTATTTTTTTACTTCCTTAAGGACTGCGTTTTGTTTATTTGGAGAGAAAAAAATATAGAAATAGAAATAATACAGATAACACTGTAAGCAATCATGTATGAAATTCCATGCTACACCATGAATACAGTCATCAATGACTTTCATAATAAAAATGAATGTATCTTTTATATAATAAACAACAACTAATAATAACAACGTGCAAAACCAGTGTCAGTCATTGTGATGATAACAAGAGGCCACCACATGTCCTGTTATTCCTGCCGTTAGGCCACTGAAAAGAACGTTAGATGGCCAAAAACTCAGCGAGCCTTGACATTTTTGTGACAGGTGGTGTTTCGTTGAGAGATTGGCTAATGGTTGTCACTGACACCATGACCTGGAATCTACTGCAAATAAACAAGAGAAAAACAACAAAACAAGCCCTTTACCATGGAAACAACAAAACAGCCAACATGTGTTAATGAGAAGCATTTTCTCATTTTCTCAGTACATTTTCTCAATTTACCCACTGTTGACAGGCATTCCAGAAAGTTCATTTAAAACCTGATTGTATTGTGTCACACTGTTATTACACACTCTTCCTTTGGCTCTCTCTTACCTGAACAGAGCATCCAATCATGCCTGAGTGAGCTCAGCTGGAGGGAGCCCCATGTGAAAATGAGCACTGAATCACCATTGCTGTTCAAATGTCTGAAAAATCCAACTTCCATCTTTCCTGTGAGCATGCGTTACTGTTTCAACAGTCCTACATTTATTTTAAGTGACCACTTTTCACCCTCTTTCTGACCCTTACGTGTTGTTTTTGTGATTGTTCCTTCAAGACAACTGTATGAAAATGACCTTTAAAGGGACAGTTCACCAAAAAAATCATAATTTACTCTCACCCTACAGTTGTTCCAAATCTGTAAAGATATTTGAAAGAATGCGTGTAACCGAACAGTTCTTGGACCATATTGACTACCATAGTTAAAAAATCAAAAGTGCCCCAAAACTGTTTGCTTTCCTACATTCTTCAAAATATATTTGTATGTTCAACAGAACAAAGACATTTGGTATACTATGGTAGTCAATGGTGGCCAAGAACTGTTTGGTTACAAGCATCTTTCTCTGTGTTCATCAGAATAAAGAAATGCGGAACAACTTGAGGGTGAGTAATTCCAGACATTCATTCATTTTCAGGTGAACTGATCCTTCCTCCTTTTGGGGAAAATAGGATTATGAAATGACAGCTTAGATACTTCTTAAATGAAGTATGCAATCATTATTAATCCGGCAGAGATGAACAGAACATCAAGGTCAGTTCATCTCTACATCAATGTCAGTTAAATAACGTTTTTACAATAATCCTTTTGGGGTGGCTTGTGGGTGTCTATTAACTGTGATAGACATACATACATGTATACTGGCCTAACTGAATATTTTTCTTGTCAGGTTGCACTCACTCTCTGTTCCAAGCCCAGCCCTTTGGAACCACTGGTGTTTGTGATTCACAAAAGATTTGAGAGGTATTATAACATTATTCATCAATCGTTAATGTCTTAAGATAACAGAGTAGCACACTATCCTTTCTTCCTCTTAGTTTCCTTCTCCTCTCAGTAGTCCCACTAGGGAAAACTTTATTATGCTTTGGTCTGACAGAAAAATGTACAGATAAAAGATAATTGCCTGGCTTGACTCCTGCATTGATATGAAAATGAGATCTAAATTATTCACTATGGTTTAAAGGTTAGTTGAAGGTTATTTCTGAAGGGAAGCAATGAAAAGGGAAAGCGGCTGTGTTTGCTGTGTTCATGCGTATGAACGTGCACTTCTTTTTGTGTGTGTGTGTGTGATTTCCACAAACTAGGATGTCAGGCACATCTGAAAGGCTAATTTTCAGTGTATGCAGCTCTGCTGAGCAAAGTGATGGGCTCCAGTGGGACCTGAACGATAGCAAATCAATTATTTAGAGGCAAATTAAGGCTGATGTCTCTGGAAACACTTTTAGCACTGGCTGGAATAGACTGATGTTTTTGCTAACATACTTTTCTTTGATGTATTGACTCCTCTCGTATATCTTTCTGTAAAACTGTTAGCTAATGAGCACGTTGCCACGCATGGGACTGCAGGTGCACTGCATGAGTTTTCAGTGTTTGGGCAGGAGCACAGGTTTGTATCGAGGCGTGTAGGAGGTAGTAAAGAGAGATGATAGGAGCTCCAGGGGGCCGAGGAAAATTACCTGCTTCATTGTTGTCTGCTCTGAAGATCCATGCTGTTAACAGCAGGGGGGAGCATCTCAACTCTTGCGTGTTTCCACGGTAACCTGCAGCCCCTGTGCACTGCAATCAAAAAGATTTAACGTGTAGCCTAGTACGAGGGGTGAATTCAGTCTTTACAATTCATATTTCTTTTAATTAAAAAGTGCCTGTAGCCATTATATCACAATATGTACCTTAGCCACAGAGCTGATTAGCCAAAATTACATAGCAAAATAATTACGTTTTTGTCGGTAGTTGTGTTGGGATTTGTCAAAAAGGGTCACATATTGTGGGCATTGTATCGCTACACAACGATCCTTGCTTTCAAGAAGTCAAATGTCCTCAACAACATCCAGTAAATCTTGTTTTGGTTATAAGATATGTTTGAATTGTTTGAAACTGGTGTTGTATTACATGACTGGAACAAATTCTTGAGACATTCCCATGAGGGTTAAACCAAGCTGCCTAACTCCATCACTGAAGAGCCTGTCTATAATGTTTCCACAGGAAGCAGCTCTAATGGATTCTATTTGAGCTTTCTACTAATGTTCGTGGCGCATCTACAAACAGAAACATCAGACCCATCAGGCTGTGTAAGGCCTATTTACAGCACCACTCAAGCTGATCTGTCTGAACGCCCTATGTCAGGGTTTCTCTATTTTTTTTTCAACTATGGCTTCAAATTTAATCCATTCCATTCCTCAAAAAAAAAATGCAATCATTTATCCTTCCACTCTGCCAAGCACACTTGTTTTTATTTAGAATCCAGATGAGCCTTGTCTGCTCGATTCGGCTCCCAGGAGAAGCACACCTGTGATGGGCTGATGGGTTGTATCGATCACCTGCAGCTAATCATTCCGTGCAGCGTCCACCGGGAACCGATGGAGCCGTTTTCTCACTTCTTTTTTAATTAGTGCCAGCACCCCGTGGGCATTAATCTATGAGTCCTGACTTATATTCGTCTGATCTACGCCGCTTTGATTTCTCTGACCCTACAAGGAGTGTTGGAATCTGTATGGAATCTTAATGTTCAATGCAAATCTCAGTAGATGATTTCACTGCTAAGTGCACTGGCAAGGTGAGGTGTGGTAGATCAAACAAACATGGCGCTACTTTTGTTATGTGTCAGCTGCTTTGGTTCTTTGAAAAGGTTTGGGCCCGTGAAGTGATTAAAGTGTAAGCTGATGAGCGTTCAGTGGGTGTGACATCAAGATCATTCCCGCGGTAAATTATAAAACTCGTTGCAATTATATTATTGCAATTATTATTATAGCAGGCCTGAAACACCGCTTGGATAATTAAATCAAGGCGACAGAGATGACATTTGTGTTATTTAAACATAGCTTGTTATAAAGGAAAAAATATCTTCCAAGAATGTAAATATAATGGTTGCAATTTTAGGATAGTAATTGGTTAACAAGCTCATGTTCTAGCTCATAAACCAAGGACGCAGCCGTATGGCTCATCATACCTTATGTTTCTTTGATGCAATGTCTTACATTAAATAACATATCATAATTAAAGGGAGAGTTCCTCCCAAAACTAAGAATGTATCATCATTTACTCGCCCTCATTTCATTTCAAATCTGTATGACTTTTTTTCAGAACACAAAAGCAGATATTTTGAAGAATGTTGGTAACCAAACAACACTGGCCCCCATTGACTTTTATTGTTTGGACACAAAACCACAGTGACATTTATCTAAATATATTTTTCATATACATGTATTTAATGACATGTGGGTGAACAAAAGATAACAGAATATTTATTTTTGAGTGAACTTTAACTCCTTATAAGCTTTTAACTTGAACCCTTATGGCGCACATACTGTATGATATGCTGATAATGTATCCATAAATTTTAGCGACTAACACAATCTTATATATATATAAAAGCAGTGTTGGGTAAGTTACTCTGAAAAAGTCATTAATTTCTAGTTACTAATTACATATTCACTAGTGTAATTAAATTACTTTACATATTACTCGCTCCAAAAATGATTTAGTTACTTATTACTTATTACTCCCTTTTATATCAACCTTAATTAGTTAAGTGATTCAAGGATCCACATGAAACTGCTTATTCAATTCATTCAAATAAATAATATTAAACTACATAAAGTACTCTTATTTACTGACCAAAGTATTACAAATATGAGAATTAAACATTAAAGAACGGATTTTAAATTTAGACTTTGAATTTTGATGTCAATTCCATTATTGCACACACATATTACCCAAAGTATTTAGTTTAATTACATCAAAATAAACTGTTCTTAAAACTGTTCTTAAAAGTAAGTAATTACAGTAAATAATTACTTAGTAACGAGTTACACCCAACACTGTATATAAGCGTGAAAAAAGTAGAACAGCCTTTTATCAACTATTTTCTCAGAATATCTAAGATGAATAATAACGTCCTATTTACAAAAAAGTCTGTGAAATCTGTTCCTAATGGACGGTCTATCTGAAAGTATATTGTCTATCTCTTAATACCCCACAGAATGGGAAAAATGTCACTATATGCTCCCACAGATCTACTGCTGTTGTTTTAAATGATCTCCTTCTCCTTTCATCCTCCCTGCAGTGGCCTAGAAAACAGCAATTTGATACCAGAAACAAAAGGAGGTCACATGGTCCTGATCCAGCGGTTCTGTGTACTAATCGCAAGAGCTTTAAAAGTAAACAAGGGCATAGTTCAAACACTGGCTAAACAAAAAGAGGAAGTCGAAGCCACCTTTAAACTGTCATCAAAGTCTCCTTGTTTTAATTGTGATAAAAACAACATTACGTCTATTGATTGTTGATCAACCGACAGTTTAAAAGCACCCGTCCCGACACCCTGCTGCCTAGTTTTTTCCAGATAAACAGAACGCAACGTATCAACAGCACATCGTTTTTGCCTTTGCCCCTAAAGTCTCACAAAGATCTGCTTCCTGCTGCCGTACGCATGTGTCCGGCATCAAAGAAGGAGCTATTGAACAGGGTGCAGAGAGAGTAATGTCTCCCCATTGCCACCGGATCTCGATGCCTACTCAGCGTCTCGGAGGCCCAGACACAGCAATCGAACGCTTTTATCGTAGCTTAACTCCCCTGGTTTGAAACAATATAGGCTGACTGCTGCTATTGATTCTAGTGGATTGTACTGCGGTAAGCTTTCCTCTGAGTCTGTCGGCTATATTAAGCAATCATTCGTCCTGCTGATGGCAGAACTTCCTCCTGAGGCAGCGTGCAGGCCTTTAATAGCCCTGGTATTACTCATGTTAATTGATTGGGTGGCAGTGGAGGGTTGAGGAGGAGAGAAATTATGGCCCTTTTGAGAAGAAATCAACACAAGTGGCAGTAATTAGCGAGGAGAGAAACTAGCTGTAATTGAAAGAGCCTCAGTCATCGACTGCTCTTAACAGCAGCGCCGAAGGAGGATGTGAAAATAAACGTAACCCGAAGACTCTACGTCTATCAACCCATCGATTTTTCTTCCATAAAAAAGTCACGTTGGATGGATATGATATTAAGACAAATGCGTATTTAGTGTTTTCACTACTTCAATGCTATAATGTTCTTCCTTGGCGAGCCCGTGTACTGTTATACTCTCAAGGCCACACGTTGGAGTTTTTGGAAACACACCCTGTTAAGTAGGTCTGGCAAGCAGAGTTGGAAGTTTCAGATGTGGGCTGGTTTTCATATCAGCTCTAAAGTCCTCATAGTGCTCTGTAAAGCCAAGTCTTCATACATCACCTCAGTTTGGGGAGAGGGCACATCTGGGCCACATAAAGCTCAGCGCAGGCGCACAAATTTAGATATACAAGCCTCTTGTATTGCTGTTGATTCGGACGCACATGGTGGCCGTTCTTTTTGCCAGAGTCGAGTGGGAAAGAGTTTTCAGCCATTTGGGAAGAGATAGATAGCTAAACCATCTGGTGGGTGACTTCACGTTCTCATCCAAACCGAAGGCCTTGCAGAGTGGAAGTGTGTTTGCGTGGGCATCTGTCAGCGTTTCAAGGCAGTTAACTCTTTGAAACATTGGGAAAGCCTCTGATAAATGGTCCGCTGCTCCCCTGTGTCTGTTAACAGGCCTCAGTGTGTGAAATGTTTTTTACATTTAAACCAAAGAGTTATGGGCCAGTTTGTCTCTTTTCTGTCATACTAATGATAAACTACTATTCTGCACTTAATGCTTCTACAAATATGATAACAGCACGATGGCATGAAAATACAACCAATTTGCCAATCGACACGCAATCCCCGAAAACTGTAGCGTCCCAGAGCCCTTAACCACAGACTTCTGGAATGGTTGACATAATATCCTCTCAGAGGCTACATCACATTAACAACACAGACCAAAGGGACCAGAACTTCTGGCTGAGGCTGCACGAAATGTATGATGTATGTGTTATTTGTGGTTCACGCCAAAATTTGGTTTGAATAGTGGAAAATCCCATTCACACTCCATTTACCTTCGGAAGAAGATGGGACCGAGCTGGCAGATCTGGTCAGGACTTTCATTTACTAAAGTTCATTATGCCTTGTTGTTATAGCCCAGTGTTTTTGTATTTTTTATTTGTAATGTCAGAGGTACAGACAGGCTTCCAGCAGGAAGTGGCAGGAAATAGCTTTGGACTGTCTATCATTTGTGGCTTCACGCTGAAATTAAGCTCTTTGACAGAGGCCTTGTGGAGACCATAACTACAGCTCAAAAGGGACCGCAAAGGTCAGCCGATGACTGTCAGGTTAATCGTTTCCCGCCTATATTTTTTAAAGCTTTATTTGTACTTAACTCCGCAAATACCATTGTTGAATGCATTTAACAACACCAATAATTTATATGGTCACAGAGCCAATTTTCATAATGTTGTCTATATCATCAAAGTGAAAAATTAACCCAGGAACACATTTACATAGCCGGCATGAATGGTAACGGTTTGCTAATTGCCTGTTAGATGATTAATGCGCTTACAGAGATGCTAATGAACAGAGCACTCACTGTTTCAGAGGTGCTCTGCCAGTGCGTGTGTTTTGGCAGCTTAATTAGGGAGATAATTACACACTTGTTGATGCTGCTCTCCAAGCAAATGCCATCAACCATTAAAATATATTAAGTTGAATTACAGCGATGTGGACTAATCAAGGTGAAGTGTGAGCACTTAGATCGTCTCTGAGAGAAATAGATGGCACCTCGTGAATGACACCTCGGCAGATTGGTAGAGATGGAATTTTGCCCTTATGGAAGTATAAGTCAAAATCAGTGAAGATAAAAGGGATATAACTGATTGAATATTGTGCATTAAACTAGGATGTAATTTAACACTATAGTATATGTATGCTTGCTAGTTGAGGTTAACACCATGTCCTAACTATCTGTGACAACTGACAGTGGATTCTTCTTCTTAGTGGATCAAACACCAATAAACCTGTTTGATGGAGTTAGCTGGATCAGTGTGAAAACATCTGTTGGTGTTTGTTGGGTCAATGATAAATAGAATTTAGAATGTTGACATTTGTTGGTGTTTGTTGAATCGGTGTGAATTAGCCCCCTAAAATGTTGAGTCTTGTTAGGACAAGGCGTAAACCTCAAACTCAAAGAGTTGTTATAACATCACAGGAAAAACAAAAAATGCCTGCGTGAAAAAAAGGGGTAAAAATAATAAGTTTTTGGTTGTAGGCATGCTAGTCTCAGGCTCATGGACCATTGGCTGAACATCTGATGCTTAAGGGAAACTTTACTGTAAACACTTCAACAGGTTCAAAGTCGTCATCTGATTGGTTGAATTCCACCGGATTTCCGGGAGACGTGCGTGACGCATTCTTTAATGGTCCGACTGAAAACTACGCACAGCTGTCCGATGCATAAGAATTCACGGTTAGTTAAATGCTAAATTCTTAAAAGTATGCAATGTTCACGGCATAAACTCATAAACATTTTGATGCGGTTAACTTTTGACACCTTCGCGAATGTACATGAGTCTGTTACTGTGTGGACATTTCCATCCCTCTAAACTTTATGTGGCAAAAACCGAAACATGATTGGTTGCTTCTTCTGTCATATGGCCTCTTGGATGGCCTTGGTCAATAAAAGTGGCAAAAGTTTCTGAGAAGCGAGAATGGGCCTATGCTCTCTCACAAAAATTAACAATATTTTACTATAGTAACCATAGTTTAGCCAATATATTTTACGAAAATGGTAATACAAATGGTGATCAGTCTGCCAAATACACAGTTTAGTAAACTTTACTATAATATAAACGTAAATTTTCCTAAGGGTTATGATCCCTTCGGTAAACCTAATGATATTCATTATTTGTGTGTGTATATTAAGTTTGTGGTCGAGAACACTGCGAGGGATTCTTCGTCACCGTTGTACATCTGAAAGCTTTATAAATGAGCCAATAGCTTTGGATAAAATGTGAAAAGTGTCAAGATAGAGCAATACAATCTCATTGACCACAAAGATTTGTATTGCTCACTCATTGCTTGTTACACGTTACTCTCTCACACATGTGCACACATGCACACATACTCTCTGTGTCTGTATCTTACCTCCTCCATTTCTAAATTGGCAGCATGTTGCTGATGTAGCTTTCTTTAACGCTTTTCAGCCAGTAGCTGTTGTTAGCAAGTCTGTGGTTTCTTGTCTCAACTCATTAAATCAAGAGTTGGCCGGAGTTTGCAGAACATTGGCTATAAAATATTAACTTCAACAAATCTTCAAGGTCTTGTTCAAAAACATAATAGGCAGACCAATTAAGAGAATGGCCTGCAGTCAGAGTTTTACAGCTTACTCTATGTGGCTGAAGTACACAAGCGCTGCAGCTACACAAATAAAACACGGCGTTGAAAACAACAAACATTTTATATGGGAACTGCTTTTGTATCGGCAATGTAAATGGATTATTATTCACAGAAGCAGGGCAATCACATCATCGTACACAAACAGATTACGCTGCACTGCAGTCAATAGAAAAGTTGAGAATTTGTGAACACTTTTTATATGAGTAAGTATGCTGCTGTTTTTTGTTTTATTTCTTAAGAAAACTCGCTGTTTCTGTTTAGAAAGAAAATCTACCAAGGCTTGGGGTTTAGACAGCGTCTGGACCAGAATGTGTTCTTCAAAATGCAATGTTTTTTGGCAAATAATTTTTGCAACCATCATACAACTGTATTTAAATCTTCTCCACTCAGGCAGACCACACGAAAAGCATGAGTTTACATTTGGAATACAACTGGTCAAGTGAGTTAGCAAAATCAAGTTTTAATCTATTTCCTATTGGAAAGTTAATGAGGCAGTATTTAGATATAGCACTGTTTTAAACCAATATTAAATAATCTTTGTCTCTTTGTGTTTTATGGCATTTCACTTCAGAATTGTATTGTTAAAAACATAGCAATGTTTAAATCCCAGATGACAACTCAAACAAATTCCTCGGGTTAAAATATGTTGGGTTGCTTAAACATCATATTATAATCACACATCATCAAGCGGTTTGTTTGATTATTTTAAATCTAAATGATGCCCAAACAAAACCATGAACCTCTGGTTTGAACATTGTGTGTTATAGTCAGTGTGTTAAGAATAGTGTTCACTTCAGCATTTTTTAATGTCAATATGTTTGTAGCATCTGCAGGGAGAGATCTCCTCCTGGTTCACATCACTGTAAATCTTCCAGTTTCACAGACCTCTTGGGAAACAAGTACATATGTGTTCTAGCTCTGTTTCAGGAGATGTTATACAATACTATGATTTTTTTTGCAATAGACAGATAGTATAAATGTTATAGGTTCACTGACATTTGAAAGCCCTTTTGGTAATGCTCAATGGGCCTACAAAACAGCGCTGTTGGGAGTAGTATACTACCTAAGATAAGCTAAGGCAATGCATTCCACATATTTTGAGATATAAGTCTAAAATATTTAGTTCAACACAACATAGGCAGTTCATGCATGCAGGGTCAGACATATTTACTTTACTTCAGCGACTCCAGACATAGTGTTGTTTAATCTTTATTGAGACAAAAAAGGAATTTGGAAAGGAAAATTACAATTATGCAAGACTCTTTTAATATTAATTTGACTGGTGTGTGCGTTGGACTTGCCAAATAAGCTCATTACCCTTTGAGGTCATTTTCAAAAAGGTTGTTGTAATTCTCATTACTGCTCATTAGGGAGCAGCAAAATCACCCCCTTAATCAAACTCTCTTTGTATCTCTACTTATGTGCTGTGCACAACACATTCATATCCTGCCGCCGTTACAGCGTCCCATAAAAGTTATTCATTTGTGAAGCACCTAAAGCGTGACCTTTTTAAGAGTGCTGATGCTTTGTGAAACAGAAAACAGGCCGTCCCCTTTAATGAATAACTATTGCTCTAACGTGGCATGCAGCACAGCATCGCTAAATTGCACAAACATTATAACGACTCATAAAACTCAATGAGTGCTCTCTTGTTTACCGTGGTTTGGTTGCAGTGTTTGCCTAATTTAATATAACGTGTCAATATTTTCCATTTAATGATTAACATCTGGCTGCTGAAAATGAAAGTAGCAAACCAACTGACGGATCCGCCAAGCAAATAGACAACCAATGGCCGTATTATTTAGTAAGGCTCGGTAATGAGCCACTGGATTAGAGTTGAAGATAACTGATGAGCAGATGCCCCTGGCGCTCGGTCAGATCAGAGGTTTTAAACTGCAGTGATTGGTATAATTTCTAATCTTAATTACAGAGAGGACAGAGGGGAGATCAGCTCGGTCTGGCATTTGCACCCATCTGTAATTATAGATCAATCTGGCTGAACTGCTGAGTTATCCGTCCATGCTTATGTTTCCGGCTCTGGAGGGGAGGATATGGGTCTGAGTGCTGTAATGAGATCAGATACAGTTAACCTTTGAGCTAATCTCAAATAGTCAAAGAGACTGTGATGCTGATCATTTTTTTCATTGACAATACACATTCAGGATACACATCCTAATACATCACTTTCACTTTAAAAACAATAATACTGTATGTGTTATGTTGCATCTTCTTCCAATTCAGACATTTTCTTGTAATGTAACGCATGTTATATGTGTCACTCAGAGAGACATCCTAAAACCTTAGGGCTGAAGGTCAATGAACTTTTTACTGAAAATACGGACGCCCTCTCACCACTATGTACATCCATACTCTCTCACTGTGACTCTCTCTCCTTCTATTTGTAATGTCATGGCTCAGCTGTGTCATAGGTGTACATTTCTCATGAAGTGGAGCTGCTGGGCAGAATTATGTTATTCTAAACACAGCTGTCTACCTACTTGTGAAGTTTAGTCACACAGGGACATAGACAAGAAATAGACTCTTTCATGTTTAAGATTGGAAAGTAAAGGCTAGAAAAGAACCTGCTTTCAATTCGGCCACTCTAGATGTGTTGCCCGCCTCTTTAAAGGGATAACTCACCGAAATATTACAATTGTCATCATTTATTTACGCTTGTGTTATTCAAAACTGGTGTACGACTTTCTTTTGGGATACACAAAAGAAATACCGATTTTTTGTACACAAAAAAATACAGATATTTTGAGAAATGTCTCAATGGTTTTGTGTCCAGACAATGGAAGTCAATGGGTGCCAGTGTTGTTTGGTTTCCAACATTTTTCAAAAGATTTTCGTTTGTGGTTTGCAGAAGAAAATCATACAGGCTTGGAATGATATGAGGATCATCATTTCATTTTTGGGTGAATTAACCATCAGAGGTGTGGTAAAGGAGCATGCAGACCTTCCGAAAACAGTATTCCTTTTATGGATGAAATTACAAGCAAACCTGCAATATTCTATGTTAGGAATTTATCATTTCTATGTCCAACAGGTGGGGCCCATTGATAGCTTGGCAACCTGTGATATTTATGCATGGAATGTGTTAAATCAAATATGCATCGGTTTATATGTCACTTCAAAGTGATGGATTCAAGGATGATGGATTCAAGGAAGATGGATTCAATAAAAATTCTTTAACAACACACAGGCATTTTTCACCCAATATTAGTTTATTGGACCTGCAAAGCATCAACTTAAATCAGCAGAACAGCACTTCTGAATGACAGAATTGTGTGTTTATTCTCCTTTCACAGGACCTCTGCCTTTCATTTTCTGTATCAACAAGCAACCAGCAAATGCTCCCAAATAAACTGTACAGCAAGCACACACAGCTTGATCCAAGAGCCACTACATGCCATCTGCCGGATTATAACTGCTGATCTTTCGGAAATGGTTAAGATCTCTATTGTGCTTTTGGAGTTGTGGAGGCCATACTGCTTTTCCATATAAACCATAGCGGCCCGTAGAGGCCATTTTGTTTTTGCCATATTTACAGTGACTTAATACAGCTAATACAGGTAAAGTATACTTGAACAGTGAGATTTAATTTGTAGTTTGACTAAGAAAAAATCTCAGTGGATTATGAATAAATTTCAAGTAATTTTTACCTATAAAATTGTATTATTCACTAAGTTTCTATTATGTTCACCGCAATGCTTGTGCGAGCGAAAACCACATCTGTCGCTATATAGAGTACATCATGCCATTACGAAGTTCTCATAGGTTCTCTTAAATAAAACTAAAATGAGCTAACACACTCAAGAGCTTGATTTTACAGTGATGAACTTTCTTCTAAGGCACTCTTATATTTTATTTAATCATGTGATACATTCTGAGCTTACCTGAGATATTTGCAGACTTTTAAGTGAAGGATCCTGATTGGGACACCAGATACCAATGATGATATAATAAGAGAATATGAAGCAAGCATAGATTTGTTTTATAATGGTTAAACACCAAGACCATGAAAGCTGAACATTGTTTGTGTAATTCAGCTGGTAAAGCATCCTAGCATTGCTCTGGCAGCAGTCATGGGTTCAATTCCTAAAGAAAACATGTACTAATGAAACAAATATGTCTCTAATGCACTATTTATTAGGATAAAAGCATCTGCCACAAACTCGATTCTTTTTCAAAGCAAACACTGTGCATTCAAACACTATCTTGAAAAACATGGCAAGTTATTGTTCATCAAGGTTCTTGGTTAAAAACGGCTCCATTATGACACAAATCCTTTGAGAACAATACCACCTGTTATTGTTGTGCGTTATCATGTATGAATAAACAGCACTTGTCTCATTATGCAGATGTGATTCTCCAATACACACTAGGTCACTTTAGTAATTAATCACCTCATTACCAAGAGTGTTTTTTCTCCTCGACCAGTATGTGATAATGATAATGACAAATAAACAGCAGGGATACAAAGGATACAGTTTCAATGACAAAACAAGTTTGCAGTTTGCTGTGCATTTAAAAACATTTAGAGTTCGGTGTAGGGATGTATTACAATCAATTACTGTTGCTGAATTTTTTGTTTATTCTTTAATTGTTAATACAACGTTAAACAATTTAATAGAGTTTTAAAATAATTAACACAGTAGATTGTTAATCCTGCATGTGTAAAAAAAGAAATATTCGAATAAGCACTTATTTATTTTATGTCTGTACTTGTCATTTTTTGCTTTTGTACATGCTTTTTAGGCCTATAATACATATATCCCAGATTACAGTTTTTTTTCGGCACAAAACACTTATAGGTGTGGCGTGTATCCTCTGGGTATAATATCTACATTCTTTCTTCTGGTGTGGTTAAAAAACATTGTAGGGATTTCAGAAACGTCTAATGTGCTGATCTAATGTGTTAGATAGATATCTAAATAAATCGCAGAAGTCGAAATTGGAGAAAATGGACCACATTACCTGAATTCACCCTACAAATAATCTTTCAGTTCACAATGCCACATTTTGTGAGTAGCAACAGATAAAAACTGCTATTATGAGAAAAATGTGTGTTTTATATAGAATGTCAATCTGCTGAAAGAGTAATGAATTGTCTTTCCCAGCAGAAAAAGATTGACAGACTGAATAAGACGAAGACCGCCTTGATCGGTCATGCTAATTTCAAAGACAAATTGGCAATGATCTCTCTCGCTCCTTTCTTTCTCTCAGCTTGACTCCTGTAGAAATCTCAATAGACAGCAAAAAGAAATAAGAGGAAAGGACAAGGTGATGAGAGCTGCAGCAGAAAAAAAGACAAAAACCACAGAAGCAGAGAGCGAACAATTGATCTTGGGTTGTTTGAGACAGATAAATTCATATATGCTCACACACTTCATTAACAGTGACATGTTAAACATCTTATCAATACACACTCTATCATGGCCTTATTAGACGTGACAAGCTCCAACACTTCTCAATACTGGGTCATTTAAATCTACTGGTTCATTAAAATCATACATTCTATATAGTTCACACCCTCCATGAGTCTATTGATTATGCAATAAGAGTTGAGAAAGTTTTTCTGACCTCAGTGTTCATTGATTATCTCAGGTCCAGTGGATGATCTTTTGACAGAAATGCAATATAATATACATAACTATGTCTTCAGAGATAAATAAAGACCTTACATAATGAAACGTTGTTTTATTACCCATGAGCTATTTCTATCTACATACTCTGCGGGTAACCTTACATGGAATTCACCATGCTTTTTCTACAGTAGCCCCAAACAAACAAACTGCGTTTCGTAAATACATTATCTCCTTCGGCAAAGAAGCGAAAACATGACGCCATCGTATACCTGTTTCACCCACCGTAGTTCTTTTAACGGGAGGGTTGGAGTAAGCCGTTGGTTGCAATTTGCAACCTCTCCGCTAGATGCAGCTTAATTTCACACACTGGTCCTTTAAATTAGATCAGAACATCCATCAAATAAAAGGTCCTGAATCTGATCACTACCCTGAATGACTGGATTTTAGAAGCATGCTATTGGTCCATCCACGGCATCAAAGTAGCTGGTGACACACAAACACACAGACCCCGCTGGTGATAAGGATAGCTGTGTGTCTGTATCTGTCTGAGTGAGTGTGGAGTTGGTGGGATTAGTGGGGATTTAAGCGTGGATGGAGTGAGTGGATGGCTGCTGGGATAATTCGGGATTAAGGAGATTAGGCTACAGCAGCATGATGGAGCTCACAGCTGAGGCCCCTGCAGGTGTGAATGTCAACCCCACGGAGAAACAACCACTCTGGGTTCACTCCTCGATTCCGCCTCCTCACAATAGATATCCGGCTCCCATGCCTCCAGTCTACAACAGATTTCATTTGGGAACGGTTGCAGGCTTGTTTCAATCTTTCCTGTGTCTATAACATTCTCTTTCATGCTTTTACATCAGATGTGAGTCAGAACTCATTTGTAAAACACAAAGGCAGATAAGAGTGAACATAAAACAAGTGCTTTCATCAGAGGTATATTACAATGTCAGGAATAAATGTGCATGAGTGGATTAAGAAACAAATTGTTGCTTTATTATGAAACAATGTGTTTTAGCAGTAATCATAAATTAGGAAGAATTTGCAGCCATTTTTTTCACCCTGAGCAAATAACTAGAAGTCAAACACAAGCTTAGGAAGTAGACTGTTTGCAGCAGTCTGCGATTAACCTTTGTTAACTATTTTAGGCAATGAAAATGGAATTTGAACCCGTGTGAACAAAGGCACTGAGCTGTAAAATTATTATAATACTTCCTTAACCGTAACATTCACCCTATCTCTTTCCCTTAACAATAAAGTCATGTCTGACCCCAGGGCGTTGTTAAATTCATTAGTTAATAGATTGCAATGTTAAATTAATAGTTCACCCCAAAAGGAAAAATCTGTTATTTACTCACCCTCAAAAGAAGATATTAGTTCTAATCTTATGCTGTATGTTAAACTTATCAAACTGTGTTGAAACGATTTCATAATTTGGATATTTCTTCTGTGTACAGTAATTCGCAGAGGACACTTTGGCTGTTCTTTGACATGGCAGTCAGATTTCACTCGGAATAGTCAGATCGTAATTCATATTTTTGGGGTAATTTTCCAGTCATTCAAAGCCATAGTGGACATAGCCATATTCGGCTAATTGCCAAAATCATTTTAGTACAACAGCTGCAGCAATCATATTTTCATAACTATATAAGTATACCAATGACTGCTTTAACAGTTCATGTAAGAAAGCAGCGTATGCCTTTTTTCCATATTTTGCTGTATCATGAGCAGGCCTGGATAAATGCCATGGGGTTGAAAAGCAAGGCAATATATTAGTTTTCTGTCAGGTCCCTGCATGCTTCCATCTTCAGTAGAGTCGCTGCTGATGCCTAGCAACCCGAAAATCACTATACTGCCTGAAAACACAAATCCAATTTAATCGGTTGCAAGTTACTGTGCAAATTTGACTATTTCCAGGCTAGGCAATTGCTGTATGATCATACAGTTCATCTTTGCGGATCATTTGTAAACTTTGAAATCAGATCATTTTTAGCATCACATCAACCAAAGAATCTGACATCATTCCAAACCCAGTTACACTAACTAACCTATTCTTCATATTTATGTGCCACCATCATCTCTATTTACTATCCTCAAATAGTTCAGGGCCATATTTAATGCTTTCAATTCTCTTTTGTGTAACATTTACACATTCTGCATCATTGCAGAAGCTGTGAGCTTTTGTTTTCTTTCCATACTGTCTTGTTCTGTCAGTGCTAAGGGAGTTGTTGTTCTGTAAATGGCTCCTCAGAAAGGAGATGTGGTTGTTAGAATCATTGTGTCGGCAAAAATAATGAGGCTAACAAAACCAGTTCCCCTTGCAGAAGTGTCTCACTTTCACCACAGACACGCACAAACTCATTTCAGCGCTAGTGCACTAATCTTGGTCAAAAAAACAAAACTACAAGTTCTCGCTCTTCACTTCACACAAATTATCGTCTTGTCATGTGCCATGGTTTAGCCACAAGTTTATTTTTCAAGTTGTTTTTCTGGAGTCTGTGCATGTGCATCCGTGAAGGTTATCTCACAGGTTCAGCTGTGGTTTGCTACAATGATCTATAAGTGCTGAGTGAGCAAGGGAGACGTTTGCTCTTGTGAAACCTCACAGACCAGAAACCACATGCTCTGTCCTCTGCAAGACTCCTTTTTCTCTCTGCAACACAGTTTATGCTTTGATTAACTCATAACCCAAATCTTTTATAATTCACCTAATTCATGATTCTTTTCGCACACATACACTTTGGAACTGGTGTCTGTATTTCGGAGGCAGTAGAATGTTTAAATGTGTTGGCAGCTTGATTTCTAAACTGTGTCCTGCATCGATATGGTTTCGCAATTAGTTTTCTGTTCACTCTGTGACACCAGCTGCTTGAAATGTTGATATTCTACCTTACAGGAGTATTCAGCATGTGTTGTTGGAGTTTTTTCTCGGTTCTTTGTTTCTTCCCCTGTTGCCTTTGACTTTTCAAAATGATCTGCCGATCTGTGTTGTCATAGCAACTGGGAGCAAACACATTTACTCTCATTCTGTATGATCACTTTATGTATTCCTGCTCTTCATCTTTGATTTTTTTCCAGAGTAAAATAAATAATTAAGAAATTAAAAGTTAGTATAGGTTGATCTATTGATTCTTGTTTTTACTCTTTTCTCTGAAAGTGTGAGTGTTTCGTAAGCAGAGGTTTACGGTTCTGTATGTGCACTTGTCTATGTGTAGGTGTGAAACTGGATTTTGCACTTATTGCCACCTGTGTCACTGCATTTGTTGCGCGTGTGAACATATGGAGAGCTGTGGAAGCTAAAAATATCCTTTCTGTCCCGTGCACGACACCTTGTACTTTTCAATTTGTTTGTTTGTTAGTCTTGTGCTAGTTTAAATACAAACACTGTCTATGAGAAACATAATGTTTTTTTATATAGGTATAAACCACATATAAACACTGTGTCTCACGCTTTCAGACACCTTATCACAGTCTGAGGTTTGGTGAACACACACTCTCATACATTTATTCTCTGGGGCAGTTAAACCCACACCAGAACGAGCAAAGTTCACACGCAATGAATAGAGACAAGCATAAAAAAAGATAGAATCAACAAAAAAGTGAGAAAAAAGGACAGGGGAGGAAGATAGGTCAAGGCCACACATTAGCAGACACGCACGCCACTTGTCTTGTGAGAGAAGTACAAGTGAATTGAAATGTATGGTGTGTAGTCGGTAGAGAGATGAAGGCTGTAATGTTTGATGTGAAAATGTCATGTGTGTATGTGTGTGATGTCAGCCCACACACCATTTTTTTTTACACAGTTACAGCACGTAGTAGTTAAAGGTCTGCCAACTACTGATATACCTCATCCTTCTTCAAAGGAAATAAAACTTATTCAAATAGAAATGGTTCACCTGGAACGGCACAATGAGGGGATGTTGGCTTGAAATGCACCTTTTTTTCTGTGACATTATGTGGGAGTGTTCTGTTTTGCACATTCTGACCTTTTTTTAAAAACCCTTTTCTTCCTGTGTGGTAGATAAAAATAGTCTAGATTTTACATTGTGATATTGTGCATGCGTAAAAGAGAGAGAACATCTACAAACATATGCATATTGCCTGCTCAACCGCCAAATACTTCAAAATATAAAAAGGCCTTTTACTGATTGATTGAATTTATTATCAACACCTATAAAAGGCATGTCAGTAATTGTGAAATAAACCAATACAGAACTGTAAAATGTTTTTTTTTTACCTTGAAAATGCCACACTGTTTACAGAGTAAAACTGCATGAAACAGCGAACAAATGTAAACAGTCATTAACCGTCAGTTCTCATATCTGGTCTCAACTGTACACGCGCTTTTATATATCACCTATGTTTCTTCCTTTGTTTTCCTCTCTTACCTACACACACACATACACAGCTCTAATGATCCTACTTCCCTTTCTCTGTTTCTCTCTCACACCATCTCACACACAAACACGTCCTCCACATCCCACTGACATTACTTGTGTTTGTGCTGTGTTTCGTCTTAACCCACAGATTATTTAAATACTGAGGAGGTGTTTCTACCTCAGTGTGAAAGGCAATGTGTTATCTGTGTGGGCAATGACACATGTTGAGACCAAGAAAAGCTTGTTATGAACATCATAATCTCTGGGATGAGTGCATGTGTGTTAGTGCACACTAAAGTATTGATGCAAACCAGCTAGCCAGTAGGAAGACTGTACGTTGTTTTAAAAACAACCATTTCGTGATATTCATTTACAAATCCATTAGTCATATATGCATATATACACAATCCATTCATGCATTCTGTAGACAAATAATTTGTTTTACCCCGTCTTGCCCATCCTTGTCTTTTAATTATTTCCTAATGAAAGTGAGATCCTCTAAGTATTGTCGCACTTAGGACATACGAGAAGACACTGCTAAAACTTTGATAAGCTTTACAGAAATGATGTTGGTCACAAGTCTTCTGAACCGTTGGGCGCGATTGCACTTTACCACAAATCTCTGGTTTAGCCGCGAACATGTAAACAACAGCCGCTAACGTGCTAAACACATTATTTAAGAAAGGCGATTTATAAACAATGTGTAATACTTAATTCTTCCGGAGATGAAGCTTGATCGCGAACAGTTGGTATTGATGCACTCTTGTGATCATTTTTTTTTGGGAGAAACTCATGCTATACTGACAGGCCACCGGGTGCCGGAGATACGTAACGGTGAATGTTGGTTTGTCGATCCGAAAAAAGTAGATTTTTTCCGAACACTAAGTCATCATGGTCCCGCCCGGGACTTTCGATCGTTTTAACTACATCCCGCGAGGTCGCAGCGGGACAAACCTGAGCTCCTCGGAAAGGTCTCATCCCGGCCTACTTTTATGTTCCATTTTACATCCAACAACAGCACACATTTGTTGTTTCTTAGACATTTTTTTCGCTGGCTAGTGGCTACATCTGCTCTTGCCTGAAAATGGCTGACAGCGTGTCTCTGGCGTTAGTTGGAGCTATGCGATCATAAGGCGGAGTCTGTGAGCGGTCATGGGCAGGCGTAAACAAAGTGACATCAGATTGTAAGGGGATCGCCAACAGCCTGTTTTTGTCACTGTTGTGGTTTAAAGGAGATTACAAAAAGAAGAATAGATGGATTTGTCTAATTACAGGGTGTTTCTGCACACACGCTGGCGACTCAATTTCTGGAAGATTAGCATTTAAAAGTGCATTTTTCAGGGATTGCGGCCCCTTAAAACTCTTTTGTCTTTTTCTCTCTCAGTTTTTGTTCAGACGCTGTTGTTTTATGTAGAGCTTGGAGGAAGATCATTTTGCTGCATTACTAAAAATAACAGTACAGAAACTTCACTTTGGCAGATTTTTTTATTGATTGTAACAGCCACACTCTTATTGTGCAGTTCTAAGTATTTTTATTATAGGCTGTAAATAACAAAATAGATGGGCTGGAAGGTTTCCATCTTAAGCAATCAGAATTTAAAAACTGCTCCATTACCTCGATTTCCATTGGTTACTCTCTAAACATTAGCAATTATTTTCATGCGAGCGGTGCTCATAAAGGCTATAATCTGGTGATTTACAGGCTCACAGCGCAATGCTCTTGGACTCAGTAGCTATTTTCCTCTTTTTCCCTTTCTTTCTCTCTCCCATTTCTGTGTATATTTCTTCTTCATGTTGAAGTCAGTACTAGCCATTCTGACTTATCTGTTTCATTGATGAATGTTTTAGTAAACACAAAGTTGTGTGCGTTGATCATTGTCTAGTTTTGATGTAACTATTTAAAATGTGTGCTGAAAACGGAGCATTGTGCAGTCTTGAATTGTCACAGTGGGATAAATGGGCAGATAAAAAGGCTAATATTATATGCATTTTCTAACAGTTCAGGCAAGGAAATGTGTCTTCATTTTGGTTGGTTTATTAAATGCACGTCTTTGTTGTACATTATGCAGACAACATTGAAACCAAAATGTGTGCGAGAGTGTGCACTTGCTCTTATACAGCACATAAACTGCTGAGGAGTGTGATGGATAGATGAGGCTACTGGAGGTGAAAGCTCAACCGGAGTGTGTGACTGAGCTTGTGTTTCCATGTATTTGTTTGTTAGAAGGCCACAGAATCTCTATTGCATTGCTGCCCACTCAGCCTACACTCATCAATGCATTAAAGCCTCTGGGGAAGAATGAGAGCGAGAGAGAGAGATGAATAATGTGGTGTCCATTTCTAATATAAAAATAAATCCAATGTAGGAGATAGAATAAAATGAGGGCATAAATCACATGAGGTGAAGATAGAGCAGCCATGGTGCCATCATGTTTCTGCATATGCCTCATCTTTACCACACATTGAGGGGGTGATCTTATGTGTAAGATGGAGATTTCCAGTGTTTGTTCTGGGTAAATATGGTATTTCTCACCACCAGAAACTAGAGCAGCACTATTATGAGACGCCCACACTATTATGAGACAATAATTATAACTGGATTTTTCATATCATAAAAATGGTGGTATTTACACGTGTTAAAGTGTTCTAGAGTACTAGTATAAGTGCAATCCGATGTTAGGTCCTTCTTTAAATGTAGGTCAATGGGACTTTTGTCTGCTTTAAATAGAGTTGTTTGGCTAACTCTTTAGTTCGTCTTAACCTGTCAGACCAACCAGTGCAAGTATAAAGCAGTTTAGAGATCTGAGGGAAGTAAAGGTCAGTCTGCAGGTCTGCAGGGTGGTTGTGGATGCGGTTGTGCTAAAGAGCTCTACAGTTGAATATGTGAGCAGGGATTTCAACTGATGCCTATTCCTTTCATTCCACTCCACTCACTGCACCCCTAGTGATCCACCATGAACCTCTCTGTGAAGATCAGTAAAGGGACTGGCCAGTATTTGTATCTCACAATTTACTACAGATTGTTAAAGAGAAAGAGAAGACCATAGAGGTATTCAGGCTTGTCACTGAGAGTTATCTGTTCTTTGGAGGAATAAGCAGCCAGGCCATTTAGAATATGTTTACATGGCAAGGATGTAGTAAAAACTTGAAAAGATTTTTGTTCGCATTTTTGAAATGTTTTACGTTCACACGACAACATTATCAAAACAACCAAGTTCACACGGATCTGGAGAAAAAAGGTAAAAGTTGTATTATACATGCCAGGCCAGTAGTTGGCGAAGTCACTTTGTAAAGACACACTATGCAGGTGTGCACATACGCATAGTCACTTATTTTACACTTTGTCAGTGTATTCGGGTATTTAAAATTCAGCATATGTTAATAATGTGTCTCCTCCAGTCCTAGTGGTATAGTAAATCTACTCTTTGGTGGAGAAACATTAGGCTTGAAAGTTTGTTGAGTATCACAAACACACAGTCCTGTAGGCCTGTACACTTGCATATGGCTATAGATTGAACATGTAATGCACATGATGTCACCATGTCTACATATTTGCATCTTCATAGTTTACATGGAGGCGTTGTTTGAAAAAAAATGTATACATTGCATTTTCAGTCCTGAAAAATAGTTTTGAAGAGACTAGTCAAAAGGCGTAACGTTTTTTTTTTACTTAACCATGTTAATGGCCATGACACATACACACATACAACTATCTGTCTTTGGGACAGTTCGCTTGGGGTACATTGCTAATTGCTGTCAGCCAGAGGCTAAGCAAGATCAGCTTTTGATGGTTCAAGAGTTTGTCAAGTACATTTTTTATACTGTACTGAAGTAATGCTGCCTTTTGTGTATATGAAAATTTCTAGAAAGTCTTTAAGCATGAGTTGGAAGCTCTTCAAACCGTCAACTATGAGTTTCGGTATGCAAAAAGTACGAGATGACTGGTTCAGTGTAACAACCGTGTAGCACCAGACGCAACACACAACCACACTGCTTGTACTGTAGTCAAGTAACCACTTCCTGTTTCTCGTTTTCAGTGTCTGTATTTGTCCCTCTCGCTTTGGCTCTCTCACTAACTCTCTTGAGGTTTGGCAGCTGAGCCTCAGAGTTAAGTGGCTTTTCTAGTTTATCCTGAGAGGTCATGGCAGAAATGAAACCTCATCTCTGAGCCACGATCATAGCCCTTGAACACGACAAGCGCCTGGATCACAATTTCGCTGTCTGTCAGAAGCTGCAGTTTGTTAAACGGCCCATTCTGGAGACTGTGTGAACAAACAAGGAAATCCTGTATGTGCGTGCCTGGGTATGAAAGCGGGCACAGCTAACGTGCACGGTGGCAGAAGAATTGTCGGTGGTTTCAGTGGTGAGCGAATTACAGCGTGCTTTAGATCAGCGGTTTGCCTGCACTCGCATACAAACACACGCACACACCAAAAACACACACACACAGTAAAGAGCTTGACGGTGCCTGAGCAATGCACCATTGCTTTACTCTTCTATCATCAAGAGCTCTCATTTCATAGGCCTCGGTGCACAACGCTACTGTAGGCCTTGAACCACACACACTTGGGTGGGCCTGGAGTGCCGGGTCTGGGAGCTCTGCTTTGCCACAGGTGCCCTCGGGTTCTGTGTGTGGCTAATGAAGCTTGTAAAGATGGTGGATGATTACTGAAGTGTCTTCATTGGAGCCTTTTATATTTGCTCACACAGATTTATAGGATGTTGCCTGCTTCCATGACACGCGTCTGTAAGTAAAGTTTACAGTCTTTGTTGACCTGATCCTTGCAGTAGGCTAAGACTTTATAAAAACACGAATTAGTTGCACAATACAAAAACGTGACTTTGATTTTCAAATGTAGTTAGAGGTGTGGGTGTGTAGAAATGTGTAACAGAGTCGACATTCTAACTCGTGTCTGGTTCTCAGCTTGCTTAGTGGGCCAATGAGCGTGACATTAATTACTGCCTTCACCGTTGTCCCTTTTCATCCATTTATGTTTCTCTGTCTTCCTTTTCTTTATGCGGAATTGTGGGAGTTTATATACGCTGTCATTACTACTCTCAGACACTTGCTAATGAGTTGCAGATCGGCCTGCAGTGATGCTTTTAATAACTGCTGCAGCCACAACTGAAAATAAAGCTTTATTCATCTCACACTATGTACATTCTGTATTCCTCTTTCCCTTTATAGTCTATATACATGATAAATATGTATTTTTATATATATCAGTGCAAGTCATTACCCTTTTGCTAATCCTTCTCTTTTTCTTAACGGCAATGTGAACACGTGATAATTGCATGGTTTTTGAGCGCTGGGTGCAAGGAAGCGCATGACCTGTTTATGTTCCTGTGTGATGTACAGATGTGCTGTCACAGATAGACGCTCTAGAATGTGGTCAGTCTGCGGTGTTCCGAGACATTTTCAGCTCGTCTGATCTGTGACGCACTTCCTCAGTTCTGAGTCTATATGCCACTAAAAAACTCTTCCTCAGCAGCCACTTCCTGCCTGAGATGAGCGTCTTCTCTGTGGCTTTGGGGGTGAGTGGAACATGTGGGTACTGAAGTGTCCTCATGAGAGAAGATGAAACCAAGAAGAATAGAATAACATTTAAAAATTGTAGCCTTTTGTGATTTTGCTCTTAGAGCATCACGGCTTTTTATTTTCAGAAAAATGTATAAAGACGTTGTACAGCAGGAAGTATTTCATTTCAGTTAATACGCTATTATTAAGCAATGCCTACATATTCTGCCTGTTGCATGTTCAGGTATTTCCTCAATCCCTTTCTGGGTAATGGAGCTTTTCACTGCCAGTGCCCAATTAGTGAGGGTCACTGAGCGACTTTGATGCGAGTATGTGTGGTTGCCCCGTCAGTGGGCCAGATAGCTCATTAGTGCCGGCACGACAGTGGACTCGCTGTCCTTTGCTGAGCATGCAATCTGTCTGTAATAATCCCCAGGAAGCTGGCAAGGGTTGAAAAAAGAAATTCTGTACAAAGAAAAAGAAGGCTTTGGGTGCAAGGTGCACACTGCCCGGGCAGTATAGATTTACTGGAATGTCCGAACATGGGATGGAGAGACAACGAGAGAGTGGCAAGGACAAGCATCTTTGCACCCCCATGGTCGATTGTTCAGCAGAGCTGAAAATGTGTTTCAGTCTCCCTCAGGACAGTCTGATCAAAACAGGAGGCACAAGAAAGAAATTTCATGACTATGATGGTGAAGGGTTGTAGATGTTAGCGCACAAATGAAAGATTTGTGTCTGTAAATATACAAATAAAAAAAAAGGCCAATCTCCTGTATGATACAATGAATGAACATCTCAGCAGTTAATGATCTCTGTAATTTATTTAGACTCCCGCTATCACATGAGCCCTTCGCTTTACCTATTCTTGCCTCATGCGCCACAGCTGTCAAGACCCTAGACACCTATGTTACCAGAGCAACACCTGCTCTGAGCCTATTAGGAACTCCACTGTGTGAGTAGTGCAGTCTTGGCAACGATGTACATCTACAAGCAAGAGATCACTGTCATGCTTAAACAAAGGCGTCCCTGATTGTCATGCTTAAACAAAGGCGTCCCTGATTTCTTTCTCCTGTAATCTTTCCCAAAGGCATTTAGTCAATTTTGAACGACACAATAATATAACACATCCTGACCTACTTACATAAATTCCTAATACATGGATCTTGTTTTTGTCTTGTCATTTCGTTCCAGTATAAGTAGACATACATTTCACTGCGGATGGGAATGATGTAAGGATTGGTTATACAGTCATAACATCATACAGTATCCTTCCAACGGCTCCTCATCTGTGGAAACATGTATTAAACAAAATATATCCAGATGCTCCTGAATGAATTTCTATAAGGCATTTATGATGGTTTAATTGGGAATCTCCAGATGTATTATAATTACATACATAAGAAACAACATAAAACCCTTATGCTTCCAACTACCCAGGTACCAGAATTAACAGAACACAACCTATAATCCTGACACATTTAGTAAAAAGAGGGTTTGCAATTCACAATTTTTGAAGTGTAAAGATGACTGGAAGGATAATGGAGCATCGTGGAACATAAGGATGAAAGGTCTGTCAGACTGAGCACTCTCACAGGAAAAGAAAGTACTTGCCAGAGAAATAATCCTGGTAATTCCACAGTATGTCGCTGTAGTAGTACAGAAACGGCCGCTGAAATAGCCATCCATAAAAACAAAATAATAGACATGGCAGAACAATTCAACAATTGAAAAGGTCTCAGCTGCCCTCCAACCTTCCCACATACTACTCAAAAGACAGATCCGTCATACACATCAGATTAACATGAAAGGAATTGGGTTTCTCAGAGACTTACGATAAGCAGATAAAAAAAGGGATTTCACTAAAAAGAATGCAAGATAATAAGCAGCATTAACTCCACTGCAAAATATCTATCATGTGGAGTCTGGAATGCGGATTTTGGTGATTTCTAAAAATGTTTTCCTGTGAAATCTGTTGCAGTTTAGAGTATGAGATATGGATAAGTATTTTAATTTGCTTGCTACAAGGTAAAAATCCTTCTGTGGTCCAAAGCATAACCTTGGCTCAAACTTAACTGCTGGCCATTTAAATATGCTCACTGGCACAGGCCTCACGTGGCACGCCGCATGATAAACTCCACTGGGCACTGTCTCACTGCATTTAAATGACAGGTGCTCTCTTGTTTTTAACAAGTATATGCAAAGATTTTGGACAGGAGAAACAGATGGGTTGAGACAGAAGGTAAAAGGGCCACTTATGAACAATGGGTTTGGGGGGGTTAAGGTGTAACACAACTTACTATTCATTTCCTAGAGTCCATAGAGATCCTTGGGAGTTTTGCCCGAGTTCACAAATTAATATTCATAGTATCAGGAAAAAGATTAAAGAAATTGCAAGGAAATAAATATGACAGTATTAAGCAAAAATGCTAGTGGGTTGAAGTCACTGAATTGTGAATGCTGCATTGAACTGCAGCATTGTTGGAGACTGGTCATTACTGAATTAATAGAAAGTCAATTTTTAATCTTCTTTGGAAAGGAATACACACACACACATGCATTAACCGCTATTGATTTGGCTAATGGCTTTCTCTCTCTTGTGCGTGAGATCATTGAAAGATGATTATGAGGTTTTTTGGTTTTGGCAATGTTGTAGTCTGGAAGAATCAGCTGAGTGTGACCCCAGCAGAGCTCATGGTCCATCAGGAGGTAATCTGTTAATCAGTGCTAAATAGAGTAACTGCTGCTCCCACGTTCCTTTTGTGTGTGTGTGTTAGTGTATAAGACTAAAAAATTCCCTGATTGTTAACTATGTTTGTGAGGAGTGTGTTTCTGTTTATAAGATGTGTAAAAGTGATTGTGGATGTGAATGTGTGCATGACAAGAGGGAGCCTGAAGCTTGTTTGATGTGTATTGGAACCCCTGCTCAGAGCTTTTGATATCTCTGTGTTTTTTCACTGTTAGATCTTTACTTCCATCTCTCTCTCTCTCTCTCTCCATCCTTCCCTCATCTCACCCTCTATTCAAGTGTGTCCTGACAGGAAATAGAGCTCAGCAGCAATCTACTGCCGGTGAAGGAGATATTTTTAGAGGCCCTATGTCATTCACCAAGCATGGAAGTACTTGTGTGAAGTCAATTTCGCCTGGAGGGGGGATTTAAGTTGCAGTGAGGACCAGGGTGAAAGCATATTTTTTCTTTCATTTTCCGGGAAGGTCATGAAATTAGCATCTCTAGGAGGAGTGAGTCAGAAGGAGCCTGCAGTGACAGATAGCCTTTGTGTTCAACAGGAAAAGACAGTAGTGTGCATTGTCATGGCATGCCCGCCTGCTCCTGTCTCTTCTCTCCGCTGTTTCCAGAAAGTGTGCTAAACACAAAGAGTGTCAAGAAATAACTAGAGACTGTTTGTTTGTATCAAGCGAGAGAGACATCCTATATCCCGAAAAACATTGTGGACAGAATTTTAGTTCAACCAATTAGCTCTTTCTCAAGAGCAGGGTCTGACCCAATTATAAAGCAACTCCCATTAATGCAAGCGTGTTGACTGGCTGAACACGTCACAGAACAGTGTTTTTAACTGTCCACGTGTTGTATTTTTTGTCTGTCTGTAGCACATTTTGTTTCTTAGTCATCCTTTTGTTCTTTCAATCGCAACTTAGGGCTATTGTACATGTCTTCAATACATGCCAGTTATCACAAAGCCCTCTACAGACAACAAAAACACAACTCCGATCACAGCATCATTCAATTTTTTTTTTTTAAATGCAACACTGCTGGCTGGCTTACATCACCCGAGTGACCCTAATGCTGGTGAGAATACCACCGGGAAATGGAATGAGGGAAGTTCACAAACGGCAGCCCTCTTTACTCGCTCCAGAACTTTGTTCCTTAAATGCGGTGGAAAAGTGTCTTATGTCTTAGAAACTTCCAAGAAATGTAATAGTTGGAAAGCCTAAATTGATAATAAGCTAAATAAAGCAACTAAATACCCCATTCGGTCGCCTGATCTATCGAACAGAAACCCTTGAGCAGTAAACTTTTCCACAGGGAAATTCTATTCTTATCGAGACCATGTAACATTCATTACTTTCTCACCACTCAACAAACAAACAACAATGGGCAGACTGCAGCAACTTGACAGAGACGGTGAATGAAAATGCTTGGTGGTATGTGTTTGGGAGGCTGGAGCCTCTCAGCTGTTACCGTATGCTGTTGATCACGTTTTGTCAGAAACTCATCTGCTCTGGATGGCTTCTGAAGAGGCCCCTGAGTGGGTCTGTCATTCACACGGAGCCTCTTGAACTCGCCCGCCCTCAGCCTCCCTACATCCCAATTAATGGGAAAAAAGGCTGAGAGGGGGTGCTTGACTCTGACAGACGCTCTTTAATTGTTATGCTCCATCCCTGTGGATACTCTAGTTTTCACATTTGCAGACACAGGATCACTGAAAGCTCTGTACCTCACTGAATAGACTAAACACCATATATATTAAAGCAAAAAGATGTAATAAGGGATAAGAGTGTGTGGTCAATTTTTTTCTAATTCAAGTTCAATGTTATACAGGCATTCAAATGTATAGAATGCTTCTATAGAAATCGAGTGCATGCTAAAATCCACATTGATACTCAAACGTCAATGTGCGTCAGCTTTCACATCAGCGGTGTTGTTTATATTTAAATTATCTTTATTAAATATTTTATGGTTGTAATCTTTTGTCTTTGTTCTCATGCCCTCTTGATTGAGCCTGACGCAAATACGCATTTTGTGATGATACCAGCAACGCCCTAATGTGATATTCATCCTTCTTTTTATAAAAACAATTGTGCCATTCATGGACGCTAATCCATCAGCTGTGGTTTACATACAATGCCTGTGATGTTTACCTATACTTGTTTCAACTGTTTGTGGGATTTGGTGCCCTAAATTAACCTTTGAAACCAATTTGAGATCTCTCTGCTTGTGATGGCAACCAGTCATTCCACCTCATGCTGTCAAGTTATTTGTTTGTGGGTGTGCGAGTATGTGTATTCAGCTTGTGTGTCTGTAAGAGAGAGCGAGAGAGAGATTTCACACCCTGTAGGTTCTAGGCTGTCAGTGACGCACATTCCAGACTGTCCGCCCAGGCCTCTGTCACAGCGCCATTAACACCAATGCATGCTGGGAGTGCCACTCTTCTCAGCGAGTGCATTAATGGAGCCTTTAAAAATGAAGGTTAAAAGCAGCCCATCCTGCTCAGATCAATTCTTTATTGTGGTAGAAAACCGTGGCTGCTGTGACTCTTTCCTCTTGTTAACATAATGCTTTAAAAAGCAACTGAATGGATTTTACTGTATAAATAATGCAAATAGAAGATAATCACTAAAAGCAACAGGTTATGGCATGTTCATCACATTTTAGTGCCACCGGCGGATTGTACACAGACTTAAAAGCATTCTGCTGAGAGAGATGGAAAGAGAAAGGGAAATGTGGAGATTTGCGTGAGTTGAATAAAGAAGCAGCATTGACTGAGAAATACAGAGACAGCGTTTTGTATTCCCAGAAACACCATCACTTCGCAGAACGGGACAAAACCTCTTAAGACCTGAGCATTAGATACAGTGTGCCTGCTTCATTTTCCACCTGTGTTCATTATAGATTTGTTCTGGAAGGCAGAACTTGCTTTCTTTAAAGCGTTCACGCTGAGTTCAAGGTCGTTTTCAGAACAGGCTGTTATTGAGCAGGAAAAAGATCACATCCATGTTTTAGGTGAGTTTATTAAGAAAGAAAACCTTTATTCAAGCCCGCCATTACAGACAAAAAGCCAATCTGGAGAACTGTGTGTTTGGGGGGTTTGTACTTACAAAATCTTCAATAAAATGTTTGTAACTGTATAACAAACAATGTATAAAATTACGAACAACATAACATTCCTTTTTAAACTTACATAGATCTACTTTTTAAAGGAATAGCTAACACAAAAAATGGTCCCTATTGACTTTCCATCTAGGAAAAAAAAAGTGGGACCATTTTTGGGTAAACTATCCGTTTAACTTCACTCTTCTGTGGTTCTGAATTACGTGCCTGCAGAAATGTGATCAGGGTGTTGTGGGCCGTGACAATGTGCTCTCTACCTCTGCACAAGTGTCAGCTCACTCTATAATATCATCAAAGAGCACTTAACCTTATCTGAGTTTCTCTATATGATTGGCTACACGGTGATGGAGTTTGTCCAAGAGCTTCTGAAATGTTGCTATATGAGGGATAGATAAAGAGCAAGAGCTGCAGTAGCAGAGAAGGCTCTCATGAGTTGACGGACCAAGATGGACCTTGGGCAGCTCCCCAGCCCTTTGCTAAGTGGACAACAGGGAGAGACTGATAACAAGGTAGCAGCACTGTGTTAAGTCAACAGAAAAAGAGAGTGAAGGAGGGAGAGAGTGGAGGTTTTGCATATGTAACAAGCATGATAGAGGTCTACAAGAGTTTCAGGTCAACAATGTGACTGTTACTACATCAACTTTTGGCTGTATATGTTTGTGTATTTTAGCACGTAAGGGGGAAAAAGTTGCTAGATATCCTACCATAGTTTAGACAACACCAGAATTTTTTATAATTTGTGGTATTTTGTCACATATCTCAATTCAGATTGATCAATTTGTATCATTTTATTATCCCAACAATAATGAAAATACATATGAACCTTCAGCATGAAATAAAATTACAACATTACATCATTAGAAAAATCATTTTAAGCTTACATTTCCACTAAATTTTCATGCTGTTGCACACTAGTCATGGGAAGATGGGGTGTGCTTAGTCTGATCACAGATGCGTCATGCTAATGAGACCCTCAGGGCTGGGCTGCTCTTCCCATACGACTTGATCTGGATGTGACAAGCTTTGTCTCTCACCGGCCTTTCACAATAATGCATTTTAAACAGGTGTGTGTGTCACAGAACAAGGGAACAGTTACATGAAATTTTATTCAATAATATTTCACTAGGGACATTTTGAGTGTATGTAATTTGTATAATTGCTCGGAGACAATAGGCCTACAAAGGATGAGAAACAAGATTGTGTGTCAAATTTTCTATAATTGTCTCTATTATAATAAAAAAATTAAGATGCTCATTAAAAAGTTGTGAAAAGCTTTTCAAAAAGGACCTTTTTATGAGAGGTACTATGGAAGCGGGTGTTTAACAGACCCACTCTACAGCAACGTAAGAATGTACATTCCACAAGTATGTGTGTGGGTGTTTGTGAGTGTGTGTGTTTATGTAGGTCTAGAGACAGCTGTATTTCCGCTCATCCACTGTTCTCTCTGTCAGATGATAGCTCGGTTAGCACTACAACTGCCGGTGTTGAGGAGGTGCTTGACTTTTCATCCCCCAAGCTTTCGCACTCCGCTTGCAGCACCTGGCCACTTTGTTGACCTGCTTTTAAAGCCCTATCCACTTGTGTCTCAATCACCAAAAATAACAGCACACCCCTGAAGAACCCTGGTCTCTCCTGTTCTCTCTTTTGGCGTTTCTTGTAAAGTGTGAAAACGCTTGAGAAACATGTGCTGCACTAAGAATTTAAATAAACTTAACAAAACATTAAACATAAACTTAGCAAAAATTTATTGATAGCTATTCACATGGGCCCTTACAATAATCTTAGTTAATGTATGTTGTGAGAACTACACCAGGGAAACCAACAGTATTCTTTAATAACCAATGAAACATCAGACTCTCTTGGATCATAAATATTCTGGTTCTGTTTTGTTGAGAGCATAACATAAACAAGAAGGCCCCATAAACGTTTTAAGCCTTTGAAAATCCAAATTCTCTTTAAATGTGTACTTAACCTGTCTCTGGACCTAAGAGCGGACACAGCTATTGATTTCTTTAAACAACATGGGAAAAACTAAGTAAAACTATTGCTGCTAAGTTTTTTTTAAGAGAACTCTCATGCCCCTTCTCCCCATGGCTTACCCCAGAGCTATTCAAATAGCGGTGATAGGCAGCTGTGTCGCGCAAAACTCCTCCAAACACATAGGCAGCTGTGCATATACACGCACACAAACACACACACACACACACACAATGATAGCCAGCTGAATTCTCAGGAGACTTATGTGCCACAGGTTTAAGTGTGGAATCCTTTTCTTCTAAATAGTGAGATTATGGTGATTTCAACAGTACAGATGCAGATTGGATCGGAGGGAGAAATCTCTAAAGAGAAGCTTTTCTCTAGCCATCATCTCTAGTGGTTCCCAGACACAAGTGCTGGATTAACTCACAGATCCACAAGCCCATGGTCCTTCTATATAAACGTATATCATCCTTTACTTGCAAATCAGCATCCACAGACCCTATACCATATACACAGTTTTTGAGCTAGAATGGATATGTTGTGGCCTCTGTTCTAAAGATATTGCTTGTTAATATAAAATAATTAGAATTAGAAATACTCATTGGTTCAGTTTCTCTCTCACACACTTCACATACAACAGGCCAGTGCCGACTGCCAACGCTTCCATCTTTCCTACTCTTGTTTTCATTTGGCGACAGTGCTCATGTCTGCATTTGTCTCTTTTGATAAGGCCTTTCATCCTGTTTGCATTGATTACAGCCTGACAAGTCTTTCAGATACAGCACGGCCCTTTCAGCCTAGCACTGCACACTGATGCTATTGTAAATAGGAATGTCTCTCTTTTCAGACCCCAAACCCACGTAAAGCATGTCAGTAATCCAGAGACAGAGGCGCCCCACAATGCAGGCACGCCATGCAGAGTCGGACCTAGTTTTCTGCTCCACTACCAGGGAAATCAAGCAAAGAAGAGAGAGAGAGAGAGAGAGAGAGAGGGATGCATGGATGAAAAAAAAACGAGTAAGAGAGAAACTGAGAAAGAAGCATTTCTCACATACTGGGGATTATCCTACCAGCTATCATTTGCAGCTACATTAACATGCAAATATAAAGTGTGTTTGTCAAAACAGAGGTGTGAATGAAAAGGCTCTTGGATATGAAATCATTGCGTCTTTCCTCTCCAAAATGAAGTTTAAAACCAGTTAGATCCTGTAGCGCTTGTAATACATAAACAAATAATCCGTACCGAAATTAAATCAGTTGCAGGTAGATGACAAATATTTGTGTTTTTATAGCTCATGCAATAATTTGAAAAGCTGGGTGGGATGCAGTCTGTCATCTTCAGCCGTTATGGTCATTTAAATAGACTTGTCAGGACTATGATAGCTGGTGTTTGTAGGTTGAAATCTCACAGACTCACACATACACACAGTATAGTTTATTTTTCTGTTACATACTGCATTGAATGTATAGTTTATATTCACAAATGCATGTCAGGCAATTTAGTATTTGAAACTTTCTCATTTTCCAAAAAAAATATTGTGTCAACGTTAAATTTGTACCCTAACAATTATGTTATTCTTGAAAGGCAATACCATTAAAAGTTATATTATGTCTCTGCACGTCCATTCCTGGTTCCTCTCCAGACATTTATTCCAACCGATAGCTCCTTCGAATGAGATGGTTGAAAGTTTAGTTTAATCAAACAATGGTTGGCTTTTCCCCAGATCTTTGTAGTGAAATGACCCTGAAGTCCCTTCGGGCACAAACATCTGAAAAGTGTCCAATTAGTCAAGGGTATTGTGATTGCTCCAATTTACCATAACGTTTAAGCGTACACTACTTTCCATGGTAGGACTCTAAGTTGATGTTGCCACATTAAACGAGAAATATTTTGTAGAGCATTAATAAATAATATATGAATAAAAAGAAGCGCATAGAATTATTACGCATGTCACATTACACCGAAGACAAATAAAGCTAGAAACAGCTGGCACCGTAGCACCAGCCCTTTGATTGGAATAAATGTTTTGTTTTGTGGTAATGCGACTTGCATACATAGGAAAAAAACAAACTGATATTTAGCCCCTACTAGCTTTTCCCTCTTTTGTTTTACGCCGAGCTCTTTTTACCACATGGTAGTGACAGATTGTTTGAGCTGGAAGGAAAAGCCATTCGAAGCTAATTAAGCAGCCATTCCAAGCACTATTCGCAGGCGGGAGGCTGAGAGGCACAGGCATTTGTCAGCGCTCTACCCCTCGTGGGGTTGATTGACAACTTTGGTCTCGAACTGACAACCCGTGTAGCTCTGAGCCAATCAGATGTGCGCCAGTGCTCTGATTGGACAGAGGGCGCACAACAAGGAGCTGTACCCCACGTGGGTCTGAGCAACACATGATAGGTTGTTTTTTTTCCGTGCTCAGACGTGGGTATGGAGGGTGTTGCTGAGCAGACAGCGTGAATCAAGTAATGAGGGCTGATTTCACAGATTATGCTGTTAATTTGAGTTACATTCAAAAACGGTAGCATAACTTTACATCGGCGGTAAGGGTTCTTTCTCGTATAACAGGGCAATCAAAGATGTATTTCTTGAAGGGAACCAAACTGGGAACTGTTTAGGAATTTGCTCACGGCAGTACAGACTTGTTTCTGAACCAGAAACGCATTCGGAGTTTCGTATCTTCACACGTTTTTGACAGAACCATCAGATTCGCTTCAGCTTTAAACTGCTGTGCATCCACAATATTTTATTTTCGCGTTCCACGTCATACATAAGCTAATAAATCATTATTGCGTATTTCTTTGATTGAGCTCCACGTCCTTAGATTTCAGCTGGTAACTTAGCTACTTCGAACAGTTGCCGTTCGTGTTTGTCTTAAGGGGAAAGAAACCCATTTAAAGCCAAAATGGCGAACATGAGGTCACATTTTTATTGTCCAATCAGCACGCGCACAAAACGACGTGCCCCACGTGGGATACCGAGCTTGATTGGTCCGCTGTGGTAAACTCCTATTGGAGCTTTGATTGGCCGCGTTTGGTCGTTCTCGCGGTAGTTGAGCCCGCGTGTCAGTGGGCAGTCTGTGTGTGGTACTGCGAGTGCTGAAGATACTGGGCAACGCGTTTGTGCGTCTGGAAGCAAACTTTTCACCATCAAACCTTTAAATTAATCAAATAGGGTTTGGTGAACTAACCAACAACCGGATTTATACGAATTTCGAGCAACCAAGAAACGAGTCTTGACGATTTATAGCGGAGAAAAACGTCTTGAGGGCGATTCTAGGCGCTGCTCTTCTAGGGTTGGGATTGTACGTAGACCAGGCAGCCACGGATTCCAACCAGCGCCTAATACTGCTCGTATAAGGTCACGAGTGGAGGACTTTAACAATTGCTCCGTGCAAGGGATTACCGCTGTATTTACCGTCGCGCAAAGGATTTTATGGCGACAAAAGGTAACGCGGAAGATAACTTTCAAAAGAATCCACTTGAAATCTACACCATGAAACAATTTCTCCTTCCTGTTTTACAACTAGTCAAATATCTAGTTTATACGTTACTTTGACGTTCTACGTCACGTAGTGGCAATATTTTCGAACCCGAATCTATAATTGTTTCATTTATTTACGAATCGCTCCAAGTTCATAGGGAATCTGTTGTCTTTGTGTCTTATCTCACGTTTATGGCATTATTCAGTAATCATGTCGGGCTAAATGGCAAACAAATAGCATTCAGGTAATCTTGTTATTGCAAGAAGTCTCGCAAGCAGCTTGTTAGTCACAGCTCGCGGCGCAGATGACAAGAAGCAAATGTGTGACTGGCTCAACGCAACTATTCTGTGTTTACAGCACAAGCGCAGCTGAACGTTTGACTCTTATTGGAGATAATGAGCCAACGAGCTGGGTTTTTATCTCGCTCCTCGGCTGCGTGAAGGATATAGCGGTTAAGAAGTAGGAGAAACTCGCGTGGATCCGGCGGACGGACGGGGCTTTGTGTGTCCGTGCGCGCAGGGAGGGGTGACGGACGAGCTCGGATTACTGAAGAGCGCCACATCCCCTGGATCTTCACCTCAGAAAGGATACATTCAAGATGTATCCGCAGGGCCGGCATCCGGTGAGTAACGCATTTCACGTTGATACGTTGTATCTCTCTCTGTTGCGCTAGCGATGTGTACTTTCGTGTCGCGTAAAGCTTCTTTCGAGCGCTTTCGGAAATAGATGTTTTTTGATTGCCTGTTGTTTTGGTCCTCGAGAGGTGCTTGGTCTTATTTCGAAGTCAAGTAATTGTATGATAAAGACATCACAGAGGCGCATTGAGCGCTTGAGGGAGAAGAGGAGGGAATATCAGCTTTCAGTTTTTCTCTGGGGCTGTTTAGAGGCAGTGACCCGGCTGTGTCACGCGGACCGCGGCTGAGTGATGGAGGCTGTTCCCACCAGAGTCTCCAAACCACCGGCAGGCACAGCTCGAGGGAACGCCAGGGCACTTCTGTCAAACCGCAATTCGGCTCCGATGAAATATAATTTCCCTGAAAATCAGGAAGCATGAAATGTGTTATTGACACCAGCGCTTGTAGCCATGGCTTGTTCAGAAACACGGTGAAAGTAAAATTTGAGACCTGAGGACTATTGTTAAAGAATGCAGTGTAGTAACGCCTGCGAAGTGACAGTAAAAAACAAACGTCACTGGTTGGTGTGGAAGTGTATTGCAAAGTGCGTTTATGAATGTTATTTTTTGGCATACATTATTTGTATTCTTTTTTAGGCACCTCACCAGCCCGGGCAGCCAGGATTTAAATTCACAGTCGCAGAGTCTTGTGACAGGATTAAGGATGAATTCCAGTTCCTTCAAGCTCAGTACCACAGGTAAATACTGCTAATCTTTGTGAATGATACGTTTCACACCCTGTTTCACTACAGGAAAGGGTTTGATTATCTTAATTTGCCATGCGTGTCAGTAAGTCTATTGTGTATTTGACAACCAATAAGCAAGTATTGTAAATTGACTTTCAAGATCCATGAAAAGGCATTTGTTCAGTCTGACATGTTATCTTCCTTACAGTCTTAAAGTGGAGTATGACAAACTGGCCAATGAGAAGACTGAGATGCAGCGACACTATGTCATGGTAAGATCCATGAATTTACTTTTTATATTCCCTGAAAACATCAAAAGAGCACCATCCAGTTATCGGAGTTAATGTGTCGTTTCCACTATTACCCCTATTTATGATGTTATTTTGTTTGTGTTGATTGAACCGCAGGGTCAGTGTTGATTATGTGGGTTTTTCTATTTGTTGTTAAATGCCTGGAGGGGCGTTATGGGCAAGGTGTTATTGGTTGTTCTGAATGCGCACTGACCTGCAATGCTAAACGCGTCCTGAATCACATGATAGAATGACAGCCCAGCGTGACCTCAAAGTGTTTAACCTCACTTTAAAGTTATAGATCCAACATGAGACACATCAAAGCCTTGCACTAATCCGGTTTAGATTTCTTTAACCAATACCATTTTTGGTGATCACAGAATAAGGCAATAATGAAAGAGCCATGAAGTTCTGAAGAGGGACTTCAGCCAATTACACAGTAAACAGAACAAAGCATTTTACCCAATGAGAATGACTTTGTTTTTTCTTGAATTACACGAGATCCTGATGCAGCTGAAACATTATCAGCCTTCATGCTGATTGCAGTCTCATTCAATATTGACCTTCGTGTGCCATTCAGAAATTACACCAGTATTAGTGTGCATGCAGAATCGCTCTTTTAGGAAGTCCAGTGAGTGGAAACTGAATTCTATCAGGATATGATGTAACAGTGTACAGGTTGAACAATGTTAACTCGGCTCGTCTCTCTCTTATCTTATTTGAACACGCAGTAGGTAGTGACTCAACATGCCGGCACCTTTGTTAAATATTATTTTTCGGAGGAATGCTGAGTGGTAAAGGTTACTACCAGATAAACCAGGTGAAATACTCAGATATGCTCTGAGAAAAAGGCTTGTCTTCCTGATGTTAGGAAAATGTAATGTTTGCAGTAGTTTGTGGAGAGAATTAGTCTGAATGTTGTGTAGAAAACACAGATACCTAAGAGGGTAGTCTTTTCCCGCAAAACTAATTGTTTATATTGCAAAAGTGGATTTTATGAGGAGGTTAATAGAAGGATTTGAAGGATTTGGGGACGGTACAATCATTTGGATGTTTTTAAAATTTTGCCTGTGTTGTCTTTTAACAGCTATATGTTTACCGCTTCCACGAATAGTAATATGCTGAATAAATGCTGCTAAATAAATGTTGCCTGAAAGCGTCGTAAACATTGTATACTTCTCTAGTCAAACCATTATCTGAGTGTTTGCTTTGTATACACTTTTTCTGTGTACGCGCGTACTCCAGGAAATTTAGCTGAAAAACAAATTAGGTGCATGATAAATTGAGGTCTGAGATAGTTTACAGCATTGTTATTGCTTGTGTGCTAAATTCATTTCACATTTTCTCCTGCAGTACTACGAGATGTCCTATGGGCTGAACATTGAAATGCATAAACAGGTATGTGACAACATATTTATTTTACTGTGCATTGTTTGAACGTTGTTTTGACTACCTGCTTTTTGTCATGGTCTTTTGAAGCATTGCTGGTCTGTATTAGGTCTGCGCAGTGCTCTGTTGCATAATAGCCAACAAGTTCTTTACTGGTAGAACTGAAAACACAAGGTTTCTGCTTATCAAAAAATTTGATGCACAAAAATATCAGGGAAGAATTTGAGTAGAAAAAAAACTAATCATGCAATAAGTGAAATAAAATGGAATACAGTTGTCAGAGATGTGGTCTAGCGGTTAGTGTGCATGCTCTGAAATGTTGAGTCGTGGAGCTTGTGTGTGTTTGGGTTTAAATTTGGTGTGGTGTGAGACTTTTGGCTACTCCTGCATTTCCTGTCATCTCTATACTGTCCCCATAATACAAGTACAAGGTCAAAAGATGCATATATAGTATAACAGAACTAAACATGAAAGGAAAAGCAAGCAAGCAAGCAAGAAATGCAAGGCAAGATGCCAGGCCAGATAAAGCTCATTAGGTTAACTGTTTTCAGCAGGAAGTATTATTCATGCTCTTTAGTAACCAGTGTGAATGGTGTGCAGCACAAGCTCCTCTAATTGTCGTCGGCCCAAAAAACATGTTTCCACTGCAACCGATCGATTGTTTTGGTAACAATTTGAGGTTATGGAATTTATGCATTTTTAAACAAAGACAGACCAACATCCACCCCCATTTCTCCGTTATTTCTCTGGGTCTCTGTGTCATTAGCAGCCATATGATGTATAGTCATATGAACAGGGCTCAGTTTGAAGAGGCCCTTTATGGTTCTCACCCCGAGGCCTCGCAAGGTTAATGGTATCAGTGTGAGGGTGGTGAATTGGAACAGCATGTGCGATCCATCAGCCACTGCTAGATTGTGTGTGTGTCTGGGCCACATGTCTCTCTCCCCCCCCCTCTCTCTCTCTCTCCCCCCCCCCCCTCTCTCTCTCTCTCTCTCTCTCTCACAGACACTGCATTTTCTGAAAGGTTCTGTCAGGCACTTATCTCCAGCTGTGAGAAAGGCAGGGAAAATGAAAAGGAAGGGTAGGTGCAGGGGCTTTGCACAAACAGGTTAATCGACTGGCTTTTTTAGCGGAGGCTCTTTTGTTTATCAATAGAGCTCTGACTGAGTGGTCTCGGATGCATGAATTATTCATTGGAGCACGGACTCCCTGCTCTCTCTGCTGTTAGCGATGACAGCAGCCTGATAACACGCATGCTCTGCCCTTCACGTAGCGCTTTTGGCTTCAAAGGGAAGGGAGACAGGTGCCAGTTTTGTCATTCGACAATTTCTAGGATCCACCAGATTCCTAAAAACCGTTAAGTAACTGTTTCGTGTAAACACGCATGTTCGCGTGAGCTTGGAATGGTGCGATCAAGCTAGAGGGAGTGTTGGCGTTAATCCTGTGGTCTGTTCGAGCCTCGGGGCAGGATGGCGAATGTATGGTCGCTGGGGGAGGGGTCGTGGCACGGGGGGGGGGAGATAGTGGACGGCTGTGCTTGTCAATATAGCCCTTTAATTACTAGGTCTCAGTGCCACTGATTTGCTCTTCCTCTGGGTCTAACACAGTTCCCTCTGTCTCTTGCCTGTCTTCATTTTCTTCCTCATTTTGTCCTCAAGTGCTTGACTCTGAATGAATGCAGAACTAATGTGTGTGTGTGTGTGTGTTGTCATCGGCGTGGCTGTATTTGGTCAGTGCTTTGTGTGTGCACACACTAAGCCAGATTCATTAAGTGCAGCTCAGTCTGTGGCCTTAGAGGGTGAGAGAGAGAGCGGGAGGTAGAGACAGGCGGCAGGGAGGGAGCTTGTTCAGATGAATAATTTATTCAGGATTCCAGGAATTGTTTGCCAAGGTGATGATGGTCGATTTGATTCTGAGCCAAAGCAAACTGACTCGGAGCACACTGCAGTCTCTTCAGAAGTGTTTGTGTACATGCGAGTGAGATGTCTAGTGGTGACAAAACGCGCCCACATTATGGCTGGCCGGTGAATTCCTCCGAGACAGTTATGAGCTGCTTAAATCGAAGAATGCAGGCAGGGTTGTAATATATTCTCCTGCTTGGTGTATGGCCAGTTTGATACCATCAAATTTGCTTTATGCTGAATAAAGGTTTATATTCTTCAGAGCTCAAAACACACAGAATTAATGTGCACAGTGCAGTAAGCAGCTTACGGTGTTGTTGTGTTGGAAATGCAGTAATAGTTACTGTATGAAGTGTTTGGGTCACATCTGTCTCTCGGCTCTGTTCACTGAACCAGGTGGTAGTGTCTGTGCCCTTTGTGTTCGGCCTCAGCAGATGAATGCACAGAGAGACGCATACATCACTAAACGGTTCCAACAGGATTTGCTGTGCATAACCAGCATGGGGAAGACAGAGACACCCTGTACAGATGACTGCTGCTCAATGCAGCCTTTCAGCCTGAGGCGAGCCGAGGTTTAGAGGACCCTGTGTCAGGCAGCTGTGTGAACCCCACAGGGTGCTTTCGTTTGCGGGCGTTTAATCTCTGCAGATAGCGTCATCAAGAGTTTTAGTAAACATGCAAGTGTAAATTTAACTGTACAAATTTACTCTCTCACTCATCCAGGCTGTAATTGTTCACTGAATCACAGAGAGAGTGCAGCAGGATGCTTGTGTTTTTATTTGTCAGCATGTGACTCTTCTTCAGTGCGCAGTTGTTTCGCGGCATATTTAATCCTCATCAGTGTCTCCCTCCACTCAGCTCGTACCCACAGCAACAGGTAAATGGCTTCTGGCGTGCCATTGACAGGGCTGTGTGTGAGAGCTCTTCACACGCTGCTTGACAACACTAAGCACCTGGGATCGTGAAGCTGAGCAGAAGCCCTCGCTCTCTCTCTCTCTGCTCAAGAGCCTTGTTTTCAATCCCTGTGCTGTTTTTTTTTAACGGTGTGTGTGTGGGAGCAGTTGTGGAACTTAGCAGTACCACACTTCCCGTTTTCTTCCAGAAAACACACGGCACAGTAGCTTATGCTAAGGTTAGTGTATTTTGTAGTTTAGTTTGTGTGACGTGACACTGATTAAAGTTCTCTTGTGGCTCGGGGTGTGGTGCAGGTGTGTAGGCGAACATCACGAAAAGACGCAGAGAAAGTGGGGAAGTCGCATATTTTGCATAAAATAAATGAAGCCTGTTTTAAGGGCCATTAGGACTTTTTGCATCATGTCGTTTGGGAAGCCCTTTGTGACGTTATCAGTAAAGTACATTTCCGTCTAAATTTACATTAACCTAATGCAGATTTTTTGCTTTTAAAAAAATATTTGTCTTTTATTTCCTATTTATGACCTGAATGTCATGACAGGTTTAATGAGACTCATCCATGATTTGTGTTTTAGGGGTGTGTTTTGGTATTCTTGCCTAGAGGGACTTTCTAATGTGAATTGTTTTACATAAAGAAGCCTCACAACAGGAAGCCGTTTGCTCAAGCAGATGTTGTACAATGGTTGGACTAGCGTGCACCATTCAGCAGTGGACCAGTTAAGCTGAATAGCCATTTCTGATAATCACCATGCGATATCTCCTCTTTAGCCCGAGCCAAAGAACCCTGGTGGCTGTCCAGAGCGTTGGTGTTTCCCAATGTTCCCTAACACACACTTCAACCCACCCATGAAAGAGGATTCATTACTCCCCCTCCCCTGGCTGCCCCCTTTCATCCCGCATTAATTTGCCGAGTTGATCTGATCGACAGGCCGAAAATTCAATTTAATGACCTTCCCCTGTGCGCGTAATATGATTTTACTGCCTGTTATGGTCAAGCAGAGCTCCAATTTACATAATGATCCGAGGGAGAGATAGGGGCGGGCCGGTTGCTGTGGCAACCTTGGTGTTGCATACAGGAATGGGAGCACAGGGGAGGGGGGTGATGTGAAAACCTCGGCGTGTGTTTGTGTATGAGGGCAGTATTTTTATGCTTGTGTGCTTGGGAATATTTGTTGTTTGGTTAGATACTTACGGATTATTAAGTTTGTTTTGCGAAGGTGTGCTTGTGTTACTTGTGTGTGTTTACAAAGGCTGGGCTGCAAAAGAATTAATAGCTCAGTGACTCTGGAGGGGTGTGGAAAGGGCTTAGATCTTTTGTTCATGTCCCTAGAGACAGTTCATCACAGGTCAAAACACATCCACTCTCACCCTGTTCTAAACAGAGAACGAATCCATCAGAGTGCCGGGGTCAGCACCCTCCCAGAGGCACAGGGGTCACGCTGCCAAAAAGTGAACGGAATGTGGCTTGCGGTGAAAGAAAGAAAAATGTCTCTCCTCCCTCACCTGCTGGGCCATCTGCTCCAACCTATAATCAATTTGTTCACCGCCCCATACTTCCTTTTCCTCTTTCGCTCTCATTCTCTCTCTCTCCCCTCCCTCTTTCTTTTGCGTGCTCTCTCTCCTTTCCCTTTGTGCCTTTTCATCCTGAACCGTTAGCATAGCTCATGATGAAAAATAGCTCTTGGGTCTTGAGGTAGATATGAGTAATGCAGGAGAACCAGAGCACCCTGGCTGATTACCCTGTCTGTCTCTCCATATCAATAAACGTCATTCTGAATATTGCTGTAGGGCAATGGTTCCTCTCCCCTTGTGCTGCTGGAATGGGAGCATGGGGAAAAATGGTAATTGCACAGTATTGAAATCGTTAATCTCCCAGCACCAAATCAGCATTAGCATATTTCAGCATCTTAATGAAATAATCTGTCTGGGTAATGAGGGGGTGGTGGGTTTGAGGCCAGACACCCCCCCCATCCCATCTCTTGGCCAGATGGGCACCGCATGCTTTTTGCCCATCTTGGCCTGGCAGAGCTGTGAATTTGGCCGGATCTGTTTCAGTAGCGGTGTGCTGGAGCACGTTCTGGCGTTATGAGCTTCGTGCCATATCAGCGCTCCGAGCCTCTCGTTATGCACGGAATCAGACACATGGCAACATCCCTAAAAGCAGATGTTTCTCAAGTTTTTACTTCATTAATCAAGAGTTCTCCCATCATGCCTTATTCGGAAGCGCAGAGACTTGATTAGAACATTCAACAAAGTGAAAGTAACTTTGGCGTGTATAAACTCAAGCTATCAGGATTTAAATTCATTGGATTGATTGGCGATTTAATAACCATGCTTTGTGTTTGTCTCCCTTTCTGTTTCAGACCGAGATTTCCAAACGGCTAAATGCAATTCTTGCTCAAATCATGCCTTTCTTGTCACAAGAGGTAAATATTGACCACTTCATTTCAAAAACTATCAAAAAGGTTTGTTGTGCAGGCAGCTGTTGTTGTATTTTTAAGCGTTTTGAGTTGCAAATGACCTCTGAAACCTCACTAGCCCCAAGTAACACTGCTTGCCGGCTCATGTGTATTGATCTGTGTCTCTGCCTTTTCCTCAAGCACCAACAGCAGGTCGCACAGGCTGTTGAGCGTGCTAAGCAGGTGACAATGACAGAGTTGAATGCCATCATCGGGGTACGTGGACTTCCCAATCTGCCGCTCACCGTGTGTATACCCCTCTTTCTCCTTCATTTGACCAGGGCAAGGGACAAACCTGCACACGCACGCATCCCAGAGTACTAATGCTTTTATACATAAATTATGCATACATAAATAGCGATTGGCACAGTGAAACCTGGCATACAACCAAAAGGTGGGTTTCGGGTCAAAGGTGATATTTTAGTTGTTGATCTGCTTCTAACACTCATTCAGACCTATGTGTATCACCTCATGAGCTCTTAAACGGGAGAATACTTGATTGCCAGAGCTGTTCGTACGTGATCTGGGAGGAGATCAGGACTGTCAATTGCAGATTTGCCCCATGCCCTTCAAGGTCTTATTTTACTTTTTAAATTGTTATTGTTATGTGATGTTATATTTGCTTTTATGCCATTGTTTGCTTTCTTAGTATTTGCCGCTCGGATCATTTGAGTTCATTTATGCATGTAGTGTTTTTGTGTGTGTTTGTCACAGAGACTTGTGGAGAGAGACGTGTTTAGGCCTGTAAAGTTAAGCCATTGTTTTGATCACACAAGGGGAGAAGTCTAATTCTGTCAGGGTTGTCTGTCATTAGCCATGTTAAATGTTTTAAGTGTTTGTGTTAAAGGACTTTCCCACTGGCTCAGGCAACACGAAAAATTACACGTGTCAATGCCTTGAATTTCTAGTAGAGCGATAATTTTTTTGTGGCTTATAATCCAAACTTCTAATATAAAGCAGACATTTTTTTACCTGGAGAGTTTAGCCGACTGAAAAAAGGTAAAAAAAGAGGTGTCTTCTGCAGGAGGTTGTGAGTGTAGTTGGGCAGTAGTGTAGGGCAGTCGTAGCCAGATATTGGAATTCAATTAAGGCAAATGAGCCAAGATTCTGACCCCTGTTTTCAAGGTAATTGCTTCCTCCAATCCGGCTGAATGCAACTGTCGACGGGGCTCCATCTTTAAACCGCTAGCCATTCAGCAGGGCGGCTTGACAAGAAGTGGGGTGGAGGAGCAGTGCTTGTTGCTTTTACTCCCACATACACACACTTAGTAGTGTCACATGGTCATCATGATGGTTGATTAATAGATGTAGTCAGATGGACACAGGTATTAACACACACACACACACACGCAAGCTGAAAAAAAACAAGCTTTTATTTGTTGGATGGTGAGATGGCAGGAGATCAATTTGAATGCCCTGGTGGAGGAAGAGAGAGAGAGCGGAGAGGGAGGGGGTCATTCAAGATTCACTGTTAATCAGGAACCAGCAGTGTTTGTGAGCGAGCAAGCGTGTTTGAATAAGCAGGATGGTTGAGGAGAGGAAAGATTATTGAAAGAGAATCATTGTTAGAGGGAGTGATATCCACAGGGAGGGGCAGAGGCAAATCAATGGGTTATAAGGAGAGCGACATCCATTAAAGCTTTTGGTCTGCGGTACGACTGACTTGTCAGTGTGGTAGGGCTATGCATGTCTGTGGCTTTGGTCATAAGTTCACTACTTATGTTAATCATGCTGTAGTTGTGCCAAGACAAAAAAAAACATGCATATGACTTATTGACAAAGTGATGCATTCAAAAGATGAATTACACCTATAGTTGCAGATAGCTGAGGTAAATACTCAGATCTTTTTAAATCTTTCTTCTTGCTAGTCAAATAATGTTATTGAACAACTAGTTGACCCCTGTGACCCATTTCTAGCTTAAAGGGATAGTTCACCCAAAAATGAAAATTCTGTCATCGTTTACTCACCCTCTTGTCATTTCAAACCTATATGAGTAACTTTCTTCCGCAGAATGCAAAAGAACATATTTTGAAGGATGTTGTTAACCGGACAATGGTGGTACCCATTCACTTCAAATGTATGGTCAGAAATCCAATGTAAGTTAATGGATGCCGGTTAACAACATTCTTCAAAATATCTTCTTTTGTGTTATGCAGAAGAAAGTAAGTCACAAAGGTTTGAAATGACAAGAGTGGCAGAATCTTCATTTTGGGGTGAACTGTCACCTTTAAATTTAGTATAATCCAATCACCAGTGGTGACGAGACCTATTAGAGATGCATGTTAAATGGGTGTAGACGGTGGTCTGTCTTTGCTAACCACTTCTGATCATTTCATGCAAAATTCTAAATTTCCCCATGCTTTACTCATCCTCAAGGCATCATAAATGAATATGTATATATATTTATTTTTCTGGAAGAACAATGCATTCGTTGTTATAATCCCAAATTTAATTTTACTTCCGCGCAGTAGAATGGGAGTGTATGGTAGTTGACTTTTTGAAGGTTCAAAAAGTACATCCATCGATCAAAGAACGGCTCGACGCGGCTCTGTGGTCTTAACAAAGGTCTTCTGACACGAATCGATGCGTTTGTTTAAGAGAAATATCCATATTGACACACTATTACCGTTAATGTCTAGCTTCCGTTTTCCCACGGGCTGCGCGTGCACTGATGCTCTTTATCCCAAAAGTCAACTACCATCCACTCCCATTCTACCGCATGGAAGAAAATGATTCTTGGGATTATAACAACGACTGCATTGTTCTTCCAGAAGAAAATCATATTCATTTAGGATTCCTTGAGGGTAAGTAAAACATAGGAAAAAAATTATTCAGTATTGAAATATCCCCTTAAGCTTGACACTTATACAAAGTAGACACACTGTAGATTTATTTATCATAGTGATTTGTATTGAATGGTTCTCTTACGAAAACCAATATAAATGGTAGTGGATTTGTTTCATGTTGAACATTAGTGGTGGTGGTTTGCTGCTGGTTTCGTATGTGTTCTGACACAGAACACCAGATTCACTTTGCATACTCTTTCTGTACATTTGCATGTCCGATATCACACCACCAGCAGAATTGACCTCGGTCTGACTCGAAACATCTCTCAGAAAAATATAAAGCAATATTATCCCATTTATATTCTCCACTGCTATACTATTAGCTAAAGTGTTATTGGAAATCAATACATTGGTCTAGGAAGGTTAAAGGTGTCAAGGTCAGAAACACACATTTAATATTTTTATGTCCTAAGAGTTGCTTTGCATTCATATGTCTGTGTATTTGTAAAATAGTGATGTGTTTTTCAGAAATGAGTGAGTGTGTAATGACGCGCTCCTTTCTTTTCTCCCACCGGCAGCAACCTCATTCTGTATATCCTGCTCTGATGGTCAGTGCTAAATTCAGCCAGTGTGTGTGTGTGTGTGTGTGTGTGTGTGTGTGTGTGTGTATGTTGTTTTTGATTTTCTAAATGAAACCGAGAGCCTAAAATTATTTACATCCTAATGCATTTCAGTGTTTTACAGCGTGTAAATGCTGCATTATGCTTCTTTTTCTCGCTTAATTGGCCTTAAATGAGACCTGCTGAAATTAACAGTAACCAGATTCGTTAAATGTTTTTTGGGAATTCAATATATTTAACACAGACATATTAGTAATATAATAATAAGCATTGACAATTGCTGACATTGTAGAGCTAGTTTTAAGGGAAGGATTATAGCTGGCACTTCTATTTCAACAGTAACTCTAAGCTGTTTCCCCATCCTTATTAGTTTTGTTTTTCATCTGCTGGGATGCCAGCAGCACTTGAACCACCATCTGTTATATTAACCGGAAAGTTGTTTAAATCGATAATGAAGGTGTACCAGGTAGCACACTGAGCAGCAAGTTAACTTTAGTTACGGTATTTGACAGTTTGAAATGACAGCAGAAGTTTGGTTGAAAAATAATTTCCCGCAATCGTAGGATCGTATCGTAGGATTCTTTAATCTATGAGAGTTAGCCAAAAAATGGTAGGTAATTTGGTTACATTTCCACAGTGGTTGTGCAAGAGAAACTGGCGTGTTCGATTTCGAAGAAGATTAAAATCACAAAGTGCACCTGGGAAACACAAATTTATCTCTCGCTGTCTCTCTTTCTCTCAGAAGCAGAAACGCCTCTGTTGACAAAGCCCCTTAGTAATAAATAGCCAGTGTTTTGACACCCAGTTAATAACTTTTACATCAATGATAGCATAAGCATATGGTTCACTGTTTTCAGGGCGGTATGAAGGAATTGTGAGGTTGATCTGTGTAAGAAATCATTCCAGACAGAAATGTTTTGGCTAGGGATGCACCGATACCAGTACTGGTATCGGCCCGATACTAAGCTCATGTACTCGTACACGTAATGACATGTCGATACCATTGAACGATACCTCACGTGACGCACATAGCGGAAAACGCGGACTGAATCTAGGAATTCATGCATAAAAACAGAATCTGCACGCAATCGGGCAAATGTATTATTTCCCAACAAGAAATTGGTGCTGAACCGCTAACAGCTAACATAAAAGCTAACAAAATATTCAGATTCTGTTTAAAAATGTATTCTGTTGTTTTGTGTGACGGTGTGTAAAAGTGTGGTGAGGTTGCGTTTACTGAACCTGAAGACATTGTGCTTGTGACGTTTCAGAGCCAGAGTTTCACGGTACTAGGACATGAACACATAAACAAACACTATTGATGGCATCCCCATAAATTCGACCACAGAATATGTTGTTTACTTTAGCAAACTAAAGAAAATGTGCTAGTAAAATTGTGCTACTTTTCATAATTTTTTTAAACTTAATTTAAAAAAAGTACTTAAATTAAGGTACACCTAAAAAGAAAAGATTTTTTTTTACCAGTAAGATACTATTTTATTAACATAATTATACATTATACAGGCATCGGTTATAGGTATCGGCAAATACCAGAAAAAAATATAGGTACTCGTACTCAATCTTTAAAAAAATGGTATCTGTGCATCCCTTGTTTTGTGCTGTGAGCTTACTCTAGACAATACCATTCATTGAACTGCACTAATCCTGTGTGGAGTGTGTTTGTGTGTGTACATACTAACTCATTTAACAAGTTTACAGTATCAGAAAATCTAAGTTTCTGTTTTGCCTTTTGATTGTGTAAGAACTGTGTTTTGCCTCCATCATAACAGAAAGTTACATGTAGTTTTAAAGAGCATTGCATATGATTAGAAATCAGCAGCGTGTGTCAGAGTGGCTGTTCCCACTGAGATCAAGGAGGACATGTGCTTGTGAAGAGTGTCTTGCTTTGATCCAGCCACTAATGGAGGTGTTAGTTTGCTAACGTTACTTCCTTTCTGCGCAGCCTGCGAGGGAGGTGCTTAACCAAGCACCTTCATTCACTGTTTGCTGTCTTTGTGTCTTTTCCATCTGTCCCACTTGATTTATGTGTGTGTGTTTACAGCAGCAGCAACTTCAGGCTCAGCACCTTTCTCATGCTGCCCACGGACCCCCGGTCCAGCTGCCCCCTCACCCCTCGGGGCTGCAGCCCCCTGGCATTCCTCCGGTCTCTGGCTCGGGGTCCGGTCTGCTGGCACTCGGGGCTCTGGGTAGCCAGGCACATCTGCCGGTCAAGGATGAGAAGAACCACCATGACCTGGAGCACAGAGGTAACAGACACACGTAGACACTTCAATGTCCTGAAGCTTGGAGTATTTCAGCGCAAATGTCTATGGTCACAGAAAACAGTATGCAAATGCCTTGGTAAGAAAATCAATGTAAATACTGACTTGTTTTTCTTTCTCTGTTCTTCCATCAACATCGTCGTTCTCCCTCGGATAAAGAACGGGAATCTAGCACGGTAAGTTCTGCCAGTTTCTGATTCCGAGTCTGTTTGACTTTGTCTCATAAATCCTGACATTTGAGGAAGAGGGAACGGAGTTGCACGTTAACGCCGTGAGGAGAGCAGAGTGGGCAGAATTAGAGCAGGCTAAGCCTTAAAAAAATAATGAAAAGAGAAAGTGGCCTGGTGTATAATCCTACTTTTAATCCAGGTAAAAAATGCACAAAGCGCAGGCCAGGGATTAGCGCGCTATAATTTCATCACAATTAAAAAAGACTTGGACTCTATTATCTTAAGGGATTTGTTCTTACCCACTCGTCATGTCTGCAGCTCCTGGCTCAGATAAATATGACTCATTTCAATCTTATCTCATTCCCTCCTCCCGTGTTCGCCCTTCTATTTGTAAACTGCTCTTTCACTCTTTCCTTTGGCTCTTTGTGTCTTTAGCTCTGTCTGTCCCTCTGCGCATATCTCTCGCTGTGTTTATTTGTGGTTTTCACATAGCCACTTAAAGCTTCTGTCTCCCAAATGCTGGATTGGCCTATTTTGCCTGTTAAACTAGATATGCAGAAAGATTTGACTTGGCAATAGGCTTTGTGTGTGTGTGTGTTGAATGGGCAGCAATGTGAATGGGAGCAGTCATGCCTGCAGAAATCAGACTCTGCTGCTGATTAGTGCTTAGTGCAGCGGCGGCCATCCTGCTCTCTGCCTGCCAGGACTTCCTGTTGTCACGGGTCATCTGATAGCACTGCTCTGACTTTGCTTATTGAGTCACGTTAAGCCCGTCTTAAAAGGTCAGCCTATTAAACCCACTGCAGAGCAGCTGAGACACACACACCCAAACACACTCTCTCTCCTCTGTCGGGCTGACAGAGCAGTCTAGGTCTATTTATTACTTTTGGATTAGCAAAAGGGAGGAAAAGAGAATTAGAAGTGGACTACTTACTGCTGACAAAGGCAACACTGAGATTGTTGTACAGCATTTGTCAGAGGGGTTTAAGCGGCTGGGATTCCTTAGTTCCTTCTGCCTCGAGTTCACTTCATTTTGGCATGTGCACCACCATCCTCCTTTTCAACTGTCTTTCTTTCTCTGACTGACAAACCTCTATTCATCCAGAAAGAGTAAAGAGTGTGCCCTTGGCACTGAGCTCATGCCCTGGCAGTGCCACACTGTCTGGACCGGAGTTGATGCCCGTCAGCCCAGCCAGCACAGAGGGTGTGCAAGTCGGCCAATGCCACTCACAATGCATTCTGGGCAACATGGCTGTAGCTTCTCCCTTCCTTTTTTCCTCCTCTTTGCTGTCTTCTTTTCTGCCATCATGACATGTCTGTCCGTGTTGCTGTTACTTTCTGCTGCCGTACCTCAACAAGGTCTCTCACTCAAAGTCCATACTTTCCCTCCTGTTTGCGGTGAAACCCACCAAGTACAATAAAGGCAGTGGGTGGTTTTGGCAGAGGGCCGAAGAAAAAAAGAGACATGGACATACACACTCTCTCGGAGACTGCAACGGCATCTGTTCAGGCCCACTAGTCATGGAGAAAAGGGTGGCTGTTCGCTGTGTTTTACTTGGGTGTGTGCGGGAGGGTAAAAAAACAGACCATCGTCTGGCTTGGTTAACTCTCGGGGTGCAGAACTGCTTATTCTGGTCTGGTGTTTGCGCTTCCATGTCTTATTCTCTCTCTAGGTTGCAGGGGGATCGGTTTTCTCCTGACCCGGCACTCCAGTTTGGTCCATTTGTGTTGTGTAATGCTGTGTGCAGTTTGCCCAGGGCTGCGGGGTTAGACCATACTGTTTGAAGTATAGTGTGGTCAGGCCGGTTTAGAAGCCTCGCTCTTCGGGGATAGTTTGCTCAGCTGTCCCGACTGCTTTGCTTCATGGGGCCTAGGCTTGCTTGCTTGGCAGGCTCAAGCTCGCTCTCCTTCATGCCAGGGAGATCTGGGTGATCTAACAGGGCCTGAGGCTTAACCCTCTCGCCACTCAGTGTTTACATTGTACAAGGAGGAATTTACACACGCGGCTTACTCAAAGCCATCAGTGGCCCAGTGTCGCCTCTGATATTTGTATTTGCGCTGTTGAGAGTTCAGGCCATCGTGAGCATAGTTGGCGGTCTGCGGCTAAACTCTTGAGTGTTTGTTATGCAAAATAAACTAGTCAGGAATATTCTCCTTTCATATGAAGTGTAAACAAATAATTTTTATTTGAGCTGGAGGCATTATTGAAAGCGAATGGAAAGGCATTAGTAGTTTAAATGTAACACCGTTTTCAAGGGGACGTTAGGCATTGTGTTGTCAGCAGGTGCACAGTGAAAATGTTTTTTTTTTGTGAATTGTGCTGATCAACTTGTTTTATATTTGTCTCAGCAGAATAATTCAGTATCGCCATCAGACAGCTTGAGGACCAGTGAGAAACACAGAAGTTCATCCGACTACAGTCTGGACTCAAAGAAACGCAGAGTGGAGGAGAAAGATAACATGAGTCGATATGTAAGATCCTATTTGACATCTTAAAGGGATAGTTCACCCAAAAAATCAACTGTCTTTTACTGTCTTTATCAAAAATGTCTTTATTTCCTCACCTTCATGTTCTTCCAAATCGGTATACATTTCTTTGTTCTGATAAACACAAGGGGCCCTATTTTAACAGATCTCACTAACCCGCAGAGCATCTCCGGACAAACCGAATATTTATATTTATGCACACAATAATGATCCATTACATTTGAATCCTTTAATTGTTCATATTTAAAATGTTGGTGTGCTGCTGCACATCCTGCGTGTATAAAAAGCAGATTGTGTTTGTGTTGAACACCTGCCTATAGGCGCATATTGCTAAAGCGCTTTTTAAATAACAAAACAAATATTGCGCCATTTGACTTTAGATCAGTCTGTCAATATCGCAGTCCATTTCAGCTGCCTCAAAATAGCAACGCACCAGCAGTGCACCTGAACACACCTCGGTTTTAGACCAGCAGGCCCATGGGTGCACAAATGAGCGCAAGTGCATTTTCTATTAAACAACGTGGCCAGGACGTGAAAATAACTGCGTTGGGCTGAAACTAGTCAAATACACTTGCGTCGCACTTGGCACCTGGTGTACGATAGGCCCAGAGAAAGACATTTTGGAAGAATGCTTGGAACCAAACAGGTCTTGGCCACCATTAACTACCTTTGTATGGAAAAAAATTATATTGAAAACAAAGATATTTTAAAGAATGTAGGAAAGCTAAAAGCTCTGGGGCACTTATGACTACAATTGTAATTTTCCCTTCTATCGTAGTCATTGGGGGTCCAAGAACTGTTTGGTTACAAGCATTCTTCCAAAGATCTTTTTCTGTTGAGTGAGTAATTCATGACATAATTTTCATTTTTGGGTGAACTATTCGTTTAAAAAAAATACTATATTTATAACATTAAAACGCCCTTCCAGACATAGTCTCGGATCAGTCAAGTCTTTATTTCTATGTTTTAGGACAGTGATGGTGACAAAAGTGACGACCTAGTTGTGGACGTGTCTAATGAGGCAAGTAACGTGTCCTTCGCTCATTTTTAACAAGAGAACAGCTGTTCCTATGTGTATGACTGACATTTCTCTTGGGATCTGTAGGATCCGGCCACCCCAAGGGTCAGCCCATCTCACTCCCCTCCTGAGAACGGACTCGATAAGGCCAGAGCACAGAAGAAAGATGCGCCCAACAGCCCTGCCTCTGTGGCCTCCTCTGGCAGCACCCCCTCGTCTAAAGTGAAGGACCACCCACACGTAAGACCAGCATGAGCATTGGATACGTGTTTGTGGTTTAAAGTCACCGAACGTTTGCAGACCTCCTTCCTCAGCAGCTTTATAAATGTAAATAAATGTAGTTGAAGCGTAACATGAATACATCAGCTACTGTCAGACAAACGGCAGCTTGATTCCTTGCCTGGCGAATATCTCAATGTGCTTAGCGAGCCTCAGTAGGGAGGAGACGAAAAGGGAAGTCGGAGTGATTAAAGATGAGTGAGAGGATGAGGTCTCTGGAAAGGTTCGGTCTGAAGTTTAGCTTTATCCTCCTAAGCTATAATGAGCTGCCAGTGTTTGACTGGATTAGCGCGAGGGAGCTCTGTGGATTTGAGCATTTGTGATATGTAGCTTTAGTTCTGTTAATTCCATCTCCATCTCTTCATCACACAGAACGACAAGTCCTCCACCCCAGGTTTGAAGTCCAACACCCCCACCCCACGCAACGATGCTCCCACCCCAGGAACCAGCAACACCCCTGGGCTCAGGCCCATACCTGGCAAGCCCCCTGGCATGGAAGCACTGGGTAAGGATGTATGCACACACTGTGCATTTACATCATTAAATTACCCCTAGTTGTGTGTTTGTGCAGTCGTGGCTTTTCAACATCTTCTCTACACCTTCCCAGCAGCACCTGCACTGCGTACACCATTGTCAATTGCGCCACCATATGGGTCTCCGTTCGCCATGATGGGGCACCACCCAGAGATGAATGGCTCATTGACCAGTCCAGGGGTTTATCCAGGACTGCACATGACGGCCGCAGCTGCTGCTGCTGTTGCCTATGGACGCTCATCTATGGTAAGATTCATGTTTTATGTTCTGTGTTTGTGTAAACTTTCCTACATATATGCATTATCGCGTTTCTTTCCTTCTATAGTGTCTCGCATGCGCACATTTCCCAACCCTCCCCTTTAATCATCCAACACATCCTTTGACAGCTTCATAACTCATGCAAGCTTAGCATGCGTTCTGTGTTAAGGATAGCATTTTGGTTAAATATTACGTTTGAATTTGTACTGCATTTGTTCTTCATCTTTGTGTCTGCGCTGTAGGCATGGGAAGAAGCACAGTTGTCTGGGGATCTCTAATAAAAGGTTGAGGGGAGAGATAAAGCATTAGTGAACAGGCGCTTAACTAGAATGTTAAAGAATATTACACAGGCTGATAAAGGAAATTAAAACATCAAATCAGTTTTTGGTTTGAGTTTGAGAGCCCTCGGAAGCTTTTGGGTCTTTTATGCTAAGATGTTTCCTTGTGTATGTTGCAGGCGGGCTTTGATCCTCATCCTCACATGCGTGCTCCTGGTCTGCCAGGAAGTCTGACCTCTATACCAGGAGGGAAACCGTGAGTCCTGTTATTAAACTATAAATATACTGTAATTTAAAAAAAATAAGAATTAATGTAATTGATGGAATTTGTCGGTTTAATAGTGAAACTAAACAAGAATGTCTCATTTTTTGTGTTCTGATAAATAGGGCCTACTCCTTCCATGTCAGTGCGGACGGCCAAATGCAGCCAGTACCTTTTCCTCCAGATGCTCTGATTGGACCAGGCATACCTCGTCACGCCCGCCAGATCAACACGCTCAGCCATGGCGAGGTGGTGTGCGCTGTTACCATCAGCAACCCCACGCGGCACGTCTACACCGGTGGCAAGGGCTGTGTGAAGATCTGGGATATCAGTCAGCCAGGCAGCAAGAGTCCTGTGTCGCAGCTCGATTGTCTGGTAAAATCAATCTGAAGTGCTTTCTTCATTTTGTTTTGTGAAATGTTTATATTTTAATCTTTCCTCATTTTAAATTTTCAACACAATAATGAACCATTCGACATGCAATGTGTAGTTACTCGAGGAAAGGATACCATGGCTCCCACCCCCTCCACTTTCTGTTACTCTTTATTTTGATGTCCTTTCTTTCGCTCCGTAGTGCAAAAAAGCTCTGTGTATTTGACGAGCTGTTATTCAGCCATTATAAAGTGATTTAATTTGTCTGAAAGCCTGCAGTTATTGATCTCCCTCAGGAACGGATCTAGAATTCTCTTGCTAATTTGAAAATGTGCATCATCCCGGTGCTGCAACTAAAAACCCTTAAAAGCTTTTCCCTCCCCACTTACCGCTCTGAGCCCTCTTATCGGCCGCCGCTCCTACTCTATTAACCTTCATAAACACAGGTTAGACAGGATTTAGAGAGCCAGAGCAAATAAGAGTGCTGAATGGCTGCTTTTCAGCTGTGTCGTTTTGATCGGTTCACCTCTTTAGACTGATTGTTAAGAACTTGCGTGTAAAGTAGTAAATATTCTAGTGTAATGAATATAATAGTGAAATAGTTCTTAGGAAATAACATGTAAATGATACATTTGATACCTGCACAGTTGGTTATATATAGGGTTGGGTATCGAGAACCGGTTCCAAATTAAAAAGAATCGGGGATTCGATAGGGCGTGTGCATTTCGGTTCCGTTTATCGATTCCTGACCTTTAAATCACTCGTTAACGGCAGTGAGCATTTTACCGTTATATCTGTCTGTCTGGACCTGAGAACAAGGACTTTATCTCATTACAGACATGCGCAGTTCAGTAACATCAGGCATCGCCACTATGAACGCAGCAAAGGTTAAAAAGTTTGGTTAAACTTTGTGAAAAAAGATGATAGCATTGCCACATGCAATACGTGTGGTAAAGATATTTCTTAAAATGGGGGATGTACCTCTTATATGATGAAATGCGTCATTAATCTGAAGAAATGCACAGTGTGTAAGTCTCTCAGCCTCGAGTCCTCCTGCTACAAGGCACCAGATAACTTGCAGCTATTAGCAGTGTCTCACACTGAGGTACAAAATACAGATAGAGATGAAAAGGCAATCCCTTTTGTTTAAATTGCTTTATTTTTTTTAAATGTGACCCCAATTAAATACAACCGGGAAGCTACAGGACAACACGCTGTTGTTTATTTTAAATGATATTATTTTGAATTATAGATTCAATCACAATACACAATACAAAATTCAATACAGCCTACTGTTTAAAGCCTAAATTTGGCAAGAATAAAAGGTAAAAACTGTTTTCTTTAAGTATTTACTTTTTTTTCTCTCCCAAAAAAATATTTGAATCGGAACAGAGAATCGATAAGAACCGGATTCGATAAGCAGAATCGGAAACGGAATCGCTAAAATTAAACCATACCAGCCCTAGTTATATATGCTTGTTGCCCTGGCTATTTGTCTAAAATGCCACTTTCTCCGTTTTTAGAACAGGGATAACTACATCCGGTCCTGTAAATTGCTTCCTGATGGCCGGACTCTGATCGTCGGAGGAGAAGCCAGCACTCTTACCATATGGGATCTGGCCTCACAAACACCTCGTATCAAAGCCGAGCTCACCTCTTCAGCTCCGGCCTGCTACGCCTTGGCGATCAGCCCCGACGCCAAAGTCTGCTTCTCCTGCTGCAGTGATGGAAATATTGCTGTCTGGGACCTCCATAACCAAACCCTTGTCAGGTAGGAACCAGACCTGAGAATACTGTGTGAAATAGTAGCTCTTTGTATATATAAATACTAGTGGTGGGCATAGATTAATTTTTTTAATCTAGATTAATCTAGATTAATCTAGATTAAAATGGCTCATTTGAATTCTGCCGAAGGCATTCAGAATATGTGTGCTACCCAAATAATGACTAAAAGTAAGTCTTTGAGAACGGGTTTCTCAAGCCAGGTGGCGCATTAGACCAGGGGCTCATCTCCTGTTTCCAAAATGCATCACAAACTGCTTGAGAAAGCTGTTCTACTATGATAATTGGTGATGAAAATTAAATAATGTTCAATAAGATGAACTTGTGTTTACTTCCGCATTAGCTAAGGGATGATTTCCGTTTAGGTGGTACTTGAGACTGGAAGAGCTCCTACAGTACACTAACATTTAGTCATTTAGCAGACGCTTTTATCCAAAGCGATTTACAAAGAGTGAGGGAGCAACAAGCGATATGTCATACAGGAGCCATAATACATTAGATCTCAATACAAAGTTACTGGTTTCAACTAAAGCTAGACCACTACCTGTTGAGAGAAAGTGTTTTTTTTTAAACCAATTCCGCATTGCACAAGGTGCAAACAACGTTAGTCTTGTCGATGTTTCTATTGGGAAGCTTCTTAAAAATTAATATTCCCTGAAGCAAACCCGGCGGCTTCATAGCATGTTAGCACGTCACGTTTGATGTGGTGATTTCACAGTAACGTTATGTTGTGTTCAGACCAAACGCGAATGGCGCCTCAAGCGCGAGTGATTTATATGCTAATGCAAAGAGCCAATAGACCTACTTGCTGCGCGAATCGCGCGAATGAAGCCCTGGTTATGAGATGATGAGGCTGCGCTAAGGACGCGAATGAAGCCCTGGTTATGAGATGATGAGGCTGCTTCCGCGAATGACGCGAATCACGCGAGTTGAAAAATCTCGTTCTCGCCCCGTACAGTGCAGTTAAGCTGGTATACATCCGCGCTAAAATATCAAGGTGAAAGTCATCATAGCTTGCGTAGTATAGACCCAGCTCCCAACCCAACTTTGAGAATAGATTAACGGCGACATTTTTTTTAACGCGCGATAATAGTCTCAACCGTTAACGGCCCACCACTAATAAATACATTAACAAACAACATCCTGTGCTTATGCTGTAGGCAGTTCCAGGGACACACAGATGGGGCAAGTTGTATAGATATTTCCCACGATGGCACCAAACTTTGGACAGGTGGTCTGGACAACACAGTTCGATCCTGGGATCTGAGAGAGGGACGACAGCTCCAGCAGCATGACTTCACTTCTCAGGTGATTGTCATACATACATAGACTTAAATACTGTGAATTCTTTTAACCAGCTGGTGTAGCTACATGATAGTACTTTGTAAGTGTAAAATTATACCCATCAGCTGTAATAATAAATTGAATTTTAAAAATGCTTGTTTCTTGCTAAGGCTTCAGTGTTTTAGACCTAGCAACCAGCAACAACACTTAAAAAACATTGTAGCAACATTTTTTCAAAGCTCAAGCTACCATATAATATATGTGAAGTTCTGAGATGTTTTTTTTTGTCTGTGCTTTCCTCTGATGCAGATCTTCTCTCTGGGCTATTGTCCAACGGGCGAGTGGTTGGCTGTGGGAATGGAGAGCAGTAATGTAGAGGTGCTTCATCACACCAAGCCAGACAAGTACCAGCTGCACCTGCACGAGAGCTGCGTCCTCTCCCTCAAATTTGCCTACTGTGGTAAGATACTGTTAGCTCGTGTGACGTGCACACATCTTGAGAAATGTTCAACTTGACATGGAAAATCGTTTTTGGTTTTCCATTTTTAGCACAGCCTGGTTGCACTTTGTTCCACCCCCCTCCTCCCTCTTAATGGCCCTCTCTGCTTCCAAATAAGTCCGTGCTGTAGTGATTCAAATCATTTAGATCAACCTTGACTCTGTACCCATTAGTGCACGTGTGTTTGTTCCATTTCCTAAAGGTAAATGGTTTGTGAGCACTGGGAAGGACAATCTCTTGAATGCCTGGAGGACTCCCTATGGTGCCAGCATTTTCCAGGTATGTCAATCAATACCTTGTTCCCTCTTGCTACAGAGGTGCTGTGAAAGGCTACAGACAAGCAGTTTAACAGGGATTGCTGGTCTCTGGTGTGAGCGTCGTAGAGATTATGCAGGTTTTTAATGGGAAGGTTGTGATGCGGACTTTGAGAGATGGCTTTCATTTTAGTTGATGAGATGCAGCTGAGCTGAAAATTGTTTATTAGAATGCAAAATTCTGCACAACTGCCATTTTCTTAAACATGCTACAATCGACTACTTTTTCATTATCTCTAATCAAAATAATACATCATTTAAAAAATACTGTTATGTCTTCCCATTTCCAATTTCAACTTTTCATTAAATCACCCCCATTTTCCAGCTATGAAATAATTTTATACTGTATGTGTGTACTACTTGTATGTAGCAAACTATCTCCTTCTGCAAATAATGCACTCCCCGTCTGCACCACTCACATGCTCTGTCATTCAGGGCTTTGTGTAACTCTTGAGATGTTTATAAGACATTGATGTTGACAAGTTGCTATGTAGTTTATGATGTCATTTTTCCTGTCGCTCCCTCCGCAGTCAAAAGAGTCGTCATCCGTCTTGAGCTGTGACATCTCGGCTGATGATAAATACATCGTGACAGGGTCTGGAGACAAGAAGGCCACTGTTTATGAAGTGATCTACTAAATTTACACCTCTTGACTGTTGCTTCAACAACCCGCGAATGGAGCTATTGATCAGGCCTGACTTTGAATGGATACAATAGGACACTCCTTCACCTTTTTCTGAAAGATATCGACAGTAGGAACCCAGGTTGGAAAATTGATTGGTCCACTCAGGATCAATACAAGATGTTTTTTAAGCACCCCTGGATTCTTACAGCATGGAGCTGTCCTCTACTGATCAAACTGGAAAAACTATCCTAAGGACTCCCTGACAGCACTAATATAGTAAATATTGTCATGACTTTGCTTTCAGTGTCCTCATGGGATTGTGTGTGCCTATTCCTTCTGTAGTATTTTTTTTCTTTTATCTTTTCACCTTTTAACACAAAGAGAACGATCTGTGATGTAATATGAAGCAGTGCTTCAATTTTAGCCTCCTGCTCCTTGGACAATTTGTTAAAAAGTGTATATATGGAGTAATAAAGACGTTTTATAAATATATATAATTATATATATTTCCATGTCCTGATATACTTGTGATGGGTTTCTTTGTCCTTAATGCTTGATGAATGTAGGTTAGGACACTTTTTTTTCTTTTCAATTTTGAAAGCACACCCTCTGGGCTGGCTATTTGCTAACAGTGGCTAACTCTTGTGGGAAAACCACCGTTTGGGAATAATTTTAAGAGACTTTGTCTTCATTTTTTTTTCGATTACTTTTGGTTTCTAGTCTATGTGCTGTTAATGGAAATGGGATCACGTCCTGCGGAGGTCCGAACCAATGGATCGCTGCAAGAAAACAGCCCAGAAGAGAGTGAGAGTCGTTTGTAAATTGAAAGGGATATAAACTCTGAGGATGACTAACTTTACTTCTTGTCTGTGCCCTTGTGTGGCGTCTTGTTGGAAAGAGGAACTCGGATAAAGAAGTGTGATTGTAACATGCTGAGTTTGCATGTATTGTACGCTGCGATGAGTAACTTGCCAGCTTCTCCCGTAAGCGGCCCTGCTATAGTTTTCTGCTGATCAAGCGGGATATGACTCGCCCCGATGACTGACAGCTTAATTCTGCTGTGAAGAGCCCCGCCCTAATGAGCCTGCAGCCTTGTTTTTGACTTTGTCGCAGATTTATGTAAACCTTTTTCATGAGGGGGTCAACTCTGGGTTTGTTTCTGTACGTTGAGCCAGTTTTCTAATGAATATATTCTTGGCCTGCACTTGACTTTGGTGATGTGGAGGCACAGTGTGAAATCACGTACGTGTGAGGCAGAAGAAAGCGGATTTTAAACCCGATCACATTAAATGTAGACTATTTGAGTGGGCCCTGCAGATATCTGCCTCGTGGAGCCGCTGAAGAACCCGTGTTACAGTGAACTTAAAAACAATAAAAATCCGGACCCACCTGCCTTTCACATCCTCTCAACTTCACACCAAAGTATGTAGCAAACTGTGTCCGCACTGATCATGTACAGTTGTTAATAATTCAATAAACTGTTTTTGTACAAAAATGTCTCGTACAATCGCTGAATGTGTGAATGAGTATATTTTGATGTTTGTGGCACTTCACAGGGTAATTGTGGCTGAGTGTTTGTTAGTATAGAGATTAGTACATGAAAACCGGAGATGTCAGGTAGATCTTCCCATTTTGTGTTAAGCTTCTGAAAGGCTAAAGGAAGAGTTGAGACATGAAATTGTGTGTGTGAGCGAGCGAGAGAGAGAGAGAGAGACTGTTCCTGCTTTCTTGGCTCTCTCTTATAACCGCAGAGCCATCTGACTCCTACGCCTTGCGGTCTCCCAAGCAGAGCTGGCGGCACACAACACACCCTTTTGATTTCCTCACCCAAGCTGGATTGTTGGCCATGGTGTTTGTGTTGATTGATTTGTTCTGGCGGTTGAGCTGGTGTCATTAAGATGTGATTTAGGCATGTCTCTCTCACCTACTCCTGCGTTCTGATGATGGAGATGCAAAAAGTTCCAACCAGGAGTCGAACATCTGCCCTGAAGCGTTCATTTACAAATGAAATGACTGTAAATGCCTTTACACAATAGCTTGTGGGTAATTGTATGATGGTCTTTAAACGGTATTGATTATTTAGTCATGAATACACTACAATATCATGCATATGGTTCTTAAAGCATGCATGAAATTTGGGTAATCCAACTTCTTCCTGTCATGCGGAGTTAAAGGGATACGCCCATTATTTCAAACCTATGACTTTCTTCTGCAGAACACAAAGAATATTGGTAACTGAACAACGGCAGTACCCGTGCACTTCTATCGTACAAACACAGAATTTTTTATAACTGTACAGCATAAGATAAAAGCTGCTAAGCGTCCAAAAGCAAAACCAGAGTAGCTATGAACTTACAGGGGTCAAGATGAGACGTTCTCTGGTTTCACTCACAGGCAGCTTTTCAACAAATTTTCACCATGGCGTGTTTACAGTCTGTACTGCTGATGTGAAAGCTTCACTCTGAATACCCAGAGCAGAATGTACTGCTGCAGGAGGAGCGTCTGCAGCAGATTTCATGATTCAGCTCTGGATTGCTGTACCAGCCTGTTAAATGAGCCGTGTGCTTTATGAATTACCATAGCGGCGAACAGATCAAATGAGACTTATTGATTTGCACTAATCTCCCCAGATTTCTATTGTCTGCCTCAGAGCAAACGTTAACAGACTGACCCCCTCCATTTCCCTTCTTAGCCGAGTCAGGTGTCTGCATTACCCGCCCTGCGCAGAGGACTTCAGACCCCTTTTTAGAACATCAATACCAGAGCTAATTCAATTTCAGTGGATACTTCACTCTTTAAGCACTACCGTCTAGTGCTTGTGACCTTCTCTTCCTTGTTCTGTTTCCTCCCGCAGTCGCTGCCAAAAAACGCACCTTTCTTAGCTGGAAGCCCCGAGTTTGTTGTTGTCCTCAGAAGAAGTGCTTCTGAGAATGAAGAAGTAGAGATACACTCCAAATCCCAACACGCTGATTTTCCCGCAGGCTCTCGTTCCTCTCTCGTCTCTTTCATTTCATTTCTCTCTGATGTGAAAAAGCTGTACAGTACATAGGCAAGGTGTGTTTTTGTTTTCTTTTTTCCTAGTTTCGGTCTTAATAAGGGAGCAGCTGAATAGAAGATTAAAGGGCTATCCTGTTGAGTGGCACTGCTGAAGAGACCGAGAGAATGAGAGAGAGAGAGAAGAGGCTCTGTCGAGAGCACGAGAGAGGCAGACACAGAAGAGCTTCTCCATGAGAGCAACCAGCGATTTGATACAATCCTCCACTTTTTTCTCTCCTCTGAAGAGCTTTCATCGGGCCTGGACACAAGTGGCCTCTCCACTCGGGCCTCAAATTAGTACAGGCTTACTGAGCCAGATGAAACCGTAACCTCACTCATCCATTTTTCTGTCTCTCCTGCATCATGAGCATGCTCGGGAATCTTTCTTACGGGGCTTAAGATGACCGAAGGAGAAAGCCTGAGTTTACAGGAGTCAGTGTGAGAGGATTAGTTTTATCCCTCTCATTATAGCCATTGAGAGGGCAGTTCAGTGTGTGTATGCGACTGGTTGTGTGTGTGTGTGCTTTAGGAGTTTCTTGCTGACTTGCAGCTGGAGGTTAATGTTAAGTTAAAGCATGATCAAAGCCATACCACTTTATACATTGGTACGGCAGTGATTTGCCTGTATCGCTGTAGTGGTGTTCTGATCTTGTATCAACACTCATAGAATCACTCATTGGCTCTCGTCCTATAAGATTGAAGAGCCCGATCTTACTGTTATATAAGAAGAAATGAAAATAGCCAAAAACTATTTTGTACCGAATATAAGCAGTGTTGATATAGCCACATGTCATCAAAACTGATATTCAGTACAACAGCAGGAATATGCTTTGATACAAAGCACTGTTTTTTTATTTTTCTTGTGCTTTTTTTCTTATTGTTGGTGCTCATGAAAGGCTGATTGACCAATCAGGTTAGAGGGATGGTGTCTGTGCTGCGCTGTAGAAGTATTATGTTCTGTATGTATGCCAAAGGGGAAAATGAAGTCTATGGTAATATATTAATAATAACAGCACAAAATAAGTGGAGCTTATTCCAAAGCTATGCTTATGAAATAAAACAAAACCATTTTTCTTTTACAAAAGTGATTTCATTCAAAACTTTTTATAGTAAAACTTGCTTTGGCAAGAATATAGAATAATTGAATTACTCTATTTGTAAATGGTGATGAATAAATTCAATCTTATTATACATGTACATTATACAATCTTATATTATTATATATGATGAAATCTTTTTTTTTCTTCTTTAGGGAGACTGTCAATATTTTGGGTTTACTATAGGATTGATTAGTCTATAGTCCCTTGAGTGTACATGAAGTCATGGTTTGCCCTTATACTGTTTCAATGATCAAACACAGGTGACCTCTTTCCTGATTATAGACCATCAAAACTGTTATAAACAAAACTGCTCCAGACGCACTTACCGTTCCAGATTTTATGTGTTTTTTACATTACATATCTCTACTGTCCTTCTGAAACCTTGCATCTCCAAATTTTGTGATTTAGATTTTTTTGCTATAAATCATTATTATTATTCACACATTATGTGTTAGTCAATTTTGCAAATATTTAACAAATAAAAAGTACTAAAAAGTGTCAAGTTTGACAACACGGTATTTAATTAGTAGTAAAAGTAGTTTTTCATTTCCTGAAAAACAGAAAATGTGTACATCCGAGGACAGTGATGCAATTTAAGACTTACAGTTGTTCGTCTAACATTTCTATTAAGTTCAAAACTTTCTTGTGGCTGTATTTTGTTCTTACATTTGTGCAGAGTTATAAAATCTAATACTTGCAAGTGCTTCATTGTTGTTAACATTCTGGAAAATGGTCTATACATTACAGTAGCAATAATGGCAGCATCTACTATATGTTCATGTTTCAATTCATTCACAAATGGATTAAGTAACCTTACTGCTCCCTGATACAGTTATATCCCATTGTGGTGCTCTGAGTACACTGACTAGAAGAGGATACATTTCATTTTAATGTTAATCATCACGTTTGTTCATAAGACTCAGTAACTTTCAATCTACTAGAAGAGGTGTGTAGTAGAAATGTATAAACTGTACAGTCACACCAGATTATGGTAAAGGTTCATTAGAGGTCTAATGCTACAATGTCTCTGCTGAGGTCATTTAGCAAGTGTTCTACACAGATGAACTGATAAAATTGGGTGATGAGGTTTCTACTTAACTTTACAAGTACTGTCTAGGTAAGGATTTAAACTGCACTATGGCATTAATCTTCTAATCTCAGATTTCAAACAACAGTGTTTAAACAACCATTTTTATAATCCCCAATGATGCATCATTTCCACAAATGCAACAATATATACCAATTTTTACAACGATAAACCTCCATCATTGTCATCCAGCATTCATGGTGTTGAAAAAATAGTGACGCACTGACGCTACTTTAATTGCTAATATCCTGTTTTGGCAGAGAGAGAAAGTGGAGAAGATCTTCAGCATGATTCACGGCAGATGAGAGATTTGCGCCACGCTGGGAAGGTGCCTGTTTGAGGAAATGTTTTATTTGCACATAAATTACATTACATATGCAGTGATACATCACACAAAGAGTGGGACATTAGTATCGGATGATTCATATTATGTGATGAGTGTTTTTGTGTGTGTTGTGTAGGACGGCGTGACAGCTACGGATGATCTCGGCACAGTTGGGTTCCTCCCTGAAACATCACCTGAAGATGCCGAGCGACTTTAATGCTGCTTCTCATCAGAAGTGTGTGAGTTTTCTCTGAAACGTTCCCCTGGTATATCGGCGTGTGTGCGCCTGCGCTTGTGCTCTAATGAAGAGGGCCTCACACTGGCATGATTACAGCTGCTGCTGGTTAATTCGGAGGTGAAAAAGGCCTTTAATGGGCTCAGTAAAGCAAATAATTGGGACAAATAAGTAATTAAGAGATTGGAAAGGGTGAGATTAAATCTAAAGGACCTTTAATTTAGCATGATTATGAAGTTCTCTTTTAGCTCCTCAATCAGACAGAGCACAGCTGAAATGGGTTCTTACCGCTAATGATTTTCTGGGGTTATGGGTCCCACTGAAGGCAGCTGTCAACACATTGCCTTGAACTGCTTTCAAATTCTTAGATAGCAATATTTATATATTTCAGTTCGTTATTTTCACCATTGTCTTTGTGTGTTTATACGGTGTGTATATGCCTCCCAGTTTCATAACATAGAAACCTAGTTATATAGTTTCATTAATATTGATTGATGTCAGAGCTGACTGTGCTGCTGTGCTTGTGCTCTTCTGAATGATGCTGTCGTGTGACACTGCTGTGACTAAATAAATATGCGTAATGAGAATAATTAGAGAGCTGATGATAATGATATTGAGAGAACAGATGGGGCTGGTTGTTATTCATACCTCTTGACACCATAAGCCTTTTTCCTAATCTGATGAGATATTATTTGTAACACGGCCTTTATCCCCAAACACCGCTGTGACTGAGCTGACCCCCCTACACACACACACATAACACTATGCTAATATGTTCGCACATTGGGCCTAACTGTGCACACAGGAGCAGATGGTGATATTTGTGTGTGTCCGTGTGTGTGTGGCTGTCATACAGGATTTTGCCATCAGCTGACCCAGAACAACCCACAGTCTTTCATTATTTGACCTGTGACACATCTTGTTGTTGGAGCTCTGTGCACAACTAGAGCTCTGTGCGCAACATATTAGTTTGTAAGAATTCAAGTGAAAGTTCACCCCAAGATGAAAATTCTGTTATCATTTACTCACCCTCTTGTCATTACAAACCTGAATGACTTTCTTTCTTCTGCAGAACAAAAAAGAAGATATTTTGTAGAATGTAGACTGGTTTTGTGCACATACAATAGAAGTGAATGGGGGCCAGCGCTGTTCGGCTACCAACTTTCTTTAAAATATCTTCTTTTGTGTTCTGCGGAGGAGCGAAAGTCATGCAGGTTTAAAATGTCAAGAGGGCGAGTAAATGATGAGAGAATTTAAGTTTTGGGGTGAACTATCCTTTTAATCTCAATGATACTTTTCACAAGCAGTCCAGCGTTAATGTCATGCAGCACAAGTGAGTTGATTTCTTTTATAAAATGAATACGAATCAGAGCCCACTTATTACAGTCAGGTTACCACTTTTTGTGGCAAATGAATTCAGAGACCCTCCTTTTAAATCTGAACACAAGTGGTCACCGGAGGCGTGTTTGAAATGGATGTTTTGACCAGATGTGCTTCACCTGAGTACTTGTGATCAGGTCGCCAAAAACGCACTGTAACACCAGTTGTAAACAGGTCCTGAAAGATAAAGATGGGAAGAAAAGACAAAAGGTAGTAAAGAAAAAACGAATAAATAATAGTTGAAAGTTGTGTTTGATGTGCTGTCAGGTGAGGATGCAAATAGAGGCCAAATGTTTGGATAATAGCTAGTCTTCAATATGACTAATTTTAATCAGAAATTTGGCTGTCAGGGCATGAACTGGTTTTTGTGTTTCCAGCACTTTATCTTATGCAAACACATGTGTGCATAGAATCAGTACAGAATAAGCCAAATATCAGTGTATTTCTCCATTTCTGATCATATGTATTATTAATTAGAATATTGGTCAGTGTGTGAGTGTATTTACATATCCAAGTAAAAAAGGCACAGTTCTCGTAAATAAGGGACAGCTGACAACTAACAGGAATATACAATCTCTTACACATATTTATTGATATGTTAGGTTAGTATCTTCTCCAGATAGTATCGTCTTTAGGTTTTCAGACAGAGAACCGATTTGTACTTCACCACAAAGTCTCTCATTTACCCTGTTTTCAAAATTGTATCATCTTAACTTAATTGCTTTTCTAATCTTAATCTCCCCACTGGATTTCAAAAACAAAATTGTTTAAGAGAAGCCACAGTTTTTATAAGAGAGAGATAAGCACAAACCAGATATTGATGTAAACATTGGCAATGGATGTTATAGATTAATAATGGTTTTATCACATAACATTATTCATTTCCAATAACATTAGGACCACAGTGTACATTATACAAATATATTGTCAGTCTTTATTATAATATATGTATATTAAAGGTTTTGTATACCATCTATGTAAATGTCACAGAAAGTAAGATGTGGGCAGCTCTGCTGGTGTCTCTTCAGTTCTCACTTTGCAGTATCGCTAATACTAGTGGTGTGTTTTTGCATGTGTGTTAAATGGAAATCCTTGGAAAAGATAGTGAGCTGCAGTGGTCAGAGCGCAGGACCTGCGCCAGTGCCTGTCTGCATGTCCTCTATGGGTTGGCAGAGGACAGCGAGCGGGTTCTGTCATTCTTTGGCGCAGCAGGACGATTGCTCTGCCACCATGTTGGGCATATTGTCTGTCTCATTTCATCAGTGTAATCCAGTGATCGGTGGTGGGAATGGTGAATGGTGAATGGAAGAAGATCATTTTTGTGTTGGATTTGTTTGATTTTAGCAGCCAGCATCTATTTTCCCTGATGCTGTAGTCTATACTCGTACACACAACCATGTTTTATATACTTTTTAAGTTAGTGTTGTGTTTCACTGCTCATGGAGTAAGCCTGCTCTACATCTGTTTTAGAGCTTGTTCTCTCTCTCTCACACACACATTAAGTCTCTCTGTGGAGAGCTTTAGAGGGGTTTAATGATACAGCAGTATGATATGTAAACACAGCAACGGCTGCTTACTGACAGGAAGTTGAAGCTTCACTCTCTTCTGCCTTGTTAATGTCTCCAGTAGCCTCAAATGAGACTAGTGTGGAGCTGTGGTGACACCATGCTTGACACATGTGGTGTCAAAGCAGATTTGTTGCCATATGTTTTTTTTGTTGGCATATTCCGTTGGTACATATTGGTAAACCTAACTTGTTACGGTTTTAGCCCTGTCACTGACTCCTGCACCTGTCAACCCTCTCAACTCATATGAAAGTCTAGATAATATCGGGGGATTTTAGAGATACTGATACTTAATTCCTCCATCGATACTGATAGCAGATTATTCAAAGTGGTATCTAACCATTCCAATTCTGAAGATTAAATTAATATTTCTTAATTTACTGAATGATATTCACATGGTGCCCTGCGATGGGTTGGCACTCCATCCAGGGTGTATCCTGCCTTGATGCCCGATGACTCCTGAGATAGGCGCAGGCTCCCCGTGACCCGAGGTAGTTCGGATAAGCGGTAGAAAATGGATGGATGGATATTCACATGGAACTTACTCCAATGCCTATTAGAATTGAATATCAAACTGGTCCTGTTTCTTAATATTTTCAATATACAGAGCAGTGAGAGCACAAATTCATGACAGGATATATCTGCCCTGATCATTGGCCGTTTTTCAACTTTTTCAAAATTGCTTTTATCAATCGATACCAATTATTGGACATATGGTGCATTTCTAGTTTTTCTTTGAACAACGTTGCATGATTTAGAAGAGAGCACAGTTACTGCCTCTTTTCTTTGAGGTCCATACAAATGCTTTGAAAAATGCACGAACTGTCGCTCTCTCTTTTGATCTCTCTCGAAATCTGCCTCTCCTGCTCTCCCTCCCATACTCAAATGAAAAGTTGATGATGGTTTTCATTACATTAGAAGTTGAGCTGACCAAAGTTCATTAGGGTCATTTTTGAAAATGCAAGGTTCAAAAACCTTTCAGATGGAGCTCTTTGAAAACCGAATCACAACATAATCATATTTTCCGGTAAAAGCCCAGATAGAAGCACTCTCTGGACTCGGTCTCTATTGGAGTATCTGTCTCTACTGCCTGGCCGGAACAAAAACAGCCATTCTTTCTTAATGGACCGAAGGATAAAGTGTGGTGCACCCCCTCCCCAACTGAATCAGGGACAATGTTCAATGCTTCAGACACACAAAAGGCACATTTTTGGCTAATAATGGGACAGTAGTCAAGGATTTCTCAGAGCAGTGATGAGTGGTATGGCACACAACCATTCTCAAGACTACTGGGAGCAACGAAGATGTTAGTAGCCTTGAGAGTGTCTTTAACTACACGATCCCACATTTTGTATACCAAAAGTGTGTGTGCGTAACTTTATAAAGTTACTATTATTGTTATGATCTTTGCAATTGGGGCGTTGTTAGTCTCTCCAACTGTTGTCGGAAGAGACCGTGACCTCATGTCCTAAGGGGCGATGAGTGGTGTCTGAGAGCTGGTGGAGTTTGGAGAGGAGCTAATGAGAGATCCTGTCTGCCTGCTGTTCCACTGAGCTCCCAATTAATCAATCTCCCTCTTTCTCTCTCTCTCACGGTTCTGTAGGAGTGCACCACTGATACTTTGCTCTCTTTTGTTGTGTAAGCCTGTGCATGTTAGTGTGTGTGTAGCTCTGTTTGGGAGGCAGCCATTACTGGGAACAAAAGACATTAATTGGCAGTTAGAGCTTAATGAGGCGGGAGAGGAAATTAACAGAGCTCGTCAACAGAAACAAATCAAATCCTCCACTGAATTGATGCAGAGAGTGGCTGCCACTAAGCATCCACCACTATAATAAAGCACGACACGTCATAGACTCAAACTTTTTCAGCCCCCCTGCTTTGTAATTCATTGCAAAACCTAGAAGGTAAGAGAATTACGGATCTGAAAAAAATGACAGAACAATGAGGAAATGGTTCCCCATTACATCTCCTTGTTCCTGGATTTGAGCAGGATTGTGATTAAGGAATCAAGCCTTTCTGCATTAGCATGTGAATAGACTGGCTCCCGAGAGCTCAACCAGAGCCAGGAAGGAGATTGGGAGGATATTTAGCATCTATTCAGGGAGCAACAAAGGCAAGGCACCCAGGCGACAGACAGCACAGGCCTCGGGTTGATTAGGCAGTGGGAAGCTATTCTCACAGATCAGACTCAGGTAGTATTTTGCCTAATGCTAGTCTAAATCTCGAACAATTCATCAGAGAATACATTTGAAATCCACTAAGAATGAGGCTTTTTGGGTCAAAGATTTTCTCATTTTGTTTGTTATATATATAAGTTTCCGTCAGTTGGGTGTGTGTGACTGTTTTGCTTTTGTTGTGTCTTTATACACTTAAGCTGCTCGGCTTGATGAGGAATCAACAAAAAACAGTTGGTTGAATGAAGGGTATAATCTGATTGTGTCTGGTTAAGTGTGTGTCTGCGTGCCTAAGAGCAGATGTAAATATTTAGAGGGATTAAGGAGTCTGCGGTTAGAAATCGGTGGGTAGGGGGGAGTGTACGTGTAACTTTGGAAAATAAAGAGGTTTGTGGGCGTGTGTCATGCATCCTGCAGTAGTAGTTTTTTTCTTGGTTAACGTAAAAGAAATTGTGGTAAGCCTTTTTATTTCTTTCTTTATTTTTACATGTAGCACAGATTTTTAACCACTGTAACATCACCACATTCATGGTTTAAAGATTATAGTGCTGTGGTCAGGGATTATTATCCCAGTGATTCTTTTCCTGTAATATTTCTCAGCTGAGTAACTACTTATAACCTGCATGTTACTTGATCAAATTTTATGAAAGTTACATGCTGTTTTTTTCCAGTATTTGTTATCAAATGACCACAGAAGGAAGAAATAACAGATCCAAGGAGAAATGGCATACATAAAACTGTTCAAGGCATTAGATTTCTCTTATTAGCCAAGTCGAGTGAAGGAAAGGATAAGTAAGTGCTTTGCCCCTGGTTAGTCACTCTAGAAGACATCAGATCCCAGTGTTGTGATCGCAACAATGGAAGTAACACATGGTGAATATATGCATAAATTCACACATAAAGAAGATCATTTTGGTCACCATCTGACGTCTGAAATGGTGCAGTGGGAAAATCACATAGTGTTAAAAGTGCAGCCTGAATGAAATGTAAATTGAGAGTTGGTGCGATGGAAAGAAAAGTACTTTACCTTGTTTAATAGGAAAAACCAACATGAACCTTATGGCCACATATTTGATTTGCAAGATTTTTTTCTGCACATGACACTTTGTTGATGCATTAGGAGAGGAACTGATGTCATTTCCTGTCTCTCTCTTTAATCCCCTCGCACCAGAGTGCTTCAAATGTGTTAACCACAATTGACCATATTTGATTGAAAGAAATCATTCAACACCGACTGCTTAAAACTTGAAAACAGAAACTGTTTGACACAAACTTTGCTGTTAGCTCAATCTGAATGTACTTCTAGACCAGTGGGTCCTGTAAGTACAGTTCTTGTTTTAACAACCGTTCCATCGGTTTAGATCCACAGCTACAGCCTGCCTTTACTCCTTGGAGACCTTATAGAGAGTGAAAGAGCGACAGACAGCGAGGAGAAATTAAAGACATGTGATTATAAATCATTCTGGGTGTAAACAATGGCCCTTTGTTCAAAATAGCGTGTTGTTTTTATATATCCTTGTGCACATGGTCTCAGTGTCACACATACAGCAGTGTGTGATGGAAAGGTGTTGCTGGGATTCTAATTGGCATGTTTGTTTCAGAAAAAACAGGTATAATTATTAGGTGCTTTCAGTTCCCTCTCAGGATTTGTCAGTTATTGCTCTTGCCATCTGCTCTGTGTGGTCTCACAAACACTCATAAAGCACGCAATACACACACACCTGCTCCTACGGTCCCAGAATGCCAGTGAGTGTGACCCAGGTGTGAGTGAGACGTAATACCTTCGAGAATGTCAATGACCTGTAGCATGCGTATCTGACACCTACTTTTACTCCTCTCTTTGTCTTTCTTTTGTGTTTCTCCACGTTCACAAGTAAAAAAAAAGTTTTTCTCTCAGTGAAGCTATGTGTTGGGTGGGGTGTTAGGTGACCAGGTGCCTTGTGGTTATATGTGTGCATCTTTGCCAGTGTACATGCTGGGAACTCCCTGGTGCCACAGTTTCAAACGCTCAAGACAGACAAAACCACACACCTGTCTCGCACCTTTTTCTTTCTCACTTTATTTGAACACACCCTGCAGTTGCAAGGTGTGAGACGGCTAGGGACAACAGATAATTGCAGTCCCCACACATTTGTACATGAAATATCGGTTGATAATGATGCCGGTGCTGTTTTTAGTACTCCTTTGTAAACACTATTGACACCCTTGACTTCGTCTCATGGCAGCATCTTTGGTGTTTTTAGGCCAAGGTTATAGTGCTGCTTGGTTAGACAGAACTTTTCTTTATATTGAGCTATTGAGCATTATGGTGTTGCTTTCACAGCAACTCAACAAACACATCTTCACACAAAATTGTCATTAAATGTATTAAATCTGCCACAGGAAAAACAGAAAGTGATCCGTTCACACCCCTTAATGCTTAGTGTTGGCTTTACTACATTTGCTAGTTGTGATTCCTCTTAGTGCATATATCAGAATTAGGCAAGACATGGTAAAATTGGTTGCTTTCATCCTAATCTGTGTAGAGTAATCTGTTTGAGGATGTAATTCACATGGTATGTCTTGGACTTGGATTAACACGTTCAATCCTCTTAGCAAACAGCTCAGTAGAAGTTATCGGTGGCATTGAGGTCCCAGAGAGCTGACAAATCCACCCAGACAAAATCACCCAGCTGATGCTCATTTGCTCTAATCTTCCCAAATCTCAACCTCTAACTATCTCCTAAAAGACAACACAAAGAACGTTTTGAAGATTGTTCTGGGGTTACAAATTGCCTCAGCCATTGTTGCCATGTGTGTGTAAATGAGATATAAATCCCAAAGAATAACTCAGTGCTCCTATGATCAGCAGCCACACTTTAAGTAAGTCTTTTACTTTATAATTTCATTTATTTACATATTATTGTATTTACATTTCTAACGTAAGTCTCATCTGTCCGTGTTATATGTGGCTATCAACACTGATGCCTGATATAGCTATTGATATTTTTGGTTCTGTTTGTTTAATAAGTTGTCAGTGTAATGCATGGCTCAAATCTGCCTCTCTTAGAGGAAGAGTGAATTATTCCCTTTAATACTTGCATGCATTTGGATCTGATCCTGTCTACTGCGCTCCATTTCTCAAGCGATTTATCCCGGCCCTGCACGTCTACTGTCACACACTTACAAAGCTCCACTACTTCACAATCCCATTTCATCAAATAATTCAGCAAGAATTTCCACAAATCGCTTAAATCCTTGACTCGCTATTCCTGATCCTTATGGATTCTTTGTAATTTAATAAACAGGATTTAAGTCATCTGTTGAAGTGGTGTAGCCTTGTTCATTTCTCTGTTTTAACTTTAGCTCTCTCTCTCAGTGCTAACACGTATGAAACACTGTAAGATTACAGTGGCCTAATCTTCATGAACACATGTTGAAAAGAAGAAAAGAGGTTTTATTTGGAAGGTTGTTGTCCAAGTTTTGCCAAAAATAAGCTCGCTGTATTTTTTCACTCTTTATGTTGAACAAAGTGCATAAAGAATGACTTATAATTTATAGTGGCCCCAAAAGTCTCATGAATCTAGAAAAAACCTATGGACATCCATAAAAGAGTTAAAAAAGAGACCACATAAAGAGAAAAATGTATTGATTTCGTTAATATGTTTTAGATTTTTGTATTGTAAGAGTAACAATGATGGTTAGTCAATAATATAGTGATTATAAATAAGATAGGAAGTAAGCTAAGAAATAGCTGGGACGTCTCCATAGATAGAATTCAGGGCCACGTTTTTGAAAATGGATTAATAAACAAAGGGAGCATGTCAAAAATTGATCTTCACTTTTGAAGGAAGTTTATAAATTGGGAAAAATCATTATTTTACTATAAATCTAACAATGCCAGCAGATTTGAGTAAGAGTTTGTTTTAGGGGTAGAGGAAAATATATGTATTTGAAAACAATCAATATTGGTTGGAAATTCAGCCTTTACAATATTTCCCCAATGTATTCAGTATCTAGTAGGGCTACCAAAACTACACTGACAATTTTACACAAAATATACAATAAATAAAGTGATAAAATAGAGACAGGGTTTAAAGGAAAATTATAGTAAAAAATAAGCACGTCCACATTTTTAGTAAAAAAAATATGAATAGATACTGTGTGTATAAAAATAGATCAAGTGTAATGTAATAACTGAAAATGTTGTGTGGCTTGTTGCTGGGTGCCAGTCTCTCCTCCGAAAATATTTTTCTTCTGTTAGTGTTGGTAAGTTTGAAACAAATTTTTAGAAAGGCGGCTTTTATTTTCTCCAATGCATTTCACTTAACAAAGGAAATGCTTGTCATGCAATGCTCGTAGAGTCTTCACGATTTTTCGTGCCAGTCATTTTTTCACAGTAAACACTTGGTCAGGATTTCTCCAAACCTGATATCCCTCCAAACCCTGATATTACTTCATAATGCCCTCTTTCTTTGTAAATACCAGATGTCTGATTCTAAACCACATAAAAATGCGATTGTTTTTGTGAGAGGTTGTTAAGTTTGAAACCGTACAGTTTTTCCATATATTCAATATTTGAACATATTTGAGTATGTTTAGAGAGTAGTTTTTAAAAACATTTTATAGACGTTTCAGCGGCACCAACATAAACATTGTGTGGCGCAAACTTAACTTGCGGTATACTACCGCAAAAAAATTCCATTACTACATCCGTAGTTTTAATTAAATTAAATTCTATAAATTAAAAATAATTCTATGAATTAAATATTAAAGAAATTGTATTTATAACCAAACACAGACCGAGCCAGGCGTGTCGTCTGATGAAATGTCACATTTACACATACAGTTTTAGCTGAAACAGTTAAACAGCATGTATATTTGCACTTTCGGTCTAAATGTGTTGATCAATATATTCAGCAATTGCATAGAAACAATCTTCAACTTACATCACAAACACTCACAGACACACACAAACTGAATATGTGATTGATAGAATAGCAGTTATATTGTCTGTTGTGTATCTGTGCTTATATCCATGTTTTCAATGACATAACACATGAAACTGAATAACATTGATGCTTACTTTCCCATCATCCTCCTTTACATAAGTAAACACAGCCCCCCCAGCAGTGTACTGTGTGCACTCAGGTGCATGGTGATTGCAGTAATGAACTCCCAGGTAGATATACACACTTCACTGCTTCTTCCCAGACGGAACGCCAAAACAAATCTTGTCATAATTAGCTGTAATCCTGCTCATTACTGCTGGCTTAATTAGCCTATTAATAACACATCCTGGGAGAGCTTGTTTGCTGCACAGGCAAATGTTTGTTCCTAAATTAGCAAACAAGGAAACAACAGCATTGTTCAAACATAGGCACTCTGACAATGCAAATCAGGCAGGATTAATAGTAGTCAATGACAGAGTTTATCTCTGTGTATGTGTCTGTTTGTGTGTGTGTGTTGAGCTAGTGCTCTCTACTCTATGCTTAAGAGAACAATCAAAATTTAGTTTCCTCTCATAATCTATTGTGGCGACGAGTGCAGAGAGCCTAAAGGGGGAACGACCTGAAAACATTGTCCTAGGGGTCACTGGAACATGAATCGCTCAAAAAACTCTTTACCAGGTTCTGTTAAATTAAGAAACGGTGTATGTGGGAGATAGAATGTTCTATTCTATTGAAGTATATTGAAAGTTGAAATCATCCGCATTATAAGGACAAGCCATCGATTCCCACGAGGAAACTGCTTAATGAACAATAATGCTGCTATTACAATTACAACTGCTGAGGTATAATTACTCCTATTATAAAGCAATTTAACTAAATCATGTATTCATTAAAATGTAAAAATGCAAAAAGATTTTATGTGAATATTAAGTTAATGATAGGATAGATTATAGCATCAGTTCAGTCCAGTAAAATTCAATCACAGAAAAAACAAGTCTGCGCCCATATATAATGAAGATAAATTAGATGCGTTACATTGCTCACGATGCATAAATCGCATTCAAAGCTTTCAAGCTCAGGAAAGCTTCTCTCGTTTCACGATTATGATCTCAAAGAGCGAAGACCGCCTTTAGTTTCATGCTAATGCCTTCTCTCTGCTCAGCTTCAACTTTGACTCCTTATCAGCAGCAGTTGAGAACTGCCTGTGGGTGGGAAAGATAAATGCTGATAGATGTTCAAAGCCCCTATCAAGTGTCCGCACCATCCAATCAAACAAACAAGCTGCAGGCTGTCCCAAGTTTTACCGACATCTGCCACAAAAAAAAACATGTATGTGTGCCCTGCATAAGGACCATGAATAAAATATGTGTGTTCGGCTCACTGACATTGTTAGCAGACATCACTTTAACAAGACACATCCAATCTCTCTTTTTTATGAGGAGATTAGCAGCCCTTTGGCCCTCCCGTTTACCCACAACCCTTTTCACCTGGAGCTGAGATCTTCTCTGTGGTTTCCCATATTGCAATTAAGCCTTGAATTTGAATGGGGTCGCTGGTTTCAGATCAGCATGCATGAAATAGTAGCGTGCTCGACATAAAAACACACACTTTCCGCATCAATGTTTTACAGCACATTAAAAACAGCATGTACTTCACCCTTCACTGAACTAAGATGCTTTTTCATCCAAGGATGTTTTGCATTGAGTTTTAACATCGTGTGTATGTGTTTTGTGTAAGATTGTGTGCGTGTGTGTCAGTGAGAGAGAGAGAGAGAGAGAGAGAGAGAGAGAGCGAGAGAGTGAGAGAGAGAGAAAGAGAGAGAGAGAGAGAGAGAGAGAGAGAGAAGGCATTGTTAAATGAAATGGAAAAGCAGTGGATTTGGCATTTGCTGTGTTATGGGTCATATGGGCCAGGTTGTTATAGGGAAATGTGCTATGTCTAATTTAACACCACAGTTATGCACATTGTTTCATGTATCCTCAGAATGTGCTGTCAACAGTGTTATTATTGTCGCATAAGGGTCAATTCGCCCCAAAATGGAAAAAAATGATCTTTTATCATTTACTCATCTCCTGTCATTCCAGATTAAAAAATATATTTTGAAGAACATAGGTATAACCAAACAACATTGTCTCTCATTGATTGGACATAACATTTACCAAAATATAGAGAAATTTCACAAAACATCTTTCTTTGTGTTTGACAGAAGGATTCATATACAGATGTGAATGACACGAGGCTAAATAAATAATAAACATATAAGGCCATCTCCAGCACAGACACGATTAAGCTTGTGAAAGTTGCCTGAATTTATAGCTCAGCTGATGGAGGAAAATAAAACAGGTAAACGATTTATATTTTATCAGTAAAAACCTGAAACAATTTTCAGCGCTACCCTTGTGTGGATAAATAATTCATAGTGTTTGTCTGTGTCTCTGTTACTCGGATGTGGTGTATAAAGTGTGTGTGTGAGAGTCTGAGAGTAGTGATTACAGAGGGATTATGTTTTATGGGCATATTAATCATTTATATGTGGAACTTTGCTTGCGTACAACACCAGTAAATAATCTATTTGCTGTGGGTGGCTGTGATGCAAGATTCGTGTTTATGTGTGTGCGTGAACATTCATTGACATTACACCTGATGAGATGGAGAGTTCTTACTATCACTTTCACTAACGGCTAATTTCAATACGTATCTTTTTCATGTGGAAACAAATGTGCATCTTGAGGAAAGCTGAACTGTAGTCCAAATGATCTCTCTCTCTCTCAAACCTAAACTATGGAGACCACAACATTGACTCCTCAGATGATGTGTAGTCATGGCATATGAGATTAGAATAAAAACAGGTTATTATTTTTTCATTTTTTCAGCTTGTAAACTAAAATTCTCGAATAATTGATCGGATCAGTCAGCCTGGGCCCCAACATTTGAATGTTTAAATCCTTTGACTGAAGCTCAATCATATTTAGCTGAATTGAACTGATAACCTAAACTGAAATGGAGCAAGAGAGAGAGAGACAAAAAGCTGGAGAGAGAGTATTAACATCTCTGACAGGTTGCCATAGACCAGTCCTGACTATTGAGACTGACTGAAGACCTGGGACATGCTTAGCGAAGCAAAACAAAATGGCGGGCAGTCACTGGAGACGCATCATCACTCTGTGCCAGATCTGCCTCAGGTCCCTTCGGTTTGGACACCAAGTGCCTCAAGGATGTGTGCTCGTGTGGATGTGTGCATACTGGTAAATACAGTATTGACAGGCACTTAAAATGAATGACGGCTCATGTGTAAACTGTCAGGATTAAGCCTGCAGGGGGTTTCACTGGACAGAAGTGGAATAAATAAATCTGACAAAGAAAAACAGATAACACAAATTATGTGTTGAACACAAATAAAAGCAACAGTAACAACCAAACCTGTTTGATAGATGCTCTGTTTATGGGGCATATGAGGCCAGGATGTCTTTACCGTGTTGGAAGGGAACCAGCTCATCGTCCTATGTACCAGCTTATTGTGACATCACAAAACACACACAGCAACCCAATAATGCATTGGGACACGGCAGATGGCAGAGCGAGTCCTGAGTGGTGTCTGGGTTGGCAGGTGCCCAAGGGTGGCACAGACATTGAGTTTTTGATGAGCTATGCACATACGAAACCAGAACATCTGGACCTGCCATGTGTCCAGCGAGCACAGCCAACACCCTGAAGCCAGGACACACACATTTCACGCTCACACATTGCCTTAAGCCAGCTGTGGCCAAACTAGCGCGAGCTACACAATATGAATTAGGCATTTTCTTACGTATATGTGTGTCTGTGCTGCCTAGCTGATACGCAGGCCGTACTTATCACTGACTTTGATTAAATTCTAAAAACACCATGAATATTCAAAGAGCATTACAGCAGCTAGGAGAAACTGATTTGTCAATCGTCTGTATTTTATGGAGATTGAGAGGTACCTCCCAGGTGCACTATACTGAGAGAGACAGAGGGAATGACTCTATTAGATTATTGCATTATCTTAATTATGAGACTCTTCCTCGGCTTAATGAAGGACTGGCATGGCTTTCGATAGCACTGTGATTGATGGAAGTGGCTGTATTCGAAGAGTAAGTGATTGTTAGTGTGTGTGTGTGTGGGTGGGTGAGAGCCGAAATGCTTCATTTCCTTCCTTTGGGCCCGTATCCACAGAGTGATTATGCATCCATTAGATGGCTTTAATTAAGCTTAATTAGAGCAGTGTTTACGACGATTTATTTGATACCTGTTATTAAATCCCTCACCCTTAAATGCTGGGTTTAAATAGTCAGGAACAGGCAAAAATAAATCGCTAGCCAGAGAGAGAAAGAAAACAAGAGATGGTGCGCGACCTATTGGTGATGCAAAATAGCCAGCAGTTATTAGTTGAAGTGTGTGTTTGCATAGAGGACCAATTCATTGTTGTCATATGTGTTGTTGAAGCGTATATATGACTAGATGTGGCCGGTTTCTGATTGGCTATCATTGACAGCATCACTTCGATATCAAATAACATCCACCCATTATGGGAAGACACAGACATGCATTAGTATAATATGCATCACTGTTGGTAATATCACATTTATTGTAAAGAGTGTGAATCTGCATGCAGTTCACATATACCACACATACAGCCAAATGCTGCAGCCAACACTGGCACAGTGCAGGGCACAGAACAGGCACTTCCTGCACTGGCACTATATTCTGTGTGTCTGCTTCACTGTCAATGGAATGGCTAAATAGCAGGTGCATTGAGGTCTGTATCCATCAAGCTCATCAGAACAGAAGTGTAGTTTTAGTGTCACTTTTACTTGTGATTATTACACAGCATTCTGAAATACTTAATTGGCTAGTTGTGACATTTAAACTTACCGATAACAACCGCTAACAACTAATAACACACAGTCATCTGGTTGCTGAGAGTCTAGTTGACTGGCGCAGTTTAATATTACACATGAATGAAATATACCTATCAATGACATATGAGATTATATTTATGAATGATTTAACCAAATTGCATGTTCCTTTTGTTTGAACTTCATGTTTTGTTCACAGAATGTCTGCATTTGTTACAAATGAACTTTATTCTGCGACAACAACCAGCTGGCTGTACATTATCCCTTACTTATATTTGTGAATGTTGTCTTACACTCTTAAAAATAAAGGTGCTTAAAAGGTTCTTCACAGCAATGCCATAGAAGAACCATTCAGCCAACGGTTCTTTAAAGAGACATCATTTTCTTACCTTTTTATAATCTGAAGAACCTTCTTTTGCCACAGAAAACCTTTTGTAAAACAGAAAGTTATGAAACCATTTAGACAAAAAAAGTTTTACTATGGCATCATGAAGCATTTTTATTTTTAAGAGAGTGTGTCTGAATGTCATTATTGGTTGAGCAGTTTGTCATACAGTAAGATTGTTCAGATAAGAGAAATAACACCCTGTGTCTGAATAAGCAAACTATATAGTAGCCTTAAAGTAGGGATGCCTAATAAATAATCGGCCATATCGGTGTCGTAGTAGTATTATAGGCGATAAATCATAAATCATTTCCTCTGATTAAACTACTCCAGCTGCACGCTGCTCTCAGGTAAAATCCATTACAGTACTGTCTTTCTGTCATGATCATGTACTTACTGATATTAGCAAAACATTTTGATGTATGTACAGTAGGTAGACAGTATTTATGAATGTGTAAATTATAGGAACAAAAGCATATTGTTTGAATCAGACTGCTGTCTGAATGCTTTCTGTCTTGGGACCTGTTTGACATTTGGCTATTAAAAAAATGTTTCTTGGATGCTCTGGAAGAACAACTATAAGTTTTTATCAAATAAAAAATATACCAGAAAAGTTTGAAGGTCAAAGAATCTAAAGGAACAAGTAGGCTTGGTAGATGATTTTCAGGGGAAAAAAGAGAACTAATGTTTACCTTGTTTACTCCAGTGAATGTTTTCAAATAAAAGTATTTGTCCACTTTATGCCTTTTGTTTCAGTCTTAGGAAATTTTATATTAATATTTTTATACGGTATTATTGGCTTCCAATGTTAAAGAATTATCGGATATCGACCAAAATGTACATATCGCTGCATCCCTGCCTGCTGTAACAATTATCAATACATCGGTAAGTATTATCAATTCATTCTAAAGGTTTTCATATGCATACGCTAATTTATTAAAAGAGTAGGTAAAAATATAAGGCCGACATACTACACTCATTGAAATTGAAGGTGTGGTCAGTGAAAGTTGCGGAGGAGCTGTCAGGCTGAAGTAAAAAAAAATGCTATGGGTCTGGTATATTAGACGTAACACTTTATGTCATGAAACGGAGGCAAACACAAGGACAGAAGGGAACAGAGGACCCAACCGCAGACAGCGGGTAAGGGGTAAACAAGGCCTTTAATGACACGAATACAAAACATGAAACAAAAACCCACGAGGGGGTAAAACCACATAACATCAAGGGTAAGAACAGGAACAGGAACATTAGTAGGAACATAAAAAGACTATACTAACTTCAATACTAGATATGACTATAATAACTTACTAAACTTACTTAGACTCGAGGAAAGGACACATCACCCAACACTCCATACAATCGAAAATGATCCAGGACACGAAAGGAGACACAGGGGCATTAAATCAGGGGACAAATCAAGAGGGAACAGATGTGGGGCATGAAATCATAACGAGCACTAACGAAGAAACAAGAGTGCAGGAACAAAGACAATTCCAGAGAGAGAGTATGGCAAACCGAATAAACTTTATTGCCCTCTCTCCACACTAAACACGAGTATCTGTCATGGTTCTGTCCCAACTTGCCTTGATTTTTTAGATCAGCGGTTCTCAATCCTGGTCCTCGTGACCCCCCACTCTGCATATTTTGTGTTTCTCTCTTCTTAACTCTTTCACCGCCATTGACGAGCTATCTCGTCATTAAAAAAAAAAAACGGTTCCCCGCCAAAGACGAGTTATTACGGCAATCTGTATTTGTAATGTTGTACAGCGGGTGGCGGTATTACACCTTTTGGAAAAAGTACAGAATCCCAGAACCTAGAACGTAAATGTTTTAGTGGTTTTAAATGATTGTTCTGAGTGTAAACAGGGCGTAATCTTTGACAAAAAACGTTAATTATCTCAGCTGTTTAATCAAAGTGATGCATTTTGAAGAAACCTACCCACATCTACGGAGTGATGAAAAAACGAATAAATGAAGATAGAAGAATACGGTTTCTTTTGTTTAAAAGCTGAGACTCTGTTCCTTCATTTGACATATTGTTAGTCCATATATTCTTTACAGAAAATTTACTGTGAGCTATTAAATTTGGGTGAAAATGTTAAAAAACGCTGGCGTAGGCTGGCAACTTTAAAAAAAAAAAAGACTGGCGGGGAATGAGTTAAACACACCTTAATTAAGTCGCCAGCTTGTCAGAAGAGAGCTCAATAAATGAGATGCGTTCCGATTGACGTGCACCCTGAACAGTGTTCATTGCTCTCTACTCCCTGCACACAGGAAATCGGCTGAAGTTTACTTAAGAACATGAATCATTCATTAATGGTTGCTAAGTATTCTTTTCTGAATTTAGTATTATGTATTTAGTACTTTTTTTAGTAGTATTAAGGGTCAACCTGGAGGCAGCTAGAGACTATTATAGGCAGCAGAGAGACATTATTAATATTCAATTTGCCTTTCTAATTCAAACCTGCATGCATATTGAGGTGTAGATGTTCATGGATGTTAGGCATACATGCATGGATTTTTCAAAACACTTTTGTTGATTGGTTGGAACATTGTTAAGCAGAAAACCACCTCATGGCAAAGCTACACGGTTATCTCAAACCCTCATCCAGCCTCCAGCACACACACACAAACAAACAAACAAATCCCTTTTCTCTAAAAAGTAGCTCCACTCTATAAATGAGTCAGCCGAGATTGCTGGTGTACCGGACAAGAAAAAAACACAGACACTGACTGAGAGTATTTGTGTATTATTGGATATTTGTATGACTCACAGCTCAGTCCGTACGTCTGCAGCATGCTGACTAGCTCCACTGTATCGGAGCATTGTGTTATATTTACACCCACAGCAGGCAAGTGAAATCATAAATAATGGATAGTAATATATACACAACTGTCTATTTTAAACATGTCTGCTCTCATATACTCCTACACATATGATGCCAGGGGAATCTGTTGCACAATCCACACTCCATACCAAACTATATTATCCTACACAATGCATAAAAAAAACCTTTCACAGTCTGTCAGACAGCATTTGAGAATGAGGAGAGTGAGACAGGTAAAAGCAAAATGTAAATAATATGTAAATGCCCACGCATGGAAAATGTGCCCCAGTTTTATGAGGAATAAACATCGCTATGTGTTAAACTCACTGCTTGCAGGAGCGAAAGAGAGAAAGAAAGAGAGATTAGCATTCAACACCCACAGCTTTGGTGTCTGAATATTCACAGATTCATTTTTCCCTTATTTAAATATTTTAGCACTCTCTTGGAGCTCCAAACACAAATATGGTGTTATTCTGTGAAAGCGTATTATTATTCTAACTAATGACTTATTATGCAAACTCATTGTGGGGCGAAGCAGAAATTGCTTATCCCCCAAGCCCATTCTGTGTATTAGCTGTGCTGGATTGTGTTTTCGCTGGTGTGTGTGTAATATGTGTGTGTTTTCTCTCAATCTCTTTTGCTATCTTTCTCTCCTTTGCGGGTGTATGTGCAATTGCATGCAAACTATGTCAGACGTGAGATTAGCTTTGCATTCAGCACAACAAAATCTTTCAACGTCTAATCCATTAGCATACATACTTTACTCTTTACTTGTGTTATTGGCTGTTGCCCCCTCTAAACATATACAACACATTGTAAAACAGAGGAGTTCCCAGTATATGCTGCAGACATGCGTGGGTTTTATTTTGTGCCCAAGGTAACAGATTTCTAAATCTTCCTGATTGAAATGACTGACAATATGATCAAAGTAGCTATGTTAGAAAGAGCTGTTAGCTCCTTGATCTCAAAGAAATACCTTCATATCTTCTAACGCTTTCATTTTTTAAATCCTTTGAGGGTTTCATGAATTACATATAAATTATAAAGAATCTTGCACATCCTTCCAAATTAGCATCATTATTTTCCAATGACAGTTTCTTATCTTTAATGTGCCTGATCCGTTTGATATTATTTTCATAGGTGCTCTCATCCATCATTACTGATCAAGCTTTTTTATCCCTGCTGCTGCAATGTTTATGTATTTGAATTTGATTTTGAATATGCAAAACACTAACGTTTGATTGTGCTTTGTAATATTTTGCATGAGACTAGATTACATCAGAGCACCACCTGGATAGAACACAGATAAAGCACATAGTGCAGCATATTTTTTATGTGTGTATTTCCATGGAAACAGGAATTCCCATAGTTCCTCATAACAGCCCTGACCTGATCTCTATTATCATAGCTTACTGAAACAACAAAGTCAACACCATTCTTCAGTCCGTTTCTCTATTTGCAGTCTGTACCCTCCCTGAATCCATGCAAATGTGCAGCAGGTGCCAGGGCCGCCTCATTTGCATATTATGGCTGCATGCGGCATGTTAGAGTGTAACTCTCTTTTGCCGCACTACACACCAATGCAAATCCCAGACTGCCGCACTGATTTGCCTGCCCACACGATGGCCATGAGTGATGATTTATGGTCATTGTGGAAAAGCAGAACTCCATTCCATCAGTTGGAAGTAGACCAATCGGAGAGCCCGATTTCCCATAGCTAATCTGACCATCGGTTAGGCAGTTAGAGCTAAAAACCCACCCTCATTTGTTAATAAAATAGTGTGTCTTCTTTAAACACATCGCTCTACATCTCACACTCGTGTTTGCAACTACGTCAAAAAACAGAGACTCCCTCCCGCATGTCTCTCTACCCATCATTACCCACCACATTCACCATGTCCAGCCAGAAGCGGACTGAAAGAGCTGTAGCATTTCTTAGGTAGCGTGTCGCAGTGCCCAGGAGCCATTACGAGTCCTGATAATGGCCCCTGTGAAAGGGTCACCATAGGACTCCTCCCTCAGCTGTATGGGTCCCAGGAGGCTTGGCGTCGGGACGGAGGGTTTAGGTGGGCTGCCTGTGGGGGTCTGAGTAGCCGGGGTGGCAGTTTGAAGCAAGTCTGTGGATGGAGCCACAAAAGCCCAGCAGGGACTCTGTCATTAAATAGGGTATGATGGGGTGGGTACTGAATCTGTGTAAAGCAGTAGAGGAGGCAGGGGGCTGGAACATGGCGCATCGAGTCCACAGAGTTACTGGAAAAACCCGGGGAGGATTGTAATAGCTGGAGCATTTAAATCCATTTGTCTTCAAGTACTTTGGTTAAACACAACACGCTTATTTACTTGCATTATAAATGGCCCTTCTCTTCCCTGTACACAAACCACATATAAAGCCACAGGATGTGGCTATTTTTGTACATTTGTATGTGTGTGTGTTTACATTTCAATTCATCAACCTGCCCCCAAGCATCTGTACACAAACTTAAATTGCGTTAATGCTGCCCATAGTGTGTTTCGATAATGGTTAACCAAGCTTTGATGTGAGAACGTTGGCTCCACCCTCTTTGACTAAAACAATGCGAGCATGGAGCACAGAAAGAGAGAGGTTTATTGTGTGAGTAGTTTGGTTACAAGCTCTTTTGTCTGTTCTAGCTCTTTCCCCCAGTCCAATATTTAAAACAGTTTATTAGCATAACAAGTGCTATTATGTTTCTAAGCTTTTACAGGCACCCAAAACTGAACAATTATTTCTAAAAGCTCTTAATGTTTAGCTCTTTATCTTTCTCTCTCCTCACTTCTTACCATTTAGGCCTCCCACCACTGAATTTATTCTCCATAACTGGGCCAGTAGTTCAGAGTGAATGACTCTGGTAGTAAATGCCCTCGTCCCTTGTTTTTCTAGGGATGTGGCACAGTGCACTTAACCTTCTCTGCTTCAGTGGAGGACAAAGAAGACACTCTTCAAACACAAACCCTCTAGCGGAACAAGGGAGGGAGTTTAAGCTTTAATTGTTCTGATGTTAACAATGGAAATGCCTGTGAATGAAGCGCCTGTGAGTGTGTTTGCGTCTAACACACTATATGTCATCATGCTCCTGTGTGAAATGGATACATCCTAGCTGATGTTCATTCTTTGCACCACCTGCTTCCTTTCCGGCATTTTCTATTGATTATCAGTTATTTTGATGATTGATTTTTCAGTGATGGATGATCGTGCCTGATCTTGTTAGATTATATTAGATGATAGAGTCTGTAATGCCATAGAAAACTCACCATCATTACATTTATATGACCCTTGTCTCCTTTATCATTATTAATAGATGTTATTTATGTAATGAAATAATATGCAGTATAATTGTACATGGGTAGTTGACAAATATAGCGTACATGTGTCCTATGGTGGGACATAGCAAAATTCTGAAAAACAAACTGTTAAAATTACATTGTTTTATATTACTTATATTTATTTTTATCATAAAATATAGCATAAGAGAGATTTATCTTCATTGTTTTTCTATTTTTTTGCCATCACACCATAGGACAGATTTGCATATTAGTCTGTCAACTTCCCACATACAGTTCATAATGTGCATTAATTACTGTATGTATGGATCTTCTGCTTATTCCATCTGGTTATGGCTTGAAATGACTATTTAACACACGTAAATGCTTTTATATAATATATTTCTACAGTTACCTAAAATTGATTTTAAAATGTTATTGTGCCATTTCTATTTCAGAAAGAAGATGAAACTATAAAAGCAGTGAGTTGGTTCTCGTGATTGCCCAATTAACATAGTTTCCCTCATTTCATACAGTCAGTAAGTAACTACCTACAGTGAGGGAAATAAGTATTTGATCCCCAGCTGATTTTTTTTGCCTGCTTACAAAGAAATGAAGGGTCTATATTTTTATAGTAGGTTTATTTGAACTGATAGAGACAGAATATTTATTCTATTAATTTTTTTTAAATAAAGGTTGTAAATTGATTTGCATTTCAGTCAGTGAAATAAGTATTTGATCCCCTACGAACTAGAAAGAATTCTGGATATATGGACCACAGATCAGTCATGTCACTTCAAAACAGTACTCCTAAATCAGCTTGTAAGTGTATAAAAGATGCATGCCAACAGAATCTGTATCTTCCATTCAACCTCTCCACCACCATGGTCAAGACCAAATAGGTATTAAAGGATGTCAGGGACAAGATTGTAGACCTGCACAAACCTTGAATAGGCTACAGACAGAAGCTTGGTGAGAAGGAGACAACTGTTGGTGCGATTATTTGGAAATAGAAGAAATACAAAATAACTATCAAATGCTCTTGTTCTGGAGCTTCCGAAGATTTCCCCAATGGAGCAAAGATGATCATGAGAAAGGTTAAAAATCAGCCCAGAACTACAAGTAAGAAGCTTCTTAAAGATTTCAAGACAGCTGGGACAACAGTTAGCAAGCAAACCATTGGTAACACGCTATGCCACAATAGATTGAAATCCTGAAGCACCCGCAAGGTCCTCCTGCCCAAGAAGGCGTGTCTCTTCTGAAGTTTGAAAATGAACATCAAAATTATTCTGAAAAGGCTTTGACGAAAGTGCTGGCACTGCTGAGAGACCAAAATTCACTCCTGTGTTTGGAGGGAGAGAAATGTTAACTTAGAAGAACACCATCCCTACAGAGAAGTACAGTATTGAAAAAAATATGCTTTAGGGCTTTTTATCTCTGCTATGGGTACAGGATGACTTCACTGCATTGAGGGGCTGGGGGACGGGCCGGTGTACCTTAAAATCTTGGACGAGAACCACCTCCCCTTAATTAGATCACTGAAAATGGGTTGTGGATGTGCCTATAAAATGACAAAGACCCAAAAACTATTGCCAAGACAACCAAAGAGTTGCTTAAGGAGAAGCATACTAAATGTCCTTGCCAGTCTCTAGAGAAAATATGTAAAGGAGGCTAAAACTCCAATTTGCTGAGTGACAGCCAACAAACCTTAAAGATTGACAGAGGAGTGGACTAAAATGTATCATGACACATGTGCAAACCTGGTGACCAACTATTAGAAATGTTTTACCTCTGTGCTTTCCAACAAGGGTTTCTCCACCAAGTACAAAGTTATGTTTTTTTCAGGGATCAAATACTTATTTCACGGACTGAAATGCAAATCAATTTATAACCTTTATATAAAAGAAAATTACCTGATTTATTTTATATCCTGTCTCTGTCATTTCAAATAAACCCACCATAAAAATTATAGACCCTTCATTTCTTTGTAAGCAGGCAAACTAACATAATCAGCAGGGGATCAAATAATTGTTTCCATCATTGTATAGAAAAATCCATGCATCATCTCATAAAAGAGAAGGCAGAGTCTAGTACAGTTATTCTCTGAAGCCTATTGTTTGCTACACACATATCGGTGTGACAACGATTTATGCATTCTTCTTATATAAGAATGTACCCAAACCCACCTTCCCCTGGCTTTGTCATCCTTAGATGATTTTTGCCATAGCCGTAGAGGCCAAACACAGTGTTAGGCTCCTACACACGAGCGTCCCTCCCTCCATGCATCACACACTTATCTGCAAATTACCGGCCTAATCGATAACCAGTAAGCGTACGAGCAGATCAATATATGTGCAGTCAGAGAATGAGGGGGCTGAGGTCTAATGACGAGCCATTGATTTTTAAATAACCGCTCGAGTTTCAGAGACACTGATTACTATGGGTCTCTGAGTCCCTCTCCTACCACCTTCGCCAAGGCTATTAAATCAGGAGCAGCTGCCGTCAGACAGCCATATTTAAAGCCGCCGCACTAAACGCACACTTACAGCAGGTATGGGGCTTTTTAACTGCACCATTGGGATGGCCAAACGATTATGCTCCGGTGAGGAGCACCTTACCACAATGAAGAGCACAATAAAAGCAGAGAAGGAATGAGGGAAGGGCAAGAGCATTGAGGCTTCGTAATGTGCCACCATCTCAGGCTGAAAGAAAGTAAAAGCTTACATTGTGTTCACAACATACAGTATATGCCAGCAGGGAGACTAAGGTAAAACCGAAATGTTGTGGGAGAACTGAATTTTTTTATTGGTCTTGGAAAGAAAAATCACAGGAGATTCATCTCGGTTATTTCTTTTAGGGCGGTAATACGCTTAGATGGAGAGTAAATGGAGACTTGCCCGAGTCTTTTGCTGTTAATTTATTATTTTTCTCCTAAGAAATTATGTAAGAGCTATCAACAAAGTCTGCAATCAAAATAATGCTCATAATGCTTACATTTTGTCTAAATTCTGTCTAAATAATTCCACTTTGTTTCAACACCTATAATCAACACCATTGGTTTCTAAGCTGTTGCTGTATTATACAATATTTATACCAGACCAATCCAGATCAGCATAGTTATCCCTCTAAAGAGCTTATGACATGGGCAAAATGCCCCTGGCCTGACCCGGCTGGGCCAGATGCCAGAACTGTCAATTGCCTGTGGTCTGTGCGTTCTTACTGAATGCAGATAAGAACATTGAACAGCATTTTGATGAAATAATGCAAAACACCCTCTCATAGCAACAGGTCTGATTAGTCCCGACAAGACACTGAGTATTAAACTCTGAGTGGGTGACTGACAAGATGATAAACAATTATCCCTTCCCACAGTGACGACACATGCTAATTAAGCAGTTGTGTGTGGTTGTGAGACAGTGGGAGCTGTGATTTTTTTTATTTGTATTTGCTGCATTGACACCAGGAAGTACCATAGCCAAGGTTTTAGGAGCAATGATTTTTAATTATAATATATGTGGATATCTTTCATTCTTGACTCGATATAACCTTTCCTGTAGCTCAGTGGTAAGAGCATTGCGTTAACAACGCAAGGTTGTGGATTCAATCCCAGGGTATTGCAAAAACCTATGTAAAATGTATAGGATAAAGCAATGTAAGTCGCTTTGGATAAAAGCGTCTGCTAAATGTAAATGTAAATATAACACCACCTATTTTAGAGCGTGTGATATACATGATGCATCGCCGACCTTGCCATTGTATTAACATGTATTCTCTATACACGATATACTGTAATTACTAGCATTTTAGGCACAGATATTTCAAATGTAGCCGTAATTCAACTCAAAGCTGTTGTGATGAAAAGCAGCAGTGAAAGAGCAAAACGAGAAAAGGAAAAATATATTTTCAAAGAAGAACACTAATGAACAAGACAGAGAGAATCAGCCTGAAGTAGTGAATGAGAGTGACACTGATAGAGAGGGAGATACAGCATGGTGGCACTCAAGAGAAAGAGTATGCAGGGTCTGATGTTAAGTGTTTTATTATGACAGAATGACTATTGCAGCAGTCAAGTGGTACTGCTGTCAGCCAACAGCTTCCATTAGAATAAGCACAGGAGCACTTCAGACAGAGGCTAGCATATTTTAATCCCACATCCCTCATTACAGAGCCAGCTAGGTCAGCTCTCAACACGCACCAGTCGAAATAAACTCCTCATTCACATCCTCGCTTTTGCGAAACGGCTTTCGTTTTTTTTTTTTTTGCTACATTAGTTGCTATGTAATGAACGTGAATTGCATTATCTAGCAGAACAATGTTTGATTTTTGACATGCACCATTCTGAAGGATTGTAGCTTTTTTTTATTGTGCGCTTCTTCTGTCTCTCTCTCGTGCTTGCTCTTCCATTTTAGTGGGCGTGCAATAGCTTGCATCTATCAAGGCAATCCTTTATTACACCGCTAAATTGTAATCCTTCAGCTTGAGTGTCTACCGAGAGAGCTAGTGAGATGTAGTTTTTGAAAAGCACCGCAAGTGAGTGAGACATACTGTCAAATTGGAAATTGCATATTGTCTGAGGTGGAAGAGCCGAGTGGGAGGGAGTGGAGAAGAAAGGAATAAAAGGTCTACCAGCTGTTTATCCCTGAAATTAGCTTATAGTTTCAGATTTAATTAGGTTTATTGGCATGGCAAAACACTTTACATTGCTGAAGCAGAAGTAGGATTAGCAATTCGTAATAATTTCCAAAAATACTTTTTAATTAATAATAATGCAGTGAAGTGTTAACAATAAAAGTGTTGCTTAAGCATTTTTACTAAACAAACATCTCTAAATATTATGTCAACTCTCCTTTTCTCTCTCTTTCTCTCTCTCAATGGCTCCGGGCCTCTTTACCCAGGTCGACAGCACAGAAGACCATGTGCTGCTGCCTGGCGACCAGTCCAGTTTCTAAGGAAACGGTTGTCATGGCAGTGATTATGGTCTGGAGAAAGCCCACACTACTCTAATGAGACCATTTACCATCCCCTCTCAGTTGAGACGGAGGGCTGTTTCAGGCCTAATTTGGCAAATGAAATGTATTTTTTTCCACTGTCCCCTCATATCGCTCCAGGAATGATGTGCTGGAGAGGACCTAATAACAGGCTCGTGTCAGCGACAGCAGTACGCAATAGAGGTGAATATATGTATGGAAATTGTTAATACGACTTGTTTTGTGGGTGAAGTCTCCCTGCACAGGGAGACAATGTTTCATACATCACAAGCATCATTAGCTACACAGAGAGCGAGAAAGTCTCAGGGTGCAGCTGGGACCCAAACTGGCTCAATCAATGATCATGGCAGGATGTTAATCAATGAACCGGTTTTAAAGAGATGGCCTTCGGGGACACCCGAGCCAAAGCCGCAGAGAGATGGATAGAGTGGAGAGGTGTGGTGGACGGAGAGAGAGAGCGGGGTACAGTAAGATGGGCGGGATTGAAAGGCGATAGATAGGAATGTTGGGGGAGAAAGAGAGCGAGAGATGGATGGAGAGGGGTGTGTTAGTGAGAGGGGGCATAGCTGAGGGCAGATGTATTTATCTGGGTAATGATAGTCATCTGGCGCTCTGCGGCCAGGCTCTGCATGCTGGTGACATTGATGTAGAGTATTGTGTGTGTGTGTGTAAGTGAGAGAGAGATGTCCCCATGGTGCTCATTAAGCTGCCAATGACTGCCTGCTCCCCTCCTACAACCCCCCCCCTTGCCCCGGGCCTCTAAAGTGCCATTTATTAATTCATAAAAACACATTGCACAAGTGACTGAGTCTGATGAGCACTAGAGCAGGAAAAAACAGGAGTCGGGAATGGAGGGAGACAGGGGTGGGGGGGTATGTGGTTATGACTCGAGGGGATTGTTCCCCCATCCTCTCTCCACATCGGCAAAGCGGCCTTGAAAAAAAGAGGCACAAAAAAAGAGGACGCAGACACAGATGTGTTGTGAAACTTTTATAGTTGTTGCTGCAGTTCCCCTCCGGCTGACAGAGGAAGGACAGCCAACATGACTGCTGCTCTCTCTATCTCTATGCCTTGTTATACTCGCTCCATCTCTTTCCCTGTTACTTTTCCATCTGACATTTCATTGGTTTACAGATTAGGCTTCGTACACATGTCACTACTGGCTGCCTGGGAGACTGGGAGTGTGATTGAGCGTGTGTGTGTTTGTGTTGCCCTGGCAAGTGGGTGGCTGCACGGTTGTTCTTATCAAGGTTCGACAGACCTGCCCCCAAAGATCGGAGGGGAGTGTGTGTGTGTGTGTGTGTGTGTGTGTCTATGTGTGTGCGTGCGTGCATGCGCGTAGGAGGGGGGTTCAGGTTGTTTATTTGCCCATTCACCTCTTTCTATCATTCTGTCCCTCCCCTCATCTCTTTCTCTCCCTCCAGAGAGGCTGAAAGGAACAAGGTCCTGGTATGGATTGCTGTGATTGAATTAAATACATTAGCTCCAGGGCACAGAGATGAATCCTCGTGTGGGATCCAGAGTGAGAGAGGAGAAAATGTGTTTAGCTGCAGGAGCCCTGAAAACCAAAGCTAATGGATCAGAGAAATCATAGAGGACTGATGGGGGAGCAAATAGCCTAATATTAAACATCATTACAGGCTGCTCTGTAAAGACGTGACCCGTAGGGTTAAAGCAGAGCTGGAATGAACCAGTGAAAGAGAGAGAATGAGCGAGTACAGGGAGAAAAGTGGTAAATATAGGAGTTTCTGGTTTATTCAGGTCCAGCTGAATAAAATATTATTTGTTTGTTTGGTCAGTCTCAGGTGATTTTTGTTTTGTATTGTAATAATTTTAGATCCCAGCTTAATATGCAGAGACAACTAAACCGTAAGCAATTTGTAAATTAATCTTGGGCTTTGTGATACTATCAAAAAATGTATTTGCTTGTTTGTTGGTGTGAATTTGAGGTGGGATAATCTGTTTGGCTGACCGACTGTGGTCTGTCGTTTCGGTTAACTTGTGTGAATACATTTTTTTCATACATTTTTCAATTAATTACATGCCTCAGCTTTACTCATTTAGCAATTCATCAAACATTTAGTCATTTAATTTGTCACTGTATATTAGTGTGTGGGTGGGATTTTAAATGCATTGTAGGCATGATTATGGTCCGGCTAGCTTGGCTGGTCAAGCATTGCAAATAGAAGGCAGTAGCAGCCAGATATAATTGGACGTGGACACATACTGTTACTGTGTTTCCTAATGTTTGTCTATGATTAGAATGACTTATTATAATTGCTCCATTTATCTGCATAATGCATTATTGAATATACTCGGAGCATGCATTCCTCTCATTAATGAATGAGTTCAACAGTATATAATTATGAAAAAATGCTGCCCTACTGTTTTTTCATATATACTGTATTTAAAATATTGATTTGTTTAATTATTTTTCCTCCAACTTTTTGCCCGTTTTCCTCTCTGCTGCTGTACTTGGTCTCTCTCCTCTTTTTCTCCCCTCCAACACATAATTGCAAAATGCAAGTGTAAGAAAGACAAGAGACAAACAAAGAGACAGACAGAGAATGGCTGGGTGATGTGTGGGTGTCTGGCAACAGTAAACCGTTTATGTTTTGCCACCTTTTCTTTCTCTCCCTCTCTCTATTTCTCTCTCTCTATCTCTCTCTCTCTCTCCCTCTCTCTCATTAACAGTTTTCACACATTGGCAGAGAGATGGCAATCAAAGCAGCTATGCCTGTAGAAATTAAAAAAAAAACATGTTGCTTTCTGATGCTTGCACACACACACATAAACCACTTCACTAAAAGTCCACAAAGCACTGGGTACACACTATCAACACACATTGTTATTATACACAAAAGACTTGAGAGTCTGTGTGAGCGTGTGCGTGAGGCTTTGTGTGCAAAGTGATAGTGACAGGGTCAGCACTGGTTGTGACCTCCTTTCGGCAGGTTGGGCCGAGTGGCAGACTGAGTGACATCTGTGAGGTCATCACTGCCGCAATAACAGACGTAAGGCCACGAAAGGTCAAATCTGTCTGCTGTCCCCAAGGGACTTTTCCAGATAGAAAGAAACACAGTGCGGGTCAGGTTTTGTCTACATTGTAGGAGCCAAATGTCCCCTCAAGGATAGTACAACCTGAAATCACCAACAATGTGGATACCATTCAACAGTCTCTACAAGGAAAATAGCTTAATAATCTAAATTTGCAAAATTGTTTTGTAAGTTTAAAAGTGGGGGTAGGGAGTGTGTTTGCCGACGTCCCATTTAAGTTTGTCCTCACTAGTATAAAACACTAATAAATTGGCTAAATTTATACTGCTATAACATAAACAGTATGAAGGAGTAAAAATATAATTAAAAACAATGGACGTCTATTCAAATGTGCAACAAACAAGTTGTGAGATTGCTATGTGATTAAAGTGAGTGTCCTCTGCTGGATACTATGAAAGCAATGCTAAAAAAGTATTTAATATTTTAAACATGCAGTTTCTGCTAATCTCATATAAAACTTGAGTACCTATACCATTGTATTGCATACATCATATCTTAAAATAATATTTAGTTTGATCAAATTTATAAAATAGAGATCAAATTTATAAAATAGTGATACAGCTGTACGATTATTTCCAGAAAAAGACGAGCTACTGGAGGCAGGCAGAGGGGAAGGAACAACAGCACGAGCACACAAAACATCATCTCATTATCCCTTTGTGTTGTTCACATAATGCACGTATTTGCCGATTGCCAACAAAATACAGACATATGACTTAGTTTGACTTACATGTCCAGCATCTTTTTGCACTGGGACCGCCCCATCTATCAGTTTCAAACAATCTACAAATCCAGCGTTATATCCACCGTTTACATAACATCCATCACTGAAATGCCTTGAAAAGCCAGCAAGTTTAACAACGTATAGAAGTTAGAATGCATGAAACTGCATGTTACCCCATCTTTAAGAAATATTTTTGAAAATCATATAATTCTCATTAATATTGTAATTACGCAGTGCTTTCTAGTAATCACTCATAAGTCATAACAATTAAATTATACTTATATCCACCTATTAAGTGTTTGTTGCGTGTTATTTTCTTATGATATCAGATTGACATTTCACAGGCATGCTTTAGTCATAATTCTGAGTTTAGACAAGGCTTGGCATATGCAGCCTCTGCTCTATAACCACCTGATATCTATGTGTAGTCATTCCTCTTTGAGCATGTATATATGAGCCTGTGTCTCAGGGGCATTTGGATAGAGTGTCAGACTGAGTCAGGTCTCACATACGCTCAAACATTCTGTCACCTTCCCTGAAGAGACACAACCCTCGACTGTCCACCATGCCTTTAATATTTCTATTGTGTGTGTGGGTGTGCGTGTTAGTAAATCTGTGAGCTGTTACAAAACAATAGAATGCGTTGCAAAAATGTGCGAGAGTACAGATAATAGAAACAGAAAGTGTGCGAATTATCACATAAAGACAGCCATGTTCGTATAAAACACATACAAATTCTCTCTCTCACAAACACACACACACACACACAGTAATAAAGGGCAGACATGACAGATTGCTACTGTAGGGCATCTTGATCAGCAGAGGGGGAAACAAACACCCTGACACCGGCTGACATTTACAACAACATGGAGTTGAATTATGTGGATTCTCTCTCGTTGTCATCAACAATAATTGATGTGTCACACCTGTGACACGAATGGCTGTTGAGCACTAATAATTCAGTGAGCATAGCTAATGGATACTAATAGAGGGCTGCAGGGTCATTCATTTGTGCTTCTGCTGATTATAGGCAGCAGAAAATCTGCTCCGCGAGGGCATGCATTGGGCTGCGGGTCACAAATGTGATTATGTTGGGGTCGGCCTGCTAAGGTTCATGTGAGCATGCATGAACATGTGTTTGTGAGAACATGGCTTAGCATTTATGCGCGTTGTTAAAATGTTTGTTACCATGAATAGATTTCTAGAAACAGTTCTCAACACTTGCCACACTATGGTCAATTAAGTTTTGCTAGTTATAGTGTAGTCACGATACCAAATTTTTGACTTCGATAAATACCTATGAAAAGTATTTCGATACCAATACTAAATCAGATTAGTACTTTTTTAAATCGATACCATGCAAAAAGAACATACAGGAAGTAATTAAATAAAAATTATGAAGATAAATAACTTAAAATTCTGCATTTATTTTTTACTCCTACAACTTACACCTTGCTTTTGAGCATGTCTTCCCCCTTATTTTAAAATAACATGTCACCACACAGACCTATATATGAGTGTCAGGTATCAATCTATGATACAGTCCTAAACATGTACCTGTCTAAGTGTTTGCTGTCTGTTAAGGTGAAACGTGAAAATAAACTGTTTAAACTTAAAAAAAACATCTACATAAATACTAGCCCAGACCTTAAAGCATAGTTTAATTAATTCACTTCAATACATTACAATTCATTAAAACATTGCATAATGCATTCTAACATCTCTTATTACACCCTTTAGTAATTTGTTTACGTAACTTAATACAAATCTAGGTGTTTATTCATATTAGTTCATTTATAAATGTTAACAAATACAACTGGTAATATTTTTAATTGATTTAAATATTTATTAAATCCGTTTAAACGAACCATTAAGATGTATACATGCTGTAAAAGTATTACCCATTATTAGTTAATGTTAGCTAACTAATGTTTAGAAATGGAATCTAGTTGTAAAGCGTTATCAATGTTGGTAATGTAGGCCTGTTACAAAATATATCATAAAGCATTATTCAGGTTATTGTTATCATATACAAATGCTATCTGTCACTTAAAAAGTTTGGGATGTCTGTTGCTGAAATATTTTGCCAAGATGATCATGTTGGCTCTTTTAGTCAGCAGATTATGCAAGGAAAGACGTTGTCTGCACTTTGCCGTATACTTTAAAGGAGTGATGAATTAAAATCAAATTTTTAACCCGAGCATTTGTTATATAAGAGGGAATCGTATTCACATGAACATCATGTAAGTTTAGAACTGAAAACGCCCTTGTTACTGAGATTACATCAATTATTGACACCAGGCCCAGCGAACACCAGGTTCTGGAATGCACCTTTCTATGACGACATTGATAGGTTGAACACCACCTCAATAGAAAAATATCAATGACTACTTCTCTAGCCCCGCCCAGTGGTTCTCGCATGACAATTCTGAAGTGGCGTGGAACTAGATAGAGCGAGCAAGCAATAAACAAACATACTGTTAAAGATAGCTAAATATTGTGCCACCCCTGGTTGTGGAAGAATACAGTCACTGCATAAACTTCCTTCAGATTCCGACATTAGTAATGCTGGGTTAAAGTTTATTTTTATAGACGTTCCAGCTCATGTGGGAAAAACATGAAGTTAATCCAACATTGCATTTATTTCAGTTAAATTTCATTTTCGACGCGCAATAGGAAGACCCGTCTACCATCAATTTGTCTGCGCTGCATCAAGATTGGCTGCGCTGTGGGCCTGCAGCTGCAGCTCATTACTCTTGCGATAGTGAGAGAAGTTGAGGTGTGTTTGTTTGTTCACGGCATTTCTATGATGGATGTTATATACACGGTGGATAATGCTGGATTTGCAATTCGGTTGAAACTGATGGAGCGGTCCAGTGCTAAAAGATGCCGGACATGAACCGCATGGGGTAAGTGAAATGAAGTCATATGTCTGTGTTTTGTCGGCAAACATAGCATACGTGCATAATGTAAACATCACAGACTTATAGTGAATCAATGCGATGGCGTGCTTTATTTGACTTTGAGATTTTTACTATCACTTTTTAATGATCGTAGGATATCTACTTAAGACGGTGAAAGTGGGGCTTGGGACAACCGGTCAGAGATGCCCAACAAATTAAAAAAAGAGGTGGTGTGATTTTGGGGGGGGGGGGTCGTGGTTCATACTTGTCAGGCTCAGGGCCAAAAAGCTTTTTGCTCATTAAATCAAATCAAGGCCCCGGGTGAGAATATTCTTTTGTCACATAATCGATAGATGTTATGTTAATAATGACCAATTTACAGATGTCATCGATTAAACTGTCCCGCAGTGATGCCTTGAAAAACATTATTCATTTATTACAGCCTTGAGCGAGCTTTCAAACTCAAGATAAACCAGATACAGATTTGAATACTTTGCAATCATGCTGTTCCAATGATTTGCTGGCAGAAATGCAGCTAAAGTTTGAGATGAAACAGCAACGACAAATCTAATAGATTTGTACTAGCTGTGATGAATTCTGAGGGGACATCAGGCAGTCATTGAAAACAGACAATACACAAACTACACCATTTTAAAACAAATAACAGCTGTAATCTGATGGGCCTCTAAGTGGCTGCCTCTCTTACTGTCTCTCCAAATCTGTGCTTTTCTCTCTTCTCCTCGTCTCTCATGCACACTCCAAAGTCTTAAATGCATATCCCTCAGATCCTCTTTTCTGATTTGAATGGTCAAATAAATATTTTTTTTGTGGAGCCTCTGCATCTGTTTTTTCATTCCACTTTCATTGTTTTCTCTGTTTCTCTCTTTCATATTACATGTCTGCAGCTCTCTAGATGAGGAGAGAGAGGACAGTGATCTGCTGATAGAGTGGAATTCATTTAGGAAAAATGATTGCTAGATGATGACTTATTTAATCACAAATGAGCATTTTGGCCCGGGGTAGTGGAGCAATAAGAGACAGAGAGAGATAAAAGATAGACATATTAAACCTCCAGGGCTTTTATAGGATTCAGGATTTTTTTAACCTCATGCCATGGAGCTAGTGTGAGCATTTGACCTTTTCAAAGACACATGTTTGAGTGCCTTATAATTTGTCCGTCAATCAGACCTTCCAAAATGTTTAATGGAATCACACAGAGCCCTCTCCATATAATAATCATAATTTAATATCTCTAGGTTTTCTCTGTCGTCATTTTTATAAATGATTATGCAGCAGGTCTAAATGGTAGACAAAAATAGCTTTCTGGTGGAATATTTTTACGTTCTGTCCTGGTTTACTGTTCTCTCTGTTTACCTGAATAACTGAAGACACTTCCAATCTCCTCCACAGGGCCTCTCTTCTCTCTCTCTTTCTGCATTTGGCATGAATAATCAGGAGAGCTGGCACGGATCAGCCCAGGAACTAAGGATGTGAAAGAGAGAGAGAGAGAGAGAGAGAGAGGGGATGCCAGGCAGCCTGGGCCAAGCCACTCACTGGAGCATTGTTTTGTTCTGACAGAGGATTATTGTGTGTTTGTGTGTGCAGGCGTTTGTACATCAGTGTGTATCTGTGCTGTCAGCAGACCTCCTCCTTAACCCCGACACCCTCCCGGTTGTGTATGAAAGCATCCTGCCATACGGATAAAGAGATGCAGGAGGAAGGACAGTCTCTACAGGCTGTGTTCTTGCCAAGCTCTTGTGTGTGTGTGTGTGTGTGTGTGTGTGTGTGTGTGTGTGTGTGAGTGTGTGTGTGTGTGCACGTGTGTGTGTAGGTGTATGTGAATCACGCTTCCTATTATTTCAACACCTTTTTAAAATCTTTTATAAGTTCCTATGTTTAAACAGTCTCGTTATTCATCTTAAAGGTTTCAAACCACAGAATGGTATAACATCCAACTTTTAAAGGTTCATCAAAACTAAATGTGTGATCGATGTATCTCGAAGGGTCACATGTATGTAACAACCCCACAAATAATTTAAAAGTTCAAGATCAAAGTTCTGTAGTTCTGTAAAGGTAGCTTCAATTGAAATGTTATTCATTTAAAAAAAAATGTAAATATAGATACTTTACACCAAAAACATAGATAAAAATCTCTTTAACTTTATATTTTAGTGGATAGTCCATATAAGCATACTATAGCTTGTGCTTATCATATCAGCTTAAGCTTATCTCAATAGACAAGAAAGGCCATGCAAAAATACATCATTTGCTGAATGTAATTTGTTGAATCATTGATAAAAACAAGACTGTACATTCCCCACTGCACGTCCTGCACAGACACATGACTACAGTATTAAACAATATGACCTTCTGACAAAAATTACTAGAGAAAGTTCACTGCAGAAACAATAAAAACGTGAGCAAAACTCTCTGCTTTCAATTGTTGGGGACGTGTCCTGTCAGCTCTGAAACCACGGACTCCGCTTCTTTTAACGGGAGGATTTGAAAAATACGTGAACCACTGATGCTAAAGCGCTGTAGGAATACAGTAACAAAGCAGAGTTTTTCCTTTCAAAGTCATTGTCTGTTTAAAAGTAATTAAATTTAAATAATAAGTAAAGAATTGCTTCTAAACACATTATAAATGTTAGAATATTGTATTGCTAAAACACTTTACAAAGACTATGAACTACAGTATGTACTACTAAATTGTTGAGTTAGACTAGAGGTCTGCGCGGAACTGTTTTTCGTCCCGCTCCCGCTAAATTGTATTCCGCACCCATCTGCTCCATCTGAAAATTCCCTCTGTGTTCACCCGCTATCTGCTTAGAATGATTTTCATCCCGACTCGACAGATCCCGCTAAATTTAGATCACGTTTCCAGATTTCACATTTAAGATCTCTCATTTAAATTTCTCTATAACAAATATAAGTTACACTATACAAAAACATATCAGTTATTTTTTATCGTCTTGTCAATATACAACATTGTTCCAACATTTTAATGTCAACTGTAGACAAAATGTCCCTGAGAAAAATAAATTAAATACAATGTCTTTCACTTAAACTCTAAGCAAAATATGAATAAGCGAAACCCGTTGGTTTATAGCTAGCTTGTGCACTTAGATATTCAACATCCATGCAAGAAATGTCCTGATGACCTTCTCCCCTCTAAAAAACACAAACGCTCTCTCTAAGGTGCACTCGGCGACCTGCCCGCTCTGTCTGGAGGCTAACGCCCTTATAATTAAACTTAAAACGGAGTAAGAACTGGTCGACACGCGCAGCACATGCATATATTCTGCACAGTCCTCAGATTAGGCTCTACATGTGGTTAGTCAGAAGATGTAGGGAGTGGGACCCCATCATGCCAATACCTAAATACACGCGTATAGACTTTACATGAGTAATACGGATGTGCAGAGTGTCAAAATAAGAGTATTGATATTTTACATGTGGCATCGCATCATTTGAAATTTAATCAATGCATCAATGTATTATTACACCCCTAATGGACTGTTTACCATACATAAAACAGCATGGAAATGGCAAACAAAGAGGTCTTAAGAGGTGACCCAGCTACGAACTGGCGAGGTGGCAGCCTACTAAGTGTAAATCTAGCTGGTGTTAAACTGGGCTGCAAATATGAGGTCCCCTGTTGCTAATGAGGGGGTTTAGGCTGAGAGGTCCTGGCATAGTTGGAAAGCTTTAAACTGTCCTGCTGCTAAAAGGAATTTACCAAGGCAGAGGATCTTATTTTTCACACCCGAGACAAACATGACCCTCAGTGTCAGTGTGTCTGTGTGCGTGTGTCCATGGGAGATGCTTCTTCTTGAGGGACCACGATGTAAGCACATTTCTGGGAACTATGATTTCCACTGGCCAAGTCCCGGCATGCTACTGGCCAATCTGATGGAGAGAGGAAGGACACGCTCTCCAAGACCAGTTACACACAGAGCTCAGGATACTGGCCAGGACTGTGTACTATGTTTGGTTATGACTGTGTGCTCTGTTAAAGAAACTGTTGCGACGCGGAGAACATTCTGGTGGGGTATTTATACGTGGTCATAATTAACAGGCCATTAGCATTCCTCCTCTCTCATGGTAAGGTGCTCATTGTCCAGAAAGAGTAACACTATGCTGAGCTCACACTTCATTACACAAGAGGAAAGTCTAATGGAAATAATTGCATTCGTCACTTCACTGGAGTATGGTTACCTTTAATCATGTATCTAAACCTGGGCCGTTGTTGGGGGAGCAGCAAGGCCCCTGTGACTATGTACTAAACTGTGTAGGTAGTGCCCACCCATAACCATTTTTACCATGCCCCAGGAATTTAAGCAATGAACCTGATCTAATGCCAAATGAACCATATCAGGTATCCATTAAAATGAATAAGCATTATAGCATTACTCATTCGTCATCAGCCTCTTTAAAAACAAGTTGCCAGCCTACGCCAGCGTTTTTTAACATTTTTATCCAACTATAATGGCTCACAGTAAATTTTCTGTAAAGAATATATAGACAAACAATATGTCAAATGAAAGAACAGAGTCTCAGCTTTCAAACAAAAGAAACCATATTCTTCTATCTTCATTTGTTCGTTTTTTATCATTCCTTAGATGTGGGTAGGTTTCTTTAAAAATTCATCATTTTGGTTAAACAGCTGAGATAATAAACGTTTTTTGTCAAAGATTCCACCCAGATTCCACTCAGAACAATCATTAAAAACCACTAAAACATAAACGTTCTAGGTTCTGGGATTCTGTACTTTTTCCCAAAGGTGTGTAATAACGCCACCTGCTGTAAAACAGTACTAACACTGATTGCCGTGAAAACTCGTCTTTGGCTGTGGAACTGTTTTTTTTAATGACGAGATAACTCGTCAATGGCGTTGAAAGAGTTAAAGACAGTGTGTGAGAGTGTACATGTTTCTATACATTGTGGGGACCAACGATTCACACTGATTATTAAACAAATTAAATAAATCCTTATAAAAAGATCTAAAATTGCTCAACACTTTCTCTTATCCCAGCATATCGCCACTTTCTTTGCCCACGGCCCGCCCAAGAGGCAATATGACTGACATGCAAAGCAACGTTTGGTTTTGTGTCATGTCATGTTTGGAGGTGTGGCATAATGTCCCCACAGTAACAGACCAGTGTACATTTACATACGTGTCAAAAGTTAACAGAAACAACAATGATTATAAGTATATGCCGTGAATTAGCATACTTTTAAAAATTAAGCATTTAGTCGACCGTGATGAATTCTTATAGCAACCGATGTAAACTCGACAGCTTACTCCTTAGATCATACAGCCTCGTTTTGTTTCCATGCGGACCTGGAAAATCAGACGTTTAGCCAACGGTCTGTGGGCATGACGTCCAAGGCCGAGATTAGGTTTAAGGTGATGGTTAGTCGATATAATATGCAGTTTGTATCATATAAGTCATTGTGTCTCTGGCAAGTTCCTACAGTGTGCGCTTGTGTTTAGCACTTGCCCATCTGACATGTGATTGGAGTGCAGAAGCAGCAGTTTTCTGACACTGGGTGTTGGAGATTATGTTGGAGACGCCAGGCATTCTGGGTCGCATTGAAGGATAATGGAAGAAGAACGAAACAGAGGCTAGAGAGGGTGATTGGTGGAAAAGGTAATTGTTGGACAAATGGATGAACATATGTGATATTTGCTCAGTTGTGGTATTTGTTTATGTCTCTCAGATCTCCTATCTCTGTGTTTTTATCTCTCTCAGTCCCTGACAGTAGAGGACCAGAAGCAGCTGAGGCTGGTGACATCTTTCAGCATGGAGATAGTGTATCCTCTCTGTCTGCCTCTTCCCTATAACCTCTCTCTCTCTCTCTCTCTCTATCTTGGGATATACATTCCCTCTCTCTCTTACCCACAAAAAAGTTGGTTGTCGTGATAACTGTAAACCTATCCCACATACAGTACGTTACATTTTTAGGGTTTCGGAGTTTCCTTAGAATACCATTTTCTTTCTATGGGCTGTCATTTCAGGGTTTACCACGGCCCCGAAATGAAGGCAAAATCAGACCCACTAACACACACACACACACACACACAGAGAGACACAGATTGACTTGAACATCATAGCTATTAATAAACATGCCAACATCTCGACGTCATAGAAAAAACAACCAATTGTAGTGTAGTGCTATTGAAGATACAGTAATAACTTAGAAGTGACACTACATACTTGCTGAACTAACAATCAGGACACATATTCCTGGTTGCCATGAGTATTTTGAAGTGCTAACCAAATGAGGGTTCTAGGTGTAGAAATGACGGTTCAGGGTTAGGACATCACTCCGCAACCCAACCCTCTAATTTAGCCTAAGTGTATTTTGAGAGAGCTGACACCCAATACCCTGACTGGACGACGCTGGCCTCAGGAGACTCCGGTCAGGTGTCACGCTGAATTAAAGCAATGTCAACACAATCATTCTAACAGCCTTTTATTTCAGCAGCTCCAACACCACAGGCTCAACACACACACAGAAATTCTCTAATGTGTTTACGGGATAATGTGTTCTGTAATACTGTGGAGGGATGTGACACAAGAGAGCACTCGCACCAAATGCAGAAGCGGCGATGACCTCCACACTCTCTCTCACAGCGAAACACATGCAGTAGCCAACCCTCACATCCTCTAGAGTCCAGCGGCACAGGCAGGACACATCAATGGGTGGCTCTCTGCTAATCGTCTGGTTGTTAAAGTGACGCTATTCCTTGAAACAAAAGAGCTCTGGGAGCTGCGGTTGTGTTTTAATTAGTGCACAGCACAAGCAGTCAGGCAGGTGAAACTGAGAACCGCTCTCGTTTTCTCCTCTTCTCACTGTTTGTTCATTTAACTGCCGGCAGCGTTTTTTTCTTTATCTATCTTACCGTCTTTACTTTCCTCTCTCGCACCGTGTTCCCTGAAAGCACTTTGCAGCTTGTTAGTGTGCAGGAGGTTAGTGCGGTGCCCTCAGGACTACAGCAGCAAGGTGACATCTATCAATTTAATGCGTTGGCATGCTATAAATACACCTGTCAACCCTCCCTCCCTCCCTCCAATCCACCCTCCACTGCTCTCATTCTCCCTCTCGCACATACATAGAACAGACTGTGTGAGCAAAGGGAAAAACAGCTGAGTTTGGAAGGAGGGGGTGTGTGTGAGAGAGAGAGTTTTATATCTCCAGTTCATGCTGTCACATCCAGAAAGATCTTAATTACACCGCTACAGCTGTCTGGAAAGAAATACACACTGCCAGAATTTGCTGCCCCCCGCTATGACACAGTACTATTGGAGGAAAAAGCACAGACACACACACATATGCAAGAAAGTACAACATCAAACACTTCCTACAAAATGTGTGTGAATTTCTTCAATGCATGTGTTGGATCTTACAACATCTTTTTTTATAAAAAAATATGAGTTGCTTCAATACCATCTATTTGAATCACACATTAACCGCAATGTCACTCTGTGGTTAATGTCTCTGCACTGGCATGTCGTGCTCTTTAAAAGCTCTCTATAACCATACCGAGGCCTGTTAGCATGTAGTAAATGGTTATTGGAAACCTGCAGTGCCTGATCTCACTGCAAGGTGCGAGCAGCACATTTGACCCACCTCTCTTTAATGTTTCCTGGGAGAGAAGGACATTCTGACATGCTGAGACTGCCGAGCAGTGACGTCAGCTGACATTCAGATGACATGCAAAGGTATTAGCAGATGTGTCTTTGTCACAGTGGCTGGTATGGTAATAGCTTAGCAGCTGATTGGGTTGCAGGGCTAATGTTACGGCCACCCAAGCACCTGTCCATTTAATGAAAGGAGGAGAGAGGCTGAATGAGGTGCTTTTGGCTTCAATCTGAGGTTCTTATTGATTCATGTATTTCACTCATTGAAATCTCTGAGAGTGCCAGATTAGGTAAAGATGAGCTAAACTATTCTTATAAATATAAATTAATTACTTTGAGGATTTACAGGGCTTGAAATGGGGGAAATTCCACTTCAAAATGTAATGGATTTGCATTTTCAACCATGAAATTATGGCTTCCAAACACAATGCACATTCAATATAAATTGTTGCATCTATGACTTAAAATACCCCAAAATTCCCAAACAAGAGTCCCCACAGTGAGCCATTTCCAGCACTAATTATTTATATTAGATGCACCAATACAAAATTTCTACACCAATACCGTTAGCCGATCTATCTGCCAATGTCGATACCAATTCTGATACAAATTCTCTATAAAATATTTGATTTTGTTATTAATTCATATAATGACCATTAATATTGAACATCAAACTTGTGATGTTTCTTAATATTTACTGTACACAAAGCACAAATTCAATGTATTTTCCTGTCCTCTTTTGATTGAAAGGATGTATCTGCACTGATCATCGACTGTTTTTAAACAGCAGTTCTTAAACTAGCTTTAATCAACCAATACTGGTTACTGGCCGATATATCACTGCATTTCTAATTTATATACCTTTCTTATTTTTTATACAGTGGTGCGATTAGGTGCAAAGGCTGCGGTTTTAGAGTTGTCATTATTAAATATTTGGTAACACTTTATAATAACTGCACGCTATGAATGATTAGTTAAGCATCAGTACATAGTTAATTAATCATTTATGAAGCATTGGCCCCACATTAATAGACATTAGTAAGCAGTTTATAAATACAGCTATAAATGCTTTGTTCTTGATTTATAAGCATGTATATAATATGCTTAATAATCAAATTTTCATACTTTATTAAGGATGAATTCATCATTTCTAAACTAAGGATTACATTACTTACAAACCAGTTAGTTAGGAGTTGTCAGTGGTTCATGAGATCATTTAGAAAGTGTAAGTAAATGATCAATAAACTCTTTGAATGCACATTTATACATCTTATTATTCTGACATATAGTAACAGTTACTTAATTTGTTAATAAATGCTTTTTTAACACACATTCCTGCTGTAATTCATGATTAATTAAGGTACTTATAAAACATTTACTAGTTGTTAGAGAACTATTTTTTGTGAGCTCATCTAAAGTGAGGACTATGATGCCTTGTAAAGCGTTTACAAATGAGAGTTGCATATCACTTCACGGTTATATTTTTTCTGGAGGTGTGCAGGAATAAAAAAAAATTCAGAAGTTTATTTTTCATCTTATATCAATTCATTTAATGTTAATTTATATGTTCGGTTGTACAATTTTAATTTTGCAGAGGTTTATTTTTTATTTTATATTAAATCGTTTTATATTCATTAATATGTACAGTTGTACAGATTAATTTCTTTTGCATCTTGAAATAAATATTTCTATGTTCTGAATCCCTCTATGTTGTGTTTTTCCTATTTCTGTTTGGAAGATAACTGAGCCTTTAACTCTCATTTGTAGATGCTTTACAAGGCATACATAGTCCTCACTTTAGATGAGCTCACAAAAATAGTTAACTGACAACTAGTAAATGTTTTATAAGTACCTTAATTAATCATGAATTACAGCAGGAATGTGTGTTAAAAAAGCATTTATTAACAAATTAAGTAACTGTTACTATATGTCAGAATAATAAGATGTATAAATGTGCATTCAAAGAGTTTATTAAATATTTACTTACACTTTCTAAATGATCTCATGAACCACTGACAACTCCTAACTAACTGGTTTGTAAGTAATGTAATCCTTAGTTTAGAAATGATGAATTCATCCTTAATAAAGTATGAACATTTGATTATTAAGCATATTATATACATGCTTATAAATCAAGAACAAAGCATTTATAGCTGTATTTATAAACTGCTTACTAATGTCTATTAATGTGGGGCCAATGCTTCATAAATGATTAATTAACTATGTACTGATGCTTAACTAATGATTGATAGCGTGCAGTTATTATAAAGTGTTACCAAATATTTTTTGTTTTAAGACAGTCCTTCTCACTGAACATAAGCAGAATAATGTTTGGAGTCAAGCATGAACATGAAGCAAAAATGTTTACACAGGAACATAGTGTGCATCACATTATAACCATATACTGTATAGTATGTTCAGATAGGCTGATCTTACTATTAATGTGTTTTTTCTTTTAATACTGTATGGTCTCATGTCAATGGACAATTGTGTTTATGTGCACATAAGCGTTTGTCTGAACAGCTTGTTTAAAAATGTTCATTATTCCATGTGATATTATCAACTTGGGAGTGACCAAGTTCAAAGCAAACTCAAGCCAACCCTGATACCAAACAAGCAGCTTTCTACCACAGCTATCTTTTAATGATATGTGCGGTATTGTTTACCATTATCGAAGCTCAATTAGGATAATTACAAACCTGTTTTTCCTTAGGTAGTCAATCATAAAATGTCATTCAAGTGTAGTTGTTCTCAAGGCTTCAAAGCAAAATACCCAGCATGAATTATGTCTACAGATATGTAGTTTGTACGAAATTCCGCAGTGCGTAAGTAAAGCTTTATTCCTGTTTTTTTGAGAAAGAAAGGCAGAACATCTGTTAAGAACCACACACAAAACATGTTTTTTATATTTTGTGTGGGAATGTAGTTTTCAGCTGTACTGTAGCAGTCTATAAATATTTGAGTTTGTAATATTATTCTGTGATTTCTAACTGGAGTAGGATGTTCAACATTCATGTCCCTGAGGCTCACTCTGGCTGTGTCCGAAATAGCCCCTATACCAATACAGTGCACTATTTGAGGGGACTTCCGTTTTTAGTGGTGTCCGAATTCAAAGTGGACATTATTTAGTGCACTCATTAAATCCCACGATGCATCATAAAAACAAGTGTTCAACCAATGGACACTCGCGACTAGCTGCTAGCCAACTATCGTGATGCTCACGCTAAATGAATTTCTGCCTCTCGGCAGAAGATGGCGCCCGCAGCATTTCCAGTGCAACGAGTGTCCGAATTTAATCACTTGTTTTCACCTGCTCCTTAAAGTGGACTATATTAGTGAACTCATGTAGGGAATAATGGGTATAGTGGGCGATTTCGGACACAGCCTCTGTCTTTCATAGGTGATTACCAAAATGCGACTGGTAAGCAGACCCTCAATCAGACCCACGATGCACTGCTCTGGTGTAATTAGAGCACCGCCGGCAGATTAAGCACATTGATTCTTCTTAATCACCCACTAATGATCCAGAGATAATTAATATATTGACCTACTGTTGTGGAGAGGCAGTGGATTTGTATGTGCAAGCCTAATAACAATTATTATAATAAATACGATATTACGTGTCAGTTTTAATCTGCAGAAGAAAGCTATTTTATCTCTTGCAATTGGTTGGCCGTATGCATAACAATTCAGTTAAAATGAGAGAGAGAAAGAAAGTTGACATGAGAATGTTGAAATGTGGTAAGGCGCTGGGGTTTTGGGAATCGTGCCAGGAGCTGTCAGAGAAAAAACACACAGCAGGATGAAATAATCCCATGCCTTGACATCAGAAATGAGGAAAACTCTATAGTTATGTTTCCCAGTCTGTGTCCCAGTGTGTTTTGTGGTTCGGTTTTAGATAATGGAACCAAAGCTTGCTTGGTGTGGGCATTTTCGAAACCTCAGGGAGCCTGAAATACTCTAAACACTGTGGTTACAGTACAAGACACATCTCTGGGGCTGATGATTACGCTTCACTTGTTCACTTGTTTGGTATTGTAAAGCAAATGCTTCGTAAATAGCTGTGTCATAAATCGCTATTTAGCATGCCATGACGAGCAGTCCAAACAGAGAGACTGTGGACAGACTCTTATATTCAAATATGCTAAACATCTCAGCAGAAATTTATGAGAGAAACAACATGTTGCTACATACATTCTTAAAATTAAATTATTGTGAATACACTAATACTAATAAGAATAAAAACAACTGATATTATTATGTTATAACTTAATAAATCATTTTTATTTATATTTTTTTATGTACAATATAGCTCTTATATAGCAGTATGCTCAAACATAAATCCATGGGTTCAGGTGGAATGATAAATATAGTACACTCATGGCTTAAGTGATAAAAATGTCCTCAGCTCAGTTTCGCCTCATCTGAACACTCCAGTAGGATTTAATGGTGAGTTTCTGTATTTATGTCAAAAGACTTTCCCCTATCCCAGCGCAAAGACAACTGAAAAAAGCCATTCGTAGGTTGACTTGCCAAAGAGTGTAAACATTGTTGTGTTTTCAAAACATTGCTGTGTTTGTTTTTGCCAGTTCAACGTGTCAACAATGGCTCAACAAATGGCAAGTTTGGGGAGTGACTACATTTGTAGCCAAACAATGAAAGAATGGGGCCGACTTTATAATAAAAAGGTTGGTTCCTTAACTGACCGCCATTTTTTAATATGTGTCATGTTTTTATCTCTTCTCTTAATCTCTACAATTCTGTAAATACTTTATCTTGCTTAAATTCAAATCACTTTTTTGCGCTTTCTGTACTATAAATCTTTAACATGATAACTACTTTGGTTCATGTTTGTCATTATGTGACAGTAATACTACTCTGATCTTATTACCTATAGGTATCAATGGTACTGCCAAGTCCAGCCATTTGCAAATCTTGGCACACTTTAAAGCCAGCTGGGTCACCATATTTAGCACAACATCCACTGACATGACCACACTTGGTTGTAAAAGGTACAAATATCCTTTAAAAATAAATAATAAACCAAAATACCACAACACCAATTACTTTTTTCACGCACATAATTGTATTGTTGTGATGCAATCTTAAAATTTGTGAATGTAAGAGTACACAATTATTGAACATCGTTCTTAAACTAGAAGGAAGTGCAGTATGTTAGCATTTGGTTACGAAATGTGGAAGGTTACTGCTCGCTGAGTTTGTTAATAAGCTGAAGGTGTCTGGCTTGCTGCCACTCTGCTTGTGGTGGGACAGATTGGGCAACGCCACAGTGAGGTATGATTGCAAAGGAGACCAAGCGTCACTTAGCAGATGGGCCAACTGCGTGAACTGGGTGTGTGCGTGTTACGGTCTTAGGTACACACAGTCATATTTATACTTTTTCAAAAAACATTAGTCAATTTTTATATATTAAGCTCATTCTTTATAATGTGCTAAAATGTGCAGTTTAATGCTATTAATGAAAGCGCACCGCAGTAGGAATTACCCCGTGTAAATGCTGACATCTCTGTGGTCAACAGTGAATCAAGCAGCTCTAAGTTCGACAGATGCACCACTGGGCTTCAATGATGCTTTTGTGATTGCCACCTACTCAGCCAGTATGCCCTGTGCACAGTATGCAGTAGACAGAAGTAATCGTATATACCCCGACTACTAGCTAGTGCACTACAAATAGACACTTAGTGCTGAGAGCATGAAAAGACTGTGAGAAAACCTAGACAGCTGACGCTCTAGGATGTGAAAGTGAACTTCTGCGAATATACAGTAGCCGACCCCTCAACACCCACTCAAACATTTTTTGCCCTCTCGCCTTGGTCTGGTTATCCTGCTTCGATTTTTTGTTGTTGATCAAACTGTTCTGAATATGTGCTGTTAGAAAGAGAAAAAATATGAATATGAAATAAGAGATTAGGAGAATATATAATGAGTGGAAATGACAGGTAGAATAGAAAACTTGACAAGAAGACTTCGAGTGATTTTCTGCCTTCATTTTCATTTAATGCATCAAGGTGTGTACTTGTAGTGTGTGTGCACTTCATTGTGTGAGGCATGCGTTATGTGCGATCTAGGTATAATATGTATGTCAATTATACATGCCTGACACAACACAGAAACCACAAAAAGATTGTGGCGCAATGAACAGAATTACAAACAAATAATAAAACGTTTAAAACATTTGGCAGGGAGGTGTCAAACATAAGGGTGTAGTTGTACATAAAAAGGAAGGTGTGTTAAATATGAACAATCATTTCTGGGTTTATTCTTTTAATGCTATTGACTATCTGGAATGTGACAAACATTTCGCTTGTTCCAAGTAGCCTGTCCAGTAATGTGAGATTTGTAAGATCACAACAACAACAGACAGTGATTCAGCTTTTCATGTTATTGTCTTATTAAAACACCTTCAGACACTGGCTCACCTGAATTCCTCTCTGTAAGCACAAATAACCACATGGTAAGAACTCTGATTCATATAATCTAATCATCAATTACTTTTATTATATTCTTTGTCTTATATCTGGTCATAAACTAGCTGTCTTTCCTGGTTTCATAGACTCTACACTTGTAGGCGCACACACAGCCTAAACACAGATTTTGACCCCTGCCGTCTTTAATACTGCCTTTTGAATGGCAGGTAATGAAAAGTGTTGGCTGGCTAATCCGTGACGGAAGGCAGTTTCATGCTAGTTTAGCAGTGATGAGGGACTGTGTCTTTACTTGCTTCCCAGTGTTGTTGACAGCATGTCTCTTGCTTGATCTGATGAAGGAGAGAGGGAAGCGTCCCTGATTACACGCCGAGCCCAGTAACGTATGCCGGTAAAACTGATAAGCCATGTCAGTGGCCTGGTGTGTCATCAGCGAGCATTGTTACCATGGATGACAAGCAGACCGTGGAAATCATTTGTAGACAAGACAAGCCCCGGCACTGATAGAGAAATGTGAATCGGAGTTAGCTTTGTCTTTATTTTGTCCTTATCTTTCACCACCGACGTGTATTAAAAAACTTGTTTAAGTTGAATGTACTCCTTTACTCTTCATGGACTAAGTTATAATGTTTATGAAAGCAAAGCAGTGTCTTGTATTCAACACCAGTTGGAAGTAATAATTGTGGATGCTGTTTTTATATTTATTTAAAAGTGCCAAAATCAGTTAATAAAACTGATCAATCAGGATTGTGGAGTTGGAAGGGAGGATACAAAAACTGTATTTCAAAAGGTGGTGCGACCAAATAAAACTCAACAAAAATAACTGAAGGGTGTGCCCACACCCACAAGCACCACAGACATCGAGAAGAACATGCCCATTTTAAATAGAATATGCTCAATATGTTAAAATGACAGATTCTAAAACTATTACAAACAAGCTGACCCGATTTTCTTTTTTTTGGACCATTTTCTAGTAAAATGGTCAAAATATTATCTCATTTGTTATAATCAATAAATTAAGAAACATTTGTTTCTCTTTTCTTGTTGCACATATAGTTATTATTAATGAGTTTTTATACTCCTAGATTTAATAAAGTTGACCAAAAATCTATGGAAACATGGTCCACTGTGAAAATAGTAAATACTAACCATTGCAAATGATCAAAAAATGTATTGCATGCATTAACATAAAATTCAATAACACTACAAAAATATGAAAACAAACCACAAATAATACTGTAGTTACAATCTAGTTAATTGTATTTAATATTTTCATTTTTTAAATGTAAACAGTCGCTACAACCAGTGATTAAAACTTTTTATGTTTGTGCTTTTGGTAATGGACCTTTACATTAAGCTTTTTATTTGCATTTTAGGCTCATGTTGAGCACATATGTCCTTTCTGCGAATGTAATAGTTGTCAGTGTAATTGCTTTTGCTCAGATACATTTTTTTATTTGTTTATATCGCTGCATACATTCACCAACGTATGTGTGGGAATCACTAGATCAGTGGTGGGAATTCTGTGTTGTGACGACGGAACTTAATGGTAAAGTAAAAAAAATTGTGCGAAACAATCCAGCTTCCTGGCCTGACCCTGGCATATAACACATACAAAAAGTTTTACTGTAATTTATCATGAGATTAAGTAACTTGAACCAAAAAACTTTGACTCTAGTCTTTTGATATTTGATAATCACTTGATGACGCTTTTTAATGTTTCGTCATACATTCTTCATCGCTAAGCGGCGCACGACCAAGAATTTACTAATTGGTGTAGCTTACAACCCCCTCTGCTGGTGTAAATAATCACTACATGGGTGCTATGGTACTTCCGGAGGATATGTTTGTTGATCTGCTTTCTTCAGTGTATTCTCTGGTTGTTTTGGGCATGCTGTTAAAACAGAGACATTTCCGGGGACAGCTCCAGTGAAAGAGCACCAAAAACCGTGACTGTCCCTGGAAAATGGGGACGTCTGTTCACCTTAATCAAACTATGAATATTTTGTTACATCATTGATTGACTCTCTTGGAAAAACATGACAACTCTAATGCTGCATCCCAATTCGCCTAGTTACACTATGCACTAAAAGTGTTTTTGTAATAGAAAAGTATATATACATTTTAGTGAGTAGAACAACATACACATACTGGGACATACTAACAGAAAGCGGAAGTGGTTGTTGTTGCCTAGACAACATTGTAACAATGAGTTGTCACACAGATCAAAATACAGCTCTTCTTTCCATTATGGTATTTATTTCTTTTGTATGTAATGTTTACTGTATACTTACATTTGTTCTTGTTTATTGTTTTATACTGTTATATGAGGTCTATGTATTACGTCCGCATGGTTTTTACATCCAAAAACATCAAAATCAATAAGTAATAGGCTATTTTCTACCCAGGTTTTAAGGCCAGCTCTGCAAACGCTAGGTTTTAATGGGCGTCCTGCATTGAAGACACTTGGAAGTAAATGCCCACTGCTTTGATTGGATAGCAGTTTGCATAGTTTGAGCCTTCTGTGAATTTGGTTCAAGATGTAACGTTAGGTTACACATTAGCACCATTCACAGTTTTCAGGGCATCAGTATTATCTGGAGACCTCCTGTGATTTATAAATGACCTCCCCACATCAGTATTTCCATGTGACGCATTCACACGGGATGATTTTACTCAAATTTACTGACTGATTTCCCGGATGTAATCGCAGACAACCTCTGCAAGTATTACAAATGACTAGAGGTCCCCAGGTAATACTAATCTTGTGCGAATAGTGCTCAGGGCACATCAGGTGATCTCTAACAAAGCAATAGTTACGCATTGTACAAAAATGTTCTACTCACATAAGATTACTGCAACATTCCTATTGGATCCAATATTGAAGGCACAGCACTGCTTTTTAATTTTTAAACTCTCCACAAATCCAGTGTTGATCAAGAAGGAACCCTCAGAAAAATGAAACAAACAAATGCTCCATGTTTTTCCCACATGAGCTGGAACGTCTTTAAAAATAAACTTTAACCCTGCATTCTTAATATCGGAATCCGAAGGAAGGTTATGCAGCGACTGTATTCTTCCACAATCAGGGATGGGATAATATTTAGCTACTGTATATTGTTTATTGCTTGCTTGCTCGCTCTATCTGGTTTTGCGCCACTGGTTCTGTCATGTGCAAACCAGGGGGCGTGGCTAGAGAAGTAGTCGTTGATATTTTTCTGTGGAGGCGGTGTTCAACCTATCAATGTCATCATAGAAAGGTGCATTTGAGAACCTGGTGTTCGCTAGGCCTGGTGTCAATAACAGATGCAATCTCAGTAACAAGGGCATTTTCAGTTCTGACACTTAAATGATGATCGTGTGAAATACGATTCCCTATTATGTAACAAAAGCTCGGGTTAAAATTGTGATTTTAATTTATGTCTCATGACATGAGTCATGAGACATAAAGTCATGATATGCAGTGGAGCGTCACTAAACTCCTCCTATTCACGGTGATTTATGGGTAATATTAGCAGTTAGAGTGTGCATCGTTCTGCACTTCGAATTTCTATCAGACGCAGTAGACCATCCGGGAATGTTTGGAGTACTCTTTTCAACATACTATGATATGGTTATGATATGATATGCTTCAGGATGCCATAGAGGAACCTTTTTTGTCAATATGTTTCCATAAAGACCTTACCTTAACATCCAATAAACCTTTCTGTTTCACATAAGGTTATTTATGATTATCTGAAAAGTTCTTCAGATTATAAAAAAGTAAGAAAGAGATTGTTCTTTACAGAACCTTTCACTGAATGGTTCTTTGTGGAACCAAAAATGGTTCTTCTATGGCATCCCTGTAAATAATCTTTAAGGCACCTTTATTTTTAAGAGTGTAATATCACATGGTATTAAGTGAACCCATGAAATCAGAAACGTACTTCTTTGTTATGAATGGCTCTTATACTGCTGTGTTATAAAGTGAATTGAACATTTACAATGTTCTAAAATAATTCACAAACAATAATAGCACATGTGGGTCTTATTTAAACTATGTGGGTTTAGGCATTTTAATTTTAAAATCTCCTCCTGGGCTTTCTCAGTATATTTTAATCTTTTTGTTGAAGCTCATCACTGTTATTATTTCCTCTCTGGAAAGTTTGAGGTATCCTGTGTATCATACATGTTTTTCGGATTGCATTAAAGAACTAACCCATGTGTCTTGAAGGAATCTAGCTGTGCAGCCCTTCCAACAGAATCTGTTATTGTGATGGAGCCTAAACTCAAAAGACTGAGCACATAAGCAATTCAAACATAGCAAAGGTGTCTGGTGGTGAAAGACTGCAGGATAAGAGTGCTTACATCATTTTTTTCTTTGGGTTTCACTGCTCTGTACAGCTCTGATGTAAAATGACTGACAAACAGTGTTTTATCTCGCTTTTCATTCATTGACATAACATTATCCACGTAGACATAATCCAGTCTGCCTTAGAACTATTTCAGATTAAAAGACCACAGAAAAGGTATGCGATCACAGCAAAAGCTTGTGACAATAACACAAGACTGACAATACAGACAATACAGAGCAACATTTAAAGTTCAGGGCCAGAAAGTGATAGTTACTTGGCAGTTCAAACCCCAGAGGACTAAGCCATGAGCTGTCACCATGTGCCATTGAGAACTCCACTCAACCCATTTTACCGTAGGGGGTGATGGGTGTTCTAAGTGTGGTTATAAGTCACTTTAGATAAAAGCATCTGTTAAATGACCACTGCTATCTAAGTAAGGTTGGAATGTGCTTGGAATGAAATATTTATAAGTAAGGTATAGTTCGTGTTATAATTTATTCCTGTGTGTGTGAGAAAGTGAGAGAGATGAGTCTGCATATGTGTTCGCCCACTACTCCAATTACAGTAGTTTGGCAGCTTACTGTAAGCACTAGAAGCCGAGCTGTCAGGGTGAATTTGTTGCTGTCTCCTGTACAGGCTCTCCAATCAGCAAGTGTCAGCACTGCCTGCTCGGTTATTAATGAGAAACACACACACACAAACCAGTGTACTACAGGCAACCTCATACTCACATGCTCACTCAAGCACATTCACACTTTTACCACAGAGACATGCTGTACAAAACTTAAATGCATCTTTACTGGCACACAGCTGCAGCGCTGAAGGAAAGTTCATAAACTTTTGGTTCAGAAAGTTCTCAAATGTTAGCTCCCTTACAGAAGTAAATTATTTACATCTCTGTGTTTAAGATGTGGTGATGATAAATGACTGAACGATTATGATTCAAACATACCTAAAACATTCCATGAGATCAAGAAACATTTCTGTATTGCATATTGGCCAGAGGCATAAAAAAAATCTTCATAAAAGCTTTTCCCTTGAGTGAAAATGAAATGCTTTGATAAAAGCTGTAAAAGTTATTGTTCTACAATTGATGGTAGTGTTATTCATTTTACAATGCGCACCCTTTTTAATGGCGTTTTGTAATTGACAACCAAAAAAATTCTTATGCGCTTGCAAATTTTTGTCTCCATTTCTGCTGAAATTCATTATGCTTTCTCAGCGGTCGACCATTTCTGTCCTAACTCAAGTGCTTGCAACATCAATGCAGGTGCATTATCTTAGCATGGGTAAAAAACGCAGAGGAAAAGACAACAATCATGCTGTGGAATGTTGAGGTTGGTGCGGGCAGCCCACATACTCTTTGTCAATAGGCCTAAATGAGAACGACAGTCAACAGACATTTCTTCTCTTTTGCAACATCGGTACTTCTCAGATCAAAACAGATAAGATCTGCACAACACCACGACGTCTCATTATCACCAAATGTTGCAACATACAATGCTATACAATAACACTTCTCTTAATTCATACCACGAAAACAGCAAAGTCTGCAATCCTCCACCTATGTTTTTCAAGAAATCTGCACTTTCGAAAGGGATGAATTCTAGTTCAACGCAATTCTCAGAACATGACTCACTTCCTGCTGAGTGTGTCCTGTGATGCGGTGTTGTTTGTTTGTTGTGTCAGACATATGGCTGCCCCCATATCCCCTCTCCTGCCCAGATCGCTTGGTGATTGGCTCTCAGATAATGCTGTAGTGTTTTAGCAGCCGTGTCCAACCCACACAAGAGACGCTCTAATTTAGTCACAGTAATCAAAACACTATGAAGGGAAGGAAAGAGTTGGAGATAGTTATCTTTTCTTTCCAGATAAAGGCCAGAATGCTTGCAAAGTGTCACACCCGCATGTACACATTCTTGACAAGGTTCACTTCAAATCAACACTCCTGTCCGTCATAGAGATGCATTCTAGCAATGCTTTAATGCGTGCTTGTACGTGATGATTTCTGAGAAAAACATCCACACTTCTAGAGAGACATAATATTGACTTCTGTGGTTTTGATGTAAAAATAAGTGTAATAACTACTACTACACAGTGAAATTAAATAAAACATTTAAAACATACCAATTAATTATTCAAATATAACCAAATTATAAGTTTCTATAAAAGAGGATGTCCTTAGAGATACCTCAGATTTGCTCGTTTTTAGATAGAGATATGCACGAATCACACACATGCTGTGAACCACAACTTTCCATGCACACCGTGACTTAGTGTTATTTAGCTACTGAACAAATAAACAAGCATTAAATCCCACCATGTGGGTGCATTTCATTCCGCACTTGGCTTCCTCTCTGTCATCTTTGAGATTCGGTCCTCAAAACCTTGAGCACCTGCTCCTGCTGCCCTACTGCTGTTTGTTTTCGCAGCAGCTGCAGAGCTGCTAAATAGCTGAAAGAGCATTTGAACCTCTTGCCGGTTGAGGGGAAGTCGGTTGAAAACACAAAGGTCATTCTGGGGTCGAGAGAGAGGACAGGTGTGGGATGAGGCAGTAGTCACACATGAAAAAGATCTAATACCGACACAGAACACACTAGACAAACAAATTATCCAAAGAGAGCAACGGGAAGAGGAACAAACTGGAACAAACTGGAACAAAGAGAACCGATGACAATCTCGATTTAATACTTCATCAAAAATAAAACCTTCTTTACACACCATTTACACATCATGGGGTTCGTAAAAGGCAACACGCTGTTCTTTTATGTGTGCATTTTGCTATTTTTTCTGCCTCTAGCTAAGTTCATAGGAACAGATATGTAGGCCACCTTTCACGTTATGTCATTTAAGAGGTGTTGGAACGACATTTCGCAACTCAGTAATTCTACTGATACTGATTTGTGTGACACCCATCTAACTTGGCTGAAACAAGAAACTGTCACACTTATCCTGTGAAACCATCCACCACTTGAGGTTGTCAGCTCAGTCCTGTTGACAGATGCACACACATACGAGAGCTTCTAGCATATGAAGATGTTCTAACATCTTCTCACGAACACCCATGACCCCAATCGCATCATTGTCTCGGATTAACTGTAAAACTTGAGATAAACCTACAAAAGTATAAACACTCACATGTTGGAACGGAATGTTGTGTGTGAGTTGGGGGGACTACTTGGCTATATAAAAATATAAAAATAATTGCAAACAATTTGATAAATGTTATGCTATGTACATTACTAATTACATTATTGATCACTTATAATTATAGTTGGCATTAAAGGTCCATTGTATGAAATTTGGTGGCACCTAGTAGTCAGGTTGCAAATTGCAACCAACGTCTCACTCAACCCCCCCACCCGTCCTTTCTGAAGTGCAAGGGGACCTACGGTGTTTGTAGATAGAAATAGCTAATTCTAAGCTAATAAAAACATAACGCTTCAAAAGATAAGATATGGTTTGTCCTCATTTACATTCAAGTGTGTGTCTTTTCAACAGAAAAAGATGTGCCAATCACACACCCCCATTCAAAGAACCGACACCTCGCCTGTGAAACCACACAAACATTATTCATGTTTCATCACTGCTGTTGTCACTCACCTGACCTCACATCTTTTTGATCTTTTTCCTTTTGTGCAACATTACGTAAACGACATGATGAGAGTTGCGCTTTAATTTTTACAAAGCATGCTTACCTGCCTAAGGCACTTTTTTCGACACACACACCTCCATCACTCACACACAGTTATGAAGCCATAATAAGGTCAATATATATTCATAATAGCATTACCAGATGCACTAGATTGTTGTGGAATACATAGCTACTGTGGTTCCCGCAGGTTGTGAGGGAGCTTTGATTGACAGTTTGGCGTAGGGAGGGGTAGGGTCCAATAGGCCGGCAGTCTCATCACTAATGCATGGTCTGGCCAACAGTATGGTTTAACAAAACACACACTCTCTCTCTCTCACCTTATGTGTGGTGTTGGGCTGCCAGTGCACTACTTTGCACGCTACTTTCATTGCATGTCAGTGTTGCATAATTAATGGTCATGTATTTCTTTTGCTCTCTCGGTGGCCAATTTATATTTTGTGTTCTGTATGTCCTAAAAGCATTGAAGGGTGTTATCTGAAGTGCTGTTATACTGTATGTCATTTCACGGTAAAGCCATTGTTTCTGTCATTAGATTAGAGCCTATGTGGTGTAAATCGAGTCCAATAAGGTTATTCATGCAAATACACACAAACATTTTACCAAAACAAAAATGTACCAAGACTTCCTTTCTCCTATAATGCTTGTAGCAAGAAGTAACAAATTCCCCTTGCAATAAATCAAACTGTGCCCATGATAATATGGAACCGTTTCATGTTTTTATATTTTCCTTACGATAAACTATACCTATGATTATGTATGCATTGGAATGTATCCAGTATATAATTGTATTCCAATGATTACGCTTTCACAAAAATGAGCATGCAAGGCAGAACTGATGGAGTTATTCCCAATAGCCAGCGTGGTCAAACAACACATGTATTAAAATGAGTTAATACGGAAACATTTACGAAGCGGTTTCCTTTGGCAGTTTGTGTCAGTGGACATAGAGTTATTATGTATTAGGGGGAATGGGAATTATTTTACAAATTTCCTCCCTAAAATTCCGTACATGATTAATGAGGGGTAATTTCATGCTCAAAGCTTCAATTTCCACCTCAAATTATATCAATTCCCCAATGCTTCTTCATCAGCACGGATCACAGTCATAGCTTGTCCTGCTAAGCTGACAAGCCGGTTCCCTCACACCTGAATGTCATCATTACTTTTGGGGAAAATCTAAAGCCACAGATGTCGGAATCTGTCAGAGGGTTCCAAACATGAAAATTAAAAGAGCAGGCCAATGGCATCAAGAGGTTCAGAACGTCTTTAAATGGTCCGATGAAGAAATCTGCACTGGGCTGATGGTGCTGTCAACGGTATGTCAAAAATCTGGTCAGATCATCATTATTCAAGTAAAACCACTGACATTTTCATGACTTCCTCTCTTTGCTGGAGTAGGAAATGTGGATAGATGGTGTTTAAACGCAGAGTGATCCAGAATGAGGCTAACAAAGACAGAAGCTTCTCTTTCTGTGCTCCGTATTCTAAAACGTGTCACTCACATACACAAAACACCTTCCTGCTGTGGAGAGACTATGCTCCTAAAGTCAATGCCAGATGAATAGTAATTTACCCCTGAATAGAATTTTAGAATATACAGAAACCGATAAATTGAGGATTTTTTAAATATCTGGAATATTATACAGTGTGAATGGATTGAGAAATCTAGATTTAATATCAGTACAGACCAGATCTGAATGGTAATTTGATATAAAAAATGATTAGCTTTAGGCTGTTGGTTAACATTACCTAACATAACATTACACAGCAGTGAAGTTACATTAGTAATGTCAAATCATTATCTATTCAGTAAAGTCCAGATGAATCATTCACAATACATCAAAAACGTAAATAGGATCAGTTGGCTTTAAGCTGAAGATTTCATAACTCTTTCATTCTGTCTAGGAAGTTTAGTTCATTATAGGTTTTCTATTACATTTTCTATTACTTTGCAATCAAATACCCTTATGCCCAAACTGTCTGCCATTAAAGGAACAGTATAAATATGTATGAATGTCTTCGTTCTGAGGAACACAGAGAAAGATATTTGGAAGAATGCTTGTAACCAAACAATTCTTGGCCACCATTGCCTACCATAGTGAAAACAGTCTATATCTATATAATATAATATCTTTGTGCAGTTAAACATGAAAGAAGAAATTTTGAAGAATGAAAGCAAACAGTTCTGAAGCACTTTTGACTACCATTGTATTTTTCCTACTATGGTAGTCAATGGTGGCCAAGAGCTATATGGTTACAAACATTCGTCCAAATATCACCAGAAAAAAAAGACATTTATACAGATTTGGAACTCATTTTACTCGAGGTTGAGTAAATGAGGAAAGACTTTTTATTGTTGGGTGAATTGCTCATTTATGAGTATTTTGTGATGGTTGTTACTCTGTAATTTAATGTGTATATAAATCCTTTTGGTTGAAATAAGGCTCCAGAAAAGACGCTTCATAATACCTTACATAGACTGTTGTTTTTATTTATATGCTGTCAGTTCAGAGCAAGGTAGGAACCCATGGCCATAACTCTATCTCTCTGCTTGCTAAGCACAAACATCCTTCATATTATTTTTGAAATACATTGACTCCTTCCCTCTCTCTCTCTCTCTCTCTCTCTCTCTCTACGCTTTTCCCTAAAAGACTGAACACATTCACAACATCTGCATCTGAGGCTTAGATAAACATTGTCACTGAAGAGTTGGTTAAGCAAAGGGTTAAATACATTGTCTGTCTTCTCTTTGCTTTGCGCTGTAGACAAGAAGAGATTAAGATCTCCACAAACATTTCACAGCTGCTATCTTTTCTTGTTTTTCATTCTTTCCTTTGTTGAGTGAGGCAGTACTTTACCAAAGTCCAGTTTGGTCCAATTATTTTCTAGATGGGTGTTTTTTATGCATCTTGTTGTCTGTTTTATCAAAGAGGTGCTATGAAAAGGCAATTATTACTTGGAAATTTGAGTTAATTTGACAAGGACACAAAAGATAATGGTGGTGACACAATGGGACATTTTATTGACTAAGTGGCACATTAAAACAAGGACACTGTGAATTGAGTACTTTTTATATAAAACTACAATTAACAGTATATATATATATATATATATATATATATATTGTTATTTGTATATATTAAATGATCAAATAAACTAAACTCAATATAAAGCCAAAGACCCAAAGAGACCTTAAAACTGGAATCTCTAGTGAAGTTTGCCAGAACATAAGTCAGTACATGTTGACACAACATAGTTAATAGCAGGAATGTAAGACTAACAATAACCAGTGTACACACATAACAGTTATGGAAAAAAGGAACGTTCTTCCTTTGTTCTCTGTAAAACGTGGAATCACATCAAACCGAACATTTGAGCTACTATCTTTTTACTCGTCTTTGTTGTTGTTGCTGGGTTCACAGGGAGCGTACACTTAACACACAGTAACACACATAGCAACTCCTCTCAGTGTGTGCGCTGAGCCAATATTTACTCTGCTGTCAAACACTACCACTATTGAGTTTGGCCATTTAAAAAACTATTTGATGGGAATTAGAGCTACAGTGGAATAACAGCCCTGCCTAAGGCCAAGTCGAACAGGAAGTGATGTCACAACGGACAAGTGTTCATTCTGATTTTTTGCATTACACTTCACGTATTTTTAACGTTAACAGCTGCCGAAATGACCTGTTTGGTTGAAATTAGAATTGTTATCTAGCTTTATGATCTATTTCAGCAGTAATATTATAGTATGACCTCAAAAGGCTTGGGTTATCACTTTACCTTGTGAAAGGCCTCGATGGGGTGGGGGGGATGAATAACCTTGCAGATATCTTGCAAAGGATTTTTCAGACTTGAGAACAGTTAATGGCGTTTAATAGCTAACATGGGGAACTGTATAATTCTTTACTGAAGCTGCCATAAATTTGCGCAAACACTATAATCAATATCTTATCAGCTACCGGATGGCGATGGCGAGGATAGTGTGCGATAGGTGAAATGTTTCTAATAAAGTGATAACCGTTTCAGGATAAATATAAGACAATGTGTGTGTGGGAGAGAGACATAGTCATCTCTGATAGACAGTACTGCCATCTCCTGGAGGAAATACATTTTCAGGTATAGTGCCCCACTCACCTTCTTGTCATTTCAAACCTGTATGACTTTCTTTCTACCGCTTAACACAAAAGACGATATTTTGAAGAATTCTATGAACAACGGCAGTCCCCACTCACTTCTATTGTATGGACACAAAACCAATGCAAGTGAATGAGTACTGTCGTTGTTCAGTTACCAACAATCTGATGTGTCTCTGTCTGTGTCTCTCTTGAACAACTAATTTCTTCCTTTTAGTGTTTCCAGCAAGCTTCTGCCAATTAAATGCTTGACAGTGTTAGTGTTGGCAGCACATGGCATAGGCAGAACACATCACGTTGGCACAGTAAGAGGCCCCATTGATTGCTTTATGGATTCTTGGGAGAAGAAATGATGAAGAGGAGAACAGAGAGCTAAAGGTGACGTCTGCTCTCCATTTGAATCCACTAGGTGTTTTGGCAAACATGAAGATCTCTGTGCAAATAGAGTTATTGGAGGAGGCTTCTCTGCCTGGTGTTAGCACTGCAAAGCCAGTGCTGTGCAAACAACTTCAAAGAACGTGGCCACCTCCTCCCTGCCCTTTGATGTAGGTATTGATTGAGGTGAGGCAGGTAGTGGAATACATTAGAACGAGAGAGAAAGTGAGAAAGACTCAGAGGGGCACCAATCAGCCAGAGAGAGGGTCTTATCTTCTCTCCTGGAAACAGCAGCTGGCTCCACTGCTTGTGATCAAACACATCCTGTGCTCCCTCTGCCAAAAGCACTGCCCCTAAACACAAATGTAGGGCATGAATGTTGTCCTCACATCGTTACAGCAACTACCTGACTTTAACAAGATGCTGTTTAATGTGTTTTAAAACTCATAATAACATTTTAAAAGTCAAAACCTCTCTCCTACAAGACCGTTGGGGTGTCAAAACAAGCATCATCAACAGCAGTAGTAATGCATATCCCCCCCACATATAAAAGTAGATACGTCATGATGTATAGTACATTTTCCGCCTTCAAAGAACTTATAGGTCAGACATCAATCCATTTACCACTATGAATGTTACCACAGAAACAAAGAAGAAAACAGCTCAGTATCAAAGCATGATCTAGTAAGAGTATAGAGAATGTGAAGCTGACGTCACGCCGTATGTTGAAGTGGCACTGCCATCTTGGGAGGATCAAACTCCACTGGTATCATTGTTTCGATTTGTAGCGTTACTTGCTATGTTTTATATATATGAATTGCTTGTATACTTAGAAAAATCTAGAGTGAAAGAACCAGGAGCTTTTCCTGAACGACTCTGCATAATGCTATTGAAGTTTTTATCACAGCAAGACCGACCTTGCATAGTTAAATTTCCCAATCAAACAAGATAAACTAAACACTGCATTGAATGCACAAGCAGCGATCCTCCCAAGATGGCGCAACATTCAACACAGCGTGACTTAGCTTCACATTCTCTATCAGTTGTCATGTAGTAATTACAGTCATTTCAACAATTGCAAAATGAGTCATTGCTGTGCCTTGTCCATCTGATTCTATAGAAGATTCCTATGCACAAGGATGTAATTCTGTCCGAGGTCTCATCTGAGTCATACAGTATTTTTGAGTGCTGGCTGAATGAAGTGTAAAATACCTTTCAATAGCTGCAAATACTTAAGAAGAAAAGCCAGAGATTCTCAGAACTCCCTCTATGTTGGAAAGTATGGGTCTCTAACACCTCGTAGGGCTGGAAACCAGTTTGGAGACCCCTTAACCTACGCATCAATGAACGCTATTGAATCATACTTGTGTAAAGCTCCAAGAGATCAAATTCTGACATAGAGGCAGAGCCAGAACTGCAAACTTCATTTTCTTTGTTACTTCATAGACTCTACAAACAGTTCTGCCCTTGTAATTAAACTGTGGAACCAAAGTGTCTGTTTGAAGGCACACAAAGTACATTTATATTTACCTTTATGATGTAATTTAACCGAGATATGCCAATAGTAAATATTAGATGACTCGTGGTTAGACAGTGGTAGAGAGCATGTGTGAGACATACAGTAGGTGTGATTCCTAAACGTGGGTTCCTTAGTCAGAAACCTCACAGAAAATCTAGGATTTAAACCTGGAAATAAAAGGAGTTTTAGGATTTTGAAGCATTAAATGAATAAGAAAAAATACTGTACGTGCGAATACAAATAAGCCTATATATATTTAAATAAAAACTGAGTGAAAAAAAAAGATTCTGTCCAATTTCTAGGTCACTTATCAAACAATACATTTTTACATTGTTAAACAAAAGTTCAGATTTTATTACTTCCATTGAAGCCCATAAGATTCTCTTTGGAAGGTTCTCAAATCATGTTGGGATAAATCTAGTTCTTAAATCCATGCCTGCTCAAGTGCCTTACACCATTACACAGGGATAATGCAGAAACTCACATTTTCCTAAATATTTGCTGATAACTTAAAGGGCCCAGAATGTGCACTTTTAATGTGTATACCAGAAATTAATTCTCCAGTGTGTGTGCAGAAACACCCTTTAATTATACAAATCCATCTATTCTTCTTTTTGTAATCTCCTTTAAACCACAACAGTCACACAAAACAGGCTGTTGGTGATCCCCTATCAATGTGATGTCACATTGATTTACGCCCACCCTTGTGACCGACATAATTTTTGTAAAGCTTATTCATCATAACGAAAGAAAGTTACAGCAGTATCTTTCTCTGTGAGTTCAGTGTTTTCTCGTATGTCCTCAGTGCGACAATACTTAGAGATGATAGAAACAGAGTTCTCATTTTTAAGACAATGAGGCTACTCACAACATAATAACACCTGGTTGATGATCTTTACATACCTGTCTGTCATACACAAGTACTCTGAATGCATGTTTTTGCCTATATCCGTGTTTATGTCTGTTAGTAATATGCATGCACATGATTAATCATCAATGGCCAACATTTCATACAGCAAATGGTCAGCCTATACTGTTCTATCTATGTTTTTGTCTTTTCCATTTAATTTGTATTTATGAACAAGGCATTAAGGTGATTTTTATTGCATTTAGTGTATGGTTTTGGTTGGGCAAGGCTTAACAGAAGTAATTGCACTTTCCGCCATATTGTCTTGATGTCATCCAAAGCACATGTGTAAGAGCTCTACCTCATATTCTGTGTACGGGGAGGGGAAATTTTTCATTTAAAGAGACACACACAAAAATGGCGCGTTTTCCATTGCAGCCACAAATGGCCATGTTTAACATATTGTAATGAAAGATATGTGATGTATTTTGAGCTGAAACTTTACAGAGAAATTCTGGGGATACCACTGACTATTTTTAAATTGCAAAAAAAACCTGACTTAGCGGCCCTTTAACTTGATAATTTAATTTTAAAAAAAGACTTGTGCTTAGAGCAAAAGCTTCAAGTTATTACCAGTCATAGATGAGGTAAGTGTTCTTATTAAAGTTACTATAAAGTGCATTCAGTTAAATATTTATAATATAAGCCTGCTGGAACTGTCTCCTCCAGTTTTAATACATTTCATTCATGACATTCCAAATCTTTACGACTTTCTACAAAATGTACTGCTTAAGTATGTGCACATAAAATAACAAAAGTGAGTGCAAAAGATGAAAAGAATGCGAACTATGCATATTGTTTTATCTTTATGTCCTAGACTATCGACTATTTATTGACTATTTAATCTTTTTCACCAATAAACCATAAAAAATATTATATGACAAACCATAAACGTTGCTTGTACAAGCTGTGATGTAATAACCATTACATATGGAGCAAAGCTCACTTGAAGTGAACACTGTTAGTTGTGTCATGCTCTCAGTCGTGTCTTCTGGCGCACATTCTTATCTCGCTTACACACTCACCTCTGAGCTCAGTCAGCTTGTACAACAGCCATAAATCGGGTCATCTTAAACTGACTGAGGTTGCTTTGTGTGCAAAAGCTTTTTATCTACCTCTTGATCCACATTGAAGAAAATAGTATTTTCTCCTTTTCATAGATACATGAGTCACCTATTCAGTTATTAAAGCACAAACACACTCCAAACATAATCAGAAGAGGATTTCTAAGAACTCCTTAATCCACATTCTGCACAGACTCCACTGTAAGCATCCAGCACAGATGCTTGAGCCAAACAAACTCCCCAAATGCTTAAGATGTGCTTGAGTTACATTTTCTGGTTGACTATAACAGTTTTTATCCAAATGACAGGAGGGCTAGTAACACCGGATTTGGATGAATAAAACCTGAGATGGCTTTGGATGGAGTGCAGGCTGGGGCCAGCTCTCACTGTTGGAGCAGTTAGATTGCAAGTAGATGGGGGAGCATCAAAGAGGAGTCAGATGAAATACATTGCTTGGCCGGAGAAGGCCACTGCAGCCCCAACGCAGCCAGGATGTTTAGAAAAATTCAAGCTGGCTGGCTCAAGTAAGACATCAGAAAAAGACAACACATGTCAAACTTGTCCGTGTGTGTTCTGCGCTTTCTTTTATCATAGAGGATTTGAGTGTTCGTTCCGCTGGTCCAGTGTTATTCGTAGAGAAGAAAAGTGTATCTGGCAGGGAATCAGTTCTATGGAAGAGGCAGAAGATCCGAGGGAACCAAAGAAAGTCAGTGGTATGTGACAGATACACAGAAAAACTACAGCCAGTGAGAGTCCATAATCTCTGAACCATAACTGTGGTTAAATGTGCCTGGGAGAGAAAGAGAACAGAGAGAGAGAGGGAGAATACCCAGCACCACTTCCTCTGTAATGATTCCCCCCTAAGGATGCCAGTCAAAAGGCAAGTAAAACTACCCTTCATTTGAATTATTTTTGGCATCCCTGCCAACCTTGACGAGAGGAAATCACCAAAATCAAACAGCTTTTACAATTAACTGCAACGCAGTCCTGTACAACTTTTAATGTGAGGAAGCATGACGTCATAAGGCTGATGTGCAGGGAATTACTACAGACCCTAAACTATAGAAATGTTTATCCACTGAAATCATCTAAGGCCTGATGCCAGAAAAAACACAATCGTTTGTTTCACGGCTGTGTGGGTTTAAAGCAAGCTGAACACTCTTTGGCATGGAGCAGGGTGCACGGTGGGACAGCTTAGCAAACAAAGACAGATTAACACATTTTGAAGCTGTACATGCCCGGTGCTTTGTGTAAAAGATGGAGAGCAGCTCTAATCTTTTTGCTGTGAATTGTGCTCTGTCTGCTGCTGAAAACAGGTTAATACCATTTACAGCACCTAATATTGGCACAGGACAAGTAAGACCACTGATGTGGATAAAATTAGCCACCAAACATTTTTGTTCTCAGATTAGCAACATAACTACATCTGCATATGACTAAATATGCTCTCTGAATAGTTTGATGAGTGCTTGAGCACCTACTAATGAGAAATTTCATCAATGAATACAATATTTATCAGAACGTCATGTTGGGTGTTATTCTTTGCTATTTTGTTAATGGAAAGATGACAGAATGCTTGTAACATTTTTAGCTTATTAGACTGACATTTCACCAGGCAAATACATTTAGTGTTATTTAAATTAAAAAGTTCTCAGAGTGTTAAATTTGTTGAATGATTCTGTTAATGTTTTATATATAAGTTTGCTGGAAAATCGGCTGACTAATATGAAGTACATAATCACGTCTATTAACTTCCAGTAATTATAACTTATAAATTGATACACTGTAAATATACTCACAGTAGACTCTGTGAAAATATAGACGCTTCAGTAATAACTGTTGAGTAGATGTAATTCAATGTTATACAATTCATATACAATAAAAGATTTACAAAACATAAATGAATATTCATTTAAATTAGACATAATAAAAATTATATTACTAGACACTTGAAAGAATGATAGACAAACACAGACCGAAATGTAACTTCGGGCCAGGCACGTGCTTCTGTCTATACAGAGTAATGGCTTATCATTTCATACCTAAACATATATACAGTAGATCAAAAAGGTTCCTGCATAACAATGTTTTGGCAACATACAAAACGTTCTAAAAACGTTTGCATAAAACCTTTTTCTTACAATGTTACATCATAAGAAGGACATTGTGTCAAAGTTAGTCATACATGTACAACTTTGTCCTTTTGCAAACTAATTTAAGTAATTAAGTAATAAAATGTAATTTGTGAATCACATGACTTTCTTGAACCAAATGACATAATGCACTTAAATATTACAATTATTAAAATGAATATTTAAAATATAATTCATATATGTAATTGAAGTATTATTATCTAAACGGCGTCGATAGAAACCTAGGAGATGTCAATTACAACTTGTGTCAGGGTGTAATGTTGTCTCTCATATAAGATCATACAAGGCCAAAAAAATTAGCTTGCAGTAAAACAAGTGAGGTGTTACATTTACTCTGAATACAGATACAATGGTCTAATTGATAAAGATCACAGGTGTTGTCTTCACGCACACTAATCTGTTACTAACTCACTGTATGCAAATACACTTTCTTTAGGGGAGCTCTTGACATATTGAGATGTAGAGCTGTAGCCTCGCTGTGGGCATTGAGCATACGGGTAATGCACTTTCCTGCTGCATTATTTAGTGCGTGGCACCCTAATTGAGTTTTAATGTCAGCGACTGCTCTCATGTGAGTGTTTGAGTCCGCACTGAAAGTTAAGATCCCGATAGATGATAGCTGGCCGCTCCAAAGGTCAGACCTGACAGCGAGAGACCTGCTGTGAAACCCCCCAATGCACTCAAACCCCCACTGGCACACAAGTTCAGAAATACGCCCAAACTTTCACAGAGTTTGGCTTCTCACATAGGTCTGAAAAACATATTAAGAGATATTCAAAAATATTTTACTGAAAACAAATTATGGAAGGAAAATTGGTGATTTACCCAGCTGAAGTACTTATTTGTGATTTATGGTTTTCTACATAAACTTATCCAACATAATGTAAACGAACATTCTGTGAGAATATAATGTTTAATATTGCCTGAGTAAGGCCATGTCAAAGATAATGAGACTTGATATATAACTCTGTGATCAACATTACAAAAGTGCAACCAGAAGCTGGGAAGAGAACTAAACTTAGATTCTGAAAAAAAAAAAAAAATACCACAAACAGAAGAAGACTGGAAGATATATCACTTTCTATAAAGAAGGATACTGTGCACTATTTTTAGCGCCTACCAAGGCATCCCCAATAAACACCAAAGATGTAATTCAGAATGGCGTTTCTTGCCATTTGTTGGATCAGTTTGACTTAGCCTTAATGAAACTCTTTAGCGTCAGTTTTTCTCGAGCCAAATCCAATCCCCTCGTTTTGCACGTAACCATCCCATATTACTCACTCACCCACATCTGAGATAAAGCAAAGCAATAATTCATTTCTAAAAATCCAGACAGTAGCTAATTAACGTTGTGAATTCAAGCAGAAAGGTGATGTTTCGCCAGCCAGTTTAATTGTATTGTGCACACTGTAATTTAATGGCTCCAAATGAAACGTGCTTTAACTCCAATAATTGCCAGAATTTGTCTGCTACTCAAAGACATGTGCTCGTGTACTTAGTTCTGAGGAAACAAGTTGAGCTTTACCTGACTTCATTTAATCACTCAGCAAGCTTGAATAGCTTTTGCTCCCAAGACTAATTACGCTGCACAGAAGACAATTATCTTGTGTGTTGATTGCTTTCTAAATGTCTGCGTTTGTTACACCTAAGGGGGCAAGGTTTGGCTGGTTAGCTTCAGCAGTCAGTCTTTGGTGATAGACATCTTTAACAACACTATTATGCAGGCAAAGAGCATATTTCGTCCTTGACACTGTCTTCTGATGAAACGTTCCTATAAAATGCATACATATTAAATGCAAACGTTCCAGAAGCCTTTCTGCTCGCTTTTTGCTATTAGAAGTTCTAATATGGAGTGGTTTTCAAAAAGATTTTTTGCTCTAGGTTGCATACCTTTGGGGCAGATTGTCGTGCTACACAAGCAATGGTCATTGTGATGAATGAGAATGTTACCAAATGGCTCTCTTTAGGTATATTTCATTTACTGCTACATCACAAAAGTCTGCAGTAGAAAATCAATGCCTTATATACTAGTGTCAAGGAACCTTAACATCTACATTCATTCTGGGTAACTACCCCTTACTTTAAAATGTACAGAAACTTTAGATGAGACATTTATAACTGTTTGTAGTGTTCTTAAGTGAGGCCATGATGTACTGTAAATAAGCTCTATATTGATGGACTGCGTGTAGCCTACAGAAGTGTGGCCTTGTTCTAAACAGATTTGTGCTCAGTGATTTGCAAATGGAAACTTAATGAGGCAAGTAAATTTTACCCACGGAATGCACACGTATGCAGGCATGCATGCCACAAGCAACACATTTAACCGAATAGATCGAGGTCCAATAAGTAATAAATAAAAAATGGTACTCATTCAATAGCAGAGCATATAACAATATAAAAGGCATTCTGTCATCATTTGTTCACCGTCTTGTTATTTTAAATCTGTATGATTTTATATGCAGAACACAAAAGAAGATATTTTGAAAAAAGTTGGTAACCAAACAGCACTGCCCCCATTCACTTCTATTGTATGGACACAAAACCAATACTAGTGAATGGGTGCCAGCTAACAACATTTTTCAAAATATATTCTTTTGTGTTCCATAAATGATGACAGAATTTTTTTTTGTAAACTACCACTTTAAATTCATTATCATAACTTATTTGTTCACGGACAGCAGATAATTAGCCAACTGGAACATGCTGTTGCCTAAGTAGTATAGGGGATTAAACAAAGATGATAAAATGAGTGGTTTGGACAATACATGCAAGATTAGAAAGGAGAGAAATCACAAAAGATTTATAATTTTTCACTCCACCAACCTACAACAACATGATGTATCATGGCATTTCAATATACAAAGAATATTAATAAATGGAAGCACTTGACCTTAAACAAAGGACAATAATATTAGCGTTGTAGACATTGAATAGATCTTTCAAATTACGTTTATTGATATAATTGAAAATGTACACTATATCTCTCCCTGTCATAATGTTAAAGGTAGTATCTGCTCTTAAACAGTGTACTGAATGGTTATTGTTTGCTAAAACCTGTAGGATGTTTTAATTTACTAGATGGTGAGAATATTTGTTATAATAGATGTGCTGACAAGTGCTGGTATGGCCTTGTTTTTATTAAACAGTTAAATGAGAACCCATATATTTCCATTCATTTTATTAATTGTATGAAGTCTTCTCTTGATGAACTACAGTAAACAGGGTTTTGCAAATAAGAAGGAAAGCTATGAAGATTTATATATTTTTAAGATTTATGATGACTGCTGTTCCTATCGTGCTTTCTCTCTGCCTCAACTCCTTCCACGTGTTTTGAGGGTCTGTCAATGCGGTTGGTCCCTGAGTCATGTGATCTCTCTCTCTCAGGCATGGTGTGTGGTCTGCTTAACCGCCAGCTCAAAGTCAGTGATGTGAATAACTGGAATCTAAAAGGGGACTTTCCTCAAAGCCAATGAAATAACCTCTCGCATCTAACCTACAACAACAATCTACATGAACCACTACATGTTTTACGGCCCTACATTTAGAAAACACAATTGTTCTGTTTTTGCTCTCTCAAAGGTCCAATAATGTATTCTTCCTGTGATGTATTTTGTCCAGAGAGGAATGTGTTCCTGACACTACAGCAGGTCTGAGATCAGTTTGACCTTGCAGTTCTGCCAGGACACAGATGTTAGGATGCTGCGTTGGAACACCAAAACGACAACGTGTTAGCAGCCTGTTTAAATAAGAAACAGATGTAGAATATATTAACCTGGCAGTACAACAAGGTTGTTACAGTTTTGTGGTGGATCTGACTGTAAGCTGTAATATCCACCTGCTTAAAAAATCGCAGTGAGGTTTGTGTGTTTTTATAAACGCGGCAAGGGCCTTCCTCAAAGTGTCTTTTAAGGGAAAACAAGCTTACTCTGTTTCAGCGCTCAGGGGGTTTATTTTCCCAGCGGTATTAGAGGGTAAACCTGTGGTAAATTTTGCTTGGCGACAAGGAAAATAAGGTATAAATATTTTCAAGGAAGCTGGCTCAGGTTAAAAAAAATGTGTTAGCTCTTGCCCCCCACCTCTAGACACGGAGCACAGGACCTTTGCTGCTGAACCGACCAACGTGATTGTTTATTTTTCCCAAGCCTACCGCAAATTTCGACATTTCCCCTGGCTGAAAGATCCATGTGTTCCTATGCCAGAAAAGAGAGAGAGGAGGAAGAAAATAGGGGGAGGCAGAGAGGCTGGGCAGGAAAATATCAACAAGTCGTCATTTACATCAGAACGAAAACAAATATATTGTGGAGGAAAGAACTGCTAAGGAGTTTGGGACTTTTTGTACAAAAATAATCCATCTCATGTGGTTAAGGCAGCCTGCCAGTGAAATCTAATATGGCTTTTTATACAACGACAGTGCCTAGTTTAACATTATAAATATTCAATCATGCATGTACCTTATTAAATAATTTTACAGGAGTAACTAAAAGCCGACTTTGTTTATAACAAGATTTTGGAGAGAAAATAAGAGCTAAACTGCTGACCCGTTGGGGCCTGAAAATCTCATGCTGGATTAAGTGTTTATACTCTTGGCAATATGAAGTTCCAGTACTGGATCAGTGAGTTCGAACCCCAGCAAACCTCCAGCAGCACATTTGGTCCTGAACTATACAGGACGGATGTAAGTGCAGAAGACCTTATATTTGAATGCCACTTTTGACATGGCAGGCTGTTTACAAAGATATTACTTTTACGTTCAACACCGTTGCTCTCATTGGACTTTCACCGCCTCAAATAACGGCAGAAAGCTCGCCGCACCACAGGCTTCAATACTCGTCTCAGGAAAAGCTTTAAACTCCCATCAGTAGCTACTGTGATGGACACAGACCCTCTATTCATCAGTCAGCACCTTTGATAAGCTCTGAGATTGGTCACATACTGACTGCTCCTCACACTTCTGTGTGCTTTCCTAATAACTGCACTGTGTGAATGTATGCGGTTAGATGTGAAGGTTAAGTTTTGGAAATATTAGAAAAACACAGTTTCACAAGTCACCTGTTGATAGCTTATTTCTCATTTAACAAAACTGTACTGTAGCATCAGTCAAACACCAAAAAATGTAGTTCTTACTTTTGCGTTTAGTTGAAATAAAAAAATTATAAAAATAATTTGTTATGCAACGGGCTAACCTGTGTGACTTTCTTTTTACAGCAGAGCACAAAATAAGATATTTTTAAGAAACAGAAAAGCAACTGCACCAATTCACTTCTATTCTATGGACACAAAACCAATGCAAGTGAATGGGGGCCGTCACTGTTCATAATTTTGAACATTCTTAAAAATATATTTTTTGTTTTGAAGAAGAAAGAAAGTCATACAGGTCTGAAATGACAAGAGGGTGAGTCAATGATGACATCATTTTCATTTTTAGGTGAACTATCACTTCATTGTTATTTTCTAAAAAAATCTGTAAAAGTAGGGCGCGATGTCCTGTATGAATATGAATGAATTTTCTGTATTCATTTTACAATTGTTTTACCTGTATTTTAAATTTTGCACCGAACTAACTTACATTTTGGCATTAACGGGAAATGTCCGTAAAATAATGGAAAATGTAGGCCCTACTGGTAATTTTCAGGTAAATTCACAGGATTGTTTTTGAAGTATCATAATAGCATACAATATATAAAACACAGGACAACAAATTAAATATATATTATACATATATTAGCAGGTTTTATGGACAATAAATGTTTACTTCAATTCCTTAAAATTAACTGGTCATAAGGTTTATTTTGAGATTCTAGGGGCATGACCTTAATAAGATCGGCTTAGTCCAGCACAATAACATGCCCCACTAAGCAAAGATGAATTTAATAACTCTTTAATATTCTCCACAGAGAATGGAACCTCATCCAGTCCATTGTGTATTGGTCCTTTTGATGAATAGAATACTACAGTGACTAAGGATTAAAAGTGACGGAATCATGTCAGAGCTCAGTTTTGGAGACCATATGGTTTTTCCGTCCATAAAAAAGGTTATAAAATATGTCAATGTGAATAAATGTGAGCAGTCTTAGCATTATGATATATTGCTGCTGTCTATCTGAAACCTTGTATCTCCTTTTTTTTGTCATAAATAATTATTATTAATCACCATTTACATTTGTCACTGGGTTTCGCAAACATCCAACCAGTAAAAAGTATTAAAAAGTGCTTGTCAACTTTGACAAAATAGTATTTAATTATTCAAAAAGTAAAGTGCTTTTTCATTTCCTGAAAAACAGTGAATTTGGACATTCAAGGTTTTGGAATTACAGCAACGATATGTATTTCAAATGTATTTCAGAATAATGTTTTTCATCTTAATTAGATTTCTTGTTGAATCTCCCATAATACTTTGTTTCTCTGTGTGGTCTGTGTCTGGTTTGTATATTTCTCTCACACCGTATTTCTCTGTCCCTGTGTCACTTTGACGGTAGCATTGCTGGCTAATTGGTATACTTGGTGGATGGGCCTATTATGGTTAACCTCGAAAACCCCAAAGTTTTCATGCTTTTCCTTCTTTTTTTTACAAGCCACTTAAATCAAACCTTTTCAGAGGCAGTTAAAATAAGACTTGTGGTTTGCCTCACTAGATAAATGACTATGGAAAGTAAAAGAGGCCTGGATGATATTACCTCAAAGATATTCAATATCCAGCAATCAACACAGAGCACAGCACACAACGGCCCATGGTCAACACATGCCAGCTAATGAAACAGCCAGCACTGGCTCACTCAACAAGAAAATAAACAGACTCAACCAGAAGTTATAAATGGAGAATTATCTGCTTTTGGTGGTTTCCTGCCCACTAAACAGTCACAGCTGTCTGTGGATGGGTTTTAGAAAAGGCAGTCAGTGCTGCCATCTGTAGCGCAGAGATGAAAAAGAGAGAAAAATCATTATGATTTGTGGTAACACTGCAGAGATGATATTCTCAAATACACATTCACACTTACGCACACAAGAAAACACAGCTGAGTTGCATCATACTAAATCTGACACATACAGTATGTAATTTATGCACACTGTTCCTGATCACACATAAAGGCCTTCATAACCAATTATGGTTGGAATTCAAAGACTATTGATCCTTATATTTACACAGTATTTCCTGGTAATGCCTTCACTGACCAAACATATTATGAAGTTTTTAAAACAATAGGCATTTTTTTCTGTGAAGCTACTTTAGAAGATATGTATGGTTGGTAACATATATTTTTCAGTGTAGTTGTGGTGAAAAGTGATGTTCAGTTATGTCTTTGCTCTTTACTACTGTATATCTACAAATACCTGTTTTTTTTTAGATCTGATGTAACATAACTCTCCGTGTGTATAGATATTTTGCTCATCAAACTACATTACAATAACTTCCATGACTGTTGTTTACACACACCTGTTCTTTTTCCCATGCCATCCCACGTAACAGTTGTCCCGATGCAACCCGAGCGTGAATCATTGCACCAATCACTCATGGGACGTGTTCCATTTAACAGGTGAACGAAATCTCTGAATGAGGAGAAAGGAAGCAAGTCAGGCCAACAAAAGCTTCATACCCAGCTGTGTACTTAGAAAACATCATGCCGGCTGAACAAACACGTAATGTTTAATTAGGAGAAACAGAAAGGATTTGGGGTCTGAGGGATTATCAGTGCTGAGTCAGAGACTTTTATATGAGTAGTCAGCTAAGGGCAAAACTGGATCTATCAAAGCACACAATCGCAGATTGTCAAGACTACGGTAACATCAATGTTATACAGCTTCCAACATATATTTTATAGTGTACTGGAATGTACATGGACTAAATGACTCAGATTGCTACTGATCAGAATAAGGCAAATGGCAACAAGACAAATCAATAAATAATTCAATTCCAAACTATTGATAATAAAATGATTATATATATAATGAATGAAGCTGCGTTATTTCTTCTAAGTAGTACTGCTGTTTTCAAACATCTTTCACCATATTATTAGACATTTATCTGTTGTCTTAGAGCTCTAAAACCGCAAACTAATGAGAAATTAAACATCCAGCTAGCGGACACAGAAGCATAATAATCAGTCATATTTATCACAAGGCTTCAGTGGATGTTTAAGTACCCAACATTTGTGTGTGCCATGCTCTAACACAAACAGGCAGCACAGGAAGATAAGAGGCTATTTAGGCAGTAATTAGTGAGTGCAAGAGTGAAATGGGGCTGCTGACAGCGGCGGGCCGGTGTGATATTTGCTGGTGCTGTGTTTAAAGGCAGGCTGAGTAAACAGTACAGAGAAGGTCAATATTATTACAAGGAGGTCTTGGAACAGCAAGACTGTGGAGAAGAGGAAGGACTGACAGCTGTTTCCCTGTTCACGCCCTCCACAAACTGATCAAACATGACAGAATGTCTACAGGTTGTGAAGAAGGACTTAAAAGCAGAATTATGATTCCTTCAATGCCTAGGAAACAGGAGAAAATGGAATATGATCTTACAGAGAAAGGACAACATTTACATTTACAGGGGACTTATATAATGTTTAAAAATATGTTCAATGCATATCACATTAAAATGATTTAAAAGGCGTAAGAAATGCTAAACAATACTATAATAGAGCAATTTATTGTCGTGTGATGGGTAACTGGAACAGAACATCATGTTTTAAAGCAAAAGAACAAACATAGTCCAATGCTGCCCCCTGCTGGTAATATTATATATATTTCAATTAAATACTATGAAAACAGAGCTATAATCGAAGACAACAAGTGAATGCACTGTCAATTTCTCTCTAGCCGGTCCGGGACAGAAGAGATTAATTTGGCAGGATAATTGTTCGGCACAAAACCAGGCAGCAGGAACACTTTAAAGCACGTTTGATTAAAAGTGAGCAGTGTTTTCAATGTTACCTGACAGCTTCAACGAACTCCTCGCTGGCCACTGCCTACTGTGATCATGATGCGCTTGACGCAGTTGTCGGAGGCGGAATCCTAAATGGCACAGGCTACTTCCTTACTATATAGTAGACAAAGCAGTAGGCGAACGACTAGTATTACCAAATCTTTAGTATTCACAAAATTGTAGGCGAGAAATACACTGGTGGATGACTGTTTCTCGCGAGATTTGGACGTGCGTATACTAATGTTGCGTCCGAATACGCCTACTTACCTACTATGTAGTAGAAGAAAACAGTACTTGAACAGAGAAGTATGTCCGAATCGTCAGTATTCATAAAAGAGTAGGCGAGAAATTCCCGGATGGCTTAGGCCTACTGGTTACGCACACATTTTTGAAGTACTCAGCGACGGAGACATGAGATGCTTCTATGTATATCGCATGAGCCTCCGGGACAAAATAGCACGCACAGCCCGCAAAACAGTCTTTCATGTACAATTAAACATCAATTGACCATGTTTTATATTTTGCATAGTTTTAATTCATAGAATTGAAATACGAAGCATTAATATTGGGCTTCTTTAGCAGCATATTTACGTTTGTGTTGTATATGAATATTTACCCTTTATAATATTATATATAATCGCGAGAATATATTGCTTAAATGATTTTCATAGTAGGTAAGCTGCTTAATCTAAAAGCGGTGCGAGTTTGAGTCGCTTAACGTGCATTTAAAAAAGCAACATCTGTCAAACATGATCATAAATACACATTATTATCATGAAAATACCAGAGGAGATTTGAGGAACAGTGATAAAAACATGTCCTTGTTCATTTCCAAGAACTACGTATGTTCTTCTGCAGTGCTTAATTATTTGGAGTTTCTGCGCCACCTGGCTTTCGGATGCAGCAGCATTTTACCGTACTTCACTCACAAGCTGTGCATAAATCATGTGATATTATATATTTCGGTTAATCGTCTACAGCCCTAATTCACAGGATCATTTTATACAGGTAGTTTTAACGGAAACACTTTGGCGCAATTTAACTTTCTAATCACCTTTCAGAAACGAGTAATAACAAAACACAGATAAGCCCAAAATCAATGTATAATTACTCAAATTAAATAACCTATTTATCCATACGAGGAGACGTGTAAAATGCAGTTTTATAGAGAAGGAAAGAAAAGGACAGATGAGTAGAAAGTGAAAATTAAACGAGAGCATGGTCAGATAACATTTGGAAAACTTCCATGTTAAAACATACTTAGTACATAAAAACAACACAGAAGAGATTTACTCAGGTTGTTCTTAATACTACAAAAGAATGTATATTGGAGCAAAATATCTACGTTAGAGACATCAACCAATAGGCAGAATACAGACAAAATAATAATTGCAGCAGTTTACAGTCAAGCATGTTTCTGTTAGTAAAAGAACATTCCATTGACATAATCATTCTTCACAACTGGGCGGTGTGGATGGGCCTGTTAATGCCGAAATTTAACTGAGAAAACGTATCGCATAATCACAAAGCAGTTGTATTCCTTTTAATGGTTTACTTTTATCAAAAGCTTATAGCCCTACAAGGAAAAAATGAAAATGTGAAAACAAAAGCTCTGAATATGCTGTTCTTGAAGAAAATAGAAAGCTTCATGTGCTGCTTACGTAGGCACATGGATTCAAATGTGTTTTTCTTTAGTGAACATGCTGGCGCTTTAACAAACTAAATTTGTGTAAATTGTATGCCTATTATAACGTCAGTTGGACCGACTTAGGCCTACAATGGCGGATGACGCTAGGAGGTGATGGTGAGCCAAAGGAAGTCACACTGCTGGTTGGGAAACACACTCCTGTGAAATTAACACATTTCTTTAATGTGTTTATTTACTCTATTTTGCAGGGAAGATGAGAGATGTGGCATTGCAGCTTATGTTCACGAAATGTTTAACTTAGATGCGAATTTTATGTGTTTTGTTTAATGCGCTTATGTTTGGTTTGGACATATTTACCGCATTAACGCACATGTGGTTGGTTTGCGGCCTTGCTGGCAGTGGCCACGCGAGGTGTTGCGTCATGAAAGAATCTATGAGGTCGACAGAGAACATTATCATTTAAAATGGACACAATATTGTTTGGAAGAGAGTGAATGTGTTTGTGTTCTGTAATAATGTTGTTGTCTAATGACTATTTTGATTGCTTGTGGAGAGTTTATTAATGTCTAGTTTTTCTGAAATATCTTTAACAGTTCTAAAACACAGTTGATGTGTTCATTGAGTATTAGCCTGTTGTAATGCTAATGTCAGTGAGTTATAGTATCTATGGTGGAATGTATTGTTCTCATTGTTGCATCGTGCATATCAGAAGATTGTGTGAAGTGAGTGTAGTAAGGTTCAAATAAAGGGAAGGAGGCGGGAACCGGCAGACATTTAAAATAAAGTTTTAATATAAATAGTCCCACTGCCAGTTGGGAAACACACTCCTGTGAAATGAACAAATTTCTTGTTGTGTTTATTCATTTTGCAGGCTGTGACAAGGAAAGTAAATGACATTTTATGCCAACAGAAAGATCTCTTTTCTGTGTGTGTAACAAACTTGGCTTGCTTGCCAGTAGGGAGCTGCTGTGTGAATGCAAATTTCCAACAATAGACAAACCAGAGCTCATCAAGGATTTGTCTCCAACTGAAGAGCAACGAATCATCAGGTGAAGGAGTCCAAGGCAAGTCAAGGCGAGCACTTATTCGACTTGATGAGAGAACATTGGTGAAATGGAGGAAGCTTAAGAGCTACAAAGCTACGAAGAATTCCTCAGTGAACTTCAGCTGTTTGTGGAATCAATAGGGAAGCCTGTGGAGCGAGAGGATTCATCTTTAGTATCTGGTGTAGTAGACAAACTGACACAGGACTATGCGGAGCTGCAACAGAGACAAGCTGATGTTCTAAGGTCTCTGGAAGAAAAGATTGAGGTGCTTGAGGAAAGATTCTAAAGTAACAGACAAGAAACAAGCAGAAAAGATGCTGTGCTCGAGCGGTCTGACCCGATGCCTGAGGTGACCCTAATGAAAGAATTCAGAATCTTTGGACAGATCATGGAAGCAGACAGACAGTCGAGCACCCTTGTGAGAGCAGGCAGTTTGGTAGTGAAGCGGAGACCAGAGACAGAGAAAAGGAGAGTTTTTGGTCATGGACGAAAAGAAGCAGGGACGAGGCAAAGATGCTGACACTGACACTACAAAAGCCATTGAGGACCTCAAAACAAACATCATGGAAACGACAAAGATTTTCCGTGAAATGATGGAAGCAGCCAGGTCACATTCTCAACCCGCTGCAGACGTACAAAGAGCGGAGAGATCAAGGGGTTGCAGATCATGTCAGTAAGCACTGAGAGGTTGAGAGTGCAGGTACTCTTATCGGTGCGGGCAAGGGGGACATCTGTCTCGATGTTGCAGGAAAAGACACGGACATTGGGAAACGGAAAGGGCCTGCTGAATCGGGGCCCGCAGTAGTCCACCCTCAATCTGGGCCCCGCTTAAGTACAGAAATGCAACAGGATTCCAGACCCTCTCGAGTCAAGCATAGTTAGACGGAAAAACACAGTGGATCCAACATTCAACCGGTTAAGATAACCCCTGATGGTAATAAGCCAGTAAGTTATCGGTCCCCTATTGACCAGAAAAAAACTTCTTTAACCTTACTGGAAAAAGATGTCTGGTTCACCGCCAATAGAGGACGTCACAGTAGAGGCCTTGTGGGACACGAAAGCACAAAGGAGCATTATCAACGCTGATTGGAGGAAACAACACTTGCCACTTACTGTCATCCAATCTATTGAGGATCTTCTGAGGCCTGGAACACCAACAGGACTTGGCTGCAAACCACACAGAGATCCTGTTTGAAGGCTGGGTGGAGGTGGCATTCCGGCTGATCAGTGATGGAGACACAGAGGTAGCTATACAAGTACCCATGCTCTTGACTGGTGACTCTAATGTGGATGGAACCTCCCTATTGGCTTTAATGTTATTGAGGAGGTGGTCAAGAGATGGGAGAAACAAAGACACAAGCTGAGCACAACCCACATGGTAAGCCAAGCCTTCTCTGTATCCATCCCATTAGCAAATTCGATACCTCAACTGCTAAAGACAGCATTGTTCTTTTTGAATGTTGAAACTGTTCGAATCAGCAAACGAAGAGTACAGCTTGCAGCGGAACACATCACAACTATTCATGCATGGGTACACATTGGAACACGGTTTTCAGAGAAATCTTTGCTGTGCATCCCGTGTAAGCCATCATCACTACCCGAAGGCCTAGTGATCTAGGAAGGGCAAATTAGGGCAGGAATAACAGTCCATGTTTCAGTTACAATAACTTATACCACCAAATCTTGTTATGAACTGGCCCCACGTCTTCTCTTGGGTCATCTCCAACTAATCAAGACTGAATATCAAGCTACAGCTGAGCCATTAAAACGCACATACCACGTGGGAGTCAACAAACTTCCCTCGTCATAAGGACCAGTGTAGTGGGTTTCACATCAAGCCAGGCAGAGACATCCAGCCGATGGGATCCCCGAGTAAAGCATGAACACTTATCTGCGGAATATACAGGTAGTGCAAAAATTACTAAGAGAGGATTGCAATGCTTTTTCCTTTGAAGACAACGATGTTGGCTCAATATGCATTACTCAATATGCACATCACATTACATGACAAGACACTGTTTCAGAAGAAATACATCTGTGTCCAAGCCACTCCTACAAGAAGTTTAGGAGTACCTCCAGAACCTTCTCAATAGGGGGTGGATTAGCAAGTCGAGATTCTCTTACTCTTCGCCAGTGGTATGTGTGAGGGAAAAGGACGGGAGCCTGATACTGGGCTTTGACTACCGGGAGCTAAATCGTAAGTGTGTGCCCGATAGACACCTCGTTCCTATAATACAAGACGTGTTAGACTCCCTAAATAGGCAGTTCTTGGTTTTCAGTACTGAACCAAGGGAAGGCCTATCAACAAGGATTCCTTGATGAAGAAAGCCGACCCCTAACAGCCTTAATAACACCCTGGGGACTGTATCAGTGGAACAAAATTCCATTTGGCCTCAGCTCAGCCCCCGCAGAATTCCAAAGGAACATGGAAACTTTCCTTGAGTGTCCGCAAGATACTAGCTACCGTTGGATCCAGGATTATATGAAGGAACCTTACTCGACAGAGAGTTGTTATGAAGGAATCTTACTCGGCACAGAGAGTTGTTATGAAGTGATTGTGTATACCGGAAGTTGTAAACCCGGAAGTGATTAATAAAAGAGAATCTTACGTTTCCCAGCCACGTCGACCCCGCCTCCTTTCTTCCTTGCAAACAAACTTTGTTACACCTGGACAGAGACTCATAAGGACGCATTGAATATCCTTTTTGACCAGTTGACAGAGCCGCCAATCCTCACATACCCGGACTTGACCAAACCATTCAGCTCCATCGCAACGCATCACAGGATAGTTTAGGAGCAGTTCTGTTTCACAAGCGTAAACGGAAAGAACTCAGTGGTTGCATATGGCTAAAGAACACTCACACCACCTGAGAAAAACTATCACATGCATTCTGGAAAATTAGAATTTCTCATGTTTAAGTGGGCGATTTCTGAACGTTTCAGAAATTATCTGTTTCATGCTCCACATTTTGAACTGTACACAGATAGAAATCCCCTAACATATATCCTGACGACAGCCAAAAATTCAATGCAGTAGGCCATTGATGGTTTGCGAAGCTTGCTGATTTTAATTTTACTATCAAATATTGGCCAGGGAGGTGCAATGCCTCTCGAGAATGCCGCTGGACATCGATGAGTACATGAAACTGTGTACAGAAGAGGTAAATCAAGATGTTATACGTCCTACAGTGCAAGGTGTGATACTACCCCCCAAAGACGCTCCTCTGTGGACGGGTGAAATTGACTTTCAGGCCATACACCTGGTGGATAATGAAATCTCACTTCCTTCTAATCTGTGTCTTTCGCAAGAACAGATCAAGCATCTCAAAAGAAGTCGTCATTCATCGTGTACTGGAGTACAAAAAGAACAACTGCCGTCTGTTAGGTCACATACTCAGAAAATAACCCCCTGATGTCAGGCTTGTCAAACCAACTAGTCCTACCATCAATCAGTTTATAAAGAATTACATCAAGAGATAGGGCACCTGGGAGCAGAGAGGACGCTGAATTTAAGATGTGAGAGATTCTACTGGCCTAAGATGCAAAAAGAAACCGAGAACTTTGTGACACGTGTATGAATGCCTGAAAAGAAAGGAACCTCACAGGAATCCTAAAGCTTCACTTGTCACAATTCAGACCACTTAGCTATTTTTGCTGGTGTCCAGTGATTTTCTCAACCTCGAAACATGCAAAAATGGTTATGAATACAAACTTGTAGTCATGTATCATTTCACACGTTTGCCCAGGCCTATGCAGTGAAGAATAAGTCTGCAAAAACTGTGGTTCAACAAATCTTTGGATATTTTGCTCTCAAGTTTGGCCTTCCTTAGAAAATCCAACTGATGGATCACTTATAAAAGGTTTGTGGTGTACGTGGTTCTCATAAACACCTTATCATCCACTGTACAGCGGACAAATTGAAAGGTTCAACAGAAACCTTTTGTCCATGCTAAGGACATTAAGTGATGTTGAGAAGGCTTACTGGAAGAATTTGCTGTCAAAAGTGGTCCATGCATATAATTGCACCTGCTGTAAAACAACTGGATTTTCCCTGTATTACCTGTTATTTGGCCATTCACCTTGACTTCCCATCGATCTCATGTTCAATCTGTGGATGGTTTTGTGGGGAATTACTTGTTTGAATTCTGCTCTGCTGCCTTGCGTGATGGTATTATCACATTTCATCGTCGGGAATTCGCTTGTTGCACAAAAAGGTGCTCTATTTTTCCATGGAAAAAATATGAACACATAAGTGTCCCGAAACTTTTGACCACTAGTGTACATAATGTAAAGAACTTTCTGTAAAAATATGATCTTGATATCTTAAATATTGACCATGTCAAAAATTGAAATCATAGTGAAATTAATAGTTGAAATCAAACTTTGATGCTCATTACTTTAGCCTGTATTTCACAGACAGAGACACACATAATAATTATTGCTACAAATTATTTATACAAATGCTTCATACTGTACAACACTATAGCTGTGATCAGCTGTGCTTTATGTTATGTTGTGTCAGGGGTGCATTGCCGTTTAGGGGGCCACCTCTTTTTGACCACAGGATGATGCACGAAGATGGTGGGAATCTGGTTTCAACGTATTCCTGTCCTTGGTCCTGACAAACTGGTCTGCCTCAAATTTGCCTGCAAAGTTACTTCAGTTTACCTCTGCACACATCTCCTTTTGTCTACCCACATACTCTCCCTCCCTGTGTTTTACAACTCATTCACTTATTTTTAAATAAAAATATAACAAACTTCCTTATTGAATAGTTTTATTTTTAACATAACATAAACTTCCTAATTGAATAGTTTTATTTTTAACATAACATAAACTTCCTAATTGAATAGTTTTTTTTTGTGGTTAAAGTGTTTAGTTACATTAAGGTTGCTCTTCCTGATCTGAGCAAACCATTTATTTTCATCTCTATGTCAGAAGGAAAGCCATAGGTGCGTAATCCTTTTCTGAGCGATTGAAGCATCCCCATGCAACACAGCATACCTTGGTGAAAACTACAAGCACAACATGCAGGAAGGACACATACAAAATGTTTTACATGAAATTTTGTTTTATTTATTTGTGAATCTATTGCTGTAAACATAGGTGCATGGCAAAAGTGTAAATTTAAAATACATCTGTGTGCGTAAACAAGTTACATTGTCTACATTGTTAAATTGTAATTGTTCTAATTAATTATGTATTATATATTTAAAAACATTATAATATTATGTTTATTATATATCTATATGAAAATGTATGCACAAAACGTATAACACCTTACCCTAAACTTTGTTAACAGTGCCGGTAATCGTAGTTGACTGAACCAGTAAAAAACATTGTTTATGTGCCTACTTATAAATACAACGTGCATAAATCATTGTGTTATGTAAATATTGAAAATCAATGCATTTATTGGCTATTAATCACCAGAAATCGCAGTTCAGTCAGTCTCAATGTTTTTAAATTCCAAGAACTTCCTTTAAGAATATTTTGATGGGTCTCAAGATAGATTATACCTGTCTAGGTGGGTCCTGGAATGAAAAAGTTTGGAAATTGCTGGACTAAACAAAGATTACCTGCGTTTCGGGTTTATTATAACACCTTCAGCTCAACTAATACTTATTAATGCATGTTTTTAAAACAGCTAAAACTCTGTTTGTACAAATATAATAAACATGTTATTTTGTGTTGTTTAATAAAATAAAAATTAATTTAATTCAGACTCCGTTGGTAATTTTATAATATATTCTTATGTTTACCATTATATTTGTGTTAAGCAGCACCTACCATTTGCAATATGAATGAAGTTTATGGTTGCTACTTCTTAATTTAAACATTTGTTTATTGGACAATCCACTATTCTAATCCACTTCAATCGCACTTTGAAAAGGAAACACGCTGCGAACGTCACTAAGGGAAGCAGCAGATGTCCGACACTTTTCCACGTGTCCGACTTGACTGCTCCTTCTTCAACTCTCCTCTCTACTGCAACCGGCTAATCTCGCTGGTCGGTCTGCCCAGCACCACATGAGCTCGAACACACCTAGCCCCGACAAAACGTTGCAAAACATTTTTTAAACCGAAACAGTGGTGTTATTGATCATCCTGTTGTGATTGACGCAAGAGATGAACTATGGAAGCTGAGAAGGCCATTCTTGTGTTCTGTTCGAATAAGTTTCGGAGCCTGATGAAATCGTTATAAATACGTATTGAGTAATGCAAAATAAATATCTTCTAATATCTTCAATTGATGTGTATACCGAGCTGCAGCAGACACATTTAATCGTCTTTACTATTACGATTTAGCGTCAAGTGATTCGTGGAGCCTTCAGATAGTTCAAGGAAGTTATGTTTTCTATTTAAATGCTTTATTTCTTTAAATTTTTATTCATTAAATAGCTTTCGTCTTTAAATGGGTTAAACGTTTATCTCAGTTGGTCTGTTAAGTCGCAGCTCCATGCGTAACAAGTAACTTCCGGGAACTATTGAGAGCCGCCATGAATCTCCATTGCTGTGAAAAAACTTTTTCCATTGGAGTCAACGGAGTTGACGTGACTCTCTCTCTCAATGGCTCTGAGACCGATGAGCTTTATAAAAAATCTGCTCGTTTCAGAGAGGCAGGGCAAAGAGGATTATACAAACATGCACGGTATGTTGAAAATACAACGTTTTTAAACCTTAAATCATGTAAACACATTGCATTAAATCTAAAACAAACGATAATATAAATGTTAGCCTTGTCAAATGACCCCTTTAATATTTGTAAAGTGTTACCCGAAAATGTCGGACAATAGGCTGTAGAGGGCATTACATGGCAGATAAATCAATTATAAATCTTTAATAAAGTCATGTCTTAACAGTAAATTAAAGTCAGAAGAAAGTTGTAGAAATAAATATCTTTATTATAAAAATAATATATAGCTCAGTGGTAAGAGGACGTGGGTTCGATCTCAGGGTATTGCACATATAAGTGTATAGGATAATGCAATGTAAGTCGCTTTGGACAAAATGTACTTTTGTTGTTTTAACAGAGAGGAAAAGTTCACCATAAAAATGTACTCATTGCTTTAAAATTGTAGGCTTATATTGATTGACTCTGTATTTAAGAATACATCAAAAAATATATAGTACAATGATAGACACCTCCCTTCCCAACGACTTGATCTGAGACTAACAGTCAGTGCCAATACTTGATCTCACCTGAGTAGTAGGCTAATGCATTCATCCAGTCTTTGTTCACAATCTCAAGCTGTGTGGCTTCTGTAAACTTACAAACCCCACTTGGAGTAAATATAATAACGGTATATTGTGAATTATCCTCTAAAAATGTTCTAAACACATTTTAATAATTACTTTCGTAATCAGAATACCTGTGAAAGATTGCAATCAATTAAAGTTCTACCGGTTTTTCATTCATTCGGTGCATTTCTTTTCATTGGTGCAGCTGTCTTTATGGGGTGTGGATCTATGGAGCAGAGGTAGACTAAAATAATAGATGATCCCAAGACTGATGCAGACACAAACCAGAGCAGCTCCAACTGTGTTGCTTATGGTGATGTCTGGGGCACTGATCAGCAGTTGTGACCGTCGTAGCACCATGTCAGTTTCTATAGCCTTCATTTGGAAGTGAGTCCCAATGACTCCACACACGTGAACAGCTGGTGACTGTGTCCTGTAGGGGTCAGAAGAGAGCCATACACATGATGAAAGTGCTTAGCAATAGAGGCTGTTTGTGAAACCAAAGACTTAATGTGCTTTCTTAAAAAAATATTCCACTGAATTGTTGCTGTGTTTAGTAGTACTATTTAACATAAGGCCACAGTAATACAGTTTTTTCCCGTAAAGACTCATTTTAAATCCGACCAACCTGTATAATACTATATGTCTGTATTTTGAAAGAGTAAAAAACGCATTGAGCAAAATATCAAGTATTTATGTAGTGTCGGCATTACTCGCCTATATAGTCAAAGCGTCCAGGTGCCAGTCTCTCAGGTAGATGCGTTGCAAACAGGAAGCCAGTAAGAAATGCCAATAGTGTGTGTTGAACATGAAGAGAGTTTGCCTCATTATCAGTGCAGCCCTCGCCTACACACAGAACTAACTAGAGAGAAATAACAGATCAACAATTACATTATTAAACACATCAATTTTAAAGTAGTCTTCAGTTACACACATTATATACTGTAAGATAACAAAAAACAATTCCATAAACAAAGACCTAAAGCATAGCCTAAGAGGAATGTTCATTTTTCTTGCAACAACATTGATAAACAAATAAGAAATGATAAATAGGTGAAACTAAAATAAAAATGTATGTACTTTTTTATCTCAGTGATACTGTTTTACAGCCTATTCATGGAAAACATGCATACAGAAACTTACCCTATATAAGAGAGGTATGTTGTCAAACAGGTAGGGGTAGGTGAAAGCTAGAACACGAAATACTTTACTCCACTTCCAGCTCTCTCTCTCAGAGAATCTGGAAGACAGTGACATGCAAACACATTTTTGTGTTCACCAGTGATGACTTAAAATATATTAGCGATATGAGTTAGTTTCAGTGCATTTCCAGTGACCTGAGAGGTTTTATTTAATTTAGGTATCAGATGAGATGATCAATATATACAGTGGTTTCGTGAGAATGATCCAATCACAAATATTTTCCCCCAGAAGTATTTAAATCACATTTATGCATGCTGCATTTCTGTTATAAGTATGGTGGTGCATCACAAAAGCAAATGCGTGGTTTAGAATGAAATTTAATATTACCTTGAGTAGCAGGCCAAGCTGGTTGACAGTATGGAGTTAAATACAGCAATGGGGATGTAACATCTGTGAAAGGTGCTATTGACCCAAGCATCAGGTATAACATATGCAGAATAGCTGATCGCTGAACCTATAAACATGCAATCAGTCACATGAATGCAAATGTGATGTGGATGACAGAAGTGTGGTGCATTAAAGATGTATTAAAGTGTGCGAGTGCATGAAACAGGAACAAAACTTTTAAATAACAACTTAAAATGGATTTACTGTATTACATGAAATATTTTTTAACACTGTGTATGGTTGTGTCATGTCACCTTTTCGACAGTTGTATAATAATTTAACTGTGTCTGTTTCATGCATATTAATATGGGACTTTGATCCTTAAACTTTGAACTTATGTAATATTTACCATTAAAACTGGTGTGTGTTTGTGTATCTCTTACCGAGACTGTAGAGAGATAGAGCCCCATAGTCAAAAAAGAAGAAGATATGTCGGGCACGAGTAGACATGGTACTGAAGGTATGTGCACAGCTGGATGCCAATGGGTACACACAACAGGAGAATAGATAGACCAGAAGAGGCCATGTGTACTCATCATACCACACATTCTCCGTCAACAAAACAGTCATCAGCTTCCATAGAAAATACCTGATGGAGAGGGAAATGTGATGATCACAAATAACAATATTTATACAGCAACAGACAATAAATGTAGTAAAATAATAATTCCATGAAATTTTCTTTTGGTGGTTAAACATTATAAACAAGACATAACACAGAAAAAAAATGTTTAGCATGTGTGCCCTGTGGTCCACTGAGAAAGTATTTTTAAAGCATTTATTCACTTAGTTTAATGTTAATGTATTGAAATTATTCTTTGTTAATTCGTTTTCGTTATAAAAAATGTATGTATACTTATACAATTTTAAATTGTAATAGCATATGTAGAAATTAACGTTAAACAGAATGAATAAATGTACTGAATGTAATGTCTTGTTATCTCACAACTACCTATTGTTAAGAAGCTTACTGTAAAGTATTACCTAAATGATTAACCTGCCCTTACCCACTTAGAGTTTGTTACTACGGTGAATCAAACAAAAGCACATAGAAACGAAGCAGATAAACACAAACAAGGCTTATGGTTTAATCCCTACTGGTGAGGCTTGTTTCTATACAGACATACTGCACAGTGCAATGAAGGGTTGAGCACTAATACACAGTATAAGGGTTTAAAGGAGATACTTTCTAAAGACCTTTAACGTTAGAGCATCACAACTTTTCAAATTTAACAATTTCAACTCTGCTCTAAAAATATATATTTTCAGTCATGCGACACATTCACATGTTTTCTTTACTCTTTTTTTGCTTTTAAGAGTACTAGTGAGTTAAATATATCCAAACATTAATGTAGTGTCAAGTTACTCATTCCTACTTCTGTCCTTCCATTTACTGTGTATTTAAGCACTGTATACGATCAGAGGATGTGTTAGCTGTGAGATATGGTGTATTTAAAATAGGTGTGCTCATATTATAATGAGTCATGAAACTGCGTTGTTTCACTTGAGCTGCACAAGGAAATATGACTGCAGATCACTGGGGACTTTTGTAAGTTATGCTCTGCAAGTACTGTATGTGTCATTCAGTGCTTGACAACAAGCATTCACACTTGTTAACATGTCAAGCACTGAATGACACCTCTCTTGGTTGAAACATGTCTGAGAAGGATGTTCTCTGGAATAAAGAATACTATGACAAAGCACACAATGCTAATGGTTTGCGATAAACTCTCAGAATTTTTAAATCACATCAGACAGGACTTAACAGCTAAGCGATAATAGTTATATTTTTTTTTAACAAAAACCAGTACTGCAACATCTTTACATCATTAAAAAGGAGCTCATTAAAAGTGATAGCAAGCTTAAGTCTCCCAGGCGTATCCCAGGTAGATTCAACGCACACGAGTAGTGTAAGAATCCACTATGGGGCTTCTTTGCCCATTTAAAAGTCTCTGCAAATGGTACACACTTTCTCTAACTATCTTTGGCATGGAACATAGTATCGTGTGATTTAGTGATCTTCATCCTATTTCTTGTGGAGTATTTGCATTGTCATGCATCGCTCAGTTATAGAAGAAAAAGATTTAACGTAAATGTCAGTGCAAAAGGAGGATATTGCTGTTGTCCTTTTGAAACCTTGTATTTCGATACTTTGTGATTAAATTTTTTGGCCATAAATCATTATTATTTGTCATCCTTTATGTTAAAGAATAGGTAGCATTAGATCATCAAAATTACATTTCATGCAATGTGTTATGTTTCCGTGTTTGAAAGTAAGCAGTCTGCCAAGTTGTAAGTTCTAAGGTGAATAAATAACAAAGTTATTGGCTTGTAAAAAAGGGAGTCGACTCTGAATCACGCAAACGAGACGTGTCTCTAACCGCCGCGTATCTACGTCACTAGACATAGTCCCCGTTTACGATTTGCTGGGACTGCCGTGAAAACTTCACTCTCTCCTCCCCCAAAACACTGTCGCTCGTTCATGATGCCGTCTAAAATCTGTGTTCTACGTTTTCAAACCAAGTGCGTCTTATTTAAACAACCAAAGGAAGAACGTCTGAGGAAAAAATGGTTTCAATTCATTTTCAAACGACACCAAAGGATTATAACCCCAGGGTTTTATTGTGCACGCGTCATTTCACCGAAGATCGCTTCAATAATCTTGGCACGTTCACTTAAGTTTATGTTAAAAGACTATCCTTGAAAGGGGGAAATACCAACCTTATTTGGACCTGATGGCTCCACCGAATCACAACCTGTAAGTGTGACTATTTATTTTTGTCTGAACTTCAAGAAATATTGGTGTACCTTATGTCTGTGTTTAGCTAATGCATTAAACGCCAACATTAACATGTACAGTTAATTCTGAGTTATTACAGTTTGTTTATCTAGCTATGAACCCGGCTAATTTAAGTGTTCAATCTATTATCGTCTATCTATTATCTACTATCGCCATCGGATGTTTCTTCGTCAGACTCGGGCTCAAACTGGTAAGGTGAAATCCCCACCATCTCTATCTATACACTGTATATAATATATAACCTGTAAACCGTTATCCAGCAATTATGGTAGGCGTTCCATTTGCGACACATAGTATGTAGTCAATGCATAAATTTTCCTGAAAAACTGTTTTGGACAAACAAGGTTTCAGAAGGACATCAAAGGTTTGCAAAAAAAGAGAGAGAAAGCAAGCAAATATGAGAGACACAGTTTTTGTACAAACAACCATTTTACCGTACCATGTTGGTAGAAAATGTGTCCAGACATTGAGGGTTTCGTTGGTGAGCTGAAAGAGACTGAGCACACAATCTGTGGCCGAACTGCGAGGGTGTCGATAACCAGATATAATACTGTCCTCATGGAATGCCTGCAATGAGATAAGAATTCTTAAGGAGATGCAAACAGTTGTAGAAGCATCTCCACATTTAACCACGGACCATACAAGAGCAAATATCTTCACACCACGAAAACTTTGTTCTTAAAATGACAATATATATTTGGGTAGGCACCTTGGAACTGTTGCACATCAGATTGCAAGATAATTTAAGGGTAAACAAAGAAAATAACAATCAAGTGATATAACGTGCCTGACAATTTACAATATAAATCAACTTCAAGTATGCACCCTTAATGACTAACATCATGTAACATCAGTTTATCTCATCCATTTGTTATCTGTTATCTAGTTATCTATTGTCCCCCAGGTCAACTTGTTCATTTGTTGGAGGAGTTGGATGCACTTCTGTCATCCATCTCTGAGGATGGTACTCCTCTGGTGGTACTTGGAGACTTCAACATCCACACTGGAAAACCACAGCTGCGTACGTCAACAACCTCAGTGCGTCGTTTGACCTCACGCAAGTTCCCACTTCAGCAACTCATAAGTCTGGTAATCAACTAGATCTTATCTACACACGATACTGCTCCACTCATCACTCCCAGGTCACTGCACACGTCGGATCATGTCCTCATCACTCTTGATCAACCCAACTTCTCCAGACACTAAACATGCTTCCCCACGGGTCACATTCTGGCAAGACCTACATATGCTCCCTCCCTCCCGGTTATCCTCTCTGCGGTCTCCGCCACGCTACCTCCCTCTGAACAGCTCTCTCTGTTGAATACAAACAGCGCCACCGACACTCTTTGCTCCACACTAAGATCCTCCTTATACAGCTTATCCCATCTTAATTCTAGACCAACCCGTGCATCCCCTTCTTCCCCCAGGTTATCTGATGTTCTCCGTGAGCATCGCGCCAGGCTCAGGTCTGCTGAGAGAAAGTGGCGCAAATCTAAAGCTACTCTCTTAGCTACTCTCTTTAAAACGTTCTCTGCTCTACTTTGCCCGCCTCCCCCCTCACTCTCATCGGACTTAACAGCTGAGGCAACTGCAAGGGATTCACTAATTACTGTTTACTCACAGGCAACTTTTTGTTAAAAATGTATGGGTACAGAAATATAACAACCAGTGTTCTCTTCAAGCTGGGCACGTGCACGACCTCGCGGACTCCATGAAACTCCCGTACTGATGGTGCACGTCAAACAAGTTGGCCCCAAAATAACACCGACTCGTTGCATGGTGGTCTCCTTATGAAGTGAAGTGAGGTGACCTATTTGTCAGGAATGGTGACCCATACCCGAAATGTGAACTCTGCATTTTACCCATCCAGAGAGTAGTGAACACACGTACACCCGGAGCAGAGGGCAGCTATCACTGCAGCCCCCGGGGAGCAAGTATGGGTAAGGACCTTATTCAAGGGCACCTCAGTCGTTAACCGCCAGCCCTGAGGATCAAACCGCCAACCTTCTGGTCACGAGTCCGACTCTCTTTCCATTAGGCCAAGACCCTTATATGATGCAAAGCAGAAAAAACTTGTGAATTTGCTGATCCGCAAGAAAGACCGAGCTCAGAATTATAAAATAGCAGTGTGTTGTGCAACACACAAAGAAGCGGGGAAAAGAAGAAGAATTACACTTAATATAACGGCATGTTTTTAAAACCGAATGCATAAGATCTGCACGGATTTCTTTCGCATCCAGAGACAACATCTACCTTCACTAGAATAGTCTTTGTGTTATTATGTCAGTCATCTCATTGAAGCCTTATTAAAAACTGGTTCAGGACTGGTTCAAGTAAATGTTTAACTGTTCATCTCACAGTAAAATGAAAATGTACGATGCTGCAAATATCTTAAAATAATAAAACAACATGCTTTAGCAATAAAAATAATACACAGAAAAGTATGTATGCGCAACAATAACATGCATAATAGTGCTAATGTAATGTCTTCACATAATATTGTTGTTGACAATAAGGGTAGTTTCAATTTAAGTAGCTCTGTTTACACATTCAGTATAAGAGGTTCCCTGTTCCATGCATCTCTCATCTAGGGGTCCTTGCCGTGAAAAACGTTAAGGACCCCTGCTCTACAACATTAGGAAAATTAGACCTTTCCGGTCAGAGCCTGTCCAGACAGGACTATTGCAGTGCACTACTGGCTGGACTCCCAGCTTGCACAACCAAACCTCTCGGCAAGAGTGGTCTTCGATGAACCGAAGAGAGCACACGTCACTCCTCTCTTCATTAACTAACATCGGCTCACTATAGTCGCTCGCATCAAATTCAAAGCTCTGCTCTTGGCCTACAAGACCAACACTTGTTTGGCACCCTATCTTCACTCCCTATTTCAGAGTAATGTACCTCCCAGATCCCTACGCTCTACAAACGAACGACATCTTATTGTGCCATCCCAAAAAGGGATAAAATCACTCTCACGTACCATCTCTGGATCTGTTCCACATTTGTGGAATGATCTGCCTGCTGCTACAACATCAGCATATTCTTTAGCCATCTTCAAGAATCGACTGAAAAAATATCTATTCCAGGAACACCTGACCAATTAGTATCTACTCTTTCTATCCTTAATGTATAAAAAATCCTTAGCTTTGTATACTGTAGCAGGCTATATGAGACCAGTTTTTACTGCACTTATGCTATTTGTGGTCCTTTGTTCCAATTACTTCTATTGTTTACCTCATTTGTAAGTCGCTTTGGATAAAAGCGTCTGCTAAATGACTAAATGCATTCGCTATGATTGTTTTACGTTGAATTAACTTACCTTGGGCACCTGGTGGACAGTGAAGACGCGTGGTAGTTTCATTATGCTGAACATGTTCCCCATATGAACGGCCCTGACTGCACGAGTCAGAGATGAATACATACAAGCACAGCCAGGTACAGATGCACATATAAACATTCCACTCCACCTGTTATGTGACCAGCATGGTTAACACCACCCATTTACTTACACCTACAGAAATAAATCTCTACTATAAACACACCCACACATTCAGCACACACCTGACATACCAGCTACTGCTGAAAGCATGCACACATACTGGTTTGGCATAACGTTGTTTAAGACAACAGACAGTTTCACTTGAAAAAGGGTCTTTAAGTTGTGTGAGTGGTACAAACAGAGCAATATTTTTTAAAGAGAAACAGATTAAATAATAAAATATGACGGATAATAACATTGAAAGTTAAAGACATACGGAGAAAATGTTATTTCCTCATACCAGTTGTGGATCGCAGCATGTTAAACGAGTTTCTCTATTAATCTTGAACTCCAGTTAAGGGTTACACATTCCTCCAGAAAAAAGATCAATGTTTTGTATTATTACATTGCAAACCAGACAAAGTCTGAGTTTCCTGTGCTCTTCAAACATGGTCAGACAGGTCAGGGTGGAGTTTGTAAGTTAGTTTCAGTCAGTGCAGCTTAAGTTGTGCAATGAATAAAGGGTGTGAATGAAGGCAGTTGGAATGGATCCACTGTACGTATCTGTCTCTCTCTCTCTCTCCCTCTGATTTAAGTGAGTCTAAATGGTAGGACATGAACAGTAGAACATACTGTAGTTATGTAACAATCCTCTGATCTATGCCTTTACAATACAAAAATGCGTAATTTCTACTCGAATGCCCTTTAGTAAAAGTGGAATTATGTTGATGGAACAAGCTGTATATGGGAGTTTTAAACAAAGTGTTTTTCCTGCTTGTTTAATGAAGCATAAATAGTTAATGTACTGTACATGCACCTGTGGAACAATCGTAGAGGCTCTTACTTTTGCACTAACTAACTTAGGACACTAAAGACACTTTTACTGACTCAGAAAAACACCAGAACTGAAGATGTCTAGGAATCCTGCTCACATTTTCAGCATTGTCGACTCATCCAAACTGGCGATCAGGGCAAATGAAGAATTTATTTTCAAAAACAGATAAACACAATTTTTTGAAATGTTCAAAAATCAAGTTTTTATTGTGTTTTATTGTTCGTAAGCTGTATTATTACTTAATCAAAACAACACAACTGCAATTTGATGGATAGAATGTACAGTAATACATGATTTAAGTTTAAAAACTGAGTTTTCTGTTTTTGCAAATTAACTCTTCAAATATCTCTATCATCTCTATATCAAATCTGTAAAACTAACATTTATGTATCAAGTCATTAAATATTTCTTTATAGAAAATATCTTCATACAAATATTTACACATTTTAAATTGGCTGGAAATAAAATCATAATAACTTTTATTCTATTTTAATGAAGGAAATACAAAAGCCTTTAATCCTTATTAATTACAAGACAGAAATTAACAAATGTTTTTAACTTTGTTGTTTCTTAAACGATTTGAAAAGAACACAAAATTACATAATGTTGTAATTTTATAGGCCTAGTCTAGAGCTGTTGACGAAAGGTTTGGGTGAAGCCTGAGTGATTTATACAAAATGCCAAGTGCCACCACATGATGGCAGCATTGTCTAATCTACAATAATCGTCCCTCTCAGTTTAATGTTGAATAATAATTATTTCACAATTCATGCCAGACAGTCCTAAACTATGTCAGGAGTAAACTTTCATATGTGGTTTGTTATTTATACTTCTCCCAAACTTTCTGAACTCAGTGAACTTTTATTTTCCTTTAAAATGGAGATGGTGGTCTAGTGGGTTAAACCACTGAACTGGTAATCAAAAAAGGTTGCTGGTTCGATCCCAGCAGCCACCACCAGTGTGTCCTTGAGCAAGACACTTTACTCCACGTTGCTCCAGGGGGATTGTCCCTGTAGTAAGTGAACTGTAAGTCGCTTTGGATAAAAAGCGTCTGCCAAATGACTAAATGTAAATGTAAATGTAAAATGCTTGTAAAACCAAAAGACGCTCAATCACTGATCACATTTTATATTAAGAAATTATTCCTGATAAAATAACATTACTTAAAACGTAGGAATAGATTTTTTTTGGAAAACAAATTACTATGATTTGCTCTTCTTCTGGTGAATTAATCTTTTGTCTGTCTCTGAATTAATTCAACAATGAAGAACACTGACTAGGAGGAGCAGAATAGTGTTAAATGACATGAGGCGAGATATGTTATTGTTCATGTTGCCCTGTAATCTAAAATGAACCTAAATCTGAAATTTCCCTCTTAAGAATTGGGTGTCTTATGAATTATGAGTTAGAAGTCTTTCCTAGATGAGCTTGCATGCTCACTGCAGCACCTCTCATCCTCAGCAGGACTACTCTATTGAGTGCAAACAGACTTGCAGCTTCATTAACTGTTTATCTGTGTGTAGTCTGGGGCAGACATGAGAGAATGTATGTGGGAGTAAGATGCTGTGTGTGTGTCCTCACTGGATGTATAATTAAATAGCAGCAGCACTGATATGGAACACAGATGCAGGCAAACTGAATTGAACAGTGTTGCACAGGGCACAGCCTTTTGCCCCATTGACTGGCACCCGATATGCCAATGTCAACAGCCTCCACCTCTCTCTCTGTAGCACTCTTATCTCTGCTTGACTGATATCTTTGTTGCTCAGGTCAGAAAAATAATACCAGAGGTAAAATACCTCATACATACCTGGTTGTGCCAGATGAGGAAAAGGCTGAACTCTGCATAGCTGAGGTATTAGATCATAAATGGGAAATGACATCGGTGTGTAGAAATCCGTCACAGACACAAAAGGCACAGCACTAACTGTGTCCTTCTACAATGACAAACAAAGAAGACAACTGTTGCATACATCAGGGATGCAAACATGAGGTGAATGTAATGAAGCACTCAGATTTAACCCAAACTGACAGCTTGGTGTTAGTTGAAAATAAAAACAGCAAAAATACATTCTTAACACAGAGGCAAAACAATAAAGGGAAAGTTCACCCAAAAAACAAAATTCTGTCATGAAACACTCACTCTCTTTGGTTATCTCAAGACCTGTATAAATTTCTTTGTTTGGTTGAACACAGAGAAAGATATTTGGATGAATAATTGTAACCAGACAGTTTTTGGACCCCATTGAAGTCATTACAATGGTAGTCAAAAAAGCCCCAGAACTGTTTTAATGTCCTACATTCTTCCAAATATCTTTTGTGTTCAACAGAACAAAAAATATAAAGTATTTTCTAATACTATGGTAATCAAAGGGGTCCAAGAACTGTTAGGTAATACACATTCTTCCAAATTCATCAGAACAAAGAAACAACTCAAAGGTGAGTAAATGATGACAGAACATTTATTTTTGCATGGATTATCCCTTTAAAGATTATTTTCTGTGAAACAAAATTGCCCCACCAAAAATTTGGTAGGGGCAATCGTGGCCTAATGGTTAGAGAGTCGGACTCGTGAGCCGGTTCGATCCTCAGGGTCCGGCAGGTAACGATTGAGGTGCCCTTGAGCAAGTGCCATTACCCCTACTTGCTCAACGGGCGCTGCAGTGATAGCTGCCCACTTCTCTGGGTGTACGTGTGTTCACCACTTGCTGTGCATGTGTTCACTACTCACTGGATGGGTTAAAAGCAGAGGTCACATTTCTGGTATGGGTCACCATACCTGACAAATAGGTCACATTCACTTTAAATTAGATCTAAAACAAAATAAACCTAATTCAAAGAAAACAACAAATTTTAATGTTTCCTACCACACTGGCAAATAATCATACACATAATTTTTATGATTACGAATAATAAAGACTAAATATATAGTGTAATTTGCTTCAATGTGTTTGGATATTTGTCAAGTTTTTTTTAAAGTGTGCAATTTAAGACAAACGCCCTCTGAAAAACATGTTTACAGACAGACCGCAAAATAAATGTCACCTGGCTGTGCTTGGCTAAAAAATGGGGTAATATGATCAGTCAGTCATTAAAATAAGATCTGTGGGTTGCATTCAGCCTCAGTTTACCAGCTACGCGAGCTCAGCTAATGCCACCTAAAATAGCAAACAGACTATAGAGATAGACTGACACATGACAAAAGATCAAGAATAAAGCGTATAATACCAGAACAGACCCGGTGCTGTAGCTATTAATTAAACTAGTGTCTATATGCGTGACCGCGATGGAAAGAACAATACAGGGATTATAGTGAAAGAGGATGTCAGGTATACATTTTTTAAAGGGTGAAGCAGTAGTCCACCAGCCTCAGGCAGTGTAGAGCACTCTGGTCATTTCTACTCAGCTAGTGAGAGAGAGTGAGAGAGTGACCACATGGGAACAAACACAGAACAGCAGGACATCTTAAATTAATCAAACATGGGCTATGCCATAAAAAATATAGTTAAAAATACACCACATTAACTGTGAATAAACAGATGAGTGCTGTTTTATTTATGAAAAAACACGGTACACAAATGTATGTAGAAAAACAAATGCCTTTATTTATACAACTTTAAAAAAGCAATTTAAATCACAAAGACTTTAATAAACATTTGTCCTGCATAAAACGATCGCATGTGCACTTTGTGCTTCCTTTGCGAAGTCTGTACAACCTCTGGGTGTGCAGCGATCCAGTTCAACCATTTATTGCATACGCATGAAACACGCCTTGCATGTCAATTCATAAACCATGAATGTAAAATACAGTAAACAAAAAAAAAGAAGATCACAGAAAAATATCAACCACAACAGTTTCATCATTCAAAACTGCTTTCAGAGGAAGGATTTGCACATTGTCCAGAACACGAAATATGTTTCCATTAAAAAGATGAGAATAAATGAACTAAAACTTACTACCGTTGTGCTTATATGTTGTTAACTCCAAGGAATTCATTCGAATGCAAACGACAAGGTTTGTTGAAACCCATGTCAAAAGGAGGCTGGTTCGAAACAAGGATTCAAAGAACAGATACGCTGTTCCAGCTCTCTCTTTTCCCCTTTAATACATGTTGCACTGAGCGTTAGTTCGACATCAAGAGTTGCACACATTCCCATTGACAGCGGTGATTAATAATATTCTCTGTTTCATTCGCTACACACTCCATATTATAGGAATCTAGACTGAACAAAAAAATAAAACCCTATCAAAAAGGCATTTCTTCAGAGGAAGGCATATATACTGTAGCACTCCTACAACAATCCTCAAACCCGACTTTCCAAACTTAAAAGAAAAAAGAACGACATGCTTTATGGTCTTTCATTTTTAATAATAAACAAACAAAAGTTTCAGATAAAAACAAATGTGAAGACTTTGGTATAAATAAAAAGTGGGCTCACTCATGGTAACACCATTGTCCCTTATAATGCATTTTTATCCACCCATTAATTGACAAGTATGAGATGTGCATAGTATTATTTGTGAGATCAGTGTCTGTAAGACTAGCAACCTGATTTTCATGGGAAAACAAAAGATTTTTCAAGGGAACATGGGTTAACACAGACGTATGCCTCAAGAGAATGAAACGAGCATCTATATGCTGTCTCTGCCAAACAAACATCAACAAACCAGAAGCTTTGATGTCAGACATTTATAAATGTCATATTTTTCTTTACGGTCTGCTTGCCATTTATTTTCTGAACAGAATCTAAAGCCAAATGCCCACGTTGGAATGGGAACATCTGTTTGAGAGGATTCTGAGCAGCAGGTTGCCAGATAATGGGATAATATCTCCAAACCAGTTTTTGGGGTCAGGTGAGATTAGGATAAACAGACTTTAGACAGGTGGAGGTTTAACTCCTGAGGTCCAGAGGCTGGATCCTCTGAAACATCAAAACAGCATTACTAAAACATGAGAAAAATGAGAAAAATGTTTTGTCCTCCAGACTTGGACACTTGGCTGCAGTAGTTGGGAAGCCGTTTCAATGAATTCGTTGATGTTGATAGATATTTGTTGAAAACCAGATAGATGGTATTGGTATTAAATAAGGAAATAATTTAGGGGTCATCATAGTTTTATTTTTTAAATCCACGAAAAACTTTTCATTTTTGGAAGATTTAGTTATTTAACAGAAAGTATTCTATATTCCCCTTATTTTGCACTACATAATGCCAATTTGGTGTTTGACTTTAACAAAGCTAAACGTTGCTTTAGAATAGAAACAGTCATAAAAATATACATGAATGGGGGGGGAAGAAATGTAATGGATTTAGCTACAAAAGCACTGGAATCAGCAAAAAAGTTCCTTCATAAACTGTTCATTAAGGTAATAAAGAATACTGAATCGATGTCATAAGTGAAATGCTAATTCCTCACAAGTAGTTCTATAAAGGCATCCTCACCACACACACATGCATGCCACACAATTAAAGTGCACGACCATGAGGTTTGAACATCATACCCAACAATAAAAGAAAAAGTTTCTGCTCAACACCATGCTTTATCAGTCTAGTAGGGTGTCAGAATGTTCATCCTTATAACAAAAAAATCAATTGCTGCAAACACCAATCAAATGCCCTACAGTATAGACTGGGCCACATTAGTGACGGTCCACATATGTGAAACATTGTAGAGACTGGACACTGGACGGTGAATCAGAGTGTGGGTTGAACATGAGGTGTCGTGTGTTCCTCCAAATGTCAACTTGACGGAGGAAACCTACCTGATTTCTGAAACCTAACGATGCTACACTTGTGGACATCTTCAACATTTTCCCTGTAGCTTATATGCATTCCTCTGATCATTAACTAACAACATCTTATCAAATATCTATTGCGGCTAATGTTGATTTCTCTACAATCACTCAACGGTGTATTTCGTCTATCTGGAGATTAATTAGGTTCCAAGCTTTACTTTGCAAGAAGTTTCTGAAAGCTGAATTTGTGCTCGCCTCTTCACAACTGAGGCGTGCCCAAATGTGGCAAATCTCAGCAGACACATTTCTCAAAGAAACCTGCAGATCTTGAGCTTTAAATATTAAACACCAAAGCCCTCCATCCTCATCCAGACATATGCTGCAAGCAGCTGCGTTTGTTTCTAATTAAAACCTCAGCATACACACAAGAAGCACAGCAATTACCGTCTCAAACAGAACATCTGAGGGCTTCCAGACTGTTCGGTCATTTTCCCCTTTGCAGACTGTGGCTAGCAGTCTTACACTTAGCCTCCTCTGGCCCTTGCGGTGGCAGACAGGAAGAGGATTTGAAAGCCTGAAGAGATTGAAAGGGCTCTGTGCTCAGCTTTAGTTGTGCTTGGCCCTCCCTCCTTTCAGGTAGCTTTTCCAGCGCTTGATGAAGTCCCTAAAGATGGGCGAGTTGTCAACAGAACCCAGCAGCTGGAGCTGGTTGATGTGCGTTGTATGGTAGTCCCAGCGAGCCAGGTTGGGCGCGGTGCCCAGCATAAAGTGGCGCAGATCATAGATTGTGCCCGACCCCGTATCGTACAGGGGCAGCATAACCTTGAGGGACTCCATCCCCTTGCTGTACAGCTGGCCGGCATCCCTTCCAAGTTTCTCCCCCGCTGTTTGTGCCAGGTCGTACAGGCCTATGAGGGAATAGATGAACCCATTCAGGACAAAAGAGCTGGGAATTGTGGGATACTCCTCATACCAGTCATATTTACTCATAAAAACAGCTTTCACTCCGTGCTGCTCCGAGGGCAGTTTGAAAGGTCCGGTGGCACGCAACGCAGACTTCAGGTAAGTGTCGTCTTTTGTCATCAGATAGGCGCGCACCAGGGTAGAAATAGCCTGCCCTTGTGCCATAGCAGAATACCAACCAGGCTCCAGAGCATGGAAACCCTCCCCGAGTTTACGCGTTACGATGATGGGCCAACCGCCACGCTCGTCCTGATTGCGCACCAGCCAATCACTGGAGGCAAAAAACGCAGCCATATGTGCACTGGTGGAGATTGTGATATTATCTACTGAGCCGTGGCCGTGTAACACTATCTTTACAACACGGCGAGGCATGGTCTTGGTGGCTTTCACCGCTTTAGTGTTGGACAGCCCAATGCCTTTGCGGAGGTCTGTGAGAAGGTCACGGGTGACCGTGGTCCAAGCAGTCCGAGGGCCGATTCCATAGGTGATGTCACGATCCTTGAAGGAAATGAGCTGAGTTGTAGTGACATAGTGGATAACAAATGGAGGCCCTTTTTCTGTGGTCTCCAAGACAACAGAGATGCTACCATTAGATGTGAACTTCAGGTCGAAAGAGATTATGAAATCTTTTGTGTTGCCAAGAGAAAGTGAGATTCCCTCAGAGTTTTCTGGAAAGTGAAAGAACAGAAAATGTTATGACAGGTGCAAGATAAGCTCCTCCTCTACTTTCTTTACAGTTACATACGCACATAGAAGCACAAACACGGTCACAAATACACAAACACTAATGATAAATGCCTGTTAGCAGTGATGATAGGGGTTGTTTGAAAGAAACAATTTTTGGTGTGTCACTTTCTCTCTGGGTTAATTAAACTGTCAAGTTTAGGCAGCCTGGCTCAGAGCACGATAACGTGAAAATAATGCATTAGACGATGTGCTAAACTAATTCAGAACTTGCAGTGAGCAGATCCAGTTTTCCAACTCTCAACCAAAACAATTTCTCTATTTTTAACGAAACGCACATTCAACAATTCATCCCACAGTCATCTCTCATTGTTAACATCAAATCTCCCATACCACCAAGCTCTGGGTTGGCTTTTGACGAGAGCAAAAAATGAGCTATGAAAAACCTAAAGTATATGAGTGAGCAAGAAAAAACCCAGAGAGAAAAAGTAATATCAACAGAATTATATAGAGAAAATAGGACAGAGAAGGTATAGGGGACAAAAGCAAATAAAAATAAAGTAAAGACAGGGACTCACATTTTGGCTCAAACCCCCATCACTATTTAATGTACTCATAAATCCATTACTTAAGGCGATGCAGAGACTATAGTGGATTTGTGCTGTCCTGCACCAATTACCCCTGCATCAATAGCGATACGGAGGACGGAGAGCGCGTCCTGCTGGAGCCTTGGACCCAGCGTGCCCTAGCGGACGCCGCTGTAATCAATGCTCTGGGTGATGACACAAATTACTGCCTGCCAGCATAAAAGCCTAGCTAATTGTAATGGCTAGTGATTATCTCAATGCTTAGCAGCAGCAGGGTGTGTCTGAAACCTTAAAAATCCTGCCTTATTATGCAAGATTGTGAGGTACGAAGATACCAAGGCATATGCTATAAATCCAACATTCACATTACAGTTGAGCTCAAAATGATTCATACCCTAGGTAAATATGATCGAAGAAGGCATTGCAAATAAATTTGTATCATTAAGCTTTTGGATCTTTCATTTTTTCATTACAGAATAAGAATTTTAAAGGAGCTATTCTTTTGCTGTTTTTGAAGATTTGGTTATGTTTTTTGGGTGGATTTTCATGTTTCTTGTTTCAAAAAACGCTTTATATTTCACATATTTCAAGTCTATTGTTCAACGCTGTCCCTCTTCTAACAAAATGACTGGATTTGTTCCGGTTTATATAAAGCCTCCTTCCTAAACGCTCTGATTGGTAAAGCTGACCAGGTCTGTCGTGATTGGTTCCCTGCTTAGAGCAGATGTCCAACCCACACCATATCAGCGAGATTCCACTTCTCAGGCTGTTGTGATTGGTTGGTCCCCCTCTCAGTGTACATGTTTTTATAAGCTTTGGCTTTTATCAATAAACCGTAACAATGGCGTCAACTTTAGTTCATCAGTTAAACACATGCGGATCGATCAAAGTGTAACAGAGGTCTGCTAGTGCATGTGCAGACCCCACTCTTTTATAGAGATCGCAATTTATTCCTACTTTGGCTAGGGAAATGACACTGGACCAATTGGGTCAGACCTATTATATTAATTAACACTAATAACAGAAGCATTAGTTTTGCCTTTTAATATTGGACCTAAATTGGATAATAAAACGAGCAGATTGACTAGGAGACATTTGCAAGCAGGACTTCAAAGGACGTTTCATAGAAGTGTTTTAGAGGTATGCGCAGAAACACAAAATATCAGTGTATCCAAGATCCAAACTTGGCCCATTACATGACTCCTAGCAGGGAAAGTCAGGTTTTGTTTTTTTATTTGCTTTTGTAATGCCATTTTTCTGAACAAGATATCCAGGATCTCCAGCAGAGAATTAGTCCCAAAACATTAACCATACAGCAATGTATACTGTATAATTTACACATGGGGTACTTTTTATCCCTGCGTACACCATGCAAGAGTTTGCTGCTAAAAAGCTAATTTTTTTAGTTTGGTCAGACCATAGAACATTTGAAAAGTAAAGAACATTACTGGAATTTCAAACAAGATGGGTATTTTGGTCAGATGAGCCAATTTTTTTAGCTTTTTTTCCAGCAGCAAACACTCAAGATTGGTTTGGATAAAAAGTACCCGATGAATACTTTGGTGCTCAACTGTACATCCCATCTACTGTGATGCCTCCAACTGCTTGATTTTTGCAAAAAGCACAGATATACCTGCAATTCAGTGCTGTGTAAATTATTCTCACCTTGTTTATACAGAAAATAATGACCACATTTGTCTTAACAAATTCCACTAGTTTTGTTTCAAGCTTCCATTAAGACTTGAAGATCATCAGCCGTGACGTAATAGTGACTTAGAAGTTGGACTGAAACTAGTATACTTTTGAGTTACCCATCATACAAAAAATTGGATACACCATTGCCCACTGAAAAGTGTTTGAAGTTAGTGGCTACTTGTCATGGGGAGCAGAGCACTTAGAGAAGCAGAGCAGGATGGTGTTAGAAATGATCATTATTTGAGGAGATACAAAATGTAAGGATGTTACATTCCATTGTTCATGGAATGTGAAGTACTGCAGAAAAAGCACAGAAAATAACAGGATGAGATGAAAGTGATGACAGCGTGTGGATAGGAGAGAAAATTCGAGCGAAATAAAATATGAAAAAATACAGTATGTGAAGAATACATAAAAGTGAGAAGTAAAAGTAAAATCAAAGAATGCGAAAGAAAACGAATGACAGAAAGCCACAGAAGGCACGAAGCTCAATGTCTGTCAGTGTACCTGCAGTAATGAACTGTCGCACTGATGTGGCTCTGGTCTTGTCGTAGACTCTGGTGAGAGAGCAGCCCTTAGGGATGCTCCACGTGCTATACCTGCTGTCTCTCTCCTCCGCTGTGTCATACACCTCCACATGTGGCGGCCTCTCCGTCAGGTTCTTGCTGTAATGGCTCAGGCCAAACTGAGCTATCTGAATGGCATAGAAATACCCTTGAGGGCCCCACTGGGTAGATAAAGGTACTCCTGCAGAAATTGGGGGGAGAAAGGAGTAATATGAAATGAGGAGAGATCAATTTATTTTTAATTTATTGGTAAAGTGTTCACATTTTTTATGTTAAAGAGCCACTGGCAAACTGGTACAAAGGCCCATTTTTATTATCGGGCATTTAATATTGTCCCACTTAAAGGCAAAAAACTAAAAGTACACAAAAAATCTGTCATTATTTGTTTGAACTATTGTCGTTCAAAACCTACATATACACATGACTCTTTTTTCTGAAGAACACAAGGAAAGAAATTTTGAGAAATGTCTCTCTGGTTTTGTGTCCATACAATGGAATCAATGGGTGCCAATATTTTTTAGTTACTAACATTCCTCAAAATATTTTTTTGTCTTCTGTAGAAATTCATACAGGTTTAGAATGACATGAGGGTCGGTAAACAACAGAATTTGTATTTTTGAGTAACTACCACTTCAAAAAATACTTTAAAACCCAAGACATTAACAACTTGTGTTAGAAAGAAACATGATGTGTACACATTAAAAGTAACGCATGAATAACAAAACAAAACAATGTGGGTTGTGTTGTGGCAGGGGATTGCACATACCCAAGTATGAATGTATAGGTTAATGCAATGTAAGTCGGTTTAGATAAAAGTGTCTGCCGAATGCGTAAATGTAAGGACCAAAATAGAGAAATACAACCACTATGCTGTTCTAGATACAAACCAACCCCAGTCCAAACCATTCCTAACAAAAGACCATAGCTAAATGATGGCTTATCCACAGTTGTTGAAATCCACCAAAAGCCGCGTACCAAGATAAGTCACTAACAAGCTACATTTACCTTCTATCACCCAGGCTCTAACAGAGACCTACAAAAGGAGAGTAAAAGCCTTAGTTTGATCCCCTTGAGCAAATATTCTTTACTTAGCACCAGTTAACTTGGTGTCTAAAGTCTGAGGGTGTGCTCATGGCAAAGAAAAAAATGCTACAAGTTTAAGGTCAGTAAGCTTTTCATTTACCCATTCTCTTTGTCTCACTCTGTTAACCACAACTCATCTATTCTACAGCCTGCCATGACAAAAACCAAGCCACAGGCAAAACACAGCGACCACGCTGCTGGTTTATAGCTGGCTTTAAAGAATCTATCCACAAACATAAACAACAAATTCAGGGTTAAACACAGACATAACAAGGCAATAGAAATGACAAACGCACCAATAAGACTGCCTCCCTATTTTCACAGTTCACACACGCACATACACACAAGGCTCTAAGTGGGACCTGTATCAGAAGGCAGATGGGCGTTGTGGAGACGCTCTCTGTCCTAGATTCTATTCAAAGCACTGTGATCTTTGCTGGAGGAGACACCATCCCTCAAAGCAAAGGAGGAGGGAATAGTAGCTCTCATTCCCAGCCACCCTCCGTTCTCATCTCCCTTTCGTTCTCCTTCAGCTGCGGCGTGGAGAATGATGAATCTGTCCGCTGCGTCTGATAACAGGCTCTCTGCTCCAACACACTGCCGCAGGCTCATGTGGGTTATTACCTCTGAGGTTAACATGCTGTTTTTCTCTGTCTGATGGACACGATGAAAATGAGGGGAAGAGAACCTCGAATTAATCTTTGTTTTGTGTGTTTGTGTGAGTTTGTGTGAGTACAACACAGGTGTGAGCCACAGAGACGAACAAATTACTAACTGTTGTTTGCATTTACATAACCTTTAAAAAACGCAATAAGTTGCCAGGCGTTCGATTATATTATGATTATCATCAGCACAGCTGAATGCACGCAGGTCGGATGACCATCACACCAAGCTGTAAGATTCCTGGACACGACACGAGCCTGGTCTTACATATTGCACGTGTGCTTTGAATCAGCACTGTCTTCTGATTCCATGGATACCAGTAGGGAATCAGAGGCAATGCTTCAAACCTCATACGAGTCCCTACAGGCTCCTTCAGCCAACGCGGTCATTAATGCAACAGAGCTTCTTTGTAGCTCACAGAACAGGGAGCAGCTCTACATCAACATGAGTACTGAGTAACAGAGCAAGCTAGAATGGAAACAAAAGAAGGGAGAATAGTACAAACATGCTTTTGTTCTGCCACCAAAAATTAGAATTTTATCGTAATTCATAGACGATCCCCTTTCTCTACCTACCACAAAGGATTATGGTATAAATGTGCTTCTTTTGAGGTGGCATGAAAAACTGGGCTCCTGAATGCCCACGCTGAAATGTGCTAATAGAACGAGATCTAAAAACCACTCGTGTCTTAAAGCTTCTGCCAGAAATAAGTAGAAAGCAGTTTAATCCCAAATGCCAATCAGTACCTCCGCGGTGAAGGAAATCTGTGCCACAATTCTGGATTTATTTCTATTGACTCTCATGTGTATTGGATTTTGTGTATGCTTGCTATTTGTTATCTTAATTCACACATAAATAATCAGATTTGTTTAATGTCCTTCGAATGGATTTGATCTTTTATATATATTATTTCATGTTTGGTATTTGTATCTTGTGAGGCACTCCACTGAGTTAAGATGGTAAAGATCTTGCAGTCAGTAAATGATGATGATGTGGTGTGGTGGTTTGAAAAGCATTCTTTTTTGGACTGAAGTATCGATCAGACCAACCTCATTCCAATACATCCTACGACCGGATTACTTCATTACCAAGTCTCATAAAGAACAGAATATAAAATGGCAAAAGGGACTGGGTGACGCTTTCATCGCTTTGGAGAGTACTGTAAAGCTTTGCGTTTTTTTATAGCTTCCATATGCTTATGGTTATCTGTCTGGTCACGGTTAACACAGAGGATAAGGGTTCAATCTCAAATGGAGGTGATCCAAGAACTGGAGTGTTGCTGGGATTAGAGTTCACTTCACTATCCCCACAATGCTTCTAGAAGGGCACTTAACCCCATCTGCTGAAGGACTGTCCTTGAAAAACGATAGAGATAAATAGAGAGAGAAAGGAAGATGGACAGACCGATAAAGAGATAGAGAATTCAAGAAACGGTTGAAAGAAATCTGTCATGCTATAGACACCGTGATGGATCACTGACACTGATAAAGACTTGGTTTCTGGACAGCTGAAGAACACAATTGAGAACAAAATGATGATCTTGTGCCCCTTCATGGAGGGAATGCTTCTTTGAAATGCTTGTCCTTGGAAATGAAATATGGAAATGTTTTAAATTTCTCTTCAGTTGACTTTGTACACATTGACATTCAATGGAAGACGCATGGGAATATGAGCATAAAATTATTCTCTGGTAGGATTAAGGTCATCAAATAAACTTTTGTGATGCAGTTGAATCAATCCCACTTTCATTTGCTTAATGTAAAGTCCATTTAGGAGACATTACTCACTAAGAGCCGAATGTTGATCACTTGAGCCTGGCTTCCAAAAAAGTCCTCTCGGACTGCACTAAATGACAATTAATGGACATTAACAAGTTGTGTTAGAGATGAGGCAGGTCAGTTTGCCTCTCACTCTCACTGACGTGGCACAATTTAGTGCTGCTTCATTGTGATGCATTTAATAGATTTCTGATAATGAGAAAGGAAGAAAATTGCGACACATTTTAAAGGGTCTGTAGTAATGGGTAAGCTAATCAAACAATTTGCATCCTTGCCGCTAGATTTCACTGACTGGACCTTTAAATAAACATTATACCAGAAAAGTTTGAAAGAAGAATTAGGGAATCTTCAGTGTAAAGTAGGGTTGATACATGATTTTCAAGAGAAAATTAATAATTTTCGGTCTCAGAAAATGTTATATTTAGATACGAAATATCGGTCAATATATCGGTTATCGGATTCCAATGTTCAAGAGTTATAGGTTTTCGGCCATAATTTACATATCGGTGCATCCCTAATAAATTTAGTTTATGAATTGTTATATTTTTCTTAAATATATGCATGTATGTGTATGTTTTTATGAATACAAAATTAATATGCACAGTACACAGACATATTTACATATTTTGTAAACACCGACTTTTATTTCGGATGCGATTAATCGCGTTTAATCATTTGACAACCCTAATTTTAACCATGTTTCACTGATTATGCACATCCATGTTCTGAGCTGTTGAACATCCCTTTCGAAGTCACGTATGTGGTGAGCTCAATATGAAAATGCAAGGGTGAGCCAACTTTCATCTCAACACGCAGTGCCACAATGACAGAGTTATGCATGTTGTGAATTCTGATGTTGTGTTCCCACCAAACGCGAATGAAGCACTAAGTTTAAGTGATTTACATGTTAAGTCAATGAAAAGACGCGATAGGACATCCTGTGGTGTGATTTGCACGAATGAGGTGGCGTGAATTGATCGTTTGACCAAAAATCTAAACTCTTGCGAAAATTCGCGCCGCGTTAACAAATCAGGAGCTTGCTCTAGTAGTGACATTGTTATGACGTAGCGAGCGAAGGCAGAAATCCGAAACAAAATGGAGGACAAAATCATTGTTTCTGTATGTGGATACTATGTGGATGATTTCTGCGCGCAGGTGGCGATTGGTGGGAACGCTCTATGAAGCTCTCAGACCCACAAAATCCAATCACAAGAGAGGTCAATGGAGGTTTATGCTAATGTGTCCCAGCTGACTATTTGTAACTGGACACCAGAGACAGATATCAGGTGTATACAGCGACAGAAAAAAAGAACACCACAACTACCAAGCAGTCATGATCGGAAGAGATCAATCAGAAGTAAAAGAGAAAAACCATCTCACCTTCCACACCACTGATGCACTTGACTCTTTCCCGCACCTCCACGTTATACCCTTCGAAGGACATAAAGACTCCACTGGGGTGGTAAGGCTCTCTCTGGGCGTATACTTTGGAGTAACTGTGCGAAAACTCGAATCGATCGTAGCCATCGTACTGTAGCACCTTCCCGTACACCTCAAAGTACTTCTCCATCCAGCTGAAGGGCAGGTACACCTCTGTGCCTTCTCGCCGGCCTTTAATGGTGACATCATCATTGATCAGGCAGTCAATCTCTTCATAGCGTACTCCGCCCACCACAGGTGGAGGTTCAGGGGGCTGCTGTGGATGGCTGTCTATTTTAGGGCTGGGAGGTGGCTGGGGGTGCCGAGGTAGGAAGCGAAGAGCCTTCTCGCTCGTGCATTTGTTCCACAGAAGAACCGTGAGCAGGGAGAGGAGAGCGCAGATCACTATCAGGGTTTTGTAGTGAACCCGGGCTGCTAGACAACGCATCATCGCTGCTTACCTATAACACACAAAACAAAGATACTTTAACATTCTATAACCATGGCAATGTTTTTCTTAATGAAATAGAAGCCACAATAAAGCACAATGACTCTCTCAACAACCATCAATGGCATTAGATTTAAACTGTGGCAGGTAATCTGTACTTTAGTTTGACTAAATGTTGTGCATATTAACACAGAATTAATCAGAGTTAAAAAGGTCTAGTCAATATTTTCCCCATACGTGAAAAAATCAAACTAAGTGTCAGAGAAATTCAATACCTGTCTGGGGAAATGTGTACACTGTGCGCAGTGCTGCTATGAATTTTGAGAGCTTTATACTAAACAAAGATGATCAATCCACAAACGCAATCAAAGCAAACAATGTCAAAACCATTTATTTCTTATTCTGCCATTTCTGAGTGTATTCAGACTTTCATCTTCATACATATTTTGTCATATTAAAGGGGTTATGAAAATATGGATCATGATTTATGTTGAACAGATCATGCGTCAGAAGCAGTAATCTATATTGTGCCAAATTTGCCAGCAGTGGCAGCAGTGACTAGCGGTCTACATAGCGTCTAATGCTCTTTTATGAGGGATAAACAGCGTAGAAAAAAATATTTCAATATTCTCTCTTTAAATAGCACTCGCTTGTGTGCTTCTGTACAACAGAGAGAAATCCCATTAGCTTTGTAAACTCGGCTCATAATGCAAATCAGCAGGCTCTCACTCATATCACATCATCTCTCTTTGGCACTTCATCTTACTTGCAAAAAATTAAATCAATAAACAGAAAGGCGCAGCTCTCCACTACAGCCAATTACTGCTGGGTTTGGCATGGAAAACACGCCAATGCCATCATTAGCAGTCCACACCACTTTGAAGCTGAAGCTAAGGCTAAGGTCAGCGGAGAGTGAAAACATATCAATTTTACAATGGACTCCATCCATCAACCCAAACTATGAGAGCCACAGACTTCATATATCACAACCTTACTAAAAAAAAACGCAGCAAAGACGTGACAAACGGCAGCAGTGCATCCACGCTTTAGGCCTCACCTGCATTATATATTAGGTTGAAGCCTTATTTCGCATAGTTCAACCTTGCAGATCAGAAAAGCACGCTGCTATGAAAGTTTAGGGTAACACAGTTGTCCTACTCCCTTCCTTCGGTTTAATGCCTAGCTCTGCTCTCCGTTTTTTTAATCTCTCTCCCTTTCATTTTGACTCGACTCTCCTTTGCCGACTCACTCTCTGCACCCTCCGTTCAGAGCCTGCAGAGCAGGCCGGCTTCTGAAAGATAAGCAGTTCATCTCATTTGCTGAGGCTATAAATAATGTGATCTTTTCGGCTTTAGCCGGGAGAGACAGAGTTCACATATTGTTACTCAGATTCAGGGGCGTGCTCGGAAAGCGTCATGTGAATTTGAAGGTGGGTCACCTGACTCAAGCCTCTTTGATGGAGCATCTGGATCGAGCAGGCCTCTGTGGCACAGAGTGCATCTGTTTACAGGGATAATTTGTATTCAAATCCACTAATATGCAGGAGATATGGCTGAGCTCGGTATAATCCAGAGATCCAACCAAAAACAGGAGGAACAAGGATGTAATCCCTTCACTGAACAAGTGGCACAGTGGACTTAAAGGAAGAGTACACCATGTCCTAGAGAGCATCATGCCATGTTAGATTTAAGGAAATGAGATTCTGTAGAGAGGGTTTAGGGCGGGTAATACGAGTCAGCGATGAATGCGGTTTTACAATGTGCCGTCCCCATAGCTACAGTAGCCGTATACACGTGAGAGCAGCTCCTTGGAGGAAAGCTGACTTATCATTAAATACGGTGCTCTCGAATACAGAATTTCAAAGCAAGCACATCTATCTCAAAAAATATATAACCATCAGAATACACACTAGATCGGAGTCATCGAGACGACCTGCTGACCACGCCCTGTCTGCATCCTCATCACGTTGATTCATGAGCTACCCTTTCATCTAATGGAGGCCGCTATTGATTTCTCCACATATTCTTCTCTTTACCTGGTTCAAGACCTTGATATCCACAGGAGTACACGCTGCTCTGCTACATGCGCATTTCACCAGGGATGAGTGGAACAAAAATCATCCGTCATGGTATGAGTAATACACAAAGTCAAAACTCTAAGATGATATATGAATATCACATCTGTTAATAAGTTCTTCTTCACAGAGTCTGTGTTTTAGTATAACTATGTAATAGTAATCAATTTCGATTTGCAAATGAATGCAATACAAAATTTCTACCTGTTGACACATTTCATCATACCAGCCTGTCCTAGGTGGCACCCATCCCAGCCTACGGTCTCCTGCTGGCACCTTGGGCTTGGGGAACAGTGGAATGTATTGTTAATACATGAAAGGCTGTCAGTGAAGGGGGTACAGGGCTGGCACAGGAGAGCCGGATGAAATGAATACCAAGCTTTCAGCTCATTTGTCACCACAACCCACACAGATCTGCTCCCGAGACCGCACGCCTGTCCTCCCTACTCAGGCCTGCCACAGGCTCTTCAACGCAACACCAGACAATGCCATAAAGAGCTGGAGCCCCCAGATGAATAAGTGGCGAGGGGATTTTTGTGGACAGTAGCACAAGTCACGGTTTTCACGATCAATAGGGATAATGAGAATGAAAGCACTAATTATTGGCTTTGGGTTTATGAAAATGTAAAACTGCAAATAAACTGTCAAATTTAACCCCAGGGTACTTGATAATGTGTATGTTTAATCCACTGTGAAACTTCTGTCAAAAATAAAAGGGTTGGTGACAAGGGATTAGCAGTGCAAGAAAATCTGGGGGCTGTTTGAGGAAAGTCAATAATGACTAAACCGTATCCATCTGCATTTGAAGTGACGTGCGCTTTAATAAAAAAAAACGCCAAAAAAAACCCACAGACTTCAAACGTGTCACATTGTGCATGTCAAGCCAAACAAATGAACGGAATTAATCTTTTATTTAGACACAAAAGGGTTTTGCATAAGAATAACAAGAAATCACCCCCTAGCTGAAATTGTAGATGCCATTTGCCCATGCATGCAAGCAACCAGCTGCACCAAATCATTGGATAAAAGGAAAAAAGACAATACAATAACTTTGTGTAAGAAATACATCAAGATCTATCAATGTTTCTGCTGAAGTTATATTGTGATTAAAGATTATAAAGCAAACTAACATGTAATAACAATATTTCTACGGCATTTATTAAAGGGGTCATATGGCACGAATACAAGTTTTTCTGTGTCTTTGGTGTGTTATAAGTTGCCAATGCATGTATTAGACACGTCAAATTGCTAAAATTAAAGTGTCAGAACAAAAGATGCATTCTATCTAAAAGCGAATGCGAACCCTGACCTGCCTGAAACGCCTCGTGTAACCACACCCCCACAAATCTACCTCAGTTCGTGGAAGCATTTTACTAAGTCCGCCCAAATGTAGACTCAACTAAGGTGTGCGTACTTGTAAATCTCAACGTATCCTCACCGCCACAGCCATGTCGCGGAGACGCTGTGTGAAAGACAAACAACGACTCTTTGTTTGCCATGCCAAAAGATGAAACGACTAAAAACAAACTGTTTTTACAACAGAAAAAGTACAATCCGAATGTTCAAGTTTGTGCAGCGCATTTCACCGATGTGGGAGAGAGATTAAGACCAGCTATGCGCTAAAGCGTTGGTTTTAAAAGTGGGGCCATTCCAACCATTCCAACTTCGCTGGCGCTTCAGATTAGCAGCCTGTAAGTATATTTTCATTGTAAAAGACTTTATTACGGACTAACGCGAGTTGAGTTTGACGTGTGATCTTCAAATGAAGACACGTGCACAACGTGAAAAAAAGACAACATAAATCCTAATAATGTTCCAACTAGAAGCAGCAAATGTCGTGCTTATAATGGGATTTATTGTCTTTGTTGAGTTGCGACGAGAGGTGATGTAACACTGGTTGATCAAGTGTAAAAGCGCTCGCGTTATTTAGTATGTTACCATTCCCTGCTGTAATGCAAGCTTTTTTCTATCTCACACAAACTCTGTATGATGTATATGGTTCTTTGTTTATAGTCTTTATTACGTCGTATATAAAAAGTAAAACAGTAAGCTATAGTTTTAACAATTTAACATAATAATTTTTCATTAAACCTTACCAATCCTTTACATCCTGCTCAAGTTGCGCTGGAAAAGTTACATTTACATTTAGGCATTTGGCAGACGCTTTTATCCAAAGCGACTTACATTGCTTTTATCCTAAACATCTTACATAGGTATTTGCAATCCCCTGGGATCGAACCCACAACCTTGCGTTGTTAACGCAATGCTCTAACCACTGAGCTACAGGAAAGCTTGGAAAGTTGATGTATCTGCTTGATCATCTTCATTTTTACGTATCAGAGTCAGCTCAAATTGATAGAAGGAAGTCACGGTGACATTTTATCAGCTGTCTATCTGTAAAATTGCTTGGGAACATGATGTTCGTAATATGGTAAGAGGAGTTACATATCCCTTACACTCTTGCAGTATTCGACCAATCTCTACGCACTGGTTAACTTGCCAATCATAGCACACCTCAGTATTCAGAGCGATGAGCTTTGAAAAAAACAGCGGGTTTCAGAGAGGCGTGGCAAAGAGGAGATACAAAACTTTCAAGATGTGTGGAAAATACAGCGATTTTTAACCTTAAATTGTGTATAGACATTACATTACATAAAAAAAACCATAATATTCGTTTTAGCCGTGTCATTTGACCCCTTTAAACTTATTTCATGTTAATTTTACTAATACATTTTTTAAATCAAACGGTGTAACTTTTAACATTGGTTAATGTAAAGAACATGAACGAACATGAATAATTGTGTAACATTAACAAGGCTTGATACATGATGAAAACTAAATTGCTCAGTGTTAGTTCATGTTAGTTAATGCATTTGCTAATCTTAACAAATGTTCTTCCGAGGCTGCCTAGCAAGAACGGTCACCACGAGAACACAAGTCAATTATTTTCGTTATTGGAATTGGGAAACGGCCATAGTCTGACCTGCCAGTAGCAGAAGAAATAGCACAGACCTACTGTCCTCTGGGCAGAACCGAGACGCAGACCATGTGTTGGAGCTCAGCTCTAACTAAACTCCTGACAGTTGCACTCCTCTGACACAAGTGATCAGGTGCGGCATGAATCATGGGCAATCGACAGCTTCAAATAGAGCTCACTGACTTTTCACTCACACAAGACCTGGCAGATAAAGGAGGAGTGGAAATGAATGAAAATAATAAACGGATAATATGAAAACACACTGATGGCCTCTTCTTTTTGAAAACACTACATTATTAAGCTCATTAGAGAGAAAGAAATTGCAGACTGGGCTACTGTGCCTACTAGAACCCATCAGAGGGATTCCCCCCATGGAACAGATGCAGTCCATAATAAGGACCGTTGACAGGCTAATAGAACTGCATTGGATGTAATTTAGTCCAATTCTCATTAGAAAGGGAGCGCAAGAGAACTCCCATATCAACAAAACGGCAGTTATGGAAAACGTGTGCAAAAACATCACTAGAGGTCAGATTATAAAATTACTGTTTAATTTGTCGCTGTGATATTACAAGCAAGAGGCTCAAGTGCAGCACAACTTTATTTCGGGTTTAATGTGGTAGTGCTACAGATCTGATTTACAACAGGACAGGTGGCTTCAGCAAGGCGATCAAAGAGCAGGTGTTGAAAGATCTCATCCAGGCGGAAAAACACTATTGAATCCACACATCTGTAATTAAACAACACTACCATAAAGTTAATAGCAGAAAAGAGGCCAGAAAAAAACATCTACACAGAAATAACAGTATCTGTAGTACAGCAGCACAAAAAGACACTAATGGATTTCACATTTTTAAAATGTATTTGTTGGACTTGTGCAGAGCAGTGAACACACAGAGACCTACACACAGGTTCAGTGGTAACATCTGACCGGTTTTCCACCTCACTGGTGTTGTGACATGTCTCATTCGGTTTGGTTCTTTGCACATTATGTGAAGGGCAGCCAATACCATGGGGAGCCATGCTGAGAGATAATATATCATATAAATTTACAAATATGCATTTTGCAGTCAATTGGATTGGATGCATGAGAAGTAAACAGTTTTTTAACCAATCTATGAATTTCCTGGAAATCTAACCCACAGGGGGGGGCACGGTGGCTTAGTGGTTAGCACGTTCGCCTCACACCTCCAGGGTTGGGGGTTTGATTCCCGCTTCCGACTTGTGTGTGTGGAGTTTGCATGTTCTCCCCATGCCTCGGGGGGTTTCCTCCGGGTACTCCGGTTTCCTCCCCTGGTCCAAAGACATGCATGGTAGGTTAATTGGCATCTCTGGAAAAATTGTCCGTAGGGTGTGAGTGCGTGAGTGAATGAGTGAGTGTGTGTGCCCTGCGATGGGTTGGCACTCCATCCAGGGTGTATCCTGCCTTGATGCCCGATGACTCCTGAGATAGGCGCAGGCTCCCCGTGACCCGAGGTAGTTCGGATAAGCGGTAGAAAATGGATGGATGGATGGATGGATCTAACCCACAACCCTAGCTTTGCTTGATGACAGCAGACCAAATACAAACTTTTCATCTTATTAAAGCCTGGTTATTACAGACATAACGATGAAAGCATGAGTAAAATTAACACTACTTATTATTAAGGCTGTGAAGCGATTACATTTTTTTATATAATTAATTACATGATGTTGCAAATAATTAATCGCCGCTTAATAACAAATCGCATTTGGGGCCAAAATATGATCTAAAACTATAATAAGACAATACAGAAAGTAGCTTTAGGTGTTCAGAAGCTAAAATGGCCATAATTTTGGTTGTTTTTTCAGAAGCTGAATTATTATAATTAAAGACCAAAAACAGTTTGATTACTAACATTCTTAAGAAATATCTTCATTTTCTCCAAAGAAATACTAATTCAAGTTTGAATCGACATAAGGGTAAGTAAATATAAATAAGCAGCATTTTCTGGGTTCAAACTATCACCAATTTATTAGTTTTGTTATTATTGAACTTTTTTATTACAATACAGTTCAAATTCTTTGAAGAATTGAAAACTGCCAGTAGGTGGCTGTAAATGCCATTAATTCATCAGATTCACTGGTGACTCTTGAATGAGCAACTGAGTAATTGATTCACCCAATTAATTCGCTCAAGAAACGTATTCATTCATAAACGAAACCACACTGTGTGTTCCTCTAACACCTCTACTAACACCTCTCCTGAGCCTTTATATTGTTATATAAATTTGTTGAAAAATTAGGAAAACAGACAATGTTGTCTATGAAATATATCTTAAAATGATTTTCATATTTAATTAACTGTTGAATAAAATCAACATGACATGTCCACTCATAGTTTTCTGGACAAAAATAGCACTACTATTGCTTTAAATGCTTTAACGCGTTTATTTCCCGTAATACTTTATAATTAACATCTTAAATGCACAGCCCTACTTATTATAAGGCATTGAAAAAAATTTCAACCGACCAAACCAAATTTACTGGCAATGCCCTATTTAAATAAGTGCTAGGCAATAAAAATCTCTTCCTGCAGTGGGTCAGGAGAAATTCCTTTGAAGCTAATTCCCCTCATCCAATTCATCAGCAGTCAGGGGATTATAGCTGTTATATTACCAAAAATTTTACGATCTAATGGCCAACAAGGGATTAAACACTTCTTATCAAATGAAGGAGGAAGCAAACTATTTGACAGAGGCATTACGACCCAAACGGTTCACAAACATCCCTATGGAAAATATACTATAGTCACCTACTGTATAAAGGCGCCCTGACTGACAGTGATTTGCAGTGACAAAGCAACCGGATGACATTCATTTGAAGAAATGCTGGTAATTTCCAGAAACATAAGTGACGTCGACCGTTGCTGAACTTTATGCAAATGAGCAGCAATGATGCAGCAATTACCAAGAGCCTGGCAAGACAGGCAAAACAAAAGTAGGCCAAACTAAAAAATATGTACCCAATGAAACTGTCTAGAAACACAACACACAACTGAATCCATAGCATTTTAAAAGCATAATATGTGTGTATTGACTTCTATGAGAGTTTTAATTATTTCAATACAGTCTCACACCTGCATCAAAAGAATCTTGTGATGATGCTGAATTAATTTTTTAAGTAGTTCAAATCTGTTCTCCGAACCCGCCAGACGATAAAAAAAAATGAAATTCTGTATGTGTATTCTTAGTTACAACATTCTGGCTTTTAAGTTAGTGGAAACGGATGCACCAGCGGCCAACAACATAGAGACTCAGGAATCTGTGATTTAATCACTGAATGGGACTTCATGGATTGAGAAAAGATAAAGCTCAGATCAGGCTAAAGTAGATGAAGCATGTAAAAAAGGACAGAGAGCTCTCTCTGAATGACGGCAGATTCATTATAGTCTCCTGCATGGACGACTTGACAAGATTTGAGGCATAAGCTTAATTTAGACCCCAACATCCAGCCTAAATACTTCACTTATTACACTCATTGACAAATACAAAGTAAGAAAAGTCCTTTTCTCCATCAACTTGTGGCTAAGTCTACCTCTATGCAGAATTGCTTGTTCCGTAGCTTAGAGCTGCGGTAGTAAATTAAACTTGTTGGTGATGAATGTATCCAAAACGTGGACAACACTGTAGAGATTTAGGGCCAGGCTGACTAAACATGGCAAAATAGCACAAGAGCGCAATTTTCAAAAAAAAACGCTGTTGGTAGTGGAAATGTCTGCGGGTGATTTAATAACAAGGCGCACATTAAAAAACACAAGTGCAATATCTCAAATCCCACAATGACTAACGCAATCTACTATAAGTAAATCTAGACCACAGAAGAAAGAGACATCCAGATTTTGAACCAGATGAGAGTGAATAAATGATGGAGAACCATCCCTTTAAAGTTTGTATCAAACAGGACTGATTCTTGTTCTTACCCAGCTCCATTCACTGGAGAATGTATGACTGTGCCGTCATTACGCTCTATGCCATAGTTTAGGTCCCCTGCACAGTTTCATTAAATGCTTTCCTTTTCAGAGTAGTCCGTCATACCTGAAACAGAAGCAGAAAAGAGGAATTAGTCAAGGTGAACTGTGGGAACAGGGGAGAGATTTAGCAAAAATGTGAACAATATATTTTCTTACAACTCTTCTTTCCAAGCATGCTTTCCAAACCTATTTTCTGCAACTTGATGACCAAGTTATCACTGAGCCCTTATCTCTACTAGGATGGTGGCAGGATTTTAGATAGCATCTATTAACAACATCAAAGCCTGTTTTGCTCATTGCAGTTTGGTTGATGCCATACCTTTGCCTCACTTTGATAAAACATCTGATTATTAACAGCAAAGGCTAGATTCCAAAAGACATAGGCCATACAAACTACAGATTAAATGGTTAGTTTCCCAAAAAATCTAATTCCGTCATTTTTGGTGTTCCTTACACATGAATGGAAATTTGATATTTTGTGTCAGTACAATGGAAGTTAATAAGAAAAAATGATATTTAGCACGAAATTTTCTTCAAAATGTTCATTTTTGGATGACTATCCGTGCTATCAGATGTCAGTTAATTATCTTATTGGCAGTGTGATTTGGTTGAGGCTGTTTTGCTGTAGGACATGAAGATGAGCTCAAACCTATTCTAATTGAGCAGTTATCAATGAATAAAATATGTTGCACAAGAATGAAATTGCCTTGGCGCAACTGGGCCTGGGCGTCGAGTACAGTTTCACGTCAAGGCATGTTGACTTACAGGCTTTAAATAGACCATAAATGATGGAGGAGAAACAAATACATATTAGTAATTGCACTCATGATGAATTTACAGGCTTGTCGACAACCCAGTCATTAATGTAGTGACGATCCATCAGCCGCAGTGTGAGGAGAGTGACTGCGGCTTCTTGCCCCACAATTAATCTCCACCATAACGGTCTTCTCGCACCCGAGGAGAGGCTTGTTAAATTAAAAACTGCACTAAATCACACTGCGAAGAGGGTATCGATCTTTTTTTATAAAATGGATATTGACGAAGCGCTTAAATCAGATATAAGCAAGTTTATAAAATTCCGTGGGATACAAGCCTCATTGACAAGGACCCCATTCGTCACAATGTGACAATATTATGAGGAATGAAAAGAATAGTACAGCGGTGGAATTATTAGACAAGTGTGGATAATTGATGATTCAGAAAAGCGGGCCTTCAAAAAAAGCCAACACAAATTCAACCTGCTTGCAAGGTAAACCAGCTGAAAGCAATCACTAAACAGACGTTTAATTTTTTTTATAGATGTACTAAACATTACGACAATGGAGAAAGGTAATGCTGGTGCTTGACATCTTGTTTAACAACTGAGAGACAGTTATTTTATTGAAAGGTCTAAAAAAACCTCAGACATAGACTATTCAAAATATCTTCTTTTGTGTTCTGCAGAAGAAAGAAAGACATTTTTTATTCACCGTAAATGATTACAGAATTTTCATTTTTGGGTAGACTATCACTTTAAGCCACCGTTTCATCTACACACAAACACTTACTTATCAAACAGTCCATGCCTGTGCGCAAACACAAACACTGTTATAAGCCTAAAGTGCTTTGAAATACCCTTGGTCACTGTACATGTGTTTTTTTTATTTTTGCGGGAGAAACATCAATACATATGGCGAGTAGCACCAGCACACCGTACCGGATACCACCGTGTTGTTTTGGCTATGCTCGTGCGACTGATAACGTAATGCAAGTTCCATCTTGCAGTTTGCACAGAAACGATAATAGTGCAGTTTTCAAAAACTTGCACTTTGAAAAACCATTTCAAAAGTTTGTGTTTTCAGCCCCCAGAGGGCCATTGTCGTGTAAACGTACAACCAAAACGCATACATTTTTTTCTGTTTTCAGTTTAAAAAGGCATTGTGTAAATGGTCTCTAAGAAACAAGAGATAAATAGACGAGAGAGAGAGAGACAGTGAAAGAGAGACTTTCTTTATGTGGCAGTTCCCTAATGTCAAGTTCTTTCATTGGATTGTCCTCGTAGACTGAAGTTTTACTAAATACAGCCACTATCACACTTCTACATGCACACACTCACACACACAAGCTTACAAAGTGAGACAAGTAAAAACCTAATGGAATTAGCTTGAAACAAATCTCAAATGAAGGTCGAGTGGAAGAGGGCTTAGAAGAGACAAAGAAAAACCGAGTGGATTTTAAGGACGACTTTAAAAGAAAAGAGATACTGAAACAGGGAAAAGTTGCTTTCTAACAGTACAAATCAGTGAGGCAATTGATTTTTCCTTGTGTAGAGGAAACTCATTCCACTTCCTGCTGCATTATCTCTCAACATACCATTACAGACTCCATCAGAAGCTCTCATACTCTAATCAGACCAGACAAAACAAAAGATTCACTGGACAGAGAAAGACATTCTACTTGAGAAAGAAAAATGCCAACACAGGATGTCCTCCACAAAACTTACTGCGATTGTGATTTTTTTTGCAAGTTCACATTGTGCATGTTTTTGGAGTCCATTGAAAGAGAGTATTGAGCCAGTGCACAAACACATTTAGAGTAAATCATCTCACACTTCACCTCCCCTTCAGTAATGGAGGTTTTTCAGCTTCAGATGAGAGCATGATAAAGGGAGAGAAGCTGAACGACTTTGAGAGGGGCACTTGATAAAGTATGGTCAGTTGTCAGACCTGCACTTGAAAGAATAACATTCTTTGCTTAAAGCAGGCTGCAGATGGACAAGTACGTTTGAATATCTGACTGGGCAGAGTCCGAAAGCATTGAGAACAAATACAGTTGAAAACAGAGAAAAGAACCCTCTGTTATTTTCTGCACCCCTGTGTCTACGACAAAATATTGAAAATACAGACTGAGCGGGACAAAAGCTACAAAATCAACATCAAGTGTATAAAAAAGGATAAAGACCTATTTGTTTGACCCCTGTGGACACGCATACAGGGCCCCAGCACTTTTTTGTGGCCCTTAAATGGCCTGTGTGATCTGGAAGACCCTCCTCCAGTCGGGGCCTCTTGTGGTGGAAATGCGACCCTCTCAGTCACAGTGGATTATGGGAACAAAGACAAGCAGAGAGTTTGAGTGTCGCAGCAGGGAGGATGTGTGGGGCCTGTCACAGCCTCCAGGGATATAGCGCACTCCAGTAAAATTCTGTCTCTCGAACGAGCTTTGCATACATTCTCTCACAATCTCTGCGCAGTCTCCATGGGATTCTCAGTCTGTCTTCACGGTTTTACAGTGCTGGCTCTCGTCATCTCCATCCTCGATCTGGATCGAAGGCCTGTGACACCTCAGCAGCTGCTTCATGACTGCTTCCCTGCAGAGTGTTTCCACCTAAATATATCTCATTTTCAGCAGCTCTCTCTCTTCCTCGCACCTTCACTCTTTCATTCATCCACCACTTTCTCAAACAGCAGTTGCGAGAAACACTCATCTCCTCAATGTTGGGGCTAGCAATGGTAAATCAGGCATCTACGAGGAATCCATGGATGCATTTATTTTCCCGTCTCATCTTATACAAATGTCACACTGCCGGGTTAAACAAAGGTTCAAAGCAATTCACACGAACAGCAAACCAATTCACATATTAAAAGAGATCTTTTCTGAAATCGCACTCTGAACTGAACACCCAAGGCTTTCTCCTGAAAGCTTCCGTTATGTACACAAGTCCATTCAAATAGCAACACTGAAGGGATCTCTCTTGGCTTGCTCCCAGACATAATCACTGTTGCTACAGCAAAGCCGAGCTGCAGGACGCTAAAAGCCCATCTGCACCAAGAGCATTACAAACATTTGACAAATGTGACACTAGGGCTCGGCGGTATGACCAAAAATTTTTATAATGGTGTTTTCCAGATTTATACCGGTTTCCCAGTATATGGCGGTATTTTTTAAACCAGATTTTCTACTGATTGAGAGAGGAAATAGTGCTTTTGATTGCAGTTATGATAGGGGATATTATAGAATGGCATTTTATGTCAAAGTTTAGAATTCTTTAACAAGTGAATATCACGCAAAGGTAACTTGTATACATAATATTTAAGCAAATAAAAAGAATCCAAGGCTTGAAATTAACTTTTTTCCTTTAACTTCAAGAGTTAGAAGCATCCACCCAAAAATGTATAGTTGAAAACAAAATAGTAACAATTGTACCATTAAAGCATGCATGTGATGTCTGTTGTGTTTTATATAGTCACAATGGATTCGTGATTTCCTGAAATAATATTTTTTTATCATAAAACAAAGGCTTAAATTAGATATGTGAGAGAAAAGCGATCGGATCGTGCTGTCAATCCTCAATGACCCTTATTTCTCATCATAGCATATAGAGAATCAGTTCCAACTAGAAACACATTATATCATATGTTTATATTAAGCAGATATGAGAGGAACACGATCGTTTTTTGAAAATGTTTGTTTGTGAGTTTATTTCATATAACGTAATGCATTCAACATTCAAACGCCTACGATTAGCTCAAGTTTATATAGAAAAATTATGATAAAGTAGTGCTGAGGCATAGAAAGACACATTCTGTGTGAATGTGAAAAGGGACCCCAATGAAACAGTGTTGCGCTGCGCCACGTTTCACATGTTGTGACATACACCGGTAATGCGGTATATAAAAAATTTATATCATTACAAAAATACAAACCGGTATTCGGTATGAACCAGAATGTCGCCCAGCCCTAATACAAACTCTAAAAAACATAAAAAATAACTCAACAATATGGCTCATTAAGATTGCATTTTTTTTGCCAAACAAAGCTAGTTTTTTAAAAATGTTAAAATAGTCCGAATTGGTACAAACTGGCCTTGGACAGATGGGTTTCTTCAGAGACAAACCAGCATAAAATCAATCTGCAAATAAAAAAATAACAGCAAAGTCCTTTTCAATTCGAGGCTGGAGGCCTCTCCTGATGCACAGACAGTGCCGATACATTAAAGAGCCACAGTAAGGATAACATTTTTGAAGGATGAAGCAGTGTTCAAACAGAATCAATGCATCATATTGAAAACACACCAGAAGATGTTCGGTCAGGCGTCTGTGGGTTTGTGTCTGACTGCTGGGCCACGTGTTTGATTATTTACCGCTGGCGAGTTCAGATTAGCAAATTTTTCACTGAGCAGGCCCACATTTAACCCACCAAACATAGGCAGAATGCTACTCAAGGGAGCCTTCTGCAAATTACAGACACAAACCTGAAAACACATAAAGGCACAGGTGCATCTAATAACTTCTGACCCCTGTGTCAGTTCTGAAAGGAGGTGGGCGCCTTTCAGCTGTCAACGAAAAGGTAAGGCCCGCATTCTCTGCACCTTGTTTCCTTATGAAGGAAACTCGCATGGAATATTTATCAGATGATGCATGAAATCAAAAGCCTTTGAGTGAAGAGTGCTTCAAAAGCCTAGCCGATATCACAGCATCTTTGTGAGCGTGATATGAGGGTTAAGACAAAATGGATTGCAGTAGGAAATAGCTTCAGGAAGAGAAGGGGATAAAAAGAGAAAGGAGGATTATTCATCTATATCTGAACTTTGCATAAGCGCGAGACATTATTTGCTAATCAAAGGCCTCGCTTTCATATCAGGATTTATAATTCATACACTGTGAGAAGAGACAGTCACAGTGGGAGGAAATTAAAAGGAGATAGAAAGATGGAGTGAGAGCAAGAGAGCGAGAGAGAGACTCATAATCTTCCAGAAAAGATTTTAAGATCGGAAGAATTTGGGGGAAAATATTAGACTCATTGACATGTGACATGGGGTCCGATGAAAATAACATTCTCCAAACAGGAGAGAATAAAAAAAACATCAAGTTGATCCATCGCAAAACCCAACCTCTTCGTTCCTGTTGGCCAACAAGCTTTCTCAGCCATGCGCTCTCAGTGTAAATTTATGCACTCCCAGGGGAAATAGTGAAGAATTTCTGGAAAAATGACACGCTGATTTCAGACAGAAAGGTCTGCATATATGCATTCGAGGGATACATTCAGGATTTGAGAGAACTGTAACAATAATTATACCTTTTACATCCAAACCAGCAGACGATACAGTTACGTTAATTCTGAACTTGCATGAGTAGGCTACTACGGTCACACAAATGTATGTATACCTAACCTAAATGTGGTGTAATAAGTGTTAATATTTACTCCGAAGTTTGCAGTAATGAGTATTTTAGAGAGAGAGTAACTTCAGGCAGTCGGCTTCTTTGTGAAAAAGACATACTTTTGAATATTAGTTCAGTACAGAAAAGAAAAACAGTCCATCAGTGTCTAAATCTTTATTTGTGTTAAATACAACAAAACACAGTACTGCTGTTGCTTTAAGACTTGCTGAAAACGTCTCTCCTTTAAAATGTCACTGCAAATGCTGGTCTCTGAAGGCGCGCTCATCACATCACAGGGACGCATAGCATATCTTGCCAGCTTGCTCATACATGTAATATGTAAGTAGTAACATATCAATAAGTATTATATTCCGCCTTACAACACCCTTTCCTTAGCATTCCTGTCTGTAACTGGTACATTAATTGGTTTACTATTAGAATAATTGAAAAGCAATTTTTTCATATTAAATCACCAAAGCTCCACTACGCCAGGTTAGTCAGACTGGTTTGTTTGCCGGACAAAATTGCGGTCAGCCATGGGGGTACATAATATCGGCATTGTGATTGGTCAGGTCGCCTGTCAATTAAGACCCTTCATGCAGAACTACACCAGCAAACAGCAACAACAACTTCATGCTGGGCAAAATTTGGCAAATATAAACCAATTGTCAAATATAGAAACTAGAAGGCATTTTAATTCTTAAAACTTTTTTGTAGTATTCTGATTCTGTATTATCTTTATGTATTTGCATTATTTAAAGGACCAGTCAGTGAAATCTAGCGGCGAGGTTGCAAATTTGATTTTGAAAAATGAAGTCATTAAAGATACAATTCCCTGCGATCCCATTTTTCAACTTTTAGTTAGTGTGTAATGTTGCTGTTACTGTATTAATGTTAATGTATTAATGTACTAATATTAATGTTGCTGTATAAATATGGTGCAAAATGATAAAGCTCAAAGTTCAGTGCCTAGTGAGATTGTCTTTGACAGAATTTGCTTTTCAAGGACTACATAGAACAGCTGGAATCGGACCTGTACTTCCGGGGTACATGATGTCACTACTACGAGTGCTTTTAATAACCTCCGCCCAAAGGAATACGCCAAAAAAGGGGCAAGGCCTTCCTTAGAGAAGAGGAAGAGCCGCTGGAGTAGTGTTTGGTTATTAGATATTGTAAACATTTGACTGAGCTACTCGTTAACTACTTTCACAGTTGGTAAGAACACATTCAGTGTTTCCCCTACCATTATATAAGGGGGGCGCCCCGCCACCCTTGGACGTCAAGTAAATTTGATTTGATTTTCTTTATAGCGCCAGATTACAATTTGTTATTTTATTAAACAAACTAAATAACCCTTAAGTAATATGTTATTTATCTTATTTCCACGATGGCATGTCTTTTCTGTCTGTGTTTGCGCGTTTACAATTATCCCAATGAGTGCGCACACGCGCTCACTCACACACAAACAAACATTAGCGGACAGAGAGCGCGCGGCGGGAAATATGTCGCTTCAATCAGATGAAAACCAAATGAAAATATTTGCGTTTTTTAAGCGCTCACAGGGAACTGAAGATGGCAAAACTCACTCCACTGCGAGTAGCAGCCGGAGTAGCTCTCCTGCTCCAAGTCTAAGTGTTGCGCATCCTGCCCCTGACAAGCATCAAAAGTCCATTCATCACCGGATGGCGGTTAAAATGTATATTAATGAATTACATGCCGCTTACTATTTACATATGTGTGTTTAAAATGTTTTTAGTCAGGACATTGTAAATCTGCTGATTAAATAAGACAAGAGATATTTAATACGCTATGCAGATGGCTCCGTGTTGTATGGGAATGTCACGTGATGACGTTCAGAACAGCGTCCGCGTCTGACAGGATTATTCTCCAATAAATGCATCATAGAAATTAAACCGTCTCAAAAAAAGCCCATTTAAAATTAGTTTATCATATAAAGGTATTAACTAACATTAACGAACAAAGAATGAGCAATATATTTGTTAGTATTTATAAATCTTTTTTTAGTTCTTTACTTTTTTAAGCTCTGGCCCATTAATATTAACAAATACTTCTATACATTTAACAAAGGTTATTTGCCAAAGTAAATTTTAAAAAGATTTAAATACATTTATTTATATTTATATATAACATTTTTTAAATTTTACAAAGCATTACCCTCCCAGACAATCAATGTATGTGACTAGATAGATAGATAGATAGATAGATAGATAGATAGATAGATAGATAGATAGATAGATAGATAGATAGATAGATAGATAGATAGATAGCACATAAAGAATGAAAAGGAAATGATTTCTCGTCAATTTTCCCCAACCAACCCCCCCCCAAAGCTGTAAACCTAGGGGAAACACTGACATTCTAAGATAACCAACGGTCAAATAACAACTTACACGACTCAATTCAGCTATGAAAGCTGTTCTGGGAAAAACACTGATATTGTGAGCTTGCGCATAGCCTACCTCTGAAAACACTTCTTTGAAACATCCTTTGAAGTCCTGCATGAAAATGTCTCCTGGTCAATCCAGGAGTCAAGTTGTTTTATATCCAACTCGAGTCAAATATTAAAAGGCAAGTCTAACTCTTCTGTTATTAGTGTAAATTAATATAACCGCTCTGACGCCATTCGGTCTGATGTCATTTCCCTCGCCATAGTAGGAAAATAAATTGTGATCTCAAACAAAGATTGACGTCTGCACATACACAAGCAGACCTCCGTTAACTGTTTTTAACTGATAAAGTGAAGGTTACGCCATTGTTACGGATGCTAAAAGTTTATGAATACACGTGCACTACGAGGGGCACCGACCAATCGCAATAGCCCGAGAAGCGGAAGCTCGCTGAAATGGTATGGGTGGGACATTTTCACACACTCCAAGCGGGGAACCAAACACGACAGACCTGGTCAGCTTTACCCATCCGAGCGCATCGGAAGAAGGGACTTTATATAGACCGTATAATCCAGTCGTTTTGATAGAAGAGGGACAGCATTGACTTGAAATATGTGAAATATAAAGTGTTTTTTTAAATTAGAAACAAGAACATCCATTGTAAAATCCCCAAAAAGAATAATCAAAGCCTCGTAAAAACGGCAAAAGAATGGCTCCTTTAGTGCATAAACATATTTCAGAGCTTAAGTCATAATGTGCAAATCAATAGAATACTAATAGCTTCAATATTCTCAGTCTATCAAAGTCTGGAGTGATGTGATGATGGACATAACAATGTGCAGAACACATCATACTAAGTTGCAGGCCACAACACATCAGTCGAGAACCACTGGACCAGGGAGCAGTCGAAGTGGTTTGATTCTTTGTGCATTTATAGCAGATCTTCAATGTACATCTGAAATCCAGTCTTTCCATCAATCTCTCCAGAGATCTCTCCAATGCAGTAAATGCATGCTGCCAAGCCTACGGCAGATACCACACAAATCAAATAGCAAAACTCCACCAGGCACAGAAGAACTGTCTAAAGCACATAGGCTACTTCTTGTCGGTGAAAAAGCTCCTTTAAACAGAGGTTGCAAACGGCAGCTGGAAATGTTCTAGCACATATGTAGCGCTGGTCTGTTCTTAAATCCTGTTTTTATACACATGGCAGCGCACACAGGGCTGGTGGGAAGGAGGTGTAAGACAATCCACTATTTAAAATGCACTTCATGATGGAATACAAAGGCAGATGAAAGTAGGTGGAAAGAGGAACCCTGGGGCTATATTTATTATAACGGCTATATTTAAAATAACTGCCCTTAAAAATGAGACACATCAAAAGTTCACACACACCCACACATTCATTGACAAAAGTCTAAATAATATTTCACAGTGGTTTCAATAAAATCCACTAGTCTATGGACAAAAAATAAATTTCAGAGAGATGATGGAGGCATATAAATAATCACTCTTATTTTCTAATAGGACCCCAAGTGGAAAAATATAAAAAAAAGAAACCAAAGAAACACTTGATGATGACAATGACAGCTCTTTAGAGTTTTATAACAGGTATGTATTAACAGCCAGAGATTTACGTTCTGAATAGATGTGTTTATCATTCAGGTTCAAAACGACTCAAACCGGCTGAACATTTCAAGGTTTTTACTGCATTAAAAACAGTAAGTTTGTCTCATGTTCTGCACTTTTACATTATACACTCTAATTGCACTTCCTATGAGAAACGAGCAGTGGCTGGCTTGTTTACATTTACATAAGTGGCAAGAAGTACATGCTCTGCTTGCAGGCGAGATTAAAGCATGACAGAGAATAACATTTAAGCAGTAACTTTGATCATCATGATTGTTGCAAAGACATTTTTGACGTTTCAGGGTTCCTGTTAAGAGCTTTCTCAAACAACCATTATGACAAGTCACAACCACTCAGTGACATTAATTAGAGAGGACAAACCATCACACAAAACAGGGGTTAAACAGTGCTGACACATCGGAGAGCGCCTCTATATAAAGCATTTGGTATGCATTCAGACGGCAGCATATGGCAAGTTCTCACAGGCCAAACATGAGTGACTGTGACAGAAAGCACCAGCACATATGCAAACAGATCTACATATGAGGGTGTATTTGTACAGTGTATCCTCTAAGACTCTAAAACTCTAGTACAGACAATTATTATCATGGGTATTACTGAGATTTGAAAGCCACTTTGTTACAGTGATTTTCATAATTATGAAATAATGTATTTCATGATAATCAAAAAAAGCAATTCTTCACCAAGCACATGTAGTTTATAACCAAGCACATGTAGTATGTAGGCACACACTGTAATAACTTTAAACTCAGAATTTAAAGTCAGCACTATCAATTTAATAATTATTAGGGCAGTAGACAAATATACTGTATATGTGTCCTATGGTGTGAAAGCAAAAACAATTGAAAACAAACAGTTAAGAATATATTTTATATTAATTATTCTTATATTTATAATATAAGATACTATAAAGAGATTTAGTTTTTTTCTACATTTTTGCTGTCTCACCGTGGGACACATTCACAGTAATTGCTAATATGAGACGCAAATACCATTTTTTATTTATCAAATAATCCTTTTAAGCTGATTTGTCTTCCATCTCTGCTACAGTGCTTGTATGACACAAAATTTGATCTGAATCAATAAAGTCGTTATACTTCTCTCTGCCAAACTAGTCAACTAAACCTTCTCAGAAAAAGACCCATCCCCCATTCCCAAGTCCCTTCCCTGGCACCACAGTAGTCAACAGGGTGAAAATCCTCTTACGGGCTTGAGAACAACTCCCTTTCCCAGTGAGAGAGCTTCTCGTTGGGCTTCCAACCCCCACCCATCAAACAGGCTGAAATATTCAACACAGGCCTGAGGGGAGACAGAGCTAACTAGATGCAGTCTATGTGTGTGTGGTTGTGTGCCTGCTGGACAGCATGATGAGGAGCAAAGTGTAGATATTCAGTGAGTGTGTGCCTGAAATACCACACTGACGCCGGTCATTCTGAGGTGAAAGTAAGCTAAAACCACTAACAACCTGGAGCAAACAGGTAACCTAATCGTGCAATCATTTGCTTTTAGACAACTCATTCTTTGATGTTAACTGCTGTTACTGAGAGGAAAACCAATTTTCTGTTTTCTGTGTTCTTCACATATCAGTCACTGGTTTAAAAGTAACTCAGACAAGTCTCTGCATAATTATATTATTATATATAATTAGAGATGTACCGATTGCAATTTTCTTTGCTGATTTTGATTTCCGATTTATTATAAGTGAAACCTAACGATTCCGATTTTATATCCACACACTATATTTCACAGTATATAAAAAACAGTAACTTTTCTTCAATTCACATTTTTTAATATTCTTTTTATTATCATTACATAAATTATTGAACATTACAATTTCCCTGTAGTAGAGTAGGCGTGGCGAGACCGTGGTTCGAGTCCGTTAAGTAATTGTGAATGAGTGCCAGCTGTGCGCACACCGGGCTCGAATCACGTAGGAGATTGGGAGCATATAAAAGGAACGAGCGACCAGACCGTCGAAGAGAGAGGACCGGGCCCGAACTTGTGTTATGGTTGTATTTATGTTTATGTTTTGTTCGCCGGCGGTCGTCCGTGAGGGGCTGCCGGCTGTTATATTATTTATATTACGAAGGGCGTCCGCCAGTGGCAGCTGTTAAGGATGAGAAGCCAGGATGTTTAAAATTTTAAAATAAGTCAGAATGCATGAAACACCGTTGCATCCCCACTTTTAGGACAGGCATTACATTGATCCCCTTTAAAGAGTAAATACTTTGTGATTTTTAAAGTCCTATTTTGGTTTCTGGAGTGTCCAACAACAAGTTTAAGATCATGCACGGTGTTAAAACACTTTCCTTTTCTAATAAAAGGCAGTTTTTATTACCTTATTTATATTATGATTCAGGTGTGTCATATTAGAAGCAACTGACAATAGTCTATCCCAAACGTGGGAGCGAGGGGAGGGTCGGCCAAGGAAATATTTTTTTTATATTTGTCATTCAAGACAGACGCATGCACGGAGAGACAAGCGTGACTACAAAACTGCGCAACTTGTGTCGCACGGAGAGATGCATGCACGGAGAGATACGTCTGACTTAAAATCGACATACCTCGTGCTGCAAAGAGAGACACATCTAAAATGGTAATTTTAAAAAGGAAAGAAGACGCGCTTGATTTACACTGCGCAGCTCGCAAGTGACATCACAGACCAACTAATAGATAAAGAAATTCGTTGACAACGAATTTCATTATCGATTAGATCGATTAGTTGTTGCAGCCATAGAAAATACACCATCATATTCCCACAGCATTATAATATATACAGGTAGAATGATTTTTCAGTGCAAAAAAATGTTGTAATATTGATGTGCGCATGCTTGTTAAGAAGTCAATGCAACACTGGTTTGTGCGCGTGGCGCGCATGTGTGTGTGAGTGCATGCGTGCCAACGTGCATGTTTGTTTGGCTCTTGGTGGGTCCGGAACGAATTCCCCCCGGTCCGTATCGGCAGATTGATTGTCTGCGCAATGAAGTCAAACACACACGATATTATCGGATATTGCGATGATTTTAAAGTTGATTATCAACATAGTTTTTTTAAACCTCACCTAGCCCTAGCACACATACACTGCTAAAGAAGCAATAGTAAATTTAGTATCTGGAGAAAACAGCTCGCTATTCTGCCATTGTTGTTTCGGTTGTCTTGTCCTTTCCCGTAAGGTCACATTTTACAAAAATGTACGTTTTTTTAGTTAGCATAAGACAGGACATTAAACCACAGCTTCCCAACAGAATTCACCTAAGTCACCTGCATACTAAAACCCTTTCTTCTTATTCATCGGCCGTATGAGAGGGATCCGTTTTAGCATAGCTTCAAATGTTAGCTAAATGAGCTTTTCAAGAACTCTTCTTTGAGTGGTTTCAAAGAAGAAGCCCTGATAAATAGTGGCTCTCTTGACCTCAAAGTACTCCATCAGCCCAAAGGAGCCAAAACCACACAAAGGACGCTTGAAGAAAGGCTTTAATGCATGCAGAGAGATTTGCAAATAAGTGAAGACGAGTAGGCATAACACTTTAAAGGGATTTTTAGACCCCTGTCTGTAAAAACACTAAAAATGTGGCAGTGTTAAATAACCAAAATTAAAAAAAGATAGAAAAGGATGACTGAATTCACTTAAAATCCACAAACCAGTCCATAATCTGCAAAATGTGGTGAGTTTTGGTTAAAGAAAGCATAATAAAGTTGTACCAAATATTTTATAAACAAGCAAGCCAGGCGATGAAGCATGTACAGAACATAAAAATTGCTCAAATTAAACAATCCTGATGATCGATACAGATTCAAATATAAGCAATATAGATTCTGTAATGCCCTGCTCATCACCAAGGGACAATAACATTTACTTAGGGTCAATAATGTAATGCATATTAATACATTGTTTTATATTGATTCTATAGTGAGCTAACAGACTAGGGGCTAACCATTCACATTTCATCTGAAGTGGAGGATATCTTGCCTCCGTCTCGCTCCTAATTTCAAAAACTCTGTAAACCATTAATAATAATTTCCTGTGGCACACTCTTTCTTGCTGTAGTCAGTAAATTGAATGCCTTTTATCATGCTAGCTTTATAAGTAACATCCAGAGAATGGTCCCATCTTTTCCCTCATTAAAGGAACTTTACCTTACCACTGAGGTTTGACGCATTGATCTTTCAGAATTTGCTATAACTGCTATAAACAACAATGACAAAGAAACAGTTTCTAAGCAATACTGTGCTCTCCAGACGGTCAAAACAGGCATCAGCAAATCTAGCAGTCAAGGTTCCATTACAGATTTGCTAAAGGGTTTTGTGTTAGCTGAATTGACAAGCTTCTCGCTTATCATGAGACTGAGACACTGAACCTATTATGTGACAAGCCTTTGATGGATTTTAAGAAATCTTAAGAGTATCACCAGCGTAATATTCGCTGAAAATCACATAGAAGCGGAAGAGTTGCCTCATGTCTTTAACACAAGTCTCATTTTACTCTATTCACACCTGCAAACTTGTGAGGTGTGAGAAGGTTCCACCTCTGTTGGGCACGGGTGCATCATACCCTGGCAGAAAATAGAGAAAACATCTTTCTAAATTAGAAAATACTCATCAGAATATATAATATCCATTATATAGAAGTACAAAACTACAAAAGACCTTCAAGAGACAGCACAGCAGGCGGGAGCTCAGCATCAGAGTTAAAACAAAAAGAAGTCTGACAATATCAAATTCACAAAATCCAGACAAGTTTACGTCCCTGTGCCACTTGTGCCATTTGTTCATATTTACTATGATTCAGAATATCAAAGAAACTCAAAAACCAACTTAACAGTCAATGATGCATTGACTAGACATGCCGTTTTGGAAAAGTCAGGGGTTTGGAAAAAGTCCAAGGCCTTGCATCTGATCTCAGTTGGGTAGCAGAGCAGAGCAGGTGGGATGTGACATGTCCAACCGCCATGTCAATAGCCTGACAGCTTATTGGACAGCAGGAAATATAGCAGGCCAGAGAGAGCCTAGCTCTCTCCATTGGAAACAAGTATGTGTAGTCTGTGATCACTTCCATAACTCTTAAAACCTCACAAAGCTGGCAAGCATCAATAAAGTCTGGCCGATAGCTGCTTTGCCAAAAAGAATGCCCCCTAAACACACCCACCCTTTGTTCCTTCCGTAGCAAAGACAATAAGAAAAAATAACACTGGCTGTATTGTTATGATACTGTTTTTTCTTGGACTGTTGCGCTAAGACAGTCAGGCATTATGAAAACATGAATGGGTGTGCTAGGAACTGGACTTTGCACACAGCAAGGGGTTCAACTGCCAGGATAAAACAATTCCCTCTAAATGTCGCTCATGAACCAGGGCATGGATTGACACTTCCTAAAAATGTAGTTCAACTCATGTCAATAGCCTAACATTTTGATGCTTTCAATTTGAGTATCAAGTTAACACTGAAAAACATTTTTTTTTAAATAAGGAGAGAACTCAGGGACTTTTTCCAAAAGTATAAAGCTCAAGTGGCAATTTTGCCAGGAATCTAACAACTAATTTGTGATATACAGTTGACAGCATTTCAAAGAGAAGCAAACATCAGACCTGAAAGCCAAGAACAAGGCACCACTGCACTAAAATGGCTTCATTATAGTTCTCTGACATACAGAGCTAAAAGACTTTTAGGAGCAGACCTTAGAAAAGGTTAGTGTGAATTCCCAAATAGCCAGAATTTTAAAAAAATGACAGGCTTTAACAGGATTATTTAACAAAAAAGCTAGGCCTTTTTAAAAATATAAATATATTTATAATACATACACTGAATATATAGCATAAACAAAAAAATTGAAAGAAATGTGTGGGCATCCTCAATGAAAAGAAATTCCTCAAAAAAACTTCAATTTTAAAGGCAGCAACACAGTTAGCATATTGATTACAAGAAAGCAATAAACCTTTTCTGTCTCCAGGTTTTATTGATCCCGGATGCCCAAAATCCATTAGAGCCCTTTACATGCATAGCGTTTTCTGTTTCTGTTCGGTACAGCAAGCTTACGTTCGAGTTTGTTTTAAACCTCAACGTGTAGGGAGGAGAGAAGCAGCAGTAGATTAGTGATGTTGGCAAAGGGCCTGCAGCACTGTTTCTTGTCATCAAGCGCATTCAAGTGATCCAAATTACCAGAGTGGCCCATGTGCCCAGGGGCTCTAGGAAGCGTCCAGCCAAGGGCCAAGTCTCACATTTGACTGTTATTAGTCCCCTCAGGAGGCCCTGGCTATGTGCTTACACCAATATTACGAAGAATCAAGAAACTGGCTCAGTCAGCTCGAGCTCGGCGCACACTTAAACAGCCCTACTCAATTCGCAGACTACTGCTTTTATTAAACTAATTAATAGTGGGGTTAATACTGGCATTACATGTTGAAATCTAGGAGTCTTACTGCATTCTGTGCAGACACTTATGTAGACACATAATGACTGTACCAGTGATTTATTGTTTTGAACAGCTTTCCTGTAGCTCAGTGGTTTAAAATTAGCAAAACAATATAGCCTGACCCTGCGTTCGCTCTGCCTCTCTCCTTATCTCTTTTATCCCTTGCTTCCCTCCATTGAAAGTACATCGCTAGGTAGGCTGTCCTCCCCACTTTCTGTCTGCATTTTCTTGCATAATGTTACCTGTCAACACTCCCGTTTTCGCCGGGAGTGTCCCGTTTTTCAAACCCATATGATGCTATTCATCCATTTTGTTATTTCTTCCGTGACTCCAGTAGCCCTTTTCAGTTTCACCAGTAAATGCTATTGCGAATGGACCGACAGAGAGTGCGAACAGCCCCGGGAACCCAGAAACCCTGTGGTTCACTTAGATTTTAAATGTTGAAGTAAGGTCTTCTTGCTCTGTAGCGCTTGAAATTTCTTCAAACTTTTCTTCAAAAGTCTCAGCCAAAATTCCACATGCTCCTCTGAGTGCAACTAGTGTAGCAAACTAGAAAACATGGTAAGCCTCCTATTCCGATTCAAAGGCTGAACCAAAGCACTTGTGCATCCATTGTCAACAAAACACAGACATGAGTTTCACTCACCGCATGCGGTTCATGTCTGGCATCTTTTAGAGCTGGGACGGCTCCATATATCAGTTTCAAATGATCTCCAAATCCAGCATTATATCCACCGTTTATATAACATCCATCACCCAAATGCAGAGAACAAACAAACACCTGAACCTCGCGAAAGTATGCTCTCTCTCTCTCCTGCTTTCAAAGGGAAAGTGACGTCTGTGCATGCTCCTTCTCCTGCTCTCCTGTGGCCACATGCTTTTCCGGGAGAATTGTCCAATAAGGGACTAAGAAAAGTTGTTACAAAACAGTTTTATTTGTTCGAAAAAACTTTCCGAAAACCTGTACGATCGCTGGGGGAGTGTATCGAGCACAGAAATTCTACGTAATATGTCCAACTCGTTTTTTGACAAGTTGACCATGTTAAGCAGGATAAGACAGCACGTTTAACATTGTAAAGAAGTCAGAATGCATGACACACATCATTGCTGGGCCGCTTTAAGGGAAGACATAAAATGATTAAGAGTGTTTTAATGCATTTAGCATATGACAGGGAAACGACATTTCAAAAAAGCAATTCAACGCAGATGTTTGCTGTTTCTAAGCATATTAGCAAATGAAGAGATGTACATCCCATTCTCAACAATATAACACTAAAAAAAAACTCAAACATCTCACCAGTCAACCAATGTAAACACATGGCTAGTTTAAAATTTCAAAAGCATTTCCCTAAACATTTAAAAGCAAGTAGCAGTACTGAGTAGCAATTTCTTTTCTTTCTGAAGACAACAAAGCTCAAATTACCTAACTTCCAAAATCCTGCACACGAAATGTAACTTTACTGATCCGGATTCCTCCGTAGGTAGCGAAGCTATCAAATTAACAATTTGTAGTGCGAAAAGTCTGTGCAGCTAAAATATGATTACAATGCTCTGTCATTTGAACATCTGATCCCAGAAACTATACCCGCCTCATGTAGCCATTTCAGATAGCACTTAGCTTAAATAAAGTTCATACCACAGCCAATTTGTAACTGGTCCGGATACTTGCCTTGCACAAATAAAATGGTCAGTCCCACAGGCAAAATCAAAATTGTGTCACTGTAGTGGTGCATATCTAGATGGGTGCAAAAAGAACAATTCATGATGTTTTCAAGCATTAAAGTCCATCACTATCACCACTGTTTCTTGTTTTCAGAATGCCTGCACCACAGAAGACTTTCTTAAGTTGTCTACCACTACCATTCTGAAGGTATATGTATTTTTCAACTATTCAACATGTAAACCAAGCAACATGTCAAGGTCTTCTGCCCTCCGGCTGTGAATAAACCCGGACGTGCAGTCATGTAAACAAAAGCATATATTCAAAGACAAGCACGTAGTGATGGAGAAAACACTGCAGAGATTCATTAACAATGAGACGAGCACTGTTGTCCTGACTGATAGTGAAGCGCAGGAGACGGAGAAATTGACAGACATACGCATACAGCACATGTCATTTGTGTTAAGCTCCCAATGTTCATTTTTTTAAGAGTTTCACATGCAGTTTTCCATAATAGACTGGCAAGGGTACCGTTACGGGAGCTTCGTTAAACCACGAGAGCCGCAAGGACATGCCGGCAAAGACGTCAACAACACAGTGACGATGCTTTGTGACATAGAGTTGACTGTGTATTGATATTTAGTAATTAGAGTTATACGAGCAAAAACGACTAGCGGCTAGCAGTCCTGCTGCCCAACTCAAAGGCAATACACTGCCGACATGTTAGCATTGCATGTAAATGAATAAAAAGCCTTAGACCCGCAAAGGCGCCGATAAATAATATTAACTCACCTTTCAAAGGCACTGTTCGTCGGACCTTTAAAAAGTTCAAAGGTAACGTAAACACCAGACGCAAATTGCACTGCTGAGAGAGACGTGGGTCTTGTGACAGTCAGTCAGCCACTCTCAGCCTGTTACAGCGCTGCGGCGAGAGAACATATGGCTGAAATAGCGCGATATCACAACACTGCTGACGTCGCTGAGCTAACCAATCAACGTTGACAGATGTTGGCCAATGAAAAGGCAGAACGCAATACTTCTTCGATTTGATTGGTCAGTTCGCGATGATTGGCGTCAGGGAGAGCGCTGTATGAAGTACAAGTTACAAGATTGGTTATTTGTGTGGAAATGAACGCGAGTATGTCATATACAGAAAGTTTTAGACAAACTGATTGTAAAGCTTTTATTAATTTAACATTTTTAGAGTACAAGATAGGGATGCAGCAAAACAGCACTAACAATATAAAACATTTTTTGCTGTTGTGTCTGGCCTAGTCTCAACTAAGCTTTGAAACACAATAAGGCCTTCATTATGTTAAAGAGGTGAGACACATGTAAGATACAACACACACAGATCTACTTACATGCTGACTTAAATTGATAGAAGGAGATTACTGAACTTACAAACGTGGGACTGAAAAAATAACACTTGCCAACACAGAAAATAAAGTTAATTTCTCGTGTTTATAATAAATATATTTCGTTTGTGTAAAAGTTATGTGCCTCTAAGTGCACTTTTGTAACTTTGAAATCTTGATTTTGTTTCAAAAAATGTGGGTCCAAATTATTTTCTCTCGTAATTGACATTATGCCACAACGGCTGTCAATAGAGCTTGCATTGAACTCAGAATATCCCCTTAAGCTTTAGGCATCCACAGTAACAATCTCTAAGTGAATGTTGCTTTCATTTATGAGTTTCGACATATCACATCCACTTTTACCACAAAGCATTCGATGTGAAATTCATGAGGGTCATTGGCCTGGAGGTTAGGATTGTTTCCAGATGAATAGTGAAACAGTATGATGAACGTGTATCATCCTTTTCATGCTCTTTTGCTATAGAAAATTACTCATTTGGTTAATCTGTGCACCATATGCACATGTTTTTTTAAGAGAGACATCTGTGTAAATAATTATAGGTCTCCTGTGTGAAACTATTCAAAGGAGTAGTTTAAGATTTTAAACAAAGTCTATGTATAAGCTTTACTGATTTTCTAGTCAATGTCCTTTTTACATTTAATAATTCAGCCATATCAGCTAATATCACAAGTATTCTAAGTAGAATGCACTAATTAGAACATGTCTCGCTATTTATATTTCTGAGTTTGACATGTTTCTATCAAGAATGTGCAGAAGATTTTCTTATATCAGTTATTAAAGTGTTTCTCAGCCATTAGAGTGGAGACTTTGTTCTAGATATTGGTTCTTGAGTCATCACAGCCAGAATCCTTCGAGACTGAAGTTTTTTTTTTTTGCTTTCCCATCATCTGCCGAAGAATTATGAGTGAGTGGAAAAAACTGTTTGGAAATGCTCAACAAAAATGAGTGATGTTATTTCAGTATATAAGTAGGTGTTTTCCTGTGTACTGAAAAGAGATGCATTGTTCTTGATTTATTTGTAGCATTGTAGAGTAATTCAACCAAGACTAAAAGACTAAATAAGAGATTAGAATGTGTTCAAAACTCTGGATATTTAAAGTCCACTAAAAATTGAATAATTGTATCTGAGAGTGAAGACTACCTATTGATGCTCGGATGTACTTTTGTGTGGTTTAAACAGAATCAGCTTGGAAAAAGAGATGGTGTGAAATGCAATGATTGAAGGTGGTAAATCTATTAAGGGAACAGTTCACCCAAAATGAAAATGAAAGGGGTTAATTTAAAGTATATTTGGTTGGTTTTGATTCAATAGTAGAATATGACCCACTTTGTCACACTGAACTGCTTTTGAAAGTGCAATATGACATGTCATGGCAGCCAGCATGATTTTACTAACATCGCTTTAACATCATAGGGTTTTTCAGTAGGCTTATGGTGTGCATGGAACATTTTGCTGATACTCTTGAGTGCTTTATAATATCTTGCCATTGTACATAATTCACCCAACCGGAACTATTCCGTTTGTATATTAATCTGGAACATGTACTGTTTCAGTTTCCTCCCCTGGTCCAAAGACATGCATGGTAGGTTGATTGGCATCTCTGGAAAAATTGTCCGTAGGGTGTGAGTGCGTGAGTGAATGAGTGAGTGTGTGTGCCCTGCGATAGGTTGGCACTCCATCAAGGGTGTATCCTGCCTTGATGCCCGATGACTCCTGAGATAGGCGCAGGCTCCCCGTGACCCGAGGTATTTCGGATAAGCGGTAGAAAATGGAATGGAATGGAATGTACTGTTTCAGAGAATTATAGATTTATTTTAGACTCTTAACATGAATCATTTCTTTAATGTTTCATTAATGTTTCTGCCGCTCTCACTTTCTCCTTGTCAGCATTTAGACATTAGACTTCAATATCCTATTTACCGATATTACAAAAAGCCTCAATGCTGTAATTTAAACTCAGTAAAAGTTTCAGTCTTATACTGTTTCTTCCTCACAAAGTTGTTCATTTTGCACACCATGACTACCATGAAAAAAATATACCTGAATATTTTTGCCATGCTATAAAAGTAAACCTGATTTTGTCAAAGCAGAGGCTTCAGGTCAGTTTAAGTTAGTCCGGTACAGTTAGAGAGCTGACAGCTGATTGATTTCAGGGTTGAGGTGTGTGCTTGCTGCAATCCTTTGTTGTCTTTTATTGTCGTTGACCCAAAAACATATTAAAGATTTTTGTGGACTGCTTACTGTGATTGTTATTGTACTTCATATCATCTAGCTAGAGAGAATCAGCGAAAATATACACCTATCCTCATCTTTCTCTTTTATTCTCTGCGCCTCATTGCTTTTCATTGTCAGTCCTTCTGAGATCTGGAGGCCAAAGTGACACCAGTCGACAACATGACAATCTGAATGGATATAATGATGACAGAATGGAAAATAATGTCACTTTATTTTTATGAATTGTTGGGGATTTTGTTGGGGATTTTTCAAAATACTCAAGTCAGAGGTGTGTACCAGTTCTGAATCGTACATGTTTCATTACATCCAGCATGCTTATCTGTCATTGGGAAGTTAAAAACATGGGCATTCATGCACACAAATACACTCTCTGCCCAAAAACCAAAAAGCATCTATACCAAAAACATAATTATGGCTCATTGACATAGCAGGCTGTCATCCAGTTTTTAAAGGAAAGTAAGCATGTAAAGCAGCCGTGGGTCGTTGGATAAGACATGTTTGCTGAGCTCAAAAAGACTTAAATAAGACTGACATCATGACATCTGTGACAATCACATGTTCTCTTTGTCATCATATTCATCTGGGATATTTTGGTTCATCCCCTTGATTGAACATTTTTGATGCATCCAAGAACTTGGCAGATCTTTTTTTTTTGCTCTTTACATTTTATCTTGAATTTTAGTCTCTTTCTTTCTGGGTTTGACACTGTTTACACCTGGTTGTTTGAACGCTGAGAATCATCATCACCGTTTACACTTGGCACTATTGTGCATTTCAAATGTGTTTTCTGTGACCACTTGTGAGCAGATTTTCAAAGGTATTGCTCTGATTCTTGCTTAGAAAATGATACAAACCATGTGGGTACATGCATTTATGACAACTTCCACATGTTGTTTGAGGCAGATTGCTTTGGACCTCATACCTATACTTGGTGCTGTCCATTTGCGAATGGGTTCCCCGAAATGGATGTTAATATAATGTGCAAATAGGATCCGTGTTTGGTTGATTATTTCTGCTGCTTTTTAAACAGATTTCTTTTCTGGGTTACAAAGGCTGCAAGAAAAACCAAAAGAGAGAGGTTTGGGGGTTAGGGAGTGAGACAGTGGCTGTAGCAACGGGATCACTGCTGCTCTTCAAACCCCAATCTTTCACTCATCTTTCCCCATATGCACATCTCATTAAATCTTCTCCTCAATGTCTATATGTCTGACAGCCTGGCTGTCTGTCTATTCTACTTTCTCATTCTCATCTTGCGGTTCCCTCCAAACCCTTTTCACAAATCCATCTATTATATTGCTCAGCCTGTCAGCTCTGTATCTTTCTTCTTTCTAAGTACCAAAGACTGTCTTCTTTTTCATTCCTAGCGCAGGGTGCAATGAATGACAAACATTCTCTGCTCATATTCTACATCCAAATGCACTCTGGTTTGGCTCTAAACTTTCACAGACCCTGAGTGCAATAAACATTTGTGCATGTCCCTTATTTTTAGAAATATCCATCTGGATACTATTAAAGTATCAAAATATTTATTATTAGTCAACTGTCTCCTGATTTTTTTTGTTTGTAACATTTTAAAATGAGGTTGTTTTTGTAGACAATTAGTTAATGCATTACCTTACATGAACTAACAATGACTAATACTTCTACAGCATTTATAAATCTCAGCTCATGTTCATTTCAGCATTTCATTATTATAATAAATTGTTGTTAATTCACCATGAATTAATATAAATAAATAATAAATTAGTAGCCAAATGCAAACAAAACACAGACGTGTGACTTAGTTTCACTTACCATGTGCGGTTTATGTCTGCAGGCCCACAGCGCAGCCAATCTTGACGAAGCACAGCCAATCTTTATGATAAGCGGGTCTGCCAATCGGTCGTCGTGGGTGGGCAATTTCTTCCACCTTGTTGTGGGTATGCTTTTCAAGGACAATTGCCAAATAAGTGATTCGTTTTTTTTTACGAAACCTATACGAAACTTGGGGGAGTGTATTGAGCACAGAAATTCTACGTAATATGTCCAACTCGTTTTTTGACAAGTTGACCATGTCAAGCATGAGAAGACGGCACGTTTTACATTGTAAAGAAGTCAGAATGCATGAAACACCGTTGCACATCCCCTTTAAGGTATTTACTAATTGTACCAAATGCAATGTTTCACCATTTCTTTAATTTGGAAATATGGCAAAACATGATGAACTCCATAATAATTTTCAACAAAACATTAAACATGAGCGCTCAAATTTCACCCAAAAGCAAAAGATGTGGATCATCTATCACTGCTTCTGTGGTTCTTTTTTTATGTATAAATATGCAGAAGTGAAATTCTTGCTCAATGCCTGCTAAAAAATACCATTTTAAATCGACAAGTTTCATTTAATACTGGCTTGTTAATGCCTGCTTCAACAGTCATGCTGTTAACAAAAACCGGTATGGTAATACTGGTTAAGATAAAAAGTCAGTTCCAGACACTAGCATCGCATGAGAGGAAAAATGAGTGCAAAATCTTTTTCTGGAGACCATCTATGGCAGTCTTTTCAGCAGGGAAGTCCTCAAGGACACCATGACTGTCACTTTAAGTTAATCAGTTAGCCTTATCATGCATCGTGAATCACACTTTCATGATAGTGAAGAAGTTCTATAGAGAACAAGGGAGCACTCTGAAAAAAGCCAGGTTGTTAACTTGGGAGATAAAAAGGTTTGAGCACTGCAGGGAGAAACTTTAGTACACTTGCAAAGGACAGTGTGCTGATTTATCATGAAATAGGATGGTTTATACTCTTGGCAGGTGAAATCAACTTTTAAATTGTTTTCTATAGTTATGTCTTAGGATATCATATCAACAAAGCTATACTTGCTTCAGTTAAATTTAAAAAATAAAGCTTTTATGAAACGAGTCAATCATTTGTCAAACGAATAATCTAATATGCTAAAATCACATACTGTCTGGGAGACCACCATTTACAGAATCCAGTTATATGTGGTCCATGTCCTCCTGGCACCAGCATGGCCTACTGTAGACAGTAAATATGTAATTATGAATCCACTTCTGGAATACAATGTGATTAGCTAAAGGCTGGGAGAGACAGTCATAGCCATACTAGGCTAAAATGGATAGAAATAAAGTTATTAGGGAAGACAATTTAAAAGATAGAGAGAGAGGGAGAGAGAGAGAGAGAGACAGAGAGAGAGAGAGAGAGAGAGAGAGATTTGCAGCTTGATTTTATGTCTACTGATTTAATTATGCTTATCACTATTGGAAAACTGTAATTACACATTAGGATCACATAAAAAGACTGACACAAACAAAAAAGAAATCAAGGGACCTGATCTGGGTGGAGTCGCACTGGGCTCTGTTTAAAGATATTATTCACAATAAGACAACAGCTATTGGTGTTAATAGAATCTACATGGAGAGACAGTATTTCTTGTGTATCCGCGTTCACAGACTTCAGGCAAAAGAGATCTGGGTGAAAGAGCTGCTGTAGATGAATCTTGACATGGAAAACTGCCATTGAACTGCCACCGCTCTCTCCTCCAGTCTGGATGGCACCAGCTGAAGGACCACACTTGTTAATTGATCGATAGTGGGTCAAAATTGTGTGCTTGGTCAAGTGAGTCTGAGGCCTCCTAACAATTCATGCACATGTTTTAAGAGCCAAGAATCTAAACAAAAGTGAGAGCAGAAACATAATAGTTTTATTACATACTGCACTGTTGGTGCCAGAAAGACGGATTCCAAAGTACTGTCTTCAAGCAGGGTATATTACATTGGTGGATGGGGGGTGTATGCTATCATATAGAAAAAAAACATAAGTATAACCTTATTTTCAGAGTAAGAAGTGGGAGCTTTGGTGTAGGAGTGAGATTAGGGAAGAGAGAAACCCCCTTTACACAGAGAAAGAGAGAGAGTGCAAGAAAGATTGTGGGGGAGGAAGACAGGACAGTTCAAGACAAACATCTCATGATCCTGGTGGTAAGAATGCAGGGATCTTCATTAATGTTTGAGAAGTCAGGCTGAGAGCCGATCTGTGTTAGTTGTTTGGAACATGGCCCCACGGTCACTATTTTTTACCCTCTGCTATTTGCTTTTCTTACAATCTTTTCTCATTTTTTTATTCCTCCTTCTATTTGCTTCTTTCATTACAGGTCCACTACGTAATAAAACAAATGCATTTTTGGATACTGTATGTATGTCATAATAAAAATTTCAAAAACATAACAATAAATATTAGGGATGTACGATAAATTATCGGCCATATCGTTATCAGCTGATAATTTTTTATGTTATTGTATCGGACGATAATACATTTAAGGCCTATATATTTAAGCCGATAAATCATAAATAATTTCCTCTGGATAAACTTCTTCATCTGCATGCTGCTCACAGTTATAATACTGTACAGTACTCTTTCTGTCGTGATCATTTACTTACTGCTCTTAGCAAAACATTGTTGAGGTATGTGCAGTATGTAGATACAGTATTTTTGCTTGTGTTCCTATAATTCACACATTCATATTGTTAATTGAAACAGACTGCTATCGGAATAACCTGTTAGACATGTGGCTATAAGGAGAAGTTCACTTTCAAAATAAATGTCATTCAAGATGTTTATGTTGTTTTTTCTTTAGTCGAAAATAAATTAAAGTGGCAGTCCGTAAGTTTTTTGAGTAAAAATTAACTAAAACCAATTATTAAGCAAGTAAATGAAATAACGGTGTATAAATTCCCTTGCTGGATGCACTATGGAAAGCGTGTAATAATGGTTTGTAATTTTCCCTGTCGGGTCGTCTTTTTCCGGAAATCCTTATTTGGTGTCTTTCGTCTATGCATCATTTCGTCACATTCGTTAACAGAACGAAGAGGACCTGTCTCTATATAACGGACTTCAAATGGTTGAAGGTCAAAATTACAGTTTCAGTGCAGCTTCCAAGAGCTTTAAACGATATAGACTATGAAAAAGAGTCTTATCTAGCGAAACGATCAGTCGTTGACATTTTCTTAAAAACTAAAAATGTATATGCTTTATTAAAAGCACAAATGCTTGCTCTGTTCTGCGATGTACGTTCATGATTTCACATAATACGTTATTACGTTAAAAACTTGCACGTTCAACTTATAAACAATGAATTTGTACTTCAGCCTACGTCAACCATGACGGTTTCAACGTAATTATATATTACATGAAGTCATGAACGCGCATCGCAGAACAGAGCAGGGCAAGCATTTGTGTTTATAAAGCATATACATTTTCATTTTATTTCTTATTCATCGTCTGCATCGTTTAAAGCCCTTTGAAGCTGCGCTGAAACTGTAGTTTTGGCCTTCAACCATTTTGAGTCCATTGAAGTCCACTATATGGAGAAAAATCCTGGAATCAGAAACCTTAATTTCTTTTCGACTTAAGAAAAAAAAAACATAAACATCCTGGTTGACATGGGGTTGAATAAATTATGAGGAAATTTTTATTTTGAAAGCTAACTACTCCTTTAAGAAAGAATTTCATATGAAATTTTCTACTTAATTTTCTTATGAAATAAAAAATATACCAGAAAGTTTGAAGGTCAAGGAATAATTAACTAGTGTAAAGTAGGCTTGGTACATGATTTTCAGGGAAAAAGGAGAATTTACAGTTTCCTTATTTTCTGCAGTGAATAGTTTCATACTAAAGCAGTTTTTTCACTTTTTGCCTTGTGTTCAGTCTAGGGTTATGTTGTTTTAATAGCTAGATACCGTATATCGGCCAATATATCGGTCATCGGCTTCCAATGTTCTGACAATCATGGTATCATGCTGTATCCTATATATATATATATATATATATATATATATATATATTTTAGGGCTTGTCAACGCATCTGATTTTTTTTTTCAGATTAACGCATTAAAATATTTACCGCACTTAACACAGCATCCATTTATTTGTTCATTCTTTCTCTAGCGTTACATTTTATAATCTTATTCATGTAAAGGCCTTTAAACCATTTAAGCACGATTTGAAAAAGTTTCTTTGACGTGCATATAGGGTTTTGAACGACGCGTAATCAATCTGGATGTCAGCCATATTGGAGGCATTGAACGTAAAATCTGCTATTGAACCTAATGTTCAACATTTTGTTGGCGAAAAAATTATTCTAAATAAATAAATCTCTTTACTGCAAGTCGATCACACAGGAGAAACTCTATGACCATATACTGTAACATCACGTCCAGTATAATTAATTACACAGTTAAGAGACACACTGTTTATACTGCGAAAATAAGCTCTATAATGCAAGTCGATCACACAACGATATAATCACTTTGCCACAGGCGCCCTGTCCTACCCAGCAGCAGGTGCCCAGTCCTGCCCCCTCCTCCCCAGCAGCCAGCAACCCAGCCGGTTAGTCAGCCGGCATCCACCATTGCGTTCAGTCCAGCACACTGTCCAGTCCAGTCGGCAGCCAAGCCACCCCGGACACCATGCTATCGAGCGCCTCCCCCTAAGACTGTCCCACACTGTCCTAATCCTTTTGGACTCCCCCCATGGACTTTATGGTTCCCCCTCCCTTGTTTGTTATTTTTATTTTCCAACCCCAACCTGTGTGTCATTCTTGCTTGTATGCCCCTAGTTATGTTTACTATGTTCTATTGGATGTTGTCTGTTACCCAGTCGGTCCTGTCACATTAGTCTACCCCTTGGTGAACACCTGGGAGTGTTCATAAAGGGGGGGCTTCTGTCATGACTCTGCCTCTTCATGTCTTGTATTTCTTGTTTTTGTGGCAGAGTCATGGCAAAGCCCTAGATTTTGTTTGGAGAGAGACATATTATTGTTATTATGACAGAATATGAACTCTCTCCAGTCTCGTCTTTTGCCCCGCCCCTCTCGTTCCTCGTTTAGCTTTCCAATTTAGGTCCAATATAAAAAGGCAAAACTAACGCTTCTGTTATTAGTGTTAATTAATATAACCGGTCTGTTACCATTCGGTCAGGTGTCATCTTCCTCTAATCTAACAAAGATTGACGTTTGCACTTGAAACAGAAGACCCCCGCTATACTTCGATCGATCCACGTTCGTTTAACTGATGAAGTGAAGTTGCTGCATTGTTACTATCTGTTGTTAAAAGCCAAAGCTTATGAATACACGTGCACTGAGAGGGGGACCAACCAATCACAACAGCCTGAGAAGCGGAAGCTCGCTGAAATGCTATGGGTGGGACGTTCTAAGCGGGGAACCAATCACGACAGACCTGGTCAGCTTTACCAATCAGAGCATTTCAGAAGGAAGGACATTATACAGACTGGAAGAAATCCAGTTGTTTTCTTAATAGAGTGACAGCGGTGAACAATAGACTTGAAATATGTGAAATATAAAGCGTTTTTGAAACTAGAAGCATGAACATCCATTGTTAAACACCCAAAAAACATAATCAAAGCTTCAACATCTATTTATTTAAAGGCCATAACATCAAACATCATAATGAATCTAAAATCAGAATTGTTGGCCTGATAAGGCATGGAATTGTTCTGTAGAATACTCTGAGTACTTTTGTAGACGATGATATGGCTCTATGGCTATTAAATGACAACTTCCACCCTTAGATCTGGTCCTAAAAATCAATTATCATTAATAATGAATGCAGGGGTTTATTTCACTGACAAACATGTTTCCCAGAGCCACCCTTTTTTGCCATTACTCTTGATGTTGTAAGAGGGCCTTTGTTTACATAAATCGCATAAGAGTGACACTTTCAGAGATAGATTAGCAGTGACAATCCTTGTGCTGCTCTCAGTTGCCACACTCTGAAAATGCTGGGTTGATTTATTTTATTTTCCAACCCCAGTCTAGGGTCAGTGTGCGTAACATAAAAATAAATAAAAACCATTCCAATAAAATCAAAAATAGATTTGAATTATTATTATAGCAAACTACCAACAGCAACACCTATATGTACAAACGAGGAAAGCTAAAATCAATGGTGTGGGTTTACGCCAAAAGAACAAACATAAATAACTTAAATCACTGCAACACACGTACAAAAAAAAATGGGTCTTAAATTATGCATTTTACAAATGTCTTATTGTGAACTGGACTGAATCTTATGCTTGTGTGATTTTAATCCTAATGTAATCTGAAGTGCTTTCTTTCAAGTCTTCAAAAAGTTGTTCCCCTTCAGTCGGTTTCTCGGCGTTGTGTTGAGAGACAGACTGGGGTTGAGAACCTATCATCTCTGAGATAAATTTTAAATCCCAATGGGTTGGGCGAATGGTACATGCACGCCAGTCTCCGCCCCGTAAATACAGGTATAAAAGGAAGATCATCCTTCGTTCTTAGGAACATGTTCAGCACATGTTGCAGCTATTATCTCTTCGAGACCTTCTACTGCTGGAAACTTACAGAGCAGAGCAGCAGACTTCTCCCCTCCATTCCCCAAGAAACGGTCCCACCATCTTGTTCCTCAACCGCGCATCAGAAACGATGTGTGATGATGATGAGATGTTCTGTGTTCTTAGGTATGACAGACTCATCCTCTATTCTGACAGGCACGACACCTGTACTGCACATTGAGGTTCCAGCATGCAGTGGCACGGTTTGTCGATTAGGTGATGCTGTCACAGTCGGCTACGTTCTCCCGAATGTTGCCGCAACTTCCTGAGCGTGACTGCTTCTTCGGTGAGGTCGACTGCTTCAGCGAGCCAAGGGGCTTCTACCCCGTTTGGAACCGACCTAAATCTGAGCTCATCACAATCGATCTCCTGGAGGGTAAGTCTCTTGGTAGAAATAACCTAGTCACCAGGTTCCTCAGGAGCGCGACCTCTGCTACACTCCGTACCCTCTTGGGACCTAAACGTGGTGATGTGTATGATGCAAGCATTTCATACTGGCCGCGTTTCTGAAGTCGAGGCTATCTATCATCCGCAAATATGACTTATGAGTGTGAGCAACGAGAGATGGTGAGAAGCGGCGCATCCTGCATCTCCCATGACTTTAAGATGCTAATGGCCCCTAAACAATACACACCTTCCCCAAGCATTTCTTAATTTCTTACGAAAAGTTGATGGGACATGTCCCACCTGCAAATTACGTCTATGAATTCCTTAAAACCGATCTGAAACAAAACTGCTCTGAATAATTGGTCCGTTGTCAGAAACAGATGAGTGATCTAACAAAGATTTGCACATACATACTTTCACACACTTAAGGCCTCCGTTACACTGCTACTACTGTATTATTGCTTCTACTGTATTATCCGTCTACTGTTTATTGCTAAGAGCTAAAGCTCTTGAATAAGGTAATGTATGGTGCTGCAATGAAAATATACTTGTTCAAGTTTGTGCAGCAGTTACTAGCCAGTAATACCCCTAACAGTCTGGACACTTTTGAGCCACATGTTAATGATGGGTTTTGGACCCCTTCCAGAGTTTAACTGCAGTGTAGGTTCACCTGTATTCCTATGTTGCCCCCGTGTGGTCATATATTTAACTGCAATCGTGACCCAGAGAAATACATGATGCAAAGTATCATCAAAAATTACTATGCCGGCCAATTATATTTGAATCTACAAAAATAATTAAATACAACAGTAATTTATGTAAGTATTCAAACATAAACCTTCAGGTGAAAAGATTTTAAAGGTTGGGAGAAACATTCAGTGATTCAAAACTTTGAACTGTAGTATACACAACATACCATATAGTAGGCTACATATGAAGTACTTCATAGTATTTTTATAATTCAATTCAATTCAATTCAAGTTTATTTTCACAATGTTCATTGTTCCAAAGCAGCTTTATAGGGGCAAACAGGAAAAACAGAAAAGGTAAAACAAAGCACAGTGCATTGTGTTTATAAAACGAGCAAGATCATTCTAATAAATAATATCTAATAAATAAATAAATAAATAAAGTCTCCCGGTGAGCAAGCCAACACTGCCCTGCTGTGGCGAGAAACCCAAACTCAAATGATTGATTAATAGAGATTACACACAGGATTCAAATATGCAGGAATCATTCTTCGCACTAGCTTTTTATTTTTTGTTAGTCCTTTACGAGTCTGTATGTGTTCGTTTGTGTCGATATGTGATTTTTTCTAAAAGTACTTTAATTATAGAATAATCTTAATGAAGATACTCGTTTGACATTTCTTCCATGTCACCGGCAAAAAGCATTTGAAGAACTTCCGAGGAACAAACCAACAGAGGGCAGCAAAATGCAATGGGTTTATCACGTGTCACAAGACAAAAATACTTTTACTGCAAGACAAAAAAAATACTGGACAGCAAAATGCTTTTTTCTTTACTAATTCCTTTATTTCGTAAAATACAACAAAAATAAGTGAAGTTGATTTAGAAAAAACACGTTATGTAGTAGTGTGTTTTGATGCTAATGAATTGAGATGAAGGTAGAGGGATTGGCATAAATATAAAAGATATTGGAATGTTATCATAAACAATATTTTATACATTAAATATTTATTTATATAAACATATAAAGTTTATAAATTAAACTACATTATATAGGCTAAATTATTCTTTAATTAAAACAATTTTTGTCAGTAGCTATCAGTCTTCTTGGGTCCTCTTTGGTAAGCTGCTGCATTTCTTCAGCCAGTTAAAGACTGCTGTCTAGTGGTGTCTGAGTAGAATGCAGTTTTGACACGTTGACAAAAAATATTACACCACTTTAACGGATATCTAACAGGCAAATAAAACTTTCCACATGTTTTACTCACCATCAAGGCATCGTAACAGAATATGACTTTCTTCTTGAAAAATAATTATTTTATCGTTTGATAACTCCGACTGCATTATTCTTCAAGAAGAAATCATATTCAGTTAGGATACCTTGAGGGTGAGTAAAAAATGGGGACATTTTTAGATGCCGGTGAAATATCCCTTTAAAAACACAGGTCAGAATGTAGGTCACCTTTTCACAAACACACTTCTGCCCATCTTCCATTGGCACAACATGTTATTGGTGTGGAAAGCCATTGCAGTTCCTGGAGACCGAAATCTCCAGCAAGCTGGATGAGACAATCAACATAACTAACAGAGACCAAAACAAGATGAACTCAGTGCAACATTGGAAAAGGCTGCCAGACTCCTATTCTGCACATCTGACCAATAACAGTTTTATCACTGACTGCTCATTTCTCTTCTATGGTTCTATATTCTCCAATATACTGAGAGGTACACTGGCAATCATTTGATCTCCATCAATGGCTGGCATGATGCAAAATGTATGAAGCATTAGAACAAGACTGTTGCCAACACCTGTCATCCAGAAAATCCCCATTCATAAAGACACTTAAGAATCAAAACAATTATGCAAAAATGCAAATGGCATGAGCAGGATTAAACAGCACAGGGACCTGAGCCGAAAGATAAGGCCTAGTGTTGAGATCACTAACACAATTTTGTGGGAATCATTGAATAATTCAGTAATTATTCAAAGTTCTGAAAGATTAGTAGCATCAGGAAGTGTGATGCATTTGTAATTGTAATGCCGGTTAGGAAATGCGAAGAAGTCATGTGTTTCTTTATTGCCCTATTTAACATGAATGTGTGATCAAGGTTGCTTTTATTCTTGTTTCATTATTCCATAACTGGGATTAGCTGGAATTCCATAGCATGGAGAAACAGGGGTCTCGTGTATGGGATGCAAATTTGATACCCACAAGAAGCCGTAGGCTATATGAAATTTCACCATTTGTGTATGTACACCACTAAGTGTACAGCAAATCAATTTGGTTAACATTGGCTTTTACAGATGACTGTCTATGAAACGAATATTCCTGGATTAAAAATTGAGTAAATATATTGTGCTAAAACTTGTTCTTTTGTCTTATGGAGCATAACCTGGCAAGAAAGAAACAGGCACTTGCGTCAAAAAGTGCCCTATTGATTTTCACTATAATTGCACACTAGTGTTATAATGTCTTTTGTAGTCTACATGTCTCACTTTTTCAATCTTGCATGTAGAATAGTTGTGATGTTTTTGAGAGTAATATAACCCAACAAAATACTTATTTGAGGAACACAGTAAATGTTCTTCGGATACTGCAAAATAAATGATCTGATGTAGAAAGGTAAGATGTAACTTAAAAGTTCATTCAGGCTAATTTTGCAAGTCACTGAGTTCTTGTCAAGGTTGATGGTTGGTGACGTGACACTTTGTGATCTTTATCACAAATAAACAAAAAACCTTTTCAGTAAAATGTCAAATGTGGTGGGCAGTACGTGTGGTCATTTCACATTCAAAACACGGTAAAGCCATCCGCGTAAAAAGTAGATTCCTGGAACTACTTAGTATTACATGCTCAAACATGTTCATGTAAATTGACTAATACGGTTTGTCCTAATGACGTTATTTGCCATTCGCGCACATAAAAGATAGCCGTCCGTGGCGTGAAAAGGAGAGACAGTGCGCGTTCGTGTGCCACAAACCGTGCGAATACAATTTGGCTCTGCGCACATCTCGCACGCACTCTGCAATGCAATCCACACACAGTTGATGCGGTACTGCTAGCAAGGGCGTTCAGACAACGAGTGAGACACACCCAGAGGAAAAATGGTCTCAACTAATGCGCAAGTACAATCAAAAGGGCTTGAGAATAGCCTGCTTGCGCGGGTTGGAGTCAATGGCCAGATCGAGGGAAGAAGATTTTTTCCTGATTTCTTCAAGGGCAAAATGTCCTGGTATGAACAGATTTCGAAATAACGTTATAAAACGACAGAGTCGCCAGTGAATTGCGCTCTCGCAACAAACAACCCAGGCGGTGCACTTGTGAAAACAATCATGCGCCAAGCAGTTGCTCTACAGTTTTTTCTAAGGGGTAGCGGAGCGACACACAGACATGACATCAAATATAGGTAAAGTCTACTGCTTTTTGTTCGTTTTAAGAGTCAATAAATGGTTTAATAAATATTTGAATGTGTTGTATTTTGCGAGTCAAGATGGCGCCGGGCACAGTCAGGTGACCTTGTTTTTTCCCTGATTACCAACAATAGTCAAAGCGAGAAGCGGAAGTGAATGCTCCCCGAAATATGATTGGCTGGTTTGAACTGTAGGAAAAAAAGCGTGGGCCCGTGGTTGGAGTGTGCGATGTGGCAGTCAAGTGCTTGTGATGAGCTTGTTTTTAATAAAACCAGCGACTACTGGAAACTTGTGTGCGCTGCTGTAGCACGAGACCTGTACAGCGCGATCAATCGTAAAAATAAACTGCGTCGATTTTTAATATATCAATTTATTTGTATTACAAATGCATGTTTAATGCTTTAAGCGTTACTCTTATTTCATTAAAAACAGCCCTTCTTGTCCAAAAAATACACCCTTGCTGCTCGATCTACTATAATACTAGTTGCATTTACATATTTCGGGCTCAACGAATCAGTTTACAATGATGATCGGTCAACTCACTTTCCACGGGTGAATGTTATTGTTAAGTTACGTGTCTGGATAGATTAACGATACGCAGAGCATGCGTTCACTGCGTAAACTAGAAGAAAAGTAATAAGGTTTTAGCGCAAATGCCTCTGTGGTTGCCACTGTGCATTCCCTCCTGAACCGACCCTCAAAAGGGGGAGGGGTCGTGTTTTCCTGATGGTTTAACATCTATCAGTCCAAAGTGACTACTACTTGCCAAGAAACTATCAGCTGTAAGCCCGAGAGCAGTAGTTTATTATGTTTACATTCATCGTCAACTTCTTTCACGTGACTGTTGAATTTTAATCCAACCAACGCAACGGTGTATTTTAAAAGATGTTCAAGAGGCTCTATGTGTACTCCCGCAACTCATGTAAGTGTACATAAATTTGTAAAAACAGAAGTAACCATCCTACCCTCGTTTAGTCTTTTGCGCTTTCGACAGTTCGGTTGATTTTTTTTTTTTCGCATAGATGTCACCCTAAAACAAATTCGCCGAATCAACCTAACAGTTCATGTAACCCCACCCAGTTTCTGGTCGAGCTTTGATTGGTCGCCGTACCAGTTGAAAGTATTTTCACATTCCATTTTGCGATTCTAATTGGTCGCCGGTGACGACAATCCCACACCCAACTCCCACCCATTGAGGCATCATGTTTGTGAGACTCGCAATAGCTAGTTTGTTAAGAGGCTATAGCTGAATGTGCTGCAAAGACTTCAAGTCTAACTGCGCTCTTTGGTTTAAATCACTCATTTAGCGTTCAGTACGATGGATATGAAGAAGAGAATTCACCTGGAGTTGCGGAACCGAACGCCGTCAGACGTAAGCATCTTTATTATTCCCGAGGGGTATAATTTCTTAAAACTGTTGGTTTAGAGGAGTTATGCGTGGATGGGCAACGCGAGATGTGCACGCGTCAAGTTGATGATGTCTTGAATGAAAAGTTCGCGGCGACTTTGTTACAAGCCTAAACCCCTAAATATTGTTATCTCAGTATAGCCATATACGAGGTGTAAGTTTGAGTTTTACTGCTTTTTACTTCAGTTTTGAGAGAGCTTTTAATTGATGATGTGGTCGGAAACTGAGAGCTCCATGCAGTCGGTGTATAAACAAGGGAAGCGGCGTGAGAAGCCATATTTGTAACTTTGTAGCCCCCGAACGCGCCCTTTTCCCTCGCATCCTTAGTGCTGCAAAAGTAGCCTGCCGTCAATTCATGTCTCTCACACTTTTCGCACATCCATTTTCAAATCAACATTCATACATCCCAGTCAAAGTGGTCGTTGGCCTGTTCGGTAACTTGTTGTGTATTTCGTGAATTGGTGTGCAGATGATTTGACAGGTAGCTTATGATATCCTGATCAGTCATTAAATGTCGTTGTATCTCTTTAACGAGATGGTTTACTATAGATTAAACCTCAACGGAACACATTTGTAGTTTTTTTCTATTCACAGAAAGTTATATAAATGCTTAGGCGGGATCTTACCGTGGGGGTTTTGTTACGTTACTAAATGTCACATCTTGGTTGAGAGGAAAATGCGCGGAACCACGCATTTGTTGTTCAATCGTGTTGTAGAAAGGAATCCGTGCCACAACATATCTAGTTGCGTAAATGTAGTCAATCCTATCTAAAACTGCATTATATGTCGACGACATTGATTGACTGAACGCAAAGACCAAATTAGCGCTCCCCTCTCTTTATAAATAACCCCGTGTTTGGGTTTTTTATATCAATGTCCCCATACGTGTAGCTGCCGCGTTATGTGATCAATTCAGTGCAACATAAGATGTCCCTGTTATTGCTCCTTTACGCATATCTAAACACTTATCATATAACTCGTAATTAAAATGTCTTAACCGCGTTCAGGTCGGTTGTGTGGTCTCTGTGCATATCCAGTGGCGGCAGAAGGAGATTTTCAGCCGTGTGGCTTTGCTTGTTATTGACACAGACCGGTCGCTCATGTGAGCCCTACGCAACTTGAAGCTGCGCTGCTCTAGTTCCCAGATCTAGGACAAGCCGCCATTTTAACCAGCAACAAAGACGCACGGTATTTAACAGAGCAGAGTCCTCGTTGCCGCTTAAACCCTTTGCACGACTCTGAACAGTTGACAATCGAGAGTGGAGTGAACACGAAGCCTTAATTTTCGATTTTATTTCATGGAAGTCAATACCTTTGGCTTAAAGATCGACTCCGTTGCATTGTCATGCGCTTTTTGCCCCTCCTACTCGAATTCTTGTGTCCCTCCTCGTGTCTTTGCTGTTCCGAGACAATGTAATGGATTTTGTGTAACACGCAGCTTATGTTTAACGCGTCTTCTCGTTGCCTTTTAAGCATGCAAACACTAGTAAATATACTCTACCGTGAGCAATGTACGCCGCTTGTTGCGGAGTCAGCCATTTTGTTAGACGGGGTGAACTGAGTGGGAGTCAAATGTGTGATTATTGTCATTTACACGCGTCGAACATACTCCCATATGTCTTACTGTTGACCGCATACTCCTGTTGTGATTGGCCTCGGTGCGCATATTTCAGCACTTTTATGTCTTCATTTGTAACATCTTAATTGTATTTATCTGCTGTTCAGAATGAACATTAATTTCTTCCAGTTTAGCTCAATGTTGATAATTATGGGCTAACATAAAGTAAACTATATGAACATTAGACATTTCTTAGATGTATTACCATTTGTTCAAACCATTCTCAGTGTAATATAAGCAAAATTATACAAGCTTCTTGTCATCTAGCAAGTTATTAACATGTGTCTGGTTTTAGCTGGTTTCATCCTGTCTGCATTAAGTTGTTAGCAGGTTAGCAACAGACTGTTACAAATGTTGCGAGAAGTAACGTAATGTTGCTTTGCCCTGTTAACAGGTGAAAGAACTTGTGCTCGACAACTGTCGGTCAAATGAGGGCAAAATCGAGGGCCTCACTGACGAATTTGAGGAACTGGAATTTCTAAGCACAATCAACGTAGGCTTGACATCAGTTGCCAATTTGCCGAAGCTAAACAAACTCAAAAAGGTAAATAACGTTCAGCTTAAATGCTGTTTCTATTAGTTTTAGTACACTACTAAGAATAATTTCGGATTTTTTTAGTAATATTGCACATTCTCTACAGCTTGAGCTTAGCGATAACAGAATCTCAGGGGGTCTGGAGGTACTGGCAGAGAAATGTCCAAACCTCACCCATCTCAACCTCAGTGGCAACAAAATTAAAGACCTCAGCACCATCGAACCCCTGGTAAGAGCTTATGAACTTGTTGTAGATTACTTGTTACACAGTTTCAATTAAGAGAGGTTGGAATATATTATTTTTTGTCTTGGTGACAAATTTTTTGGTTTTCGTAAGTGCTTAAGAAATTTTGACTTTTCACCCAAACAGAAAAAATTGGAAAGCCTCAAAAGTTTAGACTTGTTCAACTGTGAGGTGACAAACCTGAATGACTACAGAGACAACGTTTTTAAGCTACTCCCTCAGTTGACGTTTCTCGACGGCTATGACAAAGATGATAAAGAGGCACCAGACTCTGATGCTGAAGCATACGTTGAAGGGCTAGATGATGATGACGATGATGAAGAAGGTAAGACTCTGAAGGGTCTAACTAAAATTCACTCTTATTAATATTTAGTAATTTATTTGTCATTGACGCTTTTTTTTGTCTACAGAGGGGGAGGAAGAGGAATATGATGAGGATGCAGCTCCAGGAGATGAGGATGAAGAGGAGGGAGATGATGATGATGAAGAAGAGGGAGAAGAGGAAGAAGAGGAGGAAATCAGTGGAGAGGTGAATGCTGCGAAATATCGATGGGCTTGCATATATAAACCCATACATGGTTTAATAAATTTTTTTCTCAATTTTAGGAAGAGGAGGAAGAGGAGTTAAATGATGGAGAGGTAGAAGATGAGGAAGAATGTGGTAAGTGAATCGTTTTTGATAGTATTCTGCAAATTGTAAAAGCTACTATCGCTAGTTTGAACCTTAAATGCCGTTTCCCGATGGCTGTTCAGTTGTTTAAGCTGTAGGTTGGAAGTAAAACAAAAGAAGCATTTAAAAAATGGTCCTCCATTGTTGTGCTTACAGAGGAGGAGCGGGGTCAGAAGAGGAAAAGAGAGCCGGAAGAGGAAGGCGAGGAAGATGATGACTGAACCCCCAAATCCCCCTTGTGATCTGACCGTTTAGCCCCTGTATATCTGTCCGATTGTCACTCTGCGATGGTTTGGGGAGGTATTCAATGGTAGGGGTGGGCTTAGTATAAATGAGGATACAGTTTAAATATTTGTTTTTAGCTTCAATTTTATTTTTATTTTTTTCTTTTGGTTTGGTTTGTACTTTCAGTTTGATTCCCTTCATTATCTCCGAAAGCTCTTCATGGCTGACAAGACCGTGTGGAAAATTATTATTGTTTGAAAAAGACCAGTATGCTCTTTGTAATTTTGCCCTCTTTGCTGTTGATGCCTAAATGCTGGTGATGACTTATGAATTAAAAAAAACCAAAAACCTTTTAGAAGTGCATGGCTGACTCTATTTTAAAGTTGACTACTGGATTTCAATGAAGAACATTTTCTAACCCACTTTTTTATTGCATCTTTTATTTGTGTAATGCGTTTCTTTTGGCGTTTTCATCATTCTCGTCATCATCACCACCATGTGACATGCTGTTTGGGCATGAAGAATATATCATGATGTCTATCTGGACATGCACAGTTCAACCTCTCAATGTGATTTTATTTTATTCCTTTTTTATTTTAATGTTCAGAGCCGAATGTCTGCCCTTGTCAAATGAGTCCCAAATCCCTTTCTCCCTTGTGTGGATAGTTCAGAAGTTTCGTGTTCTTTGTAAATAATGACCAAATATATTTTTTTTCTGATTCCCTTTGATAATGGCAGACATTTTCACAAATAATCTCAGTTGTAACCATTAACTGTAATAAAATGAATGAAAACAAGCACCTGTATGGTAATTTGAAATATCTCTGTTCTAGCAGCCAACATATTTTTGGCCATAGAACCTCCACATATTGTAATGGCTGTGTTCTTCGAGTCTTGTTAAAAGATGGCAAATGTTTAATGTTGCCACTGATATTTTGGGCTAATTTAAGATTTTGAGGTTAAATTGCATTGTGACGCTCAGGGAAAATAGCTTGTGTATTGTTTTGATGATACATAACTGGATATTATGTAAATACCTATAATTGACTGGCTGATGGTTTAGAAAACAAGTATACGTAATCTAACTGCGCTGTATCCAGTTGTCAGGTCGTTCTGGTTGAAATTTTTATTAAAAAGAAGACTTTCAGATTGCTCATGTACAGAAGTCAGCATTTTTGTCAAAATTTAAGATTTACTTTGAAAGCATGTGTTAATTTAAACATACAAGCATTGAAGTCGTATCTCAGTTTATATGAGGTGCCTTGCTTTAATTGCTTGGTTGAAACAGACCGCTTCAATGAGTCAAGACAACAATAGGTTTCAACTACAGCAGCTGTAGTTTTCCTCTTCAGAAAGGCCTTTTTATTCTGCTTGGTATGCTGTAGTCAGACTGTTAATCGCAGAAATAGAGATAACCTATAAATGTACTTCAATTTATTCGAAGACAGGTTAGCCTAATGTCGTCCCTTATAAATCTTAACCAAACTCATGTTTGTGTAGACAGTGTTTAACCAAACAAAGGGGCCAGACATTTTCATAGATATTAAGGCACTTCACACCAGTAACATCCAAATTTGCACAGTTTTATAGACTATCCACTATAGAGCATGAGAGAACTTGGATTGTACAGCTCAGTGTGACAACAATGTTTTAGGCCCACACAAATACTAATTTAAGCAGTGAGTAAAAGGCCAAGGTACTAAGTGTCCCCACTGCACCACTGTAACAATGTCTGAATTGCTCGAATGTTTCAATGTAGCAATATTAGTATGCTGTGTAGTATGCTGTATCACAGTGCGTAGGCCTTTGCGTCGCTATCTGCAAGACTGTGCTTTTACTGCCCCCTAGTGTCGGACTCCTCAAAGTGCACCCTTTCTTTCACAAGGCAAGACTAGGCAAAAATGAAGCTGGAGCTCACAGGAGTTTGCGTTATTGTTTTATGAGGCAAACTATTTACAAAGCTTGAGGCTCATAGTGTTTCACTAAACAGTAAATGCAAGAAAACACTCATTGGCTGTATACAAAGTTAACTTTGACAGCCACTTGTATTACACGCTGGTCAATGGGGGTCTGAGGCCTAATTTATAATCAATGGATCATTAATGAATTGAGCAATCAGAACATTTTAGTAAAGATTAGGGAAGAAAATGTTGATAACGCTCGAAAACCTGATCACAGCTGGTGCAGTAAATGGTAAGTTTAGCTGTTCAAGATCTTGGCTTTATCTATTTCAAGACTATAATTTATAAGGTAAGCTTGAGAGGAGGAGTGATTAATTACACATGTATTTTTTGGCATAATTTGTCCACTTTGCAATCAAACATTTGAAAGGGCAAACATTCAAATTTGAAAGCTGAATACAATGCACAATCATTAGGTTTCTAATTTCAGAAGCAATCGGTATAATGATTAAATTTTTGAATATTACATGTAGAAGGATAATTCTAAGCATCAATCTCTTCAACAAATAACATTTTTTAAAGGTATACGCGCTGAAAAAAGGTAAGAAACACAAATAATGGAATCAATAAATAGGCTTGTTTTTTATGAAACGTTAAGAAAAAGCAATTCTTCATTTTGCCTTTTGAGTCAGTCTTTAAAACAGTACCAGCATAAATGCATCTTATTGCTGGCCCCAAATCAAGAATTTACCAGCACAACTCTATCTCTCTCTTTTCTGTCGCTCTCTCAATTTTGTCCCTCTCACTTTAAGTCCCTTTCTTTTTTAAACTTTTCCAGATCCTTCCTCTAATGTTTTTATTTAGACATTACTTGCTGTTCATGTCTCTCACTTGGTTCTCTTAATTTTGTCTCAAACCAATTTAAAACACTCTTTAGACTGACTTCAACATATTTTTTTGTGTTCTGCATTCAAGTAAACTACGTGGAACAACACATAGTTCGCCACAGTGCCCAGCTCACGTTAGTAAAAACCCAATTATCAGAGATTGTGACCACTTGGATAAATACGATCTATTGTGTAGTATTACTTAACTGTGAGTTTAGATATTTTACATGAAATCACTACTTAACAAGCCTATTCAATGGTCCAATGAAAAGAATAAAGCCTGTATATTTGACCTTATTAAAATACTGTCTTAATGGCTATGGCTCTATGTTGAGTTTATAAAACTATTGATAACAATGATGTATCAGGTAAGGTAAAAACGAAATAAATAATACTAACAATTAAATAAAGCAAAGTCTAAAATGATGAGATGATAATGTCAATAGCCTGTACCAAGTTATTTTAAAAGCAACCCAATGCAAGACTATAACTCTTGCGGTAAACTTCCATATGCAAGAAAGAGAGAGAGAAAGTATGGTTAAAAAGCAAAAAGAGCCCTCTCGGTTCATAACCCTCTACACCCCCCTTTAAACCACACCTCCCCTGTACGTACATGTGAGTTTTGCATCTTTACTTGAAACTCTTCATTTCACAACATCTGGAGAATCAATCCACTGCAGGTTCATGGAGGTATGTCATTGGATGGAAGAATTTTCACAGGGTTAGTGAACCATCACGCCGTTAATGTCCGTTTAGCACACACTAGCTGTGGGGCGAACACTGGGGGTTAAACACTGCTAAAGAAACTGCCTTGATCTTCTGAGATTTCTAGATATTTGTGTGTTTGGAAAAAGAAAGCCCATGTGGACTTTCAGCAGTGCTGGGGACCTCCAGTTACCGTAGGAATGGAGATCAAGAGAGACAGTACAGATTCCATATCAAATGCTGCAACCATTGCTGTTGTTATTGTTGTTGATGTTTGGGCTGTATCTTATGTTATTGAGCTCCAGCTCAAGCTGTCGGATCTTAATGTCCTTATGAGTGAGTTCATCCTTTAGTCTCCGTAACTCGTCCTTCTGTCTGAAGAACATTCGCAGGAGCTGTGGAGCACAAAGCACAGGGTTATTACACACATGGATTTTAATGTTGTTAATAGCTTCTCAATTGACAGTATACATGACTTGTAAAAGCAAGACCGTATTGAGTTTCATCCCTTTCTACAATCACCTTTAGCTTCCTTCCTTATGATATATTAAGGCTGTTTTTTAAGCTCTAAACAAACATTTTCCATAAGTAAAAGGTCAATACACTTCTCAGCAGTAATAGGTACCCACATGCACAATTGCATTGCCCTTTCATGAGATCAACCCCAATAAATCTTCATTGTGCTTTAGTAATAAAATAGTCACCTCATTTTCAGTACGGGGAGGGACGTTTTCCAGCAGGTCAATTCCATTGACCACCACACTCTTTTTTTCCTTAATAGGGGCCTTAAAAACCAGATTATTGGGTTGTGTGTATCCCTCCTTCAAGGACATGAGCACAGGACCTAGAAGCGCAGACAAATTTCAATTTCATTTCAGCCTTTAGGTTTCATTTCTCCTTCAAAGTGGTTGTTGAAAATAAATGTGAGCCGTTACCTCGGTTGATTCCACTAAGCCACTCATCAGCTGACAAAGCAGGTTCTGTCCCAGCAGTCATGGGGTATATGTCCTCCTGATATGTTTCTGACTGAATAGAAAGAGGTCCTCATTACTGTTTTTACACTATTTGCATGGTTACATTTAAATTATTCAGTAGCTTAGGTTTTAGGTACATGAGAATGCAAAGTTAAACAAACACATGTAAACAAACATCTGGAGGGTCATAGAACGATCACCACTTAGCAGGTGGGCTTGCATAGTCGCAAGGCGTCTGATACATAGACCTACCGTCGTTGGGTCAAATGGGGACAAACCCAACGGCTGGGTGAATCGAGGTTCAATAAAACGAAGGAAGGAGACGTTTGATTACGTGATTACCGGTGCACGCACAGCTGGCGCTCATTAACAATTAATCACCGATCTCGTACCACGGTCCGCCCCGCCTACTCAACTACATTGGGTTTGTCAAATTATGGTTATATTTTACCCAACAATGGGTTGAAACAACCCAGCATAGGTTTATTATAACCCTATGGTTGGGTTTGTCCATTTTTTACCCAACGCTGGGCTGAAATGTTGAACTTTGAATAAATACTGAGTTATGGGTTTAATTCTTGATTGGTCCAATGTGTCATTCTGTCATTTTTGTCAATAATTAGTGGATGGAGATCATGCATTACATTCGTGGGGTTGAGAAGATGCAATCACTCTGTGCCTTAAAGTCCTTAAGATAATGGGCCGGCAAATGTGTATGTAGCACAATGCTGTATCACACGGAGGATATTACATGGCTCACGACTCTCATCTTAGTGAGATGACATTTACAACTGCAATTCAGAGATGATGGATAAAACTAAATAACAGATGCAACAAGTGTTAATAAGTTATAAGGGAACACAGTGAACTAAAATAGGTTGAGAGTTTTGCTCACCCTTCTTGGAACGATCATAGAGATCGGCTCAATGAGGCCCTTCAGAGTCACCAACTTATAGAATCTGAAGACCTCACATGCTCCTACTTCCAGTCCGTGTTTCGGCATCACTCCTATCAAAAGACATGTATGACAAAACAACAGATGACGTTGAAGACTGCTATTATTTGCCTGGTCCAGAGCTTAATAGATAGAACATCGCATTAGCATTGCAAAGGTACTGGGTTTGATACCCAGGAAACACACATACTAATTAAAAACATGAATTCACTGTAAGTAAATGTATTTAAAAAAGGCATATATAATTGTTATTAATGGGGAAAATTCAGTCTTACCAAGACCTTTCTGAGGTGCAGGGGACCTAAACTCCATGAGATATTGCAGATAAGGTTTCTCCTGAGTTATCTCGTAGTACCGGATGTTCCCATCACCCTACAATCACACTGTCTTAGTCAGTAAATTAGTTTTTTCCCCTTAAGTCATTATTGTATTCATACATTTGATTATGTTTGAGAATCCATATCTGTACAGGTTAATGTGTACCTTGCCTGCTAGATAGAGCATATGTGTGTCTGGATCATAGAAGGGAAAAAGCAGTCCTGAAAGTCCATCAATCTCTTCCTCAATGATAGGCATCGACAAATCCTCCTGTCAATGAGAGGTACACATAACTTTAAAACACAAAGAGCCTTTTTCCAGAAGATAAGTGTTCATATATGATGCACTGACTGTACACAGCAGGACTACACATTTGTACATATGTAGTTTTACCCCTTTAACAAAACTGTTTTGGATATGTTACAAGATATTCTCCGAGCCCCAGCAATCATCTGTTGGTAAGGACAAAGCGATACGCTTCTTTGTGAATATTCTCTCCTCATTGTGGTGGGTGTAACTGTTTAGCTTGAACAATGAATGTGATAATCAGACAGTATTCACAGGGATAAAACAGGGATGAAGAAAACATAATGACTTTCTAAGGGGTGATATCTTTAGGGCAATGCAGACATCGGGGAAAATATGTATTCCTGGTCGAGTTTAGGGAATGAATTGCATAGAAAACATACAGACGTGCACACACAGGTTGTTCTCACCTGGTCCCAGAGAGCAATCTGACGTGTGTTCCAGCGAGACACACCTGTGGTTAGGAGTCGCTTCATGTTGCCTAGGAACACAACACGGTTCACTTTATGGTTCTTAAAATTCGCCTCCTGATGGACAGAAGAAAAAGGCAACAAAGATTTCAGTTATGCAAACTATTTTCTTACAAGCTGTCACAGTTCTGTTCTGTAAACATCAGGGTTCAAGAAAAAAAATTGATTATTCAAAAATGTTCCCTCTTTCTCAGAGAGCAGAACATTAGATTTAATCATTGTGAGTGAACAGGTTATTGTGTTAATTGGATAGGCCTCTATCAATAATGTATTTCATATAGGAAAATGAATAAGTATAGTAGCAGTCAATATTAAGGCTGAGTTGATCTGAATGTTTTATACAGAGCTTTGAGTGTGTCTATTTAGCACATTAATAAATATTTGAACGTTACTAAACCACACCTGTAGCACCTTGCCAGAGCGCGGCTCAATGACACGGAGTTTCTTGTCTTTGCAACTGGTGGCCAGCAGGCTTCCGTCAGTGTTAAACGTCATGCAGAGGATCACATCTGTGTGACAGTCAATCATTTTCACTGGCTCACCGATCTCAAGATTCCAGATAAGGATCTGCAGGAAGACACAATCATCAGATACAATTTAGGGTTTTGCTGTTAAATATGAGACATTATTTACTTCTCAAAAGTCACGATCACTGTAGACAATTCTGAAGAAAAAAAGATAGAAGAGAATTGAACTTTCTACGGAGCCCTTTTAGGGACATGGTGGTGGAAAAAAATGAGAGGGAAGAGAAAAATATTTTTTAAAGCTTTTGCGTTATCTCGCTAAATTTTTGCGTTCCTCCGAGAAACATTGCGTTATCTCGCAAAACTTTTGCGTAATCTCGACAAAACACATTTGAGTTATCTCGACAAAACATTCGTCAAACGTCCGAGGGGCTCGATTTGTGGAAAATTAAGTTCAAGTTCGTTTTCAAGTTCGTTTTCAAGTTCAAGTTTGTTTACGTTACGTAGAATGAGGTGTCTTTTATGTTATAAGAATGTTCAGCTCACTAGTTATTAGTCTGTGAATCTGCGTCTATAAACCAATGTTTAAGGAGCTAGTCTCAAACTCAGCCAGCAGAACATTAAACATGAAGTGTTTGTCCGAATTCAAAATGGTTTGCGAGATAACGCAATGGTTTTGCGAGATAACGCAAATATGTTTGCGAGAGAACGCAAAAGTTTTGCGAGATAACGCAATGTTTCTCAGGGGAACGCAAAGATTTTGCGAGATAACGCAAAAGCTTTAAAAATATTTTTCTCTTCCCTCTCCATTTTTTCCCACCACCATGTCCCTAAAAGGGCTCCGTAACATTCTGTTTACTGTTATTTGTAAACTATGAAATAATATCTGTCGCTTTTTTAATTACATGTTAGAATGCCAAACGACATTGCAAAATAATTCATTACCTTGTAGTCATAGCCAGCACTAAAGAGAATCCCACTAGAGGTTGGATGCCATTCTATAAGTCCCACACGCCTGCTGTGGCCATACAGTTCTAATACAGCTTCCGTCAAATTCCTTCTTAGTCCACCATCTGGAATCTCCCATATCCGCACCTGAGACATACAGTTTATACTTGACTCGAAATGCCACAATTGACTAATTCCAAGTTTTCCAGAGCACTAGAATATAACCTTTTTGTCATTGTTAAGGGAAAAATGAAATACAGTTTAGCATCTCTTCTGGATGACAGTTGTTACAAACATAAACAAACAAAGGTATATATACACACAATATTATAGAAAATATAAATCCTCTGAGGTAGTGCAGTAAAGCAATAGTGCAACAGAGTAATATAGTAGGGGAGGGTTCTCTTTCTGTAGGTCTCTCAACGTTGTGTCAAACCGACAAATGGGGTTTGTCTTGAGAAAGAAATCAAATTAGACTAGACTTAGAAAAGGCCAATGAAATTGACAAATTAAATTTGCATGCCAGACTCCGCTCCCGGATAAACGGGTTTAAAAGTGAGACAGCGTGATGCATTCATTCAACTTTTGTTCTTCGAAGCCATGATTCATGATCGACTTCAGAACTAGCGTTTCCTACCACACTTCTACCAGATTCTTACGACGTGGTGCAGCTCACTGTCCCTTCCTGCAACGACTTCCCCTGGCCATCTCGGCGGTTCCAGAGGTGTTGATTCTAAACAGTGTTGGGTGTAACTAGTTACTAAGTAATTAGTTACTGTAATTAAATTACTTTTCCCTTGAAAAAGTAAAGTAAGGGATTACTCATATGTTTTCTGTAATTTAATTACAGTTACTTTTGATGTAATTAAACTAAATACATTGTGCAATATATTGGTGTGCAATAGTGTAATGGACATCAAAATTCAAAGTCTTACTTTAAAATCTGTGCTTTCATGTATAATTATCACATTTGTAATACTTTGGTCAGTTAATAATATTATTTATTGGAATGAATTAAATAAGCCGTTTCATGTCTATCCTTGAATCACTTAACTAATAAAGGTTGATGTAGGATAAAGAAAGTAATTAGTAATGAGTAACTAAATACTTTTTGGACAGAGTAATTTGGACAGTAATCTAATTACACTATTGAATATGTAATGAGTAACTAGTAATTAATTACTTTTTCAGAGTAACTTACCCAACACTGATTCTAAAAGAGCTTATTTCCTCCAGCATGGCATGTCCCGCTGTTCTCGTGGGTGTGATACCCTCATCATCTGCCTCAAGTGTTTGGGTCTTCAGCAGACTGTGGCAGCCTTTGTGGAGACGTCCTGCCCGCACTTCTGGCAGATGGCGATCGAGACATTGCAGTCACGGGTGGCTGTGTTCTTCTGAGATCCAGCCACCACCTCGCTTGCTTCCCGGGCTGTGACAGCAGTGGCCAAGACCCTGCTGTCCGTCAGGTGAGCAGCGAGGGTGATATGGGGACTACTGAGAGCTAAAAATCCATCAGCAAAGCATTCGGGAACGGTGCATGACGACAATGAGATGTCTATCGCAGCATCGGAGGGTGACTTGCTGGCATCCGACCCCAATGATTTCTCGGAACTGCCCCATTCGGGGGGTAGAGCCCAGGAAGAGGCGGACGTTGAGACGTCAACCGTGCTTTCCTGAGCAGCCGTGAGCATTGGGCTGCAGTGCTCTGCCCCTTCCCCAACTCTCATGGCTGGACACATGTAACCCTGGGTCGGAGTGCAACTCTAAGCCGCGCCTGGCTCCGGTTCCATTTTTCCCGGAGGTGCATGAGGAGCTTAGTAAGACCTGAAACGCCCCATTTTTTGGCTCGTCAAACTACATTCGTTGCCCTTACTTCCCCAGATGGTGGGGCAGCTTGTTGATGTACCCCAGGTGGAACGTGCAGTCGCGGCCGCCTGGAGAGATCGACCTAGACTCCCATCCAAAGCGTGTACGTTTTATATATCCTTGGTGTCGAAGGCTTACACTTCTGCGGGCCAAGCTGCCTCCTATCTCCATGCCCATCCTGCAGGTACACCAGGCCAAGGAGTTGAAAGAGCTCCACGAGGATAAGTCTGACCCAGGGTTGATAAAGAACTCCGCACCACGCCCGACCTCGCTCTACAGGCGACCAAGGTGATCGCACAGGGCCACAGCCACTAGGCAACTAAACGCCTATAAGTTGCGCCTCTTCTTGTCCTGGTGCTATTCTCGAAGAGAAGACCTGCGTTGCTCGATCGAGAATGTGCTGTTCTTATTACAACAGAGACTTGTGAGTCATATCTCCCTTTCAACACTGAAAGAGTATGTAGCCACCATTGCCACTCATCACGACCCAGCTGCTTGTAAGTCTCTAGGACAGGAGGCCCCCCTTCGAGCCCCTCGGAGATACCTCTCTTTGTCAACTCACAACGAAGACGTCTCTCCTGATGGCGCTCGCTTCCATCAAGAGGGTAGGGGACCTACAAGCAACTTCACATTTTCTGAGGGGTATGCGAGATCAGTATTGGCGCCCCCCCATCGGCTACCCCAGTATAGAAAACACACAACAAATAAAAAATCCGCAGACAGATGGAATATTACCTTTTTTGATCATTGTTTTTTTTAATCGGATAACATGCTAAACTATTTTTTATTTGATCTTTTGCTTATGATAACTGAATAAAACACCAAATAAGGCTATTTATTGTATTCTTTGAAAAGTGAGTTTCACTTATGTACTATAGAATTTTGACATCCATCCATCCATTTTCTACCGCTTATCCGAACTACCTCGGAGAATTTTGACATTTAATACCTTTAACAAAAAAACATGTCCTGTTTTAAACAATAAAACGTCTTTAAATATCACAAATAAATGTAACAATAGAGTTGTAGCCCATCAGAGATGTGCTGGTGAGGAAATAAACTTATTTTAAACTTATCACATGACATACTCGTGTTTAATGCAAATAAACAAACAGTATTTGTTTTTTCCCACTTAGGTCTACTTTAAAAAGAATGCTTAGTTTGTGGTTCATTAATATTTAATAAAAATACATCAATAAAATAACCCATGTTAAACATACTTTTACTTACACTTTATAATTAAACTTTTATTGAAAAACGAAATAAGACGGATAACAGACATTATAACGCAAATAAATAAATAAATCATTGGATTTTTCCCTTTCCTTAAAATATTTTAGTTTGTCGTTCACATTTTATGAACACACATCATTAAAGTAAAACAAAGACAAACTCACTTAAATTGAACTCACAAATTATAACAAATGTTCTTTTGCGCTCATGTCTCTGTCACCCTGTAAATCATTGCGCTGTTTCACTGTCCACACGCAATCTCTTCGGTCCTCTGTGCTGCACGCTGTTTGCAGGAGACGTATCTGCTTGCGTTATATGAAGAACACTGGCCTGACGTTAAAAAACTTATTTACTTATCCTCAATCCATTTGGTCATTTGACTGTCAAAGAGTGATTGGTTGACTTAATAAATAAATAAATATTTATTGAACTCATTTAAAATTGTAGACAAAAGTGAAACTAAAACGTTTTAGATGATGACTTTTTCGTAATTTTTTTTTTTTATTTATAACGTTTTATAAAAAAACCTTTAAATAATATTTTGACACAATAGCGCCCCCCATGTGCAGTACCCCTATTCACACATATACTGCATACCCCATATACTGGGCCCGGTGATTTTCAATTTAGCCTGAGACCCCAGCCTGGCTACGTGCCCAAAGTTCCCACCACTCCCTTTCGCAACCAAGTGGTGAACTTGCAGGCGCAAGGAGGAAGACCCAACCCCATCCGTGTTGTGTCCAGTATGAGCATGGCGCTTCAAATTGAGAGCTTCAGGCGCCCTGAGCAGCACCTTGTCTGTTTTGGAGGTCAGCAGAAGGGGAGGGCTGTCTCCAAACAAAGAATGGCGCACTGGATTGTGGATGCTGTCACTATAGCGTACCGGTCCCAAGATAGCCTGTTCTAGGCAGTGAGAGGCCACTCTACCCGGGTATAGCCTCCTTGTGGGCACTGGCTCAGGGCGCCCATCTGGCACGCATCAGCCGCCTCTGCGTAGAACCGGTGTTAGCTCGAGTCTTATATGGCAACAGGCAACAGGGACCCCCATTAAGGGAATATCACTTACCCAGTGTCCTTACGGTATCTTGCTGTTAGAGAAACAAGGCTGCCGCCTGTGATGACCAAAGGCAGGGGCATCCCACCTTTCCAAAAGCTCTGGGACCCCCTACCTAACCACTGGAAGGTTACAATTTCGCGCTAGCGCTCACGTCTGACTTTGCTAGAGATTGTGACGTGCCACAGCACCGTGGCATTTTCCATAGGAACCCAATCTGTCGGTTCGACAGAACTTTGAGAGACCGACAGAATGGGAACGTCTTGTTGCCTCGTGCCACAATGCGTGCCTCCTGCTGCAGTTGTGTTGAGAGGCTCTCAAGCTTCTCAGCCCAAATATGAATGAATGCAGCACGCTGTCTCCCTTTTATACGCGGATATCCGGGGGTGGAGTCCGGCCATGCAAATTTCATTCACCAATTTCATTGGCCTTTTCTAAGTCTAGCCGAAGTTGATAGGTTCTCAAGACAAACCCCATCTGTCGGTTCGACACAACGTCTCGTTCCCTCCACCGGGGAACTGAGGTTACATCCGTAACCAAGACGTATAGGAGTTACTATGCAATGATATTGTTGTTTGTTTAATAATGTTGTAATCCATTTTACTTTTACACCAAACACTGATGTTTTATTGTAGACATTTTCATGAATTTCATCCTTTTATTATTTTTTCTTTATTCCTTTCTTTGCTGTGAATCTGATATTTTGACATTTAGTTGCTATTTGTTGAAATGTCTATGAATGTCTGTCACATGTGTGTACATGAATACATTGTAACACCAACATAATGGAAATAGCAATTTCAATTAATAAAATCAGAAATAAACAACTGCAACAGATGTTTTCATTGCACCAGAAGGGGCTTCTTAATAGTTTCACCTGATGTACACATGACCAATTCATACTCACAGAAGAGTCTTCTGAACAAGAAGCAATTATGTTGTCATGGAAAGGATTCCATTTGATATCCAGCACGTTGCCTTGGTGACCGCAGACCTTTGGATGGTGAGCTTCAATACGGCCAAACTATGGGAGGGAATCACAGGTTAATGATGTCCTTTCAATAGATAGACTGATTGAACTGACTGTTTTAACATTGTAATGTTACAAATGTCCACTGTATGGCGCTACAACATAACTACAGTCTTTGCAGTGAACAGTAGAATGTCGGTCATGATGTCATGAATGTTTGATGTCATGTTAGTCCATTGACCTCCTTCTGAGGTCCTTTGGGATTTGTAGTTTAGGTCATGTTTGATTAGAGAATGAATTGGTCGGTTGATAAAGAGTCTTATACACTTTTAAATCTGGATTTGTTTAAAGCAATGCACTGGGATAGTGTGACGTTTGGAACGAAAGGGGTTAAGTACAAAAGTTCCTTGATTCAGAACAGCCTGTTTTCTTTATTGCATACGTTAAAGCAATGAACTAATCTCAGAATGAATGTCACAAACTCCTCCAGCTCCTCATCTCTATGAGGTCTCTGTGCTATTTTATTAACATATGATAAAAGCTTGTCATTTTCCAAGAGTATTTAAAGCTCTTGCATGGATCCTGTGCCCACTCATAAAATAGATTCCTTGTCTCTAAAATATCAGAAATAAAAATGATGTTGGGTAGTCAGAAACAATGGAAATGCGGGGTGATGAGGAGAGAAAATAATAGATTATTACGGTTTATTAAGAACAGATTATTGAGATACAAATACAGTACTTTTACATCAACTATTAACTATCAACTATAAGTGCCTCAGAATGGTTTGCTTTCCAACATTCTTCAAAATATCTTATGTAGTGACTGGATCATTGAGAGGAAAGCTATAAACTCTCACTCTCTTTTGTCCTGGTTTCTAAATACCATCATCAAAAGACCATAGCAAACCTGGCTCCATGAGTCTGGTTTTAGGTTTTGAACTCTCACCGAGAGTGTGATAACCCTTTGGTTTCTCTGTAGGATATTTACGACTCCTTAGCTTCAAAGCATTGGTGATAAGTCTCTGTCTCATCCCTAACTTAACATCTGAGGCTAACCAGAGAAACTTCTATGACAAATAGGAACTTGTATGTTATATGTTTCAAATATATCTCTTATGTCCAGACGCTGTTTGCAGTTGAGCACCTACTCAGAGCCCTGACTCTTCTGACGTTCTTGACTGCAAGTGGCAGGGATATAAAAAAAAAAAAATATTGCGATCACGCAAAGGAGACAGTATAATTTCTTTCTAAAAATTGATTAAGAACAGCACCAAAAACTAAACACTGGCCAAATCAAAAACAGCTATTTTTTTGCCATGAGGGCTTCTCTATGTTATGTTTTGGTTAAGGTCTTGGCTCTTCAATATTATTCAGCATATTCCAATACAAAATTTTTCCATGGTTCCCAATTAAAGTTATGAGCAAAGGGCATTTGAGTTCTCTGAGCTTATTATGTGTGTTAGCCGAGGCATTATAAAAATGGGTGTGGGTCTAGTAAAAGAGCTTTTAGGCACAATAAGGTAGCCCCAACTGGTTGGCAGTTTCCTATCAGTGTTGCCAGATGGCCCAGGCTCCCTCTTATGTGTTTATGTATTAGTGTATGTGCGTGTCTGTAGCTGTTTTCTCGCCTGCTTCTGCGTTTTAATGAATGTTCTACATTATTTTAGGAATTCTGATATCATCCCAAACTGTTAGCGCTACCTCATTACCATTTAAAGACAGTTCTGTCGACAGCTGCCTGGCAGGTCAAACAAACAAACTGTATTTCCAAATGGTTAAACAGTTAATGATGACATCATCGCAAATACCACAGACTTCTATTCATTCTCTTTTTTTCTCTCCTTCCACGGGCCATCCCATCATGGTTTCTGTATGCAGTTTCCATTCCACAACTATAGCTCCTTTGTCATATGAGGAATTCAATTTCAAAGGCCAACGTTCTGCTACTATATTGCTCCCATGTGTCTGAATCTCTCAGGGAAATGATGATCCATCAGTTGTCGATCTAATACGGCCTTAGGAAAGGATTTAAGCATTATTATGGCTCAAACTTATTTTGGTTAGAATAAAGATATAAGACCATAATATTTATGTGATTAGCATATCCTGTACATAAATACATGCAAAATGTCATTGAATTGGCAGACATCTTATTGATCAAGCTGGTAAAACATGGCTTTAGCAACACCAAGATAAAGGTTTCAACTCACTTCATTGAAGAATGCAATGAAACTTGCTTTATGAATTAATTTGGCTGCTAAGTAAATAACATATACATTTAATGTAAGTGATTGTAGATGTTTGTCTGTTTGTAAATTAACCTCACAATGAAATACAATAAGTGGATTTCAGTGCTGTCACCAGTCTACCAGTATTTAAAATATGTGACAAGTGATATGGAATACGAAGATGTAAAAAAAGCTCTCCCCAATGTGGTGAGAAAGACATATTGGGAAGTCCGATGGACTAAACCCTGTCAACCGCTCTTTTCAGGCCTGGGAGCACAGCTGGAGTTAAAAACTTTGTAAATGAGCACATTAAGGGCGCAATGCTGGCCTTCTACATCACACATTAACTGGATGGCTTCGAATGCTTATCACAAAAGGGCTATTGATAGTTTCTCTAATTTGGCTGAGACTATTACCAAGGATTTCTAGGCACACTGAGCAGTTAAGCATTACCGGATGCTCCCAAGAAGCGACACAGAAGAAAAGTCAGAATAAAGAGAGGAGATGACTGTGGGGTATAGCTGGATATGAGAGACTGCGTGCTACAATCTCATTGTCAAATGATTAAGTGTGTGTCATTCCTTCTGTTTGAGCTCCTAGTGCAGTACAGTAACTGGCTGGGTGGTGGAATTTGAAGTAAGACGTGCAAATTCACTATAATTACACACAATATTTTAAGACAAAAACAACTTAATCTTAAAATTCCTTGAATTAAATGCATGCTACCATTGCTACACTGTCTTTTAGGTCAAAACACATGTTTTTTTAGGCTAAACTTGATCGTAGAATTTAAGGCTGAATCTTGATCAAAATGAAAGTATGGTTTAAATAAATTATCTGCAGTTTTGCATTATAATATGGCACAGATGTAATGAGTAATGAGACGTCAGAGAAATGTTAATATCAATGTCAGTAGCCATGAGGTTACAGCTTTCAGTTCTTGTCTAATTTACAGCATTAAAGCAAGTAAACGAAGTAAGAGCATCTGCTTCTGTCCATTATTAAGACTCTGACACAGACAGTTAACAACATGACGGAACTTTGAGCAACAAACATCAACACAGCATAGGATGCAACAATAAACACTTCTGATCTTACACATTTTAACACTATATTACTTAGCTTTATAATTTATAGCACAACAGGAAAAGCTTTTTAAACTTATTAGTGTGACAATTTAAAATTTGGAAGAAATATTACAAATAAGAAAGAGATAATTTTCTTTCAGAACAAGATTGTTTTAATAAAGCATATTGGTATTCATTGCTGCTTCCTATAAGTACAACTGAAACTATGCAAGGAAAATATGTCCCACACCACAACAGAGTGAACTAAACAGTTTTCTGTGTGTACTGTAGAGTGTGAGAGGCCTGTGGGTTTCTTTCAGTATGCGCCACATGTGCGTTTGTACATTTATAAAAACTGTGTGTGGAATGATTCATCAGTGTGCAGTGAAGTAGTGAAGATGTAAATAATTTATGCATTGCATCTATTAGTACTTCACTGTAACGTTGCTTGGTTTGCAATCACGTTATTGCTGCTTGTGCATTGTGCATTGACATCAAAGTACAAACACATGCTCAGCAGTATCAGGCTTGTGGAATGTGCAGTTTAGATGACTTAAATGATCATGACTTGAATGATCATGGATTACCAGTGTTGTTATTTCGAAACATCTTTTTGAAGTGAATTGTGTGACATTTAATTAATTTTGATTTCATATTGTTTTAAAAACAGTATTAGTGGAAGTTTAGCTGCAACTCTTGGAAGCGACTGCTCTGAATATGGCGTTGTAACTTGGCACCTTTACATTCCCTCGCAAATTCGATAATTCCCACTTCAACACTTAAATTATTTACGGACGCTACTCTTTTAATGTTAACAGATACGTCTAATGTTTTAAAGTTTCCTGAATAGGATCCTGAAAAGTTAACAACATTCCCTCCATGCTCCTGTTTGTGACAGTGCATTGTGGTGGTCACTGGCCACCCTGAGGAAAACGCTAATACGCGTGTGGACTTGATTTAATTTGGACTGTAGCCGGTTACCTGAGTAACTGGGATAACAATGAATGATCCTCCTCCGGCGCTCTCCGTTACTATGGCGAGAAACTTGGCGTTGACGGCGCAGAAGTGGTTGTCATGGACGTTCTTTGTGATCGGGATACCTTCGAAACAGTGCTCCCGGTTGGCCACTTTGCCGTAAACGTTTCGAAACTTGGAGCTTCGGTAAGTCGGCCGCCATGACATCTGCAACACATATGAAGAGAGAAGTTGTGAAATAAATAAAGCGACAGAAAGTGACATTGTTAGTTCAAGTTAGTTAAATATGGACATTTGATAAATGAGGACATCTCCAAAAGGAGGATTGGGTTCAAATTTACCCCAATATATGGTTTAACAAACATGCATACCTAATAAGAACACTTTAAAAGAAATATGTAGGCTAAACAATGATCCAGAAGCACTTTCAGTTTCAGATTTTTTAATTTGTATTATTAATATTATATTAAGTCGTAAATATATAATACATCTTAAAGATATTTGTTAAACATTTTAAATCGGTTAGGCCTATTCTGTTGGTTGTATTTTGTAAAAACATTTGAACACACACACACACAATCCAAGATTGCAGTGCTTTTGAGATATTGGGGAGAAACATATGTATTAAATACAGATTTCAGAGATAAAACACATATGATCTGATATGTCAGCAATAGAGATAGGCAAAATATAGAGATTTGACCGTTTAGAAGAACTTATTTTGGCTCCTTATTTGAATAAAACTTCATACTCCAGCACTCAAACAGGAAGTTGGTAAATGCCTGTAAAATTTAACTTAGAACTCAAACCTCAAGACTGTTTGTAGTTTAGCCTAAAGGGGTGTGTAAACAGGGGTTTAGGCTGAGGCTCTAAGGAATGAGAGATTGTGGCATTCATAGTAATCACTAAGCAAAACTGACCTTAAGTTAGAACTCATGCAACGAGAAGATAAAGAGGAAGTGTTAAATCATTAGTGAAAGATTTATCACCAGTGATCTAAAGCTTTATGTGAGATTGACAACACTCATGACTGAGTGAATTGTCTTGTAAATGTGTGTGCATGCTACTTGTTCATTCACATAAAGACGTGTACAACCATAATGTTCATTTGTAAATGTACATGCCACCTGATCAGAAATCGTGTTAGTAATAGCTTACTTAAAAAAAGTGTGGCTGGAAATGTTCAATAAACAGTGGGGCATTAAACTGTAAAAATGATCTTACTTCCATCTCATCACTTTTTTCCTTTCTCCCTACTGTCTAATTTTCAGTTCTCCCACTGTGTATGTGTGTATTTACAGCTGTTCTATAAAGCTTTAGACTTTTTTTTTGTGTGTGTGTGTGTGTGTGTCTGTTGTCCTGCCTGCTTAACCATAAACGCATCAACAGTAGAGAGAAAGGCCTTGGGCAGAGCTGCTGTGCCTTTGATTTGAATACAAGGACATTTATTCAGTTGATGCTGCATGTACACGCACACACACACACACACACACACACACACACACACACACACACATGGCCATATTTTTTTGCTTATAGTCAATGTTTTATGTACAGCTGCTTTGTAACAATGAAAATGTTCAAAAGTGCAATACAAATAAAAGTGGAGACACACACAGTTATTTATACTCTTCATGTATTTACATATGTAATATTTTAATCCCCTCAAATTTGTTTATCCAGTATATGATAATCCAATAATCATAATCTAAGGTATAATGTTAATGTCTTACCTTTCCCCTTGGTTTTGTATTGAGGACCCTCTGATAACAAATGACTCAGCGAGCTCCAGGAAGAGCCTGTGTCCTCTCTGGCTTCCTGCGTGCTTCTACTCTACAGGCCTGAACTACTTGCCTCTGTTTCACGCTTTCCCTTTTCCTCCAGGACTTCTCCTCCCACAACCTCCTTCCATCCCTCCCTCTCTACTTCATTCCCTCCCTCTTACCAAGGCAGACAGCCCCACATCTACTAATGTAATACAGTGCCCTCCACTATTATTGGCACCCTTGGTAAATATGAGCAAAGAAGGCTGTACAAATAAATCAGCATTTATTTTCCTTTTGATCTTTTATTAAAAAAACTACAATATTCCAACATCTCATTAAAGTAAACCAATTTGAAGTGGGGGGAATATAACATTAATGAAAAATGTTTTTCTCTTGTACACCCTGGTCACAAATATTGGCACCCTTAGAAATTCTTAGTAGCGAAATATCTCCCAAGTATATTCTCATTGATATTTATATTTTCTTTGCACACCAAGGTGACTAGAAACATGATGTTGTCCAGTCATAACTTCTTGTTGCACAGGAGAATAAATATTACACAAAGCCTAAACCGGCTTAATCATTTATCACAATGGTTAAAAACCAAATAATAAAGTTCTGATGTGCTATATAGTTCTGTTGAGCTACACAAAACACATAATGGCTTTAAGGAAATAGTCAAAACAATGAAAAATCTAATTTCCATCATCAGGGCAATGATCAAGAAGTTTTAATGGACTGGAGTTGTTGAAAATCTGCTTGAAACAGGATGTGTGTCTATATTGTCTCAATGCAGCGAGTAGAAGAATTTGAGTGGCCAAATACTATTTAAAGAGCACAGATGGAAAATTGTAGTAATCAGTTGTATTTCTGGTCAGAAAGCATATTAATAAAAATATAGGAAAACTGCACCTCCATCACCAAAAGTTGTTTGGGACACTGTTCAAGAAACAAATCTTCTGCTCTCATGCAATAACAATCTCCACCATATTAATCTGCCATGCTGGAACTACAACCAGGACTGGTTCTACGGCCATATGAAATGAAAAATATATCTCTTGTCAGGAATAACTCAAGATAGGTTTGGTGCACACAGGGATAAAAATCCACATGTCCAGAGTTAAATATGTCGCCAGATCTTTATTGTTGTGAACCTAGTTTTATGCCAGAGGTCCTGGACATCTGTTCAGATCCATGGCATCATGTTTTATCAAATACCAACAAATTTAAAAATTTAAACCTGACTTGCTCTTATAGAAATATTTTAATTGGTCATGATTAGATCTTCCATCAGCACATTGCTCAAAATAAACATTAAAATCAACAAAAATGTGTCACTGGACGCAAAATCAAAATCCTGCCATAGCCACCCCAGTTCCCTGATCTGAACACAATAGAAAAGGAGTGGGATGAACTGAAGAAAAGAGAGCACCATCATTTGAAGGTTTTTAAGAGATTCCCTATGATGGAATGGACTCTGATGACTTGCCATATATTCTCAAACCTCTTCAAACATAAAAGAAGACTCATATTGTTTTTCTTTAATGCAAATGGAAAATGAAGGTTGCAGTTTTGAATACAAGGATGCCAATAATTGTCATCAGGGTGTGTTAGAGAAAAAAAATCATAATGGGATAATCCCCCCCACTTGTTTTACTTTAATGAAATATTGGAAGATTGTAGATTTTTTAAATAAAAGATCAAAAAGAAAAACATGCAGATTTATTTTTACAGCTTCTTTGCTCATATTTGCCAATAATAGTGGAGGGCACTGTATAGAGGTTCAGCCTATCTTTCTATCCCAAACATCCAGGGTCTCCCTTTCCATTTTAACATCTACACAGCTACAAACTGCTTCATCTTTCCCTAAGGACAGTGGTTTTGCAGTGTCCTTTGCAGTGTGCCGTAGACTTACTTCATGATTCATTATAGCACTCATTGCATCAATATGTAGCGATCAAAACTCAAAACATGAGGCATTTGCACTTTTGTCTACTTCTGAGAGTGGAGTTGACACTTGTCTGAGACAATAATCCTAATTTCCTCTAGCCAACATTATCACTGATGCTGTATCTGCACCCACATGACAGCTGTGGCCTTACAAAACATCATTATACAAGATTTATCTTTGTTTGTTTTGTTTTCTGTTTTGTTCTTTTTCTCTTGCCTAGCTGTCCATTCAGTGTTTCCCAAGTGTTATGTTACAGCCTTGCCTCTGAAAGCTAAATGCAGGTTCGCTTTGAATGCAGTCACATACATCATGTTCAAAAAAGTAATCATCTTTCTTTCTGCTTTTATTCTTTTTACTCTGCGTCTAGTTTGGGAAGGGTGTCCCAAACTGACCCCACATTAATTACATGTGAGAGATTGTTGATAGATAATTGCTATAGATATTTTTAGCAAGAAACATCAGAATGTTAATAAGACCTAAAGGTCTATAATAGAACATGTGCATGTTCTGAATCTCTCTCTCTTTCTGTCTAATTATCCTGAATGATTAAATGGGATATTTGGCTAGCTGTTGACAACCACAAAGCAGGCAGATGAGATTTATTTGATTTTAGTTAGATCTATACTTGGCCTGCCCTTCAGCTTTGCTCTCTGCTCACCATGTGTCTCTCAAATTCCTAACAGATATTCTGTAGTCTGGGCAGTCTGGTAGGTACTACTACAGACATTATAACAAATTCTGTCCGGAGAATATTTTCATCACTATGATAATAGACCACTTCAGAAAACGTCCAAAAAACTCTGGTCCAGAAGAACTTTTAACACCACACAACCGACTGAGCGTTTATAACCAAATCAAAATATTAAATACAAATATCTTTAAAACATAAACTAAATATTAATGAAACTGGAAGTGCTTCTGGACCAGAGGTCTATAGATTAATCCATGTTTGAGTGTCTACTTGTAAGCGTCTGTGGACTGATTAACAAGAAGAACAATGGCTGTATTCAGTGTTGAACTTGAAAATACAAGAAAGGAATTTGTTTAGGTGCACTGGTTCTTGTATCTCAAGTATGCTAAAGAATTTCAGTATGAAGAACTTGAAGAAGTCTTTATTCTCATGTGTAAATAAAAAACATTTTTCTATATATTACCTATCAATATATTAAATCACTTAATAAATGTTTTAAAATATGAAGAAGAGTACATTGGTAAAATGGTACAATAATGTAAATACCTAAGAGGGGTCAAGTGTGCGACAGTACACCCACATCAGGGAAAATCTTATTGAGAATAAAGATACACATTTTTTTCATCAGTCCCCATTCATGAGTAGCAAGTTAACACACATTGGGTTAACTATCTGATCAGAGAATCCTTGGCCACAAAAAGCTACAATAGGGTGAAACTGGATGCCACTAGTCTAAAGGCTGGTTTTGCGAGACTACTGGAGCGTATATCATTTTGTCTGGGCTTGTAAAAGTGCAAATTTAGCAGGCTGCTTAAGAGAACTTTATTTGTGTAATGTGCGTATGTGTGTGCACTGATCAGCTGTGTGTGCGCAGGAGATCTCTTTGCTGCAGGGTTGAGAGACTCTGGAGATTACACAGTTTATTGACTTTCCCAAATCTGGCCTGCAGTCTTTTATTGACTATATTACACTGCTCTGTTATGTTTTCTTTCTTTCCTCCATTAACACATCTTTCTACCATTAAAGCCCAACCTGCATCACAACCTTACCTAAATCTCACCACCCTGACCTAAATCTGAATCTATGTTCACTTTTATAACTTGCAGCATTTCCGTCTAACTGCACAGACTTGATCTCCAGCACTTGCTGATGAATCCAAAAGCATTATTCATCCCACTTTTACAGCCCTCCCCCACCCTTGTCTTGATTTGAATATTGTTCATTTTAATAATTAGATTAAAATTCCAGCAACATCCAAGACAGGAAGCAGGCCTCCTCTTTCCACAAAACGAACACAAAAAGGGATGAAAAGCCTTCAGTGGGTCACAGTTGTTTATCGATTAGACTGCTGTCAACCCTTCATTTCCCCAGACAGCCTGTTTTTGTTGAGCATTGGAGTGTTCATAGAAAAACTCTAGCTCCCATTTTTAAATGAAGGGAGTGAGTTCCGGTAGCGTTCTGTGTCAGTGGGATTAAATGACTCTGCGCCTGGAGACCCGCTGGCTGTTTTGGAAGCTCTAGTTCCAGCTGTGAGTGAAATACAGCTGGGAGAGAGCCAGGACGAGCATGCTGTCCTTTCAGACACAGAAGTCCGAAATGAATGCTGGTGACTTTGGAGACAGATTTTGGTGTAACCTATAATAAATCGTATCCTTATATTTGTCCCAAGCGCCGAATCTGTCAGTTCTGAACTTTAGTTAACATGCCATAAAGAATTGAACATTTACTCGTTGTGGGTAGACATGTATCGAACACGACATAAAGAAGTTGATATGATTGCCAAAGGAAGCTGAATATGAAAATATTTAACTAAATTCTAAATAAGTATGTTTACATGGTTAGTATTCAAAAACACCACAGGTTTTTGTTTAGTCAAGCTGCAAGATATATCTCTGATGTGGCATAGCCTACATGACACAATGAGTATTGAATTGTACTCCCCTTACCCCTCTTTTTGGTGAATGTGTGTAAGTGTGTTCAGTTAAAAGCACTTGTGTGATGTTTTAAAAAGTCACATTTTTGATTGTGGACTACAGGAAGCTTTGTGAGGTCCAAATAAAGAATAGAATTAAGTAAGAACTGATAGGTTCTTAAATACGCAGTGGGAGGAGCTGCAAGGTTTTAAGGAAAACAAAATGTATTGTTGGGTTTATATGACTTATACCACAGAGCTGTTGAATGCTTCGATCTGATTGGTTGACGTTCTATAGGTATGCATTAAAGGTCCAGTGTGTAATTTTTTGTCGGATCTATTGTCAGAAAGGGAATATAATATACATAACTATGCCTTTTTAGGTGTATAAAGCGCTTACACAATTATGTTTCCATTCCATTCCATTTTCTACCGCTTATCCGAACTACCTCGGTTCACGGGGAGCCTGCGCCTATCTCAGGAGTCATCGGGCATCAAGGCAGGATACACCCTGGATGGAGTGCCAACCCATCGCAGGGCTATACTGAAATCGAATAAATAAAATATATAAAACATACTGGTTCGTTTCCTCTTCCTGCTGATTATAGAAACAATATGAGGAATAAATAGCCTAATTTATTATCATCAGCTTCTCTGTCACATAACTTGAAACATGCGGTCTCTCACACGCACGTGCGTACATACATGTAGCAGTGGCTCAAGCTTCCGTATCGGTTCACTCTTACAGATGCTTGAAATGTGATGCGCAAGAAAGTATCAACAGCATTTTATAGGCGATAACATGACTAATGTTGAAATTAAACATTTGAACAATGTGCTGTGGTGTGGTAACCGTGGTATAAGTAGAATAATTGACTGTTAAATTATTCGAAAGTTAATGCACACCCGAGGTATAACGGCCAATCCGCTTCGCTTCCCACATATCCCTTACTTATACTTCCTCATAAACACGAGAAACAAGAAACCAGCTTCCTCCTCTTTGACTCTGTGGGTGATCGGACACAAACAGACAGGATGGGTGCAGTCAAGCTACAGGATCTTTAGCTGAAAGACTGATAATGCAAGAGGGAAAATATTAGGTCCTTTTTTTACAAGTGGAAACGTTTTAGCGTGGCAACACAAAATCATTTTTTATTGCATCCAAGACTTGTCAACAACAGCACACCCAGCATTAATGCTTTGCCTAGGCCCCTTTCCTTAAAATGAACGGTTATTAACCTTACAGGTTTGCATTTGATATCTCATGGACAGAAATCTTTGGTAAAGTGTAAAGTGTGACAGTTATCTGAAGATGAACACTGGGTTGTCTTTGCACTTAGAGGGGACAGTTTCCCTCAAAATAAAATTCTGTCTTCATTTATTCACCCTTGAGTTGTTCCTAATCTGTATAAATTTCTTTATTCTGATGAACACAGAGAAAGATATTTGGAAGACTGCTTGAAAGCCAACAGTTTTTGGCCACCATTGACTACCATAGCAAAACAAAATACAATGGTGGTAAATAGTGCCCCAGAACTGTTTTCTTTCATGCATTCTTCAAAATATCTTCTTTTGTGTTTATCAGAATAATGACATTTATAAAGCAATTTTCCCACTACGGTAGTCAATGGTGGCCAAGAGCTGTTGGCTTACAAGCATTCTTCCAAATATCTTTCACCCAAAATCAATATGTTAGTCAAACTCTTCAATTTATGCATTTCAAAAAAGAAACAACTGTACAAACATTAATTTTTTCATAAAGTAATGCTCGTGATGACCAAAAGAAATCAAGCGTAGTTTCAGTCCTGGCAGGTCACGTTACTCTAGCTTGCATCAGCCGATCATATCAGGTGCAGCTAATCAATGTTAACCAATAGTCATACAACACATACTAGAATGTGTCCTTGTTAAGTTGCATTTCTCTACTCCTTATCAGCTGGGTAAATGGGGCTGCATTAAAAACCCACCTCCATCCTCAACTCCTCCATATGTGCCTGTATCTGTTGGATCATTTTAATTTAATCCGGTTAAACATCATGAACTGCTATAGTTCCCAGGTGGGGGGACATGTATTGCTGCGCTCCCTTTCTGTCCATGCAAGGCTGCATGAACAAGCGGGAATTTCCCCCAAACAGTTTCATTCCTCCAACCTTAAATATTGCTATATTGTTCAAATATTTGACGATAGTGGTCCCGACAGAAAAACATTTATTGTAACACTTAAATATATGCAATTGATTCAGCAGTGTATCATGGCACAATATTTGCAAACATTGCCCTTTTAAAATGTCTTTTCTTGTCGTTGTGTTATTGCATTGACAGCAAGAGTGTCCCCTAGAGACTGACATAAGATGAGCCGTGTGTTGTTTTGCTCCCTCTAACCTCTCTGTGTTGTTAATGGTCTAAGTTTGATAAGCAGATATGAACAGATGGAGAGATGGCTATTATGGAGTGGGGGGGTTGGTGGGGTCTGGGTGCAGAGAGGATGTACGAAGGATGGCACTCATTAAGAGACAGAAGGGGGCTGAATGATAAAGAACTAGAGGCGGTTGATCATTATGGTCACCACTGAGACTGACAGTGCTAGATATTGAGTTATTGAGTGACTCTTTGCTTATGTGTCGATCAAATGAGGTTGCAGCATGAAAAGTAAAGCTTCTAAATGAATTATAAAATTAGACATTTCGTTTTTTGTAAACGATTTGTTTGGAAAGCAATGCATTGAGAATATAGAGCGACTGTTATGCGTGACCAGGTGTGAGCTGTGTGACGCAGCGTGAGATGTGCCGATGCCAACTCTAAACCGCATGCAACAAAAACACAAGCCCCAGTTACAATGACTGCCGTCTGGCAGGTCCTCAAGAAAATGTTCAGTAGTGGCAGTTTGCCTGCAAGGGACAAACAAACATGGGCAGACACAGGCACATCACAAAAACTCAAACAAAATAAACCAAGACCACTGTGGTATTTTATAATACACTGTTGCAAATGAAATCTACTAAATTTAAATTTAAGTTTAATTGCTGCCTCAAATTATCTCCGCTTCAGACGGCACACCCGACAGACTGCCCCCGTCTGTTCACTAATGCATAATGAAAACAGTACTGTAAAGATTTTTTTCAAGCTTCGCCAGCACTAATGCAATGTGTTTTATGTATAAATGTTTGTGGAGAGTGCCATAAGGTAAAAAACTTAACCAGGTCTATTATTTAAGCATAAAATATCTCTGGTAACACCTCCAAGAAACTGCAGGCAAAACAAATCCTGTCACTGAGTGCTTTACATGCCCGTTAGACTTTTCCTAAGGGTCTTTGTCAGTTGAAGCACCTTTAACTCAAACTTCTGTCACATTCAAAGGTCTGGCTGTAACTATCTGTTAAAATGATAGTTCACCCAGAAATGGAAATTTGTCATCATTTACACACCCTCAGGTTGCTAAAACTGTATAAATGTCTTTGTTCTGGTGAAGAAATGTCAGTTATCAAACAGATCTATTCCCCCATTTACTGCCATAGTAGAGAAAATAAATACGGGGTCAATCGGGGTGAGATCTGTTTGGTTACTGACATTCTTCCAAATATCTGTAATGTTAATGATGACAGAATTTTCAGTTTTGGGTGAACTATCATTTTAAGGATAATGGATTTCCTCTAATTAAAATTCTAATAGCAAATAATGAAATGGATGGATAAAAAGATATTAAAACATAGTGATGATAAAAATGTTTGTTCTTTATTCTTGGCCTTATGAAAGATGAGTCAAATGGGGTTAAAATCTATTCTGTCTGTGCTTGGCATGCAAGACTCTTTCTACTGCAAAAGCTACTCTCTGCTTCCAGAATACTTTTCATTATTTAGAGCACTCCAGCACAGATGTAGATGCACTTTGCAAAATGATTTCTATCCTAACCTACATAATTCTTAGTTTTGGAGTCCCGCAAACATGCATAAAGATTAACAGCTTGTCATTTCTGATTCAGTAGATGTCCAATTCACCTGTCAGTAATAATTTATTGACAGCTTGAGAAGTTATAACAGCAGTTGGCAGTTTTTGATTAATAATAGCTAAAACAAACCCAGCAGTCTTAATAAATTTCTTAGTGTGACTGTAGATATAATAATCATGCATGACAGCAAGATCGGTTAGTTACGTGATATTTTAACACTAAATTTCACATTAATTTAATCATTACACTCCTAAAGTAAAGGTGATATCAAGAGTTCTCTAAAGTGATGCCATAGAAGAACTTTTTTGGTTGCTCAAAGAATTTAAAGAACATTTCACTTCTGTGAATGTAAATTGTTCTTTATAGAGCCCAACCATCTTGCAGTCTTATTTTTAAGATTCCAGTGTGTGCACATCATTACTTTTAAGTGCACTTGCTGAGAAACTCTTAAACGTGGGAGTCACAGTTCAAAATACTTGACATGCTTTACTGTTCTTTCTGATCCTATGAAAGCTGCACAGAGGTAAAGTCTGTTCAGTGTTCCTCATCATAGTGAATGTCTTTTTACAAATTGGATCAAGGTATTCAGATTTGGCAGTGGTTTGCTGAGTGGACAGACCATCTCTCCTGCAGTCTGTGGCTCCCTGTGTAATTTAGCAGTCTGCTCCTGTATGATGCAGAGAGGGAGGGCATCATAGCTCAGACGTGCCATCTGCCCAGACACACCACACCCAAAACTCCTCTCTATTGTGCCACTATAAACTAAGCATTGTATTCATTTCTGTATAGAAGGCAATATCCATTTTTTTATAATATTCCAAATCCAAGCAATTTTGTTACATTATCTATCAGTACAAGAAGACTGTCAAATGTCTTGTTCACAGTGGCATGCTAATACATATTGGTGTCATCTTAATATTTGCATTTTGAGCATATGCATTGATTATATTATCTCTAAAGGATCAAAGTGTAAATATTATGCTCAGGTTTCAATGAGTTTCTATTATACCATCACTTTTGTATAAGGATCTGCATAGCCACTTCCTCTCACTGAAGGTGATTTAGACAAGGACACTCATTTAACCTTGCAGAGCACTGATGATTCAGATGGTGCTATGACAACAGCAGCTCGGTCGCAGTGGTGTAATGATGTTAACCATCTACTGATGAGCACTGTGACCTTCCACACTGACATGACAATGTCGTATTAGCCTGTTGTCTTCCTGCTTTGCTAATCTCATCTGACTTTGTCAGTGCTGGCAGGATTGTGTTTCAGTGTGATTGCTAGCACAGCACTCTTGCCTAAAACTGGCTTCTGCAAGGTGTGCTCTGAAATGTTCTCAGGCCAATGTATAAGAGGATATTTAAGGATGTGTCATTCTGTTAATAATGACTGCATTCAAGGACAAAAAAATAGTAAATTAAGTTTAGTGGAAAAACTGTTTGGAAAAAGGAGAAGAAATGATGAAAGACATGCTTAATGTCACAATATATATACTCTTAAGTAATTCCTACATTTTCTGTTTTGAACACAAATACATGTTTTTCAACAATTTAACTGAGGTCATGTCAGGTTTGTGAAATGAAAAGCTGATCTATTTTAAAATGTCCTTAAAGAAACCAGGTAGTTTGCCACAAGGTAATGCAGAGGGAAAAATATCTAGCTAGTCAAATGTTGATGACAACAACCTGATTTGCTTTTGTTTTATTTCCATTCATTGCGATCAACAATTTACTTGTTTTACTTGCTTGTGTCATGGATGTCATCAGCTGTTAAATTCAATCTTTCCCATTGACAAATGGATGTTTGTTTACATGTGTCCTATATCTAAAAGCTGAGGATATTTAAATGATGCATGGGAAACAAAATTGTCACGGATTCTGAATGAATATCATTTACTCTATGCATTGATAATCTTGTTCATGATTTAATATATTATGAATTGTTCATAAATATTCAGACTATCCGAAATGTTTAGCTTTGAGAAATTTATTTTCAAAATATAATGACATCTTATTTTTTACCGGTAATACATTCCACTTATCAAACACTATGGTTATGCAAGGAATTTAGTGACAGGACTGTTTACTAGTGTAAACAGTACAGTGATCTGAAACCGTTGGCAGATGAAATGGTGCTTAAATTGATACTTCACCCAAAAATGAAAATTCTGTCATCATTTACCAGGATTTTTCCTGGCTAGAAAATGTGGTGGAGGTGGTGCCATCCTGAACTTATGCACACACGCACATGAAGGCCTACCTTAAGTACCTTTTGCATGAATGCAAATTAAACAATATTCACATGAACAGCCGCGAAATACAGCTAATAGAGCTCCTAATATTGCAGAGGAAAATAACAACTCTCCAGCACTTACTGTGCTCATAATGAAACTGCGCCTCCATCGTGGTGCAGTGTAGCAACTGCCGTTACAAATAAAAGTCCATTAAGTGAACGCAGTGTTTTTGTGAAGACAGACACCGTACAAAATTTGATGGGAGTCGGAGTCGGAGCCAGCATGAAATTTGACAATTTTTATATGCAGGAAAGACCCCGTTTACTCACCTTCAAGTTGTTCCAAATCTGTATAAATTTCTTTATTCTGATGAACACAGACAACATTTGTTTGGAATAAATTGAATGCTTATCACAAATCACACTGCACATGCCACAAATCACACCGCACACGCCACAAATCACACCGCACACGCCACAAATCACACCGCACACGCCACAAATCACACCGCACACGCCACAAATCACACCGCACACGCCACAAATCACACCGCACACGCCACAAATCACACCGCACACGCCACAAATCACACCGCACACGCCACAAATCACACCGCACACGCCACAAATCACACCGCACACAAGACAAACCCACATAGACCAAAAGAAAAGACAGAATTAAATAGGAATAGGGAAACGAGGAACAGGTGTGGGCTGTTTTGGCGTGAGGTGCCGCAATTAGCTAATTGCTGCCCAGTTGGGGGAAATTGACAAACAGGTACGGAGGCGGAGGGTGACACAATGTCTTTGTTTGTGTTCAACAGAAAAAATTAATAAAGAATGGTCTGGTTATAAACATTCTTCCAAATATCAGAACAAAGAAATGTATACAGATATGGAACAACTCGAAGGTGAAGAATAATGAAAGAATATTTATTTTTGGGTGACTTTAAGAACACAATTTCAGCACATAAACACTATTGTGTCTATTGATGCAGGCTTGAGTACTTGTTAACTAGCACTCTTTCCATTGTTCTCTGAGATTCCAGTGTTTTTCCAGACATCCACTCTTGTGTTTCTCTGTCTCTTACCCTTGCACATTATCATCTGTACCTCTGCCAGGTTCTCTGAAAGCAGCCTTATGGAAGTCTGCTGTGTTTCTGCTGTATTTTTAGTTCAGACTGCCCTCTTTAAATCTCATTCCACAACAGCAGCTTTCTACCTGATACATGTACAATTAACGCAGTTGTCATGTTTTCTGTACACACTGTATTAAACATTTAGTCTATTGATCCACATCTAAGTTGGTTTATGTTGGGCTTGTTGCTATAGGAAGCTTATCGAGTTATTGAATCTGCTGTATTTCTCGGTTGATTGTATGTGGTAGAATGTCCTGGCTGCCTGGTGGTGTGAATATTGATCAATCTCTGTTCAATCTAATCCATGCAGGTGTAAAATTGCATTCTCTAACAGATGCTCTTAAACACACGCATACATGTTTTTTGAGCTCCTTTGCACTTTCTCACTGATGCGTTTTCTAAGAAAATAAAAGGCTTGAGATTTTGGCATATCACTTCAAAAAACACTGCTTAGGGCCAGAGAATGCTGAGAAGGAATGTGAACCTTCGGAGTTCTCAGCTGACCTCGCTTTTCTCTCTGCTCACAAAGCAAGCTTCTCTCTGCTCCTTTTACAACAGCAATAACCTCAAAGAACATTTAGGAGTTGTTTACCTCAGCCTGAAGGTGTATTTGTAATGTTTCCATTGTGCATTCTTCACTTATGATTATTAAATCTCTTACATGTGAAGGGGCATCCACATTGACAGCTAGTATATTGCTCAAGGTAGGCATTTGAGTCAAGCTAATGTTTTATTTAGTTAATATTTTGAACATTATTTCCAGACAAACAGGGTAGGTTCAAATGGAATCAAATTTTTGTCTTGTTTAGAAGCTATAAAATAAGGAATTGTAAAATATTTTTACATACTGAAAAAGTTAAACTTAAATAACCGAACACAAAATAATATCTACTATGTGCGACATAACATCTATATACATTTACAATTAGTCGTCAGACGCTTTATCCAAAGCGACTTACAGAGAGTTCAAGGAGCAATAAAGTGATATGTAATACAGGAGCAATACTACAATAGGTGCTAATACATAGTACCTAGTTTCCACAAAAGCTAGAAACAATACTGTTGAGAGATGGAAAGAGGTTTAGTATTTTAGAAACCTCAGAAGTCCAAGAAGCGAAATGAAATGACATGGTCTAGCTAATTAGATATCCTGATTGCGTGACTTGCGTCACCTGCTGCTCCTGTCGCGATGCCAGAAAAATTATATTTTATTTTCGATAAAATGACATGTTGATGTTAATTAAAACATCCCAACTGAATATTTAATGAACTAACTTTACAAAAAATAAAAAAAAATAATGCACCAATATTGTTTATTAGCAACATCATATATGTAGGATCTGGTCGGAGCAAAGGTTACAATTTGCTATCGCAAAACACCACAGGCTCTCACAAGGGCCGCTACCAGGCGCCATTGAGTCTGGTCCAACTGCCCCATCTTAACACCTTCCTCACCTCACTGACCAGGACAGTTTCCAATACTCTCCCTTGGACTTCAAAGGGGGTTCTTGGGGAGCACAGGACGTTCACCAAAGTGAGAAAAGCCATGTGGGCCGTAGAGACTGAGAACCTCACATTCTTCCATAAGAATTTATCGTTCTCTCTCCCTAGCCACGAAAGACTGGTTTAAAATGTAAAAAAATGTATTCCCACATTTGTATGCTTGTCCCCATGTTATGTTGCCTCACCTATAACCTCAAGGGCATGTGTGTTTCATTGTATTCCCTTTATATTTACGTTCTTGTACAAACTACAGGTCAATGTACTTCTAATCCTTGCATGATTCATATATAAATGTTTCCCTATTCATTCCTTACAAGATGGTGTATCGCAAAGTAATGTATTTTATACCATACTCATTTTATCTTATTCTAAGAGTATTACAGCTCCAAACTTCTAGGCAACCATAAATGCAAATGAGCTAGTGAGCAGGACATAGAATAATGGCTTTTGCGCCCAAAATCATCTCATCGCATTGGATCGCCCACCTTGGAGGGGCATGTCGCCCCCAGGCTTAAAACATCTGTGTGTGGAGGAAACCAGGCTCATGTCGTGTTCACGCGCTCGTGCTCGGTCACGTCATCGAGACCTGTCTCTCGCCTTGGAGAAAGCTCCTTCCGGCAGTTTCCTTCGGCTAAGTTCGTTCTACCTTCGTCAACCAATCCGGTTCAAAGAAAGAATTAGACGGACTCACCCGCTTGCTTTGAAACCATCAGGACTCTGATAACCCCTTTCCACGCGCAAAAGAACTTGTCCCATTACACTCAGGAAGCCAGTGCAAGTATCTCAACTATATTCTAAATAGCTGCGTTTAAGCTGTAACCCCTTTTAACTAAGGAAACTGTCCTCGATGGTTTATGCAGATGTGAATAGCTGTTTGTAATTCTACCACTTTTTGCTTTGTCTATTTCTTTACTGCTTTTACGTTTCATGTGTTGTTTGTAAGCGTTTGTTATTTGTTAGTAAGTCGGTTTGTCTTCCCATTGGTGTGTTCAATAAACTCGCATTTGTATCCACGCTCAAATTGTTTCTGTGTTTACTTATCACATATTAACGTCACTTAAACTGCTTGATTTCGTTATAATTTCTGAAGCGGTACTGCACTACAGTAAAAGTGTTATGTTATGCCAGGAAAGTAATATTTCTTAGAGTTGATATACGATCTGCTGATCACTCGCTGGACGAGTGCATTTAGTTTGTCGCTATTATTAGGTCTACTGCATCAGGTAAAGTGTGCAACAATAGGTATGGTTAATCCCCATGAGTTGTATGTATCCTACAGTGGTTAAACCCGTGTTTTCCCCGAAATACACTACATATATTAAATTTAAAACCCTGAAATGGACTTTTTGTGAATTACACAAAATTTACCTAAAATCTTGATAGATTATTAAAAATTTACAGTCGCGCAATGAATCTTGGGATAGCCGAAGCTGTGAAGGAGACATTCCTTCTATCTTTAAAAACCTGCAGAAATAGTCGCATTTTGGGGCTGCTTTTGAAGCAACTGTCACAGGTCGGGATGGGTCAAGCCGGACTACGCCCACCCCTGAACCAGGACCACCTCGAGGAGCGTATCAGAGGGAGAAATCGGAGACAGAATAAAATTTCAACAAGTTTTATTTAGAAGTAAAAGCAATTTGAAAATCCTAGTCTAAAATCTTCTTCCTTCTTGCCCTCAGGAATCGAAGGTGAACAGTACAACAACCAGGGTCTCTCCCGCTCTCTTCCTCAGTGCGGGCCCTGTAGTGAATGGGGCGGTGGACAGGTAAATTGTCAGGTAGGTCTTTCCCAGGTGGAGATGCAGTAAACAGGCGAACGGCCCGGTAAGTCTCTCTGGTAAGTAAATATTTCCAACCTCCCTTCCTTCACAGGTACGAGATCCGGAGCAGATGGCCGTCAGTCAGGTACGTATACAGCAGATTCACACTCTGATGATGGGGTGGTGAGGGAATCTTTACAGGGTAGGCGAATAATTTCAACCTCCCTCTCTCCACAGGCACAGAAACTGGAACAGAGGAATACTCCAGACAAAGTGTACCAACCCCGTTCGTAACAGAAGGACAGCCACTTCTCTCAGCACAGGTGACTATAAGGATACAGTAGACTCGAAGTCAACCGGTTGCACAGGGCTCCTACTGAAACAGACAGAAGGGATACTTCAAGTAAGCATACGGTTCACATGAGTTGGAAGGGGACGAACACTTCTCACGATACAGATGAATTGCGGGAATTCCCTAGACTCAAGTCGACAGGCTGAGCAAGACCTCTTCTGGCCTAGATGAAGTGGATATTCCAGACAGAACGGACCGGCTTTACGTTCACAGCAGAGGGACAGTCACTTCTCCCCACACAGGTGGGCTCCCAGGTTGCAGCAGGCTCAAAGTCGATGGGCTGAACGGGACCTCTACTGGAGCAGACAGAAAGGGTGCTTCACACAAGGTATACAGTTCATGTGCATAGAAGGGAGTGAGCACTTCTCACAATACGGCTGCGTTGCAGGAATACAGCAGACTCAACGTCAGCGGGATGAATGGGACTTCTACGGAGACAGACCACGAACAATTCAACAAGGCATCTCGTCTCTTATTCACTCAAACAGAGGGGTTAATTCAGAGTCCAGATGATAATTCCTCAACATCCACTCAGTTAGAACAGAGCAATGACACAGAACTCTCACTATTGACAGTAGACCAGCGTAGCACAGGGAGAGTGCACAGCAAAGGGAATGTATTTTCCACACACACAGCAATTCCACTTCTAGCATATAAGGTGGGGGAAACGTCAATCTTAGGCACTGAAATCTCACTTCACGACGTGCAATTTAAAGCCCGCACTCACCCTTGGGTCTCTGTCCGAGGGGGCCGCGTTCATCAATGCTGCAAAGGGTATTTCGGGATGTTTTTCTTCACAAACACAGGCAGAGTTCACATCACCATTTATGATGGAGAAAGAGACAGGAGGTCGGCAATGAATCAGTACAATCCACTCGGTGACATTTATGATCGTGATCCACACACTCCAAACCACATCCAATTCAGTGTCGAATACATGCAATTACGAGACTCAGTTCTCGACTACCTAGCTCCTCTCCAATGCAAACAGGATATTTCACTTTCCCTCTGTTGCCCTCGAGTCCCTCATCAAGTCCACACTCTCCTCTTCATTCGTCCACACTCTCCTCTTCATTCACCCGCACTCCAATAACTGCAACCACTCGATAAAACGACTTCTCACGAGAGAGAACCACCCCGACAGTCTCTTTCTCTTGCTTTTTATACTCTCTCAAGTGCTGACAGGACCTCACTCAAACCCCCAAGGTAAATTCCCCACACCTGTTTCCAATCGGTCATTTGGGGTTGTCATGGCAACAGACGCACACACAGGCCTGGGACCGGTGTTACACTCAAAGTGTCCCAGCGGAAACACGGCTTCAACGGGAATAAGTTCCATATACCATTTGTCACACCGTGACACAACCTTTGGATCAGGATAGCCTTACCAGCCTTTAAAGCACGCAGCCCTCGAATTGGGACACCGCCGTAGTAACGCGCTCACCTTTTGTGAGTGTTAGCTTGTCAATGACGAGCTGAACTGTGTGCGTCCACGAGAGCAGAGGGAAACATCAGTGATACGTGACACGCGCAGTGAACCAATCACACACACAGAGCCTACACGGTTGGGCTCAAGATCTACTCGTCTTTTCACGCGAAATAACAACTGGAAGAAATTCAAAATGTGCAGGTCATACACACACAAATGCTTGTTGAAAAGTATGCTGTCTTGAAAACTGGTCGCAAAATGTGATTTGGTGTCAGTCCGGAGCCCCGATATAATTGTTTTTAATGTTTAAAAAAAAACTGATATGACCCCTCACACCGCCCCCCGATGTCATCGTCCATCACAATGTTTCACTGTAGGCATCATCCGATGTCAGTTTGGTAGACATTGCCCAACCCTAGCCTGGACAAGGAGTTGTGCTGCATGCTCAGTGAGATAGGGTCTAACCTTCCTTATGTTAAATAAGGCAAATTGGCATGACCGTGTTGTCTTTGCAATGTGATCATTGAAGGACAGCTTGTCATCAAACATGACTCCTGGCTGTTTTAGGAGTGATTGTGGCATTGCCAAGTTGGATGGTGAGATCGTGTTGCACCGTGGGGTGTGCCGGAAATACAAGGAGTTCTGCTCAGCTGGAGGTGATGCTCTTTCATCCATGCTGAGATGTCTTCTAGGCAGGCTGTAATACAAGCTGTTATAGTAGTATCATCTGGGTGAATTGAGATATCAATAGCATTACAATAATAGCCTTGTGCCTGTATGATGGTCCCAAGGTTGTAGTGTAGAGGGAGAAAAGGAGTGGTCCAAGCAAGGATCCCTGAGGGAGCCCAGTGATCATGTGGTCAGCAGTGCACTGCGAGCCCCTCCATGACACCCTGATGGATCTGCCGAAGAGTTATGATTTGAACCAAAGTAGAGGGGTGCCTGAGATTCCTTGTGATGACAGGGATGCTAGCAGTATCTGGTGATTGACAGTGTCGATTGCTGCAGATGAGTCTACCAGAATCAGGACAGAGGATTTAGATTTCACCTTGGCTAGTCCCAGTGCTTCTGTGACCGATAGCAGTTCAGTCTCAGTGGAGGGGTTTGTTTTGATGCCCGACTGCTTGTTGTCCAGGGGTTTATTCTGGGATAGGAAGGAAGACACCTGGTTGGTTAGTGCCCTTTCAAGAGATTTCACAATAAATGGGAGGAGAGATACTGAGAAACTGTCCGTAGTAGAGGGGTCCAATTTTGGTTTCTTAAGTGGGGGTGTGACCTGGGCTTGTTTGAATGTGGATGGAAAAGTGCTGGTTAGCAGGGAGGTGTTGATGATGTGTGTGAGTGTGCTGGATATGGCCTGAAGGATATGGGAGGGGATGGGGTTGAGGGGACAGGTGATGCTGTGGCTGAAGAGAAGTCTGTAAACATCATGGTCAGTCAGTAGGGCAAAGTAGGAGAGTTATATTCAGCAATGGAAAATCTTAAATTATTATTTTCAGTTTTTCTGAATTTACTATTTAGAGGTATGTGTTCATTGATAATTGCTTTTCATTCTGTGAACTACTAACAATATGTCTCCCAAATTAAAAAAATTCATAAAATTATTGTGTCCATTTATTATTTATTTGTTTATTTTTCAGAAAAGGAAAGTAACAGAAAAGATGCACTGTTTTTTTTTCAGACATCGAATACTGCAAAGACAAAAAGTTTGTAATCATATTTAGCAATACAACAGTAATATTTGTACATGTTTTTAAGAAATGTTTAAATATTCTTTATTTAATAACCTCTTCATCTTTCACATTACCTTTGGATGACTTTATGTCCTTCCTGAGGTTTTATTTTGTTGAAGTTCAACAGACACTAGACTGGAATGATTTTCCATTTTTCTATGGTTGTATATGTTATGTTATGAAACATAAGTGAGAATGAAGATTACAGAAGTTTTATACAGTGCATTGCAGTGCACTTATTTTGGCGAGCCCATTTCAAAGAGTCATTGAATGGAATGTGGTGCTGTACTGCATTTCAGAGAATGAGATTCATTTTCATGGGACTGTACAAGTATGAGCAGTGTGTTGAAATCCCGAGAGCGGAAGCATATGATCCATCTTTATCAGCTCTCACGGTGTAGTTCTCTCTCCCACACTATTTCATTTGTGTGGGCTGTAGCGTTTCCTTCTGTGGTTCTGTGCAACAGTGTGAACCTCTTACACGCACAAGGATTCCTCTTGCAGGAGTACTGTTCTACTAAAACACTATTATTTCAATCCGCATACCATTAACAATACTTATTCTAATGGAACTTAACATTCTGTTATTGCACAGACACAATTACAGGCGTCATACTTTCTTCATTTTTGTGCTATAAAGTATAAGTGAAAAAAAAACATTTACTGTATACTGATGCCCCACAGCTGCTGTTTATCTACAGTACTATTTCCCACTTTGTTCAGGAACCCTAAACAGGAAGCACATCCTCTTTACAATGGCTATACATCATGCTCATTCTTTATTTCTGCACAACTAAACTCTCTGAGCAGGATATTTATATATGACATGATCTCCTTTCCTTTAACGAAAAGTCCCACTGAAACTCTGCGTCCCTGTGGACACAAGGCACTGCTCTGCCGAAGAAAGACTTACGTCAACATTCATTTCTATGCTGGTTCAGGCTGTTGAATGACGGGTATTGCTGGTGTAGTGCAGGCTAAGTTGGTGGACCAGCAAAATTTAACAAATGAAGCTGGTTGACCCAAACAGTCATGTTGGTTGAGCTAAATGGCTGATCGGTACTCCCGCATCCAAAACATAGGTACCATGAAGTTAAAAGTTACAGACAAAGGCTTTATCATATCTGCAGCAAAACGGACCCCTTGTTTATAAAAAATTGTTGGTATAAAACTTCATTATTGGTTGTCTTCTCTATAAGCACATTAGCCAGCAGCAGCTTTGGGTTGGTAAGTTAGTTGCTAGGACTTAAATCTAATGTGACACTTCTCATCGTGTGCACAGCAGCCACCAAATTCAGAGGAGATTAAAGGACTGGTTCACTTTAGAATTACAATGTTATGCTTATTTACTCTTTAAATACTAATTTACTAATTTCCAAGGTTGTTGAGAAAAACTTTTCCGGATCTTCCTCCAAATAATGGATTTAATGGGGGGCAACCTGATTTATGGTCTAAATATCATTTTCTTTGCATCTTTAAATGGCTACACGTGACACCAGCCGATGAATTAGGGTGTTTTATAGCCAAACAATTAGTAATTTTGTAGGAAAGAATTCTGCTTTGTATAATTTTTAACCACAAATACACAGCTTGTACCCAACCGTGTTGCGCGTTCATACAATAGGTAATCACGTTTGAAAGATCACACGTCTGACTTAAGCGGATATACCGACCCATTGTTGATGAGTGGTGAGAAGGAAGACGGTTCAGATGTTGCTGGATGTTTTGTGAAACATGTTATGTTTTTGAGCCAGAATATTGTTTAAAATGGTCTGTTCGTGTGCTTATCCGGGATGTATAAACGTCAGACACCTGACGTTTCCAACGTGTTTACGTATTACGGGAAGTCGTGAACGTGCAACATGGTTGGGTGCAAGCCGTGTATTTGTGTTTAAAAAGTATAAAAAGTAAAAAAATCTTTAAAAATGATGAATAGTTTTACTAGAAAACACTCTAATTCATCAGCTGGTGTCGCATTTAGCCATTTAAAGCTGCGAAGAACCTTAGGTTGCCCCCAATTAAATCAATTTATGTGGAGGAAGATTCGCAAATGTTTTGTTTCCGGATTAGTTTCTACAGAGGAAATAAAGACATGGACGTCTTAGATGACATGAGGGTGAGAAAATAAGCAATAATTCTAAAGTGAACTATTCCTTTAAAAGATTTTTCGAAAACGCATCATACAAAACAAGTGTTCTTTATATTCTCAGGCTTTTGGTCTGCTTTTACTGTATCATATTTGATTATTTGTAATAGTTGCTATAATGCAATTTGAAAATATGTCATGCACTATTTGTCAGAAACTATTATTATGTAAGCTAAACAGTTTTAGTATAATTTGCGCGTCTACTGTATATGGACATGCCCTGCCACACTATTGTTAAGATTTCATTAAACAGGTCTGGTGTTTTCTATTCATACTACATGATATGCTGAAATTGAAGATGATTAATACACGTCAAGTATCTTTACTGTACAATATAGACACTGAAAAATCTATAGAATCCATTATAATTAATGATGCTGAATCTGGACTGCAACACTTAAGTATCTGGATAGGCTACTCTCCACTTCTCAATACTGTACCGTACTGCTGTACTGTGTTATACTAAATTATATTATACTATACTGTAATAGAGACTGAAAAAACTTTTATGTACAGTAGCCACAAATTATAATCTGTATTATAGGTGAATATAGTTTAATGGATAATTAGAATGGTCTCTAGAAGTCATGTTAGTGTAATAAGATTTTGTATTGAAAGTTGTTTAGAAAGGTTTTGGTGCTTTTTGACCACTGACCAATGTACTGTACTCCACTAATGCACATAAATATGAATATATAATTTGGATTCTTGAATAGTTTGTATATGTGTGACACGTTGGACATGCAAAACACATATACTGAAGTGAATTTTAAACATGTTAATGCACATAATATGTTCACCTAATGTCACATCTCTCCCAGGAAAAACTCCCACACACTCATGCATGAGGTGATATCTGCATATGGAGAATAGTTTTGATAATGTGTCTTACACCTGTGAATTTGAAATAACAGCTCTTCTACCCACACAGTGTTATCTTGCGTGTCTGCGCATTTTTTATCTTCTTTGTTTTAATCTATCAGCCTTCTTGCCTCTCATCCATTACTGCACACAGGAAACTGAGCCAAACATATATTGGTCAATCTGATGGCTGCTGGCATTTCAGTTCCAGTGAATTTTGTTCCAGGGCTAAATATAAGCTAAGCTTTATACAAAAGCGTGAGGGCACATGTGTTGACCTTCCACCCTATGAGACAGAATGACCCAACCCCTCCCTCTATCATCCCATCTCGTATGAAATGGATCATGGATCGTTCTTTTTTCTGCACATGCACAGTAAAGGAGAGAGAATCCTGAATTTAAAGAGATTTTTCTCGGTAAAGTGATGGCCTATGTGTTTTAAATGCAAAGTAAAGTTTTGTTTAAAAGAAATCAGGCTATACTATGAGTGCTTCTATAGTTTGTGATATTGAGTGAGGGTTTTTGGAAGTAGATTATTGTTGAGGCACTTATTTGAATAAGATTCCATTAATTAATGGCATTGATTTTTACAAAAACAATCATCACTTCAATAGAATATTATTAAGGTCCAGCATGATTTATTGGATTTATTGTGCTAGTGTGTGACAGGACGTGAGGTGCCGGTAGCTGCTTTATAGTGCTGCAGTGGGAGATGCATCCTGTCCCAGTCATGACAGTCTGGGCGTGACCACATCAGTCCCAGAGGTCAACATGAACACACTGCTGGGTGTATGTTTGCACATTTGTTTGTTTGCGTACTGTATGTGTGTGTGTGAAAGGAAGAGAGTTTAAGATATTTTGAGAAACTCTGGTATTTTGTCCATACAGTGGAAGTCAATGGAGCCCCACTTTTAGGGCACCAACATTTTTCAAAATATCATCTTTTGTGTTCAGCAGAAGAAAGAAAGAATTATAGTTATGGACTAACAGAAGCCTGAGTGAATGATGACAGATATTTCATTTTTGGGTGAACTGTTCCGTTAAACACACCAGAGGCAGCATAACACCTGCTATACTCTAAGGGTGAAAATGAGCATGTTAATGTGTCATCTCAATATCAAAAAGAAGCCCAGTTTACGTAATTAACCTTATGCCTTTGTGTACTTTCTGCTGCCTTCTCTCACTTGCTCTGCTTTTACCTTTCTTTCATGCATAGTTTGTACAATACTATCAGACCAAAATTGCACACACTACTGCTCAGCAGTCTCTCCTCAGCTCAGGCTTTATACAGGACAGCACTGGATTAAGAGCTTCACTCAGTAATCAGACTGCTAAACATGTAAACATGCCTCACCAAGCCATACTGCGGGACAGTCACTCACATATGGATACAGGCAGCCATACACACATATACATCCACAAGTCTGTACTGGCTGGATGATCATGCAGATATTAAATTCTGTACACCTGCATAGACACACACTCCTCATGCAGCTCCACCTGTCCAGCACTGCAGCACACAGTCACAGATTCAGCAGAACATCCCACTGCAGTGAAGCTCAAACCCTGCAGCCCCTCCCCGCTTCACACACCAAACACACTCCAGCACGCTCTTACCTTTGTGACAGTCATGCAGAGATCAGTGAGGAAGAATCAACTTCTGTTCCTGAAACGCTGAGTGTGACAGCAGGACAGAGAGACAGACTCACTGAGCGTGTATGTGTGAGTGAGACACGGGATACTGTGAGAGAGGAGGAGAAGCAGTGAGTGGGTGAGCGAGGGCGAGGGAGGGAGGGTCTGGTCGCTGTCTCTGTCTCTGGCTAAGTAACTGAGCCTATTGGTGCAGCGGCTGCCCTGGTCCCTTAGTCAGAATACTGCGGTAAAGTGAGCTCAGTGTGTAACTACTACTCCTCCCTTCTGTCCCTCTCTCGCTCTATTGTCAATCTGATTTCTGCATGCTCTAATGAATATGGTTGATGTCCACTACAGCAACACTCTGTATAACCCGTCAACCTCTGCTTTTTCTCTTTGTATTCAGTATAAAACTAAACTCATCATCTATCCTCCTATAGTTAGTAGTGGCATACAGTAGTATCCACTGTTACTACAGAATAGCTCCAATCTTGGCCACAACTGCTATAAAAATGAAAAAGTAACAAAAACAGATTTATTAATGTGGGTTTATTAATTTATTAGTAAAAGTAAATATTTTTTTGCTTATTAATACTAATAGTAATGGGCATAATGAATGCATGTATTTTTCAAAAATAGATATTGTATTCTCTTATATGCAGGCCTCAAACATTTTAAAATTGATTGCTGAAAGAGCTCCATTGAAAATATCCAGGATGAACTCGAGAAATGATTATTATTTTGTATTCTACTGCCCCCTAGTGTTCTTCGACAATATTACATAAACATTTACATTTCTTGACCAGCAATTTTAAATATGAAGCATGTAATCCCTGCACTATCAGTGCATTCTTTAGCAGTGGTTTTCAAATGGGGGTACGCGTACCCCCGGGGGTACTGCAGGGGTACTGCAGGGGGTACGTGAGAGAAACTGACATTTAGGAATAAATAATGAAAATCAATAAATTATGATAACAGTATTATATATGAAATTAGGACTACAAAAAGATCCATAAAAATTAATTAATAAATTTAGATATAATAAAGGTTTGACTCTCATTTCACTGTATTTTAAAGTAAAATGTTGTTGTCTGTCCTGAGATAGGCGCAGGCTCCCCGTGACCCGAGGTAGTTTGGATAAGCGGTAGAAAATGGATGGATGGATGGATGTTGTTGTCTGGTCAAGGGGTACTTGTGTTCTCAATATCAAGGATGCATCGAGTCCATTCTTTATGTTCTTGGAATTGAGAAACGGCCAATAATTCTACATATTTCAGTGGTTAATAGATGTTTCAGCAATGACTTTTTTTCATAGAAAGGTCGAAATTCAACCGGAATGATGATAATACATGATGACAAAAGCCTTGTTTTGCTTAAAACCATGTCACCCAAAAATGGCTGCCCTACTGTTTCCCAAAAAGCACCAGAATTTCGCCTCTTTATATCTATACTCTTTGTTTATACTATGCAGCATTTATTGGAGTGTGTTGACCTATGTCACAGCATAAGGTCCCCATATCATTGCCGTCATTCTGAAACCTTGGCTGTCCAAATTTGCTGCATTTCAGGAAAGGAAAAAACAATACTTTTTAAATGATTAAATACTGTATGGTCAAAGGTAAACTTTTTAACTTTTTATTACTTTTAATTGAATGGACATTTCCAAATCCCAGTAAAAAACAAAAAAGGTGACTAATCATAATGTTTTATGACAAAATATAAACACGACAGATACTGTATATGACTGGACAAAATGACTAATTGAACAACAGGATCTTCACTTGGCCTACACTGGGATATTCAAACGCAACATTTGGCATATAAATAGGCTAAACTTTCTGAATGAGGAGGAATCACTGAGATCAAAGCCAAGATCAGAAATATTTAGTTACTGGAACTCAGAAGCAGAGATAAGAAGGCAGGATGCAGTGAGATGACTGAAATACATCTTAATAGGCCTTAATGGTGTTTTAGGTGGATCTGGAAAGGGAAATTCTACAAGAGCTTCTAAAAATTGACTTTAAAGGTTTTTATGGTCAGTTTTATATTAATGTAAAAACATTGACTTTGGAAACCCAAACATAGGTATCAGTGTGTGCCTTTGTGGGTGTTTCACGTGCAAAGATATTCCCCTATTCTCTATCAGCTCACTAACATTATATAAACACTAGGGGGCAGCAGTACCCATTTGAGTCACAGCAATAAAATAGTCACATACATGTGGGTAAATTCAAGGCAGACAGACCCCCAGTTCTGGCATGACTGTCCACCAGATCTATCTGTGCAAAAAGTGTTACTCTAGTGGAACTTTTAATGTGCAGTTCTTTGGTTACAGCTTCCCATGTACACAACACAATGTTCCAGCTAAACGCTGTCTGCACAGAAACCACTTCCTCTGAAGTGAGGGGCGGGGGAAAATGTATAAGGGCCTCCGGGAAGGACAGAGGATGGGAACTGAGCAGATGAACAAAGGCTCTTTGGATGAACAAAACATAAGGTGTGTAACAGAGGAAATGTAATATATTAACTAGACTTATTTAACGGGGTGCCGAGCATTTTTCTGAAATTATAGGCTCAGCTGACATATTGAGAAACGTTTCAGTAAAGGTTGTATTTGATGTATGTAATGATTAATGAAAGGTTAATTGAACTATACCAGTCCTTATTTCCATATTTATTTGGAAATGTTAATTTCCAAATGGATTATTTAACCTTTTGTCTGTAGATGAGCTCCTTTAAAACACTAGAAAACCACATGACTCCGCCCCCCACATTAACTGTAACTCTCTTAACATGTTTGCTTAGAATGATACATAAAGGTTTGCATCGCACACATGGCATTTTCCCCTCATAAAGAAATTAGCCTGTTAACCCTGTCACATCATTACAGGCTCATTCTGCTGATTTACAGCTCCACAGGGTTAACTGTATGTCTGGAAATACAGCTGGCTCACATGGTCTCGCTGCCATAACAATAGCTGATAACTTTATGACATGACATGATTTTGAACGTTTGTTTAAAGTATTACGCACATACACTCACCTAAAGGAATATTAGGAACACTTGTTCAATTTCTCATTAATGCAATAATGGTGGTGGTGTAATGGTGTGGGGGGTGTTTTCTTGGCACACTTTAGGCCCCTTAGTGCCAATTGGGCATCGTTTAAATGCCACGACCTACCTGAGCATTGTTTCTGACCATGTCCATCCCTTTATGACCACCATGATGTACCCATCCTCTGATGGCTACTTCCAGCAGGATAATGCACCATGTCACAAAGCTCGAATCATTTCAAATTGTTTTCTTGAACGTGACAATGAGTTCACTGTACTAAAATGACCCCCACAGTCAACAGATCTCAACCCAATAGAGCATCTTTGGGATGTGGTGGAACGGGAGCTTCGTGCATCCCACAAATCTCCATCAACTGCAAGATGGTTTCCTATCAATATGGGCCAACATTTCTAAAGAATGCTTTCAGCACCTTGTTGAATTAATGCAACGTAGAATTAAGGCAGTTCTGAAGGCGAAAGGGAGTCACACACAGTATTAGTATGGTGTTCCTAATAATCCTTTAGATGAGTGTATACATGATGTGACATTGACCAATTCAAGAAGTGCATTGAACAGACATTTTTTTTAGATAAATAATCATGATGAACCAGAGCTATTCCATTATTTTGAATATCCATCATTGTATAATTAATATAAAATACTATAGAATAAATGGTAAATATACTGAATGAAGTTGCAGCAAGCATAAAGGGACATGACTCCTTTAAATGTTTTGGTTTAGATAAATAATAGTATGTCAGAATGTAAATAATATCTTTTGTGTGTGAAAAAATCTCCTTGGGCTTTATGCAATCATTTGTATTGATTCTAATATAACAACTTTTTATTTCTTAGATATTTTGTACATATTTTACAGAATAAAAGCTTACAAAAATGTTAAATGTTTTTGCGTTGCACTTTTCACGGCGGTCAGTATAGATTTAAAGTGGTCAGGATCTATTAATCCGTGCTTTCATGTTTGGTTAAGTGTTTGTGTGCTGAGAGCTGATCCAGTGCCAGATGCTGTTTGGTATTCACAGGCAACTCTTTCATATGTGTTTAGAAAAACTGACAGTCCACACAACTGCATTTGCTATGTGAGTGTGTGAGCACATACGTGTGTGTGGTCTGTCTGCTTGCTGCAAGCTTTACACATAAGTGCAATGGTCTTATTGTAATTACAGTAGTGCTTTCAGTCAGCTATCACCTTTCACATGGAGATCTGGTTGCAAAGCTTTATTAACAAACCAGAAGATTACAATGAAAGGAGAGGAAATACTGAATTCTGCAGATATACCTTACAGGCGTCAAGTTGACATAACAGGTATCTCTGCATAGAATTGCAATTACAATTCTGTCACTATTTCTGCCAATCATAAATACACACCAGTAAAAATATTGATATGGAGCCTATGAAGATACTTAAAGGTCCAGTGTATGAGATTTGTCTAGTGGTGTGGTTGTGAATTGCAACCAATTGCTCACTCCACCCCACCCTTTCGAAGCACTACGGTGGCTGACACAGAACTAAGATGTCCTCACGCTTTCACTTCTTCCCCGAAGGAGATAATCAGAGGTGGGTAGTAACAAACTACATTTACTTTGTTACATTTACTTGAGTAACATTTAGGAAAATATTTACTTTTAAAGTTAAATTAAAAGTCCGTACTTTACTCTTACTTGAGTATATTTCTAATAGAAAATGTGTACTTTTACTTCCTTACAGAGAACGTGCAGAAATATACATTTGAAGTACAGAAGGTAGAACACTTTTTCATGGGCGTGTGGTTCACTGATCACTGTATGTTTACAAGTAAGGGCTGTTCGCGACACAACATGAGAAAACATGAGTTTTGTCTGAAATCAGTTTGTATTTCATATTAGAGAGCCCTGCAGATGTTTTAGATCATCTTAGGAAATGTACGGAGCCCTTTTAGGGACATATGGAGTGGAAAACATGTGAGAGGAAAGAGAAAAGTATTTTTTTATGCTTTTGCGCTATCTCGCAAAACGTTTGCGTTCCCCCAAGAAACAATGCGTTCCCTCGTAAAACTTTTGCGTTCTCTCGCAAACACATTTGAGTTATCTCGCAAAACGCTTTGCGAGTTCGGACAAACACTTCATGTTAAACGTCCTGCTGGCAGAGTTTGAGACATCTCCGTACATAAACATTGGTCCATAGTCGCAGATTGCCGGACTGAAATCGTGAGCTAAACGTTCTTATAACACAAATGACACATCGTTCTATGTAACGTAAACAATGAAATGTAACTTAATTTTCCACATACCGAGCCTTGTATAGATCATTAGGCTACAAAAATTGTAATTAACTTTACTGCTACACAGTGTAGTATAACTAAAACCAGTTTAAATTCAGCAGGAGAGCGTAAATTTGTAATCTGAATTAGGTGAGATTACACTGTGAGATTTTGGCTACTACAGTATACCCCCCTCTGGAGAGAATGTATTTATGAAACTGCTTCTGTAGAGCAGTTTGTCCGTTTAGGGCTACTGTAGAAACAACACCGTGAATTCCATGTAAGGGGACCCGCGGTGCTGTAGATAGAAATAGCTCATTCTAAGGTAACTCTTCATCTTCATAAGATCTTTATACATCTCTGAACACAAAGTTATTTACTGTATGCATATTTCTCAATAGATCCCACAAAAACACACCGGACCTAATAAAATAATAAAATAAAAAAAAATGGCAAATGTGGGCACAGTTGGCATTGGCACATTGAAATGTATGTTATCACTATGCAGTCATAATTTAACAAAGTTATATCAAATGTCTTCTTCCAATCCAATTTCAGAGAAAAACAGAATCACACACTTTCTGTCTTTTGTGCATCACATCTATGGAAAAATTAGGAGGAAGAAAATCAACACACCCTGCATTCTACCCATATGTGGACACCTCATGAATGTTTTCTCAATGCAAATACACTTTTAATGACTGTCCTGATCCTGTTCCAATATTCCTGGTTTGATCGGGACATTTCTGTTGAATTCGCTATCCTGTGGCTCAGTGGTTAGAGCATGGCACGTACAATGCCAAGGTCATGGGTTTGATTCCAGGGGATTACACATTGTCAAAAAGAAATGTATAATACAATGCAATTTAAGTTGCTTTGGATAAAAGCATCTGCCAATTGCTTAAATGTAAATGTAAATTAGCATCCTCAGTTTGTCATGATCCCACTCCAGTGCTGACAGCTTGAAAATAATTTACCATTATGCTCTGCTAGACAACAACATTTTTTGTGCCCTTTTTATGTTTCACATACATCACCTGTATTTGATAAAAGCTTAATAGGAAGTTTTATTCTTTCCATAGCTCCTGCTGCTAATAACTATGCCTCTGGAATAATCCTTACCTCCATATTACCGAACGATCAGTATTTAAAATCAAGCGCTTGAAAATCTGAGCTGGTATTTCCAGCTAAACATTCGCTCCAGGACTCCAGCTGTTTGGCCAGGTCCAACCCTAGCCATCCAGCTATATTTCAGGGCTCTCTGTGAAGATGCCCATACGATTTTTCCAGACCTTTTGAAACACTTAGGAAGTGAGTCATACCCATTTGTAGCGCTTGCGATGTTAGTTATGTGTTTATTTGAGCTTCTATCCATAGAATATTTGCCATATCTGTGGTGTCTGTACTTCACATCCAGGAAACTGAAATAGTTGAGTACTTAATTCTCGGGTTGTTCATTCTTGACATGTGGCATTACAAGGCACGATTATCATATGAGCTGATGATCCAAAGAGCGAAAATCTATACCGGGGTATTAAGTCACATTAGGAAAAAATCTAAGATTGCTTTAGTGATTTACCATTTTTACAGTAGTTTCCTTACTGGGCCATTGTATGTGCCATTTCAAATGTTTACGTGCCAGCATTCCGGGCAATTTCTTGTTACCGTAAGTGGTCATTTCAGGTCAGATCAGCATCAAAAGGGATTGCTAATTTCTCAGAAGTCTGTCCAGCAACCCTTGACCTGGCCTTACATCAGAGAAGCAAAAAGTAATGAGAAATGTCTCCATTGTTTACTTCCCTCTTCATAAATAGGTCTTTTTTTAGCTTCTCGTGAGAAACATTGCCTTTGCTTTACTCTTATGGTATATTGGGTTATTGCAGTTCCAATTTTTGTGGGAACGAGCAGGATTTTTTAAACCAGAAGACCAAATGTCTGTTCTTGCTACCGTCTGATATATTTCACGGCTTTGCTAGTAAATAAGAGGACAACAAAACTTTACAAGAGAAATGACTCTGCATTACTCCAGCAAAAGCCACAAGAAATTGTATGCCCTCTTCCTCTAAAATGTCATCATATGGGATGCATTTACAGGGCCTGCCCGTGGGGGCTCAGTTTGGCGTTTAAGCGGTCAACCCTGAAATAAATAATTACGTATAAGTCTCCTCAAACCTAATAATTACATGATGGAAATGATGGAGTTTAGGTTTTCCATGGTGATGCGGGAGAAAAGAAAGATATGATTTTCCCCGTCTTACATTTTTCCATTGCGTTTCATATGAAGTGAAGCGGAAGCTCCGTGAAACAGGAGCGCACGTTTCCTTTCAGCAGGCACGCACAAGGCATCGGGTGATTTTTAGACCACATTATGAGCTAATAGGTCAAAGCTAATTGGTACTGCTTGGGCTTTAGCGCCCGGTGAAAGGCTGACTAGAGGTGGATCGAACCATAACCAAGCCTATTTTTGTATACTGTTTGTAAAAATCTCTATCAAAAAGAAGTTTTTCTAAACACATTGATTGTTTGGTAGATGAGAGCAGAGAATTGTACCTGTCCCTGGTCAGCTTTTGGTTTCCAGTTCTGTGCCTTCCATATTCATGCATTTGTTCACATGGTTTAATGCTGTGTGTGTCAACACTGCTGTTTCTAAGCATGCATGTGTGTGTCTACACGGCTGATTCTAAGCATGCATGTGTGTTGTGTGGTGCAAATCATGTGTGGCTGTTGCTGCGGTGTGCCGTTTCACTTTCCACATCTCCCAGTGTTGCTACTGGCTCTGAACGCCAGTCAACAGAGCTGCCAGATATCTGGAAAAGTAAGAATGACTCACTTCTCCGACTAGACCAATGCTCGCTTGATCTCCATATTTATATTAAGGGCCCCTGCCATTTTTCACTTTATATGAGTATTTCTATTGGTACACCGTTGCCCTGCTTACGGTAAAACGGCTCTCCGTTCTTTCCGCAACCAATGAGAATGACCCTTCAATAATAAAAAAAACGAGAGTGACAGAGAGTTAAATGGTCCTAGCACATGGCGCTGCAAGATGCAGGCGTTCCATAAGAAATGTTAAGATTTTATGGGTCTTTTGACAATTCGGTCCATTTAAAAAACTAAAAGTAGAGCAGACCTCCATAGTTGTGGCTCCATTATTGATAGTGATGTGTATGTTGTTTGTCCTTTGAGTTGTTTGAAGAGAAGGCTTTGTATAGATACAAGTTTGCTGTAAATTGAAAAGGCCAGGATTTGGGCTTGATAACGTTTTGTCAATGATGCAGATTAATATAGCTTCCATTAGATTAGTGAAGGAATTCGGTGAGTCTTTAGCTTCATGTGCTGCTGCAGTGAGTCCCTAATAACTAGAGCTTTACGATAATGGGTCAGACGATTGATTATTTTTCTTAAAATTGTAATCCCAAATAATATGATTATTCTTTTATTTTACGCTTCAACATATTACACTTTACTGCCAATTAATACATTATATTATAATCTGCCACTTTGCAACTTTTAAAGTTTTGTGCTTGCTTTTAACATAATAATATCATTACGATTATGCATAGAAGACTTGTAAACAAATATGTGATTGTGATTAAAATATGATTAATTGTGCAGTTATAGCATTAACACTGTTGTCATTGTGAAAATATTTTCTTAAAATGCTTAAACAGTGTGCATGTGCTTAGTGAGTATAAAAATCTTGTTGTATACATGTTTTATTAATAGCTCAACAATCAGTTTTAGTAGCAGTTGATCTTGAGGATATAGTTCTGTACTTTGTTATGAATAGCATCACCAGCAAAAATAGCCGCTTCACAGCAGATCCCATGGAGGGAAAGAGAAGCAGGAATGCAAATGGTTATGAGATCACTATTTACAGTCCAAACCACTGGATTTCAACACACTGAGACTCGATTTTAGCATATCAAGATTACACAAGTTTAGTTCTTGCAAGTACAGTATATTGGTAAAGCAAAGCGAGCGACAACTTGCGATCGTGTGCGTGGACAACAGTGTATACGCTCAAAACCACCAAATTCCTCTGGTTCAATGTTGTCTGTCAGTCAGACAGTCAACTTCATCCAAAGTATATCACACCACTGGCATGTCTGATTGGTTGACTCATGCTTCGGTGACCTAACCACAATCCCTGATTTCTGGTTTCATTTTCTATGATTCACTTTTATGTTGGGCTTTGAAAGTCACACAGATGTAGTTAATGCAAGCTTAAATTTTTTGTTAAATATTTCTCTCTATATAATAATAACATCATATATTCTGTTGTTTTAATAACTTGCATCTTGTTCCGATCTGTTTAGCAAATTAGTGTATCTGCTTGCTTTTTGCACAGTCACTGGACAGCCCGTTCAGTAAACTGTTTGCAAAAATTTTAACTTTGTTAGTTTGTTTTGCAAGAATGGTGTTTGAAAATGCTTTTGAAAACAGACTTTTCACAACTGTTTCAACTTCATACTATAGTACCTCTATCTCATGAGTGAAGAATGAGATTTCCAGAAAGCATATATGCTGATAAATGCACAAGTTGTTTCAGGATGAAATCAGTTCAGATAGAGCACACAGTTCAGTATTGTTGACTGTAGTTTCCGCGTTTGAACAGCATCATACAGAGACATTGAAAAGGTCAAGATTTGGATCAGAGCTCTGTTGTTGGGTTGTTTTGACTGACACTTGACACTGTGGTGACTCTGGCGTTCACAACACATCAGTTTTTTCCTCTGTGTGTCCTCTGCAACAGTTTGTGTTTATGTGTTCATCAGCACAAGCCAATGGAAAATTTCAAACAGAAAAAGGAACCTAGAGACGCTTCATTCTTGTGTGTGGTAAACCAATCTATCTGAGAATATCTGAAATGATGTCACTTCCACTTAATTATGTCTTTTATTTTGTTGAGTTTATATAGCAGATTTTTTTACAGCAAGTAATTCAGATTGTTTTAACTGTGGATTGTAAATCTGAGATCTGTTGAAGGTCAACATCATTTTTTGCAGATGTTTTAACTTTTATATTATTTTACATGACTAGGCATACATAATGCAACAGGTTAATAGAGGTTATTGAGATGATTGTTTGCAGTTGCTGCTGCTGTATGAGACATTGTCCGTGGTCATGAGGTAAGTGGTGCTACTGCAAAGGGCAGGAATTGATTTCCATCCTCTCAACGGGGGGCTCTGGACCCCCACATTTGAGAAGGAGGAATGAGGGTCAGTTTTCCAAAAACAATTTGCACTGCTCCGACAACGTCTTTCTGCAGTTCTTTCTCTATGGTGATCCCTCTTCTTACAGAATTCTGCCGTGACTGTAAATATCGGCATGGTAATTTTGGTCAGTAGCTGAACATCACGGACAGAGCACATTTCACCTCCATGTGGAAACTGTGACTGCAGCAACCTAACTCCCTCATAGGCTCCTTTCCTCTTTTGGAGACAGAGACTTGCATTTTAATTGTAGGTTCTCTCCGATTTATCATTTGTTTTAGTCTGTTGACATTTTGCAAACTGACAGTGGGGATTCTTAAGCTATGAGCTGAAACCCCAGAATTCTTTATGTCGTATTGTTGTCTTGCCATCTATCCAATAACTATCCAATAAGTCTTTAATTATCATCTGCTTGTCTTTATCCACTTTAGAAAAGGACAGGAGCATCATCTTGCTTGCTTCTGTTCTTATAGACCATATTGAATGAATAAATATATTAGCTCAGTCACAGAAGCATTTGCTGCTTTAAATGTCTGGGGGGGAAAACCATTGGATTATCAAAATACATTTTATGTCTCACTCTCTCTTTGCCTCTGTAAGCATCTTTTTGAGTAACAACTACACTCTTCCTGAGTAGACTATACTCTTCTGCAAAATGTGAACAATTTCAGCATTCCCATCTGCCTCAATTCCAAACAGGGTGAATTAGTTTGCGCTTTTAGGAGTTCCAGCCTTAAAAGAAAGAAATGATTAAAGGAAACAAACAATTGCTTTTTAATTTCTCCTAATGAAACCAAGAGCCTTTGCTCTGGATGTGTAAAGAGCTTTAGTCTTTTAAAACAAATAAAACATTTTAAGGAATTTGTGATATGTATAATTACTTGATATGATCCAGTATAACAAGTGCATTCTTTTAATATTTTCATTATGGTTGTTGTACATTAAATGTTATAAATATAGTTTTGTTCAGATGATCTATTCATTTAAAAGAAAGCCATCAGCCCATACAAGACCTGTCAAATTGTGTGTTTTTCAATCAGTTTTTTTGCTGTATAAGATTTACGTGTAAGAGTACATTTAAATGGCATGTTCTTTTTAATCAATTTTAATAACTGCGGTTTTGTTTCTTTCAAGGTCAGGTTAAAATGGAGGTGCGCCAAAGCGGACTGAATGTCGGTATCAGTTATTTTATAATCTGTAATTATAGGTTTGGTTAAGGTGGTTTGGATGGAAGCTGAGGATGTGATAGAGTTTGTCAGTGAGCTTTATAAGATAACATGCAGCTATGCGAACCACAAATCTCGGCATGAAAAAGTTATATATTTAGATATATGGTATAAATCTGAATGTATGCCATTTATATGTTACCCAAATAAGATTATGGAAAGTCATTATTCGATAACTATCCCTAATCCTTGAATTTATCATCAAAGAGTCTGCATGAGCTCATGGTACACTGACCCAGCTCAACCATAGATCAACAGTCAAAGTGAACTGAAAGAGGGAGGAAGTTGAAGGGAGAGAGAAAAAGGGAGAAGATCAGACTGTTGGCTGAATGAGCACCTCCTTTTAGTTCGGCCACAGTCCCTCCTCCTTAACTCAGATAAAGTGAGGGTTTTTAGCAGGAATAGAGGCTATAAGAGCCGGTGGTAAAGGAGAACTCACTGTCAGGATATTCTATCCACACGCACGTGCACACACGCACACAGACTAAAACACACTCTTTCACGCATGGAGTACTACTGCACAATCCTACTCTGGATTCTCTGCAGCATGCTGCCAGGTAAGTGTGTTTGTGTGTATAAGTATGTGTTTTAAAGAGATTTTTAAAATAAAAAACAACTATAATCTCAATGGCCAGTATAGTCTTCACTGTCTGCAACTTTTAACTGTATGAAAGTTGAATAAGTGCCATGGATGTGATTTGTGTGTATGTTATTGTATCCTGGCATTCTGTTTCTCCCACGTCTGCTTTCCACTGTCAGGCTCTGTTACATTGACCTCCGTTGATAAATGAAGATGCTGGATTGGCTGGTGTTTACACTCGCTTCAGTTTTTATTCTAACACTTGCATACTTTATAATTAAAGATGTTATCAGGCATATACTGGGAGCTCATAGTTTCCTGTCTGGGAAAGAGCTGGTGAGCAGCCAGATTAAAGTTCAGTTGTGTGCAATGACAATCTCATAAGTAAATTTAAGAAGAGACCTGGTGTCTGGTGCCATCCTTGGTCAGAGGGTTCTGGAGAGTTTAAATTTGAATTCTCATTTTAATTTCTATTGAAATAGGCTATCAAGAAGAATTTTTGAGTATCTGTTTTATAATATGATCATAGATAAAAAGAACGCTGTTAAAGGGCTAAGAAAGAGTGGGGAGCTGTGTGGATTAGTCTGTAAACACATGCATGTTTCTTTTTGAGAGTTTGTTAGTTATGTGGTTACTTAGCTTGTCCAGCTGCCAATAAGCCAGCTGTGACCCAGGGACATTCTTATAGCGTCCAAAAATGTTACCTCTACACTACTATAATACTGCTTATTGTACCAATGTCAGTCTTTAGTCCTATCTGTACTGTTGATCAAAACTGATGTATGGTGTAAACCAGTGGTTCTCAAACTTTTCAGATCAAGTACCATCCTTTAATAAAATTAGTCGTTCCAAGTACAACATAATGGCCGCCATAGAAAAACAAGTAGAGCTGTGAATCTTTATCTTTAAACCTCTTCCTTCAATTCTAATGAATTATTAATATTACAAACACCTTATTTACCAGCTGTTTAAACTAAAGAACATGTTTTTCCTGGTTTTCAAGATAGTCGGCAATAATAGTGGACACAAAAATCTCTTTTTGATTTTTATATTTTAGCATAAATTATTATTATTAGACACCCTTAATGTTTGTCACTGGGTTTGGCAACAAATAAAGAGTATTAAAAAGTGCCTGTCAACTTCGACAACACAGAATTTAATTTTTTGTTTTTCCATTTCGTGAAAACCAGTAAAGGTTTCGGAAGGATGGGGTTATATTTTATTGTTGTGTGTTTAGAAGTTTTGCTGTCAATTTTGGTTGGGAATAAAAACAAATTACAGTGATTTCAGTAGCCTCTACTTAGGGTTCCACTTTGTTTTTGCTAATAAAAAAAAAAATTGAATTTGTGTAATTGAGAAATTCCAGAGCTTAGTAAGTAATGCTTGACTGTGGCTGATGCCACATGCCTCAGATAGTTTACTTTGGCCAAAGACCCCGTCATTGGTCATCATGCTCATCCAGTCCTACTCATCTCTCAGCAGTGCTTCAATGACCTTTCCAGACCACAGAGCTCACGGTAAGAAGTCAGCATGAAGTAAGCAATGTCTGGTCATTTTGCTCTTGATCTGTGAGTGTATAATGTATATTAGTCCCAAAGGAACAGCACATAGGCTTCTGTAAAAGCATAACGCTCATGAGATCTAAGGCAAAAAAGTGTTTCAACGCAAGGGTTTAAGATATGCATTTCCGGCATGTGGAGTTTATTAAAAGACAATCCGCTGTCTCATAATCCTTGCCAGTGGGCATCAGTTAGGCTCATTGGCATCAGGGCAGTTCCTCACAGAAAAAGATTTGTGGTGGAGGGAAGTGATGGCTGAGGGCTGAACAGATGTGTAGAGAGGGTGTCTGTCACAGCAGATGGCCTTGGCAGTACACATCTGCATCTTTAATTAGACTGGAACAAATCTAAGCGTTTGGTTTTGGTGGCATTCTTTTGGTTGGATTGTTGTGGGTTCTAGTTTTGATTGTAAATTTGATTTTGGTGTGTGGTGTGGTAGATCTGCCCTGTAATAGATGTGGCCTTTGTGTCAAGATCAAATTTGGTTTAGCCCTTTTATATCAGTGTCCATGCATGTGAGTGTGTTTTATAACTTAAATAATTTATATCATAAGATCAACGCGATGTAGCACCTTAGCTTATTTTTGCTGTCTCTCAGAAGATTATGTTATGTGTAAATCCACAATGCTAAATAGTAATGCTCTATTAATAAATACAAATATAAAATAAATAATTGCTGTGACTTCAGTGAGTTGTTTGGTGTTTCTTCTTAAGGTCTTGAGATTCGGTCTTGATATGGATATAATGTTAAAGATTTAAAGTTGCATTCCTTAACTTTTAGGGTTGTAACAATATATCAAAGTATCGTATATCGCAATACAAGAACATAAAGATATGTATCATAGACCTATTAGGATATGTGTAGTAGAGCTATGGGAAATCTTCTTTAAAATGATTTTTTAAAATATTTTTTTATGTTAATTTTTTTTATTTTTCAGTGACAATCTATTCGGTTTTGATTAGTTTACATAAAAGAAGGTTGAATTAAACCCTGAATGTTAACATCAGAACAAATGTTATTCAAAATGATCCATGTTTTAGGAAAAATCATTTAAAAAGTGTCAATTTAAAAAAGTTTTTTTTTTTACAAATTTTCAGATGCAATAGTAACAGTAAACACAATATCGTGTAACCTGACATATCAAATTATACATTTTAGTTATACACTGAATGTGACGGGTTGTTCTTCACCCATGCTGGGTAAATATTTGAACAGAACACACAGGTGGGTTAAAACTTAAAATTGCTGGGTTGTTTCCTCTCATGGTTGGGTAAAGACAATCCAGCAATTAGGTTAAAAATAGCAATTAGTGGGGTCTTCCCAATATTTACCCAGCATGGGTCAAAAACAATCCATCACTTTTTAGAGTGTAAGCTTACGTTCCTTCAGAGCACTACGGTGGCTGACGCAGGACTAAGATGTCGTCATGTTTTCGATTATTTGCCGAAGGAGATAACGTATTCACAAAACAACATGATGAATTCCATGTAAGGGGACAGATAGAAATTACTCATTCTTATGTAATAAAATCATAACGCTTCATTATGTAAGGTCTTTATACACCTCTGAAGACAGTTATTTATATTATATTCCATTCCTGTCAATAGATCCTCTAAATATTTACTTTATTATGTACTTTTCTCAAAAATTGATTTTTGAACAAAAAAGATACAGATTGCAGCTTTAAGAGCATTTTTGTCAATACTCTGTTGAAAACCTGTTTCTCACTGTTGCGATGAGAAAGCGAAAATAAGACTAAAACATGAGGCCAGATTTGATTATGGATCATGTGAACAGGCATATTCACAAAATGTTCATCCCTCCTTCATTTGTACAATGTTTTGTATAAAAGTGGCCTGCTAGAAATACCCTTCTGCATGCAAAGACGCTCGTAGACTGGTGATTCTTCATCAGTTTGACTGTCGTGTGGCTCCTGTAGCTTGATTGTGGTCCTGAAGAAGCGCTTGCCTAGCCTGCACACTGATCACAACCCTTACAGCCGCTGTAGTGAGGTTTATTTATCTGGGCAAAAGATTTCATACACTGGAAACCCACTCTAGCCTGCTATAGGACCTGCTGACATTACACAGAATATTAAAGCATCTGCCACGTTAGTGCTTTTAAATGGAAAATAGAACCTCTCTGTTCCACTTTTTCTCAGGCTTTTTCCTTAAGTTTTTTAGGGGTAAATCTTTTCCTAGATGGTGTGTCTGGGACAGTTTACCTTGACAAACTGCACTGAAAGCCTATTAGATATGTATTAAATACAGCACTGTGGAAGAAATAATCAAAATTATCATTGATTGGGACCATTGACATTCATTGTATGGACACATAACCACTGAGATGTTGCTCAAAATATCTTCTTTTGTTTTCTACAGACGAAAGAGTCGTTTTGAATGACATGACGATGAATAATTGATGACAAAATGTTTGTTTTTGGATGAATTTTTCCTTTAAAGATTTGACTCCATTCATTTTGATTTTATTCATCATACCTATTTGCCAGATAAACATGCTTATCAGTTTCCTTTTTTCTCTATAGGGGGATGAAGGATTTGATTTGAAAAAGTCATTTTGTGAACTTTGAAGCAGAGGTCAAATATAGCTTCTCTACGTGAGCCTTCATCGCTGGTCTCAGTGAGACACACTCCTGCTCAGAAATAATACTCCTAAACTGACCGCCAGCGTCATTCTCACACAAAATTCTTACCACCACAGCGAAAGGCAAAAGTAACGCTCGGAAAACATGTGGTCTACATTATCGCCTATGCATTCTTCTGACTGACCTGATTAATGTGCAAATAGGGTTTTACATCATCCTTAACACTACAGTAGCCTGTCATCATTTTTATCCACAGACAGGGAAAAAGGGAAAGAAAGCGAAAGGCACTTTTCTCTTTACAAGAAAAAAGCTATTGTCAAGTCATCCATTGATCTTCTCCATGATATGATACACTGATGGAAACTACTTTCTGTGAAGCATTATTACAAATAATTGTTGCATTTTCACTGGTGACAGCTGGAAGATAAATTATTTATTTGGAGGGAAAGTTTATTAATAGAATCCAGGGGAAATGTTTTTATTCACTCCTTTTTATTATGGAGACCAAACTGTATGGCAGGTTGACCTGGGGCCACTATTGAAAATCAGGCTTTTCATCAGACCCCATTGTACTTTGCAATTATTTTTTTTCACATGTATACATTCCTATACAGTGATTTTCACATGTTATGACAGCGCATTCAGAGTAAAGATTAACAGTATTATTCTCAGGAAAGTTCATCATTGTGTGTATATTTAAATCAAAGTTTGCTTTTAGACCTGATTTAGATTTATTTTGAAAGCCAATGCTGATAGACACTAAACGGTATGATATACCACCTTAGCAACATGCTTTTGGTTTGAATTTTACTACTGTACACTGCATTATGATTAAAATTGGATCTGTCTCAGAGTTCTCTGTCAGACAGAAAGTCAAGCCTCTTGTGGTTATTGATAGCTTAATTGTTCTGTCTCGTCTATGATGTGGTTCAAATGGTCCTGTGTCTCCCACAGTAGAGTCTGTTGAAAGAGTTGGAGGGTGTCAGGTCGGGCGGCTTTCTCAGTGATCTTGAGCATCAGACTGATTATGAAGGAGCTTCAGTGGAGGTCCTACATGGGAGTGTTTGTTAATTCGATTTACACCAGTGACCAAGAAGGTCCTAACTTAAACAGAAGTCAAACTAGGCCGTGTGTAAAGAAAGACATCTTCATAGACATGTAGCAAGTGAATTCTGTTTTCAGAATTTAATCTGTATTTCTGATTTTTTTTCTTCTGCAGAACACAAAAGAAGGACACAATACTCATGCAAGTCAATGGGTAACGCCGCATTCTTCAAAATATCTTCTTTTGTGTTCCGCAGAAGAACCTATCATATAGGTTTAAAATGACAAGAGAGTGTGTATATCATTTTCATTGTGGGGTGAAATCTATTGACAAATAGATTTCAGCATCACACCTTAGACCCCTTAAACTCAGAATGGCAAATTTATTTTATGTGCTTAAAGTTACTTGCATTTACAAGGCTACTCATTGCTGTTCAGCCAACCACTGAATGTTCGTAGTTAAGAAATTAAGTATTTGAAGTAGGGATGCACCAGTATCAGTATCGGGCCCGATACAAATCATACTAAGCTCATGTACTCGTCATCATAATAATGCGCTGATACCTCATGTGACAGAACTGACAGAACTGACTGAAATTTGCTGTGAATTTTGCTTTGAAAGTTTGTGAAAAGCACATACAATTATTAATTTTTATAATGTGTTTTAGGTGGAGTTGTTTATGAAGCTATAGAGAATGTGAAGCTGACGTCACGCCCTATGTCGCAGTTGCGCCGCCATCTTGGAAGGATAATACACCACTGCTATTATTGTTTTGATGTGTACCGTTAATTGTTTTGTTTGATATATGGAGAAATCGAAAGTGAAAGAACCAGGGGCCTACCATAGTTATATTTCCTAATCAAACAAGAATAACAAAACACTGCATTAAACACACACGCAGCCATCTTACCAAGATGGCGCAACATTCAACGCGGCGTGACATTGATTAGCCAGCTCTATTCTATTTCATAGTCTCACTGTGCTGTGAAAATGTACAGACATCGGTATCGGCGAGTACAAGAAAACAAATATCGGTAATCTTACTCTGTCTTTAAAAAATGGTGTCGGTGCATCCCTAACACAGCGTGACAAGTAAAAATATCAAGTTAGCAGTCTGTGTGCTTTGCGGAAACAGTAAAGATGTGCAGTTAACATATATGATTACTCTTCAAGACTTTATTGCTGGCAGCAACTCATCAGTCACCGTAAATTGGGTTACTGGAGCTCTACAGATCCTAGAACCTGCTGCCAGTGCTGGTAAATGCAGTTATATGTCCAAACACATCACGGATGCCTAATGTTCGAATTGCTTGTGTCTGTTTACAGGGTTCCATGACTGTTTTAACATTGACACCACAAATCACAGGATCATAAAGGGGCCCAGGCAGACGCAGTTTGGCTACACTGTCCAACAACACACGGCCGGGGGAGAAAAGTGGTAAGAATCCCCCGCATACCTTCTCTGTTACTCCTCTTCCTCCTAAAACTCACTATTTTACAGACAAAGGTTAAATATAGTTAAATTAGTATTAATGAAAATGCTAATGATATGATGTTCATCGCAATTAAATTAACGTTTGATGATTTGGAGGTAGTTGTGAAATATAGTTTAGAGAGTTGGCTGTGAATATATCTGTGAATATGTCTGATGACAATCACCCGTCCAGTAATGTAAGTGTGATTGCGTGTAGAATCAAAAAAAACAGTTTACCTCTCATTCACCTTCTTATTGTCATATCACTAAACCAAGTGCCACTCTTCGTTATATAAAATATAAGAGCATTTCCAATGGGAGTTTTACCTGTTCCTCTTTATAATGATCCATTTTTTCCCATTCTCTTTATTGTAAGGTCCCAAAAATAATATATCTACCTCACATTCCCCAGATAATAACTAAATGGCTTGGAATGTACTTTAAATGTGAGTGTGTGTTGTAAGTTTAGCTGTAGACTGATGCGGGGTGATATCAACAAAGACTTTCTCAAGTGAGCGGCTGCCAAACAGACCCCCGTTCTGTCTCTGCCCCATTCACGCTGCATCTGGAAGCCATTAACAGGCCAAAATAAAATTTCAGTGTGGCATGTGTGTCTGCCTTGAGTCGTGTGTGTGTTCGTGTGTATCGTATTCTTGGTGATGTGTGCTGTGAATGAGTGAAGAAAAGTGTTTCGCAGGAGTTAGCTGCAGACAGTAGCTAATCGTCATTATGTTGTTAGGCTACATCAGATCATTTGAAGAGGGGAAATGCTTTGGACACTGAAATGTGTGTACTGATGTCTGACTCAGGAAGTATCTTGAGTAGCAGATCCTCAGAGGAGAATGTTATGCCCAAGAAAGTAATGGAGTCTTGCTATTCTTACGACCCCTGAGTGTGGAAAACACACAATACATTCAACTTTGACAGTTCAGGTTATTTATCATAGTTTGTGGCTCTGGGCAGAACTCCTGCTCATTTAAGTGAAGTGACTAAAGTGTTTTGACATACGCTTGACTGGGGGTGAGTGGAGTATTGCTAAACTACTTCTGAAGTAGCAGTCGCTGCAGAGGCAGGGTCTTCATAAAAGGGGTATAAACGGGAATGTTGTACCTGGCCCTGTGACAAGAGAGACCTTGAATGCATAAGCTACTCACTTGGTCCCACAATATGTTGTTCCGGGCCCGTGAATGTAAAAAACAGTTTTTGTTCTGAGGTAGCTTTCAATGTTTGACAATCAATAGTTCTGCATACTGTGTATTACCAAAGTCTGTTTATGGAAGTCGTGCCACTCGGCGGCCATGTTTGCAACGCCTCTTGGCAGCTCTGTACATCATAACAAGAAAACATCTTGTCAGTCAATCTCCTTGAATGGTTGTTCAAGGTTGCTTCAGCTAGTGTGCATGCACACAGGCTGGCAAGCCCCTCACATTCATCCCTGCTCATTGTAATCTTGTTAATATATCTTTGGTATAACACAGTATGTAGTACCAACATTTATTTTATAGCATGTGGAACATTGTGTAGTCCATTTTGTCGAATTACAGTTTCATCATGCAGTGTCAAAATAGACAAGAAATGTACGGTTGATAATTTTACTACTGGTTTATTCGTCATTTGAGTAGTGCATAATGTCTTACAAAAACTTGTCATTATGCAATCTACAACCATATTGCTAAATATTGGTAAAATATGACTTATTCTTTATTAGTGAATCAAGGGTCACCATGTCAAACACATCAGCATGCAGTTGAAAAACGTGTTCTTCCTCTGCAATTGTAAGAGGCACAGAAGGGGTTTTAGTGGTGAAGAAAAATGGGGGAAAGAGGTTGGCAACACACACATCAACTGTGGTTACTGAAACCAAGGAGTCTGTGGACTTTAAGGTAGCATAATGTTTTTGCGTATTCTCCTCTTAAAACTATATAGGAATATGCATTTAACTTTTGTATAACAGAAACCTTTCAGTGTTCATGTACGAGTTCCAAGACACCAACGTTGTACTATATATATCAGAACAGTCTCAGCCGTTCCTGCCATATTTAATAGCAGATACAAAATTACAGGCTAGTAACTTTGAAATAATCATGTTACATCTTCTGAACAACCGTGTTCCACAAATGAGTGTTTTCGTTTTTTTGCAAAAGGATAAACCATATGAGGAGTTCAAATGATGAGTATACACATTTTTTGTTTCCACATGTCACCAAGAATTACATGCATACATTCAAATTTAATCAAATATAATATTTTTTGAATTCCTTGATCACCTCTGTTTAAATCTGCATCGTTTCCACATCCAAATATACCCCTTGCACTACAAATATTAGTTATTAGTTAAATATGAGAAATCTGTTCCCGGCCTCTAGCTTTGTGATTATAAAAGCAGATTCAGTTTGATACAGCTCCCATTGCACAGCTCATAGGAAGCATGTGGGTGTTTGGTGGCGAGAGGAATTTTCAATGTCCAGGACTACAGTGTTTGTCTTTTTGGAATATTTTAAAGAACGTTTTGTGTTTATGTACTTTAACTCTCTTGTGCACTGCTTTAACTGCAAATCTATTCTTTAATATAGTTGCAAATGTCAGAACTCAAATTCAAAGTCCCCTTCAAAGCTTAAAATCATTGACTTGAAACCACTGCAGTAACTTCACTTGTTTGTAATCCCAGCTACTGCAGCTAATCCCAAATACTCTATTCCACCCTCTCACTCTTTCTACTGTGGTACTATAAACTCTCTTTTGTTTTAAATTCATGGAGATAAAATGGCACCATAAATAGGTTTTTAAAAATTGTAATGCAGTACAGTAGTGGAAACTGAGTTGAATTTAGTAATGGCTTTGTGAGTGCATTTATGAATGGATATTCAAATTCTGACTTTTAAAGGGTATGTTTTTTACTTATCTTTCTAATTTATATGGTCCAATGAAAGGTTTGATAAGCTTCTTGATAATGGGTCATTGATTTCTATGAATGTAGTAAAGAAATAACCTTTGTAAATATGTGACCCCGGATCACAAAACCTGTCTTAACTGCAGGAACAATTTTAGTAAAAGTCAAAAATACATTGTATGGGTCAAAATCATTGATTTTTGCCAAAAATCATTAAAGATCATGTTCCATGAAGATAGATATTATGTGGATTTCCTATCTTAATTATCTAAAAACTCAACAACTTCAAAGGTGATTTTCTCAATATTTTTCAGATTCCTGAGTTTTAAACGATGTATCTCAGCCAGATATTGTCCTATTATAACAACTCATACATCAATTGAAAGCTTATTTATTCAGCTTTCAGATTATGTAAAAATCTCAATTTCGAAAAATTGACCCATAAAACCAAATTGACTGTTTTTTGTTGTCCAGGGTCATATATCAATTTTCTTTGTGAGGCCTGTCATTTCAATGTTAAGTTAAATAATTGCATTTTAATGACCAACATTAATGACCTAATCACAGAGATAACATTTTTTAGACGTTCATAAAATAAACAATTAGAGAAGCTAATTAGATGTTTTAATAATGTCCATTAAAATTAAGTCTTTCTCCAGAAGAATCCTTGGCTGCCAGTGCAATATTTTCCCTGGTGGCCACAGCTAACATTTGGAAACTCATAGAATTGTCAGGATCAATCCCTTGGAATTGACGTAAAGGCAAGCGTGGACATATGCAGACACATTAAACACACAGTCTGTTTATTTTTCGAGAGGTTGCAGTTGGAATTCCTTGCTGAGTTGTGACCTTTGGGTGTGCTGTGAGCTCTGAATTCCACAGGCAGCAGGAGTGTGAAAGTCTCGTCATCCCCAGATTCTGCTGAAATCTAGTTGTACTTAAACAGTTTTCACATTACATACAGTATAGTGTATTGTCAAAGCAGCTTGCAGCTTGAAAGCAGAAAATAAGTATTTTTTTAAGAATGTAAATGACTAAACGAAGGCGGTAATCATTCTAATGTATGGACACAAAACCAGTGCAAGTCAATGGGTACCGCCGTTGTTTGGTTACCAACATTCTTCAAAACATCTTATGTTTGTGCTCTGCAGAAGAAAGAAAGTCATACAGGTTTAAATGTCAAGAGGGTGAGTAAATGAATTTTCATTTTTGGCTGAACTATGCTTTTAATATCTAGACTGGGCAATGTGAGAGTGTCAGGGAAGAAAACTGCCAAGGAAATGATTTATGGACCAGGTTTTTGCTGCGCAATGAAATGAACCTTTTCACTGTTGTGTTCATATTAGTTTGCTGTAATTATCAATTCATTTATTTGTATTAGATAAGAAACTGAAAATGTAACTCTGTCTGATAATCACTCAAAACATGACAGATATTTATTGAACAATCATTTCCAAAAGATTAAAAAAAAAGTAGTATAGCATGTTGATGTCACTCAATAACTCATTAAGTCACAGGCTGTGGTTTAAGAAGGATAGTTTGTGGTCCACCTCTCACTTTCTTTCCTAGCGTGCAGTGTGATGAAATAGCAAGTCACTGCACTCACAGACACTTCTGCAGACCTCAGCACCATAGTACCAGCAAAGCAAGATCTTCTCTCTTTCCAAATGTGAAAAACATTCCCTCATTGATGACTTTGTCTTTCCTCTCTGATTTTTCCAGAGGGTTTGGGCTGGTAGTGCAGAGTTTTGTGGGAGACTGCATGTGTAAAGGAGTGTGTATTTGCAAGGCTCTTTTATTCTGAGCTATTACCCCCTTTGTTGCCCGCCACAGAAGAAAAAACAAATGAGTTTGAGTCTGATTGTTAAAACAGATCACTGTGTCACTGCTCTGGAAGTTTGGCTAGACCATTGAATCATTGCAACAATAGGCTACATTCTTAAGCTCATCTCATTCTTTTGCTTTCATTCTTTTTTATTTAGGTGACTGTGTCCTGAGGTGAACTCCAGCTTGAAGTGTTCAGCCAAAGGCTGCTATAACACCAGTAATAATCCCAATATTAATGGCAGTGGAAGTATGTGCACAGTCTGCACTCATTCTGTGAAAATTATTTCCAGGGACGTTTGAAAATATTTGCATGAACATTAAGATGAAGTCGTGTGGTGGTTTTTATGTGTAAGCTTATTTTCTTATATCATGCACATTCACACTGCTGTCAAACTGTGTATGGACACTAAATTGATCTATTTAGGCTGACCAGTTGAAACATCAATGCCTCTTATATATTTAAAGGAATATTTCAATACTGAATGAGAATTCAGTCAATAGTAATTCACCCTCGAGTCATTGTACACTTGTAAGACTTTCGTTTATCTTTTGAACACATCATTTACTCACATTTGAGTTATTCCAAATCTGTATATAGTCCTTTGTTCCTATGAACACAGAGAAAGATATTTGGATGAATGCATGTAACCGAACAGTTCTTGGCCACCATTGATTACAATAAGAAAATGCACTTTTTAAAATAACCTTTCTTTATGTTGAACACAAAAGAAGATATTTTGAAGAATATAGTACAGCAAACAGTTCTGTGGCACTTTTGTAATTTTTCCTACTATGGTTGTCAATGGGGTCTAAGAAATGAAACTCCATTGATAAATAAATGGAGAAAAAAATCCTTGGGAGAAACCAGTCTCAGCTGGTAGGAAATAGCTGTATTTTTAAGTAGAAATAGTAGTTGGATGCTATTTGTACCATTAAACAGTGGCAGATAATGTTACTATTTGCACCTCAGTAATAACTATTTGCACCTCACTTATAACTGAGTGTAAATCATTATATTTCTAAACATTATTAAAATGATGGCAAGTTATTGAGATATTCAAACACAGCAGTTTCATCGAATAATGGATTGTATAGTTGATATAAAACACTTGATGAGTAAAAAACGTTTTATTACTGAAGTCGGACAAAACAGAAGTGTTAATAATTGGACCGAAAACCGCCTCACGTAACAACCAAGAATACTGCTTAACTATTGACGGATGCTTCATAAAACCCTCATCATCAGCTATGAATCTTGCAGTTCTATCCGATAATTATTTGTCATTTGAAAGTCATGTCCCCAACACCTGTAAAATTGTGTTTTTCCTTTTTAAGAATATATCTAAACTACGTCATATGCTGTCACTGTCAGGTGCAGAGAAGTTAATTCATGCATTCATGACATCAAGACTAGATTTTCTGTAATGCACTGTTAGGTGGTTGCCCTACAGGCTTATTACAAAAACTCGAACTGGTCCAAAACTCAGTAGCTCGAGTTCTTACACGTACAAAAAAGTATGAGCATATTAGCCCGGTTCTGTCTACCATGCAATGGTTACCTATAAAGCATCGCAATAACTTCAAGATCTTGCTTATTACCTATAAAGCCCTACATGCTTTAGCTCTGCAGTATTTGAGCGAACTTATATTGTATTACAGTCCTTCATGTGCATTATGCTCTCAGACGTCCTTCCAGTTGGTAATACCTAGAATTTCAAAATCAAGTGCAGGTGGTGGATCGTTTTCTTATCTAGTGCCTTAACTTTGGAATTGTCTTCCCTGGACTGTCCGGGAGGCAGACATACTCTGTCAGTTTAAGTCTAGACTAAAGACACATCTTTTTAATCTTGCACACACTACAGTTCCATAATATACATTTTCTGAGGGTTTAGGCTGCATTAGTTAGACCAACCGGAACCAGGAACACTTTCAACAACAACTTGTTGCATCAAAGAGTGGAGAACAGTACTCTACTCTCAGCCATTCTTGTCTCATTGTTCCAAGGTTACCACAGAGAGTGCAGGATGCAGTTCATGCCTAGACCTGATGGTAGAGCGGAGAATGGGAACGGGCGACCTGACAAGAGCTGAGCTGATAGAGCTGGATAAAAAAGGATGTGTCAACTTGACGCATCTTCAGTACAAAATTTCAAATACTATTAAATTATTAATGATTCACTTAAATCTATAATATACAGTTGTGTTCAAAATTATTCAACCCCCACTGAAATTGATTGTTTTGGTCGGTTTGACATTGATTATGATCATTCAGTCATCCTGCTTACAATTAAATCAAAGAGGCACGTGTAGGTCAGACAAATATAACATAACATTTATAATGAAATAACCACAAATGTCTTTTCTGAGCTCACATCATTATCAGTTTTATTCAACCCCCAAGTGACATTCAATCTTAGTACTTAGTACAATATCCTTTTACAATTATAACAGCTTTTAAACGTGAAGCATAGCTTGACACAAGTGTCTTGCAGCGATCTACGGGTATCTTCGCCCATTCATCATGGGCAAAAGCCTCCAGTTCAGTCACATTCTTAGGCTTGCGCACTGCAACTGCAGTCCCACCAGAGGTTCTCAATCGGATTTAAGTCTGGTTACTGCGATGGCCACTTCAAAATGTTCCAGCCTTTAATCTGCAACCATGCTCTAGTGGACTTGGAGGTATGCTTGGGATCATTGTCCTGTTGAAAGGTCCAACGTCTTCCAAGCCTCAGGTTTGTGACGGACTGCATCACATTGTCATCCAATATCTCCTTGTACTGAAGAGAATTCATGGTACCTTGCACACGCTGAAGCTTCCCAGTACCTGCAGAAGCAAAACAGCCCCAAAGCATGATTGACCCCCCGCCATGCTTCACAGTAGGCAAGGTGTTCTTTTCTTCATAGGCCTTGTTCTTCCTCCTCCAAACATAGCGTTGATCAATGGGCCCAAACAGTTCTAATTTTGTTTCATCAGTCCACAGAACACTATCCCAAAACTTCTGTGGTTTGTCCACATGACTTTTGGCATACTGCAGTCGACTCTTCTTATTCTTTGGGGACAGCAAGGGGGTGCGCCTGGGAGTTCTGGCATGGAGGCCTTCATTACTCAGGGTGCGCTGTATTGTCTGAGCAGAAACTTCAGTACCCACATCTGACAAATCTTTTTTCAGTTCCTCAGCAGTCACACGGGGACTTTTCTCCACTCTACGCTTCAGGTAGCGCACAGCAGTCGAAGTCAGCATCTTCTTTCTGCCACGACCAGGTAGCGTTTCAACAGTGCCCTTTGCCTTGAATTTTTGAATGATGCTTCCTATGGTGTCTCTTGGTATGTTGAACATCTTTGCAATCTTCTTATAGCCATTGCCCTTCCTGTGAAGAGTAATCACCTGTTCTCTTGTCTTCCTGGACCATTCTCTTGACCTCACCATGTTTGTAACCACACCAGTAAATGTCTAGAAGGAGCTGAGTATCACAGTCATTTTAAAGCTGCCTAATTGGTGCTTATTAGGCTTTATTGCTGCTCCCTGATATCCACAGGTGTTTTCAATACCTGATTGAAAACACTTCATTGAACCTCTGTTCTTCAGAGTGGTAGTCTTTAAGGGGTTGAATAATTATGTCAATGAAGAATTCACAAAAGAAACATTTACTACTGTATTACAAAACTAATTGATGTCATTTTAGTTGCATATGGTTCTTTAAGAAGTCCTTGTAGGATTTCATTCTGAATACAATTACAAATGTACACTAAATTCCCTAAAACCATTTACAGCATTGGGGGTTGAATAATTTTGAACATAACTGTACCTATTAGTACGTTTATTTATTTAGCCTTGTTGCGCAAGCACTGTTGAGCTTGTGCAGAGGCAGCAGCTTTTGCCAGAGGGGAACTGGAATCCCCTGGGTGGGCCTGGGATCTCCTGAGTTTTTTTTTCTCGATTGGAGTTTTGGGTTCCTCGGCACCGTTTGCATACTGTTTTGAACTATTTGCCTGGCCAGTGGATCTGCCTTAGCGTTAGAATTTTTACATAATTAATATTGCATATAGGAATTTATAGTCTGTTTAATATTAGACCTGTGTTTCTCTCTCCTTTAGCTTAAATGTGTGCTTTTACTGTGAGTGCATGTCTATATGTGTGTGTGTGTGTGTGTGCGCGTGCTTGTCTGTGTGTGCGTGCGCGTCCGTGTGCATATTGTGTGTGTACAACGTTTGTATGTGGGTATGTCTGTCTTCTGTGTTATCACCTTTTCCTTGTTTTTACAGGTTTAACTTTATTTGTTTTGCTTATAGTCATTATGTATCATATAAAGTTGCTTTGTAACAATGAAAATGGTAAAAAGGGCTTTATAAATAAAGTTGAGTTGAGTTCAAAGCTATACAGACTTTACACATTACGCCACTGGAGTCACTGTTTGAAATGGCATCATTCTTTCTCTATTCCAATCACATATTGGTGGGCGTAGCTAGTGGAAATAGTCGGCTCTCCTGTTTTTGCCAAGTGGTTGATATCCTTAGGACAACATCATGTTGACCCTGGGACAACATTTAAATCAACCAATCAGATTTCGGAAATAAATTTACTGTTTATTTTAACTCATTCGCCGCCAGCTTCTTTAAAAAAAAGTTGCCAGCCTACGCCAGCGTTTTTTAACATTTTCACCACACTTTAATGGCTCACAGTAAATTTTCTGTAAAGAATATATGGACAAACAATATGTCAAATGAAATGAAATGTTTTTTGTCACTCCGTAGATGTGGGTAGGTTTCATCAAAAATGCATCATTTTAATTAAACAGCTGAGATAATGAACGTTTTTTGTCAAAGATTCCGCCCAGATTACACTAAGAACAATCATTAAAAACCGCTAAAACATATACGTTCTAGGTTCTGGGATTCTGTACTTTTTCCCAGAGGTGTGTAATAGCGCCACCTGCTGCAAAACAGTACTAACACTGATTGCCGTAAAAACTAGTCTTCAGCGTTTTTTTTTTTTAATGACGAGATAACTCGTCAATGGCGGTGAAAGAGTTTAAAAGTTTAATCTTACAACCAAGATTACGTGCTTCTAGACCATTATTACTCACTTATGTCAACTATTCAATAACTTTTTATTCCACATCCACGAGTGCACGAGACCTCATCAAAACGATCTTAATTTGTTTTTGGAAGATAAACAAAACTCTTACTGTTGTGGAAAGGTTCGAGTTTGAGTAAATTATGAGAGAAAATTCATTCTTTACTGAACTATCCCTTTAATTCCTTCAATATAAAAGGCCTATGTTGTCTTACATTTAGTATAACATTAAAGTCTTTATGTTAGGAATGTTACATTTAGATTTTCACTGGTGACTCTTGCCAAACACAGAAATATTTGCAAGTCGAGGGGCCTGTGGCGGTGACCCCTGACCGGTGTAGAACACTCGTGGAGGTCTGGATCTTCAATAAACGAGTGTCAGATATCAATTCCCTGAATCGCACTCTTCCTGAGTGAGTTTTGCTGCTGTGTAGAGCATTAACCTCTACAACCTGTCAGAATCAGCTTAAGATGTGCTCATGTTCGGCGTGTGTGAGATTTAAACAGTACTTATGTCAGTTTGGCTTTAACATATAGAATGCTTTGTAAACCTATAGTGCATATAACCTTTAACCAGAGACATGAATATTTATATGCAATGACTCCAAATAATTGTACCCAGCAATGCTTTTAAAGAATGAGTTAATAATGAAACCTGTTGTTTAAGATTACTGTTAAAGTTATTAGGTAGCCTCTGGGTTACAGTGAGTGTCGCTCTTGAGAAAATGTAGCATTTTACAAGAAAGCCACTCTTTAAGAAAGGCAGACAAATAACCCATGGCTCATTAAAATGGCTCGGCCTGTTTGCAGTCAATGGACTTTTGTTTTCCACGTTTTATTGTCACTGATTAGTACTTATCTACATCTGATAGCATCATATTGTTGTCCTTGCTATAAACGAATTATAAATTTGAGTGATGTTTAAAGGAATACTTAACCCAAAAATGAAAATTCTGTCATCATTTGCTCACCCTCAAGTTGTTCCTAACCTGTATAAATTTCTTTGTTCTGTTGAATACAGAGAAAGATATTTTGAAGAATGTGGGTAACCAAGCAGTTCACATCCGCCATTTTCTGCCATAGTAGGGAAGTAAATACTATCAGTGTCAATGGGGGATGATATCTGTTTGGTTACTGACACAATTGCAATATCTTCCTCTGTGTTTCGCAGAACAAAGAAATTTATACGGGTTTGGAACAACTTGAGGGTGAGAAACTGATAACATTTTTGGATGAACTATCCCTTTAAGGCCTCATTCTGGCCTCCCTCTTTGACATCTACGCACGGAGTCAAGCTTGTTTTCTCTTTCCCCTGAGAGGACTGTCAACTCAAAGGAATTCTGTGTCTTTAACATAAACAGTGGAAAGCTGAAGCTCCCATGCTGCTGCGTTTAAGGATGTCTGGTGATCTATAACTGGGTAATTGTGCCCTTTAACGCCACTAATTGAAAGTGACGATCTGTGCTTTTAAAAACTGAATGCTTTCATAAGAGTTACTGACTGCCTGCGCAGACTGCCCCTGCACCTGATGCGTGTCCCTGGTTGCTCCATGCAGGAGCAATATTACGTGCCACGCCGCTGTTAATGGAGCGAAGCATTTAGTCAGTCTGGGTCACAGTGCGCAAATTTCAACAGGCACACAAACAGCTCTCAGCGGCATGCCGCATACCTAACCGCCCTGTGAGCCTCTGTTAATCCATTACCTCAGACGTCAACATCCAACTGAACCTGTTTAAACATTCCTGTGCTGGTAGATTTTACTTACCTGTCATCTGTTGTTGATTCACTTCCTCAAACCTCCATACACGTTAATGTTTTCAAAGGAAGCTTAAGTCAACAAGCTTCCGGCTGTTGTGTTTCTTACAGGAAAGTGAATTACACATCTGTGTTGTGCTTATATGTCTATGACATTGAAAGTTGCGGAATGTAAGTGTTAATATTTATCCGATTGTTGATGTTTGTAGGTTACTGGTAGGAGCCCCACTGGAAACAAATGGGCAGCATCAGACAGGAGACGTATACAAATGTCCGCTAAGCAGAAGATCTGGAGGGCCCAGCTGCACCAAACTCAATCTTGGTATGGCGACTATGGATTGTAATTGCTTGATATATAATTAACATAACGTGTTTGAAATTAACTGTCTTAAATAATTCCATCACAAAGCGTCTATAATAAGTTAAATAAGGGGTAGAGTTGCGGTTTGGTAAAAGTGTTACCAGGCATGCCTTGTGAAACCAAATGGCGGCACCACATTGATCTTAATAGGGTTTACATGTGCATATCTGGGTTCTTCAATCTGCAGAACACATCTGCGTTGTGGCATATGTTCATTCAATATGTACTACATGTGTACAGATCTACAGACATAGGAGATGAGATGCACATTGCTGATAAAGTCCAGAATGTCTAAACGGGATTAACAAATATGTTTATGGTTGGAGGAAGTCCTGTGGAGAAGCCACATATGGATAGTGGTCTGATTTCAGACTCAGCTTCATATTTTGCTTGCATGTTTGTAACTCCATACATTAATTTCCTAAAGGAAGGATATCCTTGACTAATGTCTCTGAGCGCAAGGATAGGATGAGGCTTGGAATGACTCTTTCCTCTAACCCTAAAGACAACAGCTTCGTGGTGAGTCCGAAAAAAATGCGTACTGTCCATACACATGTATATATTAGTCTTGTGACCCTGCTTGTGAAAATGCATCTGAAGTATTTTTTGGTGATAGTTTTCTGATATCTTTGAATACTGACTAAGGTCATGTAAAAAATGTATGGTTGAAGTCAAATTTTGATGATCCAACATGATCCATTAAAGGTCCTGAAATCGCGCTTAAAGTCCAAAAGAGACTGTGCCTTTTCGATTGCGGCAACCCGTCTCTGGAACGACCTGCCACTGGAAAACAGATGTTGTGCAACACTAGATCATTTTAAAGTACTTTTAGGAGGACATACTTGCCTGGGCATTTGGTGTGAGATAGTCTATATTTGATGGTCTTGTGTCTTGTGCCTCTTCATGTTGTTTTATGATTTTTGCTGTCTTCTTTTTGATTATTCTATGTTTATATCTTGTCTTACTGAAAATCACTTTGGTCAACAAGAGTTGTTTTTAAACGTGCTATGTAAATAAAACAAACAAAGAAATCTCATAATGAGATCATGAGACTGTAGTCTTGATTTCACAGACAGGGTCACATATGTTTGGTATGTAATGTTCCTTGAGGAAATAAGCATATATTATTGGTTCTTATTTTGATCATTCATAGGCTTGTGGTCCTCTATGGTCCTACGAATGCGGAAGCTCATACTACAGCACTGGAATTTGCTCCAGAGTCAATGCCAGCTTCAAATTTTCCCGCACGATCGCTCCTGCCTTCCAAAGTAAGCACAATGCACCTGCATGCTCTGTGTACTACTTGATCTATAGGGGTCATATGGCGCGAATATGTGTTTTTCTGTGTCTTTGGTGTGTTATAAGTTGCCCCTGCATGTAATACACACATAAAATTCCAAAAATTAGAGTGTCGGAACAAAAGATGCATTCTATCTAAAAGTGAATGCTCACCCAGACCTGCCTGAAACGCCTCGTGTTACCACACCCCCACAAATCTACGTCAGTTTGTGGTATGATTTGATTAAGACCCCCCAAATGTATGCACAAGTAAGTTTGACATACCTGTCAGTACACTTGCTTTGGAACCTGATGTTCCAAATATGTTAAGAGGCGTTACATTACCATCACACAATTCCAGTATTCAACCAATCACTATGCACTGGTTAACTGGCCAATCATAGCACACCTCGCTTTTCAGAGCGATGAGCTTTGTTTAAAACCTGCGCGTTTCAGAGAGGCGGAGCAAAGAGGAGATACAAACATCCACGGTATGTGGAAATGTTTTTAAACCTTAAATCATGTATACACATTGCATTACATCTAAAACAAACAATAATATTTCAGCCATGTCATGTGACCCCTTTAACTAGGGCATACTTTTGGTAATGACATTTCTTTAATATGTTTCCATTTTCCGTCTGAACCAGGGACTTGATTTTTAATGTGCATTTGGCCCTGACCATTTCTCGATCTGCCAAAGACAAATCATTTTTTTTAAGGAAAATTATCTATTAATAAAGAAAAGATGAGGATTTTTGTGAAATAACTAGAGACCTTGTTTTTAGAAAATGAATCACTTAAGGTTCAGTGTATGAAATTTAGCGGCAGTCAGGTTTCAAATTGAAACAAACAGCTCGTTCACTCACCCCTCCCCTTTCGAAGCACTATAGTGGCTGACACAGGACTAAGATATCATTATGTTTTGCTTCTTTGCCGAAGGAGATAACATATTTATGAAATGTGTTCTAGAGCATATTGTTCGTTTAGGGCTACTGTAGAAACAACATGGTGAATTTCATGTAAGGTGACCCGCGATGTATGTAGATAAAAACTGCTAATTCTAAGGTAATAAAAGCGTAACGCTTCATTAGACACCTCTAAAGACATAGTATTGCATTTTTGTCAAAAGATCCTCCAAAAAAGGACACATTGGACCTTTAAATTATGCTTTTGAACCGAGCAACTTAGTCTTTTGGTGGTTTTATCTTTTTCATCTGATTTTCTCTATCAGGGTGTGAGACATACATGGACATAGTGATAGTCCTTGATGGTTCAAATTCAATCTACCCCTGGAATGAAGTTCAGGATTTCCTCATTAACATCCTGAGGAAATTTCATGTCGGACCAGGACAGATTCAGGTGTTTGAGACTTTCAAAGCGGGAGTTTGTAGAAAAATATGTGTCTTTAATTTTGTCATGTGATGATAATCATGTGATTTATACTGTACAGGTTGGAGTAGTGCAGTATGGGGAAAAGGTGGTAACTGAGTTTCAGCTGAATGACTTCCGCTCTGTAGAGGATGTGGTCAAAGCCGCCAGTAAGATTGGTCAGCGAGGAGGAGAAGAGACCAACACTGCACTAGGAATCAATATTGCACGGTATTGCGCACATATACATAAAAATTTTGGCACATTGGCACTAATACACCATCTTAAAAAAAGATGTATTACATTTAATGTATTAATATTGAAACACCTTTGAGCGTTTTCTACTTAAAGGGATTGCTCACCCAGTAAGGAAAATTTTGTCTTAATTTACTCACTCTCAAGTTGTTCCAAATCTTTTCTTCTACAGAAAAAACAGTAGTAGGAGACATTTCTTTGTAAATGTCTTTGTTCTGTTGAACTCAAAAGAAGATATTTTGAAGAATGTAAGAAAGCAAACAGTTCTGGGGGACTATTGACTACCTTTGTAGAAGCCATGGTTATGTTAACATGCTATCTATGTTCATTGTTCATTGATGCATATTACAGTGCTCCCCCTGTGGTAGAGGGGGGAGTTGCACCTGTCTTTGCATTTCCTGTATGTAGCCATATTAGTCAGGAAATGATGTGGAAAGGCAGGTGGGAAGGGAGATTTTTGAGCTGCACGAAACGATGAAATCATTATTTTTCCTACGATGGTAGTCAAAACTATGGTCTTCAAAAAAAAATTGAAGACAAAGCTGTACTGCATACTGTATGTTTATCAACAGAACACATTCTTATTTATTATTGACATCTCTACAGCACACATGCCTTTACTCAGGGAGGCAGAAAAGGAGCCAAGAAGGTCATGATTGTCATCACAGACGGTGAATCACATGACAGCCCTGATCTGCAGCATGTCATCGAGGAAAGCGAAAAAGACGGGATCACCCGATATGCCATTGCCGTATGTCCCGCCTTCTTTGCTCACAGTTCTTTCCCTTCTGATTTTTTTCTTTGGCATGTTTTTGGGTTTTTCCTTTGGTTTGGCCATTGATCTGATTCCCAGTCTCTTGCTGAGATGATGAGGCGACCCATTTTTAAAATGGGCATACTGTACTTACTTGGGCTGGAAATCTTTGAGGTCATATTTAGATGCTGGCACTAGTAAAACTGGTGACAAGGGCCAATCGCTTTAAACCTATTTAATGTGCTTTACATTTGAGCTGTTGGTTTGTGTTGGCATCCAGAAAAAATGAATCATGTTAAATGATTTGAGCTTTTCTCATTACAGGTACTGGGCTACTATAACCGCAGAGGCATCAACCCTGAAGCGTTCCTCAAGGAGATCAAGTACATCGCCAGTGACCCCGACGATAAACATTTTTTTAATGTGACGGATGAAGCAGCTTTGAAGGACATCGTGGACGCTCTTGGAGAGAGGATCTTCAGTTTAGAGGGTGAGACGTTTTTACCATGACCGCCTGCAAAAGCACCACATTACATCAAATCTATAATAAACCAGAAACCTCAGTCCATAAAATGTTTACATCTCTGCCTAGCACTACACTTTAAATCTCACTGTAGCAATTTTTAAAGTTGAAACCACATCTCTATGAAATATATCATGACTCCTGCTCTTTTCCTATAAATGTAAATATCCTAAGATTTATCTGAGAAGCAAAAAGTTTTTTACCCTTTTGGCAAATCTCTATTTTGTTTTTTTTGTTCTCACAAACAATGCAAAATCTCTGATTAGATGTCTATATCTGCAGGTACCAGCAAGAATGGGACAGCATTTGGTCTCCAGATGTCTCAGGCTGGCTTCTCAACACACGTAGTGGAGGTGAGTCTGTCCATGCTCCACCTGATTTTGCCAATTGGTTGATGTCCTCAGGACAACAAATTTTGTTGACCTAAGAAAAACATTTTCATAAATAAAGCCCTAAACCCTCATCAAACCCTAACCATAACTTCCCCTAAAATCAGAGGGAAATGATTAGTGAAAAACAATGGTCTAGAAGCACCATATCCTGGTTGCAAGATTAAATTTAAAATAAACTGTAAACTTATTATTGAAATCTGATTGGTTGATTTAAATGTTGTCACAGGGTCAACATGATGTTGCCCTAAGGATATCAGCCACTTGGCAAAAACAAGAGAGCCGTGTGTCCATCAGCCTGTACTGAAAGTTATCTGCCTACACTTTGCTTCTTCAAAAGCCCAGAGATTTTTCTTTTATCTTCCCCTCATAGTGAATAAAAACTAGGTAGCTGTGATTAGAATAAAAGCTACTTTATGTGAACTGTGGATTAGACCTACCAGGCTCATATTTAAAGTGATAGTTCACCCAAAAATGAAACTGTCATCATTTACTCAATCTCTTGTCATTTCAAACCTGTTTGACTTTATTTCTTCCCCAGAACACAAAGATATTTTGAACAACGTTCTAAACTGGCCCCCATTCACTTGCATTGGTTTTTGTGTCCATACAATAAAAGTGAAAAGGTGCCGATGCTGTCAATTACCAACATTCTTCAAAATATCTTCTATTGTGTTCTGCGGAAGAAAGAAAGTCATACAGGTCTGAAATGACAAGAGGGTGAGTAAATGATGACAGAATTTCTTTTTTTCGTGAACTTTCACTTTAAGTATGAATGTTTACATTCATCTTCTTTCCCTCTTATTGCTTCCCTCTTAAAAAACCTTGGTGATAGTTCAGCTCTCATCCCAAAGGAGGGAAATTAAAGCTCAGGCTCTCTCAGTGAAGGGATTAATATGGTAGGACGTGTGGAGGAGCTGTAGCTCAGCGGTAAAGGTTGTTCTTTTCTGTCTCAAACCTATTGTTGATATGGTTGCCAGAGCTGGCTTGTTCACTAGCATATCCTCTTCAGAGACACTCATATACTGTACCTGCTGTTCTGGCAGGCGGTCTGCCCCAGTCCATCCAAATGACAGTCCAAACTGTACCTGATGGCCTTGAATCCATCCACAGCCTGCTACCAACTGTATCGCTAATAATCTCTGTCCAGACTGCTCAGTGTGCTGATGCAACCGCTCCGATTTTCCACTCCATCTTATGTAGGCAAGCACAACCTGCCATGGGACTTATAAATATGTATAGATGTTTTCTTTTTGTGGAAGAAACAGATAGGAAAACTCTGGATGGCCATTGGGATAACTGGAAATCCAATCCCTCGGCCTTCTGAATGCCTGGAACAGCATTCGCAACAAAAGCAACTCTAGTGTTGAGATGAGGGATAAGTTGTTGGAAAGAATGTTTGCACTTTAGGAGAAAATCATACCCCCAGAAAACAGATGGTGTTCCCAAAAGTGGATTGTTTCCATGTCAAAATCATCTGAATTTTACACTTTCATGGTTCTAAATTTGTTGGATTTTCCTAATATTATTTGTTTCATTTTATCCTTGTCAGCTTAATCACTTTGATTTGATCTGTTTTGATTTTAGGAATATAATGAAGCTACTGTATAGACATACTTGTATAATCGTGTTTCATAAATGTGGTTTTGTGAAATTTCTCTTCCTCCATTAAGCAAAACATGCTGTATGGGTACATCTGTTTCGGGGCATTCAGAAAAGCTGCACACAGAGGCAAAATACTAGTTTGAAGTCTTAACTAGAGAGCAGGTTTAAGCAATCTAGGATAATTTCCAATTTGAATTTAACATGACATTCACTAGCCGTATCATTACATTTGCATTTTCTGATTTGTCCAAAGTGACTTACAATGCATAATGCTATACATTTTTATCAGAGTATGTGCCATCCCTGGGATCGAAGTCAATGAGCTACTGGAAAGCTGACATCTGATCATCTGCTAGAATTATGAAAATAATTACGTTTTCAAGATCTTTATGGGCATCTCTGCTCTGTACCCGCAAGCTGGTTTTGTATCACTGGTCGAGACTGTACTTGTGAAGGGTTGACTGGAAAAAGGTGATGGTGTTTTTTTGGTGGTACTTAGGGCAAAACAGGCATCAGCATATTATATTTTTTTTGCAAATTCTTCATAAGTGTGTACAGCATGAAACTTGAACCCTCTCCATCGCAGCACAATGGCACACAGTGCAGACAGCTTTCTCATAACTCTGGTGGTTTGATCCAAGCCATGGTGCATTTTGTTTCTAAAAACATATGATTACAAGCTCTTGTTTATATTGAAATTCTGTTCTCCGTGGGCTGCAATTCAGTAAGAATGTTCTGTCTTGCCTGGGATGGATCGGAACATTGTTTGTTTATGTGTAAGTATCCCAGGAATTTTGGTTCTCTCTAAACTTCACAACCCGTTTCTCACATTCTGACTACTGTCTGCATACTGTAGATTAAAGCAGAATAAACTTGTCAGTAAGGAGATAAATAAGATGGAATGTGTGAATTAATGTAGTATTCGTTCATTTAAAGATGGTCAAGAATGTTGTTATGTATAAACAATTAGAAATATCTTTATTGATTTTTCTTTACTTATGTACCATTACTGCAGTTGCTTTCAGCATACATAAAAACACATTTGAAAGACCTGGCAAAAAAATCACAAAGACATCTATCCTTCCCTTAAAATCCCCAAGCTGCAGTCTTATCACATTAGAGTTGACAGAAATTAGGTATTATGTTAGTTAGTTTCCTGAATTAAATGCGATTAATTGTAGATATGTTGACATTCTGTCTGCAGGATGGGATTTTAGTGGGAGCTGTTGGGGCTTATGACTGGAATGGAGCTGTGCTGAAGGAGACACGTCAGGGTAAAGTGGTTCCACCAAAGTCCTCCTATGAGCAGGAGTTCCCAGAAAAACTGAAGAACCACGGGGCATACCTGGGTAAATAATTTGTGCTTAAACTTTAAAGGAATAGTTCATCATTTAGTCACCCTCATGTCATTCTCCTCCATGACTTTCTTTCTTCTGCAGAATACAAAAGATATTTTGAAGAATGTTAGTAACAAAAACAACATTCCCTACCATTGACTTCCATTGTATTGAAACAAAACCACTCAAAGTGTTGTGTTTTTTTTGCACGGAAGAAAATTACACAGGTTATGAACAAAATGAGGGTGAATAAATGATGACAGAATATTTATTTTTGGGTGAACTATCATATTGGCATGCAGTCAGTACTGACGATTTAAAATCTCAAACCATGGCATTATTGCACTAGTTTAGATCCTCACATAAATAATAAACAAAGCAAAATATTATTAATGTAAAATTCTTCTAAACACATAGTCGTTAGCACCTTAATCAGGTTTTAGATTTGATAAGTATCCTTTATATTTTATGTATTCAAATAAACGCTTTGACTTTTGGCTCCATTAGGTTACACGGTGACATCTGTGGTGTCAGCTCGCAGTGGTCAGTTATATGTAGCAGGAGCTCCGCGGTTTAACCACACAGGAAAGGTCATCATCTTCACTCTGAAGAACACAGGAGAACTCACTATATTACACTCCCTGAAGGGACAACAGGTAATGCACTGGATAAAAATAAAGCATACAAAGACATGTAGCACACTGTTTAATGGACACCCATCCTTCTTTATGCAGAAGCCCTCCCTTTCTGCTGATTTGACTAATTTTCAGAGCTTATATTGTATGTTGCAATTCTGCTGTTAATGTTGTTGAAGGGCCTTGTGACATGAACATGGAACACTAGGTTGCACTATACAATGAAATTCGTGGGCTTATTTAAGCAGCCCAGGAATACACAGTCAAGTACAATACACAAAAGTGCAATATACAACATTACAATAAGGAAAAATACAAATTCTATCATAATTTCTTTAACCTTGTGTGGTTGAAAACCTGTCATGCAATTTTCCTGTTCTGCTCTGTAATGGTCGCCCTTAACAGTAGCATATTCTTAAACTGTAGCAGCAAAGATAAGCAGCAATTGGATTGTGTTTTTCTACTGCATCTCTCTCCTGGTATTCATTTGCAGTGAGTGGACTGTCTAGACTTCAAACCCATGTGCTTCTCATCACAGTCCCAAAACATGCAAATAATACCTAAAACAAATTCTTTCTCACAGACAAAACACAGACATTGAACAATATTTTTAAAGTGAGTAAACGATTATCAGGTTCTTTGCCCAATATGTATTTGTCTTGTATGTATTTAATCCATTGATCTGTTTGTACAGATCGGGTCATACTATGGCAGTGAGATCGCTCCAGTTGACTTGGATGGTGATGGAGTGACGGATAACCTTCTGGTGGCTGCACCCATGTTCTTCAGTGGAGGATGGGAAAAGGGCAAAGTCTACATCTACAGAGTAACAGAGCAGGTAAACACTCGTACCTCTTGTTGAGTTCTCACCTTAACCACAATAAATGACTCCTACAGCTGTTTTCTGTTATCTCAAGGCTAAGGTACACGGGTTTACATTAATGTACTTCTTTGATAATGGCCCTGCATGAATTCTGACAGACTTTTACCACCTGCAAGAGCAGAGCAGTGAACTCAGAGGAAAAATATTTCCCCCAGTGAAATGTAATTACGTGAAGCTCGGCAAGATAGCTGCTCTAATAAATGGAAAAAGCTGGAGCACATGCGAGAGCAAGGCTGTGTATAAAGCAGACGTCCATCTTTATTCATTTAGCACTTAAGGACCAGTTCCTGGCTGTCTTAAAAAGGATGCTATATTATATGCTGTATTATATGTCTACAGTAGTCTCTGTATCTCTAGTTGCATCTATAAGCATCTATATCTCTAGCTGAAGACAAAACAAAGTGGATATAGAAGGGTAGATGATGGTTTGAAGGCCTCAAGAAAAGACAACTCATTTTGCCATTGTTCTTCTAGTCTGTGTTCCTGGTCTGCTCTTCTTCTGTAATCTGATGCTCTCTAGGAAGGCTGAGAAAACAACTCATTTCATGTGCCTGTCTTCTATGGCCATATATTTCCAGAGAGAGAGAGAAAAAGAAAGATGGAATTTAGGAGGAGGGTACTTGGCCTACATGAATCATCTTTGCTTTAAGAAATGCACCTTTCCCTCAAACTTTCCACTCATTTGCGACTAATTATTTTGAGGTCTTCTCACTGACCTTTAAAATAGATGCTTATCACTGCACCTTTAATTCTTTCTGCTTAAGTGATATTACAGGAGTTACTTTTTACTCATTTTACATACTTTGGGAAGTCTGGATTATCATAGACACTCATAACTATAAATATTTACCATTCCATTGGCAATTTTATTTCTCTCATGTAAACGTTGTGCACTTCTTAAATTGTTTTTTATTTAAAATTATGTGGCAAAGCAGTCTCTGTGTAGCATCTTTGTTTTTGACTGTGTTAAGAATTTTTAAGAGCATGAACAACTCAATGATAAACAACTGTTGAATAAAATAAGGTAATTTGTGGAAAATCAAGACATTGAACAACTTAAACAAAATGCCTGACAGTGCTGATTTTCACAGTTTTCCTTTGCTGAAAATATTTGCGTATTATAGAATGCATATCACAGGCATTTTCTGCCAATCTCATATTAATCTCGAGTGCCTCACAGTAGTATTGCATAAATCGTATCTTCGAAGAGTATTTAGTTTGATAAAATTTATAAAAGAGAGATACAGCTGTACGATTATTTCCGGAAAGGCACGAGCTGCTAGAGGTGGGACTAGTGGGGAGAGTGGGACGGAACTACAGCACGAGCAAGCAACACTTCCCTTCGTGTTTTTTACATTATGCACATACATGCGGATTGCCAACAAAAAACAGACGTATGACTTATTTTGACTTACCGCGTGCAATTCATGTCCGGCCTCTTTTAGCACTGGTACCATCTATCAGTTTCAAACAATCTCCAAATTCAGCGTTAAATCCACCGTTTATATAACATCCATCACTGAAATGCTGTGAACAAACAAACACACTTCAAACTTCTCTTCCTATCGCAAGAGTGAGATGCAGGTCCACAGCTGTCACCAGAAAATCTTGATGGTAGGCTGGTCTTTCTATGATCATCGGTTGGCGCGTAGGCGGGCTCATTCTTTGTTACGAAACAGGGATCCAGACTTATAAAAAACTTTCCGAAACAAGTTGGAGTGCTAGGGGAGTGTATCGAGCACAGAAATACTAAGTCATACGTCCAGTTAGTTTTTTAACAAAACGATAATGTTAAGCATGAGAAGCCAGCAGGTTTAACAGTCTAAAGAAGTCTGTATACATGACATAGCATGATACCTCCACTTTAACATATTTGCATTTTTAAATTGTTATGTAACTGGAGTGGAGCAGACGGGCGAGACCGTGGTTCGAGACCGGTGAGTAATTGTGAATAAGCGCCAGCTGTGCGCACACCGGGCTAGAATCACGTAGGAGATTGGGAGCATATAAAAGGAACGAGCGACCGGACCGTCGATGAGAGAGGACCGGGCCCGAACTTGTGTTTGTATTTATGTTTATGTTATTTCGCCGGCGGTCGTCCGTGAGGGGCCGCCGGCTGTTTTTATTTCTCTTATTAAATGTTTGCCGGTTCCCGCCTCCTTCCTTCCATGTCTGAATCTTATTACAGTAACATATCACATATCAAAATTTACTCAAGGCTTAAATAAAATTTTAAAAAAATTATTCATGTAGCTCGTTGTTCTCGCAGACTGAAAAAAAATTGATGACTAACAGATAAATAACAGATTTATGTAACTGTCTAAATAGAAATAAATTGTTGAATAGAAGCAACAATGTTCTCCGAAGTTACATAAACACATGGCTGGCAGTCAATATGGTCTCTGGATCTTTAACACATTCCTCAAAAGATTATCTCTGGTTCTAGAAGTTTGAAAATATTTAGCTCTTTTCCATGACCTGAACGAATAGATGAAACAACTCTTACTACAGTTACTACATTTTCTGTTGGTTTGTAAAACAAAATGTAACCTCATTTTTCAAAAACTTTTGCACTGAAAATCTTTGTCTAAAGCAGTATTACCTAGATTTAAAGTGGGCTTCTTTTATATCCCTCAAAACCATAACATCCATACATACAGTAACTTCCCTTACACCAAGAAAATGTATTTTCCTATCTAATATATATATATATATATATATATTTGAAAATATATAGAATAGTACATATTACGATCTATAAATAATACAGAAGGAATTGCCGCCTTTCATATACTGAAAACTATAAACACTAAAATGTATTTCATATGTTGCATTATATTTTCTAGTATATTCCCATCTATTTTTGTTTCCTATTAAACCAAATATAAATTAGACAATTTAAGATTTTAAGCAAAACAAAGATCACTGGATGAATGTTATAAATATGAGTATTTATTGTCTAGCACAGTCAGTGCTCTTCATGTGTATATGTGCCCAGAGCCAGACTGTTCTGTTACCACTTTTTCAAGACATTGTGGGTGTAGGTGCCTTCATTGAATGCATCCCATCCGCACATTATTTTAATGTGAAGTTCCCCATCAACTGCCAAATGTGGTGTACAAACAAACAGCTTTATAGGGCAGAGAGGCTGATTTTGATCACATCATGGTGGGGCAGATGCCACAATGTTTTCCGCACATGTACCTCACAGCAGTTCTACTCTTGTTTTTTTCCTCTCAGCCACGTTTCATACTGGAGGGCTCGCTGGAGGTCTTAGATCAGGGCCAGAACGCCCGTTTCGGCTCTGCACTGGCCCCTGTGCCTGACCTTAATGGAGATTCATTTAATGACGTAGTGGTCGGTGCTCCGCTAGAGGACGACAACAAAGGGGCTGTTTATGTCTACCACAGCCAGCGCAACAGAATACTGAGGAAGTACAAACAGGTACCACATCATAGAGCATTGAGATGGGCCTTTCCTTTATCTGTTTTCTTGTTTTGGGTGTGCTTTAAAGGGATTATGTCATTATTTATACACCCTCATATCAATCTGTTGGACTTTCTTCTGTGGAACACAAAAGAAGATATTTTGAGAAATGTGTCTGTGGTGTTGTGTCCATACAATAAAAGTTGGGTTAGCAACATTCTTCAGAATATTTTTGTAACGCCCCCTACCCCTCTGTATGGTGATTTACCCAAACTTTGCTTTAGGGCGGGCGACGGGTTCAACTATTTTGTCTCTCGACTAAAAAGATATATAATACAACTATCCTACTCTGATGCAACTACCTAGTACTTAGAAAATGTAAATGAAGGAACAGGGGTAAGTACTATTTCAAAAGAATTTAATTAAAGAATAAAGTAACTGTAAAACCAGTAATAAAATATTAAATAAAAGATTTGGTTCTTGTCAACAAATAAGTTCAGCAAAACAGTACTATTAATTCACAGTATAAAGAATAGTAAACAGTGAAAATACCTGAATGAATATACAAGTTACAACAGTACAAAAAAATACTGAGTGAACTACCTGGTATACGCTTGCACAATACTGAAGCACTGAAATAGTACACTTTACATGCACTAAAATTAACAGCCGGTTTTACACATGTTAACAAACTGTATTATCTTCAAACGGAATAAGTAAATGATAACACTTACACAATAAAGCAAGTGGGCCCACTCACACACTCAACAGTACTCACACAACCCCCCGATGCAGGCCCGTGTCGTTGCTGGAGTGCGTAGAGGCCTGTGAAACTTAAATTGGCCGCTTCGCTCAAGTGAGCAGATAAAATGTAGAAACACAGTACCTAGGCTCTTTAATCCAAAGCGCCAGTATAAATCGCCTGCTAGGATCCTCCCGAAAAGCACCGATCGTCCCTCGTAGCCGGAGAAACACCCAACGCTTCCGGTGGCTGGGTGCGCTATCCGGTTATTTCCGTAGCTCTCTCCCTCGAAGATAGAAACTCGCACGACGGTTTTAAAATAACTCGTTTTACTCTCTCCAGCTCTCAAAGAGAAACAAAACACGAGAGAACACAAACGCTTAAAAAAAAATCCAATGCTGTTCTACATGACACAGCAAAAAAACCTCTTCTCAAAAGTCGGCGCATGTACAAAACACACCAACACGCCTCGATACTAAATTTTAACCCATGTCTTGAGCTAACTTTAGCTTCCAAGTCAAAGACAACGTACTCAAATTTAAACTGAAATAAAATCGCGTTTTGATTACAAAAACTCGCAAGTTATTCACCTGCGAACGACTTCTCCTCTCTCCTCTCTCACTTTCCCTTTTTTTTCCTCCACTTAACCAATAGCATTACACAACACACCTTGGAGGCGGGTTTTAAGCTATTAAGCATCCAATGACATTACACACAGCACACTAGATTGCACACACACGTGTTTTACATGTGTAAATCAACCAAACCTTACGTAGAAAGACGTAGGGGACATTGTGCGTATGAACGTAAACGTTTTAAATTTAACATTATCTCGGAATTAGAGACAAGAAACACAAAATGCTTATACATATAATAAACAAACCAAAAAAACTGAAAAATAAATGATTTAACCCCATTCCTCCTAGTACTAGTGTTCTATACGGGTTACATCTTCTTTTGTCTTTTGCGGTAAAAAGAAAGTCATACAGGTTTGGAATGACATTCCAGGTGAGTATACGATGAATTGGTGAAAATGGTGAAAATTATGAATTTTCATTTTGAGTGAAGTGAACTATCCTTTTAAGATGATTGTGTGCGGTTTAAGATTTAAAATTTTTCATGAATCTGTCTTTGTTAGAGGATTGGAGCAGTTCAGCTGGCTCCTGGACTGCAGTTCTTTGGCCGTAGTATCCATGGGAAGATGGATATGAATGGAGATGGTCTGGTGGATCTTGCTATAGGTTCCCTGGGAGCAGCAGTACTTCTTTGGTGAGTGAAAAGCTGAATCTCTTTCACTGTTTTTATTCACAATGTTGCTATTTTCCTTTAAGATCTTGTGTAATTGTTGTACCGCAGGTCTCGAAGTGTTGTTCGAATCCACGTCACTGTTCGATTTGAGCCCAGCAAGATCAATATATTCAATAAAGACTGTCGGAGAGGAGAGAAGGATGTGACCTGTATGTCGGCTATTGTATGTCTGAATGTCACAGCTCGGACACCTATCAGAGATTCACAGGAAATAGGTCAGTGAATGAATCGCAATGAATCATGTTATTAAAAAAGATTTCACATACCACTTTCAATAGATATTTTTTTAATCGTTCTTCTCTGGAAACTGGATACATGGAAATGGTCAAAGGTGAAGTTTCTTTCATTCACATCTTTCATTCATATAAAGAACTCTTTGTATAGTGAACCTGATCTCTGTTTCTCTGCTGAATTGCTGCAGTACTTTGGTCAATGTATTGATTGGAAAGTAAAACAGACATTACACTTACTGTTCCCTTCCTTGGGAATGTTTTTAGAGAAAAGGCAGTTATGTTGAAACTGGAAGTGCTTTGAAAGCAACAGTTTCCTCTCATCATGAAGTTCACTTGAATATCTCTTGATTACATTATTAGAGACTAAACAGTGGACATCTGGAGGGTTTCTCATTCCATCAACCAGCTGGATATTCACGGTCAAGTTCAGTTAAGGTTTTCCTGCTCAGCACGCAACGTATTAGCATGAAGAGGATGTTGTCTGTAGTGACGAATTGTGCGACACATAGTTATATCTTGATTCGTGTTGCTTTGTTGATTCAGGATAGGCTTTGGAAGTAAAAAAAGAGCTTAATCTGCTCAGCTAGCCCTGAATATTTACAAGCACAATAGACACCGTGTATAATACAGTGGGCATGCCTGAAACTAAGTTAATGTTTGATATGTCACTCTGAGACCGTACTCATACTATCATTTCAAATGAATAATTGGACGTCTGCATTGATATTTCTTTCATATCTCACACTAAAATCTAAAGGTGAAGCATCTAATGAGCCCAAAATATTTGGACAGTTCTGAATTTTGTTCAAAGTGAAACTATTTTTGGTGTATTGGCTCATTCACATTTAGAAAGAGAACTAGAAAAAAACTGTCAAGATAATGTTTTACATTGTAACATTGACAGGCAATCAAAGTCCACCCCATTGTGCAAGCTTAGAATAAATAAGGTTGTCAACCGTTGATGTGAACACCAATATATTTATCATTATAGTTCTCTTTTTTAGATGGTTTCAGCGGCAACAACATAAACAAATGTAATGTGACTCAAACTTAACCTCTGGTAGACCTCTGCGAAGAATCTATAACTGTTAAATAGTTTTAATTTAATACAATACAATGGAAATACAATCATATAACACACAGGCTTGTGTGTGTGTTCGATGAAACCTACAGTTACCTTTTCGGTGTGGACGGGCCATAAAAAGCAGTGTTGACTTTAAGTAGAAGCAACAAAGTGTGGCAGAGGGCTAACGGCATTGGATTGCTGCTTCAAAACACCACCGTCTCTCAGGACGGCTCTAGTTAGAGCCCACCTGCTGTTTGTCATAAGGCTTCTGTGACCATATATTTGTTTTGAAAGACATGTGCTGGAAGGTCAGGGTGTTATATGTAGTAGCGTGTGGGACCACAGGGCAGAACAACTGTTTTTAATTAACCTTCACAACCTCAGAGTATCTCCATCACCAATGTCATGGGTGTGAAAGCAGGGTAATGGTCGCAGAGAGATAACATGTCTTCATCTTTATGGTCATCCGGGGAGATCGAGAGTGTGTGTTTTTTTCTTAGGATGATTCTCTTCACATGTGTTGAGTAGCATTGAGTATACTGTTTATTGGTACATGTTTTAAATATAGAGTATGATATTTGAAGTACTGTATAGTTTTTTTCTGCCCATAAATTAGGTTTATCGTCTGGTAGCTTATATTAACTCTGTAGTATAAACATGGTACAGCTATATTATCACCATAAATCAGGTTTAATCTGTATGTCCTTCATGTAGTGATATGGATAACCAATGTCTTATATAAGATTTTCTTTCCTTTCCTTAGCCCTCAGATACACTGCATCCATAGAGGAAAAGCGTTTTAACCCTCGCGCCGTGTTTGATCATCCAGATCGCCAGCAGCCTCAGAATCTCACACTGTTTCCCGGACAGGAGAGATGTGACCACATTTACTTCCATGTGATGGTTAGTTTTCACTCAAGTCAACATCATGAAATGCATTTTGTCTTGGATTTGATAATGGTGGAGGTACTTGATATTTGGTACTTATTTAAATTTGGAGATTTCATGAATTTTTTATGTTGGTACAGGAGACTACCGACTATGCCAGGCCCATCATATTCAATGTAGATACTGGACTGCTGGACCCGGACCAAGGCCCAGTTTTGGACGATAGCTGGCCAACTACAGTAAAAACAGAGGTGAGCGTAAACAGAGCACTGTATGTAAACAATATTAACCTTATTCACATATCATTACGTGATGTTCATTTTTATTTGATTAATTCATTGATACATATAAAACATAATGGCCATACATGTTTTCTCCAGCTTCCTTTCTGGAACGGATGTGATGAAGATGACCATTGTGTTCCAGATTTGGTGTTGCAGTCTCAGACCGATCTGTTAAATCGCAAGTAAGATGACAGGGAGATTAAAACACTAGCTATACACAAGCACACAGACTTATGTCTACTCTTATCATCCGTAGGCAGTTTTGTGCACAGGCGTTTCGCGCAGGGAGTGTGTTGTGTCGGAGTCAAAGTTCAGCTGAACCTCCTGAACGCATCGTGGAGGGTTCGAGAAGGAGGATGGTGGTGGATGTACGTCTAGAAAACAGAGGAGAGAATGCTTATAGGACCCAGCTAAACATCTCTTACACTTCAAACCTACGCTTCTCCAGCCTTATAGTAAAGGTAGAACATCACCAAGATTTTTTGTTGTTTGTTAATTGACAAGAATTGATTAGCTTATTGATAATAAGCTGTTAAAGGTCCATTGTATAATTTATTTGGAGGATCTATTGACAGAAATGCAATGTTTTGTAAATACGTTATCTCCAAAAGCAAAAGCGCTACAACATCTTTGTTCTCCGTCAGTCTCTAGTGCTTCAAAGGGAGGGGTGGAGTGAGCCGTTGGTTGCAATTCGCAACCTCACCACTGGACCTTTAAATGATGCTAATACTAATGGCCTTTGATAAATGCGTTATGGAAACAATGTTTCTGTAAGTCAAAGCCAGCTAATCTCTCTTTTTCTCTTTTTCTTTAGGATAACTCTGATATACATATAGACTGCCGAAGTGAGAAGAGAAAATATGTGAAAAATTGCAATGTCAGCGCACCCTTTATGAGAGCAAAGTCACAGGTGAGTTGGTTTTATAGCCACTGTTTAACAGTTAGACTATTGCATTAAACATTATGGCCTAATTTAAACCAGGATTATGCCTTAGTTGAATTAAGATATTTATGTCGCTTTTATAAAAATGCCTTTAGTCTGGGACTTGCCTTAAGCCTTTTCCTTGAAACAGAGCCTATGAGATCCTTCTGAGAACTACATATTTACCTCTGCACACATATTTACAATGTAGGTTACACTTTACATTAAGGTTACCTTTATAAAGCATTTGTTAATGTGTTCATTAATGATTAATAAGTAATTTACAAATGCATTATAAAGTACTTATAACTGGGATTCTAACAAAATACCTTCCAAGTAGTGAGCCATTTTTAACTTGCATGATATAAATGCCTAATAAATGTATTTATTCAATATTTATTTGCAAAACAGGCTGTCAGACTGGAGACTGTAGGGCGTTATGTTATGCTTTTCTTATTATTTTATATTTCATAAATGGTTCACATGAATCCACTATATGAAGGCACACTTTGTGCTTGCAAACATTTTTAACTCTTACATTTTATTTTAAAGTTTAGTGTTTGTAAGTTGTGATTGAATACTTCACAGGCATCCACTTTTCTGTAAAGTGCACTTTCATGGGCTGTCAATACTTCTAAATGTTTGATTCAAATCAGAGATGTAGCCTCATGAGCAAGCATTCTGTTTCTATACTAGATAATTATGTTTTTTGGTTTTTATTAACTATTGGAAGTAATTGAATCATTAATAAAATATCGTAAACAAACAAGTTTACAACAATCTTTGTTCTTTAGTGTTAAAAAGTGATCAAAAGTTTGATGAATTTATCTTGGTAAGCAAGAAAATAATGCTTTGGATAAGCATCATGATCTGAAAGCATTCTGGAGGGCACCGTAAGACATTCAGACATTCGGAAAAGTGAAATAAGTTATGAAATATACAATAATAGGAAACAGTCTCCGTCTGATAGCCTATTTTGCAAAAAAACATCAAGATAATAATGAATCTGCTTGTAGTGAAATAAATAATTAATAAATACATTTATTAATCATTTATAACATGTTAGTTAAAAATGACTAACTATTTGGCAGGTATTTTGTTAGAATCCTCCTATTTATTTATGCAGTTATAACTGCTTTAAAATGCATTTGTAAATTACTTATTAATCATTAATTAACACATTTATAAATGCTTTATGAAGGGAACCTTAATGTAAAGTGTTACCACTTTTTATAATTCAACACAGTTGCCAAGCTTTCTAAAACCATGCTGTTGAGTTTATCAGGAAATTGAGCCAGGTCAAATATTGTGTCAATGTAATAATATGATTTTAGCATGATTCATTATGATGACATCATTGTACTGAAGTCATAAATGCACTTTTAAATATTGACATCAAGTCAGTTGCAGTAAAGTCTTTATGAAAACATTCTTTATGCCATGTTCAGCAACACTAGACCTTAGAAGGTTAAGCCAGGGTCAAAGCTCCCTTCATATACTTAAGAAAGCAATTCTTTCTCAAACACAATAGACCACTCAGTCCAAAACACTAACAGACATCTTCACGTCACCCGTCTGTGCATCTGTCAAAAATGGACTCTTCCACATTGCAAAAACATACTCACAAAGTCAAACAGATTCACTCAGACACCTATGTCTGTGTTTAAGCATCTCTATAAAAAGAAGACATACTGTATTATTCTGGAATGTAACAATAACACTGTTGCTGTTAATTTACTGGATCCATACATATAAAGTCAGTCAATCACTCTGTCTGAACTGGACCACAGAAATGTATTGTGTGTTAAGTAATGCTTTGATACGAAATGGGTCACATGCTTCTCACAGAGTCCTGATTCATTGAGTTGAGGTCTGGAGGTCGTTGGAGCTACATGCTTGTGGAGGGGTTTTATGGGCTTGCTGGGGATCCTGGTTCAGCTCAGAATAGATTATGATGAGGTGAAAGTGAAATAAAAGCAAGAGAACTCAGGAAGACAGGAAGGATTTTCCATGCTGTTCTGTGACACTCCAAAGGAGAATGAAGCTTTGCCCACAGTTTCCAAGTTCTTTCATTTCCTCTAAGCAGAGAATTTAAAGCAGTCCCTTCATAAATACATGTAACTTTTAGCTAACAGAGTTTGTATGTAATCTGTATTTGTCACGATTCAGTCTGTGTTCCCCTGTCTTTTGGATTTTTAGTTTGTAGTTTTTGTTGTTTTCTTTCCTGTTTCCTGTGTTGTCCTGTGTAGTTCTTTTATTCACTGGTTCTGTGTTAATGGTTGCCCCAGGATGTTGCATGTTGCCCGTTGCCTGTTGTCTATGAACTTCTTTTGTGAATTACCTAGTTTTGTTTTAGTTTTCCTTTGTTTGAATAAATCCAAAACTGCATGTGGATCCGCTTCCTGCCTGGATTACTCGTATGTTACAGAACGACTGACCACTTATGGATCTAGCAGTCCGTTTGGCCCGTCTTCGCCAAGATAAAAATTTCCTCGAGGACCATCTGCAAAATTTCTTATACATCGCTTGTTTTTCTCTATATCCGGACTGTGTACTACTTGAACTTTTCCATGATAGTCTCAACGACAACCAACCGTTATGGTCCACGAGGGTCCTTGGCTTATTTCATTGATTATGCACTGTTGTCTTGTGGGTCACATTTCACTGTGGGAGAGGCGGAGGAAGAGGCTGAAGCTAAATGTTTCTTTGGGGGAGGGAAGCAGGCCTCAGGCAAGCTCCACGGTAATGGTGGCCACCCCGGTTATCAGGGCCGTCTCACCAGAGCCCGCTCACATGATGTCCACTAGCCCAGAACAAACTCGCAAGATGGCCACCATTCCAGTGCCCGCATGTAAGATGGGGTCAGTCCAGAGCTCGCTCGCAAGATGGCCTCTAGTCCAGAGTCCCCTCGCATGATGGCCGGTTCCAGGTTTGGCAGTCACTCCAATGGCGTCTGTGCGGTTGGCCGGTTTTCCCAAGGTCTCAAGTCCAGTGGTCCCAGGTCCGGTGGTGTGCGTACCTGAGGTTCTACCCTTGGAGTTTGCTCTGACAGTGGTGGCTGCTGCCCAGCTATGTGTCTGGGCTGTGCGCTGTTCGTCCGCACAGGGACAAGGCTGTTTCTGAACCCACTGAGGGCCCTGCTTCATCCAAGATGGCCGCATCTGAGTTCCCTGCCTCGTTCAAGATGGCCGCATCTGAGTTCCCTGCCTCGTCCAAGATGGCCGCATCTGAGTTCCCTGGCTCGTCCAAGATGGCCGCTTCTGAGTTTCCTTCGTCGTCCAAGATGGCCACCACTCCCCTTCCTGACCAGCCTGCGCCTCCCTGGCTGCCTGACCATCCTTTGCCTCCATGGCCGCCTGACCAGCCTGCGCCTCTGCACCACACCTAACACTGTTTCCCTTCATGGGCCTGGCCCTCCATCCCTCCCCTGTTCCGCCTCCACTTCACCATCCTCCTGGACTTTTGTGAGCGTCTGAAAGCCGACCTGAATTTTACGGTCTGAAAGTGTGAATTTGAATAATAAAAACCTGAATTTCACAAACCGAATTTTTAGGACGGTGAATTCATACAAAAAGATTTTCAAGTCATTCAAATTAAGGACAATAAAATTTGATGTATTAAATGTTTTAAAAATGTTAGTCCTGGTGATATAAATCTGATGCCATACAGGCATCACTTAAGTATAGGATTTAGTTTTAGGGATCAATTCTCACTAATAACTAGTTGCTTATTAGCATGCCTATCATTGGCATATTGGCGGTTTATTAGTACTTATAAAGCACATATTCTGGATGACCATATTCTACGTGGGCTAAGACCCGTGCTATTATAACAATATATATTAGATTCCACTACCCAGTGGGATAGGGGCTGACGAGAAATAGGTTTGCCCTTATGAGAATCAGCCACTGATACAAAAAACTGATTACTCTTTCTTAGTGCCTTTGTTATATCCACATAGCGACGCAGCACACAGACAGGGCACAAGCAGTGAAGCCACTCTTCTTCCTCTGAGGAAAAAGGTGGCAGATGATAAGACAGTAAAATCACCTGCCTACATGCGAGAGCCGACTTGTTGACTTTAGGCACAAACGCTGGATTAGTTTTGAGAATTACTCTCAAATTATCCGTAGAAATCACCATACAAGTGTTATGAACTGACAACGCATGAAATTCACTAACCTGCTCTGCGGTCGAAGAGCCAATAATAAAGCCACCTTTAGCGAAAGAAGCATTTAATCAATAGTCTCTATAGGCTCAAATGGGATAGAGAAAGTACATTAAGGCCAACAGACAGATCCCACGGGCAGAATCAGTGGCTTTGAAACCTTGTTCAGAAGCCGCGCATCTCACATAAACCTGCATACTAGCGGGTGTTGACCTAAAGTATTGCTGTCCATCCCCACATGGCACACAGAAATAGCAGCAAGATATACCTTTACTGTAGAAAAGGATCTGCCTTTGTCTAGAAGATCTGGCAGAAAGCATACCACATCCGCAACTGAGCAGAGAAACGTAACGATATGTCTGTGCTTGAACCACTGCTCAAACGCGCTCCATTTCCAATCAAACCCAGAGTGTGTTGAGAGTGCTCTAGCGCTGTGAATTGTTTCAATCACCCTCTGGGGCAGACCTGTAACCCTTAAAGGTCTCCTCAGACGACCACTTTCAACAAGTTGGTATGATTTATTAGGGTCTTCATGAAATGTCTGGAACATATTTTGCTTAAAAACAATCAATGGCTGTGTAAACAAAACCCTTCTTGGCATGTCAAAAACAGCTTTGCTCACAGTAACCCGTTTTGGTGCATGTTTCTTTAAATGATAATGAGTTACAGCGCACCCCACCCCCCTTCCATCCTGCGTGTCAAGACAGCAAACATGTAGGACTGCAATGGCTTAGCTAAATTATGTTTCCTTATGTTTTCCTCTGTGGTTAGTTTCGTTTTAAACGTCTTAAATCATGTCAATAGTCCGGAGACTAAAAAATATGTCACAGCAAACAGCGCTCAGGTTGTGCGTGTATGCTTGCCTAAAATCCACGGATTACGTACCTGCAGATCTCAGCGGAATAACGTGGATTTAAGCGTTTGTCCTTGACAAATTAAAACGTTACACACACAATGTGAAAGCATAACATAGTAAGCTGTGAATGATTTTTCAGCCGTTTTGAGCTGAAAAAAATTTGAGACGTTTAAAACGAAACTAACCTGCAGTGTTTGCCCCTGTTTATTAGCAAAACAAACAGCTTTGAATGTTCTATTTAGCCCGTGACTGACTTAGCTCCCATTCGCTATCATATGCTAATGTTATCCTCCTATATATACGTACATTTACATCAATTTAGACAGTTGATAAATATTACTCACATTAGCAGTATTGTCTCGTTCAGTCGATCTCGATCCCTGTTGAGGAACAACTTCGAAGCTAATCCTGTTTGTACTGTCCCAGGTTGAAAAAGCACTCTGGCTTTAACTGATGGAGGGGAGCGATCTTTCAAGAGACAGAAAGCATGCAAAGGGATATAACTATCACTTTGTGGTTGAGGTGACGTTTTGGACACAAGCACTGTGCCACTTTCCAGTGCTAAAACTCTCTCATTCGCAACAGTCCCTGCGGAATGACCGAAACTGTCGAGGCCAACAGCCCCAGTATACGTAAACATAGCCTAAATGGGACTCCACTTTCCAAAAAATGGATATACAGCCATGAATCGACCTGATGTGTCACTCCGATAGAAATGCTTGATACAGGACTGAGTTCAGTCTGAGACCCAAGTAGATAATTTCTTTCCAAAGGGGACATGATCTCTCTCAACTTGTTCCTGTGATGGGGCGAAGATTTTCCAAATAGGCTAGCGAGAACCCGATTGGTACTGTAAAAAACTCGTCAGGCAAACCTGCTTAAGTGAAAATATGCGTCTTTGAGAGACATGTTCACCAGTCTCTGGGACTAATAAACTGGTACAGGGCTTTGACCGTTAGCATTTTGAATTTGTACTTCCTGAGGTGTTTATTGAGGTTCCGCAAATTCAGTATGGGCGGAGACCTCTTTTGGGATTGACAAAATATTGCGATTAAAAGCCGTGATGGCTGTCTTCCGGCGGTACAACCCAAATTGCTCTTTTGCTCAATTAAGAGTTTATTTCCTCTTCCAATATCTGTGCTGACTTCCCTTTTTCTGTTGACATCAATATACTGTTGAAAATAGATGTTTTTACAGCAAACTGTTTTGCTCATACACGCCAATTTCCTGCCCAAAAACATACAATTTTCTGACGGTGCCTGGTGAGAGATACCTTCCAAATTAGATCTTCACGGGGAAGAGATTGAGAATGAAGTTTGGACCACCGGCAGTGGTATATATATCAGGGAGGCGGGACTCCCGCATCACTGTCGTGATTGATCTGTCAGCTGACAGACGTGTTGCAATTGGTGATTCCAGGATCTGTCGCACTAGAAGCATTCCCAAAGTAAGATATCGAGCGAATGTTTGAAAGGGAATATCCAGTGGTCAGTCACTTGTTATGACAATACTTTGTCTGTTATTGATATTTCTTTCTGTCTCTCATTCACTAGGTTACGTTTCGTTTGGAGTTTGAATTCAGTAACTCTGTGCTGCTGGATCACGTACAGCTCATTCTGGAGGTCACCAGGTAGCACCACACTGCTAACATTCATCACAACTAAATCCAAGTTTGCATAACCATAATATACCATAAAATTAAATATGAAAATAAAAATATTATACATTGATAGTAACAGTATAGTTCAGTAGAATGCAGAGGTGGATTTGGATGGTATCACGTTTTACTCGTTTACATTTCGTAAATGCATTTTTACTTGTTTTTTTACCTTTGATACTTAAGTAGATTCATTTTAATATTTAAGTACATTAAAATGAAGTTCTTTCTTGCTTTTGCTCAAGTAAATATAAAATACTTGTAAAAAAATACTATTAAAGGTAAAAAATTACATGCATTTATGAAATATAGTTGAATAAAAAGTAAGATGTACACTTTAATTTAAATAAGAAAAATATAAACACTTTGATAAAGTACAAATATTTCTAAATGTTCTTGAGAGTAAAACAACAGTCCACCTGTGAGATGAGCCCCCTGTTTGGATTGTTATGAAACTTAGAGAGAAAAGTAGCCTGGACACCGATGCTGTCTGAGCTGGAATATGAAACTATTCACACACGCGGCCAAGTGTTAGTGCTTCGTGAGTTACAGGATGACTGGAATGTTTGTCATGCTTGTTTTTATTGTCTCTGCAGTGAGGGTGAGGAAGTGGCCTTACACGATAACGTTAATGCTATTTTCTACATGCTGAGATATGAGGCTGATCTGCTCTTTACAAGGTAGGATATATGCACGTTTCAATATTTTTATTAACTGTGTGTAGTTCTGGTAATAAATGACTATAGATTTTCTCTCTTTTAGGGATTTTTACCCAACCCGATATGAACTTAAACCAGACATTTCGTTAGAAGAACCAAGTGATATCAATCCTCCTTTTAACTTTACTTTTCAGGTGAGGTGTAATAACTGATGATCTGTTACTTATAAGGCAGGGAATCACAAAATGACCCTAATGGTGACGCAATGTTTTCTTTATGTATTACAGATGCAGAACCTTGGTTTTTTCCCGGTCCAAGATCTGCAACTGTACATTGCAATTCCTGAAGTTACAAAAAATGGCAACCAGCTCCTGCAAATAGGAGATTTTCACATAGACCAGGTAAGAGGATAGCAACTAGACTTATTATCCGACCCAGATAATATCAGACTCCTTAGGACTACCAAAATGTTTCTAAACCTACTAATAGTAATTATTCAGATATAATATAGTTCTATATACTGCAGTGTAAGGTAAAGGTGCTTCCTGCTTTTTTTCCATTAGGTAGGTGGTAGTCACTGTATCCCCCCTCAGCACGTGGCACACAGTCGGGCCTCTCCAGAGGACCTCTCACGAATATCACAATTGGTAAGTACTGGAAACATTAGGGTGTAACATGTTGTGTTTGATCCTTAATGTGATTTTAAAAGTTTGCGTTGTGCTGTCTGGTTGAACCAATAGAAATGGAATGTGCCCACATTACAAAATGTGATTTAAAGCAGATCTGTACAAAATATTTAGTGTTTTTTCCTCTAAATAAAACCAGTCAAGTTTAATGACTATTCCCATAAATTACGCATACTTTTCACAGAACTTCAATTCTGTAATGCATGTTCTTGTGTTTTGAAGATTCTCATTTGTCTGATGTTTGGAGTTTTATAATGCATCTTAATTTGCGTTTCATCTTAAAAAGAAAATGAATTAAATTAATGAAAAATGTTTTTTTGTACAGAACTATTCCAACACCCTGGCTATACCAGTGCAATGCACCATCAACCTGCCGTCCTACAGAGATGTCAGTGTGAAAATTAGTGGATCTCTGTGCACCGATGCGCTGCATGCTGTGAGTAAACATGACATTGAAATAACAATCGTGTGAAGTTACTGTAAATGCTGTTCAGTTACAATTCATTGTACAAAGTGGGGAAAACTTTCAAAACCATTTCCAAATTATCATGTTGGGAGCTCTAAACTGTAGCTCATCTTGACACAATATGGCAAGCGTGTCATGTCTGGTGACTGTATTTCCTAACCAGAGCTGGCCATGAGCCTGAGGGATGCTGCAACACTACATGACGGCTTTCCTCAGGGGAAGCATCTCCCCAAATCGTTTTATAGGGACAGTTCACCCCAAAAAATTTGTCATCATTTACTCACTCTATAGTTGTTCCCAATAAAGATATTTGGACTAAACCTTGTAACCAAACAGTTCTTGGACCGCATTGACACCATAGTAGGAAAAGTTGCAATGGTAGTGAAAAGGGCCCCAGAACAGTTTGCTGTCCTATATTCTTCAAAATATCTTCATCTGTGTTCAGATTTTTTTTATAAAGTAATGTTTCCTACTATGGTAGTCCATGGTGGCCAAGAACAAATAGTGCAAAACCTCACACTATGACTAGAGCAGTGACAACAAGTCACATGGTCTTTGTACGTAACTTAGAATTTGTTAAAAAAAAAATTCAGTGAGGGCTTAAAATAAAATGTTTAAAATAACAAAACAATAGAGGGTATTTACGAGTCGTGACTTTCCCATGTGTTTCACACATGAACACACCAGAATGCACCAGCTTTAGTGGTAAAACACTTGGCAAATTGAATGGTTACAATATCACGTATAATGTTTTCCAAAGATATTCTTTTAGATTTTTTTTCTACCACATTCCTAGACCCTCAGCTCTCGAACTTGTTCGTTTTCTTTCTCACATGTACTGGAGTAAGTGTCTAAGAAACTGAAAACTGTTTTTCTTGTCATGGTCAGCTGAAGTTCAAAACCCTTGAGCTGGTGACGACAGCCTCAGCGGAGCTAAACCCATCCAGCCCCATGTTTCTGCATGAGGAGAGGCCGGTCAGACATGTGAGTCAGACACACGTCCACATTTGCAGAAAACCACATTACAGAAGCACTGCTGGACAACATGTTTATAAGGCTGAATTTGTAGACGTGCTGAATTTGTAGACATCTTTACACTGAATTGGTAAAATAATTCTCTCTTTAGCAATTTTGATCAACAAAAGCATTAACAATGTAAAGTTTAATTTATCTGTTCACTTCAAGATTTCCATCAGTGAAGTCAGATTAAGATTCAATGTTCACATGTTCAGCAAATATTCCAGTGAGCATAACCAGACACACTGGCTCTCCTGCCAGTTCCTTTCATTCAGAGATAAGTGCGTCCTCTGGTGAGCTACAATGTGTAACATTTCACCACAGTAAATGAATTTGGAGCCAAGGGGACCGAAAGGACCCGCAGTGCAAGTCGCTTCTTTTCCATAGTGCTGCAAGGTGCTGCCATCTATAGGTGTGACAGAAAACTGAAATAAATAAAATCAGCAAATACACTCAGCAGATTTACAACAGAAATTAAGCACCAGAATCTACAGAAGATTAAACTCCATGTTAAATTTTGCTTGTCTGTGTTTTTTCAGATATTTCTAGAAATTAGGAAAGAGGAGGATTACCGTGTTCCCATCTGGATTATCATAGGCAGCACACTCGGTGGCTTGTTGCTTCTTTCTCTCCTCATTCTAGCACTTTGGAAGGTAATGTGTAGTATAAAGGTTCATAATAAATTATTAAAACACATTTTAGTTTGATTGTAATATAAAAATAACCAACAAACACGTGAAAATGTAAACACAAAGTCATGTTCAGCTTTTTCCTTTTTCACTCCCGTAGTTGGGATTTTTCCAAAGGCAGAAGCGACGTGAGGAGGCAGAGAACGACGCAAATGGTAAAATGGCAGAGGAAAGATAACGCAGGGTGCTCCAAAGGGTTCAGACAGGCCCGCTTCTCAGGGACCGACCCACAGCAACACACCACGTCTCTGAAACAGAGAGAACGCAAGAAAATGTAAGACTTGTGGCAATGAAGAAATGTAAGACAGGAGAGGGACACGCTCTGTGCACTGGACGACCTGTTGTTCCCTAAAAACACTGCAATGACCCTCGCCGTGCCCGCACTGCTTACTGAGCCGACCCCGTCGATGGGTCTCCATCACACTTCTCACCCCAGATCAAAACCCCCACAGCAGGACATTCTTTTGAGAGACACATTTATGGAAAGCACACGTTCAAACGGACAGCTTTGTGAGGGGAAAGAATTTAAGGAACACCAGGCTTTCACATGGTCTTTGAAAGCTCAGTCATTACATTTGATCCTCGGCCAAATCCTATGTCTGACTCTTCAAATATACAAAAAACCTCAAAGGGCTGTGACTGAAACATTTAGATTTTCTGGTGCTTGCTTGGGAAAGAAATGCAAAAGTTGGCTCACTTTATTTTGTAATGACCTTACTTGTAATATTTAATACTAGGCACTGGAGTATGTAGCTCTACGTTTTTCCACAGTGGTCATAATTTATTGAATAGAAAACAAATTTTGTTATAGACTTTACTACGTATGTTTTTAAGAAATATCCTCCTCTAGTAACGTAAAAGAATTATACAGCATTATTTTACTCTTTCATATGCATCATTCTTCATTATCAAATTAATCTAGAGGGGGACATTTACTCTTTTTTTTTATATATTGATGCACTTTTTCTTATATTGTATTGATACAAACTTGAATTTTGTAAATATACCAGTTACCTTTTTGACTGTGGTTTCAAGGGAATTGTGGCATTACGATTAGTGAGATATCAGTCCTAGTTTGGCTTCCAGGTTGGGGCAGCACGTCCATTAATTTACTTCACACAACAACAAAGCTTTTGAGAAAGGGTATGCTTCTGTACAGAATGTAAACCAGACCAATGATTTTGTCTGTGCTGATAATGCTTCATTCTTTTATTATATAGAAAATAAAGTATTGAGTATATTCTCAAATGTTAAAATTAAATAAGATGCTCAGTGTTATAGTGAATTATCATTTTAATTGGCAGACTCTGCTAATTAATTTTTATAAGAATGGACACAAATGTTGATAAAAATATTATTATTTTAAATATTTCATTTATTAAATGAGATCCTTATGTAACATATAGTACAGTAACTTTGTGGTTGCTGTTCATTGATACAAACAGTAGCATGCTGCTTTTAGTTAGTGTAAATCACTACTATTCGTCACTCAGCTTTCAGGACCAGAACTATCTGCTTTATAAAGTAGTCCATTCCCATTTCAGTTCACCTTACAATAGATCACAAAACCAACTTAAAACAAAGATTAGTTTTTAACAGATTATAATTATTTTAAATATATATATATAATATGTTTAATACCATAGTTTAGGTCCTCTCCGTTCACCCCTACTCAACTGTAGTCAATCTTCAAGAGCAAAAGAAGACCTATAGAACAATAATACTGACCAAATCAAGAACCTAAAGAAGATCCTACTTCCTCAATCAGGTAAAATTTAAAACCTGCACATCAGTTCCACACATCAATTAAAGAGTTATTTCTAACTATATCTTATAAAATATAGTTTGGATTGACCACCAACATATGTAGGAAGTCTAAAAACATCCATGATCTGTATGTGCAATATGATAATTGCAGTATAATATGCAGAGTGCAACCAAAATAAATGTTGACTTCTCATACATCATTCAGCAGTGCACTTACAAATACAAACTGTTAAATCTACAATGTGTAAGCTTTTTTGGGAGGATCTATTGAGAGAAATGCTATATAATTTACATAATTATTTATATTACAATAGAAGTTAAAAGGAGGGGCGAGCGGTGGAGTAAGCCATAGGTTACAATTCACAACATCAATGAAAGATGTCGCTAAATTTCAAACATTTGGACCTTTAAAGTTCACAGAGTCATATTTTTTTTCTACAATGCATTAACTGCATAAGACTGCGGAGTATTTTTGCTTATGGCCTGGAGAATCTGTAGTAGGATACTTTTGTATTATTTTAAAATTAATAGTTCTGGAAAACAGAGCTTAGTTGTTTATTTATTCATAGCAGAACATGTGATGAGTAGTGAGAAGTTGTTATTGCGGAGTTAGCTGTGTCACAAAGGAAAGTCATTTAGTTACTTCTGCTACTGCAGAGTTGGCATTTAGAGAAAAACACAAAAACTTGAGAAAGTCTTGTACAAAAATGACCTCTTTCAATGCCATATTTCACTGTCACTTCACGATAAATCCCCTTCATCTTTATTTTTCAAGGTTGCTTTGTATTTTTCTGTGCTATTTCATTCGTGGATGTTAAACGTGTATGATTTCCCTACAAAACTATGCTTTGTAGCAATGTATAACTGAACTGTAATTGAACAAATGCCTGAACACTGGACACATACACTACACCAGTGGTTCTCCAACTGGGGGCCCCAAGATGGATCCAGGGGCCCACAGATTTTGTGGCAGAACTGTACCATTTTGTAGTTTTATGCAATCAAGCATCATAAAAAAAATGCACCAAAAGTATTGATGTTCCAACATTGTATAAATGACAGAGAAAGTTCTGATATGAAACTCTAGATGGCGCAGTCCTATAGTCTAACCAAATCTGACATAATAACTTTACCAGCTGATTGGTTCCTTCTGCATCAGCAGCCAATGAGCTTGCTGCTCAATGTTAAAATCTTGGCTAGTGATTGTCCTAGAAGTGCAGTGCGCTTCAGAAACCCTCCTCCTTCCCCACCTCCACATGTACAGATATTTTACAATGTGATCAAGTATGCTTTAAGAGGGTTATTCATATATGTTATATGTGCAGTAGCAGCACTCCTTACATCCACACAGCAGCCTGTTGTGAGGTATTGGCAGTAGCAAGTCTCTGTACTTGCTCCACTGCAGCAACATACCAGATCTTTTCCAAATACATTTCTAAGCCATTCAAAAGTTGTGATGACAGAACTGAATAGGTTTTTGGTTTAATTTAATTTCTAAGTTTAAGAATATAAGTTTTTATTTGGGTGGCTGCAAAGTGGTGCACAAAGGGGGCCTTACAGTGAGAATGTTTGAGAACCACTGCACTACACCCATACTATGGACATTGCTATTGTTTATTCTGAAAACAAACTAATAGTTTGGTTATTATTATTACTGTAGGTCTGGCTCTCTGAATTAACTCACGTTTCATGTCACAAATTTAACTGTCATATACTTTCATTAAGGGGAGTGTTCAGGGTAGGTCACAGAGTCTGTTGGTTATAAACAGTACAAAGATGTACGCAAATACAAAAAGGAGAAGCGGCTTCATCAATAGTTCAGCTAATACAACTTCAGCTTTTACTCCTCTACATTCAAGGTAAGGTGGTTCCGTAGATCGTTTATATTATTCTGTCACAGACATAAAAACTAATGATTCAATACTATTATTCAGTGATTCAGTTCTAAGTAAAGGCTCTGAACACAGATTTTTTTCACTTTTTTATGGTTGATTATTTAATATGGAACATGTTTAGTAACTACCAAGTAAATTTGGTTAGCATTTTCTGTGTCTACTTGTAATTTGTTACAGGAAACAGGGTCATAAGCGTTATTACGTGATAAAGTGGTTTATTTATTTCTCTCTTTAAAATACACTTTAAAAATACCCAAATATATTAAATGTGAAATCTTATTTAAAGTTACCTTTTTAGAGTAATAGGTACATTATTTATTCAAGATACAGGAACGCCATGTATTGACACCACTGATGAAGCTAAAAATCTTCAGGATTAGATATGTTGCTTGAAGCTTCAAAGAAATTTGTGACAAGTATCAAATTCATGATGATAAGTTTCTTCTTTATTTTATTTGAAGCATTAAAATTACACATAAATGCTTCTGTCCATACAGATGGCCTATACTATCTGACCACAGCAAATGGGGTGCTTTACCAGACGTTCTGTGACATGATAACTGCAGTAATCCCAGCCGCCCTGATGGAGAAGGAACATGATCAAACACATTGACTTTTGGAACAGTGCTAGCTACTACAAGCGATAACTAGTTTTTAATTGTGGATATAATTTATGACTTTTTATACTGCTTTTCAAAGATGAATATTTTTGTTCTGTGATTTCTATGATCATTACCTGGAATTATAGAAAACGCAGTTTTTTACGGCGTCTTTGATACACAGAAGCGGCGTCATTTACGGCGTACTATGGAGGTCCAAACGGCAAAATGAACGATGCTGTGCATTTCGCTTAAAACGCTGTTATTAATGCCGTAATTTACGGCGCGTGCGCTACAAATGCCGTTTTTTTCGGTGTCTGTAAATCTTAAACGCCGTAAAACCAGACGTCTTCTGAACACCAGGCGTCTGGTTGATGGCAAAAGATGACCCAAACGGCTTTCCATAATAAAATGCGGGTTTTAGTTTTCAGCGCACAAGAGAGCTTGTGATGCGCGTGGTTTGGGCTTTTCCTCGGAGGTAGTGCTATATGCGCATTTCTCAATCAAGTAATAACAGCGCACGCAGGCATCAATGACGCATTTGAATTAATGCGTCATTGATGCCTCTAGATAGAAGATGTCTGTAAAATGTGTATGATTAAGAATGGATGTAGGCTACAACAGCTCTTTCCAAGATGTTTAGCAGATGTTTTTACACAGCAGATTAGAGGAGTGAACCTACACCGGTGTCACGGTTCAGTTCGATTACTGTTATCACGTCATCGATTCGGTTCAATTCGATATCACGATGCATTGATTACTCAAATTTCAATTTTACTACATCACATTTATACAATTTTGTCAATAAGTACAAGCAGTCAGATATATGAACTGAACCTTTATTTGTACCTTCTCTTCTTCGATGTATCAAACATCAAACAAAACTCAAGTCTGGGCATGAGCATGAGCATAAGCAAATACACAAAAGTAAATACTTAAAGTGCATAATGCAAGAAGGAGTATACTTTAGAACTTATATAGGGCAATGTACTTGTAAACAAATGTATAAACATTAAATTAAATAATACACCAAAATAAACAAGAAGGCCACACCTACTTGTGGATATAGTCAATCTTAAAAAAAACTAAATTTGGACTTCAGCATTGTTTTAATAAACAAAAGAAAAGCAAATAACAAATATAACATAACAGTACTGGACACAGGGAACTTCCTGAAACATCACAAACTGCTCAGCATGAGTCACTGCTCAGCATTTGGGAATTTGTAGGTTTTTCTTGAAGAACTGGTCCACATGCTCTGGTTTAAGAGTGCTTCTTTTAATTTTAATGGCTCACAGTACATTTTCTGTAAATAATATATGGACAACAATAATTCCAATCAAAGAAAAGAGTCTCTGCTTTTAAACAAAGGAAACCATATTCTTCAATCTTGATTTGTTCTTTTTTATCACTCCTTGGAAATGGGTAGGTTTCTTCAAAAATGCATTACTTTGATTAAAATATAATTTTGAGATAATTAACGTTTTTCGTCAAAGATTTCCGCCCAGATTACACTCAGAACAATCATTAAAAACCGCTAAAACATATGCGTTCTAGGTCCTGGGATTCTGTACTTATTCCCAAAGGTGTGTAACAGCGCCACCTGCTGTACAAAAGTATAAACACTGATTCGGGTAATAACGTCTTTGGCGGGGAACAGTTTTTTTTTAATGACGAGATAAATCATCAATGTCGGTGAAAGAGTTAATGAAAAAGAGAAAGTAACAGAAGAAAATATATAGATGTAAGATATAAGACTCCTATCACTTAACGTCCCTCTCTTATAATCATTTTCCTCTCATGTAATACCTAATGTTATACTAATCAAAACAGGCTTCACTCATAAGCTCGATCAAAGCTATATACTTTGCAAAAAAAATAATAACATTGATGTAATTATATGATTATTGTTGTTATTATCATTACTATTATTGCATTCTCTCATAAAAAGATTTACCGCTAAGTTAGTTAGTTAACTCTAGATGGAGAACAGCCACCTCTCTCCTGCTCATTCTCCGGGATGTTTCCTTTTTAAATGCTCCAGCATGCAGGTTGTGCTGCCGTGAAAGGCAAGTTCCGCCTTGGATGCATTGCAGACAACCGCATTTTATTGTTTTCAATTTGGTAAAGCTTTCCCACACTTTACTTGTTCCCATTCGTTTGTTTTCCGAAATAATTGTGTCCTTCTACTGCGATATCATTCGGGAAGGCTGCATTACACTCTAGCGCTACAGTGCCGTAGCGGTCAAATTGTGATATTGCAGGCCCTTAAATTAAGTCACGTAATCAAACGACTACTCGATAACAAGAATATTTGTCGACAAAGTCTCCATCAACTCTGTGCTGAAAGCAGAACAATATCCACTCCACTCATATTTTTGCTAACCTTTCAGGAGGACAGTTTTCAGCAAAATAGATCTGGCAGAAGCATACTTGCAGATGGAAATAGAAGAGGACTCTAAAGTGTACCTAACAGTAAATACCCATAAAGGACTGTATCACTAGAATAGGCTGGTTTTCGGCATCGCCTCAGCCCCAGCGCTATGGCAAAGAGCAATGGAGCAGGTACTTCAAGGATGCCCAGGCAATGCTACCTTGTTTACATTATAGTCACAGAAGAGAAAGTCTGCAGTCATCTGGAGAATCTGACACAAGTCCTACAAAGACTAGAGGAGTATGGACTATGAGCAAGACGTCATAAGTGTGAGTTTTTCAAGAGCACCATCACATACTGTGGACACGAGATTGTGTCCACGAGCCTTTGCTTCACGCTCCCTAAGTGCTGAAGAGAGAAATTACGCACAGATAGACAGAGAAGCTTTAAGCCTGGTCTTGGGTGTAAAGTGGTTTAATCAGTATCTGTATGGAAAGGAATTTATCTTGAATACGGACCATCAGCCCCTGCTTTCCATTTTCAGTCCTCAGGAAGGAGTACCACTGTCAGCTGCTGCATGAATGCAGAGATGGGCACTGTTTTTGGGAGGACACAGATATCAAATTGAGTTCAAAAGAACGCTCAAACATGCAAATGCCGAGGGACTGTCACGTTTACCTTTAAATGGTCACGGCCTAGAGTCAACAATGGAAAGCACAGCCCTGGATTTATTTACTCTGGTGCAGCTTGAGAATTCTCCTGTCACAGCTGAAATGATCCAGAGAGAAACCAGAAGAGACCCTACCTTGTCGCAGGTCTACACAGCCACTCAAAGAGTGTAGAACAAAAAGCTCGATTTCCGCAGTTCTATCAGCGGCGTGATGAACTGTCTCTAGACGGAGGATGCATCATGTGGGGGTTAAGAGTCGTGGTGCCACCAAAATTGCGCACTCAAGTTTTGGAAGCTGCATACTGGCCATTTAGGAGTGGTGAAGATGAAGTCGATCAAACAAATTTCGTTTGGTGGCTGGGAATTGACCAGCAAATAGAACAACTTGCCGTGTGTTGCTCGGGATGTCAGCATGTTCAAAAGATACTAAAGACTGCTGCGTTACATCCTTGGGAATGGCCTACATCGCCATGGCAACGGATACATGTTAACTTTGCAGGGCCGACATATGCTTCTGTTCATTGTTGATGCATGCTCTAAGTGGCCATATATGAAATGACCACTACAACGGCTAGTCAACCCATTGCAGTACTGAGAGATCTTTTTGCAAGGACCGGTGTTCCACAGCAGTTGGTGAGTGACAATGGGCCCCAGTTTGTGGCTGAGAAGTTCAAGATGTTTTTGAGGAATCCTCCACATTGACTTGATTTGCAACAACTGAATAGAAGGAATAAAAATATATATAATAATTAAGCGGGACATTATTGAATTATTATTAAATTATTTTGTTGAAAACAAGTTGTATCTGTTCTTAACATGTTCTGAAAACAATTTATTTTATAACTGACTTCTTATCTAGTGGGAGGAATTGTAGTGTATGGAGTGTTTAAGAAACTCAGGGATTGTTAAGTATGTCAATTCTAAGAGAGTAACTCTGCGTACGTTTGTGGTTGGCAAACCCCGTGTGGGGGCTTGGTTGAGTTTGTTCAGTAAAAGAAATAATACAGTTCGTTGGTGTCTCATCTTTATTGTGTAAAGGAGTACAAACACAACAATTACAATGCTTCCTTCTTGTAGAGAATGGGAAGCTGACGTCAACCTAGGGCTGGGCAATATATATCGAGGTTCACGCTAATTATACATGTCTAAATCGATTCTAAAACCGATTCGATATTTATGCAAAGCTACTCTGTGAACTACGCCTCTTTGATCCGTAGGAGAAAATGCTTGATCTAAAATCACTACGAGATTGAGTAGTTTATGACGTACATTTGAAAAAGCAACCCTCGTCAAACATCATCACTACAAGTGTACTTTATTATCCTGAAGATACCTGAAAAAGTTTGTAGAGCAGCGATAAAATATGACCACTGGCATTTCCTTTAATTAATTGTTCTTCTTCTGTTACCAATATTCGGAATTTCTGCGCAAGAGCGCCCTCCCGCTTTATGATGTGGCGGCATTTAACCGTAGGTCATTGAGAAACTGAGAGCATTAGAAACGCACGATATATCCTCCAGCCCCACGTAACGCCCTATGTTTCATGTTGCAGAGGCGCCGCCATCTTGGGAGGATAATACTCCACTGCTATTATTGTTTTTTTTGTACCATTACTTGTTTCGTTTGATATATGGCGAAATCGAAAGAACCAGATGGACTCTGCGTAATGCTATAGCAGTTTTTAACACAAAAAGACCGAGCTACCATTGTTACATTTCCTAATCAAACAATAAAAACAAAACACTGCATTGAACGTACTAGCAACCATCCTCCTAAGATGGCGCAACATTCAACTCGGCGTGATGTTGATTAACAAGCTCTATAGGGGGTCTCTCTCTCTCAACACGGTTTATATTTATCTAAGGTTAGAAAATGCTGGGGAAACTTTACATTTACGCAACATTTAAAAGTGTAACGTTAGAAAGTAGGTAGATAACACTACAATGGTCTGGTTCAACAAAATAACTTACCTGGGTGAGTCTGACTTTAAATGCTTAGAAAGCTTGTACGTTGTGATGTTAGCTGTGACACCAAAGCTCCGATGCTTGTGTCAAAAAAAATGAAGCGATTTTCAGTGAAGCTTATTATCGATGCGATCAATGACGTCCAAAGCTTCGTTCCACACAAACCCATGTGACTGCTGTGTACCTTGATTCAAAGTCGCGACTCAAGCCACGCCCTCATGGCCCACATAGCAGACAGACTCGGCCCGAATGTGGCCTCAGAATGGCACTGCTGGCGCACTGCTGGCACTGGCATGCAACAAGTCAGCCGAGTGTGGGCCATGTGCGGCAGTGATGGTACTGGATCCATGACGGCAAACAATAATTGGGCCGATTGTGGATGGAGGTGTTGGACCAATTGTTGATATTAGGTCTGTGGCCCAGATCAGTCTAGCGATTGTAGGCCACATTTGACATTGTGTAATTCACAATTATTGCACGGTTACATTTAAACATGTTTTACCTTGTACATTTTGGCAACAGGTTACAGGCAGATTTGGTTAACTCCGCTCAGCCTGTTCTACTAAAATGTTGAAATATCAAGTAAAGCAGCACTCTGTCTATTCAAAGTACTTCAGGCTGATTCTTTTTTAAAGTAACCTGGCCTTAAAAAACACTTGCACATATTTTTGTCTATTTAATGCTTTGTCATACAACTAATTATTTTCGTAGGTTACATAGATTGTGGTTTTAATAGAAAAGGCTATTGGTTCATGATGGTATTTTAATGGAAACCTTAAGAATTTTTTTAGGTTCTATTGTTTTTCAGCAGGGAACAAGCTTGCAGTATAGCAGTGTGCTGAGCTATATTTAAGGTATCAGTTACAGAATAGGTTAATAAGGTATCAGTGAAGTGAAATATCATAATCAAAATAATTTCAAAATGAGTTAACGATTTAAATAAAGAGAAAAGTTTTTATTATGTTTTCACATTTTATTGTACTTTTTAGTTTTATGGCCTAAATCAAAATAAACCAACACTTGAAAATAAATCTAATTTTGGAGCAAATATATAAATAGCAAATATATAAGTATATTTGTGAAATACACATAACAATGAATAATACGCCCACAAAAATATGTTTAATAGCAAAAAAATTTTTTTACTTTGTATAACAAACATTGAGCCAATAAAAAAATATGCTAACACAATGTAAACACAAACTGCAAGACTTTGAAAAGGTAAAAGTGATGTTGTGAAAGACAAATAGAAAACAGCAGCTCATGACAAAACATTCAATTTATTGATAGACATGTGTGACTTTAAATTCAAACTCCACAAACTGTCACAGGTTCTCGGTTTAGCTTAATGAAATGGTAGTAGTCAGTCTTTCAGGGAACATCAAAGAAGTCAGTGTAATGAACTGTAGGCCAACATCTGAGCTCTTGATATCTTCAGCTGGGTCTCACAGAAAAAAAAAGACCTGCAAGAAAAATCAAACAATTCATACCCATTACAAATCCATTCACTCACAAACTCATGTGGCAATAATATTCAATTTATTGTACAACAACACAACAATTCTCTTTGTAAAATATTCCACCTGAATAAAATATCCAATCAGTGTGTATGGAACAAAACTGAACAACTAGTTGTTTATGACATCACGGTACACACATTGGGACATCTGTTAACATAAGCTTCTAATAATTTGAATTCCAATAGTTCCTGTAGTCACATATTGTTTTTCAGCAGCCATGTTAACAGATTAGAACATTTATACACAGCACATGTGCTAAAAAAAACTTTTGAAACACACAACCGTGTCAGAGGGTTGTTGGCCAAACAACATTAGCATTTGAAGGATTTTTAATATCTTCCTCACCTACAGTGGTACAGGAAAAGCACGGCATGCAAAGCAAGTGCACCAGAACACTCTGATAAAGGGGATGTTCAGACACAACCTGAAACCATTAAAGATTAGATAAGAACAATAATGTTTTTTACATTCAATCACAGTCAGAAATTATAAGAATTCAACAACACTCAAAAGACATATGTTAAGCACAACAGTGACTGCCTCCGTTTATAGCAGTCTGTACATTTAATTACAGTGAATATAAAGTTCAACTAATGAACGCTTAAATAACTTTCAGATCTAGATATAACATACTGTTTACATCATTTGTCTCTGTTCTAATTATTTTTTGTTCTTATTTCATTACTTACTTTTTGCTGCTTTTTAACAAATAAACGTTTTATTTACATATATGAGCTCATGTGTTGTTGTAAGTTTTAGTAAGATTTAGTAATTGTTTGCTATTTGCTGTAATAAACCATCGCATCTACCTCGAGCATTGAAATAGCCAAACGCCTATCTTAAATTATGCTTTACACTTTATCGATGCTGCATGTGGCCTTTCAACATTTTCCACATCAGACAGACCGTGTGCTATCACGACAATAAATTACAAGATTATAATGCAAGAACGTTTCAAAACCCAGAACAGTATAAGAACAACAAGTTGGTTCTTATTTTATATTTTAGTATAAGGAACTGTGTAAACTCAAAACACATTGCTTACCTCAGACGAATCGGTGGCGGTTGGCAATTAAATCAAATGTGCAGTCTATGCGCGTGCGCAGAACTCCGACTCCTCCCACCAAGTTTTCAACCAGTTTGCATCTGGATCAGTTCATCCATTGGCTGGTTAATTGTTTTGGCGCGATTTACATGATCACGACAGCTTCTCGCGTCATCTGATTGGTTGATTTGAGTCAGGTTCACGGGATACTTTGGATTCGAAAACTTTATTCCCGCCCAGGATTCTTCTCGTCTCTTCTTCAACGGCTGTTTTTAGGTAAGTGTGGTCGGTGCTGTTGTTGTTAATTGGTACAATTTTCTTAAACGAGTAATTTTATCAGACTCCTCCGTGTATTTTCAGAGCCAGAGTGTGTTATTTAGTGGGGTTTGAAGCAAAATAATTTGAGTAACGTAGGTTGACTGAGGATTTCTTAGAGGGTTTTGCATCTGATATTTTAATATGCAACAGGATCAATGTTTTTCTATTATTTATGCTTACAAATATTAAGATAATCAGCCTGCATAGGGGCATTTGGAACAACTAAATGTATTGATTTAAAACGTTTAACCTTTGTTTTACTATATAGTTTAAAAATGTATTACTTGTTTGTCAGGATTTATACAATATAATCATGATACATATTCATTTAAAAATGTATTCACATGAAATAACACATACAATAATTTCAAAATGTATCTGATTATAAATGTATAAATCTCTTAATTTGTAACTGCTCAAGTGTCTGCATGTTATATACAAGTGAATGGCACTCATTAATGTCCTTTATTGTTTTAGACATCACTAATTAGGGATCCTTAAACACATTATATTCTGGAATGGCTAAACTGTTAATGAAAATCTACTTCTTAGATAATATGAGCTTTAAAATTGGTTTCCATCTTTATGATATACATCTTTGACATGGGATTATTCACTTAATATTTGACCTAATTTTTGAATTAATTTGGCAGAAGTCCTCCAATCCACCATCAGCGAGACTGAACTCCTCCAGTCCAGCTACAGATAAGCTGCTGACCCATTTCAGAGGAGGAACATTGGCCATGACCCAAAAGGACCACTAAATCCTCAACTTTTTCTTGACACTTGTAAGTGTATATTTATATCTCTAAAAAATATCTTTAATAAATATGAGATTGTGTGCTTGGTTTTATATGGATTTTAATACGTTTTCAATAAAAAACTTATTTGCAGCTCTTCTGCTTAATATCATCAATAATCAAGAGCACTGTGCTCTGTACTAATTGTGTATAAATTGCATTAATCCTTTTAAATTGTTTTTCTAAAACATGTGACCCTGCCTTTGAAAACCCAGCTGAAGTTGTTTTGGACCTAAAATCATAACATAATGTACATAACATTATGTGAAAATATAATGTTGATGCATTAAATATTGACTGACTATGGCCTTGTCAAAGATCTAAATCATATTGAAATGAATGACTGAAATCACACTTTGATACTCATTCTCTCAGAATTAGATTTCACAGACAGGGTCACAAATTGTAATGGACATTTAAAATGAAAGTTCTGTCTGATTTACTCACCCTCTAGTTGTTTCAAACATGTATAAATGTCTTTATTCGGTTGAACACAAAGAGAGATATTTTGAAATAATGTTAACAACTAACAGTTCTGAAGCACCGTAGTAGGAAAAACATTTCATTTTTTGGTTCTGTTGAACACAAAAGAAGATATTTTGAGTAATGTAGGAAAACAAACAGTTCTGGGGAACTTTTGATTACATTTTACATTTTTCCTACTATGTCAGTCAATGGTGCTTCAGAACAGCTGGTTGCTAACATTATTCCAAAATATCTCTCTTTCTGTTCAACAGAACAAAGAAATGTATACATGCTTGGAACAACTACAGGCGGATTAATCCCTCTAATTATTTCTTAAGATTAAATAATGCTGTTTATAGGTTATGTTCATTTTAATTTTTATCTAAAAAAGTACATTAGGGATTGTTTAAAGTATTTAAATAATATGAATAAAAAATTGTTACACCTTTTATTGCATTTACTTAATGTGCATTATCCGTTATTTTATTTACACCATAGTTTCCACACTTAAACATTTTTTAAACGATGAACTGAATTTTTTTTTTTTAAATTACCAAAACTATATTTAATAATTATGTATGTCTTTCAGCTGCGGTGAGAAAAATTCCCTAACAAAAAAAACGGTCATATCCAGAGATGGCTTCAGCTTGCTCCGGATTGGGATGGAGGAAGAAGAGAACGGCTGAAGAGAAAGGAGATGATAAATAGCTGTGCCTCTCATTTAGAGCCTCAATAGCTTATGCGTGCGAACACATACGAAATACATTCATTTCCTTTTCATGTGCACACACGCAGTTATGTGTTATGTTGTTTATAAAGTTTAATTTTGTCTTTCTTTGGTTTATAACGTTTTCATTTAGTCCGTATTCGGTTTCATTTTTTCAAGTGTTAAGGTACTGTTCATTTAAAGTCTAAAGGTTTCCGTTTTACATAAAAATATGTTCAACACAATGTGTTCACTTTATTTTTATTTGTAAATAAAAAATGTTTATTGAAAAACAATTCAGGTATTGGAAGTTATTTTTTCACATGATTTTGGCAATCATAGGCTGTTCTATGGCTAAATTTGGGGGTCTCTTTTTAAAAGCCAGCATTGATCTGGTTTACTTCTGGCTACGATACGGCACCCAGTATTAAAACCTACTCTGGGCCAGTTCAGGGCCAGTTATGGCTTATTAATTGGCGGAGGCTCGGACCAGTTGCGGCCCATATCTGGTCATGGTCTGTAATTTGGATCTGGGCCACCCTAGGGCCGTCATTCAATGTTGTATGTGGGCCGAGGGAAAAGTATTGGTGTGGGCCGGAGCTGGGCCAACACAAAATTGTTATGTGGGGGGTTGTTACAGCAAAATATTTACTATAGTCGTGTATAAGTGCATGTGCATTATTGTCTGAATGCACCTACAATGTATTACTTCCTCTAGTCACGAGTTTGACTTGTTTACGAACAGGAAAAATGTCCACAATACAACATGTTATGTTTATTGTTTTGAGTCATTAGGAGTAGGGCCTATGAAAAACAGATTGTTGTCATTTACTGAATATGCGGATTTATTAATTGAGTAATCGACCCAAAATTCATTCATTTATTGATTCAATATTGATTATAAAATTAATGCGTGTGTCCATAGTGAAACATTTTGAGACACGTACAGCCCTTTCCCACACTTTCAACAGCAGAGGTCATAGTCGAACTCTGATTCAAAAAGGATTCGAGTAATGAACCGTTTTCCGATACAATTTTGTTGAAAATTTCAGTGGTGCAGAAAGCTTCACTTCGCCATCACTACTTGCAGCAAACCAAATTTGCTCATTTCTATCTTTCGTCAGTCTTTAAAAATAAATATCCGATTTCGCGCTGTACAATCCATCGCACAACACCCTTTTCCGTTATAAACAAAGTGAATATAACGGTACACGTCGACTCGCTTGACTTTCGTGTGCGCTGCAGTGACGTCACGTGCAAGCATTGCCGCCAAGCGTCAAAATAAAAGCTTTGTTCCACGAGAGGTGAAGTCTGATGTCAATCAACATAAGTAGAGAATCAGATTTGGGGGTGAAACCCAAGGTGGCCAATTGGATGTCAGGGGTGTTCTGTATCCGCGCTTGGACATAAAATGCAGTCCTCTGCCATTTTGGGTAAAAGTCCGCATGATCTTCTACCGTAACAGTGCCATATTCAACATGTCAAATCCACTGTCTTGAGATCTTTACAAAGGCTAATTGTGGTTTCAGAATTACCGAGACGTGATTTAAAAAATTATATGAATTATTTTAAACAAATAAATATTGAAATGGTTTGTGTACATTTCAAGTCAAGAACCCCTTTAAAAACTCATGTATTTGTCACAAAAAGCACATTTGTTGGTCACATGTCTTTTGTAGGTCGCTTTGAATAAAATGTAAATGGACATACATTTACTATAATATATATCAAATGTATATTTATATAAATAAATAATACTATACAATATGTTTTAAACTATACAAGTATTTTTTTATTACAAGTTACAAATGCTTCCGGAAATTTGCTGACGCGCGCATTTGCCTCTGCTCAGAGCCATTGGCGGGTTCTGTCAACGGAAGTCCAAATCGCTGGAGCGTCATGTGATTCATGGAGCCTTCAGAGGGTTCCAGGAAGTTATGTTTTCTCTTTAAATGCTTTATTTCTTTCAATTTGTATTCATTAAATTGGTTTCGTCTTTAAATTGGTTAGAAGTTAACCTCAGTTGGTCTGTTTAATCGCAGCTCCATGCGTAACTAATACCTTCCGGGAACTATTGAGAGCCGCCAGGAACCGCCATTGCTGTGAAAAAACGGTTCCATTGCAGTCAACGGTGTTGACGCGACTCTCTCATATCAATGGCTCTGGATCTCCCAAGTAGTGATGACCAATACGGTTCGTTTTTACTGCCAGGTGCGAAGGCCGCCCGCCGTTTCCAAGACAACAACTCACAAACAAATGAACGTGCAGGGTTTCCCCACTTTGTTTGGTTAGCAAAAACATGTTTATCTAACAATCGACGAAGACACTTGCAGCAAACCTGAAAAATGGTAAATATGATTTCAAGCAGATTTAAGAAACTAGCTAATAATTGTTTAAAGATGCTAATAGCGCAGGATAAAGGTGTAATGTTACAATCCGCCCTTCTTTAATGTCTTATTGCAGTCGTCCGGGAGACAGCGGCGCAACAATTCTCACAGTCACCGTCAGAGGATGATCCTGGAGAACCGCAGACAGGAGGAAATTCGTGAAGATCAGGGCAAACGTGTGGCCAAAGAACGGCAGCTTCAGGCTAACCTCCAATGCGAAGATAGAGTGGAGAAAAAGCGCTTCCTCCGCAGACTGCAGGATGAAGAGTATGGAAAACACCTCGAGGAGACACTTCGTAAAGTTGGTTGAATTATTTCCATTTTTAAATGCATAAGCTGCATCAGTTTCTAAACAAATGCTACACTTTTAAACATGCGATAAAATACATTTGTTGGATGTATTTTTTTAAGGCAGAGGAGGACAGAGAGTTCAGAGAGAGGCAGCTTGAACAGGAAGAGAGGATGGCAAAGGAGATGGCGAGAATTCATGATGAGAAACTCCGAGATGAAAAGATGAGGCAGTACATTAAAGAGAACAGGTTGGTAATGAGCAGATATATTGTTTTTTGTATCTAAATAGCATGTTTATCTTATTAGACCTTTCCTTCATTGTTAGTGCTGAGCTTCGAGAGTTAGAGTTAAAGCTCAAGTCGGCCTACTTGAACAGAGAACGGGCAGCACAGGTAGCAGAAAAGGAGACGATGCGATATGAAGCAACGGTAAGTGTGAACTCGGATTGTGTTATATATTTGGGCCCATATCTTGTGACTAATGGTGCTTTAACATCACTCCAGAGACAAGAAGCTGCTATCGCCCGTAAAATAAAAGACGAGCTGGAGCAGGCACAGATAGAGAATGAGAAACAAGAGCAGAAGAGGTATGAAGAGGTGGTGCGATACCAACAAGATCTTGAGCAACAGCTTGAGGAGAAGGAGCGCAAGAGGCAGGAGGCGTATGAGGAGTTCATCAAAGAGAAACTCCTAGTGGATGAAATAGTGCGGAAGATCTACGAGGAGGATCAAATGTGAGTGTGTTTGTTTTCTGCAAATTTTATGTGTTTGTTTATTGGTAAATCATTCTAGGATCTTTTTTTTCCCACTTACATAACATTCAACACATTGGTACCTTCAGAAAAGTTATCATGCAAGCTTCATTTTCAGGGAGCGCCAGTTACAACTTGAGAAGGTTACAGCCACTCAGCGGTACATTGAAGATTTTAAGAAGCAGCAAGTGGAGTGGAGACGCATGGAGCGAGATAGGATGGAGGCCGAGAACAGGCGCATCCTTGAATATGCTCACTACCAGCAGAGAAGGGAGGAGGACAGGATGGAGAAAATTAGGGAGCGAGAGCAGGCGAAAGAGACCCTGCACAAAATGGTACATTACGACTCACACGGTCACTTTAAATGTTTTCAAGTTATGCCGACTCAAGTATTGATGTTTTTGTTCTGTCCTTTCTATTTGTTTAGCTTTCAAAGCAGATTGATATAGAAAGAAGACAGCGTGAAGAGATGGAGCGTGTCCGTGAGGAACTTGGTTTGGAAGAGCAGGCTGAGGCTGCAAGGCAAAAAGAAATCGTGAGCACTTCCTCAATAGAACATTCCTCGCAATTCTGTCATGAATTGTTTTGTTGATTGTCATTTGTTTAGCACATTTCGTACCCCTAATTCTCATTACCATATTGATTAACACGATTTATATTTTTTTCCTATTACTCTAATACAGTAATAAGTGGAATATTTTTTCACAATTACACTTTTTCACCTATGGTATCCTTTAATTCTGTCACTCACAGGAAGAGATGGAGAAGAGGATCCGGCAGCGCCTGGAACTGCAGCAGACACGCCAGGAGATGATGGCCTTCAAACAGATGCGCAAACAAGCTGAGAAAGAGGAAGAGGAGGCCTTCAGAAACATGATGATGGCCAAGTTTGCAGAGGATGACCGCATTGAGCAGATGAACGCCCAGAAGCGCCGTATGAAACAGTTAGAACACAAAAGGGCTGTGGAGAATCTGCTGGAAGACAGGAGACAGCAGTACCTTGCTGATAAAGTAAGACTTGCACCATGTTAAACTCAATTATTCCTGCTGATTCACCCTTTATTTAAAAGACTCACAGTGTACAAGACTGCAGAGAGTTAATATGTGGAATAAATTATTATGTGGAATAAATTATAAATTTGAATCTTTAACAGGAGAGAGAAGCAGAGGAGAGCGCAATGGAGCAGGAGAGAGAAGCTCAACGTAGACAGATCATTGAAGAGGAAAGACAGAGGCTCCTAAAACAGCATGCTACCAAACTGCTGGGATACTTACCAAAGGTTAGAACATCATACCACATATGTCACCCTGGATCACAAAACCAGTCTTAAGTAGCACAGGAATATTTTTTGTAAAAGACAAAAATACATTGTATTGGTCAAAATTAATATTTTTAAGTAAAGTTATTAAGTAAATATTAAGTAAAGATATTAAGTAAAGATCATGTTCCATTAAGATATTTTGTAAATTTTCTACCTTAAATATATAAAAACTTATTTTATTTCGATGGCCTTTCACAGTGCCCCTGATTAACAACTTCAAAGGCAATTTTCTCAATATTTTGAACTCATTCATCAATATAAATCATATTTCTTCAGGTTCAGATTATGTAAAAAATTCAATTTCGAAACATCTACCCATAAGACTGGTTTTGTTGATATGTGTTCCTCAAACTCATTTCTGGGTGAATTTGTTGTAATACATTATTGGTACAATCTTTGCTTTTTTCTTATTAGGGTATTTTCAAAGAGGATGATCTGAAGCACTTTGATGAGGATTTCAGAAACAATTTTAAACAACAACAGGCCGATATCTTTTCAGACGAGGCTTGGGGGGAAGATTAGCTGTGACAGTTCTTGTCATGAACACCACATTATTTTTCTTGGAGGTCTTAAGTGCTTAGTACTGGGGTTTTTAAGTTTCTAAATGCTGTTACTGTATATTTTATCCTACAAGCTATTAGAAATGGCCAATTACAATGGATTTTATCAGACAAAAATGTTTTTCTTTATTTTGCTTAATGACCAAACTTGATTGACATAAAAAAATACTACCTATAACAGTTCACAGTGTGTTTTTTAGTATACAGACATTTTCACATACATGTCTGCCTATGCAGTAGGTGTTTATATTGGAGAACATAGAATACACTCTTCCCTGAGCTGTTTTATTTTAGACACAAACCATGTTCTCCATATAGCGATCCATTTTCTCAAGGAAACATGAGCAGTTGCTTTCCTTTCATTGCTTCATTACAAACTACTGGATATGGGTTGGGAGATGGTTGCCAGCAGGCAGTATATCATACCATAAAGAATCTAATCCGATATGACTGCTCCTGCAGTCAAGCCCTTCATTGTCTCAACAGCTGTCAGTCATTCTCTTTTTAGCAAGTCCATCTGCTGCTAAAATATTTCTGAAAGATTTTCAAAATGTCAGGCATCTTTTATCTCTACTACTCTATATAAGTGCATTATACTCTGGTTGTTTTTTAATAAACATGTAATGAATTTCCATGGAAAGGTCAATAAACTTTGCTGACCCTGCTGATTTTAACACTGCAGCGTCAGCATCACAGGAAATTCTTAACTTTCTATTCTAGTCCTGATGGCCTCAGTCTTATTGGATCACATGAGTCGCTTACGTAGAAGGCTGACAATATGAGCTGTTTTGCTTGGCCCATTACATATTCCATTCTCCTAATGAGATTATAGATACGACCTTGAGCCTTTGAGAGATATAATGTTACGATTTGAATGGTCAGTAAACCTTTTTATGTGTCTTGCAGCTAATTTCCTGTGTCATACAGCGTCAGTGTTTAATGTCAATAGAAGCATAATGCCTAGCTAACAATGTGCTAATCAGTCAGTAACACTATGGTATGTGATGCAGTACATTGGTGGGAAACCCTGAAAAGCTTTTTTTATTATGTCTGATTATTTTGAATGAGCATGATACAAAAAGTTACATTCAGCTAATAATCTATGGTTTGCTCTAGTCCATTGGCCATATTTAGAGATCCTGTGTTTGAATGGAAGTGTACTTTAGAGCGGTTACAGTGCCAGGAAGTGTTTTTGTTTTCCAGGATTGTGAAAAGATAATCATATAACCCATGCATTTGGTCTGTCCGGCATTCTGTACAGAATAAGTGTTTACCAGATGCACATGCTAACGCACATGTTTAAGCCAGGTCCCATTTGGGCATTATGTAGAATTAGCTTCTATAGCTTTTGACTGCTGAATTTTCATCTTTTGGTTTTAATGTCTTAATTAAAGTTGACATTTTTCCTTTGGGCAACAATATAATAGGTCACCAAGAAAACCTACAGTCTCATTAAGTTTGTAGTCCATGCCAGAGCTTGACGCAGGTGCCTCATTGAACCATTAATGAGTGTTAGTTCTTCCTCACTGGAACAACTTTAAATTGCTCCACCTACTGTAATTAAAAAAATAAAAACACATTTTGGGGGATTTTTTTATCAGATTGTGGCCAAATAGTATGATCGTCGTCTTCCAAATAAGGATCATTGATCATATCCAGACTTAATCTTTCCTGACATTGTTCTGGATCACATACTCTTGTCTTGCTCCCCTGAAAAGACAGGAAGCACTAATACCTTGAAGGGACTACATGTTGTTTAAGTGAACTTATATATCCTTTCTTTCACACAGCCTTATTCTTGCACACAAGGCAACCTTTGTTTAATGTCCTGATATTTAGGTTTTTTTACATTTACTTGTCTACATTGTAACAAAAATCAGCTGCCTTAAATTTTAAGTTAAATCAAATAAGCTTTATGAGTCAATTGAACTTAATTATATTAAACTGACTTAAAAAAACGAGATTTTTAAGTCGTTTCATTATAACTTAAGTTTAATTTAATTATAAAACTAATTTGATTAAACTTAAAAATTGAATGAAGCTGTTTAACATATGTTTTTAAGTTTTTTTTTTTTCACTGAATGCTGGAGCTTATTTTATGAAGCTTTTCTTAATAGACCAGACTCCAGTACTTCATTCGATTAGACTGAACATTTGACTTGATTTGACTTGGCTCAATTATATAAAACATTGTTTCTATATACAGGTAGATTACCGAAAAGTAATGAACGAGCTCATACGCATATTTAAGGTGGCGCTATATATGTGACCCTGGACCACAAAAACAGTCATAAGGGTCAATTTATTGAAATTGAGAGTTAGGATAAAACTACTTGAAAATCTAGGATCCGAGGGTGCAAAAAAATCTAAATATTGAGAAAATCGCCTTTAAAGTTGTCCATCAGTTAAGAGATGAACCCAAAAGCAGAAATTAAAGAAAATGTATTATATAAATATTATTATAAATAATAATTTTAATATAACTTTGCCTCATACAATGTATTGTTGCTATTGCTAGGAATGTGCTACTCATGACTGAATTTTGTGGTCCAGGGTCACATATTTGTCTGTAATTGCACAGTTGGGCCTTTAATTTATGTAATGATACATTCATCAACTTTCATCATTTCCATTTCTAATGTTTATCAGTATGATCTGGACCCCCGGATGGCTACATTATTATCGTAAGGGTAATGCGTCTAAATGAATTTCCTTTGTTAATGAACCATATACTGTATTGTATGAGTTGTGGTTGTGTGAATTACATGTGAAACACTGACTCATAAAGAAACGCTTAATAATAAGCTTACATCCTGATTGTCCACGTTGTAATGATAATGATGATGGGCAACTGAATTGCATATCTTACAATATATTTTACATTGGATATTTCTACACATTAAACAAAATGTGTAAAATTTCACCATACTGTTGGAACAGGTTTAAACTTGATATTTCAGATGGTGATTCTATCACTTTGTGAGTCCTAATGAGATGTGTACTTATGGATACAAAAGGGTGTCTGTCCCTGTGAGGATGGGTAGGTCTTTCAGATCAATGACCAAGCAGTGGGAGGCACAGACAATAGACCAATAAAGCAGAGAAGTAGCGTGAGAACATCTGAATAAAAGATTAGTCATGTTGTTTGGATTTGGAGGTACAGCAGAATCTAATTATATTGCGTTCTGTGATAATTAATGCTGGTGTGAGCTTGTAAACAGCCATTGCTCATAACTACCACATCATTATTAATGACGTTATTTTATTATTTTCCATGTTTCTCACATTGGAACAAATAACTCCTGGCATGGACTCAGTGGGGATTGGGGCCTTTAGTTTGGAGATATCAGAAACCAATGACAAGCACATTCCGAATCAATCATCGCTAGTTAATCTAGGCGTGCTGCCGTGTCTTATTAGACATCTATCCACATCGCTTTCATCAGAGATCTTTCCACAGAGATGTGGAAATAATGATCCCAGCCCAGCCTCGGAAAGAGTAAATAAATAAACCAATGTTTACAATATATGAACCAAACGAAAGATCGGGTACGTTTAAATGTCAAGGTCTCTGACACGATTTGAGGGTTTCTATAATTCTGGTATTGGCGAGGCTGTCGGAGCTGTTCATTTGGCACGAGTGCTGAAACAGACCGGCACAAATCGTTTGCTTTCTGTCTTGGTTACAACTAACTTTTCGTTGTCTGTTCTTGTGTTTCTTCTTTTTAACTTACATACAATATATCAGAGACATATTTGACCATACAATGCGTGTTTGGCAACCTGTGAAAAGTTGCCATCAAATTTTTTGAGTCAGTAAAAATAGTGCGAATAAAAACTGTTAATTTATATGCTTCCACATAAAGCAATAAGCCCCAAGAATCAGTGGGTTACAACGCATTTCAGGTTACCTGACTAAACATTCTTTACAGATTTGTGTGGTGTTTTTCCGATAGTTTATTGAAATATAAATAAAAATCGTAAATCGAGTTATTTCCTACAACATCGAGGTCTCATAATCTACCGTGTCTGTTCCATCTGAAAATCTTTCCTGAGCTTGTTGGAGTGGTCAGTTTGGACTTTCCAGAAAAGCTGAGCCCTCCTCCCCCTCATCACTCAGCTCATTTATAAATCGAGAGAGAAAACATCATTAGCAGCCATATAGCAGCGTGTACGTGTGCCTAACACATATCTACTTCTGCTATACAACGACTACATGCTTTCCAACAAGACTGAAGGACCGCGTCGAGGACGGTCTTTTGATTCCATCAATAAATTTTACGAAGAGAAGCAATTCAACAACGAAGTAGGCTTAAATATATTTACTGGTTTTTCTTATAAATAATTCCTATGTTCTTACTCAAATTATATAAAACCTAGAACTAATAAAGTAACTTTTACTCACATGCAAGACTTTCTTACGTGAGAAGACAGTTTTCGCATTTTTTGAACGATATTGTCCACCTTATTCTACGTCTTTTCAAGTGTTGAAATGTACACGTAAGTTACTGACGCCTCTGAAAATAGTATCTTATCTTTCATTAATGACGTTAATATTATTACATGTATACGGATGTGGTTTTTATATTTGTATGTATGTTCTGTTCATTTTGCATGCATAATAATAATGCATGAATAAGGATTCGCAGAAAATTAAACAAACTTTACATTTTAATGCACAAGTTTATGTCCAAATCGACTCTCATTGCATTATCCTATACATTTATACTTTGGTATGAGCAATCCCCCTTGATCGAACACACAACATATGTTGCTCAGGCAACGATTTTACAGGAAAGCTACAAATGGTTTGCAGGTTCAGGCCATAGGCTAGACAGATTATCATGCTATGAAGAGACGACAAAGTGAAACCCAGTAGCATATTTGATATAACAGACATCTCTCTAAACATTTTAACTTGTTTTTAAAGATGAACAAAACTTGTTATAAAATGGACGAGAGCAAAGACAAGATTCTTTCCTCAAAGAAGGAACATGCTGCAATTGTCTTTTCTCTTAAGAATGAAGTTGGAGGTCTTGTGAAGGCATTGAAACTATTTCAGGTAATATGTTTTATTTTACATTACTAGAATTTGTTATTATCATTATTTTCTCTCCATTAGTGTATCTTACGCGTCTCTTTTTTTTGGATTAATTTAATTTAATTGGTTTATGTTTATAAACAGGACAATCATGTAAAACTTTTGCATATCGAGTCTCGTAAGTCCCGACGACGTAACTCAGAGTTGGAGGTGCTGGTTGACTGTGACAGTGATAGAGAAACTCTAAAGGAAATCGTTCATCTACTTCGCAAGCAAACAAGTATCATAGCCATGGAATCACATGATGAATTCAGCACTCCTGCAAATGGTACCTACTGTGTATATCTTTCTGTTTTTAAATAAATGTGATATACCTAAATATCTGTTTAGTTGTACTGATCTATCCATTCTCCAAAACTGCTTGTGCTTTGCTCCCTACAAAGAAATATGTGTAACGCTGTGAAATTTAACTTTTTAGATTTTGCTGAGGTGCCTTGGTTCCCCAAGAATATATCAGACCTGGATAAGAGTGCCAGTCGTGTTCTGATGTATGGATCAGATCTGGATGCTGATCATCCGGTTGGTATTGCTTTATTTCTATAAAATGACTTATGAAATGTGAATTTACAATAGTATATCTATTGCTGTGTTTTCCTGATAATGTTATACTCTTGCAGTATATTCAAGTTGTCAAAACATGTCTTTGAAAATCATTAAGGACCATCCATCCATCCATCTTCTACCGCTTTATCCGAACTACCTCGGGTCACGGGGAGCCTGCGCCTATCTCAGGAGTCATCGGGCATCATTAAGGACCAAATTATCCTAAATCTTTGTTTTTTTTATTGATTTCAGGGATTCAAAGACAATGTTTACCGTAAGAGAAGAAAATATTTTGCAGATCTTGCCATGAGTTACAAACAGTACGTTTGAACAATTTATTTAAATATCTTATTTATCTTACACTTCTGGTATAGTTGCTATTAATGTTCTTATCTTTTTCTCTCATTCCATCTCTCTCTGCCTCCTCTGATCTCTGTAGTGGTGATCCCATACCACGTGTGGAGTTCACAGAAGAAGAGGTGAAGACATGGGGTGTAGTGTTTCGGGAGTTAAACAAACTGTACCCCTCACATGCCTGCAAAGAGTATGTCCGCAATTTGCCCCTACTCACCCAATTCTGTGGATACAGAGAGGACAACATACCACAGCTGGAGGATGTGTCCAGCTTCTTAAAAGGTGAGATTATAAAAAAACATTAGTGACTCTTGGTATATAGGAAATGAAGTGAATTGTTTGTTGTGTCATCAAAATTTTAATTTATGTGTAATTCATTTTCAGAGCGAACTGGCTTTACCATTCGCCCTGTTGCTGGGTATCTGTCACCAAGGGATTTTCTGGCTGGATTGGCCTTCAGAGTCTTTCATTGCACACAATATGTGCGTCACAGCTCAGACCCGCTGTACACTCCCGAGCCGTAAGTACAAAGCAGATCTGTTTATTGTGAAGACCTAAAAACTGAAAACAACTTCAACACACCCGACCAACGATTAAGGAGATCTTCACATCTGTTTCTTTTAGGGATACCTGTCATGAGTTGCTGGGGCACGTTCCTCTGCTGGCTGAACCCAGTTTTGCACAGTTCTCACAGGAATTAGGACTGGCTTCTCTCGGGGCGTCTGATGATTCTGTGCAGAAACTGGCAACAGTATGTAATGTACTTCTCTTTTCAATTATGAAGCACTACTAAACACAACAGCTGCTGACCAGAATGCTGTAGAAGTAAGATCTTAAGATGTCAAAGTATAAAGATATGACTTCAATTTAAAGGTCCAGTGTAAGAAATTTAGAGGCATCTATTGGTGAGGTTTCGAAGTGCAACCAACAGCTCACTCCACTCCTCCCCCTCCCTTTTGAAGCACTACAGTGTTTGACACAGGAGTAAGATGTCGTCACAGTTTCCTTTCTTTGCCGAGAAGAAACAAATTTACGAAACACGTTCTGTAGAGCAGTTTGTCTGTGTAGGGCTACTGTAGAAAGAACATGAAAGGGGATCAGCGGTGTATGTAGATAGAAATAGCCCATTCTAATGTAATAAAAATATACCGCTTCATTATGTAAGGTCTTTATGCACCTCTGAAGACATAGTTATGTATACTATATTGCATTTCTGTCAATAGATCCTCCAAAAACACACATTGGACCTGTATTTTCAAATACATATTGAAAATGTACAGAAATTACAGATAAAGAAAATGTGTTCCATAGCCTGCATCCAACTGTTTCAAACACACAATCACCTCTCGACTTTAATCGTGATCTTGACTGTGACAAAATGTAATCGTTTGTATTGCAAACATCTTGTCAGCTTTCTCAGTTTTAACAGGTCAGCCAAATAAACTGTTGTTCTCATTGCTATTTTAAAAGATCTGTTGTAAATTGTAAATATTTTCTCAAAAATGTAGTGTTATTTCTTCACGGTGGAGTTTGGACTGTGCAAGCAGGAGGGGAAACTCAGAGCATATGGTGCTGGTCTTCTCTCTTCCATCAGTGAACTAAAGGTAATCCAGATTTCCAACCACAGATTATGTTTAAACCTAATTACAAGTTTGATAAATAAATTGAACTGTTCTTTACCATTTACTTCAAATGTTTTTGATTTCAAACATTTAAAGCTATTGTGACTGTTACCACCTTTCATTTGGACCTTTTTCAGTGTTGTTGTATTTGTTATACACATAACTATTGTTAATATAGCCATGTCTTGTTTTGTTTTGAAGCACTCACTCTCAGACAATGCTAAAATCTTGACGTTCGACCCCAAGATTACCTGTAATCAGGAGTGTCTCATCACTACCTTTCAAGATGTTTACTTTGTTTCTGAGAGCTTTGAGGAAGCCAAAGTCAGAATGCGGTAAATGTTTATTGATTGATTTATTTTTAAATAATTTCTGACCCATTTCCATTGTTAGTTTCTTACCATACATTTGCTTTGTTTTTCCTGTTTCATTCACAGCGAGTTTGCAAAAATGATCCAGCGTCCGTTTTCCCTGCATTATAACCCATACACACAGAGTGTGACTGTACTGAAGGACATGCCTAGTATTAACGGTGTTGTCGAAGAGCTCAGACACGAGCTGGACATTGTAGGAGATGCTCTCTGTCGACTCAGTGCACACCTTGGTGTTTAAGAATCTGATCGCTGTAACTCATATTAATACACTAGCACTTATTTTGATATCACTTATATCAGAGCACATTGTGCACAGCAGTCTTAACACCATTAACCCAGCATTCAACACTAACATACCTGAAGAGACATCAATTTTTTTTCGAAAAATTATCAAATACCACCACCGCAATACTGCCCTACAAAGGCAAAGTGCAGTAACTTCACATTTAGTCTAAATTTAGAAATGGCTTGAAAAGGTCTTAGTGACATCTGTTCTGCCTTGTGATCAGTCTCTTGGTTAATTTTTGTCCCATTTCAGAGCCACAAAAATAAAAAATGTAACTGCCTGCAATCACTGTCTGGTGTGAAAACTTGCATTTTTCTCAGTCTCAGTGTGTGTGTAATTACTTTACTTTGTCTTTGTAGGACAATATAGCCATCCTACATATTTTTTCCTAACATTACACACCAAACGAGAGTTGCCCACCAGTTTGGGTTGTTTCATTATATATGTCTTTTGAATAATGAATAATTTATTTATTGGTCCTTGTGATAAAAATCTGTGTAAGAGACATATTGTTTCACTCATTGGCTTCATTCTGCACTCCCCCTTTACAATAGTGAATCTGTAATTGAGTGAGAATATTGTGTTTGTGCATTGTTTTTATATTCATTATGAAACTGGATAATTGCATTTAAAACAACTTAAATTACAGGCAAATGTTTACTTTAATAAAATAAAGTAAGTCTTGTCACCCACCCTGTACTGTATCTATGTAGTCCTTTAATTATAATCCTGCGACTATTTCTAATGATCGAATGTTTTCTGATTGTAAGAGGCCAGGGAACTCATGCCCGTTATGACGTGTATCCTGCAGTAAGAGTGTATGTCCAGCAGATGGCAGTGTTGTTATGCACTGTAAAGCGCACATAATACTTAAGCGATTCAAATGTCTGCATCATTATTCAGAAACACAACTTTGAGACAGGTGTGTTTTTTTTCCTAATGTATATATTTATTTTTGGTTTGGCATTTGTTGGTTATATTTATTATTCCTGAAAACACGTCAGCTGTAGGACTAATAATCGGTTAAAGCCACAATATGTAAGAATTTTGTTATAAAAAAATATACAAAAATCATTTGCACAGTGTGATATATTTCATACAGTTGTGTGCTTACATTATCCCATATGTTCCTAAAATTGTGCTAATCCAGAGAAATGCCTATTTAAAATAATGGCCCGTCCCTTGTCTCCCTTGTATTTCTCGCATATCATTGATGTAATATCCGGTGCTTCACACTACCCGGTTTCCGGTTGTAGAATCTACAGCAACACGCAAATTCGGAAGTCGCTATACAGCATCTAGGACACAGCATATGTTGTTCTGTTATTATGGATCTCGATTACTCTTTGACGGGTAAAGGAAACCCCAAAAAGTGTAAACGTAGGCCAAATGAGGCCAGCAGGCTTATGGACAGACGAAGAAATAAAACAAGTCTCTGCTCTCGCGTGTGTTTTAATAGACAGGTTAGCACATTTTTTTATTGTACATGAAATACTCATGCACATATTATTTGAATACTTATGAATGCAGTTACCCTTTGAAATACAGTATAGCTCGCACAAAAATAGGTAGCCAATAACGTTACTTGTAAATGCTGTGGGTTCGTTCCGATTTACTTTTTAAACGACGACTGTATGACTCTTTAAACAGGTAAAACTGTGTAGCATTATTACCAAATCAATTGACAAAGTCCAAATCATTCGTGAGCAAACGTAGCATTACATTCCACTCCACGTGTCTTGCAAGCTTATTCATTGCGATGACATAAAATAAAATGTATTAATTATCTCGTCGGTGAACATGATGGGCGATCTCTTTAAGCCTCTGGATGGTGAAAACAACAAGTTCCCTTATTTCGACTCTCCTACATAACGTTGTCAAGCTCCGCCTTTTGTTGTTGTTTCGAAAGTGCGCCATCTAGCGGTCCAAATATTCCATATTGTGGCTTTAAGTTTGTTTTTGAAATCGATGTGATTTAAGGACCCAGCAAATATTTGTCACGCTACAAATATACAATTTGACATTTACCAAAGGGAGACAGTACGTATGTTAGAGCTTATGCCATTTGTACAGTATATCCCTGTTGACAGACGCAGTTATATTATGGAGACAAGAGTTGTGAGTGTGGAGACACTGATATAGCATTAGCCACACATCAGAACTAAATGTGTTACATGAAATTTAATATAGGGGCCACAGTGGTGCCATGGCTGAACGGTCATCTGCAGTTTCAACAGTGAAAAACACCGTTGCATTCTGAAGCTCCCTCTGAACCTTGTGATGTACGACAAGAAATTAGATTAATAGCCTGTGCATTTAAACAGGTCTGGTTTGCTGGACAGGGGGGTATATAATCATAATTTATTGCACGCATATAATTTTTCATTTTTCTGTCATTAAATGGACAAATCATTATTTAAATAGATAATATAAAGAAGTATATATTATTTAATCTTCTTTATCAGCTGGATATTTTAGGCTCAAATACCCCCTTAGTCAGGGCTGGTCTAGGATTAAAAACCGGCCCTGGATTTCTTGCCCAGATGACCAGTCACCCCTGCCCCTAGACCTGGCCCTGATTTAAACTCTCACCCTCATTTGCATAATAATTTAAGGGGTGAAACACCTAAGGGGAATTAGCTTTCTTGACTTTAGTGTTTGTTTTGCATCTGTTAATTTTTTGTATTACACAAAAAAGTAGTCACAAAGATGTTGTTAATGTTAAGTTATTATACAGTAAAGCTGCTCAACAGCTTTTTCCCAGGCTGTGAGAGCCCTGAACTCCCCTCTCTGAATCCCCACACAAACACCTACCTCCTGAAATATGGACTCTCCTCCATTCGCACCGGACACTTTCACACACTACTGTTTGTACACAATCCCAAAAAAGACTCAAATATATGTAGGTTTACCAGCTCATGCACTATAAATAATCTTATACTGTTCCCGAGCCAGCTGCTTGTCTTACGATGTTTCTCTTTGCACATGTACAGTATTTATTTGAAACATTCGTGTAGTTTGTATAGTTTAAAGCTGAGAAAAAAACATTACTGGTGAACATCTTTGAGACTAGTAAGGACTGTCTGTGAAACTGGGCCTAAATGTTTATTTATATTCTTTTATCACTTTCTTTCTTCCTTCCAAAAATATTAACTAAAGAATGAATTGGCAACTAGTCCCGGTCTCCCCAGCATTAGAGGGTTTCCAACAACAGAACATTCCTCTAGAGGTCTCTGCTAAAGAGCCAATGCTCTTCAGTTTACATCATCTTTAAATGCTTATGTAATAACAAAAACGCCATGAACAATGACTATGGCAATATAAAACTGAGATTATATTGCATTTGGACAGAAATTAAGATTTTTATAGTCAACAGGCTGGTCATGAACATGCACTTAGAATAAAAGACGAGATATATGTTTTATTTCCAATTTTTTTATTGCCTGCTGGGGTCACACCCAAGTTTTCCCCATTAATTATTGAACTTTTTTGAGGAGCAATTTAAATAAAAGACCAATATGAGATCGATTTGTCTGTGATCCATTATTGTCCTGTTCTATAGACAAACAGTAGACAAATCTTCTTTCCTGCTTTCCTCTCCATTTTTTCCTTTCTCTACTCATTCTCCCGTAACTCACCCCAGAGCTCTTCTATCTCCACTGCCAGCACTCCCAACCACTTAAGCCATTGTGAAGACTTAATTGGTGTTCATTAAAATTTCAGGGCTGGCCGCTCGATGGCAGGCTGTCCTGTGACAGAAGAGTAAGATGAAGTAACTGTATGAGCAGCAGAAGGCCCAGAGCAGACTTACGGCACATGCTCAGTACAGCTGGCAGACAAACCATCATAGTCAGAAAGAGTTTACTTGCAACTTAAAGTGCAGGTCTTGTCAGCAGGGTGAGTATTTAAAGCTTGTTTCAGACACATCTTTATTTAGTTAAAAAAAGTTTTTTTTGTATTGGTGTTGCTGTAAGAAAGTGAAAGCATACATGGGCGCAAATGGAGCCATGTGTACACTTCATTGGCAGGTGGATTCCAATGGATTGGTGGATTTGAATTGTCGTAAGATACAATTATTTTGTTTTTATAGGATTTGTGTAATTTTAGTAAGATATTGTTATGCGCATTTTGAATTCTTGTATGACTCCATAACCATTTTTCTTCCCCTCACTGTAAAAAAAAAGCCTGGGGCACCAGAACACAATTTGTAAGACAAACAGTTTTTTCCATAAAATGACATGTTTGCCCTGTTTTTCTTGTAAATTTGTGGTCTTACTCTGTAATATTGACTATGTATATTTTTAAATACATGAGAAATCTGTTAAACAGTTAAGTAAAATTACAGTTTTTGATATTGAAAAACCGAAAAATTATGTGTTCTCCAGAGAACTCTCTCAAAAGAACCAGCTTTGGGTAATTCAATTATTAACATTTATAATATTAATAAATAATTATTTCCACCACTGCCAAGCTGTTGCCACTGGTTCCATAACCATAGCGATATTACAGCATTTCATATTTATATTTTAGGACAGGCAATGGGCAGGGTGTTCTCATGCCAGTCTAAACTGGAGGTTGAAAGTCAGGCCTACTGCCACAATTTATTGGTTCACTGCTGAACGAGTTCAAGATTATATTTCTTTAACATCCACCTTGTCTGTAATCTCAAAGGTGTAACATGTGTGTGAATGTACTGTATGAAGACAAAAGTGGAAGTTATCAAGGTTATGTATGTCACATAAACACAGGTGTAGTATATAATGGGTGAGTCTTGTAATTACAAGCGATGCTGTAAATACCTAATTTCCATTGGGTCTAGTTTTGTTTATGTACCTCACATACAGCTGGCTCTATGTGGGCAGAGGCTTCTGACTGTAATGATACCGTTTCTGACAGAGAATAGCATCGGTGCTAATTATGTGAAGAACTTTGTGTTCTGATGTGTGAACGTGTATAATGAATTGTAGACCCAAATAGCCTGTATGAATGTAACGGCGGCATAATGGCATGGGAGAAATGGGCTGCTGTATAAAGCAGATCACATACTTGTGTTGCTATGGTTACAGTCCCTATTAGGAAACTAGGTTGCCATAGTGTCTGAAAAGATCAAAGCTCAGCAGCACAGCAGTAAGGAACTAGGGGTACATGCACTCAAACGGAGAAAAACACACATTCATACACACACTCACGTAGCGTCGCACATGCACTGATTTCCTATAAACCTACATATAATAAAATGCATGTAAACACAGTAGAACAACCTTGAGAAAAGTTCATCTGGCACATTCTGAACTTTTGAAATATGAATGAACAAAAGTATTAATGACACTTGTGAAGTACTAATTATGATACATATTAAAATATAATATATAATCCATGCAGAGTTAAACAAGGACAAAACAATAGGTAAACGAAAGTTATTAAATATTTTATTTATTATTCTTAATCTTATTGCCGTCATCAGAAGTCCCCCTAAAAACAATGTTAGAGAGTTCATTTTAAAATGCAGCCAAACTGAGTTAATTGCCATTTTTAGCAACAAAATGATCATTTGTTAATAGCGTTTAAAGTGCCTAAGAAGCATCATATAAACAAAGAATAAAGGTACAGTATGTCTTTGTGTTAACCAAAGTCATGCTTAAATAGTTTATTACCACAAAGGTGTTTTTTATCTCCTTTGTTTAGTGAAATTTCAAACTGAAGTATTATTTACCATCAACATCATGGCAAAACGTGCTGTTTGCTTTTATAAATCTACTGTACCCAAGAGTAAGAATAACCTACCATGGTTTAGATACATATTATAATATTTTGTAATACCATAATATTTACAAATATCTAAATGCTTGATGAAAGATTTAGGTTCTACTGATTGTTAAAAATTTGAATAGAATAAGAAGCCTAAAGAAATTAAAGATCTGATGCTATTTACGATAATGTTGATTGTTAAACAATCCCAAATATCGTAAAAACACAAAAATAAAAATGCACATACACTCTAAAAATAAAGGTGCTTAAAAGATTCTTCAATCGATAGAAGAACCATTCTAGGTTCCACAAAGAGACATTCAGTCAAAGGTTCTTTAAAGCGGATGTAACAAGCAGTTTCTGCCAATCTCTTATTAATCTTGAGCACCTATAGAGAAGTATTGCATACGTTGTATCTTCGAAGAGTCTTTAGTTTGATCACATTTATAAAAAACAGATACAGCTTTACGATTATTTCCCAACACGAAGATCCACCTTTTATATAACATTCCCCACCGAAATGCAGTGAACTTTCACAAACGCAGTGCTCTTTCTCTTGTTCCATCTGGTTGACATGTCTGCATGCTCCTTCTCCCGCTCTCCATGGTTGACTCTTGGGCAAAGAGTATAGATACCAAGAGGTGAAACTCAATAGAACGTTCCACAGCAACACCAGCACCCTGCGTTTCCACTATTTTGTGGTGAAAGCTGAAATTCAACCCGAATAATAAAAAAATACATGATGACAAAAGCTTCGGCTAGCTAGAAACCATGTCAGGCCGCACTGTTTCCCAAAAATCACCAGAGTTTCGGCTCTTGGTATCTATACTCTTTCACGTGGGCGTGCTCTTTCATCTCGCTCTCGTGGGTTGATGCGTGGGCATGTTTTTCCGGGAGAATTGTCCAATAAGCGACAAACAAAAGTTGTTACGTAAGGAAATTTGATGTTTAAAAACAACTTTCAAAAACCTATACGAAGGCTGGGGAATGTATCGAGCACAGAAATACTATGTCATACGTCCAACACATTTTTTGACAAGTTGACCATGTTAAGCATGAGAAGCCAGCACGTTTAACATTGTAAAAAAATCAGAATTCTTTATGGAACCAAAAGGCTATGGCATCAAAGAACCTTTTAAAGAACCTTTTTTTATGAGTGTATCTATGTTAAAGTATAGTATAATGCAATGTAAGTCGCTTTGGATAATAGCGTGTAAATATAATGTAAATGAAAGAATCCTTATTCAACTAAGCATTAAATAAAGGTTAATTTGTAATCTTGACCTGTACTGTAGATTATTTGTAGACTTGTTTTGCCCATTTTTGTAACGTCACTTTGATACAGTTGCTTCTGCTGCTTGATTGTGAAAGTACACAAGAATTTAAGCAACTTTCTGTTAGAAAAGTTTCAGTGGATTTAAATAACCTCTTGCTTAACCATAGTGTATTGATGTCCTTGCTGGCTTCAGAAAAAGAAAAAGTTAGATTGTAATCAACATCATATATACACTTTACACTCATAAATACACTTTTACACCACAAGACACAATTCGTCCACTAACGTTAACAACTCAAAGGAATGTTAAAGTTCAAAAGTGCGACAGCAAACAAAGGCAACTGATGACTGACAGTAGCACCACAAGAGAGAGCAACAATATTTTGACCCTATTAATATAAAGGCAGCTTTGTGAATATTTGCTATGAATCACAAAATTGAGTGGATACATTGGATTTAAACTCTCTAAAGATTGCTTTAAAAATTCAATAGCAAGCATGTGCAACACAAAAAGCATATTTACAATACAGGCACGCATACAAAACCACACATATTAAACACGCATGCACTCAGATACACAATTTACACACCACTAGACCATGTTAAAAACTTGACCAGCCACCAACAAAAAGGGGGTGGATGGTTGGGAAATGTCCCCCTGAAATACATTACAAATTTGTAGAAACAGGTCTGTTTTAGGCCATTCCGCACTGTGCATTCCACCCATTTATGTACATGAAACACACTTATAGATCAGAATCACGAGGAGGGAGGAGGGGTGTTCTGGGCCATGCACACAGTGGTCGGAACGCCACGATTCATGACACACACTGAGTCTGCAGGCTGCTTGTGCTGGACCTGCTGAGAAGCCTCTACAAAGATGAAAAAGAAGAGAGACAACAGACAAGTTATTACCCAGACACCCAGAGAACAAAGACGAGTGAAGAGGAATGACGTGCAGAAGGGAAATGGAGGGGTCGGGAGGAGAAGGAAGGGATGAAAGAAGACCAGAAGGTGACGTTAATGCAGTCTGCTAGCAAGCACGTTTACCATGCAGGATTTAGCATCATACCTCACTGAGCAGAACGTATGTCGGATCGGTTCATACATTAGTTTCCGAGATCAAAACTTCAGCTCGTTCAGCATGCAGGTTTCCTTCAAATGTTAATGATTTAATTCATCACCATGCTCATCAGTACAGTCTCCCATGCTGCTCCACCTAAAGACACATTATTTTTTGCATTTTGCAACCTTCCAGTCTTTGCACCTGTCAACTTCAGGTCAAAGAGAGTATTGGTACATCCAATGAGAGAAACGAAAATAAAACAAACATTCCGGGTTTCATACAAAATTTATTTCATGCTATGGTTGTAGTCATGTTTTCCTGTTTTTCTACGCGGTTACTCTTGCATAACAAGTGCATGCATGTTTTTCCAAAGTTCTAAATTGCATACAATTTTCTTTTATTGTAAATATACATCTGTATTTTTTGCTTTTCTTTGTGTACCTAAAATAAACCAGAGAAAATGTAAGACAAATCTTTGCATTTTTCCTCTTGATTTTTTCCTCAAAAATAACACTGTCAAAAAGTCTCTAAACAGTTGCTCACTAAAGATTTCCACAGGATCTATTCACTTGTAACAGAAAACAGAAATATAACGAATTTTGCTCAGTTTTTTTCTCTATAAGACCCAGAATAACAAGCATGCCAGACAGACACAATTTAGAATTTTACAATCTATCTCTGTTGTGTCATTCAGAATTGAAGGTCAATGTGACCAGCGCTGAGTCATACAGTTTGTGGTTAAAACAAAGGACAGTTAAAGACAAAATGAAGAAATCTGTTGCTAAAATAAATAACATGTCTCATTATCAATGGCTACATGTAAATTCTGCAAAAGTCAAGAACTCTTTAAAGAAAATATGTTTTGTACAGATATTCATTACAGATATTTTGTCTTTTTTATGTAACACCATGCAGCTCATGCTAAAATAAACGAAAGAGTCCACTGCATCTGTAACTGCATGTTGTACCTTTAGTAGTGATCGTCTGATTATAAAACTCATTTTGCTTGTATTGAAGCAATCCATTCATTGCACTCTTTAAATTATATACAATCCTTACGTTCTTCCTTTAAAAGGTCCATGAGGTTCCTCATACAGCTGTAGAGCATTGAAGAAGCATCACTGATTCTCCAAAAAAAAACATTTACCATTGTATTGACTAAAAAAATCCTCTTGACTAACAAAATGGACACATGTCCCTCCTTTGGACTCCAGTCTCAAATCCCTCTGGTTACTGTGGATTCAAGAAAAGCTGGAGAAGGGAAAACCAATGTTTTGCTTGTCCTTCTGAGATGCTGCTTCCTTCTCAGGTCACTTTGAGCACCTCTGACTGCATATACTTAACTAGGGCAGTGTCCTCTTTGCAGGGATCTGCTGTAGAAAATACAGGGGAGGATGGGGTTGCTCAGGGTCATCCTGCCATCGGGCCTTGTTTTCATTCAACTCACAGAAATAAGTGGAAATTTGTTAAATTAGATGTCCTATTGATTTTTATGGTGAAAACTTGGGTTTTGCTAATGCAAGGCAAAAGAGGTGGAGAAAGTGATGCGGACAGAAACTTACAGAGAGAATGAGATAACTGGAGAGGAAGAAGAGGCATTTGCTGTACACAGCAGTAATGAAAAAGAGCTTTGAAGGAGTTCAGGATGTCCTTTTTAAGGTGAGAACATTGTGGCTAGTGAAAACTCCTATCTGGGGTTTTATTAAAAAGAGGAGAAGAAGAGATAGGGGAAGATAATTCCATTAGAGCAAAAGGGATATAAAATGGAAGTAAAAAAAGGCAAATAAAAAGAGTTATTGTTCTGTGCTCCAGGTGTGAGTTTTATGTAAGAATCTACCCAGACACTCTAAAAATAAAAGCAAATATCCCATAAAAATCTTATGTAATACTCGAGAATTCACAGCTGGAATTTAGATTAGTTAACTCAATTCCATTTTCACCTTGAATATGCTCTTAAAGCAGGGTTTAGCTTTCGGGTCCCAGTTCTTTTACGATTGAACCCCTGCACTTGAAAATAGGGATCCTTAAAACTTTCCCTGAGATCTTTTGGACATCTGGTGGCTTTGTATGGGTGGAGTGCTGGCAGGACAAGAACCAAGCATGAGCGGAGGAGACAAAAACAAAGCTCCAGAAGACACAGACCAGAGAACAAGACAGACCAGACCAAATGAAACACTGCAGAGAACAGAAGGCGGCAGGGCAGGAGGAAGACCCAGTGAGACAGCTCTATTTACAGCACTCTTAGAGAATGGAGGGCATTGGAGAATGGGATCGCCCCAGGAGAACAGGTGGGCCACTTGACCCCGTGGACATCGATACCACCTTGGCCAGCGTTCGGGCCTTGCTGGCTATGGTGCCCAGGCTTCGGGACTTTTGATAACCTTGGTTTAGCAGAGAGAAATGTGCACATGGCAATTGCTGAGACACAACGGATTGGTATGCTGTTACATTTTCCTCCACACCATGTTTTCAAAGGTGGCTGTTGCTGCTACGGGTCAAATTTAAAGGGTTTAAAACTGCATGCAATTTCTGTGACGGCAAACACAAAGAACGCAGTTGGTTAATCTGGCAGCGAGTGAGAGCAGCAAAGGCTGTGGATTGCAAGGCAAAATATTTAAGCTATCAGTAGAATTGATCAGATTCATTAAACTATAAGTTCAATGTAAAAATTTAACATTAAGGCAAAACAGATATTCAGATATTTTTTGTCTGCATCAGGCACTTTTAGGCACTCTATCTAATGTATTCCGTACATCAACTTTTGCTTTGCCAGTGTGCAAATCCAAGTCTTCACTTTCTCTTCTAATAACATGCATGTATCAGGACAGGAGTGTGCAGCAGGGCCGAAGGACCACCCTGACACATGCACAAAATAATGCTATAGAAAATAAAAAACAGACTAGCCTAAAAAGCACTACTACATGCACACAGACTCATACATGTACACATGAAAGCACCACAAAGGTAATCTCAGACAATAAAACGACATATTGGTTGAAAACAGTGTGTCTAGTTCTGCCTGGTGATGATGTTGACCAACTTGTGGTGCATTTGCCTGTGGGTAGGATTTGGAGTCAAACAGAGCATGCTCACACAGAGCAACATGTCATGTGACACAGACAGACAGCGCTATTGGTTATAAAATGAAGACGCACTTGTGTGACAAATCGGTAACACTTTGGAGGATGGTAGAAGGCGACATAATCTCTTTTGAATATGATTTATAAATATGCGGTGGTGGCCTGGTTTGCTGTTGGTTTTATTATTGTTGTTCACACTGGGTGTGTTTTTGTTGGCCATCTGCTATTCATCTAGCAGAGTTCAGATTATTTTACATCAATGAGATACTGTGTGGAAAGTATGTTGCTCTTTATATAACTACATTTGCTGACATGTTGCACAATATTTGACAGCCTGTAAAGCTACATAGTGTGTAGGGGCCTCGAATTGATCTAAGGCTGCGATTCGATGGCTATGTCATGACGGCATAACAGGAATGGATATCAGGTGGTGACCCTGGTATGGCCATCTTCTGGGCTGTGCGCCCAGCCTAGCTGCAGCAGTGGGTAACCCTGCGGGTCATGCGTCGGGCCGGCCGGCTCCGCCCCTGACCTCCCTGAGAACGTTCCGGCTATGAACATAAGGAGGTAGCATAAGGAATATAGGAGAGAGGGGAGGTGGAGGGAGGTACAAACATAGAGACGGACACGCATGTACAGCGGCGTAAGAAACAAGTAAAAACAAACGAACAACGAAGAAAAACAGAAAAAAGGGAAGATTAAGGTTGGCCCCAAGAGGCAGCTGTATGTGTGTTAATATGACATTGACATAATGTAGCGTGGTGTGGAAAATAAACTTATTTACGACATGCTAAAAGAGAAGAGGGTTGGAGAAAAGTGACTTGTGGGAGAATCTGAGCGTGCAGGGGAGGGTTTCAGTTTTTTTCCGATACTCCCTGCCTCATCTTATTTAGGAACAAAAAAAGTTTAATAGGATTTGGAATTTGATAAACAAATTAGTGCTAATTTATTTGTTATGTAAATTTTTGTAAAAATATTAATTCAATAGGAATAAGCCAAAGTAAATTATATCTAGATCTACTTATTTGTATACACAAGATAAAATCTGTCCGCCTACTTACATGGCTGAGATGAAAATCTGTCCGTGGGGAATTTAACATACATAAATACATCAGTATCTCTTTTGTAATGAAATCGCCAATAGTTACAGACTGTCTGTTGTGGGCGCGCTCTGCTTGTCTGTATGTTTTGACTGTCCGTGTGAGTGTATTATGCTGTTTCACTATGTCCTTATTACGTATGTGCTTTATGTTTGACATTGTGTTGACACAGAGGTTTGCTGTCACATACCCTTCCTCACTCTGGTGCCTGTGTTTGTAGATCGCCTGCTGACGTTCAGCAGAAAACACGGAGTGTCTCCCCGCGGCTCGTTGGGGTTGAAGATCTGCCCGTCCTCTGGTGAAATGGCTTGATCTATGTGGGGGCAATCTTCATTGGCCAGTGCTGCTTTAGCTGCCTCGCCGTTCACTTTGGGATCTTCAAACACATAAGTACAGTTCAACTATGCATCATGCTGTAGAAAAGAAAGATAGCCACATAAATTGATGTCCTTTGGGCAACATCATGTTGACCCTGGGACAACATTTAAATTAACCAATCAGATTTCAGAAATAAATTTACAGTTTATTTGAAATTTTATTTTACAACCAGTATTAGGTGCTTCTAGACCATTGTTTTTCACTTATCATTTCCCTCTGAAGTAAGTTTTGATTTGGGTTTGAGACATGTCCAGCTGCAGACCGCAGCAACAGATTCTGAACAGCAGTTTTTGAACAGCCTCCACAGAAAGGAGGGGTGGAGATTGTGTTCTTAAACGAAGTCGCGCTACCTAGAGTCTTTGAGTGTGATTTGCTATTGATACACGCAAAAACGTCATATTCTTAAATAAGGCTACTTTTCAGGTCGTACATGTGTAGTAAGTTATAATAATACATTAAGGTGTAGTACAAATAGCCATTTAAAACATCAATCTTGTGTAGAATTATTGTATAATGAATGTGTTTCATTGTATTAGCTTTTGTGTTCTTGTTGACGGTGTTACAAATAAGGTTTTAAACTTGTGGGCATTCACGGAAGTGAGGGCGGAGGTATTGACGACAAGCATGGCGGAGACCACGGTGAGTTGTGTGCAATGTTTTCTAAATTTTGTATTCAATAATGATAGTATATGACATTATTGTTAAATATTGAATTTGTGCATGATTGTATCAACTTACTGAAGCTTAAAGTTGTTGCCATGTTTTATTGTACAGAATATTTTTTTCTGTAGACGTAGATAAAACTAAAACATTCATACAAAATGCCCACAAGTTTGAAACATTATTTCTAATACCCTCAACAAGAACATATAAGCTTATACAATGAAACATATTCATTATACAATAATTCTACACAAGATTGATGTTTAAATTACTTTTTGAATTATACCTTAATGTACTATTATAACTTACACATGTAAGACCTGAAAAGTAGCCTTATTTAAGAATATGACATTTTCAAATGTGCAGCAAATCACACTCCTAGACTCTAGGTGGCGTGACTTCATGTAAGAACACAAGCTCTGCCCCTGCTTTCCGTGGCCGCTGTTCAGAAACTGCTGTTCAGATTCTGTTGCTGCAGTTCTGAAGCTGGACATTATTGGTGGGTTTAGGTTTTAATTATAAAAATTTGACCTTAGGTCAACAAAATATGTTGCCCTGAGGACATCAACCACTTGGCAAAATCAGGTCGAGCTTCAAGCTACAGCCTATAATTTAAGAGTTGAAAATGATGATGGATTATCAAACACGAGTGTGGAAACCCAAATATTTTTATCTGACTAACAGGTTTTTGGGGGACTTTCCATAGATATAATGATTAGAGATGCACCAACACATCGGCCGATAATAAACAATAAACGTATACATTTTTCACTCTATCTGCAAATAGTTTAAAAACAGCCGAGGATCAGGAACCAATATATCCTGTCAATCAAAAGAGGCCTGAAAATTGCAATGAATTTGTGCTTTGTACACAGAAGAAATTTAAGAAAGTTTGACGTTCATTAGTACCGTTATATGAATGTCATACCATTATGAATTATGATATCACTCTGAATAATCAGCTATCGGTGTCAGTGGAGAAATTTAGTATTTGTGCATCTTTAATTATGATTTCATGCTGTGCATACTGTATTTGGATATGCAAATTTGCATACATCTGCATTCTTAGTAGTTTTGAGATAATGATCTTCAAATCTTTTGCATTTCATATAGCAAAAATTAAAGGGGGAACAAATCTCTTATACATGAAAAAGACAGAGACCCTAAAAGTATTCTAAATGTACAATATCAACATATTCTGAAATTTGTTAGTCGGGGTTTTTTGGAACGGGTCAAACGCGGATAGAACATTCTGTTTCTGAAAAATCACTTTCTGTTTAGAATTTTAAGGTTCTATCGGCAAAACATTAATTAAAGCAAAGCATTTTCAAGCAAAACAAACAATTGACTTATTTCATGAAATCAGTGCTGTAATAATATGTTGACATCTTTAAAAAAAGTACATTTACATGCCTTTATGACATTTATTTCATATTTTAGGATGCATAATTTTTTGTTCAAGTTAAGGGTACTTCAACACATTATTGCAGGACCCATTAAGTTTCTGTTCATTAAGACAGAAAGCAGTTACTGTAATCTGACCTAGACTTTATAACACAGAAGGTGGGAGTGGAAAAATTACTTTTAGAGATGAGTATGATCGAATAATATTACACTGTAAAATGTATGTTTTTTCACATCTGTGGATCGCTTTCTGTGCATTTGTGAATCGTTGCATGCATCTGTGGATCAGTGCACGCATTTGTGGATCAGTGTATGGCAAGCCGTTTTGACATAAAAACTGTGGTTTGTCTATCCATAAAATGTGTTTTAGATAATTGTATTTCGACGAGTCATAATTAAGATTTGACTATTCAAATTGATAATAAGAGATATCTGCAATTATAATTGCGCTAGTAAGATGTCTTATGTCTTGTTTTGACAAGTCAAAACTCTATTTGAGATATCTGCAATGACGTCATAGATATCTTAAATCAATGCGTCACACATACGCAAACCTATTTAAAGATATCTCTAATACAGTTTCGTCTAGTCACAAGTATAGTTAAGATTTCAGTGAAGAATTTTGCCTGCTCCTAGTCGATTTGCTGTTGTGTGAAGCGAGACTTAATTTACTCAGTCTCCCCCCCACACCAGAGCCAAAGCCACTAGAAGGGAAGCCGGTGCAAGCTTTAGCCAAAAAGCGCAACAGCTAATGCTATCACCTTGGCTTCATCGGAACACAGCAAAGGAGAACAAAGGCTAGTTTTTTAAATGGATGCCAATGGGTTTTGTTAAGCTTTCTCCAGTTGGAAGTATTACAGACCCTCCTCACCAAAATAATCTATGTCAGAGCCCCTCTAGTAAGAATGATAATTCCAGATATGTATATTGAAATTCTTCCTGGTCGCCAAGCTAAATGAAGATATCTCCAAACAAAGACCCCCCTAGTCAAAAATCTGATTGAGATATTCAAAATTAAATTGTAGATATCTTTAAAGGAGATTTCACAAGGAAGAATTCCAATTCAAGATATCTCTTATTAAGTTTTGCCTAGTCAAAAATATGATTCAAGATATCTTCAATTGTAATTTTACTAGTAATAAATTACTTTCAGATATCTACAAATGTATTTTGGATATCTTTAAAAGTGATTCATTAGAGATATCCAAAATTTTTAACTATCCTGTGATAATTCATTTAGAGATATCTCTAATTGGAATTATGCCTAGTACAGAATCATCTATAAATATCTTTTATTGCAGTTTCTACTAGTCAAAACTCATTTGTAGGTATCTGAAAATATTTTCGAATGGAATTCAATGGAAGAATATAACTAGTCAAAACTGCATTGTAGATATCTGGAATGTTTTTTTACGGCAAGCCGAAATAACTTTGTAGATATCTTCATTGCCTGTTATGACTAGTCATAATCACGTTGTAGACTCGTCAAAACTAAATTATGACTAGCACTCCCAGGGGTATTTTATGTCAAAACGGCTTGCCAAAATCAGTGCACACATTTTCGATGGCTCTCTGTGCATTTGTGGGTTTTTAAAACATTTTTAACATAAAGACGTGTGCACAATCCACAAATAGGTGGACTCCGCCCACTATCTACTCAAGCCAATCGGGTAACTTCCGCGTTGGTTGTCCAATAGGGCACGTTCTTACTTCAGCCAATCACACTTTGCTCTGCACTAAGATTCAGGGAGCTAATATGGTGGCTAGCGGCGGTCTAAAATGCGTGATATATTAAGAAATGATAATGGACGTTAGAAATGTTTCAAAATCAACAAATGCACAGAGAGCAATCCACAAATGCGTGCACTGATCCACAGATGCGTGCGGCGATCCACAAATGTGCAGAAAGTGATCCAAAATTGTGAAGAAAGCGATCTACAAATAAATGCCATTAAAATAAAATAAAATCTCCATCCATCCACCCATTTTCTTTCGCTTATCCTGGGCCAGGTCGCGGGGGCAGCAGTCTAAGCAGGGATGCCTAGACTTCCCTCTCCCAAGACACTTCCTCCAGCTCTTCCGGGGGGACACCGAGGCGTTCCCAGGCCAGCCGGGAGACATAGTCCCTCCAGCGTGTCCTAGGTCTTCCCCGGGGTCTCCTCCCGGTGGGACATGCCCGGAACACCTTCCCGGGAAGACGTCTAGGGGGCATCCGAAAAAGATGCCCGAGCCACCATAGCTGACTCCTCTCGATGTGGAGGAGCAGCGGCTCTACACTGAGCTCCTCCCGAGTGACCGAGCTTCTCACCCTATCTCTAAGGGATCGCCCAGCCACCCTGCGGAGAAAGCTCATTTCGGCCGCCTGTATCCGGGATCTTGTCTTTTCGGTCATGACCCACAGCTCATGACCATAGGTGAGTGTAGGAACGTAGATTGACTGGTAAATCGAGAGCTTCGCCTTGCGGCTCAGCTCCTTCTTCACCATGACAGACCGGTACAGAGACCGCATTACTGCAGAAGCTGCACCGATCCGTCTGTCAAACTCCCTTTACATCCTTCCCTCACTCGTGGACAAGTATTTGCAAATCTCATAAAATTTATTTGTGAATTTCATTTCTTTTTTGTGGAACGTTTAACAAATATTTATGATTCGCTTTTTGTGCATATGGGGATAACAATTTTTTTGTCAAACTTTTTATATTTATTTGCGGAATGTAGTTTATTTATTTAGAATAATGCAACAATTCCGTTTCCATATTCCCTCAGATATTTCCCACTGTCACTGAGGAGCCCATGACAAAGAAAGCTGATCCTGATTGGTCCTCTTGTGTGCATTCAAAGTGCTGATTGGCTCGCAAATAGAACCGTATTAGATTTTATAGATAGAATCTTTTTGTTTTCTTAAAAGGTTAAATAATGTACAGGTTTAAAAACACAAACATGGCATAATGTAAATAAGTGAAAAACTCAATTTTAACAAAAATCTCAGATAGACACTTAAAATTCTAAGGCGACGAAATGAGTCCTATAGTGTGACAGCAAAAATAAATAAACAATAAAGATAAATCTCTCTTTGTAAATGTTTTAAAGAAGATGAATCTTAGGCTTTGACCCACAAACTGTATCAAAAACTAAGAAGATATAGGGGATAAATTCACATCCTTAGAATAAAATATCCCCAAAAGTTGCTCTGCAAGTAAATTATCTGAAAACCTAAGCCTCTCTCGTGAAAAGCACAATTAAAGAAGTAGACAGACACGTTTATGTGTAGCACATTTTACCAAACAGCAGGGTGCATGTCTGGTACCGCTCCAAAGAATGAAAAAGAAACATTGAATTATAGCCTCTGGCCAATGAGTAATATTTAGAAACAGCTCATGGCAAGCAGCCTGTTCACCTGGGATCTCTCTGGCAGCCAGAAGCTCGAGCTCACTAGATTTATGCCTCATCGATCTGAGCGGTGAGATGGGAGAGCGGTGCCAAAACTCCCAGGGGAAAGAACTCTCCCACCTGGATTTTCTATTGTCTCTCGAACACTGTTTCAAGCACGTGTCTGCTAACGTATTACTGTCAACTAAAGAACATCTGTCAGCGAGTACAACAGGTTTCAGCTTTGCGGTTATTCAAATGAGATGCCAGTCTCGTTGGTAATATTAGAGTGGCTACATTTCGTTATGGTCGATTGACAGATAGTCAAATGTACAGCACACACACTCTGTCTGTAGACAGACTACAGTGTAAAGTGTGAATAATACTGAAGAAATATAAAGAAATGATTAAATCCCCTCTGAAATTGACAACTTTTTGTTATTTGTATAGTGAAGCAGGTTATAACTCTTTAACTGTGAAAAAGAACTCAGATATGTGTATGAGAGGACAACTGAGAAGATCATCAGGGTCTCTCTACCCTATATCATGGACATATACATCACACGCTGCATCCGTATAAATCTACAAGCATCTTTTCAGCCTTCTGCCTTCTGGAAAAAGGTACCTGAGCATTCGTGGCCTAACCTCCAGACTGTGCAAAAGTCCTAAATGAAAAGACTCACCAATAACTGCCCTACTTGCATATTTTTGAACCAACACTGCTGCTAGTTCCTCATTGAATGTTTACATGTACAGTAGTACAATTACATGGACAATGTTTAACTACTTGTTTGCAATCTGATGTTGAACTGTGGTTTATTTGTGTCACGCTTTTGCACTAAATGTTGTACTTCCACATATTTGCAAATGTGCACTATATGTAGTCTGTGTGTTTGTGTCTTAAGTACGTATAGCACCTTAGTCCTGGGGGAACGTTGATTCGTTTCACTGTGTACTCCACTATTGTTGAAAGGACAATAAAAGCCACTGAGAGAATTTGTTGTGTTTATTCAGCTTTTTTGTGTGGGTGTAAGTTTGCGTTTTTTTCAGACAGCAACCAACCCATTAAAAACATACACACTGTTGTGATGTGATGTAATGATTTGTACTGTAGACTCTGGAAGCAGGAAGGAGGTGGACGTGACTCATCTTCATGAATAGTTTGATGAACACAGGCATCCCTCTCACACTCACCTATGTTCTTGCTCTTTATTGGTTTTTCTTTGTTGACTATTCATTTTGAGGCCTGGATATTAGTATGCATGCATATCTGCCTAATGTGCGTATGCAGTTGTTGTGATATCTATGGTCTGATTATAGTGGGAGAGACAAATACAGTAAATGTTTTCTTATACAGATTTTGATAACGCCAAATGCAAGGGTATATTCACAAGCCCCGAAACTGAGAATAACACTCCCTACCATAGGAAATCTCACTTGAGCATAATGGGGTATATGCACACAGAGCGATGGCGTTGTTCCGCTAAAATCTATGCCAGCTCTGTTACATCCAGCGCCATACTGAAGAATTACGATCAACAACGTGAGTCTCATTTTTCAAACACTTCACTATACGTGGACAACCAAAAAGGAGAAGCACGTCAGGCTATCCGTTTCAAGGTAAATCGACAAATATAAACTTTTGCACTTACTAGAGGCATGATCACAGAGGCACTTAACAATGCTTGACTGTAGAGCTGTCGGTTCGCCAAAATTGTAACGTCTTCTTATTAAACACATTGTTATCACTTGGTGAAAATCCCCTTAGCGCTGAGAGAGCGGAATTGACCAAGCTGGCAGCGATTTTAGCAGAACTACATCATCATCCCACGGATAGTTCACCCAAAACTGAAAATTCCCAAGGAAATTCAAGTCAATGGGTACTGCCATTTTAAGAAAGTCACAGGTTTGAAAAGAGGGTGACTAAATGATGGCTTTTGGGTTGAGCTCTCACTTTAGATCAAGACAGCACTTTTATCTTCATTATCGTAATATACATATTATATTGCCATATAATGTCTGGTTCAACACAGTTGATAAATAAATAATGATGGCAATTTAAGAAGGTAAACCTTTTCTGCTGAAAGAAAAGAGGCTTCTAGCTGCATTTGGGTTGTAGACGAGTATGTTTAGGAGCCCTCGAGAATGGCAAAGTTAATATCAGAGTAAGCATTTGCTCATGTGTAGCGTTTTTAGCTGCTTGTTAAATTACGGATGAGTTTACTCATCAAATAAGATTCTCCACCAGATCTATCAAGATCAAACATATATGAAATGAGTTGTTAAAACGTCAAATTCAGTCAAGGAATTAGTTTAGCTCAAAGGCAAATATGTATAATAATCGTCATTACACATACATATTTTACAATTCTGATTAGCAGTATAGTGATACAAATCCTATATGTATTCGTCCAGCAAATGCATCAATGATTTATACACTAACGTTATCTCATGACCATAAGTAACGTGACTTTACCAAACAAAATTTAAGAGCAGAGGTAGCATAGATCGAAACACAGTTTAAGTGACCAAGTTTGTGAGCGTGAACAAAGAGAACCCATCACAAATGCCTTTATGGGTTTTTATTAAACTCTACTCTACATGGTAAACAAAATGAAGACAAACAAATACATTAAACACAAATGCGCTAGGATGCGCAGAGAGAGAGAGAGAGAAAGTGAGAGGGCATGGCCGCGAGGCAGGTAAAACATGTCTGAAAACCATTAAAATCATCTTTAACAAAGAGGCACGATCTTAACGCAGCTAATCTATATTTAGAAACGGATACTTGCAATATTGTTGTTGGACCAATATCTGTATGCGCGTTGATGGAAATCTTGAATGGTTTCAGAATGCAGTCCTGTTGAAACGCTGAGTTTGGGTTCTGAGTCCAAAGTTCCATGGCCTAAACGGACTCCCCAGAGGGGAGTCCCTTGGAGTGTCTTCTCGTCCTCTTTCTTTTCCTTTGTGATTCCAAAAGTCCCCTGAAACATGGTTCGGTGATGGTGTTTTAAATGCATACCTGCCCTGCCCCCAGATGGTCTGCGGGCCAATGCCATGAAAGTGAAAAGGGGGCCTAAGAAAGATCTTTGTTTCTCATGGCACCTCATTTGCATAGCTCTGACAGTTTGGTCAGTTTGCGTTTAATACCTAAACTTAGTTATGGGCATAGTATGATGTGTGCTATGTTTTTTATAACATAGCTCATCATATAGGGAATTCAAAGATGTGTAGTTACATATGAAACATGCAAGGCATTGAACTGTGAACGTATGAATACGTCAAATGAACCCTGAATCAAAACTTGCATATCTAACAAATACAGAGTATATAAAATAGCACGAGCGACAACACACAACCTAGACATTAAGATACATTTACAGAGAAGAATAGTTTAAATCAAATAAGTTCCTATTTGTCAGAGAAGTTTCTCTGCTTGGTCTCATGTCTTAAGTAAGAGATGAGACAGAGACTTATCAACAATGCTTTGAAGCGAAGGAGTCGTAAATATCCAACAGAGGAACCAAATGGTTATAACACTCTCTGTGAGAGTTCAACCTAAAACCAGACCCCATGGAGCTAGGTTTCCTTTGGTCTTTGAAGATGTTATCTTAATACCTAGACAAAAGGGAGTGAGAGGTTGAATGGCTTGATCCAGACACTACACATGACTAGTGGTAACTAATTCAGATTTTGATGACATTTCTGCATTTAGCAGAGACTGCAGATTTTTAGCAGATTTTTGTCTTATTAATTTGATCAATTTGTGTTTCCTCTGGGAATTGAACTTGTGGACTTGCCTAACTGAAAGAGCAAGTTCATGTTCATGTACCTGTATATTACATGAGCTATGCATCTAGACTTCACATAGTTTGATTCTATCTCCGTTCATCCTAGTTGTTCCCATCATCCTTGTGGTCTAGAGGAATGCGAAACAATATGCTTCAGAGCACATGATTCAGTGCTCTGCTTAATGTAAAAGCAGCATTTTACCTAACACAAAACACACAATTTAAAGTCGATTGTTAAAATATGAATTATGGCTTTATTTCCTCAAAAAAACATTTAACTGGTAGCATTCATATTTCTTATAGCAAATATCAAGTAGCACTTCTACTGCACACTATTCCACACACACAGGACAAAAATTTAGAAGATCTTCTTCAGCATTTTAATACAATTGTCTATTCATCCTGCTGTTTTAAAGGAGTAGTGCACCCTCAATATAAAAATTCTGTCATCATTTAATGACCCTTTTGTTATTTCAAACTGGTATTACTTTCTTTGTTCTGCAGAACACAAAAAATAATATTTTCTTAACAGCCCCCTATTCAATTGCATTGGTCACAATAGAAGTGAATAGGGGCTGTGCTGTTCCGTTACTATGGAGCAAGAAATCTTACAAAACAATCTGTATTATAATTTTGTAAATCTGCAATTTTAGATAAGTGTAATTGCACAAAATTGAATATTTCCTGACATGCAATATAGTTCTGAATTAGATTTTTTATATTTTAATATGAATATTTAATACTGAAATTTAATATTGAAAAATTTTAAACGCAGAAATTCAGATTTGAATTCAGAAATGGGTGGGTAAGGTTAGGTTCAGGGTTTAACTGGGAAGAGCAGATGTCGGAAAAGTCAAACGGAGTGCTTCGGCCACAATAGCCAGTTTTTGTTCTTATTATCCAATCAAACTCCAACCATGCTGTTTTTGAGAGTGGAACTTCTTACGTTGCAATAAAAATAATAAAGAAAAAAATAAAGAGTCTTAGTACACTACACAGGTTGATCGTTTGTTGCTGCAGCATAACCAAGCTCATATCGCTGCAATCTGAGGCAGCTGGTTGGGATGTGTGCGCTCACTGCCTGTGTTTTTGCCTGTTGCCTTCACTGTTTGCGCTCGCTAGCGTTTGTTGTTTGTGCTTTAACCCAATGTGTGCTTAGTGCACGCTCGCTGCCAGCTGCCCCCCTGTGCACGCTGGCTTCCAGCATTTGTGGATGCATCTACATTTAATACATATTAGACATGTAAAGAACGTTTGTGGGTCTTGCAAAGTCAATGACATACATGGCATGTTGCAATAAAAGTTATGCATAGCATTAAATGCTACAATAGAGAAAAAGTAAATAAACTATGTAAGCTACAGACTGAAATAAAAACTTTTGTCATAAAAAGTTGTGTGTAATAGTATGAAAATGCTATAGCTTTGATCCAGGACACATTTAACAACCAGCTGAAACAATCTGGACACAACACGCGTAAATATTTTTTCTTATGACTAGAAAACTAGAGTTGATTCCAGTCTTTGACAGTCAGAAATGAGCACACAACTAACTGCTGAGCCAGAGCACTACACCACACATTCAACGACTGGACGTTCTGCTGAACCAACAAATCTATCGATCTATGTTATATTCACGTTTTGTCAGTAAAGCAACCATGATGTTTGTGTTTTTGTATGGTTATGCACTTTCTGTTTCATGCAGATTAAACATTTTGATAATGATAACAAGAGAGCGTTTATTCCTCAATTATTTGACATATAAAAAATAGCTTAGCCTACCTGCACATTTTTGATAAAGGAACTCAGGATATAATGTAAGTAACTATAAATAATATTTTGGGTAATATATGACTGGAAACGCCATACTTTAATATCCAGTTGCATTTTGCTGCGTTTGTTTTGCAGGCTACTGTATAGTAGATAGATTTTTTTTTTTAATGTATTCACTAAAATGCATACACGGATAGCTCTTTTATATTTTGCATTGAAAAAAGTAGGCTATATTTAACTTAAGATGGTGGTGTGTTCATTTGCTAAAGGAAAATCGTTTTGTTTTAATTGTACCTCATTGCTACTTGTACTCCATACAACATTAAATACATTAATAAACATACTTTAAAACTGCAGTCTTTGTCATTTGAAAAATATACATAGGACTAACCGAACAATAGCTTTTATATGTTGTTCCTCATTTCTCTCATTGTTTGTCTGAAAATGAACAACTACTGAGCACAACTGGGGCATTGTCAGCCGTTATGATCAAATTCCATTCATAATAAAGTGCAAATAAGATTTAATTAAACATGATTGGCATGCTGGCTGCACTGACAAAAAAATCCTTTAGCCAAGGAATACACAAAAAAATGGACAAGATTACTAGTACACACTATTTTTAATTAATGTTTTTATTTCAGTCATAATTCATCTTAAGTTACATAGTTTTTAATTTTCTCTTTATTGTAGCATTAAATGTTATGCATAGCTATTGCTGTGTGCAACATATGTCATTGACTTTGCAGGACCCACAAACGTTCTTTATAAAATTGCATAAATGTCTAATATCTATTAAATGTATATGCACCCACAAACGGTGAAAGCCAGCGCGCACAGTGGGGAAGCTGGCAGCGAGCGTGCACTATGCACAATGGGTAAAAGCACCAATAACAAACGCTGGGAGTGAGTGCAAACAGAGGAGGCAGCATGCAAAAACGGAGGCATTGAGCGCACACATCCTGACCAGCTGCCTCAGATTGAAGCGATATGAGCTTGGTTATGCTGCAGCAGCAAACGATCAACCTGTGTAGTCTTGTGGGCGTGTCCGCAACTGAGACTCTTTATTTGAATTTTTTTTAATCCTTTTTATTGCTATGTAAGAAGTTCAACTCTCAAAAACGGCATGTTTGGCATTTGATTGGATATTAAGAACAAATAACAGGCCATTTGGGCAAAAGTGCTCTGTTTGACTTTTCAGAGATCTTCTACTCTTCCCAGTCAAACCCGGAAGCTTTAGCCTTACCCACTGAACAATTTCCGAATTTGAATCTGATTTCTATTTATTCATATTTAAATCTAAAAATTCTAATTCAGAAACCATATTGAATGTCAGGAAATATCAATTTTTTATAATTACACTTTTCTAAAAGTCAGATTTACAAACTTCAAATTCAGATTGTTTTGTCAGATTTATGGTTCCAAACGTTACCAACGTTTTTCAAAATAGCTACTTTTTATATATCTTCTCAGAGCTCAGTAAATGTGCCAAGAGCTCTTAAGATCATGCTGGATGTGAATCATGGAGCTTTATCTGAACAATGATAATTACACAACTCATATTTCTCAAGAGACCTCTGAAAAAGCAACAACTACAAGACAGGGATGGATATAGTCTATAGAGAACAGAATGGTGACTAATCTCAGAGAGCGACACTGCATGCGAGCGTCACATAGCTGACTGTTTGTAATATATGTTGAAATGTGGTTGTGGCCAATTCAACAGATGTTTTCACTCTATGTGCTGATGAGTGTGGTTCTCTGCAGAGACTCAAATGGATGGAGCTTAAAATCAAGGCCTTTCTCCATTGTCCCATCTACAAACTCGTTTACAAGAACATTTTGAAGAGTCTATGCTAAGTAACAGAGAGAGAGAGACTGCATGGGAGAAATTAATTTTGAGATTAGGATTCCAATTTATACTAATGGCCATGAAGACTTAAGTTTTATTTGATTTATTGTCCATTACGTGTCAATTCACATCTGAACATCCGCCATTGGAAACTCAGATGCATTTTATACCCAAAAACAACCAGAGACATATAATCCCTAAAAACTGAAGCGCCATTTAACGGCTTGTATTGCTTTATGCTGCATTTCCCTCACAGCATATAAGCGTGTGTGCGTGTTTGTTAGGCTGTGCAGAAGTCGTGAATGACGGCGACTGAATGACTGCAGCTCGATGCAGAGTGCGATTCCTATTGTGCCGTTGCTTAGACACCGTTGCCATAGCAACAGGCTCTAGTGCAGTGTAATAACACAGAATGAAATAATAAAGAGATGGTGTGAAAACAGAAGGCACAACCCTCTCTAGTCTCTCCATTATGATAAAGCTTGGTTTATAAATGGACAGACTGACTGCAGAAGTAAACGTGGCATAGGCTTATATCTTTGCCACATAGTACCTGGGTCATTCTAACTAATAATTGTTGTGTGTGGCCTGGGAAAATTAAGACCCTGGCAAACACACATCTTTAAAGGCCACCTTGAGAGTCCTAACACCCAGGATCCCCGAAGAGCCCCTTGTTTGCACATATGTTCACAACTACAAGCACAATCAAAGTCTAGGTGTAAATAGTAATTTTATAATGAGGGAATCCCTCCTGTCAGACATAGTTACTCTCACAGATGAGAGATTCTTCAACCATGCTGATCAGACAACAAGGCTGACTCTTTACCAGTGTTGCCAGATTGGGTGGACAATTTAAAGCCCAAATGCTTACTTAAACCCACCCGGTCAAAGAAAAACCAGCCCAAATTTTAACTGCCAAAATATGTTATATAATTTTTTTGCAATGTCAAAAAATGATGATAATGGCCATATTATCTCCTTAAAGATAAGTATGACAAGATGATAAAAACCAGGAAAACAGATCAAACGGCTCTAAAGCAAATGCATTAAAGAGAGTTAGAAAATATGACTAATAAATCCAGAAACCACTTCAAAGCGACAATCAAGAAATTAACCAATTACTTTAACCCTAAAAAAACAAACAAAAAAAATTGTGCAAAAAATTCCCACCATAATAAAGCGGAAAGCAACGTGCGGAGGCATTTTACACTCGTTCATGAACTTCATGAACACACCACGGCAGCAAAAAAATTGCAATTTATTGATACATACAGTAGACATAGGCTACTAATACGACAGAACAAAAAAGAACTGCAGAAACAATAATGGGCTTACCTTTGAAAGTCGCCTTAACATCTGACAGAGCTTCAGTATGTGTTTCGTAAAATATATTATGCAGAACATATGCAAAATGCAAGTCCAGCAGCTGTCAAGAGTATGCCAGAGTACAGTCTTTACAGTTTAAAGGTGTGCTGACGATGTAGTATAATAAATCATTCAACTGTGCTCAGAATTCAGTTATAGTATTTTGACTTATATTTATAAGTCATCAGTCGTTGTGAGATTTGAGTTACTCTCCCATTACCGTGAAAAATATATTTGGGCCACTTTGGCACTGTGATCGCTTCAATAGGCTATACAAAATCGGGTCCTGTATCACAGCAAAACCCGGTCACTCAAGAGTCATCACATTTCAACGGCGAATTGAATGAAAGGTCTCCCTGTCCCAGACCATGATTGGTTAAACTGAACCAATAAGGGCTGTGTGCTAAGACTGCACTACACATTATTTTCAAACGTTTTGAAGTTATTGACTAAATAAAAGCAAAAAAAGGCAAGCTGCTTGAGCTGCATTTTTCTCCGGTCTAACCCGCCCAGTCGGGCCAAACTGCTCTTTATTTGTGAATGCTGCAGATGAAGGCACGCACCAGCACTTACACACCTGTGAGAATGCTTCATACAGAATAGTGTGAAATATCTGGTTTACACTGCTCAGATCCCCTCTTTCTGTGTCATTTGCATGCAAGTGTGGTGGTACCTCTTCAAGGGGCAGTAACAAATGTACCAAACAAATTAAGATGACATGGATACTTATTATATTATAATGATAAGATGATAACTGGCAGAATAGCATAACAGCCTTAGAGCTTGTTAACCTGGTTGGCCTCGTAGTAAATGCAACAAAAGCGACATATTAGGCTTATACTATAAATAAAGCACACCAATCAATAAATACAGAGGCGAGTTGAATAAGCGTGCTCCTGTTTGTCTGAGTGAATATAATTTATCCTCACAGGAGTCTGAACGAAAACATAGACATAAAGAATGATGCAATGGGGTATTGGTTGTTATGCAGCCATGGTGAAGGCGCTTCTGTGTGTTCGTTTCTAGGATTGTCTGTGTGAAGAGGCAGAACAGAATGCAGTGTGATGAGATTTTGTTATGTCTCCAGATGGTTGGACTGCATTTGAATGAATCCCAAATGAGAGATTTGCATGCAGTTTACATGTGTGAATTCGGCCTTCAAGTCTAAAAAGATGGTTTATTTGAAGGGATGGTAAAGTATATTGAATCTCAAACAATTAATTCTGGTACACATTAGACAGACTTATTTCTTACCTGCTCTGTTCATTTCTAAAACCTCCTCCTGGGCAACCAGAGAGCAATGCTCACTTCGCAGGCTGAGGTGGGGCGAGTTCATGGCTGACTTACAGTAATTGGGTGAACCCAGCTGTGGGGCACGGGGAATATGCTTGTTCTTTTTCTTTGGTAGCTTCTGCTTAGCCATGGCTAGAGAGTAATACATCCCAAAGTTATTGACAATGACGGGCACGGGCATAGCGATGGTTAATACACCCGCCAGGGCGCACAATGCCCCCACCAACATGCCCGACCATGTCTGAGGGTACATGTCTCCGTAGCCCAGTGTGGTCATAGTCACAACGGCCCACCAGAAGCCGATGGGGATGTTTTTGAAATGCGTGTGCTCGCTGGCGCGCGGGTCATTGGGATCGGCACCAATTCGTTCGGCATAGTAGATCATGGTGGCAAAGATGAGCACTCCAAGAGCGAGAAAGATGATGAGCAGGAGAAACTCATTGGTGCTGGCGCGGAGGGTGTGTCCCAGTACGCGCAGCCCCACAAAGTGTCGGGTCAGCTTGAAGATCCGGAGGATCCGGACGAAACGCACCACTCGGAGGAACCCAAGGACATCTTTTGCTTCCGAAGAGGACAACCCGCTCAGGCCCACCTCCAGGTAAAAGGGCAAGATGGCCACAAAATCTATGATGTTGAGGGCATTTTTGATGAACTTCTTTTTGTCTGGACAGAAGGTGATACGCATGAGGAACTCAAAGGTGAACCATACCACACATACACCTTCTATGTAGGTTAGGTAGACTACTGTCTCTGTCTCCTGGTTAATCCTGGAACTGTTGTCAAGCGGGTTAAAATATGTCCGGTTAATGATGGGGTTGAAGGCCTCGTGCGTCTCCAGGCAGAATGTGGTTATGGAAACCAGAATGAAGAACAGCGAAGCAAATGCCACCCACTGCAGAACAGAGAGAGAGAGGGAGAAAGAGAGGACACAGGGAAAAAATGAAAAACACGAACCTTAACCTAAAAAATGTACCTTCTATCCATTCAAAAACTTTTCATAGAGGTAAGAGTTAAATTAAGGTCTCTCTTGTTGTATTAGCCTAGGGTGCACATACAGTAGGTTAGTACTCTGATGGTAGCTACATGTCGGCCAAAGGTGTATGACTGGGCTTTTTAATTCAGTTTAACAACAATAGAGTATTAAACATCTCATCCGGAGAGAAAACATTGCATATAAAGTAGGGTAGTAGGGCATCTATGCAATCAATATAAAATGAAGTGCAGACGAACAAACAGTAATGAAAACACATGTGTGCCCATACGCACACACACACACAGTCACACACACACAGTCACACACACAAATTTAACCCTAAACATTTCACAAACCTTTTTACATTTTAAAATAAGCATCATTTTTTATGTTTAATGATCTTCTTGAGTTGTGGGGACTGCTGGCCGGTGGTTTAACTGGTTAAAGCGGGTGGTTATAGTTCACGCAAAACTGAAAATCCTCTCATTATTCACTCTCTTCCTTCTTCTTCTGCAGAACACAAAATACATATTTTCTTAAGAATGTGGGTATATGAAAAGTGGCAGTGCTGTACCCATTCACTTCTATTCTATGGATACAAAACCAATGCAAGTGAAGGGGTGCCAGGTAACAACATTCTTCAAAATATCTTCTTTTGAGTTCTTCTGAAGAAAGTGCTTCGGTGAACTTTCATTTTAGAACTTTACTATCATTGTGGGGAAGTTAAATATGCACAGAAAGACTTTCCAATGTTTCTCTCCAACACAAGCTAATAAGAACAGAGAATAAGCAAGAACATTACTGCCGTTCTTTCATGGAGGTTTTGTCTGTCACTTCTGTTCATATAACAACATGCAGGTTTATGTGTTTATTGCACAGGTTTTATTTATCTTTTTCAATGTCCTTATTTTCTGTGATATTTGAACATCTCTGTGTTTTTATTGTAAAAAGCACATACTCCAGCGCTGATAATTTTTCTAGTCAGAAAACTTGCTAAATATAACTAACCAGCATAGCAAAGCCACTGAGGACAAAACGAAGCCAGATAATAGATATCAGCAGCTGAGGGCTCTCAAAGCCATCAGCAAAGTGTAGTAATGAGCTGAATGAAAGAACACAATAAACATACCAATGACAACAGCCGGGAGCTCACCAACACAACACACTTTGTAATGTTATGAGGAATCTCTTGGCCTTTCTTTGTTTTACTTGAGTTTTAATTCATGTATTAATCACAGCTTATGTTTTGAGTGCCCCTCTCACCCTAAGGCACACAATTACACCCATGGTTCCAAAAACATTCTCACCAAAAACATGCAATTATATTTGATCATATGTGCATGTTTTTTCAACATTTTAAGAACATATTCTCAAGCTGTCTCTCCACACAGACCTGGATAAGATATTTTTTATGAAATATAAAATGATTTGCGTCTTACTGTGTCCTTGCAATTTCTTGCAGGTGTATAGAATGGTCTGCACAACATGGCCTTGGGTGAGCCTCCTACAGTAAGTCCCACGCTTTAAGCCTTTTACAGCAGTACCTACAGCTTGAGCAACACTTGAAATCACAGAGGTGAAACTCTCTTGCACAACAGCAATATCAGTAAGTACACAGGTTTAGTAGAGTAAAAATAAAAGAACAAATATCAATCAAATAATACCTATACTCATTGCATATAAAAAGTTCAGGAAATTGCCGGGTTTCTTTTAGTGGTTATAATTCACAATGACCATTACAACATAATGCGTATATTTCTGTCGGGCTAACAGCTGAACAGTCTGAATCTGAATGAGTGATTCATGCTATTTTCAAGTTCGAAGGCTATTTTGGCGTATTTGTTTGCCAGTGATATTAATTCTATTCTCTTTGCCATATTCACAATGATGAATTAGCCTTGCTGGACTGTTTGGGTTGTGAATCATGTTACCTGCTCATCACAGGGATAAACTATGTTTTGTGTTGCATTATAAATGAATATATCCAAGCTTTACGTCTTTACAAATACACATATGTTATGATCCCCCCTTCCTAGCAGCTGCATGTCTTGTTCTGGCCTACAGGATTATGACAGCCCCATTTCTTGTGTTTGTTTTGAAGGCACATGACCATTGATAGTGCCTTGTGCTCTCCCATCCTGCGTTTCTGCCCCGCTCCCTTGTTTCTTATTCATTATCCCATTATCCATTATCATTTCATGCCCTTCACCTATGCCTCTTTTGTTCCTCTCCTATTTAACGCCCTTGTGTTTGCTGGCCTGTGCTGGATTGTTTGTCTACATCCCCATCTTTTCCTCTAACCCCTGGTCTGTCTTTAAGTTCATTCTATGTCAAATAAAAAGTTTTTTGATGAGAGCTGTCTGCACTTGGGTTCTGTTTCCTTTCAGTTTCATGACACACATATGCTGTTTGCTTGATTATGGCACTATGCCATTTTATTTTACAAAAAATCATTAAATAACAAGGTTTTAAACTAATTCTGTGATTAGAAATTCGAGTGACCCCTTTGAAAAGCTTGTCTACTTCATGGCAAAATGGAGATGGCAATAAGGGAAAAAGCTAATTCAGGTGTTTCAGAAATAGCACACCACCCTCCCTTACATCCCCTCTTACAGTCATTCTCTTCATGAAGATGAAAGTGTGTCACGTTCTCTTATATAACCAGACACTAACTGTGAGCACTAACATTTGGGACTGTGTATTTGTGGATTCATGTGGGGAAGGCCACGGTATAAAGTATTTTGTTTGTGGCTATGGCACCGTTGTGCTTTCATTTTGAGCCAGTCCGACTGGGTCCCTCAGGTGGTTGAGAGAAAAGGCATGAATTCTGCCAGTTCATGGGTTGCTGCATTACTTATGAAGAAGCTGGTGGTGAGGATTTTATTTTGGTTCTCATGAAAACTAAAACCCTTCAAACACTGCCAATTAAAACAATCTTAATATAGTACTTGGGCACGTGAAGGGATAGTTCACCCAAAAATGAAAATGCTGTCGCAAATTACTCACTCTCTAGTTGTTCCATACCTGTATATATGTGCTTATTACCAAACAGTTCCTGGACCCCAGTGATAACCATAGTAGGGAAAATGACAATGGTAGTCAAAAGTACCCCAGAACTGTTTGCTTTCCTACATTCTTCAAAACATCTTCTATTGTGTTCAACAGAACAAAGAAATGTAGTCAGTAAATGATGACTGAATTTACATTTTGGGAGAATTATCCCTTTAAGCCATAAATGTTTATAAAAGGTCCAACATACATATTAGGCCTATGCAAACACGTCAATTGTTTGTTTTCATTTTAAACATTATAGTAATTGTTGTATAGTTTCAAATAAATCTCGTTTTTTGAGAACGTTCTGGTTGAACATAAATATATTTTTGTCAAAACAATTTGACCTTTTTACAAAACATCAAACACGACTTAAATGTTAAATCCAAGTTAAATGTTCATATACTTCTGGGGATCACTATTGTAGTTTTACAGTGTCTCTTTTTAAAGATCACTCATGGTCAACGTTTAATGTCTCTTTTAGGCATGGCCTTTTTGTGCTACGTATCAGCAGGACATCTCCAAAGTGCCTCTCCCTGGGCTGCCAGCTGGCAATGACAGGGTCAGAAATCCAGCCCTCAAAGAACCCTACTGAGACAATAAATGTCACAGGTCAGGTTTGTTGTCTGTGGGGAACGAGATGAAATTGGTGATGAAATTTGGATGAAAAGCCCATTTGATTAGTCTTAAAATGGACTGTGATAATATGAGGCCAGCAGCTCAGAAATCAATAGTTAAACCTTTTTCAGATCACTGCTTTGTGATGGTTTTGTTTTCAATCTGCTGTTCAGAATGACCCATTTTACAACATATGGCATCGCATCCTTATGAGCGTTTTGACATTTTAAACCTGTTTTTACTTTTGTGTTCAGGCAACAGGAAATCCACGTAACTCTGCCTCTTTCCACATGCTTACATAAGTACATGTCATCAGGTAACAGTGCATTAGCACGTGTATAGACATGAAACACCATTCACAATCCATTTTACTTCTGCAGTGTGGCATATTTCACCGGATGCTCATTGAGAAAAGAATTTAGGGGGGATCTAATTTTATTTATCACAAATTGATTGGGTAACAAAAAGTTGGTGTATCTTACCTGATTCAGACACAAGTGAGTTTGCTAAAACAATGTCTAAATAGCTTTTTGGCCATTGGGTAACATTATCGTACAGCTGTGGAGAAATAAGTGATGTCAGCAAAAAGAAATAAGTGGCGTCAGCAAAAAAGCAAGAAAGTTAGAAAGTCGCTACAGAGAAAAGCAGTTTTTTTACAGTTTCCATTAAGACATTTTTATTAAAACAGTTTACAACTTTATAAGAAACCCAAAAGAAAACTGAGAACACTCAAAATATACTGTTTCCTGCCCTGCTATGTGTGCAAAGCATGTCTTTAAATTATGTCTGCTATAGATTTGAACATACTGAACATGTTGACAGGCAAGTGAAGGGTAACGTAGAGGAATAAAGCATCATTGTAATTTCTGTGTGTCAGCATGCTTGACACTGAATCCACAGAACACAATTCCATTAGCTTGCAATAATTCATAAAAATGTTTCACTAAAGCATTGGATTGCCCAGTATGGTCAGTGGAGATGGCATGTGTACAGCAATGAGGGTGGTTAAAATAAAAATTATATATTTTTATAAAAATTAAAATATTGCACATTTCTATTATGCCTTTATTGCACAGTGAAGATCATCTGTTCAAAGCCATTTCTACACTGATTTGCGATTAATGGAAAAAGGGGACTAGCGGGAGAGAGAGATAGCAATTTATACCTTTAATATTCAAAGTATCAAACATAGTTTGAAAAAAAAAATCGAACTTCTTTAACCCCATTAAAGAGCCACACATTTCACATTACAAATATAAATTATAAGGAACAAACTTTCGCCATCTGCAAACATTTTACAAGTTGACCGTATAGCTCTGCTTTCTTCATGGTCAACACCCATATCCACACTCAGACCTCAAAATGCACACAAAGCCTCTCCCTTCAGACAATCTCTTTTCCTGTCGATTTACTGGACTGTGTGTGTGTGTGTGTGTGTGCATGTGTGTGTGTGTGTGTGTGTGCGTGATCTGCATGCATGCGTGTGCATGTTTAGAGTGATGAAAGACACACAATAGATGAAATGCTTCGACATCTTGCTCTCTGGTCTTTTCTTCGATAAAATCACACCAATGTGTCATCAGATGATCACTGCCTGCACAATCTCATGTTTGCAGATTCATGCACAGGTACGCAAACATCAGCAAGCGATGCTACATGCACTTCTAATCCTGTGCAAAGGAAATGGAAAATGCTTTCATTAAATAAAATAACAGACTTGACAACCCAAAAAATCTGTATGAAATTAAGTCTCATGAAATCAAATTGTACCCATACTTACTTTGTTAGTATACATTGCTTGTTTTGTGTGGAATAATCCATCCAAATCAATTCACTTTTTTCGGTCTTCATTATCTGAAATCTGAAAATGTACTTGCTCTATTTGTACTATGCACTCTATTTGAAAATACACTCACCTAAATGATTATTAGGAACACCATACTAATACTGTGTTTGACTCCCTTTCGCCTTCAGAACTGCCTTAATTCTACGTGGCGTTGATTCAACAAGGTGCTGAAAGCATTCTTTAGAAATGTTGGCCCATATTGATAGGATAGCATCTTGCAGTTAATGGAGATTTGTGGGATGCACGAAGCTCCCGTTCCACCACATCCCAAAGATGCTCTATTGGGTTGAGATCTGGTGACTGTGGGGGCCATTTTAGTACAGTGAACTCATTGTCATGTTCAAGAAACCAATTTGAAATGATTCGAGCGTTGTGACATGATGCATTATCCTGCTGGAAGTAGCCATCAGAGGATGGGAACATGGTGGTCATAAAAGGATGGACATGGTCAGAAACAATGCTCAGGTATTCCGTGGCATTTAAACGATGCCCAATTGGCACTAAGGGGCCTAAAGTGTGCCAAGAAAACATCCCCCACACCATAACACCACCACCATTATTGCATTAATGAGAAATTGAACAGGTGTTCCTAATAATCCTTTAGGTGAGTGTATACTGCTCTATTTCTGCTCTGCTGTAAGGCCCCTTTCTGTGTGAAACGCCTACTTTTTAGATCTAATCAATTTTCTTTTAAAACAACCCCAGATATACGTCGCAATCTTGAAATATTAACTATAGTGATTTTCAGATCACGAGGACTTTTCAGTCTTCATTGATTAATTCATCAACATTAATAGAAAATGATTTAGGTTGCTAAATCTTAAAATGCCGTTCATGCATGACCAATGGTTTATTTGTAAAGTTTATTCTTTTCTTTTCCTCAGATTCTAGTTAACGAATGAATTTGGCTAACCTGTTTGTGCTAAGAATCATATTACCTTTGTCATTGGTGAAAACAGACAGTAGCTCTGCTTCGACAAATCACCCAACATTGATTGTGTCAGTGCTGTGGTATGACTGCGCTATGTAATATATTACAGCATGAAGTGAAAAGAAAGATATCAGCTAACTTCCTCTGTTTTCACAAATAATTGCCCTCTGGTTAAACCCATTAAGCAGTAGATTTATTTGGGGCTGACAGGTGTCTCAGTCCGAATGGCCAATTCAAGTACATGTTCAATTCATTTGTCAGCAAAATTGTTTACTTTTTTAATAGATTATTTTCTATTTCCTGCGTTAAAAATAATGAATGACCTGTGTGAGATTGATTGGGTTGAGTCATGTGACCTCATTGTAGGTGAAAAGATAAAAGGCTAGTTATCTGAGACTCAGATCTGAGAGCAATGGATGCTGGCTTTGGCTAAACAAAGCATACAACATTGGTTGTGTTTGGACAGACTGTAGTCTGATCAGGGCCGGCCCAGCCTCTGTTGGTGCCCTAGGCAAGATTTTAGATTACGCCCTGCTATTCAAAATAAATACAGTAAGTAAACATATACCAATATCAGAAAATTAACTTTGTTTAAAATATTTATTTTATTTTATTTTAACATAACAAGAATTGTGATTAACATAAATAGGAAGTAAATAAATAACAACAAATATTTTTAAGAAATATGATTCTAATTATGTAATCATTGTTTGAAAATAACACTGAAAATAAAATAAAACGTTCTCAGTAATACTTAAGCTGAAAATTAGAGCTCATAAAACGAATATTTGATTATTATTAGTAATATTTAGCTAAAGGTCAATGAAAAAGTTTTTTTAAAATTTTGTAAAGCTCTGTGCAAATGCTATAGGGACACAAATAAAAGCTTATTGCATTGTTTTGGATTTTCTTAAATAATTGGCATAACCTAGTCACAGTGCCAGTAAACACTTTTTGCCGTTAACAGCATGCAGTTACCAGCAAAATGGTTCTAAATAAGCAAGCTGTTGGATTCAAACTTAAAACAAGCAATGAGTTCTGAATGGGAAGCAGGCGCTTGTACCACAAGGCCACAATCTAAAACAAGCACTATGGACATTTCTTGAACTTGGTGAGTGAAGTTTACATGCAAAGGTCACACAAGCTGTTCTCCGTTACACATGTATAATTAATGCGTTAAGATTATCAATGATAGTTAATCATAATCGCGTCAACTGTTCACACGTCACGTTCTTGCGCTCTCATCTGGTAATTTTGCGCCCTAGGCAACTGCCTATGTCGCCTATGCCACAGCCGGCCCTTGGTCTGACTATAGCATTTAAAAGCAGTTTTCATTTCATCTTTTCGAAAAATATGAAAACTGTATTCTGGCACAGTTTAAAGTGGAACCCCCAGCCCCTTGTCCAGCATTGTTTTGGGGGAGAAAATGCCTTTAAATCTACAGTGAATTCATCAACCATTTTGATTTGGGTATTTTTTCAATGAAACATTGAATGAAAGGCTCTTTATCCGCCTGCTTTGAACAAAATCCACAATAAAACCACAGTTCTTTACATTCAGGTGCCCCAGTTTGAATGTCTAACACCCAATTTTCATGGCCCATGATACTGAGGCTATCACACTTGCGTGGTCTCTAGAGCCACTGCCCTGTAGCTTTTTAAAGGGCTGTCCTGCTCTACTTACTCACAGACAGGACTGGAGGAGATTAGGGAGGGTGTGTGGGGGTAATCAGAAATAAATGATGTCCTAAAAATAGTTACGGATGGAAGAACAGGACTGTGTGTTAAGTCTTCTTTCTTAATTATTGAATAGCTGTGTGTTTGTGAATCAAGGTCTGCTCACAGGAACTGAAAAGGTCTCATTTTTTCATATTTTCTTGCCTGTGAGTTATCATCTTGCCGTCTAGCTATCCGCATGATAAGTAGTCCCTCACTTTGTGTTGCTTTGTGGGAAGATTATTTTCAGTAGAATGTGCCGGAGGTTAGCCAGCATACTGTGTCAAAGTACTCCGCCCTATCTCTCTCTCTCTCTCTCTCTCTCTCAGTAATTAAGGGGTCTGGGCTGTGCTCTGCTATTGCAGTCTAATTAATGTTAATCACTGTATAGGCTTCCTCTGGGGCTGAGCTCTGTTCTGCCTTCATAATGCAAGAATCTTTGCAAACCTCACTGGGATCTATCTTATGGAAGTTTAGAAGAAAAGGGCAGGTTACACACCTGACAACATGTATCTTTGTCTTATCCCTAGCTAAGTACACTTATCTTTCCATGACAGACATGCATAATGGGAAACATAGACAGCACCAGTCACTATTTTATTGTGTCTGTTTATTGTTATCTTTTTTCATAAAATGATAGTGAGTGGCCATACAGATGGAAAAAACTTGAGGAAATAAAAGAATGATTAGGCAATGGTGTGTACAGATCTCCGCTAGGGATAAAAGGAGGTGTACTGAATAAAACATTTATTGATATAAATCACCTGTATGTAAAAGAGTTACCTAACTGTCAGCTTTTTTTTCGACCTTTTATAACTTTTTATCTTGATTGTACATTGTAGAGAGAGACAAGAAATCGCAGGATGAGAATGAGGGGAACAGTCCACTGGACCACCAGCACCAACATCTATTTTTTTTTTTAATATTCGTCTTCTTCACATTGGCTTAAATCCAAATCATTAAGGGGAATCAGAGAATTTCCCTGAGAATCTTTATTTATTTATTTACTATGTCCTCCATGTCATATTCTGTATTTGAGGAACTAGAACAGACAGTGTCAGGCCCACATAACTAGAACTATAAACTAAAGTTAGAAATTGAACTCATTAAGGCACAAAGGTTACTGAGTGACACAGACACATTTAGTTTAAGCTTTAAGTTTAACACATTTAAGTTTAAGACATGTTGGTGTCATAGCTGGGTCAGGTGGCCTAAACATGCACCTGACCAAATAGCTATCTGATACCTCTTTTTATTATGACTAAGCGATGATGTGGTATACTTTTGTCAGCTGTTTACGTTTGGGTAGATGTGATGTAACAAATAAGGTCAAATGTTACAATACTTCTTGTGCATTATGATCACAAACACATTAGCTTCACCTGAAATGCTTCTGATTTTTTGTAAAGTACTAAATATTTATTTAATGAAGTCCTGATTGTGTCTATGGTTTGAGAAAATTAGTCTATTAAATTTAGTTGTGTTTTTGATTATTCCAATAAGCATCTAACCCCATGTTGTCTCTATGGCAACCCAGATACATTTGATTCACATTACCGTTTGATATTCTGCCCAACACTCTCTCTCTCTCTCTCTCTCTCTCTCTCACACACACACACACACACTCATTCACTTACTCTATCTTTTTTATCTTTTAATGCCCAAACCTTGTCTCGTTTTGGCTACCATTTCCTATATGCCATTATATCCTAATTGTTTTTCGCAATTGAATCACAGTTTGTGATGTTTTTTTAAACTTTTTTTGCTTCTAGATTAGTCGATATTATCTATTCAGATTAGACTCTATTAGCAAAAACAAACTCTGTCTTAGGCCTGTTCTGGTTGCTAATTAGTCTGTTTCAAGATCTGCCATAGACCAGTTGAGGCAACAGTCCTGTTGTGGGTGATTTAGTGATGCAGTTTGGAGAGGCATGCAAGTGTTTGTGAGTGTAATGGGAACAGTGGGTGAGCAGGTCATGGCTGGAGGGAGTATGTTGAGGTGAAGGTGATAATGTGTGAATCCTCCCTCTCTGCAGGTAAACAAGAGTCAGTTTAATACACCTGAAGAGAGAAATCTTGGAAATCAAACCAACTAAATAAAGTCTGGCAGAATACTAAAAAAAGACTAGGGGTCATGCTTAGTTTTTTAATACCAGTACTGTCAATTAGAGAGGGTGGCCAGTGGCCGATACAATAAATACATTTCTTAAAGTAAATGTATAGCACATAAAAGTTGAAATTTATAAAGGTATATTTTTAAAAAGTTTTTCTAAAATAAGAGTTAACACTTGTTAATAATTGAAGGAAGCAGAAGAAGATAAATTGAAGTCTGCAAAACAAGATAATGTTATAGAAAAAAACTACCTGCCACTTTTCTTTTTCATTGGGAGAGGTGGGAAGAAACGGAAGGTCTAAGAGACTCATCCAGGAATGAGCCAGCAGCTGCATTCACATATCGATTGGTGCATTAATTACCAACACTTTTTCTGTTGTTGTACAGGGTAAGGCCCACTGGTGCCTGTAATGGCCTAGATGGCCTCCACGGAGAACGAGACATGGGAGTATCACATTGCAAAACAGCTCTGAGACATGAAAACTGATGGTAAACGTGATTTTAGTGGTAAGTACAGTATTTGAAGTCATCCATCATTATTTCAATTATTTATCTGTTTATCTTGTTGAGGTCTTCCAATGGTTTGGGTGTTTGTTTGGTCAGATTGTTACTCTGGTTTTATTTTTGTTAATCATTTTGTCCTACAATAGCTAAACATTATAAGTAAACTAAGATGACCTTTTAAATTTGCATTTAATTCCAGTGAGGTTTATTTTACATATATTAATAAAATATACATTTTTGAATAATTTAGTGAATAAATTAGCCTACTTATACTATAAAATATTATAATAATAACTTACATTTAATATTTATAGGAGAAATCATTTGTATAGGCTAGATAGATCATCATCATAAACCCTGCAGAGTTTGGCACATTTTCTGGCATCTCACGGGGAAGACGAACTTTCATCGGTTTCATTGGAGCACTGAAACTGTTGCCATGACAACTTTTTCCCAAGATATATAGAGTAAAAAGCAGCCTCTCACCTGCCAAGGACATGAAAATATCAGGTGCCTTTGGGAACCCAACGCAAACATCTTCCAGATGAGAATGGGAAAACAACTCTGACTCTCTTTACTCTCGTGTACAGAGAACAATAAACATAAATAATATCTGTTTATTGTGCCGCAGTTCATTGAGATGTACAGTATGACTCACTTTTTGATTAGTTCAAATATGCTGAGTAGCTGATTCACTGGCCATGAAAATGCTCTAGGCGTCTGACATGCTAAGATGCGATTCAGAATTTATGTGCTGAACACGCAAAAACCTTTCACCACATATCTCACAATAATCATATATAAATCATGTAAGGGTTTACTGGTCACAAAGAAGAAAATTAAATGAGGCACCGAATGCTCCTCAAAGGCTTTCTTTGGGTCATTCTATGTCAACATATTGTTCAACTCTTATAAATCTTAACGTCTATACAATCTATTACTTATCATGTGCTCACCGAACAAACTAGCAGCTGTCTACGGTCTTGCTTGAAAGTAACTGTTGATGAGCTTCAACAGGTTAAGAGAATTCAGGCTATTAAATTTAGACAAATTATTCTTGCATTATTGTACCTAATATAGTGACATAGATTTTGTGAACCGTTATGTACTCCAGTGATGTTAATGGCGCAATTCTCTGCCCCTGTCTTTGAGCAGTTTGTTGCTTTCTATTCACAAGACAAGTTCATTTTATTTATTGGCCCATGACATAAATCTACTCACTTCTAGCTGTACATCGACATTCCTTTACCCATTTATCAGCATTCGTAGCCTAGAGTGCGATAGCCAGGTCTTGGCAGTGTCCCTGGACCATTTCAATCTGATTAAACAAGCCTAAAACAAACAAGGCAATCTGACGCAAGTACAGACCAAACTTGCTTTTAATGAGTTATCTTGATGCCCTTGATTTAAAGCACACATAATTACTGCAGACATGGCCAAAGTACTGGTCCACATAGAGGCCTATAATTAAATCAGGCATCAACTGCTGTAATTCAAACATTCTGATCAGAATAAAAGATCCATGGTCTGACTCATCGTAAAGTGTGCAGACAAAAGCCTTCATGATATATATTCTTTTTATCCCAGTGTGATGACTTTGTGCATGAACACCCCCCTGGCAGGGAAGGGAGCTCATGGCGCGTGGCACAGCAGTCAGAGGAGCTGTCGATCAATGCTACAAGACGAAAGAAATGTCTGCACGTGCATTTCTCTGGGTAAACAAATGTAGCATGTTGATTTTAACATTTATTTATAATTAATAGGATAGACATTTTTGAATAGTGAACACAATGAAAGGTGTTGCTCCTTATTTGTTTAATTTCTGTGCAATTTTTTTGATGGATGATCGTGACCTCATAAATTGATTCATACAACATAAGCTTATGTAGACTTTGATTCATTAACCAATGCAACAGTGCATGTAGGCTACTGCTTAAATTCGTATTACCAAAAGTAAAAATGACACTTTAAAGCCACTCACCCTTGCATATTTAGACGAATAGGGGTCTTCAAAAAGTGCCCAAACTCGGCGTTGCCAACGTTGACACAACCCGACAGCTTTGGCGTCAGGCGAGTCCCCCAATGCAAGACGTTTGGTCATCTCAAGTTCATCGTCTCCATCCGCCGAATCACCCAAACCATCTACTTCCGTATCGTCGTTGCCCATTTCAACCGGTCCTCCACCGAAACTGTCCAGCGCTTCTTCGGCCTCCCGGTGCTGACGGTACGTCATCCAGCAACACGGCTCCACATCTGTCTCATCAATTCCCCAGAAGGCCAACTCTTCCTCATAAAGAGGACCACAAACATCAGCAGGACAGTGTAACTTGCCAGTCCTGTAATAATTGAGGATGTGTGCAAAAACTCCTGGGTGTCGGTCAAAGAAAAATTCGTTAATCTGCGCGTCATAATCAAAGTGACTGTGGGCATCGGGCTCGGCGAGCCAGGCTAAACGCGTGCCGGGGAGAGTCGCAGGGTGCTGCGGTAGGTCTGGTGTCGAATCCCTCCCACGTTAATCACAACACGATCTTTCTCGTCACCCTGGCCCATCTCGTCGCTTAGGCATGTCTCAAGCATGGGCCAGGCATCACGACGCTAAAAGAGACTGAAAATGCATGTGCGCTGTGGTCAGATAACGGAAAATGAGGTAACGCATAAAAGGAAGTGAGAAAAGGTTTTAGTGGCTTGAATAATCCAACATGTGTGTGCATGGGCGTGTAATGGTCTTGTCAGGGATTGCCTTCAGATGTCAAAAGATGAGATAACAAAGATTATCAGACGGCCGAGTTCAAATTGTGAGGCACACAATGAGATCCAGTAGAGGGGAAAGTCTGATGAGTTGTGGTGAATCGCTGTAATGCGTGTGTGGTTCTGAAAGGACAGCTCCGGAGCGCACTTTCCCTGCTTTCCTCTCACTCGCCTCGTCACCAAATTCCCAAATAGACGCCTCGAATCCGACAAAGTGACAATAGAAGAATCGTGTCGTCACATTTTATGCGTTCAATGCATGTCGAGATATAACATTAACATCCGTTTCGTGGATAAGCACAACAAGCATCATAGGTGCACCTATAAAGGTGTCGCCAGCTTTGAAGTAGGTGAGGAGGCGTTCTTTTGAATCCTGTTTAGTAAAAAAAAATCCAATTTCACGAGGACCTCAGATGCTGTTCGGAAATAATTGTTCTCATGTTCTTTATTTTCACGACGTTCATATTTTTCGTCTCTCTTTGGCGTGTCTGTTCCTCTCCAGGCGCTGCGAATGAAGAGTGGCTCGGAGAGACAACACTTGCCTACTCTAGATCCCACAGACGCGCATGCGCAATTGCTGAGTGGCTCAGTAGACACGTGCAAGAGATTCGTTATTGTGATGGTTTCAGATGGCAAAGAGCTTTACTTAACATGACATTAACAAGACCTGAGAAAACCTTGACAATCGTTTAAGTCTCTTTATTAAATAATTGGCACAGTAATTGTAGTGAACACGCTGCACAAACAAAAATTGCCTACATTATGAAATTAACATCTAATACAAATGATAAAGTATTAGTTTATGAGTATGTTATGGCATGTGGTATGTGAAGTAGGCTGAATATACTCAAACTTGTCAGTCGTGGTAATCTTTGAAAGGGTCAAAATGAAGTAAAACGTATTCGATTTTTAACGTTTATTCTTTGAATAACTATCGATCGAAAGTCTCACACCTGCAAACAACAAACAAAATAATATATTGATACACTGTAAATGTTTTGAAACATAACTTTAACATGTAATACTGTTTTACTAAGATTTATATTTATCTAATCATCATTGCTGTTCAAAAGCAGATTAAAGTATGTGTCGTCTTTCAGAAGACACATAGGCTAATGGGGTTAGTCCCAAATTATCAAGGTCTGTTTAGGAGGAAAAGCCATCAAGCCTGAAAGAAAAAATAGTCCATGCACTTATAGGTCCTTGTATCATATTCCCAGGAGTACCACTGACTGTCAGAAACCCATTAATTGATGGTGTGGGGGTAAGATTGAGGGAGTCTCAGTGTCATCTGCTAAGCAATTTGCTCTTCAGAACAAAACACTTTTCTAAATAAAAGCTAATAAAGAGTTAGTTTCAGTAGGAACTAATAGATAAAGGTTTTCTAAAATTGTCTTAGTACTGCAACATTGCACTACAGCATTGACTTACATTATGACATCACATTCTGTATTGTTTTTTGGAGGGAAATTTTCAGTACATTAGTGACATCTAATGGGGAAATTGCGGCTCTGCTGTTCAGGGACTAACGTACACCTTACTTCTATGCTTAGAAAATGCCTTTACTGTACATTTATTGATTGGTTTCATTGGTGTTGGTAAAATTTTCTTAGTTTAAAAAAAAAAAGTTTACTTTTATCACATTTGCATTCCTTCTGATATTCGTCTGTTATGTAATGATATCACACATCTTTGCCTTGCTTTACAGCTCCTCCCGATGCTTCATTTGAATGTTTTACTCTTTCGTATTAAATAGTCATGTTAACTTTAAAAAAAAACAGCTCAAAACATAACAACCATGCCGTGTGTCTAAAATAAAAGAATATATTTATATATATATTGTTGTTCATTCTCTCTCTTTCTTACTCCAGCTTTAATCCTCCTTGTAGCATGGACATGTAAACTAACAGTTCTGTTTAGTGTGTTGACCAAATGTTTATATGCTCTCCTACTTGTAAGTCGCTTTGGATAAAAGTGTCTGCCAAATTAATACATGTAAATGTAATGTCATATTAAACTGTGTCAGACTTTGCTTATTAATAGTGATTATGTCATGACTGGGGGCAACATATAACATACTCTTGTTAGCATTGTTATATGTGACCATTTAATTATTATTAATGCAAAAATTGGTGGCCAAAACAATTGTTTTCAAATTGTCTTTGTCAGTTGGCACATTATTCTTTAAATTTTTGCTGTTTCATGATTTATTATGTTTACATTTAGCTGAATTTGAATTTAACATTCTGTATCATAGCAGTTGTCCTCATAACAGCCTCTAAATCAGTTGTCACTAAAGAATGAACTATAGTGACAATGGTGTCTGTAAGTGAAGGTGATAAAAGTGTTTGTGGAGTTGAAAAAACTCCTTGTGAAAACTTTGGAATTTCACTGTTCATTTCCCAGAGAATTTGACAGGGTTATCCGTATTTTATGGACGTTTTTTGACAACAGTTTTCTCTGTGAAAACTACAGAATTTTTTACAGGGTTTTTCCGAAAAAACAATGGAATTTTTCTGTTAATTTTACAGACAATTTAACAGTGTTTTTCTGTATTTTTTACAGACACTTTCTGATAACAGGTTTTTTATTTGAAAACAACAGAATTTTACTGTTAATTTCACAGGCATTTTTTACAGTGTATCTGTATGCCAGGCCTAATGCAGAAACTGACTAAAAAATATTCACTGAAGTATGACAATCAAACAACTAGCTAAATAAATATAATCTTATGTATTTTTTCAACAACGTACCAGTGTTTATATTGGATTTTACAGGATTGGACGCGTAATACCTTTAACTGATAGCCACTCCTAACTTTGATTGAAAATGACCTCAAAAATGATGTTCTATTCAGCCACTAGGTGGAGACAAATACTTATTTTGGAAACCCATATCCTAATATGACAAAGTGTTTGGCAATGTATTTTTTCACAAATTCTCACAAGTATATCTCCAATGTAGAACAATAAAATACTAATTTGTATTCTTTATCAAAGCCCTCTTGGATTTTAGGATTATGATATCATATGATTTAGAGGTATCATTTAAAACCGGCGTTATTGTGTTGTGAATGGCAAAAGGAGAAACAATAATCCGGTTTTGGGATGAACGTTAAAATATGAAATAAATGAAACGGTGGATTTTTAAGTTTTGTAATCAACTTGCTAGCATTTATAGCTCTTTATTCATGAACTTTTATGAGTCTGTTATAGGTCTGTGTGTAGTGGTCTCTTGAAGGGGGAGGAACTAACTGGGTGTTGCCCGTTTTTCACGTCGACACTAAGCACCGACCAGACGATCACACGCACACACAGATTTGAGCTCAATCTCCGCGATCGCAGCATACTGAGCATCGTCGAGGCATCTCTCTGTTAAAGGCTTTAAAACATCCCCCAGAAACCGAGAAACCGACACCATGGGCGTGGAAGGCTGCACCAAATGCATCAAATACATGCTTTTCTTCTTCAATTTCATTTTCTGGGTAAGCAGTCATTCATTTTGGCCGCTGATCTTGTGTCTGGCCTGAGAGACCGCCATTAGTTTTGTGTATTAAGAAGACTGTTCATCATTAATGTTTCATGTAACGCTATATTGCACAATCCGCTAACGTTAATTTTACAAATATACGACCGAGACACTCATATAACTGGAGTTAAAACAACTACAATTGCAATCAAATTATATTTTAGGGTTGTTTTATGTAAAAGACACATGAATAAAGTGTGTTGGTGAGAAGAAATGGGGTAAAAGAAAACGGGGAGAGTGTGAAGTAAATAGAGGTTTTTCTCCTATAACGTATATAACGGACACGGGGCGGAGAAGCCCAGCAACAAGACCTCAGCTCTTGCTTATTAAAACCTTGCGACAGAGAGTTTGCGTATGTAACGATAAGTATAGCAGTCAAATTTACGATTAAATCTATATTGTATTTTAATTTACACTGAGTGCTAATATATATTAAAATAGCAAATATAATATATAATAAAATAGCAAATAGATTCGAGATATCTTTCAGTAGTGTCGACTATGTCTGAGTATAAAGAACAAACACATAAGTAAATAACCGAGAACAGATCTTTGAGACATTTTTCAATAAGTGTTTTTTTCTGTCTATTTAAATATGTAGTTACCATGCCATTTAACGTTACTGGTCTAGATTGGATGTGTCCTCTTAAAATGGCTGTTTGATTATTTGGTTCCAACTAGTTGTGCTCATAATAACATTTTAGAAGTTAGTCTCTGGATTAAAGAAACTAAATTGCGCCTAGTTTGTGTTCTGCATACGGAGGTGGAAAGGATGTTACATTCTAAAGGTTTTCTACGTTTTCTTCCCAGAAAGTGCCATCATGAGCAATACAAGTTAAACATATTATCACTACAGTTGTGGTCTAAGGCGCAAGTCACATTTCAAGGCATACATAAAGACTAAACAAAAAATTTGTATCAACCATTAAAACAGAAAAGTTATTTTCTAATGAGTTCAAAGGGATACTTTACCTAAAAATGAAAATTCTGTCATCATTTACTCACCTTCGAGTTTTTCCAAATCTGTATACATTTCTTTTTTCTGATGAACACGGAAAAATATATTTGGAAGAACGCTTTTAACCAGACAGACCTCCCATTGGCTACCATATCAGGAAAAAATACAATGGAAGTCAAAAGTTCCCCAGACCTGTTTGCTGTCCTAGATTCTTCAAAATGTCTTCTTTTGTGATCAACAGAACAAAAAAAGGATAAAGTACTTTTTCCAACTATGGGAGTCAATGGGGGGAAAAATCTGTCTTGTTACAAACATTCTTCCACATATCTTTCTCTGTGTTCATCAGAACAAAGACATTTAGACCGATTTGGAACAACTTGAATGTGAGTAAATGATGACAGAATTTTAATTTTTGGGTGAAGTATCCCTTTAACACCCATGTTTAACACCCATGTTTAACATCCATGTTTAACACCCATGTTTAACACCCATGCCCAACAGGTGGCCAAACTTTAACAGCAGAAGTGATTTCATTTTACTTTGAGGCCAATATTCCATTTTGCCTTGGAAGGTTAGCTAACCCAAGTTTATAATGGTGGGGAAACGGTTGTTAAATCATTGTCCAGTTCCAAGCCTCAAATAATACCATTTTGACAATATCTTTATAATACGATAATGATAAAATATGCTAGTTGCTGTATGTGCCAAGGTGAAACAAATGTTATTAATAATTGTACAAGTTTACTAAGGTTTTTCTTGATTGGATGTGTTCTTTGCAGCTGGCTGATGGTTCTTTTCCTGAGCTCAACATTGACATGCTAGGCATTCTGCAACTTTCTTATACTGGGTTGTAGGGCAAAAATAGAAAGGTCATCTCCACACTGCTATAACAGAGTAGAGATGAACAAAAGAGGTCTTGATTCCAAGAGAACAGGATGTCAAACGTATGCGTGTATGGTCAAAAGGAGAATTGTTTTACAAGGATTATGCCCATCACGTTGCTTATATTCCCCATCGTGGTTGAAGCTTTTTTAATATTTTTTTTAACTTGCCCCTGTGTTTTTCCATTATTTTTGCAACACATTTCCACCAATAAAATAGTTTATGGCTTCCATCTTTTAGAAATTCTGTTGTAAGTATACTGTATCACACATAGGTTTGAAATACTGTAAATATAGGCTGTACGGTGCTGAAAGTTGCACTGACATGATAGCTACCCAAACTAATCATGTATGGATCCCCATGATGGTTCTTAGGCCCTGTGTTGTGATCATGTCTTGTATATGGATTGTTAGCAGTGGATGAGAGTTGAACCTTTTAGGCTTGTGCATTTAAAGGCTCCCAAAGGGTGTATTTTTTGATAATACTCATTAAACCTACTTATCCTAAACTGAGACTTAGCTTTTACTGAAATATAGAATGATAACATATGTGCATGAGGTCCTCTATAGGGCCTCACACTTCCTTCTCCACCACGAAGGCGATTCTCAAAATATTGATGTTCACTAGTCAGCCAGGTCACAAATATTTACTTCACGTAGAGAGCTCTGACGTTTCCTTAAAAACAGAAAGCACAAACAAGCGCTGCTGCATGCACATAGTTTGTCGGCCCTAAAGTTTTTTTGAGGGCTGGGGTCATATACATTAGTAAAAGTATGTGTTTCCCTCTGGTTGGTCGGTTTTGATGTAAGTCAGTCACTTGTGTTGTCACTGTCACACCCTGACATTGCTGCAACATTGATTTCCTGTTGTCGCTGGTTGTCCAAAATCTATTTGACCTTTTCAATTCAATTTTTTATATAGTGCTTTTCATCATTTTGCATTTGAAAAACAGCTTTAAATACAAAACATACAATAAAAAATACAAATAAATTTGGCATCACAAGTAAACAATTAAGTTTACATTGTGTAGTTATTTGTTCTGCAAAGTTTACTGTGCTTTCATATCTTTTATCAAAGGAAACCTGTAGCCTTTGGTTTCCAAATATTTTGTGATTTTGAATTCCATCACACTTAAGTCAAGGCCAAAGATCCTCAAACGAGAAATAGATTGTTATTAAATGATGTCTCTTGTTTGCCTCTACAAAATAAGTGGTACGAATAAATGTCAAAAAATTGTCTGAAACCAAGAAGGAAGGTTTTCCAGGACACTGTGAACTTTAGTTGTGGCCCACCCCTGGTGTACTGTCAACGTCTTTCTGGGGAATGTCCTTGTATTCAAGTATTCCTGAACTCACTGTGAGAGAATGTAATGTAAAACTATCCTGGTGAGGATGAGTCGCTTAAAGTGACAGAGCTTCTCCATGCTCCCTCATTTCAGAACCTCTCCCTTTGGCCAGGCTGATATTTACTCAGTTGCTAAGCAGCATGCTGCTTGTGCTCTGGAATGGGCCTATCTGGCCTTTGGAGAGAGTGAGAAAGACAGAAAGAGAAGTGGAAAAAATCTCTCCTCATACTTTTACCCTCTCTACAAACCCTTTTTCCCTTGTTGGTAGTTGGTTTGGAAGGAAATTACTAATGGATAGAAATGATGGTGAAATTCTTACGCACAGCTCACAATATTAAGAACACAGCAAACACTAACAGTATACATCACTAGAACGTTATATATATAAGCTTTAAATACATCCAAAAGTCCCCTGACAATACAGTATACTATGTGTATATAATGGAAATGTGTGTACTGTACTGTATATTGTGTACAATTGTCTATTATTTATTGTATATTGTGTAAAGTGTGTATATTGTTATGTATGTATGTTGTACATTTTCATATCTTGTTGCTTGTGCTGCCATGGCCAAGAGTCTTGTACCTAAGAGTTTCACCATTATTACTCTTGTGAACATGATGTGTGACAATAAAGAGATTTGATTTTGATTTAGACATGATGATACAAGCATACAGAGATAAGCATGTATTTCTGTTAGGGATGCACCGGTACCGATATTTTTTTCTGCTGCTTGCCGATACCTACAACATATTCCTGTATAATGTACAATTATGTTAATAAACCAGTATCTTACTGGTCTACTTAATTTGAAGTACTATTTTTAAGATAAGGAAAAAAAAGTATGATAAGTAGCACAATTTTACTTGCATATTTACTTCAGTTTGCTAAAGTAAACAATATTCTCTGGTGTGGTAAAATGTTAGTGTATTATAACTTGTTCAATTCAACCAGACTTTTATTTTGACAGGACATTGCAAAGAGCGTTTGTTTAAATTAACTCTGAAAGCTTCACAAGCACAATGCGTTCAGGTTCAGTACACGCAATAGCACCACTCTTCACGCAAAACTCAGAATACATATTTAAACAGTATCTAAATATTTCGTTAGGTGTTACGTTAGCGGTTGAGCGCTAATTTCTTGTTTGGAAAAATACATTTGCCAGATTCCGTGCCATAACGTGTTGAACAGCAGATACTGTTTTTATCCCTCGATTCCTTATAGGGCTCTATGTATTTCACTTAAGGTATCGGTCATTGGTATCGGTGGGTCATTACGAGTTCGAGTATGAGTACTTGGTGTCGGGCCGAGACTGGTATCGGTATCAGTGCATCCCTAATATCTGTCGATTATATGAAATACTTTTGCTGTTTTTATGGTTATGACTGTTGTCTCAACTTGGTCATTAAGAGGAGGGAAAGCTTTAACAGGTGTTAAAGACCAGTAAGTGTGAGAAAAAAAGAGGGAAGAGAAAGTGACCAGTGTTTTCTACATGTATGCTGTGTGGGGGGGGGGGGCGTTTGGTCTGACCTGGTGTGAATAACTTGAGCGAGGCAGCTGTTCACAGATGTAGAACTGATGTGTGAATGTTTATCGGTTCTGCGGTTGTAGATTCTGAAAAGGGGTAAGAAACGAGAGAAGGCAAAGGAATGAAGTCAGAACTCATTGTTTTCCCATTTTGATGGTCTGCCTCACATTCCTATTGCTCTCGCCTTTGTGGTGGAGCTGGATCTCCTCGCTCCTAACAGAACCCACCTGGTTCTTGGCGCTCTCCGATCCTCTCTATCTACACCCTGCATTCCTCCACAGAGCATACGCATTCCTGACGAGATCCAGCTGCTCTCACAGGGCCGGCTCTTGTCTGATTAGAACAGTGATTCAGCTGTAAATAAAGCCGTATAAACAAAGCCAAATAAACCCCTTCTGAGTGTCACGCACTCGCCCCTCCCCCACGCACAAAACGTTTTAACCCCTCACTCGTACAATCCTACTTATTGTAGCGCTACTTTAAATGTCTTCCCGACTGCCTACGCCCTCTTTCCTTCCCCCTTTTTCTGTCTTTCCCTCCCCCCAGCCACAAGAGTCTATGAACACCCTCTCTGGTGAATATGCCATGTGTTTACTGGCCTTACTCATCTGAATGCTCATCAGTGTGAGCCATTTGAAGAGAAAACGGGCTGTACCATGCTAGATGTGGAGTACAGTGATGCTTTGATATTTTTAACCCGACGCACTGTGGGCCTCTAGATGGGGTCTGTAACAGGATTCCTCATTCCCTTCCCCCCGACCAACAAAATGTGTCTCCCCTTCTCTTTGTTAAATGGAAAATAAGCAGACAGAGGAAAATGGACAAAATGCACTCAAACCACATCTGGAATCTGGAAACAGAAAGTTGTGTTTAGTAGATAAATAAGAACACAAAAAGTCTGCAAATTTCTAACAGTATGTGTCAATATCCAGTGGTTGAACTTATCACTTATCATTGTTTACGCTTTCTTTTTTTAGCTGGCCGGTTGTGTGATTTTGGGAGTTTCACTATGGCTTCGCCATGACACCAGGACAAGCAGTCTTCTGGAACTAAAGTTTGAGGATAAGGAAGCACCCAGCACTTTTTACATCAGTAAGATAATCTCTCTTCTTTGCTCTCCTCCTTTGTATGTCTATCTATTATTTTATGAGCCAGTGGTTTTCAAACATTTTTGTTGTAAGGACCCCTTTTTGTCAAGTGCATCTCTTTGTGGCCCCCCCAAAAAAAGGCTTATAATCTTATACTAACAATTTTAATTAAACCAAAAACATATTTAGTTACACAATACTCTAAAGTCAATTCCTTTGGTTGATGGTCTTATTTTTCTTAGGTTTGATAGCATAAAATCTATGACAAATTTCGATATTTCATAAAATGCCATAAAAAATGCCCTTGATCCATCTTGGGGCCCCTAGTTTGAGAACTATTAATTCTCAACAAAGTTTGCATTATCAGGCTTAACCTTCTTTGAAATAGAGATATTTTTTGGTTAATTAAGGTCAGACACAGAACAACATTTAAAAAAGAAATCTTAGTGATCTTATTCTCATAAATATGTGTTTTCTCTTGGGTGGCACAAGTGTTTAGTGTGGGTGAACAGGCACACTCCGACTGAGAATAAACAGAGCAATGTTAAACACAGATGCTGCTCATAAAATACAGTCATGCCCAGTGAAAGAATATATTCCAGACATTATTCTCTTACAGCATAGAAATACACTCAAAACAAATGTATATTTTCTCATACAGTATTGCTCTTCTGTGCTTTAAAAATAGCATTAAGATCAAATGTTGTAGCATATATTTCATTTTCCTTTGTAAAATAACCATTGTGTAAAAAAATTTTTTATGATTGATCATAATGATGAATCTTAAAATAGTACAGAATTAGACCTTACTTAGAAAACATGTCTGTTTTCTCCCATAACCATTTGTGTTGTCAGAGGTTAGTGTCAGGGACACACAGGTGGACTTTTTTTTGGATACTCTTTGAAGATTTTGTTTATTCAGGAATCCCTTGTTCCTTTTCAGGCACAGCGAGTAACAAATGGGCAAACGATTCTCAAGTTATATGGAAAACTAGAGAGAATCCTACTGAATAGCAATAGTTCAACCAAACTAACCTTAATCCCTTCCCAGGGGTGTAAAACATTTTTGCTTAGCACAAACAAAACAAATCAGATTTTGCCAGATCTATAGACTTTTTTAGTACTTGTTGGTAAAACAGGAACACCATTAAAACAACAAGTCACTGGACAATGAGCGATTAAATGACTAGTCAAATGACAGAGAAAATGTAATGGTGCATGATACATACTTGTATGTTATTTTAAAAATCACCATGATTGTGGCTATATATCATTTATTTCTTGTACACAGTATATTTATATTTTTAAGAAATTATCTTGAACCTTGTCATTTTAAACAAAATTTTATCAGTTTGTTTTATTACTTTATAAAAAAACAAAGTGTTTTTTTCTACTGTTCACTGAAAATTGCTGAAGTGCAGATGTCTGCTTTCTCATGCTGTCAAGAAAATCATACTGAACTGTATGCCCTCTTATTCCCAATTTTTGTGTAATGTTTTTTATTTCACAAGTTTTTTTTCCAAAAAGGACAAAATCTTGTTCTGTTGAACACATAATGAGATATTTTGAGGAAATTATGAAAACAAAGAATTCTCAGGTACCTTTGACTACGATTTAATTATTCCTACTATGGTAGTCAATGATTTCCTGGAACTGAAATGGCTAACATTCTTCCAAATATCTTTCTTTGTGTTCATCATAACAAAATAATTTATACAGGTATGAAATTACATGAGAAATAATTTTTGAATGAACTATCCCTTCAATAAAGAAACAAAACAAAATTGAAAGAATTTGCCATTAAAAACAAAACTGAATACTTTGAAACAGCCTTTGTAATGCGGAGGTACACGACATGCCTCAGTCAGATTCGGGCTGACAATTCTGATAAGCTGTCAGACATGGGCCGGGCTAGGCCCTGAGCGTCTCGGGCCAGGGCTTAAATTTGAGGGCCGTGCAGGGCTGTAGCTTGAACAAACGAAGTAATGAAAAAGGTTCAACAAAATGCTTTTGGTGATAAACAAGGATATAAGACGATGTAGCAGCGAAAGATCATAATTATAAATGTAATGGGTGCGTGTGATGCGTACAGCTCCATGGTGTAGACGCGCTGCTCATTTTAAATGATAGAAATGGTGTTGGTCAAATGTCCCTACATGCAGAGTGCGAATTTAGCAGGAAATAATATGGAAGCTGAACATAGTGATGCGAACGCCATGAGGTAATGCTATTTGTTTGCTCTGTAGTACACTGACAAAATCACGTTTGTACTGGTGGAGAACCGCTGTGAATACTGAATCATTAGTTAAATTTCACTTACCTCAAACAATGTCGTATTCAGTATGGCTTGGCGACATCTCAAATCCTGGCCAGTTTGCGTGTCTGCGTTTCAACCGCAAAAGCTGACACAGTAGCGAGCGAGCATATGTTCGTACGTACACTACGTGTTTGTGTGTATGCTTCGCACATTGCACTGAAGAATTTAGAGAGGGGGCCGCCATAGTCTCGTCAATGAATGGGAAACACTGCGGAATCCTGTTATTTTTCCTGTACTGGCTGCTCTGCGTGTCTGAGTGAATGATGTGCACAGATTAACACACTACACAAATTATTCTGAGAGTTTATTTTGCTAGCATATTACTGTTTGTGAGAAGCTATCGTCAAACACACACTAAAACTCAAGCGCCTTCCCGACGACCCGTCAAAATAAAAGTCCCATCACCTTGAACACTCAGGCGAAAAAATACTGTAGTATTTGCTTAAGGAAATTGTAGTACCTGTGTAGTAAATTGATAAACTGTAAACACTGTGATATACTATAGTAAGGTTCTAAAACACTATAGTATCTAGGAATTTTACTGCAGTTTACTATGGTAAATAACACTATAGTATACTACAGTAATTAATATGGACAAATATAGAGGACCTCTTTTGTATAGTAAAAAATGGATTATACAGAATCTAGAAAAAAAAAATTTTTTAGGTTAACTAAAAATTAAATGGCCCTAATTTATCCATCCGTTTGTAACATTAAAGCAATACTACAGTTTTTAGAGTTTTTAGACCTTAAATTAAGTGATCTGACACTTAGAAGCCTGAACAGGAATCAATATCTGACAGAGTTCACTCGGTGGTGTGAGCTGCAAGAGGAAACCGTTTGCAAAATGGATGGAGACCTAGCCTTCCTGCAACCAGATTTGAAAGTCTTATATGGACATTTTTCTTACTGTCTTGTACTTTTGAGCTTATTAGCTATTAGGCTGTGCTCAGGTTGTTTATTGGCGCACTAGCGTTACTGGTTCAAAATGTATAACCGCAAGGTAGACTAGAGATAATGTAATGTTGCCGGGTCTCGATAGCTTACATAGCATGATCGTGCCTCGTCACGAATTTAGTGTTATGCTTGTAAACAATGACTACGAAACACAATAAATGTTTCATGGTCAAAAGTTGCTGATGCCTTAGTGCATGCACGTAGACTAATGTAATCGGTATCTATAGTTACTATGCTAGGTACTATTCCCATAGAGTTGAGTGTAAGTTAGAGATTGCACCTGTTACAAAAAGCACAACGCCTGGTCGCGAGTTTGTTTCCCAAAAGAGCCGAAAGAGTGCTTTAGTACATGCACAGTTTATGAAGTGAGATGATGTAATATTGGTTTCTGCTTAGTAAACAAATTCACGTATATCGCCCAGCCCACGGAGAAGCTTATACAATGACAGTATTTACTGACAGTAGACAAATGCATTTATCAACCCCATGGGGAACCATCAGCAAAAGTTCTCCAATGTTGCTTTAAAGCTACAGTTTGTAAAAAAACGCACCTAGAGGGCACATGATCAAAACAACAAAAATGGCTTAGCTTGACACTTTGAAGGAGCGTAGAATGATAGGATCTGTTGTCTTCAACTCAAATAAAAGTTCATGTTTTTCCGTGAGTGACGCGAAAAACATCATGCAACGGGGAGGGAGTTCACATGTCCGGACCTGTCAAACAGTAGGTGTCATTAAGCTCTTCACGCGAATCGTCGCTTGAGTTGAAATGTTTCAACTTGTGTGGAAGACACAATTGATGCGCGTTCGCAGCAATGGCGCCGCCTGATTCATGTAATTTCTGTTGTGTCTTTGCATTGACATTGTATGTAATTTACTAGTGCAAATTGCATAATTCGTATTTGGTGTGATCCACGTATTAAAAATAAAAGTGCTGAAAGGTTCTTCACAGTGATCCCATTGAAGAACCATTTTTTCGCCTCAAAGGACCTTTTGTGAAACGTAAACGTTCTTGAAATGTTAAAGGTTCTTAATGGAACCAAAAGGTTTTTCTATGGAATCAAATAACCTTTTGAAGCACCTTTTTTTAAGAGTGTATGTATGAATATTTTCACTCACAGTCCTGTCTGCTCTCACACACATCCACACACCTTTATGTTTTCAATGAGTTTAAAACAGAGTGCTTCTGTAATGTGAAATATTATCTCGTGTTCTTGTCAAATGGAGATTTTTTGCCCGCTTTGTTTGCTAGAGGGTGGAGTTAGCGTGGCTCCACTTAGGATTTGGAAAATGTGAAAGTCATGTTAAGAATTTCCTGAACATTTAAGGCTGGTGTAGTGGAGTAGGCGGGGCGAGACCATGGTTCGAGACCGGTGAGTAATGTTAATGAGCGCCAGCTGTGCGCACACCGGTCTCGAATCACCTAGGAGATCGGGAGCATATAAGAGAATGAGCGACCGGACTGTCGAGGAGAGAGGACCGGGCCCGAACATGTTTATATTTGTATATATTGTTTTGTTCGCCGGCGGTTGGCCGTGAGGGGCCGCCAGCGGTTATTACTTTATTAAATGTTTAAATGTCTTCCGGTTCCGGTCTCCTTCTTTCCTTTTAATGAACCTTGTTACAGCTGGATACATATGTAACAACTCTTTGTTTTTGTTTGTGTGTGTCTGTCTGTCTTACAGTTCATGAATATGTGTAAATGATCTTGCTTACAATCATGTGTTGCCATGCAGATCATCACAAAAGCAAATCTAAAATCATAAATTTGTACTTTTTGGGAAAGCAAGGTGTGTGAATGTAACATATGGATTCCGTACTAATGTAGCAAAATGTGTGTTATACAAACTGTTAACATGTAATGAAAAAAGTAATTAAGCACAAGAAGTCTTAGTTTGCACTCACTGTCAATCATCTACTGCGCTGAACATTGCTGGATCTTTGCCACTTACATGTAGCATTTATTAAATAAATTAAAATCATTATTAGATTAAAATAGATGTAACCAGGAGAGATGCTGTGGGCTGGTACATTATATTAGGTGATGTAGGCATTATATCACAGCCCCTATAATCTAGACACAAATGGTCACAGGTCTCACGCATCTCACGTGACCATTTTTGATTGCATCACACCAACCATAATCTAACATCCAGGTGTAAACTGGGCAGTACGTTCAAACAGTTGTTTGACAAGCCCATGACCCTCTGACCATGAAGGTCCAGCAGGTCAGGGGTACAGACCCCTTTTATAAAATCCCAGCAGGTGGCATGTATAATGTCTGGGAACAGCTGAAGGGCTGACTGGAGGATCACTTATGGCTCATGCACTGTGGGAGAAGCAGTGGCGGGTGGTGGTGGCAGCAGGGGGTTGTGGGTAAAATAGGGTTTGTGCAATACTAACACATTTTAACACAATAAATATACCCAATACAGAGCTGCTTACAGTTCAAGCAGACCTCAAAGCCAAGCATCAGCAAATTAAATAGTTACTCCACAGTCTGAAATGCATTTTTCAAAATAATTAAAGATATTTAAGGGAATGACATAATGCAAGTGATGAATGAAAATGTGCATTTTGAGTTGTTCTGCCGGGATCAGATGCACGCTTTGATCTATTGTCCGTCTGCAAAGTGCAAAGATGCCATGTAAGGAGTGCTGATGAAACATTACAGCTCTCATCTTAATGTGAGGAAATGGCCTGCAGCCAGAATCTCTCCACGCCCTGCTTTGCTCTTTATGGAGTGTAATGTGAGAGATCATAAGTGCCCAAGCCCATCAGAGAAAGAGCTGTGAATGGATTCAGGAGAGGAAGGCTTTTGCTTTGAATAAACAAATGTCTTTCTTTTTTATTGGCTCTAATCCTCAATTGAAATTACATATTGTTTTTATTGGAAGGTATAATATAAATGTAAATGTAACAACTTATAAAAAATAAAAATGGTGAGAGCTGCAATCATTAATGATGATCTACTTGGAGCTTCTTGGTTTGCTAATGTATTTGCAATAAATGGCAAAAGTCAAAAGCATTCACAGAGACCACAGTCTCCATTGCATGCAGCCAAGCACTCCCCTTCTTGGCTAACCAGAAGAGGCTTTGAAATACTAATGATTTGGCCCCTTCCTTACCTGATTTAAACCAGATTGTGAATTTGTTGGCCCTTCTCAAGGGTGAGATTTACTGCGAGGGAAAACAATACACATATTTGAACAGCATTTGGGGTGGTTTGGTGGCTAGAAGTTTGGCTGTGTCTTCCACTGAATATTTTAAAAGGCCAACCATTTTTTTTTAGTGTTGTAGAGTATCTTCTTGTATTTTTGTAAATCATGTTAAATCATGTTTTTTTAAACCTCCAATCTCCACCCAAACCCTTCCTTCATGCATTGGTTTTATTTTTTAGCTTTCTAACATGGCCAACAGGTTAAATTAGTTTGTTGTTTTACCAAAGAAATATGTTAAAATAGGACCTCTAAGATTGTTCTGCCTATTAAGCCTATTTATCAAAATGCATTTGTTTTAAGGTTTTTCCTTATCTCAACCATTAAACTCAAGTTATGTTGAGAAATTGCTCATCCAGCATTGTTTAAGCCTCATGGTGGTATGTGGTCAGCCTCTTCTTGCAAATGCCTGCTGCTGAGTGTAAGGGGAATGGAACTGACCCCGGGTGACTCAATTATTCCTTAATGGCAGGGGAGTGATGTATCCATAGAAATAAAATAAGATGAGTGGCTGTTGTGCTTAAACAGAGAAGTACATTTTGGACTAGAGTTAAGGGCTCATATCAATGCGACTTTAGTGTCATTAGGGCTTCTTCGAGCTGTATTGATTCCTATTTACAGAATGTAAAATAAATCAGAAGTTTGTATTTAATTTGGGACATTGGTTAGTTTCGAGTAGAGGTCAACCGATTCATAGTTTTTGCCTATTAATCGGCCACGATAACTCTAACTATTGTTAATCAGCAAAAATCCCCACTTTTTTTCCTGGTTGCGTTTGATCCAGACGCAGGAGGGAAAGCTTCACATTGATATGAAATGAGAAAGTAAAACAGTGAACTCTAGAGGCGGGAATAAGAATAATACTGACAGCCTGTGGAGATGCAAGGAGTGGAATAGGCTACATTATTTGAGGATTTAAAAGTTTGACAATAACAAGGTAGAGCACATTCAAGTACAGAAGATATGTTAAAAAGTATTTAATTTGTTGACCATATACTGCATTAATGGAGAACAACAGTATTTTACCGCCAAGAGCGCGCTGACATTAGTAGCCTACAGAGGTGCGGAGTAACGTGCTACATTTACTTTATTACATTTACTTGAGCAACATTTTTGTGAAGAAACACGCATTTACACACGACAATATAGTAAATCACCAAAATCACAAAGGTCATGTTTATACATTACTTCTAAATATTGCTAAGAGATCAAGTTTGTCAAACCACTTTGTATTCTTGTGTAGATCATTATGATTACAGTAATCCCAGACTTCGCTGCACATAGAAGCAGATGATTCCATTCATATCATGGACATATCATGTATTCAGTTATGATGCAGCTTTTAAAGAATAGTATTTTCAAGAAGAGTAAGACTATGCTCACCAAGGCTGTGTCTAAGTACAAACTGTATAGTAATGTTGTAAAAATGTTTCAATTTCAATTTTGTTTAAACCATACAGTTGAGTTTAATACTTATCAATATAGTTAATTTTTAGGTGTTTTAATTAATCGTTATCGGCAGGTACTGCCCGCCTTAGTTATCGTTAATGGCCAAATCCAATATCGGTCGACCTCAAGTTTAGAGATAGCGAAACATCACAGCTTTTAAATGACCAAAAGTTGGACTTTTTAAGAGTGGTGAATCTGCTTCGTTTTACATGTTTGCAAGTATTTATGTGTCGGGTCGCCCACACAAGAAGTTCACGCAAATATCAACCCATGACTTTATATGACAGGAAGTGTATGTATTTGTAATACTTTGGTCAGTCAGAACATTTCATAAATTACATAGAAAAATGTACGAGATTACCACATACCACATACCTCATTCTCAGTATATGATCATTCAGTTTTTGTTGTAACATAGACCAAAGAAATCCAACGTTTTACTCTTAATAAAGCAAACAAAGTGAATGAATGTCTTACTGGTTCCTCCTTACCCCACCCCACCACAAGCAGTTTGGCAATGTATTTTCACAACAAATTCAGACACATGACAAAGAGCTAACTGTAAATCTACTAAAACAGGCTGTGGTGATCGCAAGGAGGACGCAAGTAAAACTCCTACTAAAAACCTAGCTGTATGAATTAAAGTGATAGTTCACCCAAAAAATAAAGTTGTTTCAAAATTGTAAAATTGTAATTGTTCTGCTGAACACAAAAAATATGTATTTAAAAGAATGTTTGTTTTGGGACACCATTCACTACTATTTTAGAAAAACATCTACTATTGTAGTCAATGGTGCCCCAGAACTGTGTAGTTTCAGAATCAGAAATCAGAAAGAGTGACAAGGCATAGGTAACAAAACGTAAAAAAATAATATGTGAGAGACAATACTCATTTTACAAAAAGGACAATATTAGACAAAAGGACAATAGACAGTGTATTGTATGTAAAGATGCGATACAGATAGTTTCCCACATTCTTTTAAATATCTTCTTTTGTGTTCAACAGAACAAAACAATGTATATAGGTTTGAAACCAACAACTATTCCTTTTACGATATTAGCACTGACTGAAAGTAGAAAACCATTTTATGAAACATAGAAAGAACATAAAAGATAAGCATTGCTGAACTATATGATAATAAAACTTCTAACTTTAATCCTACCATTCTTTGAGCGGTCCACCCTTTGGTTTAACTTTTGTATGGTGGCATGCTGATGTCAACAGGTTTCATTAGACACTTAGCCAAAATGGTTTTTCAGTCAATATTGAGAATACATTTAAATTCAATTAGCAAAATGGCTTCCTGTTCCTATGATCACAATCACTTTAAAAATCCATCAGCACTCACCATCAACATTGAAGCACACTATTTCTCATAGTCTTGGGGTTTTATTTGTACCACAGAACTGATATGGATTTATGCTCTTCTGTACTGAAAGCCTATTTAAGTGTACAAATTAATTTGTCAAAAGAGTTTGGCTGGTTGTAAGCCAGATGCTGTTTGATGAGTTGAAGAATGTCAATCAGACCAGAGCTATGGGACCTTAGTGAGATACAGCTCAGGCAATAGCACAAGAATGCCACTGGTAATAATAGTAATGGTATATTAAGGGAATGCAGTCTTTTATTGATTTTCTGGTTTTCTTCCATTACCACTTTGAATTAAATTCTTGAAGGGTTTGTAGACTTACTGTATTATTTTTCAAACTTCTTTGAAAAAGCCCATTCGAATGTTATTTCAATAAACTTAACAGAAGGATACAGGCATTATTGTGCAATTTGTCAATTTTTTTCTAGCAAATACTGTACTGTAATGTCTTCTATGCTGTAACACATAATTCCTGTTGTTAACTTGCCATGGAACTGAAGTTGCTGATTATGTTTGTTCGATTTCCTTCTAAGGAAGTGACCTTAGTTCCACCGTTCGTCTAGTTTTGTCAAATTTAACAGTTATTCAGCTTCTATTTGTTATAATCCAGTTGGACTGTTATAGCCTGACAAAATTATAATTGTATGTCCCTGAAAAAAACGTGTTAACCTAGCTCTTTTCATGCTGTATCATAATAGTTACTCAGATTCTATTACCAGATTATTCATCATTAAACAGAGGCAGTGCCTGGGCTGGCTGAACAAAGGTTTGGATTTTGAAAACAACATTCATATTCTGGTTCTTTTACTCCATATTCCACACCCTACATACATAAGCCTGGCAGCATTAGGCAGACAAAACAACAATACTTCTTGCTTGCTTTTTTCTGTAGCTGGAGCAAGTTTTGTTTCAGGTTGTCATCCGGACACATGATAAAATCATTCAGACCACTTCAGCTTAACCGCACACACACACACGTAAACATTTGACAATGAAGTCAGATTTATCATCTAATTTTACCATCTTAATCTGATAACGACTGAACGTGTGAATGATGAAAATTCAATTAGGGGTGTGTGGGCACACAAACGTCCTTATGGTCATCTTAGTTGTGCTGAGTGAGAGGTAATGATCTAAACAGAGGAAAGGAGTCAACAGCATCATCAAAAGAAAAACAAAGGCAAGATTGATGAGTAAAACAGGAAAAGGAAGTAATTATCCTAAGGATCGCAATGAATGCATTTCCACTCACTAGAGGAACACTAGACAGCAGCAACAGGTTTAGATTGAGAAGAGGCTTACACATAAATGACTAATCTTTAATCAAACTAATATAATAAAATAAAATAAGTGCCAGTGTTTTATAAAGGGTGTTGTGTAAAGTAGTAAAGCAACATTTAAGTTAACTAAATTTGCATGTACATGCTTTCTGTTTAAAGGACAGAAGTTACAAAACACAGTCTCGAGAGTAAAAAGAAAGGAGAGGAAAAATCTGCTCATAATTTCTTCCACCCCTCCTCCACAACAGCTCCGCCTGCTGCCTGAGAACATGCCTATCTCTCGTTTCTTCACTTTCTGTGCTGTTTTTCTTCTCACCATCACTTCCAGTGTGGTTGGACTCTACCATCATCTGTTTGTGCTTAATTTGTGCATGCTCGTATTCTTTCCCCATTCCACATTCACTCTTAAAGGGATAGTTCACCCCAAAATGAAAATTCTGTCAGGAATTACTCATTCTCTAGTTGTTCCACACCTGTATAAATGTTGTTGTTTGGTTGAACACAGAGAAAGATATTTGGGTGAAACAAAGTATAGTTGGCAAAATGACAATGGTAGTCAAAAGTGCCCCAGAACTCTTTGCTTTCCTACATTCTTCAAAATATCTTCTTTTGTTCAACAGGACAAAAAATATCAAGTATTTTTTTTCTTCTGTGGTAGTCAATGGGTTACAAGAGCTGTAGGGTTATAAGCATTCTTCCAAATATCTTTCTCTGTGTCAATCAGAGTATATGATGACTGAATTTTTTTTTTTTGGATGAACTAACCCATTGACTAATACAGCTGTCCAATTCAATGCCTTTTTATTCCTTTTATTAATTTGGCTTCATTCTTCTTATACTGATGTCTGGAGTGCTTATCCTGTTCCTGTCCATCACATTTTCCTGTTTTCTCTTTTTCCATTTCGATCCCTTTTTGCACATTTCCTTTTGGTATGTGCCACGCCCAGCTCTCTCTCTTTCGCTCTCACTGTCTGTCTGTCTGTCTTTTATTGGCTGAGAGCCACATGTCTGCTCTTTGAATTAGCCGGAAAAGCTACATATGAAATGGGGACTTTCTTCACACTCACACACACTTATTCATGCACCTTCTTAGATGTACAGACAGAAACGCAGACATCGGAATCAGTAAATCTTCCTGGAGGGATGCGGGTTTCTTCTGTATATTGTGTCATAAGACATTCATTCCATACAGGAAGCACCTGGCCATAGCGATTTCTTACATCCTCCATGTTCACCTCAGTTTTTATTAAGCCAGGTTTAGACAATCATGTCAAAGCGTTTATTCTGCTCAGCAGCAAAGCTTTTTGTGCTTGTTTACACATCAGTTATTCACATATGCTGGTGGTATGTAGTTGGATATGTGAATTGTAAAATACATTTCAGAAATCTTACGATGAAAGAAACAAGCAGAAAGAGAAAGCAAGGTGTGGTTTTCAAAAGTGAAAGTGTATTGTGAATCTGTTTAGTATGCTAGTCACACCCCGCCGGTCTATTCAGGCCTGTCACACTGAGAAATGGCCTGGTGGCACTTCCTTGAGCCCAGTACCCACCGCAATTAAGTAAATGGAGCCAGTCGATCCCATCCTCCCCAGTTTGCATTGATTTCTAAAAAAAATCTCGCAGTAAGTGTATTGAGGGTAAATGACAGCAGCATAACATTCAGTTGTTTTTAAAATCATGGGCACATAATTGAATTAATATGATTAAGATTCTTTGACCAGCAGAACTGAAGATGCACTCTTTGTGCAGGCTGGAAGATGAGATATGAGGTTGGTAAATGATAATGACTCAACATTATACTTAAAAAACCCTGTAGAACAACAGAGAGGTACGATACAAAGAAACAAACCCCATTGTTTGCATAATGTAAATAATGCAGTATTATAAACTGAAGCCGACATACACAAGGGAAAGCTAGGACTGAAAAGTAGAACTGTGGAAGACAGTGTTTAATTAATTCATGCACAGTCATATACTGTGTGCTGAGTCACCTAACATTTATATGTCTGTTTCTCACGAGAGAGGGCTTTCCTTTTTTCTGTCTCACTGTCATGTGAAGATCCATGCAAACAACATTGATGTGCCAAAGGGCCTCCTGGGGTTGCTATGGTTACACCAGTTACTTAGAACTCAGTGTAACTAAGAAATGTAAAAAAAGGAAATGTTAAACCTTTTTTTCTTTTGGGCTTTTAAATGCACACAGCTTGCATTTAGTTTAATTTTTACTTCCACAAATACACTTAGTGTTACATAAGAGGGCTAATTTTCTGTTAACCCCAAGTTCTTTTTTCTGTCAGTGAGGGAATGGAAACAGAAAGTTAATTTGGGCACTGTGTACTTCCCTGTTTTGCAGTTTTCTTCTTTTCCTCCCATTCGATGAAAATAAGCACACAGTGACTTCTGTTGGTCACAGTGAAGTACTGCAGCCTCAAAAATGTGTACCTTTTTTAGTCTGCATTTGAAGGTACAGTTCATAAATAAATGTAAATTCTTTCTTCCTTTACTCATAAAGGCTAAAGTACACTACAAGATTTGATCAGTTAGTGTGTCTGCTGTCTAGTTTTAAAAAACCTGTTCAAATCTGAAAAGTTTTGTAGTGTATTCCAGCCATAACTTATGTTGTTTCACATCTGTATAAATTTCTTTGTTCTGATAAACACAGAGAAAGATGCCTGTAACCAAAAGGTTCTTGGCCGCCACTGATTAACATAGTAGGAAAAAATGCTTTGCAAATGTTTTTGTTTTGTTGAACACAAAAGAAGATATTTTGAAGAATGTAGGAAAGCAAACAGTTCTGGGGCACTTTTCACAACCATTGTAATTTTTCCATCAATGGTGGCCAAAAACTGGTTATAAGCATTTTTCCAAATATATTTCTCTAGATATACGTTTATACAGGTTTGTAAGGACTCAAGTAAATTATAAAAGAATTGTCATTTTTGGGTGAACTGTCTCTTTAAGCAGCTGAGCTTAATGGCTCAATTTATGGTTGCTTGATGTTAACATTATGCAATAAGTATCAGTTTTGTTTAAGGAGCTTGGATATCTGTTAACATACATTTTGCTGTACCTCTTGCAGGTGTCTACATCTTGATTGCTGTTGGTGCTGTCATGATGTTTGTTGGATTCCTTGGTTGCTATGGTGCCATACAAGAATCCCAGTGTCTTCTGGGAACCGTGAGTAACGCATCCTGAGACCACTTACACAAAATAAATAGCTTTGGTTTATTCTAATAGTTATTTAACAACATTTAATACTACCTCTCCAAAGTCCATCTTCATATGAGTGTTTATAATACATTTATAATCACCTCAGTGGTTTGACTAACTCTTGCCCATACACATGTTTTTTTCCTCTACAGTTCTTTGCCTGTCTGGTCATTCTGTTTGCCTGTGAGGTCGCTGCTGGTATCTGGGGATTTATGAACAAAGATAAAGTGGGTTTCTCATACAAACAATCAGTTTCAAGCCATACTTATATACTCACAACTTTTACATCAAAACACCTTCTTGGGTACAAAATTGAGATTCATTGTTTTTGTTTTCAGATCTCCGAAGAGCTGATCACTTTTTATGACTCAGTGTATGACACAAGTGTTTCATATACAAATCCTGACGAAAGGCAGGGAGCAAATGCTGTGTTGAAGGTCTTTCATGAGACTGTAAGTAGTCGTCATGTAATTTAGGAACAGTTTAAACAATGTTTGAGCATAATTCTCCAAAGCTTAAAAGGTATTTTGTAAGAGCACCTATAATTTGTGTCATTGCTGGATTTCAGCTTAGCTGCTGTGGAAAAGGGGGCTTCGACACTTTCATAAATAAGCTAGCCACAGATATCTGTCCTGATAGAGCTAAAATCACAGAGGTGAGAAACTTTTTTCCTGTATATGCTGTATAATTCTAAAGACTGAAAGTACAGAGCATGTTTATTTTATTTAATGGCACTGTAGAATTAGAGCTTAAAAATCCATTCTTCCTGTTTCCAGGGCTGTCACAGCAAGATCAAAGAACTTTTCTCTGAGAAGATCTATCTGATTGGCATTGCTGCCCTGATTGTTGCTGTTATCATGGTGAGTGAATGTGTTTAGTGTAGTTTCATTATGGTAGGGCATCAATCTCAATGTAATGTTTTATTATAATTTTAGCTCAGACCCCCATAACTTATCTTTATTATGCCCTTTTTTCCTTCAGATCTTTGAGATGATCTTCAGCATGGTGCTCTGCTGCGGTATCAGGAACAGCCCCGTATACTGAAATAGAAGGGGCAAGATATGAAGTTCAGCAACAAAAAAAAGTTTTATATCTACCATCTCTTATTTTGTTTTATATGTACCATCATATTCTAATCTAGTCACTATGTCCAGTTCCTCAAGCCTCATAGAACAATTTTGTAGTGCATTTTTATTCCAATAACGCAGTGGATCCCCCCATAGCTAGGCAGTTATTGTTTACACTGTGACTAGTTGCAATATCTAGCGTTTGCGGTACACTTTACACACATTCACGTTAACACATGAAGGATGGGTACATTTATTTGCTTGTAGTTTTCTTGTGTTACTGTTTTCATTCTTTTCGTATGTACATGTATAAACTGTATATATTTGCAGCCCTGTATGGCTCTTCAGCATGAATCTTGTATCGAACACTCCTGTGCATTTTCCTCTCAGAGACTGGTGTTTTTACGAACACGTTTCTTCTTGAGAAACCACTAAATAAACAGTGTTAGCTAGGTGAGGAGAAAGACAGAATACAAAGCTTATTAGAAGTGAGATTGCAAAGATTTAACAAAAGTAAATGAGCAAGTTTGCTTATTACAAAGTGTGCCGTTCAGCAGAGCCGAGTCATTAGTCTTGATACCAAAAAAAAAGCGGATCAATGGTTGTTATAGTTGTCATGACATGAGGGCTGCAGTGTTTCACGCAAAGTCTCTTTATGCTCTCTGAAACTACTAAAGTGTATCGTATTATCTTGCATGCCTGTCACAAAAGGAGTTTGACCTGTAGATTCACTGCCCCATCGCTGAAGTTCTTCTGTCCTGCCACTTTTTACTGTCTAGTATAGACAGGACTGGGTTTCTACATGCCTTTAGCCTTATGAATTGAACACCCTATCAATTAATCACTTACATCATCCTAATCATCCCTAATGGAATGTGTTATGACTCTACTGATACCAATGTAAGCAGGGTTAATAGATCGATGAACATTGGCTCTTTTACTGCCAGCACTATAATAGTTGCTGTAGTACCCCATCCCTAACACCAGTGTGCAGTCTATTACCATTAAGAGCCAGTGAACCACTAATCTGTTTGTGTCCATCATGCACTTCTTTCTCTAGACCACACTTATACAAAGCTCCCTTCATATGAACACTGATTTATTAATATCAGATTTGTGATTTACTACATGCATTATGCAACTCTGTCTTGTTAACACATATTGCCTATGCGGATATGCTTCAAAGTGTCTTGTAACATGTACAGCTATACAGTATACTAATGACCATGTAAAGACAGTGTATGCCTTTAATTGTGATGTCGTTTCTGGTACTTTGTCAAAAGAAGAGAACCTCCACAGAGATTTCAGTTGAAGCATGTAAAGCTTTAAGGGTTATAACAGCTGAAGCATGATACTGAAACTATAAACATTATGAAGTCGAAAAGAGCTGTTTATGAAGTGAACTGTTCAAACACTCGAGTAGTGTTAGATAACTGTTGAATTTAATCGTGCTGAAATAATCTCGCACTTACTTGAGACAGAAATTCACAGCTGTTATTTGAATCTCTGCCCTGACTCAACAGTTTAAACAGTTTAAGATTTTGCTCTGGTTTTATTGCCCAAATATTTAGGAAATAAATGTATTTTACAAATATTGTGTTTTCGTTTTATTGCTTTTTGCATGTTTAATCCTAAATCAAAAAAGGGAAAAAATATTAAAGGGATAGTTCAACCTAAAATTACAATTCTGTCATCATTTAGTTATCTTCAAGTTGTTCCACATCTGTATAAATGTCTTTGTTCTGTTGAACCCAGATAAAGATATTTAGAAGAATGTTAGCAATTTTCAGTGCCGGGACATCATAGACTACCTGAGTAAATGATGAGAGAATTTTCATTTTTGGTTGATCTGTCTCTTAAATGATTCATTTAGCAGAAAGGTAAATATCATTGTTATGTAAATTCAGTTTAAAAATTACGATAGTATATCCTATCAGCATAAGACCAACTTGTAAACAATAGTTAATTATTTGCAATCATTCTCATTTTAGTCTCAAAATACCTCAGGATATAGACACCAAAGAGATGTTCTTATGAAACAGCCACAATACAATAACCAGGGTGATCGCTGTACAATATCTCACACCGAGAGATCTCACTAGTAGATTAAACTAGCTTTCCTGTAGCTCAGTGGTAGGAGCATTGCCTTAACAACGCAAGGTTGTGGGTTCGATCCCAGGATACCTATGTAAAATGTATAGGTTAAAGCAATGTTGGATAAAAGCGTCTGCCAAATGCATAAATGTGAGTTGCTGGAGTACTGGAATGGGTGCGGTTTACTGAACGATGGGGGCTCCCCTTTTCTTACAAAAGCTAACAGAAAGTGGATAAAGCATCAACCGTGATGATTCATGCAATAATGGACGAGACCGTGATCTTCTCTATACACAGAAAATAATAACATCCTGTCAAACTAATCTAATTCGAGCTGCTATCTCATTAAACATGTGTGCTAGCTTGCAATCCGCACTTTTACTTCTCTTCCCCAAATTCTTTTGCTCTTGTTTTAGCCCAGTAGCAGCATATAGTTTATGAATAAGTTTTATGAATATCATGTATGATATTAATTTATGATTAAATCCCTGGGAGGAGGAATCATGCAAGGTCAGAATTTGGGTGTGTACTTCTTTTTAAGTTACTCCTTTGTAGTGCGTGCTTGACTCGGAGGAGAAATAGAATAAAGAGGGACTGAAAGAAGGATATTGTGAGACCGTGTTCCCTGAAAACAACGGAAAGGAACCAAAGGGAAAAGACGTTAGGAACACAGAGAACAATGAAAGGAAAGAGTTCTGGATTGGTAAGTTCACTGATGGACTTTTGAGCTAATTGAGTGGTTATTTTCCGTTTTTCATTTACAAATGCGTTTATTCAAAACTGTTTTGTGCTAAAATGACAAATATATAGTTTTAAAGTCAGCTCAGTGTTACTTGGTGAATGCATAAAAACATAAAAGCATAAAAACATTTTGACAATATTTTTACATTACTTGGACATTACTACAACTCTTACAAATAAATTGGCACACGGAATTTCATCTTATTTCACATTTAGTCCTAAGTCACATCAACAAACACATTTTAAAACCGAGAGACGAAATGACTTGTGTACTTTATAGTGTATTTGTGTGAGATGAATCAAACAAAGATAGATGACGCTGTTTCACACGAAAGAAAGTTTACACAATCTCCATATCTTTACCGTCACTTATGTTGCACAGCAGGGAATAAATATCTCAGTGCTGAGAGCATTGTGAGTGACGAAGCCCCGCCCCGTCTACACGCTCTGTATCTGAACTTCACACACACACACACAAACACAAACACACACAAACACAGACCTGCACTCGCATAGATCAAGTGAACGAAGCCCTGTGCATATGACCTCCGCTACGTGAGATTTATTTCCACTTGCTTTTCGGTATACATTTATAAAAAAAACATCACCGTCAGGAACGAGTTCTCGGGAGCTTTCGGACACTTTCGGATTATACAACTTTCGGAGCGATTTAGGTGCCTTGATAATGAATGCTGTAGGGGCCACTGAGGGTCTGTTCTTCTCTGCCTTACAGCCCACCACATCGGTCACCACATACGCGGTCCCGTCCGATGACCAGCTGGCGAGAGACCGACTGTCTAAAGTGAAGCGCGTCCAGCAGCAGGTCCAGCAGCGCATGGCGGAGAAAGCCGCATCATCATCCAGACAGAGCGCTTCTCACGTTACCTCAACAGGTGAGCACTCTGTTGTCTGTTATCGGTCCAGTAGCACACAATATACAGACGGTCCTTTGTGTGTTTTTAGAAAGACAGATTAACAAACATTAGTTTAAAAACAAATGATACAACTATTTTAGGCCACTTTTATATAGGCTATTTTATAATTCAATAAAGTTAATTAGTCTTAATAGATAGTTAGATAATTGTAGTGATTGTTTTCAGGAACTGGGTAGAATGCTCTGTTGAGTCTGTGTGACACTCAATCAATTTGCATCATGCAAACATTTTTTGGTCTTATTGTGTTGTTCATAGCCAGAGCAGGTGTACAAGCAGAAGGGTTTCATTGTGCTGGTTTAAAACGTAGGTGATGGGAGCCAAAGATATGCACTTTTGTGTGTTTTCTAAGTGGTATCTAAGACTCTTGTCTGGGTTTCGTAGCTATAGCCTAACACATTTTTCTAACATCAAACTTGACATAGAAAAATAGGCACACTGAAAGACTGACTTTGTCAGACAAATTTTGACCCTCAGGGTAAAGTCTGAGGTTAATACCATTGGAGGAGACATCAGGTTTTATACATTGGAATATTAGCTAGTTGTCCCTGAAAAGATATATCATTTTTTTTCAAATGCAGATTTGTCAAATTAAGCTCGTGGAACATGATTTAAACTATAAGCTGTTCTTGGGGCATTGTGTTTTTGGTTTGTAATAGGGAAAAGCGTCCGACTTTAATTGAAAATAACAAAGTTAATACGTTTTTTAATAAAAAATGTATGAAAGTTTAGGTCATCAGGGCACTGAGGGTTCGCTACTGGTGCAAATGTGTGTGTAGGTTTGTGAAGAAGAATTGTAGCCCATGGGAATGGTATCGCTTACATATGGCTTGGACAGGCAGGTAGAAATTAGGGCACACCACACTCTCCCCCATCCCAGACTGCTCAACATACTGACACTTTTTCAACATCATAAAAGTGGCTCAACTCCATCTTGCCAATTCTCTACAAAACGATTCAAGTCAGGCACAGTTTGAAACATCACACATTAACAAAACTAGGACTAGGTATTATAATCCCACTATTTCATCAAGATGAATACCCAATAGGACATTTCCCATGCCTTATACATGAAATGGGGAAGTAGTCAAGAATTAGAAGTAGGTTTATCATGTGCTTTTGGTCATATCGTTTTTCAAGATGAAGGATAAACATCTCATGCAGGTCAGTAAAGCCAGTTCATGTCACGTTCTTTTTTTATTAAATATTTCACTAAAACATTATTCAATTATTCAATTTGTGATCATTCAATTTGTCCAAAGTCCAAATGCTACTCTAAAATGATAAATCACACTAGGGGTGTTGACTGTGACATTAATAACTAATTGTATTAATATCATGTTAATACTACACATTTGATAATATTGCACCAAGAACCACTTTATGTTTAATTTAATTTAATTTATTTCCTTTGAAATTGTATTTTATCCTGTGATAATATTAATATTGTGACATCCCTAAATCACACATACAGTATGGATTATACTGTATATTTCAAACCTAGCTCTGCATCAAAGTCTGAATAGCAATACTGGAAATTACATTGCTGACCAGTAGCACTTTATAAAATCTAGCAACAAGTATATCTTTTGTACGGCCTATTAGGGAGAGGAATGTTAAGCATTCAAACTCTTACCCTATTGTTGACCCTGTTCACAACAAGTCACTTGAAAGCTTCTAGCCGTCTTATGATAGGGAACAATTTAGGACGTGACCTTATATAAACAGAGGAACTGACCAAGCTGGTGTCCTTGAATGTTTTTTTCCTAATAATTTTCTTTATTCTGTATCATATACCAAATGGTGTATAATAATACCCTATTGGACTGCCACTTTACATAGCCTACATTACAATATCAACATCATAAAAACATTGAAAGTCATTTTAATGTATTGTTTTGTGATCAAAAATACATTCCGCTCTTCGTTTTTGTTGTCCTCTTACACATGAGCTCAGTTTGACCTGGAATGTGACAGATATGTCACACCTTTTCAAACAACAGTCCTTTGCAGAAGAGGTTCCTGCCATTTGGTTTGCAGCAGATTTGCCAGTAGGTCAGTTCTATTTTAGTTTGAAGCTTGAATAGGAGGATGTGTTTTAGATTTCATTAAGAGAATTACCCCCAGAAAGTGACGAGGAATGTGTGTTTTTGTTATTGTAAAACAGTGGCTTCTTTGGAACACTAAACATGTGGCTCACACTTCGCTATTTATTTGTCATCTGGATTTATGCTCCGTTTCTCAGTGTGTAACCAAGTTTTCCGGGAATTATCGGATGCACAGTGCATGAGTTTAAATCATTCTCAAAGGCATTCTCTTTATTTATTCAGCATGTGCAATTAAAGCTCTCACTTTATTAGTACCAGCAGTAGGAGGTTTAGAATGTCTTGATACTGCTTTAGATTCTTTTAGAATAATTATTTGAAGTTTAGAACGACAGACAAAACTAGGTTATAGTTCTTATGTCACTTGCAGAGGACATAGAAAATATTTGTGTATACAGTATCACATTGCTTTATAAACTTTTGCTGAGATGTTGACAATAAAGTACCTCTAAACATTTGGTATCTGTAAAATCCCTTAAGACCTTTACATCTAAAGAAAAACATATGTTTCCATTTTGAGGTAAGATTCCATTGAAAACTCTCTTTTTTAGAGAATCCTTTAGAGAAGTTTAGTAATCCTTGAATCTTCCGGCTACCAATACATTTAACATAGAAAACCTGTTGATACTTAAAGGGATCTTGATTAACTTTAGATGTATTCATTTAGCTAAACTTTAATTTAAAACAACCTGTCATATTCCACCACATGTTGGGAGACAGAATTTAATTTATAATTTAAGTGGGAAAATGTTTTATGATAAATCTGCTTTAAGGGGAGCGTGTAATATTGGCTAATCAGGAATTGTCCTTTAACTCAAGGAATATGAAAATGAGGATCACATTATATCATGGTTTATAGATTTACTGGCCCTGCGATGGGTTGGCACTCCATCCAGGGTGTATCCTGCCTTGATGCCCGATGAATCCTGAGATAGGCGCAGGCTCCCCGTGACCCGAGGTAGTTCGGATAAGCGGTAGAAAATGGATGGATGGATAGATTTACTGTTGCCTCAGTAAGCATTTACTCTTAGTAAATTAGCTTTCAGAGACCAATTCAAATATTAAGATAAATAGTTGACACTTTACCCCACCACAGTATTTTTCTTCTTTGTTCGAACAGCATTCAGGAGATCTGCCAAAATCAATATGTTTTTGTCATGTATTGAGCAATATTCCTTCTCCGTGTTATATACACATCTATTTGAAATTCATCTCTCTTCTGGGAAGAGATATAGTTGACCTCTTTTTGATCCTTGTGTTTCTTAAAACCGATTCATTTTGATTCCTCTCAACACAATTATGTGCTTGTCTCTGTGTTCGGTGGAAAGCTGGGTTGCTTTGGTTTGTTGCATTTGAATCAAGGCTATTTTAAGGTTCTACTGTCCCCCTGCAGTATCTTGTTGTTTTATTTTATTTTGGAATTAAACGCTGCATTTTTTCATCTTTGAACAGAAGATGAACAGAAAATAAGGATTCAGAGCAAAGTAGTTTATAAGAAGAAGGAAACAAAGAATGAAGCGAAAAAGCCTACAAAAATAAGACAAAGGACCACCCTGTGATGTCATCCTCTTTTCCTCTTGTTTCATTATGTTATAGTGTGATTACTGTAGCAGACTTCCTCTCTCCACCAGCTTCCTCAGAAAAAAATGTTTTGGAGACTTTGACCTAATGTTTGGTCCCATATACAAATTTGATGTGGACTACTGATCAGGACTGTGTGTAGCGTAGTAGGTTAAGAAAGCCAAGCAGTGATAGAAACCCGATCTCTTAAAATTCGTTGAAGCACCCAGTCAAAGCTGAATGCCAAACCTGGATCAGGTAACACCCTGGGTCATGTGTTAATGCAAGCCATGTAATGCTTTGGAAATAACCTCATCAAAATGAAAGCCACCTGGGAAAGAATTTGGGAAAATTTTGCCATCATTTACTCACCCTCTTGTCATTTCAAACCTTTATGACTATTTTGAAAAATATTGTGAACCAGTCCCCATTCAGTTGAATTGGTTTTGTGTCTTTACAATATAAGTGAATGCCGGCTAGTGCTTTTCGTTTGCCAACTTTCTTGAAAATATCTTTTGTGTTCTGTGGAAGAAAGAAAGTCATAAAGGTTTGAAATGACAAGAGGGTCAGTTATTGATGGCATAATTTTCATGTTTGGGTGAACTATCACTTTAAGTGGGATAAAACTCCAGGCAAACAAGTATATCACTGAGATATTTGACAGTAACAGATCACTCATACAGAGATCAAATTAGGTGATACTTTGTATTTTATAATTTTATAATGCTGTTTTATTTTTCAGAATTAAATGGCTCGACAACCACAAGATACCAGACAGGCCCTGGATTCAGTTCCAAGTCTCTAGTCTACAATGGCAACAGAACAATAGCAGTAAGTGAGACTATTCAGCACATTTCCAGTCCCTGAGTCATTCATTTACAGAATCGTATTTATTTTATTAATTAAAGACAATGTTATTCAAAATGTTTAGTCATAGCTTTAGCTTTACAATTAGGGCTGTGCAATTAATCGAAATTTAATCGTAATTGTCAATTTTGCCCTTCAACAATTACAAAAACACAATAATCAAGGTAAAACGATTATTGCGTCACATTCCTTTTGCAAGGACCCTCTCTTTTTTTGTGGTTTAAATCCACAGTGCACCTTTCCTTTACAGTGGTTCAGCTGTGCTATTTCTTTACATTTATTTTCAGTTGAATACACAGTTTAAAAGCAAAGTTACTTATTCTTTATGTTGTTCTAAAAGTAAATGAGTAATCATGTTAAATAATCGTGATTATGTTTTTGTCATAATTGAGCAGCCCTATTTACAATAGGAAATAACATTTTGATTAAGTTTTCAAATGTTGTTGTTTAGTACAGAGATAAAATTGCCAGGTTATGCCTACCTTCTTTTACCAACTTTTTTTGTGCTGATATTCAGGATACAACATTCACCTATGAACAGTTATTTGTTAGATTATATTTATTCAATTAAAGTTCCAAGAGGTCCGGTCTTCATATTTTCTTCCAAACGGAGGTCCAGACGAAATGTTTTTTGAAAATAAATAAATATTTATTCCATTTAGCCAAGTTGGATATACAGTATAAAAGATATGATCTTTTATCAGGCCATTTATTTAATATTTTGATATATGAATGTATCGGCTTTGTGGCTTAATAGAAGTCTGATCATTAATATTTGTAAATAAAAAAACTACTGACAACATCCAAACAGCAGATGTACTGTAACAATTAAAATGCTATATAACAATTTAAATCATAAACAGAAAACAATTTAACTTACTAAATTAGCCTTTCCATGCCATTTTCACCTTTTCACTTTCATACCAAAGCTACTTCTATCTTTAAATTATTTCACAATTAAAACATTGTTCATTACAAATTGTGGACCTGCTTGTGAATCCCCAATATTGACTGACTAATACCAAATCTTACTGAAATTAATGCTTGAAATTAGGGGAGAGAAGCAGCACTTGCGGAGTGGTAAGGGTTAAAATGAAGCGCTTTGGCACTAAATAAAGATTACAGAGGATATAGCGGAAAAATATCAATTACAGAGCGCATTTGATTCTCCGCTGTGAAGACACGTGGCTTAATTTAAACAACCAAATGGGTTTATTAGGCTAACGTTATGTCTCGTGGTCCGTATGGAATGAAGCAAAGGTCCGGATCCGGACCGTGGTCCGCCTATTGAGGATGACTGGATCATAAAATCCACAATCCCCTGACAACTGCGCTTTGTGTGGCTGCACCCGTAACACACAATGATGTGATATTTTGCGCTCTCATGTGAAAGCTCTGTTTAGAAGGTGATCTGCAGTTCTAGCAAGCTGTGGAATTGAGATCAGGCCCAATGAGCTGAGTTCAGATGCTAATCTGAAACATTCCTAACCCACCACCTCATGAGCCAAATGGTGTGTCAGAGGCCCTGTTATCCCTCAGTGTGATACAGTAAACAGACTATCCTGGAAAAGCAATGTACAAACTCAAAACATGGTTTATTGCGTGATGTTTATATTCTTAGGGCTACTTTCAGTTTTTCATTTCTCGTTTATCCTCTGTACTTAGACCCCCAGGACGTCTCAGCACACGGAGGGATTTTCATCTCGCTCTGCGGTAGAAATGGGAACTCGGCACAGAATCAGTCTCGGTACCCCCATGCCGGCAGTAGTGGGTCACCCGTACGTGTCACACGATGATGCCTATCTGAGTGGCTCTTACACCAATCAGATGCGCAATGAATCAAGAACAATGGATCGGACTGAGCATGAGGCAGCATTAATGGGGGGCCATACAATGCACCGGCAGTCATCACCTGTAGCCAACTGGATGCAGTCCTATGGCCGCAGCCCTTCACCAAGTGTAGTGCACAAGCAACGGCACCTAAGCGACACCTTGGCACAGGATGGTTCTGGTAGAGGATGGAGGGAGTCCGAGTTTGCTCATCAGTATTCATTTAAAGGCCCCTCCCACCGCACCATAAGCCGTATAAATAATCGACAGTTGCAGCAGCAACAGCAGAACAGGATGAGTGGCAGCTCCATGCAATGGCAGCAGATGTCCACAGGAGGCAGCTCTATGAAGGGTGCAGGGCAGTACCAGGGCACCATAAAGAGAGCAGGGTCTGTGCACAGTATGAAGAGTGTGGGGCGTGGCGTGGATGTGTGTGATGGATTTGCAGATGGAATGGTAGATGGTCTTGACGGGTAAGAGAATCGAATTGATTGGACAGTAACTTACGGTTTACACTCCATACACTCTAGAAAATGCTGTGTTATTTTCAACCCATAGTTAAAGGAACAGTTCAACCAAAAGTAAAACTTCTGTTATCATTAACTCACCCTTAGGTTGTTCCAAATCTCTATAAATGGCCATCATTAGCTGTTTTCACATAGCAATGCTGGGAAATTACTGGTAAAGTCGTTCAGGTAAATTTATACTAAATACACAAATGTGCTGTTCACAAAAGCAATGGCATTCTGACGATCCACAAGCAGCCTTATTAAACTCGAAGAAGTATAACAGCTTTTGCTTCGTTTCAGTCCTTTTCTCTGGTAATTTTACTTCTTCTCTACACATCCCAACTTTGTGGTAAAACAGGGAAATAGAAAACTTTACAACTGACCTGAACTATATGAGGACAAATTCAGAGACCCAAGAAAAAAAACTGCAAGCAGAACAGAAATGTTCAGAGTGTTGTGATTGGGCCAAAGCAGTCCGCGCGTCATGCGTTACACATGCTCTTAATGGTAATCTTCATACTTCACCACTTACTTGAATTTGCTGGTAACGTTACTACTTATTTCTGTAAAACTGTAAGTAGGGATATTCCGTAAAGGTCCTGTTCACAAATGGTCTGTTACCTGCAATTTTCCTGCAATTTACCAGTAAAGACTGTATGTCTGAAAAGGAATACCATGGGAGGATTGAGTTCTGTTGAACCCAAATGAAGATATTTTGAAGAATTTAGGAAAGCAAACAGTTCTGAGACACTTTTGTCAACCTTTCTTATTGTTCCTTCCTACTATTGTAGACAATTTTGAAACTGTTTGGTTATAAGCATTCTTCCAAGTATCTTTGGCTGTGTTCATAATAACAAAGACATTTACACATATTTGGAACTATGTGAGGGTAAGTAAATGGTGACAGAATTTACATTTTTGGGTGAACTGTCCCTTTAAGTCAAAAAGAGACAAACCCAAACTTTGGTTTGTAAATGAACCTGGATTGTTTTAGCTCAAAAAGCTCATTTTAAACTCTTGTTTGAATTAAAAATAGACCATTTAAAGGGACAGTTCACTCAAAAAGGAAAATAATTTCATCATTTACTCACTCTCAAATCTGTATAATTTCTCTGTTCTGCTAAACACAAAGGAAGATATTTGGAAGAATGTCAGTAACCGAGCAGATCTTGTCCCCCATTTACTGCCATAACTGTACACTACACACATTGTGTGTACATTCGCTGTTGTGTATTATTATTATATATGTTACGTGTCATTTGTTGTATTCTGGTGTAAAACTTGTACCTTAATGTTTACGGTGTCAATGTATAAAAGAAATGTCTGTCATACTGCCATGTTGGTCGAAACTGCACCCAAGTTTTTCACCTACTGTCGCACCTGAGTATATGGTTGAGTGACAATAAAGGGATTTTATTTCAAGAGTAGGGAAAATAAATACTATGGGTGACAAGATCTGCTCGGTAACTAACATTCTAAATGATGACAGAGTAAATGATGACAGAATTCTCATTTTTGGATGAACATTTTTTGGATTTCATTCATTCATTGTTGGGGTTTGTCCATTTTGACCCAAACATTGGTGGAAAACAACTAAACATTTAGCAATTGAAAACAATATACCAGGTATACCATTAATATGTTTTACTTGTACTAATATTATAAACAAAACAAAAATTGCTTTTGATATATTATATCTTGAAAATTGTTTTTCTAAACATCTTTACTTTCGTGTGTGTGCGAACAGAATCCAAAATCTGGACATGACCACAGCAATCAACTATATCTCTTCCACCGATGTTTCCATGCAGATGTTGGGAGCAGCATACATACAGCATCAGTGTTACCACAGCAATGAAGCCAAAGTCATGGTAAGAAAAAACCTTACATTTGATCAACAACCTTATTAACATTTACCTTACTAGCATTAAATTAACAGTTCAAGTCAGGGCCTTTGTGCACAGGTTTAATTTAACCACTGAATTTGTGTGGTACTATGCGCTCCTGCATGCACGCACACACACATATACACACACAGAGTTTTCATGCCTTTGTTATGCTTTTATTTGGACTTCCTTTCATTAGGAATAGCTTAGAAATTAAAAACTTGACAATGACAGAAAAGGTTGGTCATAAACCGCAATTTCACAGTTTGACAATTTGTCTTTAAAGGAGCCATTCATTTGCGTTTTTGAAGCTTTGATTATGTTTTTTGGATGTTAAACATTGGATTTTCATGTTTCTAGTTTCAAAAAATGATTTATTTTCAAGTCTATTGTTCACAGCTGTCCCTCTTCTAACAAAATGATTGGATTTCTTCCGGTCTATGTAAAATCCCTCCTTCCAATACGCTCTGATTGGTAAAGCTGACCCGGTCTGTCATGATTAGTTACCTGCTTAGAACGTGTGTCTTAAGATGTCCCACCAATACCATTTCAGCAAGCTTCTGCTTCTCAGGCTGTTGTGATTGGTCGGTCCCCCTCTCAGTGTACGTGTATTCATAAACTTTGGCTTTTAGCGATAAACAGTAACAATGGCGTCAACTTCACTTCATCAGTTAAGCACATGCGGATCAATGGAAGTGTAACGGAGGTCTGCTAGTGCATGTGCAAATGTCAATCTTTATATTACCGGCTGTAGGACTGTGATGAATGTGAAAATAATTAATTTAAATCATTCAAATGTTTACAATCTGATAACCAAACACTAATCCAGCGGAACTTCCTCTTCTCTCGCCCCTTTTTTGGTGTATTGCTTTGAGCTTAGGTTTTTCAAATAGTGACATCATTTACTCCGGTAGTAGAGGGCTTGATGGTCTAGTAGCTGGAGATGGTGGTCTAGTGGGTTAAACCACTGAAATGGTAAATCAAAGGTTGCTGGTTCGATCCCAGCAGCCACCACCAGTGTGTCCTTTACTCCATGTTGCTCCAGGGGTATTGTCCCTGTAATAAGTGCACTGTAAGTTGCTTTGGATAAAAGCGTCTGCCAAATGACTAAATGTAAATGTAGAGGGCTGTAGTCCAATTCCAGCCATTCTCTGTAGTCCTTGAAAAGCGAATTCTGTTAGAGACAATATCTCGCTTGGCACTGAACTTTGAGCTTTATCATTTTGCAGATATTGTTTATGCTCGTTAGAGCAACATTACACACTAACTAAAGTTTGAAAATTCGCATCGCGTGGGATGGCCGCTATCAAACATTTCCTACCGTTTGAGATTCAGTAACATATATAATGAGAGGCAATGAGGTCAGTGGTGTTGAGCAGCCTTCCACACTCTGTTTGAACAGGATTAGAGAGCGTAAACACAGGATGTGTTCATCCTTTCAAAACAGCAAGATAAAGTGCAACCGGACAGAATAGAATTCAGGAGTCTAGAGCCGGTTTTAAATGTTGAAGTTTCTGTCATTTCAAATGTAATTTTTATAAAATTCAACACCACAGAAGTTTCAAAATGGTGACCATATATGTCTATATAGGATCTATTGGCCAATGATTATAAAATGGCATGGATTAAAATCTATTGGGTACTCGGTTTATTTTTCTGTTGAGTATACAAAAAGATCAAAATGGCCTCCACCTGATATACTAGTTATACTTAATAGTTTTCATGATTAAAAGTTTAAGATCTAACTGATTGAACTATTTAAAGTCAACTTTACAATACAAAGATTAAAAATATATATGTATGATATTTTGTTAAAGCAAAAAACCTACTGGCTCTGGCTGATATTATCATAAAATATACTAGCCTTATTTATGGCTCGCGGCCAGAATCAAGGCTAAACTGCTTTTTTCCCTCACTATTGTTATATGCTACATTCAGGCCAGCTGGAGAGAAAGGCTTTCTTCTGCCCTTAATCTTTGTCCAGGGCCCTCAGGGGGTAGAACATTCTGCCTGAGAGCACATCGCTGCAAACATAGACAGATGTCTGAACAGGTTGCCATGTTGGGCTTATTTGAGAAAGTCTTGTCTGACAAGTGTAAAGCACCGAAATTGAAATTAGAGATAAGGAATCATGTGATTAAAGCTAACTGATGGGAAAAAAAATTCAAGCTTAAATAATGTTCCTGTTTTTTTTATTTCGCAGGTACGCAGTCTGAAGGGAATCCCAGTATTAGTGCAGCTGTTTAGCAGCGAGAACCAAGAGGTGCAACGCTACGCCACAGGAGCTACACGCAACCTCATCTACGAGAACATGGACAACAAGACTGCACTTATCGAAGCCGGAGGAATTAGCAAACTCATTGGTGCTTTAAAAGAACTGGATGATGAACTACTCAAAAATATCACAGGTATACTTGTGTTATTAGTTGAAATTCATGGTGAAGTACATTCTGAACTTGGTATTACCCAAGAAAAGGAATATAACTCACCCATTCGCTATAATTACATGGTTATTTAAGTATAATAGTTAATTACATAAATTGTACTATGTAGTCTTTTTTCAGTCGTCACGTCGATAACAAAATACAAAAGTCTTCCTACAGTATATCAGTGCAGGGAGTTACTTTAAGCACCAGTTTGGAGTAGGATTTGTCAATGTGAACAGGTGTATTCAAGCAGCGCACTGAGTGCACAGAGAGAAACTGAACAAAAAAGATAGTCTGAAAGTTTCTGGAGTCACTATAAACCTCAGATACGGAAAGTGGGAATTTGGACTCCCAGAGGTCTTTGTGCTTTGTGAGATCTGCTATCTTTCTCCACCCCCTCACACAGACACTCACTCACATTCACTTAGTAAACAATCCTTGACATTCTTTGCTGCTCCACTTTGGGTTGCCAGGTCTCTTACTGACATTTTATGACTTGATCTATGGCACGCTAAAAAACCCCACAACACTAGAGGCTTAGTTCTTTGTAACTTCCCCCAATAGCCATTTAAGAGATCTTAGACAATGAGTAGAAGAGTCACCCGCCAAAAAAAGGAATATCACTAGATTGTATAACGTGTACCAGAAATGTATTATGTAGCACTTTTGGGTAATTGAACAAAAATACTCCCAACATTGGATTGCAAAATAGTGTAAATAAACATCCAAGCTTTGTACAAATTTCTTTGGTCTTAAAAGAGCAAGTAGTTACCTCACAAAACAGCTTCATACTTTCAGTGCAGAATAAGCTATAGCAGGTGTTTTGCTTCTGTTTTGCTTGTTACCTAGACACAGGGTTACTAAGGCTTTGTTCAGGGAGGCAGCATGAATAAGATTGTTTTTAAGTGCTGTTTGACCAAAATCTGTTTAACTTGTTGCAGTCTGGACAATAGAAAATCAGATTTTTCAAAAATGGTTGTAAAAAGGTTTAATTTTGAACTAATTTCAGTCAGGTATTTTGTCATTGAGAATTTGATGCATACAACAAATTGACTAACAGTACATAGGATTTTCCCATATAGCCGACTTATAGCATATACTGTAGATGGTTTCAAAGCAACAGCATAAACAAATGTTACTCCGCATGCACGCTTTTGTGGCCCAAACTTCCTGTAGACATCCGAAAAAAATAAAGACCTTGCAGATTATTACATTAAGTAAATTACATTAGCTAGCGATTTAAAAGTATGTCTAGCCAGTATTATTTTGGGTTACCACTAGAAGAACCATTACTTGGGTAAACTTAAATGCGACATAGTTTCATGACCCATTCAACAAATTGTTTTTTTATAAAATTAACAGACAATAAAATTAAACAAATTCTTCATTGTTAATACAATCATTATACATTCGCTTAAAATGACTAGTTGTTATTTCAGCACAGTGGAATTGCCCAATAGGACATTTGCCACGCCTTATGCAGGGGGAAAGCAGTCAAGAATATGAATAGAGGAAAGGAGGTCTGAGGTTCCACTGGTTCCACTTGGGGCCAGTTATGTGCGTCCAGTGAAACCGTCTATAGCATTCGGCATACGATTAAATGGCAAATAAGTGCACATTCAGATGCAGCTTATGCATGAATTGGTAAATTTCCAGTTTTCACTATTTTTATTTTTTTTGCAGGTATTTTGTGGAACCTGTCTTCTAAAGACAGTCTGAAGGAAAGATTGGCCAGAGAGAGCTTGTCTGAGCTGACAGAGCGAGTGCTGGTGCCTTTATCCGGAGGTGGAGATGCTGGGGTCATTCAGCAGTGCATGTCTGAGGCTGATATATTCTACAACACCACAGGATGTCTCAGGTAAAGCTGCTCACAAAGCCCCACCTAAATGCCACTGACCTGTCGGTCACACTCTGTTGGTCTAAACACAACTAGTATTATCCATGAAGGTTTATAAATATTGTGTCATGGTTCCAACTCTCCTTGTCAGGTATTTCTTGTTCTAGAGGTGGAATCATACAGGATCCTTTGTTTCATGTGGGAGAGAGACGATTTCATCTCTCTCTAGTCTGCATCATCGTTCCTACCCTCCTATTTCCTCGTTTGTTAATTAGCTTCCCTTGAGTGTTTATCCCCTGCACCTGTTCCCTCTTAGTTTGTTCCCTTTAAAACATCCTCGTGTTCATTGTCCTGTGCGCATTCATTGTAAGTTGTACCTACCTGCTGACGTATACCATATCTTGGAACTGTTCGATGTTTTCCAGTTTCACAGCTTTATGCTTACCTTGTACCTTGTACCTTGTACCTTGTACCTTGTACCTTGTACCTTGTACCTTGTACCCTGTACCCTGTACCCTGTACCCTGTACCCTGTACCCTGTACCTTGTACCCTGTACCCTGTACCCTGTACCATTGAGTTCATAGTAAGTTTAGTTAAGTGTTGTTTCAGGTTTCAAGTGTTGTGTTTTTTTTTTGTTTAAATATATTACTCTGTCTTGTTTTCCCCCTCGTTGGGTTTTGTTTTGCCTTTTTGTCAGTCTTGTTCTGTTTAATAAACCCCTGTTAACCCCTTCACGTCTGAGTCCTGCCTTGCAATTGGGTTCTCTCTCTTGCCACGAGATCCCTAACAGAATGAACGCACCATACATAACCCAGCAGGCAGCAGCCATGATCACTGACCGTTGGTCATGCACCTCCAACCCTGTTTGGTGGGAAGCTATCGCTTCCCAGTGACACGCTGGAGGTGGTCCGTTTCCGGCCCAGTGCCATAGGCCTCTACAGGTCTATGCTTGGGAGGCTGAGGCCAGGAAGGCATCTGTCCCCGAGGTGCTGGTGAGTGCCTACCTCATGGCCGGGATGGACAACCCACCATCTTTTCCTGAGCGGGAGGAGTTGGTTTATCAGCCGTTCCCACATTTAGTGGAGCGGCTGCAGCTTCGAGAGCAGTTTGAGAAGGGCTCCTGTCCCAGCTGTCATCCAATCTCCTCTCGTTCTGGGTGGGGGTCCATTCCGGAGGACCGTGTGGTGGGTGCCTCACCTTGGGGAAACCCACACCATTCCCCTCCTCACCTCCTGTAGCCACTGCACCGTCTACCAGGACCATTGGCAAGCGGGGGAGAAAGAAACTCCGGAGGGCGGCTCGAGCCCTGAGGGTCCCGAGTCCGGTGGTTCCGAGTCCGGAGGTCCCAAGTCCGGAGGTCCCGAGTGAGAAGGTATCAAACCCCAAATATTTTATTGGGGGGGCACCGGGTGGATGTGACGGTCCGAGCGGCCAGTCCGGCCGAAGATTCTCCCCATAATCCGGCACCAAGCCCGGTCCAGCAACCGGCGTCAAGCCCAGTCCGGCGTCAAATCCCTGTCCAGCCGGAATCCAGTCCGGCGTCAAGCCCTGTCCAGCCGAGGTCCAGCCCAGCGTTCCTGCAGGGGACTGGGACGGTTCCCCCAGGGACTTCCCCTGTCGGGCTCCCTGGGGCTCCGTGCTCTGGCGCGCCCCCAGGGGCTAGGACTTCCCCACCCAGCCCCACTCCTTCTGGACTTCCCATGTTTCCTTGTTTGCCCCCACCCCCCCCCTCCCTTGCTTGTTACAATATTGTCCCAGCCGAACCCGTTTATTGTTCTTGCCTGTCTGCCCCTAGTCATGTTTTCCATGTTTTGTTTGGTCTTGTCGGTGTCCCAGTCTGTCTTGTCTTGTTTGTGCCTTTGAGGAGCATCAGGTTGCTGCTCCTTAAGGCGGGGGTTCTGTCATGGTTCCACCTGTCCTTGTCAAGTATTTCTTGTTCTAGATGTGGAATCATAAAGGATCCTTGTTTCATGTGGGAGAGAGACGATTTCATCTCTCTCTAGTCTGCGTCATCATTCCTACCATCCTGTTTCCTAGTTTGTTAATTAGCTTCCCTTGAGTGTTTATCCCCTGCACCTGTTCCCTCTTAGTTTGTTCCCTTTAAAACATCCTCGTGTTCATTGTCCTGTGCGCATTCATTGTAAGTTGTACCTACCTGCTGACGTATACCATATCTTGTAGCTGTTCGATGTTTTCCAGTTTCACAGCTTTATGCTTACCTTGTTCCTTGTACCCTGTACCCTGTGTCGTCGAGTTCCTAGTAAGTTTAGTTAAGTGTTGTTTCAAGTGTTTGTTTTGTAGTTTAGTTAGTCCCTGTTCTTGTTTTGTTAAAATATATTACTCTGTCTTGTATTCCCCCTCGTGGGTTTTGTTTTGCCGTTTTGTTAATCTTGTTCTGTTTAATAAACCCCTGTTAACCCCTTCACGTCTAAGTCCTGCCTTGCAATTGGGTTCTCTCTCTTGCCACGAGATCCGTAACATATTGTAACTCACACACACATGCATTCAATCACATATGGCTGGTTAGTTTATACTGTTTATAATCTGCAAGTTAACAAAGAACAGCAGATGAATAGTATATGCCTATTGTTTTCTCATTTAAAGGATTTATAGAGACAAAGATTAATGCGCTATAAAAATAAAACAAAAAGCCTATTGGTATGTAAACTACACCCATTTTTATGTTTTACAAGGAACCTGAGCTCAGTGAATGAAAGAACCAGGCAACAGATGCGTGAAACTCGTGGGTTGGTCGACTCTCTGGTTGGATACATCCAAAACTCTCTAGATGAGGGAAAAGTAGACGACAAGGTCAGAAAGAAGAATCTTTCCCACATTTGTCATAAAACAATTGTTCTTATCCAAGAACAGTAGCCGTTTTTGTGCCGTAATCGATATTCATTTCTAAAAACCATCTTTCATTTCTGTCCCCCTAGGGTGTGGAGAACTGCGTATGTGCTCTGCGCAATCTCTCCTACCAGCTGTATACTGAGATCCCTGCGTCAGTTCAGATGCGTTTGGAAGGGGCCTCACGAGCACAGGGCACACGCCACAACGACCCCATAGGCTGCTTCACCCCACAAAGCAAGAAGTCAAAAGATGTTAGTAATCTCCAATTTCAATACACAAGCTAACTTTTCCAAGCGTTCTTCCTAATGCTCATGATATGTCTCTGCAGAAGAATCAAGATCTCTCCACTTTTTCTGAAGTTGCACGAGTGCCTAAAGGAGCAGAGTGGTTGTGGCACCCTCAGATAGTCCGTTTGTACAACCGCATCCTGCAGGTGTGCGAGACGAACACATGTACGCGCGAGGGTGCGGTGGGAGCCCTGCAAAACATCACTGCCGGAGAGTTCCGGGTGAGATGCTTAAAACACACCCAATCAAAACAACTCCATAGGGAGCGCAGATAGATTCCTTCTATTCGAATAACTATATTTATGTTTTTAGGCATTATCACCTATATGATTTATCATTTGCAGCATTTCTTAATTTGTTCACTGTACTTTCTGATATGATCTCATGTTTCTGCTTAATTGTTTTCACTGTTTTCCTATGTCTCTTTATCTAGCTAGTTTTATAATTAATCGCGCTTCATCCTTCCTACTCGTTCTTGCACATCTTCCTGCTCGTTCACTCATTTCCTTTGTTCTCTCTTCCAGTGGGCCTCTGTGTTGAGTCGTGTTGCACTGGAACAGGAGCGGATGTTGCCTGTGATTCTCGACCAATTACGGACACCCACGGACACTGAACTCCGCTCTCTCATGGGTCTTCTGAGAAACCTCTCCCGACACTGCAAAAACAAAGCTGATCTGGGTGAGTCAGTCACCTCTCCACCTTTTTTCTGTAACATTTGTTTTTAAAGTGTAAGAATTCCCAGCTACGAATTCACATTTCTGGATGACTTGCAAAACCGCTTTAGCGGCTATATTTCATTCTTTCTGCCTTCACACTGACCACTCTTCATCCCATAATAGCACAGGTCAGACTTTTTACACGTTGTTTTTCTTTTACTGCTCATACCCACTCTGAACTCAGCCGTCTGCTCCGAAAGTATCCCCCCCCAAAGCCACTCGAGACACTGCACGTATCTCACTCTTCCTGTTTGTCTAACTCCAGCCATGTTTCTCATTGCTTTTTATCCTTAGCTACCAAAGTGGTGAATATTCTGGTGACCAAACTCCCAAGTGACGGATATCAGAAAGAACCTTCTAGTGACTTGGTGGTGAACATCTGTGGAGTTCTCAATAATCTTGTTACAGGAAGTTCTGTAGCTGCAAGAGATATCGCTTTCTTTGATGGACTGCCCAAGCTGGTCGGCATTAAGACATCTCATGACAACAGGTATAGAATTGCCATAATGTTTCTCAGAAAATATTTACTTATATCACATTTTTCCATAGTGGCTGGTATAATCCAAATTAATACACTTTAGGGTTACATGTAGTATTTTGTTAGTCCACTTTAGTCAATAATACTAACTTTCAGTAACTTTGGAAATGATTCCCATTAGAATATTGACATTGTTAGGGATAGGAGAAGTTGACTGTTGAATGTATTTTGGGGGACCGTCGAAGTGTTAGCAGATGTTCAAGGGACAGTTCACCTCAAAATTAAACTTCTTTCATCATTTACTCATCCTCTTTTCATTCCAAACCTGTGTGGTTTTCTTTCTTCAGCAGAACTCAATATTTTGAAGAATGTTGGGAATAATTGATCATCATTGCGATCACATTTTTGTTTGGGTATAGTGGTAGTTAGTGGGTTAGTGGAAAGTAATCTTGAAAGGCCCAACCTTAAAATGAAATGGTTTCACACAAATATGACTTAATTGACTCATTTATAATGCACCTCACCTCTTATGCCAGCCCTGTTGAAATATAGCCTACATTCTGTTTCATTATTAAGCAGTTTAAACAAGAGCACAATGTCCCAGCAATGCTTCTCGTGTTTCTATCTTCTGTTTTTTTCTCAGTCCTGGGAAACTAAAGGCAGCCAGAGCTGCTTCCACAGTTTTGTGCAACATGTTTCAGTACAGCAAACTCCACAGAGACTACAAACAGGTGAGTGTCTTTGTGTAGCCCAGTTAAAAGCACAAATGAATTAACAGAGTGGCATGTAGTCTTAAGACAAAGACTACTCAGTAATCTGATATTCACGCGTGTAGGTGGATCCCTTATTGTTTACAGACTTTGCACTCAAGGCTATTCTGTGTGTGTGTGTTTGTGTGTGTGTAGGTGTGTGTGTGTGTGTGTGTGTGTGTGTGTGTGTGTGTGTGTGTGAGTGTGTGTACAGTATACATATGAGAGAATATATATTTTCTTACTAAGTGTCAGCTTGCAAGACCAATGGTCATCTTTTTATTTTAAGTTCATAAATGTGGGCGGATACAATGTTTGAATAGTTGTTTTAGATGCTGTTACTAGAGGTTGTTCTAATGCCCATCAATGTTCTGTCCTATGTGTGTGATATCTGCTCTCCCAGTCAGCTGTACAGCCTAGCTTGACAAATATTTACCTAAAGCCCATAACTGATTACCAGACATTACCCTGTTCAAGCACGCATGATGTTTATTTTACTTAGCTGAGTTTATATTAGTAATGATTAAAAATAGATGTATAATAAAAATATTTTTAGATAGTAACTAAAAGTTAGATTGTATTTAGTGCTGACAATAGCTAATTTTAAACAAGAAACAATATACATTTTGCTAAATAAAATTATTTTGTGCTTTATTTTAACCAAAAATAGGGTTGCCAGACATGACATCAACTGACTCATGGCTTCATAATATTGAACAACCACTATAAAGTGTGAACATGTGTATTTTTGATGCACTTTGTCCCAATTGCCAGACCGGTGATCTGTGTCTCATGTGCAAGAATTATACCATACTCAGCCCATATTACAACCTTATCAAAGCTTATATGTATTAAAAGAGCATTATTGTTCGGGATTGCTACTGAGAATTACCATGACAAGAGTCAGGTTGGAGTCATAAAAAACGTATTAATCATTTGTTTTCTTTTCTTTTAATAACAGAAAGGATTCGCGAAACGAGATTTCATTGATGCAACCCTATAATCATATCTGTATCCATGACTCAATACTAAACTGGACGAGACGGCAGAAGACAACTGTAGGATTTTACAACTAATGTCACAACTGGAATATAACCAGACTCTACTGAAGCAGTGAGGAGAGTGAAGTCCAGAGTTTGTACTCTAGAAGTTGGAAAGCTGACAACACCCTTAAGTATTACGACATTCCACGTAGATACATAGAGAAATGCTTGCATAGGATTGAGCATGGATGGCCCACATGTGTGTCTTGGTTGAATTTGCTATTTAACTCTAAAGCCTGTTTGGGAGAAGCCAACAGATAGGCACAAAATATTAGCTTCCAGTCTCATTGCATATTGCAATACACACCAATTCTCTTTCCAAGACATGCGATTTTTACATTTTGCAGATGGAAAATGGATGCACAGTTTTGATGTGGGGAAAAAATCAATAATAAACTTGGCCTAGAGAAGCACTAAACTAAAATATTGCAGTTGCTTACAATAACAGAGACACATTTGCTGCTTTATCAATATTTGCTCTTCATGTAACACCACTGCAGGCTTTGTGGTTGTTACAGTTATTAGTGTTGGAGTGTGAAAGAGATGAGAAGTGACATTAATTTACATCTGAAAACTTTGTAGCTGAATTTGTAGCTGAATGTCATGTTAAACCTTTACGTAGCGAAGCACAAATATAATGCTCACTGCCTTAACAAATAAATACAGTAAAAGACAGTTGTATTGTAATTCAATTCATCAGAATTGTAAAGCAAAATAATTCTTTGTTGTATAACAGTTGTGAAGAATGCATTAAACTAATCACTACAAATAATTATTATATAATATAGTAACATTCTTAAAAACGCTTGTTGTGTTGTCTGTCAAATGGTCTAATTTTCTGAACTATCATTCACATTTGCTGGCTTTCTGTCTGTATTAAAAATGTGTTCTTAAGCTGTTCACTCAGTATCTTCTAAATACTGTCCTCATCACTGAATCCCTTGCATTTGGTTAAAATGTGAACAGTAGAAACATTTAACTTCTCCAGATCTTGAAATGACACAAAACACTGACAAGAACGGTCTGGTGTGAATGCAACTTTTTTCCTCATTTTTGTGAGCTTCTGGAGGCTATTGGCTGATAGGTTGGAATGCATTTGAGGTCAGTGAATGATTGTTGTGGGTTGGCCTTAAGTTGAGTGCATGGGAGTAACATCCTGCGCATTTGATCGAAAACAGCTTTCGCTTTAAGATAAGGAGAGAAATGTAAAATGCTGACAAAGGAGTCTGGCATCATTTTTTTTCTCTCATGCATTCAGGCAAGAGTTGTAAAAAAAGAGTGGGCGGTTTTCAGTGTTTTGATTTTGACAAACTTGCCTCTTCATTTATCAAACAGTCAAGGCATAAACAGAATATTCACACAGATAATGTCTCTTCTGCAAGCTTGGTTTGTGTGTTATAAGCCAAGTATGTTTGGTAGAATGGAAAGGGCCACACACCCACTGAAATATGCACAAGTGAATTTTACTACATATCAAAAAGTTTCATGCTTATTAAATGAATAGGTAATTCATCTTAAACTTTCTGCTAGGCTTCCAAAACACTCTACATTGGCCAAAGGTAAACATGGAATTTCCCTATGGATAAGAACTATTCAATCTCCATAGAAGTTGCTTTGTATTTTAAGAATGCATTTCTGCTGACATCTCATGGAAGAAAAAATTATTGACAATTTTATTTTGCAACCACCTTCTAGATTCACTTCATTTTATTAAATTAACATTTATGTTGAATGTGATGTACGTCATTTTCTGGTACATGAACGTGAAGATATATAAAAAAACATCCCTAAGGAGGAGAAAAACAATAAAAAGGGGCAGTATGAACAGCATCACAGGTAGGCATATACCTTTAGTACTTTGTACTCCCCTTATAAATTTGGGTTTCTTACATTTGGAATAATTGACTTGAAACACGGTTTTCACTGTCAATCCAAAACTTATTGAAGGCTTCCATATGCATTTCAAAATTAATAAACTTAATTCTAAAATCATTTTTTTTAATACAAATTATAAATTACATTGCCAACAACACTAAGATATTATTAAGACCTATGGAGATTTCTCTACAAATGCATATCGACTGAAATAACAGGAACTGACTTTGTGTATTTTCACAAATTTTCATTTTCCACACAGAAATGGAGCAAACATATGATGGTGGTGACATAAGTCCCTCATTGGCAGAGCAGTCACATGATCGATGCCAGGGAGATGAAATAAAGAAACCTCAGTTTTAAGTTTTGTGAATTTACAAGATCCACAAGATTTAAAGAATCTGGTTTGGTTCACACTTCAGTGGATCTGCTGTCGTATTTTTCATTCATTTCCCTGTTGGAGATGAGAAAAAAATCAGCAAATCAGCAGCAGGAAGAGGGAAATGAAATACAATAAATTTAATTGTCAAGTGACAAAATTTCTACATATTTTAATGCCTCTATCTCCACAACATGAATCCAAAATACTCAGAGGAGATAAATGTTGTAGTCTTTGGGTAATACGTACTGAAGTTCCTCTTTCAGTCTCTTAAATTTGTCCTTCAGCCTACTGTTTTTCACTTTGATTGGACTGTCAGGTATAAACCAGGCAGCAACAAACTTGCACAGCACCACCACATGCTAAGCAGAGAGATAAACAACTTCCATTAGCCACAACTTCAAACAAAGATCTCTTCTAATAGCCATGAAGGAATGTTGTAAAGTGAAAAAATGCAACAGAGATGTAAAGAATTTGATAACACTATACCTCAAACAGAATAACAAAGGCAAAGCGGAATGCCAAAATAAGCCAAAACTGTGGAGTGAGATTCTGGTCCACATCATTGCGGTAGTCTCTGTAACTGCAAAATATAAACAAACACAGCAAACATTCTTCAAAATGTAAAAGTCTTTAATATACAAAAAAGAGGGCCAATTCAGTCACAAGTGCACTCTAAAAACATTTGTGTTAAAAACAACCAGTACATTGATGTTAGTGTACTTTCTACATTACATAAAGTGTACTTAAAATATGGTAAAACTGTCCCTAGAGTTTTACTTATATTTATATAGTAGGTACATACTACATACTGTATTTTATGAAATGAACTTGAAGTATTCTCATTTTTGGTAAACGAATCCATTAAGTCAAATCAAGTTTTGTTAAAAATAACATTAAGTGTATATATATTAACACAACATAATTTTAAATGAAGTGTCTTTGGCTCACCTGCAGTGAGAAACATTGATTCCATTTTCTGTGGTCATTTGTTTTATAAAGAAGTCTTTTTGCACATTTACATCTGACATGTAGGCTGTTGCCAGAGTGCCGTTGATATACCCTGTCATGCAGCTGTCAGACAAAGGTAAAACATTCATGGTCATATTCCAATATTAGTTTACAAGGATCTGAAAATATCAATTTCAAGACAAATACAGTATATACGTGTCTGTTTTAATCACTTTTGAATGCATGTCAAAACAGAGAAAAGTGTGGGCGAAGGCAAAATGTGAGAAGTGAATTTAGAAGAACCCTACATCATGGTTGACTAACTTACAGTTTCTCTCAGTCACTTTGTTCAAATTTCTTAAATCATACAAATGCATTTCTCAAAATAACATGTCAATGCGATCAGAATTAAAGGTCCTTGTGTCATCATTTACTAACAAGACAATTAAAATGCTTAATTTTGTTGTGAATAAAACTGTGTACGATGTCAGTGTTTTCAGATGTGACCTGTGGTTACAGTTTTGGTGATGTTTTAAATTGCACAAGACTGCACTTTCTCTATATATCAATTTTAACATTACAAAATTGTACATTACTGTATGTACAATATTAATCGCAAGATATTGGACACATTTAAGACACTGGATTTACATTTATACTTTTACTGTTGGTCTCTAAACAAATGTCAAAATTAAAGAAAGACTATATTAAAGCACAAAAGTATTTAATATATAATATGGTTATTCTAGTTTTACTAAAATTAAAACTTTGAAAGCGTTTCGGTTTATTGAAATGAAAAATACTGGTCTTACATTTTTTGGAAGAAATAAACAACAAAAAATGTAAATGTTGCCTCAGAAATAAACTGAAATAAATTTATAGCAGGAAAATTATATAAGTAAACCAAACTAAATTAAAATGTTATTAATCTTTAATTTAATTTAAATAATATTTTAATGTTTAATTAAAACAAACAAATAATACAATGACAAAAGACTTTAGTATTACAAAGTTGCTAAATATTTAAATAAAACTAGCATAAAAATCTAAAAATAAACGTTAATTTAAAAATATTTATAAAAACTAAATGTAAAACTAATATCAAAACTATAATAACTCTGGTCTAATAGTAATGTATAGAAATCCTTTTTGACTGACTATAACCACTGATTAAACCATTTTGTGTTTAAAGACTTAGACAATTAATATAATAAAATATAATAGCCAATAAAATCTATTTTTTAACATGACAAAAGTTATTGATAATGTATAATAACTGGTAATTTATAATGCAGGAAAACAGACAAAGTGACAAATGACAATCGGTTCAAATAAATAAGAAACAATTTTAAGAATTTAATTTGTGAAATATACCAAAGCAAGTGAGAAGTAATACTCACTCCAGGTTGGCACTGGTGCCATTTGCACATGGTCCATAATAGTACCGATAAACCAGACGTGGGATGAAGTCAGAGGTAATGCCAATAACCAGCCCATTAGCAATGACAGCCATCACACCAATGACTTCTAATATTCTTGTCCACACACCTGGAAAAAACATGCCGGACATAATGAAAGTAATTACTGATGATGAAAAACGGACACACAAATCACACAAATACAAGCACAAAACAGTATTTACCAATGTCATTGGTCTTTTTGGGCACCAGGCGGCGCTCAAGGCTCACCATCTTAATGGCATCAAGTCTGATCTCAAAAATGTTATTGATCAGAGCCAAAAGAGGAGCCAGAGGGAAGGCAGCCACAAAGATGGTGGTGAAACTAAACTGAATGACTAGACAGGAAAGAACAGCACGTGTGTTATAGGTAAAAAATGATCTGGCTATGAAAAAACATATTGCAAATAACATGTTTATTCAATGATTATGAAGAACATGCCATAAATCTATAGAACACATCCGCATATACCAAAATACATCTGCAGTACTGTGAAACTAATGTGGTAGCTGGCAGAGATACATACCCATTTCCAAAAACTCATTAAACAAGCTGAAACAATTCACATCAGTCAGGTGGTAATTGTCCAGCCAGTTACGCAGGTTGCTGGGGTCACAGGAGTCGATGTTACCCCCATTATATTGACATTCCTCTATTTTATCTGGTTTCAGTCGCTTACAACAGAGCTTTAACCAGCTGCAGCCACATGAAGCCAAATACACACAAACAAAGCAAGAGTCGCTCAATAAGTACTGGAAAAAGTGTAATGAGTGGAAAAGGATTTTTTTCATAACACTTACGGCACTGCAAACTCAAAGATGTTGTTAATTGTTTGTTTAAGCAACAGAATAACAGACATTTGGATGAAGAGATCTGTGAGGCAGCCGCTCGGATGGCACTAGCAAAAAGAAAATGCAAGCAATTTGTCTCAATGTACAAAATATGATATACTTTGTGTTTTGCTTTCTTTGTCATAGCAACATCATTTTAGATTTCAAAAATCTGTTTCTCTGGCCACAATTGTGACTTTTTGGTACAATTTCAATAATTCTGTAGCAGAAATATATAAAAGTTTTTCAATCCACATTAAATCCAAAATGGCCAACTTCCTGTTTGGCAAGTTAATGCTGCCTATATTTTAAAGTCATTTAAGTAATTTAGTCCATTTTAGTGAGAACAATATATGGAGCAGGTTTGGTGACTATGGACCAACCAACCCCGACAGTATTCTGAATGAACATTAAAGCAACTTGGATAAATATAAGTGGACTATTTCACACTCGACTAGCTTTAAGACAATCCTATCCCATATCCCATAAAACATGTGACTTCTGATTATAATTGTATAGTCATATATAATTCTAATATCATTCTTACCTCTTCTAATCTCCACTTGCCTGCAATTCGAATATAGTTTCCTGGGTAGCCATTAATTCTGAACAAAGCATTAATAGACACTTCAAATAGCCTGTTATAAGAAAAACATCTTAAAATGCACACAAAACGACACATACCTTCCGAGAAAGAAGGCCACATAAAATAGTGATGAGAACAGTGTGAAGAATTGAAACGTAAACATCTTCACAGTGAAGTTCTTCTCTGTGGCGGCCATTGAGCGAGTCTTCTCTGTAAAATAATCATTTATCAAAAATCTTTGTCTTTTTATAAGGCCCAGTAAAGGATGTTGTGTTTCTACACCTACCTAATGAACACAGCTTGAGGGCCACCAATCTGTTGACCTGAAAAGAAAGTGAATTACGGCGGAAAGTGCAATTTTTGTCCACCAGCATCTATGATCTAAAAATGTACAGTTGAGTGAATTTGGCACTGCTCATCTTCTGTGACTCAGTTGAGTAAATTATATTCTAATTTAACAGAATACTTCAGTACACAATTTATTATCAGGATAAAAGTAATTGACGTTCTTGAAAATGTAACATGAATTTTATTTTGGTGTGCCCCGTTTTCTTTGATAACAGCATGGATTATTGGAGACATGGACAGCAAGTTTATGCATAAAGACATTATTATTGTAAGATGCTATGTTCTTTATCAAACAGATGTTTCCTGCCCTTTGGACAGAACAGATCAGTACTTACCCTAGTCATAACCTGAATAGTGATGTAGTGCAGCACTGCACCAGTCAACATGGCTATTGTGCTGGCATGTTCACGCAAGAAATGCCAATCGCTCTCGGACAACACTATTCCAGTTAATATGCGGCAGATCACCAGTGCTTGGGTAAGACCGATGATCACCACCAACTGGAAACAATGAACATACTAGTGTTATATAGAGTTATAATTAAAACAAAAATATATTAAATGAAATATAATTAATTTTATTGTAAACATGTGTCGAAAAGACAAACTTAACAATTTTAAACCGAAAGTGAAAGGACCGGCAAAAGCTAACAGCAATAATAACAAACACACCCTCATAGTAAAAAGTTTTTATGCAAACTTTGTTTCTCACCACCAGCGTTACCAAAAGCAGCACCATTGTTGTGCGCAGATAGGAGTGTCTGAATACTTTTGTTCTACACCGGGGATCATTCACAATCTCCAAAATCAACTCTTCCTGTTGAAACAAAGACTTATTTAGCTACATCGCTAGATGCAAAGTTATTATTTTGTTAAAAAAAATGACAAGATCCTCTACCTCCTCCTCACACCAGTCATACACATTCCACTTAGAAACATACAGAGCTCGATGTCTCTTCCACAGCTCCAGGAACAGTGTGGCTATTAAAACAACATCAAAACATGAGCATCAATGTGACATACAAAGAAATATGTATTCTGCCCTATTAAACAGAATAAATCTTACCCCAAATCGCCATAAACATGGCAAATGCCACTGTCCCTTCATTGTCAAAAAGCTGGCTGACCTGTTTGTAAATTCAAAATGTAATCATTCATCGCAAGCTGGAAATTAATTGCAAATACTCTTTCTAACATAAAACCCCATCTCACAAAATACACAATTCTGAAAACTTTTACTAGCTGACCTTGGCATATGTACAGGTGTCGGACAGGTTCCACACATGGCATCTGTGGTCACATCTTGGACACATGATGATGTTGGAGTCACAGACTTCTTTACTGTTACAACACACCACAATTTAAATAAAAGGAGGCATAGATTTATTAAGCTTAGTCCTTTTTTTAAAAAGGGTTTTAAATGTACTCACATAAGCGGACTTGTATTGAAGAAGGCAATGCCATACAAAAACACAACAATGCCAATGAAAGCTGCAGGGATGAGCATCCGTGTGTACCAGCCCAGCCACAGGTAGTACAGTGCCACTTTCTCCCCAAAATAGTCTCTAAAAATGACATAAGACTGTGTTAAACACAGACAGTGTTAAAAAGCCAGGCCAACATGAGAAGATGATGACACACATGCAACTTACTTAACATGATCCATAGGCTGTTTGAAAAGTGAGAATATTGCAGACCAGCTTGCCCAGTTCTTTTTTAGTTCTTTCTGATTATTTTCCTTTAAAAAATAAAGTTGCGAAGCAACATTTTTATAACTCAACGATCTGTAGCAGTTTCATGATTTACACAAACATTTTAATTGAACCAAAACAGGATGAAAGACTTTTACCTCATGCAGACAGAAAATGGACTTGAAAACACCTTGAGCCAGAAGATCTTCAAGATTCTCTTACAGCAGACAGTATTAGTGGAGAGAAACATTGCTAATGAGTCTTTGAAGTATGTGTAATTCATTCATTTCCGAGGTTTATAAAGTCAAAATTCTGTCATTAATTATTATCTCCACATGTGGTTTAAAATCTGTATATGACTCTTTCCACTGTGGAACGCCAAAACAATATTTTACAGAACATCTCAGTGGTTTTGTGTTCATACAATAGAAGTCAATGGGGGCCAATGTTATTTGGTTAGCAACATTCTTCCTCTGTGTTCTGTCGAAGAAGGTAAGTCATTCTTTTGCAATGACATTAGGGTCAGTAAAAGATGAAAGAATTTTCACTTTGGAGTTTACAAGGGCTTGTCCATTTTGAGTTTTTATATTAAACTTTTTATATTCCAAGACAACTACTATCTAGAGATTTCTTGATTTGCATATAACTTACCACCCGTTTCTATAAATGTATTATGTATAACAAAGTGGACAACCCTGATTCTGTAAAACAAAGCAACAGAGGAAAAACGTATTACAAAGGCTTTGGGTGGATAAACGTTTTTAATCCTGTTTGAAATGCCTTTGAATAAGAGTTTAGAAGCCCTACAGTACCTGGTGGAGTACGAGAAACATGTTTGCTCTCCGCTCCAGTTGCAGGCATCAGAGACCTTTAGCAAGTATTTGTACTTTGCGAAAATTTCTTCAGGGGCACAAATGCCATAAAATACCTTTCCCATATGTTCAATTATCTGTTCAACAGTAAAGAGAGCCTTGTTTGAAACAGTGAAATTCAGCTGAAAAGCTAAAACTTGATTGTGAAAGTGATCAAACGTACAGTCACTTTAATATTCTTCAGTTTCAGATTCCTAATATACGCATCCTGCTTCTTGAATGTTTGATCATCTGTCTCTCTAACTATGTCGGCCACCAGGACATAGTCATACGATTGAGAAGATTGGGAGTCATACTGAATGAAATACAAATGCAGTAACAGGTTAAAGACAGGTAAAGCTCCATCATTAAAGTAATCATTTAATTGGAATAAAACAGTGAATGGCATCAAGTTTTAAGACAAATCTGGTTAGTAGTAATTTATCTACACATTTAATAATTGAATTAAATGGCTTTCTTAATTCAATTCTGAATGGAAATAAATCCTGGTGAACAGAAATTGTTGATCAGGAAACAGGAGTGTTTAAAGTTGTGGATATGGAAGGACGGCAAGTGTTTGTGTATGTAATGTGTCAAGCAGGGACTGTGATGTTATTGTGACCATGACCACAGTGTTGTAAGATTCAACAACAGTCATTTGTTATGCATTTGTAGATATACAGTGGATGCAAAACTGAGTGTGTGCAAAAGTAGAAAAAGTATAGTGAGTATAGTGACGTTAAGTCGGTTGGTGAACAAATCACTAAGAGTACTGTTTAGCGTGTTGACAAAATGTTATATGTTCTCCTACTTGTAAGGCGCTTTGGATAAAAGCGTCTGCAAAATGAATAGATGTATATGTAACAAATTGTCAAAAACATGACTGGCCACTTTTTCTACCTGTGATGGAAGTAAGGGATCATTTCCATTTTCCAGGTCAAGCAAAGCAATAGGATCCTGCAACACATAAAAATAACAGAAAGTTATTATAATATCTCCAACATAGTCAATGTGTCAAAATGATGTACTGTATCTACAGCTATGGCCCTTCATGCTGCAAGGCCGGTGCCAAGGTGTCCACACCAAAAGGGCACCACTTCCTGAGAAACACAGACAGCATACAACAATGAAAGATGATTGCAAAATCACACCTTTACATCCAATCTTTTCTTCATTTCTCTCGTTCTTAACTCTGCAACTCTAGCACTTCAACGCTAATCCATGAAATGGGTTTGACAAATACCATATCTTTTAAGAACAAAGAATCTTCATATGCATGTTTGGTACCATTTGAAATGTCTCTGTGCGATTGGTACAATGGTCTCATTTCCACAGCAGTAGAGCAGATCATAACATAGGTTGAAGGGTTTAAAGACATTCTGCTCACTGTTGAGGGTGTGTCTTCATGTCAATGCCCATCTGTGCCCTGATCAGATCTAGGACTGAGTAATTTTTTGTTGTGTGGAGGAATGGTATTTTGGTCTGAAAATACACCACATTGAACCCCACAGTGCTGTGTGTGCCTTTGGATTCTCTAATTGACATGAGACATGTATCTGAGTAAGAAATCGTCGCGTTTGAAATTGTTTTGCATTATTCTAAATTTATAGGCACATTCAGGTTTTGGGCTCCCATTCAAGGTTTAGGCTCGTTCTAGACTTAAATGTTAGAACTGAAAACAGCCTGGCACTGACATATCTTAAAAATTCACCAGTGTCATTGTTACGTCTCAAAATGCACATCAGTTATTTATTTTCTAAGGCAGGATTGTAAATACTGCTTAAATGTCCTAATTTAAATAAGGCCTAGTCCTGGTTCAAACTAATCCTTGTCCGGGAAACCGCCCCATAAAGTCTTATATTTTAAATATAAGCAGATGCCCGTAATATCTCTGTTACAGATTAGTGACGAACTAGGATCCTGTCTAGGTGGCAGAGACACACCAGCTGAGAATTCTAGTGATCCGGCAAACAACTTGGCACTAGTTTAAGTGTTTTTTAGACACTAGAGGCAAATAAAGGAAATTTCCATTTAGAACAACAATATTGTTGTCTGACCAGTCCAAATCAGGTAGCCTCAGACTCTGAATATAGTAATTTTATGGGAAATACATGGGAAACTATGGCATGATTATATAAAGCTTCCACTAGAGGCAGTAAGATTTGTGTATTTATCTCTGAAGTGGTCATGATCTCAGGCTATAAATAATTGTTGCTTATAATTAAGTGTTTACAGTCTAAGGTGACAAAAAGGTACATTTTAGCAATGAGTTACAGGGGGTAGCCATATAAGACGTTACTGGCCAAGGAACCTCTGGCAGTGACCAGGACTGGCGAGTTTGTGACTGTGGATCCACGTATAGATGGCATGAGAATCGGACGAGTTAATATAGTTTTAGATTAAAGCATGAAAATCAAACATGTGTCCAAATTTCACTATTATTATCAAACCTAGTAAACAAAATACAAATAATATCATTCAACAAGGTTTCCTTTTATCTTTTGGAGTCAGATAATATTGCAAAACCTTGAAATAATGTTAACAATAACAACCCAGAGCGACGGAAAGTCAGAACACGTGCATGCCTTTGCCACGCCAATTTGACTCCGCAATTGAGCCAGTGGGTGGTTGGTGGTGTGTCTTTGCTCACTTTTATCAACAACTTAAAATATATTGTGGACAGTACACAAGATTTAATACCTTAGTTCTAAGTGTAATAAATAAAGCCAAGCTTGTGCTTTACATAATAGGAAAGAGGCATTATGAAAAGTAACATACAGCGCCATGCACAAGTTAGTAAAGTAGAACCTTACCTTATCTCAACTCAAATGCAAATATTTGAGTGTCCTCATGAGCATTCACTCACATGTTTTACAGTATGTACAGTGGATTGACCGTCTACAGTCTAATTAAGTCTAAGACTACATATAAACCTTTCATATAAATGGGCTCAAAGGTCTTTGCATGCATGCCATAGAACCATTTTTAGTTCTCCAGAGTAAGTTTCAGTCCGAGGTTCTTAAAATAATCCTTTCTTACTTTATTTTAGCCTGTAAAACCCTTTCACACTACAAATAACCTTTTGTGCATCAGAACAGGTTCTGCAGCGGTTAAGAGGTTCTTTATGGAACAATGCAGCTTGACAAATAACAATGCACTGGCATGGCATTTTTGGGAGCCATGCCAGTGCATATTGTTATTAAACCTATAAAAGGTAAACATTTCTCAAATGTTATGTCTATCATTTGTGGTGTTAATTAAAACTTTCAAACTAGATTTAAGCATGATTACACAATAAAGCCAGTTTGTTAAAATGATGAGATGCTGCAGTTTTAAAACACTTCATTCACTAACAGGATCAATAAGTTAAAAACTATTATCAGAGCAGGGTTTCAGAAAAAATTCTTGCATCATGGCAATAGTTTTTCTTTGTCATTCTCTCTCCCATGCATCCTTCTCTTTTCTTTTACAACTATGGTATTATTACAGGTTCAAACTTGCCTGTGGGACAGACGTTCAACTACAAGCTATAAGTGTTTGCAGTGTGTTTGTGGGTGTCAGAAAGATTAAAGGTTCTCATTCTTCACATAAACCTGAGTAATTAATAAAAACACAGTAATGCATTCTCATTTTCTTGTTCAGACATTAAGGTAGCACTGTTGCATGACAAATAACCTGCTCAACAACAACAGGCCTACTTGCCTGGTTATTTAACTCAACACTACTCTTATTTAAATTTAGGTTGTGGTACGATCCTTGGCGTCCCTTATTTTATCTCATGACAAACACATTGGCAGTTTTAGATGCTATGAATATCTAATCACTAAAGTTACTGAATAGTCAAGAGATCAGATTAGATAAGGTTTCAGTATTCATAATAGAAACGAATGAAGGGAAAAAATAGCATGTTTTCTGTTTTGTCACAGCAAGAGTCTCCCTTTTTGATCTGTGAAACAAGATAATCAGGTCAAGTTAGTATTCCTCAAAGCCGTTTCTAAGGAAAAGAACTCTTAAAATATGCAGTTTGGATAAACTGCAACAAATGTTAATCCAAAAAAGACAGTTATATTTTGAGTCAAATTAACTACAACAAGTCTTCTTGTGGAGACAGTAAAATGCATAAAAGAAAAATCGTTTTAATCAGTGCAGTTGCATAGATTGTTACTGAAACTCATAAATGGGTGTGTACAACACTTGGTCAAATAGAAACCTGTTGTTTCATAAATTGATAAAAATTATAAAAACTACACATTAAATGTTTGCACATGCAAGTTGATAAATGTGAACAATGTTAAAACAGCATATGATGAATTAGGAGTCGTTTTAACCCATCAAGTAATAAGCACACACCGCCAAACTAAAATGACAGAAAAGAAGGACACCCTCATTACCAAAACGTAAAGACATTAAAATAGGAGATCATCTACCTCTTGACCAATGGAGCACATCCTGACATAAAAGCTTGTTAAAGAGTTAGGGTCAAGCAGACTGGCGTCAGTCTAACTTCTTTTTTGATCCTCACATAGTCGAAAATCTCTAAGGAGCGAGGTTTAAACTCGTGTCGCTAGTAGTTTACTGTACACTTCCGTATTTCGTAATTCAAGCTTGAAAGTTTCGCGAACGGTAAGGTACGCTCGTGTCACACCTGTACATAAGATCATAGACGTCATCGTATTCTGATAGTTTGTGGGCGTGGTTTCACGACGCAAATGTTTGTGTCTCTTCCAACAATAGCACTTATGTAGCTGTAAATATTGAAGTATCCCATCCTCATTTGTATTTGGACGAAAGGGTACTGAACCAGAACATAATATGCCAAACACACCTTTGTTGTCATATCAATTTAGTTTTCTATTCAGTAAAAAATGTAATGTAGTTGTTAATTTAACGATGCATGAACTATGCACAGGATATTAAATATGAAAAATATATATCAGATCGATTTGTTTTTGACTTACTACACATTTTGTGTTTACATATTGGCCTTTGCAAAATATAAATAACATTTGAAGAGATGTCAAGGTTAAACCCCCGACATATTTCCTATCTTTGAATAGCTCCGGATGCTCTCTTAAGAGATTAAACTGTGGGTAAAACAAACACTAAAATGCACATCACTGGAATTGCCTGGCACCAAGAAAACACACTGTGCAATAGAACGGAAATTAATCTTCTGATTTGCATTGCTCGTCACCATCAACCATCATGAGAGTATGCAAAACATTCAACTTTACATTTTCAGCGACTTATCATTACGTTACACATTAATATGATCTCAAAATACACAATGCATTAGGTTTATTTTATGAAAAGTCACCATAAAACAGACAGATAAGATACTTAATAAGGTACACAATAAAATGTTGATAACACTCGAGACAGATCAAATAACAGATATGTTTGTAATTGTCATGACATTTAACGTACCGTCTTCTTTATGACTGCAAACACTTCTTTCATATATATATAAAATAAAAAACAAACTGATAATTGCTAAAATGCATAATTGAATTTACCCAAGCCATTAGCTTGTCAAAACCAGGATCACCTTTATTCAAGAAACTGGTAGATTTCAAATACATACAAACAGCTAAATTAGGGTTACAAAGTCCGAACCAGTTCACTATTTGCCTTCTTCATCTCCAAGTGCTTTACGGAAGTGTTTGCGGTTCAATTTCTTGCTGTTGAAAACAACACTTGTAACCTTTTTGTCTTCCTCTTTATCTTCCTCAGTCACCCACTTCCTTTTTTTCTCCTCATTCTTCCGTGAGCTGAGATGAGGAAGAGGAGCAGCGTCTTCATTCTCTTCTCCATCTTTCTCTTCTCCATCATCCAGGTGCTGAAGTCCAACTTCTCCCTTCCTAACATGGACTGGTTTGTTCTCACTTTGATCTTTGCTCTTGGGTTTATTGAACACGATTTTTTTCTCATAGCTGCTGCCGTGACCCTGGTTTAAAGCTGGACTCAAAGTCTCCGGCACAGCATCCTGAGACCTTTTCCTATCTTGAAGGGCTTGAAGGTACTGATGAGCAGCCTGGCTATTCTTTCGATCACTGGTTTCAGAAACATCCTCAAGACTGTAGTGGGTCCAGCGCTCGGGGTGTGCGAGGTAATCTGGGAGAGTTTTACTTGGTTTTTTTGTGGTTGCTTCAGGGCTAGCGGAACACTTCCTTTGAGCTTCCTGTGGAGGTGAAGGTGGAGCAGGACGAGCAAATGTGCCATCAAGAATGTTGTCTTCGCCTAACTGTTTAGACGTGAGCTTCGAAGCACTGTCCAACTGTGCAAAGATGTCCTTGCTACGATCACAGAACCCAGAGCTCCCACCTGTCAGTTTGAAGGTGGGATTTTCTTGAGAAACAGGTTGGCCAAAGTGAGCATCCCCTTCCTCTTCTGAGGATGATGACAGGTCCTCAACCTTTCTGACAAAATGCTCATTGGGCTCATCGGGGTCAGAGTCGCTCAGAGAGAGATCATCAGGAAGTTCAATCGTGTCTCTGTTAGACAGAGTGTCAGAAGCACCTTCTACTGTGCTTTTTGGGTCACTCATTTTTCTCATACACGGAGTCAAGGGACACAATTAGAAGTTGGATATTTAGGCAGGGATACCAAGTGTAAAACCTACAAAGTTAAAGATTTAGATTTTTTTTGATTAACTAAACAACAATCTTTAGGTTGATTCTTTGAAGAGAAAATATTGTATACAAGTCTTTTTTTGCACAGAACACTTAAAACTGAAAAGATACGAAAAGCTAAGAACTATGGAGAGAAAAGCAATGTTGATAAACTCCTTGCTCACCAAAATGCTCTTGAGGCGGCTCCTACAGATGCGGAGACAAAACACAACCACTGAGACGATAACTCAATACAGTTATTAATAAATAGCTTCACACAGAGTTAACTTAAACGGGACTGATCTTACAAAAGAAAACTTTGAATTGATCAAATTGGCTAGAATATTGGTCCGGGTGTAGGCGGTTATCTTACTGGGGTTGATGACTCACAGGTACTGCAAGTTGCTCAGTTTAATAGTACAGTCCAGAGTAGAGATCGAAGCCATGGCCATAGCGACGTCCTTGGGGCTTTGGCTTTTATGTTTATATGCTGTGTAAACATATGGTTTTACATGAAAATTTTAGCACATCTTTAATTATTTGCAAAAGTAAACGCGCAATTTCAAGTATATGGACCTTTTCAAGATCATGATATTAATAAGGTAAACCCACGTTAGCAATGGTAGCACTAGCGTGCTCTTGAAATAACACAACTAGCGCAAGTGTCTAAATTAACGTGACGATCTAAATCACCCCAGATGCAGCGAGTATAACAAACTTACAATAAAACAATCTAAACAAAGTTTAAATAACGCATCCCTAGTTTTAGTCAAATCTCATGTAGTAGAAATAACGTTACGTAGTTCCATACCTTTCTCACTGCGCATGCTGCACGATGAGAGGTGGATTATGGGTAATGTAGGCTTCTTGGGTGAGGGACAACAAGTGGAGTTCGTAAACTCACCAGCAGATGGAGCAAATGGTCTAAATACTAGCTTTTTGCGTGTACTTTCATTCAAAATTAATTAAGGTAATGGATATGTAAACGTGGCATTGTTCTTTACAAAACAAACAAAAACATGTATACGTATAAAGACTTAAATATTCTTTCTGATTTTATCTGAAAATAGAGATATGGAATATAAGAACGTGACATTTAACAGCTCTGACAAAACCTTTTTCTGATGCCAGCACGCCGTGTTAGCCACACCCCTTTAAGGCATCATCTTGTCCTGCGCTCCATTCCGAAGTAATCTCCCCTATGCGCTACTCCCTTCGAAGAATAAAGCTCTCGGTGCGTAAACTATAGAGGGGTCGTTTCTCAATTGTTTCTATCAATCTGTCCGTTTAAAACTTACTTGACAAAAGGAGCATTAAAATAACGTCATTTTCTCTTTATTTGGAGCGACGTTTTGTTTGGTGTCCCCTTCCAGAAGGGCCCTTCGGAGGGCGATATCATTTCAGTCTGCTGCTGCTACTGCTCCAGTCATCGACGTTATGTGTAGAAGAAAGCGAGTGAAGGATTTCTAGTTTAGTCGCTCACAACAAGCGTCCATTCGGCAGCTAAATCATACCAAAAGACAGATCTGATCCCCGCGATTGATTTTCTATATTTTTTCCCTTTTCCCCCGTGGTGGAAAGAAACACACGAAACTTAAGATGAACCGAATAACGGGAAAGACGAAAGAAGCCACTCTGATAGAAATGTCTAACACGCAGGACTCCCGAATCGGAGGTAAGAAAATTACTACGTTTATGCAAAGCAGATGTGTGATGATGAGAAAAAATCTAAAGTAGAGAAACGGATGGTTCGTCTTGACTTCAATAAGAGAGACAGATGGTTCGGCTTGCGTTCAACCTCTTAATGAAAAGACACATTAATGTAACAGTTTCGTTTAATCCGGTGACAGGATGTCAGACAAAGGCGATGAAAAATTCCAGAACCGGTTCGTTATGTTAGGTCGTCTTTAAAAATGAATATAAAAACGCATAAATCAGAGTTCTCGCGGTTGTGTTCTGCTTTTAGAAAGCTTCATGCAGCCGAAGCAGGCTTGAAAAGTTGTGGTCTACACCCAAACCTGGACATTAACTTTCCGACGATTTCTACGTGGTCTAAACTGTAAACACAGATGTCGACTTATCTACGTGTCCATTTAGGCCTGTTTTTCTGTGTAGTTTTATTAATGATTTGTTGTTTTCCAGTATGATTTGCTGTGTTAGAAATAGCTTGGAACTTCCCACCCCTTTAACAGTCTTTCACTTCTGGCCACATGGCTTGGCCTCAGTCCCAGCTTCATTTTGCTATAAAACAGCTATTATATTGAATCCGTTAAACGTCTGGTGTTGATGTAACCCATTCAGGTTTCGTTTAGTCTTTTATTGTACACAGATCATGTTAGAGTTAGAACACATCCGGGATGTACCTAAGAACAGAGCACATCAGCTGTTTCTAGAAAATAGAGATATTCGATTTTAAGTCAGGGACATTTTGCAGTATTTCATTATAATATCGTTTGCACTTGGCAATTAATAAAACTAAAGACTGCATCATCATGTATTATTATCAGTATGGGGTGGACTGACAGGTTCATCTTATGTATCTGACAGATGTACCAAGTGTAGTTTCATCCCCCTAAGTATTACTTTGGCTAATTTTGTAATACTGTGAATTGAATTATTGATCTGAGGGGCGCTGTAATAAATACATCCTGGGAGTGTTAGGTTCTCTTATTCTAAGGCTGTAGGTTGACTAATGTTTGTTAAAACACTAAGGCAAGGGGGGCTCTTATTAAGTGAGACGTTTAGGGGTATTCTTTTGACATTTTACATAGGTGTGTGGGATTGTTTGACCAAGTGTAGTCTTTGCTTTCCAGTTCTTTTAGCTTTTCCAGGGGTTTGCCTGCGTCATGAATGAATGATTAAATGCAGGAGATCAGAATATAAAGGAACTGGTCATTTGCATAGAACTTGTTTAAATGTGATCTTTAGGGAAACTCCATCCTAATCCTCTTTCCCATCTTCTCTCACGTTCCATCTGTTTAATCCTTAGTAATGTACTGGTTGAAATTCATAGGCGATTTAATTAAAGATTCTGGCACTGCTACAGTGTGGCAGCACATTATTTCTGAAAGTGTAATTAAGAAATGATGGATATCCAATGCCTTGCAAAAGTTTGTCTCTTAATGTATTGCATTACAAACCATACAGGGGTTTATTTATTTATTTTCCACTTTAAAGTGCTGAAAGTATTTAAATGTGAACTTTTTTTATATATTAGCCAAGTGCATCGGTGGCTAAAGAAAGACCCCTGAACCTGAACACTGTAGGAATACAGACTGGTCTAGAAGACATTGTTTATACACACTATTGTGAATGTGTCTCAGCAGATAGTTCTCAGTCCTTCCTTCATGAACCATTTTGACTAGGGATGCACATGAGCTGAGTCTTGCCTTTTGCTTAAGTGTCCTCTCTGTTTTTGGTCTTGTATTGGACTTCGTTAATATCAACTCTGCATGAAATTGGGTGTTTTTTAAATGCCCTGTGACAGTTCATTTACATATTAGTTTTACAGTTATGCTTTGTTATAATTTTATAAATAATGGCAAGTATGTTAATAGCCTTTTTGTAAACTTGGGAGTTCATTGGACCAACTAGATCATACAAATGTAATTATTTAAGCTCTTTATCTTACTTTAGAATGCAGTTTAGTTTATCCCATAAAGCACTGTCAACTGTTGCTTTTCAAAAGGATTGTTTAATAAACTCTGCTGTGACACTGTGAATTACCCTTGTCTCTTCACTGTTTATCATTGCATTGTCACCCTGGGCTGTCACATACACGACTTGGTTTCTTATCAGGGGAGACCTCATTGTATCCTCTTTAGAGAATGCAACAGTGACAGCCATGAATAGATTTCCAAGTCCTCCCTCTCATGTCTGTACATTTCCCTGTTGTTTTGTGTGTGTGCGCTGAAGTGTCTTGAGTTTCCTTGACCTGTCATCCAAGGGAGTATAAAAGCCACTTTAATGTTAAAATGTGTCTTTTTCAAATGGTTAAATTTGAAAAGATTTTTTCCAAAAGAACCAGCGAGGTCATGGTACAATTTTCGGGAACCAGGAGAAAGTGAGAACGAGAGTTGTTGCTTATTGCAACTGGTTGTTTAATTTAGTTTTCCCTATGTTCTTACAGACCCTTACAGGTCTTCCCAAAAAGACCATCAGGCAGCTGCAGCTCATACAGAACGCTGCTGCCAGGATTCTGACCAGAACCCAAAATCTGAGCATATCACTCCAATCCTCAGGTCCTTACACTGGTAACCAGTTACTTTTAGAATCAACTTCAAAATATTATTAATTGTCTATAAATCACTCATTGGTCTCGGACCTAAATACATCTCAGATATGCTCATTGAATATAAACCAAACAGACTTCTCAGATCATCAGGATCAAGTCAGTTAGAGATAACAAGGGTTCATTCAAAACAGGGCGAGTCAGCGTTTAGCCACTACATCACCCATAGCTGGAATCTGCTTCCAGAAGACATCAGACAATTACCAACAGTAGCTACTTTTAAATCCATATTAAAAAGACACTTGTCTAGCTGTGCATTCACAACCTGAGCACTGTGCTGGTTTACATCTACTGCACTTCTATTTCTAATTTATTTTTATTTTGCTCTTATTCTTTTTATATATACACTCACATTTTTAATCAATTTTATTGCTGTTTTAATGTTTCTTAAAATCTAAAGTATTTGTGTTCTTAAACCATTTGAATTTTAAAGATACGTCTTATTTCTTTCTGTCAATCATTTTATGTAAAGCACTTTGAAATGCCCTTGTGTATGAAATGTGCTATATAAATAAACTTGCCTTGCCTTGCCTTTGATAGCATACTGAACAACAGCTGAATGTTATTGAAGTCAGATGTAAGTATATGCTCAGCGTCATATCCAGAGGTTGTTTTGGGGAAGTAGACGTATGAGGTTGAAGGGGTGGGAGAAGAGAATGAACAACCAACATTTTTTATTTTATTTTTAGACAGTCAGACACTTATTGGTTAGTCAAGTGAATGTGGAACAGGTATGTTTTGAGCTGGTTTTTGAAAGTTGTGATTGATGCTGCAGTCCGTGTGGAGGCTGGCAGTTCATTTCACCAAAGGGGAACCGAATAAGCAAAGGTGTTTGCTAGCGATTTGGATCCTCAGTGTGATGGAACAACCAGGCGTCGTCATTTTCAGACCGGAGATGACGGGAGGGGATGAAGACCTGAAGCAGTGAGTTAAGGTTAATGGGCGAATTTGCCGTTTTCATATTGAAGGCGAGCGGTTCTGGTAGCCAGTGAAGTGAAATCAGGAGGGTTGTTACATGGGTTCTTTTAGGCTGATTGAACACCAGACGTTCAGCGACATTCTGGATCATTTGCCAGGGCTTGACTGCATTGGTTGTAAGGCTGGCCACTAGACAATTGCAGTAGTCCAGTCTTAATATGACCAGAGCTTGAACCAGCATTTCCACACCACCAACAGAGCAGAGCAACTCAGCAGAGACTCGAGGTGCATATGCATCCGTCACTCCCCGCGTCCGTGCACGCATACACACACAGGTGCTCAGTGGGGCCATGTTTACAGAGTTTTTAACTCATAAAATAGCATCTTTTTTGATAAATAATAGCTTTCAGTGAGTGGAAAAATGTCTCTCTCTGTGTTTTCTCTGTTCCTTCTCTGCCCACCTTTTACAGGCACCTGTCATTGTTTGCACATTTGAAAATAAACATTTGTTTGTACACTGTAATTAGCCTATCTATGTATGTCTGACAACAGAAACATTAAATATATAAATGACAGTCTAAAATGAAAGTCTAGCGCAACCTCTGCTCATCCGTGGGAAACAGAGACATTTCAAAAGCATTAACCCTACTACAAAGAGAGTAAGGAGCATTAAAAAATATCAAATACAATAATGAAAAAACATTTTCTTTCATCATCACCCACTATATATTGTGGAATACAAAGATTTTCTCAAAAATTATCAATTCATGAAAATGTCTCTTATCTTAATTAGAATTTTGAGTTTTATTAAAATGCTACTGAGAAAGCTTCAAATAGCTCCTGTAATCAGCGATCGGTATCGGTCGATACAGCTTTCGAGGATCGGTGATCGGCCCCAAAAAATCCTCATTGGAGCACCCCAAATGGTATATAGAGAAAAGAGGAGAGGGGCAAGAACCTGAGGAACTCCAGTTGTCAGCTGGTGAGATCTGGATGTCTCGACTCTCCATGATACCTTAAAGGATCTGCCTGTGAGATAAGAGTCAAACTTATATATTGCTGTTCAGAAAAAAAGTGCCAGGTGTGGAGTAATTTCATGACACTTGGGAGTTTTTGGGAGTTCTGAGTGTACGTGACCCTGAACAATACCAAGACATTCCAGAAAGTGTATTGTTTTTATCAAACTATTATTAATTAAACATTCATCTGAATGTTTTGTCCTTCTCCTGCTCTTAAAGTAGCCTACCACAGTGTCATTATTTGGTTTGTTATCAAAGACTTGGTTGTGGATTAAAAATGACTGCAATATCTCAGAGACACCATTGTGTCATTTTGATAACAAAACAGTTCCTGTGTATTTATATAAATGTATCAACAACGGATTGGCCTCTGCAAAGCTTGCGCTGTAAAATTGTGGTTTGCTCTCAGATTGACACCATCACCTTATAATGTCAAGGAGGTATTGAGTGAATGCTTGCTGACCTGGTGCCTTGGTGTTTCCTGGCACACTTTTCCTGTTGAGAGTTATGTGTTCTGTCAAGAAGGAATGCAATGATGTATCATTGATGCATTCAGAGGATGAAATCAGAACTTCTACTATGAAAAGTCAGCATTGTCATGTGGGAGAAAATTGGATTTGTGAGTTTATTTTCAGATCTACTTAACAAACCTATTTGAGCCTGTCTGCTGAATAATAGCTGAAAAATATAACAGGGGTTCTCCGGCTTGCTTCTTGAAGTGTACCTTTTTAGAGTTAATCAAAACTGTTTTAAACAAGACCAAGTGTAGCACTAGAATTCATTCAAAATTATATGTGTGAACCTTCCAGAAAGGTAGATCTCCCTTAGCACGATCAAGTTTGTGTTTACTGGGAAATTACTGCAAGGGTTACAGGTTTGTATATAGACAGGTTTTATCAACACCACGCTTGTTTTTTCCCTCTCCGGTTACAAAGCATTACACAGAGGTGCCATTATCAAGGACGCTTTTCCCAGTAGACCTAATCATCACTCATAATAACACTATCAGAGGAAGCCTGTGAGATCCTAGCACCTGCAAGCTCTGCTCAATGCAAATATTGGTATAATGAAAAGATGGAAAGAGAGCCGTATCACTTTAAAGGGACGCAAATCCAGGTGTTTTCTGCAATGTAAAAATATTCAGTGGTATTCCCAGAATATATCTGTAAAGGTTCAGCTCAAAATATACCACATATCTTTCATTACAATATGTTGAACATAGCCATTTGTGTAGGGCTGGGCGATTTAGCAAAAAAATCTAATCTAGATTTTTTCAGAACATTTGACCGATTCACGATTTCTATTTCTATTTTTTCATTTTTGCATATATAAGTCAACTTAAAACATAACTACAATAATAAAGTACTGAAATAACATTCTCTTTATTAGTAATTTAGAAAAAAACATAAATAAGGAAAGTTTTATTATTTTAAAACATTTCTGTATTGTGGCTAGTTGTTTTTTCAGTGTACTTTACAGTGGTCAAGAAGGTGAAGAAGTACAACTTTGCAAAAGAAAGATGCGTTATAAAGCTGTTCCGACACTTTTTCGCTTGTTTCAGTGTACATTCGGGGAATTGCGGCTTCTGTAAAATGTTTGCGCCTTGGTAACTTGTATCTTGGATCAAGGGTGTGTAGCATCTTTATGAACCCTTGCTTTTCCACGGTGTGCATGGGAACCATGTCCTTTGCGATATGAAATGCCACAGCATTTGTTATTTCTTGCCATCGGTGTGACTTTTTATCATATGGAATGGCGTTGGGAAATGATGCCTCTAATGAAACCTGACGTTGTGCATTTCGAGGTGGATCTGTCATCTTTGGATGGCTGACTGTGTTGTTTTCATCTCCTTATTTTGTGCATTTGAGCCATTCAGACTGATGTCTCTGTCGCAAATGCTAAAACAAATTAGTAGTGCTGCCACTGCCGGTTTGCCTCTGACTTGCAACATATCTTGCATTTGACCAAAGTTTGTTTGACGTCTGACCTCTCAAATCCAAACCATTTCCAAATCAATGAAGTAACATTACTACCTTTCTTTGATACAAGCTCATCCTGATGCGAAGAGCCAGGCCTCTCCATGATGTTAGCCGTTAACTTCTACGTTACTGATTTCGGAGTGAGCGGTTGAGACGCGATCAGTTGGATCAGGCGCGCCATCAAGTGGTATTGACAAGTATTTCCAACGTATCTAATTGGATGTGTATGATAAACTTTTTTTAAAATCTCGAATTAATTGAAAAAATCTGAAAAGTTGCCCAGCCCTACATTTGTGGCTGCAATTGAAAACACGCTTAGAACAACTTTGCTTTCTGTCAGACTCTCGACGTTGTGTCGAACCGACAGATGGGGTTCGCCCTTGAGAACCTATCAGCTCTGACTACTTTAGAAGAGGCCAATGAAATTTGGCTATGAAATTTGCATACCGGTCTCTGCCCCCGGATATCCGATATAAAATGAAGACGGCGTGCAGCATTCATTTACTTTTTGTTCTTCAGAGCCATCGCTCATGAGTACAAACCTAAATTTAAAATTGAATTGCCGAATCTACAACGTGAACAGCAGATCGTCCCTATCCTGCAGCGACCTTCCCCTCGACGTCTCGGCGGTTCCATAGGTGTTAGAGATTTTTACCAAAAAGCTTTTTTCAGAGCTGGGCTATTTCGCCAGCACGGCATGTCCCGCTGTTCTCTTGGGTGCGGCACCCTCATTGATGAGGGGGACTGACACGATACCTGCATCAAGTGTCTGGGTGTCCAGCATGCTGAAGCTGCGTTCTTAGACACATATTGCCCACACTGCGGGCAGATGGTCATTCAGACGTTGCGGTCACGGGTGGTTGTCTTCCTCCGGGAACAAACATCCACTTCATTTGCTTCCCGGGCTTTGACGTCGGTGGCTAAGGCCCCGCTGTCCACTAAGGCTTTCAGCATTGGTGATATGGGGACTTCTGCGAGCGTAAACCCGCCAGCCAAGCGCTCACGGGCCACATGCACCCCGCCTCGCTCATCTGACCGTTCCCCAACCGACGGTGGCAGACTGTCCGGATCCTCAGCCACGTATCCGGAAATGATGCGTGACAAAGATGAGATGTCGCTCGCAGCATAGGAGGGAGACTTTTTGGCAACTGACACTGAAGACTTCGAGCTCCCCCTCAAGGGGGGGTCGAGCTAAGTAGGAAGCAGACATCGAGATGTCGACCATGCTTAACCGGGCAGCCACGAGCAATGGATTGCAGTGTACCCCACTGCCTCCTCCACGGCGCCAAGTGAGGTTAGCTCCGCCAGCCGATGAACCACCCCCCATGGGAATGGTGAAGCAGACCGACTCCTTGATCCCCCTGTCTCAGTCCCTGGGAGCTTGGCAAGAGATGCCCACGCTGTCTCTGTGGCTACAGAGGACGGTCTGTCTTGTCTACTCGATCCAGTTTGCCAGAAACCCCCCCAAGTTTCGGGGCATCCTCTCCACCTCCACCACCCTCCAGCAGGTTGGGTCAGTGTGCTATCTGCCTCCCTTCTTCCCCACCACGTGGCTAAGAACAGGCATCCCATCCATCACCAATCATGCACCCCCTGGGTGTCTGCTGGGCAGAGCAGCCTTCCCCCTTAGGCCGGGAGAACATATGAACTATCACAGATAGCTCTAACTCGAACTAGTTCAACCGGACGTCTGTAACACCCCCTCCCTGAGCTGTTCCGTCAGATGTATCCTCGTGAAAGGTTCCCACCCCTGGTAACCCATGACCTCCCCCAGGTGGACCTCCACCATGTCTATATCTACTATTTTCCTCCCCCGGGTAGGACGTGGTCTCTGCAGCGCATCCCTAATTAAGGAAGTTCTCACCCGGTGAAACCCAATCCGGACGGCCTCTCGCCAGTAAGAGAGATAAGGCCTCCGTCTGTGAATGGTTAGCGGTTAGGGCCTACCCATCTTTCTCCAAGAAAGCGCTGGGACCCCCGACCATCACAGTGGAATGTTATAGTTTCACGGAAGCCTCGTGCTGATATGCCGAGGCCTGTTGCCGTCGCTTCGCTAGAGATTGTGACGCGATACAACATTGTGGCGTTTTCCACGGAAACCCCATCTGTCGGTTCAACACAACGTCGAGAGACCGACAGAAAGGGAAGATGTTCTATCTATTTTTTCCCTTAGCCACAACACGTATCGCCCTCAGCAGCAGAGGTGAAAGGCTCTCAGGCTCTTCAGAACAAAAGGTAAATGAATGCTGCACGCCGTCTTCCTTTTATTCTGGATATCCTGGGGCGGAGACCGGCATGCAAATCTCATTATCCAAATTTAATTTGCCTCTTCCAAAGTAGTCCGAGCTGATAGGTTCTCAAGGGCGATCCCCATCTGTCGGTTCGACACAACGTTTCATTCACTCCATCAGGGAACTGAGGTTACAGTCATAACCAGGACGATATGCTGGCCATATGCTGTATGAAATTTTGGCCATTGGTGATTAATCATGTGGATGCATATAACTAACAGACATAAACACGGATATAAGCAGAAACATGCATTCAGAGTACTTGTGTATGCCAGACAGGTATGTTAAGATCATCAACCAGGTGTTATTAAGTTGTGAGTAGCAATTTCTGCGTAACCTCATTGTCTAACAAATGTGAACTCCGTTTCTATCTGCTCTAAGTATTGTCGCACTTAGGACATACAAGAAAACACTGAACTCACAGAGAAAGACACTGCTGTAACTTTCTTTTAGTGTAATGAATAAGCTTTACGACATAACACCTGTCTTTGGACCAATGTTAAGTCTCAGGTTTAGCCGCGAACATGTAAACACATCATTTAAGAAAGGTGATTTAAAAACCATGTGTAATACTTACTTCTTCCCGAGATGAAGCTTGATCGCGAACAGCTGGTAGTGATCTTTTGTGATCTAAATTTTTTTTTGATACTGACCCGTGCCCACTGAGATCTCTATTTACAGGAAAATGTTTGTGTAATAAAAGAGAAAACTCTACCGTTGTGTAAGGTTTTTAGCCATTTTTACATGATTTGTCCAAGATTATTTAGAAAACTAGGGTTAGGTGTTTTCAGCATGTTCCAATTTTTTTTTACAAATCACATTAAAATGTGTATTATGAGATCAGTTAAATAACATTTTCGCGTGATATTTTAAAATAATATTTTTTTTGGAGTATGTTTACATTCCATCTAGGTGGATAATGTTTAATATTTCTAATTCTTTGCCAGTTACACCGTTTAAATTTTCATGTACCTTCAGTCTTAACTTTTATAAAAAATGATGCAAATGGTATTTGTAATTACCCAAAATCAGCATAGATACACTATGTAAATTTAAAAATATCTGACACATGCTTTTCAAGATTTTTTATTTCCTCATCTTGACAATCCTGTTTTGTCACTGACCCATGTACATATTTCTACAACGTCAGAAAAAGGGTAAGCTGTTGCCCTTAAAATGCCCCTAATATGTATCATTTAAGTCCACACTGTGCATACATTTGGTACCAATATGTACCTTATAAATTACTAATAACCTGAAATGCACTGCCCAAGCTTTTGTACCTTTTTTCTGACTATATTTTGGTAAAGTTTTTTTTTAATCGTTTACCAAGTGTTGTCCTGATTTCTTTATAGAAATGATAAGTAAATGTAAAAAAGTTACCTGTGTGGTTTTAAAACTTTAATCTCTCCATTCCTGACTGTCACGTGGGTTAAGATGACTGTGCCGTTCTGACGGGATACCGGAGGATCCTTCAGGCAGGTACGGACAGAGCATCACTTCATTGTGCCGCTTAAATGTCCGTCCTCCACATCCTCCTTGTCCTTTCCTGTTTTTCTGCTCTGTTTAAGCATTTTTATGCTTGGTGATGTCTCTGGGAACATATAATTACATGTGTGCTTGTCTGTGTTATCACATAGGGCAGTGGTTCTCTTTTCATGGTCGCACTCCCCTATAAACCCATTATAAGAACTGGTACCCCCCATACTGTACATTGAGGATAGATGAGATAGTGTATAACATATGTTTGATATATTAACTATGTAATGAAGCAAAAAATACTTGTATATGACAGATTGATCTCAAGAGATCAGATTATAGATGTAACAACCCTGCTGATAAAATCAAAAGAAACCATCACAGAAATTAATGGTTTCCATTAAAATACCATTGTGAACTATTAGCTTTTTGCATTAAAACCATTGCAAAATTGTATTGCTTTGGGCAATATTCCATAAGAATTAATCTGCCAGATCACGTGAACGGTGCGCTTTTTTATGATTTTAACACGAGTGAGAGTTTATATGTTTATAATACAGGTGCAGTTTGGTGTCATTTGCCTGTCGAAATAGCGTTTTACATCTTTAATAACCCCCTGATTGAGAACCACTGACATAGGGGATGTGAAGCTTCTTCAAAATCCCACTGATGCTTAAGAAAATGTTGCTCCCATTGATCCATTCTTTCATTCCTTAGTCTGCACCTTCAATTGATCACTGCCTCATAGCTGTTATTTTTTAAATGTCAACTTCTCTGCCTATCTTTTTATGCTGCCCTTCACTGCCATATCTAAAAATTGCAACACAGACCCTCTGTATAATTTGTTTTTTTGCCTAGCCCATGTGTTTACAGCTACTCTAATTCAACTGCACAAGTCTCATTCAGTTAGCGTGTTGAATGTGTGAGGTGCAGGTGCAAAGGTGAGAAATGGATTGTTTTTGTGCTGTTGCCATTGTTTTACTGAGAGACTTTAAATTGAGAGACGCACACGATTTGCACTGCTGAAAATATGAACAGCCTTAGCATGTTTTGCCATCTCAGATACCAGCATGCCGACCACTTAGGGCATTTTCAGATTGGGCTCGTTTGCTGCGGTCCGAACTAGAGTGCGATTCTTCACGGCGACCCGATCTTTGATTCAGACAGACTCGACTTGATTCTGTCGAACCCTGGTGCATTTGCGTTCCTCTTACGTCATCAAAAATGTCCACTGTGCATGACAGAAAACAGAACACAGATGTTTTTATTAATTTGCTTTACTTCCTCATCAAGTACGATCCCGGGTGCGTGTTGCTTTCATATTCATGCATACCCCGCCACAGTTCAAGAGCAACCATACACCAAGACCATCTCCTTCAGGTAGTCTCGGGTTCGGTAGCCAGGTGCGCACCCGGGTTCGCTTGACAGCTTTCACATTAGCGATTTTTCATGCGAACCGCGCCCCATTCCGATAAACTTCAAGTGCGAAAGCGACCTTAGACAGGTTTTAAGCAGCTATTTAATATTCAAGTAATTAGTTGAATTAAACATTGTGTTGGTTAAACAAAATACATTAAATATTCACCTGACAGATTTTAGAGAAAATCAGAGACTGATTTGAGAATTTTATTAAACTGACAAAATTATTTTTCAATCAGAAATTCTCCATGAATCCTTTTGTGTGCGATAAGTTCACCTCCAATCCGATTGGGTGACAACATGGAGACATTCCCCATGCCTTTTGGCATTCGTCATTCTAGTGTTATGTCTATACTGGTAGAAAAAAGGGCTGTTTTCCCACAGAAAGTGCGTTTATCCCAAAATGTCAACTATTCAGCATTATAATCATGCTGACTAACCAATGGAATGTCTGTCAGTGTGTGTGGGGGAGAGAGAAAGACAGGAAAATCTCACAACTGCATAAACCATTTTCAAATGAGGTGCTGTTGGATGTTTTACTTTGGCAGCTATGACTTTTCTCAAGTACACTGAAGCCTTTAATATTTCTGAAATTCATCTAAGCGTGTGCTGCCCTCCAGCAAAATATAGACTCCTTTGGAAAAGCTTCAATAAAAGTTATAATTTTATTTATTTGTTCTCTTCACCTTTAGGATACCATCCACAAAATGTGTGGACAGGAACCTTACATTTATTTATTTTTATTAAACCAAATATTTCCTGGTTTTACAAAAAGCTTTTAAAAAGCATACCTGCCTTTTCTTGATCTCATATTAACTGATATATTTCCCTTGCACAGATAACGGAAGCATTGACTCGGTTTCCGGTCGACGAATACAGCTTCCTGGTCACAGGGAGGTAAGATGACAAACTCATTTCATTCATTTCCTGTTAGAGCTTATTGTTCAAGTGTGACTCGTTTAGAAAGAGATTTTGTTGTTTTTTGTGGTTTGAGGTTGTTTTATACTGTACAAAGCTACAGATATATACTCAAACCGATGAGTGCTGTTTTCATGATCTGGAGAACCTTTCTGTTTATGTTTTAAACATTTGTGTTTGAACAGTTTAAACAAACATTTAAGTGGAGCTCTTGAAGGTCAAAACGATTGGTGAGGCCTTTCAAAGCAATACAAAGTGTTACTGGTTTTGTTGTCGGAACAGACATGGTTCATCTGACTTGACAGTTAAATGTAGTTAAAAATGTCTGCAAGCTTGTTGAATAGGCCCTTTTCACTATGACATCACTTAAGTTCCACCTTCTCACACAGCAGTGTATCATAACATTCGTCTTTCAACAAACAAGAATAATAAGAAAAACAACTTCTGTTTTGCCTTCGCGCTGGAATTTAACAACAGTGGTAAAAAAACTAACACAACACGTATTCAAGTACTTATCCTTTCTCTAGCTTTGATCTTGTCGTTACTGAAAATTTGTCTGCAAGACGTTGTACATCATCTAGCCGTATTTGTGGCAGATTTGAAAGGTACTTGGTAAACTCGATTCTGAGGCGCTAGCGGAAGTAACTTCTTCTTCTTGAGTTATACTGGCGGTTGGAAAAACCAGCTTAAAGGTGCATTACCGCCACATTATGAACCGGAGTGCTAGCGGAAGTAACAATACACTTATTCGTGGAAGATGCGTGCCGTCATGTGAAAAGGGCGTATTATGTGATGTCAGTTTGGTGAAGACACATCCGGAGAAACTGTAGCACAACTCTATAGGACATCTACTAATAATGAAAGAGTTGTCAAGAGTTTTTTATTTAGAGAAATTTTGAAATTTCTTTTATTTAATGAATATGTATTTTTAAGTAATCTGATGTAAATACTTTCTGTTGGAGTGTATAAATAACATAAATCATCAGCACTTTGAAAGGTGTCCAATGCTGGGCACATGTGAAGTCTCTTATAAATGCTTCAACTTGAAATGAGAAGATCATTGAGCTATAGCAGCTCTGTAAAAAGGGAGTCATCTGCTCTTATCAGAGCCAGAGTTTTAGAACTATGTGTGATATGGACATTTTGCTCAATCCTTCTGTAACACCATAACAGAAAGACCTTGGTTATCTGTATAAAAACAACCAATACTTTTGCCACGGTCAACAAACCGCTGCCAAAACTTTAACAACTCTATTATCACCAACCCAGCCTGTGCTTTCTCATCTCCTTGACCCTGGGATAGTATGAGATCCATTTTATCTTAGGTTATTAAATGTTAGGTTATCAATGTGTGTGAATGCATTAATTATATAATGTAGACATTCTTAAAGAGTTCAGACTTCCTTTGCTTAACAGTCTTCTTTAGTGTTCTATATATAGACTTTTATACGACTTGTTGTTCTTTAGACTGCACAGAATTTTGTTGTCATTTTGAGATTGTGTTCTATTGATAATTGGTCAACAGTAATCAATAATCCTCCATGGTATAATCAATATTAGAAGTCAGGGGGGGGGTTGGAGTTGACAAAGCACATATTTAATCTTAGTGCCCCATTAGGAACTCTCTCCCATTTTATTTCATTATGTTATGAAATATAATGTTCTCACAAATGGCCTTCCCAGTGCACAGCTATAATCAACTTAATTAGTTAGCTGCTTTCCTTGTTCTTGCCTCTCTCGATGGCCTTATTTATGGAAATGTACCAAGGCGACTAGCATTTTTGTGACTTATCTGTCTTGGCTTGCCCTATTGGTCTAGAACAGCATATTTGTAAGCACAGTTGGTATTTCCTCCTGCATGCCTTTGTGATTTCATCTTATATACAGAAGAACTGTTTCTATTTTTCAATAGTTAACAGTGCAACAGTTGATCTCTTTGGGAAAAAACTGAAGGATTGGCTAACTGGAAATCCTCAGGCATATTTGTACTTGTATGATGTCTGATGTAGCAGAAGTATGAGTTTCCTGAGGTTCAGTTATGGTTTATTTTCTTATGCTTAATGGTTTGATTGTACAGTTGGTTAATGCCAGTGATGATGTTCATGGTAAGTGAATGTCTGGGATGGCAGGGATGCTATTAAATAAGGCATATGAAAAGGAAAAATGTTTAATGCTTAGAAGGGTTACAATTTCTTTAAAGGGGGACACAGCTACATGGTTTTGTGGATATTATAAGGCAAAACATGCAGTATATATCTCTTGGTATCAATGAGATTGTATAGATGAGTCATGTAGTTTAATGGCATACCAAAGTTCTGGTGTAGCCTTCTGATAGCATCAGTGTATGGTGAGACTGTAACAGACAATTTTTTTCTTGGGGAAGATAAGTGTCATATTATTTGTTCAGTTCATAATTGTTCACGTATTTGTTTGTTTTGCTCTAGACTGATAGACTACTGATCGAAGTAACCTTATCTCTGTACATCTCACTGCAGTCTCTCATGCATCGCTCATGATGCTATTTCTGCAGTGTTAGTGGGATGACGTTTCACTTGGCTTTGTGTTTCTCGGCCCGCGGCCTACAGTGAATTCTTATGCTGTGTATTTCACGACTATTTCTTCCTCAGGCTAGCTCACACTGCTTTCACGGACCGTTATCGTGGTGGCAGTTAGAAGACAAGAAAGACCCTTATCATTGATAGATATCTCTTGCGTCATGTTGGGTATTTCCAGTTGAGACATGTTTTAAAGGGTCTATGCTTGTGATACAGATGTTGTGTTGATTTTATATCCCTCTATCTTCTTTAGATTGACAAGTTTGAACAGAACCGGGACTCTGTGTACTTTAGGGATGGTATACGTCGCATTGATTTTGTCCTGTCTTACGTTGATGACAAAGATGGAGACAAGAAAGCGGTATGCAACCAATATACTTTCATGATTGTATCATTAACACACACATACTCCATACACAAACAGACGTTAGATTTATTGTGAAACACTGCTTTGGCTGATTTGAGTTTTAAAAGTGATTTCCAGCTTACAATACAGTGTTAAACATTTTTACATTACAGTGATAGTTTACCCAAAAATGAAAAGAACAAAAAAGAATGTTGGTAAAGGAACAACGGGCGGTTCCCATTCACTTGCATTGGTTTTGTGTCCATACAATAGTAGTGAATGGGAACCGCCGTTGGTCGGTTACTTACATTCTTTGAAATATCTTCCTTTGTGTTTGAAATGACAAGAAAGTGAGTGAATTATGCTAGAATTCTCATTTTAGTCTAAACTATCCCTTTAACAGGGTTATTTTAGGCTCCGAATGTATTGTCAAACCTGCATATAGGCATAAGTGGATCTGTATATGCATGTATATGTTAGTTTTTTCAACATTAAATCTATCATAGGTCCATTAGCAAAAATGAGTGATGTAGAAATACTTGTTACTGTGCTTTCTCCAAGATGTTCCTTACTTGCTCTCTTTAAACACAATTACAAAATGCCAGATGCGTATTATTTCACAATGTGCCTGGTGAGGATCTGGGCAGAGCTGCATGGTGCTTTCGGGCGAGATGTCTCAAATGACACAGTGAGAACTGGGGAAATAGACTGAGTCAGAATCAGAAAGACCAAAACAGTAGCACAAAGCACTCTAAATGCAGAACAGAGATTGCAAATAAAGGGATCAGAGTTCAACCACTTCTACCACCGGATGCTTCATTCTGCTAATTGAACACTGAAGCTTCGGCTGGTGAACCTGTTTGATCCTTGATAATGTAGCGTCTGTTTTCTCCTGGGTGCAGAGGTTGATGATGGCCAGACTCTTTTCTGTTTAATGAAGGTCATATCTCTTGAGTCACCTGTGTGAGACGCTGTTCCATAAGATAGGATGTGGTAGCCTTAGGTCACCAAGTCTTTTGGGAAATATATGTTTACTCTGAAGACTATGAGAAAGGTTGTTTACAACCTTAAGATCCTTAAATGTCAAACTATTTCTTATATCCACTTCAAAAGCTAATTGAAACAGTGACTTATAAAAGAGAGTTGGGTAGATGGAAAAACTATGAATGATATAGTACAGTAACGTAGGTTTTAACAAGGGATGATTCTGTGTGTGTGGTTTGTCATCCAGGAGAGAAGAAGAGAATTTGAAGCCAACCTGGAGAGGGTTGGTCTGGAGTTGGAGACTGAAGATAAATCAGTTAGGTGTTGAATCACAGATGCCCCCTTATGGTTGCAATGGCATTATGCATGTACTGTACTCAAAGTGATCGTTTACTCAAAAATGAAAATTCTGTCATCATTTACTCATCCTCTTGTCATTTCAAACCTGTATGACTTGTAACACTAAAGAAGATATTCTGTAGAATGTTGTGAAACCGAACAGCGACGGTACCCATTCACTTCTTTTGAATTTGTGTCCATAAAACAGAAGTGAATGGGTGCCGTTGGTTTTTGTGTTCGGTTCCACAACATTCTTCAGAATATCTCCTTCACAAGAAAGTTAGTCATACTGGTTTCAAATGACAAGAGGGTGTGGAAATGATCATAGATTTTTGGGTGAACTATCTCTTTAATATCTGTCTTCCTCTGTTTTCAAGATTGAAAAAATAAAACAAATATAATTCATCTAAAAAAATAATTAGTTTGGAAATAGATCTCATATACAATTTAATTTTGTTATAAATAACATCTACTCACTCCAAAACATCACCCCTGCAGAGATCTGATGACCGTAAGACGCATTACCTGAAGATTCACGCTCCCTGGGAGGTGCTGGCCACCTATGCTGATGTGCTTAAGATCAAAGTGCCCTTTAAAGAAAGCGACATTTTTCCCAAAGTGCAAGAAGGTCCGCAGGAGTGGTTTGCACGTCCTTTCCGGCTGCCGGATAACATCATGACACCGGAGCCGGACTACTTTACCGCAACTTTTGAAAAGAGTAAGTTGGACTTCTTCCTCATCGAGGATAAGGAGACGTTTTTCCCTCCTTCTACCCGCAACAGGATTGTGTACTACATCCTCACACGCTGTCCTTACTACAAGGAAGACCGTAAAGAAAAGGACAAGACGGGAATCAAGCGACTGCTGAACAATGGCACCTATACCTCAGCCTACCCCCTTCATGATGTGAGTGTTTCATTTTATTGTAGCTTCATTCATTTTAATGCTGTGCTTTAAGTGATTACTTTCTTCTGCAGGACACAAAAGAAGATATCTTGGAGAATATTGGTAACCCAACAGTGGTGGTTCCCATTCACTTCTGTTGTATACTCTCAAAACCAATTCAAGGCAATGACTTCCGCTGTTGTTTGGTTACTAACATTCTTCAAAATATCTTCTTTTGTGTTCTGCAGAAGAACAGAAGTCAGTTTTGGGTGAACCATCACTTTAACATCTTTCCTAGTGATAATCTGGTTGCTGTTTGTTTCACAGTGCCGGTATTGGAAGAAATCGCAAGACATGCAGTGTGAGAGCGAGCGGTTTCACCTGTATAAGAATTGGGCTCGATTCCTCTGCTTTTACAAGGAGCAGCCGCTTAACCTAATAAAGTAAGGACACTATTGACATTTAGTATTTTGCTTTTGGTATAAAACTGATGTTATTTCTAGGCTACTAGTGCAACAAAAACTCTAAAAGACTACTGCCAGTAGTCAGCCAGGCTCCACCCCAAACTAACGGCATTGGTTGAGCCAATGTTACTGGGCGTGGCTAGTTAAGTCACTCAGCACTACAGAGTAATGTTTTCATTGCAAACAGAGTCGCAATGTTTTTCCTTTCAGGGAAATCATTCTACCAACGGTTTAACTTACAGCTGTTTCTGATTGGGATAGGAGAAAATATTTAAATACTAAGAATGTTAAGAGCAAATGTTTGTATATCATTTGACTGCGTGCTTGGTAAAGAGACAATGTACATACAGTATGAGTCCCTTATCTGTCTCAGTTTTACAGAGCAGCGTATCAGATCATTGCATTACTACATTTCCTGACTCTGTCTGTATCGTAGGAAGTACTATGGTGAGAAGATTGGTATCTACTTTGCCTGGTTGGGCTTTTACACAGAGATGCTGTTTTTTGCTGCAGTCATGGGGTTGATCTGCTTTGTTTATGGCGTGCTCAGTTACGAGGACAACATCACAAGGTTTGTTGTTTTAAATCGGATGAACTATTTTTATGATTTAAATGCTCTTCGATAACTTGTAAACAAAGTGTGATAATATTGAACTATTCTATCTCTGTCCCTGAAGGAGCACATTGTTGGGTTCAAAGATTTGAATAGTACTCATCATTTTGTCTTCTTCCTTGAACGTGTGTTTTCAGTAAGGAGATCTGTGACTCTGAAATCGGTGGAAATATTGTCATGTGTCCACTCTGTGATAAAAAGTGCAGCTACTGGAAACTCAATTCAACTTGTCTATCATCATGGGTAAGAACAGTTCTGTCACATTTAAAGTTGCCTAAAGAATATGATGCCTGAACTGTTTTTCTTATTCATGTTCGTTTTTTAATCTCAGCAATCCCATCTGTTTGATAACGAGGGGACAGTGTTCTTTGCCATGTTCATGGGTATTTGGGGTGAGTTAGGCCTACTTTATAAATAAACCTGCTCTTAACACCCTCTGCTGGTGGGCTGGAATGTTAATCACATCTTGTGCTAATCTAAAGATCTGGGCCCATGTTTACTAAATGAAGACCATAATTGTCTATTCTGTTTGAAAATGTATGAGTTTCTGTAGAACCTGCAGAGGAGTTAGTAATTCAAAATTTTTAAGAGAAATAAAAACGCCGTATAAAGCGTTTCAAAGTATTCATGTTGTTGAATAATAAATGCCGCAGAATGTGCTCACTACATGAATAAAGTAGTGTAATTGTGTGTGTTGTTTATAATGCATCACTGTCTATAAAATCATTTGAGGGTGGTGGTGCATACGGAGTGTCAATTACTGAACTCTGAATTTATTTCACACTAGGCTCAAAATGAGTTCTGCTTATGAATTCATTTCATTAATCTTTACTGCATGAATATTCCTGCACTCAGTGTACTATGTACTAATAAATTAAGAAATATTTATTCAGCTAATAAACTTTCTAAGACAAGTTGAAGGACAATTTTTTTAAGCAAAAAGAAAAATGTTTTTTAATCTATATAAAATCAGCTGGTCTTAAATAATTCTCTGGTGGGTGATGCTAAGGTTATTTATGGTCTCTTGCTCTTTTTTTGTGACCGTTGTGAAGTGACCCTGTTCCTGGAGTTCTGGAAGCGGCGACAGGCCCGTCTGGAGTATGAGTGGGACCTTGTGGACTTTGAGGAAGAACAGCAGCAGCTCCAGATCAGGCCAGAGTTTGAGTTGAAGTGCACACACAGCAGACTCAACCGCATCACACAGGTGAAACCATAGTCTGATTGAATACTTGATTCTGGTTGGCTGGAAGGTGTGCATTAAAAGTAATGCCCTGGTAGTTCCAGTTAGTTTGATTAATGTTTGAAATTAACTGATAAAAATAACTTTTCACCTGTCTGATCAAATATTACACTGTAAACATCAATAACAGCTTTAACTTGGCAAATAACCATGTTATAAGCGGAATAATCCACAGCTAGCCTTACATTAAAGGATTGAAACGTGCTTCTTGTCGGGTGGTTGTTGGACTTAACTTCATGCAATAAAATCTTTCAGTGCGCAGCTAGCCGCTTTTTAGAAGAAGTGGTCTTGTTTGAAATAAATGACATCATCAGATATAGCTTACTGACGGATTTGCACATTAACATTAATGTGTATTAACAAAAATATTACTTTTTGTTTAAAGCTGTTTTTAAAATGAGAAATGTGTATTGTGGTTTGGGGGTCAATCTTGATATCATGGTGAAAAAGAATTTGTCCCATCATAACAAACCCTTGTTGTTTGCATCATAAACATTTTATGTATAACTTTAGGTTGTGTTCTTTGTAAACAAGATTCTTTTAAATATAAGAAAGGTTAGAAAGAAATTGTTGTTTTAAGAATTTTTGACTGAATGTATTTTTTTTCTGGGGAAACCAATAATAGTTCTTCTATGGCATGACCTTTTGAAGCACTAGTAATGTTTTTTCCTACTGCTTGGAAATTCAATTTACATTCGTTTATACATCTCATTTATGGTTTTATGTGTTATTAATTCATTGTAGTTTAGACATTTTGATTCGCACATAAGTAACTTACATAGTCCGAAATCCAAATGTATCCAAACATGTCTGTAAATGCAGTTAAACACACGTTGATTTTGTTGACACTCTTATTGATAACAGGAAATGGAGCCTTATCTTCCTCTATCCAGCAAATGTGCTCGTTTCTGCCTTTCTGGAGCAACTGTTCTCTTCTGGGTGAGCTAGTAAACTTCTATTTTTTTAGAAGTCAAGGTTATGGATGCTATGCATGTTTACTTTACATAGTTAGATCAATACTTTAAAATGACCTTCCATGTGTCTTGTTTTTGTTAGACGTTCCTGATAGTGGCCTGTGTAATGGGAGTGATCGCTTACAGATTAGCAGTTTATGCAGCGTTTGCCAGCGTCATGAAGGACAGCCCCACCAGCAAGATCCAGTTGGTCGGCTCCCTCATCAACCCTCAGCTTGCCACATCCGTCACCGCATCTTGCATCAACTTCGTCACTATCCTCGTCCTCAATTTCCTTTATGAACATGTGGCCATTTGGATAACTGATATGGGTGAGTGAAAATAGCGTAAGACGATCATCATTTCAGACCAGATACAATATGTGGTTTGAGTTTAATTATCCATCCAAAAATGGGTAGGTTTGATATTTTTTAATAGTGTTTGCTCTGCACTAATATGCCTGGAGAGAAAGGCTGTTTGTTCAGCAGTTTTTTTGGATTAATCTCTTTTTATTATTTCCAGAAATTCCCAAGACGCATCTGGAGTATGAGAACAAGCTTACAATGAAGATGTTTATGTTCCAGTTCGTGAACTACTACTCTTCATGTTTCTATGTAGCGTTTTTTAAAGGAAAGTTTGTGGGTCATCCAGGCAACTACTCTTATATGTTTGGAAAGTGGAGCGGACTGAGAAATGAAGAGGTGAGACAGTGTGAAATTGCCTTATCCTAGAAAGACACAAGTGTTGCAATCAGAGATCTCTGAGGTCTCAAAAACAACTGTGTAAAATTTTCCTACACGACAAACAATCAACAATGGCTTATAAAGCTTATTATTGTTTTACACTTGACTAGTCTACTCTTAGCTTCTCATATATAAGCTGCACTCTGAATCTCATAGTCTTCTAATTTGGCTAAACAAAGATTTTGACTATTTGCCTATAATTTAAATGGAAAGTTTCAATGGCTTATGAAATGATTTGTACACACATATGTAATTAGTTGTTTATTTTAATATTTAGTGTGACCCTGGGGGTTGTCTGATTGAGCTCAGCACACAGCTGGTCATCATCATGGCTGGAAAACAAATGGTGGGGAATGTCCAGGAAGCTCTGCTGCCGTAAGGATAATACTGTGAACTTTGACCTCTAAGAATACTATATATATTTCACATACAATATTAATTTCGAAGATGTGAAAGAGTTATTCTCTAGACAATATTCGAATTCAAACTAAAACACATACTGTAATGGTCCCTTGTGTCAATGTCTCAGACTTCTCAAGAACTGGTGGGGCAGCAGGAAAGGCCGGAGTCATCCAGAATGTACATACAGCAGATGGGAGCAGGACCACGATCTGCAAAACTTCAGCCAGTTTGGGCTCTTCTACGAGTATCTGGAGATGGGTATGTTTAGCACAGATACATATTTAGGTGCACCTCAAAGTTGATATACCAAAACAAAAATTGCAAACAAAGTATGTCATTTGCGTTCTTGTACAGTTTAAATTTGGTATGTTTAATGTGTGTTTTGGACAGTGATCCAGTTTGGCTTCGTAACACTTTTTGTGGCGTCTTTTCCACTGGCGCCTCTTCTTGCTCTCTTTAACAACATCCTGGAGGTGCGAGTCGATGCTTGGAAGTTTACCACACAGTTTCGAAGGCCGGTGGCAGCAAAAGCACGCAACATCGGAGCCTGGCAAGAGATTCTTAATGTAGTGGCCATCTTGTCTGTGGTCACAAATGTATGTACATATGGTTGCACAGTTTTACTTACAGTTAACGGATATGCTGTGCCACACCCTTTTAACAAAGGATCAAGCACAAAGCACTACTACAATTCTTTATTATTTTTCTGTCTTTTAGGCCTTCATCGTTGCATTCACCTCAGATATGATTCCTCGCCTGGTCTATCTGTACGCTTACCACCCAGGCAGCAAGGCCACTATGTTAGGTTACATCGAAAACAGTCTCTCCTTTTACAACATCTCTCAGATCCCTCTTGATAATCAACCAGAGCCGGAGGAAAACCCATCCTGGTTTAACAGCTCTACCTTCACTACATGCAGGTATGTGACCACCTGAGAAAAATGTAAATGTACCAGTTTTACCCAATAGAATAATAACATTCACTTCTACAAATTGGATTTTACCTGAAAGGATTTAATTTTCTAGCAATAAACATTGACAGACTAAATGGAATTTGCTTATTATTCTACAATCCAGTTGAAAATGTCAAAAAGGTGTTACTTCTTGGGTGTCACCGTTATTTTAGTAATGTTACATTTTTGTATTTGAGAGAAAATCTGTATATATAATAAAATAAAAGAGTTCCTTTTAAAATATGGATAAATTTTCCTACAGTTTCTCGGCATGAGACAAAGTTCAAGGAAGACTAACACGCAATTTGGTTTAATCATTTATTATTATCTCATATATGTCATTGATTTGATGTAAACATATATAATTTATGTGTAATATTAAATTGCACAGGGCAATATGACTCACAGTACCCCGATGACTGTGTTATTATTTTTGATCATTTGTTATCTGGGAATAACATACCTTGGAATTAAGGCTTCCAGAGCGCCTTGACATGAATAAACAATGAAAATCATATTTTTCACAGCATTTAGTATGAATCTTTTGTATTTCAAATACAGTTGTTAATTGACTTGTGCATTTAAAGCAACACTATGGAACATTTGCTCACGGGTTCCCCCATGTGGTTGATAAGCGCATTTGTCTGTTTCTAGAGTCGTAAATACTGTCACTGTATAAGTTCCCCCTGGGCAGCACACTACATGCGAATTTGTTGACTAACATGATGGAACAGAAACAACAAAGTCTTGCTTTAATGCTCTATCAAATTTGTGTAAAATGTCAACAGAGTTTCATTTTCTTTTCAGTTATCGGGACTACAGACACCCACCCGGACATGAAAAGCAGTACACACACACTATGCAGTTTTGGCACATCTTGGCTGCAAAGCTAGCTTTCATCATCATTATGGAAGTAAGAATTTAGATCACTCAAAGTGCTCATCATTTTAGTTTAGGCAACCCAATGCTTTATATTGACAATACAGAACAGTTAAACCAACCTTCATTTTTGCATCAATGCATCGGCTGTAAAGCAATACTGGATTCACATGACAGTAAAATAAAATAAAAGCTAAAATCTAGCTAAATGTCATGCTGGTATAGGTTCATTTTTTCTTAGATATAGATTTATCGATAGTCGCCTGTGTTCAGCTGAAGATAAGAAGCCATATATACCAAGTGTTGAATGAGGAGTAAATCAAGTAAATTATAGGGTATTTCATTTTCTGATGAACTACTACTATAAATATTTTTTTAAATAAAATCTTGATCAGAGAATTGTGATCAAGGCAATAGAGCATTTCATATTTAATAAAGAAACTGGTGTTAGAATCTAGTTTATTATACAAATGATGACTGTTCTTTTCCCTTCTTTTTCAGCATGTTGTTTTTGTGGTAAAATTCTTTGTGGCATGGCTGATTCCAGATATCCCGTCAGAAGTAAAGGCCCGTATAAAACGTGAACGCTATCTGGTTCAGGAATACCTGCACAACTATGAAGTGGAGAAACTGAAGCTTCAGCTGAGTCAGAGTTTCTGCTTGTCCACAGAAACGGCCTCACTGCTGCCCACTAGTCCAAATAAACACAAGGTGCTCTCTCAAGTTATTTAATAACTGGGTTCTCAGGGACTGCTCTATACACTCTACTCTGCAATGCATGGAGGATTTCTTTTCAAATGCTTCATACAATGGTTGATAAAGAAAACCTGCCTGTCCTCAACTGCCAGAACTACGCACCAAAAAAATGAAAGGACTCTGCATACTTTTTCTGATTGAGGAGGATACACTAAATATCTGCACTTTCAAGCGAAGCTGTTGCCTGTTGCTAAGGATCAGAGTGGAAAAATACTTGAATATAGACCTCAATTATGCCAGAACCCTCTTAAATGCAGCCTCCATGCAGTTGCTCTTCAGGTTCCCTAGGAACCGTTGCTATGATGGCAGTATGTGAATATCTGATATTTTATTTTAAAAAAACTTTTCAAACATTTATATATAGGCAATAAAGCTTTATGTCGGTTTCGCTTGCTGTCATGATATTGTTTTGTTTTCAAAGATGTAATCCGCATGTTTTACCTTGTTTGTCTGACTGTGAAAGGAGTATATGTATTCTTAATTTTGCTTATTGTGTGTGTCTGTGAGACTTTGTGTGGAAGAGATTTGGTGATAAATCTTTGTATTTCTTTAAATGCTGTTGAGAAAAGCAAGCAACAATGTCTTGGCCTCCTTAAAGTTCAGTATAATGCCACAATGTAACATTTAGGTAGTTCATTGGATTTTGCCACTGGGCTTATTTTGACTATCAGAGAACTTTGGTCGTTATTGTTGTTTCTGTATACAGTGCTTGCATTATTAGTTATCTGTAAAGGTAGATTATAGTAGTATTAAACTTATATTATTATATCTTATTTAATATAGGCTTTCTTTGAAAGCAAGGACATGCATAACCAATAATGTACCTTGTAGGAGATTTGTTAACTGATGTATTTAAAACTACAGACTGATCATTTAGCTGACTTGTTATTTGGTCAGAATTACGCAACATTTAACAGGTTAAGCTATGTAATGCCCTGCTATAATGTTTTCTGATAAAATTCCAAAAACTGAGGCGGTTTGGTTTATGATCGCTTCAGTTAGCTTGTCAGTCTTCATGCGTCTGCTAAAGTTTGCACATGTTGTATATATCTATATAATCAAACAGGATCTGATGTGAAATTAACCTTAGCTTTAATCATTACTAGGAGACATCTAGCTTTTGTAAAGGAACACTTAGTTCCGAGGAATAGTTCAGATTTTTGTAATCATGTCCATGCATCAGTAAGTTTCATCAATCCTCCCCTTTGATATTCACTCTGATAACTGCATTGGATATAGCAGTGTTGCTCAGAAGAAAACCCTGAAATTTCTCGTGTCAGTGTAAAAGTCCTGCCTATTTTAATATTACAGTTCATATCTGTTGTATATAATTGTAAAAAATTATCAACAGGATTAAGAACCACACCCTCCCAAATAAATTGCTTTAATGTGATTGATTTGGTTGGTATGGGGCATAGAGCTCTTAATACATTAGTACTGCAGCTTGCGACATTGACAACTTGATGCAAAGACATTTGTTTCCAAAATTGTGAACTCATCCTTGAACATGTCAGACTTATGGGTTTTGACACAAGGATGTTATTATTGTCCAGATAGTGGTATGAACATCATTTGTCTACACTAATTTGACAACTATTCATTTTTTTGCCTCTCAAGTGTACTGTGATGTAAGCTTTTGACAATATTTTGTGGATGTGAATGTTTCTATATACAGTTTTTTCTTTATTTTGTGCTTATTTTTTAAGCATATCGTCTATTAAAAGCAAAACACATAGCATCTGTACCCTTAGTGGAATGTGTACATTAAGACTGTATAGCCTTTCATAAATGTGACGTTTTTCGTTTTTGTTTTAGATGTGTATATGTACACAGGGGACCATGACACCCATGCCTTTGCCTTATACATAATGCCCATATATGTACTTATTTTATATTTTTGGGGTCTGACCAGATGTTGCGTAAGTTGTTCTGAAAAAGAATGTTCATGAATAATTATATGAAGAAAGACTTTTTGTTTGCATTCCAAAGAGGAGTACGTGCCAAATAAAGTACATTACAGTGACGGTCTACAGTACACGTGTTTAAGGCTTGTCGGGTCCTCGCTCCAATGTGCTAAATGAACACTAGATGACGCAAGCGCTTCACTAATGGTGCGCTCGCGCTCAACAACCTGTTGTGATGCTTTGTAGACCGCACTGAGTGCCTTTGTAAATTACAGCTCAGACTTTTCTTCATACAATTCTGTTTTTTAAACTGGGTCTCAAATCACAATTCTCAAAAGATGTGGCTTATCATCACGGCCCGGCTACAATTCCCACGCTTCCCATCTAGAAAAACAGTAGATATGCAAATGCAAACTTCATCAAGAAGTTTGGCTTTAAAAATAACATGCATTTTTTATGCGTAGGACAGAGGGGGGTGCGAGGTAGATCTATTTATGAATTATTAATACACATTTCTCTCCACGCGAGCACACACACGTTGAGGGGGAAACACCCCTCGTTCCGTGGCGTTTCCATAGCACCGCCCCCATGAGGTTTACAAGACCTTTGATAGAAAACAAACAATACACATAAAAGCACATATGTTAAAACTTCTATGACGCGCAATTCCTATAAATAGAAATATCCTATATTTTCGTATGTTGCATATGAGTACCTAGTGACTCTGTAAAATAAATTGTGAATGGAAAGTGAACATTAACCGCCCTCTCCTACCCCTCCCAAAGCAGTGAACAGCTGCTGGTACTGTGACGGGAACGAGCCACCTCGCGCACAGCGCAGTCCTCGCTGGCACAGGAGCAGCGGCGGGAACCTCGCGCCGCTTGGGCTACACGCGAGCCTGTCGCTGACCTTGGTGCTGAAAGCCCTTCACTTCCCTGTAAAGCCACTGAACTGTCACTTTCCACCGAAAAGATGACCGTGCGAGACGAGGATCAATAACAATTTATTTACAGAATTTGTGTTTTTTTTCTAATCCGATCTCGTTTTAAACTCGTCGTTTTAACGTGTGCGTTAATGTGTTTTTTTTTGTCTGAGATGGCAGCGCGTTCCTTCATCGCACGTGGGGCGGTATATGAGTTTATAATGACAAGTAGACCTTGCCAGACCACTCTTGATATTTGTCTTGTGTAGGCGTTTTTTACTCGCTGTGAACACCGTGGTGAGTTTTCCTGATACGTCTTACTGAATCATTGATCCGCTGGGTATCGGTACGGTATCTTCTGCCATCTCACACTGTGACATGGTACTTTAACGTAAACGGGAAAAAACGACGGATTATTACATTTGGTCATGGATACTCCGAAGGAGCCTGGTTTTACGCCCAGCAAAGAGGGGCTGAAACAGCTATCAGGAAAGGTACTGGGGCACTTGCACAAGTAAGATATTCTCACATATTCAATGATTCAATTACGTCAGAAGAATGTATACTATATGTGTTATCGCACTTCATTATTTAAAGATCGACAACTATAACACAGTAAAGAGGTTTTATCTATTTCTGCTATCAATTTCATAGCGTGTTTCCCGATCCGTTTTGGCGTCACGCCTTATGGAGACGTGAATAAAATTATGTAATTCTGCATGATCTCAGGAGGAGGGGAGAGAGGCATGCAAGTTTCCTATCTTTAAACGTAGTAATCCAGTGAATAAAATGCATTTACGATTGAATAGTAATCGTTCAATTAGAGTATTCCCTTGAGTGTGGCTTTCTTTTTAACAGACCATTCACAGATTATCTAAATACCTGCAAAAACGAAAAATAAATCAGGTATAGATAACTGTATTGTTTGGTTCGATGGCCTTTTATATCGAGTCAAACAATCCGTCATGTAAAATACTCTCTTTGAGATTTATGCAAGAATTAAACGGTCATTTTAAATAGCCAATATTTTGTATGGTCTGTACATTTCAAAAGATTTATTTTACTTCCCAACATTTTTTTAAAATACCGCATCTTCTTTTCTCATTTTTTCGTTTCCTATTAAAATGTTAAAGCTTTATAATTTACATTTTTTTCAAAATGAAGTTGGCTTAGGACATTTTCTCGTGTTTGTCTTCTATTTACATTCTATTTTACAATCGTATAACAGTGCTATATTAAGCAAGAAGAAAGGCATAATTAAAGTCATTTTTCTGCCGTCGCATGTATAAATGATGCATTATGCGATGTGTATGAATCGAAATTTATTTCTTTTTTCTTTTTGCACATTTCGATACACTTGAAAATTCATCTTCCCACAGTGTGTTTTTGTAATAAATAATTATAGCAATTTTGCTGTGTATACATATGACACATATAATTGTAGAAATAATGTGTAAATTACGTTAAGAAAATCGGTATAGCCTACATTAAGGCCGTGTAAATGTAAATGAGGGTGAAGGTGAAGCGAATACTGCAATGCGGTAGAGATCTTTTCAGCAGCACAAGAAGACTGTGCATTCTACATTAAAATATTACATTTGTTGAGGTTGGTGACTTTGAAAAATGTTTAAGAAACATGCTAACTATTTTGTTAGCCATAAAAGCACTATAGTCTACAGAATCTGTCTGTGTTTCGGAATCGACTGGAAAGAATGCATTTAGCATTTGTGTTTAAGAGTCGATGACTTAAGTCAGATTTGATTTGTTTGCAACCAAAGAAAATTGTTGAAGAGTGCAAGAGTTTCATTAATGAATCCTACCAGATGAGCGTTATAGTCCTGGAACTCAAGTAGCTCTTAAATACAAGAACAACGAGTCTAATAGCTCTCTTCTGACTGCTGCAGGGTGTTAGAAAAGCGACAAAAAACTGGCGACAACATTGAACTAACCGAAGATGGACGGCCTGCCCAGACCAAAGAGAGAAAGGCACCTCTGTGCGACTGCACGTGCTTTGGACTACCGCGCCGCTACATCATCGCCATGATGAGCGGTCTCGGGTTCTGCATCTCTTTCGGTATCCGCTGCAATTTAGGCGTGGCCATAGTGAGCATGGTTAACAACAGCACCATTCACCTGAACGGAAAGATAATCATCAAAGAGGTTTGTGCGCGTGCCATACTTGGATTTTATGTCTATGTCGCTCGTAATCCCAATGTAGACATACTGTCTTTACAAATGTACACACATTTAGGCCTTTAGCCTACTTTGTTAAAATATTGGGAATATAAAAACAAAACGACAACAACAACATTTTTATTTGTTTGCCCTATGTGATAAGAGATTTGTTGAACAGCTTGGATAATATTGAAATGCTGACCTTGGTGACTTGGATGTCATTGCCACGCAATTGATTAACTCTTGAGCTGGAAACAAATACAACATCTTCGTCAATTATTTTTTTAGTGGGTGCGAAATAATCAATATTTGTCTGTTTTTTGTGTTGTGACTTGTGAAAATAAATGTTTCCGTTATAGCAAGATTAACGAATAAATATGATATTAACGAAATTATTAATAACATGCATAACTTTAGGCTTTAAAACCTGATATTAGTGGTCTGTGATAATGTGTGCGTTTTATTCTAAAAATGTCTCTCGACTTTTACAATGTGTTCAATAGCTACATGATATTTTGCTTAATTTCTCTTTCTCAGAAGGCAAAGTTTAACTGGGACCCTGAAACAGTGGGAATGATTCATGGCTCGTTTTTCTGGGGTTATATTGTGACGCAAATTCCTGGGGGATACATTTGCTCTAGACTGGCAGCGAACAGGTAAAGCCATATACAAATGCTCATTTTTATTTATTCATTCAGATTCTTATCCCACATTATAGCTCAAAATTTAAAAAAACCAAATGAATTGCATTTGTTTTTTTGATTTTGTCCTTATTTTATTATAAAAAATATGCTGCCCATACCTACAATAATGATGTCTAATGATGTCGTATTTGGCCTATACTAAATAAAAATACATATTTAGTAGTAATTATTAACGGTAAAATGAACAGTAAGTAATCCTTGTGAAAATAGTATCGAGTATATGCCTACGCTTATAACATGTTCTAATAGATTTAATGCATTATTTTGTATGTTGTTAATTTTATATCTGTTTAACGTTGTAACACGACAATATTCGTTTAAGCTGTGAGCAATGGATTTAACGTGCGATTATGTTAGCCTATGAACGTTTAAATAGTATTTTTGGAATCGTACTAAATCTATTAACTTGTTTCATACGTGGAATCAATTGTATATTTTTACATCATAAATCGGAAGGCATTTTTGTGTCACCGAATGTAGCCTATAATTCAATACAGAATTTAAAATGAGTATTTAGCATTTAATGTTTTTAAGAGTGAGAGGAGAAATCATATCTGAGAGATAGAGAGAGAGAGAGAGAGAGAGAGAACAGGGATTCATTGCAATGGTTGACCAGTCTGTGCCTGAGGAGGTCTTGTGTTTTAAGTAATGTCTGTATGGCAGAGTGCATGCTGACCCGTCGTGTGGGTTGTAGAATTAGACTGTGGGAGCGGGTCTGTGAGGCATTCTCCACCTGTTAATGAGATCCCGGGGGAAACCGTGTCTAATCTGCCCAATGAGGAGGGCATGGCAACCAGCCCCAGACATGTTGCCAGAGGGTTTGCACGTGCCTCATATGTCACACAACAATGTTCCAAAAATAAAACTGCCATGATAACATTTGATTTATCTGTGTACAGAAATCATAGAAGGTTAAACATTTGATTCAGAAAGTCAAATATGTGATGTGATAGTTTTATTCGTTGCAAAAATCATGCAAGTTCTCAATTCATTTTTCGGCCTGGTTGATGTGATTGAGATAATCAGCGAGTCTCGTGCTGAAGAACTCCCCCAATCCCATTAGCGCTGCTTGGCGAGGATCTGAGGTGAGAGGGGCTTCGTCTCTACCACACCTGACGAGAATTGAAAACACGTTCCTTTGTGGCACTGGCACAGACCAAAAACAACCGTCCTGGCACCCACGTTTCTTAACAACAAATATAAAACACGGAAGGCAGATATTCACATTTTGTTGTATATAGCCTTCTTTTTGCTGAATAAAATGTAACTGCTTAAATAGTCTATCTTAGATAATTTCTCAACATTGGTGTAAACCAAAAAATCAGGGTCGACCACAAATAAATTAAATACAAGGATACTCTGCGACATACACGTGTACAAGTTCCCTTTGAAACAGTATCTGTGAGTAGACTATACAGTTACATAATATTTGCGGTTGCTCAGTAGGCTCAAGAATGACCTAATAAATAAAAACATAAGCTTATAGATTTGTTTAGCACAGCAGTCTATAATGTAATTACGTTTCCTTCTATTAGGGTCTTTGGGGCTGCTATTCTCCTCACGTCCATACTGAATATGTTCATCCCCTCAGCTGCACAAAGTCACTATGGCTGCGTCATTTTCGTCAGGATATTACAAGGGCTTGTAGAGGTAGGAAATGTGCTTTTTTAACATCCTTTGTAACATTTTGATCCGCGTTTCATAATTCCGAATTTCACCATTCATATATTATTTTTTCATTTTTTATTAGTTTATTGTGGGAATCCTAAGTGGGACAGCCAAAAGTCATATAACAATCAATTATGGCCTGAGGATATTTCTGAGAGAATAATAACCCAGGCTTTGTCCAGCTCTATTGATCTGTAGGGCACTATCTGTTTGACAAAAACAGCAACATTGTTTCCACCATGCCAACAATGTTGAGTATTATTCTATTTTATATTTGTTTGAATTTTAATTTTAACCGCAATTGATAGAATAGACATTTGGCTTTCACATTAGACTTGTATTTGTTTTATATACATTAGCTTATTGTAAAAATGATTTTTTTTTTGTCTAAACATTATTGCTTTTCTAGGGTGTAACCTACCCAGCATGCCATGGCATCTGGAGTAAGTGGGCCCCTCCAATGGAAAGAAGCCGGCTGGCAACAACCTCCTTCTGTGGTAACTTACATTATGTCGATCAGAATATAATAATTTTCAGTTCAATTGGTATTTCATATAATGCTTATAAACATTGCTGATATGCTAAATGTACCTCATGTCTTGCATGCATATTCACCAATCAAGGAAAGAGGAAAATTATATGTAATGCGTTAACACAATTTGTGTTTAAACACACAGTTTATTTTACAAATTTCTCAACCATTATCCCCATCATTTCACTTCTCATATGATCTTGGTTTCCCATTTTACAGGGTCATATGCAGGCGCTGTCATTGCCATGCCTCTTGCTGGGATCCTGGTGCAGTATACTGGCTGGTCATCTGTTTTCTATGTCTATGGTGAGTGTGTGTATATTTTGAACTACAGTTATATGTTAAACTTTCATTGTAACGGTTTTGATAAGTGAATTTTGATAAGTGTAGTATAGATTAACACACTGATGCTGGGTGTTGATTTTTCCTCTACTTCCATGCCTCTGCTCTACGAAGCTGTCTGTCACTGTGCCAAGACTTTGCACCTCGCAAAAATAATGAATGTACAGTTATATGATGATATCAGTCATCTGATCTTATCTTTACTTTTGCCTGCTTCAAACACAGTCTTCTTTGAATTTGTTCTCCGTAGGCTGCTTTGGAATTATGTGGTATATGTTCTGGATCTTGGTGTCATATGAGAGTCCAGCTGAACACCCCACCATCACAGAGGAAGAACGCTGCTACATTGAGGAGAGCATTGGAGAGAGCGCTAATCTGATGGGTCCTTTAGAAGTGAGTTAGTTCAGAACCTTGACACAAAACTGATTTTGCTTTGAAAGCAGTTTTTTAAGAGTACACCGGCATTTTGTTTTGATGGCTGGCCAGGAAGTCTGTTCTGGGCACAAGGCTGGGAAAAAAATTATTCTAAAATTTCGTCAAAGCTTCGATGGAGAGTGCTGAGATATTATCTGTTACTTGTCCTTATAGACCATATGCAAATTGGTGGCCATATTTGTAATCCGTTTAGGCTTGGGATAAAATTAATTTGTGCAACCTAATTTCATACTTTAATTATTTTAAGGTGACTAATTTGTGTGAATTCATAAGATAGTAGTTTATAAAACGTGATTTTTTTAGAAAAAAACTGTACCGAAGCCCCTCCCCTAACCCCACCCCTAAACCTGTCACTGGCATGACAGCAAATTGTACTAAAACGTACTAATAAGATCGTACGAAAATGAAATTAACCACCTCGTAAAATAATAAGCAAGCTTGTGTTGGAAATCGAGGTCAACCTGCATGTTAAAAGACAAAGAAGACTTGCTCATACATTGTGCTTTTTAAATATAGATGCTGTCTGTCGTTGATAAAATATCGGTTAGCCATTTCGTCCCACATAGCATTTGTGTTTTTGGTCATACAAATTTAGGCTGTATGATTTTGTCTTATGTCATGCATTCAGTAAGGTTTATTCCATTTGCATTATGGCCTCTTGCAGCATCAATGGCTTCTTACAGCACATCATTGGAAAAAAAAAACAATATCAGCGGTGATACCTCACTTGTATGATTTTAATGTTGATAATGGTAGGGTGAAGAATTTATGAATATGGCAATTCTAACTTCTCCCACAGAAATTCAAGACACCTTGGAAGAAATTTTTCACATCCATGCCCGTCTATGCAATCATTGTTGCCAACTTCTGCAGGAGTTGGACCTTCTACTTGCTGCTCATTAGCCAACCTGCATACTTCGAGGAGGTGTTTGGTTTAGAGATTAGCAAGGTAATTTCATAAAAGTTTCCTTTATTTGAATGTCCTATGGTTTTGAAAAAGACTAGACCCTTGTTAATAACAATATCAAAATCCTAATGAACAATTACATAATAAGCAATTAAAGCTTTATTTGGGTCAAAATCTCTGTCATTAGTGTCTGAGATGATTTTTGTGTACAGTATAATTCCAGAGTGCATCAGTAAATGCGTGACCTTTGTCAATCCCCAAGGTCTGAAACTGGTTGTTGAATTATTCATTGCGAACAGATCATAATGAATTATTCATTAATCGCTTATCTGTGATTTAAGTCTGTGTTTGCATCTCATTTCCCTCTTGTTTTCTCACTTCTTACAGTTAAGCATTAAATTGTGTTTTTACATCTTATAGTTAGAATTAACAAACTAATGGTGATGCTATTCAGATTGCAGGAATGTTGCATTGTTGTTTCTATACCTTTCATAACATTTATCCAGTCTATCAAATCATTTATTTTGCAGTTTGTCATTAATAAGATTTTACTAAACAGTATGTCAACTCCCTCTTTTAGGTTGGCATGCTGTCAGCCCTGCCCCATCTGGTGATGACCATTATTGTGCCCATTGGAGGACAGCTAGCTGATTACCTTCGCTGTAAAAACATCCTGTCTACCACCACAGTTCGGAAGATCATGAACTGTGGAGGTGAGTGGCATCAAGCTTATCTACACTTAGCTTAACTCTGACCTTGGCTTAGTTTCATAAAATTGATTCATATCAAAATAATGAATGAAAAGCAATGCACAATTATTATACAGTCAAGTATTTGACAATTTCAGTAAAACAGTTTAAAGTCATATTTTTTTTTATTTGTCTTAACTCTAATTATTATTCATATGTTTTTTATCAAGGCTTTGGGATGGAGGCCACACTATTGTTGATTGTGGGTTACTCCCACAGTAAAGCGGTCTCCATTTCTTTCCTTGTGTTAGCTGTTGGCTTCAGTGGGTTTGCAATATCAGGTGAGGATCTTTAGAACAATCTTTGCCTTTGAGAAAACATGTGTCTTAATCAACATGTTGTTACACACCACAATGTCAAATGAAACACATTAATAAAAATGGAACAATGCATAGCCTCTGAACATTGGTAGAAAGCCCTCCATTCTAACAAAATATCACGTTCTCCATTTTTTCATTAAAATCTGCTTTTTCATCATTGCTTCTTGGAAGGAATTAGTTTTTCTGCTGGACTCTTTAAATAATTCATACACAGTGTCCCCTGAGAGCAACAGCGCAGGCAGTACATCCAGACAGAGCACTCTGAGCTGGAGGGGCTAGAGACTCCTACGCTTTACAAGATGGCGGCTCTTTCTATTTTTAGGCGGAATCTCTAACATTGTGTTAGAAATACTGTAAAACATGTACCAAAATGCAGAGAATAAACAACATGAGATTGTTTGTTGATGGAATGGAAGTTATCTGAAAAATAAAATCGATTTGTAACATGTTAAAACAATATTTTCCTTTGCTGTCCATCAGGATTTAATGTCAATCACTTAGACATCGCTCCTCGATATGCCAGTATCCTCATGGGAATCTCTAATGGAGTGGGAACTTTGTCGGGAATGGTGTGCCCTCTTATTGTTGGAGCTATGACCAAACACAAGGTAGGACTATATCTTGACTTCTTTTCGGTTATACTATAAATATAGGTTAGATTGATTTTTTAATTGTTGGCTGTTTTGAATTTCTTGTGTAAATTGGTGAGGTGTAAGATTACCCCAGAAAAATTTAATATTAACTGCAACATTGATTGAAATTGGACTAAGATGGTGAGCTGTGACATACTTTAAGCAGTGCAGCTAAAGATTTATAATCTTTAAATTCCTTCAATTCCTTTAGAAAATTTAAATCATTCATAAACTATGTGTCCATGTCTATTGCTATTGCTGCTCAGATCTTTTTTCTCATGCATTATTCATGCTGCTCCGCTGGATGAGTTTATATTGATGACAGTTCAGCCTTTGATGTCAGAAATCCTGACAACTCTTTCTTTCCCTCAGACCCGAGAAGAGTGGCAGTATGTGTTTCTTATCGCTGCCCTGGTGCATTATGGTGGTGTAATCTTCTATGGCCTCTTTGCCTCGGGGGAGAAACAGCCATGGGCGGATCCAGAGCAGACCAGCGAGGAGAAGTGTGGCTTCATCGATGAAGATGAGCTGGCTGAGGAAACAGGGGACATCACCCAGAGCTATGGTGCCCTGGGAGGTCCGGCCAAAACCTATGGTGCCACCTCACAGTTGAATGGCGGATGGGCGGAAGGATGGGATAAGCGTGAGGAGTATGTACAGGAGGGGGTGGAAGAAAGAGGTTATGGAAACAGGCAGGGTGGAAATTACTCTTAGACCGAATACACTCACAGTCTACTGCACACACCTGTACAAGGACATAAACGTACAGTGGCCACAATAATGTATTTGGACAACTTAGCCACATTAACAATAGTTAACAAACAATTAAATGACGTGACATCGACACAAAATTGATGCATGAACGTTTCTCAGAGTAAACTTCCATTTTCACAAAGACCTGAAAAAAAATTGGTGCATTTGTAAATGTGACTTGAGTGTCCATATACTTTTAGGGCAACTGTACATACAGCACAGTATAAAATTGTACGCCCACTGTAGATTTTGTAGACGTTTGAGAGTTCTTAAAAAGATTACAGATTGACATATAAAAAGACTAAAAATGTTATATGTTTGCACAAATGATCAATTTAATGGAGTAAAACATAAAGGATAAATTATACAAAGGAGATGTAACATATCAAATTGGCAGACTGTAAATGTTCTATGTATTAAGAAGAGTGTCTATATTTCAAGTGCAATCGGGTGTAATGTTGTGAAAACCCCATTATTCTGAGCCTTCGAAACACAGAAGCCTATAGAGCCCAGAACCAATGCTTAAAGGTATAGTTCACCCGAAAAATTAATCATTTACTTACCTTCGAGTGGTTTCAAATCTGTTAAATGGCTTTTTTTCTGATGAACACAGAGAAGAATGCTTGTAACCAGACAGATTTCGCACCCCATTGACTACCATTGTAGGAAAAAAACATAATGGTTGTCAAAAGTACACCAGAACTGTTTGCTGTCCTACATTCTTCAAAATGTCAAAATTATTTTTGTGCTCAACAGAATAGAAAAGTATTTTTTCTTACTATGGGAGTCAATGGGGGGCAAGATCTGTTTGGTTATAAGCATTCTTCGAAATGTCTTTCTCTTTGTTCATCAGAACAAAGAATGGTATACAGATTTTGAACAACTTGAAGGTGATTAAATGATGACAGAATTTTCATTTTTGGGAGAAGTATCCCTTTAATTAAACTGTCTGGAGTTATCCATGGAGAAATACTGCTGTAGAGAATCCTAACCAAGCAACTGGTTTTCACAGTCTCTTTTTTTTCTGATTGCACTTAGCGTCATTTTACAGCACAACAAAGTGGATTTTATGTATACCTCATGGTGTGTTACTCATCGTATGTAAAATATTTATGAGAGATTAAAGAGGACTTTGGTCTTTGACACTGGAGAAATAAAGCACAGTTTTTTAGATGATGAACAAAAAGCAACAAAAGTGTTTCTCTAGCTCAGCACGCCATGTAGTATAATTATGTAATTCGAAAGGTGCGGTTCAATTGCTTATAAGGCTTTGGGAATAGTATTGAAAACATTTGGAAATTTTTAGCTGAAATTTAAGAGCTTAACAAAGCACAGTGTGTCAAGGCTACACGACTCTTTAATATCATTTTTTACTCACATGTTCACTCCATGCTATTTTGACATCTGTGAATGTTAGTTATGCATGGGTCAAAACTGCTTTTGTTCTGCAAAAGTTGTGGTTTCACCTGTTGAGATTCTTTTAGTTTAAACTGTTACTCATGTGTAAATTCCTTTGCACAATTAACCAAAGGTAACTTGTACTGTGGGATTTTAGCTGGAATAGGGGACAGTTTCCGTTAAGAAGACAAGGAAAACCCTGTTAAAGGGGCTGTTAAAGTCCTTGCAGCAAGTCGTAACCATATTCAATGTACAAAGCAATAAATCTATGGTAACAGTTACTAGTCAGTTCATTCAAAAAAATTGTAACACATTAGCACATTTACTTGTAATAATTTTGGTTTAAGTCTTTTTGTGATGACAATTAAAAAAAAGTTAAACAAATACTTATTGTTAAAAGATATATATAAAATAAATATATTTAGATTTAGCAAGAGCCCAGTGCAACTCTCTTTAATGTGAAGAGCTTGTTTGTGCTGGGCCCACTCACCAGAAGAGAATGATTCTTAAGTGTCACCTGCAACTGATTCCTTGTGAAACGCCAAGGTTCTCAGATCTGCAGGTGGCCGCACCTCTGTTGTAGTTGTCCTGTATGGTTGCCAGTGGTTGCTTTTTGGAAGTATGTTATTGTCAGATATCTTTTTCCGTTAATCCTCTCTTTTGTACATCCCTCTTGTTTCTGGTCTGTGTTTTGTCCGTGGCTAGATAACTGCTCCCTTTCTCCCCTCTACTCCTTGCGTTTTCCTACTACATGTTGCAATATTCGGTGACACGAGGATTGTGTGTAAAGGTATTCAAAAATCTTAGAAAATGACAGTAATTTGCCTGATGATGTTGAGGTACCTTATTCTCGTTCCCTGTCTATGAGTGAAGTGTGATTATATGGCTTATTTTGCTGTGTTTTTGTAAATGGAGAGGTATGTTGATGTGAAATTGAAATGCTCTATATAACCTTTTTATATAAAAAAGTAACATAATTGTATTCGCCTGTGTTTGTTTTATCACTTTTTCAAAACCCAAAGAAATAATCTTAAAATAGTTGGAATATCATGTGCATAAGTAAATAGTTTCAGTTCATCACATATCTACATTTTAACTCTTGCTGTTCGAAATGTGGTTATCCATCACACATACAACATCCCTCTGTCCTTCCTCTACTCTAGTCAAATCAATATGAGGGTCCATTGAGATCAGTAAGATCTATTGACCGCACAAACCTCCTAATGGAGGCAAGAAGGAGGAGCTGCACATAGAAGCTATTTAGTAAGATGTGTTCAGTCTCTCATCAGCGTCTCTCATGCAGGAAACCTGCTGCCATCATACAAACAACACATGCACTGGTTTGGGTACTCTATCTTCAACCAAACAACCAACAAACAAATCTAACTCCTTGAATGAAACGTTTAATGAACTGATATTCGTGTGGAATAATGACTTTCTCAAATAGAACCTGAATGAGAGTGCCTGATTGAAAAGTTATAAAAATATAAATCTTTTTTGTATGAACCCTAAGTCCCCAAAAAACACATGTCTGAAACAATATTAGAAAGATTGGAACGGTTTAAGTGTGTTTGAGCCTGACTTGGCTTTCTCAGAATTAGACACAGATGCACGCTGGGATGCCGCCAGATCCCTGCAGAACATAACAGTAAGGTGGTGAAAATGAGACACTCGCCTTACCCGCGCCTGGCAGACACTGTGCTTTTGGCTTCAAAGGTTGTAACCTTGGCTGTCTATTTTCCTTATCTGTTCGTGGGACATTGCCTATGTCATCTTTTCCTTTGTGCCTTTCTAACATCTATCTATCTATCTATCTATCTATCTATCTATCTATCTATCTATCTATCCATCCATCCATCCATCCATCCATCCATCCATCCATCCATCCATTTGTGTATTGTATTACATAACAGAGAAAACGATGCGATGTGTTCTGTCTATCTGTCTATCACTTGCTCAAATTTCACAATCCTCCACCACAACTTGGTACAAAGCCAAGTGGCATTATACACAGAGCAGGGCAGTGAAAGTCAAGCTAGTGTCCCTCTGGAGGGGAAAGTCACTGCCTGGCAAATGTTCAGCTTGGCTCTGTGTTACATTGTGTTAGTCAGTTAGCTGGCGAACCTTTGTTCGCCAGCTGATTTACAATATCAGATTCACTTACTGTAAGAAAGACACTCATACTAATTGAAAGATTGTCTATTGAGTTTGGAGACAATTGCTCTGTGAGAGATATCATAGAAAGATTAACTGTTTAAATATGCAAATGTTTTTAAACATAAAAAAGAAGATTCCAGGGAAGTAAATAGACTCATTCTTGAAAAAAAAACGGTTTGTGTACATGCCATGAAGACGATTCTTTGAGCAATCTAGAAAGCATGAGTTACACTCTTGCTTTTTATTGCATTATTGCTTTTGTTAATGAGACAACCACTGTGAGACCATCAATCGTAACCCTATTACGCGTGTTTACACTGCTTCAGCTGTAACCGTCATGGATGCCTTGTCATGTACTGCACAGACAGCAGTTCCCTCCCCTCTCACTTAGTGTTCATCCGTGCGTCTCTGTAATATCTATTTCATACAGAATGACACAGTAATGTTGTGATCTCACATTACATGAGCATGTGTAATTATATATATCAGCTTTAGAAAAAATATAAACCTGATAGGATCCTTTATGTGTTTTGATGTGAGTTTATAGGCTTATCCATGGATGGGGGCAGGTTTTGCAGTGGTCCCTCGGGGCACGGAGGGCTGGAGTAGTGGGACTGAAATCACTCTTTGATGACAGGGGCCTTCAAGAGGGCCCTGAGGATTTACCTCAACTCATAAATATCTCCTGATCTCCTCACAGACAGGGGCAGGCGACTGGTTGATGTATTCAGTTTTTAGCTCGGTCTCCACTGGGAGACGGAGAGAGAGGTCTGGGTAGAGGGGGACAAAAAGTGAATGAATGAGCTCTGGTATTAAAACCGAATACAGCCCTTCCCCCGCTGGCCCGGCTCTTAGATTCCTCATCAATTATTCCACACCATCATTATATTCTCATCTACAGTATGCCAGAAAGGGAAACAGGATTCATAATAACTCAGTAGAAAAATGATTTGCATTCAATCACATTTTAGTCGTCTAAAACCTGGAGACACTTGAAGCATACTAGATTTGGTAAGACATAAATTGCTGCATATGAATAAGAGGATAAAAAGAAAGGGAATAAAGCCTGTATTCAAAATGGTTGCCATGTTTGGAGGTTATGGCCTATTTCAATAAGCTCCACCCTAGAAACCACCTAACTTCCAAAACGGCTTCTATGGTTATTGCCTTGGATTGGTTCTTGTATGCTGACATCTTTTTTTTGTGGTGAAATCCTGTTGTAAACAAGATTCTTGTAATCAAGATGCACATCATGTTCAGGTGAGCCCAGAGGAAATATTGTGGGCGGGGGAAGTTCTTGTGATAAGTGTGATTCTGCTTTTGGTGCAGTGAAGTAAAAACACCATGGATTACCTGCAAAAGCCAGTCTCTTGCTCAAAATCCTTAGTTCATCTCTCAAAACTAAATATCTGTGTCAATTAACATGTCAGTACCATCAGAATGACAAGTCCTTGTGTCATTGTGTATGGGTAAGACAGTCAAATTGCTTAGTCATGTTGTCAATATAACAGTGTACTCTGGAGGGATGTTCCGATGTAAACTATGGCTAAAGTTATGATGACAATTATTGAAAATTGTAGGTTACACCGTGTGTGTATGTGGGAGTTCTCTTTCTGTCTGTCTCTCGACATTGTATCAAACTGACAGATGGGGTTTGACTTGCGAACCTATCATCTTCTGACTAGATTTCCATGTTACTTAGGTGCATTTTTCAAATCATTCTTAAAATTTGTAAAATAGTAAGTGCATTTCTCAAAACAATTCATACAAACAGCACAACATCATGTAATACCTGCAAAAGACTGTCAATTGTTCAAAATGATTAGTTCACCTCTTAAAAGGACATTTTTACATAAATTAACATTTCAGTGCCTTGTGTCATTGTTCACAAACAGGACAGGCAAAATGTTTAGCCATGTTGTCAATATAATGGGGGCTTTATCTTTTCTTTTTTTGAGTGTTTTCGGATGTATACAACTTCAGTTGTATTTACACCAGAGGTGGGGGACTCGAGTCACATGACTTGACTCGAGTCTGACTCGAGTCACAATTTTCAGGACTTGCGACTTGATTGATTGAAGTAAGAAAATGACTTGACTTGACTTTGACTTGAGAGCAGGTGACTTGAGACTTGACTTGACTTTAAATGGAAGACTCGACAATGACTTGAACTTTGTAAAGTAATGAAATTACCTAAAATAATTATTGTGACTCGGCAGCACTACAGCGCCTGTGCCTTCAACGCTGCTCAACTCAAACCGCGCCAAACAAGGTGAAACAGCCAATTACTGTAGAGCAGTTACGATAGAGAGGAAACTGCGCATGCGCCTGGCGGCTTGAAACAGTTGTGGCCGTTACAATGGCGGACAACAGTCGAGCTCCACAGTCACGTTTGGCTATAAGGACTTTGAACTGGACCGTGAAAATAAAAAATTATTTGCCAGATGCAGAGCATGCAACGCGAGGATTTCTGACGCGACAACCACAACGTCGAATTTCATCCGACATTATAAGAACCACAAGGAAAGGTTACAAAGTAATTTCTTTATAGTCAGTGTAATAAAACGATTACTAATATAATGAATTAATCGTTTCTGTTTGTCATAATTTTGCTTTGGTTGTTTTTTATCATTAGAAAAGTGATAATCGATCATCACTGGTAGGCCTACATCTCATCTCATAAGGTGATGAATTGGGGAATCTGGCTATAATGGCGTAGCCCGAATTGTTATGTTCTTAAAACATTAAAATCATCTTAAAATAAAGAAGGGCTTCTCTGTATTACATGTAGGCGAATGTCTATATTAAATGTGCGCATGTTCAAGTGTTTGTGTTGACTGCGTGTGGAAACTGAATAGCAGCTCTCTTATATACTGCATGACTGGCTAACATGGACGCGCCGGTGAGATCACTTGAACTTAAAAAAACTCTTTAAAAACTTTTCGGTCATACTGACGAGAATAATTTCATAGTTCGAATCTGTTAAATGTCTAAAAAATGTTTATACTCACAATAACAGCAAAACGTTTTGTGCTGTAAAATAATGAAACCAGTTCAAATAGAAAACAAATATTCTCAGATTATATATTACGTATGAAACGTGCATACTGCGTGTCCACCGCAGAGATGACGATTAAGCATCATAACTTCATCACTGGGCTATATTAACATACATTTTATTTATATTCTACCGAAATGAAAAAGATTCGTTCATTTTGATAAACAAGATTCAATACCGAAGTCAATAAAATGATCCGGGATTCCCATCAATAGATGCAAATTCCCTATAGGCCTACTGTTCACATTAATGGACAGCACAAGTATTACAGCATCATATACTTAAAACATACAATAGTCAAGTTTTCAATCACAATTCTTAGTTTATAAGCTTCATAGCCTGTATAAATGCATTCTCTCAGATACAAGTATTTCCATTTCTGTGTAGACGTTGCAATTAAATTGAATTAGATTTTATTATACATTTCAGACTGGATTTCTTTTGTGTAAGCAACACTTTTATTTTCAGATATTAATGTTGCACAGATATGCATATAATTCATATATAGCAATGTGAATAAGATACATAATGTATGTATATAAGTTCATCTTTTCTGTGCAAAAATAAACATGTATCTAAAAAATTAACCTCTGTTTATTTTAGTACTGCGACTTGACTTGACTTGAAACTTATCAGGACTTGACTTGACTTGCTTAGGGTGAACCCTTGACTTGACTTGACTTGCTTGATCTGTCTAAACTGTGACTCGAGACTTGACTCGAGACTTGATAGTTAAGACTTGAGACTTGCTTGGACTTGGCCATATGTGACTTGTTCCCATATCTGATTTACACTGATTGATATTGCACAAGACTGACTTATTTCACTTTCAATAGTACAAAGTTATACATAACGTAACTGTATGTGTGACAGTGATAGCAAAAGATTGAACAGGATTCACTTTACACTTGTTCTGTTGGTCTGTCAACAAACTAAACGTCAAGCTTGAACAAAGTAACTGTGATGCAGAAAAGACAACAGTATTTTCAGCAGAATGTGAAAAATTGCAAAAAAAAGATAAACATAGCAAAGACCCCCCAGGCAGCAGTTTATGCAGTGCTGTATGAGGACTCAAACCACATATTTTCTACTCCCCCTTTGGCTTTGGGATGTCATACTCTTGCAACGCAGCAGTAAAATGCAACGATATCTGCAATGACCACATGCTTTTGTAAATCCTCTAGCCTTCTCATCATCAGAGATGAGATCCTTGTGGAAAATCTCTGTACAGTGTGTGTTGTATGAATGAAGGATCTGACTTTCTAACATTGAAAGCAACCTGTGAGCATAGTAAATCTAGTCACAGTTTGGATCAATAACCCTGTTAATGTAAGAAAGCTGAATATGCCAGACAGATTATGGCAACTGGTCAACTACTTTTCTGATGTGCACAAGTGACAAGATGATGTGAAGGTTGAATAACCTCTTTCCTGTAGCTCAGTGGTAAGAGCATTGCGTTAACAACGGAAGGTTGTAGCCCATGTATAAATGTATAGGAGAATGTAATGTAAATCGCTTTGGATAAAAGTGTCTGCCAAATGTAAAAATGTAAATGTAACTAATTTTGAGAGTTAAATTTCTGATCTGAGAAATGCAACTGAGAAAAGGCCAATGAAATTGGTGAATTCTGAAGTCCCTTCCTACAGTGACTTCCGATGGGGGTATCGGTAGATCCAGAAGTGTACAAGTTTTTTTTTTATCTCCTGCTGTTCTTGGAGGTGCAACACACTTATAGAGGAGGGGGACAGACATGATGTCTGCCTCGAGTGCTTGGGTCTCCATCAAGCTGAGGTAGCCTTCGTGGATGTGTCCTGCCCACACTGCAGGCGGCTGTTGATCCGGAAGTTGCGTTGGACAATGTCCACACTAGTGGTCCAGGAGAGACACCTCTGGCTGAACCTTGCGCAGATGCATGACACAGAGAAAGTCCGCTTTCTCGACACACCCATCTCGCAAGGGGGGCTATTCGACAATACTGTCAAGGACTTCTCTCAGCAGTTCTTGACAGTAAAGAAGCAGACAGAGGCTATCACACGTATCCTCACCCACCCCGTCAGCAGCTGCCGCGGAAGCAGAGGCGGCCCAGTCGGGAAGACCTTGGGGAGATTGAGAACACCATCGGGCCAGACCACAGCCATCCCATCACTGGCCGGTCGATTGGGATGGTTCCTGGCCTGTCCCAACATCTGCTGGGCCCCTAGATGGAACTAAAGATCAACTTGAAAAAGAGCAAGCTCTCCCCCATACATAGCATCTTTTTTCTCGGTATGGAACTCGACTCTGTCTCTATACAGAGACCCACAGCCATGGCCACTGAGTAAGCACTACTTCCTCGGAGGGGGAACGCGCTACAGAGACCCCTTCCTACCATGTGGAGGAGTTTAGTGGAGACACCAACATGGTTTTGGGGAGAACTCATGTGAATATGTGCGGACTGAAGGAGTTTACCGCAAGGTGGATGTCCACCTAGGGAAGGTCATGGGTTTCCAAGGTGGGAACCAACCATGAGGATACATCAGACGGAACTGCCCTGCTGGGGGATTACTACGTCCGGAGCACTAGGTCCGGTTAGAGATATGCACTGGATAACTTAGCTGGCATCCGGCCTAAAGGGGCAGGGCTGCTCTGCCTAGCCCGCCCGCAGGAGATGCTTGCTTAGTGATGGATGGAATGCCTGTTCTTCATCCAGTGGGGAAAGAAGGCAGACAAGAATAGCACACTCGCAGGCATACGCTCTACCGGACGCTGGACTTACCTGTTTTCCAGTCAAGACTGGATCTGACACCGGTTCTACGTGGAGGTTGTTGAACCTTGCAAATGTGTTGGACGTAGCCCAACCCAAAGCTATTCAGATATCTGTCAGAGAGGCGCTCTGCGCCAGTGCCCACGAGAGAGCACGGGCGATCTTTGGATCACAGGGTGCATGCTCAGTGGGGAGAAGTCTCGACCCGCCGGCCGATTCTGGATGATAGCGGTGTTCGCCGGTGGAGATGCCGGGGTCTGAAGAGATGGGAGGTCCGAGAAGCCAACAGGATCTAAGGGGGGTCATCACAGATAACTTGAAAGAGACGAGACTTGGCAGTAGAGACTTGGCAAAACTAGACTGAGGCTAGGTAAACTTAAGGCTAAGACAAGACTTAACAGATCTAGATGCACTAGACTGTGGCATTCAGAACTGGCAAAACACATAACGGTCTGACAAGACAAGAGGGATTAAATAGAGGGGACCTAAACAGCTGGATATGAACTACAGGTGAATAATAATGAAGAGCCAGGGGAGGCTACTAATCGGGACGAGCTACAGGAGTGCAGGCGATGAGGTGATGGTAACCCTATTAGGGGAAAGCCTGGCGGGGAGACACGGGGGCGGGGCAAGTGAGGTATTCACCGAACGCGGGTTCGACAAAACAAAACAAGCACTCACACAAGACACAAAGCCACAACAGCACAACACATCATGATCAAAATAATTCACAATAATAAAATTATCACTGTATACTTTTCAGTGATTTTAAATCATCAAATAATGCTATCAGTCAAATTCATCTTCAAACTTAAAATTTGAGGGTTGAGATAGGGATAAGAGACAGATTGCAAACATTGTTGCCCTTAAACTTTGAACAGGTGCTCATTTCCATCTAATGTTATGTCTCACAGGAATTGTGACAAAATAAATGTAATGTGTTGAATTGTTGTCCATGGCCACACATTTCCCTTTATAGAATAATCGGGATTTTTCTTATTCACGATTATTGAGAAATTTTGTGACGCACCTAAAACAAATGTATTACTGTTTTAATGCATTTTTTTTTTATAACCTACCATGAAATCACACACAGTGATGCTTCTCACCATCACCTGAGTGACTGGTAGAGAAGAGAGACATAGTGAGTGAGAGACTCCAGGGACAAGCCTGACCTTTAAAAAGAGCTGGCTGCCAGTCCACACAGGTGCAAATGTCCAACAGAGAGGTTCAGCACATTCAAGATGCCACATAGGAAACTGGACATTGTCTTTAAAATCAGTTACCCATATTTCATGTAATACTGCAACTGTAATTGAGTTATAGTAGTGACGTGAAAACTTTACTCATATAAATAACAGAATTACCAAATGAATTACGGAGAGAGAGATAGAGAGAGAGTTACCAAATCAATTAATGGAGTCATTCTTTGTGTCTTTGTGTGTTCAAGTGGATATAAATGTGTGTGTGTGGGTGTGAGTGTGAGTGCTCCCAGACTGGGCTTTATTTACTCAGCTCTTACAAACCCCTTCATCAGATGGGAACCAACAGAGTGATGGAGGAAAGAGAGAGGAAACAGAGGGGAAGAGAGAAGTGGGATGTGTGTGCCCCGTATCCGCAGCCATGAGGGCTCTTTTGTTCCCTAGCAGACCCCTGATGCGCCATGGCAGGGTGACACAGACTGGCTGTAAAATCTCATTAAAAAAGAGAGAGAGAAAGAGAGAGAGGCCTCAAGAGGGCTTGAGATCCCATTAAGACGTCGACATATAGACTTTAGTCATAACACTGAGAACTCCAGTCGACGTGCACGTGTAGAAACATTAAGAGAAATCTTACTTTTCAGAAAAAAACTGATTCAGATCTCCAAGATAATCATATTTATGCAATATGTTAACAGATATTATTAAAACGTTAAGATATATATACTCTATACTGCATGTGCATATAATAAACCAAAACATTTTTATATCACTATGATTCAGTTTTTTCTCTGTTGCAGGAATATATATAAAATATTTAAATACACACACACCAAAACACGCACAAACACACTCCCTGTCTCTCCCTCCTCCCCACCCTGATTATTGATTTCAATCCTGTTGTGCAGACACCTCCTCTGCAGATTTGATTAGTCACATGGAGGTGACAGAGGGGAAGTAAAGCTCTTAGATTAGAGAGTGCGGTGACAGAGAGTAGAGAGAGTGATAAAATAAGATAGGTTAAGACAGACGGACACTTTGAAAAGAAATAAAGAGAAAAAATAATATTTAAAATTGTGTTTAAAACCACTTAGTGCATCCACTTCTGCATAATACCTGGCTAGTTCTGGAAGAAATATAATATAATATATTAAAATATACATTATGTTTTTCATTAGATATATATGTAAAATATGTGTTATTTTGTATGACAGGAGCTTTATAATGCAGTTACAGGTTTACAGGTTGTTTTGCAGGGAGTGAGAGATCACAACATTCTGACACCTGCTAGTTTGTTTGATGTCATTATTATTTACTTCAGGACACACTGCTATCTACTGCACTGATGCACTGACTAACAGCTTTCTGAGTTATAGGTGTTGTAACTGACGTGATAAATTAACTATACACACACATCTACACATAAAACGTATTGGATTTAACACCCCAATCAAAAGTGAAAATAAAACCTCCTTTAAGTGTGAGCACAGATCTTAAGAAGTCTTAAAAGAAGGTTTATGACTTAAAATGTCACGTGGAATACATAAATATCTGTAGAGACAACCGAACAAGGTTTAGACACTGCTGTCAAGTTCAACTGGTTTCACTTTGGAACCCGCAACTCTTAGACAGGCCGGCAGCAGTTTGGCTGTTATTAGTTCAAGCTAAATTAAGATAATTAAACGTAATGAATAGTGTGGGCTTTAATTGCCTGTGAACACTTTTTCTCTCACACTTTTTATTGGATATGCAGCATTCTATTATTTTTCGGGTTTATATCTGTTTTTTACAACCTGAAAGACTAAGGTTGGTATCTCGTTTGAATTTAATCAATTCAGATTTTGCTTATCGATTTCGATTTTTATCAATTTCCAGTTTCGATTTCACAGTAAGGGTTAAAGTAAAACATTTAGATATCAACCCAAATAGTCATTTAGCCTGCTTATTCACTGGTTTGCAAAGAAAATTGAATTTCAACTAGCGAATTCCTAAACGAATCGATTCCGAATCCAGAATTGGAATTGTTTTTTCGATTCCCAACCCTTTCAAAGACTAAACATTTTTGCTAACATCTTACGCATATCAGGTTTGATTCATCCACTCACTTTCCCACCTTCTCTGTCTGCTCTTCTCTGCTTCTATTCATTTATCACTTCACCTGTGTTAGGTGAGTCACACGCTGCAGTGTGGTGTGATCGACGCAGTGGGCCTGTTGAGTCATCCCCTCAGTACACTCTGTTTCTCTTTGAACATTTCTTGCGTTTTTCTCACTTTAGACAAATCAATAATCATCTCTTGCACTTTCAAAAATGCAACGTGCAGAAGAAAACACATTTCTTTTGCACATGGTCTGTAACTCACACTCCGAGCAGTACTTCCTTTCCAATTATTTCAGTATACAGCAGTCTGGACCAACTTGCTTCTGTCACTCAGAGTCTACTCTGCAGAACAGCAGAAGAAGGCAAGGTTGTGTAAAATACGAGGTGGTAAACAAATAGAAAGATAATAAGAAAAAACGTTTGATGGTAAGAGGAAAAGCTGCTGCTCACAGTAGCTGTCATGCTCCTTTCTAGAACCATGCATGCAGCATGAAACACATGCATTTGCATACAGACAGGCCAACTTTTATACGGTATTGCATTTAGTTTCAGAGAGAAAACAAAACTGGAATCAGCATTTTTCTCTTTGAATGTAACCACGCTACCATGGTTCAAGGAACACACTGGTATTTTATTTCAATTAATGGACAGAAAGGCAAACATGACAGAACTTAAAAGACAGAGTTATTCATTTCTTAGATTGTATTATACTCCTAGTCACGTTCCAAAAATTTGAATAAACAGATGCATGCATATTTGGATGAGTTTTAATGAATAAATGCTGTTATACTTCTGCCTATGTGTTGAGTCATCTTGAACCTGGAGACAATTACACCTGTTTCCCCAGCTACATCCCCCGAGAGATTTAGCGTTTCGACTCAATGGACAAATCAAGGTCAGAGAGGGAGCTCTTTAGATATATTCTCCTACACTATTGTCTCAAACACAGCCTCGCAGTGTAGAAAAACCTGACATTTAAAATCTTTAAATAAAGTTTAAATAAAAAAAGGTAAATACAAAAAGGAGGCTTAGGGGTAGTGGTTTATTGTAGTGGTGTAGTATTAGCTCAGTATAGCATAAACTATTAAGTACAAAAACTGGTTTGATCACGACTGTCAAACCAGTCGACATGTGTTTCGCAAAAAGCTGAGAACATTGTGAAACCAGAAGCGCAGAGATCCAAATAATGCAGACATTCGACTTCTTTACTGTGAAACATTGAAACAATACAAGCATACACTCAGAACCAAAAAAGCCCTATAAACACCATAACAGCTGACAATAATCGAGAAGTCAGTCAATACAAATCAATTGTGGGATAACTGATCATGAAGAATTGGGAATTCAAAATGGAGAAATATTTGAGAGTAATTTCCAAACATTGTTTAATAAAGTACAGACAGACACAACCCGTGAGCAAAATCAAACAATAAGAAAAACTTGAATTAGCAATTAAAGATAATCAAAACCCATTAGACTTCCAAATAACTGAAAAAGAACTTGAAGACAAAATCGACAACCTTAAAGCAAAAAAGGTTTTGGACCAGATGGGATTTTAAACGAAATGATAAAACAAAACTGTAAATTCCAACTGGCCATTTTAAAACGATTTAACGTGATTATAATTGTAGGTCACCTTCCTGACATCTAGAATCAAGGCTTGATAACACCAATGGCAGACTATCCGTACACAGTGACAGATATGAAAATAAGAACCACGTTGACAAGATATAGACTCAGTGGTCACAACCTCACGATAGAGACGGGCAGACACAGACAAACATGGCTGCCACAGGACCAGAGATACACTGCGATCTCAACAAAATTGTGATGGAACTCCACTTCCTAAAATAATGCACAAAATACATGGATATACAGACAATGTTTTATGAAAAAATCAAGTCCATACACAACACATTTGAAAGTATGTCAAACCATGAGAAACGGCCGTATCTGCCCTGACCTGATGTTTCCAATATATGTACATAACATTATAATATTATAACCCTTCATTCCGCTACTTAAGTTATTAATTAGCTTTTTTTAAACTTCGTTTAAACTTATGTATTTCTGTTTTTATATATTTACATATTATAGAACACTTTGAGTTGCACTAAACAGTGCAACACACTTTGTTTTATTTTTATTTTATTTCTATTACTATAATCATCGTTTATTTCTATTACATCGTAATCATAATAGCAGCCCAGCTACAAATGCTTTGGCAATACACATGTTCATTTTTGAGAGAGAGAGAGAGAGAGAGAGAGAGAGAGAGAGAGAGAGAGAGAGAGAGAGAGAGAGAGAGAAAATATTTCCACTTGTGGTGATGCACTTGCTATAAAAAGCTGCATGCTCATTCAAAACAGAATGCCCATCTGGCCTTGAATCTTTTGACCCTCTCTCTCCATCTCATTCTCTTTGTCATGTGTCTCTGGATTTTAGAGATGGAGAAGGTTGCCATAGAGACAGAGATGCTAATACAAGTAAAGAAGGAATGTGTTTTGCAAACTAGAATAAAATCAATGGATTATTGAGACTGTGGCATTATTAAAAACAGCATGAGTGTGTGTGTGTGTGTGTGTGCGTGCGTGCGTGTGTGTGTGTATGTGTGTGCGTGCGTGCGTGTGTGTGTGTGTGTGTGTGTGTGTGTGTGTGTATGTGTGTTTTACGTACAGGAACGAGAGAGAGGGAAAGACAGAACGAGAGAGCATTCTAATCATATTAAGAAATAAACCACTATGACGGGTATTCAATTCAACCTGTATGTTTGTTGTGGTAAAGACTAATCTGCAGGAGTGTTAGGGCATTGTTACAGACCTGATGATGTGGATGCCAGACTGAAAACTGATAATGTACTGATGGCGAATTCTCCATCATCTGATAATTATATTACAGCTATTTGATCTCATCACTGCTCAACACATAATCTTATTATAATACACACAGCGAGCGAGCGAGCGAGCGAGCGAGAGAGAGAGAGAGAGAGAGAGAGAGAGAGAGAGAGAGAGAGCGGTGTGCGCAGTCGAGGATATTGCATCAGGACCACATGATATCACACAAATATTTTCCTGTTTACTATACTATTACTTGTACTACTCTGTGTACTATATATGAAGGTTTAGTTTTCACTCTGTCTGTCTTCAAAATTAAACGAAAGCATGAGGGACAAATACTTAGCCTAAACTCAAATAACTGAAACAATTTCCAAATGTGCACCTCGTATTTTCAACACAGCTCTACACGTCAGCAGCAGTGCACAGGCAGCAGTTCAATCTGACAGCTGCGGTAATTACTCTACAGTCGCACCCTCAGGCGAGTGACCCGGATGTTGGATTGACACTTTATGAACAGTGACCGCATCACTCACTCTGTCTGCAACTAAGCAATGCTATAATTAAATCTGCGAGTAAATTAAGACACAGAGCACATGACCTGTTAATCAACTTAGACAGCTGACATGCATCGAGTCGGTAAGTGTTTACAATGCTCTTGCATTATTTTTTATATCTAATAAGTTTAAAAGTTGCTGGACCCAGCACCTAAATCAGCAGCGTTATTGAATTTACACGTCCTATATCGAGCAGAAGAAAGGTATTGCTGTGGGACAAAGAACTCCAATTAGTGATGGGCCCATCTGATTCTGAACTGGTCCCACAGACCCCTGGGACCAATTTGGTCAGGCACGTGCCTGGTGTGCGCTGGCATCGCGCGTGTCTATCTAAACACCAGACGCGCTCCTTGGTTGCCCAGGAAACGCATACATTCGCCATCTGTTACGGTCCTGCGTAGTGATCCCTGACGTGTAGCCGTCACACAGCCTAATATTTACCACTCTCTAACGAAGGAGAACGAATACACATCTATTATTTCCGTCGTAAACAACCGAGTCGGTGGAGGAAGCACTAAACTCAGACGTTTTGACACCGCTTTTACAACCAAACATGGACACCCCCAGATAAAGTCGTTTTTTACCCTAATAAATAATATAGCATACTAAATGTTATAAAACAAAAACATGCTGTGTTTCCACGTTCGCAATTAATTTCGCAAGACAAAAAAAAGAGTAATAAAATGAATAACAATATGCTTCAACCTGCAGGATTTATTTAATAAAGAAACTGAATGCAACTTTGATGCATTCTGTGAATGAACATAGGCTAACGAATAAGTGACACCAGCGCCATCTGCTGGAGCAGGTGATCAAATGTTCCTGTACATCTAATGGTCTGCTGCAACAAGAGGTAGTTTGGAAACAAATCGAGACTTTATATGAACAACACAAGATTACAGATCTACATGTGGTTAAAATAGTTTGCACGTTTCGTAAACTTGTCTGTGTATAGCGCAGCCTATGCAAATTGAGTACAATGATCTTATCGGACAGAAACCGCACCCACATGTACATTTGTAAGCAAAACATAAGATTCGTCCCAGATAAGATATTCACTGAACATGTGTACACTACTATATTTCTGTCTGAGACTTTGTAAATAAAGCTGTGTGTTTGTTGCTACTGTTGGTGTAACATGTGCGTCTTTATAGCATCAAACGGATATTCGTGGGTCGTTCTGCCCAATTAAAACAAGGCTATGGTGTCTGAGTCAGCTCAATGATAATGAATGATCACATGGCTTGTTGTCAAACACGTCCCAGACATACAGTGAATGAACACGCCAGTGTGTAAATGTAACTTGACACCGATAGTGTGTTTGGAGGAGAGCGTGAAAGTTTGACACTGACATTGCTGTCTGATCTGCATAGCTGAGGAGGTAAGACCATATGCCCCTGTGCATTTTATCTTTCTGTTTATCTCTTAAAATACAAGAAACGAACGAAACAAAACCGAGTTTAACGTGGTAGCCTGTGATTTGTAACTCATTTGAAAGGTAAATGAATTCATCATTGTTCGTTAGTTTGAAACGAGATGTTATGACCTCTACTTTAAGAGTTGTTTTTGGCATCATTGGTGCAGAGTTGTCTTCAACTTTTAGTGTAATACATAAGAGGCTATAGTGATAAAACATTTCACTCCACCTGACCAAATTTATTTGAAAGTTACGACTAAAAATATAATTATTGAGATATTTTACAAATGAAAGTTATATCCAGGAACTCTTCAATAGCCTCTTATAAACTTCCTGAAACTGTGAAAAGTTTTAAGTGTTTGCTTTGAAGAAAAAAATGTCATATAATAGATTGCATATAGTTGATCAATAAACATATTTTGACTAATTCAAATTCAGCCTATATTTGACCTGACCTTTTTCTTTTTGGCTCAGTTCTGAAGTTAGATTTATAGATGGGTTTGTTCCAAGCATCTTGCAGATGTTGTCCACAGTTCTTAGGAATGCTGTCTTAGTTTTCTTTTCTGTCACTTTATGTCATTTCAAAATGACTTGATGATAGTGAAGTCATATCTATGTCAGTTTGATGACAATTAATGGCAATGTTTTGGAAATCTCTATTGATGTTACTAACTGGCACACTATTTTGTTCTATGTTTAAAATCTTTATTGGTTTGTCAGCTACTCACAATAAACAATATCCCACTTTTGTTAATAGTGGTTTCACTGAAATATACATTTGTGTTACTAAAATATTTTTCATTGTGCTACATTTCTCATAGATATTGTAAAATGTGCTATTAAAATAAACATGTATTGCGAACACTACTGTAAATTGCTCTGTATATGCTGGATTACCGCAGCAGTAAATTATAGTTGCCTTAAGTGTTTCATACATCACACAGTGCAGAGATTTTTAACAGTGAAATTCTGCGAGAGAACAAGTAGTCTACATGCATGTCAGCCTAATATTAGGTATGATAAATGTCAAGCCCTTGTCTACAGTAGCTCATAGCATTAATTTAGCGATGTAGGAGAAGCCAGGCCTAGCCAGCCAAAAGAAATGTGATTTACTGTGCTGGATGTACATCTCGACACTTGTCAGTAATCCAGTTCAATACATTTGTGGTTTGCATCTGTTTTAGCTTGTTAACCATGAGAAGACATTTCAGCATTTATTATCAACCACACAACACAACACAAGTTAAAATCAGGCTTTTTTATGTTTGATGATGATGAATTGACAGTCTTGTGATGAATGCAGTTGATCTATATCTCTTGTGTCAGTGTGTACCAATGAATGTTCACACGTGTGTGTGAACTGTGAACTTGAGCGCAGGTCTGTGTGCGTCTTTAGTGTTGCCTGAATCTTTGTGTGTGTGTATGTTGTGAACATAAAGCCTCTTTCTCTCTGTGGGTTTGGTCGAAGACCTCTTCCTCCCCTCTTGTCTGACTATGGTCAGGTTGCAGTGAAGGTGTGAATGTAGCACCTGTGTGCTGCAATCCTGTTGTGTGGGCTTCCCATGCTCCATCGGAGCCTATTTTTTAAATTCTTTATATTATTTCAACTGTTATTTTGTGCCTTTTGAGACTTTATAAAAGCTTTTTTCTCAAAATTGTGAAGAACAAAACCTAAATGCGTCCTATTATTCCTCTCAACACAACCTTCTCCTGTCAGACTCACTGGTCCCTCAAAGGACCAAGAACTTCAGGGCAATCACTTTAAGAAAATAAATGTTTCTCTCTGTGCGTGGTTGAATTGCATACATCTGCCCCACAGGTGTCATGCCTTCCTTCCTCTGACTTACAAGACCGCAACAGTTATGGGAAGCAGGAGCATGTTTCTACATGTGAAAGGCCCCTTTGATGAATGGTTGCTTGGGGAAATTACACGAGAGAGCATTCTTCAGCTATAGGGACTAAATTCTATCCTGAATGAGCGTTTTTTTGTGTTTTGCTGCAGGGTTACATGCATTCTGGGATGAGACATCTTAATGGTTTTACTGCAAAGTCATTGACTGTTTCGTCTATGTGTTGGAAAAGTGAGCTTTCTTTATTTTCTCCTTGACAGCACTGAGCTTAAAGAAACAGCAAATGGAAGATTTTGTTTCGCCAAAATTATTTCTGTGGAGTGTACTCGCAGTTTATATTTTTATTAGCCCTAAGGATTTTTGTCAGAAGCAGCTAAGACATTGATCCAATTCAGATCCCCTCAAGGACAACTCACATTTACAGTTTGCACTTTACATAATTTCCATGCTTCTGCCTATTGAGTTGCATTGTATGATAATGTAGGCTAATATTATTTTAATATAACGCCTTTAGTTACAACCCTGGTCAGCTTTAAAGAGCTGAATGTGGTATTGGGTAGATCTGGATCATTGGCTACAGTGTAAATCCAGTAGTGGTTGGGCTCAGATCAGACAGTGGCCCATAACAGAAGCATTGAGGGAACAGATGTGCTAATATAATTCATTCGTGTAGCACATTTATATCATCCATTTAGGACCATTCTGCCCAAGCATTGCTGTAATGTGTAGGAGCGATTTTTAAAAGACATGTTGGATCTCATCAAATCAAAGATAAAAAAATAAAACATAATGAAAACGAAACAGCTGTTGTTGAAGTTAATATATACAATTTTAGAAGCAATACATATTTTACATTTACATTAAAGACCTTTTCTTTCTTCATCCAGTAGGTCAACGTTTGAGTCAGTATGAATGGACCCTTCAGTCCCCGGCGAGAACCAGCACCTGACCTCTCCTGTTTGCTCCAGTACAGCGAGTGGCTGGCATTTAGGCATGAAGCCAGTTTGCTGCCTATGAAAGAAGATCTGGCCATCTGGCTAAACGGAATCCTTGGTAAGAAAATACAGTTTTTTCATAAGTACATAAACTTAACTGTCAGCTCGTGGGTTTTAGAATGCAGGTTTGGGGAAAGCTAAGAGAACTGATTGTCCTTGAACCATACAGAGATGTACGGAACATTACATTTATAAAATTTACAAGTTTAAGCAAATAGCAATGCAGTTTCCTTTACTGCTATACATCTTGAAGGGAAATATAAATATACTCAGCCCAAAATTTTTTATAATATCATCAATAACCCCCCATGAGTTGTTTCAAACCTGTATACATTTCTTTGTTCTGTTGAAAGATGTTTGGAAAAAATTATGTTAGCTACTGACACTAGAACTGTTTGCTTTCCTAAACTCCCCCAAATATCTCATTTTGTGTTCAACAGAACAAAAGACAAACTAAACCAATATTTTTTCTACTATGGTAGTCAATGATGTCCCAGAAATGTTAGTTGATTAAAAAAATCCAAATATCTTTTAATCAGAACAAAGAAATGTACACTTGAGGGTGAGTTAATGATGGCAGAATTTTTTTTTGTGTGTGGAGCCTACTCACCCGTCCCAGATTGACAGCCCATGAGCACCAGCACACTCACGATTGGAATGAATAGAGTATGTCTCTGTATGTAATCAAGATTTATTGCAAGCAAGACTTCAACTTCACAGTTAAGAGTTACATTTAGCCGAAGATAGTATACAATCCCTAGCTGGCCGTTTTTGCACATATGTGATCTATGTGAAAACCCTGGTTTAAAGACATCTATTTGTGATATAATATTTCTTCATAAACCCATTACAAAATACCAAATTACAAAAATGTCTTATACAAATGTAGTGGCTGTTCTACTGATTCCTATCTGCATCTGCATGTTGTGTTTTGGGCAGGGTTCTATTATTTTTTCAGCAGGGCAGCCAAAATAATGAAAAGAATATCCTGTCAAAGTATAATCTTTAAATTTTAATTTCGTTTGATTTTGACTGACTAGTGGTGTATTCCAGCCATAAGACTTTAAAAAAGTTTCAGATAGATACACACTAACTGATCAAATGTGCAGTCTGTAGGCTATGTCAAAGACTTGCAGTAAATCATATTGAGATAAAGGGTTAAAATCAAAGCTCTTCAACAATAACTAGATGCCTAGTTTTCACACACTGGGTCACACTTATGACTGCATGTTGCGCCTATTATAGACATTGATAGGTAACTACAAAAATGAACAAAGAACATTGTGCTGTTTTATCAAGCACCTGTTGCACTTATCGATTGCTGGCAGTGTCTCTAGCCTGACTTTCACAAGGCTGGCCAGGAGTTCTCGTCTCTTATCATCTAAAACAATTATGAACATTGTTTTCAGCACACTAAAGTTTGTGAAGTTGGCTAGTTGTGAAGTTAACAATTTATTATGCCAACAATCCCCTTACAGTTATGTAAATAATAACAAATATGCTAATTGTATTAAAGAATACGCTGTGGTTTTAAAAGTGAGGGTGAGTTATCAGCAAAAAGCATAATATACTGGCAAACAGAGAACGCGATTCATCCCCGGGCGCTATCGCGACGGAGGGGGACTCTGCATGCAGCGTATGAGCCTCGTCGGGCTCAGTTTCTGTAACACCTGCTGCTGATTCACCCGAAGCGGCAGTTGTCTCAGCCCTCAGGGGCAGGGAAAACAACTAAATAGTGTAGTTTGAATGCTTGCCTTTTATGATCTTTTGTTTCATATCTCCTGGTTGCACAAATGGTCCAAAAGTCAGTGCATCGCACTTTTCTGACACAAACGGATGTTATAACGTATCCTTGTGATTTTTAAGTGGATATATGGAAATCCTTGATCTTTTCTAGTGGGAATACGTATCACATATCACGTAAACTACACTACTGATCTTAACCCCAGGTAAATCCTGGGTTATCTGTTTCAGGTTTCACACTGCTTATAATTTACCATGGTTTACAAAATATCCCTGGCTGGGTATTCATAACCTGATGTTTCACACTGTACATCACTATACCCTGGTTAACATTCTTATTTGCATATTTGTGGTGTCAACCACATAAAAATAGTGCGTGGTCCCTTAAAATAACCACATACGTTCGTTTTTCCACATCCGGGGGAAAATGACGTCTCGCAAATTCTTTTTGGCTGTTTTAAGCCTCCAAAGACGTTACTTACTAAAGTATATGAAAAACTAAAAGGATTGTTTACACAGTGCACAGAGTTTCTATGACTGTGCACAGATTGTGAAATGGGGTAAGCGCTGTTCAGTTTTTGATTAGGTGTCCGTTGCTAAGCGTCCGGTCTTATCATTCTACCACCGCTGCGTTTCAAACTGCACACATTGGCACCGCAATTCAGGGTTAGCCCTGCAAAAGCAGAGCTTACCCTGCTTCAGAGCTGGGTTTCATAACCCCCATGTAAAATGCGGGGATAACCCCGCTTCAAAATTACAAGTGTGAAACGTTTGTTTACCCGGGCTTAAAAGCAGGGTTTAGAGTGAAGATAACCCGGGGTTAAAAGCGGGGTTTAGAGTGAAGATAACCCGGGGTTAAAAGCGGGGTTTAGAGTGAAGATAACCCGGGGTTAAAAGCAGGGTTTAGAGTAACAGATAACCCGGGGTTTAATGTGTGAAAAGCCTGTGTGTACTGTACGTTCATGTTCTCCTAGAATATTGTTCATGATGCTACTGTAGTGCTTCTTGAGTCCCTTACAATACAATAAACACAGATTAACATTATTTTACCTTTACATTTGAACTAATTTGAGATCAGTAAGAACTAGAGAGTCTACTCTCTGAAGATGATCCAACTACTCACTGTAGTAAAAATATGGAGAAGTTTCAAGACAAGCACAGGCAGGACGGTATTATTTGGGAGGCTAGTGACCCAAAAAGAGCAGATTGTAGTGGTGGGGTTAATCTTTAGGGTGTGATTTTCAGCTCTTTTACAGCATCCATAAATTGCCTTTGGCATGTTAATGAATGGAAACTTCTAACTGGAGCTCGAGTGTGTCAAACAAAGTTATGAATTTTAAATTATAGTCATCTCTGGTGACATTTATCACACTTGTGCACCAGACACACTTGCTATATTATCAATCACAGCTTTAGGGGAAGACTGTTCGCAGCAAACGTCTTTTTCTTTCCACATGCAGTTTTTATATGCGTGTTTGCAACTCTGCTTTACTGCAATGTCAGCAAATTCACCTCGTTCAGTGTGTCTATAAATATCTCAAGGTAATCTTTTGAGCTATTTCCCATTGTTTGGTGTAAGCATAAAGGGTTTAAGTCATTCTTATTACACAATATTATACCTGCGATACATCTATCTGCAGATGATCTGGAATACTTTGCCGTTTACAGACCAGCATGTTAAACAGAAACCATGAAGTAAAATCCTCTGCCTTCTGGATCAATGAATTGTGCCTAGATGAGATCCTGAAAGAGGAATCGCCTTTCTCAAATAAACCAGTCTGAAACCTGTTTTGACGTGTCCTGACCTTTCAGCTGGTTGTCGGAAGCTCTGACAATATTTCTTAAGAGGCTTAGTGAAAACAACATCATGTAATGGGGTCAAAACAATATAAATCTTTAACCCATTGAAGTACCTCAAAATGTTTCAGTGTTTAGTCTCTAGAAGCTGATGTTGGTTTTCTCTGTGTAACCCGTCCCCAAACACCTCTCTTCCTGTTGATCTCCCAGCAGTGTTATGGCTGTGTGGTTAGCAGACAACGGGGGATCTCTTTTGTTTCATTACAAACTTCTCTTACTCTCTGAACTAATGACTATCCGCTGCCGTTCTGCACCTCAGGATTTCTGTTTTTGTTGTGGTTTCCCTCTTCCACCACCTCCAGAATTTCTCCTCCCCAGGGCCCTCACTCCTCCTTCAGTACCGCTGTATCTGAATCTGTATGTACTTAATACCCAGGCCTCAGGAATGCATCTGCACGGCCGTGAGAATCTCAGAGTAAGTTTACTCAGAGGATTTTTGGGGCATCTTTAGGTTGCCTACGGTACAGAAAGAATTATGAATAAAAGAGGAGGAGAGGATTTATGAAGGTAAACCAGCAACCATTAAAACCCTGTTGCATTAGTTTACACTTCTCTGAAAGCTTTTTTTACTTAATTTTTACTTATTAGTAGAATAGTTCTACGTATATAGCATCTAGTGCCAGTACAGTATATCATATCACTGTTGATGCCCTCTGTCTCTCTTTTTTGTTGTTCAGGTCTGGATATAACAGCTGAGAGTTTCATGGACAGACTGGACACTGGCGTGGTCTTATGTCAGCTTGCAGAAGAGATACAAGAGAGGATGATTCTAGCCAGCAGTGGAAAGGTACTCAGAAGCTGTAGGCTATAGACTCTGAAATGTTTAAGATTGAATCATATCATAGTGAGACTTTTGTCCTAGTTTTACTCTTGTAAACATGTGGTTGGTTGTTTTTATTTATTTGCTGCAAGTTGCTACATGTTGCTCTTGTAACTTCCCATTTCCTTTGTATCTGTGTCTTTAAGAGTGTAATTTGACAGACTCTAATGAGCTGAATAAATATTCTGAATAGACAAGAGAACTTTAAGTACTGTCCTGCTAATGAGCTGAAAAACAGCTAGACAGATTAAACTTGATAGAAAATTGTATGGACAGGAATAAGTTCAGTCACATAAATCATGCTCGGTTCGTACAGTTTACAAACATAATTAATTATCTCATAAATTGATGACAATAACTTCACTTCACGGGTACATAAACCTAATTAAAACTGTGAAACAACAACATTTACTTTTGGTAGACAGTACATTTAGTAGTAGTACATTTCATGGGAATTAATAAGTGAAGATGAATAGTTGGATGTGCACATCTGAAAGACAGAACATATATAATGCATATGATATATAGACTATAGTTTATTTAGTGATTTTTTTGGTTAAGCCATGAATGACACTGTCTTCTGACACTGACCTTCGCCGGTGTGTCTGGAGGATGGTCACGTGGGAATTTCCTTCTCAGCTGAGAGCTAGTGGGGAATTTTGTAGCAGTGGATTAGCAGTAGCATTTGTTTTGGAAAATGTCTGGACAACAGGCATTATTATTGGACAACATATATAAAACAACACCTAAAAATAAGAAATAATAATATAATATTGAAATAAACCCACTATAAGTTAAGCTAAAATACATTTGGGTTTGTTCCCTAGCCCTTCATTCGGCGTGTGATTCGCTGGCGTGCTGATGCAACGCCAGGATCGTTCTTTGCTCGGGACAATGCAGCTAACTTCCTGTACTGGTGCTGTAAAATTGGGGTGGCGCAGTCACATCTTTTTGAATCTGAAGATCTTGGTGAGTATTTAATGTGTCACCACTTTTGCCCGTCTCATCAAGATATGTTTAAAGGGTTTTTTAAGAGAGACAATGTCTGTTTTAAGACATTAACATGATCCCTCAGTTTCAGTGCAGACTGGCTACAAGTAAACCTGTGAACTTCAATTCTGAGACTCATAAACCACTGAACAATGAATCTGTATAATGATTGCGGAGTGATATTCACTACACAAAAATCCCTGCTGGCCATGCTCAGTTTTCACACTTTATCATCGTATGAAATAATCTCTCACTTTGTGTGTTCTATGGAGGATGTTGTATTGTGGGATGTGGTCTGAGATCTTTTGGATAGACAAGCAGTATCAATATCTGTCTACTGGCCTTTGCTGCCCAGCATTGCGAGATGAAAAGAGATGCCAAAGAGAAGAAAATAGGGAATAAAAACAGGGTCAAAGATAGAGAGGAGAATAGAAAAATAGTGAAAGGATGCATGTGCCTCTGAGCTATCAGCACTAGTGGTTTCTAAAGAAAGATTGGTAAGAATTTGAGAGGATATAGATAAAGAGTATCCAGTCCGTTGTTGATAACATCAATCAAAATACTTCTCTCACAGCCTCTGGTAGATTTGTGGGTTATGTTTCATGAAGATGGTGCTGATATGTCACCTGGATTAGAACCTGAGGGATGTTTAATGTAGTGCTGATCTCACTATGTGTTTGTGTGTCATTAAAAGAGTCATAGAGCTGCTCACTAAATTGCATACACATGCCCATGCACATGCCTGATCTCTGTAATGGTTTTCATGAATGCCACTCATTAGGACTGGTAATCTAGTTCAGCTTTCATTAGTTTTGTTTCTTTGTTGCTGTATGGGTTCACACCTCCAACACTTGTCAGACAATGAAGAGAGACAGATTTCTATTCAAGTCTTAACAAGGTGTTAGGACAAGTTTCAACATTCATTTATCAGAAAAGAATGTCTTTGTTCCATCTGCACACCAAGTCCTTAAAAACACAACACTGTTTTAATTCTTTCTGCATTGTAAATCTCAGTCAAATATCATAACTTGATGCTGTCTGGTCGACTGATGCGGCTCAGAATGCTTGGCAGTCTTTAAAGGGATAGTTCACCACATAATTTTAATACTGTCATGAATAAGTCATACTCAAGTTGTTCCAAACATGTAGAAATTTCTTTGTTTGGTTGAACACGGAAAGATAATCAGTTCTTGGATTCTATTGACTACCAAAGGAAAAATTACAATGGTAGTCAAAAGTGCTGAGAACTGTTTGCTGTCTACCTCCTTCAAAATATCTTCTCTTGTGTTCAACAGAACAAAAAAGTATTTTCCTACTATGGTAGTCAACGGGGACAAATCATTTTCCCAAATATATTTCTCTGTCTTCATCAGAACAAAGACATTTATAAAGATTTGGAATAACTTAAAGGTGAGTAAATTATGACATATTTCAATGTCTAAAGGAAGTCGGGTCAGGTCTTTAAGTTTTGATTTGAAACTTTGGTCATTTTCTCTGCAGTACAGTTCTCTTTGATGAACCGAGATATCTCATGTATTTTTATTTTGACTATCAAAGCTTAGTCTGACCCATTGTTATCCATAGTGTTTTAAAGTTACCGATATCATAGATACAGTTTATAAAAATACATTTAAGGGAATTCAACAAAGATTGTTTCATGCCAGAACCTTGTATGGGAAATATGTATGGGGATATTTTCAAGATGTCTAAGCTGTTTTTTAAGCAATAGAATTCTATGGAGATGACAGTTTTCAAGCCTAAAAAATATTTAATTCTATACAGATACTATTATATTGTCAAAAAGGAAAATAATTAAAAATAGCTTAAACTGTTTGCAAAATATCATATTTTGCAAAAACAACACTGTTCCTTTAAATTTGTGTTGTCTGAAAACAAATGTATTGTGTTTCACCAGTTCTTCATAAGCATCCCAGGGAAGTTTGCTTGTGTCTCATGCAGCTCGGAAGAATTGCTTCAAAGTTAGTTCTCTCAATCCATTGTTAACCATTCGTAGTCATTATCATATAATCTATTATTGACAGCTGACTGAATATCGTTCTTAGGTATGGAGTTGAGCCTCCTGCACTTGTAAAGCTGGAGAAAGAGATCGAAAAAGAGGAAGATGGGTGTTCGTCTCCATCCATGTTCTTTGCCTCACCTCTGCCCTTTCCACCCACTCCACCTCTGTTTTTTCAACCTGATCCAAACCCCCCTCCCATCATTCAATCATCTCCTGTCCCCACGTCTACACCACCTGCCTCACAAACTCCATCCCCTCCCCTGGACCCCCATCCCTCTCCTCCTTTGCTCCCCACCCCTCCCCCTGACTCAATTTCCACCCAGTCAAAACCTCACCCTGATTCCCCCTCTACACCATCACCTGTTACCACATCCATCAAATCTTCATCAGCCACACCCACAAAATGCCATGCAAAGTTCAACAGAAAAAAGAGCACTGGCAACCTGCTGGACGATATTGTGAGTGTTTTCTATCACAAACCGCTATATTTCACTCCTAAATTTTGTAACTTTGACCTCTTTAATCTTAGCCAGGTTTTATGCTCTATTTTGTTTCAGGTAAGACAGATATCAGAGGACCCACCATGCAAATGTCTAGTCAAATTCTGCATTGAGAAGCAGCCCAAAGGCCATTATCGTGTTGGTGACAAAGTTCTTTATGTCAGGGTATGTACTGTTTTCGCAGACTGCTTTCTTTATGGCACAAAGGTGAATGAAAGTTGTATTTATTATTGCCCACCTGCACTCTGTCGTGGTTCCATTGACGTTTATGGAAGGATATGAAGCGATATGTAAAATCATGTTTCATTGTTTGTTCAAAGCATTGATGTGCCTGCAAGCTCTGCTGCGCTTTTACAATTTCTTTGGAGGCACAAATATTAGTTTTGAAGCTGAGAGAGAGCACAGCACTGATTCAAGGCAAAGCCTCATGGGAGCTAGTGTTGCCTGGCAACATGAAGAAAAGGTCACACCTTTGAATAGGGAAACTGGAGGTTCAGACTCGCAAATGTCTCGGATCAGACAAATCTTTTCAGCAGTACTCTAACGGAACAAAAATAAAGGCTAAGTGAATCATTCTTTGTCAAAGATGATAACAAACAAAGCAGGAATGTTGAAAATACACATAAAACAAATTTCTGGGAAACTAAAAGATTGCAGGCTATTGTCTTTACTCACAGTGTTTACAATACAGAAGGCCTTTAAACTCTACAGGCAATAGCTGAATTCTTCACAAAATTGTCACTTTGTCTCTGTTGTGACCTGCACAAACTCATTACACGCATAATTAAACATATCGGAATTCACTTATGTAACATCCACAATCGGTTTTTACTGCCACATTCATAGCCATCAATAAATAAAGATGTCTGGTTTAGTGACTACAGTATATTCCTGGACTGATTTCACTTTTTATATAAAAAAATCAGTACTTTTTTTGTTGTAATTGGCATTGAGTAGGAATATTTCTCTCATTAATATAACCTGTGATTATTTAAAAAGTTTGGTTATTTGTGTTTTTTATATCACAAATGTCTGTCTCCCACTGTCACACAAATACAGTCTTGTCTGAACAGTATTTGTTATTCTTGATTTAAAGAGTCCAGTATGTCCTATAGATAACGGTTTTCTATAATCTATAATTGACCCCGTGTCTACTACTGGAGTTACACAACCTTGACCCAGAAAATTTTGTGAACACTTTATTCATATTGAGTTATAGCAAAACAAACAGAAACCAAACATAAACATAATTTCATTGTTATAGCTAAAGCTTTTTGTTTGTAGAAGTAAAAGAGTATTAATTTACCTATTCTCAGATCATATTTCCATATGATTTAAATGTCTGTTTTTTTACTGACCAACATTGCAATATTGTAAAAATATTTAAACCTCTTTCCAAATACCAAACTAACGAAGGAATTGAAGAGAACATCTGAATTCATTGATCACTGATCATGTCATAGATCCGTGTGGCTACATTTACTCGTGTTGGCTCGGCCTCTCCCTTTTTTTCCTTTTAATCAGGCAAATCCATCAAGGTATCTAGCATGTGTGACTGAGGAAGAAAAAGAAGAAAAACTGCCGCTTTTTGTCCTGAATCCAATTAGCATAGAAGCAGAGGAAGCAAGAAAATGAGAGAGAATGGCTTACTACAGCAAAGCAAAGAGAAGCTTTTAATATCATTTCCCAGCCTTCCTTTCAGTCTGAGGGAGTCCAAGTTATTTTACTTCTGTTTTGACATATCAAGCAAAAATGAAAGAGAAGCAAGATCCATTAGATCTTCACAATGGCTGAGCTGTGTGCCGAAAGAATTGAAGAGTCTGTGGGTCATTTAAAAGGAAATGTGATTCATGCCATTTGTTAATGGGGTCATGAAAACGTGTGACCTCTCTGTTTAGATCTTATCATAAAAGGTTAATGCTATTTTAACAGATTCATGAAAGCTGTTTTAATAATATTAGCAAATGACAAAACTCATTTAAAAGAATACAGGCTCATAATTCTAGTACGTTTTTCCAGTTTTTTTATACACATCCCTATTGATCTATTTATGTTGAGGTTAACATAGTCTCTTAATCTGTTCAGTCATTAAGGATATATTCAACATTCAGTATTGCTACACATAGGGGCAGATTAATGGTCAAATATAGATCTTACAGGTGATCCGAGAACTGCTGCGGAGAAGGAAGCAGACTGCATAACACAAACACAAGGCTCTGTTGGTTTTGTTTTTGTTTCTACGGCTGTTTGGTGTGCTCTTTAAATAGTGCTCTTTTAAATTTCCAATGAACATAATTTGGAATAAGGTGGAACATTATACACAATGTTTGCTGTATCAGCCATTTCTTCGGGCAAGTTTCGCTACTATTTAATAATATATAATAGCTTGGCTTGTTGCAGAACACATACTATCCTTTTTGAACAAAATCAAAGCTCTAATCTGCCATCTAGTGGTTAATGTGTTAACAACCGCAGGGCCACCCCCAAAGGCATACATTTTTCACTATGAAAAAATATAAATTATCATTTTTGTTTCGATCTGTGAACTACTAATAACATTAAAGCCAAATTTCTAATAAAAATATTGTTTCTATTTGCAGAAAAATTAACCGGGGGGAGAACAAGTCAATTCAAACATGTTCATATTCACTTTTAAGCTATACAACAGTAATATTAGTACAAATATTTAAGAGAAGTTCAAACTACATTTTTTTATGTAATAATAATCGCAGTTTTCATGTCTTTTCATGTTGTCAGTGTAATAAAACAGACACTGGACTGGAATGGCCACAATACATATAGAAATGCTGATTTGCTGAACATTTGGTCCCCTTATTAAATAGAAATGATTTTTGTGGAAGATAAGTGTAATGTAAACCTGCTGGTTAGAATGCATGAGCAACATGTCTGAATAAAACCAAACAGCCCTCAAAATCGCACACCATTTTATCTTTCTCCAAGTAAACATGTATCTTCCTTCTGTCTGTTTTTATTCGTGTACGGGTCAGAAGCTGTGAAGCTTGACTGACACATGGGGTATCCTTAAACAGGCTAGCCCCTCCCTCACGGCTCTCTGGTGTATTTGTTAATTCTGGCTCACTCTCACCCTCTCTGTCAGCCTTGACATTTTAATCTGCTTGGAAACAGCTGAGACTGATCAAACTGCATGGTAATTAGAATTACCCAGCCCGGCAAAACGTGTGTATGGATCCCTCTATTAGGATGCATCAAGCTAAAGGGGTTCGGAGGGCTGGGAGGGGAAAACATATAAATCTGGTTGTATTACCAGCAGCTTAACAGCTTTGTAATGAGAGGGTCAGGGCTGATAAAGTGTGGGGGGATAGATGACTAACAATGCCTCAGGGGAGAGCGAGATTTCTCAGGAGACACGGCACATCCTGTGCTCTCTGTCTCATTTTGTGTTTCTTAGCTTGTTCTTGCTTGGTAGCGGTTGCCTTGGCAGCAAAAGAGATCTAAGACACGCTATGGAACACCATAGGTGTGCATTTTGAATAGCCGTGTGTGTGTGTGGATTTGTCCTGCAAATTTGGCTCAGCTGGTGCCATGAGGTAGTGTTTCATTTGGTTTAATGAGATTTTAGCAGCATAGTCTCTCTCTCTCTTTGTCACACTCTCTCCCTTACTCACTGACTGATAGCATTTGCCTTTCTTTGGGTCTGCTGCATATTAGATGTGGGCTTTAAATATTTAATGAGAGAGGAAGGGGTCTTGGGGAGATCATTTAAAAAAAAAAACACCAAGCTGGATATTTTACAGATATTTCGCATGAATGCAGACCCAGTGGTTCAGTTTGTTTTAATGAAAGCAACAGTGAAACACAAGGAATGTCCTAGCCAATGAGCATCTGTTTATTCTGTAAATATTTTTAGTTTTTTATGAACCACTTGTTAATTGTAATAAGACTCAATCTTTCTCCATTCTCTCCTGCTCTCTTTAATGACAGATGTTGAATGATAAACATGCCATGGTGCGTATCGGTGGCGGATGGGAGACATTTGGTACATACCTTTTAAAGCATGACCCGTGCAGGATGACTGCGATTGCCCGGCCCGGAATCAAAACCAGCAAGTCTCCAGTCAAGAGAGAGCTGTCCCGGGACAGTTACCTGGTCGTAGGTACTCACTCCCGCTTCAAGAAGTAACACTTCAAAAACATTTAAGCAGGTGTGATCACATAAATTCAAGAGAAAAAGCTTTTTTCTGGGAGGAAAGCAGCCCAGGTGGCTTAAATATGTAAATGACCTGTGGTTTCGGTTTAAGAAGGGAACAATAAAGAATGTTGAACGATACTGTACATTCAGTATATTTTTCTTATATAGGGTAGAATTAACATATGTTATCATATTAACATATTGCCTTTACTTACAGATAATTATAATTTGTTCACCCCACTTTTATAATGTGAAATTCTAAAATCATAAAGGGCAGGATCTCTGTTAATGAACAGTTTACTTTTATAATCTAAATGAATTTACTGTATTATCTTAAATGGAACCTGAAACATTTCTTCAGGCATCCTCTAGGTGTTGCCCTGTATCACATTATGAGCTGTATTTTAGGACTATGAATGAAACAACTGCAATACCATCCTGTGCTCAGAGGTCTGCAGACATAATTGGTGTGCAAACAAACATAATCTGCTTACACTTTATACTTCAATAATATACATACTACTATTTTAAGCTCAGGATTTGCATTGCATGTTCTTTCAGTAGCATATCATGCCAAATTCAATCTAGTTGTCAGACTCAGAAGAAAATATCGGTTTCTTTGATTTGTGTATTTAAGATTTTATGATGCGATTGTACATTGTGTACAACTTGACTATCAATATATATATATATATTTCTTTTAGCATAATCGATTGATAAAATGTAAAGAAGTACCTCATCATGAAATGCTACTAAATTTTATTTCTTAAAATAAAAGTCATTTCAAAAATCGACACAGATTTTATACACTTAAATTAATCCATATGACAGCATGCGGGACAATGACACGTTCAAATGAATCTGCAAAAACTTCTTGTACCCCAAAGAATACAAAATGGTGCTACTTTAACTGCCAAAGTAAATGGCAAATTTTATACAAATCTCACCAAGAATGACAAAAACACCTGGGTGTGTTTTTATTTCTTTTAAACACCTTTCTTTGCTTACACAACGTTCTTGTGTTTACATTTCAAATCTCCCCATTCCATTTGTATTATTCATGAAGGATATTACTTCTGTGTATGTTAATACCTGATATTGGATTCCTCAGAAAGGTTTTAGTATGTATAACACTTTTATGTCTATCTAAGGAGTTTGTTTTATTTTGGTGTTTTTTTCCTTATGTATTTGAATAAAGTCATTCCATTTGGCCACATTGTTGAGGAATTTTATTCCTTGTACAAAAATGTTTTTGCCAATCAGCTAAACTGTCAGTGAGCTATTCTGTAACTCCATTAAAGCACTACAAGAAAAATGACTGTGCTCTTCAATTTATCATCAGATGATACCTTATTTTACGCATATGTTTTTCCAAATGTGCTTTCAGAATACTACCACAGTATTTTCAGTCTTTAATGTCTCATAACTATTGCATTTACTCATCACAAATGTGGATATCGACACCAGTACATTGTGCTTGGACTCTGTGGAGATGTACAAGACTATAAATGTACATTTAGTAGAGACGTGATGCATATTAAAAGATTTGTGGTAACTGTGCTTTTCATAGCATTCCCGATTAAATAATGTCAATCAGGTATAATCAACATGAATTATTAATAATGTGTAGAGACACACTCACTTTAAGAAAACACATTACCAGATTATTACTAGTCCGGGGTTCTTTAAAATATCGTTTGGTTATTTCTTGAGTTGGTCATGTAAGTATAAACATACCGTATCTTGTAAACATTATAGTTTGTTGAGTGCCATATTTTGAACCCATAAGAAACACCACACTTAGGATCGAACCAGGAACTTAGAAAATTCTACCTGGGATCTATTATATTCCTATGATCCACCCAACACTTATAACTTATTATTGTCCAAAGACGCACTATGTGTTCCAACTTTGGACCTCACATCACTCTTTGCAGCTACTTATAACACTGAATTCCCTAGAAAGTCTGTTATAATAAGCGCAACCAACAGGTTCGTTTTATCTTAAATATTCGACAGCATCTAGTTGTGATATCAAGATGCTGACTTTCATCATATTGTGCTCACAACAGCAATAAGGCTTCATAATAAATTCATTTCAGAACAACCCTGACAAAAACTTTGAAAACAAATCAGGTCAATAATTCACATGCCATTGAGAAACAATTTAGTCAAATTAAAACGTCTACCACAGACCAAGCCAGGTCACCAGGTCATTACAATCATAAAAAGTGAAAAGGCTTAATTTGTATCCGAGCATAATTTCTTACAAGCGTAGACCTGAAACTAGACGAAACTAAGTATTTTTACACATACATACTCTTTGAGGCCTTGGGAAATTTGCTTCTTGAAACGTTAGTGACAGAAATGCTTTCGTCTCTACTTTCGAGTGCCCTCATTCTTGCCTCAGTTAAGATTTTTTTTAAGAAATAGGATTTGACATGGATTTGCTTGTTTGTTCGAGAATGTGAAAAGAGAGCACCATTTTATTATGAATCCTCATGGAGAGAGGACAGTAGCCTCCAGTCAGCCTCTCTGTCGTAAACTGGAGAGAGAATTTTGTGCCATAAAGGGTGAAAGTGAGTCAAGGGAGAGTGTGGAAGTGCACGTGACTCCCGTTTGCACACGGAACAGACTCCTTCAGCGTCTGCAAATGTTCGTGCCAGACATTTTATGGACTTTCTCCATTATGCATTAATAGACTGCATTTTTAAAACGGATGGTGTACACAAGTTGTGCTGGAAAATGTGATCCTTGAGGAAGCCAAAAAGCCCCTTGAGTCGTATGAAAGAGACGATGATACAGTCATACTGTGTGATGAATAGGCCAGATGTCCTTACATGGATGCTGTATACATGTTGCTCCAGAAGTCTGTTCACACGGTCCCATTTTCGTGCCTGGACTTGTGGACTGTGGTGCGGGCCAAGGGGCTGCTTAAAGAAGGAGCCAGCGTGCATAAGAAACCAGCTAGCAGGGTGAGACCTAGTCCGCCCCAGGCACAGAACATGGACCAGCCGTAACCATGACTGATGTCCTCTGGAAGTCCATACAGGTAACGTGGGTAACGTGAAAGCTCGAAGTTAATGCCCGCCACGCAGGTACAAAGGGAGATAATACAGCAGGTTCCTGCCAGAGGGGAAACCAATCGAGATTACACAATCACTTAGGTTACATATTAGTTTACAAATAGAAAATGCAAAGAATTCATTTTTTTAATTTCATTTCAAACAATGTAAACGGTTTCATCGGACGTACGCGCCTGGCTCAAAGTTTTTATGGTCTGTTTTTGGTTATCGGCTAGTGGCTAGTTATATAACAATTGATTTTATATTTAATAAATACTAATTTATAATAATATTTTAATGTATAATAATTGTATTAAATTAAATAAAAACTACTTGAGGAGGTCTACCGGACATCTGGGCAATTTACTGTAGCATTTATTTTGTTGCTGCCACTGAAGTCGTCTATAACAAGCAGCCACTAGATGGCGATGACTGTACTAATATCTCAATTGAAATAGTGCAGGCAAAGAAAAGACAACCGTTCTTGCGAACTTTGATATAAGCGCCGCAGTGACTTCTGGGACTTCAAGCGGATTCTGTATGCACGCAAGGCTGCATACTATGCATCCTTGATATTGAGAACACATCGGGGTACTTTCAGGTACTCTGATCTTGTGTCCTTGGCTGCGTCCAAATACCCCACATGTGCGGTCTTTGCACTTGACCACTTTCATGACATATGATGTTTTATTAACAAAGTTCGGGAGGAGCACGTGCAAATAATTAAGCAGCTGCACGGCATCAGAAATCACGCAGCTGCCCGGCATTAGCAATCACATCACTTATCCTTCCAAACCAGAACGAGCTCTATAAATCGTGAAACCGCCTTACCTCCTCCATTCATAGATTTTGCAGCATCCCACCTCCACCCCGACTCCTCACCATAAAAAACTATTTTCTATCCAAAAGGGGGGGAAAGCGCTCGGGGCACGGGCAAACAGAGACCAGAGCCCTCGCCCCGAACAAGGGGGAGCGCTCCGGGGTCGGCATTCTCTCCCGACCCCGGAGCGCTCTCCCCGGACAGCATGCCAAATACGCATACTAAATTCTCAGCGTATCCACGCTGCCCCCCCTTTAATTATTTGCAAAGGTGAACTCGTGAAATTTCCTGTTTTTGGCCCAAGGTTTCTAGTGGGCGTGAAGATCCCAGGTGGGCATGTAGTATTTCTAACCCGATTGGACACACTTAGCAAGTGCAAACTTGTAACGCTAATTAATGTGGTGTTTCTTATTATGTGGTAAAAGCAGTTTTACAAAATACATAACTCCTTTTAACCAATAAAATGAGCAACACTTAACCTCAAAATTATATGTAATATCTAATTATATTAATTATACAGATTTATTTTAATAGCGCTTTATTGGTATTTTATCTAATCAGCTGTACCCCAAAAACAAAAACACATGTTAGCCAAACATAGAATGAATAAAGCTAAAACCTCAAAAAGTAGTAGTATAACTTACACCGTAAAGCTGGAAAGACATTGGACAGACCTGCAGTCTTACTTCCCGTCGCGTGCACACGCATTCAAGTGGACGCAGCCCTTGAGTATTGGAACCAGACTTAAGTTTGATGTTATTTATGATGTAGAGCGAGAACACGAGGACACAAGACCACTGAAGAACGCATATTGAGAAACTGTCTTTCTCTTCCGATCTCACACAAACACACACGCTGTCTCTTACCTCCCATGAGGAAGAGTAGTCCAGCTACATACTGCATGAGATCATGTTGTTGACAGCATCCAAGAACTCCTATGACCCAGCCAAAAAGGATGATAGAGACAGCCATGCCCACAAAACCTGCTGTCATCCGCCGCAGATCTACAGCACACAGCGTCAACAATAAACCCCACTGACTTGTAATTTTTGAGTGATTACATGTATCGCATGTTAAATATTTACATTTGCATTTCTGAGTAAAAAGTGTCGGCTCACATACACAAAACAGTTAATGTTTTAATGAACGCATCATGGAGTATAAATGTTAAAAGAGACTCACGGAGGGCGTGCCACTCATCTTGCCGGATGGTCTTGGTGATATTGACGGGAAGGTTTCGGGGGAGGATTGAAGATGTGTAGTGATACTTCACAGGAGCGCATCTCTGAATAAACCCTACAGTGTATCAGAAATTGGACGAAAATACATATGTACTCAGCAATGAGATTTTAAACTATTATATGCAAATCTGATGAGCAGATCTGTGTCTGGTCTTGTGATCATAAAATGTTACAAAGGGCTCGTGCTAACAATTACTTATTAGACAGACTTTAGAAAGACATAATAAAACGGAAGTAGTCATAAATGTTAATTTTAAGAATTGCATTCAGTATTGTATTTTCATGTGAACATAGAAAATAGGTTTTTACTAGAATGTTAACATTTAGACATCATTTAAACAGTCATGTCACTGGAAATCAATTTAACACATTTGGTTTTGAGGAAAGTTAAAGGGATGTTCACCCCAAAATGTAAATTGTATCATAATTTACTCGCCCTCTTATCATTTCAAACATGCATGACTTTCTTTCTTCTGAGGAACACTGTATGCAGAATGACTGTCTTCAAAATATCTTTTTTGTTTTGTGGTAGAAAGAAAGTCATACAGCTTTGAAAGGACAAAAGGTGAACTACAGTATATGTGAACTATACCTTAAAATGTTTCTTGGGATTTAAAAGGCACACTTAAAAAACTGTTGACCACATGCAGCGTTCTGAAAATACTGAGTGAACTATGCACTGTATGTAACATTGTATTAAAAATAAGTGTTCGATACAGAAGTGACATGAGATCTGTTTCAGTGTTAGTGTATTGTGTGTTTGAAAACAAGTCATGTGTGCAGCACTGATTGTCATTTCCATTAAAAAATGTTCACTAATATTTTTGTAAGGTTACACAACTTGCTATGACTGGTCAAGTTGAGAGTCATCATCACAGTCACACAATAAACTTTGTGATGAGAATGTTCTGTTGCGCGGATAATAAACCCAGTGTCACTTTCATCTTTATTTAATGTGAGAATTTGTGAGGGACCAAATGTTTCTTCTGTTGCCGCCAATTATCCAGTGTTGTTTTTGAACACTAGATTAATTGCACTGGGCTGTAGGGTTAGTAATAAATGGGCAGCTTAAATCTGAATCTTTCCTTTTGTTCTTCATTTGGACATAGAGTATGGGCACTGCTTAGGTAAACAGGTGCTGTAAAATTCATTTATTTGTGACACCTCAAATGATTCAGATGCCTATTGGATCAAATTAATATTTTGACAGGCTGTAGGCTGCTCAATGTGATTTTTCTCTATGTAGATCTTAGTGCTAGGCCATAGAAGAGTATGAAGGTGATCTGTATAGGCTTCTTTTATCATTCTGGCTGAATAGCTGGCTTTTCCCATGTATATCAAATCATATGAATTGATGTTTTAGCTTTCATATAAATATATGGTCTTGGTTTGCATTTTAATGGCTGCATTATGTTAGGATCTGAAACCCTTCCAGTTTTTAGATTGAGCGATAGTAATGGATGTGCTTCATATGTCTGGATGCCTCTAAAGCTCTAGGCTTCTCTACCCCTTGATTTATTAGATGTGTCACAGTAAACAGGTGTTTGCTTGCCTGACAGTGGACTCTTTTTTTATGTGCTTGATAGTTTTTGTCCAGACACCTGGATTGCTTCTGTTTTCATTGTTTGTTTACTGGGACTTTGTTTAAAAAGTCTTCTCCAATCTAGTGGAAGTGTGTTTGCTATTGTTGTATAACACTCTAAAAAAATGGTGCTAATGAACCATATCTTGACCGAAACAGGGCTATATAACAACTTGGTCATCCAAAAGAACCGGTGAAGAACCTCTGAAGTACCACTGAAGCATCACAGGATATCATTTTATCGAGTGATAAAAACAATAGAGAAAAACACTGTAAACCTTAGTGTTCAAAACAGGTTTACTAGATTTTCTGTTATTACCAACATTTAGGGCAAAGCCAAAAATGAAAAGTAAGAGAAATTGGTCAAGAATAAACTGGAATTACAGATTTTCCCAAAACAAGACTGTGTGCATCCTGTTTTCATTACATTGCATCTTGTGTTGATTTTGTTTTATATAAAGACATAACGTGACAGAATGCACAGAGTTTGTTGCTGTAGAGCTCTGCAGTGAAATTAAGAAAACAGATCTTACACTTGCGCTGAGCAGAAAGCTAGCAATGTGTCAAATAGACCGATGTTCGGTATCAGAAGCACAAACAGACATATCAAAGGACGAAAACAATTTCCCACTTCATCTGAGCATTTGAAGGAAATACATACACACTGTGTTTTTCTCACTCCTATTTTGTGTAAACAAGGAATGAATTGGGGAAAGCAAGACAAATCTAATTTCTGTGATAACTGATGGATACTCTACAAAGAGACGTCAGATGAATTGAGGGAACTCAAGCTGCAACAAAAGAAAAATCAATGCTCCGCAGATTTAAAAGACATCTCAGTTTTGCATGTTATCTGATGTTGATGCTTTTATTACACACTGGTTTACTGGAAGACAAAGTTGCTACTGTGCAGTTTTGCTATAACACCGTTTGTGTGATTTTCATTTCACTTTTTAATGCATTTAAAACGGTTTAAAGCGGTGGAGTTCAAAGTTAGTTGCACTCATTAAATTTAAACTCTGTTACTCCCAGTTTTTTGGTAAATGTGCTGCGTTCAGTTGTTGTTAACTATTAAAGTAAACGTTTTTTTTAAACTAAACAGTTAATACGATGCAAATTTTTTAATGTTCTCAACAAATATCACTGACATATTCTGCCTTCTTTGCTTAAACGCATAGAATACCGTGCTGATCTTAGATCATACATACTGAAGAATAAATGTGTAAGAAAAGTAGGAGTGTGGTCTCACAGTCTGTGAGACCACACTCCTACTTTTCTTACACATTTATTCTTCAGTATGTATGATCTAAGATCAGCACGGTATTCTATGCGTTTAAGCAAAGGAGACTACCTGGAGTGGTTTCACACCATCAACACTTTATCTTTTATGACATCTACATAGCCACTTAGGGTGACCTGGGAAATCAATATACAAATTATTGATGAAGATATGGCCAAGCAAGTGATGCGCTTCCTCTTCAAAACCAGGCAGGAAGTCTGCTAAAGCTATACACTTATACACTTGTGAAATAAGCTTTATAAGAAAATGAAACACCAATGTTTCCAAAAACTAATCTCCAGATTGCTTTTTACTGTAAAAAAACTGTAAAAAAATTTATATTACACTCTTAAAAGGAAATGTGCTTAAAAGGTTCTTCACAGTAAATCCACACACTCTTAAAATAGTGCTTTAAAAGGTCTCCGATGCCATAGAAGAACCTTTTGGCAATAAAGAACCGTTAACATCTTTAACCTTTTTGTTTTACAAAAGGTTCTTTATGGCAAAAAATGTTCTTAAGATTATAAAAAAATAGAAAGGGATGGTTCTGGTGTTCGGGTCTGTGGGACACGTTTTCATTTTTTATCAAAAGAAAAATATACAATTCATAATTTTTTCAAATTCAAACTCATTGGCCTTGGCTTATTTTCTGTGAAGAACATTTCTGTCATGACAACTCTCAGAGTGTTTAGCATGGTAGTGTGCATGAAATATAATATACAGCAGGGAAAATAAGTATTTGGCTCATCAGCATTTTTATCAGTAAGGGGATTTCTAAGTGGGCTATTGACACAAAATTTCCATCAGATGTAGCCATCAAGCCAACTATTGAATTCATACAAAGAAATTAGAACATTTAAGTATACAAGTTCAGTCATAATAAATAAAGTGAAATGACGCAGGGAATAATTATTGAACACATGAAGGTAACAAGGTGCAAAATGGCATAGAAAGCCAGGAGATCACCTGAAATCTGTCAGTATTGAGAGAGAAACCCTGCCCCCTATCAGTACTAATTGATATCAGCTGCTTTAGTCCTAATTGATGGCCTATAAAGACTTCTCATTACCTAGGAGGCACACAGGAAAGACTTCATGATGGGTTAAAGCAAAGAACTCTCTGTAGATCTTCATAATCTTATTGTTGAAAAGCATTTTGATGGGAATGGTTATAGGCGCATTTCCAGAATGTTCCTGTGAGCACTGTAGGGGCCAATATCCGGAAATGGAAAGAGCATCAGTTCACCATAAACCGGCCACGATCAGATGCTCCACGTAAGATCCCTGTCCGAGGAGTCCAAAGAATAATCAGTTTAGTTCTCCAAGAGCCAAGAACCAATCGGGCAGAACTTCAGGAAGACCTTGCATCAGCAGATACTGTTGTTTCAAAGAAAACTATAAGTAATGCACTGAACTGCCATGGCATCCATGCATGCTCACCAGGCAAGAGTCCATTGCTGAACAAAAAGCATGTTGAGGCTCAGTTAAAGTTTGCGAAAGAGCATTTGGAGAAGGCTGTGGATTATTGGGAGACTATAGTATGGTCAGATGAAAGCAAAATTGAACTTTTTGGCATTCATTCTAAACACCATGTTTGGAGAAGAAATGGCACTGCCCACCACCCCAAGAACACCATACCAACAGTTAAGTTTGGGGGTGGAAGCATCATGTTTTGGGGCTGCTTTTCAGCATGGGGTACTGGCAAACTTCATATTATTGAAGGCAGGATGAATGGAGAAATGTACCGGGACATTCTGGATAAAAATCTGCTGCCATCTACCAGAAAGCTGAAAATGAAAAGAGGGTGGACATTTCAGCAAGACAATGATCCCAAACACAAGGCCAAGGACACAATGAAGTGGTGTCAAAGAAAGAAAATCAAGCTGCTTGAATGGCCCAGTCAATCACCTGACCTAAATCCCGTAGAAAATCTTTGGAGAGAACTGAAGATCAAAGTTCATAAAAGAGGCCCAAGGAACCTTCAAGATTTAAAGATCTCCAGGGGTCTACCCCCAATCTGCACCTAGGCAGGACCAGATCTCTGTTGACCACAGCAACCCACACCAAACCATTCAGATAAGAGTATTTCAGGAACGAATGGAATGTAGCGAGATGAACTCTCTTCACTCACTTGGACAGACATACAATCCTAAATACATTTATATGGAAATGTACATATTTTCATTTATAACCTTTCCATGTGTTCTTGTTGTTATGTCTGTTTTAAACATTAATCCAAAGTATCCATGAATGTGTGTATAACCACTAGAATTATTAGATTTGTAGTAACTTACTTAACCAAGATGATAAGTAGATCATGTTTGGTATCTACAGTATGAGGCACATTTGTGATTTCCTTAATGTTGATGTTTATTGTGTTTTGGTAACTCTTTTCATATTGGTTTTATAAACTAAGAAGTTTTCTTAGTGAACTTCCAATCAGCTTCCACATGCAAAACACCATGTGTAAAACAAAGACAATTAACTTTCCCTCCAAAGTTGCCATCTCCTGATTGGGTCAGTCACGTCTGTAGGATATGACATCCTTACAGTTTAAAAAGAGACCACCAGAAGAGTCTCATCGGTTTTGTGCGGGGTTTTTGGTTCACGGGGATTCATTCTCTCTTCATGCGGTTTGCATCTCTAAGGATGGACTAGAAGAAGACTTCACCTTTGACCCATAAGTTTGTGCCAGGCTGCGTGCCTCGTCTTTCCAGATACAGATCCTCTGCATAAAACTGGTTCTCTGTGATCGCTTCCAGCCAAGATCAACTGGAGCCTTAACAAACTGCATCGGGACACCAGGACATTCTTTCTTGTGATGGGCAAGACATACAAATATCATACTTAGTCCTATTAATGGATGCATAGAGCATCATTAATCCTTTTAACAAAGGTGCTTTACAAGAAGAAACTGATGTTTTGTTCAGGCTATTGATCTTCTGAATATCATTTACTGCCATAAATCCATGCTATGTTCTTCTCTCTGCTTCAATTTCAACCTTCTTCCAATGCTTAACTGTATGTGTGTATGTTAGATTAGTATGTGTCTAGTCTAGTTAATAAAGTCCTGTTTTATTTCACGCGTCACGTTGTTTATACTTCATGCTCATAATCCGGAGTCCCTAAACATGCAGATTCTCGCTACCTGCTCGTAATGCTAAGTGATTTCCCCAAATCATGAACTTTGATCCAGATAAGTATAATTGATCATAATCAATTGTATTCATCCCAATTTGGGCTGATATTTGTTTCCCTTACAAAGGGTGGTGGAGAATATATTGCTTATAATTGTGATCAAAGCTTATGATAATTCTAACAAATATGGTGAAGAATAGTGTTTAAATAATACTGTACCTCATTGAATCCCCTACAGTGTGGACAACAACTTGGTTCCTAGGACAGCTGTACAATTTATGTATAAGTTTGCTGCTGATGAGCACTGCTGCAACAATCACTATAACTTAATTATGTTGCAGTTGAAATCGACTGAATAACAAATATTTTTATGAGCTAAAAGATAGAAAAAATAAATAAAAGTGTTTTGTTCCGTTATTATATCTCAGTTTCACGCTACCTTTCAGTGATGTCCCACATTGTCCTACACAAACTGATTACATGTCCCACATTTGGTTTGTTGGGTGAGAGAGTGTGTGTAAGTATGAGTTTTCTGTTTCTTTTTTAAAGGTTCTTTATGGAACTATTTAGACAAAAAAGCTTATTCTATGGCATAGTACATTACATTACATTTATGCATTTGGCAGACGCTATTATCCAAAGCGACTTACATTGCAGTGTACTATACATTTGTTTCTTATTATGTGCAATCCCTGGGCTCGAACCCATGACCTTGGCGTTGTTAGTGCCATGCTCTAATCACTGAGCAGCAGGAAAGCCACCTTTTTTATGTGGGTCGCCAAAAACATTAAACAACATTTGTAAATGTTTTTCATGTAATTTTAGACCCCTACATTTTCTTTCCATCTCTGTTATTTGCAATTTTTACCGCATTTTAAAAACATGTGAATAATCTGTAAAATGAAACAGGGTTTTTACAGTGCATTCAGTTTTATTTACATTCCTTTTGTTATTTTTTATTAAACCTATTGTTATTCTGTATTTTATGATTACCTGTCTTCTCTTACGGTTATGACTCACACAGTCTAAGTAAAGCTGACTAGACCTACATTTCTAAGTTTCTGTTTATGTGAAAACATTTTTTGAACTGAGCTGAATAAGCATTGGTAATAACTGAGCAGGTCATACTTTACAACAGATAGGCTATTTACGTGTATAACTGTGTGTTTTCTTTCTTTCCACCTCTCAATATTTTATTTGCTTTTCATATCTCGTATTTTTGACGAGAAAAAAAAAAACCTTTTACTCCTTTTTATTTTTCCTCGAAACACGTAATTATTAAATTGTCATAGCTGATTGTTCCATATAGCTACAGGTCAGATGCAACATGGACTGCCCTCATCTATAGCTTATACCCCTGCTGACATCAACCCTTGACTCTGTTAAACAGATGCAGATGACACAGGTGAGCTGAATTCAGCACCTTGGATAGCGGCAGTGATGTGACTTTCACACTTCCCCTGTACTCTTCATATCGTTTTTCAGCTTAACACATTGACTTAATAAAGAAGTGCAATCTGGATAATTTTTAAAAGCCCTTTTCTGGGGAGTGTTACAGAATGGCAAATGCTTTCACTACGTAAACACTACGTAATTTACCATTTGAACCTGTGCTTCAATGAATTTCCTGTACACTTATGAATCTACTTTGGCCTGTTCCAAGCACCACAAACACCTCACCTTTGTAAATGAGATCCTCGATCTCCAGGTCAAACCCCTCGCGATGGCACTTTCTCCACAGACCGGAGATCGTGGAGTTGAACTGGCGGCTGCAGTGAGACTCCATGGCGGTGGCCGAAGCCACAGCGTGTCGCTTGACGCGAGGCGACGGCACCCCAACCGGCTCCATCTCTTTCCTCTCATAGCCCTTTGGAGGCATCTGAAGAGGCAAGTTGTGATTTGAGATGTAAATATATCCGGGATCGTTACGCTTGTTCGCGTAGTTTTTGCAGCGTTCGCGGTGCCGCCGAGCGTCCGTCTCGTACCAGTAATCGGTGCAGATGGCCATTGCCAACAAGATCAGTGCACTAAACGCCAAGAAAAGACCAGCGCTGGTTAAAATCTTAATGGCGGCCATCTTCTCCGCTTGGTGGAGGAACCGAGACAGACTCGCGGTCCTCCCCCGGCTGCCGTTGTTAACGGTATAGAGCAAGAAAACGCAGCGAATATCTAGCGTTTGTCGGACTCTGACATGACCGGGCTCGAGTCCAGCGCGATGCTGTCTATTGTCGTAGAGCTTCCGGACAGATGTGCTGTTTGTCCACCATCTGTTTTGGTTTGGAGTTTACGAGAGGGGGAGAGATGATGCGAGGACCAGTGCTGAGTGAGGGGAGGATGGAGTGAGTCAGTGTAATGCTCGCTCTCTCCTCTTGGGCCTCACTCGACTGCTATGAAACCAATGAGCTGCCTGAGGAAGATGAGACATAGTGATACACATGATACGTTCATTTATTGATTACTAACTCTACACTCTTAAAAATAAAGGCTGCTGAAAGGTTTGCTCTGCATGGTTATATAAAGCTCCTCTTTGTAGTAGAAAAGTCTTCTTCGGACTATGAAAAGGTAAGAAAATGTTTTTAAGAAACCTTGTTTGGCGAACATTGCAGAAACATTTTTTATGTGCAACACAAATGCAAAAAGACAATTCTTGTCCAAAAAATGACCATGTTTCACAAAGGAAAAAACAACATTGAACAAAAAAACTTCTCAAACACTACAAAAAACCCTAGTCTGAACTGACCTACAGTGATTTTATTCTTGCTCAATAACTAATTTAGGTTTATTTTTTTAACAGAAAATGTTATCGATCGAAAGTAATAAAACAAAATGTACCATTTTGCCTCGAGAGCCAAAAGTAAAGTTTGGTGTTTATATTTTTTTAAGGTTTATGAAGATACTTAAGAATACGATTTACTGTTCAAATCTTAGCATCTCTCTTTTCTCGTCTTGTCATTAATATACTAGTGCGTACTGTAGCAGCACTAACTTGCCACCTGCCATCCACGGAGGTGGCCCACAGAGAGAGCAAAAGAGAGGCACGGCAAGGAGATTCAGAAGCGTGGGAGGTTTAGGTCAAGATACAAAGAATAAATCACATTTCTACGCAAAGGTACCGTTTTAGAGAAAATCAACACAAGTGGTTTTGAAATACTGAAGAAAGGCATTGTATTAAAAGTGTGCCATATCAGTGTCTTAAATTTTAGGCACAGTTTCCCCACACACAGTGGACTGTGTCAGGGCAGATGACAAAGGAAGACAACCCGTAGGGTAGTCGTTATGGCAATGTTCTTTTGCCAAACAGACTGTATTGAAATAGGACAAGTGTGAACGCACAATCAATACCACCCCCTGATTCCCATATGACATTTCATACTGTGCAGTAAAAATGTGCTTGTGGCAGGCATCATGGCATAAAATGCACTGTAGCTGCAAAATTACAAAGACGGAAACTTCAACATGTATAGAAGTTGGTAATACAGTAGAAGACATTTGTCTTTTGACAATTTAAGTTTTTAAAGACACTCCATCTCCATACTAGACACCATGAGTGAACTCACCTGCAACAGATACTTTCCATCAAGAGGCTGTGTAGTCCCTCCAATATAAAAAGCTAAACAGTTGCAGTAAGTCAAAGGTCATTACAGATAGAGATGTCACAAAGGACACTTTTGGTTGCTAATTGACAAATGGGCGATCCATAATTGTAGTTTCTGAACACTAATTGAGTACTTGAAAAGATCTGTTTCAGGACAGAGGACACACAAACTCAAACATAAAAAGAATGACTAACATTAAACTGTAGTTTAAATGCTGATGTAAAAATGTAAAACTGAATGCAAAATACTACAACCTTGTAAAACATACTGAAGGAAAACTAGGGCAAAGGTAAATGTATTTTTGTCCCTTGAGAGATAAAACAGTACAAGCCTTTTTAGCATTTCCGCTGGAATGAATAGAAATAATAGAAATGTTTGATCTTCCTTAACAGTTTCTGCATGTGTAATCAATAGACACCATTGTGTTAAGAGGTAGGATGATTCAAGTAGAGTACTACTGATTGAACTGATAATTTCCTTTCTAAAAGGATTTTCTACAGCACTGGACACCAGTGGTACAGTACATAGTGGTAAGCTGTATATAAAAACAACTACCACACCCACCCATGTCAAGTTTGTATCAGCTGATACTCATCTACGTATAGAAATATGATGCTATCACAGCTACAGTTTTAAATTTATTCAGCAATTGGCATCTTATTCACAAGCAAATTACCCCCCTCCATCCCCAACTCCATTTTTATTTACTATCAGGACTCCACTTTCTGATATTCTGCTTTATAAATCTCAATTACATTTTAATTTTGTGTTACACTTAAACGTCATTAAGAACTACTGACATATGACGCGCTGTTGTGCGCTGCAACACGACAAAAGAACACATTATAATATAAAGGTGTCAAAGAATTCATTGATACAATATGTTAAATTGTTCTCTGATATCTAAATAGAAGGTATGTGGCTTTATTAAGTGCCACAATTATCCTTGAAGATAGGATTATGTCACTTGTTGGATTACATCACTTCCTTTTTGCTGAGAGCACGTGGTTTGAGCTGGAGCGATTTCATACTTATTCTTAATACATTGTTTATTCTTGTTATATCTTATGATATAACAAGATATATATAAGAGGGTATAACTCATCCTTAAGTATATCCCATACCAAAATCGTCCTAAACTCTAAACTCCAGACTTTTGATACCACCTAGCATAACAAAGTCCACCAAAGGGGGTAAAGATTTCACACCTAAACCCTGCGATAGCCTTCCCGATACTATTCGAGGGTCAGACACACTCTCCAAATTTAAATCTAGAATAAAGACACATCTTTTCAGCCAAGCATTCACTTAATGCATTATATCCTAAATAAACCACCGGAAGACTGTATTTATTAGATATTATTTACTATAAACACCATGCCCTGTGCTGTTTTACCTTTTTTGTGTTTTCCAATTTTTCTCCTGTAAAGCTGCTTTGGAACAATGCACACTATGAAAAGCGCTTTGTAAATAAAATTGAATAGAAGACATTATAACTTAAAGGTGCCAAATAATTAATCGAAACAATATGTTAAATTGTTCTCTGATATCTACATAGAAGGTATGTGGCTTTATTAAGTGCCACAATTATCCAGAAACAGTTTTACATGTCCATTTAAAACCCCGGGATTTGTCCCTATGAAAAGGTCTGTTATTACCTTATTTGGAAGAGTCATGAATATTAATGTTAAGCTAGGCTCTGATTGGCTGTCTCGCTGCACCGCTCATGCCACTAGCTCACACATAAAACAGATCGCTACTGTCAGTCGTGAAATGGAAGAAGTGGATAAGATCACTGCTAACTGCTTATGGCAGGGGTTCTAATGGCAATGTAGTCAGAATTGCCCCTTCTTAAATCAATAACAAAACGCTGAGCAAAGCCTGCTTGATTGTGCCAGGTTCGAAAAAACTGACCCATGCACTTTCGTCACGTGACTATGGCTGCTCTGCATTTCAAGTTGCATTGTAAACAAATATAAACCATGCCAAAGGGGCAGATGCATCAGACTTTATGACTGTGCAGCTCGTGCTGTTTAAAAAAGACGCTCAGCTTGCGCAAACCCGCCTGATTTTATAGCTGTGTAAAGAAGATACGTGTCTGCGCAGCTTGAGTTGTATAAAGAAGACGGATATGAGTTTATAACTGAGAAGCTTGCACTGTACAGATGACACATGCCTGACTTTATAACAGCCCCGCTCGTGCTGTATAAAGAGACATGTCTGCACAGCTCGCGCCTAGACGTGCCCCTTCATAACATCGCGGCTTGTTTAAAGACGACACCGATGTCATCGTCCATCGCGGGGTTTCAATGTAGACATCGTCCGATGCCAATTTGGTAGACATTGCATAACCCTACTAACAATCCCTGTAGAACTTCCGATGATTTGTCTGTGCATGTCCGGCTGGTGGTATATCCAATGTTGGGGGCGTATATCCCGACTGTAACGTCACGTGTTATGTTGGGATTGGCCTCTTTTTCAGTGTTCTTTTGCATGCACACGATATTCACAAGTAGGAAACAATAGTGTTTAAAGCTCACAATGTCATTTCCATATATAGACCTCTTATTATTCATCTATGCCTAGGTAAATACAATTTCCATTCTATGGCACCTTTAAAATTTTGCCCACACTGGATGCGGTGCGACACGACACACCCAATAATATTAATTTTCGCTGCTCTCCCTGCTATTATTCATTCTGGCTGCATGGATGGGCAGGGAGTTTTGTCTAGAACAGAATCATACTACCAATCTGAACTGTATGACAGAACAATACACACACTTTAAATCAAATAGTAATTCTTAAGTTTCTTTATTTCAACAACAACAAAGGGAGGACCTTGATTTTAATTCAATATGACATTAACAGCATAAATATATATATATATGTATATATATATATATCATCTCTAATTCAAATATTTACATTCCGGCAAGCCTCCTCTGCCAAGTAATGGGTGCAAAACATTATTTTCAGTAACATTTCATGTACGCAACGGTGATACATTTATCAACACTTATTGTATGAAATGGCAATAAATCAGGTAAAAGAATTTAATCCACTAATATTATCTGAACCGCTTAACATTGCATCATTTATAATGCCGGGAACACAATTAACTGTGCAGAAAATCAGTTAAAGGTAAAAAATAAGCAGTGTAGTGGCACCCAACCAATAAAAAAAGACTAATACTGTACAGAAAGAAATAACACAAGCAAATGAGTATTATTAAGAGTATGTTTGGAAAAAAAGAGCAAAGAGTATGTAGTTATCTACAACTACAGTATCGCAGCATGCGCAAACTTGTGTATGATCACCTTTACTAGAATGACTATCAACAATGTGGCAGCATAAATTAAGGGAATACAAATAACCTGTTTAATGATGATGAACACAAAAATCGGATTATGTAAGCATATCTATCCGTGTTCCGTCTCTAATAAATGGATGTGTTGTGTTTTCAATTGACTTCAGTTTAAAATATTGATATGAAACATAATACTACTTATAGTCAAAGCACATTCTTTAATTGTTTGTGTGACCCATTGACATCACAGAGACGTTTTTGGAAGATTACAAACATCTATTGCTTTCTTCTTACTGTTTGGTTCAGGTTCACTCTAAACTTCATTGGAAAAGCACAAATGGTTCAAGGAATGTAAGAGATAAGGCCACATGCACATACTGTACCTGATTGTCAACATTGCTTTTTTCATTGACATCCCTTACATTGTTTTTGGGGTTGACAAAAATGTCTATTTAAAGCTTAAAGAGTGGAGGGAATTGTCTCTTTATTCCTCCAGGATGCTAGATGTAACATGATTAATGCAATTTCTAGTCTATGATGACGGAGAGAAAAGCCATGACTGCTATCCCACAAACCAGCAGCAGAACCTGTAGAAATGAGTTCCTGCAGAAATATGGGACACATTCATGGATGTTATGTAAATTATTTTATGTATATGTCAAGATTCAAATGATGCAATATTAGTCAGTATTAGTGGATGAAGCACGGATTACCTAGGGCTCGTCTCCTCTAACAGATCAGGTACCACATTAACTAAGGCAATGTAGAGAAATCCACCTGAGGTGAAGGGTAGGATCCAAGCAGTGGCATTCTCTGCAGAGACATACACAGGAATAGTTTGTGGCACATCCAAACATGAGTAAAATCTAAAAGTACTTCATTAGACATGTTGCAGAATGACTGTAGTGCCTCACCTGCCCCCTGCCATGATTGGGAGCAAAGAGCAAAACACGCCCCCAGGACTCCTCCAAGTGCTGTAGATAGCTGCATGCGTGCAGCTTTCCAACGGTCGAACCCTGCTCGTAGCAGAATGGCAAAATCTCCCACCTTTAAAGAAAGAACAAAACATTTGTGCACAGCAATAATACAACGCTTCCTCAACCGTCTTCAAGCATCAAGACATCCACTTTCTTTTACATGACCATATTACTTATCATTATATTCATTTCTTGATTGTGATTAAAAAATGATTCAAAGAGAATTTAAGTGAGAAGTACCTCATGAGGAATCTCATGAAGCAGGATGGCGAGTGTTGTTAGGAGACCAACCTTTAAAGACAGGCAAAAGTAAGATACAGCAAAACCCTCAGTCGGAATATAAGCATACCCTTATTTTTCCATTCACCTACGGTAGGACGAGTAAAAAAAATGAAGCCTAATAATCCAGACAATGTTTTATCTGGCACATATGTATAACTGAAATGTTAACAGAAGCTATGGGGGAGGTAGAGAAAACAGTATTGGTAAAGAACTGTGCCATTTTACTCTCCATTGCATATCTGCAGCCAAATATGTACACACAGGCCAGTGAGCAAATGTTTACAAGTATAGTTTTTTCATGTGCAAGCGTGGTTGTTTCTATTGCACGCAGTCCATTTCCTCTCAATTTCCCACCCCACACATGCTGGGAGCCTTATGCTTCTCCACCTGGACTTCACCTTCAGAAACCCATATAAATACTGCAGCACTATAAATATTCCCGCATTAACAACCTCACTCTTCTCAATGATCTCCTTTGATTGAAAAGATCATGGGAGAATCTTCATTTACAACACAAGTTTCAAGTAAAAAAAATAATTATATTTTAGCTGTTTATTATACATCTAGAATCTTGCCATCCCAGGAATCTTATTTACACAACACAAGCTATTTGCAGTATTTAGCACTCCCCCCCCAAGATTTTATTAAATGTATTGAGATACATAAAGCTATGTTTACTGGCTATGCTTGGTGAAAATATTCTAAATAAACTGTACATTTGTATTGTTGGTTTTTGTAGGTGTTACTACTGCTGAATAATACACAATTTAATTGCATAACATATGCAATTTCCTTGCATCATATATTTAGTATAATACAAAAAAAGGTATAGTTTTTTTAGGTATAGTACACAATTTTAATGTTTGTTGAATTAAATGTATAGATGGACAAGTGTCACAAATTTCAGTAATTGTGTTGTAACAAATGGCCCAAACCTAAAAGATCTATTCGAGACCACCACATGCCCATCACATATTTGCTTATATTAAGCAAAAGCATAAAAGGGTTTGTTCAACTAATTATTTACATGGCAAAAAAAGTAGAGCAAAAAATGTGTACATTAAATATATATAACATTCAAAAATTGAATTTTGATAGGCTGACAATATCTATGAATGAGTGCTACATCCCAACTGGGTTGGTTTGCTCTTACCTTTTTGCTTACTAAGAAACTTCCAGCCACCGCTAGCCCATGAGTAAAATTATCAATGCAGTTAGCAAGAAGGTTTAGATAACCACTCGTCTGAAGATAAAAAAAATGTATATAAAAGCAAGAACTAGAAAAATAGATGATTTGTAAACAGATAATACAAAAACAGTTTTTTTAAATATTAAAATTGTAAGGTTATTCATGGTGAAATTATAGTGTTCTATAGTCTCTAAAAACTGCAGAGAGCATCTACTGTACACTAAGAAGACTGCTATGAATATTGTAAGCGTTATCTTACCTTTATTTTCTCTGGCTCTATATAAGGACTGATGTCAGTTTTTGGCGTTGAGTCGGAGTTGTTGTTAGAGCAGATGCCATTTGTTTGTTGGGACACAGAAACCTTGCTGCTCAGATCTGTTAAACAGGACTAAGACAGACAGAAAAAACAGAAGCCAAAGGTTTTTTTTTTAACAAATCTGTGTGAATTCTGCTAGAAAATGCTAGCTTTTTCACACCTTTATAGAAGATACCGCTTAATCTGACTGATAATTAGAAATCTATGATGAGCAAAAGAAAACATTCAGGGTTTTTTAAAACATATCTTTATACCACAATAAAGGCATGGTGTCAATAATTTGAAATTGAGGCTTAGTAAAGGTTTAAATTAATGAAATACAATTGTGTATAGTAGGTAAAGTTGTTGTGAACCCATGCTTTAAAAAAATACAAATAAAAAGTGAGAAGTATACTGTAAAAATAAAAAACACAAAGCAGACAAATTCTAATTTTTCACATCCACTCATTGAGAACTTCTGCCTTGAAATTCTGGAAACTCTTTTCAACAGTAGCTGTTTTCAAAAATGGCTGACAAAAGCTGCCCGTGTGAAAAGTCTGAGCAGCATTTCTGATTCACAACAAGACATTTCCCCTCTGCTCCAGTCCACAGACGGTAAGGTCTCTAAACTGTGGTTTCTGTACACCGTGACTGACTTCTGTGGCCTGTCTGACTGCTGATGGAATGCCGGTGGCAGCAGCTTCCTGCAAGATCCTATTTATAGCTACCTAAACAGAGCTGAGGATATCAATCAAACCCCAGGTCTCCCATAAGCAAGACAAAAGATACAGACACTCAAAAAGATATTCAAAACACAAACAATTCAATATGAAGGTACTTGTTTGAAGGTGTGACTCTTGCAGTTCCATTTTAAATACAAATAAATACACATTTACAACATAGAAATTGAAAACTCCCCATAATTTTCAAATTGTTCATTCACTGTAAAATCTAATAGTTGTCCTTACTTAGAAATTATTTGTTAACTTTACTCAGTTGTCAAAATGTATATATTTTCCTAGTTTTTATTAAGTTACGATTACTTGCAGGGGAAATCAAACTACTTTTCGCATTTAGTATATTTTACTTAAATCAAGCAAGTAGCGGCAAGCGAAGCCATTACTTTACTACACCAGCAAGACGCAGTGGAGAGCAGATCTTGCCTGTACGCAGAAAAGATTCCCAACATGCTTTGCGCCAGACTACATCAGGAGAGTACATTTTAAAAAATATGATTATTTTATATGTTTTTAGTTAAATTAAAGACTTGATAGTGTTTAATGTTCACTTCTCTTAGATATTTAGAAGAGTTTGACATATTTTTCAGTTTTGTGGTTACCACTGTTTAGAAGACATGTGCATGTGATTATGGTCTGAGAACCTCATGTGTTTGTTACCAATGAGCATAGTTTGTGCATACAGTTCTGAGATCATTCTCCCTTTTTGCTCGTTTTGTGTTGAACAAGTCAAGGTGTTTGATTTATGCATTTTTAGAATTACAATTATGTGAAAGAAAAAAAATAATTAGTTAACTTAAAACTCTAATGATGAATGCAATAAATCCAATGGAAATTATTAAATTGGCAATAATAGTTAATTCTGTGTACTCCACACTAAGTCAAAAGTACATCTGAACTAATTTTTTAAGTTACTTGAACTCATCAATACCATTTCACTTTACTTAGTATTTTTAAGGCAATCGGTTTGCATGCTTTTTTAAGTAAGATCAACTAATTAGATTTTACAGTGTTGGTTTATGGTCCCAAAAACAGAACCAATAAAGTTGCATAAAGCGGCCCTAACATACGGGGTTTCTGTCAGTCTTATATTAATCTTGAGTACCTAAAGAGTAGTACTGCATACGTCGTATCTTCAAAAAAACTTTTCGAAACCTGTATGATCGCTGGGGGAGTGTATCGAGCACAGAAATATTGCCAAGTTGACCATGTTAAGCATGATAAGACAGCACGTTTAACATTGTTAAGAAGTCAGAATGCATGACACATCACCGCAGTAACCCTTTAATATATATTAATATATTGATCTATTTTTATATAAAGTAGTGGACAGTATACTGCTGATGTAGTTTATAAGTGCTGTCAGTGTGCAAGTTAACATTCTGCTATAAACAAATGACTTGAAATATGGCAGAAATGCATTTGTTTACATAGAACCGGAAGTTTCTCCAATATTTCGTAAAAAGCGTCATGGGGTGAAGGAAACTTGTGGAAAGCTTATTATTTTGTGATACAACAATTTACCAAATAAAGACCCACATAACATGCATCTAATGAAGAAGACAAAACTTGAAGACAAACTTGAGATGCAAAAGAAACTGCCAGTATAACGTTAACTGTTAATCTGTTTCACTGTACTAAAGTATAATGTCCAGGAAGTCTGCATAAAGCACACATGGCAATGTAAAGTGAGCAAAACAAACCTATTATTTGGTTGTCTTTGTAGGCAGTTGAGAGCAAAGCACAGCTTTCAGCTTTCATATTTATCAGTACAAAGTTTGACAAGTGAAACAAGGTGTTTGTGTTTCTGGGACTGATGCAATGCTCTGAAAGTAACCAAGAATAAAGGCGTTTAAATTCTTGAATGACAGGAAAGGTTCTGTGATTATTTGAATAGTACATCTACAATCACAGTGTTTGGTAAATGTGTCCGGCACAAACTGTGATTCACACCACTTTTGGCTCCAGAACATTCCTTCAGCATCTATTATTCGATCTCATTTAAAATCCATCTTTCTCTCTCTTTGTGCGAGTTGACCAAAAATAAACAGTGTGTCTCGACGAGGTATGATATGATCGTGTCTTTCCATTCACTGTAAATCTTAGTTTAACAACACACACAAAGTTTTGTGAATCACTTTGATTCTGTGGCATTTCTTACAACTCTGGGGCATCATTACTGGTAGTCAAAGGTGGGCAGAACTGCTCGCTTTCCTAAACTCCTCAAAATATCTTATTTTGTCTTCAACAGAATCAAAAATGATAAATACTTTTCCTGACTATGGTATTCAATGATTCCCCAGAATGTTGGAATGTTGAAAAGTTGCTTACATTGCTCCAAATATCTTACCTTGTGTTCAACAGAACAAAGAAATTTATACAGGTTTGGAACAACTAGAGGGTTTAGAGAGCAGTGTAAATTATGACAGAAATTTCATTATTGGGTCTAAATTTCCAATCCACATACCTGTACAAAAAAGATAAAACATGTTTTGATTGTCGTGACAAGCAGCAATTTACAGACAAAGTGCTTGTTGTTGAAATATTAATGCAACACACCTGGTTTGTTCATCTTTAATCTATGAGTTTAGACAGGATTTTTAAAAGCTAATGACTAATAATGACAGTTGTCATCACAGCTGTGAAGTTTAACAGAAGCTCCAAGATGTTTGCCTTTCAAAAGAAATGCTAAGCCTGTTGAGCCTTACTGGTCCATTCATCATTTACAAATATTTACATTATAAAATATTGTGCGCTGTGTTGGACATTTTTGTCCATTTCAGTTTTGTTTTCCTTGTCGTTTTGGATGTGTTTATGCCAACAGAGTGTATTTTTATTGGAACATTAATATTTTGCTCTATTTTACTTTGATAAATGTTTTTAAACTAGGTACATACAACTGTTTAACTCCTTGAAACCCATTAAGACTTAAAAGATTTTAACTGTTTGCCATGCAAGCATAAATCATACATTCCATATATAACTCTTTGATTAAGGTTCAAAATTTAGAAAAATCAATACATTTCAAGAAAATTCTACATTTTCAAGTGTGTACTATTTACTTTGTGCTAATGCTATTTTCTCAATTTTAGTTTATTGAGCATTTCGGTTTTCCTGTTTCTGCTGTATTATACAGTACGCCGGGCAAACCGAACTAAATATACAGCAATAAATGTGTTTATGTGTTGCATAGATAGCATTTGTGTGTACCGAAATTTTTGCGTATTTTGTGTTTATGTATACAGTTTGAAAGAAAGACATCATATTTTACAGCAAATCACAAATCCAACACCTTATATTCAAGTCAGTATAGCTTACTGAGATTTTAAATTAAATTTTTCCTTTTTATCATAAAACAGGGTCACCATGTAAACAAACTGGTATTTAAAGTGTTAAAATCCTGAAAATGAATGAATGTTTGGTAGTTATGATAAGAACTGATTCTAGTGAAAACAATTTAGTGAATATATGTATATATTTTTATGACCGTGTATGGACATGGACATTTTTGTGTGAGTGTGAGTTTTTTTTTAAATTAAGCACAAGGTTTAGCAAATATTTACAGCAAACTGGTCATTGTTTACAAAACCCTATGAATGAAAACAAAACTGTAAATAATTTCCCAAACAGCTAATGTTCACCTGTGCCAGTTTGAAACAGACCATAGCGGAATTAAACACATTTTCATTGTTACCTTGTCTAGCACTTGCACAATCTTCAGATGTGCATGTTTTTCATAGTTTGTGTATAAAAATGACAAAGTAACAGACTTTGTCTCCCCCATGAGGTCCAAAAATGCAATGTTCTGCAGTGAAACCACAAGTTTTTGCAAGATATTCCCAATAAGACAACAATAACAAAAAACAGTGTGAACTTGTGTTCCTAACCTCCTTACAGTAAAATTGATAAATGCAACATAAGTAGATTTACTGTATATTCCTCATAAAAGCATCTGAAACTGGAGAGAGAGGACAAAGGTGGCAACTTACAGTGGCTTTCTGGCAGTCTGCTTTGTTGTCCGAGTCTCTGTCATTATCAGGAAACATTTTCTCCAAGATCAGGAAAGACAGGAGACCCAATATGACCCACAAGCCTTGCATTTTGAAGTGTCTGTGACATCCATCTATCCAGCATTCCCAAACAAACACAAGTCAATGGCCTTTTCAATAGAGATGTTAAGAAATGTCCTGTTCGGTTACATTATAATTTTTAAATGATGTACAAATAAAAGATAGTTAACCCCAAAATGCAAATTCTATCATATACTTGCATGACCTTCTTTCTTCCGCAGAATATAAATGATATTTTGAAAAATGTTGGTAACCGAAAAACAGCGGTACCCATTCACTTCTTTTGTATGGTCAAAAACCAGTGCAAGTGAATGGGGGCCAGTTAACAAAATTGTTCAAAATATATTTGGTGATCTGATGAAAAAAGTCAGTCACACAGGGCTGAAATGACATGAATGACAGAATTTTTTTGGGGGGTCAAATAAAATTTGTTTGATTTAAAAGCTTCCCTCTGCATACAACAAATGTAATCTAACTTGGACTCATAAATAGGAATATTATACTGACTGTTTACTAAAATGATAAAAATACAAACATTTCCGGCAAACAATTTATTAATTTACAAAACACAGATCACACGTCATCAGAAGTAGATTTCGAATCAGATTCATTCCTTAATTAACTGGGTGTCACAAATAGGAAAACATGGAATAGCTAGGAATGGAAAAAAAAGAGACCAGACTTGGAAAGAGGATATTATTATTTATGCATGACTGGCAGCAAATGTTAAATATAACGTGAGAATTCTTACCAGAGCTGTAAGTGTTAGCCCAAGCTTCAGGCAGAAGGTGGAGAAACACGTCCCCAAGGAGACCACCAATAGCAAAACTCAGCAGCTTCTTCAGCTTCTGACACCCAGCTGGAATCAGAGCAGAAAGTCAGAAATGCAAAATATGCAACATTATTATGAGGTTTTGTGGCTTTTTCTTTCTGTATACGCTTTGATTGTAATAATAATTAATTTCCTTTGTATTCCGTTTCCAAAGCTGTGCAGGTTTACCAAGGTACTTGTGCAACCATAAAGTGTTGCAATGATAATTAAACAGGCCTGAAATATCTAGCGAAGTAATTCTTTACCACTGCTTCTTAAACCATGTGGTGCATCTACGCCTCTGTGGGACAGGACACACCTAAATTGACCATAATTCCAGCTAACCTTCTACCCACTGCACCCTTCATTATAAGTACAAAAAAGCACTTTCTAAAAGGGATGCCAGAGTCAAATCTATTTCTGCATCACTGATGTTATCATCACAGACAAAGGTTTTGCTGAGCATCACTGCCCTCGGCAAATCACTTTAGAGGATGACCAGGCATCCATAAAATTTCACTGCACACGTTTCCCGGTTTGTATTTTTCAATATTATTCTATTTTTCTCTTGGTCCACTGCACCAAGAATTACACGTACAAGTCATGACAGGCCAGATTCAATTCACCAATGGTTGCCTACAGGAATATCACTGGATCTGCCCCGGCATACTTTCACAACCTCCTACACCCCATCAAGTTCTTGTATTGCCTTCTCATAAGGGCTAGGGCTGCTCGACTATGACACAAATCATAATCACGATTATTTTGGCCAATATTCAGATCACGATTATTTAACACGATTACTCATTACCTTTAAGAAAACAAAATAGAAAATATTTGCCTTTTAAACTGTGAATTCAATTGAAAAAATATAAAAAGCACAGTTGAACCACATTTAAAGGGGTGCGCTTTATCTGCAGTTAGATAAAACTTATAAATATATATAATCCGGTGGATTTATACCACAAGAAAAGAGAAGATCCAAGCAAAATGGAATGTGGCACAATAATTTTTTACCTCGATTATTTTGTATTTGTAATTGTTGTAGGCCAAAGTTGAAGATTTCGATTAATGAAATAGCCCTAATAAGGGCAGTAAATCACTTTCGTGCTCATTCTCCTTCACAACTCCTTCCTGGTGGAACATTCTTCTTAACTCAGTCCGGTCAACCACATCTCTCACAACATTCATAAAACTACTTAAAACCTCTCTCTTCTGTGTATACTGTGAGACAACTAAATGATAAAAAGGTTAAATAAAAAAACTAGTGGTGGGCATAGATTAATTTTTTTAATCTAGATTAATCTAGATTAATTCCAAAATTAATCTAGATTAATCTAGATTAAAATGGCTCATTTGAATTATGCCGAAGGCATTCAGAATATGTGTGCTACCCAAATAATGACTAAAAGTAAGTCTTTGAGAACGGGTTTCTCAAGCCAGGTGGCGCATTAGACCAGGGGCTCATCTCCTGTTTCCAAAATGCATCACAAACTGCTTGAGAAAGCTGTTCTACTATGATAATTGGTGATGAAAATTAAATTATGTTCAATAAGATGAACTTGTGTTTACTTCCGCATTAGCTAAGGGATGATTTCCGTTTAGGTGGTACTTGAGACTGGAAGAGCTCCTACAGTACATTTACATTTAGTCATTTAGCAGACGCTTTTATCCAAAGCGATTTACAAAGAGTGAGGGAGCAACAAGCGATATGTCATACAGGAGCCATAATACATTAGATCTCAATACAAAGTTACTGGTTTCAACTAAAGCTAGACCAGTACCTGTTGAGAGAAAGTGTTTTTTTTAAACCAATTCCGCATTGCACAAGGTGCAAACAACCTTAGTCTTGTCGATGTTTCTATTGGGAAGCTTCTTAAAAATTAATATTCCCTGAAGCAAACCCGGCGGCTTCATAGCTGCATCCATGTTAGCACGTCACGTTTGATGCGGTAATTTCATAGTATAGTCCCAGCTGCCAACCCAACTTTGAGAATAGATTAACGGCGACATTTTTTTTAACGCGCGATAATAGTCTCACTGCGTTAACGGCGTTAACGGCCCACCACTAAAAAAAACCCACTAACCCTCTCTCTCTTTCTCACAACCGGTATTTTTCAAGCGTTTGTGGAAACTAGTAACTTTGTATTAGCAATTATTCATATTTTTTCCCCTGTATGACATCTTTAAGTCGCTATGGATAAAAGTGTCCGCTAAAGGACTAAATGTGAATGTAGATAAAGATGTGATTGGTAAAATTCTTCAATAGGTCAAGCTTGCTTACACAAATCACTTTCAATCTTTGAAGAACACCCTCTCTGCATCATGTCAAACACATTACACAAAAAGGGAACGGGTCTGCTCATGCATTTAGCTAAGCCTTTCTGTCATTGAAAACAAACAATGTTGGTTCCAGTACAGTAACAATAACAGCATCTTTCAGCAATGATGTTTCTTAAATTGAAAATAATTTAGTGTGGGGTGTAGGCAGACGAAGACAACAGATTATACCTAGGCTTGGACCATATGCACTTTAAAAAAAAAGACTTCATTAAAAAGCTTTTTTTCTTCGTAAGCCAGGTTATCTGTGCACTGCATGCTCTGGAAAAGGCAAAGGCAGAATATCATGGAGAAACTAAGCTTTAAGTAAGATGCGGAAGTGCCCAAAATTCCAGACTACTGTACATTGACCTACATAATATATCAGCAAGTAGGTTCTTCCAAACCTTTATTAATAACAAGCATGTGTTTATCACACTAGGCCTGGCCTGTGACCAGAAAAGAGCAATCGTCTCATATTTTCCATGTATCTTGTGCAGTCTGCCTCTTAAAAACCACAGCTATTCAGCTAGTATTATAACATCAACATATCATTTGGATACGATTTCATGTTATCACAATGCTATACTTGTACCTGATATGGTCACTGTGTAACTTGATTCTAGATGACCTACTACAATTAGGCAGATTACAAAACATATGCAGGTCCACAACCACAAATGTAAGGATATAATTGAGACTCACCCTCAGTTTTCAGAGATTTTCCAGCCTCAAGGGGTATCACCAAGAGCGGAAAGACACCACTGAGGCCAATGGCAATAGATCCCACGAGGGAACAGAACCAAACATCTAAGTTATCAGTGGAAAGCAGCTCATACAGGTACTGGAGATCCAAAAGGTCCTCAGTGGCCCATGGGCTTGACCCTGCAGGCGCAGTCTTTGCTTGGGCCATAGCAGTCTGAGCCATCATTTTCCCACCAAAAGACGAAGTGGAGGTGACAGCCAGGAGACCGGCGGCAACGAGAAGCACAGCAGCTGGCCACAAGGGCCTCTCTGGTCCTGCTCTCATCAGCCCAGACCTCCGCAAGGCACTTGAGAGTAACATTTCTGAAAGGTAGAGAGGAGCCTTCAAACAAAATTTTGCGAAGTGGAAAAATTAGTTGAGTTTTAATAAGGGGTCCCGTACATCCTGTCCTACCTGCAAACCCCTCAACAAAACAAACAGCATACATACGCGCTACATAGAAACATTCAAACAAACAAAGGCCTAAAAACAACACACATTTTAGTTCCTCAATTAAAACACAACAGTAATGACATGAAAACGCAGTAGCTTGTAAAAACAAATATCGTACCTGAGTTAGGCCCAAACGCAATGTGTTTGTCAATTAATAACTAAATGCATAACAATGAAAGCAAATAAGTTCAGCTGAATTTCCTGCAACTGATTTTAGTGCCAAAAAGATATTTGAAATTCTTTGTATTGAACACGTACGGTGTGTATAGAAAATGTATAATAAAGTAAAGTATGCAATAAAGGTCCGTTAGTTAATGTTTGGAGCTTAGTTGAATAGTTTGAGATTATATTAAATGAAATAAAACTAGGTCAAAATGTACAGTCACTAACGTACAAACATAATGTCTATCAGTCTGTGTGAGACGTGCAAGTAAGAACAGTGCTTATGAGGGAGCGGCAACTTTTCGGACAAATTCGCAACCGCAGGGCTTTTAAACACTACCAAATTCATTCCTTCCTACGTTTCACCATCAGCTACTAAGACCAAACAAAACACATTATACAGAGAGCAGGCCTGAATACAAAGACAGTGTTGAGTTACACTTTAAATAGACGGTCAACTGTTTACTGTACGACTGAAACTCGCAAAAACGCTCCGTAGTTGTTGATAAAAGTAGAGCCGCAGACAAACATTGATACAAAGTTGCACGCCTTGACATACATAGCGGGTCACAGAAATGCAATGATAAACATACAAATACTTTGCATTACCCTGTTGAAATTCCTACAGTTTTTACTCCGGCTTGACCCTGCCATCCAGGCGCTGCTGTGTTTGAGATGTGAACTAGGGCTGTAGCAGGCGGACGCCCCCTTTTCCTGTCCTAAAGGATTTTCCACAGTAGCCACGTCTCACCAACCGGAAGTGCGCTGCAGTCTGCGCCGAGAGAGGGAGACCTGCTGAGAATGCGCATCAAGCGACGTTAAACATGTGGAGTGAATATGCTAGAAAGCTGATTTTTTTTTTTTTTTTTTTAGACTATCATTTACCCAACACTATGTCTTTATCACAGAACAAATTATCCAAGTCTCTCTCTCTCTCTCTCTCTCTCTCTCTATCTCTCTCTCTGACATATGTAGCCAGACATTGTCTCATTTTAACATAAAATCAATATTCAGAATAACTACTTTTACTATTTAAATGGTTATTCATAGCCTACATTCATAATTATACAATGTATAAAACAACACATTACAATAGTAATGTGCATAATATGCAATATAATACAATTTCCTGACGAGTATAGGCTACTAATTTGGATTGCGATTTACTATTTAGCTCAATAATAAAAAACGTACCGTGTACCCTAAGTGTGTATTCAACTATTAAGTCTAAAACATTATTTTTATCATTCAGACAAAGCAGTGTCAGGTCATTTAATGTTTGTCCTAAAATGTACAGTATATAATTTACTATCACCCTCTTACCTTTGCTTATTCCTAAAAAAAAACACAGAGAAACAGAAAATCACTCAACCAAACCTTCACTTTCATTATTGCTCATTTAAGGGCTCTTCTTAATCTAAACAAAAGAGTAGGATACCTTTCATTTTCGTTTATAAGAAAGTGAGTTTATGTAGAGGCGCTATATGTAATATCCTTTTAGACTGTATTTGATGTAATTTCTCAAAATGACATCTCATACATTAAATGTGCAAATATAAAGACAGCAGCATAACTCTTTGTATGAGAGTGTATGGCATTGAAGCACGTAGATAAATGGTGGTGCTTCTCCTTATGCAGTTTTCTTCTACAAGTGTTTAATAAATGCATTTAACAAAACATACACATATGTTTGGCCCATGTATGTTTTGTCTAGTATGTCTATTTATGACCACAAGATAGCGCAGTTGGTTGAGGCTAGTGCCTGGAACATAGACGGCAACCATAAACGTCTTCGTCTTTACCACCAGTTTGTAAAATTAAATCTTAGGCACATCTATATTAAAATTAAGAGCATCTTTCTTTAATCTAAAATATATTTTCTATACAAAGACATGGAAATATATTATGAACTTCATTTAATCATGTTAATGTAGGTTAAGTGTCAGATATAATATCTACATTATTAAAGAAGCAGAACATATTTAAAGCTTTCTTACTTAAGAAATGGACAAATCAACAGAATGTTTTAACTTGCATTGGGTTAAACAAACTTTTCACTCTTACTAAATCTCGCTCCTGCTGACTGACACTGGAGTATTTTTAAGTCTTGTTTCTATGGATAAAATTAAATCCTCCGTGTTTCAGATGAACGAATACACAGTGTCTATGAGTCATCCTGGTTTGACTTAAGCAATGCATTTAGTAAGAGGAACAGATCTGGAGCCATGGGGGCCAAAGAAATGGTATATGTGTGTTTATGAAAGTGTGAATGTGCGTGTGTTCCTCTGTTCATTTACATTTACGTTATTATTGTAGAAGTCACCTTTAATACTCTACGTTTGATCAATTTTACTGGTTACTTCTCCATAGGGTTTCCATCTTTATTTTTAATTATTTTTTAAACAAGGGACATGTTCCTACTAGTGCCATGAGACTCTTAGTCATTCACAGGCAACCACATCTCAGCCAGGGCTGATATCATCTCTATTATTACTGTGTAGACAGAACAAATAAAATGTCAGGACATTTTAGGTCCATGTAAGGTACAGTACATAAAAAGTGTGAAAGATAGGGAGCACCCAAAATCCGGCACTTAAAGGTCTCATGAACAGTGCTTGTTTTATACTGTTAAATGAGGTTTATTTATGACGTTCGCATGGTTTTTACATTCAAGAACATCAAAATCAATAAGTAATAGGCTAATTTCTAGACAGGCTTTGAGGCCAGCTCTGCAAACGCTAGGTTTTAATGGGTGTCACGCATTGAAGACTTTATAAGTAAACACCCACTGCTTTGATTGGATAGCAGTTTGCGTAGTTGGAGCCTTCTGTGAATTTGGTTAGAGATGTAACGTTAGGTTACAGATTAGCACCATTCACAGTTTTCGCAGGCCATCAGTATTATCTGGAGACCTCCTGTGATTTATAAATGACCTCCCCACATCAGTATTTCATGTGACGCAATCGCACGGCACGGTTTTACTCAAATTCCCGGATATGATGTCAAGGCTTTGCGTATAGTTTGTATAGCCTATAGTTGCATTGCGTTTAATGATATATAACCAAACCCGTCTGCATTTGAGACCCGTGATCGTGAACATGAAAAAAGATCACCACGATCGGGGGTCTCAAGTGTTACAAGTTTCCATGATAAATAAACAAATGGGAGATTCCCGGTAACTTATGGATATCACCCATTACCCGAAATTAAACCAAAACTTTTCAAAACAGACTGCATTATTTTTAAATGGTGTATGAAACCTTGAAAAAAATATATATGAGCCAACCAAATCACAGAGATGACGATTTGTACAGGCTTAAGATCACAGACAACCTCTGCAAGTATTACAAATGACTAGAGGTCCCCAGGTAATACTAATCTAATGCGAATAGTGCTCAGGGCACATAAAGCGATCTCTAACAAAGCATAGTGAATGTTTTACTCACATAAGATTGCTGCACCATTCCTATCGGATCCAATATTCACGACACCAAATGGGCTAGAGAAGTAGTTGTTGATATTTTTCTATGGAGGCGGTGTTCTACCTATCAATGTCGTCATAGATAGGTGCATTCCAGAACCTGCCGTTCGCTGGGCCTGGTGTCAATAACAGATGTCATCTCAGTAACAAGGGCGTTTTCAGTTCTAACACTTCTATGATGTTCTCGTGGATACGATTCCCTCTTATATAACAAAAGCTCGGTCAATCATTTTAATCCATCACTCCTTTAAAAACCCTGATAATAACAACATACTGTAACATGCATGATTTTATCTCACTGAATATACATACCTGGAAGCTGGTCAACCAGTAATGCTCTTTTTGATATTGCGATACATATTTTTCTCATAAGTTAAATTGGTGAAGTTGACAATATTCAATATATCTATTTCTGGTGTCTTGTTAACATCAGCATATAACGTGATCTAACATATTCCAGCAAGATATAAAGTATTCGGTGTTATCCGGTAAGTAGACCAATTTGGATTTTGCTTTAGTTTTTGGCGTTAGCTTGTTAAAGGGCAGAAACATCAAAGTATAGGTTCTACCCAAGTGACATGCTAAAGGTACATTCTTTTATATGGAACAATTTTACTTTAGTTATATAACCATGAGTTGTGCAGTCAAAGGCTATACTCAGATGACAGTCATTTGTCACTGTTTTCAAGCGAAGAACCCAAGTGCGCAGTTCACACAAAAAAACTTTTATTTAAATAAATAAAAACCCACCATGAGGAGAAAACAAGAACATAACTAGTAAAACTTGAAAACAAATACTTCCCACAAGGGGGCATAAAACAAGAAAATAAGGTGACTAGACTTACTAAAAAATAATGAAAACTAGACACTCTAACATGACATCATAACATGGCAAGGACAGGCAATAGGCAAGGGTAATCCGACAAGGTAAGGTATAACGAACAGAGCTTTGACATAGAGGTAGAACAAACAAAACGAAACAGCAAAGGACAGCATTATATAGGAGACTAACAAAGGATAATTAACAAGGGACAGGTGTCGGGAATGAAACACTAATGGAATGCTAAACGAGCAAATGAGAGGGGCGAGGCCAAAGACGAGACAGAACCAACAATAACATGCCTCTCTCCACACAAAACATCAGGGTCTGACATGACATGATAAGGCAGAATCATGACAGAAGCCCTCCCTTAAGGAGCGACAACCTGCTGCTCCTCAAGGTGACAGACGAGACAGACTGTGACAGTGGCCAGCAAAACATTGTAAACAGAATCAAGGGCAGACAAAAATTCAAGACAGTTGGGTTGGGGTGACATAACAAACACGAGGGAGGGGGTGGGGGAACACAAGAGTTCATGGATGGAAGTCCTGAAGGGCCAGGACAAGAGGAAGCAGTCTTAGTCCTAGGGTGCGCTCGAGGGCGCGCAGTCCGTGGGGGCAGGCTTGGCTGCCTGCTGGAATGCCGGCTGGACAGGACTGGACTCCGGCTGCTGGACCGGACTGGACTCCGGCTGAACTGCTGGACTTGACTGGAAGACATAACATGATGAAGCAATATAATCATGACACATATAGTCATAAAACTAGGGATGCACCCATACCCCTGATATTAAGCTCATGTACTTGTAAAAATATTACCAAAGACCGATACTGAAATTTCTAAACGGATTAGCGGGTCATGTGCAGGACGAGATCTATTCACTGGAACTTTCCCCAATGCTCAACGGCTGATACAGCTCGCCCTCCAGGTCGACTTTCGTCTGGGACTCCGTTCTCAACGACACGGGAGGGGAATGCTGGACGGGGAGTCCTCTAGCGCCTTCAGGGTTGTTGTCCAACCGTCTCCTTCTCTTCCTCCGTCCCTGGAGGAACCTATGCAGATCAGCCGTGCCCGCCTCTCCAACCACGAACGTTGTCGACGCCTGGCCAACAACCTGTGCCTCTATTGTGGTGATCCTGGTCATTTAGTGGCTGTCTGTTCACTCTGCAGATCTCATCCAGGCAATTTGACTTCCCGTAGGGTAAGCCATGGCACTACCTCTCTTCTCTCTCATAGCTGGATTGTTCTTCCTGTAGCCATTCAGTGGTGGGGAATGAGCCACTCGGTGTTTGCCCTCATTGATTCTCAAAATTTTATTTAAATCGAACTGGCCAAGAGGTGGAGGATTCCCATAGTTCCTCTCGCTCAAACCATCGTGGCAAAGACGCTCTGCAGCACTACTCTCTCAAACATCTTTTCCACCACTCAACCTGTTTCGCTCACCATGTCCGGAAATCACACTGAGGAGCTTCAGTTTCTCCTGATCCATTCTCCCTCCACTCCAATCGTGTTGGGTCATGCCTGGCTGTCTAAGCATAAGCCCCATTTTAACTGGAGAACGAATATTGTTTGTGAATGGAGTGTTTTTTTGTGCTACTAATTGTTTAAAACTGTTCTGTCTCCTTGATCTCTTCCCCTCTGTTTCAGGAGGAGCCTGTTGACCTCACGGGGGTACCTATCATTTATCATGACCTGAGAGTGGTTTTTAGTAAGTCTCGAGCGACATCTCTACCTCCGCACCGCCTGTACGACTGAGCGATTGACCTCTTACCTGGCACGTCTCCACCTAAGGGTTGCCTCTATCCTCTTTCTAGCCCGAGAGGGAGGCCATGGAAAGGTATGTGGCCGATTCCTTGTTGTCCGCCATTATTAGTCCCTCTCTGGCTGGGGTGGGGTTTTTCTTCGTGAAGAAGAAGGATGGTTCCCTTCACCCCTGCATTGATTACCGGGGGCTGAACGACATCACGGTCAAGAATAGCCATCCCTTGCCTTTGATGTCGTTGGCTTGTGGTCTCTTGCAGGGTGCGACCATCTTTACGAAGTTAGACTTATGCAATGCTTATCACCTGGTCAGGAAAAAGGAAGGGAAACCCGCCTTTAATACTCCCACAGGCCACTTTGAGTATCGTGTGATGCCTTTTGGCCTGTCGAATGCTCCGGCGGTTTTTCATAGACTCGTCAATGACGTGCTTATGGACATGGTCGACCAGTTCGTTTTCATCTACCTCGACGACATATTGATCTTCTCGCACAACGAACGGGATCATGTTCAGCATGTCCGGCGAGTTTTAAGCCGGTTACTTGAGAATCGCCTGTTCGCCAAGGTGGAGAAGTGCGAGTTTCACGCACGGTCGGTTCCGTTTCTTGGTTTTATCTTGTCACCTGAGGGTATTCGGATGGACCCCACTAAGGTAGAAGCAGTTGCTAATTGGTCTACCCCGGTGAATCGCAAGGTGGTTCAGCGATTCCTGGGGTTTGCCAATTTTTACAGACGGTTCATCCGAGGATTTAGTCAGGTCGCTCTTCCCTTGTCGGAGCTCACCTCCACTTTGACGGTTCGAATGGTCAGAACGGACTCACAAAGCTTTTGATAGACTTAAGAGACTATTTACGTCTGCCCCCATTCTGGTTAATCTTGACCCTTCTCGTCAGTTTATTGTGGACGTCGATGCTTCGGACACAGGGGTAGGAGCGATCTTGTACCAACATTCCGCCCCAGATGACAAGATAAATCCCTGTGAGTTCTTCTCCCCCCGGCTCAATTCCTCGGAGCGGAATTACAACATCTGTAATAAGGAGTTGTTAGCCATGAAGCTTGCGTTGGAGGAATGGCCCCCTTTCTGGTTTGGAACGACCATAAGAATCTTGAACACATCCGTTCAGTTAAGCGACTGAACTCTCAGCAGGATCGCTGGGCTCTTTTTTTAGGTGTTTTGATTTTGTCATCTCCTCCCTGCCGGGGAGTAATAATTGTAAGGCGGACGCGCTTTCGCGTCAGTTCGAGGTCGAAGCCACTTCCCCCCCGGTGTCCGTTGTTCCCCCCGCTCTAGTGGTGGGGGCGGTCACTTGGAGGGTGGAATCTTCAGTTCGCGAGGCGCTAAACGGCGTTACTCCTCTGGCTGGTGTTCCAGTGAACCTGTTGTTCGATCCACAGTCAGTCAGAACCAGCGTCCTCCAGTGGGGACATTCCTCCAAACTAGCTTGTCACCCAGGAGTTTCTCGCACCCTGTCTCTTGTCAAGCAACGGTTTTGGTGGCGTTCCATGGCGCAGGATGCTCACGAGTTCGTCTCGGCATGCCCGGTCTGTGAGACTAATAAGTCTTCTAACCGTTCCCCGGTGGGACACTTATATCCGTTACCCACCCCTTCGAGACCCAGGTCCCACATCACCATGGACTTCGTCACGGGACTCCCTCCGTCCCATGGCAATTCCGTGGTCCTCACTGTGGTGGACAGGTTCTCGAAGGCGGTACATTTTATCCCCCTTCCTAAGCTCCCATATGCTAAGGAGTCCGCTAACATCATCCTTAACAACGTTTTCCGCATCGATGGTCTCCCTGTGGACGTGGTTTCTGACAAGGGCTCTCAGTTTGTTTCCAAATTTAGATTTAGTTTTGTTGACTCCTGGGGGCCACTGCAAGTTTAATGGGCTAATGGGCAGTCCGCGCGGGCTAATCAAGATCTCGAGAGGGTCCTGCATTGCGTCGCCTCTTCGGAGCCGTTGTCTTGGAGTTCTAAGCTGACTATGGTCGATTATGCTCACAACTCCCTCCTGGTGTCGTCTACTGGTTTTTCGCCCTTCCAGTGCTGCCTAGATTACCAACCCCCGTTGTTTCCTTCCCAAGAGGCGGACGCCTCCGTCCCTTCCACTCCGGGTTTCGTTAATCGTGTCTTCGCACCTGGAGAGTTGCAAGACGAGCCCTCATTCTCGCACGTAGACACTACCAAACGTCAGCTAATCGCCATCGCTAAAAGGCTTCCCCTTACGTGTGTGGTCAAAGGGTCTGGTTGTCTACATCTGACTTTCCCCTTAATGTCCCTGCACGTAAACTGGGGCCTAAGTTTATCATTCCCTCCCGATCACCAAGATCATTAATCCTGTAACCGTTCACCTCAAATTACCTCCCTTTCTCAAGCGAGTTCACCCTACGTTTCATGGGGCCAAGATCAAGCCCATTGTTCACTCTCCTCTTCAACCCTCGACCTCTGCCCCCCTGCCCCCTAGACTCATCAAGGGATTGCCGACCTATACGGTATGTCGACTCTATGTAAGACGGCGGGGTAGAGGTCACCAATACCTAGTAGACTTGGAGGGCTACGGTCCGGAGAAGAGATGCTGGATTCCCGCTCGAGACATTTTGAACCGCTCCCTTATTGATCGGTTCATCCGCTCTCGTGAGTAGGTTCTGGATGCCAGGAGGCATCTTTGGGGAGGGGGTTCTGTCAGGCTTTGCCTTTTGTTTTAGATATTTTTTGGTTATTTTTGTATAGTACTGCTGAATTGTGTCTTCTTTATTTTCCTCCAGTCTGGTACCCCATTTAGTCTCTCATCACGGTTAATTACTCTCACCTGCTCCTCATCTGTGTTCCCTCTATTTTACCAGTTCTCTGTGTGGTGATGTATTTGTTTGTTACCTTGTGTCTTGCATTGGCTAACCTTGTTCTCTGAGCCGGTTTGGATTATTTTTCTCCCTTACGGCTCTTTTGGCTTCTTGTTTACTTTTACAGACGGATTACTCGCATTTCGGAGAGAACACCCGGCCATGTTTTCCTGTTAAACGGACAGGAGTGCCCTGCCGTTTTGTTGTTGCTGTTTGGAATCTTTGTTCAATAAACTGTGTTCACTTACCCTGCATCTGAGTCCTTTTGTCTATCGTGACAAGTACCAGAACAAATATTGGTTCTAGATCTCTGTCTTGAAAAAATTATTGAAATTTCACTTGAGATTAAATTAAATCTATCTCACTTGCCAGCTCTCTTGGATTTTTCGGATATAAGGGAGGCAGTTAATATAATTTAGAAATGTGAATGCTGGTGTGATTGTTTTCTTCAACAGCATAAAAGAATAGCTGACACAGAGTGACATGCAATTTTAGGAGGTTGCAGACCACTTAACTGTACATGGTCCGCGTGGTTGTATTTTGAGAGATTTTGCAGAAAGTAACATCCATGTTTATTGTTCAGTATTCTTTTCTCTTCCATTATAGTTAAAGCACTTCAGCAGGAAACACACACTTTTTACAGCAAGCCTTTTAACTTACGTACTTCATTCATTATCAGATCATATCATCTTTTCCCATCAGATTGTTTGTTTTTGAATAACCAGCTGTATGCTAAAACAGTCTATACTGTATATGACATGTTTATTTACTAAGTCGTGTATGAAAGGTTAATCTCAACTATTGAGGGTCTGTCATATCAGGGAGCTTTCTTTATCAGGGAACCTCTTCTAGTGAGTTTTGGTGTGTGATGATGTACAGTACTCCTGGTAAGTATAGCGTATCCACGTATACAATGTAGTTTGTGGTCATTCTCTTTCTGAATAAAGCCTACTGTATAGTGGTCATTGACTGGTGTGAGGGTCTAGGTGTCTGTTAATGCAGGTGTGATCTCTTGGGCTGGACGCTGAAAGGAAATGTTGAATCTTACAGGAAATCTGCTTTGTTTAGATAAAAGCATGCAGCCAGCCTTCGGTCAACCGCCCCCTCCGCAACAAGTACCGGTTTTAACACCACCAAAAAATGCACTCATACAAATTTAAACACACCTTGGTGTTTGATGTGGCTAATTTTGTATATCAAAACCACTGAGATAAAGTCCAGTGAATGTTGCAGAACGATTAGAAAAACAGACTTTATTCATCCAGTGTGTGTGTTTGTGTGTGTGTGTGTGAAACACTGTTGCTAATTTTTGCCACTCAACCTTTCAAATTAGACATATTTGAGATAACCAAAAGGACAACTTTGTCTTCATCTGTTTAATCCTTTCATCTATGTGTCCATACCAAGTGTGTTTAGATCAAACTCTATAAATAGCTCTCTGACCATATCCTGCTGGTGGATCTTTTGTTCTGCAGTAAAAGTTATGATAAAAATGAGGAATTGGGAATAAGAAGTGAGAAGGTTGGATGTTCCTCTGATGGCCAAACCTAATGCCTAGTTTGTGTCATTGTGAAAGAAGTGGAGGCCACCAAAACCTCCTCTCAGGAAATGCAGACAGGAAATAAAGGCCAGTCTGTGGCAGGTCCACTCCATGTACTTACAAAATCTTAAATATTCCCAACATGTGCTCCCTTTTTGATAGGCATCCATATGCATGCAACATATATATGGCTCATTCAGTTTCCCATTACTTTTTCAGTTCTGTGATTTGAGTTGAAATAATTTATTATTCTTTTTTTAAACAACGTTTTGCATTTTATTTGTGGCATCAGGAAAAAAAAAAGCAATGATAAATTAGACCAAAATCCATTTGAGGTGGAAGATTAAGGTTGTTTAAAGGATTCTGTGATTGAACATTTTAAAGCAACTTAAGTAAAATTAACAGATAATTGAATCTTCCACCTTTTGCCAAATGAATGAACCAAATTATGTTGCTGAATAAATGAACTGCCAAGCGATTTTCTTCAAACTTCATGGTGTGTTGTTTTTCATTTCTTTGTTTGACATTGCATGATGTATTTTATTTATGGCCATGACTGACTTTGATATAGGTTCTTTATGTCCACATGAGCATGTGGACATCAATCTGGTGAAACTTTAGCCAAGGCATGCTATTATTTAACAAGAGGGGTGCAACATGTTGTTTTGCAATCCACTACAGGGCTTCCTGTTTTTCTTAATATTCTGTTTGGTCATAAGCAAAGATCAGGACGAAATGACCTGCCCTGTGGAAAAGAACACAGTATTTGGGGTCATCATTTCTCTTTTTTAATATAGAACAATCGTCATTTTATTTTGAGAAACAACAAATACAGTCTGAAAAGTAATTACCTATACCACTTTTACATAAGCTCACTTTCGTAAAAATAAAAATGAAAGGTAGCCGACTCTTTTTTTAGATTAAGGAGAATCCTTAAAGGAGGAATAATGAAAGTTAAGGAAATCTATTTCTTTACATTCTTTATGATGCTGAATTCAAAATCACAGAAACAGACAATAGAAATTAATTAATTGTCAAAAATACTTATCCTGATAATACTAAGACACATTTTTATTAGCAGATATTGTGCATAAGTACTGATAAACATTTGTAAATATATTTCAGATGTGCTCCAAATGTTTGTCTCCAACACCAGAGTTTAAATAAATCAAAAGATGTAAAATAATATATGGGGAAACCAAAGGAAATTTGAGTGAGTGTGTGATAAATAGGTGCTTCACTTTTGCTGTCTGGTTAACTTCTCTTATTCTTCAAAATGATGTTAAACTATTTACATTGCAATATTGTAGCATATAACAACCTTGCACAGCTGAGGGAAACCTCAGTCCTGTAGGTGATTTATGAAGGCATGTAAAATGATATGTGTTTGCCCATTACAGTACCCTTTTTTGAGTATTACATCTAGAAGCATAGATTTTACCCAAACAAATCCAGGACCACAAACAAAAATGTATGTGTGAATTATATAATTCTAAAAATCATTATCTGTCTATGTGTTTGAGGTTTTTATACCGATGCATTGACTCACCCAGTCCAAGAAATGTATTGACCTGCTATATCTCCTGTTGATGTTCCTGTATAGATGTGTGGTGTTTTATAATGGCATGACTACAGTTACTTAGATTTTGAGTTAGCCAAGTGAAACACTGCTAAAGAAAAGCTTAAAACTGTTGTATTGTCATATTAAAACTTTGCTTAGTTAATAGGCTTGTTCGACTTGATGCGGCGCTGATAGATCCGACAGGCGGATGACATCAAAGTACCGCAAGAGCGATTCAAAAGCAAACTTTAATGTTTTTTTAATCGCTCTCGCGTTACTTTGATGTCATCCGTCTGTCAGATCTTGTGCCGCCACATCAAGTCGAACCAGCCTGTTAAGTTGACTTCATTTTCATGTGAATAGTTGCAAACATGCAAGAGTTGAGGATGTGACACAAGCATACGTGTACTAAATAGCAGTAGTATAAAAGACAGACGTGTGAATAACCTTCTATTCACACCTCATGATGCAGTGCTGGCCACAATGTGCAGTTCAGATGAAATGACAGTTCTGGCTGCACTATACTATACCGATGAGCAATAACAATTATTTAGATTTACGGAAGATGTATTTTTTCACAGGCTTTCTCATTATTGTAGGCCGCTTGTACAATTTCAGTATATGAAAAAGGCTATTATCTCATGTCACATAATACTTAACAAGGATCTCAGGACAAATACAATAGGATGCTTTGTGTGTTTTTTTTTTAGATAGTGTATGACAATACACTGTACATTATGTTCAAGTAAACAATGTAACGGAGTTAGACAGCTATATTTTTGGTGTAGCCTAGTTATTGTCTGTGTGAAGAGTGTGAAGGTCTCAGCTAAAGATCCTCACAGGCCATCCACTTGCGCTCTAACAGGAACTGAATCTGAAAGAAACCTCCTACTTCTGCTTTTTACTCAGATACACGGAGTGGGTTGCTTTATTTGTGTGGGTCTGTGTGAGGGTGTTGTTTTAAAACAACAGGTTCGCTTCAAGTCAGACGTGCAAAGCCTTACAGAATGCCAAGTCCAAAAGAACAGACTGATAATGTATAGCTGATAACAGTGATGTCCATTTTGAGTATGCAGTTCCTGTTATATCTGAGATTCATTGTTGTATTTAAAATTAAGGGACTTTCATGTGTATTTATGTACAAGTTGCGTACAAAATATGTCCAACGGTAAATCCAAAAATTATTTTATTACATTAAAAGGTTATGATTATGTCTATGGTGGTAAAATGCTATCCCTTTATTAAAAGGTGAAGAAATTCTCAATCTTCCATTGTTGAAACGAAGAAGTGAAATTTGTTTAATTTTTGTCTCATTTTATAGAAAGAAATATGATGAGGCCTTGTCACAGTTTGTTAACATGACTTAATACAGCAGACATAATAAACTGCCAAATCCTAACTAGCGTTAGCGTTACCGTTACAACAATCTGACATTCGGTTTTCAACAGGGATCTCCTGTATCCTCCATGCAAAAATGTTCAATCTTCTCCAGTTTAGCTCTTTTAAATAAAAACAATACATATAATAGGTGGTTACACTAGGAAACATACTTTTCAAACTTTACGGGTTTAAGCAACACAGTCAAAGCTTTCCCGCAGTTGCACCATTCTAAGACGGGCAGGGGCAATGAAGCAAGAGCTAAATGAGCTGACATTGAGCGGATGAGGAAAGGCTTTGTGGGTGGAATGTCTAAAACTCTCATGAAGAGACGCAAGCAATTTGGAGAAAGAACCACATTGTTTAAATTTCAGATAGAGGAATAGATACATAAAAAGTCAAGATGGATACACGTAAATAATCCATAGCCACAGTCACATCATCTAATATTTCAGTGTGTAAAAGTCAATTTAGCTGTCTGCACCTACCAGATGCTTTTGCCTTAACTATATTATAATCTTTGCAGTAAAACAAGAAAAGTTTACATTGTTTTTTTTTCTCATTTGCATGTTAAATGATATGAGAAAATAGACTGCTGAGGTTGTTTTAACACATGCAATGTGTATTAATACATAAGGAAAACAGCGAAAGTCATCAGTTTTAGCCGGGTGTGCATGCAGCTGTGTTTTACACCAGGGCCGCAGTAGTTTGTGGTTAAGACAGCTTGAATCGTGATGAAACGGAGCAAATACAAAAGCAGTTAAAGAATTTTACTTGGAGAAGCAATACACTGAAGGCTAGGTTTTCAAGTGTTTTGCAAACAATGAAGAAAGACACATTTTTGTGAATCTAAGTATCTGAAAAGCAGCAATCCTGTCACTTGAATTGGATGTTAATCTGTTTTGTTTATTTACTCCTAAAGACCTAACCTTTTTACTTGACATGTTAAGTTTATCACAATCACAAGCTGTACAGATGTGCACTGCAGTACAATTGCAACCCAGTTAGTGTAGAGATAAGGGTCAAAATCTGTTAAATAAGCCTAAATCACCAATTTAAACACAGTTTGAGTCAAAATACCAAATTGTTGTAATAGGGTGAAATTATAATTTGGGATTACTTCAAGAAGCTTTATACTGTATCTAAAAAAAATGTAGAGTGGCAGACAATACCAAGTTACCTATTGTGTGCTATTTATTCTGAGCGGCAAACCTTTTTTCTTGGTTACAAGGTATATCTGATATAAAAACCCGTACAGACAAGCAAACACACCCCAGACACAAAAAGTATCTCTGATATAGTTATAAGAATCTTTATCTTTCTGCTGCAGCTTGGGTTTAAGATAAGTTAAATGTGTGGTTTAGTAGATGAGGACATAAACTAAATTCCATTTCTTACGAAATTCAACCGAGTACTATTAATACCTTCAGGCATTCACTGCAAGCTAACCAAACTGAAACTTTCTATGTATATGCCTCTATTGTTTTCAGTGCATGACGTATCCTGATAATATTTAATTGTAGAGGATAAGTCATAAATGAATTTTTAAATGTACAGACAGTATTTTAAGCAGTCACTTATATAGTATCAAACTTAATCCTTTGTAAATGACTGTCATGATATTGTCAATGACGTACCCAGCTGAAAATGTGGTAGAATGTTTGACACAGGTGGAAATGTTGATAAAAGATAAAAGGTTCTTTCCTCATTTTCATTTAGGATACTGTATCCTCCATCCCAGCATGTAATGATGTATCTTAGCCGGAGGCTGATAATACAACGCAATCAGACATCTTATCAGCCTGTAGGTTCTCTGTCTACAACCAAGATATGTCTGAAGGTCCAAAATGAGACCTGATGTGATTAAATTAATGAATTTAGTTTAAGTTGTTGAAAAAAAATATTACATATACATATATTGAATGTAATTCTCGCCTACATAAATAATTTATTTAAAAGCCGGCTCATCTGAGTATTTAAATTAAATAATCAAATGTGTTAAACAATATTGACATTAAATTAGAGCTTTTGCCTTAAGCTTCTCAACAGGTACAATCTCTTGTGTTTTCTTTTTTGGTATTTTCTATTGCATTAAGTACTTTCTATAGAATGACAAGCACCTTGGAGGTGGACAGAAAGAACAGCGGTCAGCTGAACTGTCTCTGATTGGCCATTGGGGGAGGTGACACTGTACGCCTATTCTAACTGCAAAGATAAAATCCCCACCTGCCATTACCCTAAAATCAGGAACCTCTAGCGGACACACACACTTACCCACACGCCCCAAAATAAAGAAGTAACAAACAGAAACCTTCGTCCCTTTGCTACCTCCAGTGTGACAGTAGCTCGCTCTGGCTGTCTTCTTTCTGGGCCTTCGCTGATTTGAGGGCCCCCGCTTGATAAGGTGTGCGAGTTAGATTTTTGGTTTCGTTTGGTAAGAGGAAATTTAGCAGAGTTGAGCAATGGTACGAGGACAGTTTTGAAAGCCCTTGAGAAAGCATCAGAGTCGCAGATTGTGTGTCAACCGGCGAAGAATCCATGCTGCATCCGTACAGAATGGAGGGGTACATCATCCCACCCGTGAGTATTTTTTTATCCTCTCCATGGTGCTATTAATTTGCTGGTGATGCTGTTAATAGATGCTTAAACTTGAACGATGCTTTTGTTATATGGTGCCATCGCGCCGTGACTGACGCATATCAAAGTGGACGTACAGTTACTGAACATCTGGATTTTTTGCGATAGAAGGGCCACCATCTTATGGTGGTAAATTGTTTTGGCATCAGTCAGTCTTCTTGAAGATTATTTGTACATTGAGTTGTTTGTTAGAACAAAGTTAGCAATTCTGTTAGTGTTATAATTATTCAATAACATCCAAAACGACAATCAATTGAGATTCAGTTGAGTATCCGTTTGACATTTGAGCATTTAAATCAAATCTATATGTTTGATAGATTTATGATCCATTTGAGCCTGTTAGATTTGTTTAATACTTTTGAGACTGGATTTTATAATGACAGAATGCTTATAAATTCAGTTAATTTGATCATAGCTCACAGGTATATTCTGATGGCTTAGATTATCGTCGTATAGCAAATCAACAATAGGATGTTCAACAAAATGTATAACAATCATAATTTCTACGTAGAGAGAAGAGAATAGAGACAGAGTAACCTGGACTGGCTGGATGTCACATACACCATCCGTACAAAAAGATTACTGGGCAGTTTTTACTAAAGATGTGAGGCTTTTCTCATATGTGTTTTATTTTTTCTGTTTTTGGCTCCAATCGTTCAGACTGTTCACCTTTTCTCTATCATTTGTTTGGTCAGCAGCAAACAGAGGAAATGTTTGAATCAGAGATGTATCGACCACCAATGGATTATCCATACATCATTGATGAGGGTCAAAATGGTGAGTTTTTGTGTTAAGAATCATTCTTCATTGACAACAGAAAAGTTTTTATTTTTTTTACTTATTTTAGCACCCGTTAAACACTGCTCTGACTGAGTGACCTATACACAGGCTTTTTTGAATAACGCTTTTTTCCCCGCATATCTTTTCACACCGATCTCTGTGTTATGACACCCAGAGAGGCCCAAGTAGTCAACATCTTGTTATAGTGAGCTAACGGATCAAAATCACACCCAGGGCAGCTGGGACTGAGCTACAAGGGGACGTTAGGGGAGCGAGCGAGTGGAACCGGGCGAGTGACCTAGCACATAGCAGGAAACAGATGCCTTGTTGTGACAGGCAAGAAAACTACAGACGTAGAACGACAAATATCCCCAAGGGTTTCAATCCAAAATGAGACAATATAGCACAAATTTATCAAACTGTGTGGGCGCCTGAAATAAAGCTGTTGGGGTGCTAAACATAAGCAGGGGTTTTCATTTTTGAGGCTGAGGATGACCAAGTGTAATGTTTCTGTATAAGGCTGTGTGAATCGTTTTATCAATCAGGTTATGCTGACCTTTGGTTAAACCTGTTTACACTTTAGTCATCCTATTGTCACGGATCTATTTGTGTAAAGGGAATGAGAAACTGAAAACAATACTTAGTTTCAATATACAGCAGAGTAAACATTTGCTTCGAGCGTGGCTCACAAATGTAATCTCCTGACTGAATTTCTAACAAACACAGTCAATTCTTACTGAAATTTTACTAAATTTACAATGCTTGAAATAAACCAACAGAGAATTGACAGGTGGGATAAACTTAAACAGCCAGTTTGCTGGACAGAACATATACATGAATGGTCGAATGTGTAATTTGTTTGGAGGATCTATTGACAGAAATGCAATATAATATACATAACTATGTCTTCTGTGGTGTTTAAAGACCTTACAGAATGAGGCAATATGATTTTATTACCTTAGAATAAACAAATTTGAATCTACGTACAGTGCTGGTTCCCTCGCATGTTATTCGCCATGTTGTTTCTACAGTAGCCATTAGCGTTCAAACTGCTCTACAGAGCATAATTCGTAAATATTTGATCTGCTTTAGCAAGTCAATGTAGTGCTTTGAAGGGGGGATGGAGATCCAAACATCACCGCTAGATACCGCTAAATTTCATACATTGGAACTTTAAGCAAGTAGTGCCTTCGTAAAATTAGGACATAAAAGTAGTTTTATGTTTTTATTAACAGTACTGGTGTGCATCTCAAGACGAAGCAATGGTATATTTCAATATACGTCGTTTTCAATCCAGACAGCAACAAAACATGCATTTTGGAACTGGGCTTGAGCCTTGTGTAGGAACACTCCCCAAACAGTTCAATTTAACTTTATCGAGCAACCTAACTATTACAAACTATCACATTAAGAAAAAAATACTTGAGGCTACTCAAAAACTGCTAAGGAAGTACTGGTGTGAACAGGAAACAGAGTGAAACATACAGTCCAAGTGCTTACAGTGAGACAGTATGAACAACCGAATTTCCAGATATGAATGATTTAGCAGTTGCTGTTACCAGATTGCAATGAAGTTTTGGTGTTGGATGTTAAAGATGCTTTCTACTAATCTATTTCAACCTGACTGTCATTGTCTAGATCACACTTGGGATTATAATACACATCACATCCATCCGGTGGATTTTGAGAACCTTCCAGATAGCCATTTCACAGAGCTACAGAGTGTGCAGCCACTACATGTAACAAATGTGCATCGCTTCACAGATGTAGAGCCTGGCCATTTTATCGATCCAGGCTTAAATGGGCATCACCTCCCCCTGGCCCCTCCACAGGTGAGACCATAAAAACATTCTTAAATAGCATTATCTAAAACTACTACACGGTTTCATGTCAAAATCTATGAGCTGACTGCTGATACTGTTGGGAACAAAGACGTTTTTTTTATAAATACAGCGATGGGAATTATAAATCTTCCTCTTTGTTATTTATTTGCTTCTTTCATGACACCAGTTGTTGTACATGCCAGTTAGGAGCTTGTAGAATGCATCTGTGCCCAAACTGTTGCTCAACAAAGCCTTATCCTGACCAAAACTCAACACTGTCATCATAACTGCAGTCTGCAAACTCATCAACTGCCATTACACAGAACATCCTCGCTTACACAAACAAAACCACTCTTTATTGTGACACAACAGACTTTTTATAAATACAAAAGTTCAAACAGTGAGATAGGAATCTGCTTTCTGAGAGCAGGTAAAAGAGGCAGTGGCGTGCCTCCTCTAATAATATAAATTTTGAAAAAATCAACTGTAAAATATTAAATGAGAAAAACATTGACACATATTATGTGCACATACTTCAGGATATTGCACTAATGCAATATATTTGATGGAGACATGCAGGGGCACGGTCCACATGCCATCACATCGGAATCGGTATTATAAACATCAAATGAAAATGGAGCATGAGTTTACACTGAACTAAAAAAAATCCAAAAGCATGTGGAAAAAAGTAAAAATTCACATCCAAGTGGACTAATTAGTAAACTAGTTTAGACACTAAATCAACTTAGAAACGGCAGAGAAAGCTTATGCTGTAGTTTTTGCTGACACTTCAAAGGATTATCTTGTCATGTTGTACAAATGACAGAATCTAGAAAAATCAAAAACAAGCCAGTGATTGATTTCCAATTAATATACGACTCTAAAAAATATTTTTTTGTTATGGTTTACGCTACCAATGTTATAGCAATTATTGTATAGTAACAGTTAGGAGAACATTTTCTATGAATTTATACAAAGGGTTTCGTCCTTCAAGTGTTTCACTGCTGTTAACGTGTGAATTCATCATCTTATCTGTTGTCAATCTGTAGTCGTTTACACACCACAACACCAGCCATAACAACTTTTTCTGCATCTAAACCTTGCATGTACAAATATAACTTATAGAGGACGGCAATGCTGTTTTCTTGGCCGAGCAAATGAGTATCACACTATCTAAAAAAGAGTGTTAAAATGTATGAAATATAAAATATTAAGAAATGTTGGGGCCTTATGGTAATTATGGGCTTTAAATGCCTCGTGCATTGCCTCCATCTCAGCTGTAGGGTGAAGAAACTTTATTTTGGACATTCATGATTAACAGAAACTGAACAAAATTCCGCTCATGACGTCATTTACATGATGTATTGTAGTGAAAATAGCACATGACTGCTTCTTAAAAACAAAAATGGTATAATTTCAAAATACTGTATGACTATCATGTGTATTTAAAGTCCTCTCCTCTGTACACAAATCATCAGACCCCAAATGCAACTGTCATGTCACAAGAAACTGCCACCCAAGCATTGCGTGTGCAATTACACTTTAAGTTGCTATGATCTTTGACACTTTGGGTTTCTCTAAAGGGGTTTTTTACTGTCTGGCAAGTGGTTTAACAGAAAATTATGGGGAAAGACAAAATTAAGAGTTTGCGTTCCAAAATGAGATAACTCCGTTTTCAAAAATCCTGTTTTTTATAGTTATCATGTTTTTATTGCGTTTAATTCTGTTAATTAGCTGTATTTTTTAGTTATTATTGATTAAATAAATAAACTAACTGCAGTTTGATTGATATTAATTAGAATGAACAATACAAAAACATGATTTTGTTATCTCATTTTGGAACCAAACCACTAATCTCTGCTCTTTTTCCTTCTTCAAATGTAAATCTGAGCGATTTCGAATGCATTGAGATGATAAACTTTATGTTTTCACAGATGGCGTATTTGCCCCGGGCATCAGTGTGTTACACTCACAGTGTACAGCCTTCTCCTCTCCAGCGCAGCTCGGATGATGATGACCCCGGCAGCCGCAGTCCTCCTTTAGAAGTGTCTGATGAGGAGTGTATGAGAGACCACATTTCTTCAACAACAGGGGGAGAACATGGTAAAGAAATGGCAAATGTCTGCCGGTACCTTTACGATTCCAAAACCTTGTAGCCTACATTGATACATCGCAGCCATTACATAATGGCATTGAAATGGTAATGATCTGTGGAAAGTGTAAGAAAGCAATACAAAACAACATCAAAAATCCCATAAAGAGTCATGGCATCAAACTGAATACAATTTTCTCTTAAAAATTAAAAGGGTTCAAAGGACTAGGCTAAAACTAATATTATTGTTCGTTTAAGATGCAATGTAATGTGTATACACGGTTTGAGGTTCAAGAAGCAGTATTTTTCCATATACCGTGCATGTTTGTATCTCCTTTTTGCCCCGTCTCTCTGAAATGTGCAGATTTTTTACAAAGTTCATCGCTCTGAAAAGCGAGTTGTGCTATAATTGGCCAGTTAACAAGTGCATAGTGATTGGTCGAATAATGCAAGCGTGTGACAGAAATGTATCGCCTCTTTTGATACGGAAAACGAAGATGACCAAGCCGATTCATCAACTTTGACTTGAGCAGGATGTATAGGATTGCTATGGTTTTATTTGAAAAATGTTAAATAGTTAAAAACTATAGATAACGGTTTTACCTTTTATATACAACGTTATATAGACTATACACAACCATATACATCATACAGAGTTTGTGTGAGATAGAACATTTACCGCAGGTATTGGTAATATAATAAATAACAGGAGTGCTTTGGCACTTCTTGATCCACCAGTGTTACGCTATATCCCGACTCAAAAAAAGACAATAAAACCCATAATAAACACGATATTTGTTGCCTGTCTTGATCTCTCTCCCAGGTTTGAGAAGCAATCATCGGTGAAATGCGCTGCACAACCTTGAACATTTGGATTTTACTTTTCTGGAACAGTGTTATAAATAAAATGTAACCATTCTTAGTTGTCTCATCTTTTGGCAGGGCAAACAAAGAGGCTTTCTTTTTGCAATGAAACACACGGCGTCTCTGTGACATGGCTGCGGCGGTGATGATAGATTTACAAGTACACCTACATTACTTGCGTTTAGATTTGGGCGGTCTTAGTCAAATCATGTTACGAAGTGACGTACATTTGCTGGGGTGTTGTTACATGAAGCGTTTCAGGCAGGTCTGGGTGAGCATTTGCTTTTAGATAGAATGCATCTTTACGTGTCTAATACATGCATGGGCAACTTATAAAACACCAAAGACACAGAAAAACACGTCTTCGGGCCAGGACATGAGGGTAAAATTAAGGATTTTTTCCCTTTAAACAACCATAAAATCTAATTGGTTGATCGAAGTGACACTTCTAAAAGGGTGAATCACATTTCACGCCTTTTACAGACGATATATAATTATAAAAATGTCAATGTATCACTTTACTTATTGATTGCTATCAGGATGTTACGAGACTTCCAACCAGCATGACAAAAAATATTTCGGGACAGAATTACAGAATTTAAAGGATAATTCACACCCAAAAATGAAAATTCTGCGCCTTCAAGTCATTTCAAGCCTGTATGACTTTCTTCTCCAAAACACAGAAGAAAAATGTTGGTAATAGAAAACCATTGGTTCCCATTGACTAGTATTGGTTTTGAGTATAAGTCAATGGGGACCAACGGTTTTTGGTTACCAACATTTTTGAAGAAAGTAAACCACACAGGTTTAAAACGACAAAAGGGGAATTTTGAAGGTGAAATATTTCTGAAGTATCCTGCTTAAAGAATCAATGTTCTAAGAATTGTTCAGAGAGGAATTTTCCAGGTAATGCTTGACTATTGTAGGGAATGCATACTCATCTGACTGTGGAAGTTCATTTCTGGTTATTTGCTTTGTTTTTCAAGGTACCAAGAAGAAAATTCGCTTGTATCAGTTCCTGCTGGATCTTCTGCGAAATGGTGACATGAAGGAAAGCATTTGGTGGATGGACAGAGAAAGGGGAACATTCCAATTCTCCTCAAAGCACAAAGAAGCTTTAGCACACCGTTGGGGTGTACAGAAGGGAAACCGCAAGAAAATGACCTACCAGAAGATGGCAAGAGCGCTGAGAAACTACGGCAAAACGGGAGAAGTCAAAAAGATCAAGAAAAAACTTACCTACCAGTTCAGTGGGGAGGTTCTTGGGAAGAGCCATACAGAACGGAAGACTTACATGTAAGCACATGGGTAAGGGGAGAGAGAGGAAGACAAAACTGAGAGAAAACCAGACAAAAAGAGCAATTGACTATACGGTTTAAATCTTAAATTTCCATTCCTTTTTTATTATTCACCTTTGCATTAATCATTAAACTATAAGTATTGGTAAACCATTTAATTGCTTTTGTGCTGCAGACACATGATCTGTATAGTGTACATACTGTATTTACAAGGAAATAAAAAGAGCAAATAGAATGATACTGGTCCAACATGGGTAAATAATAAAAACTATTTTCAAGTAGGGACAGTTGCAAACTTCATCACCACGCATGACGGAAAGAAATCACAAAAATACAAAAAGCAGAAGTGAAAACCAATGACACAGGCTCACGCAGCACGGAAAACTCTGTCACGTCTTGGCAGCGCACACACACAGACGGAAGAACGCCATTCTTAGCTTATTTTTTGAACTGTTTCTATTGAAATCACAAACCCTCTGAAGGAAAAACCTTCATAGATACTAAACAAATAACAATGCATCTCTGTACATGGTGACCAGCTGTTAAGCCATTTCTTCATAAAGCATTTTATATTTCAGGGTAATTTCTCAGAAGTGCAGTGACTCATTGCAATTATTTGAATATAACCTTGTGGCATTCAAGAAAGGGGGGAAAATCCTAAAAACTGTGGGAAAATCTGAGGAAGTACAGATGGGTTTGATGCAGAATGTTGTAAAAACTTTAAAAAGATTAACAATTGATTGTATACTAAGTTATTTGAAAACAGGCACATTAATGCCTTTAATTAAATTTAAGAGTTTTTTCAACACTGTCAATGAACATACATTATATGAAAGTTAACACAAAACCATACCGATAGCACAACTCTTTTTTACAAGTCTGTCATTACCTCAAACTCATCCAAGTAAAACAACACAGCACCCCCTGTCAGCAAGACCGCAGTACTGCTTAACAAAAAAACATTTGGACTAAAAAGTCAAAAGTTAATTTCTTATACATAGGCAATAGTAATTTAATCAATAAAAAAAGCATATATTTCTGAGAACACACCTCAAGATTTTTTCCCTTTTGGTCTTTATCTGTACATACTTAATGAACCTTCAACCATTACAGTACTTCTCTGGATGTGTATATGGAGAACAGTTAAGGATCAGTCTAAATTAAACTTGACATAAATGCACCAACAGTCTCTATTTTCCCATTTTATTCAGAGATCTTTATAGAAGAGCAGAAGATCATTATTCTTAATAAAAACGTCCAATCATGAGGTCTTCTGAATGTTGGAGGGCTTGACAAGAGGAACATACCACTGAGGGTAAAAGAGAAGGATCATGACAAAATATTACATGATTGAAAACACCAACATCAACAATAACAGATACTTACCTCTTCTGTCATGCCTGCAGTCTTCCTTCCCTCTGTGTTAAATGGCGGCTTTAAAAACCCTTTGAAATGTAACTTCACCAAGTCATGGAAGGTTTTCAAGGAATCCTGAAATACATTAACAAAATAACACTCAAGAAAAACAACAACGCTTCTGAAAGATTAAATTGTATAACTTCAATATTAAAGTGATAGTTCAACCAAAAATAAAATTCTGTCATCATGTTATCACCCTCCTATCATTTCAAACCTGACTTTCCTTCTTCCACAAAACACAAATGAAGATATGAAGAACACAAATGAAGAACACAAATGAAGACAAAACACAAATTGAAGAATGTTGTTAACTGGCCCCCATTAACTTGCATTGGTTTTTTTTCATATAATAGAACTGAATGGGGTGCAGTGCTGTTCGGTTACCAACTGTGTTCAAAATATCTTCTTTTTTGTTCTGTGGAAGAAATAAAGTTATACAGGTTTAAAATGACAAGAGGGTGAGTAAATAATGACAGAATTTTCATTTTTGGTTGAACTATGACTTTAATTGTCCTTTCATTTACAGTGAAATTTCATAAACCACTTAATCAGTATTTAAAGTTACATGTCAGAAAACAAAATCTTTCTCAGTGGTCTTACCCATCCTTCTTTAGAGCAGATGTATGTGAACCATCTCAGCCCTGCAGCCACATGTGTGATCTCATCAGTGTAGATAACCTCCAATACCTTAACTGAGCTTGAGTCTCCATGAGCAGCAAAACGAGACAACGTCTGAGGATAAACATCCAAACCTCTGTGATAAAAAATAATGATAGAATAAAGCAAATGGATATGGACCTTTTTATTAATAACACCACAAATTTTGTTCTATTAAATTTTGGCATTAAATTACAAGAAAATTATAGTTAGCACTGTTTCCTATTCAGGTAATGTAATGTCTCTAATGAGTGTGAATGTAAATTTAACGTTTCCCTCTTTTGACTGCTGTAATCCATAACTTTAAAATATTTGTGTCCATTTCTAAAATCAAAAATAAGAGATATTTCTACTTATGAGCTCTGTCTTACCTGGCTTCATGGACCATGTGCACTATAGCTAACCTTGCTAACAAATCGTGAGACGTATCTGTTGCTGACTGCCATAAACCTTTTAGAAAAGAAAGGAGAGAATTATTGAACCTCTATTATCACCTAAAGTCACATAATTGAAATCAAAAGAGATAAAGACATAAAAAACACACCGTTATGTACTGGTAAAGCACCAAAAAAACTGCCGAGTTCTATAATCCTTTGCTCAAGTAACTGATAATGCTGCAAGAGAAAGTGTGGTTGGATCAAGATTGGATTATCAAGTTAGCATTTAGACCTAATTCATTTAAGATGCCCACAGACAAACCTTTGCTTCATCGCCGGCTACTTTGACAAAGTCATTGAAAAACTCCCGGGGCAGTGGTTCTCCAGTGCTCAATGTAAATGTGGAGAATCTTGCTATAATATCCCAGGAGAGGTCTATTGCCCACTGTTCTATATTAGCGAGTGAGTGTAGTAAGGCGATCCTACTTGCCTGATAAAACAGAAGCAATGAAAATACCATCACGTTCAATGAAATAATTATTCAGCAATCAAATTTCTGCTGTAAATGAAGCAAGTTTACCAGTGTGCCACCTTTGCCCCGTTTGATTTTACCAGGCTCCAGAACTGTCAGACTGTCTTTTCTGCTGGGCTGTGATGGAGGACTGGACTCCCCAATTTCTGCTATTTCCCAGCTGTTCCATTTCTCTTGCACCATCTTGGTCAAGGAAACCTACACAGCACATCATACTTTTTTTAATGAGGGTTGAACATGCACAGAGATTGTCTGAGAATAAAACAATCCCATCACAATTTAAAATCTGTTTAATAAAAACACCCTGTTCTGTTCAAAGATTTATGTTCTTATGTAGATCAATCGTTCAATAATATCATTATTTTCACCTTTTCCTGTGGGTCTGGGGTCTGAAGGATTTTGGTGGCCCACGAGCAAAGCATATTTTCATTTATTTCCACGGGCAAAATGTCTACAAAGAATACAACAGAACAAAGTAAAATTACATGTCATATTCACTGATCAAAATCATAGGTGTATGCGCTGTAACTCACCTTGGTGGGTTATAATACTTTTCACAGGTAAAGGACAGAGGGACAGCATTCTCTGAGTGTTTATGAACACTTTATCATCTAAGACTCGCACATCATACACTTGGTTCTGGTGACAACATACATGACACATTAAACATGATTACCATTAAATTCTTATACATACATTAACACAGATCATTACACTATAGCAGGGTTATTCAATTAAAGTTACGAGAGTCTTTATATTTTATTCCAAACGGAGATCCGGACAATATGTTTTTTTTGAAAATACATGAATATTTTATCAATGTAGCCCAGTTGTATATATATAATATAGATCTTTTATCAGGCCATTTATTTTATATTTTGACACCACCACAGTATTTAATGTATTCTAGGCTCTGTGCCTTTAGGGGAAAGCACTCTTTATAATTGTCTGATAATTCATATTTGTAAATAAAAAACACTGAACACATACAAAAAGCCAATGTAATGTAACAATAAAAATGCTCTCATCATAAACAGACAACAAAGTTACTTACGAAATTAGCCTTTCCATGCCATTCATGCAAGAACTACTACTTCTATCTTTAAATATCCCAATTTAGAACGTTGTTCATAACAAAATGTGACTCTTCTTGTGAAAACCCAGAAGTCTTTGTACTGTTTTCTACATAAATCCATCCCACAGAATATTCTGTAAAAAATATAACACAAATGTCTTCAATATTGACTGAATAATGTCTTTTTTAAGATTGATATCTAAGTGAAATTTATATTTAAACCTCTTTAAAAATTAACTTCAACCAGGCATTGCTAATGTCGGAATCCGAAGGACGGTTATGCGGCGACTGTGTTCTTCCACACTTTATTTAATTAAAATAAGCACGTGTCTGATTATTCTGTCTTCATGTCTTTGGCTTCCATAAAATGAAGTTTTATGCGTTTAGCACTAGATAAAGATATTAGAGGATATAGCGGCGAAATATAAATTACATGAATGTTTCTGAGAGGGTGATTACATTTAGTAGGCACACTGCTCAATTTAAACAACCAAAATAGTCAAACGTTTTAAATGGTTTATTGTGCTATTGCCGTTTCTCAATATTGCTTTACATAATCAATAAACGCCAAAGTCCGGTTCCAGTACTCAAGAACTGCGTCCAAAAAAATACCCCCACTTGCGGACTTTGCACTACTTTCATGACGTATTTCCTGTTTTTTGGAACCAGTGTTCTAGTAGGCATGAAGATCCCAAGTGAGTATGTATTTCTAACCTGATGGGACACACTAAGCAAGTGCACATGTAACAATAATTTTTAACCGCAAGACCGGTTTCCACAAGAACAAAGCTTTATGAAGCCGGTTCTTTATGTTCTCGGAATAGAGAAACGGCCATATTTAGTACAGGTACAGTTGTGTTCAAAATTATTCAACCCCCACTGAAATTGATTGTTTTGGTCGGTTTGACATTGATTATGATCATTCAGTCATCCTGCTTACAATTAAATCAAAGAGGCACGTGTAGGTCAGACAAATATAACATAACATTTATAATGAAATAACCACAAATGTCTTTTCTGAGCTCACATCATTATCAGTTTTATTCAACCCCCAAGTGACATTCAATCTTAGTACTTAGTACAACATCCTTTTACAGTTATAACAGCTTTTAAACGTGAAGCATAGCTTGACACAAGTGTCTTGCAGCGATTTACGGGTATCTTCGCCCATTCATCATGGGCAAAAGCCTCCAGTTCAGTCACATTCTTAGGCTTGCGCACTGCAACTGCTTTTTTTAAGTCCCACCAGAGGTTCTCAATCGGATTTAAGTCTGGTGACTGCGATGGCCACTTCAAAATGTTCCAGCCTTTAATCTGCAACCATGCTCTAGTGGACTTGGAGGTATGCTTGGGATCATTGTCCTGTTGCAAGGCCCAACGTCTTCCAAGCCTTAGGTCTGTGACGGACTGCATCACATTGTCATCCAATATCTCCTGGTACTGAAGAGAATTCATGGTACCTTGCACACGCTGAAGCTTCCCAGTACCTGCACAAGCAAAACAGCCCCAAAGCATGATTGACCCCCCGCCATGCTTCACATTAGGCAAGGTGTTCTTTTCTTCATAGGCCTTGTTCTTCCTCCTCCAAACATAGCGTTGATCCATGGGCCCAAACAGTTCTAATTTTGTTTCATCAGTCCACAGAACACTATCCCAAAACTTCTGTGGTTTGTCCACATGACTTTTGGCATACTGCAGTCGACTCTTCTTATTCTTTGGGGACAGCAAGGGGGTGCGCCTGGGAGTTCTGGCATGGAGGCCTTCATTACGCAGCGTGCGCCGTATTGTTTGAGCAGAAACTTCATTACCCACATCTGACAAATCTTTTCTCAGATCCTCAGCAGTCACACGGGGACTTTTCTTCACTCTACGCTTCAGGTAGCGCCCAGCAGTCGAAGTCAGCATCTTCTTTCTGCCACGACCAGGTAGCGTTTCAACAGTGCCCTTTGCCTTGAATTTGCGAATGATGCTTCCTATGGTGTCTCTTGGTATGTTTAACCTCTTTGCAATCTTCTTATAGCCATTGCCCTTCCTGTGAAGAGTAATCACCTGTTCTCTTGTCTTCCTGGACCATTCTCTTGACCTCACCATGTTTGTAACCACACCAGTAAATGTCTAGAAGGAGCTGAGTATCATAGTCAATTTAAAGCTGCCTAATTGGTGCTTATTAGGCTTTATTGCTGCTCCCTGATATCCACAGGTGTTTTCAATACCTGATTGAAAACACTTCATTGAACCTCTGTTCTTCAGAGTGGAAGTCTTTAAGGGGTTGAATAATTATGTCAATGAAGAATTCACAAAAGAAACATTTACTACTGTATTACAAAACTAATTGATGTCATTTTAGTTGCATATGGTTCTTTAAGAAGTCCTTGTAGGATTTCATTCTGAATACAATTACAAATGTACACTAAATTCCCTAAAACCATTTACAGCATTGGGGGTTAGATGATGATGAATGCACTATAGAAACTTGCCTGAAGTCCAGTGGAGGAGGAACCTGTTTCAAGGCTGAAATCAAAATAATGCCATGGGCAGATCAATGCCAGTTTCCCATTGCCCAGATCTTCAATATCACCTTGCTCCAGTGGGCCCCCTGTCAAACAAAATATTGTGTCTTGTAAAGATTTTTAAACAATTCTCTAATTTCCCTGAATTAAACTTCTCTGCAGTTTTCTGAAAGTGTTTCGACATACAGAACTAAAAGGTATGCTTGAAAAAATATTCAACATGCTTTACAAAAGCAAAAACACCAGTCTAAATTAAACAATAAATCAAAAACAAACAAAGGATTAAGCTACAGATGAATAAATACAAAAATAATGTGGAAGTAGTAGTTCAAATATTAAAACGTGGCGTTTTTTGTTCCATCAAATCCCTATCTTCAAAAGTCAAAGCGCACTCAGACTTGAGAAATTATGCGGAGGCGATTGGAATAAAGGGGCTCCAGTCAACCATAACAAGTGTTTTGCATTGAACTGAATTGTTAAGGGGGAGGGCATAAAGAATCTGTTGTTCAAGAGGAACCAAATGAAATTAGTATATTTCAGAAACACATGAGTTGCCAGGGTCACATGGGATCAGGGGGGTATTCCAGAAAGCTGGGTACAGACGTGCTCAAATTTGTTGGTACCCCTCCTCAAAAAAACGAAGCATGCACAATTTATTTCATGAAATAACTTGAAACTGACAAAAGTAATTGGCATCCACCATTGTTTATTCCATATTTAATAGAAATCATACTTTGCTTTAGATTTTTTTAGTAGCTCTCAATGTGACTTCTGGACCTGTTGACAGGTAGTTTGACACTTACTGAGCAAACTGCTCCATTGTGCCTTGTCAATATTAATTATAGCATATTCCAGTCTAGCTTTTTTATGTTTTTCTTTCAAAAATAGAGTCCTCCTGGGTCTTCTACCATGCTCAAAAAGCGACGGATGGTGAGATCAAAAACTGACATACCTTTACCTTGGAGTTCAGCTTGTATCTCTTTGGCATTTATCCTTGGTTCTTTTTCTACCATTCGCACTATCCTTCTGTTCAATCTGGGGTACATTTTCTTTTTGCGACCGCGCCGTGGGAGGTTGGCTACAATTCCATGTACATTAAACTTCTTAATATTTTTTTAACTGTTGTCACAGGAACATCGAGCTGCTTGGAGATGGTCTTGTAGCCTTTACCTTTACCATACTTGTCTATTATTTGCTTTATGAGCTCCGCAGACAACTCCTTTCCTATCCTTTGATTTCTCTGGTCCATGTTCAGTGTGGTACACACAATGATACCAAACAGCACAGTGACTACTTTTCTCCGTTTAAATAGGCTAAATGACTGATTACAAGATCCGATACATGTCTGATACTTATTAAATAAACTAATTAATTTGCAATATCACTATAATCAAATTCAGAATTCACAACTAATTGTATTATTAACTCCATTATTTAACCTTTAAAATGAAATAATCTTTAAATAAAATAATGTAAGCTGTTATTGTTCAACTTTATGCATTTATATGAAATATTGTATATACTTTGAATTAGGTTTATTAAACATCTCCAAATATCACTGGACAAATATACACACCTTACAATTTCCAACAGTCAAAAGGATGTTAGTAGTGAAGTATTTTAATTCCAGAGCAATTGCATAACATTACTCTTGTCCACTTATTAGACAATATTTGGTGCATGGGGTCAAAGACAGTTGTGGCCTAATGGTTAGAGAGACAGATTTAAAAGGTTAAAGGTTGCAAGTTCAATTTCCATGCCGGCAAGTTTACAAGGCTTTATAAAGTGACCCCCAATGGAATCACCATGGCATATTGTTCACATATTTGAATTCTTATTATAATTTTAAATCCATTTACATTAAAAATACATAAAAACGTAGATTTAGGGTTTTTCATACAGACTGTACTCCTTCAAATGTCCTTCTGTTCCTCAGCGTCTTCCTACAATTTAGTATTGAAAGGCCTTTCTCCAAATTACAATTAGCCTTTCAGGATAGGCCGTTTCCACCTCTTTTAACATTTGGAAAGCAAAGGCCTTTAAGCAAAACTATCTCAAAAGAAAGAAACAAAAAAACTAAATCTATGTGAATTTGAAAGGGATATATGGCTACATGACATATTGGACATGTGACTAGGCCTAACATTTTAAACCTCTACCTCTGTCACAGCATACCTTCATCCTCTGCAGCAGATTAATTATCATACATAGTGTAGTGAACTGAGAAGCATTACACAAATGTTTCCTAAATTATGACCAATGTAGAAGTTTCTAGATTTAAAATAGTCTCCATTAATATGACTACATCAGCAACTGTCTCAAATAAAGCTGATACAATGCAAAGTCAGTTTTCAGAAAACTAAGAAAAAATAAAGTTAGATTTTTTTAAGGAACATACAGAGAGGGAATCAAAAAAGAGGTTTAATACTGCCTTCAAAATGAGCAATGTGTACATATACACAACACAATTTTGGTAAAATACCATCGTAGACACATTAAAATAACAGTTAAAACAGTTAAAACATATCAACAATCCTACACTTTATGTACCAAAGATAGCCATGAGTATAAATTTAAAATATTATAGTATAAAAAGTGCATATATTTACAAGATTTATATATTTAATTCAATATTTAATTTATAGTGTTTATAGTTTTATAAACAAGTAACTTAATTTAATTTTATGATTTTTAATCATAAATTGATGCAGATTTAAAGGGGTCAAATGACATGGCTAAAACGAATATTATCGTTTGTTTAATATGTTATGTAATGTGTATACACGATTTAAGGTTCGCTGTATTTTCCACATATCGTGCATGTTTGTATCTCCTCTTTGCCCTGCCTCTCTGGAACATGCTGATTTTTTACAAAGCTCATCGCTCAGAAAAGCGAGGTGTGCTATGATTGGCCAGTTGGTTATTGCGTAGTGATTGGTCGAATACTAGAGCGTTTCATGGAAATGTAATGCCTCTTACCATATTCGGAACATCAGGTTCCAAAGCAATTGTACTTACAGGTGATAAAATGTCATCGGTACTTCCTTATATCAATTTAATATGGAATCTGATATGGAAAATGAAGATGATCAAGCAGATACATCAACTTAGCCAGTGCATCTTAAGCAGGACGTAAAGGATTGGTAAGTTTTTTTTTTTTAAATATCATGTTAAACTATAGTTTACTGTTTTACCTTCATATTCGATGTTATAAAGACTATAAACAAACAACCATATACATCCTACAGAGTTTGTGTGAGATAGAAACAAGCTCGCATTACAGCAGGGAATGGTAACAAATAAATCACGTGAGTGCGTCGGTCCTTTTGATCAATCAGTGTTATGCCACATCTCGTCACGACTCAGCAAAGACAATAAATCCCATTATAAACACAACATTTGTTGCCTCTAGGTGGAACATTCGTAAGGACTTATGTTGTCTTTTTTCATGTTGCGAGCGTGTCTGCATTTGCAGATCACAAACACAAGACAAACTCAACCCGCGTTAGTCCGTAGCATAGTCTTTAACAATGACAATATACTCACAGGCTGCGAATCTGAAGCGACTGTCATGTGAAGTTGTAATGGTTGGAATGGCCCCACTTTTTAACCAGAGCTTTCGTGCATTGCCGGTTTTGATATCTTCCAGGTTTGTGAAGCAATCTTTGGTAAAATGCGCTGCACGAACTAGATATTCTGATTGTACTTTTCTGGAACAGTGTTGTAAATAAAATGTAACCATTCGTTTTTAGTTGTCTCATCTTTTGGAAGCGGAAAACAAAGAGGCTTTCTTTTCACAACGAAACACAGCGTCTCCACGACATGGCTGCGGCAGCGACGATACAATGAGATTAACAAGTACGCCCACCTAACTTGCATTTACATTTGAGCGGTCTTTCTCAAGTCATACCACGAAATGACGTACAATCGTGGGGGTGTGGTTACACAAGGCGTTTCAGGCAGGTCTGGTTGAGCAATCGCTTTTAGATAGAATGCGACTTTTGTTTTAACACTTTTATTTTTCCAATTTTACATGTCTAATACATGCATGGGCAACTTTTAACACACCAAAGACACAGAAAAACACTTATTCGCGCCATATGATCCCTTTAAGTCTTCGATGAAAAAAACCTCTGATTTATAACGTTGTTTTACAGTCAAAAACGTTAAGCTTCCCCGCCGTTTCCATGGTTACTCTTAAAATCTGTGATCCATTAACAATGTTTTCATGTTGTTTCTGTGAACGTGCGTTAACTCTGGGAAACATTCATGAGATTGAATAAATTTACTCTTCACACGTGTTCTGGAACCGACATACCCCAAGTAAGCAATATTTGGTTAAATCAACCCAGAGTTCAGGGTTTATCTGATGGTAAATTAACCATGCTTTCTGTAATACACCCCAGACCTAAATGGTTGATGCAACTTTACCATCACCTACATCTCAGAAAGCAGCACATACAGTATACAGTTTAGTAATGTAGCAGTAGGCTATGGAGCTGCATTCATCATCAACATGTTCTGGGCATCTACAACAAATAGAAGAATACACAGAAATAAAAAACAAGGGAAGAAACTTACCTCACCTAAAGCTTTATGTAGGTATTTTACCTGTGTGAAGTGTTACAACTAACCTTCATGTGGGCAAGATGAATCCATAGCCCAGAATGTATCATCATCTGTATGCACCAGGACTATATGCTCTCCGTCGTCTGAGTAAAGCCTTGAAAAGAAAATGAAAAGATGTGGTATATAGGAATATAGACAAGCAAATAATTACACTCTTGAAATATAATGCAGGGTACAAAAGTCTGAGACCACTAGTGCAGATGCATTAGCATTTTTCTTATTTAAAACAGTCCCAAAGAACATCTTATTTGCTTCAATAACATTTACATTTGGCAAATTGTAATGCAAAATGTCCAACAAAACATGAATCTGAGAACAGCTGAGCCTCACACCTCCACGAAAACTAAAAGGCATTGCAGACATCTGCAGTGTTATGTTAAAAGCAAGTCCAGTGCCTGTAAGGGATGTGGGCAAACACTGAACATGTCTATTCTCTGCTGGGTGTTTTAGGGCTCCACTTTTACAATTTTGCCCCACACATTTTGGTGCCAGTCTTGGTGAGTGCAACATTTTTATTCAATATCAATAACAGTCAGAAACCATCTTCAGTTACTTATTGTTCAGTATTTATATTTTCACCAGGTCTGATATTGTGTAAAATAAACATAAAAAATAATGTAGTTTAAGATTACATAAAGAAATTTATTTACACTTTATGGCATTATTTGCATGTAATGATACAACCCTTTAAAAAGTACCCGGTTTGTGTCTGTGTGCATTCATATAATGATGGGAGCTTACTTCGTGCATGGTGACTTAAATTTAGATTTGTCTCCCACACACTGCCAGTTTCCAGCTTTGACAATATCTGTCAGCGCATCAACTAAATCCTTCTCGAAGTGATCCATTCAGTCGTACTAAAGTAAGTCTAGAAGATCAGCTGCATGCATGTGGCTACAATAACATTCATACGTTCATTCAATGACTTCCTGTTGCGACTATTTTTTCAAAATAAAAGTTTCTTCACACATCGCTTCTTTTTGTCGCTTTTAATCACATATTTATACGAAACCGCTCTGCTTTGCACAGGAAATGATGACTCACTGGCGTCTTGTCATAAGAAAAATATTACAAGGACTTTTAGTAACAGACTATAAACTTAATTTGTAAACTGTTATGCCTGCTCAGTGGCGCTAAACAGGTACAAACGCATGCGCAGCTGCAGAGCTCGCGGTTTCGGAGTTATCGCTGAGAAAAAAGACGCCCCAACATTATAAAATCATGCCGATTTCTTGTTCAGCTATCGACTGCTCAAACCGCTTTGTCAAGGGATCGGAGATCAGATTCTACAGGTAAGATCGTAGGATAGATTGTCAACTATTTGCTACATATACACGCGTGGACAAGACATCTGCATTGTTTACATGAATACAACTTGTAAATAAATACGTAACTGTTATGCCCCTCTTAGAACAACACAGGTTTAACAGTTAACACTGTTTACTACAAATGATATTTTAGGTTTTACAATCTTTCTCGCTGTTTATGCTTTTGTACATTAATTGTAATATTTCGTCATTTGAATGGAAAAGTCTGAAATCACTGTAATGCATAATAGTTAAATGATCATATAATGTAATCATCATATATTTATTGTCACAACAGTATTTTACCTACTTAAACCACTGAATTGGTTGTACAGTTTGCAACGTGAAGAGGAGGACAGCAATACCCATTTGGCTGAAATCACATTATTTCCAAGCAATGCTTAAAGAATTAACTTTCAAGCTTTAATGTAAGGGGTCTGTGTCCTTCTTTGCTGTCTCTCATTTAGGTTTCCAATCAGTAAGCCTCAGCTGGCAGAGCAGTGGGTACGAAGCCTCGGAAGGAAAAGCTTTGTTCCCACTCAGAACTCCTGCTTGTGCTCTGAGCATTTTCAGCCCGACTGCTTCCGTGACTATAATGGAAAACTGTTTCTCAGAGAGGATGCTGTGCCTACTATTTTTACCAACTCTGGAGGAGATGGCACTAAGGTGTGTCCATGCCTTCAGCAGTTGTTCTTGTTTAATTCAGCCATATGTTTTCAAGATTTATGTAACTGTTTATAGAAGCCATTTAGTATCGTTACTTTAATCATGGTGTTCATTTCTTTGCTTACAGATTGAGTTACGAAGAAACAGAGGGGGAATAGTTGGAAAGGAGGTCAATGAATCCAATGCTGCTTTCAAACAAATGACCAAAGATAGAAGACAACCCATTAGAGACTCGAGTCTGAAGGTAATACATGGATGGCTTTATATGCAAATACAATCACTTAGTTTTGTCTGTTTATTTACTTCTGTGCATGATTCATTAAATCAGTTTTTTACATAAATTTTGCACACGATTAATGTTTAAGCCATAGGTCCAGCATGTCATGACTGATACAAATAGATCGGGTAATTTATGATGATGATATTTTTTTAACAGGGCAGAGGCCCGAACGAGAGGAGACGAGCAGGGGGAAAGCTCCCATCAGGTGACAGGTAACTGCCCATCTATTTGCTTTACTCATGATCATCAATTCATTCATTTCATGAGTAGGAAGCATCTTCAATTATTCAATTTTTTTTGGAGGATTTGATTTTAACTTAATTTACCCATTTAATTCCCTACAGGCAGTCCCTGTCTGTCAAGAACAAGGTGTATGACAGCAAAGGCCTGCTGATCTCATGTGGAAAGGATCTGTGTGACTGTCTGGACATAGAGTGCATGGGCTGCTTTTATCCATGTCCTGAGTGCGGCTCACGGAAGTGTGGTGTGGAGTGCAGGTGTGACCGAAAATGGCTATACGAGCAGGTGGAAGTAGAGGGAGGAGAGATTATTCGCAACAAGTTTGCCAATTAGCAAATCAGACAGGAGCCCGAGAAGACATCACTTTTGTTTCTGAGATGCGTGTGGACATTGCAGAAGTATTGGGTTTAAATTGTATATTTGTTAACTTTTTATCTAAGGATAGAATTTATTAGAAATGCTTGTTTTCTATTTTATCCTTTGACGATTTTCAGATTGTTTTGTCATTCATGTTGTATTAATGTTTGTCTCATGTTTTTTTACTTTTAGGCAAAAATAAATAAATGTAGACTGCAGCGGGTTTAGTGCTGGTTCAATAAATGATCTCCTAGCCTCATTTTAAATTAATTAAAAATATATATTTTTGGTTTTCGATGTAGCTCAAAGAAGTTGTTTAGATGTTTAGATTATATACCAATTATACAAAATGTAAATAGACACTTCAAAAATATTGTTTCTAAAGTGTTAAAACCCTATTTTAAGATCTGTGTTTAAATCGGGAAGCCATGCATGTGCAGACATGCTATGATGAAGTCATGAAACCTGTGTTTTAGGGCATTTTAGGGTTTTTTAGGTTATATCATATATTAGATATTGTCTAAGATGTCTTTCTAATTGCCCTATTCGTCTCAACGTGCAAATTTAGGACTCTTCACCTCGTGTTGCGACGCTAGAAGCCAGAAGCGTCACAATGAAGAGCAATCTGTCAAAGGCCAAATTTTCCCGGTAGCTGTACAACAATACATGCACAACAACCGTAAACTTGACTTGTAGCAGGGATAATGTGTTGTTAGAGAATTTAAAAGAAAGATTTCCAAGACACTCAGAACTAGGCAGACTATGTGAAGCATTCTTAACCTTTTTTTTTTATATTTGGCCCAATTTTTTAAGATCATGCAGTACAGCATCAACACTGTTTTGTTTATTACATTGCATCTTGATTTGTGGTCAAAGTGGTGTCATTTTGAAAATGGTATATAAAATACCATGACAATTCACAATTACAAGGGCTTTGATTATTATTTGCTAATTATGATATCATTTTCGATATGGTTGAAATTAATTAAAATCAATTTTATAACAACACTGTGTCTTTAGAGTTTCTACTTTTATGATGTAAGTTGCCTTTTTAGTGTAAAAAAAATGTTTAATTTAAGTTAGTTTAGTTTAAATCTTGGGCAGTAGGTTTAAGTCAGCTATTCCTTTCATTGCCACACAAGTACATTCTCTGTGATGTCTAACACATTTCCTTATTTGTATTTAGGAGATTGCCACTTTTCTGAAAACTTTAATATTCATATCGATTCACTCCTAATTTGATTGTGTAAATCAAGTATGGTTTAGTGAGTTTATTCAGCATATCAGACTGAGTGCATCCTCACAGAGACATTTTTACAGTTGGTCTCAGAAGGACAATTATAAAAACACCAATTTCACATGTAAAATGAATGTGCGACTACGTTAGCACCTGGGAACAGATGGTTTATCAAATGAAATGGGCTCCACTTACGTTGTGTAAAAGCAGTTTTAATGTGTGGTTTGTGCCTGATTACAAGATCGATAGTTGAACGCACAGAAAATTCCAGAAACAAAACAGGATGAAACAACATTTCACATATGACCTATTGGGAGCATTGAGGCAACGCATCATTTTTAAAAATTAAAACTATTTATATGCTTTAATGGGCTATTGCAGAATGGTGCTGGTTTGTGGATTAATTAAAAATACTTCAATTTCATAATGCATAATTCCATTATGTAGAATATTAATTACACTATTACATTAACATTTTTATCATGAGGTTTGAAAAGTTAGCAGAGATTTGGATTTGGCTTTAACTTCTAATAATGTGCATTGCAGCTGGTTGTCTGGTGGCTGAGAACTCCACAGTCCATAATGTCAGTGTTACACTTGCTGCACTCACAGCTGAGGGCCACAGGGTAGCTGAAAACCGAGTCAACCCTGAGAGGGCAGCCTTTGAATTCATAAGTTTCGTAGGTCCACTCTCTGAAGTTACAAGTGTTCTGGTAGTTCTGCACCATAGGGCTACGGTATACTCTTTCCTGTAAACAAATTAATACATAACTTTATTATGGTACAAAAGATGGAATTAAAAACATCAAAATAAAGTTTAAAATATAGATGACAACAATACCAATTCTGCATTTATGTCAAATGTTTATGCATCATTGCTCAATTTTATGAGAGTACCTGTGTTTTGCAGAGCCCAGCACAAGCAGTAGTGTCGATAGTAATGCAGCTGCCACATTCCTCACTTTCCACAGTAATGGAGATATTGGTAAGTCGACAGCTGGACCTGCCCTCTGAAACAGCCCTCATTAGCACCGGCAACAGCATCACCATAACAACGAAGTGCATCCTCATCTGGGAATCATTGCAAAAGTGTGTGGCTAGTTAAATAAACATACTGGAATAAAGTATTAGCATCATATGTCCATCTAGAGATAACAAATGTGAATGCATTTTGTGTAATGGATTATCAAAAAAAATTAAAAGTAAGAATAATGCCATTAGACTGGGCATTTCTCAACCTGCTTGGGACCCCTGCCACCACTGTGGAGTTTTCCCATTTTTAACCAATCTCAAGTCACTTCTTCTTGAGATAGGAGTTTGGCAGTTAAAGCCATCTGGCTCTTCGATTGATGTCATTTCACCCCATTTTTTATAAATCGCTGTCTGGTGCTGATGTATTGGGTTAAACCTCTGTTAAAGAAGGCACACCTAGAGTCCACTGCTCTAGAAAATTTTAGACCTATTTCAAATCTATCTTTTACATCTAAGATTTCTGAGAAAGTAGTCTTTCAGGAGCTTCAAACTTTTTTGGAAAATAATAAGATTCTTGAGATTTTCCATCAGGTTTTAGAAAATACCATTCGACAGAAACAGCTCTATTAAAGGTTTTTAAATGACCTCTTATTAAATTATGACTCCGGGGACTCCCTATATTGTTGTTACTCAACCTGACTGCTGCTTTTGACACTGTTGACCACTCAATTTTCACACCTGGAGCACTGTGTAGGGATAACAGGGTGTGCATTAGACAAATAATAGTTCACAAATCCAGTTTTTTTTTTAATCTGGGAATTATCTTTGATGAAGGTCTTTAAATTCGATAAATATATTAATTTGGTGGTAAAGTCCTGCTTTTATCAGCTTCGAATTCTTGCTAAAGCAAAGCCTTACCTATCCAAGGAATGTTTGAAAAGTCATCCACTCTTTTATCACATCTAGATTGGACTACTGCAATTCCCTCTATTTTGGGATTGGTCAATCAGCTTTATCCTGTTTACAATTAGTTGAAAATTCAGCAGCCAGACTTTTAACAAGGCACATTGGTCAACTTCGGTTGAATTAAATAGTGCTATAAAAAATAAACGTGACATTGACATTAAAAAACGAAAATGTAAACGAAAAATCCCCAGTTAAATTATAATCATATATATACATTAATATAATATAAATATAATTATAAATTAATCTCAGCATTAATTCTTTGTTAAAAATGTCTATATTTATTCAGATCCAAATATAAGATAAACTAATATGTTCAAAGCAAAACTAACAACTAGACACAGACTAAATACTGTACATAAACTAAACAGAAATAAAAAGTTCACATCAGTCCTACCTGCTGGAGTTTTGCTCAGACAAAATCTCTTGCTCTCTCATATGGACACTTATACCCTCCTGTAAGACCAGATGCCGACCATTGGTTGAGACAAGCCATGTCTTATCATACTACGGTATTTGCTTTTGTGGAGGTGGCACAAATCCTTAAAGCCCTGCGGCCATGGCATTCAGTCTGGGAGAGGCTTAGCCAGCACAGCATCCATGTAAAGGCCACCAGTCATGTTCTGGTTTTCAAGGTCAATTTTTCTACAACACATTTATTTTTATATAAATCTACTGGAACAATCACTTGTTTCAGGAACCTTGTTTTGATAATTAATCTAATAGTTCCAGATGGCTTCCTTAAAGAGCCCGACATGTTCAACAGATTTTTGTCTGATGGAATTTTTTTGGAAGATCAAAAATGTGTGTAAATTATTAGGTTCCAATTGAATACTTATCTGAAATGAGTCTCTGTAATTCTACAAGTCTAGCATTCGTTTCACATAGCATTGCTATATAGGCCTATACTTGAATATTGCCTGAATCTGTTTGAAAGCTACAGTCTTCTTGATTTTTATTTTGCTTTAGCATTCAGTTTCTTTCTCATATCTCAGCCTGCTTCGACATCTTTGACACAAATCAGCTCCAGCTCAACTTTGACAAGACTGAGCTCCTCTTTTTCAGACTTATCCGCCCCCGGTTTCTTTCTATTTTGAAGGTCAAGCAGTCATTGACTCCTGATGTGTACAAATCTGGCTGTCCAAAAAGACCCAGTGACCTTCGCTTATCATGCTGAGACATCTGTCCCAGCATACGGCTGTTTAATGCAGCAAAACAGCTTTTTTCTATTTCTAGTACATCAAACATGTTGCTGCCTGACTTTTCATCTGCCGCGTTTCATCTTCAGTAATTCTCACATTTTCCCAAGTCTCAATATTTACCTACCAATGGTGGCAGACTTATTTGATTCCTATTGACGGTTTCGGCAGCAACAACATAATCAAACATGGCCCAAACTTAATTTCCGATAGACCTCAGCAAAGAAACTGTTGAGTAGTTTTAATTGAATTTAATACAAATAATATACATAATAAATTAATATTCATATAAATTAAACATAACTTTTTTTGTGAATATAGGTATTATGGCCTGTTCAGTTACATATTTTTAGGAAGTAAATACGCATGCTCAATTTAATAACAATTTTTTGTTAGGTATACAGAGAGGTAAATTCCATCTGAATGGTTATATGAGGTGTCCCTGGCCTCTATAGCTCTATGAAGTTGTTGTTTGAAATAAAACTACTGCCCCCTTATATTCTGTCTATTCTCCATTGTGCCAACTGCATGCTAGCAATGAGCACAATAGACACATGATAAGCAATGCTCAAAACACGCTACTGCATATGTGTTTCGAAGAGAATTTAAAATCATTAAACTGGATCAGTTGGTCGGTGCAAGCTGCTTAAAAAAGAGAAGACAATAGTAAACACCAAAATAAACCAGTCAAATCAGTCTGATTCACAGATTTACCATGTAAAGCAGAGTATATAAAATATAATAGCTAAAGTTTTAGTTCAGAATGTCTTGAGTCTTAAATTTCAGTTGATTACAAAATAACTTCCCTTGAACACAGTGCTGATACTGAATCTGTGTTCATAAAGCTCTCTGATATTGAATAATGTGCTTCAGAAAAAGGTGGTGTAGTGGAGAGTAATCTGATCTGTTTTACTTTAATACACACATCTCATCAGTTTAATTTAAAACCTGAAAACATATCATCATTTTTGGAACTTTGGATAGCCAACATCTTATTATTATTTCCTTAAACTTTGTTTAAACAATCTGGAAGTGGCAGTTAGCGATCGTTGCAGTTGTCCGTTGTCATTACAATGTTTAGGCTAAATATTTAACTTAGACTCTTTGCTTGACAGAAATGCAGAGATACGGCACTATCACGTCGTTCTTTATTGATTTGTTTTTCTTTCTTTAAAATGAAAACCAAAGAGGCTTTGACAGAAAGTGCGTGAATCTCAGTGACTGATGCGCGCACCGTCTGTCTGGTGCGCACTGTTTGTGCTACGCAGCAGTCCCTCGGGCAGGTATTTGCGATTATCTGGATGTCCACAGATGCACAAGGGGCTGGTCAAGTTTGAAAAATGCAGCACACGGGCGTGCGCGCAATGACCCGCCGTCGCCACTGGGGGACGACCAAGTTCTTTCTGCGCTGCAAACGTGCCTATCTCGGCGCAGCTCAGCTCCCAAATAACACGAGCACAATGCTCAATGGGCGAGACTGAGCGGCAGACAGATGCGCGCTGCGCATACTTACCTAAGGCTATTTCACATGGCATCCTAAAACTTTGATGCATCTCGACTCTGATGCTGCTCGTTTGATTTATCGAGCCACGCAGCATGCTCTTGGCAGCAGCACCTGCTTTTTGGTGAGTGTGAGTCCAGGCTTAATGCAGCGGTGCATGTTTTTTGGGGAGGGGGAGATGTGCAGGTGATGAGAGATCCTGTTGAATTAAGACCCAACGGCGGACCGTGGCCAAAACTGTCATCCCTCGATTGCGATCACACCTGCCTGTTGAGGTGTTATGTTCTGCGTTTGGATACGTCGAGGAATATCTGTATTACCAAAGCGTAGAGGGAATTTTAGACAAACCTGGGATTTACGTCCTCACGCATCTCCAGCTTTTTATATTAAGGGTGGTTGCTGAGAAGACGTTCTCTTATCTTTTCTTGTGTAAGTGACTCGAACGATGGAAGTTAGAGTGCATGAGAGGGCTGATAAATTGCGTGCGACGACTGTTTATAATTAATTGTCAGGGGAATTTGGATCAGTGATATCACGCGCTGTTTCCTGTTTCTTGCTTGGCTGGCCTGTAATAATAAGATTGTGCCATTGATATTATTTCTATTATTTTTTTTTGCAGAAGGGTATACGAATAATAATATTGTCTTTGTTCTCAAATACTTTGATGATATATATATATTATATGTAGCCATCGAAGACTTGATGGGATGTCAATTCTTCAGGGCAAATTATATGATGTACAGTGTTTGTTTTCTACAACACGTTTATTTTTTCTTTTCTTTGCAGCTGTTGCTGGTGTCAGACGGATTCAGTGATTCATTCATATAGCCACTGAAGGGGCAGAGGACTGGACAAACCTACACCCCACCCCTCCCTCACAGCAAAAATGGGAACCAGTGATTTCATAGGTGCAAAAGTCTCTACGGCGAATGAGCACCTAGGATAACGTCGCTGTCTCTCTTGCATCCAGTTACCTTTATGGATTACCGTGACAGCAGTGCGCGCCACCTAACCATATGGATTCTATGGCACTCTTGGGCACATATCCCTAATGATGTCACCAGAAACGCTCTCGTTTCACAACAGTTGTTAAAGTCCAATTACAATAAGTAAAAGTGCATTTAAAGACCATCGAAACTACACTTGAACTACGCTTGCGTATTAACTAGGCGATGGACAACTAACAGCGCCAGTCAAGTGCATTTATGAACTTTAATGTGCTAAGACGGTCTCGTGCTTAGCCTTATTCTTTATCCAATTGCTGAGTTTTTGGGGGGTCCAACGTTTCATAGTTCGTGAAGATGGAATTTGCTATGGTGGGCGCGGACAGCGGGAGTTGCAACAACCACCTGCCCTACGGATATGCACAGGCTCGTGCCAGAGAGAGAGAGCGCGAGCGGGAGAGACAGTCGCGCGCAGTGGCGACGGCATCATCAGCTGAAGCTGTAACGGTTGGAGAGGGAGGTGGGTCCTGTGGCCATCCCCACAACAACCCGCATCAGAGTCGAACCGCCTCTTCAACGAATGCCAACAACAGTAGCGCCGGGACCGCCTCGTGCCCCTCCTCCTCCCAGCAGCCGCAACAGCAGCAGCAACACCAAGAGCCACCACAGCAACTTCTCAGAGAGCGAAAAAAGCAAAGAGGCGTCTCGCGCTGGAGACGGAACCGCGCAGCACTCGGTGGGGATCTGCGCCACTCAGAGTTGGCGCTCCTAGGGTCCGAGGAGGACATAATGATTGAGGAGGACGAGGCAGAGGGCGAGGAAGAAGAGGAGGACAGGGGAAGTAAGAGATCGAGTTTTGTCTATAACATGGATGATGAAGAGGAGACGGTTTCTTTAACGGACAGGCGTCCTCAGTCAGGGTACGAAAATGTTTACAATGAGTACGGCTGCTGCGAGAGAGTTGTCATCAACGTGTCAGGCTTGAAGTTTGAAACTCAAATGAAGACTCTCGCACAGTTCCCCGACACTCTCTTGGGGGACCCTGAGAAACGAATCAGGTACTTCGATCCTCTGCGCAACGAATACTTTTTTGACAGGAACAGACCAAGCTTCGACGCCATTCTATACTTCTATCAGTCAGGGGGGCGATTAAAGCGACCCGCCAACGTGCCGTTTGACATATTTTCCGAAGAGGTGAAGTTCTATGAACTCGGCGAAGAGGCAATGCTCAAGTTTCGCGAGGATGAGGGCTTTGTGAAAGAGGAAGAGAAGCCGCTACCCGAGGACGAGTTTAAACGTCAGATCTGGCTCTTGTTCGAGTATCCAGAGAGTTCAAGTCCAGCCAGAGGGATTGCGGTCGTGTCGGTCTTGGTTATCGTCATATCCATTGTTATTTTTTGTTTAGAAACATTGCCAGAATTCAGGGATGACAAAGAATTCCTCAGCCCAGGTAAAAATTCCACACACGCAGACAATGGATTCACGCCATTTAATGATCCATTTTTCATCGTTGAGACAGTATGCATAATTTGGTTCTCATTTGAGATAATTGTCCGTTTTTTTGCTAGCCCCAGCAAACCTGCTTTCTTTAAAAACGCAATGAACTCCATAGACATTGTCTCTATTTTGCCTTATTTCATAACTCTTGGCACAGACCTCGCTCAACAACAAGGCAACGGACAACAGGCAATGAGTTTCGCGATTCTGAGAATAATACGGCTTGTCAGAGTGTTTAGGATCTTCAAGCTGTCTCGACATTCTAAAGGTCTCCAGATTCTCGGACACACATTACGCGCAAGCATGCGAGAACTGGCGCTGCTCATCTTCTTTCTTGTCATCGGTGTCATTCTGTTCTCTAGCGCCGTGTACTTTGCGGAGGCTGATGAGCCGTCGTCACAGTTCACGAGCATTCCAGATGCTTTTTGGTGGGCTGTGGTGACCATGACCACGGTGGGTTACGGGGACATGAAGCCTATAACAGTTGGGGGTAAAATAGTGGGCTCGTTGTGCGCCATAGCAGGTGTCCTGACCATTGCGCTTCCAGTGCCCGTCATCGTGTCCAACTTCAATTACTTTTATCACCGGGAAACTGATAACGAAGATCCGACGACCGTTGTTGAACAGCCCCCACCAGGTTGCCCGTATTTTCCGGATTTCCTCAGAAAATTAAAAGGGTCCCCATCGGGGTCGTCTTTGGGTGACAAGGCTGCTGAGTATATGGAGATGGAAGAAGGCGTCACGGAATCTCTGTGCGGTGCTGACACGCAGAGCCCGAGTAGAGGGAACGGTACTGATATAGGCGGGAAAAACAGTTCACATTCACGAAACCTACAGACAGATGTATGATTATAAAAAGACGATAACCTTTTTTGAGATGTTTTCGTGAAGATGACTGCACAAATAAATCAGTTAACAGCACACATGCACGCACGGTTGCGCACTTACAACGTGAAGACATACGCTCGTGCGCAAACACACAGAGAAGCTCACACACGCATACTCAAGTTATGGACCTAAGCTGAAACATTTTTGCAATGTGGCTACATTTGTAGAGAAACATACGCTGTAATCCAGTGACAGGCAACGCAAAAATCACCAGCTTTACATGACGTGGAGAGGATATCTGCCCACCTGTTCTGTTGATAGAACTGAAGAACTACCTGTTCATTAAATGAAGGCAACAAAGAGAAATTTGCATAGGCACTTTATGAGTTACGTTTGTCAGTAATTGTAGAAGAGTTCTTATCCAATGCTATTATGCAATAACGTTAAAATCGTTTGCACTATCATCAATTATGTTATAGTCTCCTAGGCAGGGAGGCAGCACATTGACTGATAAAATAATAATAATATACATTGTATTAACAATTCGAAATAATATGAAATAACTACGCTGCAACAATCACTGCTGAGAGCAAAGAAAATGAATTCTAAAACTACTTGATGTTTCCCATATTAATGAATTATTCTTTTTTTAATTATTAATTGGAGAGCAGAACGCATGACCAAGGGAATATTATCCTAAATCAAATTTTGGCAAGATGTGTCAGCATGCCAGTATTCAGGATGTACTTCATTCTGGTAAAACCCTATTAGCAACCCCTGTGTAGTTATTTGTGCATTGTCCAGGATAGCTGAAGAGTCATTTTGATCAGTCCCTTTGTGAGTATTGAAAAACAAAACAATCATCTTTGTTTTTGTGAAACATACACTGCACTCTTTTGTTCGTTTTCAACTCTCAATCATCATGCGAGGATTCATTCTCTCTAAGCATAAATGTCACAATATGGTAAGCCGATGCCAAAACACCAGTTTTACATTCTCCAACAAAGTCAACGACACCAGGCTTGAAGGATCGGTTGGCCACTGCTTTCAAGTTACTGTTTTGGAAGTATAATTCAAGGGAATGCTTCATGCAACTATTTCTTCGTCCCTTTACCAACTGTCAGTGCGTCCCTTTATAAAAATACTGATGGAAATAACAAGTCAAGCAGCACTGGAGGGAACATGAACTCGTCTCCAGCGCTTTGTCGGACTTCATGCACAAGAGTGGGCTACCTGCGTTCCGGAACGACCACACGGAGGGCACGATGACTAATGAGCATGCGCAGTTTACCGTTCAAGCTAAGGTAAGTGTTTGTTTATTTACACACCAATCATGTGATCATCTTCGTGCTCAATGCTACATGGCCCCAGGTGTTTAATCATGTGTACAGGTGTTTACCCATCTGCATCTACACTAAATAAGATGTGTGTTAGTGTTAGAAACAATTGCTTTACATGGCATGCCATAGATTATACCCACACTTCTCTCAAAACAATATATCTACAATATCCTGAATTGCCTAGCAACAAGGGATCTGTTTTAAAAGAACACTAACCGTGCTGGAATCCAAAAATCTTCAAAGCGTCAAAGTGTTTACAGCTTCATTTTCAGATGTCATAATATATAGCTGTCGCTGTTATATTGTAGACAAGATAATTACCATTTATTCTACAATAAACTGACATTTTGCCATTAATGAGATGTACTCTTAGTACTACAGTGAGATAGCTGTTGGCTTCCAAGACTTGCTTATCTATGTCAACTAGTTAAACTTGTAGGCTTAAGCCTATTTATTGAGTATATTGACTTATTGGATTATTGCACATAATTACTTTGTGTTGGTGTGCCTTGTGGTCTGTTCTAAATGTACATAATTTATTAATAATAAAAAACCTTAATACAATTGTAATAGTTATTATTATTAAACAAACTAGATTGGTGGGGTCACCTCTATAAACTGCGTCATGTGAGAACTGACTTGACCGAGTACAATGTCACTTTTCAGAAGTGATCAGAATTCATTATTAGACATGCAGCACATACAGCGGAAGACATACTGTATGTCTGTTTTACTGTTTTAGTTTAATACGATGTAGATAATTTTTTTCACTGTTTTATACGGTGTAGATAATTTTATCATGTGTCTTTATTTGCAATGTCATGGGAGTTTATTGATCATTCATTCCACTGCAAATAGGCAAGTGTTAGTGTGAGTACTTTCTTTTCCTAGTATTTATATTATTATATTTACTAGAGTTCTATAGGAATCTTGCTTGCCAAGTCATGCAGTGCTTTTGCATACAGTAGATACACGAAACAGACAGATAATACTCAAATTTACATAATAGCCCAGGTCATTAAGCAGTCGTTTACAGGTTAATGTTGTATGCCATTAAGAGGTTATACTGCAGTGTAATTGATTAAATATTTGACTATAATTAGCCCGTTTGTAGGTCCTTTAAACAGATCGGGGCCCAAACCCTGTTGTTGTATTATTTTTTTGAGTCTGAAAGCTAAATCAGCCTTAAAGGTTGCTTGCCTATTTAAGCACAGGTCTCTGTTGATGAACACACTGTCGCGCAGGTGTTACATTTGTAAAATGGCCAAGTTATCGCAGCCCATCTCACTACTGTGCACTAGCTTTATGTTATGAAACCACACTTTTATTAAACACAGAGAATACTGATTTTGAGATCGGTGGCCTGTACAGTCAATTCATGGTAAAGTATATGTTTTTTTAAGTGTGTGCATAACGTATAGTAAATCAATAAAACTCTCGACCACATCAGCTTCATAAATATCATCCTCACTGAAAGTATCACACTAGATTTCCTATTGTCGATCGTCCATGACAACAATGGACATTTGGCCTTATTGATAGATCAGTGCGACACCAATCTCCATTTCCGTAACACTGACACCCCGTAAATATCAAGACCGACGTTTGAACAGCGTGGAGAGCCAGAATAATATGCCATTAGTCCAACTGAAAGCAATCAGCATCGCTTCACCCAGAGCGTTAATTAGCTGCTGTACTTGATGTGTGTAGCATGACACAGAAGTGTAGCTGTACAGCAGGGCTAGATTTCCATACCCACGCATACATAAAACTTGTCGGATGATGGAAAAATAAACAGCTGCATGGATTAGAAACTAAATTGTCAGATGTTTCACTCTATAATCCCCTCATCTTCTCCCTGTAAAACTGAGATTCAGTCGAATCTGAAGTGTGGTTTAGTTTTATCTTTATGTAACTGTATAAATACTGTAATGTTTTGCCATATGAACCTTTTGGAGTTTCTTTAGTTGGCCCTAAGCACAGGTGGTGCGATGCATCTGAGACTTGGGATAGAAACTGGTTCTTTAGGATTGCAAGGCTTTTTAGGACCAGTGTCCAGGCAGTGTGTTTAATTTTGAAAGTGTGCAGTGGTTTAATTTAAAACGTCCTGCAGCTAAACAAAGTTCAAGAAAAGCTGATTCATGGAATGATTTATTGTTGCTAACAGTAGGGTCTTTTACCCTCAAGTCAAGTTTGAGTTTTATGAACTTATATTTTCCTGGAATACACACACTGTTTGACTACCCTGTTAAAAAGACCAGTGTTGCTGGCCACCAATGTATGTTGTGTTTTGAATGCTTGCTGGTGCTTCATTTTGGTTTGTTCATGTTCAGGATTCTTGTATATATTTACTAGCAAGAGTGCCGTGGTCAACCAGCTTCACCAGAAACACCATGCAGCTTGACCAACATGCTTTGTCGCTGAACAGCATGGAAAAATTGGGTTACCAGCACTAACCATCATAAACCCTGCTGGTCCAAGCTGGTCTTTTCAAGGTGCATGGAAGGCTGTTTTCCCTTTTATATTCCACAAGGAAGCATAAACCTCGCTCTTACAGTCCGCATCTGATTGTACCTCCCTCTGTGGCATTTGTTTGTGTTGTTGACTTGTCATGGGCACACACACATAGACAAAAACATTTCTCTTCAGGGTTTAATAACACTCCCGTAGGGCAGGGCAGTGGAGGGCAGGATGTGTGTGTTGCTGAGCATTTCTGTCTTGTTGGGTTGTGTTTCTCCTATCTGATGGCTTACACCCAGAGGGTCAGGGAGCATTGTCTGCACTAATAGTACTGACTCCTGTGATGAGAGACCCTAGACGGGACGCACGCAATGGGACACCCTAACAAAATGTGTGACCTTAGCAGAGGTCAGCACATCAGAGGCTGTCACTTTCATTCAGAATCAAGATAAAGAAAACAGACTATTACAAAACGTTACTATAAAAGGGGCAGGATACATTTATGCATAGTGCAAAAAAAAAAACATGGTAGCCTTCCAACCTACCTGCTGTTGTGTTTTTAGGGATACTTAATAAAACATTAAATAAAAATACATAAAAGTTTAATGTTTCAAAATAACCCCTGTGTGACTGGAGTTACCTGTGTTTTTTCATTGTTTGTTTTACTGATATATTCTTACTTCAGAATGACAGTGATGTCGGCATAAATATTTATTATCATTGAATTCTTTTCTCAAGACGTTGCGGAAAAATGGACTACTGAATATGCTGAACAAAAAAATCGGAATAACATGCAAATATGTTTGAAACGACAAAATTTGTTGTCGGTTTTAAACAAGAAAATGAAAAAGCAAAAAGCTGACAACCATTGATGAACAAGGTTAATACCCAACATTAATATATCATCATCAGAATTGAACATGGCATTAGTATTATAATGAACATTTATGCAATAGGAGAGATTCATTAGTGTCTTGTTTTTACATCAAAGTATCAATTCAATACAATTTTTTGTAAATTACAAACTATTCAATAAAATTGTGCTCTATGCACTAAACTCAAGTGTGGATCAGCTGATCCTCAGCTGAGGCAGAAAGATCCAGTGAAAAATAACCCTTGTTCCCCAGTTGATGATTTGGGCATACGTGAGATATGTTTAGACACATACCCAAATCATCAGGGCAGTCGTGGCCTAATGGCCAGAGATTCTGACTTGCTTTGCGGGTAACGATTGAGGTGCCCTTGACCAAGGCACCTTACCCCCACTTGCTCCCCGCATTTTTGATGATCGTTTCTGTTCAGTCTGCTCTTTTTATTGTGTTTAACAGGCCTACCTGTAGGGGGAATGCTGCTCTTCTCAAATGCCCCTCCAGTAGAACCCCATTGCTGCTGCTCTACTCCTGTAAGGGAAATGCTGCTCTTCTTTTTAATGCATATACTGAAGAGCACCCTTTGCTGCTACTGTGATTGGCGCCTATGGTTCTGTTGGGGGGAATAAATGAAATAATAATTCACAGTCGTATACCCCTATCGTGGTGTTGGGGAGTTATCACTGTGCTCCCTGGTCTTATTCATGCTGGCTGCATGTATGGGCAGAGAGTTTTGCCCAGAACAGAACCATACCACCAATCTAAACTGCATGCTAATTGTCAATAATTTTGACGGTAGTGAACCTGGCAGAAATCAAGAATATAGCGTTGGCTTGCATCGGCTGATCCTCATTTTTCCTGTTGAAATAGGACGCAATCACAGCTTCCGTTTTAAAATTCATTCAGCTAATAGCAGCTTATCGCGTTGCTCAGGAGCAAATTACCCTCCTCCTTCCCCAGCTCCACTTCACATTTTCAATCGGGACTCAACTTCTGTGATTCCATTTCTTTAGTCCCAACTACATTTGATATATCTGTTGCACTTAAATGTCTTTAAGAACTACTGACATCTGCTTGTTCTGTCCTGTTTACCCTATGGGGGGTTATCGCTGCGCTCCCTGCTCTTATTCATGCTGGCTGCATGGATGTTGGGAGTTTTGCCCAGAACCCTACCACCAATCCAAACTATATCATTTTGACAGTAGTGAACCTGACAGAACAGAGTAACTGTTTTGCATTTGCAGGACTCTTAAATTATTTTCCCTAATATGTCTTGAATACTTATATGACGAAAGCTGAAAGGAAAAACACAGCATTTCTAAATCATACAGATTTCTTAAAATACAACAGAGTGCACAAATTAACAATGTGAACTGAAATGACCTGAGTATATGTACAATGTGCATTCATTTGTATTTTGTTAAGAGGAAAACATAAAATAATTTACACTCAGGTCTTCCTTAATCCCTTTAAATACAGTACAGCTGTGCAGTATAGCTCACAGATTAGTTTCAATGTCACATTATATAGTAAATTAAGAAAACAAGAAAGATTGGAGTAATTGAAGCAATTCAGATGAACTGTTATCGGCCCATGTATAAACATGGATACTCCAAACACATTGTTCTTTTTTGTTCATATGATGTGAAAGTTGCTGGCTTGCTTCAGTTCCTCAGTATTTGGTACAATCCATTTAGAAACTGTACTTCTTGTTAATTTTATTACTAAAAAATATTTTTTAAAGACTTTATTAAATGTTTTAAATGATTAGAAATGTATGACTTCAGTCTTGTCTGTCTTTTCAGTCTATTTAGATTAGGTTAAATCATAAGGACCAATATATTTATCTCAGACGGAGGTGACCAATTGCAATCATTTTAGAATCAGCAAATACAAAAACAATATTATCTGGACACTTATTTGATATAGTATGTTTTTACTGGCATTCGTCAGTAATGATGGCATCGTATTGTATGCACATTGCATGCACTTATTCTCCAAGTCCAACATTACCTCATTGCAACTATTTTACAAATTGGCTAAATCTGAATTGGGGGAATGAACATGCACAATCCCAAGCAGAAAGTTTGTGTGGACTTTTAAATGTGGTGTGGATATTAAAATATGTAGGCTTATATATTTCAATCATTACAACACAACAAAAAAATCATTCAACTTGTAACTTTAAAACCAATAACAGTCCAATGCAAACTATTCAATAATTTGATGCAGCTGCATTGGCAAAATCAGTCATCAGTTCTTTAAAAACAAATTAATATTTTGGTATTAGTTAATGTTTGAAAGATACGTTTCTCGAATGCACTGTATCAAAACATACAATAACTCCATTAAATAACTCTCTAAATAATGCCATCTTTCAAGATGTGATATTGTAGGTTTCTGGGGAGGTACTGTGGCCTTGCTTTGCATCATAGACAGTCTCCATTTCCACACATACACACACTTCCATCAGAAGTAAGGAATTACTAATGGGACTGGCTATGCCCTGATGTAATTCCTGCTCTGTTTGGTGGTAATAGATGACAGCTAAACCAAGCGGGAGTCAGTGACCCTCTGACATATGCACACTTGGAAGCTGCAGACTGGACACGGCTGAGCTGTAACCAGCCTGATCTCACAGAAATTCCTCACTGTTTTACAAGGAGGACAATTCGTATGAATTCATAAGATGTGAGTCATACACAAATGTATGATTATTGGTATAAAACAATAATGAAGCCCCAAAATCGTGTCATTGGCACGAAAACAAATCAGACAAAAAGAATACGAATGAGATTAGAAAACCTCTCAAAATAGTTGCCATAGGATTGTACTGGCTTCAACTGCAAAATCCAATCCAACAAGTCTTCGTAAATTTGAACGAGTATTTCCTGCCTGGCTTGTAATGTATTAAATTGTTGATATAGTCAGCTTGAGATAGTGTAAACAATTTCATAGTATAAAGTGTTATTACTTGGCTCTCACTAAAACCCTTTATATTTCTGCTCTGTGGTGATCAGGGGATATCTTTATTGTTGTGATAGAGTTCCTCTGGTTTGTGTGTTTATCTTGGTGGATTTCCTGTGCTTTAATTGACTCGTCATGCTGCCCCCAGAGAGCAGGCTGAGAAACTGCAGTTTAGAGATCTGGAATTAACCAACACTTCCTGTCTCCCTACAGAGATCAACATACAATTCACTGCTCCTTGTATAAAAGTAGACTAATGTTTTTTTTTAATTATTTAGAGGACTGTTTTGATGGGTATAAGGATCTTTATCTAAATTTCCTCAGGAGAGCTTTTTATTTGCCTCATTTAGTTGTTCTGTGAACAAAACGTTTAGTGTGTATTTGTTTTCGGAAGAACACAGAGACCTACATTTGCTTTAGCAACAATAAAATGTTGTCTTAAGAAAAAGGGAGTAATAACAGTTTTGAAGCACATTTTGCGTACATAGTCTACAGGGAAAGTGATGTGAGATTATCCCATCATTTTTATATTGAATAATTGAGATTTTGTCCTATTGTAGCTGCCCCTGTAATGTTTATTTTCATTCTGACCACACAGCCTCGGAATGTGGTTGCATTGGTGTATTGAATGCAATCTCTGTCAAAAGATGTTTGCAGACTTTGCATATTTTTATGAATAATACCTGTTTTTTTCCCATTCTGGGTTTAAACACGCAGATGAGGCCTAGTGAGATGATTGACTTTCCCCTACAGGAATGTCTGCTGGAATGGAAGGAGAGTCTTTATTTCTCTTACACTCCCTCTTTTTCTTTCTCCGCCAGTCTATCTGTATAACTGTTTTAGCTTCTTTAGGGGGCGGAAATGTTAATGTTGCCATGGTAACCTTAGCTAAAATCTATTCAGAGCTTAGAGCGTGTGTGCATGCTGTGTATGTGTGTGTTCGTGTTTTCAGTCTTCTTTATATTGTCCTCATATAAACATAGTAAAATATGTAAAAATGGACTTGTGTAGACATTTTAGGTATCAAAATGATGTTTGACTTTGAAATGTTGATGTAATGTGACTGTGTTTTTTTGAGAGTCAGGATAAGTGGTAGGGTATAAATATTATGAGCCTGGTATGAAAACAATGGATGTCAGATGTCTAACAAATACGGAAAGAAACTTTTACTTTCTATGTTAGTGGGAGAGAGTGAAAGAGAAAGCACTTGCCTGTTGTTCGATTGGAGCAATGTTTCCTTTCTGTGAGGTTTTGCTGGAAAATGTGTTTTGGAGGCTGCAGCGCTTTCCAGCTCAATCTGTGTTTTCTCTCTCAGTTACCTGAGCATTGTTTATGGTGCCTCCATATTCATAGCAGTGTGGCAGACTCCAAGATTTGTCTCATGATATCTCTGCCGGTCCCCCAGGCTTTGGTGCATGCAACATGTGGAGCACTTAAGTGCTTTTCTGCTCCTCGCTGCTTGAGAGAAGGCTTGTTCCCCAAGCACAGCTCATCACGGCAGCTGCTGCCCTCTTTCCACATGGATTTTGACAAGTTTCTCCCTGTCGCTTAAATAATGCAAACTCTCTCGCCTCAGTTTAGCACAATTAACCACAGTGACACTGTGTGTGTGTGTGTGTGTGTGTGTGTGTGTGTAGATTTGTGACTGCCACTTTTGTTCTGTATATTCTGATTTAGGATAATGGCGAAATAATCACCTGATTGTGATTATTTGTGTATACAGGTCATTGGTTAAAGGGATATTCGCCCACAAGATACTAGAATAAATTATGCTTTATGAGAGATTAATATTATCCACATGTTTTGCGATGTATCCACAGCAAACACACGGTCTGTAAAAAAAATGGTGCTACAATGAACTTGAAAGACATGAATTGCTGCTCTTTTGTAATGGGGAGTAATTCGAGGTAAACTTGGATAAAAATGTAGAATGGATTATGATTTAATTTCATTAATTAAATTCAAATTTTATTGAAATTTTATTATATAGATTTAAAATCAAGAGAAATGCAGAAAAAATGCAGGCAGAATCTCTTTGATTATGTGTGAAACTAGAGAAATGTGGGTCAGAAATAGTGTACATTTACATTTAGACATTTGGCAGACGCTTCTTACATTGCTTTATCCTATACATTTTACGTAGGTATTTGCAATCCCCTGGGATCGAACCCACAACCTTGCTCTTACCACTGAGCTACAGGAAAGCTGTATATTGTTAATGCATATAAATTAATATTATTAATATTATTATTATATTTAGTTTGACTGTGTTCCATAATACAATTCTATAAATTTAAAATGATTCAAAAAATAAAACATTTGTATTTGAATATTATTACAAACTAGTGTTGTCTTTCTACCATACAATAAAAAAATACTCAGAAACTCTTCCAAAAAATTATATGTTTTATTGTGGTATTTTAAATTTCATGGGTAAATAAATCATTTATTTCTTCATTATTATTACATTTCAAATTGCAGTAGGCCAAGGTTGTCTCAGCCCTATTTACACTTAATTATTTACCGATTGCACCGTGTACAAATACATTAGATTTGTAAATCAAACTTTAACTTATTATTGGTCACTGCTAAGTTCCCCTGTTTTTAAATATTGCCTTACAATTGATTCTTATGTAGTTTTTGTCTCTTTGGTGACATTGCACTTTCCATCTTGCTTGTGTTTCCCACCACCTACAGTAGCTGTTCTGCTCTCATTTAGACGAGGCTTGAAAAATGGCAGCAGACTGCAGTGCTTATAGTGAACCTGTGCGAGGGAGATTTGACTCACATTAGAAACACTCTTATACTTGGAATACCAGTGTATGAAGCAGGTTTTATAGAATGTTGTCTATAAGACCAAAGTAGATATTTTAGCCAGACTGAATGACACAAGGGAAGACATATTATAACATTGTATTGACACACTACAAAAGTGCATTGCTGCTAGAAAGGCATTGCAAGCGCTAAGGATACAATAAAGTCATAGTTTATGTTTTTTATGCATATGGATAGTTGACAGATAAACCCTAAATGTGTCCTATTGTGTGACAGCAAAGATTTAGGAAATAAATCTATTTTGTGCTATTTTATATTATAAATGTTAATTGTCTAAAAGAATATATTATCAACCGTTTATTTTTCAAAGTTTTTGCTGTGTCACACGGTCACACCATGTACGGTATTTTTGTCAGTTTCCCATATAAAGAACATGCTGTTTGTTTGGTCTAAGATGTTGGGGAATATGTGGGCAAAATTATTTTAAATAACCTTTTTTTCTTAATCTGATCTGTACAAAACCCGGCTACTTTTCCTAAGTTTGCCACCTAAGCATACCAACAAATGTTGGACTTCATTCAACAATGTTTAGTTGGTGAAAATAAAAAACCTCCTTAATGAGCATTTGTGGGCACCCATAGGAAATGAATGGGATATGACTAAAATTCAGAGCATTTTTTTTGTTCAATAACCATCAATAACTGCAACACAATGCAGATCATACATACACATAAATGAAGGGGTGAGCCTATACAACATCCTCAATGTGACCAACATTCACACAAACGGACAAACACTCAAAAACAATCCAATCAGCCACAATGAAGAACATAGCAGTCTGCAGTGGGGACTACTTGAACGAAAGGGGAGGCAGGTTCAGGTGGCTTGTACACGCCCCAATCTCTTTCTCCTCCCCCACGTCAAATCAGGGACACAAAGCGAGGCGCAAAGAAAAGTGAAGAGCAAAGAGAAAACAGTATCGCAAGGGAGCGATTGGCTGAAACGCGGATTTTAAGGAGCGATGCAAAGTAGGAGATGTGTTGCAAAATTATTGTTGCTGAATTTTTACTTTGCCATACATGATTTTTTCTCTCTGTGCTTTACTTTTCTTTTTCAGATTCTTAAGTTTTACTTGCAAAGATGCAATTTTTTGCTTGATTGCTTTGCTACAAAACTCATGTTTTTTTTGCAAATATTTTTTTTCTCTTGCAAATATATACGACCCTATTTTGGCTCCATACATAGGTTTATAGATTTTAGCCAATGCAACCAGTAAATCATGCCCCTGAAATTACATGTAACTGCTATTTTTGATTAAATCAAATGTCACTGAAAAACAAAAGTGGGACATATTTTGGGGGTTTCCATTGTATTTTAATTAGTGGAATCAATATGGTTACACTTTTTTTACAGTGCCCGTGTTACAGTATACATTTAAGTACTGTGTAATTAGAATGAACTAAATGTACTTACTATAGGGTTAGGTTTTGGTTCAGGGTTAGTTACAATACTATAGTAAATACATCTAACATGTGTAACAAGGGCAGCGTAAAATAAAGTGTTACCATGAATATTTTTATGAAAATGGTTTTTAAGTGAATTTTAGGTAAAAAATCAACATAAACAGAAGCGTTGTTTATTTAAAAGTTTTTTTTACTGTGTTTTAATTAGTGGAATGAAGTTTTTAATGAAATTTTTATTTCCTGTGAAAATTGGGTGAAAAACATAAAAACTGCTTATTTTACATTTAAATAAATTAAGTAACAGAGATAAAAATCAATAAATAAATGCATAACTTGAAAGATTTTACATTTATTAAAAAAAAAAAATTGCTTGAAAGAAGCAATGTCAATTTATTAATTTTTATTACCATGACTGCTAATGTAAATGGCATCTTGAGCCCTGAGTGCATTCTTTCATCTTTCACAAATAGCAATAACCAAACATGAAATGCATCACACTGAGCCTCAATGCATATGACACAACCAAGTGTTCTATCAAAAGTGTCAGGTAAAGCTTGGTTTATGTGCATGTTTGTGAATCCATGTATGCGTGTTTGAGTTTGGATGAGGCAGAGAAAGCATTTTTAAGTCCAACGGCTGCGCAGTTTCGATGCTGACAGCTGAATCATAGGTCGCTAGGGCAGAAGGAGAAAAATCAATTGCTTTTAAATTCACTTTGTGAGGTAATATCAAAGGCATTGACTGTTGAATCACAAATAAGTACATGGGTGCGTGCAGGTTTAATGCAGAGGCAGGGTGAAGAGATGAGGGTTTATGCAGAGGCTGTTTTAGGCAGCAGTGTGATGAAGATGCCTGTCGCTGATAAAAACTCCTTCAAGACCTCCCACTCACCTTCACTATCTGCCGAAAATGACCAGTAGCTGCGGCTCGAAATCCTGCACTGACGAGCGCCTTCACCATTCATTATTATTGTTTCATTAGGTTTGCCAGCGGGTAAAACCCAAACAGAGCGCTGCAGTCATCACTCATTGATGATGCAGGTTACATTGCTCAGGGGTATGTCTACAAATTAAATTTTAATGTCCGTGCCGAATATTCATGTAATGTAATACAGCCCCAAACGGGCCAGAAAAGTACAGTGAAAGTAGTATATGTGCACCTTATTGTTTACGTACAACTTGTTATTATGAACCCTTTAAATAAAAAATTAAATCTATTTATGTTTATTTTCTTTAAGCCTTCAAATCAATAGAATAGTTTTAGGTCGGAAATTAAGTCGTTATTCACAGAAAATGGATAAATTGTGCCGGTGTCCCATTTTATGGGCTGCTTATACTGATATTTGCCATTTGATGTGAATTGTGCATTGGAATTGAAGTCACTTCGCCTGGCAAGCATCTGCGAAAAACATTTAGTTTGCCAAATACATTTTTACTTGTTTGTTAATGTTTCTGTTCTTTAACCGAGATATTACACGTATCTTATGTTTCACGTAGTATTACATCCACCTCGACATGCCCGAATTTTGTCACAGCTGTGTGGCCTGACATAATTGACATTAGGCAGAGCCCAACTGAGGCATTAGATCTGTCTGACTCTAATGGGGATGAAGGTCATTGGCAACATAAATCCAACGTGTGAAAAGAGATGGAAACGGGCACGGGATGACTGCTGATATCCTTTCTGTTTCAGATATGTCTGTGTGATTGATGAGGCTGAAAGCAAACAATACATCTTCTTTCAGGTGAAGAGAAGCAGCAAGGAAACTGGCACATTTGTGTCCCTACTTTAGATCACTCGCAAATCATTGCAGCTTTGAATTATGGGACATATTGGCATGCGACTATATCACAGACAGAGAGAGGTGTTAATCAGAAGTAGACACTTTTGGCATTTGAGAATGGTTATGTAGCTATTTTTACAAATGAAGGCTCTTCATTATCTCTGCTGGAATCTGCATGTTGTGGATGATTATATACTATGTAAGAGACAGTATGCATAGACTGTGTCATATATCAAACAGAACTGACTGCTACATTGATTTTCTGTACAGACATTCAATAAACATTTTCAGAGACCTTACCATCAACAAATCTTACATCAAAGTGTCTGATTTACTTTACCACATAGCCTGATTGTGAAAAAGGGACATATTAAGTATTTTCACATTTTAGGCAAGTCAATGAAATGTGTTTGTACATGTATATGGATATTAATATAGTTTTGACTTGGAAGTTTTTTTATCATAATAATACTTTTAACAGGATGTATTAAAGATTCCAAGGAATGGGAAGAAGGAGGCGGGAACCGCTAATGTTAGCGTGAATGCATATTTTAACCTCTACCCTAACCCAAACCCTAAACCTTACAGTATTATTTTAATTATTTCCGGGTTTCCTTTTCGTGTACGTTGAAAAATGTCTGCTCTCCACCCAGGTGCACGCAAACATTGGCGTTTCATATGCACCCAAATTTGAACTTTGGCGTACGAATTACACAATAATGCAACAGCAAGTTATTTATACACAATTGATGAGACCGGGTTGACCATATGGTTTGTTTAAATGCGATCGAATACAGGACCCATTCAACAAATTGTTTATGTAATAAAATGAACATGAAACAAAAATGTAGCAAATCGTTTATTTAAAGGGCCGCTAATACAGGGGTTTTCTGCAATGTAAAAATAGTCAGTGGTATCCAAAGAATTGAGTTTCAGCTCAAAATACACCACATATCTTTCATAACAATATGTTGAACATGGCCGTTTGTGGCTGCAATGGAAAACGCGCCATTTTTGTGTGTGTCTCTTTAAATGCAAATGAGATTCTGCTCCCCTCCCCGTATGCAAAATATGAGGTAGAGTGCTTATATATGTGCTTTGGATGACATAAAGACAAGCAATATGGCGGAAAGCGCAATTAGGTCTGTAAAGCATTGCCCAACCAAAACCATACACTAACTGCAATAAAAATCCCCTTAATGCCTTGTTCATAAATACAAATTAGATGGAAAAGACAAAATCATAGATAGAACAACATATGCTGTATGAAATGTTGGCCATTGATGATTAATCATGTGCATGCATATTACTAACAGACATAAACACGGATATAGGCATTAAGAGTTTTCAGGGTACTTGTATATGACAGACAGGTATGTAAAGATCAGCAACCAGGTGTTATTATGTTGTGAGTATCAATTTCTGCGTAACCTCATTGTCTTACAAATGCAAACTCTGTTTCAATCCGCTCTAAGTTTTGTCGCACTAGGACATACGAGAAAACACTGAATTCACAGAGAAAGACACTGCTGTAACTTTCTTTCATTGTAATGAATAAGCTCTACAGATATTATGTTAGTCACAAGTCTTTTACCACTGACGTTACGACATAACACCTGTCTTTGTACCATGTCTCAGGTTTAGCAACTTTAGCAAGGTGATTTAAAACGATGTGTAATAATACTTACTTCTTCCGGAGATAAAGCTTGATCACAAACAGCAGGTACTGATCCACTCTTGAGAATAATTTTTTTTGCGAAACCCATGCTAGGGGTATCGGACAGCGTTGTTCAAAGGCCCGGCCGGAGACCTTTCCAACGAGTCCTGGCTCGTTTCTCTCCGGACCGGAGATACGGACCAGTGAATGTTGGTAAATTCGTTATAACTCCGGCACGCGAGGTCGCAGTGGGACGAACCCGGCTTGTTGGAAAGCTCTCCTTCCGGCCTCCTTTTATGTTCCATTTTACATCCAACAACAGCTCACATTAGTTGTTTCTTAGATATTTTTTTCGCTGGCTAGTGGCTACATCTGCTCTTGCCTGAAAATGGCTGACAGCGTGTCTCTGGCGTTATGTGGAGCTAGGCGATCATAAGGCGGAGTCTGTGAGCGGTCATGGGCAGGCGTAAACAATGTGACATCAGATTGTAAGGGGATCGCCAACAGCCTGTTTTGTGTCACTGTTGTGGTTTAAAGGAGTTTACAAAAACCGCTGAATTTCTGGTACATTTAAAAGAGCATTTTCTGGTATTGCGGCCCTTTAATACAATTACTATGCAGTAAAATAATAATACAAATGAATATTAAAAATAAATAAAATAAAATATAAGTAATAGCCAAACACAAAACGGAAGTTTACTGGGGGCAGGCGTGCGCACGTCCGATGAAACGTTCTATATGATATCTTGTTTCTAAATATAAACCAGCCCACAAATACACAAACCATGCTGTATTATGTAACATTAATGTTTACTAAGTGAAAGCAGTCTGGTTCTTCTTTGAAACGTTATACTGAGGTATTTAACGTCCAGGCCAGTGCCAAAGAGAATTCTAAGTGATGCTTGATGATTTAATTAAAACATCATTTTACAAAGGAATTAGTCAGACATTGATGTCCTTATTTGAACATGTAACTCTCAAGTGTTTATATAGATTTCACGAACACATCTGTTTGTACAATTTATCCTTTTGATGCTTGAGGGACAGGGTACAATTAAATCTGTTAGACTTTATCCAGTTTAATTATTCTCCTAATTTAAGGCTATTAATAAACACAGCATAAGGGCAACACCACTGAAACGGCTGTTTTAACGTCATTCTGAGCGTTGCCCTTTTTAGTCGCCATGCTGCTAAAGGAACGTGTTTGTTAACTCTCCAGGAAGTATTGACTAAAAATGGAGTTTAATAACCCTGTACAAGCCAAAACATCTATACACTATTGCGAAATTCGTCGCTCATTCACTTTGAGAAGGTGTTATTTGGTTTCTTGAAATGCTTAATATCACATAAACTCTAATAGCAGCTATATCTATTCACTACATGTTTGTGCTTTAGTTTTCAAACACAATGTAGAAGAGCAATCTGGAATTAAAGGGATAGTCCAACAATTTTTTTTAATTCTGGAATGAATTACTCAAATCTTTCCAAACCTGTATAAAATTCTTTGTTCTGTTGAACACGAAAGAAGAATTGAAAGAAGAATAAAAGAATTTGGAAGAATTAAAGATTTCCAGAGCACCACCGCCTGTCATTACAATGGTAGTCAAAGGTGCCCCAAACCCCAGTTTGTTTTCCTGAATTCTTCTAAATATTTTATTTTGTGCTCAACAGGAGACAAACATATTATTACTTCTACTATGGTAATCAATGGAGCCTCAGAAATCTCAGTTGCTAACATTCTTCAAAATATCTTTCTCTGTGTTCAACCAAACAAAGAAATGTATACAGGTTTGGAACAACTTGAGGGTGAGTAAACCATGACAGAATTTTGATTTTTGGGTGAACTGTCCCTTTAAGAAGTAATCGTACTTGTGGTCCAGACAGTGATAAACCTTTCTAAATAATGAATCGCCTGTTCTCTCATTTCTTTGCTTACTTAACTCTGTTTTCTTTAAGCAAGTTCAGGGCTCAGTGTGTGTCTGACATGACATGAGCATGTCTGATTGAGTCAAATTCTTTAGTCTGAAAAACACTGCACGCTGATATTCAAGGTCATGCTTCACTGCACAGCTAAATTAGTGAAAAGGTTTTAAGAGCTTAACACAAAGTCTTGTGTCCCATTACAGGTTATACAGTAGAAATAATCAAGGAACAACCTTACAAGTGTCACATCTAAGCCTTGGGTTCGAACGGATGACTGAATGGATGACAGCAGGACAATTGTCTAACCTTCATTCTAGTTTAGATAAGATTAGAGAGATGTTTGTGATGGGCCTGTAATTGTAAATACGTTGCTGTCAGAACCACTGTTGTCCACAGAGTCAACAAAACTTCCCCTGATTAAAAATCAATAATTGCTTGACAGAGCATACACCTCTTGTTGCCATCTACATTTTCTTGAAGAAACCCTCAACGTACCATCTCACTCCATAAGTGATCAATTCTCTATCCGGTATTCCTCTTCAGAAGGGCTCTGTTCAGAATGAGCCTTACCTTGTGGATGAATTGGTCATGTGTTGTCGTGTTTGTGGATTGTTTTGAGGGGGCGGAGGATGTCTTTGCTTTAATGATGTTCCATAGCTCCTCCCCCGCGAGTGGGATGCCACTAATTCGCGCTGACGGTCTGTCATGAAGTCAGATGACTCAGAGGCACATCATGCTCATGTGCCTTCATTGTGCAACCAAATCTGAATGCCGAGGGTTCCGACTCTACACGTTGTCACATACTTACTACATGCTCTGCCTGCTACAGGGAAGGCAGCCAAGAGACATAAGAAAATAGAAAGAGAAACAACAGTAGCAGCAGCTATGTGGAAGCCAAAAATGAGATATGCGTTTCTCAATGCTCAGGATTGATCAGCAATGATATATAATGTGGATATTTGCAGTGGATATAAATTATATTTGGTTAAAAAAACTCATTTTAAATCAAGGTGACTGTCACAGTGTTTACTTGTGCACCGAATTGGCTTGAAACCAAAACTTAGTATGTGTTCACACAAAAATGGTAAAAAAAACTTATTTTTAGGTGTCCCTCACTTCACTTGTACTAAAATATCATAAACAAGACAAATCCTGTCTTGCTTCAAATGAAATAATGTCCTCAGGTTTAAATGAGGCTTAGGGTAGACAATATCATTAGCCTGGTATGAAAACTTTGGAAGTCTTCCCTACTGTACACAACATCCTTCAACCTTACTAGAGTTCATGGGATTTGGGGTTGTTGTTGGATCACTGTTCACTGTAACATTCATAAGACTGTGTGCAGGATGGCTAAAATTAGCTACGGAATGAAATGTCTCAGAATAAGGAAAATTGGCCTCAATTACTGGAGAATTCCTTATTCAGTCATGTTTTGACCGCTCCTGTGCCAGGAAAATATGAACGTTATTTAGTAGCGCAGAGAGGAAAGTGAGCAGCGAAGAAAGAGAGAGAGTGACGGAGAGAGAGAGGGAACAAAACGTGTATGTTAGTCAGTGGCTCTGAGTGTTAATTATGTTTCTAGGGGTACGAGTCAGCTCATAATATTTTAGTTCGATTAAAGCATATGTGTGATGTTCTTTACGTTTAAATCCTCAGCACAGAATAGAAACATGCATTGCAGCTGATCTATTTATCTGAATCAGTTTGATGATAGTCGCCATTGTTGAGGTTTGTTTATTGTGTGGTTCTTTTTTGAAGTAAATTTTCATTAGCCATGAACACTATAACGTTTTTATTTCAGCTTTATTACCCAATGATCATATTGAAAATAGGAATAATAACCATAGACATTGGTATCAGTTATTGCACATTACTTTAGCTACTGCTTAATGCCAGTGGACCTTTGAAACCCCATTTGTTGGATATTTTCCTGTTTCAGATGAAGGTCCTGACATAGGCCACTGCTGGCCATTGTGTAGCAGCTTAGACAACTTAAACAATGTCTAGGGATATTGGTACATGACATGACCACAAGAAGCATGCGGGCCCTGTCTTTTACTTTCAGCCATTACGGAATCCACTGAAAAGTGATACTTTGTGACCTTTCTTGCTGTGATCCGAACTTTAATATGAAGTGACCTGATCTGGCTGTGTTTCTCCTGGACCTTTTAAGTTGAAAAGTGCACTTCACATACATTCATGTATTGGCAAGTTGCAGTCCCACACAGGTTAAACAATGTTGCTTGTCGGGTGGCGCAAAGTTTTGCAATCGGCTGTATTATTGGTAACTGCTGGTTAAGTGTGTTCTTTATGGGTTATAGGCTGTCTTGTGATGTTAGGATGAGCTCCTGCATTCATGCTGTTCCACTCGGCTTCATTGTAAATGTAAAGTCAACTGACCGATAGTTGTTCTGTAATTGCATCATTGAGAAAACCATTACTTTGATTTGAGACAATGCCAGACAGAGGACTTTTGGAGGAGGAGAGATTTTGGTCTCTGAGTTCTTATTATCACTCACACACCTTGCATATGTTAAAATAGAAACAAATGATATTTTTGATGGACCTTGTTAGTATGTTTTCAATGTGCTGACTACTTTGCTTTGTTAACAATTTTTGTGCTCTACGCAACAGAGGATTGCATGTTTTTTTTTTGCGCAAACAGTTGCTTTGTGATGGCCATTGAGTTCTTTCAAGTAAGAATTACCAAAAAGACAACTTGCTGTAAAACCATGAGAATTATTTTTCTGTGTGTGTAATGTGTGTTTACTTCTCTGTTTGGTTGCAGTGTTACGAGTCTTGCCTACGAGAGACTTTTCCGTCAGCCTATGAACTCCTACAGTACAGAAATGAATGGACATGGCTGGCAGTCAGCGGACGGAAAGTGGACCGCTGGTGTCATGGACACTGCATCCTCTCCATCGAGCAGTAGACAGGAAGTCCATCATCAAGCCAGGTGTCGAACTGTTTAAGACCCACCCCAACAAATGCCTTAAAGACACAGTACACTACATCTCTATGTAGAGGAACCTGCAGCAGGATACTTCTTTACAAAGCTTGACATGTTTTCATTTTCTTCTTTACGAGTGATTCAGTGTCTTGCAAGAACAGATGTGAATATTTTCTTATAATAGAGAAATATTTGTTTGGGTGTAGTATTGCCACTTGGTTTTGTGTGGTAGGACTGGTGAAAGTTGTTAAATAAGTGAAGGGAAAGTCTACTGTTTGTCCATGGCAGCCTCTTCCATCTAGTTTTATTTTCATTCCTAAACCAAAAGACTGCCGACTGGAATTGAGATATTCAGCAGCACTGCTCAATGATGTCAGTCTTGATGCCTTGTGGGGTCACACAGTTACAGTATAAATGCAGGGTCAAAGTCACATTCCCCTCACTGGTTTTCACCAGACCTCAAATAACAATCACCCGCTTTTCGATAAGAGTAGCTATGTCCTAGTCATAACTCCTAAATTAAACATAAGTAATAGTCGGATTCGAAGCGTTGCTGTTTTGAGGGCCTTGGTGGTCTCCAAGGTATATATGACAAAGCACAGGGAGTGAATTGCGGGTACCATCAGGTTCGGTGGACAGCTGGTTGACGTTCATGCGAGTCGGTGCAGCACTGGACTGATGCCCAGTGCTCAGATGGTGAGCCGAGTCTGTTTATCTCAGCAGTCGCATGCGTCTGAATCCACTTTAAATGACAGCAATGTCCAATTTAGAGCCACATCTACAGATGGATTTATAAATATTACCCATCGGTTTATTGAAATAGGAATAACGAGAGCACTGCAGCACTTCTAAAGCGTATTATAATGCTTTTCTGTTGTAAACTGGAATTTTGTTTGTGCAATTCAATTCCCCTCTTTTGCAATCCCCTCTATAAATAGTGGCCTCAAACAGAAGACTGCAAATTACAGTTCCCCACACCGACAGCTTGACAATAAAGCCACATCTAAACAGATCTGCAAGTCATATTCCTAGTATGGTATATAAGATGAAAACACAGGGAGAGTCTCTTCTACTTCTATCCCTCGCTTCACCTCCCACTCCCGATTCCTTCTTCAACACACTGGCACACAATCGTTTTCCTTTCTTCCCTGCCTATCTGACATGCACCCAAGCATGCAGACTTGAGCTTATGCACACATTCTATTCTCTAGCTCTGTCTGTTTGTCTGTCTTGTTCCTGTATCTGTCGGAATCTACTCTGAATAGACATGTCAGAATTTTAATAAAGGATAAAATATTTTGTGGTCTATATGAACTTCTAGAATATAAACACAAACAATTTATAGAATGAACCAGCTGCTTTGTTGTCATGGAAATACATTCAAGTAATCTGTATGCAAAGTTATATGGAAGTGTACTATCTATTTTTTTAAATCTAGCCTTGAATATTACATAACCAAAGTTGAACCCTGAAAGTCTTATGTTTTGCGTTTGGACCTCTTTTTATTTCCTTAAGAGATTTAGACGTGGTGAAAAACAAAAGATGCACATGAAACGCGTATGTACATAATCAGATGTCTATTTTATTGTGTCCTCGAGGTCACACATCATTTAAGGGAGATCTACTTTTTGACTGTTAGCCTTCTTGAGTCCCTGGCCCTGTCATTCGCATAATTCCTGATGGGTTTCGTGAACCTCGTGGAAGCCTATCCTGCCAACTGCAGACTCTCCACAGCTCTCTCTTTTTTAGCGTGTGTGGTAGTTAGATTATTGGACCTTCTAGCAGAGAACCGCTTGCTAAGTACTTTTCACAAACTGAACACAATGTGGATCTAAACAAGGAGCACCATGTCATGTCACATGCCGCAGATCAGCATGTGGCTGTAATATGTAAATATGTGTCAGTAAAATGATGATGTCACAATGACATGTTGCTCTGTGCTCCATGCAGTGGACCGTAATGGTTTACGTTCAAGAACAAAATAATTCCTTAACATTCACAATGCAACTCGCATGGTTCTATCATTGTACATCAAGTCAACAGCCAAGAATTATCAGCCAACCGCGAGGAGATGTTGTTTCCATGGTGATGCTCTGCCAGTGCTGACTGGTCAGATGGGTTTGGAGGAAGAGAGGAAGCTTTGCATTGTGAAAGAAGAGAATTACCTGCTAAATGAGACAAACATATCAGCACATCCTCTTGTTGATTTGATCAATTATTTTGTTCACATTTGCTTTCGAGTCGTGGGACTGTTTAGATAACTCATGTTGTTGAATTTACAGAGGAAACAAAATTAGGAATCTAAAAGCTAAGGGATAGTTCACCCAAAAATGAAAATTCTGTCCTCAGTTGCTCACCCTCTTGTCATTTCCAACAAAATAAGATATTTAGAAGAATGTTGTACCCATTGACCTGTTGGTTTTGTCCACACAAAAGAAGTGAATGAGTACCGCCGTTGTTCAGTTACCAACATTCTTCAAAATTGTATCTTTATCTTTTGTGTTCTGCAGTAGAACGAAAGTCATACAGGTTGGAAATGACAAGAGGGTGAGTAAATGATGACGGAATTTACATTTTTGGTGAACTATCACTTTAAATGATAAAGTACACAATGTACCATAAGAAATTCTGCTCTCTCATTGAGAGGCAAAACCATGAGAAATATATCAAACATAGAGTACCTGGAAAAGAATGGTAGTATACCAATGTGATATTTGATGTACTGTATAGACAATAAAATTTTGTTGCGTCTTTACTCACAGCATGACATATATTGTTCATTGTTGCAAGTAACGTCTTGGTTACGTATGTAACCTCAGTTCCCTGATGGAGGGAACGAGACGTTGTGTCGAGAACGACAGATGGGGTTCGCCCTTGAGAACCAATCAACTCTGACTACTATAGAAAAGGCCAATGAAATTTGGCGAATGCAATTTGCATGCCGGGCTCCGCCCCCGGAAATCCGGTATAAAAGGAGGCCGGCGTGCAGCATTCACTTACCTTTGTTCTGAAGAGCCTGAGACCTCTCAAACTGCAGCAGAATACGATACGTGTTCGTGGCATAAGGGACACAACGTCTCGTTCCCTCCATCAGGGAACTGAGGTTACATACGTAACCAAGACGTTCCCTTTCTGTCGGTCTCTCGACGTTGTGTCGAGAACGACAGATGGGGTTGCCTATGGAAAACGCCACAACGCTGTATCGCGTCACAATCTCTAGCGAAGCGACGGTAACAAGCCTGGGCGTGTCATCTCGAAGCTTTCGTGAGACTGTAACCTTCCAGTGTGGTGGTCGGGGGGTTCCAGAGCTTTCTTGGAGAAAGATGGGTACAGCCCTGACCGGTAACTTTCACGGACGGGGCCTTAGCTCTCTATAGGCGAGAGGCCATCCAGATCAGTTTACACCGGGTAAGCGCGACTCTTAATCAGAGAAGCGCTACAGAGGCCACCTCCTACCCGTGGGGAGGAATATGGTGGATATAGGTATGGTCTCGTCCTTGGAGGAGAACGCATGGAACGTGCGGACTGAGTAGTTAACCGCGAGGTGGAGGCCCACCTGGGGAAGCTCATGGGTTACCAGGAGTGGGAACCATTCTCATGAGGATACATCAGACGGAACAGCCCACGGAGGGGGTGTTACAGACGTCCGGTAGCACTAGGTCCGGTTAGCGCTATCTGTGATAGCTCACATGGTATCCCGGCCTAAGGGGGAAGGCTGCTCTGCCCAGCCAGCCCCCAGGGGGTGCTTGTTTGGTGATGGATGGAATGCCTATTCTTAACCAGTGTCTGGGTAAGAAGGGAGGCTGGTGAGGTACCAGTTTCTTAGCGATGTGTTCGGGTAAGAAGAAAAGGTAAATAGCACACTGACCCAACCTGTTAGAGGGTGGAAAGGTGCTTTCGCAGGCATACGCCCCCCCGGATGCCAGTCCTACATGTCGCCACGCAGGACGTGGGCTGACACCGGGTTTACGCAAAGGTTGTTAACCCTTGCGAAGGTGTTTGGGCATAGCCCAACCCGCAGCTCTACAGATGTCTGCTAGAGAGGCGCTTCTGCCAGTGTCCAGGAGGTGGCTAAACTCCGTGTGGAGTGAGCCCTCACTGCCAATGGGCATGGGAGATTCTGAGATCGGAATGCCGTCGTAACGGCGTCCACGACCCAGTGCGCCAGCCTCTGTTTGGAGACAGCCTTCCCCTTCTGCTGTCCTCCAACAGACACGGAGCTGGTCAGAGCTTCAGAGCTCTGCGTGCGGTCCAGTACGTACTGGACACAACACTAATCGGGGTGGGTCTTCCTCCCCTATGGGGAGCGCCTGCAAGTTCACCACTTGGCCCCGGAGGGAGTAGTGGGAACTTCTTGGGCACGCATCCGGGCCTGGGTCTCAAGATAACGTGAGAGTTTCCAGGGCCGAGTTTAAGGCAATCCAGGGACACGGAGGATGCTCGGTGGTCCCCTACCCTCTTGAAAGAAGTGAGCGCCGTCAGGAGGGCCGTCTTACTCTATGAGGAAGATCGGAACCTCCGAGGGGCTCTTTGGGGGGCCCTGAGGCTCCCCAGGACCACTTAGGGTCCCAAGAGGGTATGGAGCGGAGATGAGGCGGATTCCGCCCTCTCGCTGCTTAGGAACCTGGTGACCAGGTCGTGTTGCCCTAGAAACTTTCCACCGACTGAGTCGTGATGAGTGGCAATAGCGACTACATACACTTTCAGTGTGGAAGGGAGATGTTAGTCTCCAGTCTCGTGAGGAGGGGAACACAATCCTGATCAAGCACCTCAGTGGGTCTTTCTCGTTGAGAAAGACACCAGGACGAGAAGAGGCACCGTCTAGAGGCGTGTAACCGCCTAGTAGATGGGGCCCTAGCCTGGGTGATGGTCTCAGCCGTATAGGGGGAGTAGCCATCTTAGGATCTTCTCGTCCCGTCTAGAGACCAGACATGGGTGTTCCAGAGGTCTGATCTGGGATGCCAGAACGTGTCCTTCCCCTGAGAGAGCAGGTCCTCTGTCAGGGGAATGGTTCAGGGGGAGTCGCTGTCCAGAGCATCGGCTCTGAGGCCAAGTGCGGTTAGACCGGTGTGGTGTAACCAATAACACTTGGTGCTCCTGCTCCCTGACCTTGCACAGAGTCTGTACAAGAAGGCTCCTGGGGGGGGGAAGGTGTGCTTCCGCCCATCCCGCGGCCAGCTGTGCGCAAGGATATCCGTGCCGAGGGCAGGGACTATCAAGCGGGCAAATGGTGGTGTTACGGGAGGTGAACAGGTTTTACCTGGGCCTACCCGAACAGCCTCCAAATGAGCTGGACTGCACGGGGGTGGAGTCGCCACTCTCCACGAGGCATAAACTGGCGAGAAAGCACGTCGGCTGTCTAGTTCAGTTTGCCCGGGGTGTGTGGCCTGCAGGGAACGAGTCACCTGTTGACTCCACCGGAGGAGGCGTCGAGCAAGTTGTGTTTAGCTGCTGTGTGCGAACGCCACCCTGACGATCTGTATTCGCTACAGCTATAGTGCTGTCCTCGGAACAGCACGTGCATGTCTCGCACGAGAGGCCGTAGCCTGCTCAGTGCAAGTAGCATAGCCCACAACTCTTGGCAATTGATATGCCAGCGCAGGCGGGGGTTCGTCCAACACCCCACCTGCGTGCCCGTTGCACACTACACCGCACCCCTGCAGGGAGACTTCAGTCGTCACCACGACCTGCCTCATAACCTGCTCAGAGGGACCTGAGTCCGTCGAAAAAGTCATAAAGACTAGGGGTTATGGTGCGTCGGCAGCAGGGCAGCATCACCATGCGCCTGCTGCCGGTGTGCCACGCTCTCCTCGGAACTCGACTCTGAAACCAGTGTTGGAGCGGTGTCATGTGCATCAACTCGAGGGGTATTAGCCCGCGAGGACGCCATGTGTCCCAGGAGCCTCTGAATTGTTTCAGGGGGACCGCTGTCTGCCTAAAATGTTCATTTCAGAAAGTTCAACACTGGTTGGGCACAACTGCGGACAGGTGTGCCGACATGGTGACAGAGCTGAGTTCCATACCGAGAAAGAGGATGCTCTGCACTGGGGAGAGCTTGCCCCTCTCTTGGTTGACCTGGAGTCCCAATCGACCTAGGTGCCGGAGCACCAGGTCCCTTTGTGTACATAACAGATCTCGCGAGTGTGCCAAGATAGGCCAGTCGCTGAGATAGTTTAGTACCCGCTCGCCTTCCTCCTCTCAGGGAGAAAGGGCGGTCAGGGACAGACCGAAAGGGAGGACTCTGTACTGATATGCCCGCCTCTCGCACGCGAACCGTGGGAACGGTCGGTGTCGAGGAGGATCGAGACATGAAAGTAAGCGTCCTTCAGGTCGATTGCCACGAACCAATCCTGACACCTCATAGATGTCAGGACGCGCCTCTGTGTGAGCACCCTGAATGGCAGCTTGTAAAGGTGCTCTGTTCAGGGTACGCAGCCTTTGGGGGCAACCCGCCGTCTTTCTTGGGAACGATGAAGTGCGGGTGGTGACCCACTGAACATCTTGGTTTTGAGGGACGAACTCGATGCCTGTTTTGCCAGAAGGGTGGTGACCTCTACCCGAAGTACGGAGGCGTCCCTGCCTCTGACAGAGGGAGAGATGATGCCCCGAAACTTGGGTGAGTCTCTGGCGAACTGGATCGAGTAACCAAGACGGACCGCCCTCATTAGCCAGCGAGACAGTGTGGGCAGCTCTCGAGCTCCCAGGGACTGTGACAGGGTGACCAAGGGGACGGTCTGCTTCATCATTCCCACGGGGGGTGGTTCGTCGGCTGGCGGAGCTAACCATGTCGCGGGGAGTCCCCGGAGGGAAGGTTTTTGCTCCGCCTGCTTACCTGCCTGGCGGGACAACGGCACGCACTGTCGGTTTGAGAGTGGTGACGGCTGTCGTATATGTGTACGACCTCACGCCTCGCCAGGGTGTGAGGTCGGTTCGCCGAGCACAGTCCAGTGGAGTGTGCGATCGGCTGCAAGTAAACCCGGGGAGAACAGAAAACTCAGTGAGTAAGTGGGCGCCAAGCCCTAACAAGGGCCCGGCTTTGGTGACGAGGCAGGAGTCGTCCCGTACCGACCGATCAGAGCCGTGGCTGTGAAGGTTCGGGCCCGATGTTGTTCTCCCTGGGGTCTTCCCGTCAGTGTCCCTTCTCGCGAGGAGGTTGCTGACGGGGTGGAGGTTTCCCCCTCGACCTCTGCTTCCGGGGTGCCGCCTGTGGGGGCACAGGAACCGGAGCCGATGTCGAAAGGGTCCTGGGTTGCAGGGAAGCAGACGTCACGTGAGATCTCGGAGGCCTGTAGGCGGCCGAGTCGCGGCGTGAAAAAAATGTGGTTAATTGCCACTGTCTGCTTCGCCGTCAAAAAACTGCTGAGCGCAGTCCTCGACGGTGTTACCAACAACCCACCCTGCGAGATGAGTGCATCAAGAAAGCGGACTTCCTTGCTGTCACTCTTCTGCACAAGGTATAGCCGGGGGTGTCTCTCCTGGACCACTACCGTGGACATCGTCCGACCCAGGGCCCGTGCCGCCGCCTTAGTCGCCCGTAGAGCGCTGTCAGCGGCGGCACGGAGATCCTGCATTATACCCGGGTCGGCCTTACCCTCGTGGAGCCCTCTCAACGCCCTGGCCTGGCGGACCTGCAGGATGGCCAAGGCATAGAGAGAGGAGGCAGCCTGGCCCGCAACATCGCAAGCCTTCGACACCAGTGATGCCAAAGTCTTACGTGCTTTGGACGGTAGGAGTGGTCGATCCCCCCCCAGGTGGTAGCCGTCCGCGGCACAGGTGCACCGCAGGCGGACGTTCCACCCGGGGGATCTCGACGCAGTCCTTGGCTGCCTCACCATCGAGGGAAGTAAGGGAGCCGGAGCTGGTTTCACTGGAACGGTCCGTGAGAGGAGCGTTCCAAGTTTTACACAGCTCCTCATGCACCTCCGGGAAAAACATGGCACCCGGGGTGGGCGCGGTTTGCACCGCGCACCGACCTCGGGAACCACGCATCCCCGGGTTAGCACGGATGACATCACTTCTGCTTCCTCCTGAACTCGACCGCTGGGGGTGGAGTTTGGATTCGGCAGAGTCGGATGCCAGTCTCCCTCCGATGCTGCGAGCGACATCTCATCTACGTCACACATCGTTTCCGAGTGTGTGCGTGAGGATCCGGACGGTATGCCACCGCCGGTTGGGGAACGTTCAGAAGAGCGAATCGGGGTGCGATCGGCCCGTGAGCACTTGGCTGGCGGGTTTACGTTCGCAGAGTTCCCCGTATCACTAACGCTGCTAACGTGGGTGGTCATCGGGGCCGTAGCCACAGATGTCACAGCCCGGGTAGCAGACGAAATGGTGGCTGGTTCCCGTAGGAAGACAGCCACCCGTGACCGCAACTTCTGAATGACAATCTGCCCGCAGTGCAGGCAGATGTGTCAACGAACGCTGCTTCAGTGTGCTGGACGCCCAGACACCTAATGCAGCGATCGTGTCCATCCCCCTCCTCGATGAGGGTGCCGCACCCAAGAGAACAGCGGGACATGCCGCGCTGGAGAATGCTCAGTCAGTCCTGAAAAGGACTTTTAGAAAAAATCTCTAACACCTCCGGAACCGCCGAGACGCCCAGGGGAAGGTCGCTGCAGAAAGGGACGATCCGCTGTAACACGTCGTAGCACCAGCGTGTAGTTGTAGAGGATTGAATCCTGAGTTGTACTCATGAGCGATGGCTCTGAAGAACAAAAGGTAAGTGAATGCTGCACGCCGGCCTCCTTTTATACCGGATTTCCGGGGGCGGAGCCCGGCATGCAAATTGCATTCGCCAAATTTCATTGGCCTTTTCTATAGTAGTCAGAGTTGATTGGTTCTCAAGGGCGAACCCCATCTGTCGTTCTCGACACAACGTCGAGAGACCGACAGAAAGGGAACTACAGTCGTCTGCTCATTGTTGATGGATTTCAGTGAGCTTAGATCAATTCTTTAGAATCATAATTAGGCATTTTTCACTTTTGTAAAGTGTTGTAATGGACAAAGTTACCAGTGTAACACTTGGCTACTCACCCTTGTCTCCTTACAGTAATGAAACCGCAGGAGAACATTGCTGACTGAGAAAGATCACATTCAATTACCAGATCGCTTTATTAATTCTGTGAATCATATACCACTTTACCCTCTCATACTAAAAGATCGCTGAGAAAACGATCACACACATGGATAACATTTACTAACCATTCCTGCTAATGAGGAGGAGGTATAGGTGTTCAGGAATGAGAATTGGATCATTTTTGTAATCAGTACACACAAGTGGGCTCTAGCTTTTCTGCTTCAGAAGTCCTGTCAATGAGAGGTGTGTTGGGGTCAGCTCTTGTGCCTCCTAACAAACATGCAGAAGGAGATGCGTTCGGTGAGTCTGTATTTCTTAAAATGAACAAGGCAGGAAAGTGTATAGAAACATCCCCATCAAAGTAGTAAATAAATAAACCTGACGTCCGTCCATTTATGCAAGTCTTGGATGGGCTTGCCCCCTTTTCTTCTGCATGATGCTTTGGTTTTGAAAACTTGCATCCTGATTGAATATGTATTCGTGTTATTTATTACTTTTTGTATATTGGATACCCTGTATCATTTTTTAGAGGTTATTTCATCAATCTTCTGGATTTTTTTACATGCATATCATTTTGTAGGCAGCAATATGATGTGATGGAAATGAAATTATGTGCAATGTTGAAAATTAAAAAAGAAAAATATAATATATTCAATAAAAAAACAAAGAAGGCCATTTTTATCTTTCTCCTCTGTGTGCATTTTTCAATGAATGGTTTGTAATCTGATCGTCCTTCTCTAAACTCTGCTGTCATGATATCAACTCACATTCTCCTCTGTTCTGACACTCTGATCCCCGTTTGTGTTTGTAAGAGAAGCCTGCGAGTTCATGTATTGTGTGTCCAACAAGTACCTCACCGAACCCATTCTGAGGGTGAAGGAAAGGGCGTTTTAACATGAGGGACGTTTTCTACTTTATGAGCTCATTAACTTGTTTTTGACACCTGATCCGCCAGTCTTTCATGTAAGGCACAGTTTAAATATTTAAAATGTAAGCTGCATGGAGCAATTACTAGACTCTTGGATAAGCTCCAGACACAGTAGCCGAACTCCCTCTAAAGACAATGTGCCCGAGCTCACACCCTGCACACAAAATAGTCCTGCACTCCTCTGCCCTGCACACACACACACTTGCATGCGGCATTGTAAACATCCTCACACTCACAATAACACTTGAATGCTGATGCAGTCCTTTTTCATAACACAGACTCGCTTGTCCACACCAGCGCACCAAAATAAATGAGGTGTTAATTAGTCCCAGTCTTATCTTCTGCCATTCTTTGACTTAAGGGAAGAAGTCACCAGTGGCGAGCGGACAAGAGTCAACAGGTAGTAGGGTACAGGTGACCTTTCTGCTTTAATTATAGATAGCCCCTTTCTCTCTGTGCTTCTTTATGTACTGTAAACGGCAGAAGCTGACATGGAAAGAGACAGATTTATCTTTGGTTGTTTGCATTCTGCCTTGAAGGTCAGTGCTTTTGGACTCCGAGGGTGTAAATCAGCACTGATATTTATAGATCTGCGCCCATCATTGCTGTCTGTAAAATGGGGTGAACTTGCCAGAGGACCCAAAACGGTCCGTGAGGTTCCCATCTTGACATCAACTCGAGGCTACTTGCTTACCCGCTCGCACTTGTCATGAATCCATCAGCACGCGTACATAGGCCCTAACGTTTCCAACGTTATGAATGTCATCTGTAACATTCGGATTAGCCGTGTACAAGCCTGTTTGTTACCATTGGGTTGAACCCTCAGGGCGCATTAACTCATTTTTGAGGACTGGCTCATCAATGAGATTGGCACAATACTAGTTGCATCATACCTACGCAAGGTCACTAAATACTGAAAAATACAGACCATGAATGGTAATATTTCCGACATTTGGTTTTACATTTGGATTCAAATGCATCTTAGTGGATGTGTGTGAGTTCTGCTGGCTTTGAGTTGTGGCTTGTGGCTGTCTTCCAGGAATAGGCCACATCACTCAAAGGTGTAACATTAATCCTGACACAGAACAATAGCCAAGCACATGGTGGGCATTCTGTAGCCTTCACACTACCACAGAACGCGGCAATAGATGGCTTGCCTTATCCCATTCCCCAGCCCTTCGCTGGAAACTTAATGCCCAGCTCTTTACTGTCCCTGGAAATTCTACACCATTTTATGCTCCAACAGTTTTCTTTAACCCGCCTCTCTCAACATCGTGCCCTGAACTCCTCGCTTTCTTTTCATTCTAATCTAGCACTTCTTAGATTCGTACAACTCACCCTCGGAAATGGCCAATCTCTCTCCTGCTTTTCTATTGTGCCCCCTTCCTCATCAGAATTCTGTAGCGTAATTACCCAAGCTTTTCCCAGAGCCTCTTCAGATAGCATTTGATTCACACCCAATTAGAGCAATCAAGTGATAATCAAAAGTTAAATTTTCTCAAAAATGATTGCCTGTACTGGGTGGAGAAAGACTGGGCAAATGATATTCCCCCATGGACAGCAATTGCAGGAAAAGATCAATTGTGTTTAACATCATTTACAAGCAACGGCTGAATTTCATTATTGCAATAATACGCACACGTTGCCATACGTCATTATGAAACATATAATTAATATTGTATCGTCAAGCTTATCTTTTAATTGGAGAGCTGGAAATTTTTGCCTTATGTAAAAAAACACAAATAACTTTGTACTGGACATTGTGATCCAGACCATGGATTCCTTGAATTTGTATTCTTGACTGAAGTCATTTGACCTTCTACGTCAATGTTTTCCACACTGAAAACAAATCAAACAAATAGTGAATAACGTCATACTTACAGGTAACAAAATAACCTGAAGGTAACACACCTTTAAATGTCCTGACCCTGCTGAACCCCATTCACATATTAATGACATGATTCATGGCTGCTTTCACAATTGTAGGAACTTAGAATTAAATACTGAGTGAATTTCTATATGGAAATTTTCAAGAATATTGCCTGTCCCGCCTCAAAGGATTGGCATTTTTGACTGTATTCAACAATTAACATCATACCACAGCGTTGTTGTTTTTTGCTCTGCTCCACATTCTGAAAACAAACTTACCAAATGTTTCTGTGTCAGTTACGTAATTTATGTATTTTTGTATGCAAACCCCGGAAGCGAGCATATTAGGACTTCTGGGTGCATAGCCCAAAAGTCCATGGGTTTTTTAATGGGTTTTTGGTAAATTGTCTGATATAAGGTCTGTGGTTAAAAAAAACTCTAAATATTTTCATGTTTTAATCTATGACATAAAACACACCAGTTGTACCACACTTGTATTTTTTTAAATCTTTGTGTCTTTAAAGCGGCAGTTGCTTATAAGTTGCTAAAAGCAACTACATTTAGGGGGGAACTTAAGACGTCATTGCGCATTTGATCTCACAAATAATGCAATAGTGGGCTCAAATCTCTAAAAACATTGTTGGGGATTCATTCACGGAGTAATTACTTACTTAAGAACACATTTTTAATAATGTTTAAAAAAGTTGTAAGAGGCTTGGTGGGTGTGATGTTGATATCGAGCAACAATAATAGTGTAGTCTAGCCTCGTTTTTGCTATTTGTATTTAGGCTTCAAAAAGAGCAAATATTGTGCTAATCAGTAAAGATTATCTTAATAGAAAAAACATGAAAACATTATGATCATTTGTTATTCACAGATCTTATTTTTTGCAATCGTCCAAAGTCAATGGGAAAAATGATAGGTTTTTGGTCAAGGGAACCTGCACAGTGCTAACTTAGGGGTTGGTCCCACAAAATAAAGTCATCTCTGAGGTAGTCAATTAGGACACTTTTAATTGGATAGCAGGAAGGCTTTAAAAGGACTACAGAGAAGGCGCTGAAACGGACTACAGCCCTTTACTTCCTGGGTACATGATGTCACTATTCCAAGTGCTTTTAATAACCTCTTCCCAAAGGAATACATGTAATATGGGCAAGGCCTTCCTTAGAGAAGTTGAAGAGCCGCTGGAGTAGTGTTTGGTTAACAGAGATTGTAAACATTTGACTGAGCTAAGCGCTAAACTACTTTCACTTTCATCACAGTCCTACAGCTGGTAATAAGAATTCAGCTACACACCTTCTAAGATAACCAATGGTCAAATATCAGCTTCCATGACTTAAACATCGGCTGTGAACGCTGTTCTGTGTAATACACTAATATAGTGTGTGTATGTGTGTGCAGATACCTCTAAAACACTTCTATGAAACGTCCATTGATGTCCTGCTTGCAAATGTCTCCTGGTCAATCTGCTTGTTTTATTATCCAAATCAGGTCCAGCATAAAAATGCAAAACTAACGCTTCTGTTATTAGTGTCAATTAATATAACCTGTCTGACGCCATTCGGTCCGGTGTCATTTCTCTCGGCGTAGTAGAAAAAAAATGGGCGATTTCTAACAAAGATTGACATTGATTGCACATGAACTAGCAGACCTCCGTTACACTTCGATCAATCCGCATGTTTTTAACTGATGAAGTTAAGTTGACGCCATTGTTATTGTATATTGCTAAAAGTTAACGAATACACGTGCCCTGAGAGGGGCACGGACCAATCACAACAGCCTGAAGGAAGCTTGCTGATATGGTGTGGTTGAGAGTCGGGACATCTTCACACACTCTAAGTGGGGAACCAATCACTACAGACCTAGTCAGCTTTACCAATCAGAGCGTTTCGGAAGGAGGGACTTTATATAGACTGGAAGAAATCCAGTCGTTTTCTTAGAAGAGAGACAGCAAATGAACAATAGACCTGAAATATGTAACCATGAAATACTGAAATAATGTGAAATTAGAAAAATTAACATACATTGTTAAACAACCAAGAAAACACAATCAAAGCCTCTAAAACAGCCAAAGACTCCTTTAAAATTAATTTACACCGTTGATTTGAATTTTTTACAGCTTAGACATGAACAGAAAATAAAATTAAATAAAGCTCATCATATTTTGTTTAGTTAAGTAAAGGCTTTATTAAAGTATGTCAATTTGAAGATTGAAGGATGAGACACCTTGCCTTAGACTCTTCCTTTATCTCAAGGACAGTATCAACACAAAAACTCCCATCTGTCTGTGTGACAAGTTGAGTCCAGAGGTCACGGCTTTACAGTGGCCTTTTGGTGTAATGTCGAAGCTCAAGGTTTAATAACATGTGCTGACATGTGTTGATGAATGCAATCACAATGGTTATTTCACAAAAAGGTGTACAAAGGGCTGACAGCATCACTTCACCCTTAAATGTGATGTAACTACATTCAGTAATATTTGGTGACTTGAAATCTGCTGTCTTGGCAACAGAAGCCTTTCATTTGAAATGGGTCCCTTTGGTAACGATGAATGTATGTTAGATCGGCCCGATGGCTCTGCAGGACTATGTGAAACAAAGACAACGAGATAAGAGGAAAGAGAGAGAGGTGCAGAGAATGAAGACTAAAATAAATGAGCGGGACAATGGATGACAGAGCAGAATAATAGCAGAGGGGCAGATCCATGGGAATGAGAGGAAGAGATTATGTGAAAGAGTGCAGAAGGAATGTTTGAACAAGAATAGTAGCAAGAGAGAGTGAATGGACGTAATGCTCTGGCAGGGAGAAAGAGAACTGTTGATGCAGAAACGATTGAATTGTAAGAGTACAGAACACGTAAGACTGCACGTACTCAGCCATCCATAACATGTACACGTTTACACACACACACACCGCCATGGGCACACAGTATATCCTCAACTGCTCCATGCAATTACAGACATCATTCTCAGCTCTGATAACTCCATACACGAGACTCATCTCAACCCAACCATTATACCAAACCAGGCTCTGTGAGATCAGAGACTGTGATTCTACATGACACGCATGCCCTCACGGTCAGCATGAGGCCTTAAAAAAGCTAGCTGGGAGCTAAGGCTTAGTGACATGGGTTGGAGGGGGCTGGGGAGGAAAAGTGTGTTTTCTTTTTCCCAGCAATGGAGGTTGGAGCACAAGAGCATGGCACAGATAATTTGTGACATGGGAGGCGGGCGCTGTCTTCGATGCACTGGCAGTGAAATGCACCAGCATGAGGTGTGAAGGGAAATTTCTATTTGTTGTCATGGCAACTGCCAGTGTGAATTGTCTGGAGCAAAAATACAAGTGGTGGAGAGGGGAGGAGAGAAAATAAAAGTCACATGTTGGATCTATTCACACAAACCCCCTTCCGTTGCAAAGACGATTTAGACATATTTATTTTAGAAACATGAGCACCCCGGGGCTACGGTACATCCGCTCGCTATCAAATTCAAACTGTTTATTGGAAAAAGCTTTGTGGCTTCGTATTAAAAATAAAGTGCTCACAGGTAAAGCGTTCAGTGTATTACAAACACAAATAATTGGATTTGTTCACATATGAAGTTGAAATGAAGTATTAGTCATTTCTAATTGCAGATATTCACCTAGGCTGTATATTCAGGAGGAGATTTTCTCGTAGTGGAATGAGTGTCAGGTTAAATTTGTTCTACGTTGTATTGTTGTTGTATTACGAGAGACCGAACGGTACGCTCATGCCTCTGAATAGTGCGCGAGCACAGTCGTGCACTGCCCTTGAGAGGTTCTCTCTCAGACCGTTTAGACAAGGGGGAGGGACGTATATTTCCTATGAGCATCCAACAAAGTCATATATAGGAGTGTCAGGATCTGTCAGTCATCTACAATGGATATTTCCATTCACCACCTCACCAATTTAGAGCTTACAATGCACTGGGTCTTTTTGGAAAGACCTCTGACTGACGCAGAAACACAGGGATACATACATGCACACACACACACCCTTTCAAAGGATTCTGACACTCATTCGGGGTCCGGGCTGAACCTGAGCAGCAGTAGTCAGTCTGATATTTTTAGCTGTGACACCTCTGACCTGCCAGTGCCCTCATCATCCTAGGTAGCTTCGTGTGTATGTGTTGTCAGTGTAGGGATTGGGGTGTCAAATTATGTTTCAAAGGGTATAAAAACCACTCAGCACAACTCAATATTTATGCCCATTTCTGTATGAAAAAATATTCACATTCCCCAAATCAGGTTCGTTGGACATAATAGAGCAAATATGTTAAGTTAATTAGCAATAACAGATAAATCTGTTTTTTTATTTAATTTAATGATTAATTAATGATTAATGATTGTTTTACTGTGCATTCCAGTTCATATCAATCAAACTGTAGTTCGTTTCTTTAGATTAGTAATATTAACAAAACAATTAGACACAATAAAAGCACAACAACCTAATAAATAACATGATTTTTGAAAAAAAAGGTGTTTATCTGTTTTTGCAAATTAACTCTTCATATACAGAATTAGAAAATTTAAGAGACCTCTACCAAATTAGTTTTTTCGGAATATAATTTGTATATAATTTATAGGTACGCTTTAAAAACTGTAAGTTTTTTCTGAAGTTTCAGAAAAGTGGGGGAAATATGTAATTTTATAGTAAAAGATGGCAACCCCGGTTTACATGTTTATGTAAAATGATAACTGTGACACCCAATGGAAGTTTTTTTGCATTTGCATTTATTAGCAGAAACTTGAAACTGGACAAAAAGGTCATAATAACAAAAGAGCAATGTTTGCAGATCTTGAATACTGCAAAGAAAACAAGTTCATTTTAATGGCTAAACAGCACAATATGCTTTACATATATTTCAGGATCAGTTAAAAAATTAAAATCTGATGGAGTAAGCCTGATTTATTTACAGTTTCCTTCTACGGTGTATATTAAGGGGTTGTAAAATCACTTTCTAACACACACACTGTAAACACATCCTCACATGTATAAAACGAGTTGACATCTACAAGTGCACCAGCATAAATATTTCTAGTGTTGGATCAGGTTTGGACCGCATGGATTTTACCAATAAATGTTCTGGTTGAAGTTGAAACGATAATGGGAGCTTAGAATGAGTCACCAGCTGTTTTCAATTGGGGACAGCAGAGTGTGCGATAATTTGGATGAAATGGGAATGAAGCATGAGAGGCTGCGTGCAGAGAACATCTTATGGAGAGGCTGCAAATGCGATCGATGCAAAGATTTACGCAGGTGTGCGGATGGATTGGCAGGCTGTTTTAAAGATAATCTGAATAAATGTCATAGTTTCCTACTGAAGTGGTGCTATGTTCATATTCCCCGTGTTGAGATATGCTGTTGTGTGCATTTTTAGAACTCCGGGCAACGCTGGTGCATCTTATTGCAAACTCTGTGATGAAGTGTCATATTAAAGATATTAAAAGCTGCGGTGCTGCAAGCGCATGCAGTTCACGTCCTTTCCACTGTATCTGTTGGAAATTTTAGAATGTTGTGCAGGCTTTTGCTGTAAGTTTAGTTTAGTCTTATTCGGATCTGCAGGTAAGTGGTATGCAGTGCAATGTTGAGCTTGTGTTGTGCTGCGCTGCATTACGCTGTGCCGTCTCAGCTTAAGCTGCTCAGAGGGAGCTGTCAGTCAGCCCCTTACGGCTGAGCAGCTCACAGGCATGGGGCATTTCATTCAGCCTTACAGAGAGAGAGCGAGAAGAAGAGAAGGACACTAACAGTTTACTGTGGGAGCAGAGCAGTTCACTTTCAGCCTCACGCTGTTAGAATACCAATTCATTCATCAAAGACTATAACTACACACTCCGTCTCTTTCATGTAAAGTGCTATTTGAATGACTGTATATTTTTCTGTTCTGTACTCATTAAGTCCTTTGCAAACACCTCCCACCCCACGTACCGAGCCAAGTCACAGTTGCCTCGCATGCATATTATTCACAACCGTGAAGTGATTGAAAACTCTTGTGATGCACAAAAATTTGCGTATTTTTGCCCCCAAACCGAAAAACTCCATCTAAAAATATCCTGACCTTTTTATCTTGAGTCTTTTCCTCTTTTTCATGGACAGGAATAGAACGAAATGGCTGGGAGCGAAAGGAGCGGCATCCTCCGGTTGGTGTATGGCACAGACTACGCAGCCTGTAAGCTCGGGCTTTGCATAAAATGAGCATTGATAAATTTAGCAGACTTACGTAACCCTTCTTTCCTCAGATTCGAACTGATGAGGCAGAGGAAGATATTTATTTAATTCCACAGAGCTTGTATGCTAATGATGAGTGGAGAAGCTTTCAATGTTTCACACTGTGCTAGCTAAGTGACAAGCAGAGAAGGGGTTGGGATTGGCTTCGGCAAGCTCGTATTCACATGCTGTTTCCGTGATGTTCAGAACTACCTGCCGAGGAACCGCTTGGCAGTGGAACATTCTGGGAAATAAATATATATCAATATTTATTAGATTGTACATGTGGATTTCAGATCACAGTTTTGAGCGCAAAAATGTTGCCATGTGTGATTGTGAGTGTTATTCTCCATCTGGAGTACTTGAGTGTGAAAGTGATTCAGCGATGTGCAAGGTAACACACAGCACTCGCTCTAAAACACCGCCTGAACATCTGTTTAATGCCTTGTGAAGAAATCAACCGCTGAGATTTGTAATTGAGCTTGCTAACATTCTAATCTTGGTTATGGTGGTTTGAAATGTTGTGATGTTGGGGATTTTTGGGTGAACAGAGTACTGTGTGGTTAGACTTCATCAGAGGAAATCTCCCCACTTCTTCACAGCAGGTACTTCTTTTCTTACTTGAAATCGTGCCCAAAAATGTTTACAAGGCATCAGTGGTATAAATACTTCTAAAACATCAATCCTGCGGCTGCTCACTCAGAGCTGCCCAAGGGTCCACTTATCTTATGAATGTGTACAAGGAGTGTGTTCATAACTCACCCTCTCTCCTGCCATTACTCCCAGGGACATAATATCTGATCTTAATGGGGTCCTCTGGTATTCTGTCATATTTGCAATCGCCCACGCTTTCTAAAATTTAGGGTAGTAAGAATGGCTGACTTATGATGAGAAAGTGAGCCTGTGTTACCAAGAGCCAGAGGAATAATAACTGTGGGCTAATATATTGTACAGCAGCCCTGTTTTAATGCATTATAAAGCACAGGGGAATAAACTGTGTTAGTAGCCTAGTAAGTGCCCAGCCGTCTTCTGGTTGTTGCAAACATCTTGATGAATGTATATATTAGCTCACAGTGGAGTATAAGCAAATTAATCAAAAGCAAATACAAGAAAGTAAAGAGAAATGAACATAAGTTTGGAAAGAGTCGGTCCTGTCAATCAACACACAAGCAGATTCTTACAGCGACAGCCAAGTTTCATTCTCCTTTGCTATACCTGGATGTTGGAACAATCTTCATAGTTCGATCTGATCAGCTACATCCCTCACATCCTTCAAGAAGCAACTAAAAACTAATCTTTTTCAGCAACACCTAACAGGAACATGCTACTTTCTTCTTAGATAAATAATTTTTTTTCTCTCCCAAAATGTATTGTCTTGCTTTGTGTAACTGGGGGTCTCATGTACAAAGACTTGCGTTGAATTCATTCTTAAACATTGCATACGGGCAAAGCTGTAAAGCACATTCTCACGTTAATTTCACTGTTAGTACATCCAAGCTGCCGTACGCAACGTTTTTGTACGTACACAGCATTGATACATGAGGCCCCTGGCAACTCTTTATAACACGTATTGCTACCTCTATGATTTAACGCTTCCTTTCTTCCTCACCTCTTGTAAGTCGCTTTGGATAAAAGCGTCTGCTAAATGCTTAAATGTAAATGTAAGATGAGACTGGATGGGATGTAAATTTTTGTTCAAAAGTGCCCCAGAACTGTTTGCTGTCCTACATTCTTCAAAATATCATCATCATATTTTATGTTCAACAGAACAAAAAAATATCTCACAAAGGAATGTTTCCTACTATCGTAGTCAATGGGGTCCAATAACTGTTTTGTTATAGACGCCTTTTCTGTTAGTAAACATTGTGACGCATTTTTGTGGCCAGATATTAGGTGGATGGAGAAAGATCCACCTGACCGCAGGCACATTCTGGGTAGCACGTATTGTTTGCTTGCTTTTTTGACAATGATTAGAAAAAATTCTGATTCAATTTTAACTAGGACCATGATTGCTTTTGAAAAAGTTAACTTTAATGCAAGGAACCTGGTCAACCTGTACATGCTCACTCAATGGATCCAGGGACGAACTGACAGGATTACCTCCAGTTGTGGAATTACATCTACACTTACCAGACAGAGAAACCAAGCGTTTATAGTAAAGATAAACTAAGAGCATATACATCTATAAATGACGGCGTGTACTAACAGAGGCAAACGATAGCAAATGCATTTACTTGAACACAAACCTGACACAACATGAGCCTTCTCACTGTCCCTCTCCCGTTATACTAATGCACATGTGACAACTAAAGAAGAGATGACAAACAGTTTCCTTTATGTTTAGTTTCTGGCCGATAGTTTACTGCTAGTTCAGTAACTAACTATGTGAAAAATAACCTTGTTCCCCAGTTTCTGATTTCATTTTTTTAATCTTAAGGGTTATAAAGTGAAACGCAATAATTTTTGATGATCGTTTCTGTTCAGTCTGCCCGGTTTATTGTGTTTAAATACAGCTGTCTTCATTGTTTTTGTTTGGCAATGGCAGGAGGTATGTGTTAAAATATTAAATTGGAGACTGTATTCTGTCGATCGTGGCACTAAACAACACAAGAAGATATTTTAAACTCCTTATGTAGCCGAATCTGTGCTAGTATTGGCGGCCTCCAGTTTTCCCTTTGTTTTGCCTCCAGCTAATGCCTTGACGTAAGCGTGACGTCGGCGCAAAATAGTTCTATAAGCATTCTTTCAAATATCTTTATGTGTGTTCATAAGAACAAAGACATTTATATCGACGCTGTCGGACGGAATCCTCGCATCTCCAAAACCATCATTTTTCAGGGAATAAAAAAACTGCATATTTTTTTAATTATTAAACATTGTATCATTAAAGTTGTTATATTGCTATCATATACTGTTGTGTACCAGCATTAACAAAACATTTCCCCAAAACCATGTTTAATCGGAGATAAAAGGTTTATGACTTGGGAGCAGGGAGACACGAGATTACGTTGTGATTGATATGAATGGTACGGACACAAACGGTCGCTGCTGCCACCAGTGTTCATTAAAGCCTGCGGTCGCGTTGAGCCTTTTGACAAGAGATGACGGGGCTTCAAGAGCTAATGAAAGCTAATGAACGTGGTAACATACATCTTCCTATCTCTATTTTAAACGTTAGAGCTATGAGTGATGCAATATCCAAATAAAACGATAAACTGACTAGGGTGTCTAATATAGGCGGAAATTTAAATGCACGCAAATAAAGTCGGCGGTCACGTTAAGACTCTTTACAAGAGAAAAGGCTTCAATAGTTAACCAAAGCTAACGACTGTGGTTACATACATCTTCCTAAACTCTATTTTAAAGGTTTAAGAACTATAAGTGATGCAAAACAAAACACGATGAGTTGACTAGGCTGTCTAATAGGCGGAAATTAGCCTAATCTGCTCGCAAATTTACCTTCGTGGCTCACAGGCTTCCTTCTGCACTGAAGCATTGCAGCTATCGATTTATAGAAAAACAGGCCTACTCAAATGTATCTAACCTAAATATTTTCAGTCCTTATTGTCTAAAAAATAGACAGAGTTATCCGTCTTTCAATCAGGAGACGTAATGCCGAGAGGCTCCCGAGGAGTGAAGAACACTCGGAGTTACGAGACTTCTCAGACAATTGAAGTGTCCAATGGAATTAAGAGGTTTGCTCTCAAGCTATGTTCAACACTTTAGATTGGTTAATAATTTGTAAAAATAACAGACCCACATGGGAACTGACCAATAGCATCGATTTGTGAAAAAATATGAAATTGACTAAATTTGGACATAGGAGGTTTAGGCCCGACAGCGAGGATATAGGTTTAGAACAACTTGAAGGTTAGTAAATGATGACAGAATTAAATTTTTGGGTGAACCATTCCTTTAAAGGCAGGGGAGCTCTGTGAATAAGATTATTTTTAAACTACTGATGTACTGTACAGCGTTTTGTACAAAAAAACGTTATATTTATGCAAATCCACAGCAGAATGGAAAGGCTGTAGTCAAATCTTAAACCAGGAGTCAAACTAATAAAGAAAGGTTTACTAAATCATTTTTATCAGTCATTGCATTTATCATAACTTTTTTTAATTATTTAGGGCCTCTTCTTACATCATAACAAAGAAAGAAAGTAGTAAAATAATCACAAACAGAAACCAAATAGCCCCTTTTACAGTATACAGTAAGTGAAACACATCGGCACTCATTACGCTCTCACCAAACAATTAAGGAGAATCTGATATCTGCTACCTTAGAAGCTACTGTAATCTCTACTAAGACTCTGTTAAGTGCTTCACAAGATACAGGTTAGGAACCGTCATGTCATCATGTATGGGTACAACCATTCAATCTGTCTTTAGCATCCTCAAAGAAATGCTCCGGCTCCACACATTTTTCTTAAGTGTGAAATGCCTTCATGATTCAGTAGCAGCGTGACACTGAGACTTGACAACACTCCCCGAAACTGTAAACTCAGCAGGGCCAAACCAGGCTGAGGGACCCTGCAAGTTCTGGCACTTGAGACAGATGGATCGTAGCTAGTGGTCTTCCCTCAGGAGGCTGCCAGAAAAATACAAAGATGCCAACTGCTCCACGATGGACACTTCAGCTGAGGTGTTGCAAATATGAACGCCTGAAAATATTTATGACGATGTGCAGTATACATTCTGCTGTCAGAAGTTACATGCAGACAACCAACTTTCTACAGTATGTTGCAAAAGTTTGTATTTATACAGTTGTGTTCAAAATTATTCAACCCCCAATGCTGTAAATGGTTTTAGGGAATTTAGTGTACATTTGTAATTGTATTCAGAATGAAATCCTCCAAGGACTTCTTAAAGAACCATATGCAACTAAAATGACATCAATTAGTTTTGTAATACAGTAGTAAATGTTTCTTTTGTGAATTCTTCATTGACATAATTATTCAACCCCTTAAAGACTACCACTCTGAAGAACAGAGGTTCAATGAAGTGTTTTCAATCAGGTATTGAAAACACCTGTGGATATCAGGGAGCAGCAATAAAGCCTAATAAGCACCAATTAGGCAGCTTTAAAATGACTGTGATACTCAGCTCCTTCTAGACATTTACTGGTGTGGTTACAAACATGGTGAGGTCAAGAGAATGGTCCAGGAAGACAAGAGAACAGGTGATTACTCTTCACAGGAAGTGCAATGGCTATAAGAAGATTGCAAAGATGTTAAACATACCAAGAGACACCATAGGAAGCATCATTCACAAATTCAAGGCAAAGGGCACTGTTGAAACGCTACCTGGTCGTGGCAGAAAGAAGATGCTGACTTCGACTGCTGTGCGCTACCTGAAGCGTAGAGTGGAGAAAAGTCCCCGTGTGACTGCTGAGGATCTGAGAAAAGATTTGTCAGATGTGGGTACTGAAGTTTCTGCTTCACGGCGCACCCTGCGTAATGAAGGCCTCCATGCCAGAACTCCCAGGCGCACCCCCTTGCTGTCCCCAAAGAATAAGAAGAGTCGACTGCAGTATGCCAAAAGTCATGTGGACAAACCACAGAAGTTTTGGGATAGTGTTCTGTGGACTGATGAAACAAAATTAGAACTGTTTGGGCCCATGGATCAACGCTATGTTTGGAGGAGGAAGAACAAGGCCTATGTAGAAAAGAACACCTTGCCTACTGTGAAGCATGGAGGGGGGTCAATCATGCATTGGGGCTGTTTTGCTTCTGCAGGTACTGGGAAGCTTCAGCGTGTGCAAGGTACCATGAATTCTCTTCAGTACCAGGAGATATTGGATGACAATGTGATGCAGTCCGTCACAAACCTGAGGCTTGGAAGACGTTGGACCTTTCAACAGGACAATGATCCCAAGCATACCTCAGAGTCCACTAGAGCATGGTTGCAGATTAAAGGCTGGAACATTTTGAAGTGACCATCGCAGTCACCAGACTTAAATCCGATTGAGAACCTCTGGTGGGACTTAAAAAAGCAGTTGCAGTGCGCAAGCCAAAGAATGTGACTGAACTGGAGGCTTTTGCCCATGATGAATGGACGAAGATACCCGTAGATCGCTGCAAGACACTTGTGTCAAGCTATGCTTCACGTTTAAAAGCTGCTATAACTGTAAAAGGATGTTGTACTAAGTACTAAGATTGAATGTCACTTGGGGGTTGAATAAAACTGATAATGATGTGAGCTCAGAAAAGACATTTGTGGTTATGTTATATTTGTCTGACCTACACGTGCCTCTTTGATTTAATTGTAAGCAGGATGACTGAATGATCATAATCAATGTCAAACCGACCAAAACAATCAATTTCAGTGGGGGTTGAATAATTTTGAACACAACTGTAATTTTTTACATTTCAATAACTATTTCCTCAACATATCTTACCACGTATTTAAAAATTCAACAGTTTAGTGCTATCAAATGAATTGATTTAGAGGTCTACTAAGCTTATTTTAATGTTTTATTTGAATGTTACCCCCGCACCTATTGACATGGATGCAGAATCACTCAAAGTTTGGTAAATCATGTCATTCTCCACAAACCCTGGTCAAAGGTGTGCTTTTCACCCATGATTTATTCAGCGAGCAAAACTGTTAAGGCGGTTACTGAGATAAAGTGGGTGGTAGTATTTGGCTATGCATATGATCTTAAGATAGTGGCATGACAATACATTTTTCAAAGCCATTGATAATACTTGAGTGAGTTTCTGAAGAGTTAAAATAACAATTTAATAAAACAACTGAAGAAGAGGGTGAGAGAGCTGAAGAGAGAGGAAGACAGGGAAAAAAAGTGCTGTCCTGCCTTTGTGCAGGGGTGACAAAGGACACACTCACACATGTTGCAAACAGATGGCACATTTGTCCTTAGAGACGCTTTTCTTATTTTTATCATTAACCTATGTTAACATTATATTATCTAAACTTCACAGATTCTGTGATGACTCTCTTTGTTTTAATAGAAGGTCTACGAGTCCCGCTCTTTTTCCGGTGGAGACAGGTGTCTCCACCGGATGACTTCATTGACTGAAATTTGGGTAAAATTAATCTGCTCTGCTTCCTGTGAGTCAGAACCTGCGATGTGAGAGCCAATAAATGGTAACTATACTTTAGAGAGGGACTGAATGCTAAACAACACTCGGCTGTCTTGGCTTGCAGATATATTGCTTTCAATTTTGTACATGAGTTGGCTTCACTTAAGCCATCCTGGCTCAATCAAAAACTTGGCAAACATGAATTATCCGCTCTTATTGTAATACAAAATCATCATCTTTTTTTCATCTTGAGGGCAGTATTAAACCAATTTGTAATTGCTTCTTCCAAATATAAAGCAGAGTTCAGATTTTGCATCGAGTCTTTCTTGCCAGTAACAGGAAACAGTTCCTGCTCTTTGTGATAAACTCATCCCCAATCATCAGAATCAAAGCTACATCCAAATCCAGGCCACATTCCAAACACTGTCCTAATATGAATCAGCATTCAAGTGAAAAAACAGCCTTCAGGCATTCAGCATAGCCACGTGTGTTTTATCTTGCCATTTCAAATATACAACCTAATTACTAACAGCAAAACATAGATTCAAGGCTGAATTATCTTTAGAATAGTTGAGCCACAAATGGATATGTGACTTGTGTGCTACATCCCTTGTGTGCAAGAACAGTGACCCAAAGATACAAAACACATCTACAAAGTCCACATCATTGGAATGAAACAACTACTGGATATCTTTATGACTTTCTTTCTTCTGCAAAACACAAAAGAAAATATTTTGAAAAAAATGTTTGTAACCGAACAACTCTGGCAACCATTCACTTCCACTGTATGTACAGTATGGACAGAAAACCACAGAGACATTTCTCAAACTTCTTTTTTGTCCAGGTTCCTTTGAAGGAATAAATGATGATAAACTATCTCTTGAAGCCATTTGTGACCCTGGACCACAAAACCACCCATAATTACATTTTTGAAAATGTACAAACGTTTTTGAAATTTATATTATCTGCATTATACATATCTCCATTGATGTATGGTTTGTTGGAATAGAGATACAACTATTTGAAATCAAAATATTGATAAAATCGTCTCTAAAGTTGTCCATTAGAGGCGCTGTAGCAGGCCGTTGCTATGAAGAAACGGGTTTGTTTAACACTCTCTATTAACTTACTACTGTAATGACACTGTGGAGAGTAGATTAACCTGAAAGCAGAGATTCTAAGATTTACCAACCAAACTTGAGTGGGTTATTCCCAAAGAGCGGGCAGAAGCCAATATAGTTTCTTGCATGTTTTGGGGCATTTTTTCAGTTGCGTTTTTGACATTCCTTGACATGGCATCTGATGCACAGAAGCCATTGACACATGTCACTATGCTTAGTGGTACATCCCGTTGTCATTGGCATGTATCATTGGATAGTGACACTTAAAACACTTGACAGTAGATAGTGCTATAGGTAGGTGTCACTGTAACGTTACATTACCGCGGAAGACTGACACTGTCGCGGAACATGATGGCATATGTTGTGACACCTCCGGTAGTAACTGACACTTGAGCTGAGCCGCTATTGAGACATAACGGCCACACAAAATCTCAATTAATATTAATCTGATTTCAAATTTAGGATTTATTACACACCCGTGTTAATCTTTGCCATATTTTTTTTATCATTTTAATGTATTTAACTACATATTACGCAGCATTTTAAGTCGGTTTCATATAATTTACATTGCAATTACTTAAACCGCCAAATTCACTTAAAAAATAAAGTGTTTAGTTGTTTAATTAAAAAATCTAACTAAAGTACATTATTTATTATGGCTAATTGGGCCAGATGAGTGTAAAATGGGGCTTTTTTGGCAATTGGTTAAAACCTGTGGGGTGAGCTGATGAGGAGAGTGCATAAGAGAGGACCCAGGACTCTGGATGATCTAGAAAGAGTGTTCAAAGAGGAATGGTCAAAGATCCCTCTCTCTGTTTTCTCCAATCTTGGATGAATTAACATCAGGGGTGCCAATAATTATAGCAAACATGATTTAATGTAAAAAATAATCATCTTAATGCAGGGGTTTTTTCACTGAATAATTTTACTTCAATTAAAGGATGGATTATTTTATTTTTTTGCATTGTGGTTCTATATTGTTTAAAAAAACACATTTCTTAAAATACCAAGAACATTTTAACCAGGGGTGCTAATAATTGTGGAGGGTTCTGTATATATAAATACAGTTCTGGGGCCCCTTTGACCTGGATAGTATTTTTTCCCCTACTCTGATAGTCAATAGTGCCACAGAACTGTTTGGTTACAAACATTCTTCCAAATATATTTCTTTGTGTTCATCAAAACAAAGAAATGTATAAAGGGTTGGAGCAACTTGCGGGTGAGAAAATGATTGAATTTTCATTTTTGGGTGAACTATCCCTTTAAGAGCCAAACTCTCTCACTTTACATCCACTCATATTTTGAGTGTGGTTCAATGACCAAAAAAAGATGAACTAAATCAAAGATGAATTTGACTAAAACCATTATTTATTGAAAAAAACATTAAGATAACATCTGTATTGTAAAAACCTTTTGGGCATTATAATTGTGGAGTGAAAATCTGACATAGTGATAGCTTTAGTTTGTACATAAAAGCTATAAACAGGTAAGGGTTTTGTTTAGTTGGTTCTCTAGTGCAATAACCTCTCTTTAACTGGTTCACTTCATTTGTGTAAAGGACCAAATTTCTCTTCCCCTCTGTTAAGTTCCCAGTAGCTTGTGACAGTTCGGGATAAGCATCTGGCAGTATTATGATTATATTCATGTCTGAGCTGATATCCTAATGTTTCAAAGCTAAAACAGAATGGCCTAATACTAACTGTTTGTCTGTTATTGATAGCTCTAAAGTAGAAGTGTGGTCATTTTTTGGTTTATCCAACATTATAGCCAGCAAAAAGTATTTTAATCTTATGAAATCATCATAGACATCACTTGGATGTCGGACAAATGTTTCTGCTGCGGTTGGAGAAGCGTGTGAGTTCTTTGGATCCCTCCTACAATGTTGGCTCATCAAGAGCAGTGAAACCCCCACCACTGACCTCAGTTTTTATCCCTGCCTCTCTGACTTGTGCAAGGAATGACTCTATTCTGTTGATAACATTTACATTTTCATTTATGCACTTGGTAGACGCTTTTATCCAAAGCGACTTATATTGCATTATCTTATACATTTATACATAGGTATGTGCGATCCCCTGGGATCGAACCCACAACCTTGCATTGTTAACTCAATGCTCTTAACACTGAGCTAGAGGAAAGCTTTTTTGTTTCTGTCTTGTTGAAAGAGGTTTATTCAGTCCATTACAAATTAGCTCTGTTGCAGCTATTGAAATTATTCATCTATAAGCTTTCTCTCTCTCGTTCGTTTCTCTTGTCTCTCGCTCTACAACCACAGGTTCAGTAATCTATCAATGCAACACATAAAGAGCCACCGATTCACTTTTACTCTTTACTGAGCAACACACACACACACTTGTCATCATTAACCAGCAAATATGTGGCATGCTATAGCAGTTTTCATGCAGCCCTACGAAGTGTGCATAACACACAGCTGTGAATAAATAGTACTTTGGGAGTTTTTTAATAATCATGTTTATAATATGGCCCGAAAATCATATTTACATCTTTTACACAAGCTGTTAGTGTAAATGATGTTTATTTTATATTAAATTGTTTGTTACCATTAAGGATTTGATTAAAGGTTTTGTATGGTTTTGAAAGTATCAAAAAATACACAACCACAGCATATGCAATGGAGGGAATCGCAAGTGTATTATTGAGGTACACATCAAGTTGTTTCAAACCTGTATACAGTTCTTTGTTCAGCTTAACACAAAGGAAGATATTTGGAAGAATGCCAGTAACCAAACAGATCTCATCTTCTGAATATCTTCCTTTGTGTTCAGCAGAGAAAATAAATGTATACAGGTTTGGAACAACCTGATGGTGAGTAAATGATGGCTGCATTTTCATTTTTAAAATATCCCTCTAACCATCAGCTATTATAGGTTATTGTTTGCAACTGTATTACTAAATGTCTGTCTATGTGTCATTCTACATTACAGTAGATGTGAAAAATAAAACTTTTTTACTAATTTAATAAAAAAATTGTATTGCTCCCCGTCTTTGCACATAGTAGGAACAGACATGGATATTTTCCTAGTTCATTCTTGGTGCAATTTCACATGTAAGCTCGCAATGAAACAAGTAAATATTTCTTTATATGTCCTGTGTAAAACCTCTCGGTGGTGTTGAATAATTAGTTTGGCTTGGACCTTTCTCTGGATTCAAAAAGGAACAGATGTGCTGTCTTTTCCTGTGTGTGTGTAGGAGAGACAGAGGAGCATGCTAGATTGCTAGAATGTAGTGAGGTGCAGAAACTCTGTAAATGTTTCCTGGCAGTTGACTAGTTCCTGGCTAGTTTCCTAGCTGCCATATCCAGTTGTTTGTGTCAGCCGCTGTGTGCAGTAAACGCCAAGAAACAAGGCCTGCATTCACAGAGAATTATGGGAAAATTACAATCCCTCCTTGAGGCATGAAGGTGGTGAGTTATTTGTTTAGAACCTACAATTTAATCACATACCAAGATATATACACAGTTTTGCCAGCATATGGCAATGCGTATAAATCAATTTGACATCAATGATACTTACAAAAAATTATCTGAATTATGAATATAAATTTAAGGGATTAAAACCAGCGTACTAATTATGTTTAAGACACTTTTGCAATGCTAAAAATAGATGCAGTATTATCCTTCTGCAAGGTTATCCTTTTTCACTTGAGGTCAAAAAGTTAAAAGCTTATCTTCTGGTTAACGTTCCCTTAATTGAAGAAAGTATTCTTTGACTCGGACAGATTTGAATGAATTTAGTCAATAGGTTGGTTTAAGGTGACGTCACGCTGCTGCATCGCGAGAGCGCGAAATTCAGATGGAGGGCAGGAAGTGAAATAGCTGAGGATCTGCTAGTGCCGTCTGAAAAAATGCAAATGTATTGTGTAGTTTACGGCTGCTCCAATCGTTCAAACCAAGAAGAGGGAAAGGGATTTTACAGAGTACCAAAGATAGTCACTCATAAAGGTGAGAAATGTAAAAAGCTCACAGAACAACGAAGTAAAAATTGGATTTTTAACATATGTCTGCGGTCGGGAGGAGCAGAGTCTGTTAATGCCCGTGTCTGCAGCGACCACTTCGTTGGAGGTATGTTAGCTAGCCAACTTATTTTTTTGTGTTTATATAGCATTAGGTTGTCATTAAATGCTCATTTACTTAGTAATGATTATTAAGTTACCGGTAGTCTAATGTGGACTTCATTGGGGCTTTTTAGGCTTTGGGTGACGTTGAGTCGGTAGATTGGGCTCCGACGGTCAACCTATGGTACCAAAAAGCTAAACCCAAATCAGAGGCGTCTCTTAAACGAGAGCAGAGGATGAAGCTCAAGGAAGACCAACAAAGATGATCGGAATGTGCAGAGGCTATGTTGGATCTCCAACAGACAGATGAGATCCCGGATCTTAAACAGACAGCCGAAAGCTCCGAACCGAAGCAGCAAGCTAACAACAACCCACAATCAGAGGGGATCAGTGGGAATGGGACATTAAATGATTTAGGTGTCAAGCATTATTATTAATTGTTATTAATAATTATTAATTGTTACAAACGTTGGCCAGAAAACTTGTATGTTTGTAAAAACGTTGTAAAAAAAGATAACTTAACAACAATTCATATAATTCATATTCATGAATTAAGTAAGTATGCTCCCCACTGATATGTTGCAGGCTATGTAGATGCCGGATGCCAGACTGAGCTAACAATGGATGACATTGAGAAGATGGAGGATGTTCAGAGACAAAACACAACAGAGCTGGGAGATCTTCGGGCCAAAGCAATGGACACACAGTTCAACAAGGAGTCCTTTGAAAAAAACGAAGACAAGACAAGGTTCTACAGAGGGCTCCCCAACTTCTTAGTTTTAATTCAGATTTTTGAGCTGTGCAAACCCTACATCAGCTGTGGTCCTATGTCTGTGCTGTCTAAATTTGAACAGTTCATTTTAGTTTTGAAAGATTTAGCTTTCAGCTTCAAGATCTCTCTGCCAACTGTTTCTTGAGTTCGGCATAAAGTTATAGACATACTTGATGAAAGGTTGGAATTTCAAATTGAGTGGTTCAATATTGGGGATAGTGTGGGATTTAACTGTGCTTCACTACAGATATCTGCATTTACCAAGGGGAGAAAACAGATGTCATTGTATGAGGTGGCAGACACAAGAAAAATAGCGTATATGCGTTTTCATGTTCAGAGAGTTATCGGTTAAGTCAGAAGAAAATATCAGATTCTGCAAAGCAGGGCTATGTCCATAGAGCACATGGCAACAAAACAAGGTGAGGCACTAGCATTGATTGACTAGATTGGGGTTATTTGCTGTGTCTTGTCTAATCTTTCGGAGTCTGTTGTCCCATTGGAGTAAGGAGGAGGGAGGGATAGGAATCAGTCAGTCCAGTACCTGAGCCCTCACACATGTAGTGTCCAATACCTGATCCCTGCTTCTTGGGTCTGATGATAAGTAAGAGGACAGGGAGTAGTAGTAACTGAGCCCCGACATGTATCAGTCTGTTAATATGTTTTCAACAAGTGTAATACTTTTATCCACTAGGGACTAGTATAATAATAATAGTGACTAGGGCTAGTGACTAGTCCAATTGTACTGGCTATATGTATTATATGTAATGAAATGGATTCTAATCTGTTATTGAACACCATGTTTGTGTCACACAGCCCACTTTCAAGAGTGCCTGGATCCTTTCATTAAACATGTGAGTTTGTAACTTGCTGTTATATCAATACTGTTGTATGAGACCAGAAAGTTGTACGTCTCCAGACTTTTATATGCCTTCATTTGCTGTCTGGTGTAATACGATGTCTGAAGGACCAGATAGTTGGTGATGTCAACAGCCTCCACTGTCGGCAAATCTTCAAGATCGACTGAAAATCACTCATCTTCATGAGGAACGGGTCACGTCCAATATATTTGTTTACTAACTCCTTGTATCTATTTCTTGAAACTGGTTCCAAATTCATTTAATACGGACGCAACGGTTTCCTCCATAGACGTATTCTCCATGTTTACTTCCTGCCCTACATCTGAAATCGCCCCCCTTTGCGCATCATCATAATCACGTGACTGAAACCCAGCTATTATCAGCATTCATTCCAGTGATGCATTCTGCTGATAAGTGGTTAAGAGCAGAAAAGCTGTTAATTGAATCTCAGGTCGAATCTCACAGCGGGTTCAGACGGGCAGGTTCATCAATATGAACTATCTCTCTTTCTCTTATCCTTAATTCTTTCATCTCTGAAGTCTGGCTTTTGAACAAGAATCCCTAAACAGCTACACATGGAGAGGGGCCTGGTGTGGGTGTATTTGAAACCAACATGGAATTTTAACATCAAATTTTTGCTGTTGTTGTTTCCTAAATCTACAGTATGAGTTATGTTTGAATACAGCAGCCTGTTGTTTTCACATGGAGTGGGCCCGTAAATCACCTGGCTGTAGGTCTGGCGGATATTATGCAAGTTTTGGACATTGGCACGAGGGGCTTGTCTATCATGTGAGGCCAAAAATAGACAGCTACCCTTAGTGGACTAGAAAAAAATTACAGGCCAGCACAAATCCCTCCAGAGCTGGTATTTTCAAGGAGAGGATAGAAGAGTTGGGGCAACCATATACTGTAGCTCAGGTTATGAATGGTTTTCCTCATGTCACGGTTTTGTCATGGCAAGGGTGTTCCTATGCAGCTGTGCATTATATAATTAAATCTTTACAAATTACGTCATATAAATAGGAACGAGCAAAGAATGCTTTTTGAACGGTCTATAGGGATTAAAATAATCTTTTAATTTAGTAAAAACCTTTAGTATAATAGATGATTTTATGGACAATGTTGTAAAAAGATTTACAGGTTATTTACTTCGAAAGGTGTTATTTTATTAGAGACCTCTTATTTATTGTGCCTCTTATTGTTCTTATCAGTGATTTATAACACAGCCTGTATGTGGCATTCAACAAGCCCATCCTTATTGAAAAAATAACATGTATTAATGTTGTTGGTCTTTAATAGTTTCCAATAAATATGTTTTGTTTTATTAAATCAATAATAAGTCATAATGAAGTGCAAAATAAAATAATCAATGTTTGAATAACATGTCTTCAGAGAGCGAGGTTTGGCTGTTTAAAAGTTTGGACATAAAAGTAATTTGAAAAGGCAGACTTTTTAACTTTTCCCTAAAGGTAAAATGTTATGATGTTAAGTGATAAAAGAGAGCTGACTTTGACACATCCTTGACGATTTTTTTTGTATAGATGATGTCATTATGATAACATTTTCATGACATTTTTTGAATAGTTGTTTACTTTTAAAGCCAGATGGCAAATTAATGATACCACAGTTGACGCACAACTAATAAATATAATATTTTTTTTTCAAAATATACAGAATTTAATAATTATAATAATGATGATGTTTTAAAAACATATCTTCAGAAAACTGGTCAGCAATTAATTGTTAAAGTTATTTTTAACACATAGGAGGGACATAAATGGCACCAGTTCACAGAATGACCCTCTGTTTTCTTTCAACCTTCAGTGATTGACAGATGCGGGCGCACACACACACACACACACACACACACACACATACACCCTTAACAGGGCAAACAATCTGTTAAAAAACTGAGTCATCAGGAGCATGTTGCTCAGGCACTGGAGGAGAGAGAGAATAACACAAAGGTGAAACATAGATGGAGAGAGAATGAGACAGACAGAAGAGGGAAAGTGAAAGGAACAAATAGTAAACTTTATAAAAAACAAACCACAAAAAAAGTTAAATAACAGCCTGTGTCAGTCTGTAAATCTTTGCATGATTATCTCAAAGTGCACGGCCCCCCTGACTCATTTTGTGTTCCATGTAGATGATGTCATCGGTATATTTGGGGGACAAACAGAGACCATAAGCTTGTTTGACATAATGAGGTCTGACAGAGTTGGTCACAAACCAGTCTGCCCTCATCCCCATCTGAACAGTGACAACTGGGAGGGGAATCAGAAGGGAAATCATATCTTCATTTCAACCTTGCCTTAAAAAGGTGGTCATTACAATGATACTCTGCAAACTACTTCAATTTGACAAAGTTATCAAAGACACTTGAATAAGACCCGAGGAGCTTTCTGAAATACATCAAACGGATGTTCAAGGATACTGCATTTAAGTTCGAGTTTGAATATATTCAAAGGTTATGAAGAAGAGAGATTCAGTGGCTTTGGATCGTGGACCTTCATAGTGTTAGTAGCATTTAACTGTGAACTACACGGAAATGCTTTGAAAAGAAATCGTGAGGGATTGCTTGGCAACCAGCAAGCAATCACACTCAAAATAAAGCACAGAAAGTCCATCTCGGTGCTCAATGATGCATCACCTTTAAATTGGTTTAAACGGAATCCAAAAAAGTACTGCACCGATGGACTATTTCTCATCTCTTTGTTTCACTGCTCCTCCCACCTCATCCCAGTGTCAATCAACCGTGAGAGAATCATCGCTTCAGTGAACAAATGACAAACACCGCAGCAGCACAAAATAATCCATTATTTTTATGCGAGTTATTTAATCGTGTGCGCTTTTCACATCAACATTTAGAAAGTAATGATATTGAGGGCGAGTTAGTGGGGCCTTTTAAAACGATCACATGGAGAGGATTCAGTTCGAGAGAACCGTGCGTTGTGAGATGTCCTGGAGGTAGATGATGCAACAGTGCATGGAGAAGGGTAGAGCTAGTGACGGGTTTGCTAGTACACTGTTTTCATCATGTCACGATCCCCTGTGACAGTTGTGGCAGAACACTCACTCAGGACGAGCTTACGCTCAAATACGCGCACAATAACACAAATAAGTGCGAGACAGCCACAGTTGGTCACACAGTGCTTTAATAAAAGCATATAAAAGTAAAGGTCATCCTATAGGCTGGCTGATTTAATAAACTGTAGTAAATAAATAATGTGCATCACGCTGTTGTATTTTGGGCTGGGGAGGGGCTTTGCGGATGTCTGGGTGAGAAACTGCTATGATGCAAATATTTACAAGTCACTAAATCACCCTCCATCTGTAACCTAAGAAAAATAATTGAGTTACTGGGCATATGAGTGAGATCACGGTGAACCTTTCTTGTGTAGCCTTTAACTCTTTCAGTATGTGTAGAAAATTACAGTATCGATGCATGCATTAAACCTCATTGCTTTTAAATAAAACAACCCTATAGTGGCTGTCTTAAGGTTTACTTGTATTTGTGTATATGCATCTGTGTTTCTGGCCTCCGAATTACATTAGATATTTGTGACAGAACCCGAAAGCTTTTAGGTTCTGAGATCCCCTTCCATTAAATGGAGATTGAGTCTCATCAATTTGAAATGACAAAGCATCAGACAAGCACTATGTTATATCAAGTCAAGGTCAGTACAAATCAACGCTGTTTCACGGTTTAAACAGACAATAGCAGTAGAGACTAGTAGAGAAAATATTGTAAAAAGACTGTATAAAATGTTTCTCCTAGCATCGCACCTCCAACCACAGAGATAAAAACAGGAACATCTCTGTGGATCCCTCTCCATCCGTCATGTTCAACACACTTATATAACCGTAATAAAAGACACAGCTTGCGATGAGGATTTGATTCTGTATGTCTTTGGAGCATTCAGAGCTATGTTGCTGCCTGTGGCCCAAAAGGAGAGGGAAGAAGAAGGGGGGCTGGGGGGATTCTGGCGACTGGACACACTCATGTGGAAAAGTAGGAACTGGCCTGGAGGGGCTCGGCAGACTATCACAGCCTCCCCTCCTCGCTGTGGTTACTGCATAAGGCCCGATTCACATTTTGCTTCTAAAACCGCACGGAAAACGCGAGCTGCACTGCGTTCTCCTTTTTTTCCAAAGTGCCTGGACTTTGCGCTCTCCTGGCGTCTGTCGTCGCTAAGCATCCATTGGCCACTATGGCCGTTGAGACGAGGAGGTATATGCTCTGAAAATACCCTGCATTACAGATTTTTTCCACTGTAATTACACACAAAATGTTTGCTTGTCACACAATTTCAGAAACCTGACACTCAAACACCACTCGGCAAAACCATACACTAATTCATGTGAAAACACACATTGCTTTACTTAACACCAACCAATAATGATTTTAGAAGAGGCCTATTACAGTAATAGGCCAAGGGTCAGGTAATAGGTTTTGAACAATGCAGACAGAGTAAGGGGAGGTGGAGGGAGAGCCAGAGGACGAGGTATAGTTTGAATAAGGAGGAGGAGTCGGATGGGGAGCAATCGGAGGAAGAGGAGGAGGATGAGGAACAACAAGAGTGGTCTTGAATGAGATCATGGCTACAGTCTTGATCATGAAATAAACCATGGTTTAGGGTAACAACGAGAGAGGCTATACAGTGAGCGAGTCCAGCTAAATTTGAGTCGATTCACAGTGGCTGGTATAAAACGAACCTTAAGAAATGAGAGCAGGTATGTAACAATCTACTGTTATGTACACATGTTCTAGTGTACAGATACTGTAACAGCATTACAAACAGTAGGCTATAATACATATATTTTACAGTAGTACTTGCGTTCATTTACTACGGTGCACTGCATTGGTCACAGTCTGGTGAGAACTGCACAACAGAAGACATTCTGACCATATATTGTATAAAGTAGTATATATGTTTCATGGTGGGGAATGTCACATGTTCACTGAAGAGAAAGGCCAATAATTTGGCCAATAATGCTATTAGAATTTGTGAAATACGCAACAATATCCTTGATGATGCCACAATTTTTGCGAACATAAATGTTGTGAGTCCCTCCAGAAAAAAATAATACATATATATTTCGTAGTGTGTATAGTATTCACTGAACTTACAACCACAATGCTCAGCAACAAACAACAAACACAACAGTAAATAAAAATTTGGTTTTAATCTTGCTTTTGATTTTACAGTGAATTTTCAACATCTCTCTGACAATTTCTTTCAGTCTTGTACAGAAATGTACCGAGGAGCTCATGAAAGAAGAGCTTTAGGTTAACTGTGTGTATATGATATATCCAAAAATAGAACATTATGGTAAAGGTGTTTGCGACAGAAGACAAATGTTTGCTTTCGAAATGTGTTTGTGATATTTTTAATTTAGTGCTTCATTTTGCAAGAGATGTGAGGCCTTTTGCATTTTGTGTGTGCAATTCTTGGATTTGTGTGTAAGGTTTTGAAAAAAAGAGTTTTGAAAATGTGTGTAAGCAGTTGAAAAAAACTGTAAAGCTGCTACTAGATTTAGTTATGCTGTGATCATATGTGTCTTCATTTTTATTGAGCTTGTCTATATTGGCTGGTTGGTTCTTGTCACATGACCTGCGCTCTTGCGGCTTTCTGAAAAGTTGAGATTTTTTTATTTCTATGCGGCGCAGATGAGCCTGAAAAAAGAGCAGTATTTTTATGTGCCTGCCCTGCGTCTACATTTAAAATAAGGAGTATGCGCCAAAAAGACACAAAATGTGAATCGGGCCGTAGTATATGTGTGTGTGTCGCGTGTGTGTGAGAGGCAGCGTCAAGGAGGGAGGTGTCTGACCCAATGAGATTCTGAATGTGAAATATGTGGGTGAGGTTAGTCATGTGTGAGCATATATGAATGTGTAGCTGAACAAAATGTTTCTATGCCGAGAATGGGCATGTCACGAGCATGAATGCGTTTGTATGTGATAATTTATGCACTCACATTAAGTAGACTTTATTGTTTGGTTGTTTAGTTTTGTTGCATGTCTCTCCATCCCTTTGGAGAACGCAGAGGATGGGCAAACATACACGCACGCATGGTGACCCACGTGCACGCACGCACACACCTTGTTCTCTGACAGTGCCTTAAGTGCTTCGTTATGACAAATGGAAGCGGACGTGTTCTGCCCCATCGGGCCTGTCTTCACATCCCTCTGCAATGACACAGAGCAGTGAGAGACAGCTCATCTGTACCCAAATAAAAAAATGTGAAAAACAAACATCAAACAAACAAACAAACACACATACATTCAGCAGCATCATTCTGATAGAAAATGACCTTTTATTACATAAACAGTGTTCAAAGAACACAAAAATATACAAAAATTTGATATACTGTATACCCAGCAGAAATGTATTCAGTGTGACTCTGTAGACAGCTATTCTGTATTTTCACAGAGAGGTATGAAAGTGCGCTGGAGATCAGATGATTGGGAATAGGGGACCAGCTATTGAGTATCTCTCACTATATGCATCTCCCCTGCAGTGGAATTTGACTTTGTCTCTGTTGTGTCGTCAACTTTGGTTTGATGCATTGCTGCGATTTTTTGGTGACTGGTTGATGCGCGCTGTCCTTTCCTATAGGACTTTCCTATAAATAATCCATAAATAAATGTTGGTTTGTAGCCAGTTAAATGTCTCCTACTAAAGTAGCTGCAAATAAAAAACTTTGTAAAACTTGCCTGAATCAGCATTGAAGCAGGAAGATCATTTTGAACGCCTGCTGTAGCGAAACTCTCCATCATGTCATGTTTGAAAATCCATGACCAATTTAATTTCATAATGGATCTATTACTGTGGCAAACTGAGCTTCCCGTTTTGATCACACTCATCCATGCAAGCACAGAGTTTTAAGATTAATGTCAATATGGTTGCATAATGTACTTACATAATGACATAACATCTCACATTGAGTCATCGATGTGACATTTTTGATAACTTTTTTGCCACCTTATGGGACTGTAAAGGGGTGTTCGCTTTTTTAAAGCCCCCGTGTGGTTAAAATCAAGTTTGTATGTGGTATGGATTGCAAGTCAACATTAATGCTCTGAAACAACATTTAAAGCCCGCTTCACATTTTGCGTCTTTTAAATGGGGGGTTCTTTTTTTCAGCAATGTCTGCGCCACATCGAGATGAGGTCAGGTCATGTCACAAGAAGCAACCAGGGCAACGAAAATGGAGACACAGATGTTCACAGCATAACTAAATCTAGTAGCAACGACAGATGCCGGGAGTGTGCAAAGTCCACGAGCTTTGGAAAAAAAGGAGAAAGCAGTGCTGCTTTAAGAAGAGGCTGACCGTTCCAAGAGCGCTGCACTCGGGATGGAGGTCATTCCCACCTGCTTCAGTGGGACTCTGTCACACTCCAGGCGATTATATGTTATCTTGTCTTGCTTCCGGACGAATCATTCACAATTTGTTCTGTTTAAGGCCACAATGTACAATGCTAGCTTCACTCTCTGAAGGTATAGTGATTAGTGACTAGTACCCGTCCTTGTCCCCTTCCCACCACTTTTCAAAAAAAAGTTACGCCACTGGCCATGTCCACCTCTCCCATCTCAGTTTAGCATTAATGCTGATATGAATCCGCATATTATCACTTGTAAAGTTTGGTATAAGCTTTTATTAAACATTTATTCAAACGCTATGGTGGGTCTTGGTAGTTTTGCCAAAACCTCATCGGGGGTTCTCATGCACACGAGACACTCTGCCTTTATTTACATTTACATCTAGTCATGTAACAGACGCTTTTTTCATTAGCGAATTACAAGTTGGGTAAACAATGGAATAAATTGGGTCAACATTAGGACAACAAAAAGCATAAGTGCAATAAAACATGTCTCACAAAGCCTACTACAGTGTACGGAGCTAAGTTTATTTTATCTGAGTAAGCATGCATTTTTTTTATAGATATTGTACAAAAGATATAGAAATCAGAAATGATCAGTCAGGTGCAGACGGAAGAGATGTGTTTTCAGCCAATTCTTAAAGATGGCCACAGAATCTGCTGGTCTTGTAGCAGTAGGCAGATCATTCCACATATGTGGAACCGATCCAGAGAAGGTTCTTGAGAACAATTTTTTTACTTTTTGGGATGGCACCACAAGACGTCGTTCATTTGCAGAGCTTATGGATCTGGCGGGTACATAAGTCTGCATAAGTGAATGAAGTTAAGGGGGAGCCAAACCAGTGATGGTCTTGTAGGCCAGGAGCAGAGTCTTGAATTTGATGCGAGCGACTATAGGGAGCCAATGTAACTTAATGAAGAGATGAATGACGTGTGCTCTCTTCGGTTCATTGAAGACCACTCTTGCCACTGCATTCTGGCAATCCAAACTTAATAAACTGTAACTGTGTTTTTAGTGCCGTTTGTTAAGAAAATATAGACTTACCAAACGTTTCAGCCCGCGTCCCCAAAAAGAACAGTGCCAGTGACGGGTTAAAGTATTCAAACCAAGGGGCAATCTTCCGGTCACTCTCGTGAAACCAACAGGGAAGTGACTTAAACTGCAACTCACCAACAGGCCGCTAGTGGTTGGCTCCAAAAAAGAGCAGAATCTCATTGAGCCCCATGTCAAAATGGCCAACTTTAAGCACAAAAAACATGTTCATGCCTATTTCCCAAAAAAAATTGACCTATATAGGTAATTTTGCCCTTCATGACAACTGTAAGGGGGGTGATTTTTTATAACTCATCCGTTTAGATTATATTAAGGCTGAAAATTCTGCATAATAGAGGGCGTGGCCACTTGAGTGACAGCCAGGTGTCCATTGCGCTTTCGCATGCACATTTTTTGTGTAGTTTCAGGTAATTTACTTCAAGAGTAAGCTGTAAACCACTGTAATCGTTTAAATGTAAACCTCCAAGACGTCGAGCTTGGCGACTATGGTTTGTTTCAGCATCCAGGCACGTCAACTCTACCCACGTCCTGCAACTTTGCCCATTTCCGATTATCCGGGAGTGACGCGCGATGATGAGATGCCAAGATGGCGACGAGCGGCTCCGCTTGCTTTAGGCTTCATTTTTACTCTTCACAGACCTATCGGTGACGTCACTTTTATACAGTCTATGATTCAAACGTTGCGCGTAAATGCACACATGCACCCTATTCTACTTAAACGAGCATAATGACAACACAAAAGTACTGACATAATATTATTTTATAGTTATTTATTCATTACTTTACTTGTTGTTATACATAAACTGTGAACTATTACTACATATGGTCAAATTTCATCAAGTGCTGATGGATGTGTCTTTTCGTACCTGAGGACGATGGTCCCTCTGACTGCGGCGCTTCTCCGCCCCACTCCGCTGGCCCCCCTGCCTTGTATTTGGTCAATATAACAGTTTTTTATAATTGCTATGACCATGTTTTCAGTTCACCTAACAAGTTTTCTAAACTTTTAACACAGCAACACACCTAAAACACATAATTGGCAAAACTTTTCATTTCATGCTCAAAATCATTGTAAACTAAACTCCAACACTCATTTTAAAAACACAAAAAACAAAATACACTGTGTCTAACAATACACTAACACATGTATTCTACTGACAGATGCATCCAGTCAATCATATCACAATGTCATAAAAACACTAACATCATATGGAGTAACAGAAACTGCATTATTTGATATGTGACATGTCTTCCCTTATAAAATATGTTGGTTTCTCAAAAATTCTGGACAATAAATGCCAGTGTGTCCCAGCTGAGATTTGTCTGTATTCCTTCACCAGCCTCTCTGTATGATATGACAGGGATATTTAAACTGGGGTCCAGGGTGTTTGTCTGCTTTTTTGCTACATGCAAAATGTTCTGAATTATTTATATATGTATATTACTAGTAAATATATTTTTTTTTTGCATTGAAAGTGAAAGTTACGTATTACAGTACAACTACATATTGAAATGTCTCTTCGGGGTTATATACCTCCAACAATATTTGTAAGTTTGGAAACAATATGTTGTGTTTAAACTAATTTATACACTGCATAAACTGTTTATCTAATACAATTTTAATGTTTCATGGCACATGATAGATGGATATGTATCTTAGGAAGGGGTTCCTCACAAAAGGTTCATCTGTTCCGTCCCTCACTTCACATGTGTATGACAGAAGGCGTAAATACAGACTAAGGTTGTGCTTTATGTATTTGCATAACTTCAATTAGCTTTTCATAGTTAGCAATAGAGTAAAATACAGATGATATATTTGTCTTGTAATTCACAATATGAACAGCTGTTCACTTTGAAATTAGCATATAAGTTATGTTAAGAAAATGATGTTATCTGTTCTGACCTACAGTGGGAAAGCATTCGTAAATTTGGCCAAAATATTTTATTTGGTCTTGGTTGAGTTTGTGTGTTAAAGAAGTTAAAGCATTTTTAATTTGTGTAAAAAATATTTATTTTGTGTCCAGGCAAAAAGAAATGTGTAAATTGTATTGCCTACACAGCCAGATGTTGTGATAACTGTGTTAAGAGTTTAGAAAAATTTTTAAAGTATTAGAAAAATTGTTATAGCAATTGTAAAAAACTGTAATCAACGTTTAATTTTGACAAACAAGAATATCCTTAACCTAAAGCCTGAAAAATAACCTGCATGGGACTGTTTAACGTTGTGCTGTATTGGACTTGCTGGCTGCACCTAACCTAATCCGGTTGCTAATGTCGTTAATGTAACGTAATCACCTCAGGGGTCATGATGGAGGGGGAGAAAATTCCCAAGTGGTGATGGCTTTTTATTTTCCAGGTTTTATTTTAAATGTACCTAATAATTTTTATATTCTGTTACACTTATCGATTACATATGCTATTTCTAGTAGCCTAATTTAAAAAAAACATCTGGAAATCATCTTGCGGAACCCCTGCTTTAAAATACCGTTTTAGTGGGTATTTAGGTGTGCACATGCCAATGGTCGGATTTTAATCTTGTCATATAAATACATGAATCATTTCATCTGTCATGTAAACACTACATTCAGATTGCACAGTCAGAACAATTCAATCCGACGTGTCCATGTAAACGCGAAGAGGTGCTGTGTTTGTAAGTCCGCCATGATCGTCTGTTGCATTAAGCTAATAAATATAATGTGTTCTTAAGTCACAGGACGTCACAAACAAACTTGACACATTTTTCTGTTGTTTCATCTAGTAGTGCACATGACTTTTTCAGTTGACTTGTAAATGTGAGGAAGTTTGGTATGTACACACGCTTCAGATCTGAAGTCAACAGGAGTATTTTTATATTACAATATTATGTTAATAAACAGTTAATAAAAACTTTTTAATAATTATTTTTGTTAATGGGTATCCTTTTAAATCCCTCCAAATCTGAGGCCATGGTTCTCAGTCGGAAAAGGGTGGCTTGCCCACTTCTGGTGGATGGAGAGCTCCTGCCTCAAGTGGAGGAGTTCAAGTATCTGGGGGTCTTGTTCACGAGTAAGGGAAGAATGGAACGGGAGATTGACAGACGGATCGGTGCAGCTTCTGCAGTAATGCGGTCGCTGTACCGGTCTGTCGTGGTGAAGAAGGAGCTGAGCCGCAAGGCGAAGCTCTCGATTTACCGGTCAACGTTCCTACACTCACCTATGGTCATGACCGAAAGGACAAGATCCCGGATACAGGCGGCCGAAATGAGCTTTCTCCGCAGGGTGGCTGGGCGATCCCTTAGAGATAGGGTGAGAAGCTCGGTCACTTGGGGGGAGCTCAGTGTAGAGCCGCTGCTCCTCCACATCGAGAGGGGTCAGCTATGGTGGCTCGGGCATCTTTTTCGGATGCCCCCTAGACGTCTTCCCGGGAAGGTGTTCAGGGCATGTCCCACCGGAAGGAGACCCCGGGGAAGACCTAGGACACGCTGGAGGGACTATGTCTCCCGGCTGGCCTGGGAACGCCTCGGTGTCCCCCTGTAAGAGCTGGAGGAAGTGTCTAGGGAGAGGGAAGTCTGGGTATCCCTGCTTAGACTGCTGCCCCTGCGACCCGGCCCAGGATAAGAGGAAGAAAATGGATGGATATTCTAAATGACATCCCTTAATAGCCTTATATGTTTCATATATTGTAGACAGGGCGACACAAACTGTAAATGAAAAAAGTAATCTTTAACTCACAAAAAGCCTTCCTAATCAACACACAGGTTTAAAAATGTGCCTCTTGCCATGCTTCATCTGCGTGAGATGTTTGACAGCGAGAGATAAGCAGGGATGTGGCTTAGCTGAAGCCAGTCCCCGATGAGCCAGTGATCACCTTCAGCCATGGAGAGAGGAAGGCCAGAGGGAGATGGAAACGGGCAACTCAGTATGATTAGGTGTGTGCTTTCTGTACAAACAATCAAGATGGCAGATGTGCCACTGTGAATTACCTTGTAATGTTAGCGAACGCTAATCCCTCAGCACATTCATGCTCTTTGCTCTCTTTATCAATTGATGTCTGCTGATATGAACGGAGCATGCTGTAAGAGAGACCACAGACAAGGCCATGGGGAAGAGGAACTGTGCTAATAACAGTGCATTTATAAATGACTTATGGTCTACAATTTGTCTGTCATACAAGATTTGAACAGAACACATCTGGCTTAATTCAGCAAAGAGTTATAACATCCTGCCCTATCAAATTTATAGACAAGTGTTTACCAATGGTTTTGGTAAAAACATCTCATTTCTACTGGGAATTAGCTTTAGTCTGTGCCACGTCTTACTGCGAATGACATTCATCATCTGAAAGATGTGCATATTCCCTTGATAGTGAGCAGTGCATTTGATGTAGAGCAAAATGTGTATACTGTCCCGTTTGGCTACTGTATTGATTAAAACACGGTCGGGTATATTTCATATTTGGTGAGGCATTTACTTTAAAATTGAGTATAACATTCTTATAAATGGAATATGACATGACATCGCACCAGTGTTAGTAGGTTGAAGGTGGGGAGAAGGAACTATATTTGACGTGCAAGATTTTCCTCTGTGCCACAGCTGACTGAGTTTGTAGCTGACAGAATGATGGTGGGTATTTTTAACAGCTGAAGTTTCCAATAAGCGTCTTGGCAAACTCGGCCAACTTTGTCTTATCCAGCTCCAGATGGACAGATGCGCTGATACCTCTACTTATTCATTTCACGTCAGAAAAAGTCAACACAGTGAATGCCAATAGGTTTATTTTTCTCTTTTCTGTCATTATGGTCCCACGTCCCTCCCTCCCAGTTTGTCCTTTGTCCAGAAACTGAACTGTGATTGATGTGCCGCTGTGCCGGTCCATTGGATTTGGTATTGTGCTTTGAATGACTTTTATGTGCTAATGACCCTGTTTAATGAAACCTTGTAAAATTCTGCACATGTCAAGAAAGCCTAATTTAAAGGCTTGGAGATTTCTACTTCACTCGACTGCCTGGTTGGACATTGGATTTCTTAATAGTTCCCAGAATCCACATATCTGGAAAATAGATTATGTTCAGTAAAATATCTTTCGGATTCAATCATAAATTTGAGACGACGATACCCATTTTGCATCTTGCCTCATGTGTGCCACAAACGCTAGATCATTACGTAAGTTACTGTGAATGGTGTAAACTGAACATTCATCCCAGATAGGTAAAACTCCATCAGCCTTTACAGTTCATAGTATCACCATAGCAACGCTCCTAGAGACTAAACACTTATAAATGGCTATGTCATACATCTTTATCGGGTAGACTGAATTCAGCAGGACCAGATATTAGAACGGTCTAATAAATACCAAAGACTGACAGAAATATACACCTCACAAAAATTAAAAGGCCATGAATCACGAGGACATTAACAGGTGTTCGTCCTATAGTCTGCTTGTGCTATATAGACAAGACATTGATGTTCATAACAGGTGGTTACACTGTTAACCTCCATCACTGCTAATGCAGAGGATAGAGAGCATGATATGCAGTGTGTACTTATAGAGGAAGGCTATGGGAGGACGTGGAAAGATCAGAGGCTCTCAGCAGCTTGGGAAAATTTAAAAAACGAGCCGAGTAGACTGAGATGAGAATGCATCTGTGTATATACAGGCTGAATAGCACTGCCATCTAGAGGCTTCAGTAGCCCACAGCCACGTGCTGGTGTTGATGTGTGGGATAATATTCAGCCTCTCCTGCCAGAATCTCTAATTCCATGTTAAATGACCTGTCATATGCCGTATATTTAGTACTGATGCTGGTATTACTTTTAGTAATGAGTCTTCTCTCAGCATGGATTGTTTTGGTCTATCACCGGGAGCGTTAAAGTAATAACAAATGATGGCAGACTACTCTTTCTCACTCCTGACTAATCAAAGCTATCCATTCAACACGTGCAGTGGGGTCTGCAATGCGCACCATAGATCTTCTCAAAGAGGAACCATAGACCAGTAAGTCTTAAAGCGTCAAGATCAGCTAGCAGAATCCACTTAGTTTATATAAACATACACATTTCATTCATTAAGGTTTTGTAGTTACAAATCCGTACAACATATAAACTTTAGCAGGTTAGTTTGTTCAACATTATCCATCACGACTGACGAAGGCATAATGAGGAAGGAGGTTGTGCTAAAGGGATGGGTACAATTAAGAACACCTTAGAAAGGAGTCCTGCTGAATTGTTTTTGCAACTCAAGACACAAGCTCCAGGGGGTCTACTTTAGATTTTCCTATTCCTCCCCTCCAGTTTAGCATCGAGTGTCTGACAAGATGAAAATTAAACGTAGAAAAAAAGAGATCAATCGACTGCCCTTTATTAAGACTCCCTCTCTATTCCCTCTGGCGGTGTGAGATAAGTTTCACACTCCCAACTCCTCTGTCCTGAATGGCAGAAGTCTGTTTTTTTACCGCATAGACTCCCTGCAATGTTTTTCACTGTAATGGAGCATATAATTCCCACAAATTGTAGGTCATTTGTAGAAATTTCCCATCCCTAGTGAAGTATTGAAAATGGCAGGACAGGTTAAGAGATTATTCAAATACAGTTCTACAGTATTTGAACACCACAGTTAACATTTTAGCTTTAACATTTATCAGATACCACCTGTAAGATGTCTGCTAATGATCTGGAGATCTGGAAAACATCTGCTGTGTAAAAACATATGCTAAACATCGTCGAAAGAGCTGTTGTACATCCACATTAAATCATACACACCTTACAGACATCTTCTAGAGGTCCATATGACATCTGATGTCTCAGAGATGTAGGGCAGATGAGCGAACAGGTGCCTATCAGGGTAAAGTCCCCCCGTGATCGATAATTTTAACCCGTAAAACTTAACACATTTAAACGTTTTTTTCCTTCTATAAAATACCTTGAATGTACATATCAGCTTCATTAAAGGTCCAGTCAGAGAAATCTAGCGGCATGGTTGCGAATTGAAAACAACTGCTCGGTCCCTCCATCCTGGTCGAAACACAACGACGGCTGACAGAACATGGCGGTGTATGTAGATAGAAATAGCTCATTCTAAAGTCATAAAAACATAACACTTCATTGTCAATAGATCCTCCAAATAATTACACACTGGACCTTTAAGTATACGTAGACACATGAATATGCAATTTAGCCCCACCTCCACTCAATCACACTCTGCAGTTCCAGATGCTGCTAAAACTGAAAGTGAAACTGAGAGCTGAAACAGCAGTGAAATGTGATAATTTTAGCCGAATCTATGCATCAGCTTTGTATATTTATTCCTCAAACTGCTGATCCACAGGGGTCAAATGAGTTGATATGATTGGTTACAGATTAATGATGTCGTAAAGAGAGGCAGTTTCGAACCACATTTTTAAAATTGTCTTCAGTAACCTGCAGTTTTATGTAGAAAATACTCAGCAATGGTTTAAAATGATACATTTGCACATGGTTTGTCTTAAAGTATATTAAAAACAAATACTGTTATGTAATATCACTAAAGAGGTGTAATGTTTTGACATAAAAGTGACATTTTGGGAGCTGAAGACAGTAGTAGAAAAGATGAGCTTGTTTAGGATGACAGAAAGAATATTGCAAGAATTTACGCAAAAATCTACCCGAGATAAATAAATAAATTGACAAAATGTCTTAGATGTCTCTTCCGTAATGAGAAAAACACATAGTATGTGATACTGCTAAAAAAACACATACTACATACGTGGCTAAAACATGGCTTAACTATAATAACAAAATAAAGAAACAAGGACTGCTCTCTTTAAAGCGAATCAGTTTATTTGGTTTATAAAAATGTATCTATACAGTATGTAATTTTTCCCGGTATAAAACGTGTGACTCATTCAGTGAGAACGTACATCTAGATGCATTTACAGCCCAAGCAATCATACCAACAAATGAACATGGAAATGCGACCACACATACTACGCACTACTGGCAGCCACTACTGTTGAAGAGGTAGCTTCCACGGTTAGACAATGCATCCCATTTTTGATTAGATTAGTCCTATAAAAATAATTTACCACATGCAGACGTTTCTAAAAGTCACACAGGCATACACGCACACACACATACGCACGCGCACACACACATAGACACACAATGATTTGGAATTCTGTCAGTTCTATTAGCTATGACCTGCAAGGCTTCTTTAAAATTGTCTGCTGATGCCACAGCTTATACTGTATGACTGGCATTATGGCATCCGTGAGAATCCTCTCATGATGATTATATGTTGCTCTGGATGCTTGAACACAAATGCACGCTTTTATGTAAAGAGAAAAAATGGCTTTTCGGTTGATACAAATCTTGTTGTAATATCAGAATTTGTCTTTCACATAGAAAGTAGCAGGATTATTTAGACAGGGAGGAGCTGACCCTCTAAAACCTTTGTTTTTCACTTTACCCAGTGTACAAAATTCATATCAAAATGATCTCTTATTATTTGGATCAGGAGTAATAGCAGAATAAAAAAGCGTCATTTGCAATCCATTCATCAAATCGTTATGTCTTAAAATAAATTAGTAGAAAATGACAAGTGATTAAGGTAGAGCTCTGGTCAGGACATCCATTGTCAATGTGGAATATAAATTATTTTCCATAACAGCTAATAGCAGAGTAGTGGCATGGCCGGCTTACTCTGGCAGCTGAAAAAGAGGACTGTGATTTTACAACCACTAGCAGAATAAACTTAAAAGGAAGGAATGTCTTAAAGAAAACAAGAACACGACGTGTACACAAACATGGTCTAGGGTTCTAGATTACATTCTCATTGGCATACTGGAACTCCAGCATGAGGAACATTGCTACATGGGATCCCCTGCCATAATTAGGATTTAGGGGAATAAGGTAAAAATAACATTCCTTAAACATTGATTGATCAAACATTTATGACCGGTGAAATGGCACATATATCCCTGCTTTAAAATCAAAAAGGCTGATGTTAAAAGTATTAAGGTATCTAAAACAATGAACAAGTGAGTTATATTCTCTACCAAACAAATAGGCAGGCACTGGAAGATAAAATCATCATCTGTCAATCAGCCATGGTTGTCACTGCAACTGAATATGGCTGAGGGGGACAGGAAACAGATAACAAGCATTGTTGTTTGCAGACAACATTTGGCTCAGAGAGTCTTTCTGTATTGTCAGATTCCCTTTTCGTGGATCAAGGATTCAATCTATCCTCACAAACACATGCTCACCCAGGTGTAGGAAAAAAAGTGCTTCCGGTCTGTTCATGTCTCCATGGCTCTGCAGTCACATCTACAGCGCATCCTTTCCGAGCAGGGATGCTTCACACCCTGGAGGACTCTGTGAGCAGTGTGTGAGCGCTTGGGGATGGGAGCTCAGTCTGTCATGCGGGGGATGTTGTATGAGTAATGTACCAAAGGGAGACCGCGGCTTTGACAGAAACACGCTCGGCCGCACGCCTGCACCTTTTCCGAACTGTCCGACACGAACGAATCGCCCTCGTCTCCGTATTCCGACTGAGCAGAAAGCGTCCCGGTGTCCGGCCAGTAGCCATCTGAGCTCAGGCACTGGGGCGTGTTTGCCATCAGGGCGGGGCAGCTGTGCGACTTCACTAAATGTCTGCAGGCTGAGGAAGAGGAGGAAGAAGAGGAAGATGATGTCCTGATGTGGAGGGCGGCGTCACAGTGTTCGCACATTCCCCTGGTGTCAGCATGAAGCTTTGTGTACATTCCGCAGTCGTAACTGATGTTGTTGGACACCCCCTCGCCATCATTAGATGTCGCCAAGCCCCCTGCTACCGTCCCCTTGGTTACCGCTTTACCAACCCTCCCGCTGCAACCTCCGCCCCGTCCCCGAAGATGAAGCCAGTCATATCGGAAGGAGGGACTGAAGCAGACATACAGGACGGGGTTCAGGCAGGCGGAAAGAGGAAAGAATATGAGAGTCACCGATTTGGCCATCTCGGGTCCTCCCACTGCATTACTAGTCCCGGCCAGCAGGGGAGCAAAAGAGAAAGCCGCCACTGGGCAGAAGAAGATGCAGTTGGTAAAAATAAGCCAGGCTATATGCCGTACGGACCCGGCCTGCTCAGGGTCAGCCAGCTGGGCCCGACCTAACCTGCAGTATAGACGTGTATAGACCACGGCACTCAGCAGATAAGCTAGTGTATTCATTAGCACCAGCGCTACTGTGAACCCCAGGCCTGGCCCAGGACCTCCAGAAAATGGCAGGCAGAGAGGTGAGCCCATAGCTGAACCCTCATACAGACAGAGGCAGGCGGCTGCCACGGCCACCAATCCCAGCAGGAGCGCCGCGATACCGAACCTCCTTCGTCCTTCCCTTCTTTCGCTGCTGGATCTCAGAGCTCCTGCCTTCCCCATCAGAGTCCTCACGGCCAAGCAACGCTCCACCGCTGCTAATGCCAGCAGCAGCACGGCCCACTCAGAAGAGAACACGGCAAGGAAGCCCACCAACTGACATCCCACACCTGTTTCCCACCAAACACCGTACTCTGCGAATGAGCCCCAGGTGGCAGCGTCCAGGACCATTAGTGCTGCCACGTACACACCCGTAAGCAAGTTGGCGGAGGCCAGGAGAGCAACCAGAAGGCGGGCCGGGGAGAGGCGGGAGGTGCATGAGGAGATGGTGGCTGCGAGGACCAGGCAGTTGAAGAGCAGAGCCACCAGGCAGATGAACCACACGGTCAATCGGATCATCCAGCTACCCAACAAATGTTCACAGGGTTTGAATGCACCTGTAATGGATAAAGACAGAGAGAAAGAGACATAAAAAAATATGAAGAAGCTAATCTTAATCAAATATGTCGATTAAAGTAGAAAAACAAGGATTAAAAGGAAAAGATAAGTATGGAGCATCAAACCTACAACAATTAATGAATAAAATCATAGATATATGTAATAATTTGAAATATTATGAATAAATTAAAAAAATATGAATTCATAACTACATAAATAAATAACAAAAATTTAAGAAAAAGAGCAATAAAAAATATTTGAGGAGGATAAATCCATCTTGACCATGCCCTGTACCCTCTCTGGACCTTAATGAGGTCCTACATGGCCTTTGTGGGGCCCCTTTCGAGCCCCTGAGAGATGCCAGTCTTCCTCATTTAACGATGAAGATGGTGCTCTTAGTGGTGCTTGCCTACATCAAGAGCGACGGGGACCTCCAGCAATTCTTCTGTGTCCCGCGAATGCCTAGTGTTGGACCGGATGATTACCCTGACACCCAGGCTAGGCTACATGCCCAAGGTTCCCACCACTCCCTTTTGGGACCAGTTGATGAGCCTTCAGGCGCTCCCCTCTGGGGAGGAAGACCCAACCTCTACCGTGTTCCAGTACGTGCCCGGCGCCTCTACTTGGACCACAAGCAGAGCTTTAGGAGCTCTGAGCAGCTCTTTGGCTGTTTTGGGGGACAGCACAAGGGAGGGTTGTCTCCAAACAGAGATTGGCGCACTGGATCTTGGATGCCATTACATGGCAACCGGTCCAAGATCGCCCATGCCCACTTGCAGTGAGAGCCCACTCCACTCGGGGTATGGCTTCCTCGTGGACACTGGCCCAGGGAGGCTCTCTGGCAGAGATTTGTAATGCTGCGGGTGAGGTTTTTACAGTCTCCGTGTGGAACCAGTGTCAGCCCACGTCTTACTCAGGTGAGAGCGCTTACTGGGTGGGTGTATGCCTGTGAAAGCACCTTCTCCCCCCTGGGTGAGTCAGTGCGCTATTGAGAATACCTACTTCCCCCACTGGGCGAAGTACAGGCATTCCGTCCATCACTAAGCATTGGCAATATTGGTAGCAGACCGGGCGGAGCGGTCTGGTAGTGGTAGAGTCACCCCTATTCAGGTCGACTCCCCTGCAGGGTCGTCCCGTATGTTGACTTCTTCACTCGGTTTCCCTACTGATGAAACTGTGACCCTGGTTCAACACACCTGGGTTGTATGCTCCCTACTCTGGCTCGCGCATCCTATCCCATGTAGTTCTCTCCGATGGAGAGACCATGCTGGTGTCTCCACATGTAACCTCCCCTTGCGGTAGGATGTGGTCTCCGTAGCACACTCTTACAGTAGAGAGAGCAGTGCTTCGCAGTGTTCCCTTACTTGCCGGGTAGCTATCTCGCTAAAATAGAGAACAAAGCCACCGCCCGTGACGGTTGCGGTACGAGCTTCTAGTAGTAACTGAGTGGCTTCCTTTCCAGTAAATCAGTGGTTAGAGCATTCCGTTAACAATGCAAGGTCGTGGGTTCGATCCCAGGGGATTGCACATACTTAAGAAACACATGTATAGGATAATGCAATGTAAGTCGCATTAGATAAAAGCGTCTGCCAAATGCATAAGTGTAATGTAATGTAAATGTAACTGCTACTAGCTACCGATCTGGAAAACTACGTCTCAAGGTCGCGCTCACATGTGCGCAACCCCAGTCTGTCTCTCAACACAATGTGGAGAGACCGACTGAAAGGGAATAATATGCGTCTTCCTGCCCCAATGCTTTGCTGGCCCGCTACAGCGACCAGGAGATGTCTCTCTGGTTCCTCAGCCCAAAAGATGACTGAATGGGAGCCTCCATCTCATTTTATACCCATATGCACGGGGCGGAGACTGCTTTACATTCACCAAGTTCATCTGCGATTTTAAATTCCTCCCTGAGATGATAGGTTCTTAAGATCAAACCCCAGTCTGTCTCTCAACACAACATCTCGTTCCCTCCATCAGGGAACAAAGGTTACAGTTGTAACCGAGACGACTGGTTGAGTCAAGTTAGTTTCCTATCATTAAAATGATGTTCTATTGATTTTAATTACTACATTATTACTTTATTTATTTTAATTATTATTTATTTTGTCCTCCATAGTGTAGATAAAAACATAACACAAACAACTTGCATAATACATGTAATGTAGCAGAACTGCTTTAGTCTACTTCTGTGAGTATTTTATTACGTTCCATTACCCAGAGTTCTCAAAATGGGACAGAAAAATATGAGAGTGTATTTACCTGGGGAGGGTGAGCAGTGCATGACCAAAGGAATCCGCTCCATCTCCTCCTCACCACCTAACACATATAGATAAATATCCACGTCAGCTCACAAAGGGATGTAATCACTTTTGTTGCCAGCAGTTTAGATATTAATGGCCGTGTGTTGAGTTATTTTGAGGGGACAGCAAATTTACACATTTATACAAGCTGTTCACTCACTACTTTACATTGTAGCAAAGTGTCATTTCTTCAGTGTTTTCACATGAAAAGATATAATAAAATATTTACAAAAATGTGAGGGGTGTACTCACTTCTGTGAGATACTGTATGTAAACCCTTATACCACACACACATACACAGCCAGACCACCTCATTCGATCACATGTAACTACACAATAATGTTGTGTTCTAACTAGGCATAACACAAGATTCCAATGAAATCAAAACGGCCGCATGATGCAACCTCAACCAATCAAAACAATGTGTGACCAGGTTCTCAGTTTTACACTCATCAGCTACACAGCTTGTTCCGAGTTTAATCAAATAACACATAGCTTGTATTTATATCCATTACGTGACGATTGAGACTTAAACTCTTTATAATGTTCCCTGTGGAACCTGAGAGATAATTTAATATCAAATGTTTCCCAATTTACAATCAGTCCCTCCTAGGCTTCTCCATGTTTAATGTTTTGTATCCACGAGGAGCAAGATTTTGCTCAGAGATGTCATTTGGGTGGAAACAAAAATGTAGCTGAAATGAAAACCATTTCAGTCGCATCTGGTTATGGCAGACACTTAGCATTTATCGCTCGGCACTTTGCCGTGTTGCGCCCGGTAAGGATGTGTGCTGAGCTCATCACAGTGTAGATTAATGTCATACCGAATGCATTTCTCCTCTCCTCATCCTCGGCAGGGCTGATTGCACTGTCACATGCTACAAAAGCACAACACTGGTAGGCATAGGGAACCGTTATAGACCTGCGGAGACATAGAGGGAGAAAATGAGTGCGAGAGAAATAAGACATTGTGACATGATGGTCTTACTGGAAGAGATACTTAATTATAAGTATTTCAATCAGAGAACATCTCATCTCTCTCTGAGCAAACTGTGTGTGATAACAGAATACAGGTGAGGAATGACATGGTTGTGCCATTATTTATACAAACTAAACTGGGACACAAGAGCAACCATAAGGACCTGTAATCAGTCACGTCTCATAATTAAAGCTGTGAAGAGCTCCAACCTGAGTTTGGGTAGACTTTTAGCTGTCAGTCCGTTCCTCAGCTCCACGTTTCCAATCAGTTTCAGCTGGTTCAGTGCACTCAGTCCTGCTGTGGGAACGCCGGCTAGGGAGTTCAGACTCAGGTCCCTAATGGCATGATGGAAAAAAGGCAATTATATGCATGTACGCACAAACACAAGCAACCCCTGCATGGCTTTGTTGTCTCATCACATGTGCTGTGGTGAAAAAAAATTCAAATGTAAAATATCAGGAAATGATCTATGAGTCCAAAACAGAATTAGTTGATTTTGATTAAAGAGTGTGTTCATTTGTGAATGTGTTAATAAATGGAGCAGATGAGTTATGGTGTTGTTTGAAAGAAGACTCACAGGTTGGTGAGAGCGCTGAGTGAAAGGAAGGCATCTCTGTGGATAAACTTGATCTGGTTTCTGCTCAGGTCTCTGTAGAGTGGTGACAAAACAAACATACACAGGCTGAACATATACAGATGGCTCTGGGGAAAGATGTAGAATTCAGGTCAAGCCTCCTGTGAGTCCCTTTACTGTGTGTGATAGTTAAACTGCTATTCTTTAAGGGCAGGCATAATGTACAGGCGATCACATTATTCTCCAATCAATATTTAATGGCTTCTACTTTATTTAGTAGGTAATAATTCCTTTTTAAACAGGGTAATAAACAGTCATTCTCGAGAAACAACTTTTAGGGTTTTAGTACCAAACCAATAAGCCTGTCTGGCTTTGTGATTATGACAATGTCCAACAGCAAATGTGATACTTACAACACTCTAAGGCTGGTCATGCCCTGAAAAGTGCCCCTGTCAATCTGTTGAATTTGGTTATGCTGTAGACTTCTGCAAAACCACAGAATTAAGAAAAACAATCAGTGCACGTTCACACGACACATTTGTGTCTGAACATCAGGGAAAATGTGGCACGGTTCTGCAACTCACATGTCTTGAAGTCTTACGCAGCCCTGAAAGGATGGCAGGTCTTGGATTTCATTATAGGACAGATCACTGTGGGAACACACACGAAATACTGAGAAACACAGCTTGCGAGACAGAGACATTTTGATGAAGTTTAGACAGGACCTAGATCAGCGTCTAACATCTGTGATGTTTAAAGTAGTCGGGCAGGGTGATGGCTGGCTTCTACCTCGCTCTCCTCTGGGAGGTCATTAGACGTCACTTCAAAATATCCCCCCGCAGCTGAGCCTCTGACGGGCAACTGCGCACAGGTCTGTGAGGTGGATGACGTTTGACTGACGCACACTGTGTTTTTGCGTGATGGTGTGTGTGAAACGGTGGGGAGTGTTTAGATTTGACTGACATGTCAAGCATATGTCAGTAGTTTGACTGACAGCACAGCCTTGAAGGCTTTGCGGTGACCGTGTGAGCGTTCTGAGCGACGGCTAACCTTTGTGTGTTCAGGGGCTTGTAACTGATGTTTAATTACAGAGAGCTTGAGGCTGTAACAGGCACATCATTGGCCGCTCATGGACATCTGACTGACAGGTGTTGAGAACTATTATGAGAGGTATTCTCTGCTTGAAAAGTGCGTGTGTGTGGTTACAAAGAGGCGTGTAGTGTTATTACTATGTTGTGTGTTGTGAGGGGAACTGAAGTGTCAGGCGTGTTTGTATGTCACGCTCGGGTCGCACTTACAGCGTACGTAACATGGTCAATTCTTCACACAGGTCTGCTGATATGCTTCTGATTTTAGTTCCTGTTAAAGTCCTGGACAACACAAAGTACAAAAGGGGATTTAAAACAAAGTATGCACTTTATTAAGTATCTGGTCTCTTACTTTTTGTTTGTTTTATGAGAATGTACTATTGTTCCTAATAGGAAACTTGACATCATTGGTTGGCTAAGGATTTGTTTATCAATGACACTGTGCAGTATAAAATGAACTCACAGGCTCTCTAGATTTCCTGTTCCAGTCAGGCTTGGGAAATCCTGCATCATACTGGCACCACGTAGCATTCTGAAATATGTAACCAATTTAAAGGGAACAAATCATCAGTATTCAGTATTTGTCCCCATTCACCTACATTGCTTATAAAACACAATTGGCAGAAAACCTCATCAGTTTTTCACATCAACTTCATTTTTAAAGTGATATTTCACGTAAAATTAGTATTCTGTAATCATTTAGTTACCCTATTGTCATTTGAAACCTGTATAACTTTCTTTCTTTCGCAGAACACAAAAAGATATATTTAAAAAAAATAGAACAGTATTGGCACCCATTAACTTCTATTGTATAGAATATTTTTTTGTGTGAACTGTCCTGTAAGGTGTAATAAACTGAAACATATACAGTGGTTAAGGGGGAGTATGTCTCATGTGATAAAGCTCAATAATTAGCGTGCTCAAGAACATGAATATTGTTTTGCTTACAAAGAGTGCAGGTCTGACAGGTTCTGGAAGGCAGTAGTTCCCACGAAGGAGAGGGGGTTGTCAAAAAGATGGCTGCACACACAGAATTATTACATCTTATTTACAGACAATATAAAATATACAGGATTTTCATGTGTGAATATTCCATGTTTAGGGGCATGAGTGTGAGCGTTTGCTTACATTGTACGTAACAGTGGGTTCCTATAAAAGGCTCCCTCAGGGATGGATGCAATGTTATTGCTGTGAAATCCTCTGGCAAAAAGAGAGAGGAAAGAAATCATTAGGAAATCAGCAAGCCAAAAACGGTTAAGTAGCTCTGTGAGATAAGCAATCTGAAGTGTTCTCCATCAGGTCTACATTACTGGTCACAACAAGCAGTTCTACATCTCAACGCTAGATGGCCTCTCTGCACATTAGTGATTTTTAATGTACACTCAATCCAAGGCTCTGTGTCTGGATTACAAAACACAATGGCAAGAAACACACAGCTATTGGGGGACTTTAAGTATTCTTAGTTTACTATTCTAGTTTTCCTTCTTTGTAGATTTTCAAGACTATCTTTTACAAAGATGTTCTGCAAATCTGTAATCTGTGTTTTTCGTTTGAGCTCCGGGTTCAAAAATCCCCTTTTTCTGAACAATGATTTACATCAACAACTGACCTAGAAAAAAATGGCTGAAGGGGAAACTATTGCAATGACTGTAAATGAGTGTATGATTGCAATTGTTGTTGATCCTCACAGTTCTTTCAGCTTGGGCAGATTCTGAATGGCCTCCGGGAAGGTCTTCAGATTGTTGAAGTTTAGATCCCTAAAAGGACACAGATAAAAGTTATTCATATTAAGCTAAAACATCCCTGGTGTAAGTTTAGCTAACCCCGGCTTCTCCTAATACAGCAAATTGTTATTGTCCTGCTTAATTCAATAAAGCAATATAATATGTTTTTTCCTGAGGGGACCATCTTTGCTTCAGGTCTACTAAACAACAGGCACATAAATTAAGAGTTTTTGTCAAAGCACAAAAACAAACAGTTTGAAAAGAAAAGCTGAAATTAAAAAGAAAAGAAAATCTGTTTGTTGAAATCAATGATTCTGTTTATAATCCCCAGCGAGGACAGCTGCTCGGCTGATTTCTTCACTGTGTATTGTTTGTCTTTACCGCCACACGATACAACTTGGCATTATAGCCCTAATGCCCCTGTCCCACTCTCCTCCCCAGGGGCACAGGACGTTGGCGTGCCCTCATCCTGTCCTAATTATTGCCGGAGTAAGTAAATAAAGTAGAGTCAGTGATGGCTATCTGCCTTTCCCTTCCCCTCGTCTCTTCCTCCCTGATGTGGTGGATGCTTGCTAAACGAACTGTGGTAAGTGGAGAGAGAGAACGAAGGCAATAAGGTAAAGCCAAGGCTCCTAAAAAGACTCTTTGTCCTCTATCAGTATACTGTAAATCCTGATTAAATGAGTTCAGGCGAATCGGTAATGACTCATTGGAGTTGCCTGACCTAATGAAGGTTGATCACTACTTGCATCTTAATATCCAAAACATGTGGTGTATCAGTGCCTAAATCCTATAAACTGTAATTCAGCTGGCACAAACTCTTCAGACCGAGCTAGCAAACTGGGGTTCTTTAAAGTCCCGGCAATCTAAACAATATTTTGTAATAATAGCTTTTCATCAAGGTTTCAATGGAGAGAGTTAAAGAGCGAGACATCTGTTCTAGGATTAAACCCGACTGCATTTGCCCGTGTTTTAAACCAACATTCGAAAAACAAATACTGTCAGCTAAAGCATCTCTCTACAGTAGTGTGCTTTTGTTGATCTCTTTGATCCTAAAACTTGCAGAAGAGGGCGCTATAACAGCAGATAACCCTCAAACAGAACAAGCACTGTCCCTGTGCCCACAAAGAATTGATTCACAGTGGGAAAGTTTCCATATTATCTTGTAATTCACTATTTAATGAGCATGAAATAAGCTAAAGGTCTGATAAAAACAAATGCAAGGATTTTGTTACTGATGTGAGATCCACTGCAACACAAGTCAATTCACTGTAACATTCTCTTAAACGACATGAAGTGTAATCGCATAATGTACACTCACAATGTCTCTAGGTTGTCGAGCCCATTAAAGCAGTTTTTCCCAATCTCCTGGATCCGATTATTGTGTAGATGCCTGAATGAAAAAATATGTCAAATAAAAATTATTTAAAGAGATGTACAGTATGCCATTTTTAACCCTCAATTATCAAACGAAATCATCATTATCTCACTTTTATGTTTTTTCAAATCTGTATACATTTAATAGTGGTCAAGAACAAAGAAATGTAAACAGATTCGGAAAAAATCAAAGTAAATAGCGACAGAATTTTCATTTTTGGGTGAACTATTCCTTTAAGTGAGTGACGAAATGACTAAATACTTCAAACAATCATGGATTACAGCGGAAATATATACAGACAGATAAAGAAATGTAAAAACTTCTCATGCGATCTATCCAGCATGAATCCGCCCAATGCATCATTTTTAAGATGGCACGGGATGTCTACTTTTCCCAAATGTTCCAGTCATTAAAAAGATACACTGCTCAACACCACACCAACGCAAACATGTTGTGTCTCTGAACGGATAACTCATCAGGTGCTCGCAAGAGCACTTCGCTGCGCAGGTCTGTGTGTTTGTTCAGCCTACATAACGGATTAATTGGCCCTTTACTCTGAAGAAAAATATTTTCCGGCAGCTGGAATGTAATTGGTAAATCAGACCCACAGAGAAGCGTCCAGAAGAGAGACGCAGGGCTTTTAGCCTCTGTTTGACTCTGCAAGACACAAGGGTCCATTCTGCTTCCCTCTCAGAAAACCTCTGTCCACGTCGCTGTGTACCTGTGTGTGTACTTAACCATGTGCAAGTTTATATGCATGACTGTTTTATGAGCAGCCAAGGACCACAGTTAGTTTAGCACATTGATTGATTTAACCGATGTGTGGTGAAAGGCAGCCGACCGAGGTATTTATCAGTATTAGAAGCAGAATATCAAGAATTACTCCAGTGTGTGTAGTCTCTTTTATTCAGAACAGTATTGAATATTGTTGTAAAACTGCTCAGGTATGGGACTCACAGCACGACCAGGCTGGAGAGATTGGCGAAGGCGTTGTCCGGGATGCGTGTGATCCGGTTGAGGGCCAGCGTCAGGGCCTGAAGGTTGCTCTGATGCTGCAGGGGGCCGACAGGAACCTCGGTCAAGCTGTTGTCATCCAACCAAAGATGCCTGAGCTGCTGGAGACCCTCAAAACTGTCCTCAGGCACAGACGTAATGTGGTTTGCGTCCAACCGTCTGCAGAGAAAAAGGGGAGAGATTGACTAAACATCTGTGGGCTTGCTTTAAAAAAAATGCTTTTTCTTATCAAAACAGATGCTTCAGGAAATACACCACCAGGGGAGAACGCATAACAGTGGGCTGTCATGTAGGTGCTAAAACATCAGTTAGCACTCACAGTCCAAGCACTGCGTGCGGTGTTAAAGAAACACAAGCCATTTCCATGATCTCACTATGCTGGCCTCTCTATTCACACAGCCCAGGTGGGAGTCTTGTAGACCCACTCAGGGGCCCCTTGACTGGGATTATGAGAGAATGGGACCACACCTTGCAGGCTCCCCGAGGGCTCGTGACCGAGGCCATGGTGCTGTGTCAAATACTGTAGATGCTTAAAAGATCTGACTCAGTGTCCAAATGTCTCTCAAGCAATGTATTTGTCTAGTAGATTCAAGTAAAGCCAATGGTGTTAACATCACTGGGCAGGAAGGAAAGACTTCACTTAAACTTTGGTCAGTTCCTCAGAAGCTGAGAAGACTTTAATGTCTCTTTCAAGTATGATTTTATGATAGCTTCACTCAGGACTTTTTTATTGCTTTTAGGGAATATAAAACAAGATTTTAACTTTTTTACACATATTTCTTCATAGAAGATATTTAAATAGGAAGGGATGGAACAAAAAAAGGGGGAAAGGAAGGTAAATTAGGGATGAGGGGCTATGCTTCACGTCATGCCTCCACCACTTTTAGCTGTGACATATTTACGATTAAGCACTAGCCTCAAGTAACTTATTGCTTTTATAAAACTGTTATCACATGAGACAAATATTAAAGTCGGAAAATATGTATCAAAGCCTTCCTTCCACTAGACAAAATCGATCTACTGTAAGCAGCAACAGAATGATTAGTTTACATTGCTAAGGGTGCGTAGTGGCACACAGAATAGTTATGTGAACTGGTCATAACGGTGTCTTATCGTGAATGAAGCAAGGCTATTGACCAATCAGAATCGAGGCCTGGAGCTAACCGTGTTATAAATTAAAAAGTAAGGCCCTGAGATCTAAAATTGGACTGAGTTCCTACCACAGGAGCCAATCACAGGGAGGAAGGGTTTGATGAGTAAAAATGGTGGGGTGGTGACTTCCTGTTTATGAATGGCTGACAGGCTATGCTCTACTCCCCTTCCCTGGAAGATTATACAATTAAAAGCACACAAAAAAATATTTTAAGCAGCATTTGCAGTCTACTTTTTATATACCAGCCTTTCAAGGCAACAGAAATTAAACCTTATAAGCAACTGTAATAGTTATAGTCTTAACCTCCAAATAGTTTGCCGTCAACATTGCTAAACTGTTGAAACAATACTCCAAAAAGAGTACAAACACACACTGATTAGCTTTTCTATTCTCATCTAAAACCTTTGAGCACTTTCTGTGCATGAATTTTTATTAACTGACATTTCCACAGTGCATTATGGGATTGTCTTTTTTCAGTGAAGGATACACTGTCTTAGAATTTTGCCGTGAGCGTATCTACCATGACTTAAACTGTTGTCTATATAGGCAGCTTCCTAGGTTTTGGAACAGCAACACAAATTAAAACAACAAGGCGGGGAGGTTATGAATGCCTCTGTGTAATGGAAATATATTACAGAGGTCTTGAGGCTCTACCAGATGAAAATATAAACACAGCTCATAATTGTTCACAATAGACTGGCCTGGAAGAGTTTACATACAGTTTAACTTGAGCTTTAACCAACATGTTCCCTCAATGCTCTCTCAGGTTCTCTCAATGGTGGACGAAAGACCGCACATTCTCTAATGAACCAACAGCGAGTGAAAACAAGTTTGCAGCGTGTGTATACACTTCTCCTGTTTGTGTGTGATTCTTCAGGAGAACCTTTCAGCACAGCGAGGTATTCGTGAACTAAAGCGAGAGATCATCTAAAGTGACGTGTGCTTTGGATATGAACTCTGGATCACTTTCAGCTTTGGCACACTTAAGAGTGTCTTATTCTCAGCCCTACAAGAAGCAGTCTACACAAACTCAAAAAAAATCATTCTCACACAATAGGCATGATGTGGGTCCAGTGAATGAAAAGTAAACTAAAATCAATGAATGAACACCATGGCGCTCAAAATTCCTTGGAGTTTCATTCTAAAAGGGATTGTTAGTTTGTGAATCGACTAAATCATGAATTCAGGAGTCAACGCTTATCTATAGAGATACTATCTGTCAGCTGCTGTGTGTGCCGCTTGTTTTAAATGTGCAGATCTGGGCATGTCCACATCAGCCGCTGCCAAAGCTGAGCTCACACTGACTTACACATATAGAGCATATTTGAGACATTAAAATGACAGACAAATGGTAGGGGGGCAGAGGCGAGAGAGAGGGTGGTCTTAAAGGGATCCCCCACCCAAAAAAATCTGTCATTATTTAATCACCCCCTAGGGTTTCAAATCTATATCAATTTCTCTGTTCTGTTGAACAATAAATGTATTTGGAAAAATGTTAACAACTGACATTTCTGGGATATCACTGACTACCATAGTAGGAGCAATTTTTGTATCGTTTTCTTTGTTCCGCTGAAAAATGTATGAAAGCAAACAGTTTGGTCACCTTTGACTACCATTTATTTTTTTCCTAATATGGTAGTCAATGATGTCCCAGAAATGTCTGTTGCTAAAAAAAATCTTTGTGTACAACAGAACTAAGAAATGTATACTGGTTTGGAACAATGTGGTGGGTAGTCATTCATGACAGAATCTTTATTTTTGGATGGAGTTTACCTTTAAGGCTATTAAATTAAACTTGGAAACCTTGACCACCAATGCCAGTCTAATTTTAAATGCATTAGCAGCTCACAAGTATGTTAAGAGTTATCCCTTTATAAGCTATTCATTTATTAAACAAACCAAACCATAGATTTAACCCTCGTGGAAGGTTTAAGGATTATTGTAGAGGATAAATAATTGCTCTCTGGTCTGTTAACTGGCAAACCACCGAATTGACTTTTGAGGTTAGACGTAACCGATATTAACCAGATCTCTGCAAACTATATGACAGCGGTGGTCACTCAAAATTGACGGTTCACTCGGAATAGATGGTCATTAGATTATAATTGTGGTTTTGCATGTAATGCTCTATAGAGTTGTTTTCCATCCAAATAATCTTCGACTGCTGAAGCTACAACATTAAATGTTGAAGAGAACATCAAGAATTTGTGTAAGGCTCAGTGTAAGAGCAGGGCAGAATGGCTGTATGAGGTAAAGTAAAAAAGCTCTTGTGTTTTCTGGAGGGTTTGTGTCAGTCCTGTTCTCCTCAGAAATGTCACTGTAATCAGGGAGTGTTTTTTTTTTTTTTGGTAGACTGATTAACGCAGCTGAGGAACCTGTACAGAGAGCCTGCGGGGTGAACACATTCCCACTCGACTGCTCTCTCTCTCACTTTTACAGGCTTGCTTGCCTCTTGTGCCCCTCTTTCCTTTCTTTTTCTTTCATCTAAAGCTTCTGCTCTGACTATATCCCACTCTTTCTCTCATCGTCTATGCTGAGGGGCAGAAGGCACGTTGATTGACAGGTCCTTCTCTGAGGCTTTATCCGAAAGGAGGTGGACTGTGCCAAAACACATTACTTCAGCACCACAGTAAAAAGAGAAGAAAAACACACGACATGAGGGGGTATAGGAGAGAGAGAGATGTGGGGAGGTGATATTGGTCGAAAGCTGCATTTTTTAAACATATATGGTCCCACAGCAGGAACAACAACTTGACAATATCTCACTGAGACAAACTAAAAGGACACAGAATACACAATATTCATATACACAAACACATACACAAGTTTGTTTTTTATAATGTACATTGTGGGGACTTTCTATAGACGTCATGATATTATACTGTACAAACTGTACTGGTCATACCCTTAACCCCTAAACCTAACTTTTCATCAAAAATGTTCTGCATTTTAACATTGTTAAAAACAAAATTAAGTATGTCTAATAATTAATTTGAATCATAATGTAGGTGGTTTAGACTTGTGAGGACATTTGGTCAATGTATAGAATATGTGTGTACCTATATAATTATACATTCAGCTCAACCAGTAATTATACTTTGACTCACAACATTTACTGTTTAAAAGCTTAGGATCACTTAAAGAAAATGTTTCTCAGGACCTTAAAACCCTTTGATCTGAAGGCTTACATTTCGTAAACCGTTTATAGATAAATATAATTGTACCGACACATGATTTTTTCTTCACTGCAAATCCAATTTCCAATTCATGAAATTCAAGAAATTCAACCATTTCATGTTTTCCGAATAATGAAGAACAAGCTGTCAAAAATGGGAAGTTTAGGCATTTTAGTCTTTGGAGAAAAGGAAAGAAATACTTACAATGACTGCAGGGCATGGAGATTCTTAAGTGCTGCACTGGGGACAGTTTTCAATTGATTATTCTGAAGCATCCTACAAGCAAAATATTTACATTGTTAAAAACCACAGCGTATCACACAGTGTTCATTTCTATGACACACAATTCTGTGTTACACAATGCTATTCATTCATTGCTATGCCCGAAATAACCCATAAGTTTTAATATTAATGGGATGTGTGTGTGTCTTGTTCTAAACTAATCTGAGTGCATATCTTGCTTCCTCCACACTATCAGCTCTCTCTGGCGTCACTCAAATGGCACAGGCCAGAACGATAACTTTCCCTGCTCTATGCCAGGTCACAGTGCACACAACTACACACACTTATACAAACACACATGCATTTCTGAAAACCAATATAGTCACATACAAACGAACCCAGCCGGGAGGCATTCACAAACAAATGGCCACAGTAAATTAAAACTCCCAAATCATCTTCAACATCTACAGTTTGAAAGCCCTTAAAATTTGTTCAGAAACCAGTTTCACTAATTCCTTTCCAACATCACACACTACAAACTCTGGAAGAACCGCGGGCCCTGGACAAGGACAGGAAGAGGAAAAATAAGCTTTATGTAAAACGTGGCTGAGAGGACCAGACAGCTGATAAGCTGCATTTGAATTGGACACCTGAAGGACAAAACCTGAATCACAGCAGAGAGAGAGAGAGAGAGAGAGAGAGAGAGAGAGAGAGAGAGGGGAAGGGAGAGAGGTAGAGAGAGATGGAGAATGCATCATAATGACAGGTTCTCCATCACACACTGACAGACTTGCCGATCCAGTAGCAGCAAAATTCCTGTTTGTACACAAAGGCACTTAACAACTCAACAAAACACACAGCAGGATATACTGCTCTCTCAATGCGTTCTGCAAAAACTTGTATTGTTTGTGTGTTTGTGTGTGTGTAGTACTCACAGGACTTTAAGCTGGTGGAGGCCAGAAAGAGCCTCTGGGTGGATGAAAGCAAGGTCATTACCAGCGAAACGTCTAAAGAAAGAAAAAGAGAGAGTTTGTTAATTTCAGTGACGTCAAATTGTCTGACGGAAAGCTGGGGGAAAACGTCAAAAGGAGTGACAGTTTTGGATAGAAGTTCAAGAACAAATAAGTAACATATAACAATAAGAATACTTTTGACTCCTGTTTGTATTATGGTTTCATAAACAGCACTTGCGGCCATTGCAAAATATAGACTAGTTCCGTGATCACACATTCAACACATGTCAACCAAATACGAACAGACAGTCAGGTAAACATATTTTCTTGCTGATATTATGAATAAAATGTACTTTATTGGTTATCAATAGTGTCATAATGCAATAAAGGGCAGTTTTATGATTTGCTTATTATTTTATTTACATTAATGCATTTGGCAGAAAATGTTATCCAAAGTGACATTCAGTGCATTAAAGCTATACATTTTATAATTTTGTATCAATCCACGTGTTTCCTGGGAACCAAAGCCACAACATTTTGCACTTGTAATACAATGGTTTAGTTACGAATGTGCAGCAGTTGTTAAACTGTATATTTAAAGAAAATAGTTTTTATGTTTAAATTCTGCCTTGGTCTAACAGTTCAATATGTACAGTAGCTGATATGCGCCTTGCTGACAGTAGTGTGAATGATGAGCGTTGGCCTCTGCTGAGGTGATAACTTCTTCTCTAAAGGTTCACTCGTTGGCTGGCGCAAATACTCCAAAAGTGTCAGAATGTGTTGGCTTCAAGTCGATGAGCAGATATGTTTTAGAAATGGCTCTTTCTAAGGTAATGAAAACATAAATAAGATCTGTAACATCTATATACACATCTAGAGACAGTTATGTGTTATATTGCATTTATGTCAATAGATCCCCCAAAAATACGTACAGCACATTAAATTTCATGTTAATTTATTCGGTAAGAGGCACACGTTAAGTTGCATAATGTCAGCACGTATTTGTCACAAAATACTTTATCACAAACCGGGCCTGGTTCATGGGGGTCCCGATCAAGGTTGGGTGAAACTGTACACTTACATGTAATTCAAAGTGCTTAGACTGATGAGCAATGAGGGCTTGTCTGTGAAGGTGTTGGGTAAGACAGGCAGAGGGTCCACATAACTTTACCAAATCAGGCCTGAGAGATTTACACCAGATTTATCACCCACTGAAACTGGAGTCTGAGAACTCTCTCCCACTCTTCCAACTCTCTTATCATCTCCTGCTCGCGTCTGCCAGGAGCAGCTGCAGGCTGCAATGCCGGAGGGTAAGAGAAAGCATACAGTTACCTCTCCTGGACTGCACGCATTTATCTTAGATCCTCCTGTAGAGACGTTTACAGCTTGAGGCTAAATAAACCGTCTCTTGGTGGCACTTAGATGCATGAAATAACATTTAGAAATTGTAAAAATGTCCTTGACGTCTGTAGCTGCACCTGTCTATAGATTCACATGGGCGTGGCTAGTTTTGAACTTTAGTACTCCCTTTATTGATTTGCAGAGGCCAATACCTGATTGTAATCTCCAGTTATGTTGTTAACAGTACAACAATATACTTCATTGTGCTGGTTGATGTTGCAAGCTCTTTTTTATTTACCTTTTTTTATTACACACTGGTTTATAGCACGTATAGTTTTACCATTTACTGCACTTTACAGAATATGACACCTCTCTCTCCCCCTATTGCATGTTATATATCCATGAGCTTTGCACGAGCAGAAGAGAGAGAAGAGGAATAAAAATAAGCTTTTATGCAATAAAAAATCAAACAGCAATTAGGTCTTTGAAATCCATAGATACGTAGCTCTCTCATTCAGTGGCACATAACTGGCAAACAATATATTATACATGTCTTTGAAAAATGGAGAGGTAACACAGATGAATATGAACAGAGGTTGACAATGGGGGCCGGACTTATTTTTAAAGTTAAAAGCATGTTTTATAACAATCTCACACAGCCTCATAATTGTCCGGGTCTGGATTTCATTGCACAATGTCTTGGTCTTTCTTTGAAAGTCTCAGACAAGACCACAGTCAATTTCCAGCATACTAAAGGATGCAATTACCTTAACCACAAGTCAGCATGGTATCTTCACCCGTTTCCAGTAGTCACTTCAGAACGTGTCAGGCATTTGGCCCTGCACTTGTAAAATCTGAATTCCCCTGAAAGGTTTAAGTCACTTGGCTTAGCTATGTATAATCTGACCTGGTAAACCGTTTAATAAATGTTGTCTCTAATGAACACTTACAATAAAATTCAGTTGTAATAGTTAAATAAAAGTTAAATGTTATAGTTAAATGCCAAATTAATAATTTTTTTCTAACACATTGTGAAGACCAAACAAGTTAAAGAAAATTACTAGTGGTGGGCCGTTAACGGCGTTAACGTGCTGTGTTAACGTGAGACTCTTATCGCGCGATAAAAAAAATGTCGCCGTTAATCTATTCTCAAAAGTTGGGTTGGGTGCTGGGTCTATACTACGCAAGCTATGATGACTTTCACCTTGATATTTTAGTGCGGATGTATACGTAGCTGAACTGCACTGTACCGGGCGAGAACGAGATTTTTCAAGTCGCGTGATTCGCGCAATTCGCGCCGCCTCATCCTCTCATGACCAGGGCTTCATTCGCGCGATTCACGCCGCAAGAAGGTCTATCGCGTCTTTGCATTGACTTAACTCACGCTTGACGCGCCATTCGCGTTTGGTCTGAACACAACATAACGTTACTGTGAAATTACCACATCAAACGTGACGTGCTAACATGGATGCAGCTTTGAAGCCGCCGGGTTGCTTCAGGGAAAATTTATTTTTAAGAAGCCTCCCAATGGAAAGATCGACAAGACTAAGGTTGTTTGCACCTTGTGCAATGCAGAATTTGTTTAAAAAAAAAACTTTCTCTCAACAGGTAGTGGTCTAGCTTTAGTTGAAACCAGTAAATTTGTATTGGTACCTAATGTATTATGGCTCCTGTATGACATACCGCTTGTTGCTCCCTAACTCTTTGTAATTTGCTTTGGATAAAAGCGTCTGCTAAATGACTAAATGTCAATGTACTGTAGGAGCTCTTCCAGTCTCAAGTACCACCTAAACGCAAATCATCCCTTAGCTAATGCGGAAGTAACACAAGTACATCTTATTGAACATAATTTATTTTCATCACCAATTATCATAGTAGAACAGCTTTCTCAAGCAGTTTGTGATGCATTTTGAAAACAGGAGATGAGCCCCTGGTCTAATGCTTGAGACACCTGTTCTCAAAGACTTACTTTTAGTCATTATTTGGGTAGCACACATATTCTGAATGCCTTCGGCAGAATTCAAATGAGCCATTTTAATCTAGATTAATCTCGATTAATTCCAAGATTAATCTAGATTAAAAAAAAATAATCTATGCCCAATAAAAATTACTTTTACTTTGGAGGAATGATTTTGCTATCGTATTTATGTTCTCTTGTGGTAAATTAACTTTAGAAATTTAAGATGTTTAAACTTGATTCTTTATCCATGGTTCTTCAGTTGGTAAATCTGGATCTTAGTGGAACTCCAATGTCACCTTCTCACTCTCTCTCTAACAAACCCTTAAAGGAACAGTTTACCCAAAAATGAAAATTCTGCTTTCCTTTAATCACAAAATTTTCATTCAAATTGATAAACGCAGAGAAATATATAGTAAGAAAAATTACAATTGTAGTCAAAAATTGCCCAAGAATTGTTTGCTTTCCTAATTTATTCAAAATATCTTCTTTTGTGTTCAAAAGAACAAAGACATTATTCCTGCTAGGGTAGTCAATGGGGTCCAAGAACTGTTTGGTTACAAGCCTTCTTCCAAATTTAAACAGATTTGAAACAACTTGAGGGTGAGTAAATGAAGACAGAATTTTCATTTTTCATCAATATGTGTTTTATCATTTGTATAAATATTTTGGATTAGTTTTCAAAAAGATAACCTACCCTTTCTTTTTTCAGAGCTTAACAGCCACATTTCTGTTGCATCTTTTATGTAGTTGGCAATGTTCAAAGCTGTGTGTCTTTCCTCGAAACCTCGCGTCTCTAATACTGCGATGTGAATTTCCCATTCACTTATCTAATGACAGGTTAGGGTCATATACGATTCAGTGGTTAGTGATGTCCATGAGTCCTTAGTTAAAGCCACCCACGCTTTCAGTAAACTGCAAAAGCATAACAAAGCACCACATATATGTGATAGTCTGTGGGTAATTATCTTACAACACACGTTTGTGCCCCAATGATTTCCCTTCATACCTAAGAGACCATAAATCTGAAAGAGGAAACATGAGGGGGAACATGCATCACATGAAAATATAACAAAAATCTGAATGCTGAGGAGATGACGGGGCGGCTTATCACTCCAGAAGATCATAGGGGTTCAACTTCTAAGTGCCATAACATTGCCACACACCACGATAACAAGACACGCTGTCCCTCTCTAACCACGACACTAATCCTAAAACACACAAACAACTGCAATCCAACTGCACGCTTGTTTACATCAACACATTTGTTGTGGCACACCGCAGTGGCCGTCTGGCCTGCGGGGAAGAGATGTTCCCTTCCTCCGTATCCTTCTCTCTCCATCGCTCTGGTTTGGCCACATCTCAAAGCCACCAGATCTGGCCAGGCTTACATGGGTGGAATCTTGAACACACACATGCACACTCTCAGCACTCTGATCTGTTGAGCAGGAAGATGTCACCCCTGATCTTTATTTGTCTAGAACTAATCGAAGTCTCATTCTGTGGTCAATGTGTTGCTTTAGTAACCGCTTCAGTGAGCACGGACAGTCACGTGACCTTCTGTAGGGTTCAGCCAACACTTACAGGACAGAGTTCTCTGTTTTCAGTTTGTGAGCCGTAATGGTGAATTTTTATAGAGCTGTTTGGAAAGCATTTACATTTAGGTCATAACTGCATTAAGTGAATGTGTTTTTTAAATAATTGCAGTTTCACTTTTTTTGTTCCCCCACACAGACCCGTTCCAGGGAATTCAGCCAGAGCTGAAAAAATATTTAGTTTTAATAAGGAAAAAGTCCACCTTTACATTATATTAAAACATAATCAGACACATTCACATTCTCCTCCAAACACACACACTTATAAAGCCTGTACTATTAAGCCTGAAACACACTTCCAGAGAGGATTAATATTTGACAGCTCTATATCTGTCACTAGGGGAGATATGTTTGAAGAGGGAGGTAAGAGTGTGTGTGGTTATGATAGTAGACTGCATGACTCTGACGCAGAGAATGTCCCCTTGGCTCACCCTAAACAGCACCCACACATATGTGAATAACTACATGAAACATAACTCTAAATGCTAAATGCTACTGCATGCTACGCAAGTTCTTGTCCAGGCTCTCGTCCTGTCCAGACCTGACTATTGTCTTACAGCTTGTACAACCAGACCTATTCAGATGATCCAGAATGCAGTGGCAAGAGTGGTCTTCAACGAGCCGAAGAGAGTGCACGTCTCTTCGTTTGGTTGCACTGGCTCTCAATAGTCGCTAGCATTCGATTAAAATCTCTGCTCTTGGCCTTTAAAACCACCAATGGTTCGACACCCCCATATATTAACTTGCTAATTCAGACATTGGTATCCGCCCGATCCCTGCACTCTGCAATCAAACAATACCTTGTGGTGCCGTCCCACAAGTGGGACACTCACTCTCACACACTTTCTCCGGATGTGTTCCATTATTCTGGAACAATCTCCCTCTTGCAACAAGATCAACGGATTCTGTAGCTGTCTTAAGAATCGGCTTAAAACACATCTCTTCCATTAAGATCTGATACATGAGCACAGTCTTCTACTTCTTCTTGGCTTTCCTACCACCCCTAAACATTTTTAAAATCTTAGCTTCGTAAACTTTGATGACTGACTGAGACCAGTTTTTACAGCACCTATGCATTGTTGTTCTTTTGTTGCACAAATTGCTTCTATTGTTTTCCCCTACATTGTATTTCCCTTTGGATTTCATCTGCTAAATGACTAAATGAAAATGTATGTCCATCATACTGCCCTACAAAGGCAAAGTGCAGTAACTAAGCAATAACAGAACCTCTGAAAAATGCCCTTTAAGTTTTTACACCAGCCAGTCAAACGTGTTGTGGGTAGATTAGTGGCAATGCATTTATTAGGAAGACATTTTTTATAGATAAAAACCAAGACCACTGATGTGACCTTTGACCACCAAAATGCAGATACTGCACTTTGCCTTTGGATGACCCTACACAACTAAAATACTATTGCAAAGTGCAGTATCTACAAGCTAAATGTGTTCATCCAGTTTTCATCTTGTGTTTTATCTTGTATGTTAATTGTTTTAAATAGCTTTAATAATTGTATTGATGTTTGCTCGTTGGGAATGTTTAAATTGCTCAAAAGTAAGCTTAAAGATTAAGAGTCATCTTATCCCAATGCTCCTTTAACCACAAGGTTTTGTTCATTCTGATTCATAGCTATCTGTGAAAACCAAAAAACTGATTGGCAAGTACTCTGACAGTTGAAAAGCAGATAATTATTATTCAACAAATATGACAGGACACGAATTAAACTACTCGTTTCTGTTATATTAACTGATTATGAAATAAACTCTATAATCATAAAAGCGGTTGCATCCATCTTTTTTGGGGGTTGGCAATTAAGGCTGACTTATTCTGACCTAATCTGCCAATTAAGCGACCTTCTCCTGGGCGTCTCGGCGGTTCCGGAGATGTTAGAGATTTTTTCTAAAAGGTCCTTTTCAGGTCTGAGCATTCTCCAGCACGGCATGTCCCGCTGTTCTCTTGGGTGCGGCACCCTCATCGAGGAGGGGGACGGATACGATCACTGCGTTAGGTGTATGGGCGTCCAGCACGCTGAAGCAGCGTTCGTTGACACATCTTGCCCGCACTGCCTCCGGATCCTCAGGCACGCACTCGGAAACGATGAGTGACATAGATGAGATGTCGCTCGCAGCATCAGAGGGGGACTGGCATCCGCCTCTGACGAAACCGAGCTCCCCCCCAGGGGGGTCGAGTTCAGGAGGAAGCAGAAGTGATGTCAGCCATGCTAACCCGGGGATACGTGGCGAGGCGTAGGGTCATACACACACGACAGCTGCCACCACTCTCAAACCGACAGTGCTTGCAGCTGTCCCGCCAGGCAGGCAAAAAGGCGGATCCAACCTTCCCTCAGGGGATCCCCCCGACATATGTTTAGCTCCGCCAGCCGACGAACCACCCCCTGAGGGAATGATGAAGCAGACCGTCCCCTTGGTCCCCCTGTCAGTTCACCAGAGACTCTCCCAAGTTTCGGGGCATCCGAACGCCTCCATACTTCGGGTAGAGGTCACCACCCTTCTGGCGAAACAGGTAACGAGTTCTTCCCTCAAAACCAAGATGTTCAGTGGGTTACAGCCCGCTTCATCGTTCCCAAGAAAGACGGAGGGTCGCACCCTATAGGTCTGCGTACCCTGAACAAAGCACATTCACAAGCTGCCGTTCAGGATGCTCACGCAGAGGCGCATCCAGACATCTATCAGGTGTCAGGATTCGTTTTGTGGCAATCAACTTGTTCTCCCTTTTCGGTCTGTCCCCACGGTCTTCACGAAGATTGTGAAAGCCGCCCTATCTCCCTGAGAGGAGGAAGGTGTGCAGGTACAAAAAGATCTCGACGACTGGCTTATCTTGGCACACGCGCGAGATCTGTTGTGTACACAAAGGGACCTGGTGCTCCGGCACCTAGATCGGTTGGGATTACAGGTCAACCGAGGGAAGCTCTACCCAGTGCAGAGCGTCCTCTTTCTCGGTATAGAACTAAACTCTGTCACCATGACGGCGCGACTGTCCGCAGCACGCGCCCAGTCGGTGTTGAACTGCCTGGAACACTTCAGGCACCCAACGGTCCCCCTGAAACAATTAGAGAGGCTCCTGGGACACATGACGTCCTCGGCGGGGGTAATACCCCTGGGGTTGATGTACATGAGTCCGCTTCAACACTGGCAACAGAGTCGAGTTCCGAGGACAGCGTGGCACACCGGCATGGTGATGACACATGGTGATGACGCCCTTTTGCCGACGCACCCAAACCCCTTGGTCTTCCATGACTATTCTCAGAGCAGGGGGACCCCCTCGGGCAGGTTACGTGGCACGTCGTGGTGACGACGGACATCCCTGCAGGAGTACAGTGCAGTGTGTAACGGGCACGTAGTAGCGGGGCGTTGGACGAACCCCCGCCTGCACTGGCATATCACTGGGGCGAATCCACCCCCTCAGTCCAGCTCATTTGGATGCTGTTCGGCCCAGGTAAACCTAGACGGGACGAGAAGATCCTGAGATGGCAACTACCCCTCTATGACGGAGACCATCACCCAGGCTAGGGCCCCATCTACTAGGTGGTTATACGCCTCTACATGGCGCCTCTTCTCATCCTGGTGTCTCTCTCAACGAGAAGACCCACTGAGGTGCTCGATCGGGATCATGTTGTCCTTCCTAAGAGACTGGAGACTAACATCTCCCCTCCACACTGAATGTGTATGTAGTCGCTATCGCCACTCATCACGACTCAGTTGATGGAAAGTTTCTAGGGTAGCACGACCTGGTCACCAGGTTCTTAAGTAACATGAGAGGGCGGAATCCGTCTGGGCCCCCCAAGAGCCTCTCAGAGGTTCGATCTTCCTCATCTGACGAGTAAGACGGCCCTCCTGATGGAGCTTGCTTCATTCAAGAGGGTAGGGGACCTCCAAGCATTCTCTGTCCCGGATTGCCTTAAATTCGGCCCTGGCAACTCTCACGTTATCTTGAGACCCAGGCCCGGATACGTGCCCAAAGTTCCCACTTCTCCCTTCCAGGACCAAGTGGTAGACTTGCAAGCGCTCCCCATCGGGGAGGAAGACCCATCCGTGTTGTGTCCTGGACCGCACGCAGAGCTTCAGTAGCTCTGACCAGCTCCTTGTCTGTGTTGGAGGACAGCAGAAGAAGAAGGCTGTCTCCAAGCAGAGGCTGGCACACTGGGTCGTGGATGCCGTTACGATGGCATACCGATCTCAGAATCTCCCATGCCCATTGGCAGTGAGGACTTACTCCACATGGGGTATATCCACCTCCTGGGCACTGACCAGAAGCGTCTCTCTAGTAGACATCTGTAGAGCTGCGGGTTGGGCTGCGCCCAAACAACTTCGCAAGGGTTAACAACCTTCGCGTAAACCCGGTGTCAGCCCACGTCCTGCGTGGCGACATGTAGGACTGGCATCCGGGGGGGCGTATGCTTGCGAAAGCACCTTTCCACCCTCCATTAGGTTGGGTCAGTGTGCTATCTACCTCTCTTCATACCAAAACATATGGCTAAGAACAGGTATCTCACCAACCTTCCTTCTTAACCAAACACTGGTATTCCATGAACAGGCAGGCTTCCACCTTAGGCCGGGATACCATATGAACTATCACAGATAGCTCTAACCGGACCTAGTGCTACCGGACATCTGTAACACCCCCTCCATAGGCTGTTCCGTCTGATGTATCCTCATGAGAATGGTTCCCACTCCTGGTAACCCATGAGCTTCCTCAGGTGGACCTGCACCTCGCGGTTAACTACGCAGTCCGCACGTTCCATGCTTTCTCCTACAAGGACGAGACCATACCTATGTCCACCATATTCCTCCCAATGGGTAGGAGGTGGCCTCTGCAGTGCATCCCTAATTAAGGAAGTTGCGCTTACCCTATGTAAACCCGAGCCGGACGACCTCTCGCCAGTAGAGAGCTAAGGCCTCCGTCCATGAAAGGTTACCGGTCAGGGCTGTACCCATCTTTCTCCAAGAAAGCTCTGGAACCCCCCGACCACCACACTGGAAGGTTACAGTTTTGCAAAAGCTTCGAACTGACACGCCCAGGCCTGTTACCATCGCTTCGCTAGTGATTGTGACGCGATACAGCGTTGTGGCGTTTTTCCATAGGTAACCCTATCTGTCGTTCTCGACACAACGTCAAGAAACCGACAGAAAGGGATCGTCTTGGTTATTTCTGAAACCTCAGTTCCCTGATGGACGGAACGAGACGTTGTGTCCCGTATGCCATAAACACATATCGTATTCTGCTGCAGTCGTGAGAGGCTCTCAGGCTCTTCAGAACAAGAGGTAAATGAATGCTGCACGCTGGCTTCCTTTAATACCGGACATCCGGGGGCGGAGACCGGCATGGAAATTTCATTTTCCAAATTTCATTGGCCTTTTCTATAGTAGTCAGAGTTGATTGGTTCTCAAGGGCAAACCCCATCTGTCGTTCTCGACACAATGTCTTGTTCCCTCCATCAGGGAACTGAGGTAACAGACGTAACCAAGACGATTTCTATACCTGCTCAAATCATTCCATATAAGACTGTGTTGTTTAGTTGTCATCTGTGACTTTTGCCTCCCTACAACCATCTGTGAAAAATAAATTTGCACGACACTTTTTTTGCAATCGAGTGGAAATAAAATTAAGTCAAAGTGACATTTACCTTGAAGTCATTCCCAGCAGCTTAAAATATAAATCATTATGAGAAGTTTACTGTTGCGAATCAGGGTAGGTAAGGAGACAATTTTCAAAATAGATTTTATATGTTCTAGCTCAAACTGATTTTGATTTGGTTTTAACAAGACTTGCATATTATGGCAATTCTAGAATCCTAGAAAATGAATGACATTATAAATGACTTTCCTTGACAGGGTTCCGGTTCTAATTATAACAGGTTTTAGTGAACCTGTTGTCTTGAGAATTCTATATTTCCCAATATTTTTTTTCTTTTCTCCCTCACACTTAGATATGGACTTAGCTGATTTCATTAATTTTGCTGAGTGATTCCAACAGTTCAGAATGTGTGTGAATGTGAAGACTGAACTCCCGACCCTCTGATTGACCACACCCATTGTGTCCACTGAACCATGAGCAACCTGACAAAGAGCATCTGGCACAATACAGTCCTGTACAGGTCCCGGAGACCCCTGCCCCCCATTCCCCACACGCTCCTGAAAACTCCAGTTGTCACGGAAACCATTGTTTTGCCTTCCTCCTTCCTGCCATGCATTCCTTCTCACAATGCGTTGAAAAGCAAATTGGTCTTTGACAAAGCGCTGGAGGACTGTTTGGGAATGAGAGCTGAGCAGATTGGAGTGGATGAAAGACAGACGAGAGTAAAAAAAACACAGTCCAATCAAACAAATAAAAAAGGAAAAGAGCAGGGAGGGGTGAACAACAAGTGGAACCGGCTTTGAAAGTCCGTCATTTCATCAGTCTGTAAGCGCTGGTACCTGATATCACTTAGACAGATGTTATCTGCCCTTCCCTCAGATGGGTAGATGTGGGACATGTGAGGCAGTGAAGAAAGACAATCACACAGGGAAAGATCAGACACACCCGATGAAGGGATCAGAATTTACCCAAACATTTTAAAGCACCCACACCGTTCAACCAAAAGACTAAAAAACATGTTTTTTACTCACTGTATATGTCTTAGTTATAAACCCATCACCCTTACTTCTCTCAGTTATGCAAAAACGCAGATTGTTTGTATTTGTTTTAAGACTTTCAGTAGCACACTATAAAGATGTTAGATATAACTTTGAAGGCTAGTTGGTGACAGCTGACAACTGTGGTTTCTTGGGTACTACGATCAGAGTCCTGCACAGGTCCAGTTTGAGAAACCCGCACCCGCCCCACGGTAATTAAATGAATACCCGACCTACATCCGACAGCAGCAATAATTTAATTCTGTACCCGACCCTACCGGTTTAATAAAAAAAAAACGAACCGCACCCACGTTACAGTTACATGATGTAGACAAAACCATTTATTTTCTCACGCAACAAAATATAGGAATTCCTAGTTATTGCATTTTTAAACCAAGAGTGAATCCACTAAAATATTGTTAGCTAATAGTGACCTATTCGATATTTGAATAGCGTTTTATGAAATGAGTTTTGAAAAAAATTGCCTACACTGTTCATGTGATATTAATAATAGTTTCTCTTACTGTTTTTCAGTAAAATTATACCTAAGTCGCTAAAGGCTAAGCTGCCAAGGTTAAATTATCCTCAATGCGGAAAAAGGACCAGGAGCATGATAAGCTCAAACGTTTATTTAAATTTCGATAAGAGTATCGAATCTTCACTATAGCTGTCCATCTGATGCACGCGATTGGCTACAATGCTCAACGCTGCAAAGTGCTCTGCAATTAGAAACCAGCTCTTCAGACAGAGTTTGAACACGATTGAGCACAGGACCGTGTAAGAGCAGCTTTGTATCATCTGAAGTGAGTCGAAATAGTCTTGGCAACTGGTTCTGCGTTGCGTTCGCGTGTATAATTTCCCGACCTACACCCGAACCGCTAATAACACATGAATGATTATTATAATTATTCCATTGTTTACATCAAATATCAGCGGGTGCCCGTCAGTGTGCAGGACTCTGGCCTCAGATCCCAACAGTCCACACTGGTGGTGCGGGGGTGGAGAAGCCAAGTCTCTTCCCTCCCTCTGAATTTGCCGTTTCTACTTTTTAAGGGAATTTTTATTGGTTTTCCACCTTATTTGTTCTATTTACTTCTTTAGATTTTTAGTTAATAAATTTGGAAGATGCATTAACAATATTCACTTTTCTGTCTTAATGTTTAATAAACTGTATTATTTGCAGGTGCATGGCTTTATTTTTGAGGTTGTTTTTTCCCCTTGCAAAAGTTTTCCTTGTTCGCATTTTATATCTAAACTGGATTAAATTATTATCTCCCAAATCCAAATAAATAAAAAAAACAGGGAGTTTAATTGAAATCATAAATAATTTAGCTTCTTTATAACCATTCATTTTACCAGACTTTGATTACCAAATACTCAAATACAGTGGGAACAAGCTTTAATTCATTTGCATATCTTGCTGGGGTTCCCAAAACCACATTTAACAAATTGCAATGTGTGCAAAATTCAGCTGCTAGAATCCTGACTGGAGACAGGAGAAATGAGCATTTTACACCAATTCTAAAGTCTCTGCACTGGCTTCCGGTCAGGTTCCGAGTTGATTTTAAAGTCCTTATGCTTACATATAAGGCACTGCATTGGTCTGGCCCCTAAGTATCTGTCTGCACATACACACCAACTGTAAGCGCCATCTACGCTCCTCACAAGCAGGTTTATTTGCAGTCCCACTAACAAGATTGCGTTCTGTTGGGGACAGGGCTTTCTCATCCTAAGATCATAGGCTTTGGAATGCACTGCCTCCTCACATCGGAGACACACAGAATTGAAATATTTTTAATTTTAAATACATAAATTTAAATAAAAACAAATATTTTTTATTTCAAAAAATATTTTTTTAGGTTAGCTTTTTGCTGACTTTCATGTATCTATTTGTTTTTGTACAGCGGGGAAAATAAGTATTTGACTCATCAGCATTTTTATCAGTAAGGGGATTTCTAAGTTGGCTTTTGACACAAAATTTCCACCAGATGTAGCCATCAAGCCAAATATTGAATTAATTCAAAGAAATCAGAACATTTAAGTATACAAGTTCAGTCATAATAAATAAAGTGAAATGACGCAGGGAATAATTATTGAACACATGAAGGTAACAAGGTTCAAAATGGCATAGAAAGCCAGGATATCACCTGAAATCTGTCAGTATTGAGAGAGAAACCCTGCCTCCTATCAGTACTAATTGATATCAGCTGCTTTAGTCCTAAATGATGGCCTATAAAGGCTTCTCATTACTTAGGAGGCACACAGGAAAGATTTCATTATGGGTAAAAGCAAAGAACTCTCTGTAGATCTTCGTAATCTTATTATTGAAAAGCATTTTGATGGGAATGGTTATAGGTGGATTTCCAGAATGCTGAATGTTCCTGTGAGCACTGTGGGGGACGTTATCCGGAAATGGAAAGAGCATCAGTTCACCATATACCGGCCACGATCAGGTGCTCCACGTAAGATCCCTGTCCGAGGAGTCCAAAGAATAATCAGGAGAGTTCTCCAAGATCCAAGAACCACTCGGGCATAACTTCAGGAAGACTTTGCATCAGCAGGTACTGTCTTTTCAAAGAAAACTATAAGCAATGCACTAAACCGCCATGTCATCCATGCACGCTCAACATGCAAGACTCCATTGCTGAACAAAAAGCATGTTGAGGCTCGGTTAAAGTTTGCGAAAGAGCATTTGGAGATGCCTGTGGATTATTGGGAGACTCTAGTATGGTCAGATGAAAGCAAAATTGAACTTTTTGGCATTCATTCTAAACACCATGTTTGGAGAAGAAATGGCACTGCCCACCACCCCAAGAACACCATACCAACAGTTAAGTTTGGGGGTGGAAGCATCATGTTTTGGGGCTGATTTTCAGCATGGGGTACTAGCAGACTTCATATTATTGAAGGCAGGATGAATGGAGAAATGTACCGGGACATTCTGGATAAAAATCTGCTGCCATATACCAGAAAGCTGAAAATGAAAAGAGGGTGGACATTTCAGCAAGACAATGATCCCAAACACAAGGCCAAGGACACAATGAAGTGGTTTCAAAGAAAGAAAATCAAGCTGCTTGACTGGCCCAGTCAATCACCTGACTTAAATCCCGTAGAAAATCTATGGAGAGAACTGAAGATCAAAGTTCATAAAAGATGCCCAAGGAACCTTCAAGATTTAAAGACCATTTGTGTGGAAGAATGGGCCAGAATCACTCCTGAGCAATGCAGACGACTGGTCTCTCCATACAAGAGGCGCCTAGAAGCTGTAATCACCAAAAAAGGCTTTTCTACAAAGTATTAAATAAAGTGTGTTCAATACTTATTCACGGTGTCATTTCACTTTATTTATTATGACTGAACTTGTATACTTAAATGTTCTGATTTCTTTGTATGAATTCAATATTTGGCTTGATGGCTACATCTGTTGCAAATTTTGTGTCAATAGCCCACTTACAAATCCCCTTACTGATAAAAATGATGATGTGTCAAATACTTATTTTCCCCGCTGCACATAACCTGTTTTTTTGTGTGTGTTGTATTATCATTTACTTGTTTTATGTAAAGTGCCTTGAGAAGCTACTTTAAAGGCGCTTTATAATAATAAAGTTATTATTATCATACAACGTAACAACAGGAAAGTCTCCATAGACTCCCACACTTTGAGATGACTACAGAAGACAATTCTTTGCATTATCATAAAATTTGTCTGTGTTTTCTACATGTCCAAGTGAATATTATTCATGACATTCATATTTAGTCCTAAAAGTTGATTCAGAAATTTTACAAACATTTCAAAATTTTATAAAAAATAGCAAAATATTACAAAATATGCTTGCAGAAGATCCAAGAACGAAACTGCTAAAAGAAACCTGGTCAAGCGAGCAAACGATCTTTTTAAGTCTTTATGGGGTTATTCCCTTCATAATGGTATATACTGTATAAGAAAATGAGACATTCAGAAGAGAGAGAGACACAGCAAGAGATACACTCTTGAAAATAAAGGTGCTTAAAAGGTTCTTCACAGCTATGTCATAAAAGAAACACTTTTGTCAAAGGTTTTTTAAAGAACAATCTCTTTCTTACTTTTTTATAATTTGAAGAAACTTTTTTCCCCACAAAGAACCTTTTGTGAAACAGAAAGGTTCTTCATATGTTAAAGGTTCTTTATGGAACCAAAAGGTTATTCTATGGCTATCGAAGAACCCTTTGAAGCACCTATGACTCAAAGAGCAAGCGAGAACAAAGAAAATCATCCTCACAGTTCTTCCAGATAGGTCAGGTTTCTGAAGACATTTGCAGGCAACTCAGTAATGTTGTTCATACTGATGTCTCTATGGAAACAAAAGAACAAATAGGTACAGTTAGTGGTTTTCTATAGGCTACTAACACAACACAAATCTATGCATAAACAGTGACACTAGTTTCGGACATAGCGATGACTGCTTTACCACTGTATGGCAGCAATCACAGATGACTTCACTTTTATTGAGTCTGATTTACCAACATATTAAGTTCATTAAGTTAATTAGTGTTGATACTTCTGTTTGAATCAGAGATGTGTACTACTATATATTTCTAAATGGTCATATCATGAAAAAAGCAATTTTCTTGATTTTAATTATTGTAATTAATTGCCTTTATTTTTGGTTGCAAACTCAAAACCAAACTTGAGAGACAATATTATAAAAATGAAAAATAAATAAATTAGATATAAATTACCACGTTAACATAAAACCTTTGGTAACGCCTGTTCAACCTCAAAAGCCTGTCACAAGGAAACACATCCAATTTGATGTTTTTTTATGAGACGTCCATCCAACCTCCCATAGCTGATGCTCTTGCTTTACAAGTTCAAACAGAGATCTGTGTGTCTGAGACAGCTGATAAAGCCAGACTTCAGATCATTCAAAGAGATCCAGCAGCATGCAACAATAATAGAAAGCATTACTAAATGAAAGTTATTTGATCAAGCCAAATCAGTGCTGCTATGATGTGCATTACAGCAATGTACCTGTGTTGTCATGCTAGTATGACATCAAGGGCCAACAAATGTTTACTTGGAAGATGATCATTTGAAGATCTTCAAATGTTCTAGCATCATGAGGGCCTAAAATAAAGGAAATGTCAACCTGCAGCCATATAGATAAAATGAATTTTAATTCTCTGTAAGCCCTCCTGCTTGTCATTGCCAAGATTTATCAAAGACAACACAACATAATTAACATTTACACTTATATAGAATGTTTTAACTTAATAAAGTGGGTGCCAAAACAAACAAACACCCTTAAATATGCATTGCCCTCTCATTTTGTCCTACAGTGAAATGTAACTACAATCCATATCTCTATACTTACTCATACTCTCATTTCTTATAAAACTATCTCTGTACCTCCTTCTCTCCCTAAGGCTTCTAAGCTCTAAGCAGAGAGAGAGAGAGAGAGAGAGAGAGAGAGAGAGAGAGACAGAGACAGAGACAGAGGGAGGGAGGGAGGGAGGGGGAGAGAGAGAGGGAGGGAGGGAGGGAGGGAGGGAGGGGGGAGAGAGAGAGAGAGAGAGAGCGGGAGAGAGCAGGCTGTCAAGGAGACAAGAGAGATAGCATGTAGCAGCATGACAAAAATGCAAGTAATACACAAAGTGTTTTCCTGTGTCTCTCCCTTCCCATTTGGGCTGAAAGGTGAAGTGTGTGGGCAGCTAGAAAAGGAACATTAGACGTGTAGCGAGAGAGGTCAGAACAGACCTTAAACAATCGCTGTTACAGACATCATACAACACTCCCAGAGAGGAAATGTGCAACTGTGCGTGCAGATTATAATAAGTGCGTTTTATGCTTGTTATACATTTTAGTCGTCTTGCTTATTTATTCAGTCGTATTCCAGCCAGCATTGTGTCTGTGTTCTGTCTTTGTTCTAAAGGAGATGCACTGAAGCCTAGACAGGGTTTTCAGCTGGGCCCGAGATCTTGATTAGGACTCCATTTGTGTGGCTTCAAAAGCCGGACCGCACACAGTAGACGTGGCGACGGGGCCTGACAGAGCCCAACAAACACACTACAATAGCTAATGAGGCAGATCCCTATCCCATCCCCCCCAAAAAGAGAAAAACAAGAGGGAGCAAGGCCGACATCTTGGATTTCACTGCAAGGCTTCTCTTCTGTCTTGATAGCATATATATGAGACTGTGGGCCTCTGGCCACAATGTGTATCATATTACCCCCCATATCACACATATACGACCACTGAAAGGGGCCTCCTTTTCCCCCTTGCAGCTCTGACCTTCTGTCACTCTGCTATCTTTTTTTTGATCCACAGGTTACCTATCCATTTACCCTTCAGGCAGATTTGAATGGACCGTCTACTACCAGTGCACTCACTTTTCTCCTCTCATTCCTTATCACTCTCCTCTGCACCCCCTCTCTGTGGAGCGCCCCTAGCGTCCCCGGTGGTCCGCTAAATACATTATGTATTGCTGACAGTTCTGTCCCTCAGCACACACACACCCATTCCTCCAGTCCCGCAGTCTTTCGCCTTGCTGCAAACTCTCTCTGTGTTTTGGCTGAGGTGACTGGGAGCAGCATGAAAGAGAGGAAGAGCATGTGTGTGTGGGTTCAGGTCTGTGAATGTGATCTCTCCTCAAGTAGAAGGTTTTCCCATTAGGGGCCAGGGGCCGCACTGCAGTGACAAAGACGGGGACGGAGGACTACTGGAGCCAGTGCTGTAAGAAACTCTATCCTAAGACTGATAATGTGTGCGTTTGAGTGACTACACAAGACCAGTTCTACTGCATTTATGTTTGAATAAAGCATAATTATTAACCGTATGTGTATCTGGGTCTTAAAGGTATAGTATCAGAGCTTGCGTTAACCGAACATTCTCCGTCATTGATGGATTTTTTTATACCAGTGACGGAAACATCTGAAGGCCGTACGTCATTTTGAAGGATTACAACGAGGGGCGTTTGTAAATCTCCTTTTTGTCGAGTTGGTAGCATTCAATCATTTCCTTTCATCAGAACGTGATCGCAAGCGAACAGAAGTACCCCTGCACTGTGAAGTAAGGACGCAAACATTTCCCATTCATTATTCATAACCGCCTCGTCCATTCAGGAAAACCCATGTGGGATCAGCGGAGACTCGTGCTGTGGAGCCAGGGGCATGTATAAACAAGGCGACTATGACGGCCCGCCACAGTCTCATTTCTTTCGCCATAGTTTCAAAACAAACTGAAAATCTTTTTGCACTTTTTATAACAACACAGCGGTCTCAAACGTTGTTTCTGGATCTGACTCTGCAATGCGTGCATCTGTCTTTCAATCAGACCCCTGCATCACGTGCTCTTAGACACACACAAGCGCGCACAAACCAGTGGTGCTGTGTTTACATACCTTTTAGCTTCAGAGAGCGACTAGCGTCATTTTGGATAAACCTTAACTTTCAGTGAGTGGAAAAATGTCTCTCTGCGTCTTCTCCGTTAATGACCTGACAGCAGTATGTCTGACAACAGAAACATTAAATATGTAAACGACTTCGGGTTTATTGGGTATTAAAATACGGTAAGTTCAGAACACATGTTCGTCGCAATGATGTCACAAACTTGCTTATTAGCATGTAATATCACTTTGCACCATAGTGATGGGTAAAAATAGATTATGACAGATTTTTTACAAGCCTGGTCCGTCAAGATTACGGACAATGAAAAAGTCTAGCGCAACCTCTGTATAGTAGAGGTGGCCTATAAAGCATAGAAAATGAGAACAGGGAATCATACTAGTAAGTGACTGTTACTGTAATTATGGAAATAATATAAACTATCTGTATTGGAGCATCTCTACAATTTAATGTCTTCAGCGTCACATGATGAAGCATTCTCCTTTTATATAAAAATAACCACGAGACAAACATAGAAATGCTCATACTATACAAAGTGAAAATGTGACCCATAGATTTTGGTTGCTTGCTTTAATCTAATGTAGTCAGGTTAATTCACTTTCAGTAACATTGTGTACTCAAAGGGATAGTTCACCCAGAAATGAAAATTCTGTCATCATTTACTCACCCTCAAGTTGTTCCACACCTATTTAAATTATATATACATTTATAATATAAATATGTAATAAACAATATATATTTATATTTATATTACATTTATATATTTTATAAAAAAATATATATATACACATTCACAAATATATTAAAAAAATTGTTTTGTTCTGCTGAACACAAAGGAAGATATTTGGAAGAATGTTAGCAAATTTTCAGTTCATTGACTACCACAGCAGAATAAAGGGTGGTCAAGGTGTAGCAGAACTGAATGCTTTCCTCAATTCTTCTAAATATCTTATTTTGTGTTCGAGAGAACAAAAACATATACATATTTATTTTCTACCATGGTAGTGAATGGTGTCCCAGAACTGAAAACTGCTGACATTCTTCCAACTACATTTTTTGTGTTCAACAGAAGAAAGACATTTATACCAGATTGGAACAACTTGAGCAGGGTTTGACATTAAGCAGTGTCATGTGGTTGTCATTCGGACAAGTAAATTTGTCATTCACTTGTCCAAGTACAAAAATGAACGTCCAAAGATAAAACAATTATATTTCATTTTAATTATAATATAATATAATCAATATATATGTTTTTGCACATAGCACTGGTGCTAGAGAGGTTTAAAGTTTGGTAGCACAGGCAGAAATGTGCAAGTGTAGTTCATTATGAATAGGCAGATAACTGACAAAAGACATTAATGTAACAGATGGATAAATAAGGGCCATATCATTTTTAGATTACCTAAATTTGTTTTAATATTTCTAAATTGTGTTTTTCCATTTTTACTTTACAATAGTGGTATATTTGTCCACATAAATTACTGTAGTATACTATAGTATTTACTATAGTAAACTGCAGTAAAATTCTAACTATATTGATTTTAAACTTTACTTTAGTTTATTACAGTGTTTATTAATTTACTACAAGGGCACTTAAATTTTCGATAACAAATACTACAGTACACTACAGTATTTTTTGTCTGAGTGTTCAATTTAACAGGGCTTTTTTTTTCTGTGTTTGCAGATAGCTTCCCTCAAATAGTAAAACGATTTTAAAATAAACTCTCAAAGCAACTCTGGAGATGAAGTGCATGTGTTCATGTCCTCATACACAGCAGACGCAGATATATCCTCGACCATTACTCGTGTTGTATGTTAAACTGTGCACATAATTCACTCAGACATGCAGAACAGCCAGATGACATTTCAATAACAGGATTCCGTGTCCGCATGGACTCAGTGTGGTGCGCCATTGATTATTGTCACAGACAAACATGCAATAGAACAACCACGACAAATGCACTTCACACAATCATGCAGTTCTGTCTAATGCACATATTCTTATTATTCTACATATGTTGCACAGTTTTTTTTAAAGTACAAGTAAAATTCTCTCTCACTTGCCCATACAAAACATTCACTTGTCCCAGACAAGCGGACAAGCATTAATGTCTAGCCCTGTTGAGGGTTTTTCAATGATGACAGAATTTTTATTTTGGGGGGAACTGTCCATTTAAAATGAAATAATAAAAATTTTAGCACAGAAAACAAGTTTAGGTGACTTGACAAAACATATGGTCCATTTGTTTTCAGAACACAACTTTCGGCATTGTAAAATAATAAAAACACATTCATAGGTTCATAAAAATAGCTCAAAATGCCCCTATGAGGGATTAGGAGAAAGAAATCATGAAACATGCTCACACAGTTAAAGTTTGCATGGTAGACACAATGCAGCATTGTCATGAAATTATTAACTCCAGAAACACAAATAAGGGCCACCCCAAGCACTACAGATGGTGACTGAATGAAAAATACAAACATGGAAGGAAGAAGAAAGGCCTATGTTAGGAGAGCTCAAGAAAATGTCATGTCTCAACAGAGCACTGCAGACGTTCTGCCTATCAGTAGCAGAATACAGGAAGAAACTGACAGGAGCCTATTTACGCTCATGCTTAGCTACAGACATGAAAATATAGACTTGTCATGAATTATATCCCAAAGCACAACGAGGCTTTGTGTTCTTGAAATGCTCAGCATTTGCAGTAACTCTGAGGGCTGCCCTCATACTAAACATCAACTTTTACATTTCAGCATCCGCGCATTGGCAAACCGCGCCAGCACCGCAGCAGGCTTTCTGTGGCCGCAGCTGCCCACAGAGCACCACATCATAGCCGGGCTAGCTCGCTCACAGCCCTGCCAAGCCCTGAAGAAACCCAGCCACAGCCTGCCCCATGATAAGGCCTGTAGATGTGGTGTATGTGTGTGCGTGTCTTAGGGTATGGGTGGGTCTCGTTTACGGGCTGGCTCTCAGCCCAAGAAGGGCGGGGCGTTTTTGTGCCAACTTTATTTTGATTGACGGTCTCACAAAAATAGGCTCATAAGGAACTGACAGGTGTGAGATAGCAAAAAGGTGACAAAAGTAACAGGGACGGTGTTAAAGATCGGATAAAACACGCAGTTTCTGCAAATCTCATATTAATCTCGAGTGCCTCACAGTAGTATTGCATGAATCGTATCTTTGAAGAGTATTTAGTTTGATCACATTTCTAAAAGAGAGATACAGCTGTACGATTATTTACAGAAAAGCACGAGCTGTTAGAGGTGGGACTAGTGGGGAGAGTGAAATGGAACTACAGCAGGAGCAAGCAACACACATAACATTAATCTCTTCGTGTTTTGTACATTATGCATGTACACGCCGATGGCCAACAAAACACAGACATGTGACTTAGTTTGCAGTTCATATCCGGCATCTTTTAGCAATGGTATGGTGCATTCTATCGGTGTCAAACTATCTCCAAATCCAGCGTTATATCCACCGTTTATATAGCATCTATCACTGAAATACCGTGAACAAACAGACACACATAAACTTCAATAGCAGCGCAGCCCATCTTGACGCAGTGCATATAACCTTGATGGTAAGAAGGTCTAGCTCATCAGTTGGTTCATGGACGGGCTCTTTCGACTTCGCCTTGCTTTTGGCTAATAAAAGGAATAGGAACCCTGTGAAGACACAGGGATACAGAATTAGAAAAAACGTTCAGAAAAGGGTTAGAAGGCTGGGGGAGTGTATCGAGTACAGAAGTACTACCTCATATGTCCAACTCGTTTTTTTAACAAGTTGACCATGTTAAGCATGAGAAGCCAGCAGGTTTAACAGTGTAAAGAAAGAAGTCAGAATGCATGACATAGCATGATAGCTCTGCTTAAAAAAAACGTGCAGCCTTACACCTTTTATCCCACACAGGGCCTGTGTGGAGCTCTTAGGGTTTGTTGTTTCAAGCCGGACTTCCACCCTGAATCTGATGCACATTAGGCTCTTCAGTCGAGCACTAAGCTGACGGTTCGCTTTGCTTTTCCTTTAGCATTACATACAGTGGAGAGTGAACACAAAACACTTGCAGTCTATCAGTGCGATGGATGATCTCATGTCTGACAAATTCCTCTCCTTCTGTACACAAATAAAAAGACTGAGTCATTTTTGTCCATCAGCGCACCGTCACCCTATTCAGAGGGCATGATGTATGTCTGTTAAACCACAATATGACAAAAGGCAGAAGGATAAGTAAACACATTGGTTTGAGTCTTTGCTGTAGGACAAGACACCTTATTATTAACAAAGAAGGGCCTGAATATACCTCAATACGGGATTATGTACAAGAATTTAAACACAGCAGTTGCTATTGAAATGTTTAGAAAGACAGGACTTAAAGTGTTTTACTTATAATGTTTCGAGAAAGAGTGCAGGCAGATTTTTTAAACAGGTTCCAAACCTCTTTGAACTAAACTACCTGAGACATGAGAACAAAATTCAACAGACTTGGCCGGATGGTTGGACGACCACACACAGGCAAGCATAAAGCATACGCTCTGAAAAGTGTAATGAATAATAATAAAATGTTCTCCAAGTCACTAAAACATACAGGCAGCTTTTTGTCCAGTCAAAGAAGGCTACAGTTCTGGAGTCACAGAGCGAGAAGCAATTCCCTCACGTGAACGCTTACGCAAACACTCAGCCAAGAGAGCAAACATGGATAGCAAAAAACAGTTCTGATACTGAGATTCTGAGTGGCAGAGAGAAAATAAGGGATTTACACAAGGAGGGAAACGGCGGAAATGCAAGCAAGGAAGTGTATAAAGCCCTTAATTCCACAGGAACACAGTGGTTGTAAGCACACGGTGTCTTAGGGCTGTGCTGATAGCCTATCTGAAATGAGATATGGACAAGGCTGAACAAACCAGCAATCGACACAAACAACATCCAATGGAGTTGGACTGCACAAGTGACAAGAGCAAACAATTCAAGTGCACCACATTCCTCGACTCCCTCTTAATTTCTATGCGTCTTACATTTACATTTATTCATTTGGCAGACGCTTTATCCAAAGCGACTTACAAGTAGGAGAACATATAACATTTTGTCAGCATGCTAAACAGTACCGTTAGTTTAAGGCCATGCACTAGGATTAAAGCTGGAGTAAGCAAGGGAGAGAAGTAAAAAACAAATTTGACACAAGACATAGGCAGTTATTGGTTAGTCAAATAAATGCAGAAAAGTTATGTTTTGAGCTGTTTTTTGAAAATTGTGAAGGATGCTGCAGTACGGTCTTCATTTTCCAATTTCATTTCTTTTTAAGTCAAAATGAATAGGCAATAGCTATGATAAAAAAGGAAAACTGGGACCCGAGGAACTGCTCAGATTTTCCTGGAGAGACAATAAAGTTCGTGCAATTAATTTATCAATTATAAATTGTCCGACAAAAGTCATCATCAGTTATCTCATATGCATCTATTTTTATTTCTCCCAAAGAATTTTATGAGAAACTGTCAGGGGGGTGGACAAGAAGAGAACCCAGTTGCAGGCAGCTATTAAGGCGTTAACAAACAAGGATTTATTTATACAAAACACAAAACAAGGACCCACAAGGAGGTAAAACAATAATGACAGTGGAATAATATGACAGGCAAACAGGAACGTAAACTAACTAACACTTGACTAAAACAACACTTGACAAAATTTACACTAGACTAGAGTTAGATAACTCACAAGGAGGAACAAGATGCAAGGTCATATGAGGCATGGAGCAAACAAGCAAATTGAACAAATTGAACAGAACAAACAAGCACTGGACAGAAGACAAAAGGGCATAATATAGTGGAAACTAACAAAGGGTAATTAGCAAGGTCAGGTGAGGGGAATCGAGAGATCAGAGAGAGCGCTTGTTATGTCAGAACCAAAAATAACATGCCTCTCTCCGCACAAAACATAAGGCTCTGCCATGATTCTGCCACAAGACAAAGAAAGACATGATACTATGAGGCAGAATCATGACAGAAACAGCCAAAATGAATTGATATTTTAATTAAGCACTACTATTTTATATATATATAAAAAAGGACCATGACTTTTTGTGATTTTTATTGTATACGGCAAACTGCATACAAGACTGTAGACAAATTCATTGGTAGGTTAGCGGGCTACATTTATGATTTCTATGAAGACATGCTTTTTTTAAAGATTGCCTGCCATAATGAGCAACACACATTCTTCAGAAATAAAGCTGATAATCTGAACATCTGAAAAATAGCAACTGATATTTTAACTTATATTTACAAGATCAACAAAAAAACAAATCAAACTAAAACAGGTTCACACAAACACTGGGGAAAAATATGTCAAAACTTTTTACAAAATATTCAGATTTCAGGACATGTTAGAAACAATAACTGCATAAAGAATAAACATTTGATCAAAAACAACATTCTGATCTACTAATATTCATGAATGCTTTCACTCTCTTTTACTCTCTGGAGAGGTGAGCAAAGCTGGACGGAAGCTTGACAAGTAACGAAACCCAAAAAAGACAGTTTTCTGGGAAGTCATTTCACATTCCAGTGAGACCAGAGACGCTTCCCACCTTCCAGTAACAGTGTGTGCACAAACCTGGCTGCACCTATTCACGTGTGTGTGCTGCGATTCTAAGAGACATACAGATTGAAAGAGTGAGTAAATGTGTGTGACTGCGTGTATCCGCCTCAGAGCTTTCTCCCTCAGTTTGCCCTTCTGTTTATCATACAGCGCATCTCCCTCTGTTTCTCTCTCATCCATCCCCTTCATTCCATTCCACTGATCTCAGACCCTCATCCTGTCATTTGTCTGGTGTCCATTAGAAAAAGAAGATGTGATGGGAGACAGGCGTTTCTAATGCACCAGCTGGCCTACTTCACAGCTCCATCAGGAAGCTCACATTAAACAAACTCATTAACTGCCAAGGCAACCCGCGTGGGTCCCGACGACATTATTTACCATGAACAATTTCTAAATAATCACATAGTCATGTCTGAGCATCTGAACCCTCTGCATCTTAGGGGCAGAGACGATCTTGAGGAGATGGAGTACTGAGAGAGCCGGAGGGAGTGTTCAGACCAAACAGAGTGAATCAGATGGACTACAATTCAGCACTCTAATAAATTCAAAAGAGGGCCTCTTTCTTCAGTACCTCTTTAGTGTCTCGCAGGGCCATATAAACTTATTTCAAGTCTAAACACTTCCAATTCTAAAGCTAACAACAAATAGTTATAGTTATAACTGTTGTTTCTTCTCGACCACACTATCTGAAAGTTGGCAAATCACAGGAGCTCTATCGGCAGTCATAGCAATTATAGGGCTATTATATGTAATTACTGTATATCTAGCAAATAATTGTCAGACACATAACTTTATACTGTATATACATAAAGGACTGTGCAAAACTTAAAGACCAGCTTTGTTATTTCAAAATGTATTGTTTAAATGATCATACATATTTACTCTAAATATGTCATTAAAAACATTGCATTTTGAACAAAATAGCTTCTTTCAGCAAAATCTGCCTTTTGTGTGATCTCCTTTGGCATTAAAGCATATATTCCAACTCTTTTGGGGAGACTGTCCTATTTGAGATTAAACTTCCACTCCATTTAGGTTCAAGACAGCTAGGTTCCTTCCTTGTCACTTTTATAGTTGCATAACATTTCTGTATTTTCATTTTGTATAACTTCATTTTCAGTTTAATTAAGCTGTTAATATCAGGTACAGTAAGTGCAATTCATACAACATCATTCACCAAAAATAGTTTATAAAAACAAACAAAAAATAATATAAAAGTATTTTTATACATGAACACTATTTTTTTTCTTCTTCTTTAAATACTTAATATGTCAGAGCGCTGGCAAAGTCTGTAGTGAGATGGTGCACAAAATATAGAGTGTCTTTATTGTGCAAGTGCTTCAAGTGTTTGAATCCTGCTTGCGGCATGTCCTCGTCCCATTCCCTCTCTCTATTCCCTCAATACCCTCACATTAAAAAAATTGTTACTTTAAATTGTGGTCAATGATGTACCTTAAACCTTACAGTCTCATCTGTCTTTTCAACCAAGACCTCCTGACAGGACTCACACACACAAAATATTGTTAACTTTTAAAAATAGCAGATTAAAATGAAGCATGACCAGCTAAAATGCCACATGGATGCAGACAAGTAGACAGCTGAGGTTCCTGAAATGAGGAAGAAAATGATAAACTGAGAATAACTGTTTATTTTACTACCTTGTAGACATAATGTATCATCAGCGCAGTTCAAACAAATTCAACACTTTCTGCTTTTCTGCCTCTCTCACACTCATAAACGCTCACACAATTTGTTGGCAGGGATGACGTGTGGACAGATGCGGGGGACCCGGGGTCATCTCTAGGTCAGGAAGTGTGCGTTTCACGGGACGGCTGAGGAGTGATGACAAACCCTCTGACTCTGGGTCGTGCGCAACGGGCAGAGAAGAGATGCCAGCCAAGTGGCACCGTGCGAGACCACACACAAGCACGTGTACAAACTTATGCCATGGGGAGAGGTGCCACGGTAAACACTCCTTACTGGAAGAGCAGGGCAGAGAAGACACCCGCGCTTCTTCAGCTGCTGGAGACGTCTCAAGGAGCCTATCCACCGCAGTACACAACACAAACCTTGGATTACAGCTCATCTCCGGTTGGACTTCTACTGGGGACTTCTTGTCTAGGCCCTCAGCAAGCCAAACTGCTAAACACTAATCCGCTCCTCGCAGTTCTTCCCAGCACAACGGACACTTGGTGGTTTTTATCCATGTGGGAGGAAATCCATGACACAAGGTCCATAGCCAACAAGGCCTGATTTGAAGTATGAGCACAGCATGTGTAAACACTTGCAATGGTGTAAGAAATTCTGGCAGCCTAACAGTCTCTCTCTGTCCTAGACCCACCAATTCTGAGTGAGAGAAAAGCACTTACATGTCTCTCTAATCATCATGAGCCTTCGTTCATACTCATCCAAAATAGCAAAGTCGAAAAAAGGAAAGAAAGGAAAAAGAGCACCTTGCTACAAATACCACTATTGGTGGTCAACAGTATGGGATGTGTTTTGGATGCTGGTATGATCAATTCATCCTGACCTAAGCTGGTCAGAGCTGGTCACAAAAGTTTTGTTACCGAGTTTATTGTTTAGATATCAGAGACTTGAGGTCCATACTTAATTGTTTAATAACATCCATCCACAGACATTAGGCATGAGGCTTCCCCTTTAACGGCAGTAAGAGCCCTCCCTTGCCAGACCACTGAACACAGAGAGTCCTTTTCCTCCAGAGCTCTTCTGGTGACCTGTGTGTGCGCAGGTATGACTGAAGGGTGCCTGTGTTCAAGTACATAAACCCACCTTTATCCTTACCCCTTCTGATTCGCCATATATCATCACGGCTAGAGCTGTAAATTATTGGTGGAGCAGTGAGGCATACAAAATGTCTTTGGGTCGAAGGTTTAAGTAAACCATAATATACACCCTAGTAATTTTACCTGACAGATTCAGGAACTGCGTGTGCTTCTCTGGTGGTCTGTTTTAAAATAAAAAGCAATGATCGAAAGTAAAAAGATTAACTCTAGACAAAATTGCTTTATATAATCAATTCTGATTCTTCTTCAGAAGAAAAAAACACATATATTAAACGCTATTTAAAAGTTTATTACTTCACTTTCTCTTGTACCCCCTGACTGCACAAAGTATATTGTCTTCAAGACTGAGTGTAAAAAAAGGGATCACTAATCGCTCTATACATTCAGTCATGGAAAGGTGTGGAAAAAGGGCGCTGCTGGTTCCATCCGACTGAGCCTGTAGATGCGGAAGCCTTCCCACAGCCTTTAAGATGGAAAAGAACATGGCGTCTCTGTTTTGTTAATGGGACACAAAGACACATTCCAGCTCCTCAATGCTGAAGGGCTTTAGTGAGGCTGAGACAAGAGTGGGCTAATGGCGTGTGGACAGACGGTTAAGGGGGGATATCCCCACTGCACTCGGCTAGGGTGAACACACACACATACACACACACAAGGGAAATTCTTTCAGCTAGTGAGGGGACACAATAAAAGGGCAGCGTAGACTGAAAAGTAGCAAAGGGTCAGAAATAGAGGTTTTGAGTCATACTATGAGGAATGTGCTACTGTTTCTCCAAAAATAATAAAAAAACATTAAGCAAGGACAAGACAAGTGGCAGGGGAAAGCCAGTAAACAATGCTTATCAATACAGTATCAGAAAAAAATGTATGTCAAGCTCGTAAAAAAAAGATTTGTGAAGCTGTTTGATTAAAACCATGTTGTAATAAGCAATGAAAAGCTTTTGTTGGAAGTTAAGTATATAGTTACATCCGCACATACAATACAGTCAAGGTCAAAGTTTCACCGGTGTGGAGCGATACTACACTGCATATTTGTTCCTTAAGCCGGTGCTAAGTCTCTCACTCGTCCTGCTCCAATACTCCGCCTAAACGGAGTATGATTAACCTAAAGCGTTGCGCAACTACCCGTTGAAGTGAACAAACTTTATTAAACCCACAAGACTAAGGGCTGCTATCTGCATTAGGGGTATAATGATCAACCAGTGTGTGTCACCATCACTCTCTCTTTTCCCTTCCATTCCAGTAACCCTTCAATTCCCTAATGTGCTCTAACAAATTTTGTTTTTCTTTGCTTTTTTAAGGTTCATTTAGGCTATACTTGCTGGGCTTCTTTGTCGCCAAGAAATGATTACAAATCACACTGACGTATTTGTTTCCTTGTATTTTTCCTGTTTGCGCACATCCATGAAAATCTTGACCTGGGAGAAGTCGGCTAGCTGATGAGTGTTGATGATTGATTCAAACTAATCGTAGGTGTGGTTTGAACGTGACATTCTGTAATAAGAATCGCATGTGTTAGCTGAGGAAATTGTTGCTAGCTAGGTTCAAATCTTAATAATATAACTTAACTCCATGTGGTCACGATTAATGTTTAAGAGAAAAGGTTAAGTTTCTTCCAATGAATAAACATAGACTTTTACATTTTATAAAACTTCTCTATAGTCCTCTTTCTTACTAATTCTCCACTAGTGTCCTTTACTGCAGGGAGAGACAGTGTGGTGACAGCTAAAAGCAACTGAAAGTACAGGCAGACAAAACTGCCCTCCTATTATCAATTACATAAATAAATACCAGAAATGCAGTAAAGCGTGCAGTGGGCCGATGCAGCCGGATGCAACAATGCGGCTAAATGGGTGGCATTTTTCAGCTCAGGACGAACCCCATGATTATTATCATTGTACAGACTGACAGATGTCCCGTCATCTGCTCTGCATCACTTGTGGATCGATCAGTAATGTGTTTAATCAAAAACATTACCACGGTGCACCCCCTTTCCAAAATAATTTCAAATGTTTTAAATTAAAGAAATACTAACATACGTGGTATTGTTTCATTCTTATGTATATCCTTATAGCCTTTGGAATAGCCTAATGTTGTGTTCACAAGTCATTAAGTCATTGCAAAGACGAGCGGAGGCAGAAATCCGAAACAACAATGAAGGAAAAAATCATCGTTGCTGTATGTGGATACCCAGAGCTGTACGATACATCTCACTTTTATCGAAACAGGAATAAAATGGACCTTGCTGGTAAGAAAGTGAGTGAGGAGGTCGGACAATCTGGTAAGTTGTAAAAAACAATCTTTACTCAATTTGAGCAGTATATATATATATATATATATATATATATATATGTACAAGACTGGAGCCGCCTGGCAGAAGCCCCTCACATGACGCAAATTTGCATCTGTAGTAAAACTCAAAATGTTCAAGCATCCAAGTCACATTCGGTGGGAAAGCTCTATAACAATATTACGTATATTGTGCCATAATATGTTGTGCTTATATTTATACAATCGATCGACATTATTTCTTGTGTTTTTTGAACGTGTGCCCTCACTGTGCATCAAGAGTCATCTATTTGAGCTCAACAACACAAAAACAGCACCAAACATTCCAGCCGAGATCACTGCTGATGGTCTTAACATGCTGCCTCCAGTGTTCCTATTTGCATGTCACTCACTGATACCTAAGATGGCCACTGCTACCGTTAGTGTTAACTCTGTGGCTTTATTTCTGGCTTTATCACTTCTACAGACTGGACTTAGCTTGGGGTTGGGTTACAAGCTGCTGCTTGGCAGGGATATTTCGAGAGCCTGGTCAAGCTGTTTTCAAAATGTACAGGCTCCAGGAGAGAGCTTCAGAATAAACACTCACTTCCAGACACGCTTCAAATAACCTTTGGCAAAAGTACCACAGTTAATCAGAACAAAGGAAAAATGCAATAAATGCCAGGAGAGTCTAATGAGGTGAGGGACTTTATTTACATGTGTGACACAGTGGGTACAGTCGTAGGGTCTTTCTTATTAACAGAGGAGTGAAATGCGAGGGGCACATATTTTTGAAGTCATTCAATGCGACATCAACTTACGGCAAAGTTAATAAAAGTGCTCCATTGATACAGAATAAGGGAGTCAGCATTACGAATAGCTAAATAACGATAAACGTTACTGTTTCAAAGTTTGCCTGGATACACATGAAACGTGTAGAAAACAAGGCTATTAAGTGTGGTCAGTATCCACTGATTAATAATCTAAAGCAGAACATTTATTAAGATTAATACATTTATTAATCTAAAGCAGAACTAAAGCATGTACATTTATTAATGCGGATGGAACTAAAAGAAGTTATATTTACGGAAAAGCACCTTACAACGCCTGTACAAACACTACTTCACTACTTTTCAGTGTGCTGCATGTGCTTAAAAGCTGGCTGATAAGGTTTTAAAGGTTCTTTTTAATAATGGATGAGCAGCCTTCTTTATATGACCCGTACGGTGAAATGGGTTTCACTGTTGTTTAAGAGCACCCAAAAGCCTTGAGCAACAAAGTAAAAACAACTGTCAGGAAAACAGTAATAGTAGTGAACCACGTTTGGTTTTAATCCTTAAAGTAGCCTTGAAATGATTTACATGAGTTACTGCTATGGTGTGAATAAAAGCTAGTGTATACAGCTGTGTGTCATTGGACAGTTTATCAGAGTTTGATACTATCGGTTAAAACCTTACTTAACTTCTGAGAACACAGATTTTCCTTATTCGAAAAGTTACTGAAATTTAACCTTTTAAATTTTTTTGTTTAATAATGCACTACAAAGCCATTCTTCGTTGTAACACGTAACGTTTTGATGGCTGTGTTGAAAAAAGGTAACAAGGCAGTTTAGCTTTGCAATTTGCAAAATATGTGATGTGAAATTCTAATGTTGTGACTTACAGGTAGTAGGTGAACGCGCTGAGACCGGCGGGCACGGCGGTCAGTCCCCGTCCAGAGCAGTCCGCTCCTCCGTCCTCGTCGCAGCGGCACAGCGCAGGGCATGTGGCCGCAGTGGAATGACCCTCTCCCGCGGCAGCCTGCCCCCCTATACACAACCACAGCACAAACATCCGAATGGCCAACAGTGCCATTATCCGTTTCACCCCAAAGATCCTCGAAGGCAGATCGGTGGTTTCTTCTGCCTCACGCGGTGGTGGTGATAGATCCCTTAACCCTAAAACAAGTACAATATCAGAATCTCTGAAGACTTTAAATTCGCGACCTGATGCGGGCGAGTTAACGGGTTGTAAAATTAAGCTACAACATGTCCTTTGTTTGCGGGTCCCCAAAAACATATGCGTGTAATACCTGCTTTTCTTTCTGGCAAATAAGTGTTCTTACCTAATCCCCGCGAACGATCAGCAGATCGGGCCAGTCAACGGTCATTCTGCGCGGAGTCTCAAGCGTCCGACAACGCAAAAATAAAACAGCTTTAGCTCTGATCCCGGGGTCTAAACACACGCGCTCCAGACTGCCGTGATTCCTTAAACCTACGCGTCCTGGAAAACACGAAACCGCGACGATACACCGTGATTACAACAGTATTTTCACTCTCTCTCTTTCTGATTTGTTTCCTGTAGAAAAACACGGTCAGCTCTCTCCGTCAAACCTCACGTTTCCTCTCTCTCTCTCTCTCTCTCTCTCTCTCTGGCTCTCCCTCTCTCTCCCTCTCTCTGCAGGACAGCCAGTGAGGTGCTGAATATGTTAATACAACCTACATATTAATGATTTCTCGACGTCAGCTATATAATTGTTCTGGTATGAAACTTAAGGCAGCTTTACTCAATCAGTCCTTCATTCAATGCTCGACAACTGGTTCACGTATTAGCATAATACATAATTACATTTTCCACTTTATAACAAAAACAACAAAAAAATATTTATACAATCAAAAACAGCGAAAACCCCAAACAACACAGACACTACAATAAAGGTGACACATCTTTACAGTTCAGTAACTAAAAAAAGGGAAAAGGTGCACTGGTGCAATAGGAACGTCTCATAATAATGTAAATATTATAATATCTATTCTTGTGAGATGTTTTCCAAAGTTTGGAATTTTTATGTCATCATTAAAACCAAGACCGCCCTATTATGGCCGCAAACTATGCCAAACTATCCGTGATAGAGAAAGCCTGTCTGCAATAACTCCTGTTCCACTCATCTTTCTTTATAAGCATAATAAGGCTTCATAAATGTCTTCACAGTTACACACATTTGCTGCACCACCCATAGGATTACATGGCAGTGACTCATAAACTCAACGGGTTAAAAGAGACAGAGAACGAATTTTGTGTTTTGGCCCAAGACAGTGCTTTGTAAATTCTTCCATGTTACCCCCCTTAACTCGAACTCTACATCACTGACGTCAGTGGCCTGTTTCACGAAGCGAGGTGAACAGACACTAAGTTGCAGAGTAAGTTTTAAGTGGACAAAACCAGACCAACACAACGCTTGGTTTAAACTTTCTCTGTCAAGTCGAGTTTGTGAGGCGCGTGCACCTAGAGGTGTGACACGTGCGGCAAACAGCCAATCACACGGAGCATGGAAAGAAAGTATCATCAGTTTGATTGACTTCTCGCTAGTATCAGCGCAATTCACTTTTCTTTTGAAGATGAAGACATCATTATGAAAAAAAATCATGAATTTTACACATTTACAAGGCAGGATTAAACACTGCTGCAATGAAAGTTTGAGAAGAAAGCTGCAAACTATATCAATACAGTATCAACTAAGTATTTTAAAAAAAAATAGGATTACAATAAGATCAAAAGATAGTATTTATGCGTAATGCCTTTAAAATGCTTTATATATTGAAGTTTGTTTTTCAGCGAATAGAGTTAAATTAATTGAAATGCGATGCTTAATATGAATTAACTAATTTGAATTTTCAATCATATAATAAATATATGAACGTGTTTTTAATTAAAATCAGTAAATGTAAATATACAATGCAAATTAACACTTAGCAGCAAAAGATTTTCCCTCTTACATCTTATCACCTTAAACTTTTTTTAATTTGGAGCGAGAGATACATGGGGAGTGGCTTCACTGCGTCAGACATACGTTGCTTTTCTCAGAGCTGATTGGTCCAGTTTTAGTTTGCGATAACTGAAGCCCGATTTTTACATTTGCGCGGGCCTACGCCGTAGCATCTGCACCGTAGGCTACGTGTCGGTTTTCAGTTATACTTCTGCGTCGCTCGTCGGCATCGACAGGCAATGACCACTAGGTGTCAGTGTCCACGCGGGTGTTGCTTTTGTGATCAAGACGAGAGCTGAAGAAGCTCGTTTGAGAAGCATTACGGCGATAACGGCAAGTAAACAGTCACTTTTTTGCAGATTTGAGACGTTTGGTAATGCGTTCCAGTAAACATGACTCTATCGCTTTTTTTACCTGAGGGAGGGGTTCAAACAGACCAATCACAGCGCTTGTGGTCCGCGTTGAGTTGACGCGTTGTTACATTTTTGGAGAGGTGCGCGTCAGACTACGGCGTAGGGTACCCGGCTCTGCCTAGGCTACAGCGTAGGTCCGACGCAGAACCATAAATTGGGCTTAACCCAGAATAGCCTGCACCGGAGCAGGTTTGACGTGCAAGCTTTTCCATCTCCAGTGTCAAAACTTGTCATCACTGTACTAGATTGATTGGTTTTGAAAATATCCACAGGAAAATAGATAAAGTACTCTTTAGACAAGATCAATTCATAGAGGGACCAAAATTGTCATTCTGTCAGATAGCTTCAATCTTATTTGCAGTATTTACAGCAGCCTCTGTTCCCAGGGACAGGAAGGCCCCCCAAGGCAATGAGTTTTCATGCAAATACAATTTGCATTAGCAACAGTGGTAACTAACCAGTGAAAAAGGCACTTGTGTAACTTGTCATGATAGATGGCTCAACGAGGAAATTACATGGGCGAGAGCACATTTGAATGCCACCTATCAAGATGCCCCCTCAAATAGACAATGACTATCAAAACATGGTAATCAAAGCTGTGAAACAGGGAGAGGGAGATACAGACACACACACACACACACATATATTGGTACAAAAGGTACAATAAAAATGATTATATTTTAATTTCATGGTACTATGGGAGCATTCGCTATTAATTTTTAATGAATAAAATACATGTTGAATAGAATAGAATAGACCTCTAAATCGGTTGGATGACAAATATTGGCAGTTAACATCAAGGATAAAACCATTAAACAAAGAACATAATGAATTTGCAAATCAGCACACAGAATATTAACATTGAAACATGTAAAAAAATAGATATATATCTTAATATTAAGCGAGCAATAATATAGCATAAAAGCCAAAATAAACAGAGAAAAGACAAACGACAAAAACGTTTCGCTGCTGAAGGACAGAGAGAGAGAGAGCGCGCGAGAGAGATGGAACAACAGATAACGCATTTCAATTAACTACAACCAAGGCTAAAGAGAATATAATGTGATCGTATACCTCCATCTGCTGGAAAATATCAGAACTCCATGTCTGGACTGTAGAAAAGTCAGCATTCAAAATTTCTAAGCAGCAAAAGGGGGAACACTGACACGTAGTGGTATTAGAGAATAATCACAGCACATTGATTTATTGAATAATATTTAACTTTGCAGTTTAATTTTGCTTTTCAGAATAAGAAGGACTTTTAGATTTTTTATCCTCTCCGAACAACAAACAGAAATAAAATGCATTTATCCTAATAGTTTTTTAGGTTTACCTTTTATTATTTTTTAAAGTTGCAGTTTTAAGTAATTGGGAGCCACTTTTATGTAATTCTTGTATGGAGAAATATAGTGGGGTTAAATCACCCAAACTCTCTTGTTAAAAAGGTGTTTTTGGCAAGAGGTCATGCAGAATGCTAGCCAACATAGCACCGTAATTGGAAAAGGAGTTTTGATAGAATGCTTGAGCTGCACTGTGATCACTGTGATGCAGAAACAAATAATTAATCAAACTCAAATGAAGTCTAGAACAAAAAGGCAATGCTGAAGAATTAAAAAAGGAGAAAGTGGTGAAATCTTACATAAGGACAAGTTTACATAAGCCTTGAATAATTGTTAAAAATATGAGGAATTATGAATAGTGTGGTTTACATTTAGCACAGCTCTTAAAAAGTTGTAGAATTTTTTATTTATTTTCACAATACACAAAAAACTGAATTTACAAATATTACCCTGTTCAAAATGTTTTGTTGTTCATGAGTCCTCTTTTATCATCAGCCATTAAACTGTTCACATGTCTTCAGAAAAATGTGACTTGATACTGTTCCATCAGTGACTATACTGCATAATACAGAACAATTGTGAGGCTAATATATTACAAACAAACATTTGCTTAGGCGGTACAAAACCTTAACAGCAAGAATAATTCTTAATAATAAATTATAATTATTTCAAAGATACAAAATGTAAATATATGTTATGTTAAAAGGAAAGTAAATTTTACATGCTACGGATACATTGATTTAAAGTTTTCACCCTATAGGTCTGCAATCTCTTTCTACAGACAGTTAATCAAACTATTTTTATTCAAGCTAAACCACACTGAAATACAGCATGTGTAATAAACCACAATACTCCTCTATTTCAAAGCCTACATAACTAGTGACTAATTGCACAGATTCTCCGAAAACACATGCAGCCCCATGCTTTTCCTCTCACAAACTGTCTGGGCATCAACCACACCAAACCACAAACCACTAAACACTCTGCATATCAGGGGTAACTACAAATCATGAAGAATTTGTGATTGGTTCAAAGTGCTCCCATGTGTTGCTGATCACAGACTATGTACCGCCCATGATGACAGTCAACCACAAGACACTACAGCTGAGCGCTGTACATGACACCAGGACACAAACCCACAACCAGCGACCACAACAGTGTGGCGGTACACATCATGTCAAAGTGTAATACTTGTCCATCAGACTGTCCCTCATTACTGTGTTTGTAGTAGCTCATTGTACTACTCTGACAAACATAACAGTGATTTGTATGTTTAACAAACAGTACCTTTGCATCTTTCCAGGAAAATAAAAAGAACAAAAGACACACATACTCATGCACAAGCACGTATGCTCTTATACAGACAAGTTTAAGATATGTATGCGTGTCTGGTCATGGAGCTTTTCTTCCTGCAATCATTTTCTCCTCATTTCATTGCTTCCTCTCTCTCTATCCCAGCCTGTTTTTTTTGCACAGTCTGTCTAGCCCTGATCAACAGTAAGCAGTTGAATAATCACAAACTCCTCAGCACATCACATTCTTTACACCAGACAAATCTGTCTCCTCCCTTCTCGATATTTAATCCCTATCATCCTACTTTTCTTCCACCAATCCGACCATCCGGAAGGTCTAGGAAACATCAGCGACTGACATCTCTTAACTGTAATTTCAGAGCTTGTAAAAATACAATATACTAAACAACAATAACGTTGATATTTATGATAAAAATGACAGATATGTATGATATGTGAATGATGTTCTGCACTCCATTGAATTTTAAAGCATCTTCTCCTCTTTAGATGGCGCTCATCCGCTTCTTAAATGTAACCACCCTTGTACACTTGAGACAGCAAAAGACCTTTGACAGACAATAAGGCCATGTCATAATAATATCAGGACAGAGCTATCATTGTCCCCAGCCTGATGATGGAGAATTGGAGGACACACGGAGAATGAAGAGGGCAAATATGAACAATCAAGCATCAGACATAAACGTCTTTCAAATTGCTCAATTAATAATTTCAAAAGGAATAAAACTGACCATGAAAGTAACTGGCCACAGAACACTTGTCGCATTGCTCAGCCGATATTATGCAGAAAACCTTGTGGGCATGTTGATTGCCTCTCTCTTCTTCTCACACAAATGAATGAAGCCATTGAAGGAACTGACGTTGGCTGAATGACCAAGAGATGTTGTGCACTTTATGAGATCCTTAGACACCAATTACATCATTCATAAAACCATTAGTTCCATTAGGATTACCTCGTTGTCAAGTAAGCAAAACACTGCACTGCTTTGAAAAATTCCGTTAACATGGTCTTCATGAGGTTTTTCAGTTGGGATTTGAATCCCTTTACAGCACAGAGACAGCTTTATTGAAAGTTTTTAATGATTCACTAATTGCCATCAATTTACGCAGCTATGCTTTACTTATGCTCCTAGATCTCACGTCTGCATTTGATACCGTAGATCATGATATCTCGTCTGCTTCCCTTTCGGCGACAGCAGTGGCCGTTCTGCTATCCACTACGGCGAGCAGCGAGGGTGATGTGAGGATTAATGTGAGCGTTAAATCCCTCAGCCACTGGCTCGCGGACCATTCGCACCTAGTTTCGTCTGACCGTTCCCTTGTTCCTCAACCACGCATCGGAGGTGCATGATGATGATGAGAGGTTGCAGCTGTTTTCTTGGGTATGATAGACTCATCCTCGAGTATGACGGGTATGACACCTGTACTGCACGTTGGGGTTCCAGCATGCAGTGGCATGGTTGGTCGAATAGGTGTTGCGGGCACAGGGGCTACGTTCTCCGGAATGTTGGCGCAACCCTGTCTGCTTCCTGAGTGGACTGCAGCCTCAGCGAGGTCGACCACTTCAGCGAGTGCTGGGATGTGGATGGGCAGGTTCGAGGCGCGTCATGATACGACAGACACCTCCCTGCAAGATGGGGTGCAGTATGCAACAGGCACACAGTATCGGACAGTGGACGGGTTCCCAACTGCCTAGAGTTTTTGGCTGTCCTTCTGGCACTAAGGAGGCCGAAGCCCCTAGTGCAGGACAAATACATGCTAGTCAGGTCGGACAGCACGACTGCTGTGGCGAACATCAGTGCATCATACGCTGACGGCAGATGTCACAATTCACCCGATGCCTCCTCCTATGGAGTTAGCAGGTGATCAAATCCCTGCAGGCCACATTATCCCTGGCAACCTGAACCAGACAGCCGTTGCGCTCTCGTTGGGGAACACCCTGCGGAGAGTGGCGACTCCATCCTCGCGCAGTCCAGCTTATAGGGGAGCGGTTCGGCCAGGAACAGGTGGAACCTGTTGCCTCCCCGGACTCCACCCATTACCCGCTTTGGTACTCCCTTGCCGAGGGTCCCCTAGGCACGGATGGCTTAGCGCACAGCTGGCCGTGGGACAAGAGGAAGTAAGTCATCCCCCCAGTGAGCCTCATTGCTCAGGGCCTTTGCAAAGTCAGGGAAGAGCGGCTTCAAGTACTGCTAGTTGCGCCTTACTGACCCAACCAGACTTGGTTCTCAGACCTCACGGCTCTGACGACAGGCCCCTTGGCCGATTCCTCTGACGAAGACCTTCTCTTAGGGCAAGGGCACGGTTGGCACCCCAAGCCAGGCCTCTGGAATCTCCATGTCTGACCCCAAGATGGGACGAGGAGGCCTTGAGTGGCTTGCAACCGCGGTCAGAGACTGCCTGCAGGCTAGAGCCCCCACTACTAGGCGTGTGTAGGCTTATAAGTGGCACCTCTTTTCGTCCTGGTGTTCTTCCCACGGGGAGAGCCCATGGAGTTGCTTGGTCGGGTCAGTGACCTTTTTTTTAACATTTTTACAGAGACTAGAGAGTAATCTCTACCCATCCACGTCCAGAGTGTATGCAGCCGCTATTGCCGCTCATCACAATCTCCTGAAGGGTAAGTTTCTTGGTTGACATAGCCAGGTCACCAGGTTCCCCTTAGGAGCGTGACATGCCCAAGGTTCCCACCACTCCCTTCCGGGACCAGGTGGTGAACCTGCAGGCGCTCCCCTCTGGGGTGAAAGACCCAACCTCCAACTTGCTGTGTCCAGCGCACTGCACCTCTGCTTGGACCGCACACAGAGCCTTAGAGTCTGTTTTGGAAGACAGCACCAGGGGAGGGATGTCTCCAAACAGAGGCTGGCTCATTGGATTGTGGACGCCATTCCTTGGTGTACCAATCCCAAGATCACCCGGGCCCACTGGCAGTGAGAGCCCACTCCACCTGGAGTATGGACTCCTCGTGGACTCTGGCACAAGGCGCCTCTCTGGCAGACATATGCAATGCTGCGGGTTGGGCTACGCCCAGCACCTTCCCGAGGTTTTACAACTGCGAAAGTGCCTTCTCCCCTCTCCAGGTGGGTACAGTGCGCTATATAGCCTCCCTACTTTCCCCCATTGGGTGAAGTATAGGCATTCCATCCATCACTAAGCATTGGCATTCTGGTAACAGACCAGGTGGAGCGGTCTGTTGGAACCAAGTCAAGTACTGGAAGAGTCGCCCCTACCCTATACTAGGACTTTTGCCCCCTGTTGGGTAGTCCCGTATGCTAATTCCCTCACTCCTGATTTCCCTGTTGGTTAATCTGTGACCTCCCCTCCGGTGGCACTCCCACCTGGGTTCTGTCTCCCCTGCGGGCGGACATTTATCCCCACTGGTGAGACCATGTCAGTGTCTCCATATGTACCTCCCATATGGCAGGATGTGGTCTCCGTAACACACTCTCCAAGAGGAGAGCTGTGTTTTCCCGAGTGCTACGGCTCTGGACGGCGCCTCACTTTGAAGGCGAACGCCTCTGTCCATGAAGACTTTCAGTACAGGCTTCTCAGAATGTCCACTACTGTTCCACTGGAAAATTATATCTTGCTGTACCTCTCACTTGTGACTCGTCAAGCTAGTCAGTTTCGCTCAGCTTGAGGTCATGATACGGCTCAGCGTCGTGGTGTGTGGAGATAGGTCCCCAGTCTGTCTCTCAACACAACGTCGAGAGACCGACTGAAGGGGAACGTCTCGGTTACGTCTGTTACCTTCGTTCCCTGATGGAGGGAACGAGACGTTGTTTCTTCATGCCACAAGCGCTTTGCCGGTCCGCTTTGCCGATCTCAGGTTCCTCAGCACAAAGGGTGAGTGAATGACCGCCGCCATCTTCCATTTATACCCGTATGTACGGGCGGTGACTGCCGTGCACGGGCCACTGCCAAGCCCATTGCCGTTTTAAATTTATCTTGGAGATGATAGGTTCTCAAGATCAAACCCCCAGTCTGTCACTCAACAGACGTTATAAAAGGTATGGTTATAAAGTGTACAGAAATTTGTTAAAGCACCGGTCTGTTCAATAAAGAAAAAAATAAAATATCTAGCTATTTTAATCTATATGCCTACACGACTATTTGCACTCAACAATAACAGAGTAAATGTGTTGCTATTTTGGGAATGCAACAGATTATGTAGGTGTGGGTACAGTAGTTATTTTTAACCTTCATATCCAATAAGATGAATTGAGTGTGAGAGAACGTTGAGAAACGCCCTAACTAAACTTTTGTTTTGTATATAATACTGTGAGGAATTCTGTTTATGCTCATTATTGCCAGTTTGCTTTTACATGTTCACATCTAAATAAGAGTGTCTGCCAAATGCTTTAAATGTTTTATTAATAACTAGTTTTAAATACTTTCTCACATACTGTACATTTGGGGTTTGTTTTCTTACTCTGATTTAAAAAACAATTGCACTGGCAAAAGTAAAAGCAAAATCACTTTTTAAATCAAATTTGACCTGATTTGAGATTTGTAAAACCTAACAAGATGATCACCCATATAAAAATGATCTTTAGGAAATGGACAAAACACTGTACATTTTAAATGATAAATACAGTTTGTCAAAGTTGACAAGCACTTTTTTAAACTTTTAATTTGCACCCAGTGACAAACATTGCCGTTTGATGGCGATATTTATGAAGGGTATTCCAATGCAGATTACAACAACAATAGGATATTGAACACACATGTATTTTTCCAATCCACCAAATCTGTGTTCAAGTCTAAGCTAGCCGTGTGCGTGTGAAGCGGCATGTTAGGTGTAAGGGTAGAGGAGCACAGGTATATAAAGGGTTTTAGGGTGGTGTGATGAAAGTGGGCCTCAGGCACGACTGCCTCTTTTATGTTTAGAGGGGGCATATCTGGGCATGTAAGTGGCCTGATGTGGACCTCCTGAAGTACATTCTGGACAGAGTTCCAAGGCTGCATCTTAGAGGGTCTTGGCAAGCATCCATATGGCTTGTTTGTACAGGTGTAGTAGTCGTAAATGTCCCGAGGGCCAATCCATGTTAAATAAGCCAGGTGCACAATTAGAAGCTCTGTATATCCCCATGCGTTCTTTGTGTTGATGGTACTGATCATGTGCAAGGATGTGTCAGAGCGACAGAATTTAGGCTTTATATGCAGTAGGTCCTCTGCCTCTCTCACCACGTACTTATCCCTGCTTCTGGTCATGTTTTGGGCACCTAATATTTTAAACAAGGACAACTTCCCTTTCGAGTCCATAAAAGAACCACCTGCAGACTTTCTTCTGCTAGATAGCCTTGGGAAATTTGTGGTTGCTTTCTTGAATATCTTTCTGACTGAGATGAGTTTATCCGGCAGGTAAGGGTCCTTATTGTGATTACATCTTTCATCTTGACCATCTGCACATACTGGCTCTCGAAAAGACTCTAAGCTCTGTGATGTGGTCTGGGTTCTTCATCTCAAGCTGTTGAACTTCATCTCTCGTGTACTAAGTGGAACTTTTGACATCTTCAGAGCATCTGGTATATGTGACTTTTTGTATAAAAGTATTTCCAATTAAACCTAACCCTCTGTTGTGGTCAAATCATTTTTAATGGCTTCCTTAATCTGAGCAGTATAAGATTTACCTATTTGTGAGTTTGCCACCTGAACACATAAAAAAGTTTGCCTTGAATAAAAAAATTCAAAGTAACAGAAAAGTGACCACCCATAGAAACTGAATGGTTGAGACCATGTTTACCTGCTAATAAAAATCAATAAATCTGACACAATGAAGAGATCAAACACACATATAAATGAAGGGGTGTGTCTAAACAACAAGCACACATATTCTTGCACAAACACATGAACACACACTTCAAAGTCAGATATAAGTTGCTTTGCACCTTCCATTGAATACATTGCTTCATCACAATCCCTTTAATTAAAAACCAAAGCACTTAATTTGAATATTAAGTCACGAGAGGTCACGGGTTGTTGCCTTTAAAATAGTGGCAACACGAATATTTAATAACCAGCAGTTCAATTAGTCAATTAATCAATATCTAAATAATTAATTCACCCACCAGGCGTTCACCCACCTGTAGGCTATATGTGGTTGCTAAGCAACCTGGGAACTTACCACAGAATGTGTTATGCCAGGAATGCTTGTATAGTCATTTTACAACAGCTTTGAACATAGTTTATCTAATCAGAATTCACAAGTTCATCCTATTTGTTTTATAAGATGTTATTATGCTTATTATGAAGTTATTATAAGAATGTCCAGCTTTTAAAATTGGGCATCTCTTTGGATGCCTGGTTGGGGTTTGACCTGCAAGACTAGCAACTGCAGATGAGGAGCATTGTACATCTCTATCAGCTCCATAAAGTTTTGTTTTCAACGGTAACTCTGCGCTTTTAAAAAAGCCATCAGCTGAAGTTTTTTCCCCCGCTCAGCGCTGGTGCTATGCGTTTTTCCCATGATCGGCGCAGGCGTTCGACCGAGCGGCCAGAGTTGAAAAATGCTCAACTTTGAGCAGAACGCTGCGCATGCACAAGGCGTTTTCAGCCGAGCTCCTGTCATTTTCAGCCGCATAAATGCACCTCGGTTGACACAGCCCATTAGTTCCCTTTTCACCGTGGGAGATGGATTTCTAAACATGGTGCCATGAGGCTTCATATTTCCGCTTTTTCTCACTCTCGTTTGTTCTTCTAGGCACACTTTGTGTCAGAACTTTAATGCTGGACAGGAGACACAGGCTAACAAGACCCTGTGAAGCAGCTAATTAGTTCCATCATGTAACTACCTGCAACTGAGTTAATGGCTGCACAACGCCGCAGGCAAGTGTCTCATTTTAACAGGCTTAAGTAGAGAGAGTTCGCTGAACACTCAGCTTGTCACCAATGAGGAGAAGATGTCCTGCATGTCAGATGTATGGCCTATCATAGTTGTAACTTATGAGGATACAAGATATTATTTATGGTTCTGAATCATTGTGAATATGATATTTTATCTCCATTAGATATCACGCCGTCACCACTAGCTTTGTGTGTCAGTGTTGTGCATTTGCAATTTCCTCAGATTTCTCATGAATCTTCGCTACAAACCAGTGGAAGCATGATATGCTCAGGGCTAGGCCAAATCCTGTTCATAAATGCATAGCGAACAGACTCATCCATGGTCAATCACCAAGTCGACTGCAAATGTTTAACACGTGTTAAGCTAACCTCTTTTATGAGGTTACTGGGCTAACCTAAGACACAATACAATGTTGATAAAGTAAAGCGTACCCGAACTGAAGCCAGCATTAAGAGCAGATGAACAATGCTGCAAAGAAAACATGCTTCGCACTGAAAGGAAACCAGACATTTTCATCTAAAGTCAACGATTTATCACTTAAAGGCGTGATGCTTTTAAAGCTGAGGCAGTTAGTCAGGGACCCTGGAACGGTATTTTCATGGCCAGTTGATTCTAGAATAGAGTCCGCACGTCATTCTCACCCACCACGCTGTACTCCTGTAAGGCTATTGAGTTTTAGCATGACTCACCTTCCAAATGCTTTATTTCGTTTTCTTTCTCTCCCTCTCTTTACCACACTCACTCTGCCTCCATTCACAACACACACTGTGGCCGTATAATGAAAACGCAGAGGGGTAAAAAATACAGAGATAATACAAAGACTAGTTCTATACATCATGTTCCGCCACACTGCTGGAATGATAATTTGGGGCTTTGGGAAATGTGGTTTATATATTTTACAGAGAGGATACACAAAAGCAAACAGAACACAAATCTGATGTGCAATAGTGTCAGCGGCATTTGATGTGAAGCATCAGCGAAATGTTTGAATATCATTGAAAGTCTAACCTTTAATAGCCGCCGCGAGATTTAATTCTCAGTTCATTCGGTTTTCTTTCTATGAAAACAGAATGGAGCAAAGAATCTCATTTACCGCGCCTGCCTCATTGTTTACTCTCTCCGATTTGAGATTGACACGTGTGGGGTTACTTCCAGCAGTGCCACTTAAAGCTCCCAGGGTTCATTGGTACTTACGATGTTCTCAGTTGCCATGGTGCATTCCTGCCTGTCACTGTTAACACAAAGTGATAATAATGAAAGATTACCACAGCATCTTAAATTAATGTTTCTGTACCTTTTCGTGATTGCAGCAGTATACTTTAGGCCTTTATGCTCGTATGGTATAGCAGACACATTTTACTGTGATAACGTCCTTTGGGTTGACAATCTGTGTGTACTGGCTCTCATCCCAAGCTGTTAAACTTCATTTCTCATGTTCTAAATGCAACTGTTGACATCTTCTGAGCATGCCAGGCCTACTTTATAAGTCTTTATAAGTCTTCATATTCTAATTAAAGCAGGGATTTCTATTGACTGCAACGACATTGCCAAACTATTCCAGTATGCAGAGTAACCATCACACTAAAAAAAGGTTTTAACATCTCCATGTAAATGTATAAGTGGTGTAGCCATCTTTTTTGTTATCTACTGTTCAGTAAGTTGCTTATAGGCAAGCATAATGCCGCTGTCCTTCTGCAACCTTGTTTTGCCATAAATCATTATCATTAGTCATCCTTTATTTTCGTCACTGGATTTTGTAAATATCTACTAATAAAACGCATTAAAAGGTACCTTTTAACTTTGACAACACAGTATTTGTAATATCATTTAAAAAGTACGGTGTTTCTGAAAAACGGCAAATTTGGACATGAGGGTTTCAGAAGGACAGCAACAATAGCATCTTGTATTATTTTGAGCATGTGTATCTCCCCTCCTGTCTCACTCTTCCTCACTAGTAGTTGGATTACCTTATCCGCTCTGTTTTGGTTTGGTGCCTTCCAGACATTTGTCACATCTTGAAAACACCTTTGATGTATCCTTTCCTCCTAGGATTGAGCAAGAATTCATTACAAATCACTCATCCACTGTCAGTTTAAACTATTCCTTGTGTTTTACGAGCTTCATATAAACCAGTTTCCTTTGTTTGTCTGTGAAAGTTTGATCAAGCTCTTTACCGTAGTAACAGATGAAGGACCTTTTTGAACCATTGATGTGCACAGCTGTAATACAGTATAACAATGTCTACCAATAATGGTACACAGTGCAGGTTGAATGTTTCTGCGTATAGTTAACATACACACGTGAATGTGAGCGAGTAATCAAAAATCAATTATGATATCTGTTTATTTATGCATTGCACTAAGTGGTTAACATTATTGCGAAGCGGATATAAATAACTGTTAAAATTCATAAATATTATGTAGCGTTCCTCAAGTAAAATTTCTTTCAGAAAGCACTTGTATCTTTTTAAATGTATTGAACAGGCTGCAATGTGTCAGAAACCAACTGAGTAACAGAACAAGCACGACGTGTGTGTGCGTGTGGGGTGGACTTGCTGACACTTTCATTTCTGCAGTGAGACCCTGCCACAGTGGCAGCTTGGCTGTCGTGCATCTGAAATCTTATTTTCATTTAGTGTGCTAGTAAAAGGCTAGAGAGTTATGAGATATCATGAATCTGTTATGATTACGCACCTTTATTAAGGCTCCAAATGACGTTGGCCAGACTACTGACTGGATGAATTGGACAAATTTTCGGAGTTATTGAAAAATGATAAACTCGGGTGAATGTGGCTCACTGTTCATGTACCTTTTTCACACCATGTTCCCATGAGCCTTCATTACAGTTTTTTGTTTCATAATAATTTGTTTACATGCATCAAAGACTTTAGCCTATATAGTGCCATTCCCTCACCTACTTTTAGTTTTTTTTTTGCTTTTTATCCCTTCTTTTATCCTTAGTCATGAGCATTTCCAGTAAATTTAAAGCACAGCTTTTGTTAACTAATTAGTGCTTGGATATACAGTAGAAGAAATCAAAATAAAACGCATTGCTATGAGCACTAAAATATCCTATATAACCATGAAAATGTATCTTTGTTCAAAGTTAAAAAATCTTAAGAGACAGCTAATCTTTTGAAATGGATACATGATTGATGCACTGTGCCTGGAACAGAATACAAGTGTAAACATAAGACGCGAGAGATGCAGAGATGGAGAATGACTCAGAGATGCCAAGCTGGGAAGCCTGTTGAATTGAATCAAGCAATCTTCTTTACTTGTTGAACAGCTCTGCTGCATGGAGCCAAGCCTTTTTTTCTGGTACAGTCTGATCAGTGCTCAGAGAAAGTAGGAGATGGAGAAACTGATATGAAAAGAGAAAGCAAGGAAGTGCGAATGTGAAAGTGGATCTTCATTATAGCGTTGTTTTAGGCTCTCTTTTAGGCTGCTTTATATTGCTCCTCTTTTTCTCTGCTGCCATCCCATGTGTCCATTTTCTCCCAATCTCTCATATAGCTCTCACTTTGTCTATCTAATTCTCTCACACACTTTCTCACTCTTTCTACAGCCTCCCTCTGTGTCTGTGCAGGTTTGGTGACTCATCTATTGACAGATAGCTGGAGAATGTTGTAAACGCTGGGGGAGGGGAGCGTTTTCAAACTCTCGTTCAGGGGCCGTTTCAGAAAGCAGGGTAAGTGCAAACTCAGAGTAAGTCAACCCCAGAAAACGGAATACTCAGGGTTTTGGGTTTCAGAACGCGAGGTATGTCAAACCCGCGACCGCGGGGTAAGTCAAGCCCATTTCAGAAATCGAGGTATCTTATACTCCGAGTGAGTAACCAGAGTAACATACTCCCTGAACCTAACCTGGTCGGGAGCAGGTTTTATTCCGCAAACCCAGGGTTTGTTACAATCTCGCCCCCTTTTCGAAGCACGAGCGGTGTTGAAATTACATACGCCATTTATTTATTGGTTCGTGTTCCTATTCGCGCTTTATTTAGTCACACAGACCTTAAAATGGCATGTCCGTTTATTCAGGAACCCGTAGAGGAGGATGCTGCATTAATTCGCAGAGAGTTATATTTATGTCGGTAGAGAATTGTGAGGCACGGTTTGGACGTTTTATCTTAACTTTTAAGGCCAGTTTAAGTAATATATTTAACATTTCCCAATCAGGCATCCTACTAGAAAGAGCATTTTATTTCTTTAAACTTTCCTGAATGAATGATGTTATTGTATTTCATATTCAACTGCTGCCTAGATCTTATTATTGCAGAAGGATTGCACCTACATGAGGGCGAGAGAGAGCGAGAGAGTTAAATATAATTCCCATTTTCACAGTTTCAACAAATTAAATATAAAAGTGATTGACATATAAACTTGCGCATTAACACGTGAAGCCATTTTCTCCCACGCCAACTCTCTTTCTTTTGCTGCTGCGGCTGTGTTGCTCTTTTTTCTAAATGTGTGCTCATATTCACCGTACGCTTGTAACAGTACATCCAATTCGATTGGCGAGAAATAAACAGAGCGCTTTTTATCACGTGCCGTTGCCATGGTGAATCGTGCTATCTTCACTCAATTGATGATGGCTTTTTATAGACATTGGTGCATGCGCGTAACCTAGGGTGAACTTACTCAGAGTGGATTGAACTAACTCAAATCAGCTGGTCTGAAACTGAAAACTCAGAATAGCGATTTTCTGAGTAAATCAACTCAGAGTTCAGATTTAAACTCGGTTTTGGTTGAACTTCCTTATTGAAACAGATCCAGATCCAGAATGTAATTCAGTGAAAACAGAGTTTGTCCTGATGTTGTCCGGCATGATAAAACAAAAGATAAACGAAAAACCATAAAACAGGCATAAAATGTGTGCATTACGTGCTGACAGGAAGAATCAGAGATAGAGTCAATGGAAAACGAGAGACGATATGTGACCCTGGATCACAAAACCAGTCTTAAGTAGCACTGGAACATTTTTAGTAAAAGACAAAAATACATTGTATGGGTCAAAATTATCCATTTTTATTTTATGCTAAAAATCAGTAGTATATGAAGTAAATATCATGTTCCATGAAGATATTTTGTATATTTCCTACCTTAAATATATGAAAACTTTATTTTTGCGAGTGGATGGACTGCTACAGTGCCCCTGATTAAAAAACTTCAAAGGCAATGTTCTCAATATTTTGCCTTTTTGCACTCTCAGATTCCTGAGTTTTAAACGGTTGAATTTTGGCCAAATATTGTATTATTCTAACAACTCATACATCAATATAAAGCTTATTTATTCATCTTTCAGATTATGTAAAAATCTCAATTTCGAAAAATTGACCCATAAGACTAGTTTTGTTGTCCAGGGTCACATATGATAACACAGTGCAGACTTGCCACAAGCAGCAGGTGCATTGAGTCCAATAAATATCCACATTCACATAAAATGTGTCATAAAAAGTCTTCATCGTTTACCTAATTCTAATTCATTTCTTGTTAGAAAAAAGAGATTTTATCGCTTAATACTTTTTCAAAAGGTATAGATTAGATAGATTATAGATAGGTTTGAAAGCAACAACATAAACAAACGTTAGTGCGCACGTTCATGGACAGCCCTTAATAAGAAGCAAAAGAAACGTCTCGGGTTACTTGGCTGTAAACCTGTTCCCTGAAAAAGCGGGAACGAGATGACATGGTAGCCTCGTAACTACCGGAGGAAGTATTTCAGGGCCAGAAATATAGCCATCATTTCGAGGCAATTGATGTGCCAATCGAGAAGATGACCTCTCCAGATCCCTTGGGCTGGACAGTCATTTAAGACCGCACCCCAACCCATAAGGGATGCGTCTGTCGTTAGCACCTTGCGACGACAAAACGGACCGAGAGTGGGACCTAAAGTCAGAAACCGAGGTCTGTACCACATAGTAAGGGTGAGAAGCCCTGGCGCGTCACCCTTGTCTGCCTCTGGGGGTTGGCCCTTGAATAAAACCCCCTGGCTTTGAGCCACAACTGATGAGGTCTCTTGTTCAGGCATCCCAGAGGTATCACTGTGGAAGCCGCCGCCATGAGACCTAAAACTCTTTGAAAGTGATGAGTAGCTTTCTGGCCTACCCTGATGCTTCTCAGGGTTCTCAGGATGGATTCGACACGTCCAGGAGACAGTTGTGCCTGCATCGCGGTCAAGTCCCATATTATCCCTAAATACATTGTATTTTACGTAGGGGAGAGAACGCTCTTTGTGACGTTGAGTCTTAACCCGAGAGTTTTGAGATGAGATAGGATGACATCTCGATGTCGAAGCGCTAACTCGCAAGACTGAGCTAAAATTCAGCCAGTCGTCTATGTAATTCAAATGCGGATGCCCGGGAGTCGCAGGGTGCATTTTGTGTATCTGCGGGTCGACAAGGCAAGGCAGAATGGAAGAACCCGATATTGGTAAGCTTCGCCCCCGAAAGCGAACCTCAGGAATTTCCTGTGTTGTGGCAGGATCTCTTTATGAAAGTATGCATCTTTCAGATCAATCGTCACGAACCAGTCGTGGGACTGAATGTAAGACATAATCATCTTGATTGTCAACATTTTGAACATGTGCGTCTTCGGACGGAATCCCCCATCCCCTTTTGGGAACAAAAAAAACCGGCTTTAGTAGCCTAATTCTCTGTCTGGTAGGGGAACACATTCTGTGGACCCTTTAACCAGCAGAGCTTGTAATTCTTGTGCCAACAGATTTGCTCGCTCCGGTTGCATGGACGTGAAGACCACGCCGTTCGCGGAGGGCGATATGCAAATTTTATCTTGTAGCCCTGGTCTACGGTTCTTTCAACCCATGGAGGGATACCTGGCAGTAGTTTTTACGCTGACAGCTTTTCTCTGAAAGGGGTATCAACTCTGGCACTTCTCATTGAGGGGATGCCAGATGTATGGCGGCCTGAGATATGGCAGGAGACAACCAAACATCTAGCATTCTTTTTGAACCCGCTAATCCCTGAAACGCCCGTCGGCGGCGGAGATTGCAAAGCGGCCCTTTGAAGGTGCCGAAGGGTAGCCTCCAATTACTCTTGGAATTTTTAGAACCCCTCCTCGGGGGGGCACACCCCCAGAGTCCCGGGCACACATATCTTAGGATCTCTTAGAAGAGATGAGGCACCTCAGGTCCGGCCCTCCCGAGGCGGCCTGAGGGGCACGGTGGGCCGCTCCCCTGCCTCTGCGAGGGGGGGCGCGACTAGCCACACTCTGCCGGAGGACCTCACGCCTCAGGTAGACTGGACCCACCCCAGACTGTGTGCCTGGTTGGGACTGGGGAACTGGTCCGGAGTGGGTGGCAGACAATCCAGACGCTTGGGCACGGCGGGGTAAATATTTGACCAATGCCTCCTTGTGACGTCTCGCCTCCCGGAACCCGGTGACTACGGTATTAACCACACCACCAAACAGTCCGGAAGGCCAGATCGGGGCATCAAGGAGGAAGGCTCTTTCCCTGTCCCTGATGCCCGTGAGGTTCAACCACAGATGCCTCTCTGCAGCAACCAAAGCAGCCATAGAATGGCCGATGGCACGGGCCGTTTGCTTGGTTGCACGGAGAGACAAATCTGTGGCGCAGCGTAGGTCTGAAAACGCTGCTTCGTCAATCAACCCGCCAGTGCTGACATCATCCAGTAGGTCAGCCTGGTAGGCCTGCAAAACTGCCATGGTGTGCAGGGCAGCACCAGCCTGACACGCAGCCTGAAAAGCCTTTCCCAACAGCGAAGATGTGACTCTGCAAGGCTTGGTGGGAAGAGAAAACTTTTCCAGGGACAATGATGTCCCAGGTGAGAGATAGCTAGCCATCGTCTCTTCCACCCTGGGCTTCGCAGTGTATCCCTGTGTCCTTGCGCCAACGACGGGCGAATAAATCAACGTCGATGGCACGAAAACACAGGAGGAGTGAGGTTTCTGCCATGAGCGAGACAGCTCACCGTGGAGATCCTCAAAGAAAGGGAGAGCCCGATTTTGGGGCTCATCCCTCCAGCCACCCGGCAGATATCTGTCGTTCAGCTTTGAACTCTTGAGAGCCTCTTGTTCCTGCGGCCAGTTGAGTTTTAGCCTGTAGACTGCCTTGGTTACCGCCCCGAGTAGATCCTCAACCGCTTTAATATCGTGAGAGGAACGCCCCGAGGCGAAGCTATCTAACTCCACAGAAACAAGGGAAACCTCGTCCTCCGCCGGCTCAGAAGAAGTGCCGGGGCACGCTTCAGAAGCAGACGCGAAGACGTTGCGGTTCTATGAATGCACAAGAGAAGCGGACATGTTCTGTCTCCCGTGCCTCAGCAAAAACAAATCGCGAACCACAGGGTAAGGAAGAGGTGCCTCGGCCTCATTTAAAAAAGGCGAGCCGAGCACGCAGAACTCTGAATTCAAAAACATCACAGAGTTCACACTCTCCCTCAAGTCCCTGGGCGGCATGGTCAGGCCCCAAGCATTCAAAGCAAAACTCATGCTTATCGAAATCGGAGAGGATCCGATCTGACACATCTCCGATCAGAGGCAGTCATGGTTTTATTTTCCTTATTTTTACACTAGGCTACGTAACTCAGAGAGTGCTTGGTCACTAGTGTAAGAATCTTGGTAATATCTTTTTTATTTTAAAGATTTTGAAAACAACGAAGAGGGAGACTTCTCCCTCACAACACACGCACACACAAAGCGGTCCTTGAAGACAAAAGAACCTCATGACGCGTCCGCATTCACGCGCATTTTTAACCGGCAGGTGCGGGTGTAATTTGCCACGTCACCTGCCGAGGTTATTTAAAGCCAAAATAATTTTTGCCGTGTTTGACACACGTGCTTCACAACCGGTCGAACAAAGACTGTTCTCCCATAATGTTTGATACGCAGCATCGAGTGTAGATTTTGATAGGGAACTGAGAACTGTACTTGGCTAAACTCCAATATTTTGAAATAGACTGCGATACTTAACTCAACCGCTAGGTGTCAATGTTCCATTTGCTTTTAAATGCAACCAATCAACAGGGCCCATTCAACAAATTGTTTATTTGAAATGCTTGTAATGTGTATGAAATTCAGTGGCATCTAGTGGTGAGGTTGTGATTTGCAACTATCAGCTCACTCCACCTATCCCATTCTAAGCACTACGGTGGCTGAGACAGAACTAGATGTCGTCATGTTTTCGCTTTTTTGCCGCAGGAGATAACGTATTAAAGTGCTACTGTAACAACTGGCAGATTTACATTCAAGGGGACCTGCGTTGTTTGTAGATAGAAATAGTTCATTTTAAGGTTATAACAACCTAAAGCTTCCTTATGTAAGGTCTCTATACACCTCTGAACACATAGTTATTGTATTGCATTTCTATCAACAGACTCCAAAAGCTCCAAAAGATGTAAAACATATTGGATTACAAAGGCTGACGAATTCTTGGTGAAAAAGATTAAAATAAAAATTACCTATATTACAAAATCAAATTATAATAAGCCATATTTAAAATAATAATAAAATATCTCAATAGCTATAATCAGAGCAACGGATTACGTGTAATCTTCCAAAAATCAAGAACTTGAAATAAGAGTAAACTACCTTTAAAAATACTTGAAATCAGACTGTTACTTTTTTATGAATTGCATGAATAAATATCATTCACAGAATGGCAGTAAGTTTTTCAAAGATGAGTGGTTTTCCCTACATTTTTTTTCCTTTTTTATCTGAAATTGTTATAATAAACATCACTACCACTTTCAGTATACACTCACCTAAAGGATTATTAGGAACACCTGTAATGGTGGTGTTATGGTGTGGGGGATGTTTTCTTGGCACACTTTAGGCCCCTTAGTGCCAATTGGGCATCGTTTAAATGCCACGACCTACCTGAGCATTGTTTCTGACCATGTCCATTCCTTTATGACCACCATGTTCCCATCCTCTGATGGCTACTTCCAGCAGGATAATGCACCATGTCACAAAGCTCAAATCATTTCAAATTGGTCTCTTGAAAATGACAATGAGTTCACTGTACTAAAATGTCGCCCAAAGTCACCAGATCTCAACCCAATAGAGCATCTTTGGGATGTGGTGGAACGGGAGCTTCGTGCATCCCACAAATCTCCATTAACTGCAAGATGGTATCCTATCAATATGGGCCAACATTTCTAAAGAATGCTTTCAGCACCTTGTTGAATCAATGCCATGTAGAATTAAGGCAGTTCTGAAGGCGAAAGGGGCACAAACACACTATTAGTATGGTGCTCCTAATAATCCTTTAGGTGAGTGTTTATGTTTATGATTCTTCTAGCTCTTTCCGGCAGAGAGGGGAGGCGTTTGGAATCATACAGAGATGCAAAATGGAGCGGCACTTAGCATTTGATGGCTGGATATGTAGACACTAGGGGTGCGACGAGACACTTATCCAATGAGATGAGACATAAGATTGGGTTCATGAGAACAAGACAAGATTTTTACACTATTTTTAAGTAAACCTCAATGATGAACTATACGAAAAATGGTCTTTTATTAAATCACAAAATGCAAACTATGTGCCTTTCCAAATTTTACCTTAAATTAACGTAATTTTTTGTCTATTTTTATGAATTATAATATGATTTAAAAGTGGCAGGACATCTTCAATTCTAATTTTACTATCAAAATCCATCATGCTGATATCACAAGAAATATTGTCACATTTTAGTCTTGCGAGATCTTGTGGCACAAGGTCATGTCACATCCTTTCATTTTTAAGGAAACTCACGGGAAAACTATTACTATCAGTAACAAGTTATATGAGTGTTAGTGTTAGTATTTTTATTTTTATTTGCTGTATCTGTCAAAATAGCATAAAAATTTTCCTGCTTCAATATATGTAACCTCAAATAAGATTTAAATCAAAAGCAATCTAAAATCCAAATGTGATCCAAAAGTATTCAGATTACGTTATCAAAAATGAGTAATCTTCGAGATTATGTTACTAACTACAAATGTTGTCATGTTATCTGTAATCAGTAACTGATTACAATTCCTAAGTAATCTACCCAGCTCTGGCTATAATCAGATCTGCATTGAGGTAAACCCTTTCATTTTAATATAAATTATGCTGAATTTGGAATATTCATTAATATACTTGATATCTATAATATTTGATAATACATATCTATTTTTTGAATGAATATCCATTCAGTAGATTTCATATATAAATATTTTAATTATTTAATAATTATTAAGCTTATCTCTCTCAAGCTTTGTTAGGTTTATTCATATCACATATACTCTACTGAGGAATAGTTATCCTCAAACTACAAAAGTACAAAAACTGAAGTTTTTTGGTAAGCACAAACTTAAAAAAAATATCCACACACAGTATTAAATCATGTCCAAATTCAAAAGCATTTAAATAATTTCCAGTTATTTGGATTCATATAAATTGTGGATGGGTCATGAAGACTTATATCTCAATCCTCCCTCGTTCTCTGCCCCTCCTCTGTTTCTTTCACATTCAGTCCCTGAAGGACACATTCACATGATAAAAAGAAATGACAAATCCCTAAACCAATAACCAAACCTGCACACACACACACACACACACACACGCTTGCACACACAGAAGTAAACACGTATCTTGTACATATATATGAAGAAAAAAAACATGTGTGTTCATGTTCATTAAGTCAGGGGTTGATTAAATTTCCTGTTTTTATCTCTCTCTCTCTCTCTCTCTATTCCTCATTCTTTCGTACTTTTCCCACACCTGTGGCCTGTGCGTCATCCTACTCATTCCAGTTTCAAGGTCAGTACTGTGCAGCACTGAGCTGATCCCATTGGCTCTGTTAGTCCATACTATGACGCCAGCACACATCTACAGATTCATTAAAACAGCACATCCGTCTGCATCTTTTCCACACAAACAAACACATTACACCCTCCCCCCTTCTCTTTCCATTCACACAAAGAGTGACTTCACACCTAATTCTATATCCAAGCTTGGTAAAACCTTTTGCTATGTGAGTCTAATATCAACATGTGTCCCCTTCTGATTTTATAACTGTTTTTTCGATATGTTTGTTTCTTTTCCCCCATGTTGCATAATGTTGAATGCATCTGAGTTTAAGAGAAATTTTCCATTTGTCATGTCTGCTTTGCAATAAGCCTTATTAATTATTAACGATTTGCCACACGGGAGACCATTACCAAATTAACCGTAGCATGGCAACATGTTGCCTTCAGCACTATGACGGAAAAGAGATGAAGAGAGGAAAAGGGAATATGTTAAGAAAAGACAGAAAAATACAGCTTTTTAAATAACTATTGTATTTAGATTCCATTAGCTCAAAAGCCTATTCTTCAAACTATATAAATGAATCAACACCAAAAAAAGAATATAAATAAATAAGCAAACAAACAAAATAATAAATTCTAGTTGTATAATTAATTATTATGATTTTTATTTAATTATTATTAGTATTCATATTATTATATTTTATTAAACCTAAACAAGGTGGGAGGTGGTCAGGGTGCTGCAGCCACCTGCCAATCTTGCCACTGAATGAAACACTGCTGTCACTCGTATAGGTCTTGAAAATTCACTGTCTCACAGTTACGCTCTTGCTGTGATCCTGCTGTCTTGAAAGTTGGTTATAATGTTGGTCGTGTAAAAGTTATCAATATCTGTGGTATGATGTTACATCAAGGCCACCTGAAATGTTTTTAAAGGCACTTTTATTAAAGGCAGTCTGTTTGACGTCACAGTTTGGTTTGTTCGGTCGTTGTGAAAGACATTTTCCGAACTCAGATACTCATCTGTTCTTAAGTTTGTTTCAAAGGAGATCTGGAATACAGTCAATATAGTTCACAAATGGCATGAAGGCAATTTGTCAAATCACTCAGAAATAACTGACAAACTACTAAAGTCATACCAAGTATTCTGACCAAACACTGCCACCTTTCCTTATTTATATAGACACTTAGGTATGTTTCGACCCAGATCACAGACTCTTCATTAACCTATAGGATCTTTAAAGCTCTCACTTATGAACATCAAACCACTTTTGTCTGTCCATTCAGACCTGACATGTGTAATGGCTGAAATACACTACAAGACTTTTAAAATATGAACCGAAATTTTTAAACTAGACATCATGCACTTGCAGACTTTTTAAAAGTTTCAGATAAAAAACACACCAACTGATACAATCTACAGACTGGCTTAGATTTTATGCAACATGTCCAGACTGAAAATCTTTGCAAAATCTGAGCAAATGTCTTTTAGTGCATTTTCGCCTTAAAGCTGCAGTATGTAACCTTGGTATTTGACCACAAGAGGGCGCATTTCCAACAATAACAAAGGCGAAGCTTGATGACGCTATGAAGCAGGTGACGATGGGAGATGTCGTTTTAAATGCGTTTTCGCCATAGCGATGTATCTAAATTGGATAAACGAATCATTTATATGTTTTTGTATTACCTGTATATCTGATCGTATTATTTTATGTCATCATAATTAATGAACTGCTAGGAACGTGAAACGTTATGCTATATTATCCCATTACAACTTACAGCTATTTGTTAAATGATTTGTTGGGTTAAGGTTGTGCAGTGTTACGTGTTTATGGTTAATGCCGTGTTGTTTAACGTGCTCAAACCAATCGTTCTAAAATAAATAATTGATTTGCTTACCTGTCTATCAATACACTCGCGAGAGCAGAGTCTCTGTCAAGTCCAAGATTGTCGCGCAGCTCTCTCCATCTCGAAAACGCCTGGCCGATATTTATCCTGGTTTTATTCCTCCGTTTGTCACACAGTCTGCGTGTATCCAAATATGGACGCTTCCGTTTTACTGGCACTTCAATACTCGCCAAAGAGTAATCGTGATCCATAACAACCACTTCCGCATTTGACCATGTGATATTCTGGTCTACACCGGAACAAAGTATAGAGCGGACATTGCGTCACTGAGAGGCGACATTTCTTTTCCGGGACGGCCAGTTATTTAAAATCGGAATTTCTCTGAAATAAAAAATCTTTAGAGACTTTTGAAATATTGTAAGTACACAACCGGAGGAAATATATCACACTGTGCAAGTTATTTTCAGAAATGTTATTACAAAATTATCACATACTGGAGCTTTAAGTCAACTAAATATCTTTTTTTTGGAGCATCCATTTAATGGCACAGTGAAGAGGCTGCTAAGATTATTTGCTGAAATATTTTTTTCTAAAACTATAGCCATTTAGATAATCGCACCTGTACTAACTTATTAATCACAAAGGATTTATAAAAAACATTCCTTATTTTTAAATGTTGAAGTTGAATTACACATGAGGCTGGAAAGTATTTTTTATTTCACATGCTTTTGAAGCTCCAGTAATTAAATTTATGGATGCTCTATTGACAGAAATGAAATGGAACATACGTGTTCAGAGGTGTATAAAATACACTTGCATAATGAAGCGTTATGTTTTTATTACCTAAGAATGAGCTATTTCTATCTAGATACACCGCGGGTGCCCTTGCATGGAATTCAGCATGTTGTTTCTACAGTAGCTGTAAACAGAATAACAGAGCGCCTTCGTAAATAATGTTATCTCCTTCGGCAAAGAAGCAAAAACGCAAAGACATCTCAGCCGTTGGTTCCAATTCACAACCTCACTAGATGCCACTAAAATCTCTACAGTGCTCCTTTAAAGACATTTCATATTGATATTTCTTTTAAATAAATAAAAACATATGTTTTAATTAAACTTCTTTTTCTGCAGTATCAGTATAAATCACCATCATATTTTCAGCTTCCACTGCTGATGCAGTTTTATGCTTTATCTTCACATTTTCACTACTCCTTATGGCCATTTCAATTTGTTCCCCTTTGCAATGAGAGTCTTGTTTAGGCCTAGCAAGCGTCTCATGCCTCTCCTCATTCTTTCAACCCAGTCGCTCTTTCCCTCTGTTCCTCTTGACCCTGGTTCTCGTCAATTTATTTCGTATTTATTTATTGCGCATACAAGAACCTCTTATGACCATATATTGCAAGGAATGAATAAGAAATAAATGGACACTCAATAGAATACCACAAACCATCTCAAAGCCTTTACTGGCTCTGAACTTTTGGCTTTGTGTATGGTGGAAAAATACTGGCAACAAAAATCACAGACAAATTCTGCTTTTAATTAGTTGATTAGGCAATGATTAATTCACAGTGGTAAACATGACAAAGGTTTTAACATTGTTGCTGATATATCAAGCACATCCTTGATACAAGTCCCATCTAACACAGCTGGAAAAACAAGAACGTCATACCCCTCTCAGGAACAAATGTCTTTCGTGTCTCAAAACAGGCTGTGCAAAACTCAAAGCATTCCCAAAATGCACCTCACTTAGAGAATGAGAGAGATGATGATGATAATGATCAAGAAAATCAATATATGAGACACTTATATAACATGATGAACAAACAACACAACACTGACTATAACATTGTAAACCCAGCCAAGCTGCTGTCACCAGCTGTCTATGTGTTCACTGTTGCCATTAATTAAGGAAGTAGTAGCCTCCCTCCAAAGAAGGTCCATATTAACAGTGTTGTTTATTCAGGGTGTAATTAACCCTACATATTTGCTTAATATTTTCATGCTCAAAGCTACTCCGTAACAAATTGTGTAAAGTGCAACAAATTGCACTTTCCTTCCTGTCAAATAGGAAATGTTGCTCTTGTTTAGGGTAATAACACACTCTCACTCACTCTCTGACCACGTGCTAATACATGATTTCATGACATTCCAGTATACTGTTTTTCCTACAAACTCTTTAACATAGACGTTTATGGATTAAAAACGCGGCCTTAAAGTGAGAACTTTGATAAAATCATCTTAAGAAAAATATATAGAAATTGAGCATATGATGTCTTTGGTCTCTTTTCAGTTCTTTTGTGCACAGGTTCCTTCACATAATTTACCTAAGACAAAAAATAGCAAACTGTAATCTCATGGCCTACCACTAGTTCAAACTGAAGAATAACTTTTCAATCTATTACTTTTTACCGCGTGAGCTAGGTGGGTTTGAGTCATAATTTTGGATGGTGTGTGTGTACGGGTGTAGCCTCCAAATGTAAGCACCAAATATTTAAACCATGAGATCAACCAACATTGTAGGTAACAAGACAGTGGTCCTCACGAGGCAAACTGATGAATTAACATACCGTGCATATGTGTACGATACTCTTCAATGCATTATTGTGTTTGTGTAAGTTTGTCTGTATGTTGGCAGGGTGAAAACATCAGGCAGACATGTACAACTACCAAAAGCTAGCTGCCGTATTACCTTTAAAGACACATAATCAATACCTATTAGACAAACCCACACCACAACACACTCTATCAACAAGTGGGCCTATATTGTCCAAGAACCTTAACCCATGTTAGCCTCATTATCGCATTAACAAGATAAGATTAAGCCACTTAGAGAAATATTGATGGGCTCAAATTGAAGGCAAAGATAGTACCTGACCCTAAACAAGGAAATTATGCTTGTTAAATGGCAAGTGCAAATGACCTGTGTGGCTGTGTGTGTGTGTGTGTGTGTGTGAGAGAGAGAGAGAGAGAGAGAGAGATATGATTGCTTTGTGGCACTCAGAGATAAGAGAACCCTTACATAAAACAATTAGTAGAGGACACAAGCTACAGGATTGAAATGATTTGGAAATGTTACACCCTAGAAAAAGCTTTGCGATAACATCAGAACCATATTGACCTGCTAAGAGATTCTGTACACTGATTCGCTGGGACACAAGACTCCTTTTGTAATGCTTTTATACGTTTTTCAAAGCTTTGTGTAGCTAAAACTGATATTCTTATATAAATAGATGACTATGTTTGTAGAACTGACATTGCTTCAAAGTCCGGTAAAATATTACATTCTTGTGCTTATGAGGTGAAAAGGGCAGTTTTGACTATTTTCAACTTCACCTACATCTACAACATACACCGTCATGTATCATTCATCACTTTCTAGCTACCTGGTAACTATGGCAACAAGGCCAAAGACACTTAAGTTTATTCCATTCTAGGAACCCTTGGGAGGCTTAAGGTGAAATCCCAGGTCTGTGAGAGTACTTTAAAGCATCTTAGAATCGACGGGCCAACAGCATCCCGACCTATTATTGGAGAAATGGTAATAATCCAATTGTGAGCTTGCTCAAGACCCTAATTAATGTTGAATAGTGAAGCAGATGACAAGAGCCTCAAACTCAAGCCTAATTCAAGCCATTTTTGATTGACAGAATTTATATATTTCTGTATTATTATTTTACCTGCATTCTGTGAAATCTACAAGGATTCAAATGCAAAAGTGAGCAAAGTTTTCCTAGATTCATGCCCTTAACTACAAAAGGACACATCCACTGAAAGTCAAAATTGGTCAAAGTGATAATGGATGGTATTTTGAAATCTGTAAAGGAGGTGTCTACACAACCTCAGCTAGCATATCTATGCACTATATGCCAATCCCAAGTGTTCCATGGGTCAAGCTATATGTTCAGAAAAATGTAATTATGAGTGTGATATTGTGTTTATGCAACAGTCATGGAGTAATTTACATTTAGACAAAATATTTACTGTTATGTATTGTTTTTGTCCACCGTAAATAGGTATAAATAAAGATAAAGCAAGGTGGCACGTTTTTTGTCTCCGAGTGCAGTTGTGGTCTTTCCTTCCTAAATTCGTTAAAAAAATGACCGTAATAAAACCTGGAGAGATTGTCTAAAGTTCGCAAACAACTTCCGTTCTGAAAACAAGCTTGAGGTCAACCTCATCTTTGTGCAAATGATTCACACATAAGATGTATTGTAAAGACAGAGGCTATTAGTGGATTAAAACTAATCATGATTCATCTTCTATTAACACGACTGAATGTGCATCTTAATATGTTATTTAATATGTTCAGTTATATAGTGTTATTCAAAATACTTTATAGAGAAATTAAATCTAATCCTAATTAAAGATGGAAAGAACCTTGGAGAACTTCTTTTATTCACAGCAGCACCTGCTGAAAGAGGCATCTGCTAGTGAAACATCTCAGTTTTTGGATTTCTGTTGGCTAAAATGAAAGAGGGGACTCATGAATTGGGTTTTGTTGCATCGAGTTAAATTGGAAATATCAGTAAACTATACATAATGAGAATATTATACATAATAATTATAATAATTCAAACATACTGGTATTTACAGTGATAGAATGACTAAAAAACAACAGTTCTTATTAAACTTGTTATTTGTGCAAGTTTTTTAAAGTACATTTTACTTAAAAAACTGTTTGCAAAAACTTTGCAAAACAATTTAAGTATAATTTTACAAAAAAATTAACTACATTTTTTAAATAATGCTAGAATTAAATAAATATAGTCATAATTTTAAATTATTGTTAAATATATATTTTTTTAATCTGTATTTGTTCACTTGTGCTTTGTGGATCACTTCATAGGGTACTTTTTTTATTCTGTATTAGAATGATACATGATACTTTTATCCTTCAGAATCTTTTCTCATTTATGGTGATGGCTGCTTCTCCTAACAGGAAGCCGGCTTAACAAGGTCATGTGGAGCATGGAAAATTGCTAACATTGTATTCTTGCTGTAACAAGCTGTTAGATTATATTCATCCTTTTCATAAATTCAATAGTTCATGTAATACTTCAGAGTGATTTACTCTGAAGTATGTAAACAGATTTTGCTTACTGTCCAAACTGGAGGGATTTGAGCTCTGAGATCTCCTCTGGACTATGTGATCTATCTTAAAGAAAGAATAGATATAAAATTATGATAAATGATAGGATGAAAAACTGAAAGAATTGTCGGAGTGAGGTAAGTAGTTATTCATTTACCCTTGAGATATGATTGACAGCATTAAATTATCAATTATCTGAAGGAGCATTTAAAAAGAGAGTAAAATTCTGTTTTCCAAATGAACGCATTTTGATTATTTAATCTGTTATCTGAGATGTTACTGTGGGTAAAACTTTTTGCTGGTCTCTTTATAATTTTGAGAAATTTCAGAAGTATTCAAATTGTTTCATCATTTTTATGATCCTGGGGATTCTTTGCACTGTTAAAAAAACGGTTAAATGTCTGGCAGCAGAGTTTTCAGACATTTTTCGTAAAATTACGGAAAAAATCTGTTTCACAAAATTACATGAAATAAACAGTAAATATACACAGCCGATTTTACGGTAAAAACTACAGTGTAGCACTGTTGATAATTGCTCATTAAACTGTGTAAAAACAGATAAATTATATCAAAATATATTAAAAAGCAACTTCTTTTCAGGGTAATCTCTGTAAATTTAGGAATTTTTGAGTAATTTTATTAAGCTTCTCTTTCAACCTACAAAGGAATTTACTTTTAAAAAACATTTTAAATGTATAATAACTAAGAAATTACTAATAAAAACCAAATTTCTGTACATTTACCAGTTTTAATAAAGACATATTATTAAAATACACCAAAAGTAGCTACATTTTAAACCTACAATACTTTTAATTAAAAGTAATGAGCAGTTATTTGATTCTATAATGAAACTCTCAGGTCACAGGCCTACAATAATTTCCTGTTAAATACTTTATATGTAAAATAAATACACAATATAGTACTTTATTTTGTACCTTTAATGAAACAGAAAAATACATTTTGAGGAAATGCAAAACTATTTTATTTTTTAAATGTTCATGTGACAGTGGGAATACACACTGAGTATATCAGATTCAGAACATAGTTCTGTACATGCAAGGTAGTCGTTACACATCTAGGCATTATTTGAGCAACTTTAGTCATATAGATTACTAATGCTACCTATAGGTGACTTGGATTGTCAGAGTTTTGGTCCGGCTCACTGTTTAACATTATATTCCTTCCAAAATTCCTGAAGTTATCTGCTGAAGAAAGAAAAACATACACCTTATTTCAGGTAAACCTATTTTTCAAATATCAATGGTCGCAGCAAAAATACTTAGACTGACTGCAAATCTCTATGTACCTCATTATACACTATATTCAGTTTACTTTCTTATAGCAAAACCTCCCAAGAGATACTTTTGCAATAACAATTCCTGCACAGTCACAGTGGACCCACAACAATAACACTGATTATTAATAATGGATATTATAAGAAAATGATACAGTGTAGGTCAAATTTGATTTATTGCCACTGTCAAAGCACTCCTATGGAATCAAATTACTTGTCCATCTTTGGCAAAGTAGATTTTAGATTATAAACAGTCAAGTTTTTTCCCATACCTCAATTGTCATGTTCATCTGCGGTAGATTATTACAAGAATTAGATCCCCAGAACCTGAAATTACAATTTTAAAAAGATGTTTGTATTTACGTTTACACAGTTCCACAGATAGACATAAAAAACATCAACAAGAAAATAAAGATACAACATTAGAGTATTTATATGAAATCAAAACAAAATGTACAGGGAAAACATTAGATCATTTTTCTCCTTCACTCCAAAAAGTGCCATTCTTACCATTGTTTTATTAAAAATATCAAAAAATTATTAAATCAATATACAATTACTTGACAAGAAAAGTGACGCAAGGTATTTAGGCCCAGTTTCACAGAGAAGGCTTAAAAACTAGTCCCAGACTAAAATGAATTTTGAGCGGTCTTAACTGAAAATGTTAAAATATGTCACTGTCATTGTTTTGTTTTAAGATCCACATCGGTAATGTTTTTTCTATTGCATTTCTTAAAAGCATTTTTTTTTTCCCATTCCATTTTCTACCGCTTATCCGAACTACCTCGGGTCACGGGGAGCCTGTGGCTATCTCAGGAGTCATCGGGCATCAAGGCAGATGGTGGTCTAGTGGGTTAAACCACTCAACTGGTAAATCAGAGGTTGCTGGTTCGATCCCAGCAGCTACCACCAGTGTGTCCTTAAGCAAGACACTTAACTCCATGTTGCTCCAGGGGGATTGTCCCTGTAATAAGTGCACTGTAAGTCGCTTTGGATAAAAGCGTCTGCCAAATGTCAAAAAAAAAAAAAAGGCAGGTTACACCCTGGATGGAGTGCCAACCAATCGCAGGGCACACACACTCATTCATTCACTCACTCACTCACGCACTCACACCCTATGGACAATTTTTTCCAGAGATGCCAATCAACCTACCATGCATGTCTTTGGACCAGGGGAGGAAACCGGAGTACCCGGAGGAAACCCCCGAGGCACGGGGAGAACATGCAAACTCCACACACACACAAGTCGGAAGAGGGAATCGAACCCCCAACCCTGGAGGTGTGAGGCGAACGTGCTAACCACTAAGCCACCGTGCCCCCCTAAAAGCAATTTAAATAGCCTAATTTAACTAAGGCAAATCCTGGGTAAGCCTTGTCTTGGAAACCAGGCCTTAGTCTTGTTTTATGTAAAATTTTATAAGAATTAAGTACGTTTAGGGTAAAAACAGGCGAAAAACAGTCAATGGGGTGAGATCTGTTTTTTTTCAGTGTAACTTTACCTACAGTTGTTATAATCATCTATCTGGATCGAAAGACACATTTCTATAACCAAAAATGTTCATAAAACGTCTCTGAAATTTTTTTTTATCTTGAGAGCACATATCACTGTATTATATGTACTAATGTTAACGTTACTCCTTAGCTAACCATAGTTAACATTACAGTGATGTTAGGTCTCCAAGTCTCCAGAAGAGTGCTTACAATTTAGCGTTAAGACAAAGAGTGCAACACACAACATAAAAAAATAAGATACTCCTTTAAATGTGTTATAAAACAATTACCTCATCCGGTTGTCGGTTGCTCTGACTGACATGGTGACGAGTATAGTGAAGCAGGCGCTAAAGATGCGTTGTTTTCCTCATAGTTTAAAACGATTGGCGCTTTCACAGTAAATGTAGCCTACATGTCATATATTTCAATCGGTACGCAAGAAATTTCTTTACCGTAACTCGGACGCTACAGCTCACTGCTCAAAAATAAATGTCAAAATAAATTACATTTGTGTCTGTAGAATTACCCGTTGACCTGTAAAATACCCTTAATGCATAATGACCTTCAACTGCATTCAATGAAAAAGCAGTTGCAATTTTACACATATTCTTACAGAGAAAATCTGTAAAGTATTTCTTCATTACATTTTGGGAACTGTAAAAATACTATAAATTGCGTTTAAAAAACATAATATTTCTGTAAAATTACATTATGGTTAACTGCCTGTAATTTTAAAAGTAAAATTGTGAATTTTTCAAAACTCCCTGCCATTTTTCTAAGCAAAATCCTGTCCATTATCACTACATTTCGGTCTTGGCAATTCTTTGTGTGTTTTAGTCCTTTACATTGAACCCTTTTTTGAGCTGATGTCTGTGATCTATTCCCCAGGTGTCTAGTGCTTTTCTTAATACTTATTTCATGTATTGGGTCCATCTGTGGGTAATTTAGAAACATTGGTAATAATGCCATTGCACAGGCGTTACTGTCAGCAGCACTAATCTTGTAGTGTTCAAAGATTGACCATGCTGTAACATGTTTTTTTTTTACAGTTTTCACGGTCTCATCTGTTCTCATTATCTGGTCCCATTAGTCAACAATGCCCTTGGAATTAGATGTGATGGATTTTACAGTGTATAGTTCTTTCAACTCCACTGGTATAGTTTATTATAGTGGCTATTGGTTCGAGCAGTATTATTTCTTGTGTATTTAAGGGAGTCAGTAAAGGCATACAGTGGCCTCCCTGGGGTACAAGTGGTAGTGTAATCCTAAAGTGATAGACTTATTCTGCTTTTGCTGTGGTAGGAAAAAAAATCTTTTTTTTTTCAACAAAAAAAATTTCAACAAAAATCTTTTTCTTATAGCCCTTAGTTAAATTATATATTGGTAGGGTAAGATGCTTATCATGTCTTTCAAGATTCTGAAACTTTATTAACATTTATACTTTTTTTGTCACTCCTGAGGTTTGATTTTGTTGAAAATCAACACTCATTGGACTGGAACGGCCACAATACATCTATAAATGTTGGTTTGAAATGAAAAGTTGGAGTTGTCTCTTTTTCTGTGCTGTATAACCATCATTAAAGTAATACACACAACTACAGGTTGTTAATACTGTAAATGTATTCTGTGAAATAATACGTTGTGAGTATAAACTATTTATATTTATACTGTGTGCATTTTAGACAAGTAAGGTTGTGTTAGAATTTAGACAGGCATAGATATAGACTACATCTGTAATGGCAGAAGCTCTTTTTCTGCAGCTTCAAAACAGGGGCACTATTCAATGCCATTATAAGTTTTTTACAATATACTTTTTAAATGACTCAAATTTTATTCAGCTGATTTTCTTTTTCGGTGTACTATTCCTTTAAAAGGGTATCTGGCTGATAGATCTGTTCTTGTATCTCCATTGTGTTTTTTTATTTTTGGCATAAATCATGATTGGTCATCCTTTATGTTTGTCACTGGGTTTTGCAAATATCCATAACCAATAAAAAGTATTTAAAAAATGGTTAATATGGACATCTAACGGTTTATAAGGACAGCAACAATTTATTGCTCAGTACTGTAGTTTTGCTGGACTGCATTATCATCCTTTCACATTCTGAATCTTGTTCTTGTACAGTATGTGGGTAACTGGGTTAGATCTAAATATTGAGATTTTGGCGTACCAATGTTTTTTCATGGCTCATCACTAAGTTGTTGTCATAGCAATAAGTCCATAAGATCAAACCTCCTTAGGAGAAAGTTGAACGGAAACAAGGTTAAACAGAAGCAGCCTGAGCCCCCTTAACCAGGGAGAGTAATAATTTAGGAATTAAATGGCATAAAACTGTCTGCTCTTTCTCCTTGTTTTGGTAGTGTTTCCTTGTTCTTATAAGATCTTGAAATTTTATGTAGCCGTTTACAATAACCCTTTGTTTGTCCAGTGTGGAGACTTGTGTCACTTCTTTCACATATTGTTTGAAAATCTGAGCAAGTTAGAAGTTTTATTAGTGTGAAGCATGTGTCCGTTGAGCTTGACAAATTGATTAAATAGAAGCATGCCTTTGGTATGTTCCTAACACTGGGTTTATTGTTTAGTGTCAAACATAAAACGTCTTAAAAGTCATACAGCTCACAAAGATCCAAGTCAAGGCTGAAGTTTATTTCTCCTTTTCGGTTGCATTAGTATATATTAAAATCAATTGTCAGAAAATGTGACAAATATAGATAGAGGCTAATATTAATTTGTCCATCACTGGAATGTACAGTTTATCATTACATTGTAATTTGGGCTTTAAAACTTACAAGACTTAAAGTTTGTGGAAAGTTATTGTTTTGATCCAAATAAAAATAAAACAGCATCAACACCCTTTTCCTTTCAAATAAACAAAGTCCTTAACTCTTTTACTGAAGGATTGCATCTCTTGTCATGAAACGGACAGAGAACCCACGTGCCGGCAACAGGTGGTTAACAAAAAACTTTTTTTAAGGGTAAACAAAACAAAACCCACAATGGGCAAATACAGGAATTCTTAATAGTAAAACAAAACACAAATTAGGGTAAGTCCAAACAGGAACACATTTGTAGACACGAACGAGTGTAACAATGACGTTAACAAACAATGAACCGACAGGGAACAATGGGTATTGGGACAATATATAGGGAGAACTAAAGAGAGATAATAGGACAGGGATGGTGACGGAGATTAAACACTAATGGGACACTATCAGAGAAACAAGGGGGTGAAGCTAAACAAAAGAAAAGATAACACGCGCCGAAATGTCAAAACACACCAACACGTGTCTCCACACAAGACATAACATACACACAAAACAGTCACGGCCCTGTACATGAGGCTCATAAACTCTGACACATCTATTCAAGAAAAAGTAGATCTAATCTTCAAACAATCAGGACACAGTGCATTTACCCTTGGCAACATCAAATGGCTTTCACATCTGGATATCTGATCGGATCTCTATAGTTTCCCGCCCATTATTTTAATAAGCCTGCCATTTATATTTGCAAAATATTTCACACTGCACATATAAGTGGGGGGAATTACCGATTATTTTATACTTTATTGTTTGGATTTTTGTTTGTATTTCAATTCTCCCTTATTGGATGTTGTACTGGCCCTCATTGCACAAGGAAAGAACTGAACAAGTGTTAATTATTTCAAGGTGTTGACGGATTTATTAAAAATGCACTACCCATGATATAACAGTATTGTGTTCATTTTGTTATACAGTTGTGTTCAAAATTATTCAACCCCCACTGAAATTGATTGTTTTGGTCGGTTTGACATTGATTATGATCATTCAGTCATCCTGCTTACAATTAAATCAAAGAGGCACGTGTAGGTCAGACAAATATAACATAACATTTATAATGAAATAACCACAAATGTCTTTTCTGAGCTCACATCATTATCAGTTTTATTCAACCCCCAAGTGACATTCAATCTTAGTACTTAGTACAACATCCTTTTACAGTTATAACAGCTTTTAAACGTGAAGCATAGCTTGACACAAGTGTCTTGCAGCGATTTACGGGTATCTTCGCCCATTCATCATGGGCAAAAGCCTCCAGTTCAGTCACATTCTTAGGCTTGCGCACTGCAACTGCTTTTTTTAAGTCCCACCAGAGGTTCTCAATCGGATTTAAGTCTGGTGACTGCGATGGTCACTTCAAAATGTTCCAGCCTTTAATCTGCAACCATGCTCTAGTGGACTTGGAGGTATGCTTGGGATCATTGTCCTGTTGCAAGGTCCAACGTCTTCCAAGCCTTAGTTCTGTGACGGACTGCATCACATTGTCATCCAATATCTCCTGGTACTGAAGAGAATTCATGGTACCTTGCACACGCTGAAGCTTCCCAGTACCTGCACAAGCAAAACAGCCCCAAAGCATGATTGACCCCCCGCCATGCTTCACAGTAGGCAAGGTGTTCTTTTCTTCATAGGCCTTGTTCTTCCTCCTCCAAACATAGCGTTGATCCATGGGCCCAAACAGTTCTAATTTTGTTTCATCAGTCCAAAGAACACTATCCCAAAACTTCTGTGGTTTGTCCACATGACTTTTGGCATACTGCAGTCGACTCTTCTTATTCTTTGGGGACAGCAAGGGTGGGCCTGGGAGTTCTGGCATGGAGGCCTTCATTACGCAGGGTGCGCCGTATTGTCTGAGCAGAAACTTCAGTACCCACATCTGACAAATCTTTTCTCAGTTCCTCAGCAGTCACACGGGGACTTTTCTCCACTCTACGCTTCAGGCAGCGCACAGCAGTCGAAGTCAGCATCTTCTTTCTGCCACGACCAGGTAGCGTTTCAACAGTGCCCTTTGCCTTGAATTTGTGAATGATGCTTCCTATGGTGTCTCTTGGTATGTTTAACATCTTTGCAATCTTCTTATAGCCATTGCCCTTCCTGTGAAGAGTAATCACCTGTTCTCTTGTCTTCCTGGACCATTCTCTTGACCTCACCATGTTTGTAACCACACCAGTAAATGTCTAGAAGGAGCTGAGTATCACAGTCATTTTAAAGCTGCCTAATTGGTGCTTATTAGGCTTTATTGCTGCTCCCTGATATCCACAGGTGTTTTCAATACCTGATTGAAAACACTTCATTGAACCTCTGTTCTTCAGAGTGGTAGTCTTTGAGGGGTTGAATAATTATGTCAATGAAGAATTCACAAAAGAAACATTTACTACTGTATTACAAAACTAATTGATGTCATTTTAGTTGCATATGGTCCTTTAAGAAGTCCTTGTAGGATTTCATTCTGAATACAATTACAAATGTACACTAAATTCCCTAAAACCATTTACAGCATTGGGGGTTGAATAATTTTGAACACAACTGTAGATGTCTTTTGTCCCGTTGGTGGCTGCAGGGTTGCCTTCATTGGTGGATGACCGGGTTTGGTCTCTTATATTTCTTCTTTTTGTTTGGTTTACAGTGTGACTTGTTGTGAGTTTGATTGCAGTGTGAGCACGTTTGCCTGTATACTACGTGTCTTCATGATATAGGTTCTCTGTGCCCATCGATGGGCTGTTTTGTGTTTTCTTTTATAATTGTTGAATAAAAAAGGAATGTTTATTCTACTGAAACTGCACAAAATACTTCTGCCTGATTATTTACTTATATATGGGACATAAGGTTACAAAAACTATGCTCCAACCTGCGTTTTTTTCTTTCACCTACCTCGCATATTGTTATGGAAGCGACACACTACTCGCTTGTCATTGGTTAGCTGTGAAAAGGAACTTGACGTAGGGGTTTTTTTCAGAAAATTTTAGCTTTTTTCAACTTAAACAAAGATGCCCTGAGCTGCAGAAAAAGACGCTGGCGCTGGATGTTTTTTGAAAACAGGGTTTACTCCATGGGATTATATTGTAAAACAGACGCTAGCAGCTTCGAAAAAGAAGTCAAGTCTGACACTTGTCTTTTCAATGTGTAGGCTATGTGGACAACATCTAGATACAGGTAGCATGTTAATGGCAAATGGAAATGCTGCCTGTGTCTTATTTATAAACATGCGTTTTTATTTCCCCTGTAGGTATTTTACACTGAATCCTTCTACCAAAAACTCACTACATTTAACTGGATGTGTACTGTAATTGCATTTGTGTGCACATTTAAGATCCCTGTGTTAATTGTAGACAGCTGACTCACGTATTGTGCCTGTCTAAACAGCATGAGCCATGTCTGTTTAGGTGCCCTCAAGGCAAGCAGCGTCTATTTTATGTGATGCAGGCCTACTGTGTGCTAAAGAGCCTCCCATAAAACTCTCATTTGTCCCTGTGTAGGCCGCATCAACTTAAGAAAGCTTTCATTAGCCCGGCCTGTCCTTGCCTCATCTGTCAGTCTTCTGTGTAATGGGGCTTGAAGGAGGGAGACAGGAACATAGATTGAGGAAGTATGTGTTGAGTTGTGGATTGGGGCCAGAATGTTGATTAATGTTCTATAAGGCAGTACAGTTAAAGACATCAGCTCCAGGCCTTTATTCTGAAACCAATTACGTCTTTTTCTCTGACACAGACCTACCTGTGTAGACCAGCTTACTACAGAAGGATGTAAATAAAGGCAGTCTGCATAAACTGTTAAGGTTTTAGTTTTAATGAGTTAATTTAATGCGATACATTAGAAAGAAAATATGGTGATCAAATGTAATGCAATTAAACGTGCCTCTTACTCAATTTTAAATTTAGTAATAACATATTTGTCTACTATTGAAGTAAATCAGGTTTGAAGTTTAGCATTTAAAGCGGCCGTTTTTCAACCTTTAGTTAGTGTGTAATGTAGAGGTCTTCTCGGAGGACACAGGACCCGAGACCCGAGCTATATTTCAACTGGTTAGCCGTGTCGGGTCCAAATCCTTTTATTTCCTGTACCGGGTCTATTTAATATTTTTTATAAAACCTGAGTCGATTAAAATTCAGCACCGTTTGTGTTTTGTAACTTAGTTTCAACTGGTAAAATTAGGTGGAAAAAAAATACAAGCAAGCTCAGTCAGGACTCAGTCAGTAAGCAGTGACAACGTGTGAGCAGTGACAACTTAAACATGGACAACGTGACTTTAACAATTGACTGTTGGCTCTTTTATTTAGAAGGCGGGACTTATTTTACCATTGAGCGCATTGCAACTTATCTCGTTCCATGTTTATATTGATATAAATTAAGCGTCTTGTTATATCTGAAATTGTTGTTCAGACTCGGCTCAGAGCACATAGATAATAGCAGGTAATGCTGCTTGTTCGATGGGAAAGAAATTAATAACATGGATACCACATTAGCAATGAGGATTGCATTACAATCCGGTACGAGGGAGTAACGTTAGCAAGGTAAGGTACTTGTTTACTGACTTAACAGCATTTTGCTGTGGAATTTGTGCTGATCGGGTCCAGGGTCTGTCTTTACGGGCGGGTTCGGGTCTAACTTTCAAATAATAGTCGGGTTCGTGTTGGATCACGATCGGGTTCCTGGTAGTACATGGCACTTTATGGTTTATGGCATTTCTCAGGTCTTAACGGGTTCGGGTCCAACTTTAAAAATATTGGATGGGTCCGGGTCGGGTCTGTGTAGCACAATCACGGGTCTCTTCGGGTACGGGTCAACAATATCTACAAAATTATAAAGCTCAAAGTTCAATGCCAAGCAAGATATTGTCTTTAACAGAATTAGGCCTTACTTAGAGAAAAGGAAGAGCCGCTGGAGTAGGGTTTGGTCATCAGAGATTATAAACATTTGACTGAGCTACGGTCACTTTCATTACTGTCCTACAGCTGGTAACAAGAATTCAGGTACACACTTTCTAAGATAACCAACGGTCAAATAGCAGCTTCTATGATATCGGCGTTGAAAGCGGTTCTGTGCAATACAATGATATTGTGTGTGTGCGCGCATACCTCCTAAACGCTCCTGTTACGAGTATTAATTAATATAAGCGTCTGACTCCAATTGGTCCGGTGTCATTTCCCTCGCTATAGTAGGAAAAAAATTGCTATCTCTAACAATGATTGACGTTTGCACATGAACTAGCAGACCTCCGTTACACTTCGATATCTGCATGTTTTTAACTAATGTTGTGAAGTTGACGCCATTGTTACTGCTTATCGCTAAAAGCCAAAGTTTATGAATACACGTACACTGAGAGGGGGGCTGACCAATCACAACAGCCTGAGAAGCGAAAGCTTGCTGATATGGTATTGGTGGGACGTCTTAAGACATACGTTCAAGCAGGGAACCAATCACAACAGACCTGGTCAGCTTTACCAATCAGAGCGTATTTGAAGGAGGGATTTTATACAGACCGGAAGAAATCCAGTCGTGTTGTTAGAAGAGGGACAGCGGTGAATAATAGACTTGAAATATGTGAAATATAAAGCATTTTTTGACACTAGAAACATGAACATCCATTGTTAAACATCCAAAAAAGATAATAAAAGCCTCAAAAACAGCAAAATAATGCCACCTTTAAACCCCAGCATAATTTTTATTTACATATTATCTTTATCAGAGTGTCTATTTACACTGAAAACAAATCGCCCGCCTTGTTGACAGAAATTATTTGCGCCAGATCTTCCAAAAAATATGTGATTGTAATAGAGTGTAAGATTAATGCCATTCCTACTGGTAAAAAAATCATTCTGAAAAGCGATCAAACCTTTAAGTCTGTGTCTTTGTATAATATCTCTATTTTTAGTAGAAGGGATTTTGATTGTTAAGTACCAATTCAATAACTGTTTAGTTCGAAATCTAATTTATAGAAAGTTTATACCAGGTTCGTCTTTTAAATGGATGTCATTTTAGAATGCTAATTGGAATGTTGTCTGGTCTCTTCCACACAAATATAAATTAACAAACAAGATAAAGGAAATCAAACTTAGAATATTACAAAGATGTTATCCCTGTAATAGCGTACTTTATAAATATTTGCAAAATATTTAAAACAAATGTACATTTAGTAATATGGAAGTAACAATTATTCATCTTTTTTTGTGAATGTGTTAATGTTAAAGCTTTTTGGCATGAGTTGTGTACCTATCCTTCAGAAAAATATATTTTAATTTGATATTATTTTCTTTTATCATAATTCTATCTCTAGTATTCAATATTGTTAATCTTTTTTTATACTTGGTAATTTTTATATTCACAAATGTTGGGGTCAAAATCTACTATTGTAATTTTTTTGGTCGAAACCCTCTCAAAACCAATCCACCTTCTTGAGCCCCAAAAATGGGTAAAGTCCGAAACCGGCTTCGTGATAGGTCACAGTCTGGAGGATGATGCCACACACGGAGTAAGGTGAACTGGTTGTTTTATTCAGGTGAACAGGAGAACAAATGTCAGAGGAAACATCCACGGATACCAACACATCTACGGGTAACAATTATTAGAGGCCGGCACTAACTAACACAACTTGCTTACACAACTTCCTTACACAACTAAGTTACACAACTTACATACACAATTTACAACTAGACCTGACCACTGACAAGACAAAACACATGTGTTATATAGTGTCCAGGGAATGAAGATCAGGTGTGGAGGTAATCATGGCATGAATGGGTGCAAAGGTTTCGGGAGTGTAGTGAACTCAAAAGGCCGGTGAAAGGGAAATGGGAATGGCCCGGAAAAGGCACTGATGTGGGGGCTGACAGTGGTGGAGTTGATACATATTAACACTATGTTATTATTATTACTTTTAAAGGTCTGATGTACTGGACTTGTTTATTGTTTTATACTGTTATGAGGTCTACTTATGACACACTCGCATGGTTTTCACATCCAAAAACATCAAAATGAATAAGTAAGAAGGTTATTTTCTACCCAGGTTTTGAGGCCAGCTCTGCAAATGCCTCCTGTATTTCTTATTTTTTTATTTCTCATTTCTGAAAAAATATCAGCTTTAATCCAAAATATTGTACAGATTTAATAAGTTTGACATAACTGTCAAGAATAAATGCTTAATATTAAGTTGGCTATGAAATTACAAAGTTCCTGGACAAAGCAACAAGTTTAGAAACAATGTCAATGTTGTAGGGAACAATACAGTTACTGTGAAATGAGAACTATAACACAACACCCATTTTATTCAAACAAAGAATCACATTCCGTATAGCAATAGAGAGGTTGACGTGCTGTTTAAATGGAGCAACCATATCGGGCTTGGGTGGGCGATCTGAACTTTGAGTCGCGTCACAGCTTGAACCTCTTCATTGCAGCAAGTAAAGCCACGCCCACCCACTGTTCCATGCCCCTTTATGGATTTAATGAACATGGACTCATACTGTAAGTCTGGAAAATGAAACCATGAAAACGGGTCATTTTAAATCTACCAAAAACCTTTTAATTGTGATGGAGCTAATGGCCCTGGAGGCCCTGCCAGAACGTTTGGGCTTTTCCCTGTTAGAATCGTTACCGGCGACAGTGTTATGATTCATGTTTGGTTATCTTTCCTGTAGCTCAGTGGTTAGAGCATGGCGCTAGCAACGCCAAGGTCATTGGCCTGATCCCACGGGATTGCACATAGTCAGAAAAAAATGTTTTGTACAATGCAATGTTAGTAGCTTTGGATAAAAGCGTCTGCCAAATGCGTCCATGTAATGTTTGGGTTTATTTGCAGCAATGCTTACTGTGTAGGGGTGGTCCTGGCTCTCACCAATTTACACCCACACAGAACATTTCCAGCAATTTGGGATATTCACATGCATTAACAGAACTTGGCAACTGAAATGGATTTTCAGAGATATCATTAATCAAGCTAACTTTGTTTATTTTGTAATGCTTAGTGAATGACTTGGAAGCCACTGTTCCTGCAATGACAAATTCATCCAGAAAAGTAGCTTGCCGAGAAATATGTTGATGTTTTCAAAAGGAGTAGTAGTTTGAACATGCTGTATGAATTGATGAATGACTTACCAAGTGTTAAACAATGTTATGCAAAAAAATGAATAAGTTTGACAGGAAAAACACACTGAATGTGACTGGTGGAAACAAAAGATAAACAGCAGAAGTGTTAGATGCGAAGGAGTAAGATCACTTAAACTTCAATTTTTGTGAATTATGTATTCAGTGTAATAATTTTGCCCAGTTTTGGAAAAGCAAGATAAAATAAGACTCAAATAATGACACACAAAATACCAAATAAAACAGAGACAGTATTACACAGACCTTGCATGAAACAGTGATCATTCATAATCCAAATCAGAGTAAAGCAAAACACATACAAACTGTTTTTGCTTCACCTTACTGCAGAGTTGTGCCTGTAAGCCATCTTAAATATGCCTCAATACTTTACAGCGTTTTACACTCCAGGTTCTTGAGTGCATATATGGACTTGTTGAATACACAGCCCTCATTTAGAAGAGGGACTGCGGAAATGAGTCATCATGTATTATTTGCAATTTGTTACCCTTCGCACCATCCTTTCACATTTCGAATGACTTTTATTAACATTCTCATCTAGCACTGTTATATGCACAGAGATAGCAGCACATTATATTAACAGAAAAGCATTTCACATCGTCCGTAGAGTGATTTTTTTCTACTGCTTCTATCTTCTTTTTGAAGGTCATCCAATGACCTGCTGCTGTATTATTCTTATACAGCTCAAATCCAGAGGATGATGTCTGATGCCCTGATTTGACGTCAGAACCTTCAAAGGCCTTCGGTCTTTCAATCGGTGACAGACGGGTCTCGATGGAGAGATATACGTGTCTGAGAAAGGCATCGGTGTTGAGGTGAGGAACGGAGGCCATCCAGATTGGACAATAAAAGCCGGCAGCTGCTGCAAGTTTGGAGTGCACTTCTGTAACCCCTCAAGGATGGTGGACTGCTCCCTCGTTGTAATTACCGTCACTTTGTGCTAGCATGAATCTGCGCTGCCCTTGCTGGGTGTGAGACTTTTTCATCTGAGGAGAGCAAAATTGTGAGAGCGTGTGTCATATCTATTTCCTTTGTTTTAGCTGCCGTATAGCAGATGGGAGTTGGTTCTGATGCCGAGTTCAGTCGAGGTCTCAGATCCACTGCCAACTTTTGATCTTAGTTCGGTCATGTTTTGAACATTAAAATGCCCCTGGGGATCGTTTCTGCTACTGTGTTGTCAATAAGAGGTGGAAAATCCAGATTTATCAAATTGCTAACAACAGCACAATACATAGCATAGTGCTATAAACATTATATGTGAAGAGTGCTATTATGTTCATTGTAAAGATTATCTCATAAGGAAAGATCTAGTGACATCAAGTCTTACTCTGGTTGTATATTTAACTTATATCTGAGTAGACTAAGGCTAAACTTTAAAGATAATGAAAATTCTGTCCTGACTAATGCAATAGCAGTGTCACTCCATACTTTTCCCATAGACTTAGAGGGATAGTTCACCTAAAAATGACAATTCTGTCATCGTTTACTCACGCTCTTGTAATTTCAAACCTGCGTTACTGTTACCAGAATCTCTGTAAACTTTTGTATTTTTAATCCATAGGAACCAGTGGGATAGTCCTGTTGCGCGAGAGCTGCGTGACGTCATCGGGGATTCCGGATATAAACGGGCGTTGACGCAGCAATGGCGTCTCTCTCTCTCGGTCTCTACATTCCATGAAATCACAATTGCCTGATGTGAATTTCGTTTCGTGCTTTTTAATCTTCCAATCTTTCTCTTTTCATTGTTTACTTTAGACTTTTTGGTTTAATCATGTTTGATTTGGAAGGGCTAATTGCGAATCCGACGCAAGCGGAGTTATTACAAATTAACCGAAATGATTTTATGAAAATAGCTGCTCATTATAAGGTCAGTTTTCGCGTCACTCAATCTAAACGCGAAATTCAGATTTTGCTTGAGTCTTGGCATAAACAAAACGTCTTTGGTGAAGAGGAGAAAATTGTGGACTTTCCTGAAGTTGTTGAGGGGAGTTCAGAAGATGTTGCGTTGCAAATAAAGAGAATGGAGTTGCAGGCTCAAGAGCACGAACAAGTTTTGTTGAGGGAGAGAGAGAAATGGGAACGTGAGACTGAGAGACAAAGACAATGTGAGAGACATGAACTTGAAATGAAGAAGTTTTAGATTGAACAAGTTTGCCGTCTTAAAGAACTTGAATTGAAAGCTCGTGAAAAGGGTGTGACAGAGACTTTCGATTTGATGTGGGCCGTAACATTCGTAACAATATTGTTCCACCTTTTCGGGAACATGAAGTAAAGTTTTTTTTCTCTTTTTGAACGTGTTGCTAACAATCTTAAATGGCCCAAAACATTTTGGCCCATGTTACTGCAGTGTGTTCTTGTGGGGAAAGCCCAGGAAGCTTATTCTTCTTTGTCAGTGGAAGACACTCTTGATTATGAAAAAGTAAAATCTGCCGTTCTTAAAATTTATGAATTGGTTCCTGAGGCATATCGCCAAAAATTTCGTAATCATCGGAAAACTGATGAGTCTTGACCGATGGTGTGGTTCTATGAAAGTAAAAACTTATGAAAAGCTCCGTGAATTGATTCTCTTAGAAGAATAAAAGAACTGTCGCAACCTTTCTAAATGAGCAAAACGTTCTAAAATGTTCTGCAGCAGCTTCTTTAGCTGATGAATATTTTCTTACACATAAGAACGTGTTTGGTATTGTACAAAATCCATTAGGTAACAACAGTCGACGGTATTCACCTCGTAGCCATGATCGTTCCGCATACTGATAAAGTGGAGCAGTCTGTTAAGTCTCCGTCCTCACCTGTCTGTTCCTATTGTAAGAAAGGTGGACACATTATTGCAGAGTGCCATGTACTCAAAAGGAAATACAGTGTCCCTAAACCAGTAGGTTTATTGATGACCTCCTCGTCACCGTTACAAGGACCGGAGTTGTTACCTATGAAAGATGACCTGTGTGAAGAACAGGGATATGTGCCGTTCATTATTGACGGATTTGTATCTTTGGTGGGTAAAACAAATTCGCTAAAACCAGTCAGGATACTTCGTGACAGAGGAGCCGCTCAGAGATTTATTCTAGAAGGAATAATACCGTTGTCTGATGAAAGCTCTATTGGTTCAAGTGTTTTAGTACAGGGATTTGAGATGGGCTTTGTGAATGTGCCTTTGCACGAAATTGAGCTTGAGTCCTCCCTTGTTACCGGCCGTGTTGTTGTTGGGGTGCGACCGTGTCTTTCCGTTCGAGATGTCACATTTATTTTGGGGAATGACTTGGCGGGAGGGAAAGTTTTTGCCTGCCATGAGGTAACTAATATTCCTGTTCCCTGCATTACTCCTGATGATTTAGCTCAGAAATACCATGAGGTGTTTCCTTCGTGCACTGTTACTCGCGCTATGTAACAGAGACTGAAAGATAAAAGCTTTGTTGAGTCGGATGGTGAGTGGAAATTTGATTTATATAATATGTTCCTCTCCGATTCAGATGGTGGTGAGGTGAAGTGTTCAAACTCTATTGATGGTTTAGCCATCGCTGTCAAGAAACGAGACGAACATTCAATGGAGCTCGATAAATTGTCTCTGTCACGCGAGCAGCTTATTGTGGAACAGAAGAAAGATGAGAAACTGTCATCTCTCTTTGAAGTTGTTATTCCTAGTGAGCAACTTGAATGTGTATCGCAAGGATACTTTGTTGAAGATGGGGTGTTAATGAGGAAGTGGAGACCCTCAAGTTCATCTTCTGATGAGGAATGGCGAATTGTTAAGCAGGTACTAGTTCCTTCCTCATATCGTTCAGAAATTCTGAGGCTGGCACATGACAGTCCGTTTGCTGTTCATTTGGGAGTAAGTAAAACCTATGATCGTGTACTCCAACATTTTTTCTGAACTTGGTTAAAACAAGATGTTGCAAATTATTGTCGAAGTTGTCATGTGTGTCATGTAACTGGAAAACCGAATCAGAATATTCTGCATGCTCCATTATATCCAATACCAATATCCAATACGTTGGGGAACCAATTTGAGCTTGTGATGATTGACTGCTTTGGTCCCTTACCTCACAAAGTCCGGTAATCAGTACCTATTGACCATAATGTGTACATCTACGCGTCTTCCGGAGGTAATTCCTTTGCGGATAATTACTGCCCCAGTGATTGTTAAATCACTTAAGTTTTTCTTTCTGTTTGGTCTCCCATGCACTATTCAATCAGATCAAGGTACGAGTTTTATGTCACGCATGTTCAAACATGCTCTTGATCAGCTACACATCAAACACTGCACATCCAGTTGTTACCATCCACAAAGCCAAGGAGCACTCGAAAGATTCCACCAGACTTTAAAATCCATGCTTCGTTCATTCTGCCTGGAGTTCCAAAAAGCGTGGGCTGATGAAGTGCCTATGGTTATGTTTGCAGTGCGGGAGTTAGCGCAGGATTCGTTGGGCTTTAGTCCGGCTGAGCTAGTGTTTGGACGAGCCACCGTTACGTATTTGGGGAAGATTGTTGGGGGTGGGCAAGTTCGTCCTGTTGAGTCTAAGGTGGAGGCTATCACTCATTTCCCTGTACCCACTACGCGCCGTGAGTTGCGTCGATTTTTGGGAATAGTTGGCTACTACAGAAACTTTTGTAAAAACTTCTCTGTGGTTGCCTCTCCCTTAACCGACCTCCTTAGTCCTAAGGTATCATTTACATGGACGGAATCATGTCAAGTGAGCTTTGAAAGGATTTAAGCGGTCTTGACTAATTTTCCGGTCTAATCTGCTCCTGATTTTTCATCTCCATTTTTGCTTGCTGTTGATGCATGTGACACAGGTGGGGGAGCTGTTATTTTTCGAGAAAATTTAACAAATATCAGCGACATTACTCCAGCAATGTTGCCCCAATCAATTCTATGCCAAATGACGTAACGGTCCCATCTCACCAGAAACAAGCCAGACACCCAGTGAAAAACCTCACAAACAGTGACAAAAGTGTCCTGTGGCAGCTTAGAACAAACTAACCATTACCGCAAGGCTTGATGTTGATGATTTACCTGAAAGCAGCTCAACAAGCATTATCCGAATTCCCTTCCTCAACTAAAAATAGCAACACATCGAGCAAGAGCCATTTTATTAGCCAGAACAAAAAAGTTAAGCATGAATCAAAATGTTCCTGTATACTGCAGAGCTGCCAGAGCATTGCCCAAACACAGTCATACAAGAGGTGTCAGAGCTGGTGAATTCAGGGGCGATGCATATCAAACATTCCACAGTCAGTGATAGCTCCTATGTAGTTAGGAAAAGGAACAGTCGAGGGCAGTGCAGACTAGCGCAGGCGCGCCTTGCTTTTTCTCTCTAAACCCAATATCAATACCTCACACTAATATTTACAGGGCGCGTGTGTCGGGGCATGAACCGCATACCTCACCTTGTTCTCACGGTGCTCAACATGCCATAAGAAATATGTAATGAGAACACACACTCTCGATTTCTCTCCATCGCACACAGACAAATACGTCAGAAAACTAGTCTCTCAGAATTTTCCCTTGTAAAACTCTTGCTACATATATTTATTCACACTACACTTAGATAGGACTTTTGTATATATTGCCATTTTGTGCCTGTTGGCACAGATCTGCCTCCACTCTTCTGATCTACAATATATAGACTTTCAGCGATGATATTAGGGCGTAATATGATGGCTGAAGGAAGACAATTGGAATATTGAAGTGATTTACTTTCTGCACATTATGCAAGCCACCTTTTCTATTTGAAACTCCCAAATTCCCTTTTAACTAATTTCTTGATATGGTTTTCGGTCTGTACTGTTCAATTCTTCTTGAAGAACATCTCATTTATCTGCAGTACTGCAAAAGTGAAGCCATATTCACCATGCACCTTCTATCAGTCTATCCGAAGATATTTCCTCTTACATCCTCATCACTCTCTCTCTCTCTCTCTCAATGTAATTCTCACCTCCTGCAGCAGAGCGGCTGACTCACCCACTGCCTCATTAAGCTCTTGCCAAATTTGAGAGATTAAACTGGAAAGGCTGACCAGAGAGCAGAAAAGAACGGACAGAGGGATGAATGGATGGATGGAGGGAGCCCCCCCAGTACCTTACATGTTCAGTGACAAACTGGAGGTCACACAGACAGCCATTAAACACAGTGGTATATTCTTGGAGCCAATCTCGCCTGGCTCAGGTAACAGTACATTGCTGTTACAGAGAAATGGCTGTCTTGGTAATGCACTTCTCACTGAGTGTCTCACGCTTAGTTTTTGATAAGGTCATCTGATGGGAATAAACAGCATGACAGAAATTCTGATAAATATCATGAACTGTTCGAAAGCTGAAGTGTTGGTGGAAATGCCTTTTGAAAAAACTGGTTATGTATTGGTTATTTTGCAAAAAGAATAACTACTGTATATTTGGCCAAAATGTATTATTAAACTATGCATTATTTGTTTACTTACTGTACATATAATGTGTATACATCTAATTGTAAAAAATGAATAATAATAATGCTAATATTTTTATTTGCAAAAACTATAACACCACTTGAGCTATACAACCCGAACTGCTTAACAACATTAACTTTCCCATCTTCATATCATTTCAAAGCTATTTGTTGTTTTTTGATTTTCTTTTGTTATTATTATATCATATTTTATATAATAATAATAACACAATGATAAAATATTATTGTGGTTATATTAGTAGTAGTTTATTTTATTTAGTAATATTTAGCCACATTTTTATTTTTATCTTTTTTATTGATTTATAATTATTTTATTAAAGGAGGAATTTTAATTATTATCTCTTTTTAATTATTTAAAATGACAAAAAATATATTTTGTCTTTTATAAATGTTTTATGGTTTAAATGCCCAATATAATACTATTAAATGCGGTTTTAAAACCTATAATAAGCTGTTAACAGCATATTTTATTGTGACGGCCCTCCAAAAATAATGTGACATTACTACATGCATGTTCAATAATAAAAAAAATCATGTGCTACAACCTCATTTACATTCTTGTATTAGAAATTCAATGTTGTGCAAAGAATTTAAAAAGCAATTTGTTACTGAACCGCGGTCCCAAGCCCTGCAGTTTTCTCCCCAGGTTTTCAATTTTTATGTTTGCTGTATTAAACTCTTCCCCTCTATTTCATAATGGAGGTATGTGAATTAAAATAATTAGCATGGCGTAGACCAGGGCTGAGCACTGGAGTCTATGGTTCCTTAATAAGGCTGGCCGATGAGTCATCAGCAGAGCTTGAAAGAGAGAGCAAGAAAGACACAGAAAGAGAGAGAGAGAGAGATGGTGTAAGAGTGGTGTATCAGGAACAGATTAAGCGGCAACGCTTGCCTGCACAATTCAGTACATCTTAATTATGCCAAGGTATGGGTGTACATAAGTGAGAGGTTAATTGTGTTGTTGACTGATTGGAAACATAGCAACACACTTTCATGTTGTCTTAACATCACAGATCAGATCATCCAAATCTTGAAATTATACATTTTTACAAAAAATTGAACATTAATCTTGCTTTGCTGAATCACCCAGTTGATATAAAAAATGTCCTGTGACAACTGTTATAATGCATCCTGATGGATCTTAAAAAATAATAGATCACTTCAAATTTGTGACATGCCAAGAAGCATAAAAATGTCACGGTATGGAGACAGAACCCAAATGCAGACAGTTGCACAGACTTTATTCACAATAATAAGGGGAAGAAAACAAAACCCACGAGGGAAGAAAACAAAAGGGAGATGGCCAAAAATGAAACAGATTTGACCAGTCCAGAACAATAAACTTGACAAGAACTGGACTAGATAAGACTTAGACTGACTTGACTGGAACTTTAGAATGACACAAGTTAATACAAAGATTACAAAACGAACCAGCACGAGACAGCAAACAATGAGGGCAACAAGTGAGGGCCATGAAACAATGTAAATAACGAGGGGGCGGGGTCTGGAGACGAGACAGAGAGCACATGGCATACCAAAAACAAACAATGGCCATGTGCTTCCACACAAAACACGTGGGTCTATCACGATCCTGACACAAGGCCAGAAAAAGCAAGACTGGGCAAAGCATGATGGCCATTGGCCAAAATGGCCATTGCTGTAAAAAACAGCCTTATCCCATGAAATATTCATTTTTCTTAACTCTCTTCTAACATACTAATGTATTAATGTAAAAATGTTAAATGTTAAACATTAATATTGTGTTGCTTAGAATGATGCAGAATGAACCAAAAATATATTTTAAAAACATGCTTATAAATGAAAATTCAGACTGAAAATAAATTTGGAGTGGTCTTCTTGAATACTATTTGGTGCACCAGTAACAGAAAGGACATAGGACAAAAAAGATAAATGGAAAATAATTTAGTGGTACAGTTCATTAAAACTATTATTATTTTTGTCATATCAATACACAAAAACAAAAAACCACAAGAGTCTTTGTGGCAACTACAAAATGTAAAAGTGAACCATAAAGCATAATAATGAGATTTCAGTTCTATAAATCTCAACTTTGTGTCTCATTCGCTCACACTATTACAGGTACAAGCAACAAATGATAAACTTTTAAGCATGAAGTTGAATCACAAATAAAGAAAAGAAACACCAGTGAACATCCTGCGAAATCTTGCCTTTCAGTTTGCTGATCATGAAATAATTTGCTCGCTCTCATCCCCCGTTGCCCTCTCCCGGTACTCCCGTGCTGGAGGTGTTTGTCTAATAAATGAATGTGGTTAACAGAATGCAAATTGAAGTGGCACGACATCCGAAGCAAGTGTCAGATCAAAGTATCAATTAGGCCTATATATACTGTTTGCATAAATTAACTCTTCTTCATATAGATGTATATGGATGTACATGGTGCTCTACACAAGAGTCGTTCTATGTTTTACTGAATGATACAACCTAAAAGTCAATTATAATAGTATTACTTGCTGCAAACAGATTTATTTTTTGTCATCTGGACGATCTAAGTCATGAATGGCTTCTAAAGCATACTGGAATGACGGAGGGAGAAGCTTTTCGCCATCTAGTCAGCAGATGTCAGTCAAACCTGAGCATTGAAACATAGAAGAAGATACATTAAAGGGGGGTGGGGGACATGTGCAGCTTCTTGTCTCCAAAGCCTGTCATCTCATCCAGGATAGAGCTCAGAGGAGCATGAACCAAAGCGATGACGCACGGAAGTTGTGTTTGTAATCCTGCCCATGCAGAAAAATTGAAAAAAAAAACAAGGAAAGGAAAAAAGCAACAACAAAGGTAAAGCCATGCCACATCATATCTGCAAGCACGACTCTGCCATTCTCTCTCTCCCTACCCTTAAAAAACACAGATACCAGGTGAGAGAAGTCACTTCTGGAGATTGGCTTGAAAGAGCAGGGCTTTAGACAACATTTTTAGTCAGTTGAGCCATTGGTTTTATCAATTCCCTTGACTGAAAAGGCAGGTGGGGTAAATCGGGTTTCTCTGACGGGAAATAAAAAGCGAAAGTTTCGTCATGGGTAAATATGACGGCGATGTAGTAGAAATAACAGGTTACATGAAATCTGATACTTTTCAGTTCTAATGTCTCTAATTGAAACATAAATTATCTTGGCTTAAATATGTATTACATTAATAATATTTTATCATATTTTATTATCCTTACTATTATTTAGTTTTTACTATAATGTTGGCTAGATTATTATACTGTAGCCCACAGGTGTCAAACTCAGTTCCTGGAGGGCCGCAGCTCTGCACAGTTTAGCTCCAACCTTAATCAAACACACCTGATTCAATCAAAATCTTCAGGATTACTAGAAATTTCAAAGCAGGTGTGGTTTAGAGCTGGTTGGAGCTAAACTGTGCAGAGTTACGGCCCTTCAGGAACTGAGTTTGACACCCCTGCAGTGTAGCCTATTTATTTGTTACAGCTGCTGTGTGTAATTTTATGGAGGATATTTTGACAGAAGGGGTGTTGATGAGAGAGATGTATAAAGACCTTACATAATGAAGCGTTATATTTTTTATTGCCTATTTCTATCTACATACACTGCGGGTCACCTTACATGGAATTCTCCATGTTGTTTTTACAGTAGCCCTAAACGGACGAAGTGCTCTACACAGCGCATTTTATTAAACCGTTATCTCCATTGGCAAAGAAGCAAAAAATTGACAACATCTAAGTCCGGTTTCAGTGTTTCGAAGGGATGGTGGGGTTAGCTGTTCATTGCAATTTGCAACCTCGCCACTAGATGCTGCTAAATTTCATACACAGGACCTGTAACTATGTGTTCAGACCAAACGCGACTTGCGCGAATGAATCGCGCTATTCGCGCGTAGTAGACGCCTGAACGTTTTGAGTTTACGCGCTTCATTCGTGCGTCAAATTCACTTCACTACATACGCGAATTCGCGTCATGGGAGGGGCTTCTGCCAGGCGGCTCCAGTCTCGTGTATATATATATATATATTGCTCAAATTGTGTAAAGATCGTTTTTGACAACTTGCCAGATTGTCCGACCTCCTCACTCACTTTATTCCAAGCAAGATCCTTTTTAATTCTGTTTCCATAAAAGTGAGATGTATCAAACAGCTCCAGGTATCCACATACAGCAACGATGATTTTGTCCTCCATTGTTGTTTCTGATTTCTGCCTCCGCTCGCAAAATCATAATCACCTCACTACTACAGCAAGCTCCTGATTGGTTAACACGGCGCGAATTTCGCCAAAGTTCATTTCTTTATCGCGCGAATTGAGCGTTCGCGTTATTCGCGCGAGTTAAAAAAAATGAACTTTGGCGAATTGCGATCAAGATTTATTTAGGATTTTTAACTGAAATTAAATGTGTTCAAACCCCAAACACTCATAACATGAAATTGCAATTTATTGGGATTTTGTTGTTAAGATTGAAACTGGGACTGATGATACTGAAATCTAAAATATTGTCAAATTCCTCCAACAATGAAATCTCTAACAGACTGTCTACTTTAGTTGAGAGCAGAAAACAAGGCATGCTGCATGGAGAAAATTTCAAATTAGAATGGATTCTTTTGTCTTTTGTCGTGGTGTAGACAAGGTGTTATCAGGAACATGATCCATCTATGTATGTGATTTTGGACCTGTCTAATAAAAGATATTAAGAAAGAAAAAAATTCAGAAAGAACATTTGCCATTCAGAAAAAGCCAGTATGTGCTGTTAATATATTAACTGTTACTGTTGATGATGGAGCAAGTGAAAACACATCTGCCTTCAGAACCTGTCACATTGAGAAAAAAAAATACTCAATGTAATATTAAAAGTATGTACACATGCCACACAAGTAACTTAACTCTAAATTCCAGAATGTCATTTAAAAGATGATAATATCGGCAAAGCCAAGATCTTTTAAATCAATTAATCACCCTTTAAAGAAATCACCATCAGAAATAAACATTTGTGCTGTGTTTTGTGTGAACACACTGTAATGCTCATCATAATCTCAACTCATAATAATATGTCATGGTTTGTGAGAGATTGCAAACGAAGGCAGCTGTAGTGAACACCCAATTCTTTATTATAAAACAAAAACCCATGAAGGCGAAAAAGGACAAAATAAGTGAACTTTAAAAACAGGGTTTAAAGAAACGACTAAGACTAAATGATATACACGATTTAAAACAAGGCAATCCAACAGGAAAGGTAATCCAACAAAATGATTTCCTGTACCTCAGTGGTAAGAGCATTGCGTTAACAACGCTAAAGTCGTGGGTTCGATCCCAGGGGATTACACATATTTAGAAACAAATGTATAGGTTAATGCAATGTAAGACGCAATGGATAAAAGCGTCTGCCAAGTGCATAAATATAAACATAAATATGATGAAACAAGGCCACATAGCAAACATAGCAAAACGAACGAGCACATGACAACAGACACGAGGATTTGATATATTATATAGGGAGACTGGTAATTAACATGGGAAAAGGTGTATGGGATAAAACACTAATGGAAGGCTAATGCGGGAACGTGAGGGGCGGGGCCATAGACGAAACCGGAGAGAGCATAAGGAAAGCCAAAAGGTTCAAATGTCTCTCTCCATAATAAATCTAAGGCTTTGCCATGACTCTGTCACAAGATCAAGAAAGACAAGACATGAAGAGGCAGAGTCATGACAATAATAGCCTGGATTTTTCAGAGAGACTCACAAAAAAGACATCCTCACAAAACTTCAATATATGATAAATAATTGAAGGAACACACTTCAACCAATATGTGCTCCAATTCTCACTTTGATCCAGCAGTAGAGTTTTGTATGTGCTTATACAATAATTCCTTTTGTACAATATTGCCTGCAAAATGTGTTTATTATACTTGGGTGACATGAATGTCCTTTGATATTTCAACCATTGATATTTAGTTTTTCAGAATCTCGTTATTTTATATGCTACTACGTGACATTCCAGATTTTTTTTTTAAATATTTCAGCTCATCTGTTTCATTGTCTTGTTACTGTGTCACAAATATAGTCAGAAAGTTGGATGCATCTTAAATTAAGTCGGCTTGCCCCTTTGTCTAAGACGGAAAAATTAGTTCTTTCTCCTGTTTTATAAAAACAAAAACTAAAAGAAATTGTCAAGCCTGTCTCTCCCACACTATCTAAGCTCCATTGTCATCTTCCTCAGTGTCCTCCTGAGCAGAGTCACCCATTCTGCGTGCATCTCTTGGCACTCCCCAGATCTTGATTTGCTGAGCAGCAGGCCTTTGAGGCCTTAAATAAAAAGGCTAAACAAAATCTGTCACTGATGCTTTATTTACTTCCTGCACAGTTTGTCACTGGTTGTTTGTTTTGATGTGAATAAATGAGTCAGAATGAGTCCATACTGTGTATCTTTTGACACTTTGCCATCTGTACATAATCCACACGTGGGTCATGAGTGGCACAGGGACTGAGATTTAAGGCAATTCAGGATGACTGTTGCAATAGCTAACTAGTTTTTTGTTGTAAATGTATTGAACAGTTTTTAGTATAAAAACACTGAAGATTTTTTCAGTCCATATTTTAGACCTTCTCCCAAAACTAAGGAGAACAAACATTTAATTTATTGCTTTATATTCTTAAAGGATCAGTTCAACGAAAAAAATAAAATTCTGTCTTCATTTAATCACCCTCGAGTTGTTCCAAACCTGCAAGCAAACCGTTTTGGGGAAGTTTTGACTACTATGGTAGCCAAGAACGGTTTTGTTACAAGCATTCATCCAAATATCTTTCTATGTGTTCATCAGAACAAAGCTATTTATAAAGATTAGGAACAACTCAATGGCAAGATGACAGAATTTTTATTTTTGGGTGAACTGTCCCTTTAAGGCGAATTAGTTTCTGCTAAAACATAATAAAACTGAGACCTTTTGTCTCTTAAATTATGAATGATCAAAAATATAAAAACCTTATACATTTTCATACACTCACTTTATTAAGTGTATTATTTTTGTTCCAGTTTCAGCAGTCAACTATGCTGTGTAAGAACAGTTCTGTAAAAGCAGAGCATGTTTTGATTGATTTTCTACAGTCATTGTAAAAAACAAGCTGATTAAATTTTAATGTGTAAGGTCTGGGACTGTGACTGTTGTTGATAATGTGAACTTTAACGGAAGGAACCAGATTGGCCGATCTGTACACACTCACTCAATAGATGGACGAACTGTCAGGATTACCTTCCATACTAGTTAAGTGGTCTGACATCGACACATACCTGATAAAGAAACTAAGTGTATATAGTATAGAGAAACTGAGTGCATATAGATGTTTAGATGCTTATATGTTACTACCAAACATGAACCTTCTCAGCTGTTTTCTCTCCCCAATTATACTAGTGCAGTTATGAAAACTGTAGAAACAGCAAACAGTTTTGATATGTTTAGTCTCCGGTCGTTGGTTAACTGATAACAAAGTTAGCTTATACATGCGCTGATACGTGGAAAAATAACTTAACTTGTTCCCTGGTTTTTGTTAGGTGGGCAAACATTATACGTTTTAAGACACATACACAAATCCATACCAACAAAAGACAGGAGCTTATTCAACTTCAAGTGATATAAAAGTTTACGGTGACAACGGCAGCATTTTTTTCTGGCAGTTGTAGCAGGTATGTGTTAAAATATCAGACTCTGAGTCTGTAATCTGTCGATTCTGGCACATCAGAGTTCATTACTCTGTGCTGGTTTGTAATGGCCGCCTACAGTTTTCTCCTTGTCTTGCCTACAGCTAGCGTTGTGACGTAATCGTGACTTTGGCCGTAAAGTGGTCTACAAGGTCAGAATATTTGAAACATTTCAGATCTCCAATCTAGACTAAATCTACAAAAGAAAGATACTCATCTGAACAAAACCACATGAGGTATTATATGAAACGAAGGGACGTGTGTTGAGAAGAGATTGAGAGAGGTTATAAGAAATTGAGTGAGAAGATTCAGGAAAATTGAAAAATTTGAAAAGGTTGTGATAAGTGAGTGAAAATGAGGGGTGAAATATATTGTTTACTCACTGGCTAGTTTGGCTTAAACATTTTTGGTGTACCAGCCATTTAGAAAAAACATCTTAAAAACATCCTATTAGCCAAACATCTACAAAGATTATGTGAAAACATAAAAAGAACTTTAATTATTTATATCTTGCCTACTGTATAAGCATGTACAATAAATCTGTGCAGATCTGGTTTCCAGAGTTTACTCAATATTTATTTACAGTCACATTCATATACAGATGACCTGCATGGAGATAGAACAATCTATAAATAATAATAAAAAATGGGGTTTCCCACCACAGTTGGTCTTAATTTGTTTATAATATAACAGGGGCTTGTATATTTTCTCCTACCTAAATTTATATGGAGCCACACATCATGAGAGACTCTCTAAGAGAGAATACAGCTGTTACACCATTAATGTTGTTTGGAAAAGGAACCAGAAATAGCAAGTAATACGTATACTGAAAGCTTTCATCATTTTCAATTCAATTAATGGGTTTTATGTATTACAAAGCTCCTGGTTTTACTTTCCTCAGGAAATTTTTCCAGCACATTTAGAAACTGACTTTTGACTTATATAGTCTTGCTGTCAGCAGCCAGGGCACAGTTAATTAATAATTCACACAGTAACTAAGATTCATATTAGAATTAGTGTCTCAAATAAGGGAACCAAATCAGGACACAAAACTCATTACAGCCTATGATTTAAATATAGACTTCATTGTAAAAAAAAACTTTATGTTGTCAGTTAGCCATGTTAACATCTCGGTTACGACTTTAACCTTTATTCCCTGATGGAGGGAACGAGACGTTGTGTCGAGACAGAATGGGGTTTGAACTTGAGAATGTATCGGTTACAACTGTAACCTCTGTTCCCTGATGGAGGGAACGAGATGTTGTGTTTATAGATGTACTGGGGTTTGATCTTGAGAAACTATAATCTCCGAGAGGAATTTAGAAACATCTTTAAGTTGGCGAATGGCACGTATATGGGTATGAAAGGAGATGGCGGCTTCCATTCATTCATCTTTTTGGGCTGAGGAACCTGAGAGACATCTCCCAGTCGCTGCTGCAGACAGCAAAGCGTTGTGGCCGTTAGACACAACGTCTCGTTCCCTTCAACAGGGAACAAAGGTTACAGTCCTTACCAAGAATTTCACTTCCTGCCGGTCTCTCGATGGTGTGTCGAGACTGTAAGGTGGTGAAAAAGTAGAGAGAAGAAGAACCATCATCCACCCTCTAGCTCAATGGCGGAATTCAAGTGGCGTGGCGTGGCGAAGGCATTTTTTATCCTTCTAGCTGTCTGAGTTGTTATTGTTAACATTATTTTACGTCACGCAATATTCATGATGAATGACTCCAAAAGATAAGAAGGAAAACCAGGTTGAATGATATTATTTGTATTTTGTTTTTTACGTTTGATAGTAATTGTGATTTTTTTTAAACATGTTCAATTCTCCTGCTTTACTCGAAACATTATTCATTCATCTGATTCTCATGTCGCTAAGACTCTCACGCCAGCCGTTTATGGATCTCACATTCACAAACTCGTCAGTCTTTGTCATTGTCAGAGGTAAGAGACCAGTAGCTTTTTTGCCCCCTGCAACTCACTGCTAAACGTATCTTTTTTTGTCAGCCTAGGGTTATGAACGATGAACCATGAACGCTTCATTAGAGTAATAATTATTTCTAACCAGCGGTCATGACCACTCTACAGAGATAAATAGACCAACCTTCCCTTCTCTAAAAGCACCTTTATATAATCATGCTAAAGTTTCCTATGTACACCTAGATAGAATAATATTACAAAAATCAGAGATTGAGGCTTACTCTATTTAGATTCGTCAGACAACATTTTTGTTGGTCTAAACGGATATTCACAGTAATTAAAATTAAACTAATGCCAAGTTGTTAACCGGATCTCAAAAATTCTCAGCTGGTATCTTTATGCTCCACCTAGACAGGATTCTAGTCTGTCACTAACCTGAACCGGGATTTGCGGTAACAAGGATATAACAGAGTGGAAGGTGTTGCTCTCTAGCCTTTCCTGAAGGAAGGACAGCATGAAACGGATCACACATCTCTGTGGGTGTTCCCCGCGGGGAGAACACCAGGATGGGGAGGGGCGTCACTTAAAGGCATACAGGCACCTGGTGGCTTGAGCTCTGGCCTAATGTGCAGGAGCCAGTGTCTGGGTGTTCCAGGTCTTCGCGAGCTTCCCATGCACCTCCGGGAAGAAAAGTACCGGAGTGGAATGCGGTGTTGCCCGACGCTCCGTATCCACACTGCGAGCCTTGAGATGAAGATTGTGCGGCTCACAATCCACGGCAGCACGGGCAACCATGGCTGAGATCTCCGCATCAGCCTCGTCCTGGGCTTGACCAGCCGAAGCAAGGGAGTCTTCAGCGTCTATCGCCAGCAAATAGGCATGCGATGCCGCGATGGAAACCTCATCCTCATCACGCACTGGATCCACAATGGGACTGTCGACTGGTGCCCATAGAAGATACCTGGCCACCCAGGCATGTTATGCAGGCGTCGGACGAGTTGCGACATCTGCCGTGAGCGAATGCCACCCTGACAATTGATGTACGCCACGGCAGCCATGCTGTCCAAGCGGAGCAGCAGGAGCTTGGCTGAATGAAGGGAAGAAACCTCTTCAGAGCATGCCAAGCAGATAACAACTCCAGGCAATTGATATGCCACTGCAGCTGGGGGCCGATCCAATGACCCAACACTGCATGCCCGTTGCACACAGCACCTCAGCCGAGCAAGGTGGCGTCCATCATCACCAAGAAACCTGCCAGAGCAGAACCCCAGCTCAGAGAAAGGTAACATCTGTCCAAGAGGCTAGGGTGCGACGGCAGTGGGGCATGATGAAAATACACTTTGTGCCTATATGTCAAGGTCTCTAGGGAGCCCGACTCTGAAGCCAGTGCTGAAGCAGCCTCACATGCATCAACCGGTATGACCCCTGCCAAGGATGCCATGTTCCCAAGTACCCTCTGAAAGAGTTTGAGTAGGACCACTGGTTTGCACCTGAAGACTCTCAGGCAGTTCAGCACTGATGGACGTGCTCGTTGGTAAGGCACGCAGTCATGGTAACACAGTGCAGTTCCATACCAAGATAAGAGATGCCCTGCGGAGGGGAGAGCTTGCTCCCAGTTTACGCGAAGAGCCAGTCGGTTGAGGTGGCAAAGCACAAGGTCCCTGTGCATACACAACAGATCTCGCAAGAGGAGAATACGCATGAGAATAATACGCATGCCCTGCTTCCTGAGGGGAGCGAGAACAGCCTCCGTGACTTAGGTAAAGACGAGAGACGATGGAGCTCGTTTGCATTGAAAGCACCGAATGTGTATTGTGCACAATCCACAGCAGCACGGGCAACCATGGCTGAGATATCCACATCAGCCTCGTCCTGGGCTCGACCAGCCGAAGCAAGGGAGTCTTCAGGGTCTGACGCCAGCAAATAGGCATACGATGCCGCGATGGAAACCTCATCCTCATCACGCACTGGATCCACAATGGGACGGTCGACTGGTGCCCATAGAAGATACCTGGCCACCCAGGCATGTGATGCAGGTATCATGGCCGTCGGGTTGGAAAAACACTTGTTTTAATAACTTATAAAAATAATTTCAACAATTTCAACTTCATTTCATACATTATATGTAACAAAACTATATATATATTTTAAAACTATACATCCTTTACTCTGAAAAGTTTCACCTACATGAAAAAATTTAGCTGCACTACTCGTCGAGCTCCTGGAGGCGTGTCGGGAATGAAGCTAAAGAGTCATGAACACACAATACACCATCGAATTATCCCTGGATAACTTTCGATTTACTATAGACGGTTTCAAAGCAACAATATAAACAATATAATTAAAAAATAGTTTATTTACTACAATTGTTATAAAATAAAACATTTCTCTTTCCAATGGAAACTCACAGCACAAAACTTAACTTGATCTCTAAATTCCCTCTACAATACTTCACTAATGAAGTTAATTGATAATAAAAGTGAATAGAGTAGGTGTGAATCAGATAAGCAGCTGTTCCTACACCCTTACATTTATCAGTAGTCATTGATGGCATTTTTTACAACGGCGCACCACATGTCATTCAATGGCAGTTTGCAGGAGATGGCCAGCTTAAACCGTAAAGCTTCCATACTGAGATGGTTCTGTTGTTTACAGTGTGTTTTGGAAAATTGGTGTCTACCAATTCTGGTGTCTGGTGTCTACTGAGGATAAGTTGAACACATCAGGTGGAGTTTTTCAAAAAGGGGTCATGCTGTCTTTGCTTCACACTGTAATCAGTCTGCTGGAGGGCTTTACAGGGCACCGGACCCGCAGTTCCGCCTTTGTCTTCTCGTAGCTTTAAAGACTGTTATTGAATTACTTCTGACACAGATGTGTTTTTGTATACTAAGAAGATTGGTCAGATTGTCAGAGATAACATATAGAGATGTTTCCTTATGACGCTTCACTTTTACAAAGCATAGCTGTCATTACTGTTAAGACATCAGGATTGGTCTACTTGGGAAATTTTTCTCGATCAAATCACCATGTTCAATAATAAAACACTAACTTTTGACATTTTAAAGATACCAAATTAGACGCCTTATGTCCCACAATGTTCATTGAATGGTATTGTTTCACTTAAGTCATCACATATCCTCACTTTCCTTGTCCAGGCTCATGCCCTATCCAGACTGGACTATTGCAATGTGCTACTGAATGGAGTCCCCGCAAACACAACCAAACTTCTACAGATGATCTAGAATGCAGCGGCAAGATTGGTCTTCGAACAACCAAAGAGAGCATACATCACTCCTCTCCTTATTAAGTTACATTAGCTCCCTTTTAGCGCTTGATCGCATCAATTTCAAAGCTCTGCCCTTGGCCTACAAGACCACCACTGGTTCGAACCCCAATATCTTCACTCGCTTATACAGACTTCTTTAACCACCTGTAGTAGAGTAGGCGGGGCGAGACCCTGGTTCAAGTCCGGTGAGTAATTGTGAATTACCGCCAGCTGTGCGCACACCGGGCTCGAATCACGGTCTCGCCCCGCCTACTCTACTACACCGCCAGAACCCTACGATGTGCAAATAAACAATGTCTTGTAGTGCCATCCCAAAAGGGGAAAAAATCACTCTCACATACCTTCTCTGGATCTGTTCCACATCTCTTCTGTCAGCATCTGACTGTTTAGTTCTGACTTTTATTTATTTTCTTTTGGTTCTGTCCATAAAATAAAACATAGCTTTTTTATACTGTGGTACTTTTCAATTGAAAAAAGTGATCCTGCATTTTTGACAACCATTGTCATTTTTCCTGCTATGAATCCTTGAAAGGATTCTTCAAAATATCTTTCTCAGTGTTCAAACAAACTTAGCAATGTATACATGTTTGGAACAGCTAGAGAGTTTCAATTCATGAAAGAATTTTCTTTTTTGGGTAAACTATCCTTGATCCCCAATACAAGCATTGGACTGTTTTAGGGCACGAAGTGAGTATTTTAAATAATTCAATAGCCAGTGTTTGAAATGAATCACCAAAAGAATCATATCTGAAGTGCTGCATTGTGATAAATGCCATTTGGCCACACAAACATGCTCTGCCCCCCACGCTCTCCCACACACGTAACACACACATAAACAGATACAAAGATATGTGTGGTGCATGATCAAGAATATCATATCGATTTATATGAGGAAAAACAATTTGAGCACTGCAGATGCTGGTATTTGCATTCAAAGCTGACATTTCATACCCACTGGCTAAACATAAAAATAACCCGGTGAAATAGATTTTTTTTTGCCGTGATAATTAAATCAAGCAGAGTGAATATTTTATTATTTGTGTTAACACTGTTTTTAATGAGGCAGTGAGGGGGGAAGAGAAATTATTAATTTACTTCAACTTTACCTTTGGACTACGGTGGTCCCCAGAGCATATGAATCAGGGTATGACTCATCTTCATTTAGAAAATGCTCGGCATCAGCGTTAAGAAATAGGCTTTGTGGAATGAATTTGAGTCTCCAACTAATTAAGCTCAAATCTTAGCTTTGTGACACAACAGCACTGCAATTCACCATGCAACTGCCGCAATGATTACAAAAACACAACTCGATGATCTTTCCCATGAGACAGGCTGGATCACATCTGCGAGCGACAGGGCTTTACCGTCGTTGACAGATACAATGCAAATGAGTTCCAACGAACCTATCTAAAATCTCTCAAGCTGTCCATCAACAGGACATCTTTGGGTAACCATTTTAAATGATTTGATTTAGGATTTGACACTAGGTGGGAATGGCTCTGTGAAAACACTGAGACGCTTTCTATTGTGCCATGTTTATTGCACAATCTCGGAGAGAATTATATGATCTTCAGAGAAAAGCAGGTCATGGATGGAACAAGCCTGGGCAAAATAAACAATAAACATTTACTTTACACTTATTTATTTATGAAGTATAGCTTCTGCTTTCATCATAACGTGTTAAAATGATAAGAAAGTATGCTTAAACTCCTCAAGCAGTGTTGAGTGGCTTCAGTCTCACATTGTTTTTCCAGTAACTGATATATTGCTAAATGTATAATAACCTTACATTGCACTGTTACAATGACAACTCAAGCACATTTCTGTTATACACAACCCTCACAACACTGTCTTAGCTTCATACAAATTAATTTGATTACTTCTGAATGCGTCAAATGTATAAAAAATTCATCAGAAAAAGTATTGTGCTCTCCTTAATTGGACCTGGTGGGATATTTAGAATAAATGGTTGTATTTTACTTTATGAGAGCCGTTGTTCCCCTTCAGTCGGTCTCTCGATGTTGTATAGAGAGACAGACTGGGGTTTGATCTTGAGAATCTATCATCACCGAGAGGAAATTAAAACGCCAATGGGCTTGGCGAATGGCACACGCACGCCAGTCTCCGCCCCGTACATACGGGTATAAAAGGAGGATGGCGACGGTTATTCATTCATCCTTTGTTCTTCGGAACCGGCATGACATACATGTCAAGCTGCATCTCTTCAAGATTCTTCTAGACTGTCGGAGGTACTACGCGAAGCAGTGGATTTCTCCCTCTGCAGTGGCGGAATTTCCCCTCTCGGTTGTCTTGTCAGCGAGTTGCAGATATTTCTAAAAGAGCAAAATTTACTCTCACGGATTGAACTGTCTTTGGGCATGTCTTGCAGCTGTGTTCTTGGGTATGACAGACTCATCCTCGAGTCTGACGGGCACGACACCTGTACTGCACATTGGGGTTCCAACATGCAGGAGCACGGCTTTTCGATTTAGGTGTTGGGGTCACAGACGACTACGTTCTCCGGACTGTTGCCGCAACCCTGTCTGCTTCCTGAGCGCGATTGCCGCTTGGGCGAGGTCGACCACTTCAGCGAGAGGCGGAGGTGATCGAGGATTCCCATGGATGTCACTCCGCCAGCTTCGGCTCGCGGATCAACCATGCCCTGACACGCTCACCTGGCTTGTCCCCGATGGGCAGTGACCTAAGGTCCCATAGCGGGCAGAATTGACAACCTTGACGCCTAATTGCGATCGAGCCCAAGAGGAGGTGACGCAGAGATGGCGGTCGTGCTTCCTCGGCAAAGACAGCATATTTCACTTATTTTTGAGCTCCTCATGCATCTCCAGGTCAGCCGCAAGCGTTCGGGGAGGGGGGGCACTACAACCCGTCGGCTGATCTGGAGATGCATGAGGAGCTCAAAAATACATGGAATATGCTGTTCGCAGCATGTTCCTGTCTCTAGAGCTCAGGGAGCTGTTACTTCCCTGGAGGGTGAAGCAGCTAAGGGATATGTCGAACCCACAAGTGGATTGTGCAGCCGTGGTGCATCGCGGATGTGCCACTTGGAAGGGTCCACCAAGTCTCCCTTCCAGGGCATGTAAGCTCTTTGACACTCGTGTCGAAGACTTATGATGCTGTGGGTTAAACTGCTGCCGCACTCCACGCTATTGCGGTCAATCAGGCCAAAATGCTATGGCGACCCATTGGGTCATATGTCAAAGCATTAGGATCTGGTTGATGGGAAGACCGATCCGGTTGCTCTCCGACACAGGCCTCTCGCCTCATGCGACAGAGGTCATGGCAAGTGACCTGGGTCGGACAATGTCTTTGAAACATCCAATGATATGTCCAAGGACACATCTGTGGCTCAATCTTGCGTCATTACACTCAGAAGGTCCGCCTTCTTGCTTATCTCGCAAGCAGTATGCTGTATGGTGAAGCAGATTGCTCCGCTGTGTACCGGCCACCTATCGGTCGCTGAGGTCCTGAGCACAGCCTGCCCCCCAGCAGCCCCCCACTTGGTGGCCCCTCTGATACTGGGCCCTCCAGGCTACAACCCCTCAAAGATGAAGAGCGCCGCAGGGGGGGGGGGGGCTTCTAACCACGTTGGGAATCCGGCTAAAGCAGACGGCCCTGACAGGATGAGCCACTGGGATGGAGAGTACAGCGGGCGGCCCCCCCCCCGGCCAAGCATCGCTGGTGGTTCAAGGCAGGATGTTACCTCCCCGCAGTACTCTCGATAAGACGGTTCCTGGGTGACGCAACTTCTCGCTGCCTTCCACAATCTCCACCAGATGTTGCGTCGGTCGGCGGTAACACCAAGCAGGTTGGTAGACACACCAGTCAACCAACCCTGGGTCCCGACCTGTGTGAGGTGACCGCTCTTTCAGCCACCGAATCAATCACAGTGAAGCAGATTGTCCCTCTGGTTCCGCAATCATGGTTTTTCGGCACTTGAGAGTGCACCAGCTCGTTACGCTAGCTAGAGAGGACGATCCATCTCGGTTATGCGATCCAGTTTCGCCAGGCGCCTGCCCAAGTTTTGGAGCATTCTCCTAGGTAGAACGCTCCCGTGCTTCAGGCAGAGTTTGCCGCCCTTCTGGCGAAAGGTGCGATCGAACCTGTCCCACTAACCAAGATGTCTTCCGGGTTATTCAGCCTGTACTTCATATGGCCTTAAAAAAAGGGGGTGGCTGCGCCCCACTATGGATCTGAGCCTCCTGAACAACCAACTACACAAGCTGCTGTTTAGGATGCTGATGCAGAATGCATCTCGGACTCAGTTCCTCACCAAGATAGGTTCGTGGCAATCGACCCGTAGGACGCATACTCTTACCTCTCCATCTTCCCTCAACACCGACCGTTCCTGCGGTTGGTTCGAGGGAAGAGCGTATCAGTACAAGGTCCTGCCCTTCGATCGGGCCCTGTCTCCACAGGTTTTTACCAAACTCGGGGAGGCCTACTTAACGCCCCTCAGGGAGCAGTTCGGCCAGGCGCAGGTGGACCTGTTGCCTCCCCGGACTCCACCCATTGCCCGCTTTGGTACTCCCTGACCGAGGGTCCCCTCAGCACAGATGCCTTTACGCACAGCTGGCAAGTATGCCTTCCCCCCAGTGAGCCTCCTTGCACAGGTCCTGTGCAAAGTCAGGGAAGAGGGGCATCAAGTATTGCTAGTTGCGCCTTACTGGCCCAACCAGACTTGGCTATCAGACCTCATGGCTCTGACAACAGCCCCCCTTGGCCGATTCCCCTGACAAAGGACATTCCGTCGCAGGGCAAGGGCACGGTTTGGCACCGGTTACGTGCCCAGCAGGCGCCCCCCTCTGATGAGGAAGACCCTACCTCCAATGTTTCCAGTACGCACACTGGGCCCCTACTTGGACGGCACACAGAGCCTAAGAAGTTCTGAGCAGCTCTTGTCTGTTTTGGAGGACAGCACCAGGAGAGGCCTGTCGCCAAACAGAGGTTGGCGCATTGGATTGTGGGTGCCATTAATTTGGCATAACAGTCCCAAGATCGCCCATTCCCACTGGCAGTGAGAGCCCACTGCACTCTGAGTGTGGCCTTCTCATGGGCACTGGCTCAAGGCGCCTCTCTGGCAGACATATGTAATGCTGCGGGTTGGGCTACGGCCAGTATCTTCGAGAGGCTTTACAACCTACAAGTGGAGCCACTATCAGTCCATGTCTTACAAGCTACTGCGTATAGGATGGGCATCTGGCCCATGGCACAGGCATTCTAATCATCACTAAACATTGGCATTTTTTGGTAAACAGGCCGGGCAGTGCCGTCTGTTGAAACCAACTCCAGTATTGTGATTTCTTTACTACATGTCAGAAACTGACACATTTACACAGTATGCAAAAAGAACATCAACTAAGCAGAATACAGAATGTAAGAATACACAATACTCATATAACAGCATGTTACAGCAAGCTGTATAGTATAATGCACCAATCATAAACTACTTCAGTGCTTATACCTCAATACATATTCATGAGCTGTGTAACACATTGTTTTTCATTTAAGAGAGCAATGTAGAAGCAGTAATGACAAACACATTTACTGGAGTCTGAAGAGACTGTATCATTGTTTTTGTAGAGTAAATATGAGCCAAAACTGCTTTTTATCATAATTTTGACAAATGAGTCAGCAGTTATTAAAACAGTTCACACACCCGTTTGCAAGCTGTATTCGATGTTATTGACCACATTAATATGCAAATGAGAACATTATTCACCCTATCAATGTTTGATGTGTTTACCTCATAAATATGTAAACCAGGATATTTACCCAGCAGAACGAAATCATAAAAAACCTAAACGCTGGAAAGTATAAGAACGGTGTGAATGATATCTCAAGATTAAGCCAAGGTTAAACATGACACCAAGTTAACAATATCACATCTGACATATTACATGAGAGCACCTTTTGGTTTTTCATGAATTTCTCAGAATGTCCTCTGCTACATCTCTGCTGGCCAGGGAGAAGTGCTTATTAACAGAGTTAATCCCTCTAACCTTTATCTGCAATGATGCTCAAGACTCAGGATATCAGCACACTAGCAGTTAATAATTGTCTGAGAGAAGTTCAAGTCTCATGCTCATTTGAAGTAATCAGATACCATTTTAAGCCTGTGATATTGGGTTGGGGTTTTTGTTCTGTCCTCGATATTGTGATTAACACCAGAAATGTATTTCTGCCGCTGAGCGATGAAACAGAACCCTCGGTGAATGTGACTCAGCATGCCCCCCAACTTTGGAAAAGGATGTCACATTTTTTCCCATGGTAACCTCTCTGGATTTTGTAGAAAGTACCGAAGCTCAAATCCTCAGACAAGGACAAGTCAATCGATACATATGTGTCTTCAAATTCTTTTGTAATCTGTATATCCTTTTATATTATTGACATTTCCCAGGAAGAACTAACTGAGTGAGAGCTGACTAAAATGCTTGAAATCATTATTGCGTTATTGTGATGAACAGAAGTTTAAGATGGTCTGTTGGTGTATGACAATGCACAGAGATGTCATTACATACTCATCTGTCTGTCACTGTCAGACACATTATATAACAAGCAGGAACTCAGGTAGAAGAAAACAGTTGGCAGTGAAAAGTGGCAGTGGTAATCCTTCATTAATTTCTCTGAATGAACCATTGGAGTTCATTAACCATCCTTTTTGACATAAAGAGTGGGCCTGAGTACTGAGCGGCAATTCTGCAGCATTATATGGTTTATATATTGCCTGTCTCTAGAATATATGTAACCTTCTGGAAGTTAAACGAACAATGACATTTTCCATATACTGCATTCCTGTCTTTACAGACGTATCTTTTTTACTCTTTTAAGCTATGTCTTTTTGGCGCTCACTTGTGTTCAAATAGTGCTGAAACTTGACTTTCAACTTTTAATGGGTACAGAAGTTAACTTACTGAACTGCCAATCATAAGGTCTGTTTAAAAACATAAGGGTACACTTTGTAATATGGATAAACTATAGAAAAAGTGTGAACACCCAAGTCAAGCTGGGTACATGTGCAGGAACCAATACAGCAAACTCCTGAAAAGTTTACCCATTTACTGGCCCCTATTTCCATCCAAACCAGTATTGGACTGTTTGTTCTGCAGAACATGAAAGTAGATATTTTGATGAATGTTGGTAACAAAACAACATTGAACACCTTTGACTTCTACTGAGAGATTTCTTAAAATATATTATTTTGTCTCCAAAGAACACAAAGCTTTTAGATAAGCACAGGGTGAATAAGTGATGACAGAAGTTCCTTTTTTACTGAACTATAGATTTAAAGGGATAGTCACCCTAAAATGAAATTTCTGTCATGAATTACTCTCTTGTTGTTCTAAACCTGTGTAATTTAGTTTTTTTAGTGAAAGTTTTGTTGAACACATAGGAAGATATTTGTAAAAATGCTTGTAACCAAACCATTTCCTACCATAGTAGGACAACTGAGAAGGTACTCAAAAGTGACCCAGACCTGTTTAAAAATAACAGAACACATTTTTTTATTTTTTCTACTATTGTAGTCAATGTGGTCCAAGAACTCTTTGATTACATATTTTTTTCCAAATCTATAATATACTTTGTAGAGATTTGGAAAACCTCGAAGGTGAGTAAATGATGAGAGAATTTTTATTTTTGGGTGAACGATCCCTTTAATAAAGACATGAAAGGATCAAAACATCAGATATTGAATAAAATCCAAAGCATTAGGATGCAGACATTAAGTCTTTTTATTCTTTACCTTGTTGCACCGGTATGTTGATTTTTATTTTTGTCTCTTGTTCTTGTGTCAAAGAACTGAGCTGTATGGAGCCACACAGTACATAAATATACAAAGGTATAAAGTTAGCCTCCTTTTCTAGTCCTGGGGCCTCCTATAAATTGATGCGTAGAAACCGTCCAAAATTAGATTTTACGATAATTTCGATCGAACGTATTCACAAAAAACACGTGTTCGCCTCTCTATCAGATATGAAATCTATAAATCGCAAATTATCGTGAAATAACACGCAACTAAACCGTTTCACATCTCTGCCTTTAATGACGTCGAATTAATGTCATTGATATATAAAAGAGTACCTTTCAAAGTCCAAAGACAAGCGTTTTTATAAATATGAACTGTGCCATGGATATTTGCGTACTCACGTTTTATCAATGCTGTTTATTCGCTAATCGCTACAGTTACTGATGTGGAATAACTATAATCATGATTTGATGATAAGATATTTACCTATTAAAACAGACCTGCAAGAAAAGGCAAAAAGCCCCTGTAAACAGAACGGTTACACAGTTCATCCTTCAGAACTTGTTTCTGTGGTTGGAAAAGACAAACCGATGAAGAACACCCAGTTCCAAGTAAGGAACTAATCTAATCTAAAGTGTTATGCCTCCCGCCCCTGTTAAATCAGAAGGTGGTATAGACTTTAATTAGCGTGTGGGGTCAAAGAAGATGACAACATTAGCCTTTCAGCTATACAAAGAAAACACCTTAGCCCTTACCAGTTCAAGGTTACATAGTGGAACACCTTAAAATGAATTCCATACAATGTGAATACCTTACACCAACTATGTAAATAAATCAGATTATAGTCTAGACTTTTTGTGCACATAAACTTGACTAATGACTGGAATATACTAAAAGACTTTTAAAATCGTAACAGATTTTTTTTAAACTACAGGAAAGACGTCATACACTTATAGACTTTTTGAAAGTTTCAGATAGAAACACAGTAACTGATAAAATCTGCATACTGGCACAGACTTTCCGCAACAAGTCCAGATTGAAAATCTGGGCAAAATCTGAGCAAAAGTCTTGTAGAGTATTTTAGCCTTATAGTCACAGTTCTTTCACTGAAATGCATGCCGATTTATCTTTTTTTATAAAGTTGCCTTTTAGATCCTGCACAGGCTGGCACACATACACTCCTGTCATACATCCAAAACATAAACAAACCGCTATCGTTCAATCAGTCCATATCTTGGCAATCCTACAACACTGATGGTCTACTTTTTTTAAAGAGAGGATGAACAGTGACCGCCTAACAGCACGAATCATGTTCCTGAGCTCAGCATTCAGTGGTAACCACTGGGGCTCAGTTTGTTTATACTTTCAGTCCATTGTTGCCTTCATACATGTAAGTAAGTACGTTTATTTATAAAGCTCATTTAAATTCAATAAAATTACACAATCTGTCTAAAAATAAATATGAAAAACAAAAGAAAAAAACTAGGCTGGGAAAGCAGGTGAGTAAAAATGTGATTTGAGCATTGATTTTCAAACAGAAGTGGAAGGAGCACATTTAATATCAAGTGGGAGCTGGTTCCAGAAGTGAGGAACAGGTCCTACAAAAGCTCTGTCACCTTTGGATTTTATACGAGACCATGGGAGCTTGATTTGAAGACCTAAGAGGCCTAGTTGCTGAGTTTAATCTGATAAAATCGGTTATATAGTAAGGCGCCTGCCCTTTAAAGCTTTAAATACAATTAAAAGGATTTTAAGGTGAATTCTTAAATATACAGGGAGCCAGTAAAGAGAAGCCAAGACTCGAGTGCTATGGTCATGTTATTTGCTGCTGCATTCGGAACCAACTGAAGGTGAGCTAAAGAAGACTGGGGAAGGCCAATATATAAGGAGTTGCAGTAGTCCAGGCGAGATGTAATGAAAGCGCATGATCTAGAATCTAGATCATGAAAATCAAGAGAAGGTCAAGCCTGGAGATGACTATAAATTGATAGAAGCTATTCTGTATGTGTATTGCATACTAATAATGTCTTGAGGGATAAATATCTCTGCTCCTGACAGCAATGCAATTTGTTATTATTCTTAGCATAAGAGTGCCACAGTTACACACCTGTTCATGTATTTTTTCCACTAGGTGTCACAACTGAGTCACAACTGGTGTCTGTGCTCTGTTGACAAATGCAATTGTTTTTCTTTTAATATTCAGGTGATACTGAATTTATAGGAGAATCAATGGTCTTGTTTGATTTTGCTTCAGCATACAAGACATTATTCCATTCTTTCAATACAACACAGTGTAGGTGTATTAACCGACCACACTAAGGCAGAGTTTCCAAAAAATGCTCACTATAACAGATTGGAGCCTTATAGACGTCCAGATGGAACTACGAAATCAGTCATACACATTCTAACAAAGAAAGTTTGGTGGATTTTTTCTTTTTTCTTAACAGATGACAAGTTCATTGGGATATGTTGTTTCGTCAGATTACTCACAGTCACAGCTCTATTTTAACATGCAGCACACTGGGTTACAGGTGAAGTGTGATTTCTGCAGCATTAGCATCAACGTGTAAAAATGGAGATTTACTGATTTTAAAAAAGATCTAAATTCTTGTCTGTACTGTTCTGAACAATCTTTCAACTAGAGCTCTCCTTGTGCTACTGGTTCCTTGTGATGCATTTTTTGTTGTTTTCACCATTTGTAAGAAAAGTCTATGCAAATGAATGAATCATTCCTAACACTCTCCTGTCCTCCATTGGTTGGGTAAACAGAAACTCAAGAAGCACATCTACAATTTCCTTTAGAATTGTTCATTAACATTCATCTGAAAATCAAACTCCTTAGTCATAAAGAGACAAAAATCCCCTCAAAACCAGATAAACATGACCTGACTTTCAGTATCTTCCCAAAACTATAATTGCAAGATAAAAGACCATGTTTCTGATGAGTCACGTTTTAACACTGAAGCACTTTCGCAATATTGTTCATAGCTAGCGTTTAACTTAACAGAGTGCAGGAACTTTGCCTATCTGACCCACTGAAAAGGTATGATTTGAGCTTGTTAATTAAGATGCTTTGTAACCATTATATTGAGAACAAGTCTCAACAGGATCCAACTCAAGGCGTGATGTGTTGACGTCAAACGCTGCTCCTGAACAACATAAATAGACACACCATTAGATACAAGACACAATGAGATAGAAACAAGATGCTCTCTCTCTCTCTCTCTCTCACCACACCTCCTTGAAGGTTCATGAAGTATTCCAAGAAGTCAGAATATTAAGGCGAGTGCACCACTAAAAACATCTCTTCTCATTATATAACTCACTTAATGTTCCCTTAGTAGGTCCCAAGCCCTGAGGGTCAGCTTTTCATAAATCTCATTACGTGAAAACGTGGCCCAGTTTGGTGTTCCGTAGTGATATGCAGGAATGAGTTCATTTGTCAATATGCATGAATGAGCAAGGAGAATGTGCTGAGGAATATCTGCCTGTCTGCCTTGTTTTTACTTCAGTCTTAGTGGCCTAGTGAAAATAAGTCACATTGATTGGTGTAGTCACTGTGTTTGTACTGATGTCCTATCTGCGTGCCCTAAAATCTCTATTTCTGTCCTGTTTTGTAACACATAATCTTTTCAACCATCCGTCCAGTCGTGATTCGCGCACAGTTTTGAGTGTAAATGCACGGATTGATGGAAGTGTGTAACACAACTACCATTAGACAAATTTAGAATCACAGGAAATTCCCGATCTAATCTAAAAAATTAATCCAGGTCTGAAATATGATTAAAGACTGAAATGAATCACCGGTCATTTAAACTGAACGCAACATCCACATGACATTAGAGAAGGATTAGAGGTAAATCAAAAACATTTAATATATCAAGGATACACTTTTTTCTGAAAGCACTTTTCTTGTAAACAAGTATCAAATTCGTAGGAAGTCTTGCTATGTGTTCACCAAAACAAGTTCAATCAAAAGTAGCTGATTTGGTGCCCATGGTGAATCTGAAGTCCACCTTGAGACGATGCAAGCGCAGACACTACATCATCTGGATCTGATATAGAGATTAGAGAGTCCAAATGAACTTCTAATGCAATCTTTCCCCTGACATTTATTCCAATGTAACAGCATTAGCCTGGCCTGATCCCTATGATTATGACTTCATATTAAATCACAATCTGTGAAGAAGCGGCATGAAGTTTCTCATACCTGTAATACTGTTCAATTGTTATGAATCATCAAAATATTATTTCTCATCACCACCATTGTTGATTTATAATATTTAGTTTCATCATAAAAATAAATATTATTTCATTACAAATTCAATTAAAATAATTTATAGTGTTTGTACTGGAACTTTATTCATTATGAGGGCAAAGGAAGAAATCTTGAATGAATGCTTGGTCGCACTTCCTTCGTGTATTTCAAGAGTAAGCAGGATCTTAAACACTCTCTAAGGCCACTGCAACGTGTTCTGATGACTGGGCTTGTTCTGTGTGAGCATTTTAACATACACACATGCCAACATCTCTATGTGATGCAGAAGTTATGTTTTTTAAACAGTTGTTTATCTATATCACATTAAAAACTATGATTTAGAAATAACAGTTGGGGTTTTGGAGAATATTAAAACCACTTTTAAATGTTAATAAATAAAGCAATTGTCTGATTTAAGACAAAAAAGTCATTTCTCTGCTAATGAGCTGCTATAGTGGTGCATTCATTTGCCAGCTAACAGACAAGCAGAAACAAAACAGAGAAAACATTGAATGCTGTGCATTCAATTTTTTGCCTTGTTAGTTCCAGGATGACACCCTGCCTGCTCCCCACAGGCAGACACGCCTGCTGCTTTTCTCAATTTATAATCTGAATGAAAAGCTAAAAATACCCATAGCATTTTGTGAATGAAACACTAAAAATATAACTCACATCTAATCCAATTTCACACCCTCCCTCTCTCTCCTTCTCTTTCTCACCGCTGAAGTGTCTCAGAATCAGATGGATGACACCACATGCCCACACTCTTAGACGTATTAATGTCCTGGCCTGGGTGTCCAAATGTCTTTACACATTATCACCTGACCTAAAAAGAAAGCTCTGAGACTTTACGCTGAGTATTAGTCCTCTGGGCCTAGAAATGCCCAAAAAAATAAGTTTATGATGTCATCCTCGATTTATGCATGCAGGTCGCGCTCAAATTATCAATGAAACTCCCTCATCTTCAGACTGTGATCTGGGACAGTGAACACATCCCATTCATATCACTAGCATGAGAAGTCAAATCTCTGCATCTTTTTTATGTCTCTTATCCGGATGAAAGTGATGGTGGCGCTGGATACAAGCATGCTTTGTAATGCCGATTTACAATGACAACATTCTTTCTAGTGTATTCAGTACTTACAAGAAATGATGTAGGGAGATAATGCCCATCATTTCCAAGGCCCTGTACGGTATGTTAATTGCTGTTAAGTTCCTGAACACTGAGAAAGTTTATGGTTAACACATTGAGTAAAATGTAACCAAGACAGCTGGAATGTAAACCACCATTATCAGTCTGACCTCGTCACACACTCCCAGCATAACTCACACCGCACTGTGCCAACACACCTATGGCATAGCCTGACAGCCAGCCGTCATAATATTTACACACCGCACCTCTGTCTGAGAAAAAAAAAGTTTCAGACTCAACACGAGGCCTGGCAGATGCAGTAAAAAGCAGACCTTGACTTCAGAAATGAATGCAGATCTTTCCAGACTGGTCATAATTCAGAGCTAAGGGAAGACTGTGATGTCATAAGACTGAAACGTTTGGAACGAAAAGCATTTCTTCTAATGTTGGATTACAATTGGGGGATGCTCTGTTTTTGATCATAGGGTGCCTTTTAGATGTAGCTCATTCTCTGGGAGTGTCTGCAATAGCTCTTCTAGTAAATAGCAATCGTTCAAAGGTAAAGTCAAGCAACACTGTCTAATATGGTAAGCTATTGGAATGGTATGCTTTGTTCTGTGAAAACAAAACACAAACTTACAGAAATAGTTCCTTCCCATTGTAATGCAAACCAGAAATAGAAAACAGCCCATTTTTGTGAGTATTCTATGATTAGACTAAATACAATGTAAATTTTGTACTTTTTAAGCTGTTTGGTCACAATTAGTTCAACTCAATCATTTCTAAACTTAACGAAACAAACTTGTACAGTGTACAGACACAAAAAATGAAGGACCACTTCAAAATGTATTTGAATTTTTTGTTATTTAAGTATGTGTTTAGGTAAAATTATCAATTTGATTCCATTCTGTGAACTAGTGACTACATTACTCCAAAATTACTAGTAAAAGTTTTTTTAATACTGCAAAGAACAGAAGTTCATATTCACATTCAAACAACACAATTCTAATGTTTTTACATGTATTTAAAAATTGAATATACTGTATATGATGGAATTAGGCAGATTTTTTCAAAGCTTCCATGCCTTTTCATTCTCTTTCACATTTCTGTTGATGACTTCATGTCATGCCTGAGGTTTGTTGCTAATGAATTCAACAGACACTGGACTAGAAATGCCACAATACATGCAGAAATGTTTAAGTGGTCTTAAGCATCTGTTTATAGTATGAATACAATTAACTGTAAATACAGTATTTTTATATTTAACAAATTTTGCTTATATATGTATAATGATACTAAATTATTTTCTGAATACTTGGTAATGAACCATTTCAGTATTTTTACAACAAATCAAATGCTAGTTTGAAGGACTTCATCCAATTAAGCATGTTTTAGGCAAAAGTAATAACACAAATTGTAGAGCTTTTACCAAACATTAATGTAGAAAGGACATCTGTTCTTTTATGCTGCTATCATGGCACACAGACACTGTGAACTGTTGACCAACTGCGTCAAGCCTGATGATGTCACGTTTTTTAACAGAGACCAAGAGTCCATGTGAGGCAGTGATGTTTCTTATACTTCTGCCAGAAGACGAATGGATGGAGACAAGTACAGTCTAGTGAATAACAGCAAAGGCATCTGAAGGCCACTGCTCTGCTGTTAAAGCTAGAAAATAATCTTTAAATAATAATGCTGACGCCATGGTGTTTGTTGCTTTATTGCACTGAAGGAAAACGGTAGCAGATTGGATGACAAATTTGACAAAACTATATTTTCTCTACACTGAAGATTTAAACTTCTTTCATATTGTGACTAAATATAACAATACAACAATGGTTAAATAATAGTAGCACAATTTACATGACACTGCCTACAGTTTATGATATCCTGCTGTGAAAAAAACGTAGGCCTCTACATGATCGCCATTTGCCATTGACATCTCTTTTAACTATTCATTTCTAATATGATTTTTAATTGCAAAATTATTTTAAGCAACATAATAGCTCTAAAGCCATTGCTCTATGGTGCGTAATACTGTTCCCCACCAAAATATTTAATTTCTAATAAATAGATTGTTTGCGCCAATTCTGGGAGTTCCAGGTATTCATCCAGAATTATTTTATTGATTCATTATCGGAGTGTCTGCCAAGGAGGTGAGTGGGCATTTGTGTGGACTGGTATGAGTGTGTTGGTGTAAATATGTTTTAGATTGCGTTACTCTGGAATACTTGCAACAGCTTACACTGCACACACACGCAGCACGGTTTGAAATTGAAAAGTGAAGCTGGCAAAATAAATGGCAGCCTATGCAGAAGGTGGGCACAGGTAGTGCCAACACACACTGCTAGCTCAGCATGTAACGTGCAGCAGAGAATGGGAGTCGGAACAGTAAAAAGAAAGGAAAATATGGAAAAAGTGAGTTTGAACTCTGCCAAGCTCAGCTCACCTGGAGGCCACATCTCTCAAGCCCAAAAAGAGGAGTGAACAAGAGCAGGATTGTAGATGTCAGCCAAAACACCAGATAACAGGATACTGTAAGTGTCAAAAAAAGACTGAAGATTAGATTATGTAAGCACATACCTTGATGGGAAGGCTTCCAAGAACGTCAGTATCCCATCTGATCTCATCTGTTTTTGCACACCCTGATGGTTATGGCCTCTGTCCTCCATGTCTCTCCTTGAGCTCTGTTTGAACCTCAGCACTTAATCTCTTGAGCATCACTCCCCACATTTTAATGCAAACACATGTTATTTCCTCTTCTGATAGACATGGATGTATTGCTTCTAAAGGAACAAATGGAATTTTACATCCACTGAAACTTTTTTGTTTTATTTTTAAGCTTTATGTCTTTAGTTATTTAGTACAGCAATATAGAGCAGTGGATGTCAAACTGGGAGCTGTGGCCCCTGGGGATGTCAAGATGGATTCAGGGGGGCCACAGATTTTGAGGCATTTTATGAAAATGTTTTATTTATCATACATTTTATGCAATCAAACATCAGAAAATAACCCCACCAACCCAAATAAATTATGTTTAAGCATTGAATCACTGAATATGTTTTTGGTTTAATAAAATTCAAATCAGAGCCATTGAGAGAGACGCATCATTGGAGCCTTCAGATAGTTCCAGGAAGTTATGTTCCCTTTCGGTCGGTCTCTCGACATTGTGTCGAACTGATAGATGGATTTTGACTTGAGAACCTATCATCTTCTGACTAGCTTTGAAAAGTCCAATGAAATTGGCCAAAGAAATTTGTGGTGCAGTGGACTGTCACTTCCTGCAGCGACTTCCCCTGGACGTCTCGCCAGTTCCAGCGGTGTTTTCTTTATCTAAAAGGGCTAAATTCTCTAGCACGGCATGTGCTCTGTTCTCGTGGGTGAAGCACTCTGAATGTGCCACGAAGGCCACTGAAGGCAGCCTTCATGGATATCTCCTACCCACACTGCGGGCGGATGCCGATCCAGACGTTGTAGTCACGGGTGGCTGTGTTCTTTATGGACCCAGCCACAACCTCGTCTACTTCCCATTCCGTGACAGCAGCGGATACGGCCCTGCCATCGGATATGTCGAGGGTGATATGGGGATTACGGTGAGCGTTAATCAATCAGCCACAGGCTCGCGGACCGTTCACGCCCCGACACGCTCATCTGACCGTTCCCCAGGAGGCAGTCTCACCCCTTCTTGTTCATCATCCACGTATTAGGAAATGTCCCTTGCAGCATCAGAGGTTGACTTACTGGCATCCGACCCCGATGATTCCTCGGAGCTCCATCCGCCGTGAGCATTGGGCTGCAGTGCAACGCACCACCCCTTCCCCAACACTCATGGCTAGATACCTGGTACCTAGGGGTCTGAGTGCAGCTCCAAGCCGCGCTGCTCCAGTGCCATATTTCTCTTGGTAAAAAAGGAACTCTAAATACTATAGGTAACTTACAATGACATCAACAACAAAAATATAGCCAGCAAACACCCAAACAGCAATCATTTAAAAATAATTTTAACCAGTGGTTTGTAAATGCTGTAATGCATGCTGGGACCTTTCAAACAGTATAATTGTTTGTTGGGATTGCATAGTTGTACCTATTTTGTTCAGTATACTTAAAATAACACATTCTTCATCCTCTACTAAAAATCTTTGTTCAAGTTCCTTTATTACCTTTGCCGGGAGAACAATTTTTTGTTCTATTTTTTGTTTCATAAAAAGTCCCAAAACTAAATTTTGACAAAAATAATAGACCACATTTTATTGTTCAAGGCCGCATTTCCCGAAACCTTATCGCTACATCGCTCTTAAATTATATCTTAAGCTGTACCTTATAGTTAATATGTTTTTCCAAAAAAGATCATAGTTAGGTATACCTTCTGTAAGTCATACGTCCAGAAGGTTGGTCTGGAGCACTCTTAGCTGTACCTTTTCTCTGTTAAGAGTTCACCCCGCTAGTGGCCACTATGAAAAAAAGATTCTTTACATCGCAGTCTATACAAATACAATTCTAAAGTTAAATACACCAGTTTATGTACAAAGAATATAATTGTCATAACACTGATGGTTGTTAAAGTTTTAATTATATTATCTGAAGGTGCATCAGCTGGCAAACCGAAGACTTAAGAGTATATTTAAAGAGAATGATTGTGGTAGGCAGTTTAGTCAAACTGCAACCATACAGCATATATTTTTGCATCCGCGAAGCAATATGTACATTTAATCCGTGAAAACCTGGCTAGAATTTATGCTGCAGGTATAATTATGGAAAATAAAAGTTGCCTGCCAAGGCAGCAAATTCAACAGCTTTTAGATCATGTTTCTTTAACTTTGTCAAGACTTTGTCAATAATTGACTGCTGAACGAACAATATCTATTAATTCAGCACCACCGCCATGGACAGCACCTGGTTACGTGTGATGTTAGAAAGTAACCTCCTATGCTAGAGTTCGGGAAACATGTCTGGAAAAGATATAACTGTAGATTCCAGCCATAAGGTGTACCTTTAGAGACGTTTTGGTCGGATAAGAGACGATGTTATCAGGAATCTATCCACACTGAAAACACAAATCACGTGAACAAAAAGCTCCCATTTAGGACAAAATCAAAGTATTGACTAATTTCCTACAGTTACAGTGAAACAGTTATTAATCAAATACTGTATAACTCTGCATAACTCCCTCTGCTGTATGGCGGCATTACAAGTGATACAATAGATAACTTTGAGGAATGTCTGGAATGTTCTTTACACAGCAGAGGGATGATCGAGCTGTAGTTAGATTCACAAACATTCTATTCTAGTTTAAAGTGTTTATATTACATAACTTCAGTCTAAATATCATAATCTGAGAAATGTCTCCAACAATTTAAAACCTGCTCCCCTGTTTTTTGTTCTTTCTGTCATACTAATTTTGGATCTTTCTCTTTCCCACCATTCCTCAGACTGGGTTGAAATTCTCAGTATTCCCTCTCAAGACACAAGCCTGTTTTCTGTCTGTCATTTTTACTATAAATTTACCATTTTGCCTGTCATGTATGTAATTTGAAAACAAAAGAAAAAACCTAGACCGCCATTTGACCTGTTGGCTTGAGTCCGGAAATGGGTTTTAATTGCAGTTTCCTTGTAAAGCCCTGATTGAGATTAGTTATTGCTCACATTAGTTTATCTAATTCGTTTAAGTATTGAACGAGTCCGTTTCTGGGGTTAATGCCACATAAAGTAATTACACAGAGCCATGTCTAGATGGCATTAAGTGTGCTAATCTGTTTTTAATTCCAATTCCAACCCGTTACCCAAATGAAGACCAAGAAAAAACAAATAAGAACTTCCTGCAATCAGTCTGAAGGCCAGTGCAAGAGATGTCGCAGCTGAAGAGCAGGCTATCTGTTCACAATCCCATAATACATTTGCATTATCCTGACGTAAGCCGCTGCCTGCTATTTAATTACCATGACCTTCAGCATTCACACCTTCACTCTCTCTCAGAAACATATTATTGCTGCTCCTCCCCATGTAGCTGCTGCTGAATGAGGGACCTGAGCAGATGAATGGTAGTAATATTTACATCCAAAGGATTTCAGAGAATGAAAGACTGACTCACCGACTGTCTGGGGTCAGAAGAACGGGCCTTCATATCTCATCTTAGTCCGTGAGCATTCCTCTGTCTCTGTAGTGTATACTCTGTGTGGGGGTGGGGGGGGTAAACTGGCCAACTGAGATAAATGTTGTTTGACGTCATCCTCTTATTTATAGAAGGGTAATATTTGGGCACGGAAGTGCCTTTTCATGTCCGATTCAAAGTACTACACTCCACACAAGTGCACACATAAACATGCAGAGTTACAGTTTATAAATGTGATGTGACGTGCTCACAGAAAAGTAGACTTGTATATTTCCACAAAATATAAATTTTATGATTTCTAATAAGGCATAGTTAATACAGACAGGTTTGAATGGTACAAAGGGATTGCTTGAATGTGTCATGAATTTAGCTTGTTTTATACTGTTGTATGAGGTCTACTAATGATGTTCGCGTTGTTTTTACATTCAAAAACATCAAAATCAATAAGTAATAGGCTATTTTCTACCTGTGTTTTGAGGCAGAGTCGACAAACGCTCGGTTTTAATGGGCATGCCACATTGAAGACTTGGATGAAAAAAGCCCACTTATATGATTGGATAGTAGTTTGCGTAGTAAACTTAGTTGAAGCCTTCTGTGAGTTTGGTTAGAGACAATACGTTAGGTTATGCACATGCACCCTTATTCGCACAGGATTAGTATTATCTAGGGACCTTGTGTGATTTAAAAAAACCTCCCCACCACATCTGTATTTCATGTGGCGCATTCCCATGGGATAAATGAAGCCTGTGATTTTACTACCTATAGTTGTACGGTGTTTAATGATATATGATCGATAGCATGGCCGATTTGCACGGGATAAAGATCACAGACAACCTCTGCAATTATTACAAATGATTGAAGGTCCCCTGGTCATACTAATCCCGTGCAAATAGGGCATATCAAGCGATTTCTAACACAGCAATAGTGACGACAAAAATGTTGTACTCATATAAGATTGCTGCACCATTCCTATCGGATCCAATATTGATGGCACAGCACTCCTTTTTAATTTTAGTCTTATGTGGAATCCGGGATAATGTATTACCCACGTGAGCTCAACGGAAGTCGACAGCTCTCCATTGAAATGAATGACATCAAGCCATTTTGTCACTAGGTGTCGCTGGCCGTGTGAACGCACAGTAAGTCATCCGCCATATTGGAACAGTTCGAGCTGGTTCGTTAACACTCAAAATAAAGCCGAGTATAAAACAAGTATAGTGGTCACAGAAAGGTAAGTGTAGCTGGTCAGAGTTTCAAGACAACCAAGTGTAATCTACAGAGATGTAGTAGTTATCCATTTAAACAAGTCCAGGTACATACACATACACGAGCACACAAACAAGCACACGCTAGGTACAGCAGAGCGTGTTTTAAAGTTTTGCCAAACAAGTTATTTTTACCGAAATGAGATCATAGGCTGAAATACACCCTCATACTCCATTAGTTTCGCATTTGTTTATTATTATGTGTTATTGTCTACTGAACATTCTTTTTCCCTTTGCTTGACCGCTGAGGCATGCTGTATATATGTGTGTGTGCTGGTCAAATATGAGCGAAGGACCAGATTGCTTTTTAGTCAGCAGGGGGAGAAAACACTTCACTCTTCATTCAGATACATCCTGTTCTTTCCATCACGCAGTGAATGCGCGCATGTGCCTGCATGTTTTAAGCAGTTCATGTTACTGGGTAGGTTTCTGCATGTCGCCAATAGTGGCACTAGTTGGTGATCCATATAGCTTCAATGTGGGTGGAAAAGTGCTTAAAACGTTTCTGTCTCGTTTTATCTTTCTTCTTACTCTCTGTCTCCCTGTCTCTCTGTCTCTTGCCCAACTTCTTCCATCAATAAAAAAATTAGGATTACGCACATCTCACAGTTCCCTCTTCTTCCTCATCTTTCCCTCCTTGAAGGGACTTGCGCATGGCAAACTGTTGAGCTTCTCATTTAGGAAGAAGTAAAGTGGCAAGAAAACAAACTCAGCATATAAAAACTGAAAGATACGTTTATAGCTTTTCTTGGTCAAATCACCATTAACATGGAAAAAAGCTTCTTTATTTTGTCAGTGCAGGGCATGCAATGTATATAAAGCTGTTACAAGACATTGGTTTTAAACATGTAGTTAAAGGTGCAATGTTGAGTGTGTTTAAAATCGTTATTTCCGCGCGAGGCCTTTCATTCCTGAGGACACTATTGGGCTATACAGTAAATATCTAACTGCTAGTGTCTACAAAAGTGGTACAAATATAGGCCTACATTTATAACGAACATTGCTGGTCAACTAACAATTTAGAACATACAGTAGCAATAGTCCAACTCAAGAGAGATTTTAATTTGCCTATCACTAGACAACCAGTTGTTTCTTCAAGGATTCGATTAATTTCATCAGTCCACCATAAGTAAATAGGATGAAAAGGGCCTGCTAAACGGTGGATCGCCGCAAAGTGACCACATATTTAAACATCCAGTCAGCACGACCAAAAAGAGAGATGTCTGTCCGGTCACATCTTCCAGATTAGCAGTGATTCATGATGATAGGGGCAATTCTGTCCACATCACAGGCCTCTCACCCACATTGTGCCCTGCCCCTTCCCTCAGTACCTAAGCAGCAGTTCAGACACATTAGCACTCAGCCTAATTGACTCTCTGAGATGATCGTTTCCTCACAAACTTTATGGAATGAGTTATGATATGCCTCCAGACCTGAGGACAGGGTTTGATTAATCCCTGACACTCATTCATTTGGATGTATGTTTTCATCAACGCTCCCCGCCAAGCTCCACTCTCCCTGCCAGTGATAAATCAGCGCAACCCCGCCACTGTGCTGAAAACACACTGCTGTCAGTGTCCCTCTCAAACCCACATAGATATATCCACAGCCCCTTCACTTCAACATATTTTTTTATTTACTTCCAGCTGTTTGTTATTGTTATTTTCATACATTGCGAGCAAATTATAAATTGGTTTATTTAACTGAGAATGAATGAGCAGCAATTTTTAAAGTGTTCGTTCATCTTTGGAATGCAAATGAAGCTTTCTGACCCCCAAGGACAGCAACGCAATTTACACTCAAAGCGCAAAATGTTAGTAAAGACAGTAAAATGAAGATTGAATCACTGCAGGCAGATGGACTATTTGAAAGGGATAGTTCACCCAAAAATAAAAATTCTATCATCATTTAATCACAATATTTTGGTCATTTCAAACCTGTATGACTTTTTCTTCAGCAGAACATAAAAGAAGATATTTTGAAGAATGTAGGTAACCAAACAGTGCTGGCACCAATTCTCTTCACCAATTGTATGGACACAAAACCAATGTAAGTGAATGGTTGACAGTTAACAACATTCTTCAAAATATCTTCATTTGTGTTCTGCGGAAGAAAGGGTCAAATAGGTATGAAATGACACGAGGGAGAGTAAATAATGACAGAATTTGTATTAATATATTATATAAATCCTTTTATTACTACTTTTATGTTTTAAATTTTTCAAAAGCTTTCTAAATCTTTTGTGGGAGCAACAGTGTTGCTTCTTTTAGTGCATGATTTACATTTTTCTCCTGGTGTCGTTTTGAGAGTACCATCCATGTTTTAGGTTATTGGGTGCAAATGTCACTTTTACCTCTTTATTTTTAGGTCATCAGAGTAAACAGCTGGTCATTCACTATACAAAATGCAAAATTTGGGGTTTCTTAAATGCCACAGTGGTAGACCCCTAAAAGAATCTTTAAGCATCTATTAAAGAATCACAAGCATCTATTTATAAACTCAGTGTCTCATTGCCTTCTGATGAGGTCACTGGGGGAATCGTAACTTGCTGGTTCTTGCTGAAACTATATGTACATTTCTCTGAGCTTTCAAATGCAGTTCATAGAACTCTAACTAAGAATCAACGGACAATGCACAACACCCATCGGTTGACAGACACAGCTTTTCATAGAAATAGGGTTCCGTCTAATATAATTTGAACATTATATCTCGCAGTTCAACCGTTAATCCCTATTGAGAGATCCGGACAGCGGCGGCACAAATGTGATGAGAGATTTATCAGTGTAAATGATGAAGTGCAGGACATGAATATGGTTCATATTCACTAAACACTTAAGTTATAAAAGACGAGTGACTCACTTTTCTATGCGTGCTATGTCTGCTATTCCTCCTTTTCCCACTGCTTTAAATCAAGGGTTGAAGTGCAGTTCCCATATGTGTACAAAATAACCGCGTGACTATATATAGAAAGTGCTATAGACTTATATATGTGACATTGGTTGGAATGCAGACACACACCTTTTGCTAGCTTATTCTGCTCGTGTTTATATAAACACAGCCTCGTACAGCCACACACGCACTCGTTGTTTCCGGCATTCTAATTGTCAGGATGTTTGAAGTAACTCAAAGTGAATATGTGATTTGTCAATTGATTTCTTACCCCTTGCAGGCTATGAATAAAACCCTTTAATTATTGATGTGCTGATGTCAGCAATTCATTTGAATGTTGTATGTGGCGCAGACCTCTTTCTCCGGGCTGGCTCTTGCCTTTCCCTCCCTCCTTTTTTCTCCTGCCTGGTGACATAATTAGAGAAAGAGAGACAGAGCGAGACAGAAAGGAAGAGAGACGGCGAAAGAACGAGAGGGGGGAAACAAATAACAACAATTAGATAACAACAATTAGATAACAAAGACTATCGAGCCATCAAGAGAGAAAATAAAATGAGAGGAAAACATGAGGTTGAAAACGAAAGAGGGATAATGGAGGGAGAGAGAGACAAAGCAAGCCATTAATGGAACTTGGATTGCTGTGATGTTGCAGTTTGCTTGCAGAGATTTCTCAGCCAATAGTAGCGCAGCACCTGAAAAATGGGAGGAGCACAGGTCCATTCACAAAGTCAGCAGCAGCTCAAATAAAGGCAGAGGGGTGTAGAGCTATCTGCTGCATAGTGTCGGCTTTATTTCATGATGTAGCCACGCACTGCAGACAGACATATATGTCATTTGTATACATTCCAAGAGAAACAAAATGCTATAGTATAGTCTGTGATGACACATGAAAAATATGTAAACGGACTGCAAGGCAGTAGCCTATTGGCATTAGCTAACTATATTGGAAAAACAACCCTGACCCAAAAATGTATACACGGGACAGATATAGCCTGAACAAAATAGCTGAATAAATTGCTTGAAGATTTATACAGATATTTATACAAATATGTGCCCATGTCTTGTGTCCATGGAGACATCTGACAGCTTGATGGGGCCAAATTGAATCTTCCAAGATTAGTCTATGGTCCAAAATATATCAGCGAGTTTGGATATAGCTATCATATATTAGTCACAACAGGTCAGCAGAGAAGGTGTGTGATTCACAGTCATGCATTCCTCCAAACGCACTCAATGAAAACGAAAAAAAGCAAATAGACAGATACCAGCCGGTCCCTATACTCTCTCCTCTGCTTGAAATATACACCGCTAAGCTATTCCTGGATCCGAGTCACCACCAAATTTATATCCACCTGGGTGAAAATAGACTCTTCAAAAATAGAGTGTGTATTGCGTAGGTTCATTTTCGACTTTGCTCAGTGCAGACACACTCTCCTTATTCTTTTTTCGTCTTTCCGTTTATTCACTGCTGCAGGGGGAAAATGTGTCAGATCCTCTTCCTGCCATTCTCATTATGAATGAGTGCATTTGCTCCTTTGATTTCATCCTCATGTTAACTATGTGTGCTGTTCCAGTAGAAGGTTTTTAGAATCTAATTTGTATCGTCACTTGAGTACTAACAGATGTGCCGGAATTATTTTTGGATGATATTAAACAATATATTATTAACAGTTTTATATAAAAACCTTCGTACTGGCTTTTATAAAAGCGCACTTAGTAGCTTTTTTATTGTTAAAATTTCTTAAAATGTCAGAACTAAGCTGGTGGTTCCCAGAATTTAAGCTGGTATATGGATTTTATCTATCTTAAAGTGATTGTCCACCCAAAAATTTACATTTTGTCATCATTTACTCACCCTCTTGAGATTTTTAACCTGTGAGACTTTGTTTCTTCCGCAGAACACAAAAGGAGATATTTTGAAGAATGTTGGTATAACCGAACAGCATTTGCACCCATTAACTTCTATTGTGACAGAAAACCAATGCAAGTTACAATGCAAGTGTAACAACATTCTTCAAAATATTCTTTCTTCTTTCGAGGAATAAAGAAAGTCATACATGTTTGAAATGATAAGAGGGTGAGCAAATGATGACAAAATCATTGTTGGCTACAAATAGCATTAGTGCATTTTTTTATGCATGACACAAAGCCCACACCGGAAGGTGTCTTTCTATAAGTGTATTACGACAGCCATCAGCTAGCACTAAAAATGTTGAATATTCCTGTAAAAACAATCCTATACTGCATATTTTTGTTTTGTCTGCACTTGTTAAGTGAAACACATTTGATAGTAATTTATGTTGTGTACATGTCTGCATTATTTTTGGAATCTCCAGGGGGTTGGCATTGTTTAGCATAAGTGTGAGGAGAATGTAGTTTGCTATGGATAATGTGATCATGTGTTACACTGTCTTCATGAATTGTATATAGACACCAAAGAGCAAGAAGCATTCCAAATATGGAAATCAGATAATCCAAGACAAAAAAATATAATAAAACAACTGTGCACCCTGGTCTTTTTTGACCTAACGAGAAGACACAGACCCTCCATTAGCATTCAGGTGGGCCACTAACCAAAGCCTCCCAACAGCACTGAAAGGAGCAGGTGAAGAGAGGGAGAGTGTGCGAGTTTTCAGCAGACAGACTGAAAAGGAGACGAATACAAGGTCTGTCAGCACTGATGAGCCTGTGAAATACGACCATTGGAGTTCTCCTGGATTATTAATTGGGCGAAATTTTAGGACACAATGTGGCATGATAAGCTCTTCTTGCAAAAGCTTTAGACTGAGAAGGAGGCAGATAAAGAGATGGTCAAAGAGATAGAGAAAGAGACATTCCTAACATCAATGTGTCTAGTAAACAACAACTGGAACAAGAGGTTCCTGTGAAAGCTCATGGATGTTATGGTTCCAAATCTAAATTCCAAAACATACTCTACACAAATATAAACATGCAGGTGTTTTAGGCTATATCGTTAAGGGATAGATAAAGTCATTCTTCATTTACTAACCCTTTCTAAAACACAAAAGATGATATTTTGAACAACGTTGGTAACCACTGGCTCCCATTGACTAGACACAAAATCTGTTATGGGATGCGTGGCAAGAACCCAATTGCAGGCAGAGACGGTGGATGAAGGGGTTAACAATATTTATTAAACACAAGACTACACAAACAGGCAAAATAAAACCCACAAGGGGGAAAACAAGACAGGATAAACAATCATTTTAAGAAGGACACTGACTAACTAAAACTAAGAAAACAAACACTTGAACAACACTAACAAACTAAACTTACTACACGGAGGGAACAGGCTTGGTTGACAAGGGAAGAGGATACAGCTGCACAGACAGCAGACAGCTCAGACAGCAGACAGCTCAGACAGCAGACAGCTCAGACAGCAGACAGCTCAGACAGCAGACAGCTCAGACAGCAGACAGCTCAGACAGCAGACAGCTCAGACAGCAGACAGCTCAGACAGCAGACAGCTCAGACAGCAGACAGCTCAGACAGCAGACAGCTCAGACAGCAGACAGCTCAGACAGCAGACAGCTCAGACAGCAGACAGCTCAGACAGCAGACAGCTCAGACAGACAGCTCAGACAGCAGACAGCCCAGACAGCAGACAGCTCAGACAGCAGACAGCTCAGACAGCAGACAGCTCAGACAGCAGACAGCTCAGACAGCAGACAGCTCAGACAGCAGACAGCTCAGACAGCAGACAGCTCAGACAGCAGACAGCTCAGACAGCAGACAGCTCAGACAGCAAACAGCTCAGACAGCAAACAGCTCAGACAGCAAACAGCTCAGACAGCAAACAGCTCAGACAGCAAACAGCTCAGACAGCAAACAGCTCAGACAGCAAACAGCTCAGACAGCTTACAGTTACAACTTACAGGCAAGGTAACACTTACAATGAACGCGCACAGGACAATGAAACATGAGGACTCTTTATAGGGAGAGAAACCAAGAGGGAACAGGTGCTAGGGATAAACAATCAAGGAAAGCTAATTAACACAAACTACGAAACAGGAGGGTAGGAACGATGACGCAGACCAGAGAGAGACGAAATCGTCTCTCTCCCACATGAAACATAGGATCCTGTATGATTCCGTCTCTAGACCAAGAAATACCTGACAAGGTGAGGTGGAATCATGACAAAATCACAGAGACATTTCTTAAAATATCATCTCTTGTGTGTATCATATCAATGTTTAATATCAATGTTGTTGCATTCCGAAAGTACACATTGTATTCTGTGTACTGCCACAAGGGGCAGTATAGTGGACCCATGCTTTCATTGTCTTCTGATTTCTGTTTTGATGTCAATTCAAGTCCTATGTGAAATCCGGCAAGGGGAATGCATTTTGGGAAGGGAATGCCATATGAAAAGTCATTCAAGATAAATAGAAAATGATATTGTTTTCATTGTTACTTCTACCAAGTGTAAAATGACCACATCAAGAGCTATGACCTTTGAAGAGAGTAGGGATGTTCACTTCTGATTTGAATCTGCCCACTGTCGTGAAAGAGTATCACTGTAGCAAATACATCACAGATTATATCCATGGTAACTGTCTAAAAGCAAAGAACTGAATTTTTACATTAAATAACTCATACGATTGCTTGCTTAGACATGTTCGAAACATTGTTCCAGTGAGGATTTGTTAAGTTTGTCTCTCCTTTGCTGAGAATTCTTTATTTTGATCCTGTCCAGGCTTTGCAGTTATTTCAGACTAGTATGTTTCTTTCTTTTGAAAGATATTCTAGAGCAAGTTTGGTGTCACTGCATACAAGACCTACAGCTGCAATTAAGTTACTCCATAACTAAACTTGTGTAGAGTTTATTATAGTAGTCTGACACAGTAAAGAAAAGGTTTTATAGAAGTCATGATACGTAAATGACGAAATAAAATAATATTCATTATATTCATTCTTGACACTATGATGTGTTAAATGACACATAAAATAGTGCTTGAAAATATGACATCATGTATGTATGCGTGTGTGTATGTCCGTAAAAGAAATATAAATAAATTTACCTTCACGATTTTTAAGGTTTCTTTATTGCTGTATGCTCTATTTGCTGTACAGCACTGTTTTGTTTTGTGTTGATTTGTCTATAAAATATTTCATCTTCAAACTACTCATCGACAACCTACCTGGGGCATGTTGTGACATCGTACTAGATTATATGATAATTTGTCAACACGTGTTAAATAAACTGTGCTTTCGTTCCTAGGCAACAGTGGATATTTTTTTTTTGAAGGTTTGTACAAGGACTGTAGTATAAACAATTGTCAGAAATATTCACAGAAGTAAAAATGTGTGACAATGACGTCAAGAGTGAATAGGTTATATAAAAAATTAATACAACTTGACACATAGTCACAGAAAGATTTTTCTTGTAAGTTTTTAAAGCATGATGCAATTAAAACAATGTAAGGCTAAAAATAACCAACTTTATGCTTCAATACTTGCTATAACTGTTTCTGATTTAAAACATTTTTATAAATATATTCACTCATTCCACAAACCGTTCACAAATAAGTATGTGAGACTGCACATCAGTTTCCTTTGTATAACGTTTTGCCATCACACTTGCCATTAGAGTTCAATTCCTTCTTTTCAAAAGTAGCATGCTAAATAAAATGAGCCTGTATCTTCTTGAAGTGTCTATTTAATTTTATTGATATATGAATACATTCTCCTTTCTATCACAGACTAACCATCTGACTCTAACTGTGGCAGAGGACAACTCTCCCTGCTAATCATATCCATTTAACACAGACTACACAGGAAAAACCCTGCAGGTTACCGATTTACTGCAGCAAATTTGTCTGCTGGGCCTGGGAATAGCTCTCATATACAGTCTAATTTGTACCAGTGGTTCTGATAAAACAAGGAGATAGAGACATCTTAGACACAGACCATCAGGAAGGTTTATTATTCTTAAATAGATAGAATATATAAATAACAGTTACACATTTTGACAACAATATTAGTTTTATGAGAGCAGCTAATACAATGATGTAAGAACCCAACTAAAGACCTTTTCTATTTCTTTCCAATCTGTGAATTATTATTATCTGAAGATAATATATAATGCTTTATCAATATGCTCTATCAACCGTCTATATAATGCTTTATCAATGGTCACATTGATTCAACATGCACATCCTTTCAACTTATACTGTACATTTTATAAAAGTAAGACTGTTTTGAGGCAAGATGTTCAAGACATCGAGATGACAGGTACTTGTAGTTTTTAGATTATTGCATTTGGATTAAGCATTTCGACTGCAATCACACTCTGACCAGAATATATTCATGTGGATGTCAAGAGATTCTTGATGGTCATAAGCGTCCATAGTCAGAAGTCACACAATGTTTCTTCTCTAATCGAGACTGACCATCATTCACTCCAAAAGCAACACAGAGAAAGTCATTGGTAAGAGATTTGAAATGCTTGCAAAGTTAGGACAAACATTAAACATGTGTATAGGATCTTAAATTCTTTTCATAAAATATATATTCTTCACATTGACCATTGCCAGTTGTCCTGTTGGCCAAAAGCCACCCAGATGATTGAAGCAGTAATTGAAAGAATGTGCGGCATTTATGAAATATAAGAGCACAAATACCCCCATATAGGATCAGTGTGAACCACACGCAAATTTGTATAAACAGAATTTTCGTTTTAAGGTGAACAATCCCTTTAAAGCACATTACTAATACTAATAATTCTATGGTAATGGTCTACATATGCTCACCAGACAAAATCCTATCAAATTTATCTCCGTCATGTTAATGGTTGCTCTATTTGTAAGACAGTTTCTCAGATATGATGGTCATTACTCCATTGTCTCACCCTAACAGAGGACTCGATGTCTCAGTCAAAAGATACAGGAGAGCAGCTGTACATGAGGAAAAGAGAAGAGAACGAGGGAGGCGTTCACGGAAGCAATCCCTTCACAAACCCTCCCTGAAGGACAAATCAGCAAGGAGCATTGAAAGCAAAACAGTGTCTAATCCCGCTTCAGGCCTCCTCGCTCCTCTCCGCAATTTCACATTCATTATTGATAATCAATGGCTTGCAGGGAGGTCATTGTCTGGGGGCTGCGCGTGTAGGGAACAGAGTGTAAATGTGAGCGTGTGCATTTCGGCGACGGGAGGGGTGACTGATGAGTCGACGTTTATGTGTCTTCTCTTTGAAACGAGCCTAAAATGTTAATGTTAATGATGGTTGAGTCACGATTAGCCCCATCTTCTGCCAATCCAGCCTCTAATCAAAAGCCAGACTTAATGAGCTGAGTGTCTGAGTCGAGCAGCTCTCTGGTCAAACTTCGGCTTAATTGTTACCTAAATAGCTTCATCACACATTATGTATGTCAGAAATGAAGGAAACCGATCAAGTTAATTCAGACCACTAAATGAGGAAATAAGTGAACCACAAGGCACCAATGACGTACTTTTTACGCGGGTCCGCGTAAGAGCACATGCTCGAGGGCAATCTAATGACTCTCGCGTCAATCAGACCAGATTAATACAACCTTCACAAAGTTCAACTGTAGTTTTAGGGCAAATCTGCAAGCGGGACTACTTATCCAAGGGTCTCATTTCATTTCATAAGAAGGAACAGAGAGCGAAGCGGAAATCAGCGATGATAGAGTTAGAACATGACGGAAACCTTGGTTTCTTGCCCAAAACTGTGCCATATAAGACACACAGAGAGAGAGAGAGAGAGAGTGTGCGTGAGAGAGAAGGACTTTGACAGGAAGAACATGGTAAAAGCATCAGTAGGTTAGGCAGGTCAAAGAGGCAGCCGGGAACTCAGGAGTAACACCTGACAGCAACAGAGGCTGTGTCAGCAAAGATTCAACCTCCATTCACCATAAAAAAACTTTACATGGAGCATTGGCCATGATATAAGCCACATTAGTCAATGACAAAGTAGATATAATTTTATGCGCAAACATGAATCCCAAATTTGTCTCTACAAAAAGGTGGGCTTCTTGTTCTTTGCTAAGAAACCTGATTTCTAGGGATTCTTTGTAAACAGCTTTACGCTCGCAACAGAATAACAAGCTGCATGAAAGCAACGCCACCAGAGCAGGTTGAATGTTTCATTTGCCATTCATAGTCCGCACCCCCCAGCTGTGAAACAACAGGTGGTCAGTCAAGAATTAAAATATCATTACTAATAAAAAGTGACTCATTCCTCTAAAGCTGCTTGCAGAGTGACTTTTAAACAGTCTCTCTCACTATATGTCCTCTCTACCAAAGTCTCGATGAACGGCACTCTCCGAGAAATCACCGGGGTCCAATTTTTGAACACACAAAATTGGACACTGTTGACGTCCTGCGCTTGTATTATTTCCTTAAGCTTATTGGATGAGATGTAACCGACTCATTCAAAGGAATAAAGAAATGCTTTGAGTGCCAATTGTCAAGCTTGTTATTTATATTTATATTGTTTGTGTGGAATTTTTCCATCATTTTGTCTCCTCCTGTTTAGCGGAAAAGGTTGAATGAGCCATTCATGGGCCCAGCTGGCTTTATTGAGAGACCTATTTGTGAGTAATAGCCTCTGTCACAGGGGTGAGAGCCGACACACCGCACTGACAGGATAATTGAGCTGTTGGGGCAATTTGTCCCTCAATGCTGCACTTTTATCAGGAGATTGTTGGCCCTTGTGGAAAGGAGGAAAAAATTAGGGGGTAAGCAAGAGAGAGAGATAGAGAGATGACTATCTGAAGGAGGCTCTGTGCAGGTAATCCCAGAGGCATAAAGGAAGCAAGATAACAACCAATGAGCTCCTGGTAAATTGTTACTCAAAAACACTTTTTATTACTCAAAAACACTTGCTTAGAAGGCTATTCATATACATACATGTTTAAGAAGGATTTCATCTCAGTGTACATGCAAAAACTCGATCACAGCCAATAATCATCAATCTTTGTTAGTTACAGATTTTGCCTATTCTTTTTTTTTGTTCCAGTCTTACACAGTTCTCTTTACTTTTAAACTTCCAACAGTAGATGAGATAACTTCAGTTATTCGGAAATCTATACAACTACTTGTCAATTAGACCCTCTTCCAGCTCAATTAGTTAAAGTCTGTCTGTCAGTTCTTTTGCCTGTTATTACTGAAATCAGTAATTCTTTCCTCATATCTGGCACTGTTCCTTATTTATTTAAAACTGCAACACTTTCTCCTGTACTCAAGAAGCCAGGTGCAGACCCAAATAATCTTTATAATTTCCGTCCAATCACTAATTTGACATTTCTATCAAACATTCTGCAAAAGATTGTTGCAGCTCAGGTAAATGATCATCTTTCAGTGAACCTTTACGAACAATTTAGATCAGGTTTTCGTTCCTATCATGGTTCTGAGACTGCCCTTGTTAAGATTTCGAATAGGCTATTAGAAGCGGCTGATTTAGGACTTTTATATATATATTAATTATTCTTGATTTAACTTCAGCATTCAACACTATTTCTCATAAAATCCTTTTACACAGATTGTATTCCATTGGAATTGTTGGTACACCTCTGGCTTGGATCACATCATATCTCTCTGACCGTACTCAATATGTTCAATTAATCTAGTTCAAATCTAAACCATCAAATATTACCACAGGTGTCCCACAGGGATCAGTTCTGGGTCCTTTATTATTTATTTATTGCCACTTGGAACCATTTTTAGGAAATATGGTATCCATTTTCACTGTTACGCAGATGACACCCATCTTTATTTATCTTCAAAAGCCACTTCTGAACTTCCTCCATCCTCTCTTTCCAACTGTTTTTCTGAAGTTGAAACTTGGTTTTCAAGTAATTTTCTTAAGCTTAACAGTAAAATAGAGATACTTCTTGTAGGTACATGAAATAATATGTCTAACTCCAGCGGTTGCTCTATGTGCATTGATGGTTCTACGTGCATTGATGGTTCTACAATGGCTCCTTCAACACAGGTTAAAAGCTTGGGGGTTATTCTTGAGAGTACTCTGTCTTTTGAAGCGCACATTAACAAGATCATTGGACGGCTTTCTATCACATCTGTAATATTAATTGCCTCCGCCCTGCCCTATCAACAAGTTACAGTTAGTGCAGAACTCGGCTGCACCAATAATCACTAGAACTCCTAGGATGGATCATATATCTGCTGTTCTTCAACAATTTCACTGGCTTCCTACTTCAAAGCGTATTAAATTTAAAATATTGCTTCTTGTTTACAAAGCACTGCATAACCCGGATCTATCATACCTATCGGACCTACTTTCAATTTATACTCCCTCTCGAACACTTAGATCATAGATCATCATCTATGTTCTCCTTAGTTCTTCCTCATACGCGTTTGGCTTAAATGGTTCTCAAGCGTTTAGTTTATGCTGCTCCTTATCTGTGGAACTTGCTTCCACATGATATTCACACTAGTGACTCTATCTCTACTTTTAAATCTCGTTTAAAAACACATCTTTTTAGCAAGGCATACATTTATGTGTTTATTTTTCTTTTAATTATTTGCTACATGTAAATTGTTTTCTGTGTTTTAATTGCTTGTAAGGTGTCCTTGAGTGTCACGTAAGGCGCCCATAAATAAAATGTATTATTATTATTATAATGTCAGTTCACTAAGGAAGTATAATCAGAGTGATAGTTCACCCAAAAATGTATTGAAACCTGTATGATTTTGTTTCTTTTAATAGAACACAAAAGAGGATATTTCGAGAAATGTCTCCATGTTTTGTGTCCATACAATAGAAGTCAATGAAGGGCAAAGTTGTTTGGTTACCAACATTCTTCAAAATATCTTAATTTGTGTTCTGCAGAAGAAAGGAAGTCATGCAGGTTTGAATTAACATACTGTTTTGGTGAGTAAATAACAAAATAATATTTTTTGTGAACTGTACCTTGAATAAATCAGAGTGGTCTTTTACACACAGTATGTGCAGGCTCTGTTTAATGTCATGAGTCACAGATATTTTCTTTCTGTTTGTCAGGATTGAGATATTGGTGATCTTTAAAATGCAAAGTCTTAATGCACCACACACAAAAGGAACCGATGGGCGCCACTGGACTGAAAATAAGTCTCTCAAAGCCTAAAGGCCTTGTACCGCAGATGCATCTTATATTGCAAGATCAACAATACAGGTGCCGCAAAGTATGCATGAACATGACACATTCCTTTTGATGTTTTTTACATGTGCATGTATAAACGCAGCATAGGAGCATCATTCGGATCTGTTAATTTATTTACACAATAATTACTAGCATATTTACACCTTAATAAAAGAGTAATGAGTCGTTTAATGTAAATTCGAGATCCATATTCGGCATCCATAAAAAATGAAAATAAAACACAGTAAATGAATGCAACCCAGACATCATGTGTATATGTAAACACACGCATATGAAACCTAATAAAAACATCAGTTAACAGACGTCATTAGCAGCCGACTCCCAGAGGTATTTCAAGCCGTTATATGTTCCAATTTTCAAAATTCCACACCTCTTTCTTGCTGCCTCTGTCTCTATTCTGTCCCTGTGTTGGGCAATGAATACAGATTTCCCATGAGAAGGGCCAATGAAAGAGAGAACAAAATCTAGCAGAGCTGGGCCAGATGGTAGTTCTAATGGCCACTTGGCAAGCACCTGCCTCTGCCGTGCTACCTCACTTCTTCCCTACAAGTCTGCATCTCTCCAAACAACACAATTCAAGAGCCGAATCAGATACAGCACGCATAAATCAGACGTGCGTTTTGACAGAGCCTCAGGTAGGGCTTGCGCAAAGCCATCTGATAATGATGACGTGAATCATAAATTTCCACCGCCTGCTTCTGTGGCCTCTATGCTGAGTCCTTTGTAAACAAATGGTCTCACGACACGTTCGCAGGAAATCATTAATGCATACTGCATTAACACTAATACAATGACTCCAGCATGCTAAACTGAGAACATGGAAAATTGGCCTTGAAGAACAAACAATGTATGTGTGCGGTTTTGTGTGTAGGTGTAGCCAGGGCTACATCTTTAATATATTCACTCAAATATTATAATACAGATAAAGTGAATTAAAAAGACTCCCTCCACATCACCACCCTTAATTACAAAACGAATAAAGCATAAAAACCGAAACGCAAATAGGCAGAAAAGTCGAGGTGTATGGCGAAAGGAAAATGCAGATATTTGTGTGTGATGCTGTTAAAGCATTGCGGCCGCAGCCCTGTCTCTGACTCAGCCTCCTCCCTGGAGACCCCTGTACTGACGTCACTTCAGCTCAGCGCAAGGCCAGGCAAAGCTCTTGCCAGCCAGAGAAACAGGTAGACTGAAGATTTATCTCAGGATCTGATCAGATCCTCTCGCAAAATACTAGACATACATTTTCAGTGTGCGTTTCGTGCTGTGGGTAAAATGTTCAAACAAACAAGTCATAGAAGCAAACGCACAGCACAGGTTTATGCCAACAGAATGCTTTCATAACAAGTATTTATTTATTAATTTCCTATTCAGAACAGGCTCGGCCTCTTGCACACGAGACCGAGCATGTTAGATCGTGACTATCCTATGTTTAAATAAGGCTGAATCAGTGGCGAAACAGTTTTTTGCTATTTAAACAGATATATATTCTGCCAGACCTGGTGCTACTGACTCATGTTTTGGCTCAATATCGGCCTGAGTGATGATGTAATTGATGCGTTAGCATAAAATACCACAGAAAACGTGACCTTTCTCCATCCTAACAGGGCTGTTATGCACATCTGCGAAAGCATCATCTAATATTAAAAAAAGAAAAGGAGAGGTTTACACAGATGCGAGTTTAACAGTGGCATATATTGTATAATTTTCTTTGCTTACATTTGCTTTACAATTATAAATCATACAATGTCCTAAAATTCCTGTCTGAAAATTATAATAGTAGCGGCATAGCCAATAGATAAATAAGCCTTTACAGTCACATCAAAACCGTTTTACATTGGCATAAATTTGCTTGTATCAGTGAGTAGCTGAACATGTTTTCATTTACCCATTTATTTCTCATTGAGAGAATTAATTTAGAAGTTAGACATAATTAATATTGCATTCAAGAATTTATAGTCCGTTTAATATTTGACCTGTGGTTCTCTCTCCTTTATCTCAAATGTGTGCTTTCACTGTGCGTGTGTGCGAGTGTGTTTGCGTGTGTGCGTCTATGTCAATGTGTGTAAGTATGTATGCATATTGTGTGTGTGGAGCATTTGTATGTCTGTCTTTTGTTGTTTTCACCTTTTTCTTGTTTTTACAGGTATATGCCTTTAGTCGTTTTTTCTTGTATTCAATGTGTCTCATGTACAGCTGCTTTGTAACAATGAAAATTGTAAAATGCGTTATATAAATAAAGTTGAGTTGAGTTGAATGACAAAAAACAGTGCGAGTATGAGAAGGTATTGTTATGGCAACTGGATACATGGCAATCTGATTTGCTAAAGATGTTCAGACAGAAAGTATCCACAAATCAACCATAATGTCATCCCAGAACCAAACATTACCATACGAACACAAAGAATTCTTATGCCCGGTTAAACAGACAAGGGTTAGGACCAGTCCCAGACTAAACTGAAAGTTTGAGCTGTCTTAACTGAAAATAAATTGTCCCGACATATCTTTAAATATGTAAATGCCATTGTTTTGTTTTAATTTGTCTCAATATGCACACAGGTATTTTTATCGAAGGCATTTTTATATAAGCTAATTCAATAAATAAACAATTCCTATAGTGGTAAGAGCATGGCGTTAACAAGGTTCGATCCTAGGGGATTGCACATACTTTATACAAAATTTATAGGACAATGCAATGCAAGTCGATTTGGATAAAGGCATCTGCCAAAATGCATACATTTAAATAGCCTGATTTAACCAGGCATAGTCCTGGCTTAAGCTAAACCTTGTCTATGAAATTGGGCCTTAATGTTTAAACCGTACCTGCGCTAAAACTTTTTTTTAAAGAAGGTAAAAAATGAGTACAAATGGCCCACCTTGTTGGCAGAGACGAGTGCATAAGCTCCGCCCACCAATATGTGACTGGAATAGAGAAAGTGTAAGAACGACGCCATTACAGATCATACAGCCATTCTTTTAAATAAAGTTGATTTTAATCCTGGCTCAGACTACAGGAGTTTTAAAATCATGAAAGATTAAAATTCTGGTTGCAGCACACATATAAAAAGTCTTGGCAGATTATTTAATTTAAATTCTTAAACAAGCTCACACTCATCAGTGTACAACTAAATATATACTACATATATTTTACATATCCATAGGATCATACAATGCAGTTATGTAAAAGGAGCTAATAGTAACCGTTTTAATGGGTTTACTATTTTTAGATGTTGACATCACATCTACATGTAAATCTCTTTCATAGCACAACAAAAATAGGTTTGCCCTTTGTAAATTTGCATTTCTGAAAACCTTTGGGGGGTAAAGTTGTGTTTATAAATAAGAATAAAGGTAGCAAGTGCAAAAATAAAAAAATAAATTTTATGTCATAATTGCACATCAAAAGATTCTAAGACACCAAATACGGGATAATGTCAAGGTTATCATACCAGAGGATGCCTCTTACGTCATCTCACCGGGAAACAGAAGTAAACAAAGGGACATCACAGTAAATTTCACGTGATCTATTTGTCCTATTATGAAAAAAGTGTATTTCCACCATAGATGAAGGAAATGCAGCGGCTATGCAACAGGTCCAGAGTGTGTAACTGTACCCGTTTAACTGTACTACCACTTATCCGCGGTGAAAAGCAAATGTTTATGAAGCAAATAGTAGCAAGGGATTTATATGTTACTGTAGCAAAACTGTAGCAAGGTGTGTTACATTCAATCCTGGAATGCTGTGTCTTTGTCGCACTCTGAATGATTCTCTGTCTGTCAGTCCAAAGTCCTAAATATCAAACATGTTTGACATGAACGGGGCAGCTACGATTTCTCTTGGAGCAGATCGGGAGGTGTAAGATTCGATATGTGAACGCCTCACATTACGTGATAATCTGGGCCGAACCTCGGACCCGATCAAGCTTTCAAAGATTATCGGGAGGGGAAATCGGGGTAAAATCTGGCCAAGAATCCTGTAATCTGAGCCAGGTTTAAGATTTAAAATTCATTTATATTCATAAAGTTTAGGGTTTAGGATAAGGTTAGGTGTAGGAAATTTATATCTCAAATAAAAAATATATAATTTAACTGTTGTTTAAAGCTGGATAAAGTTTTGTGATCCTTGATTTTGCCCTCTTAATGAAGATAATATTAATATTATTAGATATTTTGAGACAACTTCATAGAAAATAGTGTATCATGCACACTCAAAATTATAAACTCAAATCTGAATTTGTACACCACCAATGGAAATGAAGTTCACGGGGTCATGAAGCTCAAGAACAGATGGAAATATTAAACAAGTTCAGCATCAAGAGGTCACATTTTCCCACACGAGTTTGTTGAGGTTTGAATAACTTGACATTGTGGCAGTGTTTCGTGTGCAGGTTAATGTTGTAAAAGTCACGGAATGTAATCCAGACTTAAGTTTTGTATTCCTCTTGATTGTTGATTTATAAAAATATGTATTCTCTCCTTTCAACAAACCTTGATAATAGCAATAATATCCTAATGAGAAATACTGTATAGTTAGCTTTTAATGGTTTACAAAACATCGCCGTCTGGCGATGAACACCATCATTGTTTGTGTGGATTTCACATAGAACGCTTTCTTGAGTTAAAGGAGTAGTTCACTTTAAAAAAGCCCCCATAGACTTTCCATAGCAGGAAAACAATTACTATGGAAAGTCAATCTGGGCTTATTTTGAAGTAAACTACTCCTATAAATCTTTTAAAAATCAAAACGCATGGTGTGGAAAAAGAGCGAGATGAAATGTTTACACACACCTGACCAACAAACATATGCAAATCAACACATCCTATGAGAAAGAGTCAAATTAAACCTTCATTGTATTTTTTCATCAACATATGAGTTGTTTTTATTGTCGTCTTGCCCTTGTCTTACCTTATTTGTGACCCTGGATCACAAAACCAGTCTTAAGTAGCAGGGAAAACAATCAAAAATACATTGTAAGGGGCAAAATTATAGATTTTTCTTTTATGCCCAAAATCCTTAAGATATTAATTAAAGATCATGTTCCATTAAGATATTTTGTTAATTTATTTTATAAATATATCAAAACTTTATTTTTGTGAGTGGATGACAAGTAACAGTGCCTTTCATTACCAACTTCAAAGGCAATTTTCTCAATATTGTGATTCCTTTGCACCCTCAGATTACAGATATTTAAACAGTTATATCTTAACCAGATATTATCATATCCTAACAACCCATACATCAATAGAAAGCTTAATTATTCCGCTTTCAAATGATGTAAAAATATCGATTTCGAAAAATTGACCCATAAGACTGGTTTTGTTGTCCAGGGTCACATTTAATGTGAGCCTCAGCTCTACTCAAATGCCACTTGAGACCACAGAGAATGCCATTGGCTTACCTGAGTTTGAGGTAAAGTTCATTTTTTGGGTATTAAGATAAAAAGAGAAACAGAACAGAAAGCATTCAATAATTATAAGTATAGCATATCAAGCTGTTAATACCAGATGTTAAAATTTAGAATAGAAACAAAATGCTTTAACTTACCTGAAGATGCTTTGGATTGATCGTAGCAGGTGCTGCCTCCTATTGGCATTTTTGTCTCAAGGAATGGTCCAATATCAGAACAAATCTGCCTGCATTGAGTAAACAATTTTTTTAACTCATGCTTATGAACATACAGATGTTCATAAGACAAAGACATAGGTGCTTAAAATAAGAAATAAAAACAAATACAAATGTACAATTACATGACTGTATTTTTTACAGTATTTCCTGTGATGCAACATATATTGTAGTAATCTAGTTTCATGATACTACAGTCATTTACCGGCTATTTTTAGGTTATCCAGCTGAACCAGTAAATCTTGCCTCAATAGTTTGGATTCGATGTGTATATTTGTGTTCGGGAAATCATACTACAAGGATTTCCAAACACGCTCCATTAACACAACACTACAGAGTAAAGGCAGAGGGTGCCGGTTCAGTGGCAATATTATTATAAATTCAATAAGTAATCCCCTTCAGACATGAAAATTACATATAATTATCCTCCCTGTGCAATTACCCATTAGATGTAATTGCAGTGGCACTTGCAACTTGTCTTTAGCTGGTATGGTGCACAATTATAAACGCTTTCATGCAGTATAGCTTGTGATACTAAATAGCTGCATTTGCTGGTATTTGAGGAAAATATAACAAGCATGAGATGAGAGACATAGTTTCACCCTCACCTAGCTAATTACTCTACATGTTAAATTAGAAAACTAAAATATCAATTCCACTTACATAATAAAAAAAAAAATAATTCTTTAAAAAAGCAATGTTTCAGTGTGCTGAGAACCAATAATCTGATTGCAAGTAATTGACTTTCTTTCAGAATGGCCAGTATTTAATTTAAGTGTGCAATGAAAAGATGACTGTAAATCCTTTAAGATTTCAGTCTAGACCACAGCTCAGTTTATTGAGTAAATTTAGAGAGTACATTTTTTTGCTGGTGCATTGCAGCAAAACACATCGGTGGGGTTGTTTGGGGGAAGTCAGGTACACCCCATTTATTGGAGGTGAATGAGGCCTATAATGGCACTCCTACACTCTGACTCACCCCATGCAATTTCCCCCCGCGTAGCTACGATTACCCTCCCCCCTTCACTCACTGCCCCGACTTTGGCACTCTCCCTGTTTCGAAATGTCAACCATGAGGTAAAATAACTGACTGGCTGAATGGATTGTAATTGTATTGCTTAATAATTGATAGGCTGAGTGTTGATGCTGCTGCTGGGCTGGCAGAGGGAGAGGGAGCACCTTGCTGGCCTTTCACCGTTCAGAGGCAAATGCCAGTAAGAAACTCGTCTGAACACGCCTTTCCTACAATGTCCATGATGCTGGTATACATTTGTGCCCTGAAAAACACCTTGAAGCAGTAATGCTGAGGGTAATTATGGTTTCATAGGCTATGATCACTTAGCCATAGTGTGTTTGGATTTTACAGCTGTGTTTAAGTGCGAGTCAAACTGTTCTGTATATTAAACATCTTAAAGTCACCATGAAACAGTGTTGCAGTTATTATTTTAAATGATTTATCCATACACACCATTTTTTTATTAATTTGCACCTGAAATCTTTAATCAAAAACATTAACAGAGCACTAAACTCCTTTTTCCCACTGGTCGCACTGGTGCTACTCACCTTCTCAATTGGTCGCATTAACTTAAAATTCGGTTGCACCCGTTTTTATAGTAGCCATAATGACCTTGACCATACCATAATGAACTTCTTACAAGTTATTTATTGGCTATGAAATGATCAGTCACGAAAAACCTGTCACGCTTTTCACAATCCTCCTTTGTTGCCTCAAATTGTCCTTTAAGCTGTAATTTTGCCACTGGTCTTCATTTGCCAGACCTTATTTTTTAATAACAGTCTTTAATTTTTACCACATTTAATTAAATTGAATTAGCTAGCTCAAAACTAAAAAAAAACTAAATTATTATATATGTACTTTACATTGTCATAAATAAACTTTAAACACTAAATCTTACCAATCTTACAGTCTTGTTAAATGCGTTCTGATAGTGAGTCTTGTGAGTTCAGTGTTTGACACATGAATGTTGTTTGAACAAAATGAATTGGTTTAAATGAGTCATTAGGTCGCGAATTGGACATTAGCGGACATTGACACGCTTTTGTTTTTCACAGCTGTAGGACATTGCAAAAGATAGAAGTTAACAAAGATCATTTATTTTATGTCAGCTGCATGTGCGGAACACTTGTCAGGGAAGAAAGGGCAACATGTTTTTGAGCACCTTCACACCCAGCTGTAAATCAGGTAAAAAATCTGTCAAATTTTACCTTTCAGCTGAAAAAAAAACGATCGCATTTGCCATCATTTTAGTCGCGGTCTAGAGCCCTGATTATGTTCCTCTCCTCCTCTCAACAACAATTCTTCACCATTAACGTAAGCAACAAAAAAGAGGTAGGGATATACCCACTGTCCAATGGCCAGGCTTTTTAAGCCCTTCCCTCCAGGCCCAATTTATGACAAACCAATCAAAAAGGAAAGGGCAATATAAACCCCGCCCTACATTTTTTCTAATTTTAGAAGCCGTTTCACATGGAGGGTGAGTAATCTCAGAAACTGCAAATAAACTGCCAATGTGAAGCGATACACCTGAATCATATGATAAATATAGCTAAAGCAAATATTTAAGGTCCCATTCCCTGCGATCCCAATTTCAACCTTTAGTGAGTGTGTAATGTTGCTGTTAGAGCAAAAATAATACCTGCAAAATGATAAAGCTCAAAGTTCAGTGCCAAACGAGATATTGTCTTTAACAGAATTCGCTTTTCAAGGACTACAGAGAATGGCTGGAATCGGACTCTAGCCCTCTACTTCCCGGGTACATGATGTCAACATTTCGAGTGTTTATAATAACCTCCACACACAGGAATATGCCAAAAAATGGGCGAGGCCTTACTTAGAGAAGAGGAACAACCGCTAAAGTAGTGTTTGGTTATCAGAGATTGTAAAGATTTGACTGAGCTATGCGCTAAACTACTTTTACTTGCATTATAGTCCTACAGCTGGAAATAAGAATTCAGCTACACACATTCAAAGATAATCAACGGTCAAAAAACAGCTTCCATGACTTTATCATCTGCGTTGAAAGCTGTTCTGTGTAATACACTAAAATTGTGTGTTTCTGCGCATACCTCTAAAACACTTCTATGAAACGTTCTTTGAAGTACTGCTTGCAAATGTCTCCTAGTCAACCTGCCTATTTTATTATCCAACTCAGGTCCAATTTAAAAAGGCAAAACTAACGCTTCTGTTACTAATGTTAATTAATTTAACCCGTCTGACTGCAATCGGTCCGGTGTCATTTCCCTCGCCAAAGTAGGAAAACAATATGATCTCTAACAAAGATTGACGTTTGCACATGCACTATCAGACCTCCATTACACTTCTATCAATCTGCATGTTTTTAACTAATGTTGTGAATTTGACACCATTGTTACTGTTTATCGCTAAAAGACAAAGTTTATGAACACACGTGCACTGAGAGGGGCACCTACCAATTACAACAGCCTGAGAAGTGTAAACTTGCTGATATGGTATTGGTGGGACATCTTCAGACACACCTCTAATCGGGGAATCAATCACGACAGACCTGGTCAGCTTTACCAGTCAGAGCATTTCGGAAGGAGGGCCTTTATATATACCGGAAGAAATCCAGTGGTCTTGTTAGAAGAGGGACAGCATGAAATTAGAAACATGAACATCCATAGCTAAACACCCAAAAAACAATCAAAGCCCCAAAAACAGTTATCATTACATTATGTATTCATTGTGCTATCAATCGATTAATCACACATCACATTAATGTTTTAAAATATACTTTTACATTCTAATCATTTCAAATGTATTTAATTTTAATCTCCAAATTTTGTTCTTTGATTAACATTAATGAGAGGAGTCACAGCAGCAGGTTGAAGAATGCGGCCCCATTAAAAGCTGTCTCTCTACGCAGATCTGACCATCGGCTCCTGATCTGATGTGTCTTCCATTTTAACATCTCTTTGCATTCGTAAAGGATTTCATTTAACACCTTGAAATCTGTGCTTATGAAAAAATGCAAAAGTGAACGCTACGTGAAAAATAACCTTGTTCCCCAGTTTGGATATTTTTACTAAATCATAATCCACACTAACAAAAGAGATGGAAGAGGTGTTAGTGAGGCCAGCAGGCGACGCTCACCCTGTGGACTGTGTGGGCCCAAATATAGTGATTGGGACACTATACTGAAAAAAAGCGCCGTCCTTTGGATGAGACGTTAAAACCGAGGTCCTGACTCCCTGTGGTCATTAAAAATCCCATGGCACTTCTCGTAAAGAGTAGGGGTGTAACCCCTGTGTCCTGGCCAGATTCCCTCCAATGGCCTTTGTCAATCATGGCCTTCTAATATTCCCCAATTGGCTCTATCTCTCTCTCCTCTCCACCGATAGCTTGTGTGTGGTGAGCGCACTGGCACCATTGTACTGTGGCTGCTGTCACATCATCCAAGTGGATGCTGCACACTGGTAGTGGGTGAGGAGAGACCCCCCACATATGATAGTAAAGCACTCAAATTGGAGATGGTTTTTCTGTTGATTGTGGCACTAATCAACAAAACAAGATGATATTTTAAATGTTTGTATGGGCTCTATGCATGCGTGACTGCTGCGTTTCACGGTCAGAACCCTAGGCAGTTTCCGGTGGGGAAGACTTAAAGCATAGAGAAATGGGAAAAATCTGAAAATAGTTCGATTTAGCAGATGCAGTAAACAGCAGTTTAAAAAAAATTATCACATGCGTTAATGCGTTAACGTTGACAGCCCTAATTATGTTAAATAAAGACAAAGTCATTATTAAAAAGTATTCATGATAAAAACATTTATTGGAATTAACATGTGTAAGGATTTCATTTAAGTTCAAGTTCAGTTTATAGCACTCAATAAAACCATTTCTTACACAGCTCGTTTGAATGCTTAATTCTGATTGGCCATTCGCAACATTTGCAGGTTCGTTATGACCAGATAATAATCGCTCAACACACGGAAAACCCAGATGGAGGAAATCATTTTGACAGTTGTTTTTGACAAATTATATATATATATATATATATATTAATAACATTTATTACATTATATTTGCAAATGATTAAAGGACTCATTCGCCGGAAGTATGTGTTTTTCTTTGTCTTTTGTGTGTTATAAGTTGAAGATTTATGTATTAGACACGTGAAATTACAAAATTTTAAGTGTCGGAACAAAAGATGCATTCTATCTAAAAGCGAATGCGAACCCAGACCTGCCTGAAACGCCTCGTATAACCACACCCCCACAACTTTATGTCAGCTCGTGGAGTAATTTGACTAAATCCGCCTCAATCTACACGCAAGTAATGTGCGCGGTCTTGTAAATCTCATTGTGCGCAGCCTGTTGTTCCCAATATTTGAAAAGGCGTTACATTTCCGTGCAGTATTTGACCAATCACTACGCACTAGTGACCTGGCTAATCATAGCATAATTCACCTAGCGATGAGCTTTCTAGACGTCCAGGGGGCATCCGGAAAAGATGCCCAAGCCACCTCAGCTGACCCCTCTACAATAGGGATCGCCCAGCCACACTGAGGAGAAAGCTCATTTCGGCCGCCTGTATCTGGGATTTTGTCCTTTCGGTCCTTTTGTCCTTAAAAAATGTTTTAAAGCCTATTCAACTCACGGAGTCTTGGTATTTCTCTAATTTTTTGCAGTAGACTGTTCCATAACTTTAGGGCAGCAACGGAAGGTCTGCATTTGGTAAAAAAGAGCTACTAAAATATCCCAAATTCACATTACATGTCAATTTTTTTGTCATGTGGCAAGTAGCCATGTAGGTGCTGGCTGTTATTCGCTTTGCGTCAGGTCCAGATCACACTGTCGTGAACTTATCTCTGCGATAACAACCGGCTACCTGTACATTATCCCTTACTTGTTGCATTTCCATCATGCAATTCATATAGTCATAGAATGAATGGAATGACTAATTCTTTTTCTAAGCATATGACTACCCTGTAAAAAAACTGTAATTTTACAGTTTCACTGTTATTTTCAAAAACAAATCACTCAATGTAAATAAAACTTTTTTGTACTGGTTTTTACAGATATTTTTGAAATACGGTAAAATACATCAAATTACAGAAAATGAAAAATATATATATTACGGTATTTTACCAACAGTGCAGACAACTAAACAAATAAACAAAATGGGTATGGTAGCCCAGGTAGGACAATTGTCACAATCTTTTTGTTTGATTGGTAAAATAACAAATCTATTCAATTAAAACTTGAAACAGGCTGCATGATTTAAACATTTTAATTATCATTGGCAGGTCTGCTCAGTCAAACCCTTTTTTTACTTTATTAACAATAAATTGATTGTACATTATAAAACCAAGCATTAGGCTACACAGTACGATTTATTTTTAGAATGTAACTAAAAGCATCATATTTTGGGAACAAATCTATAATTTAAGCTATAAAAAAACATTCTGTGCCTACATTCAAGGACTTCTAAAGATTCCCTATGAAATTTACATAGAAAGATTGTAAATTCAGTTGAGTAAATGAATAATTTATTTACAGCATTATATTTGAATGAGAATTTACTCAAACGTGATTGTCCACAGTGGTTGCAAAACTAGAGTGATGACATAAAGCAAATCATGTAAAAGATATACAGTACATTCAACAATAAAGCTCTCTGCATAGTGGAAGGCAGGAGAGGTAACCAAAGCTATGCAATCAAGAGAGAAATTTGGTCGAAATCAACAAGGAACTAGAGAGTGTGAAATATTCATCTGGGTGGCTTTTGGTGCGGGCGTGGCTTCCGGCTGGACAGCTGTTTAATTGTGGAATGACTCAAGCCTCTGATGCTCTGAGCTTGGTTGGCCATCTGTCCAAGCAAACATGGTAAACAACAGGGAAATACTGGCCACTGTTTGCTTATGCCACAACTCAACCTGAGTGCCAGGCCACACTGTCTGGGTTGTCAATTTGGCGACAGGTTATAGTTATCTTTTAGATATTAAATGAACCCAGTTAGTTTTTATACATAATTTCCTAGAATCACAGCTACCACATTCATTGTCCCCCCTAAATATTCCTCTTTAATGTTTTGATTGACTCATATGCTGTCCTCTTTAAATTGCTTCATTTAACCCTTAAAGGTCCCTTGAGATAAAAAAAACCATTCATTGGTCCCTCATTTCATTTACCAATCTGTCAAAGGATGCTGCGTTTTCCGATACTGCTCAGGCCTGGTCGCAGTTGTTCCCAGATTAATATACAGAGGGAAGTAGACAATTGCACACCTATTAAGAGCAATTGATTGGATGTACTTGCACGGCTGCCAAGAGCACCATACCTCTTCGAGCAACAGAGGGCGGGTAGAGAGGGGGGTCAGGGGTTTAACAGCCTATAATGGGAACCAGGTCAGCCATTAAAAACCCCACTGGCCGTCAGCCAAAAGGAATCTGCTTGTTTCCGCTACTGCCCTCTATCTCTGTCGCTGTCTGCAAAGCTTTAATGTGCTAATGCACAAACACACAAATGGGTCTCAGGGTGGCACTGAGCGGTTTACCGGATCTAAGAGGTGGGTGGATGTGTACTGGAATACCACAGCAGACTGGGAAAGTATGGGATCCAGATTAGTGGAAAACAGAGTCACAGGCAATATCCGGAAAGGTAAACTGGTCATAACTTAACCATAAGCATCTTGAATTCCCTGAACAGGAAGTCTGGTTTGACTGGATGATGGCTTGAGCGGAAAAATACAAAGAGATGTCATTCATGTATTTCTGACTAGATGTAACGTTTGTTGAAGTTGTTGAAAAGTTTTACTGAGAAAGTCTAGCTGGGGTTCTCTGGTCTGTAAAGATTAAAAAACACTAAAAGAGTGTTGAACCCACCTTAACAAATCCTACGAGAGCATACTTACACCTTAAGGTCCTAATCTAGGCCTCTGCAGTTTCATCTCATCTAACAACGAGATTCATTTGCCGCTGCCCTGGCTGTGTTTTTTCAAATAGAGCTGTTACTGCCCCCCATCTCCCCAATTGCATTAGTGCTTAACCAGGCAAACCCTGAGAGGCAGCAGTGATAACCATTACTGACAGTCGACAGGGTCCTACCTCGGCTCTGTTAGTAAACCACATAAGCCACTTGATAAAACATCCGTGACTGCCGTCCCCCCGCCTCGCCCATGTGAAAGAAACTGCTTTGAAGAAACTGCTTCATTCCGCCAGCCTGCTCGCATCCTCGCTTGAGTGAGCACAGCAATACGAGGGGTAATTTACACCCCGGCCAAACCTGTCATTACCCGTGGGCACTTGTTATGGCTGCACCCAATGTTTTTCCAATTCACCTCCAACCCCTATGACTGTCAATCTCCTGAGTGGATGTAGCGGGGTGGAGGAGTTGGGGGGGTGGGAGAGAGGCAGGGGAGAGATTCCTGTCTCTGGCGGACGGTGGGCAATTTTCCTCGACGGGGGATAATGGATGTGAAGTGGCGAGAAACGCAGGATTGTTTCTATGAGCAAGATGACTAAAAAGTGAAGTGCTGGTGTTGTTTAAAGTCTTGACGACTAACACAATGCATCCGTTACTAACACACACAGCCTCTTTTATAAAAAGCTCACACAGCGCAATTAATTTTTTTAAATAATAAACATATGCTGTGTAAATTTGCATTACACCTGCTTGTTCTTTTTTCCACCTGGAAAGTGCAGATGGATGTGAAAATCTCTTTGTGCAGTGAATCCTGAGACCAAGCAGCAGCAGATTCACCAAAATGAACACAAACACAACCCGACACAACACAGCTCAGCACAGCACAGGTCTTCCTCTGACGTCGCTTTGGGACTCCCAGAGGTCTCGTCCTCCAGAGGTGGGTCCAGGCTACGTGTGTCTTTTTCTCTCTCGCCGGATGCTCTGCAGAGGAGGTGCAGCAGCCATCAAAACAAACGAGAACGTACACACGTATGTAAGATTAAGCTGTCATTACCAACACTACTGCAATCTGAGAGTAAAGACTAGAAATGCATTTGAAACAATGCCAAAGAGATTCAGACATATCAGCCATGAAATATCCTCGTTGGATAGCCCCTCCTCCTCAAGCTTTGAAATCAGATATTCTAGCCGTTGCTACGTGCTGATGGGAACGTGAAGCTTGTCGGGTTTGTGGAAACCTGCGAAGTATTCTTTCAGCTCCTTATTAATAGTGACAATGATCTAGCTGAATGAATGAGTTGCCAGATGGACAAACATCAAACTGACATTGGATTTTAACAGCTGATTGTAACAAAATTTGTAGTTACAACACATTACACGCTACATTTAACACCATTACATAGAAGATATTGATGTATTATTGACCATCCAGAAGTGGCGTAGTGAATGTAAAGGATAATGAATACAAAATCTGTATTTTCAGCTAAATTCTGCTAAGATTCAAAATATGTGTATTGCTTAAACAATGTAACTATAGCTTTAAAATATTTTATGAATAGCTTATTCTATAAAAAAACTAGTGCAACAGGACAAACTAGTTTTAATGCCCATTTACTTGCCAGAAAAAGAGCATTAGAACAGGATGTATGTGTGTTTTAATATTTATTAAGAGCTCAGGACATTCTGTACTGTTTATATGAATACGTCTGAGGGGGGGTTTCACCTCAAACCACCGACGGTTTATTCTATAAAACATCATAAACTCGCACAGCGAGTGCTGAGGCTCCTGCACAACCCTCATTCGTAAACTGTAAAAGCCCCCTTTTTGAGATATTTTTTAGCTTCATTTAGTCTTCTTCCTATTTTTTCCTTCTCCTTGTTATCAAAGTTTTAATTGAAAGTCAGCGAAAGGTGGCAGGGCACCCAGCTGAGCTCTCAACATAGCTGTCTTCTCCGCCGGGTTTGATCTTCCTCCCATGAGGCTACGAGCCCCTGCGTCATTCACAAAAGTCATTCAAATAGCTTCGACCTCAAAGCTTCGTCTTCATTCAGAAATCTTTTTATAGCACAGGCTGTGCCCGGGAAGGGGTGGATTATGAGAGGGGGAAAAGAGGAGGGTAGGAGTCTGTGCGTATGCGTGTGTATTTGCTGGACTGTTTGGGGCGGCTCATGTGCTTCGAAACCGGTCTGTGCTTCGCTGCCTCACCTGTTTGTCTCATCTCTGACTCGTTTGCGTTTGGTGGAAATGCGACGGACTGCTGTGAATGTCTGATCCAGCAGCGTGGAGGTTCATTGGCCGACAGTAAAGACGTCACAGCACCTTGTTAGAGGAAGATTCTGCAAACAGAACAGCATTGCTGAGAAAGCGGGACTCGTCACCGAGTGCAACCTTATTCACAGATACAACACACCCACAAACACTTGATCTGTAAATAACTTCGAATTATGTGGGGCTGTAAAAGCTTAAACAGTGAATACACTCCCTATATTTATTTTTAAAGCTCAGTGAAGAAAAAACACTGTCAGTCTGTCTTCTAAAACACTTTAGTCTGAAGAAAATGAAAGAAAACATTTCCATCTAAGATAGTCATCTTACAGTTAACTGGATAAAACTGGGTTGGGCTCATGTATTTCAACATTGGCATCATTCAGTGAATGGGAGGTATTTATGACATTCACACAGAGAAGACTGCTGGGAAATTGGTGAGGTGGCACTAATCAGCCCCTGTGTGTTTGTTGGGGGGGCATTTAAAGCCATTTGTTGTCTCTAACATGGGCACGCTCACTTACGTTAACAGATTATTCGCACGCAGGGTGTATCCAAATGCTCGCACGTCCCTATCCTTCACATCCTCTTCAGTGTGCGACTCATCCAGTCGTGACTGCACACAGTCAAATTGGTTTGTGGTGGAAGGGGGATCTGTGTAAAGACGCTGTTTGTAGTCAAAAGCAGCCGGGCGAGTGAGTGATGGCGAGAGAAATCAGAGGAGAGATAACAGCATGCCCTACACCGAACATGTGTATTTTTACTTTGTGCATTTTATTTACCATCCAAACTGTGCATTGGCTTATTTAACTGTAGGTGTCCTAGTTTCAGTTACACTTTTTATACTGCAAAAGGCTTTTATAAAGAGGACAAAGCTATCAAATAGCTCATTTACAGAATCTAAACAAAGCCCCGTTCAGGACCTTATACATTATTATTGTTCTTCAATTTTCACCATTATGTTTTAACTAGTGGTGGTCATAGATTTTTTTTTAAAATCTAGATTAGAACTAGAACGGGTGTCTCAAGCCAGGTGGCGCATTAGACCTGGGGCTTATCTCCTGTTTCCAAAATGCATCACAAACTGCTTGAGAAAGCTGTTCTATATGATAATTGGTGATGAAAATAAATTATGTTCAATAAGATGTAGTTGTGGCACGGTGGCTTAGTGGTTAGCACGTTCGCCTCACACCTCCAAGGTTGGGGGTTCGATTCCCGCTTCCGACTTGTGTGTGTGTGGAGTTTGCATGTTCTCCCCGTGCCTCGGGGGTTTCCTCCGGTTACTCCGGTTTCCTCCCCTGGTCCAAAGACATGCATGGTAGGTTGATTGGCATCTCTGGAAAAATTGTCCGTAGGGTGTGAGTGCGTGAGTGAATGAGTGTGTGTGCCCTGCGATGGGTTGGCACTCCATCCAGGGTGTATCCTGCCTTGATGCCCAATGACTCCTGAGATAGGCGCAGGCTCCCCGTGACCCGAGGTAGTTCGGATAAGCGGTAGAAAATGGATGGATGGATGGAAGATGTAGTTGTGTTTACTTCCACATTAGCTAAGGGATACTTTGCGTTTAGGTGGTACTTGAGGCTGGAAGAGCTCCAACAGTACATTTACATTTAGTCATTTAGCAGACGCTTTTATCCAAAGCAACTTACAAAGAGTTAGGGAGCAACAAGCGATATGTCATACAGGAGCCATAATACATTAGGTGCCAATACAAATTTACTGGTTTCAACTAAAGCTAGACCACTACCTGTTGAGATATTTTTTTTTAAACCAATTCCGCATTGCACAAGGTTCAAACAACCTTAGTCCTGTCGATGTTTCCATTAGGAAGCTTCTTAAAAATAAATTTTCCCTGAAGCAACCCGGCGGCTTCAAAGCTGCATCCATGTTAGCACGTCACGTTTGATGTGGTAATTTCACAGTAACGTTATGTTGTGTTCAGACCAAACACTAATGGCGCGTCAAGCGCGAGTGATTTAAATGTTAAGTCAATGCAAAGACGCGATAGATCTACTTGCGGCGTGAAACGCGCGAATGAAGCCCTGGTTATGAGATGATGAGGCGGCGCGAATGACGCTAATTGCGCGAATCACGCGAGTTGAAAAATCTCGTTCTCGCCCTGTACAGTGCAATTAAGATAGGTATACATCCACGCTAAAATATCAAGGCGACATTTTTTTTTATCGCACGATAAGAGTCTCACGTTAACGCAGCACGTTACCGCCGTTAACGGCCCACCACTAGTTTTAACCCTTGTATTGTGATAGTTCTTTATGCGAATATTAGGGATGTAACAATATTATCGATATCGTGTTATCGCAATAGCATAATTGTCCCATAGATGTGTTCGACCTCATGCTGCCCAGACCGATTGCCGAGATTATCCGCTTCCAGTCATGGGAGAAGTTTTAAAAAGGAGCAGTCAAGTCGGACACCTTCTGCTTGAAGTAGTGACGTTTGCGTGTTGTTTCCATTTCAAAGCGCGAATTGAGAGGCTCAGAGATGACGTCTCTTTTTTATACAAAACCTGGAAGCTAGTTAGCATTTTAGAACTTCCGGTTCCATCGCTCCAAAGTTTATGGCTGCATCAAAAAAATCGGCTACTTCCATACTATATAGTAGGTAAAATGAGTATGAGTCATGAATAGTATGTCCGAAACCTCAGTTTGCAAAAAACAGTAGGCAAGAAAGACCCGCATGGTCTACTTCCGCCGAGATTCGTGAGTGTGGATCGGATGGACATTAATTAATCCCACGATGCCACTAGAGCTGAGCAATGGTCAAATATCAAAAGTAAATCAAATAAATTGAAGGTGGAAAACTTTAAGGCGGACTTCCGTTTTTAAAAGGAGCAGCTAAATCGGACACCTGCTGCTTGAAGTAGTGACGTTTGCGTGTTGTTTCCTTTTCAAAGCGCGAATGGAGAGTGTAGTGGAGTAGGCGGGGCGAGACCGTGGTTCGAGACCGGTGAGTAATTATGAATTAGCGCCAGCTGTGCGCACACCGGGCTCGAATCACGTAGGAGATTGGGAGCATATAAGAGAACGCGCGACCGGACCGGGCCCGAACATATGTTAAGTTTATATTTATGTTTGTATTTATGTTTGTGTTGCCGGCAGTCGTCCGTGAGGGGCTGCAGGCTGTCTTTTATACTTTGTTATTATTTGATTAAATGTTTTAATGTTTGCCGGTTCCCGCCTCCTTCCTTCCATATCTTGAATCTTTCTACAGAGAGGCTCAGAGATGACGTATTTTTTTATACAAAACCCGGAAGCTAGTTAGCATTTTAGAACTTCCGGTTCCATCGCTCCAAAGTTTATGGCTGCATCAAAAATCGCCTCACGCTTAAGTAGTTTATGTAGTTTTTGAAGCTTTCGGAGTCCTCCTTAGATTGCAACGCAACCAATCTTCAAATCACTGTAAGTGCCTAAAGACAAAGTAAAACTGTCCACGCGACTCCGGTGGTTCAGTATAAATTAATGTAAGGATACTTTTTGTAAGGATACTAAATTCAAAATGTTCCTGATCTGACATATGTTTCCAGCGTGTGTTCCCGAGAGCCACACGACAGTGCATCTGAGCAAGGTGTCAGCATCGCTCGACGCATGCTCGTTCTGGTGTAGAGCCGGTCTGATACCGGATGCACCGTCATGTGGCTCATTTGTTTGGTTGCAGAATTTGGCCGGAGTTACCCTTTAATACGTATTTAAACGGAAGGTGTTAGAATAAACCCAAAACACACGTGATTGTTGTAGGTATGATGACAAAATTTTCAAACACCCCTAATCTCAAAATGGATCACATGACAGAGCTGAAATTTCCCTTTCCGACGACACCTGAATTGTGAAAATCAGTTGAGGATTGCGAAAGTTATGATATTTATAGTACCGAGGAATATAGTAAAATAATTTACATTAACTCCAATAGAAGTCGTGTGACCGAAAATGCTTATTATTCACACATTTTTGCTTGTAACTTCCTTATTTTATCAGATAGTTGCATGAAATTTGAATAGAAGGTAGGATTTTGTTAGTTCTTTCAAATGAAACCATGAAAATATACTGTTTTAGCTGGAATGGGCATCAGACCCATGGTACCTCACTCAAAACAAATAAAATTAATAAGCGTTCATTCATATTCATAAACATTTATTTTGAGAATACAAGAGAAAAAAACATTACACATCAAAATTAATTGCTAATTCATATTCATACAACACATATGATGTGCATATTAAACTACATAGCATGACTAATTGAGAGAAATTTCAAGAAAAACACCGTCAGAATGAGTTGAATACAGACGATGTTTTTTTTAGAACGGCGCCTGCATTACATTCGCTAATCTTCCCGCCACAAATGTGACTTCACAATTTCCGCGATTTAGTTAAATACTTTCTCCTCGATGGATTTCGATGGAATTTCGTAAGTAACAAGATAAGACCTATGTATTTAGGTCCAGCTACCTTTCATTAGTGTCCAAAGCTTAGATGAAAGCCACCGCCCGGTTGAACGCAACGCAAATTTTCTGAAAGCCGCGGTGACCTGAAATCACATTAGGGCTGAAATCCCGAAGTGTCCAACGCTTCAGGGGCTTGCACTCGATGTAGTTATCGTCGTATCCTGGAAAAACATACTCCCACCAGGCGGCCAGGAGAAGATATTGAAGGACACACACATTTTAGTACCGCGCGGGTTGGAACAAATTTTTGAGTCAGAATGTTCGCCGCGAGTGGTTACGATGTCATCATACCTAATTGTTGTCATGGGTTGTATGGTTGCAATCATGAAAACCTGTGTCGTCATCACAGCCTGGTGCAGCCGCTCCTGATGCTCCAAACGAAGTTGGTCATCCAACCTCTGAACTCGGGGCAGATCGATCATCCCCGACCTCAGAGTGACGCGTCATTTGACATCACGGACAAGATGGCGGCCAGCTCTTCTCAGGCTTGTGTGAACTGTAAACAAACTTTGAATTATTTTTACAACACTCAATTAGGATGAACATGAATGCTAAAATATCCAGACACAGAACACGTTTGAATAGCTAACATATAAAGATAACCTAGAATGCTGTTGCATTTCTAACCGGCATGCACTGCTTCAGATCTCGATCGATCTGCACAGCGCCACGCGAAGGCGAAACCTAAAATGATCGTGGTCACATGACTGTATGAAACGATAGGTCTTTCGAGCCTATCATAGAGAATGTATAAACAATTTTAGATGTTACCTTTGGCAAGGACCATCTGAAGCAATAACTTTAGTAAATTGACCCAACTCCTACTATAACTCATACCTCTAATCAACAGTTATGAGTACGGGATACAGAAAAGAGGAGGCTTATGGCACCTTTCCAAGTCATAGTTTGCCATTTTGAACATTGCAACAATACCGTACCGTGGATGGCATACCGAGGTATTATTGTACAGTGATATGTTTACATCCCTAGCGAATATTAATGCAAAAGGTGTGATAATTTAGCAAAAAAATTATTTCAATTTTTACTTTATCACTATTACAAGCAACATAGACTGCATGTATAAATAAAAGGTCACTTACCTCTGTTAAATCACATTTAAGAAAAATAGTGTCATTCAATTTTTTTATTTATAAAAAAAAACCTATGAAACAGGTGAAATAGGTCTTATATTCTTTACTATGCACATTGTTATACTCCAAATAAACTATCTAACAGCTTCTGGTTGGCAATCCAAGATAGTTTATTTAAAAAGGGACCGATAACATAATTTGATATACTGTCCACAGCATTTACCAGTACTTTGAATAGAAATGACAGAATACAAACTTAATGAAAAAAGTCTCATGACCAAACTTCACACAAAAGTTCAGTTTTACTGTACTACAGGACAGCAACTGTCTGTCTTTTTGTCTCTCTCTAGTACTGTATAATGGTGGACCTGATGCTGTTACTTTTCTCACTTTGAACGGAAACCACCCTTTATCAAGGTGACTCCAGCTCCACAAATAGCCTGTCCCCTGCTGCCAAAACTATTCCAAACATCTGAGGAGGTTCCAGGTAATGGAGAAAAAAAGGCTTTAATTATAAGAAATTAGCAGGAGTCTCATTAACTGTGCTGTACTTCTGTTGACTTTATCATATTTTTTATTAGTTAAAGAAATAGGAAGTCATGTGGCTGTGTGGGGGTTTGCCTACTTATGTTTTTTTTTAAGTCTCTATTCACTATCTACAGAATTTGTACAGAAAATGTAGTAAATAGTATTCTGATTGTGAGGTTACTGTGAGGAGCAGACAGCAAATGTGAACGGTCAATGGTTGAACACCTACTTGAGCATTTCCTGATGTTCTTCTACTCCTTCTCTCAGACACGTCAAGCGAAGAAAAGTTTTGTGATCTGAATGAAAAGTTTTGTGAAGTGAAATAAGGCACACGTGACTGTACAGTATCAACCCTGCCAAAGCACACCACAGCCAAAAGGGTCAGCTTGAAATAAACTCTCATCAGAGCCAAGAAATCCTCTCCAGCACTCTTTCTCAGGTGAGAGCTCAATCACAGCTCAGAAACTGCTTGCGTAAGTTTTTAGCAAACTGTTTAATTAAAAAGATGCTAATGCGTGCGGCTGTGGTGTGATAGGTCTCAGGCCATAACAGGTGAGCTGAATTGACGATGCCGGGTTGCACAAACACATGACCAGTTTCAGATTTACACCTATATTTATGTTTCCAGCACATATCTTCGAAACTTTACAGCTGTGAGTAAAGAACGTTTATAAGAATCAGTATTTTGCACGTCTCATTTTACAACAGCTTTGTGGATTCGAGAAATCTAGGAATTAAATATGAGTAATCCGAGTTCCTCAGCTCGCTCTCCCGATCATCACACTGTATCTTTTCGATTCTCTCATCTCACAGCAGGATCAAGGCTTCACTGTTGACACGTATTAGCATGCAGGCAGCTTGTGAGTGTCGGCGTGACGTCAGAAGAGAAGGATGAGGCAGAGAGTCTTTGGCTGATCACGCCATTATTAGAACAGCAAACACACTTAAACACCATTAAGTTCAACATTACATGTGCGTTTAGTTTCCACGGTAACGACAGGGCGGTGTATATTTAGAGCTGACGGAATAAGATCGTGAAGTAGAGCTTGAAGATTTTTTTGGGGGGGAGCACACAGAATTATCATCATAAAAACTTTTGACATGTTTTAATCCATTTTAAGCGATTCAAGTGCGGCTGAATACAAACCAAATTTAAGTGACGTTTTTTTGTTTTCTTTCTGACAGCCCTTTAAAACAAAGGATTATAAGGAACTCATAAAATAATAGAATACCTCTCTGTTAATGTTTTGTATTGTTTGTGAATTTTGGGTCTGGCAATCCTGACCAGTTGGAGGCAGCACTGACTACAATCTATGCATTTGAAAACCTCATCTCCATACTTTACTGTAAGGACTGAGTAAGATCAATATTCCTGGCAACATTTACATAATACATACTGGAAATCATTTTCTGGGAAAATAGTCATTAATGAACCATCAGTTCAAGGATTTCCAGTTCAGGAAATGTGATGTGTACAGTACCTGTGACATATTTGGCAAAGAATCCTGTGCAATTGAAAAAAAACTTTCCATTGTCTCATATATGATCTTACTTCGTATTTAAAAGCTAATAAACTTTCCTTTGTTTCATACCATATATGATTTAACTTTATATTTAACAGCTTAAAAACATACCATTGCCTCATATATGGTTTAGCTTCGTATTTAACAGCTAATTACTATACATTGCATCTGGTACTTCTAAAGAAAAAACTTTGGCAACATTCTTTGCGCATCTATTTTTTTACCATTGTAATTTGGTTGGTGGAACTGCTTACATTGTCATGCAGAGTGAACAGACATACTGTGAAGAGGTGTTAAAACCAGAGGCTGCGAGCTCAAAGAAAATATTGTCATCCTGTTCTACGCTATCGGTGAGGTGTTTGGGTATTTGATTCAGATCTGAGCTCAAACTCCGGGGCCGGCGTACAGTACACCAGGCACTCAGCATTACCATGGCAGCGGAATCCCACCCAAGTCCTGCAGGTGTGTGACTCACCCCCACTAGCTCAACAAAGGCAGAGAGGCCGCCGCATAGAGATGCAATCTCTTCGTCTCTTCTCTCTCCACGTCTGCATTGGCTCTAAACGTGGCCATGCGTGCACACAACGCGTTTTTTATGTACATTCTTTAATTGTGTAAAACTTTTTACATATATTTAACTTAACTCAACTCAATTTTATTTATATAGCGCTTTTACAATTTTCATTGTTACAAAGCAGTTGTACATGAGACACATTGAATACAAGAAATACAAGAAAAACAACAAGGCATATACATGTAAAAACAAGAAAAAGGTGAAAACTGAGATCTGAGATTAAATGTCTTTCTCCCAAACTTTAGAATTTTCTTGACCTCTTGTACGGCTGCTTAGGTGTGAGAATGAGCTTTGACCGCACACTGGCTTATTTTAGCTGTTAATAGAAACTTCACAGGACACAGTCGGACTTCGGCAATATAGTCATGAATGCAGAAAATCGAGTCGGAAAGAGGTGAGAGTTGGATGAAACCCGCGTGTGAAGTGATACTTCATTTGGCTATGAGCTGACGTAACAGAGCCAGTAATGTGGTAAAGTATATTTATTGGTGTAATTGGGTGGCAGTTCCTCAGCAGGTAGGCGATGAACTCAACCTTGAACACCCACAGACCATTTAGGCTCGTAGTTTCTCGTGAATTGTTTTGGGTGTGGCTTTAGGAAATTCACTGTAAATAGAGATCAGTAATCGTCATACTTCTATGGACTTCAGTGAACTTCATTCAGAACCTCATAAATAATTTGATCCCATACAAAATGTCTTATTTGTGCACTTTCAAAACGATGGTGAACCTTAACATTGGAGAATCTCTGATCTTAGTTCTAACAAGATAAGAGCAACGTTCTCTATTTCCTTACAGCCGTTCTGAGTTTAGCCGAACGCGCTCTCGGGTTCTCCTGCACCTCTTCTTCACTCGGCTTCATCACTTTCTTCTGAAGGATGACCCAATACGCGTCCTCTAGTCCCTTCTCCTCCTCTTCACTTTCTTCCTCCTCCTCACGCTCCTCTTCCACTGCCTCACGCCGAGCTTTGGCTCTCTGACGAATGCTGAGCCGCGGCGGTGCGGCCAGGTCCTCTCCACGGAGGAAGCGCTTGACTAGCCGATCCTCCAAGGAGTGGAAGGTGAGAACACAGAGTCGCCCCTTGGGACGGAGCAAGGTCTGCGCCGTACGCAGTCCGGCATGCAGCTCGTTCAGCTCATCGTTCACAAATATCCGTAAGGCCTGAAAGGTTTTGGTGGCCACGTGTGAAGGTCTCTGCAGCCGGTCGCGGCGGGCAAACAGCGCACTGGCTGGAAACGCTCCTACAGTGGGAAAGAAGGATGAAAGATTCACTTTACGGTTCAAGAGAGATCGTACTTTAGCATTTTTTTCATATGTTGAATGTCAATATGTTCCAGGCACATTCAGTAAAAATGTGATACAAAGGATGGATATAAATAAGATTCCAGAAGTGCCTCTAAGATTCATGTGATGTTCTTTTTGAGAATATCCATTAAAGTTTGTAGTTTTAGTTCATAAATATGAACTGAATAAAATCTATAGGGCAATTCCACAGTTATGGACGTGACATAAAAATGAGAGAATCACAGAGAATGAATTTGTTACGATTATATTGAACCATCTGTTTATATTTTACTGAACCCCTGTTGATAGAGTCTAAACATCAAAAGATGGGAAATAAACATGCAACAAAATGTGACAAAAAAGGACGCTTTTTGGGGCGAGACGATAAAGTTTGTAGGATTTCTGTAAAATAAAATACACAATCCTGAAGCAATAATACCCAAATGAATGGAGAAGGGATGCCTCTTTATAGAACATGAAATAGTTACTTTATATTCATTTTCATGTGTCCATTTATGAGGAAAAGGTCGCGTTATGGATGTTACAATCCTGAAAATGGCACTTACCTGACTATGAAAAATCATGCACTAAAAATAAAACAAATGCCTTACAAATTTGAAGAGAGATCTCACATTTTTGAACCATAAAATGTTAATATTTGTGTGGTTACCATAGCAAATATAGATGGTAAAAAAATTATTTTGCCCTGTACTAAAGACTAATAACTTGGCAATTTAAATGTTTTTGCATTTGATCATTTTCAACACAGAAAGATAAAGACTGACAAGGCAATGTTTGAATTACTAAAATAGTATTTGTTTCAATCTGTTTCATGTTTACATCAAAGTTATTAGATCTCAAGGTCCAACATTTAAACAGACATCACCATAACCCGGTTTTTGCTTTTTTACATTTAAATTTATTCATTTGGTAGACGCTTTTATCCAAAGCGATTTACAAGTAGGGTGCAGTGGGCAGCTATCACTGCAGAGCAAACAGGGGTAAGGTGCCTTGCTCAAGAGCACTTCATTCATTTGCTGGTGGCATTGAGAATTGAACCAGCGACCTTCTGGCTACGAGTTGTACTCTCTAACCACTAGACCACAACTGACCAACAACTTTTTATATTAATTATTTGAAAAAAATTACTAGGCTATGGGGTTAAGGGTCCTTGTTATCAAGTGATGCTGCCCTTTTCTGGCTTTATTACGTATATAAGAGATAAAGCGCATTAATTTTTTTGTAGGAACAATCAAGATCAAATTTTGTTATGAAGAACAAAAAGGTGCAAGTGCACTTTAAGACAAGACCAGATAAACAAACAAGACAAAGCCACTGAAAGATGCACACTGCTGGGGACAGACAGGGGCTTATTTCAGATCACTGTGTGATAACACAGTGGTTTTGAGAATAAACAGGCTGTAATACAAAGCTCCCAAAGCTCATGGAGAAATGGGTCCGTGCTCTATATTGTGCCGAGATGAACTGGACCAGTCAGAGCGACAGGAGGTGACGTTCTTCACTGAACTGACCACCTGCACATCCTAAAATTTCTGGCTATGAGGCTGTAGAAATTGTACTTTAAGCAGAACTATTGTTCTGGGCAGATTTTTGGTTATGTGCTAATAACATGATTAGCAAACAAAATTCCTTTATATACCATTATATATTTATGTGACCATATCAAATGATCACTATGTTAACTCTTGCAAGTCATCGTGACTATGTTTGGTTTATCCCAGAGCCCTTCTATTGTGAGTTTAGTACTTAAAACACAATTTGCACTTGATTTTACATATTATACTATTTACCTACGCATGCAAGATGTCATCATTAAAAAATCTGTATATTTCTAACTTCTTTATTTTTAAAAAGTAATAAATTCTCATTTGAATAAAACTTTTACTTTATTTTTCTTTTAATAATTAATGTTTAAAAATACTACAACCACACAAATAAGGGTGACTTTTTCTTTTTTTCAGGTATTTAACACCTTTTTAAAAGAAAATAAATGTTTATTGCTGTTTATTGCTTTATAGCTGCCTACAGTCCTTGTTAAAGATAAAAAAATATTAAAAGCACAGTTCTGCTGCCTTTGAGTTAGTATCATGAATGTTTATTCATGCATCTGAGCCGACCCATGAGGGAAAAAATCTCTCTCACGTACATTCTCTGGATCGGTTACACTTATGTGGAATGATCTGACCGCTGCTACGAAATCTGCGGATTCTGTAGCCATCTTTAAGAATCGTCTGAAAACCCATCTCTTCCGTCAACTCCGGACCGATCAGTTCTGACTTCTATTTCTTTTCTACTCTTTCGAAAGAAAAAAGCAAAGGAAAAAAAAAATTCCAACTTAGCTCTGTTTACTGTGGTAGGCTATGTGAGAACAGTTTTTTTTTTATTGCACTAATCCTTTTTGTTGTCCCAATTGCTTCCATTGTTAACCCCGTCTGTAAGTCGCTTTAGATAAAAGCGTCTGCTAAATGACAATGTCAATATCACTTATAATTATCTACTTGTATAGGCATCGGTGGAGAAATTTTGTATCGGAGCATCTCAAGTATTAACAGAATTGTTGCTATTACTAAACTAATTTATTTTTAATTTACAAATGTACAAATAAAACTACAAAAATGTTATATTTAACAACAAAACCAGTTTATAGAAAATCACAGTATCAGTGGGGCAGCTCTCTACATGACAGCTTTAATTCTTTAACCTTTGTGTTAGCCTGTTTAAAAATCATTTGAATAAAATTGACAATACATGCTAGCTGTCATGAACTAAGATTTCTTTCTTTTTTGTGGGTTAAGCGCTGCTCTTATTGTTGAAGATGAATGAGTGCAGGAGATGGAGCGACATAGATTAAAGAAAGAGAGGTGTTGCATCTCACAAGTCTTGCACTTCTGGACTTGGAGAAGTGAGACACTAGCCAATCAATAAGACCACATGCCTCTACCCTACAATCCCAACCAGGATTTGAGGAACATCAAAATATGAGAGAAAAAAAGAAAGGACATTAAAAACAAGAAGAGAATATATAGAAAGATAAACAACACAAAGACTGGTTAAAAGAGAACTAGCTGGTGTTAGGAATATCTGAAAAATATACACATAAAACATCCTGTGGAACATAAGCCAATAATGCACAAACAAATAGAATCAAGTTTGAGTAAAGCAGATTGTAAACATTAATAATACAATTTTGTTTATGTACAACAGCAGTACAGAAAATCAAAATATCCTTATTTTGGAAAAGGCGTCAAAAAATCTTATTTTGTCCAACAATAAAAGCTTAACAGATAATGTGTAAATAAAAACACCAATGAGTTTTTCTATTACCTCAAGGGTGCTCTCATCACATTCAGGCAGCAATCTCTATTGATTCTCTGGCCATGAAACCTGACAGGTGTGACAGTGGGGACAGCCTCTGTCTAATTACCTATAAATTTACAATGAACTGCCTGGGATAAAAACAATGTTAACATACAAGCCCAATGGGCTGTATATTGTACCATTCAATGGTTTCTTTTAATTGTCATTTGAAAAACAATTGTGTCATTGTCATGACATGACATTGTCAGTCATACAAGAAATATATTTGTTGAGTGTATGTAAATGCATGCAATTGCTTGTCAGTCTTTTATGAGGGGAATGATTAGAGGGTAACACCCAGCTGCTCATGGATTTGATAATGGCAGTATGTCTTTGTTTGGATGCAAGTGATTACCGCATGACACCCGTCTGTAATGAAGGGAGATTGCTCTGCAATCCCTATCTGTTAATGAAAGGTCAGGAATGAAACAAGGAATGGACAGTTATCATTTAAAAATATTCTAGTCCAAATATAATTTGACCCTCTGATTAGGCAAATCCAGAAGTCAAAAAAAGATTTTAAAGATCTTCAAAAATTTTGTATTTTTTGTATATTTTGTATCTATGTATTTTTACATAGAAATAACTGCAATCTTGTATTATAAATACTAAACACTTCCTGATAAATACACATTTGTTGGATTTCTTACAATTTTGAGTAAGAAATTGAAAATCGCTATAGCAATTTAATTGTGCTTTTTATGGTATCATTGCAAATTATATTCTGTTTATATGCAATTTTTTATGTAAGATGGATGGCTGTTAAGATTTTTTGCAATAATACTATGTATTGTATTGTATTCTTATCTGTATGCATTATATACTGTACATGTACTGTAAAAAAATTCACTTTTTATGTAAAGCTGCAACCATGTAAAAAAGGACTATATAAACCTGAATTGAATCCATTATTCTTATTTATAATAGCTACATGTATTAACTTGCAACCCTGATTTTTTTAAACACTATGTCTGAAAAGCAAAAAAGTCAATGATTTTTCAAGACATTGACTATACTGCTTCACATGTAATACTTGGCCATGAATTTCCTGAATTGAATTCCTCACCCTTGAGCTCTATTTTAGCACAGGAGAACACATGAAATCTTGCCCTGTGCGGTCATGATCCTTTTAGCAATTCCAAATGTAATCTGCTGTGATCAAATTCTACTAAAGATTGATTAAGAGCACTAAATACTTTATTAAATTTGCACGCCCCATGTTTGCAAAATGACGCAGGACGGAGGTGCGACTCAGTACATGGTTTATTTCTTTAATTTATTCCTCATTTGTCATGAAACACTGTTATGGTTGAAGGGTGAATATCTTTTGAAAAAGACTCAATCCTGTATGCGCTATGACAACAAGATGATGACTCATCTTCAACAAATTTGTCTCACGGACACTTACATATTTCTCCTTGTTCACCTCTGGGAAAGAGAAGAGCAATACAAGAGGGAGAGAGAGAGAGAAAATTAAAGCCTTCCATCTTCTTGTTTACCCGTAAAATTTGTACAACATTTTCCAATCTATGCCGACAACATCAGGCTTCCAGTAAAAAAGCTTATAAAGGGCTCCAGATTATTATATAGAGCCAATTTATGCTGTTTTCTTTAGAAAGGGCTATTAGAAAATCCTCCAGTTCATGGGTTAGGCTGGGAGTATCTATGCTAAGTCTGAAAGAATGATACTTCATTATTACCCAGTAAATCCCCTTTATAAAAGCAAGAAGCCGCGTAGGGACACTGAACATCATGACTGTTATTTGAGGTTTAAAGGGCAGTGCTTCTATTGGCTAGTGGGAAACAAAAAAAGTCTGTTGACTGTTCACAAAGATGACTCGAGGCTGCTGAGAAATTAATAAGATGAACCTTACGCTAAGGTTCATGAACTGGGCTACTAAATACTAAGGTTGTAGGTTCAAACTTGACCATGGCAGAATTGGGACGCTTTCATATGATAACGTTTAGTGTTCTGGGCTGAATAGTTGTGTTAAAGCTATTTTCCAAACTAAAGCATCAAGCTATGTACCTAAAAAAGGTATCTGGGGTTATCTTTGTGCGAGATGTCCTGTATATGTGAAATCTTATCTGGATGTCCAGAACGGATTACAATTTTCATGAAACAACAATATTTCATTTCTTCAAAATGTATAAAATAGTTTCAAAAAAGGGCAAAAACTCATGGTTAAACATATTACGAAGGCCTGACAATAAAGCTCAAGCCTCACCTATAAATGGCTAAAACAGAAAAAAATCAACTATCTAAAGATTGATTCAAGTAAAATTTCATACTGCATGTAAAGCAAAATCATAGCTAAGTTTAATTAAAAGTACACAGTTTCTGAGACTACTAGTGAAAAGATATCTACTTTGTAATAACATTTTATGTTCAGACATATACACATAATATAAACTACTGTTCAGAGGTTTAAGGTAATTTACTCACATGTTCAGTCTAGTCACTATTGTTGCGCAGAGTAAGCAGTAATGTTTGCTTGGTATTATATCAGCCAGCTTCTTGAGATCTATGCCATGCTCCTATTGGCTGGTTTTATTACATTTTTCAGCCAAACTCATCTTCTTCAAAAACATTCAATATATAATTCGGAATTGTTTTTGTTTACAAAAATGCTTTCAGACATTTAAGCATACGCCTTCAGATCAAAAGATTGGCGAGGTCATGAGAAACCTTTAACTCAATTGACCCTTAACTTCTGAAAGGAAGTGTACAATACATTGTTTTTTGAAAATCCCTTTGAATAATTATTGAATTGCAAATGTTATCCGCGGTTTCAGACATTTCTATAACAAAGGAACTATTTTGCCATTTCACCCATTTGTGGAAAATAGTTTTTACAGCATCACGCACTAGCCAGTCCCTCTGTGAAAAGCTACCTACAGTATCACCAACACGTCGAGACCCATCATGACTTTGTTCTTCATAGTTTCGTCATGTTGGCTGAATGTCAGAAATGTGTCACTGCATGGAATTCTGGAGCTGAATGAAACGCTTAATCCCAAGTTACACAAAGAGGGCAATTGACAGCTTTGGATGAAAAGCTTCCGCTAAATACTAATTGAATAGCTAGATGCTAAGCTCCACCAGGCTGCATTCCTTCCACTCCTTAAAGACGACATTAATAATCTGCATCCTGAATGCGAAAAAGAAAGAGATTCTCACACACATACCCACACATCCAAGTTTTGTTTTGTTTAAAACCATCAGTAAACAAACCAATGAATAATCCAAAGAAAGCTAGGTCCCGACTCAAGTCATTTCACTAAGAGTCATCCAGTGTTTAAACAGAGAAAACAATGTGTCTACTGTATTACAACACTACCAGATAAAGTTAGAGTGCTACGGTGGAGAGAGAACTCTAACTAATAGGAGTAAGGACTCTAAGGACTGCCTTACTTGTAAAACTGTGATGTGGGCCTGAGGAAACTCGGAAGAAAAAACTAAGATCAATTTTAATCAGAGCTGCAACAAGTCTGCAATTCAACCAGTAATCAATAACGTTCTGATTAGTGTCTCTCACAGTGATATTAAAGCATGACCGGCAGCTTAAACAACTGTTTAACCATGCTGTCAAAACCTGTGAATTTCATTCTGATTCCAAATAAATGTGAATGGTGACGCTAGATTGATAGGTTGACAGTCATGTGGCAGGCTGGGGTCGGTGAGGTTGTCAAGTGTCTGGCCTTAAGCCAGTTTTGTGCTGATGCTCATTTTGATTCAAACTGGTCTGATATGTAGAAATAATTCATTACATTTAAATAGGCCTTTTCTGGACACTCAATGCGCTTTACATGGAAGGGGGGAATCTACTCAACCACCCCCAATGTGCAGCATCCACCTGGATGATGCGATGGCAGCCATATTGCGCCAGAGGCGCATGGGCAAATTTGGCCAGGATGCCGGGGTTAAACCACTACTCTTATTCGAAGGACTTCTTGGGATTTTTAATGGCCACAGAGAGTCAGGACCTCGGTCTAACGTCTCATCTGAAGGACGATGCTTTTTGACGCTATAGTGTCCCCGTCACTATACTGGGGTATTAGGATCCACACAGGGTGAGCACCCCCTGCTGGCCCCAATAAAACCTCTTCCAGACAGCTGATCTGTGCATTGGGAGCCAGGCACGCTTTCCTTGGGGAATCTGGATAATCTTCTGTCACGCCAGCTGGGTTCACACTGATGAGCACATTAGACCGGCGTGACCTCGGCTTTTCTCTAATGCGTTTCATTAAACAGTACTAGCTAAGGACCTTGGTCGGGGATTCCCTGTTTTGTTATGGCTTAAGAAGAACCCAGTATGTGTCTTAAGAGGTATAGCTGTAAACCAAGAAGTGACGTCAAACAAAGCAAACATCTTCATAAAGAACGCAGTGGCCACTGCATTAGGAGAGAAAACAGAAAGTAACGACCAGCGCAACTAACAGCAGAGATCTCTCTCCTGAAAAAAATGGAGAAAATAAACGTGGGGTCAGGCGCAGTGATCGGTCCGCCCCTAAACGCAAGGGCAGAAAGGCATTGTTGGGATCATGTAAGGAAACAAAGCGCTCAGAAGAGAGAGAAGTCCCATGTTAATGCATAGCCTAAACCCCTTCCATTCCCAAGTATACAAAACCTCACATATCATCCCTCCCTCCCGCTCCATCAATCGCTTCCCCTGGCAACGGTGAGGCCGGCAGCCCATCGCTGACCCCCGGGGACCCTCGAGAGTCAGACTCTTCCAGATTGATTGGAATAAACATTGTTGTTGACTCGCTCTCCTCTTCAAAGAAGATCAAACAACTGCCCTTAGTCACACCTGTTCTCCCGGCATGACGCATGTGCTCGCCTCGTGCTACCGTCATCTGAACTGACTCTTGATCTGTTTCTCTCTCTCTCCATCTCATCGGCGGCGTTAGGCTATGGAAACAGCGATGGCAAAAATAAAGCAGCCGATAAATATAATATCAAAAACCGTCGAGCTGCTGCAATGTGGTGCATGTGTGATGCGTGTGTTTGGAGAAGCGTGTTGGTGGGGGTGCAGAGAAGGGCACAGACGGGGAGGGAGCTGTGGATGGCAGGGAGTGTGCGAAAAAAATCAAAGCATACGGGGGGCGGGGGGAGAAAATGGGAGTGTGAGTCTAAATACGAATTAAGGGGAGAAGAAACGCACGGCGCCCCACCGGCAGCTTTTGGCTATCTTTCACCCTTTCGGTTCTCTTCGTTTTTTTTTTTATACTGTTTTGTCTTACGCAAAGGATGCGCTGCTGATGGAAAATCAGACAGATGAGAGGGGGAAGGAGGATGGAAGAGATTTGGGATCAGAAACAGCATTGATCTTTCCTTCTGTTTTTCCAGGACAAATACGTCCCCGTAGGGAGACTTTGCATTAATATCTTGCTCTCTTTCTTTCTTTTTTGTATTTCTCTGGTGAGGGAGATGGTGTAGGGAATTAATGAGGGGGGTACCTGCCACGATGCTGGCCAGTTGCAGGGTCCGGCCGATGGGGTAGACGCTGCGTGCCTGTGCGATGGCCGCCGCAATTTTCCTGGTGTGTCGCTCCTCCCCGTACGCAGCCAGCACGGACGCAAGCGCCTGTTGATCTAAGGCATTGACCACGTCAGTCGCGCAGGGCATGTCGGGGTACCTACGCACAAAGAGGAGCCCAATTAAGCAGCTTGACGTCACAAGCTCCTGGCTGACAGAAGCCAAGCCTGACAGCTCTAAGACACCAGCGAAACCCCTCCCACCTTCCCACTCTGGGAGATGTGGGTTTGAGATCTATAAAAAGAGAGTGTGTGTGTACATACGACAGAACTGGAGGGAAAAACGCTTAGTGACAAATATAAAAATATCACTCAATTATGCACTCATCTTTTCTTGCATTTGGAAAACATTTATGTGTGCTCTTTGAAAGAAGTTGGATCAATAAGACAAAGTTAAACCTCTAAAGAGACAAATCCCTGTTTGGTAAATATATTAACCTGCTAATCTAAATAAAACATTTAATGTGAAATGAAATATTAATAAGCAGCGACTAATTCACTCGGCAGGTTTTCAATAGATGCATGCAAAGTTGATTATACTGATTTATATGTTCACTAAGTATCATGATACACATCTGAGTATGATTAAGTATGAGCATTATTTCCCAGATATTTAAACTACATCTGCCTCATTTTAGAAGTAGAAAAATGTTATGCTGTGGTATCCTTTGAACCTTACCATCACTGATAATGCCAAACAGCTTTCAACATTTTAAGTTAGAATGTATAATAACAGTTTGAAGGGATCGTTTAACCAAAAAGATACATTTTCACATGCTTTACTCAGTCTCATGGATTATCAAACCGTTATTACCTGCAACAATAAAAAAAAGATATTTAGAACAATGTCCATAACCAAACAACATTAATCCCCTTTGACTTCCATTGCGTGGACACAAAACATTTCTCAGACTATTTTCTTTTGTGCTCCACAGAAAAAAAGTCTCTCACATATTATGAATGAAATGATTGTAGATAAATGATGACAGACTTTCCTTTATGTCATTTATCAGTTTGCCATCACTTTTCACAGTATCTTCAGATCTTCTAAGATATCCGTTAAGTACTACTGAGTGACTATTAAGAGATATTTTTTAAACAAGTCATTCCAACTGATAAATAAAAATCCATAAATGATTTTCCAATTGATGTCATTCTGGATTATCCTTGAATAATTATACTTCTAACTGTTTTTTTATTTATGTGGGCACAACTAAGCGCACAGCATGAGTAACTACGAGACATGCTGATTAATGCGAAGTATGTTCTGTTCTTCTTGAAGGCCAGCTAGAGTTGGCTGACTGCGTCATGCTGTCGTAAAGTTTAATTCTTGCATTGGTTTTAGTGACAAAACGAGGATAGAGTGTTTTCAGATACTGTGGGCTGGACCTGGATCGACCTGCTCTACATCTCGCCCTTTCTCTTTTTCCTTTGGGTCCCTCTCACTCCCTCTCTTTCTTCAACCATTTCATCTCGCCCCCAGAAAAGTTCACAGTCAGTTATGGTGGGTGGGATTTCCACCTCATTATCACACTGAAAACTTTGACAAAACTTCCTAATAAGAACGTAAAGCCTCTCACTTTTCTTTAAATAAGAAAACAGATTTGTAGATTTAGAGTTGATATCCATGAAAAAACTCTATGCTAGTATAACAGGGCAGGAAGGTGTTATTAATGATTTTCAAATCAGGCCTAGCTGCTTCACATGTATTATAATCTGTTAACAGATTACAAGAAGGACTGTTTTAAAAAGGTTGGCAATGTCTATTTTATACAAATATTAGAAACACTATCATTGGCTGCAATAATGGAGTTGCAAATCAAGGTCTGGGATGGGCATGTTCATCCAGCCAAACAAAAGCAAGAGATATACGTGACTCTGTTTTTTAAAAACCCAGATATGTCTTTAGTAATTTCCGGATTTCCACAAACAATTATCCAACATAATATAAAGAACATCATTTAAAAATTGAACATTGATATCTCTAATATTGATTAGTAATGCCATGTTAAAGATTGAAATCTTTGTTTACAAAGGCAAAATGTCGTATTTATTTGCAAAATAATACAATTATATTTATTTCAGTATTTATAATATTATAAATGAGAATTTGAGTACTTTATCTCAAAACCATACAATCCTTCATCGTATTCATACAAAACACACATTAGCAATTTTTATCTAAGAGTATTTTGATGCCACTTTAGCTTGAATTTCACAAACATGGCCAAAAATAAACTGCTGCTTACCTCGATAAAATCCATCAGGAATCCCTTCACCATACCTCACCACCTTTATAAATTTAGGTTTGTACATAGTTAAGGCCTCCATCATGGATAATTATGATAAAATGCAAACAGTAAAGCTTTTTAGATCATGTTTTAATGTCTTTGTGTACACAAATAAATGAATTGCATTGTATTATTACTGTAGAATACACAATGTAAAATCTGTCAAGGACATTGTGACTAAGAAACACAACATCCTCATACCCTCTTAAAGGGACAGTTCACAAAAAAATACTCCAACTCAAGTTGTTTCAAATCTGTGTTTTTGTGTTGTGATGAACACAAAGAATGATATTTGGAAAATGCTTGTAACCAAACAGTTCTTGGCCACCATTGACTACCATATAGGAAAAATTACAATGGTAGTCAAAAGTGCCCCATACCTGTTTGTTTTCCTGCATTCTTCAAAGTCTCTTCTTTTGTGTTCAACAGAACAAAAAAAATATAATATAATTTTTCCTTCTATCATAGTCAATGGTGGCCAAGAACGGTTTGGTTTATTTCTCCTATAGACCGAGAGGGGCCCGCTGTCAAAGCTATGCACTCACAATACACACACTGGCCCTCAAATGCTCTGGCTCTCTTTCTCTTCATCCATCGTCCATTCAAACCAACATCTCTTACAGATACAACACGATATAACGTCCCCGCAAACCCTGTCTATGAATCACTTGGCTCTGCAGTGCTTAGTCATCTTCATATTGTATTAAGCAGTAATTAGGTTTTGCCTTACACCTGTTCAGAATTAGTTTTTAACAGCTATAATAGAGAGGCGTGGAGACTCTATAGATGTAATCAATAATGTGGCTACACATCGAGTGAGCCAAGAATAATAACTGTGTCCACCAGTGTATGTCTAAAGTGAATCAGGCATAATAGTACAAATGATGCTTGGAATAATAGAGATAATGAGACTTTTTTATATGAAAAGCAGTGAATTGATGTAATAATCAAACCTGTCTCCGTCCATCCTCATGTCTAGGGGTCCGTCTTTGCTGAGGGAGAAGCCTCTTTCTGCTGTGTCCATCTGCATGGAGGAGCAGCCAGCATCTAGAAGGACAGCATCCACACCTCCTGGGCCTAAACCCAATGCTGGGAGCAGGTTATCCAGCTCACTGAACCTTCCTAGAACTGGCTTCACCTGTCCCCTAATAAGAAAGAATAAAAAGAAAACAAAAACCTGCTGTGTTGGTACTGTGGTTCAGTTAAAATGGTTCATGAAAAATAAAAGAATATTGATATTAAGGTAATTTCAGAATCATAGATGTGACACATTTTTTAAGTAATTTTTGGGAGGATCTATTGACAAAAATGCAATACAATACACATAACTGTCTTCAGATGTGTATAAAGAGCATACATAATGAATTGTTATGATTTTATTAACTTAGAATGAGATATTTCTATCTAAATAAATCAGCAATTAATAAAACGTTGGAAGAGCAAAAATATCTCAGTTGAACTAATATTTTGGTTGGACTTAGAGACATGTTATATTAAGCCTGTAAACATATTTTTAAAAACGAATGAAGACTTCAAATTCAGTCAACAGTGGCTCAAGTTGAACGGACAAATAAACCCAAATACGATGATACAGCATTACGGAAGCGAAAGAGAAGTGGTTCCCACAACATTTTTTATTGAACCATTATTTTTAAGATTTTATAAACTTAACCTGAATATAGGATGTCCTAATTTTGGTATTAAATGCATAAGAACATCACAATTTTTTAAATGAAAATTAAATAAAAATTCCATGATTCCATGTGCAGAAGGATCTGGATTATTGACCGTTTGTTTGATCCAATGAGACGTGCCTGCCTGGGTGACTTTCATCACGTTTCATCTAATGTCTCTGTATACTTCACTATATGCAGATTATTCAAAATATTAATATAATTATATGTATATGTATATGTTCTTTTGTCTTCTTTTTTTATGTGATGTGAAGTTATGATAATCAAATCATAAATCTTAGTATAAATATCATAAAACGGGTAGAATTAATGCTACAACTTTAACTGAATTTGCTGTAGTTTAACAAAATTACAGATTTAAACATTTAAGTTGATTGAACTATAAAATTAGTTGAGCAAACATACTTTTTAATGTTTGAGTCAAGTTTGGGCCACCTAAAAAAATGAAAATTCAAGTAATACTTGATACTTCACTAAGTTTCGGTGAAACTAGTTACTTAATCATAATAAATTGAAACAACCTGACATTTTTTACAGTACAAGTTGTTTCCACAGTAGCCCTAAACGGACAAACTGCTCTTCAGAACGCATTAAATACGTAACCTCTTTCGGCAAAGCAATGCCATAGACCAACAAACCATTTTTCTGAATGTTTCCATAAAGAACTGTTTGTTTAAAAAAACTTGAGAATAATTCAGAGACTAAAAGTCACAGTATTTTGAAAAATAAATCAAAAGTTTCAACTCCCGTTTAAAGTCAAATAAGAATGTGTAATATTGTAGAATAAAATAGCATTTGGTCCTTGAACCTGTGAATTTCCATTCTTATATAACAGCCAAAAGTTGCCACACAAATCCACAATTTATATTTTTCAGAGCTGAACAAACTGTGGGGCTGGTTACCTAGACACTAAGTTCTTAGTGGGTGTCCAAAGACTACTGCAGCTCATAAAAAGGAAAGAGAGGAAGGAAAGAGAGATAGACCAAATAATACGCGTCCCACAGGGAAGGTAACAAAGTATCATTTATTTATCACCTTGGAGACCAGAAGATGAGGATTGTGTGTGAGAGAGAATGCTGTCACAGCTTAAATTTAATTGAAAAACAGACACACAAACCCTCAAACGCATGTGAATACACGAGAGTAAAACAACACAGTGCAAAGGGCTCTGCAATTATTCTGTGGGGCACATTAACACATCGATGCACACGCGCGTGGCGTGTATGGGAGTATGAATGTTAGAGTATGATCGTGATGAGCGTGTTGGGTTGACGTGAATATTGAAGATGACTCTTTAATATTCAATCATTCAGATGGACTAGTGGGTGTCAATGCGTAACTGCCTAGTTTTTCCTTTTTCATTAGTGCTTTAATCCACTTTCTTTCATCTGAAGGGACTTCACAGCTATGACTAACAAGAGATCCGTACAATGTGGCTCCTGACAGAAATCACGACTGATGTATCCAGAAACACGCATATAGGCATTTCACCATCATCTTTGTCTCTCAGATCACTCTTTCTCTCCATATCTCTTCCTGAGATACAGAGAAGCCATTCATTTTATGTGACCTTTAGACAGCCTGTGAGTGGAGAACAGCTCAGGTATGCAACTATAAATCAGACGGTACAGGAGCAAATGAGGTGTCTGAACAACAGAGGTTTCACACGGAGTCATAAGTGCTAATTTGGCCACATGCATGGTAACACAGACCGGCTCTTTGTAGTCATGTTAAATACTAAGATTCTCCTCCTCGTCTCCACCTCAAAGGTTATCAAAAGTCTTCTTCCTCTCCTACTCACGTGGCCAGCCAAGAGCTTTGACCGTAGGACCCCGGGGTGCCCGTGTCCACACACCCACGCCAGGCAGAAAGATCAAGAGGTGAGGGAGCCACTCAGCTCCCGCCCCCGCTGCAAGGGCTTCCCTCAGTTTTCTGCGCTGTGAAAGGGGCTTTCTATCTCTCTCTCACTCTTTCCCTCCTCCTCGTTCGCTCAGTAGCTTCATTAATTTGTTGGAAAATCTATAGTGAGGCATTTTCTTGCCCGCCCACACAAACACATACACTCCGCAAAAGCGGTATAACCCCGTTCCACCCACCCTGTCCATGGATTGGCGAGTTTGGAAGGAGACATACAGAGCTTCTGAAAAGCAGAACGCTGCCTGCGTCGATACACAGTCAATTTAGGGCCTTAAAAGGTTTCTCTTTGGCTTTTAACAAAATATTATCACAAATGAATCCCTGTGAACCGGATGTTGCGATCGTTTTAACTTCCGTATTCTGACACATTTCCAAGTGAAAAGGAAAAATAGTGGGCGTGGCTTGCAGTATTCACTGCGAATGCATTGATTTTGAAGTGAAGCTGGCAGTAGACGGACAGTTGAAGGGGAGGAGTTAATGGATGCTCCGGCATAGCCATTTAGTTTACATCATTTGAGATGGATAGTAATTTCAGGAGTGCATTTTCAGATTTTATCTAAAGTTTATGAGGGTACATGAATTTAAAAGAGAAAATGACCCACATTGATTACCATGAACGCCACAATATTTCATGAAAAAATAAGAATTGTCATTTTTAATTTCACTGGTAGTAAGTAACATAATGTCATGAAAATTACATTTCATGCAGTGTGTTATGTTCCCGTGTTTGAAAGTAACCCATACCTGCCTGAAACGCCTCTTTTAACCACACCCCGGCGAATGTACGCCACTTTGTAACATGATTTGACTAAGACCGCCAAATCTAAACGCAAGTGAGGTGGGCTACTTGTAAATTTCATTGTATCGTCATCGCCGCAGCCCTGTGGGGGAAACGCTATGTGTTTCGTTGCGAAAAGAAATACTTTGTTTGCCGTGCCAAAACTAAAAACGAATGGTTACATTTTATTCACAACACTGTTCCAGAAAAGTACAATCCGAATGTTCAAATTTGTGCAGCGCATTTTACCGACGATTGCTTGACGAACCTGGGAGAGAGATTAAGACAGGCTATGTGCGAAAGCTTTGGTTAAAAAGTGGGGCCTTTCCAACTATTAAAGGAGGGATGTATTAAAATTACAATTTTAACCCAAGCTCTTGTTATATAAGAGGGAATCGTATTCATGCGAACATCATGTAAGTGTTAGAACTGAAAACACGCTTGTTACTGAGATTACATCTGACACCAGGCCCAGTGAACGGCAGGTTCTGGAATGCACCTATCTATGACGACATTGATAGGTTGAACACCACCTCCACAGAAAAATATCAATGACTACTCTAGCCCCACCTACCGGTTTGCGCATGACAATTCTGAAGTGGCGTGGAACTAGATAGAGCGGGCAACCAATAAACAAACATGCTGTTAAAGATAGCTAAATATTGTGCCACCTCTGGTTGTGGAAGATTACAGTCGCTGCATACCCTTCCTTCGGATTCCGACATTAGGAATGTGGGGTTAAAGTTTATTTTTAAAGGTGTTCCAGCTCATGTGGGAAAAACATGGAACTTTTGTTTGTTTCATTTCTCAGAGGATTCCACCGTGAACAAGGCAGAGAGCGACACTGGATTTGTGGAATGACTAAAATTTTTAAGCGGTTTTGTGTCGTGAATATTGCATCCAATAGGAATGGTGCAGCAATCTTACATGTTAAACAGTTTTGTACTATGCGTCACTATTGCCATGTTAGAGATCGCTTGATGTGCCCTGAGCACTATCATTCAAGATTAGTATTACCTGGGGACCTCATTGTAATTGTCATTTGTAATACTCCATCTCTGTGATTTGGTGGGCTCATATATAAGTTTTCAAGGTTTATCCACCGTTTCCGGATAATGGAGGCTGTTTTTAAGTGTTTTGGTATCATTTCGGGTGCTGGGTGATATCCATAAATTACCAGGATGTCTCCCGTTTGTTTATTTATCATGGAAACTCCATTTGAGACCCACAATCGCGGTGATCTTTTTTCTGGTAAGCGATCACGGGTCTCAAATACTGACAGGTACGGTCATATATCATTAAACGCAATAAACTATAGGCTATACAAACTATATGCAAAGCCTTGCCATAACATCGTGCAATTGCATCACATGAAATTCTGATCTGGGGAGCTCTTTTATAAAGTCTCCAGATAATACTGAGGCCCTGTGAAAACTGTGAAAGTTGCTAATATGTAACTTAAAGTTACGTCTCTAACCAAATCCACAGAAGGCTCTAACTACGCAAACTGCTATCCAATCAAAGCAGTGGGCATTTAGTTATAAAGTCTTCAATGCAGCATTAAAAACGAGCGTTTGCAGAGCTGGACTCAAACCCTGGGTAGAAAATAGCCTAATACTTATTGATATTGAATTTTTTGAATGTAAAAAAAACACACAAACGTCATAAGTAGACCTCATATAACAGTACAAAAACTATAAAGCACAGTTCATGAGACCCTTAAAACTTCACCGGGGCTGCAGATTCGCAGCCTGTAAGTATATTTTCTTGGTAAAAGACTTTGTTACAGACAACTGTTATTTACTATCATCTTTGGATTTTTCTTCGTCAGACTCAGGCTCAAACTGGTAAGGTAAAATCCCCGCCATCTCTATCTTTACACTGTATATAATTTCCAACCACCTGTAAACCGCAATCCAGTATTGTTGATAGGTGTTCCATTTGCAACAAATGCTGAACGCGTTTGACCAAACACAACAGACTACACCTTCTGACCAATCACATGACACTAGGCTAGCGGATAGGGGGGATAAGACGGATGAATCGCGGAACGAATCATTTGAGAGTCAGACACGAAATATGATAAGAAAAACTGCCTATTATTACGACAAAATAGTGTTTTTACACCTTGCATGCACATAAACGTGTTGTTGGACACTCCATAAACCAAAGTAGGACTTTAAAAGACCAATGTTACATATTTCTGCATAATTTTCTTAATTTCTTCTTTGACCAAACATTTTCATGTCATATTTTGTGTGAAATCAACCTCATATATTGTACATTTACTTTAAGCAACAACAACATATACAGTATCTACATCTACAATAACAACAAACTTCTGAACAACTATTCTGACCACTCAAGATAATTAAGCTTGGGAAAAGAAAGATTGTGACATGAAATATACAAAACACTTTCAGATATTCAGATATCAATTTATTGACTGAATATATAAACCAGCAGCAGGTGACTCTGCAACTTGGATTTTCATTACTGACTTTACAATAAAGTCAAGATTCACGTTGGTTCTGCTTGACACCGTTGATGTAAGCTCAGAAGAGGTTTGGGTAGGATGAAAGTGTGTTATATTTTTCAGACTATTATACTAAAAACATATTTTATTACAAGCTTGAGATAAAAACCATAGCTATACGCTTGTTTTAAAAGGATCTCTTCAAAAGAGGAGAACCAAATATAACCAAATCTATGAAAAAGATGAAGACCTGTAAACAATGTTTCATGTCTGTTTCTCATTTCACAGAGTGAAAATGCAATGGGGTGACATGACACTGACTGATCAATAGCGGAGCAAATACACTGATTAAATCCTGAACAGACCTTTCCCCGCTCTCCCTTTCTATAAATGCCAAAGCTCTTGCATAGACACATAATAATAGTGAGATGTGAGATGGTGTAATAAATAAATAAATGTGAGATGGTGGTCTAGTGGGTTAAACCACTGAACTGGTAAATCAAAGGTTGCTGGTTCGATCCCACCACCAGTGTGTCCTTAAGCAAGACACTTTACTCCATGTTGCTCCAGGGGGATTGTCCCTGTAATAAGTGCACTGTAAGTCGCTTTGGATAAAAAGGTCTGCCAAATGACTAAATGTAAATGTAATGTAAATGTAATAAAACAAAACTGTACTAAATGTAAGGCCTTACTGCAAAATACATTTCTTGAGCTTAACCCCAAACGAAGTTTCCAAATCAAGCCTAATTATTCAGGTAAAAGCAGGTAAAAGAGCCATAAAACAACAAAAAAGGAAAAAAAGGTTTCTGTTTCAGTTGCCCAAAGTCATGAGTCTGATCCAGCAAACGCACATACTGACAAAATGTATACACTGAAAGCATCTGCCAAATGCATAAATGTAAGTGTAGTTATAAAAAATAACAACAACAATATCACAAAACAATGGGAACATTACATGACAGTACTTTACAGATACTGTAACACTGATAAACTGGGCAAGATCTACACATTTCTTTGTGTCTTCACTACAGACAAATTGACACGGGTCTGTTTTAGAGAGGATGCTTAGTGAAAACTCTTAGTATAATGACCATGAAATAAGGGAAACTCTTGGTTTTCCATTTCAGAATTGCGTTTCAAAACTGAGAAAGCGGGGTAACTCAAGCCAGTTTCTAAAAGAGATGTAACTTGTAACCGTAGTAACTTACTCTGTGAACCTAACCTGGTCAGGAGCAGATTTCTTTCGATCTACACTTTAAAAAGTGTAACTCATTCATTCATTAATAGAGTAATTCCTGGCACACATTTTGATCACACAGAGACCAGTGACTAATGTCATAGTGACTAAAATGTCATATGTGCTTTTATAGAGGACCTTGTATGTGAAGAGGCTGTATTAATTCATAGGGATGTACTTTGATTTAAGAAAAGGCATTTAGGACCCGAGTGGAATTTTGTCATTTCCCTGTGCATTTTTATTAAAACTATATTTTTTTTTACAGTGAACAACATCAATCAATAACATCAGCCATCGTGGCTGTGTATTATATCTGAGCATATTCTTTCCCTTACATTTTCTCACAAATGGTACTTTTCTATGGAGGATGAGAAATTACTTAATAATGTTTGTATAAAGTGCATGAATAATTGTTTTTGTAATACAGACATAAACAGAGAAATTAAGCAATAAAGGTGAGAAACAATTAATTAAGACGTGCAGCCATTGCTACCCAAATCTGCTCTGAGCAGTTGACATGAAAGTCTGACACCCTAACAAGTGTTTCCGATACACCGTGATGTCTCACAGTCATCACTAGAGCACTGATGGGGGGTGAGAACATTATATATTTTTTTACATTTCTGTTTATTGATAAATTTATCTATTTATTAATTTAAATTTAAGTCATTTTCAGCAGATTAGTAAATCCCCTGTATGCAGAGCCAAAAGTGTGCTACGCTCTCATGCGCTTCTTGCCACCATGTCGCTTTTTCTTCTGTGCTGTTGCCATGGTGAATCTAAATATCGGAGTTCCACTGATCATGGCTTGTCATAGTAGTGGTGCTTGCGCTTAAAGGGGTCAAATGGCAGGGCTAAAACAATTATTATTGTTTGTTTTAGTTGTAATGCAATATGTATCCAGGATTTTAAGGTTAAAAAACGCTGTATTTTTCACATCCATGTTTGAATCTCCTTCTTGCCCCGCCTCTCTGAAACCATTTGTAGATCACAAACAAGACAAATTCAACAAGCGTTAGTCCGTAACAAAGTCTTTTACAATGAAAATATACTCAAAGGCTGCGAATCTGAAACGCCATACTGTCCTTGCAAAGTTTAAAAAGTTGGAATTGCCCAACTTTTTAAGCAAAGATTTTGTGCACAGCCGGCCTAGATTTCTCCCAGGTTCATGAAGCTATCATCTGTGAAATGCGCTGCACAGACTTGAATATTCGGATTGTACTGTTCTAGAACAGTATTGTAAAAAAAATGTAACCATTCGTTTTTAGTAGTCTCATCTTTTGGAAGGGGAAAACAAAGAGGCTTTCTTTCACAATGAAACACACAGCTGGCCTCATTTAAGAAACGAGCGTTGACCGAAAACTGGGTGTACGGTCGTTTCCAACCAAAACTTGCCATTTGTCAAAATGGACTTGAGCGGTTGCTATGATCAAATCTCACGACAGGTCTCAGTTCGTGTACGCAGGTTTTGAGAAAGGCAGAAGGTCCGTGTATACTTTACTCTTTTGATAACTGATAAGGAATAATGACAAATAGAAAGATAGATTAAGTTTTTTCATTTAGTATGACAATGTAAAAATGGATTCCAATGCGATTTCTTATTTTCATTACATTAATACAGTATTTTATTTTCTAGCCTAATTATATGATTATTTAAATGCTTGAAATTACAAGGTAAATGGGTGCTTTTGTGTATTTATCAAGGTACGATCCTTTGTACGTTGAGATTGCCGGCATACGGATGTTTGATGAATCACACGTGAATCCTGACGCAAGATGATTTCTGCGCTCGTTTCTACGTTAGATTGATAAATGAGGCACAGCGACTCCACGGCATGGCTGCGGCAGCGACGTTACAATGAGATTTACAAGTACTCCTCCTTACTTGCGTATACATTTGGGTGGTCTTAGTCAAGTCATACCACGAAATGACATACATTCGCGGGGGGGTGGTTACATGAGACGTTTCAGGCAGGTCTGGGTGAGCATTTGCTTTAAGATAAAATGCATCTTTTGTTCTGACACTTGCATGTTTGCAATTTTCGTGTCTAATATATGCATGGGCAACTTATAACACACCAAAGAAACAGAAAACATTTTCACATTTTAAACCACATAGTAAACCCAAGTTGGTTAAACCTCCTTATTGAAACGAGCCCCTTAGGACAGACTGTTGGGACAAAGACTATCATGGCCAGTGTTCTATAATGTTAATGACACATCTATGCAGGCATTATGTCAAATGGCAATGTATGGTATGACAATGATCTGATGCGTTGACATCTGCGCCTAAAACAAACCTAAACACCTAAACGTATTTCACTTATCTCATGTGTCAATGGGATTGAGAACAATAACTTGTCAACATGCTCGCCAATGTTACAGTGACCCTGATGCCTTGACCAAAGATGAGCATCACTTAACCTATTCTTGAATTTTAAATTGACAGGTTTTTCTTTTAAGAAACAATATTTACACTATAATTGAAGATGTCAAATTGAAAATATTTTTTTTGCTTTTCATTTAACAATATAGTAATTTCACACGGTGAGTTTCCTGAGTAAAGTCTGGCAAAAGTTTCTGCTCTAATATAAAAATAAAAAGCTGATGGTGCAGTTGAGAGAAAGTTTGCAGAATGGAAGGAGACATAATTCAGTGCGTGACAATATGACAATAATGCCTAGCAACCCAGTCTGAGTAGGAGGTGCTATGTCAGAGTGTCATTAGGTGTGGAAAAGTGAGCGGTTTTCACAGTGGCTGATTTGTCAAGTGCCGCACGAAGGCAGGTTCAAACGTAATGAGTGCAAGACCAGAGCTGCTTAACATCGTGTAAAGCTCAACTACACTACACAAAATGTTCAGTAACAATTATTTAAGAGTTAATGTGAGTGAAAAATGTCCTTGCAGGGGTGGTTGAAGACCTTACAATGTGATGCATATTAAGATTAATTCTTAATTGCAGATGTTCATCATGATAATTAGATATAAGTATTAAAAAATACTACAAGTATGAGCCATGTTTAGAGGTGATAAACTGTAGATGCTCAAGGGATTGGTTCACCATAAAACAATCAAACACAATCAGAGTTAAATGAAATAAAATCCTGGCTCTTTCATACGTTGTAATGCTTTTGTACAGGGGGTAAATATTTTGAAGCTCCAAAGAATGAATTTATCCATCATAAAAATAATCCATTCAGTTCTGCTGGGTCAGTAAATGTCTTCTGAAGCTAAATGATATGTAGGAGAAAACAAAAATGTTAAGCTTATTAAGCAGTGGTTGCACTGTGTATTTCAGTAAAAAATACAATATAACAGGGGTATTTAATTAAAGTTTATATTTTCCTCCAAACGGAGGTCCAGAAAATATACTTTTTGAAAACAAATAAATATTTTATCAATTGAGCCCACCTGGATATATAAAAGCTATATATGATCTTTTATCAGGCCATTTATTTTATATTTTGATATCGACAGAATGCATTGTAGGCTCTGTGGATAGTGGAAGGCCCTCTTAATAGAAATCTGAAAATGATTATTTATAAATAAAAACTACTGACAACATACAAACAACAAATGTAACAATTAAAATGCTCTCAACATAAACAAAAATCTAATTTACTAAACAAACAAGCCTTTCTAAGACATTTTAAAATAATATCCCAGTTAGAACGTTGTTCATTACAAAATGTAAGCTTGCTTGTGAAAACCCAGCAAAAGTCCTGAAAAAACTGTTTTCTACATAAAATCATACTACAGAAAATTTTGTGAAAATAAAACAACAATATCTTCAATATTGACTGAATAATGCCGTTTTAAAGATTGAAATCATTGTGAAATGAATGCTTGAAATTTATATTTGAAGCTTGTTATCTAATAATTAGTTAGATTAGGAGGTTTAAGCTTGGGTTTCCACAGGGTCACAAATATTTACATGCTAATCAATAATGCTAATCCTAAATGTAGATATAAACGTTATGGTTCACAAAACATCACAAATCTGGTAAAGGTTATATATATATATCCACATATCCACATTATTTTTGAACGCGCAAGTAAACGATGTGATGCACTTCATTTTTGTGATCTTTCGTAATTCGTAAAACAATGGAAGTGTGTCGCTGCGGGAGCACTCTCAAATCGCATTAAAAACAGCTCTGATGAATATTGTAATACGTTTCAATAAAAGGAAGGAAGGAGGCGGGAACCGGCGAACATTTAACAAACTTTAATTAAAATAAATAAACAATAATGCGGAAGTAAAAGACCGGCAGCCACCTATATATATATAATATAAACTTAACACATGTCCGGGCCCGGTCCTCAGCTGTCCCGTCGCTCGTCCTCTTATTCCCCCGATTTCCTCTGTGAAATATGTGGGACCGTTGTGCGCACAGCTATCACTCACACCACCGCCCCCCCCCCCCCCTCACGGCTCCCGTCCCGCCTTCCTCACAACAAATGTTTTTCACACCCGCGATGTATTACACATTGGGAGGATGAAGTGGCCTAATATATAATATGAGGATTTATAAAATTACTTTGCATTTTCTCTCAGAGTTGACGGCTCTTCAGTGCGCAACCATAAAAGCACAGACGTACCAGTAACATTACATGCACAGTGGGAAAGTCAGTCGAAATGTAAACATGACAGACCCCGAATTCGTGTTTTTAAATGCAGATGTGAATACCATTCAGTGGAGCAAACATTCCTGGATCCTTACAACTAATAACTGAAAAATGGAGATGGCTGGTTGCTCTTTTATCACAGGTCTCCAACGACCTGCAGCATCCATTACAACTTTTTAAAAACAACTTAAAACATCCTAACCAATAACTGTCTGCTTTTAAGTCCATTAAATAATGCGTTGTTCATTCTCTCCCTCGCTTGCTTCAGCTTTAATCCTCCTACTAGTAACATGGCCTGCTAAGGGCTAGCAGTAGCCTAGTGTGTATAGTGTGTATAGTGTACCACTATTTGCATACTGTTTTGGTTGTGCCTAATAGGTTTTATTTTTAATCTGATATTTTACATTAAGTGTCACTCTCCCCATAAACTCCTGCCTTTGAACGTTTATTAATAAACGTTAGTAATGGTTTATAAGTTATTATAGTCAAGAAGATCAATTCCCCAGGGGAATGACATCAAAGTAGACTAAAATAACTACTAATGGATGGAGATCATAGGGTGTGCGACAGCTCCGGTGCGTGTATTGTGGTCAAAGCAAATGTTTTGTAGACATTTTTTGCGTTTGTACCAGTATTATGGCAACCTCTAACTGCACACATTATGCTTGTACCTTTAGGTTCAATAATAACTTTAGCTAGCCAGTGAAAACAGCACACTCATCTCACTTCTAATACGACTGTCATTAGCTATAGTGGCTCACCGAAAGTCTAAATACAAACAGCTCAAAGACGGTGGCGCCCACATTTACGGCAAACATAAGAAGGATAGCAAACAGTAAACAGACTGACAGATAAAAGTACTTTGAAATTTATTTCATTATTTGATCAGAATTAATACAAATACAAACGGTGCAGAAATTTCTCGCATTATTAAAGCAATTTGTGGTGATTATAGAAATTATGCGCAACCCCGCGCTAAAATTTAGACCCTTCACCCCTTACTCAAAATACGTTACCGCGGCTATGCTACTGCCTGTATTTTATATGAAAATGGGCATGTAAAATAACATGACTTCTTATAATTTACTGGTTTTTAATAAATTGATAGTTCAATGCAATCTTGAAAGGACAGTTCACCCAAAATGAAAATTCTGTCAATGCTTGGAAGAATGGAATGGAAGAATGCTTGTAACCAAACAGTTCTTGGCCTCCATTGACCATTGTTTCCTGACATCATGAAAAACATTTTTTGGCAGAATGGTTCCATAAAGAACCTTTAACATCTGTTTCACAAATTAAGTGAAAAAAGTTATCCTGATCATTATAAATAGAAATGGATCTTACAAGAAACTTTGAGTAAATGGTTCTTTGGAGAGCCAAAATGTCTATTCTGAAAAATCATCGCTGTGAAAAAACCTGTTGATGCACCTATTGTAAGAGTAAGTCTATATTACACATATCTTTTAGCATACTCATTTATCATGCTTACAGGGCACAAGATCTCCCAGAATTATGTGATTAATCTGCTATTCTGAGCTGTGACGTCAAGACAAACATCTTAATAAAATAACTTAATATCTACTATTAAATAGTGGCTCAAGTAACTGGGTCATGGTAACCTTAGCATGTTCCGAGCAATAAAGGGCACGGTAACCGTAAGAGAAAAATTCTCAAATGTGACTTGAGGTTACAAGGTTCCACTAAAAAAACAGAATCCATAGAATCTATTTTTGCAGTTGTTGTTATTTTTCAAGTCTGCTTGAGCCATGATCATTGCTGCTTGTGACTATACATATTTAATAAATCTAATTATTTATTAAACATCAGTGTCCTATCAAATCCAAGTTTCCGAGGCTTTACTTCTCATGCTTTTGGAACCCCACAAAACTATAGTCCTATGAGTAATAAGGAAAAAATTTTTTTTTTTTTGCATTGTGTATAAGTCTCTAATTCATGTTGGTTGTGCTGGGCAAATAGGGCACCACTCTGTTATAAATCGTTTTAAATCTTTTAATTACTTTTTAATTACACTTTTAATAACATAATTTTCATATCTAATTCTTAAATGTAAATCAAAGAGACTGTTTAATGCAGCTCACAGGGCCATGAATCCATGAAAAGTACAATATGTCTGCAAGAAACATCTTAATATTGCATACCATTTTTGACAGATATCTCAATGTCAGACGTGTCATAACTTGCATCTAAATGCGGTTTGAAAAGGCAAGAACAGTTTGTCCCATCACACGTCCCGTAGTTTGGTTGTTTTAACTTTGTTTATTAGTTAGCAGAATGTTTTTATTATTTATTTACATGGATATATTTAACAGATATTCATATTATTTACAAAAAACGCTTATGGTCAAAAAATAGGAAATATTTGAAATAAACTCTATATTAACATTATCTGTTTTTTGTAAAGGCAAAGAAAGTGTAAGAACAACAACAGCTAGTAGACTCTACTGATTCTACTTGTCGACGAAACGATATGTCATCTTCAGTTACGCTGGGGCCACACCAAAAGAAAATCAATATGTTGAATATTTACGATCAGAATTCCTGATGTGTGGGGAAACCCCCCGAGGATAAACGCACAAAAACTCTGTTGATTATCACGTGGAACAAAACAATACCCTATTAGAAAGCCAGCTGACAGAAGTATAACAACCGTAGTTATCACTTCAACAAACACTTCTCTTTATTCAAAATAAAAGTCCTATTAAACTGAAAATTATGAACTATAATATGTCCTATTGAAAATTGTAGTGCCCTTGTAGTGAATAAGTAAACACTGTGTACTATAGTAAAGTTCAAAAACACGATAGTATCTAAGATTTTTACTGCAGTTTACTATAGTTACTGCAGTTTAATTATATGGCCCTAATTTATCCACCTGTATGTAACATGAATGTATTTGGTCAGTTACCTGCCTTTTCATGATGAGCTGCACTTGCATATCAGACTTTTAGTCGATTGAAACTTGACTGGACAACAAAGAGTATGAACGTGACTAAAGCTAATAAAAACTAAAATGATAGATTGACACAAAGACTAGACTAAAACTGAAATTAAAACAACACTAGCTATAAAAAGCCTGTTTTCAATTTGCTTGAGCGTATCTGTGCTGTGAGAGCGTTCTGTTGTGTTGTGATTATTTGAACTTGTGAAATATTGAAAAAAAAGCCAGTAGCAGTTCAGCAGACCTCGTCCTCTTCTTTTTGACAAATACTTTCGTTACAGTAACGCTATTGGGTATTGAAGGAGTCTGTCAAGAGACACAGAGATGAGGAGGGACAAGAAGTTTGTCGTGAGTGAATAACTTATGATAAGAAAGCAAAATGTGACTTTATTTCTGTTTAAAATTGAGTATTCTTGTTATTGGACTTTGAAGATAAAGTAAGCACAAGATATGGGTTTACAGTTTGTTCCCTTGGTGTTGCACCTTTCATTTTATGGATTGAGATGCGTGTTTAAACTTAAAATTGTACACATTCGCTGCCGAATGTATTCTGCCACGGTTCGATTCTCCGAGGGATATAGGAGACTGTAAAAAGCTCATTTGAAACCAGAACGGTGAACAAGTCTTCTAGCTACGAGGGACAGAGCTACAGACATTACTGGATAGATCACCCAGCCACCACAAGTGTTGGGTGATCTTCCGGATACAAGGGACGGTCGGTGCTTCCCCGGTAGGGTCATATTATAAGCGATTAAACGGATTGCTCATGCAAGGGAAGCGAAATGTGGGTATAATATTGAGTTCCATTTAAATATTCTCAAGTTTCGTGTTGATATTATTTACTGTTATACAGTGAGAAGACCAGAGCAGTGAATTTTATATTATCCTATTGGGACATTTTAGGGTTTACATATTCTGTCTGAATGTGGTATTGTGCTCTTAAAATTCGTTCTTCTGCTCTTAACACTTTACATCTTGTGCATGTCCACCCCGAAGCAAAGTTTGGGTTACACTCTACAAATAGTGTAGGGGGCGCTACACTTTATTAGAGGTCTGTCAAGCCTAATTACACAAATTCAATAAGCTGAGTGAAAGAACTACAGTAGGACTGTGAGCTAGTTAAAGCTGCTTCAGCATATTCATTACCCCTGCCTACACACACTAATGCTCTCTCTCCCCTCTCTCTCTCTCTCTCTCTCTCTCTCTCTCTCTCTATCTCTGTTATTCAGCACTCTTGCTCTCTTCTCTTTTGCCTCCTAAAGCACTGTGGGGGTTTCCTAAGCTCCTCTTTGCCTTTGCTACTCACAGAATAATTTGAGAATATGCAAAAGACTTACATAACAATTTTAAATTATTAACGTCTTTATGTAGTTTAAACAGAGCACTGGAAGTCTTATGTAAGGTGTTATATTATTTAAAAAAAGACAAGTTTCATGTGTGTGTAGATACTTGTGAGAGAGCTAGCATCTTTGTAATTGCTAAGAAACCGATCTATTTATAGTTTACCAACCCACAAACCTGACATCATCCGAATTTAAGTGTACAGCAAAAAAATATAAGTTAACTGACACGCTCTGTTTCATTACAATAGAGGGGGCCTCGGTTCAAAACAGAAAAATAATTTATTACATTTATTAAAAATTATCTGATGATACTAATATGATTGTATAATTGTGCCAGGGACATGCCGACTCAAAGCGCTCTGGTATTTCGGTAGGACAGGTGAAGTGTCTGTTTTTGTGCAGACATGAAAGGCGACTTAAAAAAAGCTATGAAATAAAGCACAAGCTACCAATAAACACTTTTCCAGCACTTCATCCCAGAACAGTGTAAATGACAGAACAAGCTGTAAATGACAGGCATTGATGCTGAACAGCTCGAAATTCCCCATTTAATAGTATGACATAGTAGACCAATGTCAAAATTCCTCTATTGGACATAACACAAAAACAAGGAAACGGAAAACAAGGAAAAGAAAAGCCAGCTGGCCTTATACAACATACAGTGGCAATAAAAGTATGTAAACCTTTTGAAATTTTATGGTTATCTGAATAAATTTGTTATAAAATGTGATCTGATCTTCATATAAGTCAAGGGTATTGACAAATAATGTGTCTAAAATAATAACACTTTTTTTTTCTTTCATTTCTTTATTGAGAACAACCAAAAAAACATCATAGTGCTTGTGGAAAAAGTATGTGAACCCTTGAGTAATTACCTCAAAAAAAGCTAATTGGAGTCAGGTTTTAGCACACCTGGAGTCTCATTAAGAAAATAAGTTTGGATGTGTGGACTACAGCTACTTTGACTGATAAAAAAACCCTCAAACTTTTGGAGTTTGCTCTGCACAAGAAGAGCACGCTTATGTGAGCCTTGCTTCGCCAAAAAGAGCTTTCAGAGGATCTTCGATCAAGAATTGTTGATTTACATAAAGCTGGCTTAAAGGGTTACAAAGTTATTTCAAAGACTTTAGAAATTCACCAGTCTACAGTTAGGCAAACAATCTACAAATGGAGACATTTTGGGACTGTTGCTACTCTTACAAGAAGTGGCCATCCAGTCAAAACGACACCAAGAGCCCAACGAAGACTCATCAATGAGGTAAAGAAACAACCCCAAATGACAGCCAAAGATTTGAAGGCATCATTGGAACTTGCTAACATCTCTGTTCATGAGTCTACAATACGTAAAGCACTAAACATGCAGGGTATCCACGTCAGGACACCACGAAGGAAGCCCCTGCTTACTAAAAAGAACATTGCTGCACGCCTGAAGTTTGCAAAAAAGCACATTGACACTCCACAGCGGTACTGGCAAAATGTTTTGTGGACTGATGAAACTAAGATTGAACTATTTGATAAAAACACACCGCACTACATCTGGGCTAGAAAAGACACGGCTTATCATAATGAAAACATCATCCCAAATGTAAAGTATTGTGGAGGAAACATCATGATTTGGGCCTGCTTGCTGCATCAGGGTCTGGCCAGCTTGGAATCATTGAGGGGAAGATGAATTCCCAAGTATATCAGACAATTCTTCAGGATAATGTGATTGTCTGTACGTCAGCTGAAACTGTGTAGAAGGTGGGTGATACAAGAGGACAACGACCCAAAACACCGGAGCAAGTCCACAACAGAATGGCTTCAGAAAAACAAAATCCACCTTTTAGTGTGGCTAAGTCAGAGCCCAGACCTCAACCCATTTGAGATGCTATGGATTGACTTGAAGAGGGCCATACACATGAGACGTCCAAAGAATATGACAGAGCTAAAGCTGTTCTGCCCGGAAGAATGGGCTAAAATTCCTCCTCAACGATGTGGAGGTCTGATCCACAGCTACAGGAAGCGCCTGGTTGAGGTTATTGCTGTCAAGGGGGGTCAACCAGTTATTGATACTAAAGGTTCACTTACTTTATCCACTGCCACTTTGAATGTTGAATGATTGTGTTCAATAAAGACATGAAAGATCAGCTTTTTGTGTTATTATTTTTAGATGCATTATGTTTGTCAATACCCTTGATTTAGATGAAGATCAGATCACATATTATGACACATTTATTCAGAAAACAATGAAATTCCAAAAGGTTAACGTTATTTTTTTTGGCACTGTATTTGCAATTTCTGAAATGTTACCACTTTTAACCTGTTTGCAACTCATGCATAAACTGAGCCCTAACCAGGCACAACATGACAAAAGTTTCTGTCCACGCTGATACCTTTGATCGTCAGACACTTTATTCAGTCGTGTCTCATTAGTCACATTAACCTGTTACTTTCATTCTTTGACCATTTTTTTCTTCCTGGACGTTTCTGAAACAAAAGTTCCTGTTCTACTTTTAATTTCATAGCATTCTAATATACACATTCGTTTTCATGATTAATGCATACTAACATTGTAATTGGTAAAAATATTCAAAGACGTAGTTCAGTCATAGATTTAAAAAATGTTGGTTCAAATAACATTAAACTCTGTTTATTTGGAAGATGAGAGTGCTGATTTTCTGAAATTGTGTACACACTGTGAACCATATTTATAATGAGATAATGTATTTGTGTATGCAAACCCCAGAAGCGAGTTAGCATTTTAGTATTTCCGGTTCCATCCCCCCAAAGTCGATTGATTTTTTTGAACGGGTTTTTGACGAATTTCTTAAATCTTTGGTTAATCTGTGGTTGACACATCCTCTAAATATTTGAATGTTTTAATCTGACAATAAAACACGTCGTTCGTGATTTTTTTAAGACTTATTGTGTTTTAAATAAGGGCGATTGCTAATAAGTTGCCAAAAGTGTCTGATAGGCGGTGACATGATTTGGCAGTGCCGATACACATCACAGAATGGACATGGGCACAAATCTCCAAAAATGTGTATGGGGGTTCATTCAAGGAGTCATAACTTACAAGGGAACATGTTTTTATAAAGTTTAAAAAGTGGTGACGTTGATATCAAGTGACCGTAGTGTAGTATGTTTATAGCATCATGTTAACTTTTTACTACTGCCAATTGTATTCAGGCTTCAAAAGTAACAAATGTTGTGTTCATTTGTAAAGATCGACAAAACGTGTAACATCACAAACCCTTGTTAATCACAGATCTTTTTTTGCAATCTTACCGAAGTCTATGGGAAAATGCATAGGCTTTTGATCGAGGGAACCAGTGCGGCACTCACTTTTCAGGTTGACCAACAAATATACGTCATCTCTGCGATATTGTATTGCATTTAGCGATACTTTTGTTTTTCAAAACAAAAATAATAGTGATATGAAGACCACTGTCAATTTTGACGCCTCCCCATGCGTTATCTAGCTTGGGGACACGGTGGAGCTTGATGAATCAAGAATACCACAGTTCATACCAAAATAACCTAATGAGGTGGAAGAGGGAATAAAACTCGCAAACTATTTCATGTTGCCACAATCGCACCTATACCTAACCTGACATTTTACGCCCTTGTATCTACGAGTCACTAATATCATGATTTATGTTAATACTAATTTACTTTTCTTTCGCTAAATCTATTAATGATGCGTGTAAAACCCACTGGTTAGATTAAAAACAGCACATTTGTCTGAAAAACGGAAGCTGTTCTTATGCTGTGACTATCCCTTAGAGATTTGAGCAGTAACAAGTGGAGAGGAAGATAATCCACAGTGTCCTGACGTTCACAAACAAATGAAGCCTGAAATATTCCCCAGTACCTTGCTGCCTGACCTCACTCCTGTATGTACGTCACTGAGGTTTAAGACAAGATGTCAAGAAAAGTTGATCGACTGCTTTCAGAGGCGCAGAGATGAAAATGAACAGAAGAAAGAATCTTGACACAGAGTGTCAAGGTCCAAAATCTAGGAAGAAAGCATGCTTGAAATGGTAAATCGAGGCAACCTGGCTTCAAAAAACATTAGACAGATACAGCCATCTAAACGAATATTTTTCTTTTTTTCCACATTTAAATTTAGCATGTGTTTAGCGTTTTTAAAACACAATATTTAGGGGAAATTTCATTTCTGCAGAGAGCACCATAATCTCTTAAGATTCCTGATCTCTGGTATACAAAAAGACTGAAGTATAAAACACATTCTCATACCATAATTTATCTTGTTTTTATAAATTTACTTAATAAGTGACAAGTAGATACTGAGGCAACAGACGGTACTGAAATCATCAATGACGTGGTTTCCTCGGAGCATGACTGTAATTCTGTGTGTGCGTGTGTAATTAAGACTGTTTAAGACAACAGACGCCAATGTCTTAACACCTTGCCATTTCTATAATTTCCCAAGAAACTTAGAAAAGCCTTAGGATAAACATTCAATGAGAACTGCAGAAAAATGAGGAGCTGAAGAGGAGAGGATTGGAGAGGAGAGCTTTGCGTGGGCTGCCTTCTCCTCTTACACAGGCATCCTATAATATCAGCTAATTGCATGATTTCTCTAGCTTCTCCAGCCTCTCATCCTGAGTGGGAGTCAAAGGGCTTATTGGCTAGTATATAACTGCTGACGGAATAGCTTGTCCTTATTCTCTCTCTCTCCTACGTTCGTTTCTGTATCAGCAGTCCCTCTGAGACAGGTTTCCCCGGAATCCACGTAAAGAGGTATTTCTACCCACGCTGCAGAGTCAGAAACATCTCATTTCGAGCTTGCTTCCGCGCAGCCTCGTGCACACGCCCGCCCGCAATGCCCTCATGCCTTCTCCTATGTTTCTCTTTTATTAAACACTATCTCTCTCTCTCTCTTGCTCCTTCCTACACTCTCTCACGCAGGAATCAGGGGAACCTGCGTGGGCAGCAGCGTCTCTCCCTGTCGTTGAAGCCTTAGGCCCCGTTGACAAATGAGAAGCCGGGGCCTTTGGCTGAGCGTGGGTGAAAGTGGGGATTCTGTATCTGCTTAGGAGGATCTCTCACACAAACTACAGCGCCTGTGACCAGCACCCACATGATCCTAACAAGGATACAGCAGGTAAACAGGGCAGAGGTAGGATTTAAGTAGAATGAAAATGATGTCAGTGTTTACGCTCCCTAATGGCATTTCTGAACTGTGTAAATTGACAAAAGGTGAACTTTTGAAGAATGATTTTAGACGGTTTCAATGCAATGACATAAACAAACATTACTGCTTAGGCACGCTTTTGTGGCCAAACTTCACTTTCGTTACACAAGAATAAAAAGAAAAGACCCTACAGATTATTTCTGAAAACAAAAATAAATTAATTAATAAAGTAGTTATAAATCTTTTTTCAAAGTCTAGCCAGCATTATTTTTAGTTACCAGTAGAATAAGCGTTATTTGGCTAAACGGTTGACAGACCGATCAATAAACACAGACACTTCGGGCCAGGCATGTGTGTCTGATGAAACTGTCTAAATAGAAAAGAGTGACAAGAATATTCCTCGAAATGTTTCTGTTTTGTTATTTTTGTGTTTGAGATGCATTCTGCTACTATGATGTGGTTCAATGCAATCAGTCGAAGGGTAAACTCACGGGAATTCTTGTGCTAAATGCTGAGCAAGTTGGAAGGCCGAGGGATCACGATCTACAGCCACCACTGTTACACCCGGCACTGATTGCAGAATGGCCCTCGAATGACCTCCCGCCCCAAAGGTCAAGTCCAGGACCACCTGTTGAAAACCAGAAAGAAACAAGGCAGAAAATATTGAAGTGAAAAGAGCTATTATACAAACTAGAAAAAATAAATATAATATATTATAGCTTACAGTTTAAAGAAAATAAACATTTATTTTTTTAAAGCATAAGGATGTTAGCCATGTTAGTAGGTGTGCTATCATGACAGATCATTGAAAATAGTACGGAACACGAACTACTTTTCAAAAAGGTTAGAAAACACATTTGCGCATTTTCGCTCTCTCTCATCCATACAAACAAACACGCTCACACTGGAGACACTCTTCTATGTTCTCACTCAAAAGTCAATGCATGAGTCATTGTCTCTCCTGTTGAAAGCGTCTCAGTGGGTTCTTAGAGACACAGTGCCAGCTACACCTCGGGTCCATTTCCCAAAGCCATCCACCCACCCGAACGTCATACCCTCAACAATACAGATCCATTCTCAACAGAGCTGACATTAAATATTTAGATTTAAACTGCCTCAAAGTCTCCAAAATAATGATTTGGTCACATCCTTGACTTATTGTTCTCATAAATAAACGCCAAGGAGAGTCTGTTGGGGTCAAGCTGTTTGTTTTGCTTGTCTGTTATTTTCTTTCGTTTTTCACCTGAAGTGCCAATCAATTATTTGTCGGGAAAAATCAAACTCATTCATCTCTGCTCTCACTCTGGTCACAAAAGCCTAGAGCTTCAAATCTGAAAGAAAAATGTGAAAACATGCCCATATTTGCATGGTTCATTATGGTTTCTCTTATTTATGACTTTACATAATGAAGCGTTATGTTTTTATTACCTTAGAATTAAGTCCCCTTGCATGGAATTCACCATGTTGCTTCTACAGTAGCCCTTATGGACAACCTTGTCAACAAGCACGTTTCGTAAATATGTTATGTAATGTGACGACATCTTAGAACTGTGTCAGCCACTTTAGTGTTTCAAAATGCTTGGATGGAATTCCCCAGCAATTTGCAATCTTACCATTAGAAGCCGCTAACATTCATACATTGGTCCTTTAAAATTTGTATTACTACGCTTCAAATGAATCATATTAGAAACACTGTGTGTATTGCATAAAACACAAAAATCCTGGTTGGCAGCACGTGTATGCATTGTAGCAAATTTGTTCTCCTTCATCTCTCTACATAGAGACAGATACAACATGCGCTGACACAGGGACAATAGGGCAACAGTTCCACTCAGTTAATGGATACATGTCATTGGTGTTAGCAGCGGAAAACACATTGGTGAGATCAAGAGCCAGGAAGGCGAGTTGAATGTCACAAGGCATTATTTTCATCTCGTGCTAAGAACGAGGATTTCTGTTTTGGGCTGTTCTGCTAGTCACACCCTCTTCGCCATCTTCAACTTTGAGGGTTCCCAAATTGTTGTTAAATGCATATCAAAGGACATTTTTGTTATTTCATAATCCATAACATATCTTTAAAACACTTTTTTCTTTTGGTAGCTGTATGATTTAGAAATGGACATGCTGTGGATGGATGTTTTGTGTTATGCACCATTCCCTCCGGTGTGTGAGGTCACAGCCTGTAAGTAATGATGCTCTATCATGCATTCTGCTCCATTTGTCCATAGCAACCACAAAATCTTCATCCTTCATGCTCTTCTGTCGTGAATATCCACAAATTAACTTATGCTTTGAGAAGAATTGGATACTTTAAGAAAACTGAATTATAGAATCAAATAATTTAAGATGTTATAAATGAATCTTGTTTAACGGCAGCTGTTTAGCTGATTCTATTATTAAATACAAGTGACTTTGATTTTTACATGTAAACGGCTACACATTTATTAAACAATGATTAAGACATACATTATTTTTAAAACATGTAGTGTTTCAATTGTGCTTTATACACATTATTAACCCTTATAACAGAGGCCGACTTCCTTTATGAATATGAGTTATATTATCTGTATGTATTAAATGAGTAGTTCACTTTCAAAATAAATTTTCATGATAATTTACTCACCCCCATGTCATCCAAGATGCTTATGTGTTTGTTTCTTTAGTCGAAAAGAAATTTAGGTTTTTGATGAAAACATTCCAGGATTTTTCTCCATATAGTTGACTTCAATGAATCAAAATGAGAGTTTCAGTGCAGCTTCAAAGGGCCTTAAACGTTACCAGATGATGAATAAGGGTTATATCTAGTGAAACGAAAGTCATTTAAAAAACAAAAAATGTCATGCGCGTTCATGACTTCACTAAAAATACGTAATTACATTCAAAAGGTCACGCTTGACGTAGGCGGAAATACAGAGTCTGTGTTTACTAGTTGAACAAGTTTTCAACGTAATTACGTTTTACGATAAGTCAAGAACGCTCATCGCAGAGCAAGGCGAGCGTTTGTTTTTATAAAGCATATACGTACATTTGATTTCTTTTGAAAATGAACGATCGTTTCACTAAATAACATCCTTATTCATCATCTGGTATCATTTAAAACCCTTCAAAGCAGGACTGAAACTGTCATTTTGACCTTCAACCGTTTGGAGTCCATTGAAATCCACTATATGGAGAAAAATCCTGTAATGTATTCATTAAAAAAACGTAATTTCTTTATGACTAAAGAAAAAATGGGGGTGAGTAAATTATCATGAAAATTGATTTTGAAAGTGAACTACTTCTTTAATAATATAACTCAAAATTGAGTTATGAAGACATTGTTTGTATTTTTTTTTTAGTTCTCATGTTTAGTTCTGCTGTCTTCGATGTTTTTGATCTGCTTCTGCTATCTTCATTCATGTTTGTCATCTGCGCTCCACCAATAAACCATCAGTCAGTAAAAATTAAGAATTTTTACAACTCTTACTCATGTTTCACTGGAAAGATGAACATGTGCAAGTACATCTACATTTTGTTTGCTATCTTACAGACAAAAATATTAAAAGTCCTATGTAAAGACCTACGTAAAAGAACGGCAGCCTACTGCAGTTTTGTTTTGTTTTGCTCCAAAAGCAGCAGAAAAAGCTCTGGCGTGTTAAAAGTGACAACCTCCACGCCGAAACACTGGAACAGAGATGTTTTTTAGGGGGCTTGTATAGGCTTGGAGATAAAAAGCAAGAAGCATGTGGATCGATAAGGATGTAGACGGAGGGGTGCGAGCGTGCGTGAGCAAAACAGGAGGTCATCAATGGTGGAGAGGCTGCGTCTCCCTCTCCCGTCTGAAAAGCAGGTAGCGCAAAAGAGAGGGAGGACAGGATGACACAATGAGTCACAACAACCAACATCAGTCCGCCTGGTGTGTCATTCAATACTGAGAGACGCAAACACAGGGAGAATGAACGCATGCATTAGATTACAAAAATTAACAGATGCCCTACTGAAAAGGGTATCATTCACTAATAATTCCACAGATTTTTCTTATACGCACATTTGAAAATCTCACAAGAACTTTCTGCTTAATTCACAACACGTGCATACGCACATTAGGGCTTTCTGCGTAACCTTTTCTTTACCACATGTAATCTCTTAAGTCACTGATACTCCAGGCAATGCCATGTGACGCTATCTAAAGACACCTCATTGCAAAAATATTTTGCTTTTGGCTATAAAATAGTAATTTGCAAGGTATACAATGACATAATGCTGGGTTATTTTAAACCCAACTGCTGGGTTGTCTTCACCAAACCATGAGAGGAAACAACCCAGCAGTTGGGTTAAAACAACCCAGCATTGGGTAATTGGAAATATTCCATTACTGTATTCAATGTCTGACATCATAAAGTTTTTTCACATAAGTTTCAATAGTCTTGCTGAACTGAAGAAACTTCGGCAGAAATGTATAATGTTCAAATAATTTTATTTTTAAAAACATTAATAAACATATTTTTTCCAAAATGATGCTCCACAATAATACACACACACACGACAAATAGATATATGGATGTTTTAGAAGGATAAGATGCACCTTCTGATATTCAGTGATGATTCATCTCTTTGTTCCTACAACTTCTTTGGTCATGACTCTTGATTTTCCACATGAAAAAGACATACAGAAGCGGGTTACTCTGCTTTATTTGCTTTCAGTAATTCATTACTTTTTGTGCTCTGAAAGATTAGCCTCTCACAACGCGGTAGTATCAATCAAAACGCTTCCGTAGAGAACAACACATCAAGCGAAGTCTTCTTTAATCTCGGTCCAAAGGCAAATGGAGAGGTATGAGGACAGGAAAGAGAATGAAGAGATATGAGGACAGGAAAGAGCATGGAGAGCTTATGAAGAGGGAACAGGCAGGTCAGGGTGTAAAGAATGGGGGAAAAAGCACACTGGGAACATACCTCCAAGAAGAATAGCTAAACCTGAGAACAGACCCTGTTGTGCAGACCAGGGGCTATAGATCTATTGAGGTAACTGATTTTGGGGGGGTTTCGGGGGCATATTATCGTTTTTATCCAAAAATAAAACATTCAAAGAGTAAAGAAATAGACGAATAAAAAAAGAGTCAAAGCTACATGGTTTAGAATGTTCAAGGTGTGAGGATGATGATGACTCATTTCCAAGTTAATTCACTTCAAGTTATCAGGACAGCCAAGAATCCAAGATGATTGAATTAATTCACAATATGCTCAGATTCTATTCACATTTTATTTTTAATCTTATCCGAAATATGCCACTGAAAACTGAAGGTGGGTGGCACCAACTAGGATTAAATTAAACAGAGTTTAGAGCAAATCTAGGGTTTGTTGATCCTAGTTTTTTTTATTCGAGTTGTGTTGCGCCACTTAAATTTAATCAAAGATGAACAAATCTTGGATTCAAACTTAAACCTCTATATAAAACATTGTCTGCGATTAATTTTATCCGCCATGATGGATTTTACGGTGTAGAAAGGAAATAAACAGCTTGTGCATGTAAAGAAACATAATTTTGCTATTTGAAACCTAACTCTGGATAATTCTTTGATCAGGCTGATCATCAATAAACACATTTCAAAACCCTTACATTTACATTTACATTTAGTCATTTGGCAGACGCTTTTATCCAAAGCGACTTACAGTGCACTTATTACAGGGTCAATCCCCCTGGAGGAACATGGAGTAAAGTGTCTTGCTTAAGGACACACTGGTGGTGGCTGCTGGGATCGAACCAGCAACCTTTGATTTACCAGTTCAGTGGTTTAACCCACTAGACCACCATCTCCATGAGGAATATGTGTTTGGATATGACAGTACAGACGCTACTTTATCCTGCAGCTCGTGACTGGAGCAGACATAATAGAGAAGAGCGCAGTACGGAAATCACAAGCGGGTGGACCTCTGCCGTCGACGCTGCCGTAGATGGCTCGGGTAGCCGACCGGCTTCAAGGCGTCGTCCTCGGTCGTGTTCGGGGCAGCACCGCCGACTCTGGTGTGCCTGTTCGGGACCGAACTGGACCACAATTTATGCAGGGCGCCCAGGATAGATACGGGTGCCCCTGGTCACTGGTGCCGCTAAAACAGCTTTTCTCTCAGGATGTCGGTCTTTTCCCATTTAATCACAGACGTTGTGCTTGTGTGTATTGAATTAATAAGCAGGGCATCTTGAATTTGACGCTTCACAGCCGACCACCCAGTATATCAAATCGCTGTGCCCTCAATCTGTGCTGAGGGGTTTTATTTATTACCATTTTTATTGACAATAAACACATCACTGAAGCCCACATGGTATTATAGATATGTTTTATTGTTATTTAAACCTCCTCAGTAGCAAGTTTAAAGTTAATGAGAGATAAATCATAGTTTTAAGATCAGGTATCATGCATTATGATTTCTTTACACTGTTAAACGTGTTGGCTCCTCATGCTTAACATGGTCAGTTGGACATATAGTGGGGTATTCCTGTACTTGATACACTCCCCCAACAATCCAACTTGTTTTGGAAAGCTTTATCTAATCATAGAACCAGTGCCGTCCCAAGGATCCTGTTCTTTTTTATTTGCCAAAAGCAAGGCGAAAGAGCCCGTCCATGGGCCACCGATGAGCGAGACCCGCTTACCATCAAGATTATCTGCGCTGCGTCAGGATGGGCTGGTACTCTACCGATGAGCGAGACCCGCTTACCATCAAGATTATCTGCGCTGCGTCAGGATGGGCTGGTACTCTTGCGGTAGTGAAGTTTAGGTGTGTCCGTTTGTTCACGGCATTTCAGGGATGGATGTTATATAAACAGGGGATTTAACGCTGGATTTTGAGATCGTTTGATAGATTTGATAGATAGAAAGGTCCCAGTGCTAAAAGATGCCGGACATGAAATGCACGCAGTAAGTCATACATCTGTGTTTTGTTGGCAATCGGCCTGTACTTGCATAATTAACAAAACACGAAAGGATGATGTGATGATCTGTTGCTTGCTCGTGCTGTAGTTCCGTCTAACTCTCCCCACTAGTCCCACCTCTAGCTGCTCGTGTTCTTCCAGAAATAATTTTATGGCTGTATCTGTCTTTTACAAATTTGATCAAATTATTATCTCTTCAAAGATACGACGTATGCAATACTACTTTATAGGCACTCAAGATTAATATGAGATTGGCAGAAACAACCTGTGATACGCAATCTTTAAAATAATGGAGCAACAGAATTAAAATTAAACCAGATTTACTGTCAAATTAAAACCTGGACCTGGACAAGGTTTACAGTTTGTTGCAACAGAATAATTAAATAAACCTTGATTTTATCTAGATTTAGACCTAATCATTGTTGGTGCAATCCACCCTGAGAATTATATTTCATGAATGACGTGAACTATATCTATATCTTCAGAACGGCGTTTTGTATCGTTTCCATCATTTCACTGTAGGTTGTTTAACATTTCTCTTATAGTACATTGTTAGTTGCACTCCTAAACCTTGTGCACTTGTGGTGTTCCTAGGTAAAAATGACCTGGCTACTGAAGATAGCTTATAAATCACTTGTTACGCAATATTAGCACCAAATATTGGATTATATCCTTTTGTCAACTTGCTTTATTACATTTAGGACTGGTTTTGTGTTTCTTTTTCAATCATACGGTGCATACTGAAGGGGTAGGCTGAACTAAAGCACATTGTCAACAAAACACAGACATCAGCTTCACTCACCCATTGCAGTTCTTGTCTGGCATCTTTGGTCGCTGGGACTGCTGCATATATCAGTTTCAAACGATCTCCAAATCCTGCATTATATCCACCGTTTATATAACATTCATCACCCAAATGCAGTGAACAAACAAACACCTGAACTTCACAAACATATGCTCTCTCTCTCTCTCCTGCACACAAGTGAAAGTGACTTCTGTGCATGGTCCTTCTCCAGCTATCCATGCTGCCACATGTGCGTGCCACGTGCTTTTCCGGGAGAATTGTCCGAAAAGGGACTAAGAAAAATGTAATTAATTTAATTTTTGTATGTTCGAAAAAAACTTTCCGAAACCTGTAAGTCACCAATTCCAAAACGACTTCAATATAGGTCTTCGAGTATCTGATTTTAACAGTACTTGAGCATTTTACTCATACTGAATGTAGGCTCAAAGAAGCACTAGTCCTCAACACTTAAGAGACATGTCAGTGAAAAACAAAAACAGTTGATTCCTGAGGAGAGCAATCGCACATATTTTCTTAAATCATAATATGACTGAACACTTGAAAATTGCAACAAATAATGGCCGACACCATAACCTACATCTATTACAAACACCTAAGTCTCATTTAAGCTCAAGTGCTCAAAAGTTATTCAAAAGGTCTCTTCAATATAATGGATAAATAAAATAATGTAAATAATAAGATTAAAAAGTCAAATCCTTTTTGCACTGTACATGCTGGTTTTGGCCTCATTACCAGCTCTAGTCATGTCCTCATTTCACATATATACTGCCAAAGATTGACAACTACTTGATACTGCACTCATATTCACATAGAGAAGCCATGTTGACAAGTTTAAGTAAACTAGGGCAAAATCCACAAGATTATAGTACCTTCAATGCCCTGTAAATGACAATATTAATTATTCTGTAGCAAAAGTAAACTGCTTCAAAATAATGTCATGATCGAGGAAAGACATGAACAGAGGACCCAGACGCAGACAGTGGGTAAGAGCTTAACAATACATTTTGACATAACAAATGACAAAGCAAAAACCCACGAGGGGGTAAATTACAAAGTACAGGGGTAAAACATTCCGGATTGACAAGAACACGGACTAACTACACTAGTCAAGACTAAAGATAACATTTGACATTAATCACAAATAACTGGACTAGACTTGACTACACTGAACTAAACACAGGAACTCATCACATGAATCAAAATGAACCAGCACAGGACAGAAAACACAGGGGCATTAAATAAGCGATAAAATCAAGGTGGAACAGGTGTAGGGCATGAAATAATTAACAATCAATAATGAGGGAACGAGGAGGTAATGACCGGAGAGAGCGCATTTTAAGTCATGACAACAATAATATGCCTCTCTCCACACAAAACACGAGGCACTGTCATGATCATGAATCATGACAAAAAAAATATAGGTGCCATGCACAATGTTGTGCGTAATTGCATTAATGTTTCCACATGTAGTAAGGTAAAGAGTACATATACTCAAGTAGAGAGTAAAAGTCAAGTAGAGAGTAAAAGTTGCTAATAACTTTAAAACTCAGTATATCTACAAAGTAGCCATAAAGATACTCAAGTTCAGTAACTAATTACATTTACTCTAATACTTTACACCATTGGTTTTCAGCCTACGTAGCACTTCGTAGCACTTCATCACTGCTAGGTTGCGATCTTGGGCACAAATGGTAGGTAATGCCCTGGTGAGGACATCTATGACTTAACCATGTTTCAACTCATGAACATCGACCCATTCCACTCACAATAACATTGGACAATGTTCTTTGACACTTATCACAAAATCGAAAATTGAACAGCCAGGGCAACCATGAGAAAACGTAATGGAAAGGCAAAAGTCAGGGGATGGAAATGTAACCTTTGGAATACTGTTAAATCATTCATTAGGGGTAAGTATGGTAACTCTGTAAATCTACCTTAAGCAAGTCGTCCCACAACCCAAGTGATGGTTCAAGAAGGACCAATCTGATGGAGACCAGTAAGAGACCGACAGAAAAAAGTTTCAAACTCTTGTGGCTGACACTGAAGAGACAACAAACAAGCATACAGCAAATAATGACCAGGTGCTTCACAAATTACAGCTTTATGGAAGCGTGGAAAGACAAGCGAGGAATAAAACTATGTATCGGCAACCATTTGGGAGACAGCTGAAGGAAGGTTCTATGGTCTGATGAGGCCAAACTGTACAAGACTACACTTATTTTCCAATGAAAATTAGATTAACTGTGTTAAACATACAGTAATTTGTTTAAACGATTGACAACCAATCATTTATTTAAGTAAAATCCTATAATGTAGTAATATTGAGTAAATTATGTTTAAGACAAAATTTGGCAAATCTGGCATAGTCTTTGCCAGATTACAATACGGTGTATGGTAATTACAATACTGTAATTACCATAACCTAAGATTAGACAATCCTGTATTAGTATTGTTCATTGTTAGTTCATGTTAGCCAATGCATTAAAGAACGTTAACAAATGCGGCCTTATTGTAAAGTGCTGCCAAGTGGTTTTATATACGGTCATCTGTGTGTATGGGTGAAGAAAAGGCAGGTCTAATGGGTTTTAACCTCACCACTGTGATTGTAAGGGTTATTTCAAGCCACTGATCCATTCAGTCATCTCTGTTCTCTGGCTTGGCCACTGTGCTGGAGTCATGAGCAGATGAGACAAGGGCACTGTTGCAAACAATTGGGGGTTAAGTGCCTTCCTCCAGGGCTAAACAACAGGACAGCAGGGATATCAGAATCAGATGCTCTTCTGTACCCCTTAACATTGCTTAAATTGAGGCTGGGATTAGGGTTGTTCTTTCATTTAAAGGTGCTGTGTTTACATTTTTTGTAGGACCTATTGATAGAAATGGAATATAATATACATAACCATGTGTTCAGAGGACCGCAATCCAGACGTTATGTCGTTACAGCAAGCACACTAGGCCAGAGCTTCGATCTTTCGGTAAAGGATCCTTCGGTAAAGAAGCGAAAACATGAAGACATAGACATATTCCTGTGTCAGCCACAGAAGTGCTTTGAAAGGGGGGTGGGCTGTAGTTAGCCATTGGTTGCATTTCGCAACCTCACCACTAGATCCTGCTAAACTTCATAAATTGGACCTTCAAAACAGTTTACAAGTCATCTGAATTTAAATTACTCACTGAGGGTCTGATAAATGCCCTTTCCACAACAATCAATATATATGAAAAATAACAAAACCCTGCAACCATCACAAAAAAGCCATCATCACGTTTTGGGTGTGTTTTTAAAGTGTACAATTCTTTGTATTCGAGCGGGCTGACATTTCCTCAAGCTTCATTAGATAACCATAGATTACACAGGACAGTAAATAGGAAATGGGACATTTTAATTTCCTTTTCACGGTGTCACTGCGCTGGGAATTACCCACAAGTGACACCTCGACAGCTCACCTGTGGATTTGTGCAAATCATTGAGAGGTTCCTCAGCACCTTGGCTTGAGTAGGCGGCATCCCATTGTGCTCGATACATCTCTACTCCTACTCCCATGTGAGCACAGAGCACTATGCCACACGTGAAATCTTTGCATGTTGCTTAGAACTGGCAAACGTTCCTCAAGTAAATTTAACTTTGACACTTGCCACATCGCTTCATTAATTGACTTGATGTATTATGTGTTTAAAAAGAGCTGTTCTCTCAATGATTCACAACTTATTTTAAACTCTGACATTGAAGGAATAAAGATATTCAAGCTTCCATTGATGCTTGAAATAATATGTTAAAGAAAAGCAGTCCTGGTAAAATCAATCAGTAATATCCTCCAGTTAAACTTTATAACCTTGACGGCTTTGAAAGAGTTGTCTCTTCTTCTAAAACCATAGTGACGCAAGATGCAATATCTCAGCATCAAATGCGACAACCTCTGACTACCTCTACCATGACGAAAGCACAGAGCAAGCCCAAAATAGCGTACCAGTCCCGTGGGACAACCACTGGGTGTTGGCTCAGAGCATCTCGCTGTTCTACCCAGTTTTCTCCACTGTTTTCTTTCCTCTTGGTCACTGGTTTTTGTTTTGGTGCAGGGGGATTTTGTGAAAAGAATTGATTGAACAATCTGTTTTTAGCTGGATAAAATAAAGCAAAATCTAGCATAGTCAGACAGTGATCTTTTTTTATGGGACACCGCCCCTTTAAGAAACCTGCCTTCTCCGCTGCCGGAGATGGACGTAACAACTCCCTGAAGGATTTGGCTATAATGGGCTTGGCATTTGCAATGGTGATTGACACTGAAGACGAAGTGAGTCATCTGCATTGATATTTCATACCGAGTGCTGTTGAAGGCCAGGCTCCCTGGTCTTCCTGAACTGATGCATCTTTGGGAGGAGACAAGAGGTGACAGCTTACAGCAAAGAAGAGACGCAAGATATTGCACTGAAAGGAAATAAGGACAAAGATACAACAGTAGTATTTCATAAGGAGAAGAAATCTACAAAACATCTTCATTGACATCTTTATTGACATGTCACAGGTCAGGGGCACAGGAAATGTTCTATTCATAAAGGCATAATAAACAGAAGAACAAACAGGACACAAAGTTTTGCTTTGTATTTTGAGGTCGGGGAGGTGAGTGATAAGACGGGTCCTTAGCGATGCAGTTTCTGCCTTCGCCAGCAGAGGGACCATGAGAGTAAAGAGTTACACTGAATTTCCAAGTACCACAAACACTCAGCGGGGTCACTACGACTAAACAAAGAGAGTCATCTACACCCTATCAGCCTTTCATCAGTCGAACCACTGTTTGAGTTTACAACAAACGCAAAGCATGCATGAACAACAACAGAGCCTTGACCCACACATATCTGCAAACATTGGCAGTCAAGTAGCTCTTGGCATACAGGACTGACAACATGGAACAGATAGATGAGTCAATAAACCTGTCTCTTATTTGCTTCCTGCAATAAGTGATAGAAGGCCTGCAACCTGAGAGATACAAAATTCTACCTGTGGCTCCCATGCCCAGTTCAGTTACAGCAGGGGTTCTAAAATGTCAACCGGGGAAGTTTTGGAAATATCTCCTTACATCAACAGAAGCACCATTAAGGAGAGAGACTGGCTAGAACAGGATCGCTTTTCCTCATCGTGTGGTTGCCATGGCGCAAGGGAGATGGGGGTGGAAACGGGTGGCTTGTTACTTTTTTTTCCATTCTGTGTTTGAGCTTGACACAAGATTCAGTTTACATGTAATTTGTAGGTGCTCTAATGGAGCGCATGCAGCGTATCTCTCTGGCACCCCACTCGCCGGCTGGTGGTCCAATGTCAAAAACGAAAACATGAAGGTGGCACGCGAGTGCCACTTACATGCACAAGGAAAACAACTGCTTGGCTCTATTGTGTTTCTAGCACACAAGGAACATGCACATAGTATCAAAACACAAGACATCAAACAACTGCCCTCTCTGACTGCAACAAGTTATTCGTACTCCGTACACTTTCATCTGCATAATCTCAGAGTTCGACTGGGGCTTAGTTCATTGATCAGACGGGGCTTGAATTTCTGCGATTCGAAGAAACAAAACCACATATATCCAGGACAATGTGCTTTAGCTGCATAAGTCTATGGGGAAAAGGGAGTTTCCTCTGTAATTACCCCCTTGTCAATCATTTGCATAACTAGTGGAAAGATTGACGACTGTTGTCAAAATTGTAATTACTATTTGTATACTTTAGTGTTTTACAACCGTGTCTAGCATAGAAAATGTGTATGTGAGAACATGATGGGTCATTACAAAAAAAAGTAACTTATTCCTGTAGGTAAAGCATGATGGGTGTGATGCAATGGATTCCTATTTACATCTTTGTTTGTATAGTTGACAAGGTTAACTCTTCAAAAAAGGGAAGTGACAATGAACCATTTCTGGCTTTTCGGGTTCCATATAGAACCTTAAACATTCAAAGAACAAAGTTTCATTGTTGACAAAGGTTCTACGAAAAGTAAAGAAAGGAAATGGTTCTTACAAAAACTTTGACAACTGGTTTCTTTGGAGAACCAAAAACAGTTCTTCTTTCACATCGCTTAGTAGCACCTTTTACAAAAGTTATTTTGAGAGGAGAAAAGGGACTTTAGATTATGAAAATGTAAGAAATAAATAATTCTTATGAAAACCTTTGTGTTGGAAACAAAAGGGCATTGCTGTCTAGAGCCTTTTGTAGCACTTTTTATAAAGAGTGTAATGAGTGTAAAGAAAAATAAGTTTTTAAGGAGCAATGTGGAGATTTTAGCAACATCTACCTTTGTGGTTGCAAAAAACAGCAAACGTCTCATTCTCTTACTCCTTTCGAAGCACTACAGTGGCTGACACAGGACTAAGATGTCATCACTTTTTCGATTCTTTGCCGAAGGAGATAATTTACTTAGCTCTGAAGAGCAGATTGTCCATTTAGGGCTACTGAAGAAACAACATGGCGAATTCCACGCAAGGGGACCCACAGTGTATGTAGATAGAAATAGCTCATTCCAAGGTAATAAAAAACAACGCTTCATTTTTTTAAGGTCTTTATAGACCTCTGAACACAATACATAGTTAGGTATATTTTATTACACAGCTCGTTGGAATGCTCGATTCTGATTGGCGAGTCGCGACATTTGCAGGTTCGTTATTCCCAGATAACAACCTCTCAAAACTAACAACACAAGGTAACACAGACGCAAAATAAGCCCCTTCAGTGTGATTCACTCCGCTTCGCGTCTGATCCTGATAACACTGTCAGGGCTTATTTCTGCGATAACAACAGGCTGCCTGTACATTTTCACTTACATATTGCATTTCAGTCAATAGATCCTGCTAAATATCACAAACACAGCACCTTTAAAATCAGCCATTAATCTCATGTCTACAAAACTCAAAACATCTATATTTACATTCTCCTAACTTTTTTTGTTAACCATTACTTTGTGTCAGGTTAAGATTGGCACACAACATCAGAATACATGTCGAAACAAGAGCACAAGTCCAAGATGGCCTCCAGTAACATACTTGGCAAGCTGAAAGGAATTTGAATGATGGACACACACCAGGTGAATGCTTAAAATCTCAACCATGTTCTCGAGAAACAAAAGATTGACCCAGAAACACTTAATGCTGGAGAGCGCCACTGGCTCCCTGCCAAATAGTACACTCCAAAGATTCTGGGCCAAATAGAGAAAGAGAAAGGGCTAAGCAACCAATGAGGTGTCTGCCAAAGGACAGGAAAAGCTTCTGGCAATTACTCTGTCAAGAGGAATTGTGTAGTTGATTGTACCCATTGAAGTAGACCGCCAAGGCGCATGTGTTCTCTTGCTCTACACTGCTTGTTTGTACAGCATCAGAGAGAACCCACCTGACATGCTTCCACGCGTCTACGGAAGGATAGCTGGATGAGAGGCATAACAGTGAAAAAAAACATGCAGCCCCTGCCTTCCAGATACCACATGTTGTGTAACGGATTACTCCGAACTCACAGACAGAGCGTTTTGTGCCAAGGCTGTTTTTAAACTACCTCCTTTATTTGTCAAGCAGATTTGTCTATTGTCAATCTGAATAAATAGTAAAGAGTGACAAAACACACACAACATTCCTCAGCTATTCAGCAGTCTTCAAGTATCCGTGCAGACAACTAAAGTCCTCACAGGAAGGTCTGAGCCTGTTAAGGGCAAAACACAGTCCTTGTAGTCAAAACAACACTTTCACGTGCCACTGTAAGGCCTCAGAAGCGAAGCCAATGCATGCCGAGTGTCGCAGTACCACCCCGAACCATTGCTGTGAACACTTGTGTTGACGGCAGTTTAAAGTGACTAGCCTATATCTTCCTCGCAATGGAAAAGCCTAAGGCGACTGTGGCCGGAGAAACCAGCCAGAGACGTTTAAGTTGTTGAACGATCTGTTGGCTGTCCTATGGACCACCCCCGGTTGAGGTCTCAGAGCGCCTGAGCCTGGAGTAATGTATGCTGCTGTCAGTAGACGTTTTAGTATGATTTTCTGTACTGTACGTGTGCTAATTTGCTCCCGAGAACACTGCCAATGTCCTATCACGCAGAGTCTGACAAGCATCCCCTCTCGCCGCCAGCTCTGCCCCCAGCTCATGAACTTTTTATGAGGTGATGGGGACATGTGTTCATTGGAGGTCTGCAGTGATACTGTACCGGCTCTTTGTGCGCCGCAGTCTGTTTGCGTGGTGTATCTCAAACTATTACCTTACTCTCTCGCAAACTTGGCTATCATTTAGGTTTTTTGTTAGAGTAGCTCTTAACTGCGTTGGCCTTAAGTTGTTTTCATGGCCGCTTTAAAACAGACAATAATTTATGTGGCATTTCAAAGTTGGTCTAAGTCATTCCAAACAACCCAAATCATCAGTGATGATAAAAAATTAATAAAGAGAAAAACAAACTGAGGCCATCTCTCTCCCCCCGGGGAGGTGTTTAACACATTACCCTTGGCATTAGCCGGCATGTCTTTTCCAAAAGCTTTGCCTATGTTACAAAGATGGGAATATTCTATCAACTCCTGTGCCTGGAAGAAGCGGGAAAGAGGGAAAACAACTTCTGGAAATAAAGTTTTTTATTTATTTATCTTTTAACCCAATTTCGAGTAAATTCTCTTTACCTTTGAATGCAAAAGCTAATTTAAAGTGATAGTTCACCCAATAATGAAAATGTATTTGCTCACCTTCTTGTCATTTCAAACCTGTAAGGTTTCTTTTTTTCCAAATACAAAAGATATTGTGAAGTATGGTTTTAACCGTCACCCATTCACTTGCATTGGTTTTGTGTGCATACAATAGAAGTGAATGGGTGCTGTAGCTGTTCGGTTACCAACTTTCTTAAAAATATCTTCCTTTGTGTTCTGTGGAAGAAAGAAAGTCATACAGGAAATGACAAGAAGGTGAGTAAATGATGACAGAATTTTCATTTTTGGGTGTCCTATCCCTTTAACTGCCCCTTTTCTATTCTCTGCATCTCTTGTTGAAAACACACTGACATTAAATTTGAAAATGTGTTTACGAAATACTAGAGCATGATATATGTTCTGTATTTTTTTCCTCCAAGAAATATCCGACTCTATTTTCAGTCTCATAATGTAATTGAGTAAAGGTAAAATAAATACTATATATATATATATATATCTGTTTGTTGCACAAAACTATCACAGTATAAAAGACTCAATTTTGCTCCCCAAAGTAAATAACAGCTAGAACACAACAAAAAGAGATGATATGTTTCATTTTTTACACATAGGGCACTGCATCCATTCAACAGTTTAACATTAAATCGGAGGTTTAAAAAAGTTATTGCGTATGAAGAAGCAACACATCATACGGCTTCCGGTGGTTCTAATAAATTAAGCCACACTCAGCGAGCAACTCATTGTCTCTAGCCAAATACATTTTAAACAAAACCATAGACTATCATCTTGTGATTATGAAGAATAATGAAAAAATTGGAACATCTTGGAAAGAGTAACATCCTGACCCTCACCGTACACACGAATGCTGACTGGAGATTGACATATGAAAGCACCAGTGGAGGTCAGTTTCTTAATTATGATATATTGGTTTATTCCTCGCATAAAGCTTTTGAATGACATAAAAACTGTGTGAAATTTTAAGGTGGTTTCATGATAGTAAGTAACTTAAGCAGGGTCACAATCTGCAAAGGTTCATATACACACTAACTTACGCTAACAATAGCGTTACTGTAAATCACTAATGTTAGGTGTAGTGTTAAAATCAAGTAATTTATTATGAAAGTCTACATCTACGTGCCCCTCTCCATCCATTCGTAATTGCATGTCCATGGGGTTAGAGGGAATTCCTCCATCCATTCACTAAGGTGTCCACCGAGGCGTTTATGCCTGTGGTTGACGTGTTTTTTCAATTGTTTACAAAGGAAACAACGCGCATTTAAGAAAAAGCCATTAGTTGCCTTTTTTTCCCGCGCTCAGCGCTGGTGCTATGCGTTTTTCCCACGATCAGCGCCGGCATTAGACCGGGCGCCAAGAGTTGAAAAATGCTCACTTTGGACAGAACGCTGCACCTGCAGCAGGCGTTTTCGACCGAGGTCCTGACGTTTTCAGCAGCGTAAATGCGCCTCGGTGGACACAGCCCCTAACTTACTGCGCCCGAGGCTTGCAATCGCTATTTGTCGGGTGTATTATACTTTCTCTTGTTCTTCTGATATCCTTACACACGCCCGGGAACAGAAACTGCCATTGCAGCACATAAACGTAAATAATACAACGTGTCGACGCATTTCATGCACTTCAACGTATTTTAGTAGTCAAGGTAATCGACAACGTTGACACATCGTTGTAGCCCTCCCTGACAGATAGTGGGCTTGTGCTGAGACTGGGCAGAGCTAGATCAGATTGAGGGCTCCCTCTATACTGCAGGGAGAGGAGGTGGAAGGGGATAAAGATAGGAGATGGATAGCCCGAGGAAGGGATTAAAGTCTGGATGGACGCCCCCGCAGACGTCACAGGGTGTTAGCTATGGCATATGCAGCTCCCATCTTCACCCACCTCTCACTCTGAGCAGTCCTGCAAAACTTCCCTCAGTGACAGGGCTTCTTTTTGCAACAGACAAGGAGTCAAGTCTTTGCAGGGGTGTTTGAGAGGGAGTGAAAGCTCCTATGAGAATGTCTCTGTCGGGGTATGTAGCAGTTCCTTATTAATTAACCATCTCATAGCCTTTTAAATTCATCTGGTCAAATTATTTTCCTCTGAATTATGAGTCTGCTAATGCGATGGATAAAACGTTAATTTTTGTGCGAACTTTCCCTAGCAGATTCATCTCAAATGATCATCTCAAATGAATCTAGGCCAGGCCATTTGAAATGAATCTCGAAGGGAAAATTCGCCCAAATATGACAATTGAAAAGTCAGAGGTTTTGAATAAATTATGACTTTAAAGGGATACTCCGCCCAAAAATGACAATTCTGTCTTCATTTAGTCACCCTCAAGTTGTTCCATATGTGTTTAAATGTATTTGTTCTGATAAACACAGAGAAAGATTATTGGAAGAATGTAGGAAAGCAAAGCAGTTCTGAGGCACTTTTGACTACAATTGTATTTTTTTCTACTATGGTAGTCATTGGTGGCCAAAAACTGTTCGATTTAAAAGCATTCGTCCAAATATCTTTCTTAGAGTGAATAGGTTTAAAATAGGGCTGTCAAACTATTAGTCATGACTTATCATATGCATACTATGCAAGGTAAATATTTACTACATGAATATAGTCTTGCGAAAATTTGTTGGTAACCCTTCACAAAAAAAACGAAGAATGCAACATTTTCTCTGAAATAACTTAAAACTTACAAAATGTATTGGCATCCACCATTGTTTATTCCATATTTTATAGAAATCAGACTTTGTTTTTAATTTTTAATTTAACAAAATAATTTAAATAATAAAACAAATGAAAATATCATGTACAAAAATTATGGGACCCGTAACCTAATATTTTGTTGCACAAAGAGACAATCACTGCAAGCAAACATTTTCTGTAGCTCTCAATGAGTCTTCTGCACCTGTTAACAGGTAGTTTGGCCCACTCCCCCGAGCAAACTGCTCCAGCTGTCTCAGGTTTGATGGGTGCCTTCTCCAAACTGCAAGTTTCAGTTCTTTAAAAAGATGTTCGATAGGATTCAGATCTGGACTCATAGACGGCCACTTCAGAATAGTCCAATGTTTTGTTCTTATCCATTCTTGGGTGATTTTAGCTGTGTGTTTTGGGTCATTATCCTGTTGTAGGACCCATGACCTGCGACTGAGACTTTCTGACACTGGGTAGTACGCTTCGCTTAAGAATGCCATGATAGTCTTGAGATTTCATTGTGACCTGCACAGACTCATGGCACCCTGTGCCAGATGCAGCAAAGCAGCGCCAAAACATAACCGAGCCTCCTCCATGTTTCACTGTAGGTATGGTCTTCACTTCTTTGAAAGCTTGATTTTTTTCATCTGTGAACAAAGAGCTGATGTGAATTGCCAAAAAGCTCCAGTTTTGAGTCATCTGTCCAAAGGACATTCTCCCAGAAGGATTGTGGCTTGTCAATATGAGTTTTAGCAAATTTCAGTTTGGCTTTTTTATGTTTTTCTTTCGTCCAGGGTCTTCTTCCATGGAGCCCACTTTAGTTCAAGAAGCGACTGATGGTGTGATCAGAAACTGATAGCCTTTACCTTTATCATGTTTGTCTATTATTTTCTTTCTGACCTCCTCAGACAACTCCATCCTTTGCTTTCTCTGGTCTGTGTTCAGAATTAGAAGATCTGTGTAGAATATGCAATACTTCATCTCTTTGCACAGCTTCTTTGATTTATTCTATGACATACCAAAGGCATGCAAGTATATATAATACAATAGCTTTTAATTTCATCACTCTTCAAAAGGACTGAAGCATTCTTTCAATGAGCTGTAAGGGTACCAACAAATTTGAGCACGCCTGTATATATTTTCTTATTATTATACATACATAATTATTAAACACAGTACACACATATATTATGTAAAGACAAACGTTTATTTTGCACACTATTAGTCATAACTAATTGTTTGACAGCTCTAATTTAAAACAACATAAGCAGGAGTAATACTGTGTCTACACCAGACGCGGCGCAATGTGACACCAGACAATAGAACACATTAGAACAAACTATAATTTTACATTTTGTCCACACTGGATGCAGCACAACACAACACAACAATCCCATTAGAACAAGCCGTGTGGCGCATCGTCCGGTGTAGATACAGTGCAAATGGTGACAGAACTTTTATTACCATATAAACAATGAATTGTCTAATTCATTTGAATGATAAGCGCACCAGAACTGTCTCAGGTTCTTCTTCCTGAAACAATCCAGCTATTTTCTCTGGCTACTCAGTCACTGGAGGTAAAGCAAAACAAACTCTGAGGGGAGGAAATGTAACCAACACGAAGCCAGCAGACACAATCTGAACAGTATGTTCAAACACAGTATGTATAACAACAAATACAATATGTGCAGGAAGGGTCATTTGTGGACCCCATAGTGACATGCGCTGTACACACACACACACACACATTTCAACCATTTTAAATGATTGAAATTACTGTGTGTGGCATTGGCATAATGAAATGTTGGAGGATACAGCAGTAGTGTAGTTCTGATTCTGGCAGTAGTGAATGACAGCTGATAATGAGATGTTTTGATACTGAAGGTGAAGGCAAGCAGGAGACAGACAGCGCCTGTGCGCCTCTATGACTCACACACCCATCTGAGAAACTCTAAATCTCCTTTCTTCCCCTCTCTCTCGCTCTCTCTGTTCTTTCTCTCTCTGCAGGATCTAGGAAGCACTACCTGGGTTTCATCAAAACACTTATTAATAAGCATGGCAGGCCAACTACATCATTCATCATTGTTTTCATCAGAGATGAAAGAGGATGGTGCAGTATCTGTGGTGAACGATCACTGTTTCCTGCACCAATAACGCAGTAAACCGTAAAAGAGTCATGCATTTCATGTGATTCTTGGTCATCAGTCTGTTTCAAACACTGTGGAAAAGGGTAGTATAATGACGTTTTTGGACATGTTACATGGAACTCTTTAAAGTACATTGGATTATCAATCCGTGGCATATAAAACTCGGCTATGAAGAAAGCTTCCAAATCTCCCCAATTTAGACATGCTTTCTATTCAATTTTGTTCTTTCCGTTTTCTGTTTAACATCCAGCATGTAAAACTGGGCTAAGATTCATCCAGAGGGCCTCCTTTAATATGCCTAAATGAGAGCAAATACAAAAAACAAGGTCGAATCTGATCTAGCACCCTCCATTCAGCAGCGGGCCTTGATAGAGCGGGCCCCTATTTAAAGATCTCTGTTCGCTTGGATGAAGCAGGGAGTATAACACTATTGTTGGCAAGCTATAGGAGAGAAACAATACATGCTATATTTAAACCAAATTGAGAGTAAACGGTGGGAGTAGGGAAGGGACTGAAGCCTGGAAGTAACTTTGAAAGTAGAAGATGGAATCCGTCCCGAAGGTGAATTTTATGCCAGTAGATGTGAACAAAGGAGGCGGTGAGCTGTGACTATTAGGGCCTGCAAAGAAAGGCATGGTTTAATGAAGAAAATACAGAGAGAGAGAGAGGAAGAGAGATGGAGGAAGAAAGGGAGTCGTTTGATAATGTTTAAGAGAAAGAAGAGATGTGAGGGATGGATAGATAGATGGATGGATGCATGGAAGGCTGGATGGAAGAAAGAGTGTGAATGTGCAGCGCATAAGTCCTTTGACAGATGGAGGCCTTAGGCACTGTGTTTTAAGACAGAGGAATTAGCAGTTCATAGAGGATTTTATACAGCAAAGGCCGCTGGATGGGGGAAGAGCACAGAAATAGTGCAGAATCGCAACCTACTTACAGAAAGCTTGCTAAAGGCATGCAAACCTACACACACACATCTCTTGGAAAGAACAAAAAGAGTGAACCAGACATACAGCCTGTCTCTAAGCGGTCGCAGACCACTGTGATAAGAAGCTCAGGAGATATTGGTGAAGTGGGCTATCATTAACTTAATATGAAGTTCAGACTTCACTCAGTGATCTTAAACTTAACACACTGTTAAAAGTCCTGACAACAAGAGGGGTATCATTGCACAAAGGTCTGTTCCCCGTGCCTCATGTTCTTCCGCTGTCACAAAGGCAATGACGCAAGAGGCTCAGCATCTGTCCTATTGTGACAGGCCGAGGAGCCAGACAGTTTTGGGCATAATACTCAAGCATCTCTGTATCACCTTACTGCATTGAAAAACAGATCAGCTCAGTTCCACTCACACTTAAGACCTTTCACACCTATACCAAAACATAATGCAAAACAAATGGCAGAAAATTGTATTATATTAAACCCTAATATATATTATATATCTAATCCACCCCCAGAAAAAATACGAGACCATTTCAAAATTATTTTAAGTTTTTCTGAGTTTGCCATTTATGTGTTGAGGTAAAATGATCATTATTGTTTCATTCTGTAAACTACTGAAAATATTTCTCCGAATTTTTAAATACAAATATTGTTACAATTTGCCTTTATTATCAGAAAATTAACACTGGAGAAATGGGTCAAAATAACAGAAAAAATGCTCTGTATTTTTTTCAGACCTCATATAAAGTTTATATCCACTTTCAAGCAATAAAACAGTAATAATTGTACAATTTGCATATTTAGGGAAATGTAGGTGATAACTTGTGTCTTGTGATGCTGTCAGTGTTTCACATTGCTGTTTGATGTCTTTATGTCACTTCTGATATTGTTGAAATTCAACAGATACTGGATTGGAATGGCCACAATACATCAAGAAAAGTTGCTTAAATGAAAATTTGGAATCATCTCTTAATTTTGTTCCGTGCATATACATACATACCATTAACAAAGGCTGCTAAATGTTATTTCAAAAGACTCTTTAGCAAAAATAAACTCTCAGAATAAATTATTTACAAAATAAAACCAATATGAATTGCAGAATTGCTTCCATTTGTGTGGTTTAAAGGAAAAAGCGTACCCTGTGTGTTTTACACTGTGGGCAAAAAAGGATACCTTGTATAGGAATACATTTCAAAATCCTGTGTGTAATAAACACCTGCAACAAATAATCAGATTTGATCTGAACATGCTTTCGGGGAGGAGACTCTATGAAGTTACTATCTGGTTCCTTGTTCAAATTTATTAAGAATGAACTCACAGCCACTTACTTTTAAATACTTTGAATCAAAGGTTGTAATTCTCTGGTTAATCTCAGAGATGGTGGATTTGATTGAAGGCTTAAAAGCTATACATAAAGGTTTTTGTTTTGAAATGCCTCTGCAAAAAATGAATGAATAAAATGGCCGGAGTTACAGCTAAATCAAACAGTTCAGCAGCAGGACAATTAAACATCTTGTTAATTAGTAAAATTAATAAATAAAAAGCATGTGTGGGTCTGTGTAATCTGCATGGGACATAGTGCAATTCTTTCAGTGAATCTAATAAAAAGGATTAGTGACTGTTACAAAAAGGTTTAAATTAGAAAGATTTAACAGCCTTTTACATGGCAGAAAGAAACCACAAATAACTTTCTATTCTCTAGTTCTTAAGAAAATCCTTCTTTTCAAAGAAATATCTTCCTGGGATTTCTTTAATAGCCGAAATACGATTCATCATAAGAGCAAATACCCAAAGGACTCCTGGCTTGATTCACCCGCTCCAGCTATACTCTCTCAGTCAGCCCCAAGTCCATCCCAGATAACAATTTTAGGTTCCCAGAAGGGTATTTTTAGTTACGGAAACAGAACGTTTGTGTCTGGTTCCCCTTATGTTCCGCTAATGTTATAAAAACTAAAAACTAACGTTTTCCCATTAAGATACCCAAAAACAAACCATAAAAACCTAAAGGTTGAAAATAATAAAACCTGAAAAATAATCAAAAACAAACATTAGGGGAACATTCTGGGATCTGGATTGCTGGGACCCTCCTCAGTTTACCACCTGTGCAGGTAATTCTCAGTAAATTTCCACTGCCTCTAATCTATTTCCTGACAACAAGCATGCGTAATAGAAGTTCCAACTACAATGCTGATAAAATAGCGATATAAATCTATACTCAAATATTTTGCAATATGCGAAATGTTGTTTGTGTGTATAAGATCAATTCAGCAACAGAATGGGCAGAATATACTTGTTAAAGGCAAATGGAGAAACGCTGAGGAATATTTCAGAACTTGAGAGATCCACACGATTGCTTCTGTGCATCCTTCCTATAGGATCAATATTCTTGAGTAAGTGCGAAAATGAGGCGTTTCTTTCTGGTCTTCTTTTTTCTCCTGGTGAGGTCAGTCAGGTGAAACCAAGCACTGCACAGGGTAATGCATACAGCCCACCTGACCCTTCCGCTTCTATCAGTGTCTCTTGACTGCTTCCATTTCAGGCAAAGCAGATGAGGAGCCCACAGTAACTCAGACACCCCTCACTTATAATACATAACCAGTCTTTCACTGAAAAATGCATACACATGCCTACACCTGGGTGTGTGTACGCTTGTCCGACTGTGTAATTGATATGTATCTACATGTAGTTAGAGGCTATACAAACAGCAGGGGCATGTAAGTCCATGTTTCACAGTGTAGATGAGTTTTTTAATCTTTGTTAAAAAAAGAAAAAAAACATGTCCTGAACTGAAAATAATGTGCACTCTCACAGAAGAAGCAATATATCAACACAGAAAGTTGTCATTTTCAATCCTGACATAAAGAAGAAAAAATGATAGAGGAGAGTCAGGTAAGATGTGTCAGTGCCCTCAGCTTAATCTAGCAAACTGTGATATCATTACTGTTGACAGCAGACATCCAATAATATAATTAGGAGCATGTATTTTACCTGTAAATATCTTAAACTGTACATATCCTGAACGAAAAACTCCCTATTAGTAGTACTACCAAATATTTCCATGTCACTTGTGATCATCACAACCTCAGTTCTTACCTGATTTAGTAAAGTACCCTTTTTATTATTATAACTACCAAGAAACATTAAATGATCCACCAAATGATTAATTGGTGTGAATTTCATTTCATTTTAATTTAACCATTCCACGTAGGTTAAAACAAATTTGTATATACAACAACATAACAACAAAGTTTGTCCACCCTGGTGCATAAAATTAATATTAATTAAAGTCTTATTTATATCATCAGACCACACATTATTAACATTATAAACATCCCTAAGAAATCTATATAGGCATCCGGTACATACATGTCATGCCTTTTGTAGCGCTTTGTTACATTCAGAATCATTTATTCTAAATACATTCGAAATAACTACCAAAGATGAACATGATCAGTGTCAATCACATATACAGATAAGTTTCCTTTTTTTTCTTCATCTTACACATTTAAACATTACAATAGAATAAAACACCGACAATGAACATAGCTAGCAAAGTTAGCTGATTAGCTAACAGATGTATAGATTTCACTGTTAGTTCACACTGCTATTAACACTTTCTCTGACAAGCAGATATAACAAGACCTGTTTTCCGATTAAGTCATGTGACGTTTGACCTATACCCTTTTGAGCTCAATAACATATGTTCATACAATTTCATTTGGCAGATTATAGCCCCAGTTCACAGTTCTACCCTCTAGGCATCTATATTTCACAGACATCCATAACCAACCAAAACACCTGCTTCACAACAACAAAACAAAGTGCTATACATCACAATTCCTGTCACGCATAAAAGCAAAACGGGCCCTCACAACTATTACAACCATCCATTACAGAGTTAACTGACAATCACACGATACCTCAAAGCAGTGCCCGTGACAAGAGCATCAACAAACAGCTCTACACATTAAAAGGATATCCACATATTGGAGTATGTCTGACTTCAAAGTATTTATCAGTCAGATGCATCAGGTGAAAGGCATCACTTTAATTAAATCGGAAACAGCTTTCAATTAGTTAGTCAAAGCCACAGCTGGGCAGGAAGGTTCTGTGTCAGGAAGCTTACTTAAAAGCACAACAACTTTTAGTTTTTTTTTCTCTTTCTCCTCACCTCCCTTCAGGGAAAGAAGCGTATCTACCGAATGAAATCCACCAGTGATAAGATATCGAGAGGGAGACAAGAACTTAAAGAAAAAAGCATAGGCCATCTGAATTCTGGCCCCGGACACAACCCATGGTGCCTATTGACACCTGGCTTCCCAGCGTGAGATCAATGGCGCTGAAAAATACAGAGGAGCAGAGGAAGCTCGGCAAGCGTCATACTTTGTCATTCTAGCTTTCGTATCTTGAGTGCAGGTTGACTCAGATTTGGTTTAGTGTATGGGTTATGTAAAGCCCTGTCTAAAACGAGCATTTTTTTTAAAGTTCAGCAGGTGTACATCACCTCCAGTCTAAAGCTCGACATTGAGTCTGGAGGAGAGAGGATAACGATCATAAACGGATTCTCCGAGCCGCCTTTCCAAAGGATGTAGATTAGTCAGACTGCATTGTGAAACTATATCCTTTATTTCCCCTAACCCCAAAAGACCCTCTTCCGTCTCACAATAACAGCACCTGCGTTGAACAGCATTGTGACATTCCGCATCCCAGTACGTCGCGGCCGACTTATGCATGGAAATCGGGTGCAATAAATTATGGAAAATCGTAATTCAAATAATGGCAAGCCTGCGGTTTCTGAGCGTTCATGCAAACCCCAATCAAGGCCATGTTGCTGTGATGAGTCATCGCTCTATCCAGCTGTCCACGGGGCATACATCTGATTAGCAAGCCCACGCTCACCCGGTAGGCACAAATGTAAATATTGTAATAAAACCCTCAGTAATAACTTAGCTCCCGTGTCTTGGAGAGGCTTCACTTTATTTATTTTTCCCCACATTTCAGCAATATTGTTTGATGGAGACTGCATACTTAAATATCAGTTATTAAAGCAAGGTTTCAGGTGTGGGTTTCCAGCATCCATTCTTCAACTTCAGGTTTTTTAATCTTCCTCACGAGAAGCTACTTACATCATTAGTGTAATTATCCTTCACATCATTTTTGGAGTTATTTACCATCAAAGAAGTGGGTGTTTTGCTTTACCTACAGAGTGACACGCTGCACTGTGACTAATACAGAATGATATTTACACTTTTTTCCCTGAACCAAGAATGGAAACAAAAGAAAAAACGTGCAAATGATGCGCAAGTTGCAATGCCTGCATAAGCAGTGAATCAGAACAATGCATTTTCAGGCATAAAAAATGACCAGCAGCCACATTGTCCCAAAGGGGGTTCAACGGGTGTGTTGCCGTGGCTACGTACAACGCTCGAGGGCCTCAGATGAGCTCCCAGAGGCTGTCCCCTCTGTGCCAGCTTAGCCACCTGGTACAGCCCTGATACATTTGGCTAATGATGTCACAGACTCTCTTTCACGCCGCACCCCCACCACCACGGCACAATTGTCTATTCATGAGAGTAATGAGAAGTCAGGGAGAGTGAGAGACAGACAGAGCGAGACTTTGCTCATGGCCACTGATAACCCCAGACTAAACTTGCAACCTTACGAGGCTTGGGCTTAATATCTGGCCGTCAATCAGCTCTGCCATCCCTTGCCGGAGTGTTTAATTACAGAGATCAATTATTCACCAGCCTCGTCTTTCAGCAGGCCATGCTCCTCAAAAAATACTGCCACAGGGCTGAGGGGAGGAAACAGCCGCTCGCCAGGACAGAGCGAATTATCCAAAGCACGACATCTCCATCAGGAGAATGCTGTCTGCACCGTACCTAAGCACATGGACCATTTTGGCATGCATGACCAGTGTGAGTGTAACATTACATGAAAATTTATTGAGATCCATCCACAGCCCCGCTGCTGGCTCCTGTCAACGTGTTCATGTCACAGCTTGTTGATAAATACGGATATGTCGTCATCCCCAATTGTCGTCATGTGATCTGCCGGCGTCGGCATTCTTAAATATTTTACAGCTTTGAGACGTGACTAGTGATGCTCGAAGCCACCTGTTGCAATAAGAAAAAAGACGTAAAACTGTGCTTTGTTTAATTCCGAGCTGTCGATTTTGGTGGAGTAAACAAAGCACGCGATGAGATATTAAGACAAGAGACAGCGGGACTTCGTCGAGGATGAGAAGAGAGGTGTGGCCGTGATCTCAATCTTGTCAAAGTGCTTCTTATCTCAGAACACCATTCTTTCCTCTAATTTAGCAGCTCACGCAAAGACAACTGTTCAACTGACCCCAGATCAGCCAGAATGGTAAATTCAGCCATAACTAGAATCCTCCTCCGTTCTAGAGACTGACAGCTAATCTCTCTTGGCTGCAATCCCTCCTCCCTGGCAACAGCGCCAGAGCAGAGGATTCCCCAGCGCCTGGCTGTGTCCATCCCCGCTGGTCCACCTGCCTGGATCAAACACTCACCACGGGGAGGGGACAAGGCAGTAAAGACCAGAAAGGGGGCGTTCCAACAGGCAATAAAACAGAACAAATCACTTCCTGTCAGGGTGTGTCTTAACTGAGTGGGCGTGAAAATGTATGTTACCAGGCGCTAAGAGCGGGGCCACTAAATGAGACAGGACATGAATAAAGCAGTGGCTGGGTTCGATTTTACGTGGGCAGGCTCCTGGGGAAAGCCAGCACAGAGGAATCTATCACAGGAGATTTGCCAGGTCGTGGGTGGACCTTCACGGAGTAAAAAGGCCTTGTGGTAAGATCTGACACTGGGCCCACCAGATCTTTGTGCATAAATGCCTCATCACAAAGAAGGAAAATTCCCACTGCTGTTTGTAAACAAGAAAGTCTTTCATTTTGTTTGTCTTGGTCGTCTTTAGACTCTCTAAGGTCATTAAGTTCTTCAGGGTTGAGAAGGATGAGGTTTAAAGCCAATGTAGAGGTGATACATCTTTGTTACTTTGTTATCGTATACTTTTACGCTTTTGACGCCGATTGGTTTCCCACATTCATCAAAATATCTTCTTGTGTTCTATAGTTTCTATAGCTATAGAAAAACTTCAGGGCGAGTAAATGATGACAGAATTTTCATCTTGGGGTGAACTATCCCATTAAGGCCACATGAAAAGGTAAAAAACATACCAAGGACATATTCTACCCCCAATTCTGCTCAAGATTCAAAATTATGCCATAAATGATTAATCTGATTCCGAACTAAATGATTTGGAATTTCTAAACGATTATGCATTTGTCTTGAACAGTGGTGTAATGTAAAAAGGCAGAGAGACATGACAACACATGTATTTTGGCTTTCTGGCCTTTTCAATTGGCTCTAACATCGTGAGTGACAGCATCAACATTATTACTGGAGGGTCACATCTGGTTCTGAGATTGGCCTGAGATGACAAGGAATGAAAACGCTGAACCTGTGAACCTCCTCATATCAATCTGTTACACTCAGTTAAGCTCTATGTGCAATTGAAGATTGGGACGGAAAAGAGAAAGCAGAAAACTAAATGACGAAAAAAATGAAATCAGTCACGCTTCTTTCTTCATTTAACGCAAACTACCCCCTCCTTCAGCACAGACAGAGACAAAAAAATGTCCTCTAATTCAATGAAACATTTAAACCAATTTTCAGCTCATTTCTACCTTTTCAAATGGGTCATGCAGAGTGCACTGTTACACACACAACAGATGGGGTAGGAGGTCTGATATGGACAAGCATTTCGTCTATTCACTTCAGACATGCAGAAATTCCCACTCCCCAACGCACGTTGATGGCTCAGATAATTAGTGTAAAATAGTTACCCGGCTGGCAAAGTGGATCTTCAGTTTAAGGTTACTAGAATATCCAATTGTACATATGTAATTTTTTTAAAGCTAATTTGGTGGCTTATGCGGCTGCTTTTGAGAGATAGGCGAAAAAGGCCAGAATAAGATTCACTCCATGAATCACTTGACAATTTTGAACTTCCGTTGGCGCAACTCTCTCAGTAGCAATACATTTCGGAAATACTTTTTTCTGCCATTTAATTCCTTAATTGGCATTTTCATTAATAAGGACGTCCGCTTTAAAGTTTTCCGCTACATTTTTTAAATTTAATTTCAAAATTTGACCGTTGCTAAGCTCTCGTGCCATAATGAGATAGATAAGTGTCCAACCGATCCACACTCACAAATCCCGGCGGAAATATAGAGGAGACCATCCGGGTATTTTTCGCCTACTGTTTTTTGCATAGTGAGGTTTCGGACAGACTATTCATGACACAAACTAATTTTCGCCTACTATAAAGTATGGAAGTAGGCGACTTCTGACGCAGCGTTAAGTCTCAAATTAGTTTAATTTGAGCTGCTCGCATCAAATTCAAGACTCTGCTCCTGGCCTACAAGACCATCACTGGTTTGGCACCCCCTTAACTTCATTCACTTATGCAGACTTATGTACCCGCCAGATCCATACACTCTGCAAACTAACGACGTCTTGTGGTGCCATCCCAAAAAGGTAAAACAATTGCTCTCACAAACCTTCTCTGGATCGGTTCCACATATGTGGAATGATCTGCCTGCTGCTACAAGATCAGCAGAATCTTTAAGAATCGGCTGAAAACACATCTCTTCTGTCTGCACCTGACTGGTCATTTCTGATTTCTATATCTTTTCTACAATATCTAAAAAAAAAAAGCTTAGATAAACTAAACTTGTCTCTGTACAGTGTGGTAGGCTTTGTGAGACATGTTTTTATTGCTCTTATGCTTTTTTTTGTCCTAATGTTTGACCCAATTGCTTCCATTGTTTACCCAACTTGTAAGTCGCTTTGCATAAAAGCCTCTGCTTAATGACTAAATGTAAATTTAATAGTTAAAGGAACAGTTCACCTCAATAATACAAATTCTATCTTGTTCCAAATCTGTATAGAATTGTTTGTACTGATGAACACGGAGAAAGATATTTTGAAGAATGCTTGTAACCAAACAGTTCTTGGCCATCATTGGCTTTAGTAGAAAAAATTGCTTTATACATTTCTTTGTTCTGGTGAACACAAGAGAAGATTTTGAAGAATGTAGGAACGCAAACCGTTGCGGGGCACTTTTGACTACCATTGTAATTTTTCCTAGTATGATAATCAATGGTGGCCAAGAACTGTTTGGCTTTCAAATATCTTTCTCTGTGTTCATCAAAACAAAGAAATTAATACAGATTTGGAACAACTTGAGGATGAGTAAATAATGACTTTGTGTGAATTGTCTCTTTATTAACAACATCATTTTTTTAATGTCCTTTTCATGCACAGAGCTGGTTGGTTTGGATCAAGGTTAAGTGAAATGAACAAGAAAAATATTTACAGAAAATTGGGCATTTACTATTGTTGGACTATGAGCATTTACCAACTCTATTAGGCAACTCCATTATATTATTTCATGCTTGAAATTCCCAAAATGAGAATGTTAATCACAAAACTACAGTTTTGTTGTTCCTCCGAGTGGTAAGCTAAATATGGTTTACCTTCCTTCAACTGTTTCAACAGTTCCCATGGCAATGGTGAACTTAGCGTGGGCCTCCACACATGTTGGTGACACCTGTAAGCGAAATGTAAAACGAAGCAAAGCAAGTGAAGAGTTTATTTCCAAAAAGAGATAACGGTTTAAAAAAATCCAAAATCATGTTTTTTATTGTGCATTCCAATTAATATCAATCAGACTGCAGTTGGTTTGTTTTGATTAAAGTCATAAATACTCAAAAATATACAGCTACCTAACACAATAAAAACATGATAACATAATAAAAAACATGATTCTTGGAAATAAACTCCTCAAGAGTTCCTCAATATTTTGTATTGTGTGGCTGAGTAACAGTTGCGTCCTGCGAGCAAAGGGAAATAGAAAAAAATAAGGATGGTCTTATGAATCTCTGTCAAAAGCATCAAGGATCAACTGTGTATCTTCACAGAGCATTAAAGGGCAATCCCACTTACGAGCAAATTGATGCACTGTCAGTGAAACCCCTACTTTACGGCTTCCATGCCGGGAGGTGATGCGTGAAAGCCCTTCACCTGTACCACTATCAATTCCTGGATAACTGCGTAGGAGGTGGCGGCCAGCTGAAAGCCTACATTTACCCACTTTGGTGTAATTGCAGCATTTACTCTTTGATTGCCTAAGAGCTCCATTCAAACTCACTCCCACCTGGTTTGATGAGAGCTTCTGCAGTGGGGTTGATTGCTTTACAATGGCAGATCAAAATATTAGAGCGATCCCTCTGAGCAGTCACAGTAAGCGCTTGACTAACAGTTATTATTATGCTGTCTGTCAGCATAATAAAAAAGGAGGATAAATTGTTCAACGGGAAAAAAAGAGCTGATTCATGCTCCGGTAATAATTAGCCTATCAATCTGCTGGTTGTTTTCTAGATTTTGATACAACATTCTTCAAAACTACAAAACACATTTTTTTTTTACTATAAGGCTCTCTGGATGAATTTATTTCTGTTACACTTATTATTTCAAATAAAATCAACATTGTATGGAAAATGATTTCTCCACCTGTCAGTTTACTGTTTTGGGCAGTGTGACATTGCTGTGGTATTTACAAACATAACGTTGCATACAACTTACTGAATCCCATTCAAATGCCTTCACCTGTTCCCTACAAATTACTGCAAACATCTAAAGCTCTTTGCCAACAAACTAAGCAGCACACATCTGTGACATTCATTCCCTACTGAAACGCAGGCTGTGTCATTATTTCGTATTCGATTATCCGTTAAACAACGGCCTCTGGCACACTCTCGCCAAACCAGTTGGCCCATGGGCGGATAGTGAAGTTAAGAGGTGCAAACCTTAGTCAGGAGTGGTGCGGTACTGTGGCACCCCACAATCTGCCAACAATCCAACAGTGGTGCCATCACTGACTCAGTCACTGACCCGGAGCCCCCACCTGCATGAGCAACGCTTTGAGCTGTAGGACCCAGCGATGCCCATCTCAAGCTGCCCACTAGAGCAGAAGGCCCTTTGACTCACGCCCATCTGGCCTGCTAGCACGTTCAACTACGCCAAGGTTTGTGAGCACACTGCTAACTTCCCTACCCTTCCCAAGAGGGGACAGTTAACAAATCGGGAGTCCTAAAAGTTTGGGTGATGAGCAACTTTTTTCTTGTCAAGACGGCATGTGGTTAACAGCGGCAATGACAAGTCAACATTCCGCCTCCAGGTTTTCCCACATACATACACAAATACACAAACACAGAAGTTCAATGTTGCACCCTGTGTAGGAGTTCTAAAAGATACACGTTATGGTCTGCGTTAATTCTTTCCATTGAAACATGTCACAAATCGTGCGATTCGTTTCTTTCGATATACTCTCATAATCATTCAATACAATAATTTTGTACAAGCTAACATATGACAACTAGAGTAATAGATATACTGTAGTAAGGTAAACTCAACAAGAATTTCTGTTCGCAACCTACTTTCAATGTGATGTATTTCAAAATAAAACAAAGCAATTTAAAAAAGAAGATATTGAGTCATCAAAAGAGGGCATCACAAACCAGAATGTCAGGCCTAATGCTCAAATAGCTATTTGGATTTAGTCAAAATGATATAATAAAGGAAACTGTAATGTAGATGTGTGTCAATGCAAAAAATGATCACTGTAATATTTAAAATCACTTAAAGCTTGATTAATGACTTACCTGCCCTGGTTGGGTGTCCAAACAATGCAGCACCTCTTTGAGCATAACCGGTGTGTGAAGGCCTTTCTCACTTTGAGTTGGTATTCTGAGTACAGAATTAGGGCTTTGAAGCACTGAGCCAGTATAGGGTCTCCAAGACTGCCACAACTTCACCAAAACTTTTCTGAACATTCTGGAGCTTGAGTCAGGATCAGCTTTCCGTCGCCCCAAAATCAGTCTACAGGATGCCAACATGAAACCATTAGAAATTAGAGGTATTCAGATTTTTTAAAGCTTTACAAACATGTATGTAAACAATATGTTAACAAGCTTTAAAACCCAAGAGATACAATTTTTCAGATGTGGCATCTGTTTTTGAAAAACGTTTATTTGAAACCTGAGATATTGTACAAAATTGATTATTAAGTATATACCAAAAAACTTCTTTAATGAATTTTTTACATTTATTTTTGCTTTTTATGGTTTTCTGTCATGTCATGGTGTTTCCATCACTTCAAGTCAAAGTAGAAATGTCATGCCAAAACAATGCAAGACAGTACAGAACTTTAACATGCCCAGTTGATTGGTTCAGGGCTCTGAGAAAGGTGTTTTTTTAAAACAGCAACAAACTAAAAAACAGGAGAAAACAAGATTCATACAATGTGCATGTATTTGCTCTCATGCCTATTACCACGTGATGTATTTAAAGGCATGGGGTCCGTACCATGGTCAGTACACTACACATACCGATTCAATGTAGAATAGATGCCCAATGAGAAGACTCCGGTTCGGAAACATAAAGCACCATAACTTACAATGCAGTGAGATTAAACAACGTAGCAGGTTACGAGTGAATGAGCAATTGCCATTCTCATAACAACCAGGCATCTGTTACACCATTAAATTATGCGGCGGCTTTATATTAAAGTAGCAGTAAAAGCAGTTCACGAGTGCAGCAGTGAGAACCCCCCGGAAGAAATACCAACTGACCATTTTGAGTTCCTCCTGTCACACAGCAAGTGTCAAACAATATGTCTGTTAGAAACACCAACTGGCAAATCATTTAATTGTATATAACAATACTTTACACATGTTGACTTTGATTAATGCGGAATTAGATTTTCGGAACAATGATTTTCTGCCATGACCGGTGTCTTCCATTTAACGTACGTGAATATAACACAACCACTTTCACTAGATATAAAAATATATGATTTGTCAAAATATATGATAAAATATGCACGAATGTCATGCTTTCCACCGTGAATAAAACTCTACCATCATTATTCAACATCACGTCATACGTCACTCGACGTACATACGCGCTCGTCCAATCAGCTACGGGGACGGCACAGCAGCTTGTGTTTGAAATCTACGCGCTTTGAGTTTTGGTTTTGCTTAATATCAGATCCAACACAGGCTTTGAAAATCAATTTGACCTCAGTACGGTTGTTAAATCATTCGTCGTGGATACATGTTGTATCAAATGGTATGTGAACGATACGTATTTTAAAGCGTTAACCTAAGCTTTTTTGATTAAGGTAAAAGAGATGGGCAGTTAGCTTATGCACTTAGCTTAACGCTGCCAAATGCTAATTTTCTAACACTGGTTAAAGTATTAAAGTAAGAAACACATATCAACGGAGCCTTACGGATTGAGGCGATTGTTTATATTGTAGACTGCATTGGATATAAGTAAAATGCAAGAAAAAGAAATGATCACCGGTTTAGCATGCAGGTTTTGGTTGTGCCTTGCAATGAAAGCATTAACGTTATATGTACAGTCTATATAGTAAAGTGTCTTGACAAGCTAGCGCTTATCAGACAATTATAATAAGTAAAATAAAAATATCCTTTATTCGTTTTGTCAGTGTGGACTGTATGCATTAAAGATACTAGTAAATTCACTACAGCACCCTCAACAAAGGTGCTGTGTAGCGACTGTAAAATAAACGTATCTATTTGTCACAATTAGAAATCGCTTTTTTTATAAAACACTCATTGTTTTTATTACACTTAAACCTGTGCATATTTTTGTATTTAATTTGTATTAGTCAAGTAGCTCTCTTCTATGTTTGCAGCATCTTCACCAAGCCTTCATACTCAGAAACAAACGTATAGTATAATGCTATGGATAAAAGCCTCTGCCAAAGCATAAATGTAATTGTAGTCTGAGATCATTGTTGATTGACATCAGTGTTGTTTATTTTCTCTCATGTTCTCCAGGTAAACAAACAAAACTTTGCAAAATAAAACGGGACAATGCCAGACGTGGAGGTGTGCAGCCACGTGAAAGTGGTGGTCCGGGTCCGTCCTTTGAATGACAAGGAAAAGAGTGCCAATTACAGAAACGTGGTCCATGTTGTTGACAACCACATGCTTATCTTTGATCCCAAAGAGGAGCAAGTGACATTTTTCCGGGGGCAGAGAGTATGCAACAGGGATGTGCGGAAGAGAACCAATAAAGACCTCAAGTTTGTGTTTGACAGCGTCTTTAGAGAAGACTCTTCGCAGATGGAGGTTTTTGAGAACACCACCAAATCAATAGTGGATGGTGTCCTAAACGGCTACAACTGCACTGGTGAGGCAATGCTTTTCTCCTTATTCAAACTTTGCGTGATCATCAGGCCAATTAGCAATTGATGAACTAATATTTTTGATGTCAATTTTGGGTTTATATTGATGATATTGTATAACAATTCCAATATTTCATGAAAAGCGCAAATTAAAAAACAGTGCACCCTGTGTGTATTAGATTCACACATTTTGTTCTTATAATTACTTAAAACTGGGCCTTTTTATTATTCAAATAATGCGTAAGTTCACTTATGTTTACTCTTCTATGTATGTGGTTAGGATATGGACTTGCTTAAACTGCTAATTCTGGTTTTTGATGTTGTGTTTTTTGGATATAGACGAGCATAAATACTGTCATTTATAAAGGTTCTCTTTCTGGGCAATTTGAAGGGCTTTGTGATTTGCCCGGTTGGAGTGCTGTTGGTTCAAGTAGCTCTCTTCTATGTTTGCAGCTTCTTCAGGCCTTTAAGCTATGGCTCCAAACTGAAAACATGGAGAGGAATGCAATTTATTTGATACTTCTCAAGAGTTCAGACTATTTTTAAGTCTGACATTATTGTTGTCATGGCAGGAGAAGAGCTGCTCGTACTTACGCCTTGAATTTCTCTCTTGTGTTTGTCCAGTGTTTGCCTATGGAGCTACAGGAGCTGGAAAAACGCATACAATGTTGGGCACGTGTGATACCCCAGGAGTGATGTTTCTCACCATGAAGGAACTGTTTGCACGTATGGACCAGACCAAGGAAGACAAAGTTTTCGATATAGCCTTTTCTTATCTTGAGGTGAGGTTTTCCACAGACATGAAACAGCATTGTGCATTTATTCACAAAGTAACTGAATTTCCTTCAGTCCTTTTCTAAACAGTATGATTTCATTAAGAGTTTGGAGTGCGGATTGAATTAGCTTTGCGTTATTACACATGAAGCAGTATGAGAAGTCAGGTCTTTTGTGTTCTGAGCAGCTGGGTTTCCGCATTCTCACTCGAACAGGTTTATAATGAGCAGATTCGGGATTTGTTAACTAACTCAGGCCCGTTAGCGGTGAGAGAGGATGCTTCCAATGGAGTTGTGGTTCAAGGACTCACCCTGCACCAGGTAAGGTGGTGTTACTTGAGTTATTTCATCATGCGTCATTGAGTTGCTCTGTCTGATGCATGTGTTTGTGTGTCATCTCATTACTTAACAGCCCAAATCTGCAGAGCATATCCTTGAAGCTCTTGATTATGGCAACAAGAACAGGACGCAGCACCCCACTGAAATGAATGCCACATCTTCACGATCCCATGCTGTATTCCAGGTAAAAGGTTTCTGGCCATTTTGATGCTGTGTTCTTTGAATATCACATCTGGTTCTGTGTAGTTTTGATGCAGTAAGGCCTCAGTAAAGCAGTCGCTCCACATGGGGCCTGAACGACTAATTTACCTAAAGCCTATTAAAAAAAAATATTGAGCATGCTGAGCGGTCATAAGTGATTGAAGTTGAATAGAATTGAGATGCTGTGTTTTATGTATTTACGATTATTTTGGGAAAGGTTATATGATAATTTTTCTGTTGTTGTTCTTCAGTAAATCAAGCTCTTTAGCTTCTCATATTGTATTGTTTCAAGACTCTATACATTTAGTACCAACACAGCTTTGGCATCTCAGCCATCTTTCAGTTGATCTGGTTGTTTTAAAGTGAACTGCACCGTTCAAACCCAAGAATAACCAAAAACGTAAATATTCAGTCTGATTCAATGACTTTCTTGTTCCATCTTTTTCCTTCAGATCTACTTGAGGCAGCAGGATAAAACAGCCAGTCTTAATCCAAACGTTCGTGTGGCTAAAATGAGTTTAATCGACCTGGCTGGCTCGGAGAGGGCCAGCGCGACCAACGCCAAGGGGGCGCGTCTCCGAGAGGGGGCCAACATCAACCGCTCTCTTCTCGCCCTTGGGAATGTCATCAACACTCTTGCCAACCCCAAAGTAGGTCTATACCTCCTGCGATGTAAAAACAGACTAAATGATTGATTACCCTGAACTTGCTGAAAATTAGCTGTGTTGTTTTTAAATTAAACAAAATTTAGTGATTTTGATACTGCAGATTTGGGTTTCGTGCTTTTGTATAGTATGGCATGCTTATTGGAATTACCTGGCTGAGACGGGTGTTTAGCCAGTAAGAAAATTGTGTGATTATAAGATGTGGTTTTGAAGAGAGGGGTGTGGCTAAACCTGGAAAAAGTTTTAGAATGGCTGATATTGCTGAATTAGTATAAAAAATGACAATTTAGTCAATGCAATAAACAGTGAATGTGTTGTACATAAAGACCCCTTTACGGCCGACGTCATGCTTATGTCACTCCATTAGCTGGAGGCAAACAAAGGGAAAACTGGAGGCGGCCAATACAAAGCAGCACAGATTTGGCTACATAAGGAGTTTAAAATAACATCTTGTTGTGAAGTGCCGCAATCGACAGAATACAGTCTCTTATTTTATATTTTTACACATACCTGCTGCCATTGCCAAACAAAAATACTGACAACAGTTATAGTTAAACACAATCAACAACGAGCAGACTAAACAGAACACTAATGTCTTTTGTTGGTGTGGATTATGATTTGGGTGTGTATTTTAAAATATCTCGCTTATGCCCAAATCAGAAACTAGGGATTCACCGAAATGAAAATTGTGGGCCGAAACCGATACCGAAAATTGAGGATGCACTTGGCCAAAAACCGAAAATTACTTTAAAACTTTTAAAAAAAGTTTAATTTTATTCTATTATTTACACACACGAAAATGAAAAAAGAATGTAGGGGCTATGAAGAGCCACCCCTTCTTCATTTACTAGATATATTTTCTTCTGGTTTGTATTTTTAGTTCACAGAAATTCTACAAAGTATGTTGTTGTCTCAAAAATGTGTGTCTTTTTGTCACATCCATAACGCAATAATTTTTCTCTCTTTAAAAAAATATCCTGATCATTTTTTTCTGATGTCTGGACTGAGACTCCATCATCAGGGCTCAGGGGTTTAGTAAAATATAAATAAAAATAAATAAAAGATATTTCAACATAAAGGTAATAAATACATTCTCTGAGTATTTATATTTCAAGGTTTGACTGAAAAATGTCACGTATGTTATACTTGAATTTCCCCTTTATATAAGGCATTTTGTTAGGCAAAGGTTATGTTAAGAATTTAGTTTTGGTAATTACTCACTTTAAAAGTATTGTTTTTTGTTTGCATGTTTGACCAGCAATGTAGCTTACAGATATGTGTGTTGTTGAAATACACATTTAGGAGGGACTTGATCTTGATGGTTGATACTCGGGGCATTCAGAGCATGCACTCTTATATACTCCATATAGCATAGCTGTAATCCACAGAGCCGACAGCCTCCATCTCTCATTTTGATACAGTCCTTTGATACTAACCTTCTCCCTTTTCTCTAAAAAGCACTGGCATCTCGTTTCGATGTAAACAAACATGTTATATCAATTTTACCCTTCTTCAGTCTAACCTTTCTTGGTCTCTATCCATTCTGGGTCAGCTTGGTTCATAGTGTGCTGTGGCACTGCCATTGGTTGTGATGGTATTACCCTTCCTCTCTACTTTGTGCTTTTGGGACAAACCCAAGGGCTCTGTGTTTCAATGACTGACGCTATCAGCTCTGGAATACTTACAACTCTTTTAGCTTGGATTCTGTACGCTTATCTCTCTTAGGGCTGCTTTTTGTGTGTGTGTGTGTGTGTGTGTGTGTCAGGCTCTTACTCATGCATTAGTGCAGACTCCACTACACCTCCATCAGAGACATTGTGTGGAATTGTATCCAGATTTTCCGTCTCAGAAGGTTTATGGGTAATTTACCACCCAATCCTATTAGCTCTTGACGGATGTAGAACGTAGCCTTGGAAAACGGCTGTTAAATTTTCCTCGCAGTGTTTGTTTTGTGCCATAAACCATTCTAAACCATGCCTTAATTATAATTGGGTGTTTGGTGTGTATTTGCTTCAGTGTACATTTCAAATCCTGACACTTAGCTTTTACATCTCATTAGTTTTCAGTAAATGCGAGTGTGTTTCAAACTGATTTCTTCAAATTACTCCTAATTGCATGAGTTTAGATCGTTCGAATGGAAGGACAGGCAAAAAATCCAGACAAGCAATGTAGTTTTTTAATTTTTAGACCACATTCTTTGATTTAATGTTTTGTGTGGTACATCTGTTTGATTGTGTAGTAAGTGCTGCTACTTATTGGTTTTATACATTAAATTATGAGTTGTCAATTTAATCATAGAGTAATGTAGAATATTATGCCTGCAATGAAGGATTTTTCTTACTAGAAAAAAATTCCCCAGCCAAAATATGTCGAAAGAGTCTAAGAGTGCTTTCGCATCTGACTCACTTAGTACAGTTGAGTCGCATCTATTTTCCTGCCGAGTTTAGCCCCAACTCTGAAATAAACACCTGAACAAGCTAATCATCGTATTTAGGAATAGATGCATTCAATTTAATGCGGCGCTGCGCAAATCTATAAGCTGATGTGATGTCAGTACCGCAGTAGTGATTCCAGTGCAGATTGCTCTGTACCCATTTGAATCGGTCTTGCTGTACTTTAATACGATATGCCAAACAATCTGCGCAGCCCAACATTTAGTTGAACGCGTCTGTTCCTGAAGTCACTGATTAGCCTCTTCAGGTGTTTTATCAGAGTTGGGGTTAAACTCGGCAGGAAAGTGGAGAGTTGAGAAGTTGAACCACTGATACACAGTATCTCACAGAAGTGAGTACACCCCTCACATTTTTGGTAAATATTTTATTATATCTTTTCATGTGACAACACTGAAGAAATGGCACTTTGCTACAATGTAAAGTAGTGAGTGTATAGCTTGTGTAAATTTGCTGTCCCCTCAAAATATCTCAACACACAGCCATGAATGTCTAAACCGCTGGCAACAAAAGTGGGCCAGCATTGTTAACATCATCCAAAGAGGTCCATATCATAGTTTTAAGTCATCATATCATAGTGACGTGATCTAGATATCAATATAAACCAGGTCCCTGCTCATTGCCTGCTGTAAAACTGTACACATATTGTATTTGTTTTGGCAATGTCTATGGATTACATTTCCTCAAAGGAGTGTGTTTTATTTGTTTATGTACGTTTCTGTTGTGTCTATTGTGATTTTTGTAGTTGTCGTTTGATTCTGGTGTGTTTTGGCTAGTGTGTGTGTGTGTGTGTGTAAGGTGAGGAGATTTGGCCCTGTCTCTGGGCCCCTCCACAGTAGAGCTTCATGGGTATTGTTTTCATGCCATCCGCATAAATTAACCTGTCACACTGACGGCTCTCCTTACCCACATTCTCTTGGGAGGGCCGAAACGGGCCACTCGCACACACACGCGCACTGCTAACGCAGTTGTGCCAACAGAGGGAACATGCCGCCTTCAGAGAAGTGATAGCTAGCGATAGCGAGTGCTGTGTGGGTTGTTACGTAAGCTGGTATTTTACCGCTAAGTCAGTTTTTTGCTCCTGCTTTTAATATTACTGCAGTAATTTCTGACAGAACCCCAAAAATCTACTGAAACTGGGACACGCTCTTCGTTTCCCTTTGCATGGATATTTGCTGTGTTCCCAGCAGGCCACTGCTTGGTTCTGTAATGAAAACATTACCACACACACAGTCCAGATGTAGGCTATAGTTTGTGACATCAGCTGGACTAACTCCGATATACAGACAATACTATGTTTGTGTTAGTGTTGTCAAATGATGTTAACGGTATCAGATCACAAGTGTAAAGTTGGCTTTGATGTGATGTGGATGCACACCAGTCATCAGATCCTGAGATTCATTAAACACTTGGTTCGTGAATGCTTTTATTCGAAGGTCAGACAGGCCGTCGAGATAAAAGAGAGTGTACCAACTGGCTGTTACCACATATGTAGCGGCACAAAGCTATTGAAGTTGTTCATAATTGAGACAAATTTGAAATTATTGTTAGGATCTGGTAGGTTTATCAGTTTATCAATTAAAATCTGCAAATTTTTAAGGATTTTGCTGTAAAATGAGTGTTTGAATTGACAAATGGCCCGAATGGAAATTTCAAGCCTAACCCAATTCTAGCAAACCGTTTAGTTTCCATGTTACCCTTGTCTCGTAGATGTCCTTTCATGATATTTTTGGATTAGATTTTATGTTGTTGTTTTTTTCTGTTTTCAGTGTAAGAAGACGCACATTCCTTACAGAGATAGCAAGCTGACACGGCTCCTCAAAGACTCTCTGGGTGGAAACTGCCGAACTGTGATGATCGCTAACGTCAGCCCGTCTTCTTTCTCCTACGAAGACACTCACAACACGCTCAAATATGCCAACCGCGCCAAGGAGATCAAATCCACTGTAAGTCCCAGACACATACACGCAGTTTCAGCAGTCCAACAGCATGCCTTAAATCACCAAAGACTGCACAAGTTGATCTCGACAGAATCGAAATACGATTGTAACCGCAGCGGATGCGTCTTGTTTGTGTCCTCTCTTGATCTCCCTGTGTTTCAGCTGAAGAGTAATGTCATGAGCTTGGACAGTCACATCGGCCAGTATGCCATCATCTGCGAAAAGCAGAAAGCAGAGGTAATAAAAATGAAACAGGTTTGCAACTTGAATCTTATCTTTGGTTATGGGTGTGTTCGAAGACTGAAACAGGAAGTATACAGAAGTAATAAGACAACAAGGTGCTATATGTTTTAAAAGACTGCGTATATGTACTGTAAATAATAACAGATATTCCACAGTCCTATGTGTGTGATTTGATTGTTGGTGGAAAAAATGTACGTCAACTTTGTACACATTTTACCTTGCTTAGACCTATCGGACATAACCTTTCCACTATGTGGTACTATTTAGTTAGTAAATCTGGTTTGTTTCTCATGATAGGAGATGGGTCTAATCTGCATGACACCAGTTTTGTGTAGTAAGATAAAGGCTGAATGTGTATGTGTGTCCTTGTAGATCATCATGTTAAAACAGAAACTCAAAGAGTATGAAGACCAGAAGGTGGAGGTTCCTGCCCTCAATCCAATCCCCGTCAAGAGAGAGGCCGAATTTGAGAAGTAAGCACCTTTTGTATGTGTGTGCAAACAAGACAGTTAAGTTTGCTCTTTAAGTGTAGCAAACTTGGTGCAGGCATCATTCTACAAATTGGGGCCTTTGTTTGCATTTGTTTACATATTGTTTATTTTATGCCATGTGTGATGTGCGGCTCTTTATCGCTGTCCTTTGAAACTTTGAATACGTTTAATTATTCATAAGTAAGAGTACACAGGACAAAGCCAGACACCATCGCAGGTGGAGGTCTTCTTACCTCTGCATTTTTCATCAGGCCCGGTCGAGAGTCAGAGCCTTGTGCTTCAAGTTCTCATCTGTTTCTTGAATTTTTCAGGGTTGTTTATTTTTTTGTTGTTTTTGCATGTTTCAACTAGAAATTGTTTTGGAGTTTGCACAATGCAGCCCAAGCCCCACCCTTGGCCCAAACGTGTCGTTCTCTCTGGGTTATTGTCAGTGGTTCTCATCAGCAAAAACTGCAACAACTTTCACAGATGGAAGGGAGAGATGAAGGATGGGCACAGGGAAGCGAGAAAGAGGGAAAAACGCAAGGGTGGGAGGGATAGAGCGGGGAAGGAGGAGGGGTAAAAAGCTGAATGAGTCTCACTCCTACGTGTTTCATTCACCGGCATCAGAATTCACAACTTGCAGAGAGAGGGAGAGAGATGCTTGGTGGCGAGGAGGGGCTGCACGCTCCCGCCCGCATTAAAAATGCAGGAGTCTGGCAGTGTCGGCTGCTGCACCAACATTATGGCCCCGAACACAGCTTCTGCACTCTCACTCTCTCTGTGGGTTTATTTATTTTCTTTATTTTTGTAAGTAATACCTGATATCGCCCACGCGCAGGTGATATCACGGCATTCATTGAGTCAGCGAATGCAGTGGCTGTGTGCGGCGGCAGAGAAAGCTCTCACTGGAAGACATTTTTGTTTGAATAGAAGTGCAATGCCCCTTAGCGTTTAATGATGTTATACAGAAGAGAAAAGATGCAATAAAGTTTGCTTTGGCTATGTTCCTAGACAGCTTACTGAGACGCTGTTTTGTGTGATGTGCATGTTTCCATACATGTGATCTTTTCAGGTTCATTCAATGTTTTGAACTATTTTGTAAGTCATGATTAGAACTAATCAGAAGGCTTTCAGATCCTGCTGACTGAGTGTGTACGGGGCCAAAACTCTATGATGTCTGTTTATATGCAAGGAGATGATGCCATCCATTAAATAGGGACTATGATTGAATAACTACATGCTTCTGTCTTTTTTGTAGAATGTCAGAGTCCCTGTGTAGCGTGTTTGCAGCACGTCAGCTGGTCCGTAAAGAGCAGTTGGACATTGAAAAGCACTTGTATGAAAGCAGGCTGACCATGAGACACAGGGAGCAGTGGCACCAGCAGAGCCTGATCTTCTTCCCCGAAAACAGGGCCGAGAGGGTAACGCCACCAAATCATACACATACATGCAATAATTTGAAATACAAACTGCTGTAGATGCTTTGTGCTGGACTTAAAAACATTAAAATACAATTAAATCTCAGCCTGGAGATCTGTGTATAATGAATATAATTTTCTGTAGGTATTTTTATTTTTTGACAATAAAAATTATATTAAGTACAACCAAGCCCAAAAGGCCAATTCATGCACATTTAAAAAAAACTGTTGAGGATAAAATACACAAAAAAGCCATTGTTTCCATTGTGGTCCTCGGTATTCCAAAATAGATGGACGAGCAGTTCATAATGGGAATGAAATCAAACAACACACATCAGCATATCACATAATAACTTCTAAAAACATCTCAAAGCCATTTCTTAACATCTCTTCTAAAAGGACCTTCTTCTTGAATTTGTTTTAAATAATCAGGCAATTCATTCCAAGCAACAGCGCTAGAATACAAAAATGAATTCTTCCCCATTAAACTCTTAAACTGACACATGTATATATTATTTATCCTTGCCCTTGTAGAAAAACCATGAACATCTCTTACTAAAACATAGTAGTCATACAAGTACTTTGGAACAGTTCTCTGTAAAAATTTGCACACCATCATCAACTTTTGTCCACTTTTAAAATCCGTTGCCACATAATCAAAATGTGCTTACACTAATGCACAAGGTAACAATTTTAAGGTTTGTTTATCTAAGGAAGCAGCCTGTCTTGCTAAGAATTTATTCGATTACATACTTTAGAATAATTTACAACAGCCATGCTATCCCCTGTCAATTTATTGTCCAAAGTACATCCTAAATATTGCACTTCTTGTTTAGAAGTAAAAGTCAAATCTCCAACCCTTATTTCTTATCAATTTAGCCGCAAAACCAAATAAAATAGCTTCAGTTTTCCCTAAATGTAAAAACAGCTTATTTTGAAAAAACAGTTGGATATTTCCACAATCTCTCTACTTATTTCACTTTCTATTATTTATTTCATCTCATCAGTAACAATTATTGTAGCAGCATCAGCATATAATTAAGGGTGGCTAGAAAAGGCCAATTTTAGATCATTTATGTACATTACAAAACGTAAGGGTCCCAATACGCTCCCTTGTGGTACTCCACAAGAGATGGACAATTTGAAAACACTCCATTTAAATCGACCATTTGACACCTATTTGAAAGATAGGACTTAATCCATGTACGTGCTTTAGAATCAAATCCCATAGCATTTATTTTTGAAAGCAACATTTTATGGTCAACTGTATCAAAAGCCTTCTGTAAATCTAGTAACACCATCCCACTTATTTTGCCTTTATCCAATTCTTTCTTTATGTAATCTGTCAAATGCACAATAGTTGTCTCAGTGGAATGCATCCTCCTAAAGCCAGACTGAAATTCATATAAAATATTACATTTAGAAATATTATCTTCAATCTGGTCAAAAATAATCTTTTCAAAAACTTTGTATGGAAATCTTTGCTCTCAAGTTTAACTATAATAACTAAACTGGAGATTTGTGAGTGAACCATTCTCAGCAGTTTCTTTGGTCTCAATTATTGAAGGGATAGTTCAACCAAAAATGTATATTCTGTCATCATTTTCTGTCTCCAAACAGTTCTTGGGATCATTGACTAGCATAGAATCAGGAAAAATTCATTAAAGGGATAGTTCAGCAAAAAATACCAATTTGCCGTTTATTTACACACCTTCAGGCCAACCGAGATGTAGGTGACATTTTGTCTTGAGTAGAACCATAAAGAAGATTGTTTGGTAAATCCGCAGCCCTCTCTGCTTCATATAATGGGAGCATATGGGGTCCGCCGTTCTAAGAGTTCCTAAAGCACATAATTCCAAAAAGCGGCTCTTGGCTACATGTTGACGTTTCGTGAAGTGACTCGCTCGATATTTTCATAAATTTGAACGTCATTTTTATTAATAAAACACACATTGACTACCATAGTAGGAAAAAACAATGGTAGTCAAAAGTGCCCCAGAACTCTTCGCTTTCCTACATTCTTCAAAATGTCGTCTTTTGTGTTAAACAGAAAAAGGAAAAAAATCCTTCTATGGGAGTCATATCTGTTTGGTTATAAGCATTATTCCAAATATCTTTCGGTGTTCATCAGAACAAAACAAATGATACACATTTGGAACTGAATATGGTTTTCTGCTTGAAGAATAATGCAGTCGGTGTTACAATAACACGTATTATTTTACTTCCAAGCGTTGGATGGTAGTGAATGGGTTTTTGACTTTTTGAAGCTCCAAAAAGTGCATCCATCGGTCAAAGAACTGCCGGAAAAACAAGCCTCTTGTTCACCAGCATCCAAAAGATGACGGAAGCTAGACATCAACGTTAATAGTGCTGACCTTTGTTAAGACCACCGAGCCGTGTCGAGCAGTTGTTTGATTGATGGATGCTCTTTTTGGAGCTTCAAAAATTAAGCACCAATTCTCTCCCATTCTACGGCTTGGAAGAAAAATGATACGTGGTATCATAACTCCGACTGCATTATTTTTCAAGAAGAAAACCATATTCAGTTAGGATGCCTTGAGGGCGAGTAAAACATGGGGATGTTTTGATTTAAGGGTGAAGTTCTGCTTCCAAGGTGAGTAAATAAAGAAGGGTTTTTCACTTTTGGGTGAACTATTCCTTTTACAAGTTATTCTGAATCTAATTGATCCGAATTTGTTCATTATTTTTTAATAAAAAACAGAAGGACAAAAAACGTATGCTTTAAATTCATTGGTTAAAAGTGTGCAGATCCTGTGGGTGTAAAACACTCTTTCACAGAAAAGAGATTTCAGCCATGCTGTGTTTTTGTACGTTTCAGGCCACTTGTAAGTACGAGCGTAAGCTAGCCTCCCTGAAGTCTCAACAGGAGCACCTGGAAAATCGTTTGCTGGAGAGTGAAAAGCGCTTTCAGGAAAACGAGGGATGGCTTCACCGCATCGAGAACGAAATGAAGTTGCTGGGACATGAAGGACAGTCCCCCGAGGTTAGTGCTGGGTCAAGAGTTTAGTTTTATCCTGCTGTAAAACATTTCATGAAAAACTTTTTCCCTATACATTTCGTATACATTTACATGTATTCATTTGGCAGACGCTTTTATCCAAAGCGACTTAAACGTAGGGTGCAGTGGGCAGCTATCACCTCATAGCAAACAGGGGTAAGGTGCCTTGCTCAAGAGCACTTCAGTCATTTGCTGGTGGCACTGAGAATTGAACCAGCGACCTTCTGGCTACGAGTCGAACTCTCTTACCACTAGACCACAACTGACCCTAGTATACCAGTCAGTATGAATGATTCATTAGCTAACTTCAAAATTCTAGTAATCACAAACAACTGGAAAGGTCACGGAACTGTCATTTATTAGTCAGAAAGTGATGGAACCCTTGGATATATGTAGGTTTTTTTTTACCTTCACATTCACAACTGCGTGCGACATTGCACTAGCGTCTCCCTGGAACAGACGTTACACAGGAAGTCAACCGCATTATCATTCAGTTCACTGTTGTTTGGTTTTGACGTGGCCATGCTGTGAGCCCTCCACACTGGCAATTACAGAATAGTTAAGGATAATGATTTTAATTAGAAAACTCTATAATCCAAATCTGAATCATTTCTTCTTTTTTTTGTAATGTGGCTTGTTATCCATTTCTGAACTTCATTTAGAATGTTTTCATGTTTTTCAGCCAGGCCGTGAAGCACTAGGGTGCCAGCCTGTAGTGTTGTGAAGTCTGATGCGGGCTTACTCCTCTGAGGCCCTAGACAGCAGAGCTCTTCTGAAGCACTTGTTTGAGCCCATCTGTAATGACCGCCAGCTCAACTTAAAGAGGAATACTTTTATCTTTGTATTGAAATAGCTGGCATAAATTGTGCCTCAATGTTTTGATGCACTGAGTGTATGTTTTTAACTTGACGGTTATATTGCGCCGAGAAATTTCGCGAGCATGCGCACAGTTCGGTGGTCCTGCTGTTGGTGGTGATTCATTCATCCATGAATGGGCAAAAAAATTATATTGATGTTTTCGTAAATTATTATTTGAGCTGTCTAATTGTGGCCCTTCGATAAACACTGAATATCTCTGTCTCTCACTCGCCCCTTCTTTCACTTCATCTCTCCATTTGCCCACCAGAGGATGTCTTAATAAAGGAAAATCAATTCTTGTTCGTCGTCACTCCCTACAGCTGCTTGCCTTAATCCACACCTCTTTTCTCACTCTCATTTTTCCTCTCCTGTTTTTTTTTCTTTTCCTGGAAGTAGAACGGAGTAGTGACGCACACGCCCGTCAAATGTTCTGTGCTCTGCTGTTTTGCGTTTTCTTGCGTCAAGAGGGGGTAGAAGGCTCCTCAGAAGGTGCATTTTTAGTGAGACACAAAGAAAACAAGGAGCTAGACTAAAAACAACATCTGAGCCGTTTCATCATTTTGTAGCATCTCGCCTCCTTTGCCTTTGCTCATTATAGCGCATAGAGGAGATGGTTTAATCTCATCGTTCTCTTCTTCACCTACAAATCCATGCCAGTCTCGTTCCTGGAGATGACGTTGTATTAAAATGTGTCATCTAATAGATGAAGTGAGGTCGAGCAGCCCTACTTTTGTGTTGATGGATTCTACTGCTAATATGATTGTCAGGTTGGACTCTTAAGAAGCAGTCTTAAGAGACTGCTGGAAAACTGTTTCTGTTCATTTATTGGGATGGTATTCGCCCCAGCAGGCCGGTTTGAGTCAATCATATAGCCGACAACAGATTCTTTCTGAATTTATTGTCTTCACAGGGATCACAATCAAATATATGAAACCTCTAATAGTGCAACTCTGTGAAATTTGATGCTTCAATTTGTCAAACCTTAGTAGCCATATTTAGCATTACAATGTTTCGCAAATTAACATTTGCAAAAAATATCATTCAAAAATGTTGATGTACTGACATCAAAATAGAACTTGAAAATATAGGCACATTAGATCATACAAATTATAACAAAAGCTAATTTGGAAATTCTCTATTTAATAACACATTTTTAAGATTTAAGTGTTGTCAAAGAAATATGAAGAATTGTTACATTTTATATGCCGTTTCATCTTAACACAGCCAGGAAGATTTTACGAGTAAGCCTTTTGTTTAGTGGAGGCCAACCTTTTTTTGATTTATATCAAGGGGCTAGAGTCACTGTCTTCATTGTGTTAAGATGTCTTTCTGCATGCAGGAGCTGAAACGAGAACTACAGTGCCATCAGCTGCAGGTGCAGATCAGCGACCTTCAGCAACGCATCAAGCACACAAACCACCTCATCGGTGTGCAAGACCAGGAAAACGCTCACACACACAAGTATGAGTCAACACTCTTATAGGGTTCATGAGGCAGGCTTAGTCACCCAGAATGAATGCGTTTGCACCTTTTTAAATGCACTGGGGCATTTTTTTGTAGACAGTTCTTCGTATTATTCAGATGAATTTGAAATTTCCAATGTAAATACCTCCATCAGTATCATTCAACTAGATCACTTTTGTTCTTTCACCTGTCCTGTCAGGTTGGTAAATGCCCTGCTGTCCACCTGCTGCCGACAGCACCTGGCGTTGAAGGCCGCGAGCATCACCACAGACGATGCCGAGAGGGAGGAGCTTGAGCGCCTGGTGAACAGAGAAAGGGGTGTGGTCTGGGCAGACCAGGAGAGACCAGAGAGGAAAGATGGTGGCACAGGAAGCACTCATCTACAGCCCATCCTGTCTTTCTCGCACCTCGTTTCTCACCAGAACACGCCGTGCAGTGAGTGGCGTAAAGTCAAACTACACATTAAATGCTGAAAATGTTTCCTTAATTCTGTTCCCAACAAAGCGCTGTTTTGCAGTAAATAGGACTGTCACAAAATCAAACTTTAACTTCACAGTTATTATGGGCAACAGAAATATTAATGAGAATATTATTGCAATGTCTAGTTTAACTAGAATTTATTTATTGTTTTATTGGGTTGAAATATTAAATGGGTGCAAAATGACAACCTAGTCCTTTGAAGTGTCAGCTGGATAGTGACAGATTTCTTTTTTACAATATTACCGTGTGTAGTATGAAACAATAATCACAGTATTAATAGCACAACAATTGTCAAAACCGTATAGGGCTGCATAACGATTATGCGAAGAGTATGGTCCGTCCGAATGATGCAGTTTTCTTCATCAGAAGGTAGTCCGCACACCCTGTCCGCGTGCAGCCCATTTTTTGAGAATGCACGAACGCCTCGCGTACAACAAGGGCATGCGTGGAAAAAGAGCCCTAGGCCACTAGGGGTCAATACTCACACAGAAAGTGTACAGTGTGTCGTTGTCCAAGAAGAACAATACAAAACCAACACGCTGAAACGAAGAACAGGAACCTTAAAGCATATCCTTTGTGGACATACTGTTTGGTTGTTGTTCTTGCTATTTTATTCAGATCGTTTGCAATGGCAAAAACACTTACTCAATCATTTATTTGCAGTGTGGCTGAAAATGATGCTACTCAGTGATGCCCTCTGACAGTCTGGTAGAGCACACATACTCATTTGTATAGCGCATGTGTTGAACTTGGACATTTGTGCGCGAGACAGACGCGGAAAGTATGCCCGCAGCTTAACTCCCGATTAATCATTTGCAGAATAATAGTTTTTCTTCATATAATAAATGTGTGTATTTATATATACACAGTATACCAAAATATAATATGTAAACAAAAACTTATATTCAGCAAACATTCAGTCGTATGCAGCCATTGTGACACCATTGCCTGTAATACAGAATACATTTTTATTGCTGCCACTATAAATAGTTATAACTTTGGAAATTCGTGTGGCTCTCAAAACCTATTTTTATACAACAACAGAAACACTATATAATATTTATTAAATTTATTTCCTTTATTTAAGAAGTTAGACATTTTGAATTCAAATTAATTTAAAAAAGAAAATTGATCAATATATTGATCAAATCAAAATAAAGAGCCAATAAATACATTTAATTGTAGAATTAAATAAAACAATAGATCAAAAATGAAATAACAGTTCAAGGTTTTCAGCTACAGTTTTTTCTAAGTTTAACTTTAGATTAAACATGCTCTTCATAAACGGAACATAAACATAAAGTTTACCAGCCGAGAGTAGTTTTTTCTCTTTCCCGTCAGTGTAGTTGTTTGATTTAATATAATCAGACAATAAAAATTGTCAACAGCATTTGCAAAATGTCAACATTTAGAATATATAAAAAACAGATGAACAGTTCTGTTGTCACTCTCATCAGTATTGTGACAGATTGGCAACTGGCAAACATCAGGAGGCATTGGTGTCACGCAGCCCATGGATGCGTTTAAAAATAAGACTGATTTTAGCTCAAAATTACTCCAGTGACATCATTAATGTCTGATTTGTTTACACTCTTGATTGGGTTCAAGAATGCAAACGACTAACGATGAAAAACTTGCATGAAGAACGGATTCTGTGATATCAGTACCCTAGTGCAGTATAAACTGTTATCGCTGTTACAGTGTGGAGCACTGACTCTAGTGCTTCTTTGTATAATGTCAATATTGTCAAGTGTTCTGGAGCTCTGGAAAGGCACTATAGAAATTAGAAGTATTATTATTATTATGAAGTAGAAGTGACTGCGTAACAGAGGGCTATTTGCATGAGACTGACAGCGCGTGTGTACAAGCTCTTCGCAGCCTGACTGCATGCTCTTGTGTTATGTCAAGTATACTCAGATTTGTATTTGCAATGTTATTGTTTTATTCATTATTGGAGCTGTTTGCAGTTTCCTGTGTCTTAGTTCAGCCGTTTAGTAGTGGATTACATTAGCGTATTTACTCTTGGAAATGAACACCTTTGTTAAAATTCATTAATATTTAAATGAAAGGTATCATGAGAATGTTGTGTCATTTTTTTATCTTAGTTTGAATGATGTATTTTTCTTTATTCACTTGCATAGAACAACATGAAAACAGAATAGGTTGTATTATTTGAAAACTTTTTGGTTTAAAGATAAGAAATAATCCCAAATAGTGTTTTTAGATGTTTGAAGATTGAGATCTTCTAAACCCCTGCAGGGTTTTTTACTTAAACGTACCTGGAGAGTTAAACAGCGGCCTAATCATAAAGCTTTTATGCCGTGTCGCTGCCTTGACTTGCTGTTTCAGCGCCATTGTAATGTGATCTGCATTGTGTGAGTGTTGACAGATGTATGTGCCTTGATTAACACATGTTTACTTCCTGTGCGATGTATATATTGGCCTGAGTAGATTAGAACAGGGCAAATAAATAACAATGCGTTCTCGTCATTCAGGTGCAGAGAAACGCACACGCCGAAGCTCCCAGCGTCTCAGACTCGCAAACTCATCTAAAGGTAAACTCATCTCTGGCTCCCTCTGCTTCAACATACTCAGCTTCTGTCATCAATCCAGCTGCCCAAGTCTGTGTCATTGCTCAAACTGACAGGCAATGCATGCGCCTGTGTGTGTGTTCTTTTACAGGTGGACTGTGCTGTTAACATGTTAGAGCGATGCTTATTTTGTACAAATGTAATGGGTTGGACTTTTAGGTTTCAAAAATCTTTGTTTACAATAGTCCCCTTTTAGGCTAGCTTGTAAGGCATAGTCATAAATAATAAATATGGCACATTTCATACCCAGTCGTTTTTTGTTTCCATTTTAAAAGGAAAATAAAAACGACACAATTATATTAAAGATATTTTTTATATTAAAGGCTTGATTGTAAATCAATAACACAGAGAAACAAACCGTCTCCTTTCAGTGTTTTTAAGCAGTTGGAACCTGTGTAACATTAACCTGCAGGCTTCAAAATAAAAATTGTTAAAAGCTAAATCATATTAGTGCCTGAAGGATATAACAGGATAGAATTGAGTTTCGCTACCACAATTATATTGGTAATTCTTACAGAACGGCAACAACAGTATTGACGGGATAGCTCAGGAACAGACCCTGTGTTCACAGAATGAAACACAAACACATTTTACAGGATAGAGGGAGTGGAAGGGTGAGAAAAAGGGGATAGGGAAGAGGGGAAAGCTTTGGGAAAAGTGAGTTATTGCTCAGTAAATGGAGAGTAATGATATTTGCTGCAGAACAGGTGTTCCTCATTTGATTGAGACACGCTGTGGGAAATACACATTTCAGGAAAATTCTGAGACCTGCTTGAGGAAGAAAAAGAGAAAACAAAGACGAGTACTGTTAAAAATACTTTCAACTTCTTCATCTGTAGCATTATGGGGATATTCTCAATGAGTTGCCTGGTTGCACATTGTATTTGTTAGAGAAACAAGTTTCCTGTGTGTATAATTTCTCATTTTTGATGAAGCTTGGGATGTTTCTTTTGATTTGTATTATTTTTTCCCCCGTCCACTGCTTGTTTAAATTTTAATGATTCATTTTAAACACCATATGGGATTTGACCAGGTCAGGACATAGTAAAACATGACTTCATTTCTTGTTTTTTATTGGCGGAGAAACAATCTGTTTAGAAATGGTGCTTACTGATGATGAATAATGATTTGTTTACTGGCCTATAAAAGCAAGCGTGTTTTGTAAACGTGCACAGGCATCAGTCAGGTGATGTGTAGCGACGGCACGCCTTCACGCACCCCCTGAGCCATGTTGCATTTATAAATGGTGCGCAGAGTTTTATTAGACTGCTGGGGAAAAGATGTTGGGTTTACTAGTTCCCAGGCTGCTACAGAGGGATATTCTGAGGAAGAAGCAGTTGCTTGATTTGTCAGAGTTTGTGAGGTTTGCAGCATTGCATTTTAGAGAGAAATATTAGTTTTTAACCAGAAAGTCCTAAGTCCGTTTTCTGCTTTGTTTGTAAAATAATTATGATTTGACCATTTGGATGCATGCAAGTTCTTTAGTTTTCTACAGATGACTTTGTCTGCATAACCATTCTGGAGGACTGTCCCATTATTTGAATAGGATCAGAGTTTGTCGCCGCATTGAAATCCTGCACCCACATTTTGAGATTTAAATGTCTTGCTTACTTCAAAAAAACGACACTTGATTTTATATATCAGTTTTCATTAAAGAAAGTTATTTTGAATCGTTTTTGAACTGGCTTAAAGGAGTCATATGACACAGCTAACGCTTGTTTTAGATGAAATGCAATGTCTATACACGATCTAAGGTTAAAAAAAACTGTATTTTCCACATACCGTGCATGTTATCGCCTCTTTGCCCCGCCTCTCTGAAACGGAGATTTTTTACAAAGTTCATCACTCTGAAAAGCAAGGTACGCCTACATTACTTGCGTTTACATTTTGAGTCTTAGTCAAGTCATACAACGAAATGACGTACATTTGTGGGGTTGTGGTTACACGAGGCGTTTCAGGCAGGTCTGGGTAAGCATTCGCTTTTAGATAGAATGCATCTTTTGTTACAATACTTTCTTTTTTCAATTTTAGGTGTCTAATACATGCACGGGCAACTTATAACAAACCAAAGACAAAGAAAAACAAGTATTTACGCCATATGACCGCTTAAAAAGTTCAGAACATTGCAGAATTGAGCTGCGTTCAGTTCACAACACACACCGTGTTCCCAGTTCTCTTCCTAGAGACAATAGAGACGAAGCCCTGTATGGTGAAACTGAGAGATACAGAGATTCAAAGAAAGGGTTATGAATGAGTCTCCTCCCCAACCCCACCAACGACGCGCGTCATGACGCTATCGTCTCTGCACTCGTGCTCAAGTGTTCGATGGATAGATGGAGCGAGAGAGTGAAAATAGTGATGGAAGAGGGGAGAGACGCAGGAGTGGTCACGTGTCACCGTGCACGAGTATGCTGGCTTTCAGTGTGTCACACCTGACCCTGGAGTTTGTTTTTCTCCTCCGCTCATCACCATTTTTGCTTTGTGCTTTAGCTTTTGTGTTTGTGTACAATTTCATTTATTAATTTCTCTACCCGTCCTTACCACTTTGTCTATTTTCAATTCGATTTTTCTCTCTGTATCGCTCCATTGTCTGTCTAACCTCGTCATCCACATCTAGCCCGTTACCCTAGTGCCGACCCTCCGCCCTTCTGAATTTCATTCATAAAATGACTCCTCGGCACAGGGAGGGGGAGCCATCACATATAGTGTGAAACGCTCCTGGATTGGCCGTGGACGATTCTGCAATAAAAAGAGAGCGAGGGATGAGCGTAAGAGAGAGGCGGGAGCCAGGCGACCCTAATCCGCAGTGGCTTCCTCCAGAAATAGCGCCTCATGCATGTTTTAATCCTTACAGCCAAAAATATGCCATCCAGAGCACTCTGCCGGCAATTACTGATTGCATCTATTCCTCTGCCTCCGCTCTGGGCCATACATCACTGTCTACCGCTCAAGCTCTATTTCGCATTGTCACCTGATCAGCGTCACACCTTCTGTAAAGTTAGATTGTTTTTGGTGTTTTTGAGCTGGTGTTTTCTTAATAGAGAGGACGTCAATGAGTGATTTGTTTACTTCTCAAACTTTCTTTTGCTGTTAAAAGTTAGTCATTAACAGGATGTCAGGTTCTCTCCCATGCAATCCAGATTTCTGAGAATCAGCACTGACTCAGAGTGAAAGAGAGATGGCTGTGTGTCAACACTTTGACCAGCAGGAGCTCTGAAGCATCGCAGTTGGTCAAGAACACTTCAGATGCAGCCGCGGTCTCTCTTTCTCTCTCTTTCTCTCTTTCTAGCTCGTCTGCATTGTGTGAGTCAGTGTGCGGCCAGACTGCAACGTGCTCCAGCATATTCCGCCACTCAATATCCAACGTCAGACCCCTCCGACAGCTTCCTGGAGCCTCCCTTTCCCTTCCCACCCACATACACCCACTTGCACAAGCGCACAAGTACTGGCTGTCGAAGCAAAGACGCTGCTCTTTAGTAAAGCTCTTGATGTGCACTCAGAAGGGCACGTGATGAGCGGGACTAAATTATTCACTCTTGTAGGAGTAATGAATGCGTGCGCATATGCATCAGTGATGGGAATTTGTTGTGTTTGTGTTCATTCTATATGTCCAGGTTTAGACCTGGAAATGTGCCTGACAAATCGGATGACAAAACAGCAATATTATATTATGCCTCATTTAAAGACAAATAGTGTAAGTTATGTGCTTATAGTGGTACCAAATGGGGGAACAAATTTTGTTTTCTGAACATGTCTTTAAACACGTTATCTGACATTTGGTCAGACAAACAGTCCAGCCTCACGCCACTGGTTGAGCAATGTTCGGCCATTACATTTTAAAGTTCTCTGCTGCTAAACAAGAACGCGTTGATCTTCATATATAGTTGAACTTGTTCTTACTCTCTCAGGTTGTAGCCCTCAACCGCAGGAACCAGAGGATGAATGTCCTAAAAAACGCATCCGGAGGAAGCTATCTGTATCTCCTGCAAACCCAGATGAGGGCGGAGCCGTTCCTGTGCCGTCCCATTACCCACCTGCGCTTCAGGAAGTATTAAGAGAGGAGGGCATGTTCCCACTACAGTTCACTCCTCTGGGCCAGCCACACACCTCCAGCACCTTTGATCCGAACTCGACATTCGAAATCGGTCATACCGAGGACACAAATACCGCCAGTGCCACTGATGTCACTGTGATCCTATCACCTGAGCAACCCGGGCACACGACGCTCCAGGCACTACGAGCTAACAATGGGAATGAGTCGGCTAAAAGGTATCAAAATCGGTATTGATGGTAGGCTTGACCCAACTACACACCATAATTGTATTTAATAATGTAAACCAAGTAGACTTGTCTCGCCTGGCTTGAATAATTATCCAAAAACATCTTCCTAGGTTTGAAATTCCATCGCTTTTAGACCTGCGACAATCCAAACCTTCTTACATGGCCCTGACCTCAGCTGCTAAGGGCAAGCGCAAATTCTGGTATGTGTGTGTGTTTATCGGGGGATGTGTGTTCACTGGGGCATTAAAAGGAGCCATTTAGATCATGGCTCATTGATATTTCGCACTCTTGGTATTTGCCAAAATCTCACTTGGTGTGTGTTTGCGTGCACCAGTTCCAACGGTGGGAAAGAGGACCATTCTCAAGCTGTAGCCGTGGCCGCCGCACCCAAGCGTATAAAGAGAGATCCCTGCGAGGCATCTAAACCACTACGAATCCGACGTTTTGGAGGTTAGTACGACCGCATCGCTCTCCGTACTACCATTTGTATCTTGGATGCGGAACATAAGCGTCTCTGTATTATATTCCATTTATGAAGTCCTCACATAATCCATTATGTTTGGTAAAGTATTCTAATAGTGTAATGAGGGGGCCGGCTGACAGCTGTGAAATGATGTCAGGCTCACAGCCAGAAGCACACAATCTTCTTCTCCCAGTGGTTCTCTAATACTTACCTTCTCCTTAATAATAGAATGCCGTAACTTCCCTGAATTTGCCTGTTCCATACTTCATTTAGCAGCCTGAAATGTAAAAGAATTCATATAAATGTATATCAGGAAATGCCCGAAAAAACAGTTCCTGATATAGTAAAAAATGTACTAAACTGAAAATACAATTCAAAAATAATATAAAAGAAAGTCTAAAATGTACAATAAACAATTGTTTAAATACTTATTGAAACTACTGATCTTAAACACTTTATTCAATTTCTCTTCCCTCAAATCTAGTTTCTTCTGAGAATGAGCCAAGCCGAATAGTAGTACGGAGCGTGTCTGAAGGAAACCTCCATCAGCTTGGCCAGCGCAAGCCCAAATCGGGCTCAATGGGGCCCATGGCACTCTTTAAAAAAGTCACCAAGAGGATGTGAGAGATATCCACTGCTGATAAAGGCACAGCTCTCTTCTTATTAAATGCGCTGTAGAAAATGCTCAATCAAGGGTCTGGGGAACAAGAACAAAAACAATTTCAACCTTCAATATTTCTAGGATGTTGGAATTTTTTATGTTAATTTTAAAAAAAAATATGTGTGTGCATAGAAAACTAATTCAGCCTACCTTGAAGCACACATCAAAGTATTGTATTTCTACTGATGTTAGAGTGTAGTAACTTGGTTTTATTGTTACTACTGAGTGAGTAGTTTTTCCCCTTTTTGAATTGTTTTAATTAAAATATCTCAATTTAAAGATGAAACCAGGTCCGTTGTGTTTGATGTTTTTAAAAAATCTAGCAAAGCTTTTTTTTAATCTAAACTGATTTGTAAGCATTGTTTAATGCATTCCACCTGTTTACTGAACTTATACAGGCAATACATTTACAGCAAAAAAAATCTTAAATTATAATGTTGTAAGTATAAAAGGAGGTGAATAAATTAAAGTTTAAAAATTGATTTGGGTAAAAAAATGAATTATTTAGTAAATTCACAGTTATAGGGATATTCAAGATTAAAGGGATACTCCAGCCCAAAATGAAAATTCTGTCACGAATTACTGGCCCTCTAGTTGTTCCAAACAAACATGTATACATTTCTTTGTTCTGATGAACATATAAGAAATTTGGAATGTTAGCAACTAACATTTCTGGGACATCATTGACTAACATAGTAGAAGAAACTCTTGAATCTTTTTTGTTGTTGTGTTGACCACAAAATTAGATATTTTAAGGAATTTAGGATCAGTTGTAAAACACATTTGATTTACTTTTTTTTCTACTGTGGTAGTCAATGATGTCCCAGCGTTGTCAATTGATAATGTCGTTCTTCAGTCTTTCAGCCATCTTGCTGAATTGAGGTTAATCCAACTGAAAAATTAAAGAATTTTGGAGACCAGTTTAAGATCCATCTTGGTCTGTTTTCTGTATGCCATGCCATCTGTCTGAACAAAAAGAAAATTGAACCTCCCACTAGGAGTATGGCTTGCTTAATGCTCTAATTCCTGGAAGAGACCACAAAATGACAATAATATTATTTAAAAAGTCAGTCACATGTTGTTCCAAACCTGTATGCAGACATCTGTGAACACAAAATGTTTTGCAGTATGTTAATGAATGGAAATCGTATTAGTGTCAAAATCATTTCAGATTTTTGATATCCATGGATGTAATTTCATTTTTGAAAAAAAATTTTTAATGTTTGTCTTTTTTCTATTAAATTCTTTTTTAAACAGAACAGTTTCAGAAATACTTTAGGTTTTGGAGACTGGTGCGCAATGAATAGCTTGCCTAATGTCATGCATAAAGAATTAACTGTAATTAATTTTGTTAATGAGACCATTATTAACAGATAATTATGTAACATTGCCTACAGGCTCATGGCATCTATAAAACTCTTGAGGTAGCTTCAAAAAAAAAAACGCACTTGGTTTGGCTTTCCAGTAGGTAATGAAATTATAATCAAATGTCATTGTTTTTCATGTAAATGTTGCTGACTTCCACAGAACGGAGAAACTTCATCTTTCTAATGTAGAATCCTAAAAAGCAGTTTTGGAAAGTAATAATATTTTAGATTAAAGATTTGCGATAACTTAATTAATCGGAGCACACTGCATAATATTAGCCACATATTTTCTATAATCACTTAAGTGCAAATCAGAAATTTGAAGCCTGTAAAACAAGTAAAGATTCTGCCGTTATGGTTTGATACATTTTTAAACAGCATTGTGCTTTTGTGGCATTTATCATTTGTGTTTAAATCATTCATAATTGTTCATTCATGTTCCAAAGAAAGCATCTGCTAAATTAATACATGTAATAAACATTCTGTGCTCTAAGAACGATTTTCAAAGAACTTTGTCAGGTTTCGCATATTTCACAGCAATGAATTGTATATAAAAAATCCTAAATAGTAAGTTTTATCACAAGTTAATATGCCTTCATTTGGACAACTCGCCAAAGAAATTCATAGTGTTGTAAATGAACACACATGTCTGGCTGTGTGTTAGAATGGTGGTAAGGTTTAACCAGATATAAGCAACCTTTATTTAACAGACAACATCTCCTCTGAGTATTTGGAGCATTTGTATCCTGGAGTGCATGATGAAATGTGTAAATATTGTTTACGTTTTACCAGAAGTTATGACTGTAATTCACACAACGCACCAGGGGAGATGGAGGAAAGGTGGATGGAATAACATAACATAACAGTAATGAAGCTATCAGTAACACATTGTGAGGAGGTCTGTGAAATTGATGTTTTGGAGGTTGGTTCTGGCTTCACTCCTCTCAGCACCTGGAAAGCTACACTTTACTGCTCTCTAGGCTGTTCTAGTGGCTTTTAGATATGACATTATCAAATTTACGAATACAGTATATCATGTTTGTTAAAATGGTTTATTGGGGTAATGGGCAGAACACCTGACAGCTGCGAAGCTTTGTCAAATGCTTGCCAAAACACCAATCTTTCTTCCTCAGTTAATGATATAATAACAGTATGCTATGTTAATAAGTCAAATACCATTGAATAAATTTTGCCTACTCTGAACGATTTGTTTTTACACGTGAATAAGCAGATTTTTTGGGGGGGGGGGAGGAAATAAGTAATTGTCACAACGCATTTATGAGATATGCAATAGAAAAATAGAACCATTAGTAAAGTAGAAAACAACAGAAATTGAATCAAATCAAATTTTTAAACTTTAACATGTTGCTGACAAAAGATAAGAAAATGCAACCGTAAACGCGCGTTGACTGTCCTTGCTTCACCCACGGTTTCTTCTGATTGGTCTACTTTTAACATGACAATGCACGTCAAAAATTTGGCAGCAGCAGTGCGATACAGCATAAGATTTCTTTTTTTAAAGCAATCAAAACTGTAAAGTGCCTTTATAAAGTGCGTTTTGTGTGAACCAAAGAATCTCCAAGAGCCCAGAACAGACTGCAGTGTGAAAAGTCACGTGCACCATCACCTTGTGTAACGCATCCTCTTAGGAGTTACCGTAGTCCCACAGTGAACTTTCTGGTAAAAGATAAACACAGGCTGCAATGTTTTATTATTCATAAGGTCATAGCGAATGGTCTATGTTATTACTATGACATAATTGTAACACTAAATTTGGTGACTACATGTAGCGTGATGTTTTTAAAGTGACAGGCATGAGGCCAATTCCAAAGGGCGTTTTTCTGGAAAGGAAAAAGGAAAATCCTCTCACGTTAGGCCCGTTCAGAAGGCCATTAGCGACATATTTTTGTTTACATAGTGTATTAAACCTATGTGGTTATTTTTATTTAGATTTCTGAGTAAATTAACTTTTTAAGAATTTTCTCTGTGTTTACCATATTGATTTGCATGGTCATTTTACACCAGAGCTCTGTTTTTATATGCACCTTTCACATCTAATTTGTGAAAGCATGCATCTCTCATAATTGTTTTGTATTTATAGACACTAGAGAGAATTTAGGTTAAATGTTATTTTTGAACATTTTAACCTGATATTTTTTGATTTATGTTTTGCTATATATTTAAAACAAAGGAATTTGACAACTTGTACAGTTGCCAAGCAAAAATGCTATTGATTATTGGTGGCCGTTTTGAAATGCAGACTAAACAGTAATGGGATCTACTTGTTAAATCATACTCCCACAGCCAAACATTACAAAAGACTGATGTTGAACATGCAATTGGATACCCGCCTCCCCTTTTATTGTTCTTTAAGCTCTGATCTCCAGGGTAAAAGACAGAGCCAGCTATAATAATGAAAACATCTCTTCTGCAAATTTGAAACCAGCCTCATTACTGACAGTTTGCTTTCAATATAAGCCTTTTTTTTAGCTTTAGTTTGCTCAAAGCATGCATCACGAATCTATGAGCACTGACGTTCTCTGTATTTCTGGGTCTGTCTTTTCCCACCCTCTCTCTCTTCTCTCCTCTCATTCACAAAAATCTGTTCACTGAGCATTTTCAGCACGTTTTTTAAAGGGGCGGGGCGGGTCGTGACTAAAGTTTATTAACGTCCTTTGAGCCAATGAGCTGACTGCCCTGTTTCCAAGATTGTCCAATGAGACAAAGTGAGAGGTTGGAGGTGGATGTTGCTTAGCAACTGCAGGTAGAATCTGGTATCACGTTGAAGTCATTGTCTTATCTGAGGCCCACATGAGACATCACATGTATTGTTTTGTGATATAAATGGTTAAACAAAGATACACGTGTAAATTGTGTCAAAAGGTCCAAAGTTGTTATGCTGTGTGACTTTTATTAGATTTAAACCAACCCCCTGCATTAAGGCCAGTGAGATAACCACACTTTCATTTTGTCCAGTTGCCTCCTTTCATATTTACAAATAAACGTATATCTGAACTCAGGACCTGATCAAGTCTACAAAACTTAGTATGGGGAAACTCCAGTTTGTAATGAAAAGATCACTAGATCTTTTGGGAATTGATGGACCTCAGCTACGTAATTTTTTCCTCAAGTCCCAGTTTTAACTTTTTTTCATAAAAATACTCCTCCTGACAGGTGCACTGATAGTATAGAAATACTTATTACTATTAAATGATAAAATTACCAGTTTATCAAGAGATAAATTATACACATGAATGGGATGTGGCTAGTGACAGATGGCAAAACCGAGAATCGACAAAGAAAGGAAGTAAAACTAAATGATTTTGGGTGGGCGTTTTAAGAATTTCAATCCAGATTGCACCTCGCAGGTTTCGTGACAGGTGAGTGGCGGAACACGCCCCCACCTCAGCGTAAACAAACACACACAGTGCCTCCTACGATGCGACGTAGCATCTCTCCTCCAGCGCACATCACAGATGCCATACTTTTGTGCTTTGCTAATTGCAGATTTCAGCACCACTGTACTACTAACACGGGAGATAGGAATTTAAGTCTTGCTGTAAGACCTCGCATTATGCTTCAGCTGTGTTTAGTTCCTGAACAACCCCGTAATTTTACATAAAGTTATATTACACAGATTTGTTTGTAGACGTGCAATATTATAATGCATCATATTGACTACATGTGATAGTGATGTGAGACCAAGTATAGTCTTCCATACTCGGAATTCGTGCACTGCAATTAACCCATCCAAGTGCACTCATATAGCAGTGAGTAACACACCCAGAGCAGTGAGCAGCCATTGCTGCAGAGCATGGGGAGCAGTGCCTTGCTCAAGCCTTGGTATTGAAGGCTGAGGAGAGTGCTGATCTTTCACTCACCCCCTACAAGCCCTGCTGGTACTTAGGCTTGAACCGGCAACGTTTGTGTTACAAGTCCAAGTCTATAACCATTAGACCACGACTGCATGTGGAGCATGTGCAGATGGCAAAACACACAATCGACACAAGATTAATAGTTATATTCAGACCACAGCCGAAAAACACTACTCTGTTATTACTAACTGAAAGCATGTTGAAATTAGCCAAAATATTTTAAAGACAGACACGCAAGGGGTGGGGAATGACAGGCTTTTAAATTCTGCAGGTATGTTTCTGTGTAGATCTGAATATAATTGTTAGAATTATATTTTCATCTAAACCTAAAATTAGTCTTCTTTGATGTCTGGATCTTCTTTAACAGAAATGGCAATAACTTAAAAGACTTCAGAGAATACCGTGTGTTGGGGTAACACACTATAAAAATAAATGATTCAGAACAAATGATTGATTTGGAAGGAAGACGCAGGGTTTTAAAATTGAAAAGAAAAAAGAAACTGAATGGAACATGTCGAGGGTGAAAGCAACAGGGAGAGATGTAGGAAAAGCAGAATGATAGTAGTTGAATGGACTAAAAGGATGAAGATAATGAATAAGTGTGATTTAATTCGCAGGAACACCTGAGAATAGACCAGAAATGGATGTTGACTGAAAAGTGGCCTTAACGGGAGTTGCATAATATGGCCCTGATAGCCACAAGCCTTTGGAGAGCACGCGAGAATAGAGACCAATGTTAAAAATAATAAAAGAAGGACCAGAATGATCTGCGGTCAGCGTGAGCATTTTCTCGTGCTGATTTAAAGCATTACATTATCTTTTTTATCATTGAAAGAACAATGATTATGAACATTGTAATATCAAAGTGTGATAACCTGTCAGTCATGGCTGATGTGAGAAAAACGTGACTAATACTTAGTGAAAATGAGGCGATGTGCTTTTTGATTAAAGTAATGTGTCTGTTTCAACATATTACTACATGTCACTTTTATTTATCCATCGCTCACCCAACAACAATGTAAAAAGACTGAAAGCTTGACAAGAAACATGAAACCAAAGAAATATCTTTATCACATTTTTACTTTTCCTAAATACATGTACAAATATTACTGTTGTATTGCTTAAGAGTGAATATGAACTAGATTTTTCGGCAGAATTTGAGATCTGAAAAATGAAGAACATCTTTTCTGTAATATTGCCCCATGTTATTTTTTGCAAATAAATGCAAATAGCACCAATATTTATATATTTTTTGAATTTAGAAAAAATATTGTTATTTTGTTCATTTATAGTAAATTCAGAAACTTATTGTTTCTTCTTTTTTCCGCAGCTGTATGTGCTACTGCAGCCTTTTAACTTTGCAAAATGTGCATGCAGGTTAAAGCTCATAAAAATCAAATTCTCTGTATATGGTGCCTGCTGGGGATTGCTTTTTTTATGCAAACCACAAACAGGTGTGCCGGTAAAAAATCTTGTGATGCATTTATAAAATACTTGCAAAAATCTAAGGCAATGTGGAAAAAATAGATGCAGATTCATCAAAATGTATTAAAAATCTTCTTTAAACAGAATACAGATCTACATATAGATATACATTTTTACATTGTTAGACTGATCGTGCAAAAGATGCCTCCTCAAATTTCAGGAGACTTAATGCAGTACACTGTTAATTTTTCATTCTTTAAATGAAATATTAGATTTTTATATTTCTCAAAAATCTCTTAAAAATGTAAGTTATACAAAAAAATTATTTATAGTATTTAAACAATAAATGACACTATGATTATAAAAAATAAGTGAATAGCCCCAGGGAGATTATCAACTTGAGGAGAAATGTTTGAAGTCATATTGAAACCTTGCATAAATGAAACTATTTCTGAAATACTTTGCAAATCTAAGCAAATTGACACAGCTGATATATCTTCTGAAAAACTATAGGAGACATGTGAGATTACTGGAGTCTTTTTGTATGGAGAAAAATCTGAGAAGGTGGGGATTGAAAAAAATCTCCATTTGATCTCCATTAAATTTCATTGCTGTCTGTGCAAATCAGTTTGAATATTAAGAGATCACATTAATGATTTTTCCTTATTACGTATATGGTGCGGGGAATTTATTATCACCAAGTTTGTGACTGTCATATAAAGGATTGTGAAATAGGAATGTGTCAGCATGCTAAATCCCAGCTTTCAGAGTGGAAAATATTCAAATAGATGGTATGGAAATCCTTGGATAAACTAAGATTTGAAATGTAAAGCAGGGAACATGGGAGATCGACCTGCTCCCTAATGCTCTCTGCAAGCTCCACCACTCAGACGAATATCAAAATTCCTGGAGCAGGGAGAGAATCTGCGGATCTGGCGCGTTTTCCGAAATCAGACCCAGTGAAATGGGACCATCGGTCCACCACTACCTAGCAGCACACGGCATAAAGGTACGTGCAAAGGAGGTTAGCATGTTGATACAATATTAGGTCCATAGGAGCTCCCATTAAAACGCTACCTTGCGGATGCAGGATCTAGACGTGCAGATGAGATGCTTGTTCATACAAAGCTAATTAAATTAATTAACGTAATTAATTGCTAAAGTAATTACGGATCTATATCCAGATGAGAATAATGAGAATGTGCTCCGAATGCTCGTCGTGTTGAACTGGCAGGATCACAAACCTTTCGAACAAAAGGTGTGTCGTTACGTCACAGTGCAGTGAGAGGCCAAGGGCTGAGTGAAAACAGTGCAGCTTCCATTCAAATATATTCAAACCAAACTGCAAGAACACCACAATATCCCATTGCATGACAGCAGGCAATGGTATTCAGAGTATGGATCACCTGAAGGACAAAGACAATGTGTGTATGTTATGGTTACGTATGTTTATGTAGGTGCAGCTATTGATGGTTCTTTCATAGGCGTTGGAGAATCTCGCGGAGGATTGTTGTGGTGTTTGATTCCCATGCAGCTGCTTATTGTACTTCATTCATTTTTTCTTTTATCATCTATGCTCCAGTGTACTAATTTCACTCTAAATGTCCCCTACTTAACACTTCAGTGGGTCAATGAACAGGCCAAACAAATGGAGCATTGGTGTTGATGAGTCAGCCCCTAGCGATCTTCCTCTTATTGTGAGGACACCTAACCACTGCCTATTGCGTTGCCATGGCATCCACACCAAACCATAGCTACAGCCGTATCCTGAGGGTGAAAATGTTCTGAGATTTGACAGTGAAATGAAAAATGGCACGTAATCTCCAAACCGGATTCAATTTTTTAGTGTGGACATCCTCATTGAGGATTTTGTTGTCGTGTTATACCTGTAGGGGTCATTCATTAATTTCGGAACATTTTTGGTGAGATTCAGTTGGGTGAGTCACAAAGGACCGTCGCTGATAAGGTAACGCCAGGCGTTGGAAACCAAGGTCAAATGTCTTCATCCCTTCATGACAAGCTGACATTTGCCAAGGCTTGACAATAAACATCTGGTCTCTGGCAACAGGGAGAGGAGTCTCGATGCAAACGTTCTTATAGGCTTTCTTTCTGCTTCTCTCAGTATCGCTCTCTCTTTACCAAATATAGCTGTAGAATAATGAAAACAATATCCAGTTTATATCTGCAAGTTAGTGAGACACCCACTCTCATTTGCAGCGAGAGCAAATGACCCTGGGGATGAGTCATAACATCACTTTAAGGCTGTTTTATTCTCTCCTCACAAACACTGTGAAATCCAGAATGCCAAGGTATTCTTATGAGATATATACGGGCAAAGAGCTTTGCTACCCTGCAGAGCCCTAAGCCCCTCTGTTCTTCCCCTCTGCGCCCTTCCAAATCATGCCTCTCTTTGAACGTTTCCATTGAAATCAGCATTTTACCCAAAGGTAGTGAGACTGAGAGCCAATGAGATGCTGGCGCACGTTAAAGCTCAGACAGTGTGTTACATTGCAAACGTTTAAAAAAAATCTTTTGGCTTTTTGTTTTGACTAATAATTTTCAGATTAAAGAATGTACATTGTAACTAGGACTTCATTGCAGAATTTTTTTATTAAAGTGCTGGGTGCCCCGCAAAAATTATTTAAGGCATGTATTTCTTCTGTTTTGCATTGTTTTTATGATTATGTTGTTGTTTACAATATTTGAGACGAACAATTGTATTAACAAATTTCAATCAACATAAGACCCCTTTAAATAACATACAGGTACTGGTGACCACTCCCAGCTACACATCCGCAGGCTAAAAGCTAAAGTTAACAGTCTCTGTCTTATCAGACTACATTGACTTTCCTTAGTTTAAAAGAATAAAAGAATCAAAGGGGGGCTGACTGTAACCGGACCTCGTATCCAGGAGTCTGAGAAGATTTCGATGAAGTAATATTATACGTCGGTCCCAGCTTGAGCCAAACAAAGGTGCGCAGCCAACCGCCAGAGCAGAGCATGTCATCTAAATAGCGCAGGCTTCTTTTTGCAGTTTATTACATCCAACTGCTTTGTGTTGGTCGAGTTTGGCTGGGAGACGGCACAAAGGAGACAGTTTGTTCATCCTCTACAAGCATGCTTTTATTTGCAGTGGCCCTTTGATGTATAGAGAGGGAAGCAGTTGGAGTAGGATATCCCTAACACATCAACAGGGACGAAATCCCACTCTTTTAGTAGGCCCTATTGTCTTAAACAATTCCCAGCCTTTCAGCAAATACCTCTTTTATTCACTTTCATGGCCTTACTTTAGTCCATTGAGCAACTGTCTATTATCACAGTGTGATGGAGAAAGCCGCATGCATGCTTGTGTGTGCGTGTGTTTTTGTTTGATTGTATGCGTGGAAAACGTGAGAGGGACGGACGTGTTAGAAATTGCCGTACAGCGTAACAGAACTAAGTGGCATCACGCCAAGTGTACGCATGTTTGTTCAGTGTCAAAACAGAATTACAGGCCTAACAACAGCATTCAATTTGCGCCTGTGGAAGCTAAAATAACAAACCCAGTCAAGTGAGTGATACGCCCGTACAAAGATATCTACATTTAGCAAATATCTGCTGTTCAAGTATTATTAGAATGATGATTTCACAAAGAAATGCTGGAATAATTTGCACTAATTAGGTTTTGTTGTGATAACAGTTAAATGTAAAAAATAAGCCTTTATTAAAAGTGAGGTAGCTCATTGTCTCACTTTCGGTTTAGGGAATTGAATATGCAGTGCTATAAAATGCTGTCACTCACACACAGCATATACACTTTTAATGTTAAGAAAATGTAAATCGGCATAGCTGAGAATTAAAGCATTTGTGATTTTTATTTATTACATATTTTGGACATTTCCGAATATTTGTTTTATGCTTTCTTCAATCAAATCAAATTTAAATGCTTTCGTTCTATCAGCTACATTTCATTTATATAATTATTTAAATCTTTGCCGTAGAATTTTACTAAGTTTTCCCACAAATCAACACAGATAATGCAGAAAAAAGAGTGCAAATTCTGTCTGGGCATGGTAATCAGTTTTAATTACTCTTAAAAAGTTATCTTAAAAGTATTAATTCTCCTATTTTTTTTCATTCTGTTTACTTGTTTTTTACAATATGCCAAGTCTTGTGAACTTAATTAGGAAACTTTTTTACAACTGCCAATACTACCGCCACAAGAGACCAAAATCTGACTCAAATGGCCACTGACTAAACAGATGAACAAAAACATAAACAGCTTATGCACTTAAGACTTGCAGCTCTTACGTGTCAGACTTTCTACAAACAACAGTCTTTCATGTCTTGGCATCTAACGATGTAAAGTGATTAATAGTTTAATTTTTATTTTGTCTATTTACCAGCAATGTGCTTTATCAGGAGGACTATAAAGCAGTGTTGCTTATGGTTGTATTAACAGCTCAATATTAGATGTCTGTATACTCCAAAATGCAAATAGACAAAGCCTCACTGCTGCTGGCCCTTCGATTCCAAACCTTCACCATTGAAAAGCATGCAAAGTAGACTAGTCAAATAAACTTCACCTCAGAATAGGTGGGTGGGGGGACATAAATTCTAGTCGTAATAAATGTTGCCCATATTTATTGAATAAAATATAAACGTTCAAGTTATTAATCACACTCCAATATATATCTCCTAGGTTTTTTAAAGAAAAGTTGAGATCCTTTACAAGCAAGTGAATGCACGCAGTATATTTGATATGCGAATGTGTCAGATTGAAAGTGGTGGACATGACATGTAAACAAACAGAAAAAAACCTTTCTAAATAAAGCAGTGCATGCAATATAATGGTGTCACAAAGTGGGGCTTTTGCTATATGATGTATATTTTAAAACAGTGTTGTGGAAGTATGTCACTTTGTATCATGATTATATTAAATGATACACTTCATAAACAACTTTTCATAACCAAACTGGGAGCAATCTATCCAGGGGGGCAAGATTTTGTTCCATTTTATGAAATATAGCAATATATCATACATTTTATGCAATCAAACATCAGAAAATAAGACCACCATCCAAAAGAAGTGATGTTCCAGCATTGTATAACTGAATATGTTTTTGGTTTTATAAGATCAAAAGTTTAAGATTATACTTTTTATTTGGGGGCAAAGGGGACCTTACAACAAACAAATTTGAGATAAACTAACCAAGTACTTCATCTGTGTGAATATATGTCTCCATGTGTACTTGTCTATGCGCAAATTTGCATGAGCATGAAAACGTTCATACACTCTTGTCTCTCAACTTTTTTTAACACATTAATGGTACACAACTTATCTTTCTGTACATATTCGCATGTATACAAATGATAGTTCAGAGCTTGTAAATGCTAGCATTGCTACGTGCATGCCAGGAGTACTGGTGTCAGGAGCACCAGGAGTACCGGTGTCAGGAGCACATTTAAACAAAGCATTAATAACAGAACTGAAAGAAAAACAGCCTCCAGTACTGCTCGCTCCCCTCAATTATATTAACAATGGGATTGCTTTAAGCTACATCAGTGTTCGTTTTACAGCTTACACCACTACATACATATATATGTTTTCTTACAATTGCCAAGAAGCTTCACAGCCGTCTGCTAGCCATGTCATGTTGATGTGTAAATTGTGCTAGTAGCCAGAAGCTGTTGCTTTCTAGAGAGAAAGACCATAACAGTGGGTGGTGCTGATTGATTTGAATGCTGACTGCTTTGAAGTCTTGAATCTTAAACATGACCGTTTTACTTTTTTACTGAATAAAATGAACAATTATTGTGATTTGGTTTTACATGAAAGAAAGGGTAAAGATTATTGTTTATTTCAATGCGTAAAGATGGGAGACAGACAGGAGTCAACACAGAATATTATTTACATGAAAGGTTTAAATGTTATAGTTCATTCAGGAATAGTGACAAAGAATGACAAAACTAACAAAAAGTCAATCTGACATGTTTACTCACACATCAACTGCAGTCATTACAACTTTAACATCATCACAGGTTTTAACACTGTATGGTGACTCATTATAAACACAGATCCACCTCCCTATGTGATTCAGTCATTGACACTTGTTGATCACCATCCACTGAAAATACTTTGGATTCACATCCAAGATCATAAACTACAGGGAAACTTTTCGGGCACATTTTGTTACAAACGAAATGTAAAACCGAAATTGTCTGTATGAGAGAGTTGAGTTTGTATTTGAAGGATGTAATGGTCAAAACTGAGAGTTAGGTTCGTAGTTAACGGTTAAAATGATTGGGGCCGAATGAGACATGGGTGAAGAGCGTTAGATATCCCCAAAGCCATACAGATGGTAGGATCCATTCTTCCACTTACACGTGCAGACGCCCACTGCTGAGGGTTATTTTTACCGCCAGGTACTGTGTGAGTTGTGACGTGCAAGCCCCATTACTGATATTTATGGAACACAAATTGAAACAGAGAAATGATACGGCATTCCCTGAGGACCCATCCACTCTTAATAGTGGTCGGTAAATGGAGTGAAGAAGGGGGCTCGAAAATGCTGACGGTGCAATTCTTTTTGGCGGCCGTACACTTTAGTTCTCATAATGATTTTGGAGACTGGGCGAAACCCAAATGTAATTAGGCATGACAAACAGCTAAGGTGACCTGCATAAAGACAACAACACAAAACTTGTGTGATCAGATAAGATACAACAAGATTTTTTGATGTAATGAGACTATCACAGATATTTATTTGGAGAACCCACTTTACAGAGTTACACGATAGGTCCCTTTTATACCCAATTCTTCCAAAGCCTCTTATTAAAACGCTTTGCATGAGACTTTTATATCTGTATACATGGGCGTCCTGTGTCTCTCACTTTAAATGAGTCGATTTCTAGGCTTAATTTCCAAACAAAATGCCCTTGCCAGCATTAGATTAAACATTCCACCCTAATATTTTATTTTTGCTTCCTAGCCATCATGTATTGGCATCATTTACATGTACTGGCTTTTGTCCCCTAATCCCTAATACATTTAGCCAAAATCATTTTACTGGCATGTCAAATCAATGTGAATCAATTTACGAAATATCCCAAAAAATACATAAAACATCCAAATTAAACAATCAGCAATAAAAACTGTTGTAATACATAATAACAAACAATATTATTAACGATTTTTATAACAGCTGTGTACTATAAAAGGCACCAGAGTTCTTTTCATTTCAAACAATTTTAAGTTGTAATGTAAATCTCAGTGTTTTTGTGCTATAATGCCACACCAAAAGATCAGAGGTCAGCCGAGAGCCGGACAGGTGGATGCAGTCTTCACACGGAAAAGGTGGAGATGGTCTAACTGACCTGTAGTTTGAGGTTCTGGGTATCTCTGTTTAGGAGGTACGGGGGAGGGCATGGGTGGTGCAGAGGGCCGAGTGTGAGTCATCCAGGGAGCCTGTGAAAACTGTGGGAGCGCAGAAAGAACGGAGGAGAGGAAAGGACGACTTCAGTGATGAAATGATGCAGCTTTGAGAAAAAGAAGAGGAAGTGACGAGTTAATCTGAGGGAGGTTCTGGATACTGTCTTTAGAAATTTAGAGGCCATGACCCACAACATGATGTATTCTCCCTAAACAACGAGGTAGATTTTGTTCCGTTTATTACTCACTTGAGGGTCCCTGTCCCTAAGCAACACATCCATCCTTCATACATCTTAGAAGTCTTCATTTAAAATACCTATATTCCACAAACTATATGCACCTACATCGGTGTGTTCGGGACTGTCATTTATTTATTAACTCCATTTTCTGAGTCTATTCTGGTTGATCCTTATGCGATCACGAAGACCTGCAAGTGCAAAAAGAGACATGAAGGGATCAATATGAGGCAAGAACTCAGTAACAGACTAAAGTTAATTGTAACAATGCTTACAAACACTTTTCATAATCACCTAAAGAAATGTTGTCAACGTAGGGATAATCTGTTACCTTTAAAGGCTTTAAAAAAGAAGAGATTATGATTTAAGACTGTCAACTGAAAGTTATTGATTCAATGCTCATAAAACAGAAGTTCCCTGTGACAGTTTTGTTAGCGTGACCTAATGTGAAATTATCTTTAAAATGTTGATTCAAATTTGATTAAGTCTTAGCATGACCGTCAAGGATCAGGGATGCGATTGTCTGTAATCAGTTTTTCTTTACAGAAAAAACACTAGCCTGTTCCCATGTCAGGATCAATTGTTGTGTACATTCTCTTATATTACATCATTTCTGAATACAAGTATATGGATATAGGTGTATGTTGACTTGTTGAATCAAAACACTTGATTCAAACATTCTGTAGGTACACTTAGAGGAAACGAAGTTTGCTACAAAAGGAGTTTATGCGAGCAAAGCATAAGTCCACTGATTTGTCTTGAAAAAGACTTTTAGGGGTTCTGCCTCCTTTTTTCTCATGTGTTGTCCAAGCATACTGTTTACTGTAGCTGTGAGTTATAAATACAATACTGTTTAATTTCTTTTACAACTCTCCAGCTCGAGCGCATCTTGGCTCAGATGCGGGTAAATACCACCTATTAGTCATGTTACTTTCCAGCACATTTGTAGGACACATGCAAGCATAGCGCCTCGTCACTGCATAACAATTAGATGGCTGAGTGTTCACCAAGCAACTGATGGAATTTTACTCATAACAGACAACGTTCCTTAAGCTACTTGGATTTCGTGACTTCAATTTCACTCTTTATGTCATAGATAAAGGCGGACGGGGAAAAACGTTGTCATTTCTTTAAGTTGACAGCGTGCCTCAAGACGGACGAGGATTCGGCTTTTTTCTTTTTCTGTACTACATACAAAACGAAGCTCAAAAGTGTCTAGCACAGATGTAAGTATGGCACTGCACTTCAAACCATTTTCGTCTGTTTGGCTTTTAACACCACACAGCAGCCGCAGCAACAAGTCTCCCGAGAACTAAGTCATACTTGGCAGAAAATCAAATTGTGGAATTTAAGCTTACCTGGTTTAGGTCTCCCCCAGACGGGAAAAGAGTCGGATTGAAATCTCGTGAAGTGTACCGGCTTCGCGTAATGTTGGCATATGACGCGCAATGAAACCATAGGCACAATGATATCTCGGATGCGCAACTTTTGACACGGTCATTTCTTTTCCATTCAGCGTCTAGGGGTGAGATTTGTTGTAGCTGCTGGTCAATTTGGTGCCCACCTAAACTTGACCACCTTCGCTTATTTCAATCACGTAACGGCGTTTCTCTGAGCGAGGGCATTGCGTAAATCTGGATAGGGGTTTTCGGTAAATCGCGACTGCTTGCTATTTGTCCTGTCGGCACAGTCACCAAGGTGTTAGAGAGTTTAAGCACGCGGATATTGCAAAGGGTTATTAGATTCATAAGTCACCCAAGTGGTGGGCGATCTTCTGAGCACGGCAGAAGTTCTCATATGATGACTTCAAACAAGACACATTACCTACCAGCATCTGTTGGAGTGTGTGGATATTAAGACACTTCTATCTCCAGGACAGCATAGGGGAACATGGTAAGTAGCATGGAAATACATACTTAAAGGAATATACCTCAAAATGGCATTGCTTGTGTTTACACTTTGGGATTGGAATGAAAAGAGAATATTTTATATACGACATGTACTGAGTCGTCTTGTGCTTAGGAACCCTAAAGCTAAGGCTACTTCTATGATGCTCTAGCGTTGGTAACACGAATGTAAAACTTTGTAACGGTGCCGTTTTCTGCGATTCGTCCAAGGAAACAGAAATCTGAGCAAAGCAAACGCAGCCAAAATAATAGCCGTATAGAGAATGTGCATTCTAATTTCTCTTTTGTGCGCAGTGTACCAACCTGCGCTTTAATGCCTGTCGGTCTTTTATCCTTTATACTAAATTGTATAATTTTTCTTTTCCCAAGTGTTCTGTCAGTGAAAAAGCAACATGTGTAGACATGTACATCTGCCCTGCAGGACAAAAGCAGAGCATCAGTATACGCTTTACGGAGCGGAACCTATTTCCGTGTGATTTGGGGACGCGTTTCTACCCTTTTGGGAGGACTCCTCTTTAGAGGGATGTGACCGACTTTTGAAAATAGATTATTTTGTTAAGAAAATGATCGTTCAAAATGTGATCAAATATTAACAGGACGGGCTTGGCAAGCATATATTCACGTGACAAGGCGTGGGGATGCAATAGAGTAAAGCAATATCAAGTGGCACTTAACGAAAGTATAGATTTTTGCCTCTAAGTAACCTTAGCTGTGCTATGATTTCAGCACTTTGGACAGAGGCACCGGAGTCGTTGAACGCTGCGGACTAACACGGAGTGGACTCGCCTTTTGTTTTGCAGTGCTTTTGCCAAAGAATTGTTTAACTTTTTCCTTCTTTCTTTTTCATTTTTTTGCTTGCGGAGGAAGACCTGTGAAAGAAAAAAAGAAACGCGAGGATAAAAGATCCAGTCAATAGTGGGTCTGCTTGTTTTGCGCTTGGAGTTTTGTCGCCACTTAGAGCATGTGAAAGTTGAAATCTAGAGCTGCTGTAGGGTACGCGTACTTTGCAAGCTCCACTTGGTGCACAGCGTTAACTTTGGGAAATGCAAGTGTTGGTCTTGGAGATCTAACCACTGATAGTGGTTGTCAGCTCTTAAAAAGGTAAGACCAGTTTGTGTTATTATCCTCTTCACTAGCTGTCGTTCTTGGCGAGATATCTTTCTTTTGCATACAGCAATGGTACCTCTATGATATTTTAAGTTCATTTCGTGGTTACGGATGGAGAAAATGTTACGCTCTCAGGAATAGGCGATGGGAGAGAGCGAACACTGAGACACGAGGGAAACGATAAACTTACGGTATCTCGTTTTACATCTCGACGCTACTTACTTTCACGGTTTTCCATTAAGGCTAGAGAAGGAAAAACGTTAACAGCTGAAGTTGTTTAAATTAACAACCACAATTCGTTTGTTAATTAATAGAAAGGGATTAATGTATATATTTGTATATCACAAATCACCTATAAAGACAGAGGTCCACATTTAGTAGTTATTTGATGTGTTATTATTTATAACGCCGCACAAAGCAGTAAAGTAAATGTTGCATCTTAGTACGTAAACAGTCACATCATAATCAAATGCTTGCGGAACTCTTGTTGTCATAAATGCGCAATTGTCTAGCACAGAATAATGGACTTGTCTTTAATAAAACATTCGGCGAACTTATGCTTCTATCTATCTATCTATCTATCTATCTATCTATCTATCTATCCATCCATCCATCCATCCATCCATCTATCTATCTGTCTGTCTATCCGTCTATCTGTCTATCTGTCAGCCTCAGCATCCTTTTTTATCAGCCAAATGTTGTTTTCGTTTGTATGGCGGTTTAATTTATTCGTTGAATCGATCCTAAAGTGGTGCAACCAGCAATCAGGAATCCTATCAATGTAATCGCGTTTGTAGCGTCTCCGCACGTCGTCACCGTGGACATATTGCTAGTGTTTTTACTACGGACCGATCTCCGTTTCATTCATCCCGAGGTTTCCACTCCTCTCCTCCAGCATCACCTGCTCGCTCCCCGTCGCACAGGTCTGTCTGTGCACACGCAAAACAGTTGGAAACCACTTAGAGCTAAAAGCTTTCGCCACAGATAAACATATCATGTTAAAGCATTTTGAATTGCCTATCCAAAAATAGCCCGAGGGGCAAAACGTTATGTGTGCGTGCTTGTGTTTGCGTGTTCATATATTTGTTTCCAGTTAAAATGAAAAAGAATTTGGATAGGCGTGGTCAGATTTGGCAATTGTTCTGGCTGGGTTTGATGGAGCCACCGATAAGATTGCCCGATAAGAAATGGCTGAGAGGGTTTCATGCGTATTGTGGAGAAAGCTGAAGAAATCCGCGCAAGACCAAGGCATAATTAGGACAGTCAGCGATTTATAGGAGCCTTTCGCCGATGATTTTCTGACTTTTATGCCGACTAAGTTTAGGAATTCGTCTCAGTTTCTGATGGGGATGAACGGAGGATATTGGCTACGGTTGCTTTTTTCCTTTGTATCCAAGAATCTGATTAAAGGGTGAAGCGATTGAATGACAAACAGACAGATATCAAAGCCCACGGGCGCTCTCAGCACTGCGTTAATCAAGAGTCTATCAGACGGAATACATTCGGTGTGTCATTTAGCTGCTTTTAAATGATCCTTTCGAGCGTTTCTCTTTGTCCGGCTGCGTTAGCTTCTTTCATCACTGCTAAGTCGGTAATTTCTCTATTATTAAACATTGTTTTCTTATCAAAATCATGCAGCAATGGTCATCGAAGCATAAATCTGTGTATCGAATGCAACAATGTATCGAACCTCCCATTTTACAGTGATATAATGAAGTGGGACAGCCAGCATATGTTTTAACTTTAGTCTTAAATTAGGATATTGCAACAGAATTGATTTAAATGTGGTTTTGTGTCATTGTAACATACGCAATACTCGTATCATTACAGGGCAAATATTATGAACACAGTTATGCAAACATAACGGTCACATAATTTCCAACGAAATTATGTCTGATTTAACTGATACATAAAGCAATTGTGAGTAACTAATACTACTGCATTCACATTGGATTTTTTTGTTTATTTAGTCTTTCCCAGAGTCAAAGTCTGTTATTAAACTATTACTGGTTTGTAATTTCATGCATCTCTAAATATTCACGGAGTCGTGTTTTCTTTGGATTAATGTGTATTTTTATATTTGAACAATTGTATTATGTTTTTATTACAATTTTACTTCATAGACAGAAAGGGAAAGATATGTGGGTTGGTGGTGTGGGTGTGGGCATGCGGGGGGAGGGGGGACTGGAGGCGGATGCGGGGAGGGTGGGGGGTGCTGGGGGATGGCACGACACACTTTGTATGTACGGAGGGTTTTTTATAGAACTTTCTGCAATGTACGTCATCGGATCAGTCCATAAATGGGGTTGTGTTATCTAGCTGAGAATCTCCCTATCCGCCCCCCTCCCCTCAGCTCTCTGATCTGCAGAGTTAAGGGTGGGCGTCAATAACAAATCTGAGCCAGGTAGGTTTCAATCCAAATATCACATAATGCTATTGTGGCATTATATTTTTACAGTTTATTTGGCGTTTCATTCATCATCGTTGACTGTCTGTCGCGGATGATCAAGAGATATTTATAGCTCAAATATGGAAATTGTTTGTTTAGCGGGGCCGGTTTTGCTAATTAACTTTTATAGAGATGTGCCGAATTATTGCGTCCTGATTCACTCGCGGGAGGAATTTATTACACAGAATATGCAGAGTTCCTCTGGGAAATAAAAGCTGATGCTCGCCACAATTGCGAATAAGAAAAAAAAAATCGTTTTCCTGTAAAAGGGAAATTTAATCTTAAATATAGGCTATAACAAGAAAAATCGACAAAAAATACGACAACAACAAGAGAAATAAATTTAGCCTAAGTATGTCTTATAAAAATAATCAGCAAAAACATTTAGGCTAATTTGAAATGTAATTTTACTATGTTGCATTAAATAGTAATACTGTATATTCAGTTGGGTCAAAAATAATTGTAACAATATAAAATAATGTTTTATTTGTAGATGTCTAAAGACAATCAATTGAATGGCACTTCCTATGGCTTGAGGAATTGCGCGCGCGCTCTTAAGCAGGTGCGTGACATGCGGTGAAGCGCGCGAGCTCTAAAGCAAAGCGCTCGTTTCTTCAAGAGGTCGTGTTGTAGTAACCTTCTTCAACCAGTCTACTTTTAAACAACTTTGGATATTAACATGATATTTGTGTGTACACGAATAGCACCATTTAAACAAATTTGCTATTTTGGGGCCATGGTTGTAATGCATCTGTAGTTTGTTATTTGCATCTGTATGTTTGTGTAAACAGGATAATTTATGTATCTGTGTATGTATGTCTGGTATATATTTATATTTTTGGACCCACGGCAGAGATTTCCATTTAAATATAATGGGCTGGTGGTTGGGTCTGCATGATGAGTTGTTCTACAGTAGTTGTCCACCCACCTGTGTGCTTTACCCACCACTATAAAATGGAATGGCACTTGCCTCTCTGTATGTGAATTGCTACAGAGCAGCATTAGCGCTGGTGCCTGGCAACTAAGGCTCCGCCAGGGAATCTTTTAACAATTCGTCATCATCAATGCTTGGGTATGTATGCAAGACAGTTAGCTCGGATGCTGGTTAATAATGGTACCTTGTCTGTGTTTGATCTGCTTATTTGTGTTAAAAATGCCAGGTAACTTTTTTTACATTTAAATGTTTAACATTTCTAGGAGCACTGTCGTTTATTCTTTTGGCGACAGTGATTTTCATGCCATCTGCATGGACACTGGGATTACAGTCAGCGGGGTGTAATTTCTCACCTATTTTTCAACCGTAAATATTTTTGAAGCAACAGGTGGATGTTTGTAGTTCTGTTTTCTTACTTTAGTAAATCATTTCTCGGTCAGTAGGTCAGTTTTCAGATTAATTCATTTTAACAACAACAACGGTGCATGAATACATTCATAAATTTCATAAATACATATTTTTAGCGTCGCAGCTAATAACCACATAATGTAGATATTTGCAAAACAAAGACTACAGTGGCATATTGCAAAAACCGTCTAGCTAATTATGTAAATATACTCTTGACACATAAGGGTTTGTTGGGCAAGCAAAAGGCTAGATTACCAGAGGATGTGTGTACAAAGGTATAAAGTGCAGCAGAGGGCTTATACCCCACGGATACATTACCAGTGTAGCTGGTGTATGCTGCAAGGGATAGATTACAGTTAGGTGGATTGTATAACTCATTGTGTCTATGTGCTAAAGTGGATATCTGTGTGTGTAGTCCAATAGCGCAGCTGCAATAAGTCAAGACTTTGAGATCTCTATCTACACGACTGGCCACTATTGACCATCATCAGCACTTTCTTGATAACAGAGACCTGTTGCTGCTTTCTCCTGGAGAAAGGAGTGCTGCGCAGAGAGACGCTGATGTGAGTCACTCTAAGCACTGCCCAGACTCCTTTCCCTACAGAAAGCAAGCCGGGAAAAAAACGAGATAGGCACCCTGGAATGAGCAAACGATCTTTAGATGTAGAAAGTGACTCACGCGTTTCAAAGAATGAGAAAATAGAGAGGGGGGACGTCCTTGGAAAAAGTTTGTACTTATTCATACACTGTTTATTACCGTAACCGACTTAAGAAAACTAAATTATGAAAGTGGATGAATGTATGCTGCTTGAACTCAGTTTTTATCATTTGATGCTTGTCATTCATGCTTTTTGACTGCTGCAATGTGTGGCATTGTGTGGAATGAGTGCTATGCCGACATGCATTTCATAATTTTGAGTTTCATTGTAGCCTTGATGGTCAAAAATGACTTTGAGGTACTGTGTGTCCTGTATGAATACTTTAAACCTTTAAACAGGTCATAAGACCTTTTTTCTGTGCATCTCACTGTTTTTCTCATAGTGGCCGATAGAGGCCTTTATCTCTGTTTTTACAACATGTTTTGCCACTAAAAGTTTTGTCATTTTGTCCTGGAGTAGAGAGAACTCTAGCAAATTTTGTTTCATGTCAGGTTTGTACCTGTTCCGACTGATGCTTCATTAAGTGTCAAAATGCAACTTAAATATGTGGAAGAACCGCCCGACTGTCCTAGGACCCTGCTCAAGACATCACTCAAGACAACAGATGGTGCGAAGGAGAGAAAAGTTTTTGAGAAAGCTGAGGTGACGTCATTAGCGACCCGACCTATTGGATAGAGACACGGCCATCGCTTCTGACGCCGCTCCGACTCTCTCAACATTCAACACGTCAATCTTCTTCTTTTTTGGTGGGTTGGAGAGAAACAAGGTGGATGATGAAGATCCCATGGAGCAAATGAAAGTAACAGTTCTATCACTCTCATCCCGTTCTCTATTCTCATCCATCCGTATGTCCACATTGTGGTTACTTTTGTTGTATTTGGGGTGTTGGTGTCAACTTTGTGCTGTTTTGCAATTCTGAATTGGATCCAAATTGTTTAACTTTTCCTAATGAGAAGCAGAGTGATTTATTTATGGATTAACTGGTTGGAACAGATTTTATGCACAGTGTGAGAGTGTACATTCAGTGTGTGTTTGTGTGTGTATGTGCGTGCGTGCGCGTGTTTTTGCTTTACCTCTCTTGGAGTCATGTCGCTCAGTGATTGCTGATGCAACTCTTTATCATCCAGGGTTTGCCCTCTCCTCCTGTGAACCTATGGGATGATTAATATTCATATTGGCTTGTCCCTATAGGAGAGATGATGGGGCTGAAGCAGGAGTATGCCTGAACGACTGAAGGTGACAATATACTGATGTGTTGTGTGCGTGCGTGTGTGTGTGTGCTTAACTGTGATGAGGCAGGTGTTAGCATCCACTCCCATGCTGGGAACAGCTAGGTTTGAATCCTCTCCACCTCATTACCCGATGCAAAGAATAATCATCATCCCTCAAATCTATCCATATAAAACTTGCATTGGTCTTGGTCCAAAATCGCAGGGGGCTTTTGAGCATTGTGAAAGTGTGTTGCAGGATTGGAATAAAAAGGATCAAACAACCCCAGTCCCTCCTCGCTCCACCTGGAAGGTCATGTTAAATACTGCATAGAATATGGTTAAAGCAACAACTCCTATTAGCTATAACATCTTTGCCCATATAGATTACAAGTATCAAACAAACCACTACCATTATTGCAAAAATATAACGGACACTGGAAGAACAATGCATAGGATTAAAAGCAATGGACCAACATATGGCACATAATCTCTTTTTGGCAGACAGAGGGTCTTGAATTTACAATGGTTTAAAATATCACATACATAGAAAAGTAGGGAATAATAGGTCCTTGATGTGGTGGGGGCAAGAGTGAGCTCTTCACTTTGAAGCTACCTTTGTAGCCTCACAATTACAAATATCAATTTCAGCAGATGATCTATAGTCTTGTCACAAAAAGGTGTTTTAACCTAACCTAACAGCTGTCCACCACACCACAAAATGTAAGCTGGTTGTAAGAATAGAGGAGGCTGAATTTTTTTATTTTTTATTTCACGTATGAACACAAATGCACAATAAATTGATTTAAAAAATAAAGAAACATTTATGCTGATGCAATCTTTATTAATACAGAAAACGATGAGGACAATCTCGAAATGGTTAGGCTATCGGCTATATCAGCACTACTGTGAATTACACCTCAAAAAGAGAAGAATGCGGTATCTTGATATGGAAAATCAGATTATGCCTTAATATCTCAAACAATGTAAAAGGTTTCTCCAATACTTTTCTATTACGCGCTCAGCGAATGCCATAATAATAGACTTTCCGGTTATTCATTAAGCACATTCGTCTCACTCGGTTGGCTCTCGGTCGGGATCGCGGCGGAGTCACATGTTGCGACGTCACGCAGTAGTTAGTTACTGTAGTCGCGAGGCGGAATGAAGCCGTCATTTCAAGCTCGAGAGGTCTCTGAAAGCGCACTGCACCGCGAGCGCTCAGCATGCCATCCAACTGCTTCAACCCAACTCCAGAGGATCCGCTCAGTCATGGGAGTCCATTACCTCAGCCGTGCAATTTCCACCATCAATAATTTAATCTATTTGCTCCAAAGCTGAAGAGACAAGTCGCAGCTGCTGCTTGGCAAAATATTGCTAAAATAGTTGCGCGGAGGGCTTATCCAAACATCCCAGATGACACAGCCCTGGTGAATGGTCTCCTTTACGACTGGAAAGTAAAGGTAGGTTTTTGTGCGGAATAGAGGTAGCATGCTATTATGTTTAAAGCGTGGACGTCTGATATGAGACGGGATGTTAAGAAAAAGTAATCAAGTGTTGGATCATGCAACGGTACTGGCTGTGCCGCAACCTGAAACGCTATCCTCCCGTTGATGAGATACGGCGCTTTTATGTTGATTGAATTTCTGATGAACAACTAGACAGCCAGCGAAAGATAAAAAAGTTTGTTTAATTCATTATCTGTGCGTAATATATATTTATCCTTGCTGTGCGTTTGTCCGCCTAATATTTAGTTTGGAGGTGGACAGTCTATTTCTTTCTTTATAAATATATATGTGACTTATTAACTGTATTAAACTATTTCTATTTACAAAGTTTATTCGTAAAGATAGACTATTGAGTTTAGCGAAAACTAGGCTACCCGTGCCAACGTTCAAAGAATAAATAGGTTTGGTGAATTCAATGAGACTTTCAAGAACATGAAACTTGAGATCATCGTTTAGGTTTACCGTGTGGAGTCTAGCCTTCCCTTGAAATAGATAAACTCCCAAAGCGCAGATAAAGTTTTACAAATAAAATTCTTCCTAATTTGCAATACAAAGCACAAATAAATGATGGTTCTGGGTCACTTTTGGATACTCTATTGGGGATTCAAACTTTTAAACGAAATCAATAGCCTACTACTTAGGAAAGGTTTGAGACATTTTGTTAAAATCCTAATTGACTTGTTACAATCTGAAATATAATTTTAATAGTGGTTATCAAGTCAATGTTTTTGTATTGTCCTATATTTCATAATTTATTATATATTTTTAATTTGCATATAGAATTACGCCTGTATTCGTTTAGAAGAGAAGCTTATATATATATATATATATATATATATATATATATATATATATATATATATATATATAGGCTGTGCATATATTTTTAAAAGGAGGGGAAATGTCAGCGATCCTTTTATTTAAGATTGTCTTTTATCCACTCTGTGTGTGATCGTTAGCATATTTCACGGCGGGAAAAATGTGTTTCTAATGCTTGTCTGAATACCTCGACTTCAGATGCGTCTCAAACGCTTTATATAGACGAATGCGCCATCTAGCGCAAACGTGTTGTAAAATCAAAGATTGACGAGTAAATTATGGATTGGGTAGTTTTATAAGAATTCTCTTTCTGACATCTTTTTCAAATCTAATGTTAAACAGTTTATACATTGGCCGCATAGATTTGAGCTTGAGGAGATTGTGATGGTTGGCACCCTCAGAATGTTTCCAATTCCATAGAAAGTGTCTGGAAAAAATCTCTACTAACATATCAGTGGCAAATCTAAGATGATGTTCCCTGCAGATCCAGTTCGCCAGTGCCTGCCCTTTCTCCTGTTACGAGAAAAGAAGAAACTTATACATAAATTATAACAGAACTTATGTTTAATTTGTCTACTGCCTTTCAGCTGTGGAGACTCATTCACAATCATTTGAACTACAATGTGTGTTAGTATTTGCAATTTTGCACCCTACTCAAAATCGCTTATATTGATCGTTGTTGTTGTTTGTGTGTGTGTTTGGAGATAACCTACTTAGGATATTAAAATCGAAACATTCTTAGCAAGCGGTAGGCCAAAAACTTTCCCGTAGAGACTTTTTATTGCAGGTATTTCAAAAGATGGGAAATGTTACTCAAAGTCCTAATAGTGTGTTCATTGAAGACCATGAAGAATCAGGCATTTTTTGTAGAGCTATCCTTAGAGTGATGGAAGCATTTTAGGGAGTTTACTCTGGAGAATATAAGGTTATTTCACAGTTTTTTTATGTCTGACCACAGATACCAGATGTACCCATTATGGATTGTACATTTTAAAGTCTTTTCGAAGTCAGAATAATAATTAACACCTGAGACACCTGTGTGAGCTTAGGTGATGCACGCCACACCGTTCTTGACATTGAAGTACACAGAGACAATCTGAAATCTTTTCTATAAAGCTTATCTTCCATTCTTTGTTGTTCCTTTCATATATTTAATTATACATTGTTAAATATCTTAGTATCATAGAGCTTTCTTCTTTTTTATGTAGAGTGCTAGCTCTGATACAAAAGTCTCTGTTAGCACTCTACTTTCAAGTTGGAAGAGCTTTATATATCTGTCATCACTGGATTTTTTGCTAATCCCTTTATGGCATGGAGATTTAAGCAAATACAGTTGGGGGAATCAGAATCATGGAGACCAAACTATCCTGTCCTACCTGCCCCCTTTCCAAACAATTGAGCAGGTGCATGTGCTCTTTCTCCCAAATCCATAGAGCTGCCACTCATGCCCAAGTGAGGTACAATCATGTTTTACAGTGAAAGATGTTTCGACGTGCTCTTACCAAGCCCTGACTACATGGATCAAATACAGCTGTGTGAATGTCGTATGTCATCAAGCTCTCTGTATGTTGTTTTGTAGATGGAGAGGTAGAGAGTTCACTAAAGGCTGTGTGGATTCCCAGTTCCCACATGATAGGTTTGATTGATGTCAGCCTTGTTTGTAGTATATTCAATGAATATGGCTTCAAAGGTGCTACAACAAGTATAAACCATCAGCTTTGTTAGCCTGACAATTGAAAGAGTTATAGTTTTAAAACCACGAAAGTTTTTCTTTGATCATTTTTGATATCGAAACACCTAAAAGAGTGATTAGAGTCTTTGCACAAAGGTTATTAGCACGTTAGCACTCGCTTCCTCTGACCCATGAAAAGCCACTCCCTGTACTCTCATAAGTACACAAACACGCACACGTCGTCATGTTTGCACATCATATGTTGACAGGATATTGATATTGCATTATTCTACGCGATCTGAATGCATGCGCGGTCAACATATTAGTGCAGAACAAACACGTCCGTCCAGGTAATCTTGTCTTCACGCCCTGCTTTGAATGAGACAGAAGGTCTCAGTTATTGCCCGCTCAGTCCCAAAGCAATAAAGTGATTCATCGTCTAAATTACGTTTTAACAGGAAGTTGATTGAGAGCATAATCCATATTGATTCTCTTGATGGAAACAGGAAATAGCAGAGTTGGAAATAAAATCTTTTGTTGTTCCCAGTGAGAAGGGACCCCAGAGGAAAATGGAAAGCAATTGCGCGCTGATGAGTGGCACTGCCCCTAGCACCGCTTCTTCCTGCCTCGCCGCCCTTTTCCTCACATCCCCCTTGGAGACTAGAGAGAGACGTCATTGGGGTTGTTGTGCTCTTGGTCTCCCCCCCTGCCACACAACTGCACTCCAGTGCTCTAGTCTAATTAGGTTGCTACCTGAAGACCTTCTTCAACAATAACTGACCACGTTATTACACCAGGCCTGTCAGGTGGGTGATACTGCCTAGCTCTGGAAAATTTTAAGCAGTACCGGTTGGAATTGGATGAGGGATGGCAACCGTGCTCCACCTGCTGTCAAGAAGGGCAAGAGAAGGGAATTGCTTGTCAGCATGACTGATGCTGGTATCTCATTCAGAATCCTGGGTAATATACGGTATATAAAAACATCCCCCTCATTAGGGAGACGACAGATGTTTGTTAATTGGGATCATCATGAAACTGGGGCGGTTACTGGGCGCATGTTACGGTTGTCACAGGAACCCTCACAGTAATCCATCCGCCCATAGAATAAAAAAACAAGACAGAATCATTGGATAATCCTTAGACAGGCACTTTAAATTCCTTGCTATATTCAGCAGATGTAATTGCTGACAATGTAAGAAGATTTTTTCCATTACTGGGAAAGCTGACAGACTGAAGTATCTTTTCATGCCTGCAGAAGCAGCTTGTACACACATTTTGTGCAGCAACTGATTTGATTAGGATTGATCTGTTCTCCACAGCTGTATCCTCAGCTCTGGGTTTTTTCCGTGTTCTTGTTTTTGACCGTTCGAGAGGAGGGATTATAGATGCCCCCACCTCATCTCCCTCACCAAACACACACGTCGACACACACACACCCGCTCGCATGCACATGCACGCACCCCTAGCGGACTATGACGTCACTGAGCGAGGGGACTTGGAGCTCATTAAGCGAGGGCTGTGATATTCTGAATCGAGACTGTGGGACTCCCAGCCGGCCTATTTATAGAAAGCACATCTCCATGGCAGTCATCGCTGCGCTAGCAAATCGCAGCCGTGACCCAAGACGCCAATTAAGAATGAAACAATGCCTTTTAGCATGGGCGTGCCCTTCCTTCTGTCCGTAACTGCCTTCTGCGCTGAGAACGGACCCTCCCTCTGCCTCGTGCTTGGGCGGCGCGGGGCACCGGGAGTACGGCAGCATGCGGAGAAATGGCGAAGCATTGCTGCGGAGACGGATATTTTTAAATGCACCCCCCGCCCCCACTTCTCCCTCCTCCGTCTCCTTAGAAAAGTGAGAGTGATGCTTAGATCTTTTTTTTGTTTATGGATGTTCCGTTCATATGCACTGGGATGCCAATGGATGCAATGAATTGCTGTGACTCGTAAAGGGACTTTGGAGAGGTAAGAGAAAACCTCAGAGGGGTAGAGGAAGAGAAATAGAATGAATAAATGAATGAATGAATGAATGAATGAACGAAACCGAGAAGCGAAGATAATGACATATAGAAGATTCCCTTCTATCTGTGTTTTCTTAGAATTGTTAAGATTTGCATTATGTGATCTTTAATAGTTTAACATCTGAATGCTGGGAAAAATGCATCAACAAGAATAAGGCGGTTTGGGTATGAATGAGTAAATGAATGATGGGCATCATTTACTGAAAGCTCTCTCTCTCTATCTCTCTCTCTCTCTGCGTTGTTTCTCCTCGTCTCTGTCTTGCACTCCGTTTCTTTCTCTTTCATTTTTCTTATCTCCGCCTTTTCCTTTGGAAAAAAATTATCTCTGAGGGATCATATTGAACTGGTTAGTTATTGTATGCAGTTATTCAGTTGTTTCCAAAGTTGTACTTTGTTACTAAAGGGATTGTATGAAGTTTATTCAACACTTAACACATTGAACTACTTACACAACAATTTCTTGAGGACAGACAACGTATTGGCCGGTATTTTCCCTAATTTCCTAAAGGGTTTTTGCACATCACCAATATCTGCTCCGCAAGCACTCAACACTTAACGCTCTTGTTAAGGGGACAGAGGCGGAGGCAGGAGGGGAAGAGAGAGACGGAGGAGAGCGGGAGCAATCCACACATGTTCTCCTAATGATACTCCGGGGTCTCTGAATTTAGCCTGCTGCATTTGTTTTAGGTGTGTGCGCATAGACAGAGAAATCCGTGCGGTGTTTTCCCTTGGGCGGGTAACTAAGAATGAGAAAAGAAAAAACAAGTCGTTGCGTTTGTATTACGGAATTGATTTGGGATCGTAAAGTTTCATTACCCGCAAATAACGAAAGACCGCTGTAAACCATTACAAGTAATTGCGACTCATGAGACAACAAACACACGCGGAGAGGAAGAACTGCTGTGAAAGATTTTACATTAGTGACGTTCAGAGGCATAATGAGTTTTGAAAACATTGCCGCACCGTTTAGTTCAGTTTCCCTTTAATCGCTGATTGAGTGTCTGTTATGGGAGAAGTGTTTAATGTAGTTTTACCTGGGCTACGGCCAAGACAACTACATTAATTTATTCATTACATGTTTTCTCACCGTCTCCCTCTCTCATCTTCCCCATCCCTCTTGTCTCTCCCCTTTTGCTGTCTCCAGTTCCAACAGGTTAGAAGAGTGATGACCATCCTGTTTGTTACTATGGTTATTTCATACTTCAGTTGCATGAGAGCTGCGCCCATGAGAGATATCCCGGGTGTGCAGGGGGGCCACCGGGCTGAGGGATACCTGGGTGCTGCTGCTGCCGCGGCGGCGGCCGGCGTCACCTCGGGCGGCCGGGGCCACGGGACTCCACAGAGTGGGGGGGGGTTGCCCTCGCTCACGGACACTTTCGAGCAGGTGATTGAGGAGTTGCTTGAGGTGGAAGGGGAGGCAACGCAGCAGCTGGGCCCCAGGGCAGAACAAGGCCAAGGAGGGGGCGTTCCCGTCGCCGGGGTCGCAGCGGACTCGAAGGACGTTGACCTGTACGCCTCGCGGGTGATGATCAGCAACCAAGTGCCTTTGGAGCCGCCGTTACTCTTTCTCTTGGAGGAATACAAAAACTACCTAGATGCCGCCAACATGTCGATGCGCGTGCGGCGGCACTCGGACCCCGCGCGGCGAGGGGAGCTCAGCGTTTGTGACAGTATTAGCCAGTGGGTGACAGCTGTGGACAAAAAAACGGCCATAGACATGTCTGGCCAGACAGTCACCGTTCTGGAGAAGGTCCCTATGAATAACGGTCAGCTGAAGCAATACTTTTACGAGACCAAATGCAACCCTTTGGGGTACACAAAGGAGGGCTGCCGAGGAATAGACAAGCGGCACTATAACTCACAATGCCGGACAACCCAGTCTTACGTGCGAGCCCTTACCATGGATAGCAAAAGGAAGATCGGCTGGCGGTTTATACGGATAGACACTTCGTGTGTATGCACATTGACCATTAAGAGGGGCAGATAGTGTACACAATGTATAGATTTTATTGAGAGTTCTAAAAAAGAGAGAGAAAAGAGAAAATATCTATTTGTATATATACATAACAGGGTAAATTATTCCGTCAGATGAAAATTTTATGGACTGCATGTAAAAAAGATGAAGTTTATACAGTAAAAGTGATACTACAGTCTATTTATTGAACATATTCATGACCTTGTAAACAATTAAAAAAAGATCTGATCAGTCATTTGCGCCCAGTTCAAATTACTATATCACATTCCTCAAGACATTGTGTTTTTTACGTTGCCAAGATTTTGAGAGATGAGGAGAGGAGGGGGTGAGGAAGAATTACATACGAGAGAAAAAAAATGACAAAAAAAACTTGCATGCTGCTTCAATCGTGAATTGAGAAACTGTCCACTTTGGGAAAACAAGGAAATGATTTCCGACCAAAACATTCCGTTTACATTCTCAACCGTAACAGGATTTCCTCCTCTAAGTACTCTGTCTGTTTACTATCCTCAACTTCTCAAGGTAATGTTGGAAATACATACTATGTCAAGGTGCTGTTGTCAAAGCTTTGCTGTTTATTTTTTTATCCCCACAAGATGAAAAAATATATATATAAAATATATATAAAATTTATTCATTGACATGTGTTCTGAATTAATATAATTCATTTTGTATGTTGTGAAGTTGTTTGCAATATTAAATTGAAATATTTGAAGAAATAAAATTACTATAGGCAACTGAAAAACAAAACCAATGTCAATAAAGTTTGAGCACTCCCTTTGCAGGTCTAAATTGGGCACAAGCTTTGGAGAGAACATCTTCTCTCACAGCATACGGATCCTACATTTAGATGGTTTTAAAATGGAGAAAGATAAATTTAAGTATCTTAAGCATGTTCTCACCATATCTTTGTTTAATCGAGTGGGCCCTGTTCAATGCAGGTGTAACTAATCTTAAAAGTGAAGAATGTTGGTATGCCAATGAGTAGCGTGCAAAAGCAAACACAAATCAACACATCTCTGTGTACTCCACCTTCTTCTAATGAAGTCAGTACAGAGAGTTCTCAGGTAAGAGTTGTAAATGTGACATGTAATTCTATGGAAACTAGTCGTGTCATTTGGAGAAGGTAATGTGCCCTGTGTTTGGAATTATGTCTAGTAAGAAGGTATAGGCTATCATCACTATCACAGAGATTAGGATTTTTTGGTCTGAAAGATAGATCAATAGAGTCAACACTCCAATGCACTCTACATGATATCTGATACACCTGATCACAGACCTATAAACAAACCTGCTTTACTTCAGAGGCTGTTATCAGACAACTGAATAGAAACGTCTGACACAGATAAGGAAGGACATGGGGGTTTAATTTGATTATGGTAAGTATCTCAGTGCATCATAAGTGTATCAGGCAATGGAGAAATAACACAATACAGATAATGCTCGCATCCTTTATCAGTAAACATGCCATTCAGAACTGGTCCAGTTTCTACCATGCAACACAAAATAATGGTACTGTGCAAGTCTAATCAAAACAGCCCCAATGTTGTGCTATGGATGATTATTAAAAAAAAACTTTAATTCACTTGAGATTTTGACATGTTGATTGAAATGTGACATTATAAATATTGTATATAATATAATGCACATGCAAACAGTATCTGTTAATGGAAAGACGAAGAAACTGACAATGCAACATAGTTATGGTGCATTTTACCCACGGCGCAATTTACATGATTGAGTTATTTTTGTGAGGTTCAGGTTTTCCCCAGTTCAAAGAAGTCCTTGGTAAGACCCAGCAGGGCCCTGTCCCATTTGCTACAGAAGTAGGACACTCTATTCTCTATTTCCATTTCGCTCAGAATCCTGACCAATAGTCTTGGTGTGATTCTGCTGATTCTGTCTCTGTGAGTCAGAACAAACAGCAGATGTTAAGACAGAGCAAATGTTAAAACATAATTAAATATAAACATTAAAAAGCGTCAATAACACACGTGGGTGTGGACGGTTGGTTATTAAATAAGTAAAACGTTTCCCCATATGCTATTTGTCAGTTAACAAAATCATATGAATACATACACGTGTGTTTAGATTGAAAATTTGAGGACGTTTTATAGGCTCATGATTAAATTGTGTTTGCTATGCTATGCGAAGTGACTGCGCATTTACAGCGCAACAATGATACTCTCGACTCGCCCTGTAATCCTTTTCATTAGCCAGAGCGCTCAAGTTTAGCTAGCCGCTAGCAAGAAACACCGAGACGGGAGTGTCACAGGGAGCATAAACTTTCGCCAAACAAAAACAACAATACACAAGATAAATGGCCTCTTTGGGGGAACCTGTCCGTCTGGAAAGAGGTAAGCTGTCAGTCGAACAGTTTTGGCTTGCGACCGAGATTGTAAAATCACACTCTTTGGTCGAAACATCCCGCTGTCACTGAATAAAGATGGATTAGTGGACGACAGCGAGCTAGTTCCCGTTTACTGTATCAGACAATTGATAACGTTAATAAATCTATTCGACAAAAACGTATGTATGAACACTTTGTGTCGTTAAATCAACGTGCTTTTGTTAAATAAAAGCAAAACATGGGGTTAGCTATCAATAGGGGGAATGTTAACTTAATCTTCATTGCGCTGTTAGCATAGTGCTGGTTGTTCAGTGTTTATATTAAAGATCACTGTAAATGTTCGCAATCCTAGTGGTTTTGAGTTTTCAGTGACATCCTCAGCTCAGTCTTCTGCATCTGATAGTTTAGAGAACTCTTTGTGTAGATGAGTGAAGCTTTCCTAAATTAGTGTATTGGCAAAAGCACTGATTTTTCTATAATCCGAGATCTTTAACTGTGACACTCATTCCCAATATTACTGCTGCATCCGTGTGTATAAATAATAAACAATTAACTTCTTCCTGAATAAGATTTGGAAGTGAGTTACATGACTTACAAGGGTAAACATTGGAAGTCTGAAGTGTATTAATGTCTTTAATTAAAGGTGTTTGATTAACAGCATGAGGTATCTTTATAGCTGTAAGGAAATCAAGCAGTTTATTGGGATGTAATTGTACACGCAAAACAATTGTCATTGTAATAAACAGTACAGCAAGGCAAACAGTCGTTTTTTAATAGAAATAATAAAGGGAAGCTCATAGAAATGAGATGTGTTCACATTTTCTCAAGCGTGTGATATGAAGTTTATCTGTCGCAATAAAAACATGCCAAAGACACCATCACCATATGGCGTGATGCAAATGATTATCTGGGGTCTGGCCGTGCTTCATTTTTTTTGCAAATTTTCCTCTACAGACATATCTCGTGCCATTGAGCTGCTGGACAAGCTCCAGAGAACAGGTGAAGTGCCTCCCCAGAAGTTGCAGGCACTGCAGAGGGTTTTGCAGAGTGAATTCTGCAATGCTGTGCGGGAGGTAAATGTGCCAGCATCACATCTATGTAATTTAATGTCTCTCGGATGCTCGCGTCCTATTGTGTACTTTAAGGGCCATGACCCAAAGAATCCTGGCTTTCTAGTAAATTTGCAAACGTACTCTTTTAGGCTCTTCTGAGAAAGGGCTGGGTGATCTTCTCAAAAAAGCATATCAAAATCTTTATAACAAAGAATCTCGAACCACGTTCTGAATAGAAAATTTTATTTTTAAATATTAACTGTTTGCACATAGCACTGGTGCCACAGAGGTTAACAAAGTCTAATGAAATGGCCTTGTTTATTGTTTTATACTGTTGTAGTTATGACTAGTTAGCGTGAATTTTTTTATTTATTTTTTCATTCAAAAACATAAAAATCAAGAAGAAATAGGCTATTTTCTACACTGGTTTTGAGGCCAGTCCTACAAACGATCGATTTTAATGGGCGTGCAGCATTGAAGACTTTATAAGTAAACGCCCACTGCTTTGATTGGATAGCAGTTTGCGTAGTTGGAGCCTTCTGTGAATTTGGTTCGAGACGTAACGTAAGGTTACAAATTACATTTACATTTATGCATTTGGCAGACGATTTCTTTCAAAGCGACTTGCAGTAACCTATACATTTATACTTTGGTATGTGCAATTCCCTGGTATCAAACCCACAACCTTGCGTCGTTAACGCAATGCTCTTACCACTGAACTACAGTAAAGCTTAGCATTAGCACCATTCACAGTTTTCGCAGGGCATCAGTATTATCTGGAGACCTCCTGTGATTTATAAATGACCTCCCCACATCAGTATTTCATGTGAGGCATTTGCAAGATTTACTCAAATTTACTGACTTATTTCCCGGATGTTATGGCAAGGCTTTGCGTATAGTTTGTATAGCCTATAGTTGTATTGCTTTTATTGATATATGACCGTACCTGTCAGCATTTGAGACCAGTGATCCCGAACAGGACAAAAGATCACAGCGATCGCGGGTCTCAAATGTTACGAGAGTTTCCATGATAAATAAACAAACAGGAGACTTCCGGTAACTTATGGATATCACCCAGCACCCGAAATAATACCAAAACACTTCAAAACAGCCTCCATTATTTTCAAATGGTGGATAAACCTTGAAAAATGATATATGAGCCACCCAAATTACAGAGACCCGCTTCACAGACAACCTCTGCAATTAATACAAATGACTTAAGGTCCCCATGTAATACTAATCTCAAGTGAACAGTTTTCAGGTCACATCAAGCGATCTCTATCAAAGCAATAGTGACACATAGTACAAAAATGTTTTACTGCCTTAAGATTGTGGCGCCATTCCTATGGGATCCATTAAAATTAAAATGCAGTGCTGTGCTTTCAATCTCTTCACAAATCCAGTGTCTATCTCTGCCTTGTTGACGAGGAATCCTCAGAATAATGAAACGAACAAAAGCTCCATGTTTTTCCCACATGAGCTGAAACGTCTTTAAAAATAAACTTTAACCCTGCATCCTAATATCGGAATCTGAAGGAAGGATATGCAGCGACTGTATTCCTTCACAACCAAGGATGGCACAATATCGAGCTATCTTTAATGCCATGATTGTTTGTCGCATGCTCGCTCTACCTGCTTCCACGCAAGTTGTGACTTCAGCACTGTCATGTGTGAACCAGTGGGCGGGGCGAGAAGTAGTCGTTGATACTTTTCTGTGGAGGTGGTGTTCAGCCTATCAATGCCGTCGTAGATAGGTGCATTCCAGAACCTGCTGTTCTCTGGGCCTGGTGTCAATAACAGATGTAATCTCCGTAACAATGGCTTTCTCAGTTCTAACACTTACATGATGTTCACGTGAATACAATTCCCTCTTATATAATGAAAGCTTGGGTTAAATTCTTTATTTTATTTCATGCCTCCTTAAAAGTGTTACAATTATAAAACGTCTGTTATCATCTTTAAAAAAACACAAATGCAGGTCATCACATAAATGGAGTGGTTCAAGACAAAGGACATTATTATTGTTATATACAAATGGATCAATTAGGGCCATATAATTTTTAGTTTACCCATTTTTTTATTGTTCTGTTATGTCCATTTTTTTACTATACAAAAGTAATGTATTTGTCAACATAAAATACTGTAATAGTATTTACTAGGCCTATAGTAAACGGCAGTAACGTTCTTATATAATATTGAGCTTTTGAATTGGAGTATAGTAAATATTAAAGTATACTACAGTTTATCAATTTTGAAAAATAATATCAACATTTTCTACAGTGAGGAAAATAATTATTTGATCCCCTAATGATTTTGAAAGTTTGACTGCCTACAAAGAAATTAAGGGTCTTTTATGTTATGTAACTAATAGAACCCGAATATCAACCAAAAACTCGGGGGAAAAAATTGTATCAAGGTTATAAATTGATATACATTTCATTCAGAAAAAATAAGTATTTGATCCCCTATCAACCAGCAAGAATTCTGGCTCCACAGATTGGTTATGTGTCTATATGGACCACATATTAGTCTTGTCACTTTAAGAAATTACTCCTAAGTCAGCTTGTTATGTATATAAAAGATGCCTGCCAACAGAATCTGTATCTTCCGTTTCAAGGTCAAGACCAAATAGGTTTCAAAGAATGTCAAGAACAAGACTGTAGACCTGCACAAACCTTGAATAGGCTACAGACAGAAGCTTGGTGAAAAGGAGACACCTGTGCGATTATTTGGAAATAGAAGAAATACAAAATAACACACTTGCCCTGGATCTTAAGCTCTCTGCAAGTTTTCTCTAATGGAGTAAAGATGATCATGAGAAAGGTTAAAGATCAGCCCAGAACTACACGTAAGAAGCCTGTTTATGATTCCAAGACAGTTGGGACCACAGTTAGCAAGCAAACCATTGGTAACATGCTATGCCATAATAGAATGATATCCTGAAGCACCCGCAAGGTCCTCCTGCCCAAGAAGGCCTGCCTATCTCGTCTAAAGTTTGACAATGATCAAAATGATACAGAACAGGCTTTGGAGATAGTTCTGTGAGACCAAAATTGGCTCCTGTTTTTGGAGGGAGAGAAATGCTGACCGTGACCCTTAGAACACCATCCCTACAGAGAAGCACAGTGTTGGAAACATTATGCTTTAAGACTTTTTCTCTGCTACGGGCACAGGATGACTTCACCACATTTAGGGGTTGAGGGAGGGTGCCCATGTACCGTAAAATCTTGGATGAGACATATAGGCCCTGAAAACTGAATATATTCAGGAAACTGAATATATGTTGCCCAGAAATATCTTAGAAGAATACATTAATGGTGTGCATCATGAGATAATATAATATATTCTAAGGCATTTTTATAAAAGCGGCATAAATATCTTATAGTAGCATAGTCCTGGTTTAAGCTAAGCAGTGTCTGTGAAACAGGGCCTAAGTGTCCTAGCCAGTCTCCAGAGCCTAGTCCTGTAGAAAATATGTAAAGGAGGCTAAAACTCCAAGCCCTGAGCGACAGCCAAGGAACCTTAGATTTACAGAGGAGTGGACCAAAATGTATCCACTTGACACATGTGCAAACCTGGTGACCAGCTATCAGAAATGTTTTACCTCTGTGCTTTGCAACAAGGGTTTCTCCATCAAGTACAAAGTTATGTTTTGCTCGGGGATCAAATACTTATTTCACTGACTGAAATGCAAATCAATTTATCATTTATAACCTTTATATAACGTTTTTCCCCTGATTTTTTTATATTCTGTCTCTATCAGTTAAAATAAACCTACCATAAAAATGATAGACCCTTCATTTCTTTGTAAGCAGGCAAACTTACAAAATCAAATAATTATTTCCCTCACTGTATATCAAATACTGTAGAACACTACAGTATTTTTTCATTCAAGCAGCTAGGTTAACCTGTGTTTTATTTTGACGGGTCGTCGTGAAGACGCTCCCACAATAGATGCTTAAGTTTCAGTGTGTGTAGTTCAGTGACGATAGTTTTTTTCAGACAGTCACAACAGTTAAATTCACCTGAAATAAACTTTCAGGGCAACTCTGGACATGATGTTCATTTGTTTGCAGTGAGACACATACAAATCCCTGAGCGTCACGCATGTAGCACCTTAAATTGTGCAACAAATTCACTCATACACACAGAACTGGCAGATGACATATCGGGATTAAGCATCCGCATCACAAAAATCTTTGGGGTCTAGATCAGTGACATTGCTGTGCCCTTTTAGGTGGGCTTTAGCCCCACCCTAAATTTCTAGATTACCCCCCCTAAAAATTGTGATTATGTAATTTGCAAGTAAACAAAAGTGTAACGTAACCTACAAGCTCTTTGTCGTTTTTCAGTAATTAAAAGTACTAATAAGTATATTAGCGGTGCGCCTTCAATTAACGTCATACACACAAAAACAAGCACAAGGACTAACACACTTCACACAAACAAGCCACTCTGTCTAATACACGGGTAATTTTTACTTCGTACAGACCAATTTATGTCGCACTGCACAGCCCTGCTGAAAAACACTTCAGTATTAGTTGGTGCCAGAGTCCTTTTTGGCTCCAACTCCTTGTCCGTCATGCCGCTAAGTTACTGATTTGTTTTCAAATACGGAGGCAGACACGTGATATAGTTTGGACAATCCGCACAAACATCTAGCAGGAAATCATTGAGCTGTTCACACGGTGCTTTGCAGACCTCGCAGCACAGCGAGAGTGATTCAAAAGCATACAGAGCTCTCGCAGTGGTTCAATGTCACGCATGGGTCTGTGCAGCGCTGAATGATGTCGGAGACAGCTCTTGTTTTATTCGACAGACAAGATCATGATCCTTGCGACTCCATTGAAAAGTGGATTTTGGACGTCTTCAAGCTCAATCGCGATTTAAGATCGTCATATCACCCACACCTAGTCTGAGGGAACTGTGATGTAAAGTAAAAGTAAAAGGAATAGTTCAACCAAAAATAAAAGGTCTGTTTTCATTTATTTGCCCTCATGACATTTCGAACCTGTATGAATTTATTTTCCTGAAGACCACAAAAGACATTTTACGTTAACATTGGTAACCAAAACAAACCCACTGACTTTCATTTTCTGGACACAAAAACACTGCAGCATTCTTCATAATATCTATAGTCATATACAGGTTTTGAACAATATGAATGTGGGAATTTTTATGTTGGGGTGAACTATCCCATTAAGATCTAACAAAACATAAAGGTGGACTAACAAACACAAGCCATTCCAAAGTTGTCAGAGGGGCTCGGAAGTGCTGGAATTGTTTTGTTTATCGTGTGCTATTATAAGAGATTTAAGCATTAGAAGTGACCTCAATAATTGCAGATGAAAACTAAAATAGCATTTTTTTTGTCAATGGGGCTGATGTTAGGTTGTATACACACAAGATGTCTTGCAGCAAAGAACAGCTACAGTAGTTTGAGCTCTGATGGACTGAAATGTAACTAAAAGTAGGGATACGTAGATTGATTTTGAAAAGTTGCACTGTTTGTACAATAACCTGCATGTGCTTGAAGAAAATAATGCAAGATGTGATGTATCAGCCAAAGAGTGACAAATACCAACTAAAAATAGATCAACTCAAAAATAGAGCAGACGGAACTTGCTCCATCGGTCCCCAAATGAGTACTCGGGCATTTTACTTGCTTGAGTACTTGAAAGATACATCATCAAACACGCACATCCCTTGTGCATTTAACCGCATGCTCATAAGTGTAGTACATAAGATAGTCGCTGTGCAGAAGAACTGGATATTGTTTCTGAAGTACACAAATAGCATCAGTCCATTTGTCTGTTCCAGACCGGGCATAAAACTCAGCTGTAGTGTTCTGTTGCCCATGTCGTGGATCTAAGACTGTTGGCAGTTGATTGGTCTCCTCCCTGCTGTTTGGTCATCTGTCGTTCTCACTGTTAAACTCGAGTGGCATTTAGACCAGAGCCGCTGTTCTTCATCTCACTTGAAATCCTAGAATGAAGTTGAGCTTTAGAGTAGGCAAATGTGAAGATTTGTTTGGCTAGGTTAAATGAAACTGAAAGTGCCATTGTTATCTAACTAACCCTGTTTGGCAGGTGTATTCGGTAAGGGAATAGATTATATTTTGACATTTCTCTTGTGTTTTTATCAGACTGCAATCCTTGTTTATGTAACAGTAGCCACAGTTTCCATTAAAGATGTGCACAAAACATTTGCAGTATTTTGTAAATGTCAATGAGAAAAGATTGTTATAAGTCACCCAAAAATGAAAAAAAATCTGTCATAAAGTACACACTCTCTAGTTGTTCCAAATCTGTTTACATCTCTTTGGCGGAACACAGAGAAAGATATTTGGAAAAATGCTTGTAACCAAACAGTTCTTGGATCCCATTACGTACCATAGTAGGAAAATGAAAATGGTAGTAAAAAGTGCCCCTTTACTCTATCCTTTCCTACATTCTTTAAAATCTTCTTTTGTGTTCAACAGAACAAATCATTTATAATGTATTTTTCCTACTTTGGTAGTCTATAGGGTCCAATAACTGTTTGGTTATAAGCTTTCTTATGAATATCTTTCTCAGTGTTCATCAGAACAAAGACATTTATACAGATCTCGAACAACCCGAGGGTAAGTAAAAGATGACAGAATATTTATTTTTGGTTGAACTATCCCTTTAATATTGCTGCTATTAGGCAGCTAAAAAAATTCCTTGCATAATATTTCCTCTTGTGATATCAGGGTGTTGAATGTCGGTAGGTTTACGTTGCAACAATATATCTTGAAATGGTCTACATTTTTTCTGGGGCTGTATATGAGAGTTTTGCATCGTTGACTTGTTTCCATTTTGGCAATAGTTTCAGTTTGCGCAATGTGGATGGTAGTGATTTTACCATGGCTCCAGATTTTTTTCATGAAATATATATATTTTTAAATGGCTAGTTTAGTTCTCTAAAAATAATTATAATTCAAAAATTGATCAGCGGCCTACCAGCTTTATTGTAGAATGGCACAGTAATACAGGATATTCTGTCAGTGGTTTCAGGTGTGATTTATCCCATCAGAATTTGGTCAGATATGTTTCTTCGTAAAAAAGTGTTTTAACCTCGATCTATAAGAACCACATTCACATTTTTTTTCAAATGTGTACTGTTTTGTTAGTCTTCGCCATGCATCATTAGTTCACTGAAACTCAGGGAATGTTGAACTTGCTGCCGGCTTGTGTCTCAGATGTATGACTACACAGGCTTATTAAAAGAGGCCCCGGGCAGGACACAACATCCTTTATTTTGCTTCTTTTTTTAAAACCAAGGCCACCCATACTCGGATTTAGAAATGCTTGTTTAGGCTGTCAAATGTGACGGCATTGGATGTAACTGCTGTTTCTTTGTGGTGAATAAGTGCTTAAAATCCACGTTCCCCGCAATAGCATTTTTTCGCCTTAAGTGAGTGTGTAATGTTGCTGTTAGAGCATATATAATACCTGCAAAATGATAAAGCCCAAAGTTCAGTGCCAAGCGAGATATTGTCTTTAACAGAATTCGCTTTTCAAGGAATACAGAGAACAGCAGAAATCAGACTACAGCACTCTACTTCCCGGGTACATTATATCACTATTCCGAGTGCTTTTAATAACCTCTTCCCAAAGGAATACGCAAAAAAATGGGCAAGGCCTTCCTTAGAGGAGTGGAAGAGCAGCTGAAGTAGTGTTTGGTTATCAGAGATTTTAAACATTTGACTGAGCTATGCGCTAAACTACTTTTACTTTCATTACAGTCCTACAGCTGGTAATAATATTCAGCTACACCCATTCTAAGATAATCAACGATCAAATAACAGCTTCCATGACTTTAACATCGGCCATGAAAGCTGTTCTGTGTAATACACTAATATTGTGTCTGTGTGCGCTTACCTCTTAAACATTTCTTTGAAACATCCTTTGAAGTCCTGCTTGCAAATGTCTCCTGGTCAACCTGTTTGTTTTATTATCCAACTCTGGTCCAATAAAAAAAGGCAAAAACGCTTCTTTTATTAGTGTTAATTAATATAACCTGACTGACCCAATCTGTCCGGTGTCATTTCCCTAACCATAGTAGAAAAAAAGTGATCTCTTACAAAGATTGACGGTTGCACATGCACTAGCAGACCTCCGGTAGACTTTTATGAATCTGCATGTTTTTAACTGATGAAGTGAAGTTGACGCCATTGTTACTGTTTATTGCTCAAAGCCAAAGTTTATGAAAACGTGCACTGAGAGGGGGGCTGACCAATCACAACAGCCTGAGAGGCGGAAGCTTGCTGATTTGGTATTGGTGGGACATCTTCACACACACATTGTAAATGGGGAACCAATCACTACAGTCTGGGTCAGCTTTACCAATCAGAGCGTTTCGGAAGGAGGGATTTTATATTTATATTTATATAGACCTCATTCTCACAGCTGGGCACATCTAAATGTGAGACATGATTATATGGTTTTCCAGTCACCGATTACGGCCAGTCTGGGACATCATCTAAACCAGATTGAATAATGTGCCAGACCAAAAGGGCTTTTTAGGGTGAGTTACTATTTACGAGCAATTTAGTGTAGGACCAAGCTGATAGGGATCCTGGAATCTGATGCTTGAAATGTAGGAAAAGGCTTTGCTTAGTTTCTGAAAATAGAGCTCTAATTTTGTTTCATTTTGTTTACCGGGATGGAGAGGAGGCTGTGCTTGTTGTGATATTCCAGCTGTATTCTCTGACTTTGTTGTACGTTATTTTTAGGTATATGAGCATGTGTATGAGACTGTGGACATAAATAGCAGCCCAGAGGTGAGGGCCAATGCAACGGCAAAGGTAAGTTGTTGTTTATTTTACAGTCAGATAGTTTCCATGTAACAGACCATGTTGTTTTACTGAACGTTAAAAGATGGACAGACAATCTCATTATCTTGGTTGTAATACTTTGTTAAAACAGTTGGCTGATGTCTTGAAGATATATATATACACATCATATTTTTGACATCCGACAGTTTGCTGTTTTTTATTTGTGTATGTATAGACAGTTTCAAAGCAAGAACATAAACAAACGTAACTGCAGATGCATGCTTTTGTGGCCCGAATGTAACTTCGACTACACACCTGCAAAGAATAGAGTTGCTGTAGATTATTTCTGATAATTCGAGAAAGAAACCGTTACTTGGTTAAACTTGCCTGGCCAATATTTTGAATTAAGACTCCGATACCAAGTTCAACCTCTAGATATCAATGTCCCATACGATTTCTTTAAATGTGAAAAAGTTACACGACCCATTTTACAAATCGTTTATTTAATAAAATTAGCATACAAAAGTCAACAAATTGTTTATTTAATACAATTATTATATAATAAAATGATAATATGAATTCAGTAAATTATAAATAGTTGAAGTACAAATTTTTTGTGCTGTTCCCAGGCTACAGTGGCTGCATTTGCAGCGAGTGAGGGTCACTCTCATCCTCGTGTGGTGGAGCTCCCAAAAACAGAGGAGGGGCTGGGGTTCAACATCATGGGTGGAAAGGAACAAAATTCGCCCATCTACATCTCCCGTATCATTCCCGGAGGCATTGCTGATCGACACAGCGGTCTGAAGAGAGGAGACCAGCTGCTGTCTGTTAATGGAGTGGTACGTACACCGTCCTGTCAAATGACGGGCTGCACGTTTTAAGCAAATTGAATGATGTAAGCAACTTGATATCTTATGCTGTCACCTTAACATTACCTCAGGAAGCTTATCCGATGTCTTCAGTTAGCTAACAATAACTCTGGGATGTCAATAAAATTATAAATACCATCACTGTATTATATTTATCTCAGATATCAGACACAACAGTGTTGTGGCTGCCATATTGATATGTTTACTGGATCACATGACCAAGCAAATGCGTCATGTTTGTTTATGTCTTTGTTGTCTCCGTTCACACTACAACAAGAAAGACTCATTTTTTATAGTATCAAGAGCTCAATTTTCACAGGACATAAACAGTGTCTTGGTGTGGATGGATATACAAAAAGAAAAATGGATGAATCAGTAGAGAGATCTTACCGCCTTCGTCTTTATTACAGAGTGTAGAAGGAGAGCATCATGAGAAGGCTGTAGAGCTGTTGAAGGCTGCTCAGGGTACAGTAAAGCTGGTGGTACGATACACCCCTAAGGTCCTGGAAGAGATGGAGTCCCGCTTTGAGAAGTTGAGGTCGGCCAAACGCCGGCAACAGAACAACTACCCCCAGTAGGCACCTCTCCTGTGCCCCCCATGCTGTCTCATTGTCTTTAAATCTTCTGCCATCTGTCTTCCTCGTTCACACTTTCTCACCCTCTTTCTCCAACCAGGGATTAGCCACATGTTTGGCACTCCTTTTTTTGTGAAATTTTCTAAAAAAAAAAAATTAAGTACATGCTTTCACACACTTCTTACTCACAGCATAAACACTACCTTGGCTCTTCATGATGTCAAACACGCATTGCATTATTAAGAATGTGTCGTTTGGGGTGTTGATTAGTTCGATATGCAAGGGGACCATTGCAATGTACAACTCCTGAGGTGAATTGAATGAAAATGTCAAAAAGTGCCTCAACAGATTATTCCCGCAGCCGGTATGTTCCCATCACAGGCTGTTTTGTGGTCCAAGCTCAATTGAACACTAGCATCTTACTTTAAAAATGTGTAACAGAAACTGAACTGATTCATCAATCGATCGTTGGTTTGTTTTTCTTGTTTGCTTTTCTAAATATCTGGGAATGAAAAACAGGTAAAACATTTCAAAACCTCATGTTGGATTTGATGAAACAAACATCCTCATCAGAACTGTTGTGTGCTTCCCAAAATGTCAGCTGTAAATATTCCATACTCAAGACAATTGCTAGACATTATCTGTTTACGGACACAAATCCCAAATTGTTTACAGCAGACGTTGATACAATTAACCAACACTAAGTTGTGAAATCTTACATTGCATTTAGGCTAGTTACATACGACAGTGCTTTTGAATGAATATTTGTAAATACAATGTTTTCAAAAGGCATTAAGCAGACCTGCCATTCTGAGGAGATGCGGGTGGCACTATCTTGATAGTTTTCTAAAGTAAATAAAACAACGTCCCTTCAGAAGCACAGAGAAACGCAATGTGGCAGTCTGTAGCTCTCATGCAAGCCTGCGTTCAGTTTTTACTTTTATAATTAATTTCTAAGTTTGCAGCAGAAACACACAGTGTGAATCTGTAGGGGGCATCAGCAGTTGTAGTCGTTTTATTGCTCATTTATGCATTGTTTTAAAAACGCTATATGAATGTTAATGTGGCACTTGCCTTTCAGCCCGCTATGGTATGCCCACTTCACTATGGTATGCTATGCCCACTTCACGCTAATAATTACAAAGACCTGCATCATGTTTTAGAATCCATTTGGCTTAAATGGATGTAAGCGTAATTCAACCATAAATGAAGAAATGAATGTTTGAGAATGTCATCATGCAATTTTATGAGATGTCTAAATGAAGCTCAAGTGTAAATTGGTTCAGTGGTTTGTTTGTTTGTTTCCTCTCTTTAATTTATTTGTTTCTAAAGAACCTAAAATAGATTCCTTGAGGCAATAAGACCTTGAGTGTATGGTTTTGTTTTAGTATTTTATAATAGAAAAAGAACATGTCTTAAAGGGATAGTTGATGAATCATTTACTCGTCCTCTAGTTGTTCCAAACCTGTATCAATTTCTTTGTTCTGTTGAAAGAAGAGAAAGATACTTGGAAGAATGTTAGCAATTTTTAGTTCAGGACATCATTCACTACTATAGTAGAAAAAAACATATTGTATACTTTTGTTCTGTTGAAAACAAAATTAGATATTTTACAGTTCTTGGAGACGTTTGAGTATCCTTTTAATATTTCGTACTTTGGTATCAATGATGTCCCATAACTTTCATTTGCTAACATTCCCCCGTATATCTTTCTCTGCGTTCATCAAAACAAAGAAATGTGTACATGTTTGGAGCAATCTGAGGGTGACTAAATAATGACAGAATTTATATTTTTGGGTGAACTATCCCTATAACTCAGTAAATTGTTCACCCCATTTAGAAATCGTCTCGAGCTAGTTGCTAGTATTTCAGTCTTACCCAGATCCCTCAGTGGCTGGATGTTGTTACACTCGTTACTTAAATTAACTTCAACTTCTTCGTGTTGTCGCCAAAATTGAACGCTTTGACATTGTAAGATTTGTCAAGAGCAAGAAATGTGTTTTAAAACTACTTTCACACTGCACTTTCACTTTGTACTCATTTTCACAAAATGCAACACGCTTGATGTATTTTTAACCTCAAACGCATGTATTTCCGTGTGTGACACACTAGGAAAAAACGGTCTATTTTTCTCTGTCTCTCATTAAATATTTAACATGTCTAATTATAGAGGTCTATGACTCACCCCGAGCTGTGAGATACGTAGGTGTTTTGGGGGGTGAGGGATAAAGGGAGGTCTGACGTCTTGCATGAAAGAACCGTTTCTGTGGTGTATAAGGTGCTCAGGTTGAACATTTATATAAAATCATGATGTTGAAGCCTCACGTATTACAAGAGCAATAAGACTTGATGTTTTTCCTGTACTCATCACAAGCAGGTTACTCGCTCCCCGTTTATACTTGGAATTGTCCACAGGGGGCTAACAGACTATTTTTGTAACCTTGTTTTCTTTTGATATTTTCTCACTTTTTGATAAGTGATTTTTCACTCTTAAGATCTCTTTTGCGATAAATGCTTTGTATTGATTTACCTTGACCAAGTTCTCCGTTTCAAGACCAAACTTGCCAGACCTTTATCAATGTCTGTTCAGCTAGTTGGAATTTCTTTTATGAACCTGTTGTACTATTATAATATTTCAGGTTTCTGTCCTGCTGTATTGTGTGATGTTAATGTGGATGTATAAAGAGTGATGAAAGTGGTTTTGTTTCGAGATAAATTATACCATTAGTTTATGTCTTTATTATGTGTGTGTGTTTGTGTGTATCTTCATTATATATTCACGTAATAATAACTGCTTTTGCAGTCGACCTTACAATCGTTTGACCAGACTGTCAAGTGTTTTACCTGAACACTAGAGGGCACTGTAGGACAACACATTATTCTAGTTATTTGCTGTTCTCGGTGTACAAAATCTTTTAACATAAAAATCTGTGTATACCATCACTAACAATGCTCTGCATATATTCTTAAAAACTATCTTTTCGTAGATAAGTAAATTAAGTGTTAAATATGCAATACCCTCACATACATCCCATCTGTCTTTTAATGTGATGCTGGATGGCCACAACCCTACCATATAAACCCACCCTCGAGGGATTTGTAAGCCCAATTTACTGTCTTGTCAACACTGTCATCGGATGCGGTCTCTCTGTCTTGAGTTCCATCTTTAAGACGCAGCTCATACCGCCTCTGACTCGGAAAGCCATGCTGCACCTATTAATAACGTAATATAAAACAATCCCTCTTTTGACAAGGTGTTGAGAATTTGAACTCTGTTAATGATGAAAAATAGGCCTGCTGACTGTATTAATGAATAGATGTGTCATTCAAGCACATCTTCTGTATTTCCTTGGAATGCTGTCTAGTCATGTCTGGCTAGTGTTTGTACTGTCTGTGCTTTCAGAAACCTTTTTCAAAATGGAAGATTAAAACCCCAAAATTAATAATTTGTTACAGATCTACAGCTGTTTTGGTTTAGTATGGAACACTCTCTCATGGTCCACTGTCGTTTTGACACCTTTGGTGTGCCTGGCCATCACAGCATGCCTGGGCTTCATATCGATCATTTCATTCTCCCAAACCTGCCACCGAATTGACACTGGAGACTGTTCTGAAAACAAAGCCATGCAGGACAGCCATACTCATCTGCTCTCAAGTATAATACCACTGAGTTGATGTATCCAGATTGGCTTTGTACGAGCTTTGTTACATTAATATCTGCAGCTTGTGGATTCTGGGCCACATTTTAACCCCTGTGAGTGCTTTAAGAATGCCTCTGCTGGACAAGGCATCATCAGTATTGCGGGGGAGCGTGTCATCATGCTGTATGGAGACTTACAGGCACCCGCCTGCCTCCCTCAATGTGGACGCAGTATTTCAGTGACAAAAATATTTTTAACTATGTTGGTACCTAAACAACACTGAGCCCCAATGACTCTCACTGTATGGACACAACACCCCTGAGACATTTCTCAAAATATCATTTATGTTCTACAGAAGAAAAGATACATATACAGATTTTAAATCACTATATATTAATTATGACTGAAGTTTTATTTGTGCCTGAACTATTCCTTTACCTTTAGAAATATTACATGGCATAAAAATAGTACAACTCAGAGCAGCAAGGCAACCATAAACTTTATTGATCATGTAATATAACATCACAATGTAGAAGTAAGAATTCTTACAACACAGACTTCAATTGCTATGAAATGAAAACTATAGAATAAAGACAGGAAATCACACTAAAGCACAGAACCGTGGGCTGTGAGGGAGAATCTTTGAGCACATGCAGATGAAACAGTTATTTATTTGCTCTATCATTTGATACATTATGGTCATGGGGTCCTTTCAGGACAGAAAGAGGACACGGAGTAACGGTTTCTCCAAACACTGAGACAGGCCGTCTCTCATTTCTTGGTATCTTCTTTTGTGATTTGACCTGTAATTAAACCAAAGAATCATTATAAAACCACCGCATCCTTTATTCATGGGATAACCTATATAAATCGATTTTTAATGTTCAAAGTGATCTTTATTTTACTGAAACATTGGAGTGATGTTTTTGAACAAATCTGCTCGTATTCCAAACCTACATTTTCAAGATGGATTGTTTGATTAAATCAAATTTATTACAGATTTTTTATATTTGATGAATTTTTATATTCAATTAATAAACTAATAGCTCATAAAAAAAGCTCAAGCTAATAATCATATTAGTGCATTGATTGAGATCGTGACTGTTAGTCTGTCAGTTTGTGGTGGCTTTACAAACAACACTGGCTCCCATGGACCTCCATTGTATGAGCACACAACCACTGAGACATTTCTCAAAATATCTTATGTTGTGTACTACAGAAGAATGAGTCATGTATTAAATGACAAGAGGGTGAATAAATGATGGGTGAACCATACGTTTAAGAGTATGCCATTAATACATTTTAAATACTGTGAATTCAAATGAAATCCTCTTTATTACCAATGCAATATGTAGACACAATAAAAACAATTGAATGGATGCTGGAAGACATTAGGGGCCTACACCTAAACAGGCAAGGATGGGTGTAACACATTGAGTTTGTGTATGATCTCCCCTATCAGCACCATAGACAATGTGCTGTCCAGCTGCATAACTGTCTACGAGAACTTGTTTGTTAGACCCACAGAAATGCCTAACATATGTTTGGCACTGAATTCTATCACCTGATTAACACAATGTAAATAACAGAAAAAACTGTCAGATTTGTCAATGTCAGGTGTTGAAAAGTGACATTTTTTTAGTTCACCCAAAAATGAAAATTCTTTCATCAATTACTTCTTGTCATGGCATTCCAAACCTGTATGACTTTCTTTTGGAAGAAATATAGAGGGTGAGTAATTCATGACAGAATTTTAATAGAAGCTAGCACAGGCAGTGTGGATGTGTCCTCATAACAGCTGGCTTGTTATCATGCTTACCTTGAACACATTTCAAACAGAGTAAATCTGACCTTTCTGTTTACTCATAGGCTGGGGAGTGAGGAGGGTAGGGATGGTGATGGGAGACAGGAAGTAAGGAGGAGGTATTAAAGTGAAATCATGGATTACTGGATCCATTCTGGACCTTTAGACACACATCTAGGTCCAGGCAAAAGGTTATTGATAAAATTGAAACATACGCATGTATGCCAGGCATGTCATACATGTTTTTTTGGTGTATGTCACATTGTGGTTACAAGACCATTGTTACATTTGATTGATGGCAGTCTTAAAGGAGGAATGAATTAAAATCACAATTTTAGCCCGAGCTTTTGTTACATAAGAGGGAATCGTATTCAAGCGAACTTGTTACTGAGATTACATCTGTTATTGACACCAGGCCCAGAGAACACCAGGTTCTGGAATGCACCTATCTATGACGACATTGATAGGTTGAACACCACCTCCACAGAAAAATATCAACGACTACTTCTCTAGCCCCACCCACTGGTTTGTGCATGCCAGAACTGAAGTACCACAATTGGCTTGGTGCAAGCAACAAACAAACATGCCGTTAAAGATAGCTAAATGATGTGCCATCCCTGGTTGTCGAAGAATATTAGGAATGTGGGGTTAAAGTTTATTTTTAAAGACGTTCCAGCTCATGTGAGAAAAACATGGAGCGTTTGTTCGTTTCATTTCTCCAAGGATTCCTTCGTGAACAAGGCGAGATCGACACTGAATTTGTGTAGAGTTTAAAAATAAAAAGGAGTGCTGTGCCTTCAATATGGGATCCGATAGGAATGGTGCAGCAATCTTATGTGAGTAAAAACAATTTGTACTATGCGTCACTATTGCTTTGTTAGAGATCGCTTGATGTGCCCTGAACACTATTCGCACGAGATAAGTATTACCAGGGGACCTCTAGTCATTTGTATCAATTGCAGAGGTTGTCTGTGATCTTAAGCCTGTGCGAATCGGGATTTCTGTGATGTGGTGGACTCATATATAATTTTTCAAGGTTTTATCCATACAATTCTGATATATACATCATATAAAAATCTGCTTATTATGAAAATGATATTAAGGAAAACCTGGTAGGTCCCAATGGATACTTACAACGAACTTCCAGTTTGCATTCCACTATGTCCTCTCCGCTGTCATTGACCGCCTTACACATGTACACGCCTCCATCAAATGGACAGGGTTTACGGATCTCCAGAGTCAGCACGCCTTGTTTGCTTAACATACGGTACTTGGCCTCATTTGTGATGTCCATCTTGTTTTTGTACCATGTGATTTTAGGCTGCAGAGCACAATGCCGTGTATTCAATTACAATCAAATTAGTATGGGAAACATTAATCTTCATTTTGGTTATATCAGGACATATCCGCAGGGTGTTGGGATTATGTATTTATGGATGAAAGATGTAATGTTGAGGTCACACATGCCCACCTTGGGGATGCCTCTTACGGCGCAGCTGAGTGTAGCGTTGTATCCCGCAATAACCGAGCGACTCACAAGAGGATGTGTGAATTTGGGAGCCTCTGAGAAATCATGTTCTTTGTAGGAGGGATGCTGGTATTCAATGCCTGGAGAGAAGAACCAAAACATAAATGCCACACATCAGAGGTCTATGACACACAGGATAAATGGAAGAGGATATAAAACAAAAGGTTGTGGAAAGGTCAATTGTATGCAAATGAGAAATGAAATATACTGGGGATCATCTGGGCAGAATTGGTCACCTGTTTTCTGGATGTAGGCGCTGTCTTTGGACATGCAAGGCTCTGGACTCAGACCCACCATGTTTATGGCGTACACACGGAAGAAATACTCATTCCCCATGATCAGATCTGACACTACACAGTTAGTGCGACGATACTGGTCATACACTGTGTACCATTCCTTCAACAACAAAAAAAACACATAAGTACAAACCTTATTGTGTTACATACTTTTAGAGATTATAAAACTGTATTATTCTGATTATGAGCTCTCACAAAATGTAGGTGACTATAAGAATTATCATTGTGTCCAAATCTCAATTTTTATAACAAATTTTATTATTACATAAAGCAACACTTTGTAGTTTTTCGACTTTGAAATCATTTTTGAGACATTATTTTTGTGGTAGAACAACTCTTTACTGGACGAATTCTACCCTGCTGCTAACTGAGCAACATCATAGTGGCAACAACCCCTGAGGGTGCAGTGAGCTGTTAGTTGCATTTCACAACCGCACCACTAGATGCTGCTTAATTCCATACACTGGACCTTTCAGGGAGATATCTCTCATGATCGCTTGAAAAAAAATTATCTGACGGCATGTGCTTAAATGTTTTTAATTATTTTTGTAGAAAAATGTATGAGTTCCTTGCAACGTACATGTATTTACTACAAAATGTTTAATTTTAGTAAAATAATAAAAATAAAAATTCATTGTTTTAATAGGATGTCCATGATTAAGATGAAAAAGCATACAATTTGACATTACTTCGTTTCAGATATTTATATTAGTTATTTCCACAGTTACATTTGAGTGATCATAGTTTTAGTGAGTTTATTACTAGGGATGCACCGAAAGGAAAATTCTTGGCCGAAACCGAAAACTGAAAAAGAGGAAACCAAGGCCGAAAACCGAAACACCGAAACACATTATGCCAATTATTAGTACCCTTGCATTTATGGCTATGACTGTGTACTAACTTAACTAAAATCAAGGCATTGCAATTGCATAAATAGTAAAGTTTCAAAGAATAAATCAATTGCAAATTATGCAAATATTTATTTAGCACATTGCAACAATACACAGTATAAAATAAAATTAAACTAAGATATTTAACTTGACCCCACTCATGTGTATATTAAATAATAATGTACAGGTCTACTGGCCTGCTGAGAAGTTGAACAATTAAATGTTCTCTTATGAAAACAAAGTGCATTTAGGTCAAGTGCATTTAAAAAAAAAACCTCTGTAGGACTACTACAAGAAAGTGCATTCAGAACAAGTGCAACTGCTTAAAGATACAACAATATTTTCTCTGTAGGCCTTCAACAGTGTATCAAAACAAAGACTCCCATAGCCCATATGTTAACTGTAGAACTTTAACAACAACAAATGCACCAAGAATTGCAGATGTCTAAAGTTGATAATAAGTAGCGTAAGAATAGAATAACCAACTTATTGTGTCGTCTGAAGCGCTATGATGTTCAGGAAGGGAATTTGGAGAAAAACTAGTTTAAAGTTAAGTTATGAAAATAAAAGCCCAACAGTCCAGTATCACAAGTAAAAAACACTTTACAGTGGTAAGAGACTTACTCTGATAAATTTTAGTAAAAAAAACATTTCCTAGTGTTGAAGTCTATAAAATTACTGTACAAAACCGTTGGAATAAAACGAACGTAAGGAAAATGGTGCAGCGCACATTTAAAGAACGAGAGCTCTGCCATTATCACAACACCAGGAAACATTACATTACATTACGTTTTACGCTGTTTATCATGTGCATAGTGTCTGGACTTTTGATCATCTCTTGTATGTTTTGCGATCGCGGTCCGGCTCGCGTGAGCAGTGGAGCGGGCATAACTCCTGGTGCTGTATATGGGGGCTCTGTCACCTCGCGAAAACATTGTATAAAACAACTTTGCATGCTATAGTTTACACAGGACTGGTGGAAAATGTGCATTAATACTTATTCATTCTTCATGTTATGTGGTTTACTGATAGGTGAACTGTCTTTCCCGCGTCCCAGCGCGACACCCGACGGGTTTTCCCAAATCGCATCACATTTCTAGTCCGTACAAATGACAACGACGCGTAGGTAGATTTACGAGCATATCCCGCTGAAGGGAAACGATTGTTTACAAATTGCCCTCATTGTAATCTGCCAGAATGACGGGCGGCCATCAGATTTTTCCGTCACTGGTAAAAAAATCTGTCAATGACAAAGAATCTTTGGGATTACGTGACCTCTGGTTCACACGCGTAAAGGAATATTGGTCGCACTCTAGAGCCCTGAGGGTGCATGCAATTTAGGAGACGCTTTAGTGCTGCGATAAAAGGAATAACGTCCGCTACAGATGCATCAAAGGAGCGGCATCTGTTTGTGTCATCACAACATTTCGGCCGTATTGTTTCGGTGATAAAAGTCTTTTGGCCGAAAACCGAAAATGCACTTTTGGGCCATTTTCGGCCGATAATTTTCGGTGCATCCCTATTTATTACTATTCTAAAGTGTGGAAAAAATATATAAAGCAAAACCCAAAACCTCTTCACTAAATAAATGTTTATAATAATGTATATATTCAATGTTTTTTCAATTCTCATTTTCTTATGGTTGTTTATCAGGGATGCCAATAAAATCAAAACCCGACACATAACGCTCTTACCCATGTTGTCATAGATCTAATATGTTCCTCAGCCTACAGACTGAAGTCACGCTATGCCACCACTTACACTGGCTAATCTACTTTACATAAAAATGTGTTGTGACATATTTTAAACATTGTTATGTGACTGACTCTCATATTTCTCTGTCATAAAAAAAAATCCCACAGTAAAATAGTTCCATCAGTTGATGCGAATGAGAGAAACCAGCGCAGGATGACTTGACACATTCGTTACTGTATCAGTATGAACACCAGTAGAAGCCGGTAAGTCACCTGCTCACGAACGCACCCCTGCAGCCTAAAGTGCTTTTATATTTAGAAGCAGGTCATCTCCGGTTTCTGATTGAGATTGTCCAGTGAAACCTGATAATCCTGTGTCTTCCTGCCTGCAGCTCTGGACGCAGTCTGGATCCAGTAACAATGCGAGGTGAAACCCAAACCGGGTGCTTTTTATTTAGCTGCTAACCTTAGTAGCTCTGGAGCACAAAGGGGTAAAGAGAGCAGCATAATGACAGCACTTAAATCAGAGCAAGGCCATGGGCTAGGATTACAGCGTGCTAGCGCTTAAGGGGGTACAGGAGTCCTTGTTCGGCATGCAGGAAGGGTCATATTGGAGCTCTTGGTACTAAATGTTCTGGATGCTGATTCCCTTGCCCACAATTCAGTAGTGCCGGCCGAACACATGTCACGGGAGAGGTTAAAGCTGTGCCACTGGTGAATATTGTACATACATTGCTCAATTCAATGCGCAGTTGTTGTATTATAGATTTGCCACGAATCGCTCGGACCAAACACGACGGTGGCAACCACAGTTCAAAAAGATGTCGCATGTTGACACAGGGAAGACGTTTATATTTAGTCATTTAGCAGACGCTTTTATCCAAAGTGACTTATAGATGGGGTATACAATCGAAGCAATTGAGACAACATAGGTACAGCAAAAAGCGTTTTTGCAATGAGTTGTTTGTCCTTTAGGGCTGCTGTACAAAACATGGCGTCAAATTCAATGTGTGTAGGGCCGCTCTGTATGTAGATTTAAACAGCTTATTCTAAGGTGTTACAAACATAATGGTTCATCACGTAAGGTCTTTATACACCTGTGAAGAAATAGCTTTGTATATTATATTGCATTTCCATCAATAGATCTCTTAAAGACCCTGTATTGTTCCTTTAAAGCGATCACAAGCTTAACTGATTTTAGACACAAGCAGCCCCTTATGAAACAAAAAGATATGAGATTATATTTGAAGGTATCAAGGGATAAATTGAAATAATACATTTCCATATACTGTAAACAAGTGCTTATATTTTACAATGTATAAAAAGCAGCAATTCCTTGTATTTTATTATTTAGTAATATATTTTAGCAATCATTGGTAAGTCATTTGCAAAAATGTAACCAAAAACTTGACAAAGCTGGCCTCTTAAAAATAATATAGACTGTAACGCCTTCACAAAAATCTTTGCCACTGCATGCAATGTTTGAAAAGGGTCATTATATCAATTTCAACAAAATCCATTTATTTATTTATTTCGCGCTTACCATTGTTTTCTTGTCAGCCTTTTGGATGATGTAGCCTGTGATATCACAGTTGCCATTATCTTTGGGTTGTTTCCATTCCAGGGCAACGTTGAAGCCCCACACATCCACAAACCTTAAATTCTGAGGTGGGCCCGGCAGGTCTTACAGGGAAAGAAATGTGTTTTGTTGCTTTATGATCAAAAATACTAATGTGGACAGAGGACTTGAGTGTTTTATGAGTGAGTAACTCACCCACGGTCTGTATATTCACACTGGCCCTGTCCTCCACATTCTCAATTTCCACTTGAAGCTCATATTTCCCAGAATCGTTCCTCTCTGATCTCCTGATGAAGAGGATGGAATCATTGTCGCTGTTCCTTACGTTAACCTGCTTCTGGTCCAGAGGCTCACCATTCTTTGTCCAGGTCACTTTAGGTCGTGGTTTACCCTTAAACAGAAAGCGGGTGAAGAAAGATTCAAGACAATTGTCCAAAATAAAACGCTGAAATGATTTACTAACAAACTACTAATAGAGATTTGGATGGAGAGCCTAAATAGATGGATAAATTAAGTTTAGGATATTTATGTTGATGCTTGAAGACAGAGATCAATCTATCATCTCATTGTCTGTTTGACAATATGTGCTGTGCTGTGTTCTGGACAGAGTTTCCCTCAGGGATTTTACAGCTGTTGTTTAGACTTGTGTCATTGATAACCATCTGTATGGACTCGCTTCCCTCATTGAATTTCAGCTATAGACCTCAGGGTATTTTTAATCACAGAGGATGGCAAAGGATGGAGTCTAAAGATCAACATCTATGTTTAACAAAATAGGTTGTGTAAACAAACAAGTGGACAAGTTATAAGCTCCTGAAGCACATCGAATCTCTGGCGTATAGAAGTTATTAGAGGAAAGACTCTTCAAGAGCAGAAAAAGAAGACAATAAGACAATAGGTAGCTTTGTTCAGTCTTATGTTTACATCCACAAATAAATTTTTTAGAAAATATATCATTCTCACCTGAAAAGGAATCACTAGGTTGATACTTTCTCCTACTTTCTTGATGATCGTCTGACGAAGGTTACGAGGGATCCAGATTTTAGGGCGCTCTGCAATGAATTAACGTAGAAATTGTACAAGGTCTTGTTTGTAGTAAAAACTTTTCATGGCAGACCTGCACCCTAGAATATAAGACTATCTCACTTTCTTAACATGTCTGTAATGCAATGAAATATCACAACGTTTATTCAGAAAAAGCTTATGCATTTTTATGCGAACCGTTATAATCTCTATAGCCATTAATAGGAAAAGCTTTCAACACAAACTATCAACATTCTTGGACCATTGAGTGATTCAAAAAGTTTACATTTACATTTAGACATTTGGCGGACGCTTTTATCCAAAGCGACTTACATTGCTTTATCCTATACATTTTACATAGGTTTTTGCAATCCCCTGGGATCAAACCCACAACCTTACATTGTTAACGCAATGCTCTTACCACTGAGCTACAGGAAAGAAAGCAAATTAAAGCACTTTATCCCCAGCGGTGCAAAATTTTAATCAATCTGACCATTTATGCACGGCTTCATTCATAAATGAGTGAACCAAACATCTGGTGATCTGTACTACACTGACCAGGCTGAACGTATAAACCGAAACTATATTTCTGTCATGACAAGTCTCGGAGGGTTTAGCATGGTAGTAATGTACATGACATATAAATGTATTTGGTCTTGGCGGAAAAGATCTGCTACGCTGCTGCGGCGGAAAAAGTATGGAGACTTGCTACTGCCAATACATCCACAACATGCTGCCGTGTGCATATAAGGAATGCTGCTACACATATAACATGTAAAGTATGAATAAACCCCGTTTGATACATGATCACCTTGTATCAGATCTATAGAGTTGGAGCTGGGTAAGGAGGAGGGTATCTGAAACACGCTGCACTGCTACAACATTTAAACGTAGAGCAGCAATGTCATCGGCTGCTGATACGGAGGGTACAATCATTTCAATGTGTAGTAAGTTATTATGTCAGACTGGTTTAAAATTTTGGACTGCGCCATATAGAGTTTCATGCCAGAACTACTGTGTCATTTATATATGTAATTATAAAATACACTGTTATCTGGCAGGGAACTTACGCATGATTTCCCGAATGGTCACTGCCTGTTGCAGTTTGGCAGGAGGGCTTGGGCCTGCCATATTATACGCCCTCACACGAAACTGCATCTTCTCTCCAGTTGGCAGGTCACGGATAGTCACGGAGGTCCTTTCTGTAAGACCCGTGAACGCAGGAATCCATTCATCAGCTTCAGAGAGGAAGAGAGACACAGGACATTAAGGTTTAATTCTAAACAGTACGGTTATGAAATATGCCTTTCACTTAAGTTGATTAAAATGGCATAGTAAGAAAAAACTAATCGTGAAAACCCAGAAAGGTCATTTTGGTGATTTCCTGTTTTCTATGTAATCTTCATACATAATATACTCAGAAGAACTTTCTAATTTTGAAGTATTAACCATAAAATAAAATAAATTATTGATAGAATCAATTTGCCTGAGCTTGAGCTGAAATTGAAAACCCGGACTGAATCGTATTTGATGTAAGGTACATTCGTGCAAACAGAGAACACAGATTTGAAAGGTTTTCAAAAATCATGTTTTTTATTGTGTATTCTTGTGTTAGTTAGCAGTATTTTTTTTTTATCATTACTTAACCAAAACAACCCAACTGCAGTATTATAACTGCAGATTTTAATTGGAATGCACAATAAAAAAACATAATTCTGAAGATCTATCTGTTCCTGCAAATGAACTCTTCATAAGCAGACAAACACACTTACAGCCTTCTTTGCAGTACTCAACCCCATAGCCATTGAGATCAGTTGATCCTGTTTTCTCTGGAGGTCTCCATTTGAGTGAGATGGTGGTATCACTGATGTCTTCCACACACAGACCAACTGGCTCACTGGTGGGAGCTGTGGGCAGAAAGATGAAAAGCATGAGATGAAATTTCACAAAAAATGAAAGGTGGTTTTCCTGTGTTTCTGATCTGAATATCTGTAGATCTGTAAATACATTTACATTTTTATAGATCTCAGCTGACCTTTCGTATTTATGCTTGAATTGACATGAAACCCTCCTTGTTGCCACTGACCAATGTGAGAGGACCCCATTACATGCACCCAACATCAATTGCGTGAGGTATATATTAACACTTTCCTTTTAGACTGCCTTTACAACATGCCTTTGATTACGGACAAGAATAACTGACATGACTTGAATAGGTCAGAGTCTAACTGCGGTTAGTGGTGATAAGGACCCCCTGAAGATAAATCCTGTCTGCTCTGAATTGTAAGCATTGGTCTAGCACATTTGTTACATATTTACAAGCCAATGGCACACACAGATCAAGCTGTATAATAATAATAATACATTTTATTTAATAAGCCTTTTCAAAGCAAGGTCACCGTACATCAGAAGAAATACAGAAGACAATAATAAATATCAAATGTATATTTATACAGAGTTATCTATTCTTATCTAGAGGGGTAAGTTACAGTTAAATTGTTTTAACTTCAACTTCCCTCTGGAATACAAACAATTAAGAAATAGGATAGAAAGCTGTTATATCTTATAACAGACAAATATGTAAAACAAAAATATTATTATATACATTAGTGGACAAAACGTAATGCCCACCTTTTTAGAAATTTTGCACAGAAAACATTTCGAAATTATACTATATTACTATATTATTAACATTTATATAATAAAAATAGCATACGTGAGATGTAACTGCATTGTTTGTTTTGTTTCTACATTTTTGCCGTCACACAATAGGACACACGCAGTTATTTGCCAACTTGCTATATATATATATAAAGCTTATAAAGCTGGTAGTTATTAAGACATTCAATGGAAAAGTTTACATTATAATATACAAGACATCCGGTGTAGCACTGTGCAGGCCTAAAAATCTAGCCACTGACTGGCCATGGATAACTATTAACACACAGCGGTTCTTCATTTATACTTAGTGATAGACAGCAAAGGATAAATATATATATATATATAATCTACTAAAACCAAGACATCCGTTTAAATACAATGAGGTTACACATTCTGTACTACCAGAATAAAACAAAAAAATGGTGTTAAAAAACAGACGCCTACTGCCAACAGGTTCAGGCTCTGGTTCTGGCCCTGATGGGGGGGCAGTTTCTGCTGGGGATGTTTCTGCAGGTGTCCCATCCTCTCCTGATGGTGCTGGTTCAGCTGTTTGAGCTTCATCTGCGGGAGGAGCTCCCTCCTCCCCAGGAGGCGCCTCCTTGACCAGCGGTACAGGAGCTTCAGGAATCTCCTCTTTCACGGGTTCTTCTGGAGGAGGTGCTTCTGGCTCTTTGGTATTTGCTGGAGGATCATGTGGTTGCACCTCAGCTGGTTTCTTCTCAGCAGTTTTGGGGAGCATAGGTTTCGTCATTTTATCACTTTATTCTGTTGCGTTTTCAAGAAGTTGCTCCTGAATAAAGGCGGTCTGCTCTGTAACAGCTGCTGTGGTCCTCTGCTTTGGACTAAGCAATGGTGACAGGACGAGCAACAAAGAAAGTGGAGTGTCCTGCCCCCTCCTCTTATTTGACAATGCAGTGGACAGCACAAGACTGGACGCAGTTCAACAATGTGTTAACATGCCATTATTTTTAGAGGTGTATGCCAAAGATAGTTTTGCAACAAACAAACGCAGATTGCAACGCAGATGAGCCATTCAAAAAATGGGCAGAAGACAAAAAGCAATTTGCATTGTTTTAGATGTGGTGCCAAAGAGGACCCCATTAAGATTTGGTTTAAAGAATACAACCTGGTCAAACCCAATGAATGGCAGAATGTGCCTGAGAAACTGCAGGGGTCTAGACTAGAAGAGAATAAAAATACTTTGATATGTAGTGAGCTCTCAAACATTTGCGTAGTACAAAAAATAGCCTGCGATTATCCTTATTAACCTTATGTTTGCTATTAGAGGCATTCAAAAAAGCAAATAAGGAACAAATAGAATGTTAGAAACACGAGTAGCACAAGTAATTAAACTCACCAATTGGCACAAATGGTTGGGAGGCGGGGCTAGGGCGTGACATGCCGATGGCATTCACTGCATAAATTCGCATCTCATAGGCCACGCCCTCAATCATTCTCCTGGCCTCGTATGTGGTGTCTTTATAAGGATCAAAGTTCAGTCTCATCCATCTGTAACTCTTCGTCTTCTTCCTTTCCAGTACATAACCTGACAAGGTATGAAAGCTCTATTACACATTTCAATAGCAAAATTTACCGATATCAGAATATAAATTAAAGGGATTCACTCAAAAATGAAAATTTTGTTTTGTTTACTTTTTTACTGTCTGTCATTTTCACTGACAGGCTCGTAAAAAAGCGGTCATAATTTATACCTGTGACTATGGTCCAGGATGGCGTTACGTGGTAATTAGCATGTTCGTGACATCATCACGCTGTACTTGCGTTTACTCTTGCAACTTTCTTGTTTTTATCCAAATGAATGACCAATAAAGCCATTGTTGTTTATATATTTAATGTTTTTGTTGTCAGACATAAAATAATAATTACAAAACACACATCCCTTCGCGATCGCGTTTAGGGCAGGGGTAGCAGCCCACGATCACACTCTAAGGAAGGTAAATGACAAAACGGGGAGTTACAAATTGCCCTTATTGTAATCCGTCAAAATGACGGACGGCCTTCATATATTTTGGTCACTGGTAAAATAATTCCATCAATGACCAAGAATTTACAACCTCTGGTCAATAATTCCTCAGAAATCTCAGGTGCTAACATTTTTCCAAATATCTTCCTTTGTGTTCAACAGAACAATGAAATGTATGCAGGTTTGGAACAACTTGACGTTAAGTTATTCATGGCAGACTTTTTTGCGCGGACTATCCCTTTAACTTGAGAAATTCACTCACCTATAACTGGCTGGCCGCCATCAAACAGTGGGGGATCCCACTGGACAATGCACGAATCTTCACCAACGCTTGGGATTCTGGGAGCTTCAGGTGGGTCTGGCACATCTAAAAAACATTAAAGGCACTATCATAAAAGACTAGAACATAACTTGCTGATATGTTGAATTACAATTATCATATAATTCCATATGGTATCAACCCAGAATCACACTTTCATTTGACAGCTTATGGTTCTGTCAGCTAATGAGTCCAATTTCATATTCATTTCATTCTGACTGTAGAACTGTGACAAACATATTTAATGTTTTTTTTCTCTATTACACCTTCTCAATCTTTTAAATTTTTAACACATTTGCATATACAGACACCCAAAGTACTTTAATATATTGGCTGGCATGTGGAATTAAGTACATGTCATTACTCTATCACATACCACAGGACTATCATGTAGGAAAGGAGTCACAGAAGTTAAAAATAGTACATTTCTATCCAGGATAAACAACTGAGCATTCTGAAAGCAAGTGAGCATTCTGAATTGATAGAATAAGATGACACCACATATTAGTATCAGTGGAGATCTCCAGGCCGTCAGAGGACAGTTAGGAAGTGGATCCGTTCAAATGTGGGATAAAGGAAGCTTACCAACGACTTTGACATTTATGTCAGCTGTATCCTCTCCAGCAGGGTTGCGTACAGTGACAGAGTACACGCCCTCATCCTGACGCTCCGCCCCCTCAATGGTAAAGATACAATGGCCTTTGGTACTCTCCACATGGACACGCCCATCTGTGTCTGTCAGCACCTGATCATCCAATGACAATTTAGCAATGGTTTAAATCTACCACACTTTTGGACCTATCATAGGTCTCTGCATACAACTCACTTGAATAGACCCAAAACCAGACATAAAAGCATATTAGATGTAGAAAATGTAACCCGAATACTTCTATTATGCCCATATAATACTGTATAGAAACCCATAAATGAAAATTCTGAAAATTTCAGATTTTATACTTTACCTGATCATTCCCTTGTGTAGTTTACTTAAAGGGCTCATATGGCGCGAACACATGTTTTTCTGTGTCTATGGTGCGCTATAAGTTGCCCGTGCATGTATTAGACACGTTAAATTGCAAAAATTTAAGTTTTTGAACAAGAGATGCATTCTATCTAAAAGCGAATGCTCACCCAGACCTGCCTGAAATGCCTCGTGCAACCACACCCCCACAAATCCACGTCAGCCCTTTATGTGTGCTTAGCTAATGTTTGGATTATGAAAAATACCCTTACCTGGTAGACACAAACACAGTATGCTACAGAGTAATGCTTGTGTTAAATGTTAGAAACGTTTATTTACTTTAAATATTTGTTATCCCTAAAACAACATCAATAACAATCAAAAGCAGTAAATGGAAAGAAAGGAAGTGTCTTGAGAAGTGTCTTTCTGGATTATAATGATCAAGTCCCTCAAAAGACATTCAACATAACAGCCAAAGCAAAGAAAGCATGGAAGATTCTACCAGAGCACACAAAAATGTGGTTTGCACAAGCAGGCAGTGTTGTTGTTTGCAAGGCCCAAACTCACTTCACCGTCTTTCAATGTCCATATGTGTGATGGTTCAGGATGCATCTGGCCCTCCTTAGATTTCGCCTACATACAGCAAAAGCAGAAGCAGTGAAGCCATGGCAAATCAAAGGTGAAGCGTGAGAGAGTAAACTTTCCATCTCAGAACAAACCTCCCAGTCCCAGTTAACTTCCACAGACTTTCTGCTGCAGGGCTGAGAGATGTCACCTACCTGTTAGGACTGGATCTCCTGTTACATTTTCAGGACAACATGACAAATTTAATAAAGAAATACAGAACAGGTTTCGAAAAAAAAATTTTGAACGCATAAAACTGTTTTGTAACAATCTTTCTTAGTCCCTTATTGGACAATTCTCCCGGAAAAGCACGCGAGACACCCACGTGGCAGCATGGCGAGCAGGAGAAGGAGCATGCGCAGGAAGTCACTTTCATTTGTGTAGGAGAGAGAGAGCATATGTTCGCATAGTTCAGGTGTTTGTTTATTCACTGCATTTAGGTGATGAGTGTTATATTAACGGTGGATATAATGCTGGATTTGGAGACTGTTTGAAGCTGGTATATGCAGCCGTCCCAGAGCTAAAAGAAACCAGACATGAACCACATGCGGTTTGTGGAAGTGATGTATGTGCTTTGTTGACAATGTGCTTTAGTTCAGTCTACCCCTCCCCCCGCACGAGCTGTATGATTTCGGAAGTAATCGTACAGCTGTATCTATCTTTTATAAATGTGATCAAACTAAATACTCTTTGAAGATACAACGTATGCAATACTACTCTATAGGTACTCAAGATAAATATGAGATTGGCAGAAACCCTGTATGTTAGGGCTGCTTTAGGAATTTTCCCTCAAGGGTTTTTAGAATAAGAGGCTTTCAATTTACATGGTAAATAGAATAAAGTGTCAACATTATTATTTTTTCTTCAAAACAAATGACTAATTATTTCAGTCGTAATGTAGTTGTTGACCTCATTTACATTCTGGTGCTTAAAACGTTTTTGGTTCCACAAAGAACAATTCAGTCAAAGGTACTTTAAAGAACCATCTCCTCCATACTTTTTTGTAATTCTTCAAATTTTAAAGGTTCTGTATGGACCCAAATGGTTCTTCTATGGCATCGCTTTGAAGAACCTGTAGAGTGTAGAGTGTAGTAACTTGTGTTTTTAAAACACATAATAGTTTCACATTACTCGTTTGAGTGAATTTATGTGCAGTATGACTGTGTATTACACAAAATGTAAAAAATATCCTCCAATAATGTCAAGCCATAGACCTTATTTTGTTCCTAAATTCAAAATCACCATTCATCTCTATTAGCTTGGCCAGGGGTTGGATAAGACTGATTCCAGGCAAAATTGTATATATCACTTGTACCTTGTCAGACTTGGTCCAGATGACAGTGGGTGCAGGATCTCCAGTAATCGGTACATCAAGACGAAGTTTGTTTCCTGCCACAACCATGATTGTGGACTCGGTAGTGCGACCCATGCAATCCAGGTGAATCTTAGGAGGATCTTTAGTTAAAATAAATAAAAGCAAAGTAACCAGTCAACAGTGTAATTCCCCTTTATTTTAATATTTGAAAGAAGTTTATAAAAGCATCCCTTTATTGATAACATATTAATGATGTTGTTGTTTGTTTTACCTTGACGAGGAACAAAATCAATCTTGACCTCTGCAAAAAAATTGAAGAACAGTTTTGTCTTTCTATTCTTTCTTTAATTTGTTCTCTTCCGATGAATTTTGTTCTTGCAATTCATAAACATAAACAAGAGGAGGTACCCAAGAAGTTGAGCTTGGCAGAGAGGTTGAAAGCGTGTCCCTCAGGAACGAAAGTGTAGTCTGCCTCATCCTCTGGCTTCACATCATCAATTGTGAGTTTATGAATCCTAAAGGAAAAACATACAGTAATAATTTAGGTAACACTTTATAATAACTGCATGCTATGCATCATTAGTTAAGCATCAGTACATAGTTAATTAATCATTTATTAAGCATTGGCCCCACATTAATAGACATTAGTAAGCAGTTTATAAATACAGCTATAAATGCTTTGTTATTGATTTATAAGCATGTATATAATATGCTTAATAATCAAATTTTCATACTTTATTAAGGATGAATTCATCATCTCTAAATTAAGGATTACATTACTTACAAACCAGTTAGTTAGGAGTTATTACTGGTTCATGAGATCATTTAAAAAGTGTAAGTAAATGATCAATAAACTCTTTGAATGCACATTTATACATCTTATTATTCTGACGTATAGTAACAGTTACTTAACTTGTTAATAAATGCTTTTTTAACACACATTCTGCTGTAATTCATGATTAATTAAGGTAGTTATAAAACATTTACTAGTTGTCAGTTAACTATTTTTGTGAGCTCATCTAAAGTGAGGACTATGTATGCCTTGTAAAGCATTTACAAATGAGAGTTAAAGGCTCAGTTATCTTCTAAACAGAAATAGGAAAAACATAACAAAGAGGGATACAGAACATAGACATATTTATTTCAAGAAATTAAACAATACAACTGTACATATTAATGAATATAAAACGATTTAATGTAAAATAAAAAATAAACCTCTGTAAAATTAAAATTGTACAACCAAACATATAAATTAATTAACATTAAATGAATTGATATAAAATGAAAAATAAACTTCTGGAAAAATTTAATTCCTGCACACCTCCAGAAGAAATATAACTGTGAAGTGATATGCAACTCTCATTTGTAAATGCTTTACAAGGCATACATAGTCCTCACTTTAGATGAGCTCACAAAAAATAGTTATCTAACAACTAGTAAATGTTTTATAACTACCTTAATTAATCATGAATTACAGCACAATGTGTGTTAAAAAAGCATTTATTAACAAATTAAGTAACTGTTACTATATGTCAGAATAATAAGATGTATAAATGTGCATTCAAAGAGTTAATTAATCATTTACTTACACTTTTTAAATGATCTCATGAACCACTGACAACTCCTAACTAACTGGTTTGTAAGTAATGTAATCCTTAATTTAGAAATGATGAATTCATCCTTAATAAAGTATGAAAATTTGATTATTAAGCATATTATATACATGCTTATAAATCAAGAACAAAGCATTTATAGCTGTATTTATAAACTGCTTACTAATGTCTATTAATGTGGGGCCAATGCTTCATATATGATTAATTAACTATGTACTGATGCTTAACTAATGGTTCATAGCGTGCAGTTATTATAAAGTGTTACCATAATTTATTCAAAAAAAATATGTAAAATATGCTTTCAAAATTGCTCCATCATCCAGAACACAACACACTGTACCTGTCTTTTCAGGAGGGTGGACATTACATACACACACTTACCTCCCAATGTGTGTGATGTGAGTTCTGTTATCGGGCTTCACCTCCACTCCATTTTTATACCAAATGCCTTTCACATTCTCATCAGAAACCTCACACTTAAACACAGCCTGGTCTTTGGCCTTCACTGTCAGGTCAGCAATGCTTTGATAGACCTCTAGCTGCTTTTCTAAAGGTTGTTGGTCAAAGAAAGCATGATGTCATCACACATGACCAAAAAAGAACAGTCTAAACAGAAGACCTAAACCAAATGTACATGAAATAACACAATGTCACAAATGTGGTAATGTACATTATCACAAAAAAACTATTAGTATCAAAAATGTTTAGATTTATAATAACATAAAATTCATTTTAAATAAACCCTATAGTTTATGAGTAATTATAAAGACAAAAATGTATAAGTCCAACACGTTAAGATAAAAAGTACTATGGTATCGTCCCCACTGAAGAAAGCCCAAAGCTTTCTTCAGTGCTACTAAAGATTATATGCCAGAATCAGAATCAATTGCAGATAAGGGAGGGGGGGTAAATTACAATATGTACAATATAGAGTTAAAATTCTTCTGAGCACTTCTCATGCTTGATCGAAAGCAGAGATTCTGAACCTGTTGAAGACTTAAAAAGTCATAGAATGAAGGAGGGATATAAAGGAGAAAGAAAGAAAGTGATAGATACAGACAATGAAAATAAACGGGAGAAAAGGAATGAATAATAAATCTTTTTAGATGCTAATAAGAGACAAGGAGAGAGTGGCGGGTGACACAGACAGAAAGAGACAGTGAGACAGAGATAAACGGACAGAGTCATCTGTCCTGTTAAAATATATGCCTCTAACAATAGCTGGCTTGTGGGCATCGTGTGAGCTGTAACCTTGAGTTGGAGACCATGTTTACTTGACTGACAACTGATTTAAATGACATAGCCATATGCGGGTGGGGTTTAAGGTTAATGGGGTGGAGTTAGGAATGCTCAATGCCTTAAACACAGACCATGGCACACAGACCTTGTCCTAATTCTAAACCCTTTAAGATTAGTATCGTACATGATTGACATATGAAGGAATGCAAAATAGATTAAAAAAAATCTAATCTTGAAGAGAGAATGTCAATTAAAAAGTAAAATATATTTTATAATAAGGGAGGTATTTCACTTAGAAAGCAAAAAGGTTAGATGGAAAGCAAATGGGGACTTTTGCTAAAGCTTCCTGTTTTTTCCTCACAAAATACACACCCCATTGATCTTGAATGTTTGAAAATCAGAAGAACGATGACAGACCTATGACAAAAATCAGCACATTTTTAAGCCTGATATAAAGGTCAGAAACTTACCCTGAACCAAAAGCTCTGCTAAAGATTGGCCTCCATTGGTTTTCACCGTGTAATGGCCACCATCCTCCTTGGTCACATCATTGATGATAAGAACATGTTTACATCCATCTTTTTTGAAGCGGTACTTGAATGACTCGTCCCGTGTGAGTTCCACGCCATCTTTCTCCCTGTAAGGGTCAGAGGTTTGAGTCTGTAAAGCTGTCAGGCAAAGCCGAGCATCTAAATAAAATGCATTTCAAATTTAGAATACACTTACATATTACTTTAACCTATTACATTTGGGTTAGGATTAACTTTTGACATAAGGTTCAGATATTATAAAATATGAGAAATCTTTTCAATCAAGATTTTAAAAAATGCTACGGTAGTCAAGTATGGATTACTGACCGGGCCAATGCGGCCAGTGCCCACTACCATGAGCCCGAGGGGGCCCTGGGCTTCAACTTTGCGCCATCCAGTTTGGTACAGAGAACGCAACAACAATGAAAACAAATGTTTATCTAAATTTAATATATGGGTCCCATAGCCTATACAAGGCCTCTGTGGATACCCTGTAAAAAATGAAATGATCAACAAATCATTGCAACATTTTAAAATTAAATTTAGCTTATTAACTAAATGACAGCACATTTAAATTGCATTTTCTGATACTTTTGCTTGATGATTGGATGTTTACAGACATGTGTCACAGGGGCATTGTATGGTGAGAAATCATTTTTATTTATGTGATGCATTTAATATGTGTATATTTGACAGGTAATTAAAGATGTGTGCTTTATACGCCTTAATTTGATCCATTCTTGATATATCGCTGTATATCTAATATTAGAGGTCTATAAACCCTGTACAGATTGTTTTAAGTGTTGTTTCATGTCAACACAACAGAAAATGAACTAGTTTAAAATTCACACTTTAATATTTATTTATGCACTGGCAAGTGTATAGACGGTTTCATCAGCTGTAAGTGGCTGGCACAAAGTTAACTTCCAGTCTGTTTTGTTGATCGGTCTTGGGTGCGTTTCCTAAAAGCATTGTAAGCCTACATTAATCGTTTAAACGATCGTACAAGTGATCTTAATGTTACAGTCTGTTTCCCAAAAGCATCCTAACTTAAGTAGCACTTGAAAATCATCGTAGATCTATGAGTGCTCTTGAGTAGCCTAATCTTAAAACTTATCATGATTTATTTGTTTAGTTAAATCTTTTAAATTACTAAACTAAATGAATAAAAAATATTAATGATTGAACACACATTAACTACAGTAAGTAAGTAAAGAATAAAAAATATATAGCATGGGCAGGTTGTTGGTTCTAACAAGGGATGCATGTTTGTTGCTGGATTGCTATAGTTACTCAAAGTTACTAAAAAAGTTAGTTAAAAAATCGTTTAAAAGAGAATGCTTGAGGCTTGGTGGTTGTAAGTGTCTGTGTCTTTCTCATGCTGCTATTTAGTAAAGCCATGCTTTCTTCTTTGAGACTATTGTGAACTATCCTCTAATTATTTAATTTCAGGCTGGTACAAACCTTATATATTACACACTGCCTATCATATGTTCCAACCACTGCAGAAGACAATACTTAAAGAAACTGAATGCCTGATTTGCTGAGAAATTAGATTGATTAGCTCTTTCCTTTATCGTTCTCTAATTGAAAGGTTCATATTCATACTGAACAGTGGTTATTATTAATAAAGTGCTGGTAATGTATTTGTAGCCTAAAATAAAACAAATATTTGGAGCTAGAAAGGTAGATAATACATAGGCCCTAATAAAAACGTAACTTGAAATTGCCACCTTCCCACCACCCAAAAGTGTAATAAAATGTTGTTCAACTAACACATACAGCATTTTAACTTTTTATTTTCCCTAGAACGTGCTGAATACATTGCACAATTACAGTAGATAAATCGGTACTATCTACACAAAGAAAAATAATTACACGTTCCACAAAAAAATATGTTAAACAACATTAAACAATATTCATCTACCACAAAGCACATTGGCTGGAAATAAATTAGCCTAAACATTTCGAAAACAAGCACGTGCCACAAAAACGAGCCATTCTATAAGGTGACATTTCAGCACCTGACGAACGGAAAGCGACTCGTAGGAGCTCGTGCAGCACTGCCACGTGCAGTTAAGTGCATTTTGGGGAAACGCGCCTTTAACGATGACGCGAAATAAAGACGCAAAGTGGCTTGTAGAAAACGCTCTTACGTGCTACGAGCCATTGTTATCGGGAAACATGGATAGTGCACATAAAACATCTATTTATATAATATTACATTTATACTAATATTCATTTATAAAAAAAAAATATTGTATAACAATTGTACTAAATAAAAAAAATGTTTTTTTTTGCCAAGTGCTAAAAACTGGCTAGACATAGCCTTCTTTTAATTTCCTAGCCAATTTAATTTACTTATTTTGGCTTGCTATCATAATTAATCTACAGGGACTCGATTCGTTGCGGGCATGCGCGCATGCGCACGTAACGTCTGTTTATGATGCTTTAAAGCCGTTTATCCGTATCCAACCCCCAAAAACATAAATCTTACTTTTATAAAGACACACAAAACCACACTTCACTTGAAAAATAAAAAGTCATATAACAAGACGTATTAATACCTGACAGGCCTACTTCTACCTTCACTAATCATGTTGTTTCCAGAAACTCTTTGACTATTCAGGAGAAGTAATGCTCATGACTTTCTCATTCCATTCTAGGAAACGTCTGATGTGCTAAAAGGCCGCTATGACATTTTCCAAGCAGTGATCTTTTACAGCCCTGGGTGATGTAGATAGCAGCTATGGCACAACTGGTAGATCATTCAGTCAAAGTGACTCACCCAACCAAACTCTTAAAAGCGACACATACGCCATCTACTGGACACCGGAGGAATGTCAGGACCCTGACGCACGTGGACAGCTTGTTAAGAGTTACATTTTGTAAACTCTTCCTCGGTTTTGAATATTGAGCAGTTGTGCACTGTGTTGGCCGGCTTACCATTTTACCTGTGCCCCTTCTTCAGACACCTCACACTCAAATTCCACTCTCTCTCCTTTCATCACCATCTGATCTTCTAGGTTCCGCAAGATCAGGATAGGAGGCTCTGAAAGGCAGAGAGAAACAGGAAAGATTATGATTATACACAACAGATTTTAAAGATGGTGACGTCCATTTTAGTAAGTTAGTTACCTTTAACAAAGAGCTCAGTGACACTTTTTTCATCTCCTATCACACAGGTGTATGCAGCATCATCAGCTAGATTGCAGTTGTTGATGGTTAGGAAGCGTTTGTTTCCCACACTCTCAAAAATGTACCTTAGGGAAAACGATGAACTGTTTAATTGCATTTCCAGATTTGACCTCTAGATGGGGACCAAGAATCACTGTAAGAGAGGTTTGTATACCCTCTTTCAGCCTAATAGAAATAACATTTTCATCCTGTGATTTTTTTATTATGTAGGCCTAAATATAAACATTATTATTAGCCAGTTGCTTGAATTTGGCTATTATCAGCAAAATTACCTAGTATACTCAGAACATATTACAGTAAAAGAGTTTGTAGGCGTCTGAGAAAAAAATATATTGTTATTTCAGCTGTGCTTAAACATCTATGTCTGTCTCCATTCGTAGGCACACCTGTCATCCAAGAGCTGCTATGTTTTCTTAGAACTCTGTTCCTGCATATTCATAGAGTTAACAAGTCATTTGAGACATCTTGTCCCGCAGACAAACCATGAGGCTGCTTATCGTGTGCAGGCCACATATTTCAGACTACTGAGTGCCACTCACTTGCTAGAGTTGATAGTGGAGAGCAGGAAGTGGAGTCCATCCATCCACAAGCACACAGTGTCATCAAGGGTCAAAGAAATAGACGGTTAATTGTAAATAAAAAATCCTTACCATGCAAGTAACTGAAGAAATCGTATATTAAATATTTGTTTTGTGGTGAAGGACTTAAGTTGGTACCTTCCAGTTGGATGAATCTCTTGTCCATTTTTCAGCCATTTGACTTCTACATCTGGATTGGCCACCTCGATTTGCAGTTTGATCTTGTGTCCTTTTTCAACTTGGTATGCTGGGTCCAGCTTCTTGAGAAATGCTGTGGTTAGTACCAAGAAGTAAGATGGTAATATGGTTACTAGAAATATATTTATATAAAATAGTTTACTAGAAAATGAATCAGATTTCTACATTGTTTTATTAAGCCCACATTTAGTAGCACTATTTACAGTATGATGTTTAGCATGTTTATTGAAAATATTATTTATTTGCCATTTCGGCATGGAAAACATTCTGCCCGTGCTGTGTGGAAAGTTGTTGAATAACATCACACTCACAATTTGTTATATTTACATTGCACAGTAAAAGCTAACAGTCAAAACGGTTTGTGTGTCAATCGGTTGTGCGATCTGAACGAAACAGCTACCAAACCTGCACTCTTCTTTTCTTCTTTTTTCATTTTTTTGAGTCTCTTAAGCATCCCACGCAGGTCTGTGATTCCATACTGGAAGGCAATCTTTTCATACGCAGAGGATGGAGCTTTTTGCAGGATTTCCCACACATCTACAGCCTCTGTGCTCACGTGAACAGCTCTTCCACAGCAAAACAAAAGATAAATCAAGACAGGTAATTCAGATCTAAACATATAATTATTACTGAATACAAGGCAAACCTAAACTTCCTGCGTTTTCACAATGCCTTGACATTGTTTTTTTTTATTCAAAAACAGAGGTGATCTAGGCATTATTGTTAGAAGATCCATTATTAGTATTACAATAATGTTCGTAAAAGTAGAAATGCTATTCATTAAAGCATTATGTTAATACATATTCTAACCGTGGGCCAATTTTTAAGAAACTGCTGCAGAACCCGCACGCATCACGCATGGTAAGACAAACCACAGCTCATATACTGTATACAAGCACTTAAACAACAAGGTCGTTACCTTTAAAAGTATGGTCTGTATGTGGATTGTGTGAGTTTTACACTGAACTATTTCAGATTGTGCATCTCAAGGGGTTTATCTAATAAATAAATTTGAATAATAAAACAAATTTAGTAATTAAAAAAATGATAGTTATGTTAGTTTTACCCAACCCATCCTTGTTCACAATACATTAAGAATGCAAGTAAACAATTTGATCTGTCAGCTTTACCTAAAAAGTTTTTGACTGGTCAACTTAACATTGTTAAGTAGAATGCTAAACCCTATAACTTAAGTTAATTCAACATGACTTGTTGAGGGGGATTTCCAATTCTCAGCATGCTTTGCGTAAGACTGCATTTAGGCAGTCATTTTAGTGTTATTTTAAATGTTTTTCAGTAAAGAAAAAATACTTGTTTGTGCTTAATGTTCATTTTTCTCTGAGGTTTAAAAGAGTTTGTTGTATTTTTTAATTTTAGGATTACCATTGTTTTGAAGAGTACATAAGGCTGAGAGAGGTTTATGCACGCCCATGATGTCTGTTGCATCATTCAATGAGCTTCAACTGTGCTAATGCCAGTACTGAGATGCCTCTCATTTGATTTGATGATTTGAGTTTTTATTTCCATGCAGGAAGTCTGTATATAAATTATGTATTACAACAAAAAGTACCATTGAGAAGGAAAAATGTTGAGTTTAATTAATTTAAAATTACCGGCACAAACGAAATGGTTTGGATGTACTCAAAAACATTTGTCAGTATTACTTAAATTTATTTTATTCATACTACTTAAGTGTTATTTGTTAAAATTACTATATATTATTGCGTGGAACCAATTGACGCAGGTTTTTGAAGTAAATTCAACAAATGATTTTATTTGAGTGTATGGTTTGGATTGAATTGAATTGGGTTAATCAACGTGGGGTGAATGTGGTGGTTTGTAAATAAGCATACTCTAGGTGTATTTATGTGATTAATTCATAGTATTGATAATGATCAAGAAGTTTGCTAAAAATAATTAAAATGTGATCACGTCTATCTAGAAGTGGGTGTGCAGAAGGACTAAAGTTGGCTTTCGGTAACTGATTAGGTAGGAGAATAATCAAGGCAAACATGTCAGGCACACACTTGTCCATGCAACACTCTCTCAACATTCTTTCATGCATAAGCAAGTCAAAGTTCAGCATGCTCACTTACTCTCTATATATGGCAGTGGATATGAACAGTGGAAAAAAAACACAGGAAACCGTTATACACAGATGAGACTCAACTTTTGAGCATGTGAAATAGGGCAATAATTGAAGAAATTATAATTATTAAAAATACAAACAAAAATGTATCTGAACAATTAAATCCTTGAACAACATGTAAACATCTTATTTAGCGCTATTAAATTGACATTTAATGCATAAAGCTGTTTTGAGGAGGAGAAATTGTGGACATTGAGAATATTGATATATTAGCCGTTTATTATTTAAGAAGCTCAAAGATTCACCTCTTTTTCAATAAGCCACTAAAGTCAAGTTCTCCTGAGCCGTCACCTGCATCAGTGCTACTGTAGGAGTGAAATGAAAAGCCAAACAATGTCAGCATAATCAACATTTTCATACACTCAAAAAAATGCTGGGTAACATTTCATTGTTCATAAATATGAGCAATGTTATACTCTTTATAAATAAAACCGTAAACTAAACCCTAAAAATAATCCCAAACTGAAATATTTCAAAATATACCAATATTTGTTCAAGCTTCCTGTCTCGCACAGTCACCGTTTTTACATTCCTCTAAGAAAACTCAAAAATATCAATGATTCATCTTGACATGTCATGACCCACACGCCCAAAATGCTCTTCTTGAATAAAAATGTCCCTCAGTGAAGACCTTCTGCCACTTACCAGGGAGGTTCATCAACTAAACATATTTTTAATGGAAAATCCACTTTGTTATATCCCTCCCACTTTTGAAGAAAATGTGTTCATGCCTAAAAAACATCTTTGCTTGTCAAGCAATGCATGTGGTCCCTAATATATTATAATGTAAAACTATCACAAAGGTGTTGTATCTTGACCAAAATGGTACATGTTCAGGATGTATACAGTATATATATGCATATCACATGAGTACAGGGAATCAATCTATATTGGCATATGTGATACATATGTATATACGTATATACTGTATAGCACATGTGTATACAGGCACATATAAAAAAGTTGTATACAGACATAAATGGAACATGTGTATACAAGCACATATGAGAGAACTGTAAATGAGACAACTTCATACACAGGCATAAATGGAACGAGTGTCCACAGGCATAAATGAAAGAGGCACAAACAAGTATGCTAATATCCCAACACGTACATCGTTAACTTCAATGGAATCCATAGCAATACAAAGTGTTGTAAAAAGCACATTTTTAGATCACTTTGGACAGAGATTTAATAACACTATTGGGCGGAAAAGTTGAAATAATGCACATTCTATACAAGGCCTTCTCAATGATTAAACGCCACTGTGCACAACAAAGGCCCAAGTGACTGGTTTGATAAGATGATAATGCAACAAGTGTTGATCTCAACCTAAGGATCTGAATGAAGTATGCATGAGCATGATGGAATGACCCTAGTGGACTGATCAATCCTTCTTTTGAAATGCACACGGTACCAAATTATCTTATGGTTTTATCACACTAGCACATCATCATTGCATGAAGAGACACAGCACTCAAAGGTTCCAGTGATTTTGACAAGGTATCGGCTGATTAAGAAGTCAAGGCTCATTTTGGTTATTTCATTTTGCTCATTTTGGTTATTTCATTAGAATGGATCTTTTACTAGATGAAAGGTGTTACTGTAGCTCAGCTGGTCGAGCATGCTCTTGGCATCAAGTTGTGATTTTGATTTCCAGGCAACACATGCATAACCAATTGCACTGTAAATCACTATTAATAAAAGCGTCTTCCAAATGTATTAAAGTGAAAGCGTATTATAAATGAATCAGGTTCTGATTAAATTAGTGGCAAGCATGTTGTGTCTGAGTATACCGAATGTAGATTAATAATAGTAATCTTTTAGTAATCTGCTTACTCTTAATCAGTTCCTGCACTTGAAAAGATCAGTGGACAGGGAAATCATATTCACTTGCATGACTATTGCATCTGAATCATCAGCAATGAGTGTTGGGAAATTACCCTTTTCACAAAAACAAGGGGTGAGAAGAAACAGAATGAGAATCAGAGTTTGCAGAGATGCTTGGAGGGTGAGTCATAAAGCACTTGCGTTGACTATCAACTCTCTTTAGCTGTTGGCACTAAAAGGGAACCAATTGAAAAGGATAGAAAGATTCTGTCCTTTACAATTGGTTTCATTTGTGCTATAACTGACAGAGAGACATAAAGTTCATTCGTTTTGATGAGAAATCAGATGGGTTTGGTTGAGTAAAGACAGTGATCGTGTGAATATATCACCAGATGTTGCAACAAACCCCTATAGCTACCTGCCATGTTCTCCCATCTTCTTCTTACCACCCACACTGGTGCTCCTGGGTAATCAGCAGGTTATTGGGTTATTGCAAATTTTCATTACAATTAATACACCTCATCAATCCCCTACACATGGTTAATTTAGTATCAAACCCCGACAGAAACAAACAATGTACATCAATATGCACAACAGTATGTTGCTGTGACCCACGTAGTAACCATAATTCACGTAGTTATCCTAATTCACATGGGATTCCTTCGTATACTTGTTGAAAAGCCATAAATTAAGAAAAATACTCACGTGCGTCTAAATGCACTGCGGATGTCGAAGCCTTCTGTTACAAGAGCCTCTGAGGTAGACAGTTTGAGAACAATGACAAAAGCAGTTAGAAAAGAACTTATAATTTCTATTGACAGAAATGCAATATAATATACATAACTATGTCTTCAGAGGTGTATAAAGACCTTAGATAATAAAGGGTTATGTTTTAATTAACTTCGAATGAGCTATTTCTAACTACCGCGGGTCCCACTTACATGAAATTCACCATGTTGATTCTACAGTAGCCCCTAAACGGACAAACTGCTCAACAGCGCACATTTTGTAATTACGTTATCTCCTTCGGCAAAGAAGCAAAAACGCATATTTTTTCAGCATATTGACAACTCTGTCTCATCCGGTATATTTTAAGTATATTTCTTCTGACTGTTGTGTCTGACCTAATACCAGGGGACATGTGGACTTACCATGTACTATTAAGTCAAAATTACAGCTGTCGAACTTGTCTCTAGATGACACCTCACAGCGATATGCTCCAGCATAGTTTGCTTTAGCTGCGATGATATGCATCTCGAATGTGTACACCTGAAGAGAAATGAATGAAATTAGTCAATTTAGGAAATACACTGCATTAGTATAGTCATGTTAAGATCATGTCAGACCTTGATGTTGCGGTCATAGTGTTCCTTCAGCTGCAGATGCTTCCCTGACTTGCTCGCCAGATCCATCCACTTTCCTTTGAACCATTTCACCGTGGGCTTCTTCAGGAGAGATGCTCCACAAACTTTTGCCACGAAAGTAATATTCTCACCTGTATGAGAAGAAAATGTCAGAAACACATTCATGAAACACATATTAAACTCATTACCAATTTTCAATTTCTTAGAGATTCAGTTACTCGCCTACAGTGACCTCCCCACTCTGAGGCTTTTCTGTGAAGAGACCCGTGAGGTCCTGTCTGGTGTCAGGTTGGTTACTTTCAGGCAGAGCTGGAAGAATATGCAGAAAATATTCATAAATACCATAATTTCTGTTGAAAAAGTTGTTCCTTAGGTTTTTTTAATAGAGTTATTTATCGATATAGAAGTGATATGCTATGCTAAAGTGTGTGTGTGTTACTGCTATGCTCATGTGATGTTAAAGTGTTTGTTTTATACACTGACCATCATGTGCACCATCAGCTGCCCCGTCTGATGCATGTATACTAGTGTCTGTTGCTGGGCTTTCAGTGGATGCTGGTGAAACCTCTTTAGGTTCATTGGCCTTAGCATCCACAGCTGCAGGTTCTGGGGCCACGGCTTCCTTGACTGCGAGGAAGTAAATTTATATAATCCTTACAATGCCGTTCTCTGGACTCACTTGGGATAAGGGTACACATTCAAATTTGACAATAGACACAATATGAAGGGTTAAAGGGTTCTCACTGGACTTATTGGAAATTTTAAACATTGAAACCCCAATCTTTACAACCATTGCATTTATACTATAACTAGCCATTATTTGTTTACCTTATACAAAAGTGTATAGCTCAAAGATGCTAATTGTCTTCGTTTCAAACAAAAATCAGTCTCTCAGCACCATTTCATTGCACGCTGAGTTTAATTTCCTGGGACCTTTTCAGCTTTTGGTATTGATCTTCATAATTTGAATGGCTCACAAATTAGGACTGAGTGTTTCTTTCATCATCCACTGCTGCTAGATGAATAGCTCTATATACCAGTCGTATGGCCATTCTAAAGAGTTGCAAACATCTTTTTTTTTTAAACCAGGACACATTTTTAACATAAAATTTAATCATTTAAAAATAAAATAAAAAATGTTATGAACTTCGCTTTTTAAAAAACATCAAAAATATATTTTTTAAAACAACAATGGAAAAAACAAATCTTTTTTTTATATAATTTTCATAAATTGAAATTTAGGGGACACCCATCTCCCAGTTGAAAGTACCCAATACATTGTGATTTGATATATATTAAGCTTACTGATATCACAAATATTACTGTGGGTTTCGAAAGATGATAGAATGACCTTATCGACAAGATTTGAATAGTTGAATGCTTTTTAAATGTGTTTTATTGATGTGCATGGGACAGCAGTTTGCATGAATTCTGTAGAATGGCCCATACACAAAGACCAACTTAATTCTGAAAGAGCTCATTGACATCAGACTTCAAACTCATCTTAATAAGAATGCACCGTTATGTAAATTTTGGCTGATAACCGATATTACTTTAACATTGGAACCCGATAATCAATATATTGGCCTATAAACAGTATCTAAATATTAATATTATAATAAATTCTAATAAAAATAACATTTTCTGAGTCTGAAACAAAAGGCAAAAAGTGCACCACTGCTTTTATTTGACAATTATTTATCTTTTTTACCTGAAGATCATGTAAGAAGCCTACAAGTTAGAGATTCTTTAACTTTTAAACAGTTCTGGTATAATGTTTATTTATGAAAATTAAAGATTGTCTTTAAAAGTGTTTATAATAGCCACGCTATTGTACAGGACAAATGCTTTTATCCATTAAGATACTTCAATAAATAACCAAGACACATGGATGACAGAACTACATGCTGCACCTGACTAGCATTTAGAGTTTGACATGCACAATGATCCAAGCTCCTAGAAACATAGGTAAAGAAGTGCTGAAGAGGTCAGGTGAGTTTCTCAGATAGAGGACTGCAAAAAGTGACAACATGCCAAAACACAGTGCATTAATAAAAGCTTCCATAATTGACTTTACAATAAAGCAAACACCAGAGGTGAATTAGTTTCTGTGCTCCTGTGCACTGTGATTTACAGATGACGATGGTGGTGTGAACGTGAAGTAGAATATAGCAAGAAGTGCAACAATAAGGCATCATCGCAAAATTCACCCACCTTCTGCCTCCTTTATCTTTAATTCAAATTTCACCTTTGACACCCCAGCAATAACAGCATATCCTACGGCATCCTCCTGGACTGCATTGTTTATCGTGAGAGAATGCGTTTTGTCTTCTTTTGAAATGGTGTATTTGTAACTGGGTAAGATGTCCTTGGAGTCTCGCTGCCATCTCACCTTCACGTCAGGCTGTTCAGTCTCTGCTATGAATATGACTGTTGCCCCAATCTCAGCTGTCTGAGTTTTTGGTTTCTTGATGAAAGCAGAGACTGAGGGATTGAGGGGGCAGGTTGGTCAACAGGAAATTATGCGTTTGCGAAATCATTATGCATTCAGACCATCTCACGCAAATAAAAACTTCCATGAACATTCCTCCTCTTGTGTTTGAGGTTGTCTTGTCCTTATTCTACGCTCTCCAATTTTATGTATTTAGGGAGGTTTACCATGATTTTACTATAGTAAAAGTTACCATGTTTTTATATGATAAGAACAACCATTTGTATAACCAGTAGGACTTTCTTTTTCTGCAGAATACAAAAGAAGATATGTTGAAGAATGTTGGAAACAATACAACGGCAGTACCCATTGGTTTGGTGTCCATATATAGAAGTCAAGGGGTACTGCTGTTGTTCGGTTAGCAAAATTCTTCAAATATCTTCTTTTGTGTCCTGCAGAAGAAGTAAAGTCATACAGGTTTGAAATGACATGAGGGCGAGTAAATGACGACATCATTTTCATTTTTAGGTGAACTATCGCTCTAAAATATGTATATTTACAATGTTTACTCATACCATATGAGTAACTAAACTAGTCTATTCTGACACTACTAGGAGTTGTTGGAACTTGATCTTCAAGCTATTCTTACTTTATTCCATGCATTATTACCAACATGTTCATAGTTATTTCTTGCACTCTTCACGCATCAGTATGGAAATTCACCATAAAGCAAGCCAACCCCCTGGGTTTAAATATAGAGTGCACATTCTCCCTATTGATAAAGGCAGTCCATAGTGACACAGCTGCAGGTATAGCTGCAAGAGGGATTAGCTGGGATCTATTTTTGTTGTCTATCAAGTGCTGGTTCCTCTCTTGCCATTTGAAGTCTGCTGGTATTCCTGTCGCCTTTGTTCCACTGCTGCTGGCTAGATAGAAGCAGTGAGAATACACTAATGATGTCTCCATGTTAAATGTGTTCTGAGTTTTAATGAGGGATGATGTCAGAGAGGTAAGTAAAAGGTCAAGATAAAAACTAAGGACACATAGTATAGATCTACTTCATATATCTGTAAGAATGATTAACTTTACCGTCCAATGTATACAATATTATAAATGAACGCATGAAAATGTCTCTAAAAGAGACGGACAGATGATGTAGGTAATTTATGTCACAAGGTGTCAGTCAATGATGGTCTGACTGCCAGGTGGGACTGGGGAAGGAAGTTATGAAGGTGACCTGGTTTTTGTAAGTTCAATTTAAAATGGTTGCCTTAAGAAAATAAGTTAATTCAACTCAAAACTATGAGTTGACTCAATTAGTTAACTTTTTTGTTGAGTTGACGAAAATTGTTGAGTTGACTGATATTTTTAGAAATAATTAACTCAAAATTTTAGGCAACCAGGTAACTTATTTTTCTTGAATTGACCATGGTTGACCAAAGTGCTTCACAATGTCCGAAGGCAAACATACACAAGTAACACGAATACAATGAGTAATAGTAATAATAATAATAATATAAAAACATACCAATATATATATATATATATATACATATACATACACACATACACATATATATATATATATACATACACACACACATACATACATATATATATATATATATATATATATATATATATACACACATATATACACATATACTAATAAAAATAATAACTTCGCAATGTCTACACTCAGAGACATAAAAGCCAAAGAATACAGGTGTCTTAAGAAATGCCTTAAAAAGTTGTTGCCTTCACAAACATTTTAAGTCTGCTGTTTTATTTCACCTTTCATCAGAAGGCTTTCCAAAAGAAAATTTGCCATCTGTTTGATGGAATTAATTATTGGAAATAACTTTAAAGAGCAGTGTGGAGATATTATGGTCTTGAGAGCCTTTGAAAGGCATTGAAGAGACTGAGAAATAGTCTGCAGACACTATGAACTCCATTGGTTGATCCAACAGCATTGTTAGAATACTGTGGGTCTTAGCTAATATCACCACAGTAGCGTGTCACACAGTCGGTATCACATTATAACAATCCTTTAATTCCTGCTAAGTCTGGGTTATTCTGTGCCCTTCTGAAAAAACAGCAAGCCCTGCAGTCGATGTGATTATTGTTTTCAGTGACAGATTTGGCGCTAATTAAATTTCAAATAAATAAACAAATAAAACAAGTTGATACCTTATTTTAGCTTGGTATGGGTGTAAACAGTAATTGCAACAATTTGACAATATGTTATAAAAACAGACATGAAGACACTTTTCAGATTCATAATCTTTCCCAGTCTTCTCTTTTTTTGTACATGCCAAATTAATACAGATGACCCGTAGCCCTGCTCAAAGCTCATACTGTACAATTCCAGTCGTCAACCCAACAGACATACGATCAAAGTTCAGAATATTAAAAATCCAACAAACAGAATACGTCCAGATTGACAAACACGTTTATGCCTCTCTTATCAAACAGTATTCATTAGAAAATAAAATAAACACTTGCATACCAGTTTTTTTAGTTGGCTCTGGCATCCTGGTTGAGTGTCCCAAAAGGGTTCGAACAAACAGGCATCGTTGATACCAACCTCACCTCTCTTTTTATAGATACTGTACCCCCTCCCTATGTCCCATGCTCCACCTCTTCTCTCTCTTTTTAAACAAAGATGATCAACACACACCTCTGAGCCCCAAACCCTCCTGCCCACCCCATCACCCATCCATCACAGTGACCCATTATTTAGCCCAAAGCTAATTCACACTGATCCAACTAACTCGTTTTGTTGAAATTGTTGGAACAATGTGAGCTTGAATGTTGGTGTTTTTTGGACCAGTGTAAATTAGGCTTTAGATAACATTTAAAAAGACCTCAAATGTGGATGAGAGGTAAGAAAGGGAAGAGCAGGGTTAAATTTAGAGCCTTCAACACTCCAGAAGCTTCCTCTCTCAAAGATCCTGCTCAAAAAACAAAAACAAACTAAATACACCTGTCTTTTCGGAAAAACTTCTGACATGACTGGATTATCTGAAATAAAGCAGCGTTGTATTCTGCTTTATTTCCTTGATGCTTCTCAACGAATAAAAAAATTATAAATAAAAAAAAATATTTAATCTGAATTATAATAATTAGATGAATTTGTGTGAAATGCTCATCATTTTAAATATCACGACGGACACATGAACAACAGAATGATATGATATGAATCAATTATGAAAATTATTTAAAAAAAAAAAAAAAAAAAAATTGCATGAAGGTTGCTTTGAATATGCTCCACATTATGACTGCTTTCACTTTCTATCGTAACTTTGTCAACCTCAAAGAAAAGAACGAAATTAAATAAACCAGCTTGTGATTTATGGACATGTTGATTAGAGTTTAGTTTAAAGTCTCTTAAAATTCATATTTTTTAAGTTTTGAATTGACAGTGGTTTGATTTCTGCGTTCTCTTGTATCTTTTGAGTCATGTTGTAATGAGCTGATTTAGCATGCAACAATTCACTTTTATGCTACTACTTTGACCACTGTCAGACAGGCCTGTCAGCAGCTTGTCATTACAACATCAAACAGTCACTAGCGGTTGTATAATGATGTCTGTATAAAAGTGTTCATAATACTTTAAGTGAAACTTCATATATTATCTTTACTGATTTTTTTATGCAAGTATATGAAAGACATGCATTTGACTTTGACTCACATAAATGATAGACAGGGGGACATAGGCTATTATGACCTCTCAAGCAAGATCACCTCAACATTCACTCAGACTACGAGGTCACTTCTGCATTGCATTGGCATTCTGGGAGGAGTTTAAAGGCCTGGTTTACAGTGTCTGCCGTTCAACAGCTTGGAATAATTTACACCCTGGTCATAGAGGTCTGTAGTGTGTCTGGACTAAAGATAAGAGCTGGCTGACAGTGCCCTTGACCCGCCAAATATGTCATCAAATCATGTTACATGTGACAGGTTTTGGTTGTGTAATTCTGTACACAAAGCACAAACAACGAACAAAGCATTACATTTGGAAAGGCAAAATGTTTGTGTGTCAAGAAGTTGTCATTTTATATTTAGTACCTTAAATGCAACTAACTTTGCAAAATAACTATGTCAGGTTTTGAGTAAGGCAAAATAAAACAAATACAATATTTAAAAAAATAAAAAATAACAGAGCAAATTAAAAAAATTGCGGTTATGCCTGGATTCCCCTAGTGGGGTTTTCGAAAATAATGATACAGTGTTGCTTCCACGCGTTCCAAAGAATAAATTTAGACAACCATTAAACAGAGTGTAAAATTTCAGTACAACTGTTCATCATTTATTACTTGTAATTCAAAACGATTTACATTTACGTATTTGTTAAATGTGTAAGAGCAATTATTTATGTAATGGGTGTAGGTGATAATCGACTTTTATTTTGAAGGAGTGGGAATTTAACGTGTCCCGGAAGTATTATTCTAAAATCGCGTCGATCTGTAGATCATAAGACACACACTCATTGCACGCAGATTGTGTAGAGATCAGTAAAACCCTCAACAGCGCATTGACTCCCTGTGTCTTTTGGTTCATTGTGATTTTCCGGACACGTTATTGTTGCATCAGATAGTAGAACATGGCAAGCTCTGAAGATACAGGTAACTTTTCTCTGTTTTTCCGTCTGAGTTCGCTTGCAGATTTAGAGTAATATTCACTATCATACTTTTAATGTTGGCGCGTTTCCTGGCAGGCCTGTTTACAGTAAAGTGGCTCAATATTATTGCTGGTCCTGGTCAAACCTGCAGCTGTTTCGTTATTTTTTAATATGTATTTCCCTAATCTAGAAACGTTATTTCTTTACATATAATTACATGCAATATGTGGCACAGTGAGAAACATTGTACGGAACTGATATTGTTCAAATGGGTGTCTTTGAACACCGGTTTGACAGATAAGCTGCAGTGACATATTGGGAATGACAATTTCAGCTTTGTAAAATCTGACTCTCATTGTTGCATAACAGTTATCATGACAGATATTTACATCGTTAAGCTTATGTTTTCTATGAAACATATTCTTTACAAGGATAAATCTTTTTTTGTGAATAATTTGAATTTTATAATTTATAATGAGTATTAAGGGCTTTGAGTTTGTATATATGGTGCTTGTCTTGTTGGATGTCATAAAAAAAAATTGAATTATATTGTGAATTATGAACAGTTTCAGTTTCTGTTGTGACTGCCTTTTATGCCCTACTTGGGTATAACTCATGATAACTTATGATTCACAATAATTGTAGTATTTACCTTTAATTACAGTATGAATTAAGTGTCAGTCATTGGTTCCTTGTTGTGCATGTTTGTGTGAACTGATAAATTACAAGACAGGTTTCAGAGGAACAGGTTCAAAAAAAGATTGCATGTGCCATCATATTCACTTGTGTCAGGGGGGCAGTACATTTATTTTCTCATGTCTGGACTCTGCATCTCTGTGTGTTTGTGTGTCTCTACCCTTCTGTTTCTCCAGCCTTTGATTATGGCTTCTTACTGCACATAAGTGAGGCTACTTGCAGGGTTGAGGCTTTGAATGAGTACTTAAGCAGCCGCAGTTACCTGGCCGGCTACGGGCCATCGCAGGCGGACACAGAAGCTTTTTCGCTTCTCTGCGGGCCCCCGTCCGAGCGGCATGTCCACGCCCTGCGCTGGTACAAACACATAGCCGCTCTCAAGCCCAAAATGAATGACCAGACCCCAGAATGCAGCAGTGAGTAGACAGAATTTCCGCCCCTTGTAGTCAGGGTGCATGCATGTAGGATGTAGATGGATTTTGGTTTCCTGTGTGATATAAATGTTTTACAGAGTTTTGCGTTTGCTTGGTACCTCTGTGGTTTTTACTGCATGTATGGATGTGAGTAAGTCCGCTATATGTGATCAAAGGTTAAAGTTTTGACAGGAAACTGAAGAGTGAGTCCTAACTAGAGAACAGGTTTCAGACAGAATGAGAATGCCATAAAATACAGGTGAGGAGTCTGTGCTCTTAAATGGCTTGAAGAGAAAGTTCCACGGCTTTGAATTTCCATTGTTTGTTTCACACATTGTGTGTTGGCGTCATTTATATATATTATATGTTTTCTGTTTGAAAGAAAACCCCCTTATACACTTTTGCAGCAGGTGTGCCATCACAGAAAATTCCCAAAGTGGACCCATTGCCTTCACACATGGTTTTGGGATATTTATTTATTATAGTTTTAGGGTTACTGTAAAGGAGTGATTCTTAAATTTAGAGTTTAGATTGCATCGCTTATCGGCCCCCCAAATAAAGACTTATAATCTTAAACTTCAAATTGTTATTAAACCAAAAACCTATTCAGTTATACAATGCTGAAAAATCTATTATTTTGGTTGGTGGGCTTATTTATCTGATTGATTGCATAAAATGTATGATACATTTCTATATATCATAAAATCACAGCCCCCAGTTTGAGAACCACTGATCTTTAGTATAAAAGCACCTAAAGCAGTGAACTTTATATATGATATCATAATGGTAAAACTCTCTTTTGTCTTTCAGCTAGGGGAAAGCGGGTGCAGCCACCTTGGTCTCCCCCGGAAGGAACAGGTGTTTCAAAGCTCCGTCTCTATAACAGTCTTACACGAACTAAGGTATTAAAAATTATACTGAATATCAGTCTTATATGTTAAATTTACTGAAGTAAGCTAAAGTCCTGTACAAGCACACTTGACCTGTAGTCAAAATTTAACAGACATAAATGTAAGGTAATTTTTGTTCAAGTAATAATAAATGATGAGAGCAGGGCTGCTGTCACAAATTCTCTGTGGTCCTGCTTTAATGAATAAGTTCTATGGAAATTAATTTAAATTGCTATTTGCATCAACAGTAAGGGATTTTGCATAAAAACTTATTTTCTAAGGCTTTATTAATAGTATGTCATATGCTAGATGCTGTAATATTTCCACCATCTGATGTTCTCATCTTATTTTATGCATTAGGAGGTGTTTGCACCACAGAAGGGAAACAGAGTGTTGTGGTACTGCTGTGGCCCTACAGTATATGATGCCTCCCACATGGGCCACGCCAGGTGACATATTCCCCATCCATTCATAGTGTTCTTTACCAGAGCTCTTTGTTTTCAATTCACAAAAGCTGATCTAAACAGCCTGTTAAACACAACACATAGTCAGTGAAAAGGCTGAAGCAGACATTCCATCAGTTTATGTGTATTCAATATGTGAAGCTGTTAATGAAATTGCATTGCAATCACATTTTATTGTGGCTTCATGATGAAAAGATCGAACAATTAAAAGGATCGTAATAACAAGACCCATGCAGCAACAAGGTTGTCCTGTAGATTACTTAGAATTGATGTAGTGATTCACTGTATGATGTTTTATTCTCTTTGTCCTTTCAGATCGTACATCTCTTTCGATATACTCCGGAGAATACTGAAGAATTATTTTAAATATGATGTCTTCTACTGTATGAACATCACAGATATCGATGACAAGGTAAGAACAGCACTTGGACAAAATCTGACTATTTGAATTCTCTTAAATAGAAATTGATTATATAAAATGGTACTGAGGATAGTTTAGATTTAAGGAACACAACTAGACACAGTATATGTTCAATGTAACCTCCTCTTCTCAGATCATCAAAAGAGCCCGACAGAACCACCTGCTGGAGCAGTACACATTAAAGAAGCCAAGTGCCTCTAAGATACTGCAGGATGTGTTAACAGCCCGACTGGTGAGCGAAACATGAAATTATACACATTTATTCATAAAGCAGATGTTTCAGTGGAGTACTAAAAGTACTTCCTTCTCAGGGTAAGGCTTAATCTTACAAAGGTGAACTTTAGCAAGGTAATAAAGATGTATATAACCTGCCTAAAGAACTGGCAGTACTTACATGCTATTAACTAATGAAAACAAATGACTTATATAAAGTAATATAAGCAGCCCACAAGGTAACCACAAAGTAAAATGAATGGTGATCTCAAACACTCCATACAGTTTAGTGGCCCTTTATTAAGTGTTGCAGCTTTTATCTCTTTCTTCTCTTCGTTGTGCTAACTGTGGTATTTTGTTTGCATTGTGTTTAGCCCTTTAAAGTCAAGCTTGCTGAGACTACAGATCCAGATAAGAAGCAGATGCTGGAAAGGCTGGACGCAGCAGTGGATGCTGCCCTGAGTCCCCTGCAGGAGGCAGTACAGAGCAAAGCTCAGGATGCTTCCATTCAGAATAAAGCAGAGGTACATGATGCCATTTGTCTTTACGTGACCTTATTGTGTTTGATCAGGTCATGTGTAATATTCAGCTCCATGCAGATGCATAAATCGATAAACTTATCCCTTCAGCGACACAAATATTCAACCTTTTTGTAAAGTTGCTTGAATTTATTTAGGACCGCTTATTGTATATCAGATATACCATGAGGTGGTCTGAAATGTTAACTTTTATTAATGTTCCTCTGTTTGAATTATATTTGTCGTCTTCTTTTCTGTATAATAATTTTCTTTAGGTCTTATTGGAGGAAGCCAAAGATCTTTTGTCTGATTGGTTAGACGCTCAGTTTGGGAGCCAGGTGACAGAAAATTCTATCTTCTCTCTGTTACCGAAGTTCTGGGAGGGAGAGTTTCATAAAGACATGGAAGCTCTTAATGTGAGTAAAGTCATGCTTCTGTAAAATTAAGTAACATGTCATAGCCAAAAGGTTTAAAATTGAGTTGTTCACACATTTTTATTTTGTGACAACTTATTTACATTTTGGGACTTTTTAAAAAGCAAAAAGTTTATTCTACAAAGTCAAATGGAGTGCAAAAACTTTGGAGCTTGTTATCTTAAGACGCAACCTTATAATTCCAGGCGTTCCATTCAAGTACACATTTTTTTGTCTTTAAAACAACTTATAAACGTTCCACTTATTAGATTGACAAATTAATGACTCACCACTTATGTTCGCCATTTCATAATTCACATGAATGTGTTTGTCAAACGTCTAAACCGTGGCTTTAAAGCCTGTGGTGTTAAAAGCAAGTGTTTGATTGACAGGTTCTCCCCGCTGATGTTCTCACACGGGTCAGCGAGTACGTGCCAGAGATCGTGGCCTTTGTCCAAAAGATTGTAGATAACGGTTATGGGTAGGTACAGAACTGTCATCTTTGGTTTTAGATGGATCCATTTAATATTTCAGACTATAAAACCCATTTCCACATTTCTTTTTGTGCTGTCTTCTCTCACCAGATATGACTCAAATGGATCTGTCTATTTTGACACTGCGAAGTTCGATGCCTGTCCTGATCACTCTTATGCCAAATTGGTACCAGAAGCCGTTGGAGATCAGAAAGCTCTTCAAGAAGGAGAAGGTACAGTTCAGAGAGCAGGAATCAATAGCAGCTATTGCAACATGTCCTTTATCTATATCTGTATTATTATCGTAACGTGTGAATAGGTTTGCATCATTGCAGCTGTAATAAAACAAAATGTGGTTAGGGCCAATTAAAATTAGTTTGAAAGAAAGTCTAAGTGTTTCATTGTCCTCCATTTTTTCATTACATTAAAATATTTTTTGACTTATCAGTTTTGATTGAGAATAATTGCCATGCGAAACTAATCATAATTTCTAGCTATATAACCGTTTCCATAGATGCTGAAAGGGTTGGATATAAATCAGATATTTTTATAGTTATAATTCTGAGAAGTAGATACAATGAGCTACAATTATCTATTTTATAGCATAGCATTAGGAAAATATGTGTATTGGCTTCTCTTCTGTCATGATAATCGTCTTCTCTGAATGTGTTCTTTTAAAGAGAGAATATTTTTCCTCTCTTTCAAATTTTTGCAGGAGATTTAAGTATCTCTGCAGACAGACTGAGTGAAAAGAGATCACAGAATGATTTTGCGCTGTGGAAAGCCTCCAAGCCCGGTGAGCCATCCTGGGACTCCCCATGGGGAAAGGTGAACATTTACACATCGGAACAACATGATACTTTTGATCAGTTTACAAAATCGACAATGCTCAGAATGGAAAGCTGTATAGTATAATTTAGTGTAGTATGACAGTGTTTGAATGTATTATTCTGCATATAAATTTCATGATTTTTTCGCAATTCTTGTGGGATTTTTTGAAGGGGCGACCAGGTTGGCATATTGAGTGTTCAGCTATGGCAGGATCTATATTGGGAGAGTCTATGGACATCCACGGAGGAGGATTTGACCTGCGTTTCCCTCATCATGACAATGAGTTGGCGCAGTCTGAGGTGAGAAAGTTACAGGGTGTTGTTGTTTGTTGAATCAGTTTATCGTGGGTGAGATTAGGACTAAAGAAACTAATCTTAAATTAAGATTAATGATGTTAAAATTCATGTATTATATGTCTGCTGTCTGTTAACCTAAATTTGTGTTTTTCTCAACAGGCTTACTTTGAGAATGATCACTGGGTGCGATATTTCTTGCACACAGGTCACCTGACCATTGCAGGATGCAAGATGTCTAAATCTCTGAAGAACTTCATTACTATCAAAGATGCCTTGGCTAAACACACAGGTATTTTATCAGGATTATATATTTATAGGACCATTATTTTGAATGTGTTACACACATAGACATCTGTGTATATCTATGTGCTCCCTTTAATATTCCTCCTAATAATAATCTGCAAAAGAAAGTCAAAAAGTTTGAACATTGTTCATCTGTGTTCTTTTTCATTTTTTAGCAAGACAGCTACGTTTGGCCTTTCTGATGCATTCCTGGAAAGATACATTGGATTACTCCAACAACACCATGGAGTCAGCCATCCAGTATGAGCGGTTCATAAATGTGAGTGACCCAGAATAACCGCACAGAAGAGGTGATGGATAAAGTACCCAAAATTCAAACTCTGTCCAAATGTAATAACTGCCAGTTATCTATCTACAGAATCCTCATAAGCGCTTATCTTCATTCTTAAAAGAATGTGGAAGGTCAGAGAATAGCGGGTGTCCTTCAAGGCACATTAATTCTGTCTTGCGCTTCTTTCAACCTATCAATTACTCTGTCGCCAAGGAATATAACTTGGGCAGAGCTCCAATTTTGCCTGAAACTAACAGGCAGCCATCTGCAAGGAAACTATGATAAGGTTACCTGTAATTGACCTACACACAATATTTTTTAGAGCAGCCTCACACAAACTTGAGGTTAGGATCTAATGAGGCGCACCGTGTTTTTTTAGCTACACTGGTGTGCCTCCGAAGGCTGTAAAATCAAGACACCTTATTAGAAGATGATGCAATTATAGTGTAATCCTCCTAACTCAATTCAAGTGGCTAAAGTAATGCTTTTTATACACCTCAAGATGTGCTGTATGAATTGTTAATATTCATATTAAAATTCACATTAAAGATTCATATTAAATTCGAAACCTGAACAGGCTGTTCTGGTGTGAAAAATGACATGATAAAAATTCCAGTATTTATGAAGCTTAAAACCAATAAATAATGTTGTAATAATTCATGTATTTTCTCAACATGACCTGTTTTTTCTGAGTTTCTCAAAATTTTTATGTTTTTGGTATAGAAAATAATGTACTTTAAAAAAACTGATTAAAATACTTTTCTAGGTTAAATAGTACATTTCTATACAAAGGGTTGTTTAATGAATCTGTTTTTTTCCATAGGAATTCTTTCTGAATGTGAAGGATATTCTCAGGAGCCCTACTGACATCACGGGCCAGTTTGAGAAATGGGAAGCTGAAGAGATTGAACTCAATAAAAAGTGACTAAACTAGGTCTTTCTCAGAAATAAAATCCCGGTTCTACAGTTAAAGCTGTATTACTCATTACAGTTCTCGCTGTGTTTTTGTGTAGCTTTTATGAGAAGAAAGCAGCAGTACATGAGGCGCTGTGTGACAACATGGACACTCGCTCGGCTCTGGAGGAGATGAGGGGTCTGGTCGGTCAGAGTAACACATATATGGCAGGCAGAAGGAGTGCAAAATTTCCACCCAATCGCATGTTGCTTGAGAGCATTGCCCTATATTTGACCGACGTGCTCAAGGTAGCGTGCCACCTGTCATTTCAAAATATCACATTCTTTTGAAAACATTGTAATACAGAATGTATGTATGTATGTATTAATTAGAGAATGTTACCTCTCTAATATGCTCTGCACAAATTGCTAAGTTAAATTGCTAAGCTAAGAGACAAGTGGTACAGACATTAACTGATGGAATGGATGCGTACTGGGGTGCTTTCTAAAGCTCTGTTTTCTTTACTGACAGACATTTGGAGCAATCGAGGGAACTGAGCCTATTGGCTTCCCTGTTGGAACAACGGGCCAGAATGCTGATGTAAGTAACTTCACTCAGATCATGTTTTTGATTCATCAAAGATTTTATTGTTAATCACTGTACCAAAGCCATGCCATTAAAGATGTGCTTTAATGTGGATCGCTGCCCTCCATAAAGACTCTATTCTAATCTAGTTTTAATTGCTGTTTAAGCTGGAGAGCACAGTCATACCCTATTTGACAGTGCTTTCAGAGTTCAGGGAAGATGTCAGAAAAATTGCAAGAGAGAAGAAAGGTAAATAGCTTTGTGCATTTGGAAAAACAGTTCAATGTGAGCCCCAGTAATGTTTTTTGTAATCAAATTACTTTGATGCATATTATTTCTGCATGTTTCTTTTGTTATTTGTTTTTCTCCTTGAAAGAGGTTACTGTTGCAACAGCCATTTGCATACAATACAAATTGCACCTTTTTTTGCACCAATTCTCTGCTGACTAGAGAATTCACAGAAAAACCTTTTGTCTCAGTGACAGAATTGCTGCAGCTCTGTGATGTTTTACGTGATGACATTTTACCCGAGCTTGGTGTTCGACTTGAGGATCGTGACGGTAAAGACAAGAAATAGAACAGCCAAGATACTAAGGGTCTAAAAAATCTCCATTTACATGAAGTTGTATTTTTTTTAAGGACTTTCAACGGGGGTGAAGCTGGTGGACAAAGAGACGCTTATGAAAGAGAAAGAGGAGAAGAAAAAGGTAATGCAGATTTACGAAGGGAAGATTGTACAATACATCGTGTGTATTTCATGTATATTTTGTATCGTACAAATACATACACGGTTTACTTATGTGAAGGTGTACCAGTCTTATTAGATTTAATTTGCTTAGTTACCTCTACACTATGGTAAGGTGATAGGTTTATTTTTGTCAATGGAAAAAAGTTCCTCAGCATCTCGGGCAGCACAAAAGAAATGTTTCTGATCCAAAGCTGGTCATTAAAAATGTATTCAAGTCTTTTCAGCTGTCAGTATAAATGACGGTCTTTAGAATAAAATGCAAGGACTCAAGTTGCACCAGTTCATTGTTTTACCTTCTTTAAATTACTACCTTCTGTGCACACAATCTGCTCTACACACACATTCTTCAGATCGCTCAAGATTACTCCATGATCCAGTCCATGAATTTCCAAGGAAATTACCTGTTGGTCTTTCACACATTCATATTTGGGAATAAAAAATGTTATGAACTGCAGCTTTAACGTTGAACGATCATTTAGAAGTGGCAGGTGGTGATTTGTAATAATGTAAATATACAAGTCTTTGTAATACGAATGTTCCATTCTTTATTGTGTTTTAAGATGGAAGAGGAAAAGAAAAAGAAAAAAGACGAGGCTGCCAGGAAAAAACAAGAACAAGAGGTGATTAGCACAAATCCCTCAGAGAAGTTTGTTCTTGATAATGCTCTATTGTTTTGAAGAATTGTCGTTCTTAATTTGTCCCTTTTTTTGATAGATGGCAAAGCTTGCTAAAATGAAGGTTAAACCCTGTGAAATGTTCCTCTCCGAAACCGACAAGTACTCCAGCTTTGATGAAACGGTAATACAAACTATTTATAGTCTCCTGCGTCATAGGATACTCTCTTGTACATTTACATTACTTTATGTTTGGATCCATTTCAAGGTGACTATTGAACAACAGTGAATGATGTCTATACGTTTTTTTTATCACTCATTGAGAAAAGTTAAAGGTATGTCTGTTGATATTCACACAAACAGGGCTTCCCAACACATGACACTGAAGGGAAAGAGCTCAGTAAGGGACTGACCAAGAAGCTTCACAAGCTTTACGAGGCTCAGGAGAAGATGTACAACGAATACCTCCAGTCAACCCAAAACGGGAGCTGAAATGACACATTGAGTTTGATGTCACATGCGATCCGCCCATCGTGTCATTTGTGAAATTGTCTTCTTGTGTTTGTTAAAAAAAGGCAGACCTCATCTACATAATTGCCACTAAACTTTTGCAAAGTTTTCTTCCTTCTGATCATGTCCGGAAGGTTATCATTTTCTTCTGATACTTTGCGATTGGGGCTTTATAGATATTTTATGACTATGATATGAGGGTACATACTTAATATTTTGTGCTTTTTACACACACCAGTACAAGTGAGGAATTCATATACTTCCAAATTCCATTTTGATGGTTTGTTAGAAATATTTTCAACTATTTAGCTTGTTAATATGGAGATGGATCGAACATTCAGTGTTTTCAACATTCTTTGAAAAGTGTGGATGTGGAAGTAAGCATCTTTGGTTAAATGTTTGCGAATAAATCAGATTATGCAGGAATGAAGGGACTTGCAATGAAGGGGTTCGCAATTGTATCACAAAAGGAAAAAGAGGCACACATAGGAGAACAAGTCATTGTTATTATTATACTCTGCGAGAACTTGAATATCAAATTAATAAATAATTTTGATTAACATATGATGCTTTTCTCTAATAACTTGGGTGTTTAAGTCTTTTTGTCCTGCCAGTGTTGCAGATTTTTGATCAATGTATTTCTGAATTAATTTATGATTTTCTAGGGTTTTCAACATTCTAATAAGGGCTCAACTTTGTTTGTACAGATTTGTTTACACAGTTCTAGTCCAGTATTCAAACATCTGCAGACATTCAGCTCACAGTCCCCAAACTCAAAAATCATCCCATTATTAAACTAAAACACTCTTTGAAGTACTTTTGTGTACTCAATATCATGGTACTGTATAGGACTTAAATAATATTTTTTTGTTAAATGGCATGTTCCGTTCAGCAGAAAATATCACTGCTGAAAAAAGGGTTTTAAGTTTATGTTTAGTAAAATGTTCTAAGGATTTCATTACAAAAATCACTATTAACCATATGCGGTTAAACCATTAAAACTAATATAAAATATGTTTAGTGTTTTTGGCGATAATAGTTTTATTGGTTCCCATCTGCCATTTAACATCCCAGCCAACACATTAGGCCTGGCCTACACATACGGTACCATTTTATTTTCAGTAAAACAGTCCTATTCATCATTAAATCCAATACAATTTTAGTGTCGTTTTTTCCAGCGGGAATATGTATCAAAAGTCTGTTACATGGCCACATATGGGCTGTAAAACGCTGTCTGTGAGGGCAGCTCATGAGATTTTGAGACAGAGCCCGCGCTACGTAGGTTTGGATTTCACCGAGGAGGGGTGTAACCGGACCAATGCGCTTCAGCTTTACTGCCGAGTCCATCAGCTGAACGACACCCGCTGATCCAGGTAAGACCAGCAGTCTTCCTCCATAAAACCTTCTTATTAAAACATGTCATTTTAATTTTACACTACTTCCATCAAACAAACGACCTGTTTATTATCAAGTGGATTTGATAATAGTGTTCCACTAAATCTGCATGTCTGGTATTATGTGCTGCTGTTGCCCTGACCGCATGACATCTTTGTTTTGATAAGTGACTATTATAAAACATTACAGCTCCGAAATAAGTCAATAACCAACCAGCAAAACTTACTACGACAGACACAATCAGACCGTAGTTGTCTATGAGTTTATGACGGAGGTTATTGTAGCGGTGTCTTTAGCCTGTTAGCAGTGGTGGCATTTACACTCACCCCATTCTTCAGTTTGACTTCTCGCCTGGAGATTCTCCAACCGCCCTGGAGGTGGGAGGGGGTTAGGGTAACTGCTATGACCCCCCCTCTATTCGTGGTAAACTATAAAGGGATTATTTGTGTGTTCTTACAACGTTTGTGGACGTGGAGATGATGTGTACTGTGCAGTGTGTTTGAGTCTGTTGTTATTTGGATGCGGCTAGTTTAGCGTGTTAGCTGCTAGTGTGTCACCGCGCATTAACTCCGATGGGCGTTAACATGAACACATCTGTTTGTGCCTTTACTCTTTAAAGGGCAAAATACGGATCAGTTGCTACCGCTAAACATAGTTAGGTTTAAATTTAAGCTAATCATTTGTGTTGGTTAGGTTAGCCTTTTATACATTTATTACGCATGCTTCCCACAAATTGTTCTTGTTTTGTTGCAGTTGCTTTTGTGAAATCATAACTCAAAATAAAATCATAATATTATGTAAAATAATAATAAATATGGAACTTTTTCAAACAGTTGGTGTTTTTTTAATATGTGTCGTTTTGTTTTTACTTTATTGCCCGGTTTCATAGACAAGGCTTAAGTATGAGCTCCAACTGAAAATAACCTTCAATAACGTATTTTATAATGTGTCAGTGCCATTGTTTTGTCTCAAGATTCACATGCTTTCTTTCTTAGACATTTTTATAAAAGATACTTTAAACTAATTTAAAGGAGAAGTTCACTTTCCATAGAAATTTGTATTCCTACTATGTTAATTCTAAATTTTACCTAATCCCTGTCTGTGGAACCACGCCTACCTGTGTTGTTTGGTTCAAACACCGTTTACACAGTTTTACTGTAGTACCAAAGAATCTAGTAACTGATATTACTGCAGAAACTATGATTTCCATAAGTTTTGTCAATGCAATTTTTTAAGGGCGATCTATAAAACCTTATTGGGCAGTTATTTTAACACGGTAGCTCACATGTGAAATGCATCATCATACGTTATATTTACGTCATTATTGTTTCTCTGAAAAGCAAACAAACAATGTTTTAGCTAACCTTCACAAATAAAACATTCTTTTAGACCATCAGAATTTGTTTAATGTGGTATCTTTTGTTTTTACTCACAGAATATTGGCGTTGTGGTATCAAGATGGATGCTGACAGTGAAGCCAAAGGTAAATAAACTATTACGTCTTGTAATAGTCTTTGTATATCAACCAGGGTTTTTCCTGACTCAAAATGAGGCGGAGGTGGTCCCATCATGACCTTGTACACACACACACACACACACACATAATCTCTAATATTCGTTAGTAACTGAAAAGTTCAATAGTTTAAATGAATCGGTTCAAATGAGTCATTTGTGTGCGACTCGTTCTGAATGCAATGTGCGTTCACACTGGCGAATTAGCTGTGTACATGGATTCAACAATCCAACTGCACAGCTGAAGACATTACAATGATGGACGCCATGTTAATTTAAGACATTTCAAGAAGAAAAAGAACTTGGATGCAAAACAAAAAGCCGTGAAACACAGCTAGCTCTTGTTCTGAAACTCTTTTTATTGCCTCAGTGTGCTGGTAACGAAACAGTTATAACTGCAGTTCCAAAATACAGTCTGTAAATGCTTGCACTATTTCTTGTGAAGACACCCAATATAATTTGGGCGAGAGTCTGAGGCGACATGACATATGACGGAGGTATCCACCACCAATCTCTTTATGCAGGGAAAACCTTGAGTCAACTAATTGTTTAGATTGAGCATAACGTCTTTGGTTACTGTCGTAACCTCTCTACATTGAGTGAAACACATTGGGGAAACGACTCTAATCACGACGTGAGAACAGCAAAGAGCGGAACCCAGCGCTCTCCCAACATAATCACAAGGCAAGTGTGAGGGAAAACGCCCTAAGCCAATCAGCGTAGCCGGAACCATGAGCATTAAGCTCATCGCATACCGCGCAAGTGGGGGCTATCAGAAGCGGTTCTATGTTCGTGCAAAATTTGTAATTTTGCTGACACCGTGGCCAATGTGTTCAATCACGCCGTGAGAACAGTGAAAAACAGCTTGACTTTAGCGGAGCTAGGACATAACATGCACCACATAACCCCTGGCAGTAGTACACAGCACAACTCCCCCTGACAGCGCACACATTATATAGGCTCTAAGACAATTGGATACCACATTCTGCTAAGGGCTCCAATCAAAACATTCAGAACTCTGGGGGATACCATCCAACCATAGTTTGCAGGAATGCTATGCCACTGCACTGAGCAGGGTAGCAATACAGATAGCAGGATAACAAGTATTAAAACGGCAAGTGCCGAGGCCGAGCTGCCATACATATGCGGGGGAGCTTAAAGCTTCAAGGACCCATATTGCTGGATACAGGGGGCTTAGCGCTGCGTATACAGGAGCACTGAAAACCTAACGTATATCACCATACAACAGTACAATACGTCGCCGTGCCGGGAGCTGGAGTCAAAGAAGACTAGGTAGTGTGGCTGCACATATACAACACAAAACAAGCACCACCCTCAAGTCACACAATGCTCAGTGCTGTCTCCTGGGGTCCGATATGTGGTTGGAGGTGTGTGCAAAAACGTGCGCACACCCATACAGTCACATGGGCAACGTTCCTTCCATGGAAGTTTCGCAAGCCACTTAGTGGAGGGCCTGCACCCTTTAAGGCAAAAGGCTTTACACAGGTATTACAGACAGATGCGTCACATCCGTATGATGTAAGTTATAGCGCACACGAAGAAACATTACAGTGTACTTTGGACATGGGAAGTGATGGTCAAGAAGGGAATCGATCCCAGATCTCCCATGTAGAAGAAAGAGCGGCTCTGACCACTGTCCTACTGGTGGCGCCTCACAGAGGCATGTAGCACCTGTGTGAAAATGCTTGTCGCCATTTTGAACGGCACACATGAGAAAGAATAATCACAACATGTCCTGACACTTCATGCCGCCATTACAATAGGGGCCCACTCACGTGTGGAAATTAAGTACGGGGTCTGCTCGTGTACAAGAAGCGGCTCATAGTGCAAGAAACGTCTGAACTACGTGGCATATATAAAAAAAGCAAAACCTGAGGGAGGGTCTGCTCCTTGTGTGAAAAATGACTGAATCACACAGCTAATCACCTGCTCAAAGGGAGGAATGGGCGTTTAACTAAGGACTTCCGCCCCACCCACCAAGGCGAAGATGGCTGATCCTGAAACGCGCCACAACCTCCTTGTGAATATCGAGAAGAAGGGCGTGCATTTCTTTAGGGCGCCATGGCGGCTGCACAAGCCAGGTGACCAGCTTCCCGCACAGCCTGGTGAGGACACAGAAGAGCTCCACTTCGCTCGCTCCCTATCAGACTCCGACAGGCCCAGTCTGAAGCTGCCAGCGACATGAGCTCATCCATGACGCGCCAAACATGACTCAATTGACGAAGAAGACCGTCGCTGATGGCACTCTATTTCCCGGGGAGGGGGCGGTATGTTGCCTAATAAAATCTCAGAGTGAGGCCTCCTCATGGGCCAGACCCGGGCAGAGTACACAGTGAGTATGCGTGTTCTGTGGGTCGATGGGTCCGGAACATAAGGAACACACAGGCATGCTGAAACGCACGAGTAAGAGTATCCTAGTTCTTCCTCGTCTCCTGGGTGTATCCTAAACAGCACACGAATATTAGTGAAGGAGAAAGAGTCTTAGGTTATCTGGCCCAGACGGTGTAATATATAGGAGTGGCGACCACGCCCCTAAGCGCCGTCTTGGACCACATTGGCCAGTTACATTTTCATTTCCACTGACGTTATTCAATAAGGTTTCAGTAAGGTTTAGAGAAGGGGAGCTCCCCAATGTGTTTCACACAATGTAGAGTGACCTCTCTCGAAATGGTACTTGTGTTAGCTTTTAAAATGTTGACACATTTATGTGCTGGAGGAGATATTGTTTTTATTTGTAGTTTTTAGGCTTGTAGAATATATTTTTAATGTGCTGCTCTCACAAAAGTCAGTATAACGTTTCAGTGTAAAAGTTTTATGAAATTCAGCACATCACTGCCAAAGATTTAATGGAAAAGTCTTTTAGATATTTGTGCAATCTACCATCTTACTGTGAACCATATTGAATCTGAAAGCACAAAATTGAAACAGTTAGTTGCAGAGCAAGATTTCTTGCCTCCTTTGAAATTAACGACAGTTTTTGAAAAACAAAGTTAACAGTACAAGCATGTATTTTCATGGATACAGTTGTCGATGGGTCTTTAGCTGTATTTTGTTTTCTTAATGACTGTTCCATTCAGTGGTTATAATTTATGCTTGCTGTATATGTTGATGGCATATTTTTTTAAGGTAAACTTAGTGACCAGGCGATGCAGAACCCACAGGCACTTGCAGCTCTTCAGGACAAAATAGACAGTGTCTCACATAGTCCTTCCATCATGGAGAGGTAAATAAAGAAATCAGTGTTTATAAACAAAATCCACAACTTCTCATAATTAAATTACTCTGATTCTGAGAGCGTTACGGGCAAATTGTAATTTTGGTGTTCTATGTTTTTGTGCTTGGTCACACTATTATGTATTCTTTTCCACCTATGGTAAAATATTTCCTGGCTGGATATGGCTCATATTTCCTGCGTAGAATTGTAAAGCTGCTCATTTCCTTGTCATTGTTAGTAATGTTGCTTTTTGAGAGAACATTGTGTAATATATCAAAAGAAAATATTTGCTGTAGGAGAAATTTGCTCTAGTCAGGGATGTCTGCCCTTGGATACCAAACATTACACTACATCTTTATTTCTTCCTGATCTGTCAAACAAACAAAAAACTTATTAATAACTGCAATTATAATCCAAAGTCTGGGTTTATAGCCATACTGTTACCATGATCCATAATATTGTGAGGAAAATACATTTCCCATCATCGACATCATTAGAAGACTTGAGGAAAGACCACCAGTCAATTTCAGAGTTATGGATGTGACAACATTTTCAGTCAAAACTAAAATATTAATTCTCAGAGAATGTTTTAATTAATATATTGAACCATCTGTTTGTATTTTACTAAACCCCTGATGATAGAGCCAGACACCAGAGAAATATCAGTCTAAGCACAAGTTGTCTATTTAAAAAGAGGGGAAAATGAATGCATTATGGAAGTGACAAAAAAGGATGCATGTTTTTGAGAGACAACATACTTTGTAGGATTTCTGTGAATTAAAATTTGCAAACCATAAGCAATAATACCCAACAAATGGAGAAGATGGCTCCTTATAGAACAGAACATTTTCATATGCCATTTGCATGGAAAATGCACTGTTGTGTATGTAACAGTTCACTCACATGATATATAAAAGTTTTGCTTTTAAAAACCAAACTACCAAGCAGTGCACTGCCTATAAAACAGCATTAGCAACTAGAGCACTAACCATATTAAAACCTCTTCGAAACCATATTGTAATGTTCTTTTAAAGCGCATGAGTTGGATTATCAGAGATGAAGCACACTTCACAACGTCATGTGAAAAATTATATTGTATCTCCCACACTAACTCTAAAGCCGTCTGTTGGCCTCAGAGAGCAGGGAAATACACCGGTCAAGCTGTGCATTAGTGAACACCCATCTGCTCACACAATGCCTTCCTTCTCCACCCCCCATTCTCCCTCTGTCCAGTTTACCCAAGTCTGTGAAAAGAAGAGTCAATGCCTTAAGGAATCTTCAGGTCGACAGCACACACATTGAAGCCAAGTTTTACAAGGAGGTTCATGAGCTGGAGCGAAAGTATGCTGCTCTTTATCATCCGCTATTTAACAAAGTAAGTAATATCTTACATTATACAATATTAATACATATTTGTGTTTCATGTTGGGTTCACTTTATATAATATTTACTAATACATGCATAATTCCCCTGCATTCTTAAACCCTATTTTTTATGTTCCTCGGCTAGCAAAGCACCAGATCTCATAGCCTACAAATATTTCAATATAAATAAGTTGAGCTGAATGGGAAGCATCTCTTTACGTTTGTATTCTGCATGTAGAAGAATCATGTGGTTTACTGTCAAAACCTTTTTTGTGTGTTGTAGAGAAGAGACATTGTCTCTGGAAAAGTGGAACCCACTGAGGAAGAGTGTGAATGGCAGAGTGACCATGAGGATGAAGAAGCATTAGCAGTAAGTTTTATCTGTACACCAAACATAGAAAAGATCTCTTGGAACAGAATGTTTATCCAAACTCCCTTTTCCAGGAAGATTTAAAGACGAAAGCTGCATTAGAAGAAATAAAAGAGGATGCTAATGTGGAAACGCCCTCTGGAGTTCCAGAGTTTTGGCTCACCATATTCCGTAGTGTGGATATGTTGAGTGATATGCTGCAGGTAACCCAGAAAAACATTCCATATTCAAGATACACTTTCTCTTTTGTTGAATTATGTATTTTGAGTAATGATTATTTAATATGTACTCATGCACCGTTACCATGGGCAGACAATACTATGTATCATTCATACTATGAATGTGAATACAATTTAATATATTTATATATTATGAATGCAGTTATTAAATATGTATTAATAATCAAAGTACATGACAATGTTAAAAAAAAATGTGAAAAGAAATATCTTATGTTCTCTGTCTCAACAGGAACATGATGAACCAATACTTAAACACCTACAAGATATTAAAGTAATATTTTCTGGACCTGATCCACCGATGGTAAGGGTTTGTGCTAAACATAAAGTGACTGTGTCTCACATTTAAAAAGAAACCTGTGAATATATTATGATTCTAAACAGACTTAATTTTCTGATGCATGATAATAAAAGAGTCATATGACACGGCCATGAATATTATCGCTAGTTTAAGATGTAATGCAATGTGTATACACGATTTAAGGTTGAAAAACGCTGTATTTTCCACATACCGTGCATGTTTGTATCTCCTCTTTACCCCGCCTCGCTGAAACGCGCAAATATTTATGAAGATCAGCGCTATGAAAAGCGAGGTGTGCTATGATTGGCCAGTTAACCAGTGCATAGTGATTGGTCAAATACGGCAAATATGTGACAGAAATGTAACGCCTCTTAACATATTTGGGACATCAGGTTCCAAAGCAATTGCCTTGACAGGTACGCCCACCTTACTTACGTATACATTTTGCCGGTCTTAGAGAAATCATACCACAAACTGACTTATATTTGTGGGGTTGTGGTTACACGAGGCGTTTCAGGCAGGTCTGGCTGAGCATTCGCTTTTAGATAGAATGCATCTTTTGTTCCGACAGTTAATACATGAATGGGCAACTTATCAAAACCAAAGACATAGAAAAACACGTATTCGCGCCATATGACCCCTTTAAGATCTGACTAGATGTAAACTGTCTTTTAACAGAGCTTCACATTAGAGTTTCACTTTGAACCCAATGAATACTTCACCAACACTGTCCTCACTAAAGTATACAAGATGAAGTCAGAGCCGGACACGGATGATCCGTTTTCATTTGAGGGACCAGAAATCATCGACTGTGAGGGGTGAGCGATCATTCATCTCCTCATCTCCTCGACAGCTTTCACCCTAGCTAGCAGGTTGTCATTCTTCATCTCCTGTTGGCAGGTGTGAAATTGATTGGCACAAAGGCAAAGACGTGACTGTGAGAACAATCAAGAAGAAGCAGAAACACAAAGGCAGGGGGACAGCGAGGGTCATTACCAAACAAGTGCCCAATGACTCCTTTTTCAACTTTTTCAACCCTATTAAAGGTAAGAGATTGGTGAGACTAAATAGTAATGGGTGTTCTTTAGGGTGGACAATTCACGAACTGTGCTTTTTTTTCCCTTTTAGTGTCACCAGAGAAAGAATTGGTAAGATTTTTTTTTGTTGTTCTTTTAACTTTATCACAACCACTCAGCAGTTTAAGCTGTTTATTTAGTTTATAATAGTATTCTAAACGATTGTGAACGATGATGCTAACTGAATTCTCGTGCCTGTGTTGGACAACAGGATGAGGACGCAGAGTATACCCTAGCCACAGATTTTGAAATTGGTCATTTCTTCAGGGAAAGAATCGTGCCGAGAGCAGTTCTGTATTTTACAGGAGAAGCTATGGACGATGATGACAGTGTATGTATTTGCACCAGCTGCCATGCTGTTTCATGATATATTAGTTTGACTGAATATTTCAGTGAACATGAATTTGTATGTTTGCATCTGTTTTTAATGTCTGACAGTTTGAGGAAGAAGAACTGGAGGAGGGTGAAGAGGAGGTAAATTGAGCCAGAATGGATTACGAAAGGAACATTCATTGTCTGTAAAATCACACTTGAATATTGGTCGTGTTTTATGTGGTCTTGTTGCATATGATAACTGTGTTTTGTGTGATTTAGGACAAAGACGATGAGGATGATGAAGAGGTGGGGGATTCGAATGCTAAGGTCAGTTTGGAATTAGGTTCTGCATTATGGCTGGAATACACTACACGACTTCTGCTCAGATTTTGCCCCAATTTTCACTCTGGACCAGGCCACAGTTGTTGTAGAAAGTCTGTGTCAGTCTGCTGGTTTTGGGCAGTCTGTGTTGACAAATTTGACAGAAAATCAATTATGTGTATGTGTGTACGATACACACAGATGTCCATCCAGTCTAAAACATAATTCATGTTTTTGGCTGATTTTAGAACACATACAGTGTCAAAGACAACTCTGTCTTCTGTATGCCTGTATGGGTTTACTGACTTAATTTGGACCAGATCTTGCAATAAAACACAGGGAACAAGAACAAGGCCACAATAAACCGAAAACAAATCTTAAAGGAGCCATTCTTTTGCTGTTTTATGAAGTTTTTATTTAGTTTTTTGGGTGTTTAACATTGTTTCTAGTTAAAAAAGACGCTTTATATTTCACATATTTCCAGTCAATTGTTCACTTCTGTCCCTCTTTTAACAAAACTAGTGGATTTCTTTCAGTCTATATAAATTCCCTCCTTCAGAAACACTATGATGGTAAAGCTGACCAAGGGTCTCATTTATAAACGTTGCGTATGTACAACATTGGGCTAGAAACGTGCCCAAGCTGTAAGCAATCTTTGAACCATCCATACGCACATTTTGGAGACACAAATGGTGAGTTAGTGAACTAAAATTTGTCATGAAACGTGGTGGGGAGAACCCAAATGCAGGCAGCGTGGATAACAGGGTAATAACAAGGAAGATTTTATTAAACAATAAAACACAAAAAAGACCCACGATGGGGTAAAACAGGCAAACACACAGGCAAAAACTGGAACGGAGATATACTATACTAAACTAACAGACACTAAATATAAACTTGATAAGACCACGGTAAACTAACAATAAACTGGACTTACTTGACAAGGAGTGAATCTAATACACAGCAATACAATGTGAGGTGGCAATCAAACACACACAGGCAATGAACGAACACAGGACTATTTATGGGGAACAAACACAGGGTAATTAATAGGGACCAGGTGACGGGTGTTAAACACTAAGGTAAGGCTAATTAGATAAAAGGGCGGGAAACATCGACGAGACACGAGAAAGCACATGCCAAGCCAATATATAAACAAAGCCATGTCTTTCTCACACAAAACCCTAAGGCTATGCCATGACTCCGCTGGAAGACCAAGAATAAACATGACATGATAGCGTAATAATCACACAAATTAGATTGCAAAAAAGTAAGTGTGATAAAAACGATTATAAGCATTAATGCCTCACACACGTTTAATTTGACCTTATATCCGTTAAAGATCCACATTATCACAAAGATCGGCATAGTAATTTGCGCTTGTATTTAGTGATAATTGTTATATGCACCTTCTTGTAAAATCCAAAACAAAATATTCAATACAAATGATGAATCAACACTGTCTCACCATCACACTATGTAGCTGAATTCTTGTTACCAGCTGTAGGATCGTGATGAAAGTGAAAGTAATTAAGTGCATATAGCTCAGTCAAATGTTTACAATCTCAGATAACCAAACACTACTCCAGCGGCTTTTCCTCTTCTCCAAAGGAAGGCCTCACCCCTTTTTTGATGTATTCCTTTTGGTGGAGGTTTATCAAAATCTCGGAATAGTGACATCAGTTATCCGGGAAGTTATAGGGCTGTAGTCCGGTTCCAGCCATTCTCTGTAGTCCTTGAAAAGCGAATTCTGTTAAAGACAATATCTCGCTTGGCACTGAACTTTGAGCTTTATCATCTTGCAGATATTGTTTATGCTCTAACAGCAACATTACACACAAACTAAAGTTTGAAAATTGGCATCACGGGAAATGGCAGCTTTAAATGCTTTATATTGGAGACTTAAATATTGCGACCGGCCCTTGACCATTTTAATAACTTTAATAAACGATGGCTTTATGAGCAGAACAATAATTTAGGACATTCACTCCTGTATTTAAATTCGGTTGTCACCTCTGAAACTTTACAGGGTATAGTGTATATGGCCGATGGGGTGTTTGATTCTGTGAGAGTTTGTGTTCTTAACCATTTTTAAATCTGGTAGTGTGTAGTGTTTTAAAATTTATTCAAAGAAATAACTTTCTGTTTCCAATATAGAAGCTATTTTTGTTCTCATGTGACTTTTATCTATTTATATTAAACTAAACTTAACAAGTGTATTTTAGCCATTAGCCGGATTTTTTTTGTGTTTTCACTACAAGCATAACTTTGTTCAACATGTCTCGGTCTCTGTAATTACTCATTTTCTGTCTGTTGTTTCTTTGGATGAATGTTAGTTACAGGCATAAGTCATCCGCACCTCATACATTTCTAGGTAAGAAAGAAATGTCATGAGTCCATTCCCGACCGGCACTGTTGTTTTCACTCCTCCAGTGTCATCCATGTTCTCATTCCTCTGCTTATGTCTGCTGTTCCATGCCCACAGCAACCCTTTAACATTATCCAAAGCCATTCTTTTAATATCATTAAAGCCTTGTCAAAATTCTCAGTACAAGAAAGGAGAAGATGAGTTTGTTTGACATTTGATACGTTTTTAAGGATTTTAACTTTTCATCCAAGTGCAAAAATGTAGCTTGTATCCATTTGCATATTTTGTCTCTTATACTTTTACCCTGATTAAAGCGATAGTCCACCCAAAAATGACAATTCTGTTATCATTTACTGACACTCTTGTCTCTTCTAACCAATACGACGTTCTGTCTTCCGCAGAACAGAAAAGAAGATATTTTAAAGAGTGTTGGTAACCGAACAACAGCGGTACCCATTCACTTCTATGGTATTAACACAAAACCAAAACAAGTCAATGAGTGCTGGTTAACAACATCATTCAAAATATCTTCTTTTGTTTTCTGCGGAAAAGAAAGTCATGCAGGTTTGAAAGGACAGGCGAGAAAATCATGACAGAATTGGCATTTTTGGGTGAACTATCACTCTATCACACAACGATATTATTGATCTTTTAAAATCCTAGAGAAATATTTCAGTGTACTGTAGAAGTGCTTTCAATAGCTTTTTAAATGACTCATGTATACTCCATTGGTTACCTTCTTTTTACTTCTGTCCTGCTTATGCCTTTTTTTGTACATTTTTTTCAGAGTGGGGATCCTAAGCCTGAGTGCAAACAACAGTAGTTTGGACTGCTTACTCCTGCCACTGTTAATCCCTGTCAGCTCACCTAAAATCAGCTCAAGTGCTGTGCACAGTTCCTGCAGAGCACACCATTCTCACTGAACAACCACGACGATGCAGTACATTAGAATGAAACCAAGTTTTTTTTCTTTAAATACTGCTTCAAAACTCAACCTGTTGTATTACAACTCTCCTATAAATAAATTGGGCAATTCCAGGCTACGGTCAGCCTTAGAATGTACATATATACATTGAAATAGAACAAAACTTATTTTCCTGTACTTGGGAGTGCAGGCATACTAACTTTTTTGGATATGCCATTACGCCATTTCTGCAGAGAATGCACAGCCAAGAAAGTTACTTATTAATGTTACATATCTGTTTTACTTGCAAACAGTGTGTCTTTAATAATATTTGTGAACAGGTCAGTTTTAACCCTGAGATTGTATTCTAACCTTTGTCAAGGTTGTGTTTTACTAATGGTTTCTCTTCTTACAGACATGACCATTCTTAACACAGCATATCTATTTATGTACATTTTGAACAGGACGGCATGTTTATGCACAAATTTATTTATGGAAGTGTGTGGACATTAGCTAGCTAGCCAACATACCAGTGAATGGATGATAATCAGGAGGTATCAGGTAACCCTTGCTTTGACTAATTGTGATGAATCATATCAGGCCTTTTTATAATGTGGATGTCAATTTTACTGTATTGGTTTGGGGTCTCTGTCCTATTCTGATTTAGGAAAAACCTGATTAAAACGCTGCCCTCTATATTTTAAATTTCTAATTACCTATATGATTTATCAAAGTAGTCGAATGTTTATGTATGTATACAGCTGGGAAAAAAGTATTTGACACATGAGCATTTTTATCAGTAAGGGGATTTCTAAGTGGTCTATTGACACAAAATTTCCACCAGACGTAGCCATCAAGCCAAATATTGAATTCATACAAAGAAATCAGAACATTTAAGTATACAAGTTCAGTCATAATAAATAAAGTGAAATAACACCGGGAATAAGTATTGAACACATGAAGGTAACAAGGTGCAAAGTTTAAAGGTTAAAGTTTGCGAAAGAGCATTTGGAGATGCCTGTGGATTATTGGGAGACTATAGTATGGTCAGATGAAAGCAAAATTGAACTTTATTTATTATGACTGAACTTGTATACTTAAATGTTCTGATTTCTTTGTATGAATTCAATATTTGGCTTGATGGCTACATCTGGTGGGAATTTTGTGTCAATAGCCCACTTAGAAATCCCCTTACTGATAAAAATGCTGATGTGTCAAATACTTATTTTCCCAGCTGTATATGTAGTTATGTGTTGTCTATAATGCTGGAATTGCTCAATTTAAAAATTCACAATAGTAGTCAATAATGCAACGCTCCACTGCCCTGAGCCAGTGAATTCTGAGTGAACTGCAGATGATTATGTCCTGGAAGTCATATTTATTGTGATCACATCCCCAAGGCTTTTTTTCTGAGATCCATCACATCCCAAAATTAACTGAACTTAATATCTTATGTGACTTGATCTCACGGGTTACTCAGGGTTTTTTATGCAAAGATGACCGTTTGTATCCAGCATTGTGAAACTGTTACTATAAAATCTAACCTGATAATTGTTCTCTTTTTGCCTTGAAAAAGGACGTCTTTTAGTGTAACCTGATCTGGATTTATTTATATACAGTAATATTTCCCCCCCTTTTTTATGTTTGTTTTGAACTGTGTATTTGTTTTGTGCTGCTTGTTGGATCCCTGAGAGATATGTTTTGCTGATGTATGGATCGTACTCAGTTGATTATAGCCTCTCTTAGCATTTTTTAATGCTTTGCGGTACTGGCCAAGCACTTACTAAAAACAATTAAACTTGTTTATTGCCAAAGAGAGTGAACTGATTTCCCCCACATTAGCATTAGCAGTCAAGTATTTCAGCTGTGCATTTAATTCAAAAGCATTTGACAGATATAAATTCTAATGATGTTAAATAATTATGTTTGTATTGTAATATATAAGTTTCTCTGAATATGAGGCTTGTGTCAAGGGGAACTTCTGTGAAATTAAAGTCTTCTCTCCTGACGTTCAAGCTAAAAAGGCCATGTTTTGGAATATTTGGAATTATAGAAGCACTTTTGTGAAACGCAACAGAAACATCTGAAATAATGTTAAAACTGTGGTATGTGTTACAAACCAGCTGGAAAAATGTCTAGAACCATAAGGAGATGAGTTCAATTTGGCAGCATTTTACCTCACATGGATTAAAATGATTGTTTTTATTGTTAAAATACACTTTAAAATTATCATTATCATTTAGAAAGAAACCAAAATAACATAGTTTGTAACAGAATGACCACAATATACTTTAGTTGTCAGCGTGTAAATTCTTTAAATAAAATAAGGTCTGTTTAACAAAGTTATTTTTACAAATTCAAAGAATGAAATTGATCCATTCTGATATTAGACCAACCTAAATGACTATTTCTAAATTGGTATCCCTTAAAGTGGTAGTTCACCCAAAAAGAAAATTCCACCATTTTAGCATTTCAAACTTTGATGACTTTCTTTCTTCAGCAACACAAAAGATATTTTGAAAAGTTGGTAACCTAACAGCACTCTCCCCCACTCACTACTATTGTATGGTCACAAAACCAAGTCAATGGGGGCCAGTTAACAACATTCTTCAAAACATCTTCTTCTGTTCTTAACAAGAAAGTCATACAAGTTTGAAATTACAAGAGATAATCCCTACAAATGATAACAGAATTACATTTTTTTGTTGAACTATCCCTTTGATGGCTATGCTGATAACCTTGCCTTTATGTCCTTTGCATTAAAGTTTGAAGAAATCCAGGTTTATACAACTTATTTGTATAACTACAAACTGTAACATCCTCTGTAGTTTTCCTGGCAATTTGCTAAATTCAAACTTTAATTTTTTTGTGTCTTTTTGTAGTATTACCTGTATGTGCTCCACGTTCTGCCTGTTTTATTACACTTTTTTTCTCAAACATTATATATTCCAGTAACACTTTACATTAAGGTCCCTTTATAAAGCATTTTAAATGTGTTCATTAATGGTTAATAAGTCATTTACAAATGCATTATAAAGCAGTTATAACTCTGTAAATAAAAATGGATTCAAATGAAATTCCTTACAAATAGTTAGCCATTTTTAACTCGCATGTTATAAATGTATATTTATTTATTTGCAAAATAGGCTGTCAGACTGGAGGCAGGTAGGGTGTTGTTGTTTTTTCTTATTATTGTACATGTCATATCTTGTCACCTTTCAAACCATGTTGTTTATTTGATCCGTTTTCGAATGTCTTACGGTGCCCTCCAGAATGCCTTCAGATCATGATGCTTATCCAAAGCAGATTTTTCTTGCTTACCAAGATAAATTCATCAAACTTTTGATATCTTTTTAACACTAAATGCACAAAGGTAGTTGTAAACTTGTTTGTGTATGATTTTTATTGATAAGCTTCCTGCCTGTGAAGGATTCATTCACAATTTAACTTGACATCTTAAGAATTATATAATGTTAGCAAACCATGAAAGTGTGCCTTAATATGGTGAATTCGTGTGAACCATTTATTGAGTTATGGACATTAGTAACATGTGAAAATAAAATCTCCAGGTCTAGTTAGCAGGAGCTGATGAAGTCAGCTGATTTACACTTTTACACGCATCACAGTTTGCTCGCTCAGACACTGGACTTAAGTTTATCTCATTTAAGGTAGCACGGCTTCTCCTCTCTATGACTGAATCTTTAATTCAGCTTATTATAAATTCCACATTGTCTTTCTTTCTTTCTCAACTCTACTTTTTTCTTGTTATTATTTTCCATCTGCTTCTTACTTCCATTATACTATTTGCCGTTTGTCTCCTCTCTATGTCTGTTTCTCACCAATTCATGAATATTTGTCAAGTTAAATCTTAGTAACTGCAGTTTTTGTTAGAAGCGAAGGATTAATGACATTCAGTCTATCCCTAAAGTACATAAGTGTACGATGGGAAAGGGTTCACCTCCTGCTGGCTAACAACGCTCCTATTGATGGCACAATCACAATGACATGGTGGTCAGAAATACTGAGAGCACCCCATCTCCAGCATCTACCACAGTTTAAATTTTGTCATGAATTACTCGCTCTCATTGTTGTTCCGAATCTTTATACATTTCTTTGTTTGATTTAACCTGGAGAAAGATATTTTGACAAATGCTTATAACCAGACTGTACCCCATTGACTAACACAGTGGGAAAAATTACAAAGTCAAAAGTGCCCCAGAAATGTGTGCTTTCCTACATTCTTCAAAATATCTTCTTTTTTGTTCAACAGAACGAAATGGTTATAAAGTAATTTTTCATCCGATACAGTGAATGTGGTCCAAGAACTGTTTGGTTACAAGCATTCTTCCAAATATCTTGCTCTATTTTTGAGTTTGCCACCCGCAAATATGATTGAACCCCTTTTCTAAAATACATATCCAGCAATTAAACTGTCAGACATATGTGATCTTATAAAGACAACATGTTGTTTGTAGAAATGAAAACGATAATCTTCCGTAGAATTTTACAACTTTAAGTTTATATTCTGGGGACCCCTTAGATTATTCTAAAGGCCCCCATGGGGGTCCCTGAGCCCCATTTTGACAAACCATCATTAAAGAAACTTTCTTCGATCTCTTTTCCAGTGACAGTATTTGAACACTTTAAGTCACATTAAAAACAAATTGGTGAATGTCAACAAATTACATATTATACAGAAAAACAAAAATTGGGATCTACAAACAATTGATGCTAAACCTTCAGAGATAAGAGATTTAATTGACTATTTTCACCACTATTCAGATGGGACAGGATGATTTTTAGTGGCTGTCATGAAATCAATTCGCCTGAAGTTAACTGTTCTAAAAGTCTTGACAAGAAAATGTCAAAATACTTGGTGCTTTGGTTTATAAAAATGACTGTTTAATCAGTTAGATAAATGTTTTTGAAATGCAACTTCTGTAATGGAAAGACATTCTTTTATGAATACTTTGTGGGGTCACACTGTTGTAAAAATACGACATGCTTACGCAGTGTAGATTTAGCCGGCTGTGTGGGTGTTGTAGGACAGGCATCAGATCCCCGTGAGGCTGTATCTTCACTGAGTGCATATTGTTAATGGGGAGGGCAGGACACAAGTAGGTTTAGTGTCTAATGAGAGCTTTCCCATGAGGAGGACACTAAACTGCTTCTATACTGAAGAATGCTGTCAGCCACTCCCACTATTGTCCACATGTCTTACTCTCTGGACTCACTGCACTCACGTTCTCTCAAGACATACTGTAGCCCTTTTTAACTTACACACAAGGTTCAGAGTCTTGATGCCTATGTGATTCGTATGCATGATAAACAAAAGATGATGACTGTAAAATTCTTTAGCTCACTCTTTCACTTTAATATTTAACATCAATGGAGAATGCCATCCAAGATCTCATACACACATGGATGGCATTCTCCATTGATGAATGTAGATCCTCAAAGTGTTTAATGTGTTTTGGCATAAGTATAGCCTCGTCGTCTTATCTGCTTTGAGAGCTGATGTGCTCACCCTTTTAAAAACAAGTTTGTGCATATTCACGGATTCTTAGAAAGTGCTTCAACTTCTGCACAAGGAAGTGGTCAGTGAAACAATAACAGCAATTGCTCAATCCCAGGGAAAAAGCTACAGATCATCCAAGCAAAGAACAAAGGGTTCTGTCACACTTGTGCAACCCTATAGTTAATGTTAAAACTTTTTCTAAGTCTAAGAAAAGTAGCAAAGCAAAGCCAGGCCATCATGCTGAGATTTCCGCAGATTTCATGCTTCTGCCTGGGTAATGGTAAACATGCCTCCCCATTATTACAGTAGTAGCATATACCCCCTCCCTCTCTGGGCCTCATGCCAGCGTATCCAAGTGGTTCTGGTCCACCAATTGTATCGCTGATCTTTTTGTCCCGTGTGCCACTCCTGAGTCTCAGTAACCATGGTGACATGGCAAGTGTGCCAAGAATAAATTTGGTGTTCAATGGCAGAGGAATGGGGTTGTAAGGGCAGGGCACTTACTTACAAAACCATCATATTTGGGGATTGGCTCTTCTGGGTCACTCTAAGTATGCCGGGCCACTTTGTTCCACCTCGAGGGAACGTTATTTTCCTGAGTTAAACAAAATAAAATATTAAAACTTGACAAAGTCAAAGTTGATTTATTAAAAATACAGTACATGTACTCATTTAATTCCATGCACCCTGAAGAAATGGCTTTGACATTAAATACCTCAGAAGTAAGCCTCTAGGTCTGAGACTTCACTTTTTTTGGAAAAAATGTTTTAATGACTTTCAAGTCATGACAGTCTTTCACTCTGAAAACATGTTGTATTGATTTGATAATTCAGGGCCTGTATTCAAAAAACATCTTAAGGCTAAAAGTAGCTTCTAACTTGCCGATTTTGGAGAAACTCTTAAAAATAATGCACGTCTGTCGTAATTTTAGGATCCCTTCATTTTTGTACTAAGAGTATTTCACAAAGAGTTTTAGAGCTAAAACTAGCTCCTAAACCTGTGAGACGTTAGGGTGAAGAGGAGTCCTCAGTCACCCAGACACCGGCGGACTACCTTGAAACGTAAACATTTTAGAAAGATTTCATGACAATGAACTTAACTGAACTTAGCTGAACATATACTCTATTTGAACATATACAGTAGATTATCAGCAAAAGATAACTCATTTTTTTAAATAACAAAAAAATCATGCTGATTTGATATTAATTGGAATGCACAATAAAAAAAAAAATTGAAAAAAAAATGTGTTATCTGTTTTTGTAAATGAACTCTTCACTTGTTGAATTAGTAACTCAACTTTATTCATACAGTGCTTTTTACAAATGTCATTGTTACAAAGCAGCTATACATGAGACATATTGACTATAAGCAAAACAATTTAAGTTTTACCTGTTAAAACAAGAAAAAGGTGAAAACACTGAAAACGGACATATCCACATACAAATGCTCCACACACACAATATACACGCAGACACAGACAAGCACGCACACACACATGCACAGACAAAGACACGCGCACACACACGCAGACACGCACACATTTAAAATAAAAGAGAGAGAAACATTTGTCAAATATTAAACGGCTATAAATTCCTGAATGCAATATTAATTATGTGAAACTTTTAAATTCTAATTCTAAAGCAGCCCCCCGGCCAGGCAAATAGCGCTAAACAGTATGCAAACAGTGGCGAGGAACCCAAAACTGCAGTCGAGAAAAAAAACTCAGGAGATCCCAGGCCCAGTCTGGGTATTCCAGTACCTCCCTGGCAAAAGCTGCTGCCTCTGCACAAGCTCGACAGTGCTTGCACAACAAGGCTGAATAAAAATAAATAAACTTACTAATAAGGTAAATTATAGATTCAAGATTATCATTAATAATCTAATAGCATTTGAAATTATGTAGTGAAGATGTGTCAAGTCGCCGCGTCCTTCCGTATCCAGCTCTATCTTCTCAGCTCTTGCCATTCTCCGCTCTACCATCAGGTCTGGGCATGGGCAGCACAGGTCGCCGTTTCACCGGGGCTTTGACGGTGGCCGCACTGTGCACTTCCGTTTCCCCGGAGCCACCGCTTCGGGCAGCCACTGGTGGACGCCCTTCGTCCGCTCTGCCCGAACTCTCCGGCACCGCGAGGCCCCTCGGCGGCGAGGACTCTCCGACAGCATGTCTCTCCTTCCTCCCGGGTTTCGGCACCAATGTAACAAGATTCAAGATATGGAAGGAAGGAGGCGGGAACCGGCAGACATTTAAATAAAGCTTTAATATAAATAATAACAACCGGCGGCCCCTCACGGACGACCTCCGGCGAAATAACATAAACACAAATATAAATACAAACGTAAAAACATGTTCGGGCCCGGTCCTCTCTCATCGACGGTCCGGTCGCTGGTTCCTTTTATATGCTCCCAATCTCCTACTTGATTCGAGCCCGGTGTGCGCACAGCTGGCGCTTATTCACAATTACTCACCGGTCTCGAACCACGGTCTTGCCCCGTTTACTCCACTACATATTTATTAAAATATTTTACTTTGAGTGATGAATTAAAATCACAATTTCAACCCGAGCTTATGTTATATAAGAGGGAATCGTATTCATGCGAACATCATGTAAGTGTTAGAACTGAAAACACGCTTGTTACTGAGATGACATCTGATATTGACACCAGGCCCCATGGTTGATTGTACCGTAAGACCTCATCCTGGCTGCCATTGCCAGGGGCACTCAGTACCCCCTGCCTCGAGCTCCACGGACCCCGTTCCTTCTGACGGCACCATGCAAGTGGGCGAGGAGAGATTCGGGGATGACTTCTGCTGTCTCCCCCGATGCGGAACTCCCTCCGTTTCCCACGGTTCCCCCAGCCGGCATCCTGTTCGCTGCAGCCGGCGTCCTGTCCGCTAGAGCCGTAGCCCAGCCCTGTGTCCAGTCCGGTGCAGCCGGTATCCTCTCCGGTGCAGCCGGCACCCCAGCCGGGGAAGCAGCCGGCGTCCAGTCCGGTGCAGCTGGCATCCCAGCCGGAGTCCTGTCAGCTGCAGCCGGCATCCAGTCCGGTAGAGCCGCCTTTTTCTAACTACAGAGACATCTAATAGCTGCCATTCTTTCACATTTCCTAGAATTAGATAAGTGTATACCGGACATCCGCCCCTGGATGTCCGGTATAAAAGGAAGCCGGCGTGCAGCATTCATTTACCTCTTGTTCTGAAGAGCCTGAGAGCCTCTTACGACTGCAGCAGAATACGATACGTGTTTGTTGCATAAGGGACACAACGTCTCGTTCCCTCCATCAGGGAACTGAGGTTACATCCGTAACCAAGATGTTCCCTTTCTGTCGGTCTCTCGATGTTGAGTCGAGAAGGACAGATGGGGTTGCTTATGGAAAACACCACAACGCTGTATCGCGTCACAATCTCTAGCGAAGCGATGGTAACAGGCCTGGGCGTGTATGCTCTATGCTTTCGCGAAACTGTAACCTTCCAATGTGGAGTTTGGGGGGTTCCAGAGCTTTCTTGGGGAAAGATGGGTACAGCCCTGACCGGTAACCTTTCACGGATGGATGCCTTAGCTCTCTACTGGCGAGAGGCAGTCCGGCTCGGGTTTACACCCGGAAAGCGCAACTTCCTTAATTAGGGATGCGCTGCAGAGGCCACCTCCTACCCGTGGGGAGGAATATGGTGGATATAGGTATGGTCTCGTCCTTGGAGGAGAATGCATGGAATGTGCGGACTTAGTAGTTAACCGCGAGGTGGAGGTCCACCTGGGGAAGGTCCATCTGGGGAAGCTCATGGGTTACCAGGAGTGGGAACCATTCTCATGAGGATACATCAGACGGAACCGTCCACGGAGGGGGTGTTACAGACGTCCGGTAGCACTAGGTCCGGTTAGAGCTATCTGTGATAGGTCATATGGTGTCCCGGCCTAAGGGGGAAGGCTGCTCTGCCCAGCCAACCTCCAGGGGGTGTTTGCTTAGTGATGGATAGAATGCCTGTTCTTAACCAGTGTTTGGGCAAGAAGGAAGGTTGGTGGGGTACCAGTTTCTTAGCCATGTGTTTGGGTAAGAAAAAAGGTAGATAGCACACTGACCCAACCTCTTGGAGGGTGGGAAGGTGCTTTCGCAGGCATATGCCCCTGCGGATGCCAGTCCTAAGTGTCGCCACACAGGACGTGGGCTGATACCGGGTTTATGCGTAGGTTGTTAACCTTTGCGAAGGTGTTTGGGCCCAACCCGCAGTTCTACAGATGTCTGCTAGAGGCGCTTCTGGCCAGTGCCTCAGAGGTGGCTATACCTCATGTGGAGTAAGCCTTCACTGCCAGTGGGCATGGGAGAATCTGAGATCAGAATGCCGTCGTAACAGCATCCACGACCCAGTGCGCCAGCCTCTGCTTGGAGACAGCCTTCCCCTTCTGCTGTCCTCCAACACAGACAAGGAGCTGGTCAGAGCTACTGAATCACTGTGTGAGGTCCAGGACACAACACGGATGGGGTTGGGTCTTCCTCCCCGATGGTGAGCGCCTGCAAGTCCACCGCTTGGTCCCGGAAGGGAGAAGTGGGAACTTTGGGCACATATCCGGGCCTGGGTCTCAAGATAACGTGAGAGTTTGCCTGGGCCAAATTTAAGGCAATCCGAAGACACAGAGAATGCTTGGAGGTCCCCTACCCTCTTGAAGGAACCGAGCGCACAGAGGGCCCTCCTACTCGTCAGGTGAGGAAGATTGGAACCTCCTAGGGGCTCTTGGGCCCATGTTAGGGTCCCAAGAGGGTATGGAGCGGAGATGAGGCGGATTCCGCCCTCTCGTGCCACTTAGGAACCTGGTGACCAGGTTGTGTTGCCCTAGAAACTTTCCATCCACTGAGTCGTGATGAGTGGCGATAGCGACTACATATACATTCATTGTGGAGGGGATATGTTAGTCTCCAGTCTCGTAAGAAGGATAAAACAATCCTGATCGAGCACCTCCGTGGGTCTTTCTCGTTGAGAGAGAGACACCAGGACGAGAAGAGGTGCCGTCTATAGGCCTGGGAGAGTCCCTGGTGAGCTGGATCGAGTAACCAACACAGACCGCCCTCATTAGCCACCGAGACAGTGTGGGCAGCTGAAAAATGGCTAATTGCCACTGTCTGCTTCACTGTCAAAAACTGCTGAGCGCAGTCCTCGACGGTGTTACCAACAACCCACCCTGCGAGATGGGTGCATCCAGAAAGCGGATTTCCTTGGTGTCAATCTCTGCACAAGGTATAGCCGGGGGTGTCTCTCCTGGACTACTACCATGGACATCGTCTGACCCAGGGCCCGTGCCGCTGCCTTGGTCGCCCGTAGAGCGCTGTCAGTGGCAGCACGGAGATCCTGCATTATACCCGGGTCGGCCTTACCCTTGTGGAGCTCTCTCAACGCCTTGGCCTGGTGGACATGCAGGATGGCCATGGCGTAGAGAGAGGAGGCAGCCTGGCCCGCGGCATCGCAAGGCTTTCGACACAAGTGATGCCGAAGTCTTACGCGCTTTGGACGGTAGGCGTGGCCGATTTTTCCCCCGCAGGCGCACGTTCCACCCGGGGGATCTCGAGCTGGCTTGACAAGAGCGGGTCGTGAGTGGAGCACTCGCAGTTTTACACAGCTCCTCATGCACCTCCGGGAAAAAAATGGCCCCCGGGGTGGACTTGGTTTGCTCCACGCTCCGACCTCAGGAACTACGTATCCCCGGGTTAGCACGGTTGACATCACTTCTGCTTCCTCCTGAGCTGGGGTTGGAGCTTGGATTCGTCAGAGTCCTTTTACAGTTATAACAGCTTTTAAACGTGAAGCATAGCTTGACACAAGTGTCTTGCAGCGATCTACGGGTATCTTCGCCCATTCATCATGGGCAAAAGCCTTCAGTTCAGTCACATTCTTAGGCTTGCGCACTGCAACTGCTTTCTTTAAGTCCCACCAGAAGTTCTCAATCGGATTTAAGTCTGGTGACTGCGATGGCCACTTCAAAATGTTCCAGCCTTTAATCTACAACCATGCTCTAGTAGACTTGGAGGTATGCTTGGGATCATTGTCCTGTTGAAAGGTCCAACGTCTTCCAAGCCTCAGGTTTGTGACGGACTGCATCACATTGTCATCCAATATCTCCTGGTACTGAAGAGAATTCATGGTATCTTGCACACGCTGAGGCTTCCCAGTACCTGCAGAAGCAAAACAGCCCCAAAGCATGATTGACCCCCCGCCATGCTTCACAGTAGGCAAGGTGTTCTTTTCTTCATAGGCCTTGTTCTTCCTCCTCCAAACATAGCGTTGATCCATGGGCCCAAACAGTTCTAATTTTGTTTCATCAGTCCACAGAACACTATCCCAAAACTTCTGTGGTTTGTCCACATGACTTTTGGCATACTGCAGTCGACTCTTCTTATTCTTTGGGGACAGCAAGGGGGTGCGCCTGGGAGTTCTGGCATGGAGGTCTTCATTACGCAGGGTGCGCCGTATTGTCTGAGCAGAAACTTCAGCACCCACATCTGACAAATCTTTTCTCAGTTCCTCAGCAGTCACACGGGGACTTTTCTCCACTCTACGCTTCAGGTAGCGCACAGCAGTCGAAGTCAGAATCTTCTTTCTGCCACGACCAGGTAGCGTTTCAACAGTGCCCTTTGCCTTGAATTTGCGAATGATGCTTCCTATGGTGTCTCTTGGTATGTTTAACATCTTTGCAATCTTCTTATAGCCATTGCCCTTCCTGTGAAGAGTAATCACCTGTTCTCTTGTCTTCCTGGATCATTCTCTTGACCTCACCATGTTTGTAACCACACCAGTAAATGTCTAGAAGGAGCTGAGTATCACTGTCATTTTAAAGCTGCCTAATTGGTGCGTATTAGGCGCTATTGCTGCTCCCTGATATCCACAGGTGTTTTCAATACCTGATTGAAAACACTTAATTGAACCTCTGTTCTTCAGAGTGGTAGTCTTTAAGGGGTTGAATAATTATGTCAATGAAGAATTCACAAAAGAAACATGTACTACTGTATTACAAAACTAATTGATGTCATTTTAGTTGCATATGGTTCTTTAAGAAGTCCTTGTAGGATTTCATTCTGAATACAATTACAAATGTACACTAAATTCCCTAAAACCATTTACAGCATTGGGGGTTGAATAATTTTGAACACAACTGTATCTCCTACCACACTGTACATACACCAGTGTTGGGTGTAACTAGTTACTAAGTAATTAGTTACTGTAATTTAATTACTTTTCCCTTGAAAAAGTAAAGTAAGGGATTACTCATATGTTTTCTGTAATTAAATTACAGTTACTTTTGATGTAATTAAACTAAATACTTTGTGAAATATATGCGTGTGCAATAGTGTAATTGACATCAAAATTCAAAGTCTTTTTTAAAAATCTGTGCTTTAATGTTTAATTCTCACATTTGTAATACTTTTATTAATAATATTATTTATTTGAATGAATTAAATAAACAGTTTCATGTCTATCCTTGAATAACTTAACTAAGGTTAATGTAGGATATAGAAAGTAATAAGTAATGAGTAACTAAATACTTTTTGGACAGAGTAATTTGGACAGTAATCTAATTACACTATTGAATATGTAATGAGTAACTAGTAATTAATTACTTTTTCAGAGTAACTTACCCAACACTGACATACACACAGGCGCTCCATTAAGCCATGACAAAAGTGAGACAGCATAGAGAGGCAGGAGATATTTACTGAGTGAACACACTCTGCACAGGAGCAGTGCAGTCTGGAGAGAAACCAGCTGCAGGAGAGACATTCTCATTCTTTGATCTGTTTGTCCCGCTGAGGTTTGGATAGGATTACCCCCGGGAACCCCATCAGGACGGTTTGCATTGGAAGAGAAACATCTCAGCCCATTCTGAAAATTTTCAGCCTCTGGCAAAATCTACGTATACACACATATGAAAATATTCCATGAGGCATGTTTCCATAGGTAATGAATACATCTTTGCATAGTAATCTCCCATGGCTTCAGAAGACTTTCTAATCTGCCCAATAAACATCTGAGGCTGGGCCTCTCCTCAAGATGTTGCCATCTGTTGTACATTGTTTTGTTGAATTATCACATCATTTACACCTGATACCTTTAATGCTGGTTTAATAATACAAATATTAAATTAAATAAATAAAAAATCCCCTAAATAACAAAATTATTGTCTTCATCCCTAAAATTGTTCCAAATATTTGACGAACACAGAGAAAGATATTTGGAAGAATGCTTGTAACCAAACAGTTCTTGGCCACCATTGACTAGGAAAAATGGCTCAATAAATGTATTTGTTCTGTTGTTTAGAATGATTACTTTAAGGAGCTAATGCTACCTGATATAATGATTATACAGTCAAGTTAATGCAGTCATATTAAATATCATATTTTGTCATGATTAATCGCATCCAGAATAAAAGTGTACGTTTACATAATATATGTCTGGGTACTGTGTATATTAATTTATAAACACATACACAAATACATACAGTACATGTGTAGGCATTTAGGAAATATTTAAATGTATTTATTTATATTTACCAATAATTATATAAATATAACATATAATTTATTCTTTTTTTTCAGAAATATATGCTTTTATGTGTATGTTTTTAGAGATATGAATTTAATATTATAAAATAACATTTTATGTAAACAAAATTTTTAATTCTGGAAGTCATTAATCATGATTAATCGTTTGGCTTGAACAGAAGCAGTTAATTGACAGATGTTACTGCATGGAACATACTTAGGTAGGCTACTTTAACCTGACAAAATTATTTAGTGTATTACAATAAATACAGAAAATGACTCGTGTGTGTGCAGCATTTAGAGCCAGGACTGGAAATGGACACAGATTCTCTGCTATTTACAACATATTAAAATAAGAAAATCTGCAACATTTATTCAGTCAAGAATCAATTAATAATAATTAGTTTAATCAAGAATAAACATTATTATACAGAATAAACATAAAACAACAATTTGCACAATGCACAATGTTCCTTAAATACATTTGAAATGCAGATGAGTCTTATACCTTCTGTCTCCTGTGAGTCTGCATTGCTAAACTGACCCCAGCTGGCAGCCAGTGGGTGTCCCGTACACATGGCAGAGTCAGTGTCCAGGCGATGTGGGATCATCAGCTTGTAGGAGCACATGACACGGATGCACATGTGATCTCTCACCCCCTCAGACACCAAGAGAGGGAAATTTCTCCCAGCCCCTTTGAAGGTCATGGCATAGAAGGGTCTTGCAACCCATACCGTGTGAAAGTGTGCACGATCAAATCTGCCACTTCCTTATGACCAAACAAGTTCATTTTGTGCACATTATTAGCCTAACTTTACTCCTTTTGTAATGACACATATTATTGCGCCCTACGGTCAAACATTAATATGAAAGTTTTAATAACACATTTTACAGAAATATACAAACACGAGATGGACTGTAAATAAAAGTCGGGCGTGCAAGCAATACATTAGCACGTTATATGCTGAAGGACTATAACTAATACGACCAATAAAGCTCAATGTAGCGCAACATATGTTTTGCGTCGTTGAAGCGTGCGTGCATGTAACATGGAAAGGGGGTGTGTGAGGATAGTGGCAGCGTTTCATGCATCTCCAGTGGACACCTATAAGCGGGATTCACTTGTGTGTGTGTGCGCGTTTGTGTATAAAGAGACCTAACACACACTATCGCACACTTAACATTTGGACACAACATGGCGATGAGCCGCCGAGAGACACGTCGACTCTTCCCCGATTAATGCAAGCACGTTGTGTTTATAGGTAGGGGAACGCGCGTTGCAGGGATATAAGTGAAATTACGCGTAACCACTTAAATCAGAAGCGATTGAATCCGGATTCCATTGTATGTATGTAGCTATAGCGGTCACATAAAGCACACTCTGCTTTACCCGCTGCTGCTGGAAATCAAAAGCTGTACATGGCGGTGGAGAATATCTGGTTCTTCTGTCTACTTTCTCTGGGTTACTGTGGACTATCCGTGCAAGGTAATACCAGCTGTACATAACGTCTGTATTGCGTGTGTTTGTTATGAATGAACGTGTTTCTTTATCTGTCAGGACATGTGAGACTGAGAGAGAAATCTTGCACCTTGCTTGTTGCAGCGCTTTACTTTCTTCTCTTTTCAATTTTCTTTGTGTAATTTAACACTGAAATGAATTAACTTTTTGGAAACGATGAAACCAAATCTGAACCGCACTTTGCCAATAGTATTCTGCGCCCAATCACAGATAGCGGCATTAATAACCATGTTGGAAAGACGACAGTAGCGTTAGATTAACAAAAAAAAATCAAGGCACATGAAGTGGTTATGTTTGCTCAGAGGGGCGGATATAGTTGGGGGTTCTTTAGTTTGGGAATGTAGGACAGGTTCATATCCTCTGGAAGGAGATATTTGGACTTTGAAATAGAGACAAATAGTCAACACACATGAACCAGATAACGCGCTCCTGTTGCCATTAGTTTTTACATGTACTCTGACATTCAAATGAAATCATTGACATAAGAGTTTGCAAAATCAGCGCTTACTAGTGCGTGTGGCTTTGACTGTACAATACCTATGAAATAATTTCATTGATGTCATATATTTCTATGAAATGAATGGCGTGTAAGTGACAATATAGCTCGTGGAAGGATGCAGTTGCCTCAGGGTGGACTCGGTGACTTTAATCCAGTCACATGCGGTGGAGGAAGCAGGAGTGGGACTGGGGAGTGGTCTGGACGATTTATCCACAGACTATACACCTTATTTACATAACAAAGAGCAGCAGCGAAACACATGGGCACCTCCTGGCATCCACCAATGCCCTTACTGTTGTCCGTTGAAAGCAATGGCGAGCGCAGCGGTCAAAACGCGGTGTTTTAGCTGCATACACGCTTTTAAACCCTGTGCTGTAGCAAGAGAGGTTATATATTACAGTTGGGCGGGATTTACTTGTGATCAATTTCAGGAAAAATATACGACGTGCAAACGGGGTAGCTTTACTTAGTCAGAAAGAACAGTCTATCTGTATTTCACTTTTTCTCTGATATTTCTTTCCTACAAAATGTGTTCTTGACAGTTCCTGACAGATTTCTTCTGAAGTCTACACAGGTGCAAGTTTTGACTTTAATCTTAAATTATCGGTGTGCAGGATGTACTGTATGTATGCAGGGCGTTTGACTATATTTGCATGCTACTGTACACCTGTGTAGATAATGCCTGGGTCGTTTCAAGAAATAACTTTCTGTTCCCAATGTAGAAGGTTTGTTTTTGTTCCTGTGTGACTTGGTTAATGATAGACACACTCAGCCTTCAACATTTACCTTTCTGAAGTTTAGTCTCGCCGAAATGCACCTGAAATAGCTAGTCTTTGGGGTTCACTTAAAAAAGTTACAGGCAGGTGTCCTTGCAAAATTAAACTCGGCTGATATTAAAACAAAAAAATGATGTCCTTTCTACTGGGTAGTTTGGGCTTCCCCGAGACTGTGTGACAGCTTTACAGAGAGGAAGAGGAATGTTGTTTGAGTGTGTGTTGTTGTGGGAATTCAGAATGGTAAGGGATGCTGGAGAATGTGGATAATTTGGTCTCTCTCTCTCTCTCTCTCTCTCTCTCTCTCTCTCTTTCTTTTATACTGAAAACAAGCTTTATGGGCATGATTGCAGTACAGTATTGCCAAAGCAATGCTTATTAAAACAATATAAATGTTTACAAATATGCTTACCAATATGACAAGAGGAAAGATAAATTAATGTTTGCATACACACTACTGTAACTGTAACTGTAGATGGTACTCACTAGTAAGGGCAGTCACGAGGCCAGAATTTTGTTTTCGGGGGCTCCTATCTCAGAATGAGGGGGCCAGTGAGGTATCCATATATAGAAGCAATCATAAAGCTCCGGGGTCTGGACATGAAAATGAGGGGGTGTAGCCCGCCCCCCAAGTGTGGTTATGTATTAGGGTTGTAGCAGTTTCTCTCTTTTTCCCACTCTTTAGGTCCGTAAACTAAACGCTTGGATTTTCATGAGGAAAAATCACATAATACCATTCAAATATACATAAACCCCAGTGTACCAGCTGAGCACTGGTGCGTTGTGTTGTGTGCTCTGAGGATGCTCTTAGGGGACGACACTTCTCTGCTTTAAAAGCACCAGCTGATGTTTGCGTCCTCATAGAAAGCCTCCCTCCATGTTATTTAACATGCCACTGTTCCTCTAGTCTGAAGTATGTATGCAGCTTACTGCTTTCAGAGATTCACCAAAAAGAAGAAAACTTGAGGTTAGTTGAGGTCTACTCAGAGATCATGTTTTACATGGTCTTGCACTATAGATCGACCATTGTGGATTTTGCAGATGGCAATATCTAAGGTGGGGAAACGGACAGATTTTGAAAATCAATAGTGTTAAACACCTATGTTGAGCTTTGAACGCTTATCCCATTCACTAAAGGAATAGTTCACCTTCAATATGAAAATTCTATTTACATGCACTCTTGTCATTTCAAACCTGTGTGACTGTCTTTCTTCTGCACAACACAATATAACATATTTTATAAAAATGTTTGTAATAGAAAACCGTTGGTCCCCATTGACTTGCATTGGTTTTGTGTCCATAAAACAGAAGTAAACGGGGAGCAGAGGTTTTGGTTACCAACATTTTTCAAAATATCTTGTTTTGTGAAGGAAAGAAAATCAACTTCCATGAGTTGCAGCAATGGAAGAGCACAGAGAAAAAACAACTGTCAGTGTTGATTTTTGCAGATAACCAATCTACTATCTGAAACCAATTAATCAATGTATTTATCAGTGTACTGTACCTCATATCTGTGACGTGGCCACACAAGCATTATGCTCGAACCTGTGAGTCCACCTTGTGTTAATCAAACCTTTAATCACAGCCTGTACCACTGAAGGGAAAGTGTTAATCTTTTGTGCTTCATAGCCTTCACTAGATGTGCTGTGTAATCTTTCTGTAGCACCGCTGCAGCACTTCTGCCGTTACCTCCATTAAGCATCACTTCATGACCTCGTTTTGCCTCGTCATTACCAAGTCTTAATATTGTTTTATTCCTCTATGAGTGATGACCGAATTTGCAGTAATTACACAAACTGCAGACTGAAGAATAAGCTTTTGAAATCACTATTTATAATAACACAAGTCCGTACTCAGATTGTGCATATAGTGACATTCATACAGTTCTCTCTTCTAATGTTTTGATTCACACGTATGGCAAAGTCATTGTTGTGTTTAAATAATGATAGTGATTTTGTAGCTTCATAGTTTTAAACATTTCATAAAATATTCAAAGGATTCAAAATCAAAAGATTTTTTACTTTTTCAGTATTAAAGAAGGGCGGGACAGTACCACACATCATTCTCTGCTCCTTTATATCCATCTAGGGCTTGCCAGTGCTGAAAAATTATCTTCACAAATCAGTCATCACAACAGATCTGACATGTATATAAACACAATGAAAATGTGATTTAAATATCATGTCATGAATTGTTTTTTTCCTTATTTAATTTTCTTTCTACAGTCGGTTGAAGCTGGTTCAGTTGAATATGATAGTTCATATGTTCATCATTGATGTTCTTTTTTGTATTACTTGGTTTATTTTTTGTTAGGGCTATGCGGATAAATCGAAAAGAAACCGCGCGTGAGTTGGCGGTTGGCGGTTTATGCAAAGTTTGTCAGTGAAATACTGTTAATTGCAGCTAAATCCGAAAACCAGAGGGCGCTCTCGCACAGAAACTCAAATGCTCCATAGAAGAAGTACCACACATATAACGCATATATCTGCATCTGTCATCTTTCTATCACTGTTTTTCAAGCCTCCTCAGGTATTTTCATGATTATAAAGTATATTTATAAGGATAATGTTTGACGGGTGTTAATGTTTTAAATGCATGTTTTAAGCAAATCAAACGCTTGGTGCTTTCACATGATGAAGCATTTCCTACAGATCACAGAGCCGTGCTTCTTGAACAAGCTGCACATAAAACACAATCGCATAGCCACGATTTAATCATGATTTGAATGGGAATTGCGACTAATCGAGCAGCCCATCTTTTGGGTTTGAGTCTTTGTGGTTGTTTAGAAATTCATTTAAGCCTCCATGTAATTTGCTGTTGCTGGTAAGTGGTGAGGTGAATCATTTTTAGTAGAAGGAAATGTGGCTCGCACAAGGAAATTATTCATTATCCTACTTCCTGTCAGTCTTTACAAAGGTCTTCCGCAGGTTGACCCTCGAAATGGTTGACAGAACTCTTCATTGATCTTTTTAATGTGTTTTATGTTTTAACTAGTGACACTTGACAGTATTTGAGTTTGTGCCAAATAAAATGGTTGCAAATGTGTTATATAATTGATATTTTTTTCATCACATGCCAAAAGTTCAATAGGAATCCCCAAAAAAATGTATGGAGTCAATATAGGCCTAAACAAAGCTGATAGTAGTTCTCAGTGTTCTGTGTTGCAATGGCTATTTGAATTTTAGCATTTGTACACATGGACTTCAGGGATACAGTGACCTGGATAACAGCTGTTAAAAACTATCAACATGTGACTCGACCAGAGATGGGTCCCTCAGAAGGGTCAAATGGCGATGGGGATGAAAAGATGGACATAAAGCAAGACATAGGAGCAAGAACACTAAGTAGCGTTAATGGATACTTCGAAGTATTGCCCATGTAAATCATCATAAGCAAAGGTTTGATTTTAAATTTGTTCTCTTATGAAACATGTGGGCCACAAATTATAGATGACTATTTAACATTTCAAATGTTAATGCAATTAGTCATGCTCCTTGCCTTTTGTATGTAAATTATGTAATGAAGTATTTTCATGTTATCAAAGCAATTATAGATTGAAGTACCGCCTCATCTGTGACTACAGGCAATGTATCTTGACAGACCACACTTGCTAAGAAAAGTCAGTGCAGAATACATTTTTGCATTAAAAAGGGAAGACAAAATTATATAGTTTAGACACAAAATTAAGAGACCATTCCAAATTTTAATTTAATCTTCATTCCTAGATGTATTGTGGTCATTCCAGTCCAGTGTCTGTTAAATTTCAACAATATAAAACCTCAGTAGTCACATAAAGTCCAAATGAAAGACTGACAGCATGACAAGACACATGAAAACTGTGTTAAATCTATGTTATCACATAAAAGGATAATGTTTAAACTTTTCTTAAATACATGTAGAAATGTTACTGTCATGTTGCTTCAAAGTGAAATGTCTGAAAAACAGTGTTGAATAACTTTGTTATTTTAACCTGTTTCTCAAGTTTACATTTTCTTAAAATAAATGCAAATATAAACAATATATTTATTTTAAGTTTGGGAGAATAGAGTGGAAATATTATTAGTAGCTCACAGAATTAAACAAATTTAACACATTTACCTAAACACAGCTATAAATAGTAAATTCAGATTTTTTCTGCTGCTGAATGGAAGACATGGGGCTTTTTTATGCAAAATTTAAATTAAAGAAGATTTTTTAATGCAGATGTTTTAAGATATTTTTCCTGATTTTAATTTTGTTAGAACAAAATCTTGCCCGGTAGTTTAAGGGGTTTGGTCTTTTTCATTCAAGTAGACAGAGTTGTATTATCCTGACTGGAAATAGCTGTTCAAGTGCGTTCCCATTATAGCCACCAAGTGGATGGATTTGTCCTTAAGGGACTTTAATGAAAAGCAGATCTCTTACCGATTAAAAACTTGATTGCAAAATGGATTGTTGCGGTCTCTAGGCCAGCAATAGATTCATTTTCAGCAATATGGAAATAAAACAAACAGCACATTGACTCCTAAAGCTACTTTCTCTAATGTCTTTTTAATGTGTTTGCTAGTCTGCCACAATAATGAGACGTCTTTGAATTACCTTCATTCAAAGCTTTTCTCACTATATTTTATATGCGCTTTCTTGGGATTTTAAAAATCAGAAATTTATTTTTAACCAAGCTTGTCATATTTAAGGTGTACAGTTAAACTTTAATGCATCGTTGCATTCTAGGGTGACCACCACCCAACAAACCTAATGAGAGACAGGTAAGCAGTTTGTATGGGACAATGTGGGACTGTGTCGCGCAAAACCGAGTTATATTATTCAATACAAATTTCAATTTAGGGTTCACTGTCTCTTTAAATTTCGAGCAGAGATCATATGCGGAGTAATCATTTTGTACACTTTGAAGATCTTCTCAAAAAGAGAAAACTAAAGGAACCACAAATAATAAAAAATGTTTCGCTTTAAAATGCATTATTGTTAAATAATGGAATTCATGATTTGCAATACGTTTTTATTTGAACACGATAACCACAACCTAAAGGCTAAACATAGTTTCAAAGCCACACAGTTTACAATGTTTTAGTTTCTTTTTATCCGGCAAGTTGACATAATAGGATCGCCACCCGATCTACTGACAGATGTCACAGCCTCTATGAATGAATCACTGCCGTTTCCTCATACATTGGATAAAACTCTATCTATAAATATTGTTGCAATTGCATTAAAGGTTGAATGACCTTAGATTTTTTTGAGGTCGCCTTTAATGTGATAAATGTTGCATTGACGCTGAATAGTTGACATACAAATGCAGCACATCAGTAACACATCATCTAATTTCTGAAACATTTTTATTTATTCTGTTGCTTTCATGTTTTATTAAATGGGGTACAAGTAAAAAATCGCCTATAATATTAAAAAGATCTGCATAAAGAACTAGACACAGCATTGTCTGCTGGATCGTAAGTAAACGCAACCACCATATTGGTGAGGGCAAAAACCGACAATATTGTTTCCATTTCTCAACTAATTTCAATACTTTTCTGTTTACATGGAGTACAGAAACGGGCTCCAGTTAAAGATGGTTAGACTTGAAAATGTATTGTCATACGGAACTTTTAAAACTCAGGCTTGTCAAGCAATCGTTTAAGCTTAATATTTGTTATATGTGAAATCATTTAAGGTAGATCAGAACACAGCTCATTCACTTTAAAATCATGGGAACAATCAAAACAATTTGTCTTTACTATATGACTATATTGTCATGATTCCGCTATCATGTCATGTTTATTCTTGTTCTTGCAGCGGAGTCATGGCATAGCCTAGGGTTTTGTGTGAGAAGGACATGGCATGGCTTAGATATTGTCTGTCATGCGCTTTCTCGTGTCTCGTCTAGGGCCCCGCCCCTCTCGTTCCTCGTTAGTTTCCCTTCAGTGTTTTATTACCCACACCTGCCTATTGTTAATTATCCTTTGTTCGTCTCCCTATTTAATGCCTTTGTATTCTATGTCCTTTGCTTGTTTGTTCTTGTACATCGTTGTACCGGTATGCTCTTTGGAACTGCTCAATTGAGGATTTGTCCCTATGCTGTGTCACAGCGTTCTGCTCCAGCATTCTGTTCCTGTTTATCATCCTTTTTGATTTTTGTTACAGCTTGTTACCCTCCGTGAGTTTTTCGTTCCTGTTTTGCTGTCTTTGTTATCCCCTGTATTGTACCCCATTGTGGGTTTTTGTTTTCTGTTTTTGTTCCATTTTATTAAAGTATCTTGTCACTGCCTGCATTTGGGTTCTCTCACCATACGTTTCGTGAAATAAATATACTGCTATTTCAAACTTATGTTTTAGATGCGAATAAACAAACGGACAACCCTTTCTGCGGATTCTGTTTCCTGAAGTTCACTATTTGAGCACACCACTTCCACACAGGCACAGTGCATCACATACAGGGATTTTACAAGCTACCATAATGCATGTTATAGCTGTGCATGAACAATACACTACATTTCCTCCCCCGTAGATTTTTGACAAACTTTTTGAACACTAGATTAGATTAGAATGTTTGTATTAAGTAACCTTAATCGGTCCACAATTAGAGATCTAATCTGTTAGGTTCCTTACTCAACCGAAGTGGATACGTTCATTCAGGACCAACAACTGTCCTTGTTTCTATTGGGCTGTGTGGTTGAGGAGTATTTAGATGAGCCTCATTACCAGCATCAGGAACAAAATCATCGACCTTCGAACTGCCCATGAAATCGCATGCCCTTTCACACATCGATCTCTGACTTTCACTTGGTATGTGAGAGGTCCGTGCTTGAACAGAATTACACCTGGGAGCCAAACACGATGTGGATCCCTTTCGCTGCGCATCAGGACCTTCTGTCCAATTTCGAAAGATCATAGTTTCCTGAATGGTGTGTCATGAGCCTTCTTTTGTTGCATTTGATGTTTGAGAACTACAACAGAGGTATCAGGCTTTAGGAGTGTGAGACAGGAACAAGGCTGTCTTTTCAGGAACAGTTCAGTAGGCGTTCGTTCTGTTACAGTGTGAGTAGTTTTTCGATAGGTTAAAAGAAAACGGACTAGGCGTAATTGGAGTTATACTGCCTGCCCACGCAGCTGTGCCCATGTCTTCTTGAATGTTTGAAAAAAAAACACTCGGCTTGTTCGTTTTTTAGAAGGGTGATATGGAGGTGACAGAATGTGGTGTACCCCATCAGTTCTCAGGAAACCCTCAAACTCCCTGCAGGTAAATGGTGGACCGTTATCCGATACCAGTTTTTTTGGAAGTCCATAGGCAGCTCAGATTGTCTTTTCAGCATTGGTCAGTTGAGTGAAGACGATTTCGACCCATTTCGAATGAACATCAACAATCACTAAGTGTTGCTTATCAATTTTGGTGTAATCAATGTGAATACGTTCCCAGGGTGTGGTGGTCCATGACCATATGGTTGTTTTCGCTCTACTTCACATGGAGCACACGTACTCACTGGAGGAAGTCCTGGATGTCTTTATCGAGACCTGGCCACCATAGATATCCTCTGGCCAGCATTTTCATTCTCACCACTCCCAGGTTACCTTCACGAAGTTTGGACAAAAGTCTTTCTCAATAGCTTGGATGAATTGTCACTCTTGAGCCCCTAAGCATGCAGCCTTGGTCTGTTGAGAGCTGGTCCTTCCTTACAAGGAATGGTTTTAGACCTTCATCCGTCACATTACTCAGCCATCGAGACAACGTCAGATTCAATACCTTGAATTTTTCCTGGTTTCCATGGCAATATCTTTTGCACTGATTGGCAATTCATACATGAATGAGACTTGAAACACCATCTCCTCTGTCCCCTCTTTGCTCACACAGTAATCTGGATGGAGCATCTGCATTGGCATGATCGGAAGATCTTCTGTACTCAATAACACAGTCATAGACTAATAAGGTCAAACCCCATCGTTTCTTACGAAGAGCGGCCAGTGTAGGAATGGCAGATTTTGGACCAAGGGTAGCTAAAAGGGGCTTGTGATCAGTCAGCAGATGGAATTTCCGGCAAAACAAATACTTGTGAAACTTTTTCACTCCGAAGACTATGCTCAGGGTTTCTTTCTCAATCTGTGCATAGTTTTCCTCACTCACAGACAACGTTCTCGACGCCAACGCAATGGGGCGTTCCTCTCCTGGATGTAACATGTGAGATAACTGCGCCGATGCCATAGGGTGAAGCATCACAGGCCGTTGCAAGATGTGGTAAGAACTTTCCATAGTAGTTCATAAATCCCAGAAAAGAGCGCAGCTCTGTGACATTTTCTGGTGCAGCGGCCATTGCGGCGTCTAGTATACAGCTGGGAAAATAAGTATTTGACACATCAGCATTTTTATCAGTAAGGGGATTTCTAAGTGGGCTATTGACACAATATTTCCACCAGATGTAGCCATCAAGCCAAATATTAAATTCATACAAAGAAATCAGAACATTTAAGTATACAAGTTCAGTCATAAGAAATAAAGTGAAATGACACAGGGAATAAGTATTGAACACATGAAGGTAACAAGGTGCAAAATGGCATAGAAAGCCAGGATATCACCTGAAATCTGTCAGTATGGAGAGAGAAACCCTGCCTCCTATCAGTACTAATTGATTACCACTGTTTTAGTCCTAATTGATGGCCTATAAAGACTTCTTATTACCTAGGAGGCACACAGGAAAGACTTCATTATGGGTAAAAGCAAAGAACTCTCTGTAGATCTTCGTAATCTTATCGTTGAAAAGCATTTTGATGGGAATGGTTATAAGCGCATTTCCAGAATGTTCCTGTGAGCACTGTAGGGGCCAATATCCGGAAATTGAAAGAGCATCAGTTCACCATAAACCGGCCATGATCAGGTGCTTCAAATAAGATCCCTGTCCGAGGAGTCCAAAGAATAATCAGGAGAGTTCTCCAAGAGCCAAGAACCACTCGGGCAGGACTTCAGGAATACTTTGCATCAGCAGGTACTGTTGTTTCAAAGAAAACTATAAGCAATGCACTGAACTGCCATGGCATCCATGCATGCTCACCAGGCAAGACTCCATTGCTAAACAAAAAGCATGTTGAGGCTCAGTTAAAGTTTGCGAAAGAGCATTTGGAGAAGCCTGTGGATTATTGGGAGACTATTGTATGGTCAGATGAAAGCAAAATTGAACTTTTTGGTATTCATTCAAAACACCATGTTTGGAGAAGAAATGGCACTGCCCTCCACCCCAAGAACACCATACCTACAGTTAAGTTTGGGGGTGGAAGCATCATGTTTTGGGGTTGCTTTTCAGCAAGGGGTACTGGCAGACCTCATATTATTGAAGGCAGGATGAATGGAGAAATGTACTCGGACATTCTCGATAAAAATCTGCTGCCATATACCAGAAAGCTGAAAATGAAAAGAGGGTGGACATTTCAGCAAGACAATGATCCCAAACACAAGGCCAAGGACACAATGAAGTGGTGTCAAAGAAAGAAAATCAAGCTGCTTGAATGGCCCAGTCAATCACCTGACCTAAATCCCGTAGAAAATCTATGGAGAGAACTGAAGATCAAAGTTCATAAAAGAGGCCCAAGGAACCTTCAAGATTTAAAGACCATTTGTGTGGAAGAATGGGCCAGAATCACTCCTGAGCAATGCAGACGACTGGTCTCTCCATACAAGAGGCATCTAGAAGCTGTAATCACCAAAAAAGGCTTTTTTGTACAAAGTATTAAAGTGTTTTCAATACTTATTCCCTGTGCCATTTCACTTTATTTATTATGACTGAACTTGTATACTTAAATGTTCTGATTTCTTTGTATGAATTCAATATTTGGCTTGAAGGCTACATCTGGTGGAAATTTTGTGTCAATAGCCCACTTACCAGAAATCCCCTTACTGATAAAAATGCTGATATGTCACATACAAATTTTCCCTGCTGTATATATATATATCTATACATGGCACAGTTAGCCGTCTTCTTAAAGATACCGTGTAAAAAAGTCACATGATCCGCGACTAGTCAACATCACCAGAGCATTAATGTCGACTAATTCGTGCAACCCCTAGTTTGTTTAGTTTAAAAGTGAAATTAACACCTGCGCATGCTCCTTCTCCTGATCTCATTTAGCGGTGCCGCGTGCTTTTCCGTGAGAGTGGTCCAATAAGGGACCAAGAAAAGTTGTTGTGAAACAGTTTTAATTTGTTCGAAAAAAACTTTACGAAACGTGTTCGATCGTGCGGGGAGCATAGGAACAAAGCACGTTTAACATTGTAAATAAGTCAGAATGCATGACACATCATTGCAGGGCCGCTTTAATGTTAGAAAAGATGGCCAGTTCATAGTCTCAGTAACACATCTGGCGCTTGGTGCGAGCTCGTATCCCATGTTTACCATAGCGCTCTTTGTATGTGCACTGATCAATAATTTCACCCACTCATTTCATTTGCCACGGTTAAACGTTGTTATGTTAGAAAGATGGCCAGTACAGAGTCTCCGCAGCAGTTCTCATGTTTAATGCACGCGTTTCTGTCTTTATGTGCGCTGATGAATGATTTCATCCACTCATCTCATTCGCTCCGGTTAGGTTGATGTTTGAAATGATGCTGGTGCAGGTAAAGTCTCTGCATCATTTCTCATATGCTTACCATAACACTCTATGTTTGTGCGCTGATGAATGAATGAGTCCCTGCAAAAGTTTTTGTGTTTGAAGTTTGCGTCTCTGTCTATATGATCACTGATTATATGTGAATAAAAGCCAAATAATTTTTTTTATCATATAAATGTAGGCTATTAACATTAATGAGCAATGAATGAGCAATACATTTGTTCAAGTATTTATTAAACTACTTAATATCTTTATTAATCTCTCAGTTATTTATGTAAGCTCTGGTCCATTAAAACAGACAAATACAACTTTATTTTAAAAATTAAATATATTAGTAAAATTTACAGTAGATTAACAATTAGTAAATAATGTAAATATACCACATTGTCTAGTCTTGTTCAATTTAACTTTAAATAAAAGTAATGTATGTAGGGCCTTATTGTTATGGTAGTTTTATCCCCGTAGTATCGAAAGTGGTATCGAATATCAATACTTTTTTAGGGATTGAATCGAAGTTAGAAATTCCAGTATTGTGACAACACTACTTTGCACACATATATGTGTAGTTCATCATGTATGTATGATTTAGTTGCTGTGATATGTCAGTATCTATTGAAAGAAAGTCATGAGTTGGAAGTCAAGCATTGAGACGTGCGATCGTGTTATGTGTTTACTGTATGATGCTACTGTTGCAGAATTAGCAATGAAGCTCATCAGTGTCATTCTGTGCAAGTTCACAACAGAGCAGTTTGTAAAAGAAACAGTGGATCAATGGGGTTTGCTTTGAGGCTTTAGATAATTGAGTTGATTTTTTGAAAGCTAATGATTTGCTTGATTGTGATGTTTGAATTTTTTAATATTTGGGTCGGGGTGTCAAAATATACTGATTTTTTATAACTGTAATAGTTATACAGCCACAGAAAAAAATAAAAGACCATTTCAGAGGTATTTATGTATGTGTTTAGGTAAAATTATAATTTTAGTTTAATTCTGTGAACTAATAACAATATTTTTATCCAATTTCAGATACAAATATTGTTTCTATTTGCAGAAAATACCAACACTATAGAAACAGGTCAAAATAACAGAAAGGATGCTCTGTATTTTTTTCTCAAATACTGCACAGAAAACAGGTTCATATTCACTCTTAAGCAATACAACACTAATATTTGGAATATACAGGAATACAGGGGAAAAAATTATATGCTAACCTCGATTTTTATCACAGTTTTCAGGTGTCCTGTCATGTTTTCAGTCATTCATATTGCTGTGGATGATTTTGTTGAAATTCAATGAACCCTGGACTGGATACAGCTACATCTAATACATCTAGAAATGCTGATCTGCAATGAAAATTTGGAGCAGTCTCTTATTTTTTCCACTCCTAAATATTATGTAGGCTTTTATACTAGTGTTTTATTTATTTTGTGACAGCACACAAAAAGTTAATTACAGCCACAGAAAAAAATATGAGATTTCAAAATCGGTTTATTAATCTGTTTTGTTTTTAAATTGACTACTTATAGCTATATGTTTAGGTAAAATGATTTGTTTCATTCTGAGAACTACGAACAATATTCAAAAAAATATCTTGTTTGCATTGCATTGATTTGCAGAAAATGAAAACATAACAGAACATATGTCTGTATATAATTATTAGTATATGTACTGTGTATATGTATATATACAGTATATTGTTAATAGTCCTAAAATGCCCATGTCAAAGAAGCAAAGACATCTATGGTACAAGACTAAAAGTGAATACGAGTAATGATCAGAATGTGGGAAATTGCGAGGGCGGGTCTGTTTATGTATAGTAAATCGGCGCACTCATGTATGCGTCAGTGCATGCATCTGTGAGAGAGCGTGTGAAGCGGGGTCTATTCCTCATAATGACGCTGGTTGGGTAAACAGTCATACGATCGCATTCCTTCCATTCCATGCTTCTGTCCACTCAGTCACATGACCGCAAAGGAGGGCTCAAAGTCGGGCGAGGCATGCCTCAGGACGAGTAGCACGGAGGAAGATTAAGAATGCGGACACACACCAACATCCAAACCACTTACAAGGATTTTTCTGTTTATTAAAAGAAGTATTAAACATGTCAGGAAAAGACTGCAATAAAATTCTTAGATGGCAAAGAGGCATTTCGGATAAGAGCAGAAACATTAAAGGTTTATAACCTTGCAGTTTCACCAGATAAATGTCTTTCTGTACATAACTTGATATTTTTCAGCTAGGTGCATTAAATGGCTGTCTGTATTCACCCTTTTGTTCACCTTGAATAGTCTTTTAAGGTTTGACTTTCTAAAAGACTTTTCACCTTGAAAAATATATGGTTCAAAACAAGCCACACTTTTTAAACAAGTATTTTTGTATACTTTGTTGGTTTTCATACGCTTCTGTGGATGTACTGTATGTTGTAATTGCCCATTAGCTGAACCTGTATTGAGCCAAGGTTGGGCCTGCGTCTGCCATACTCCAGTGTTTTGGACTTTGAGGGCCTCTTAAAAGCCCATAAAAACACAGTGCTGTTTCTATCTACACACACCACGGGTCCCCTTACCTGGAATTCACCATGTTGTTTCTACAGCCCTAAACGGACAATCTGCTCTAGGACGTGTTAAGTAAATACATAATCTCCATTTTGTCCATAATCTCCGAAAATGTCACATTTTAGTGTTGAGTCAGCCTCCATAGTGCTTCATAAGGGTATGGTGAAGAGAGCCATTGGTTGCATTTCGCAAATTTTACTGACAGGACCATTTATGTTTACTTCCTAATGATACACAATTGTCATGGCTCTTTTTCTTGTTATCATTATATGTTCCAATATAGACGGTCCTGTCCTGATCTCTTCTCTGCTTTTGATCTACTGTAGCTGCTCAATATTTGCCTCTGCATAATTCCCAGTAGATTATATGCAGGGACAGATAACATCAAAACAAACTTCCGCAACTGGTGTGACTGTTACTCCTTATCACACAGATACCGCAACACCTATTACAATGAAAGTGTGTTTGCCAGGGAGATGGTAGTGCTAATGCCGTTTGGAGCTCAGACTTTCCCGTGGTTAATCAATGAGCAAGTGAGTAATTTATTTTCAGTCTGTGGTAAAATAATTTGATGTTTCTGTTCCAAAACATTTTTCCACCTAATAAAAGTTGTTTGCTTTTTACTTTGTAAAAGCTCCTTTTCCTTTTTCATTAAAGCACACAGCGATCAATGTTATGGCGGTTTTGCACAACTGCTCTTTAAGTTTATTTAAACAGACTGTTTGGCTGTGAGATTTGGCTGTCAGCATCAGAATTCGTGCCCTTTTGAATAACGTTAGACATCTCCTCATCTCACCACACACATTTATTTATCAGGGCTCATTCAACAAGCCTTCATTTAAAAAGTTCTTATGACCGTATTCATTCCTACCACAGGAAGATTTGACTGGAGAACTGTAATTTAATTGTTCCCATAATTCCCCAGAGCATTGTGGGTATTTTTCCAGTGTATTGTAATCTGTTGTATAATATTCCTGTGAAGTTGGCCCGCAGAACCTTGACTTGTTAAATTGTTCTTCAGAATACAGCCTATTCTTCACTCTTAAAAACAATCATAAACCAATAAAAATATTCAGTCAAGGGTTCTTTTAAAAAAAACATGTCTTTCTTAATTGTCTGAAGAACCCCTTTCCACTACAAAGAACTGTTTGTGAAACAACAAAACTTTTATTTGGGAACCATTAAGTCAAAAGACATGAACACTATTTTATTTTATTAGTCCTGAGGTATTCCAGCTGCTTTGGGTTTACAGAGGACTGGCCAAGTTTTTGACTTTTATTTAAAAATCCTATAATGGCATGGATTTTCTAATGTGTGACAGGAGTTATGCAGAATCGATACATTCATATTCAAATCATGTACAACTCTAATATGTAGTAATGACAAGTGATCTGAAAAAGGCAAAAGGTGTCTGAAACTGTCTGAAAAGAGCCTGGTTGAGGTTGTGAATTGCAACCGGCTCACTCCAACCCTCTCTTTTCAAAGCACTACGATGGCTGACATAGAACAAACAAAGATGTTGTCACTAAAGGTCAACCGATATGCGTTTTTCAGCGCCGATGTCGATTATTACAGGTCAAGTAGACCGATAACCGATATTTTGAACCTATATACAATATATGTCAGGTGTAAATATGAAAAATATGTTTAAAATTAAGAATAACAAGAGCTTTGACAAAAACTTTGCACAAAAACCATGGTTACTACACATTTACTATAGTAAGACCATTGTACACAGTAAACGAAGTAAATTGCTGTTTTGTAGTGCCATTGTTTGGGGCTTGCGCGGATCATGTGACATAGACCGCTCTGCGCAAGGATGTGATCTCATAACAAGCTCTGAAGGGAGAAGCTGCACATGTCTTTACTTTCATACATAGTATATAATGTAATATTAAATATTAATTTAAATTAGACACTTGAAGCTTTCTTCAGACATACGCTTTACGTTTCTATGATGAGTTACGTTATTCGCTGTGTTTTAAAACTGTTTAAATGACGCTTTTCAGAAATGAGTACACACATATAGTAGTAGACCAATCACACTTTCGAATCATGTATTAGTCTTATTTGTATGACTCAAATATCTGCCGTATATAAGTCTTTCTGCGCAGTAATAACAAAATATGTGGCTGCACGTTAAGGAATAAGGAAAAACCCTTATTACACAGATCTGAAGACTCTCACTGAAGACAAACGACTGTGCTTACGTGTATTCGTGCCAAGACGGACATTACAAAGTGTGTGTCTGAAGATTTATGCGTAATAAGTTGCGGTTGCGATCAGTTTGAGTGGCTGTGTCCCGTGGACTCCACGAGGAGTTCGTAAGGGTACTTGAGAAGGCCGTAAGCCTTCTTGTAAGTCTCTTCTCAATGCCCCGATCACTACCTCCGGCCTCTTTAGTCACGTCATGGAGTAGGGAGTAGACACTTCGGGGAGGCGCAAAAGCGCGCCAAGGCCATGAGTCACGCGCTCTTATCAACCGTCTCCGAGAGCCCGTTCTTCATCCACGCATCACTCCACGCAGAGATCGGCCAAACGGCGGAGCGTCATCGGCTGCCAAGCCGTCGACCTGACGGACCTGTGAAGAGGAGGAGATTGTTTGTGAGCATGCCAGTGGCCCCCAAACACCGCTGTTTTTCATCAGTTTTCCCCAGAGGTTGCGGGCGAATTTTGCAATGTTGTAAATGTTTGTGTGAATGCAATTAAAACACATACCTGTTCACAAGAGGGGCTCTTTCCCCCTCACCCAGGCAATGCTGCGTTTCTTGCCCTGCCACGACTCAGGGGGCCACTAACCTCACTGGGCCAGCTTGCTTCCTCTCATTGGCTACTAAATGTGGTAGAAAACGGGTACTCCCTGCAGTTCAGACGCAGACCTCCCCGCTTCAGCGGTGTGGTTCCTTCGCTTACGTCAGTGCAAAACGTGCCTGTGTTGAGGCAGGAAATTTGCAGCCCGCTCAAGAAAGGAGCGATCGAGCGTGTCCCTCCGAACGAGCGAGAAAGCGGGTCTTCCGCATTGGTGAATGGAGGCTTCATCCCGACTCGGTGCTGTTAATTTGACGTTAGCAAGTTCCAATGATGCCTTCAAATCTTTGGCTGTCATTCGGTGTTGTTTCTTTACCTCATTGATGAGTCTTCGTTGTGCTCTTGGTGTCATTTTGACTGGGTGCCCACCTTTTGTAGATTGTTTGCATAACTGTAAACTGGTGAATTTCTAAATTCTTTGAAATCATTTTTGTAACCCTTGGCAGCTTTATGTAAATCTACAATTGTTGATAGTAGATCCTGAAAGCTCTTTTTGGCGACGCATGGCTCACATAAGCTTGTTCTTCTTGTGCAGAGCAAACTCCAAAAGGGAGGAGTTTTTATCAGATCAATTTGTATTTATTTATTTTTAGACACATTTTGTTTATCAATACCCTTGACTTAGATGAAGATCAGATTTTTATTACAAATTTATTAAGAAAACCATGAAATTCCTAAAGGCTCACATACTTTTTCTTGCCTCTGCCTAGTTTTTTCTGGTGTGGACAATATCTTGGCCCTAGGCTGGTGTCAAGCCAGTTTCATAAACCTCAAGGACTGAAGTCACTTTGCACACAATCTGTTCTCAACACTGCGATGTGGCAGTAACTTTCCTGTCATTACTGCTGCTGTAATATTGTTATTATATTGTTGCTTGCTCGTCTTTCTATTTACTGGTGTATTTATTTTTGCTTTACAACTAAATAGCACATCTTTCACTTTATTATACTGCCACTGTCTGCTTTGTATTCCTGCCAATTCATTCCCTTAGGCATTTATTTGAAATTAGAGTATATTCACTGACTGAGGAAGAAAACATGCTTTTGATACAGACATAGGCTGTGATATGTGGCAATTTTACCTCATGAGGTCAGCAGCTTTTATCAGATTTTATGTCAACATTTAATAAGCTTATGAGGCAAACATGAGCAGGGACAGTTTGTATCCTATTGTAGTGTAAGTGATATTTTATTATGGCTTAATTAAAACTGACAGGCCGTGTGTTATTCTCAAGTACCAGAAAAAACACATCAATATATAATTTAATACTTGGGTCAACTCATCAACATAATGGCCTCCTGGCTACCATTTGGGTTCTGGACATTTTCCAGACTTTATAGACACACAGTAATAAACGTTTTGACCTTTTTAGTTCTTTTTAGTTATCAGTGTGTCTTGAGGAATCTCATTTATTAGGGCTACAATGTTTGGAGGAGTATACTGTCGAAAAAATATTAAAAGGTCCACTGTATGTAATTTATCGGTCTCTAGTGGTGAGGGTGCGTATTGCAACCAACGGCTCACTCCACCTCTCCCTTTCAAAGAACTAAAGCGGCTGACACAGAACTAAGATGTCATCATGTTTTCGGTTCTTTTCCTAAGGAGATAACGTATTTATGAAACACGTTCTGTAGAGCAGTTTGTCTGTATAACAGTTATGTTATATTGCATTTCTGTCAATAGATCCTCCAAAAAGTACACACGGCACCTTTAAAGTTATTCTAAATTGTGACTGGATTTTTTATCTATACAGTATATATATTTCATTATATATATATGGGTCAATGACGTGACATGTATTTTTTGTGTCCAAATTCATTATTTTCCTAAAAAGAATTTGAATAAATACATGTCATATATCAAATGGATCTACAATATGTCCTTTATAAGAAACCCTTTTCATTTTATTGAAATTCAATAGATTTTTTGAGTTTTGGTGTTTGAAAGACCAAAAATGTCAGGTGGTGCGACCGTCCGAACATACAAACAGAGAACAAAACTGAGAAATAAATGTTAATTTTCTCAATAAAATTCTTAATAAAATATTTTGGCATGATTTTATGTTAAATTTCTTATATATGAGGGGAAAAATACTCAGTGCTAAATACATTAAATGTATATTATTTGAAATTAATATGTGGTCGCACCACCTGACATTTTCTGGGTGGTAAAATCAGAAATCTTGTTTAATAATGAATTAATGCTCCCTAAAATGCTGTAAAACCAATATAAATCAACACAATACATTTTTTTGGACATAAAAATACATTTTCAAACTGTTTTGCTTAAAAAAAAAATTTTTCTTCTTGAAAATATTATTAGTCATTGACCCATATATTGCTAGTGTATCACGGATGCAAACTAGATTAACCGTTTTGCCCTTGCTATTTAGTGCTTACAAGAATAACCTCTCCACTCCATTTGAAAGATATGGAGATTTCAAATGTGACCCAACCAGTCCAGACGTTTTTCTAACACCTTTAAAATGTATTGGAAAACATTGAGTAGGAAAGCTAAATTATACAGTATTTGAGTGCATTTTTCTTTTTTCACAGCTGACCTAAAGTGCTTTGCCATGTTGTGATTTGTATGCACAATCTATTCATATCAGCAACAAGTACATGCTGTGCTCAGATGCAAATCCTTCTCTTTGCTCCCATTCAAAATGCCAGAATAAAACTGTGCTAGTGCAGATTTAGAAAACTGGAACAGGTGTATCAAAAAGATGAGTAGACAAATTCAAAAAGAATTTCCTGACCACAAACAAAAAAATACTTTGACATATTTGTATTTACTTCTCACCTCTTTGAAATGGAATGTTTCTTTATATAGCATATTGCTCATGCATGATCTGTGAAACTGCTTTATTCTTTTCAAGTGAACAACGTCATTGGATTATGCCAACCTTGAGTATGCCACATTTACTACGATGAAGTAAATTGTTACCCTTTACCATTGCTTTCTCTCTAGGCATGTGTTTAAAGATATAAATATTGCACTCAAACCCCATACACCGTTGATATGTTGTTCTACTGTATCTCAGTTTCTGGTCCTTTCAGATCAAAGCCCCTATACAGAATGTTGTGTACATATTCATGCTTTTTGCAGCCAGCCTCTATACTTTTCTTCTAGAGTGCTTCCACACGATCCTCTCACTTTGGCTCATCTTTCATTTGAAAAACAAGATTTTGAGATCTTTAGTCAGATATTGCCCCAATGGCACTCATTACATCATTAAGTTCTGTGGAACTAGTCGCCTCAATAGTAGAAACATCAATTGCCACCCTTTGTAAAGTTTCAGTTTTGTAATGTCATCAAAAGATGTTTTATGTTGGATTTTTAGAATACCTGACTATAGCTCATTAGGACCAGAATGTTCCTTTCGGGACTTGTAAGTGTACACTCAGATTGAAGAGGTCACTTTGTAGTTTTTGAAAATGTAAGCTGCAGGCCGGAAGTTTGGCCTCTTTGTTGCCATCTCAAGTTATATGCAGAGTTTTTGCAGAGATTCATCAGCGAAAAACTGATGAAGAGATTTGCAGAGATTCATCAGCGCAGTTGCTGCACTGCGCTGATTAATCCGAGCTCTGTGCTTATTGACTGCTGCTCACTCATCTGAGTAGCGTCAGCTCATCTTTACATCAATTTGACTGTAACAGATGACCGGATACAACGTGAAACATTTAAAACATCACTAATATAGAATCAATTATATTGTTGGTTATCACTTTGCGCCTGTTGTTGACAAAAACTCAAATTAACATGGAAAATACCGCCTGGTTTACGTCCTATGAGTAATATATCTGAAACATGTCATCTGAACACAAACCATATCTTTTTTCTGACTAAATGAAACAAAGAATTAACTAAATAAATCACAATAGTGACCTATTACCTGTTAAAGGTCTGATAACCTGGGCTTGATTATTGTTTTATACTGTTCTATGAGGTCTACTTATGATGTTCACGTGTTTTTTACATCCAAAAACATAAAAATCAATAAGTAATAGGCTATTTTCTACCCAGGTTTTGTTGGGGGAGCCACATCGAAGACACTTGGAAGTAAACGCCCACCGCTTTGATTGGATAGCATCTGCCGTAGTTGAAGCCTTCTGTGAATTTGGTTACAGACCTAACGTTAGCACCATTCACAGTATTCGCACGGCATAAGTATTATCTGGAGACCTCCTGTTATTTATACATGACCTCCCCACATCAGTATTTCATTTGACTCATTCACATGGGATGATTTTACTCAAATTTACTGACTTATTTACCGGATGTGATGGCGTGGCTTTTCATATAGTTTGTATAACCTATACTTATACTGCGTTTAATGATATATGACCGTACTTGTCAGCAATTGAGACCAGTGATCCCGAACCGGACAAAACATCACCATGATCGCGGGTCTCAAATGTTGCGATAGTTTCCAAGATAAATAGATAAACGGGAGACTCCCTGTAACTTATGGATATCACCCAGGACCCGAAAATAATACCAAAACACTTCAAAAAGGCCTCCATTATAAGCAAACGGTGTATAAAACCTTAAGAAATTATAATGAGCTCACCAAATCACAGAGATGGCGATTCATACGGGCTTAAGATCACAAACAACCTCTGCAATTAATACAAATGACTAGAAGTCCCCATGTAATACTAATCTCGTGAAAAAAAAGTGCTCAGTTCACATCTCGGATCTCTAACAAAGCAATAGTGACGCATAATAGAAATTTTTTACTCTGACAAGATTGCTGCGGCCTCTATCGGACCAAATATTGAAGGCACAGCACTGCTTTTTAATTTTAAACTCTCCACAAATTCAGTGTCGATTTGTGCCATGTTCACGTAGGAATCCTCTGAGAAATTGAATTAACAAACGCTCCATGTTTTTCTCACATGAGCTGGAACGTCTTTAAAAATAAACTTTAACCCCACATCCCTAATATCGGAATCAGAAGGAAGGTTATGCAGCGACTGTATTCTTCCACAACCAGGGGTGGCACAATATTTAGCTTTCTTTAACGGCATGTTTGTTTATTGCTGGTTCCGCGCCACTTGTGGTACTTCAGTTCTGTCATGCGCGAACCAGTGGGTGAGGCGAGAAGTAGTTGTTGATATTTTTCTGTCGAGGCGGTTTTCAACCTATCAATGTCGGTGCATTCTAGAACCTGGCGTTCGCTGGGCATCCTGTCAATAACAGACATATTCTCAGTTACAAGGGCGTTTTCAGTTCTAACACTTACATGATGTTCGTGTGTATACGATTCCCTCTTATATAACAAAACCTCGGGTTAAAATAGTGATTTTAATTCATGCCTCCATGCCTCGGAGCCAACTCCCAAAATCCCCGTCAATATCCGCTTTTGCTTTAGGACGAAGCTGTCACTTTAGCTCTGAGCACAAGGTTACTTTGTTATTAACAACAAGCGATTCCCCAGATGTAATCAGCATCAGAACTTAAGAAATGTAGATGTTTACATGACATTCCCCAGATTTTAGCTTTTAACAGAGCGATCTAGATGATGAGGATTCTAAACTTCTTTTATAAGAATGTAAAAAACTCTGCAGCGCCATCCCCGCAAACATGATAAACTTGCTGGTTCCCCCCTTTGTGTTAACGGACGTTATATAATGATAAAATAGGTACTACCCCAAAATTCAAATTTCCTGCATGCGGTGACCAGACAGCGTGAATTATAAATCATTATTATAAGCTTACCGTTGTGAATCAAGCTATAAGATATGACAACAATTTTGAATGTATTTACTCAATTATTGATTTCTAATTATTTTACTGTGATGAAAATCAAACTATCACATTATTTAAAGGTCCAGTCAGTAAAATCTAGCTCCAAGGTTGCTAATTGCAACCAACCGTTCACTCCACCCCTCCCGTTCGAAACACTACGACGTCTGATAGAACATGGCAAATTATATGCAAGGGGACCCAAGGTGTATCTAGATAGAAACAGCTCATTCTAAGGTAATAAAAACATAACACTTCATTGTGTAAGCTCTGTATACACCTGTGAAGACATAGTTTTGTATATTATATTGCTTTTCTGTCAATAGATCCTCCAAAAAATGACACACTGGACCTTTAAATTATGTTTAATTAACAAAGTTCGGGAGGAGCCGGAGCATATAATCAGCCGGCTGGTCTATAATCAGCAATCACAGCGTATACACAATCAGCCCTACCGAGCATGCTGATACATAGGGAAACCATTTTACCATTTTTAGGCTTAGAAGACCTCTGTTCATAATCTCAAAAATTGTGCAAGCAACGATTCATGTGATGATGTGACATTCGTTACTTCACATTTTCTTTTTTAATATTGTTGACTGGTCGTTTATTCTGCATTTTTCTTTTGATGTTTAATGCTTTTCATCATGATTGATTTTTTTCTAAAATAAGTAACATGATATGATCCTGATAATATTAACGCTCCCAAGACAGATTACAATAAAGGTCTCATTACTGCAAATATTTTGACAATTGTGAAGTATGTTTGGCCATCTGATATTGGCAAAGAATCAATGGTGAAGTCTCAGGAGTTGTAGCATACCGTCTGTAAACAAGCAGGCGCTGGTCTCTTGCGTTCTGGTTTTGTATAGTATTCAGTTGTGTGAATAAACTTATAGTGTATCTAAGTAAATTTGAGTCAGATCTGAATATGGTTTAAATTGTTGAGAGTATCAGGTCACAGGACATAAATCAAGTGAGAAACACACTTTAATAATCTGTGATCTGTTACACATACACATACGTTTCCTTGGGTGGTGATGTTTTAATATTCATTATCTTCATTCTCTCTCTCCCTCTCTCTCTCTCTCTCTCTCTCTCTATCTCTCTGTAACTTATGCTAATAGCTGGCACTGTACCCAGGACAGGGTGTTCCGCGGATCCTTAAAATGTCTTAAAAAGTCTTAAATTCCATAATGTCAAAATAAGGCTTTAATTAGCATTAAAATGTCTTAAATCCGCGTTTCCAAGGTCTTAGAAATGCAGTCGAACCGACAACGTAAAGAAGATTTTATTTTCGTTTTAAAATCATGTACGTCTATTTGTCATGCAGAACAAAATAGGTGGAACCAACTAACAAATAACACGTTCGCGGGGGGTTTGTTAGGTGAGTGGACTGGACATTACCACATGGAGAAAAGTTTGAGCTTTTATAGAGAAGTTCCAGTTTGTTGCTATGAAATTGGTCTTAAATTTCATTCTGCAAGGTAAAAAAAGGTCTTAAAAAGTCTTACATCTAACTCTCAGAAACCTGCAGAGACCATGCAGGATATGATACACACAAATGCACTCACACATACATGTTGCCATGTGAATTTAAATGGTTTGTTGCACTGGGCTATCTCAGACAATCTGTCCCTGTCCTCCCAAACGTCATTTGTGCTTATGCAGTGCAAACGTCACACATCCAGCCGGTACATATGCATGGTCATACACAGTTCCACCTTCATCTACCTTGTTCAGTGTTAACTTCCCAGACAGTTTTTGGTAGGTTTGGCAACCAGAATAATTTTGAGAACCGATTTAGAAAGTGTGTGTAAACTGCTGTAGTCTGTCCTCTGATAGGATGGACAGGATTGGCAGGATGTTTCAACAGGATGTTGAAACTTTCGTAAAGGGGTGATTCGCCAGAAATATGTGTTTTTCTGTGTCTTTGGTATGTAATAAGTTGCCCATGCATGTATTAGACGCATAAATTGCAAAAAATTGAGTGTTATAACAACAGATGTATTTTATCTAGACCTGCCTGAAACACCTCGTGCAACCACACCCCGGTGAATCTACGTCAGTTCGCAACACAATTTGACTGCCTTAATGTATGAGTAAGTAAGGTGGGTGTACCTGTCTGTACAATCGCTTTGGGACCTGATGTTCCAAATATGGTAAGAGGCGATGCACTTGTGAACTGGCCAATCATAGCACACCTTACAGAGCAATGAGCTTTGTAAAAAATCTGTGCATGTCAGAGAGGCGTGGTAAAGAGGAGATACAAACATGCACGGTATGTGGAAAATACAGCGTTTTTAACCTTAAATCGTGTATACACATTGCATTACATCTAAAGCAAACAATAATATTCGTTTTTATCTGCATCGAATGACCCCTTTAATATATTTTCTGCAGTTTATTTGGCTGTTTATAAATTATGAAAGTTTATCTTTGTATATTTTTAGTTTTGTTAACGATGCAAAATGTACTATTCAGATTCAGTGTCAGATAATAAAGAAGACGTTCTAAGATTCGCTTAATATGACTGTGTTTTAATCCCACTATTTCAGCACAGTTAAATTGCCCAATAGGACATCTTCCCCACCTTATGCATGACAGGGGGAAGCAGTCAAGAATATGAATAGAGGTCTGAGGTTTTGCTGGGTTCGTCGGGTTGGCATCCTCTGTGTTTGGGGGATAAATGATTATAGTAATACATAGCATACTTACCTTTCCATTATCAGAGAGACATCTCATGAGTTGTGTGTCCCACTTACATCACATCCAATATTCTGGGTGTGAGATACCTTTTGGTGAGGTGCTGCTGATAATGACCTTTGGATGGTTCCAATCAATGCGACATATCGTCAGTAGTGCACCTCAGCCTCATTGGGTGTTTCGACCCCTTACAACAAGACACCCTAAGCCAAGGGAGGCCCACCGCAGGTTGATCAGACCTAGGTGTGTGTCGCATTGTTACTAGTCTATCTGGCCCATGCTGTGTCCATCAGCCTCAACCACAGCCATTGGATTCTTCTTTCCGCAGCACTGGCCAATTCTTGATTATCCTCCACTGAAAGTGACCTATTTGTCAACTATGGCAACCTCTGCATTTAACCTATTAAATGACTCAAGCACTGCAAGTCATGAACACTCATACACCCTGAGCAGCTCAAGGGCATCTCAGTCGTTACCCGCCAGCTTTCACCAGACGGAGTACAGTTCAGAATAAATGTTTGGCGGTACCCACCATGAACAAATTCACAACCACACATGGCAGAGGTGATAATGTTCTTTTGTGTGAACATTGTGAAAGACTAGGCTTATTTGGTTTGCGCTGTGTGCTGGTGGTGCTGGTTTCCTCTGCAGTGGTTAATGGGACTATTGGTATGTTGCTTTGGCAGATGCTTAAGGCTAGTGCAGATTTTGTATCAGCAATGGAAAACACTATCAGTGCACGCAAATCTCTTAACTTTATTCATTGTTGTCCAGCTCTGTCATCTCGGTTCAGTGTTATCTCTTCATTTGCAAAGGCACAATGACTGGGATGATTTGATTGGATCTCTGCCATGCCATGAGATTTCCCACAGGATTGGTCTCAGAGTTAGCCCGTAGCAGCAGGGGTCCATCGGGGTGAGAAATCGCCCTTCTGTAAGCCACACATCCATAAACATTGCATTTCATTCATAAACATTGCAACTCGGAAGGATCTCTGAAAGTTGCTGTGTGTTTGTGTATTATAAAGTACAAAACGGACTCATTTTAATGATACACACTTCAATCATTTACTTTGAAGCATTTGTTCTTTTTGGTGACTGTGGTGAGGTAGAATTTATTCAGGGAGAAAGAGCCGGAACAGTGAATACTCAATGTATTTTTTATCTTTTATCTGAAGGTCTTCGCACATACGGTCCGAAATTTTCGTATACATTTTTTCATATTCATCATCCTAAAAATTTGTCATGCACAGAAACCTGGATCTTAAATGTTGAAGTATGGTCTTCTTGCTTTTGGCACAGTGGCTACAAATCAGTACATACTATCCTGTCATCAAGCTGTTCCGCAATCATCTGCTCATCTGCCACACTCTCTCTTTATGTTCTGTCTTTGTAATCCACACTTTTTTTCTCGTACAGTACTTTGTGCTGCGAGTCGAAGTGGACTCATACTGCCTTCACGTGCCCTCGGAAATTCATCAGTTCCAACTTGTAAACTCATGATTCCGAGCTGGTTGTGTTCAATGGCTTTGTTGCCGAAAAAAATGGAAGACTGCAGATTCATGGTTGCGCGTGACTTGGGAAAATCATATATGGTCAAATATTTTGACCCTACATCCTGTATAGTTTTACCACACTAGTTTTATCGGGTATCAAAATTATTTCCCAACTTCCCAGTGGTAACCGAGACATCAGAGGGCGTTCATATGAGATTTTTACCTCTGAAAGTCATATTTTTGATTAAAACAAGAGTGAATGCACCACACACGCCATCCTGGATTTTGTCAATCGCTGCCACATTGTCTCTGAATTGTCAAAACACCTCTCAAAATGCTGACTTCAGATGTGAAATATGCAGAAAATCGAACCCGATCCAATTTTTTATGATGGATGAAAATATTGCAGGTGTGTCACACGTTGTGATTGACACAACATGAGGTCGTGTTTTTTTTTTAACATGCAAAACTTTCGGACACAAATTTCTGACTATATGTGCAATTACGTTAATTATGTGGCAATAATCAATGAAGCATGAGTACGGACACTTTGAACCACATACATGTGCTTTCTTGCAAATTGGACATTTGAATAAACTTGGAAAATATATATTTAAAAATCATAAGAGATATCCGAGGCCTTGAGAAGCACAGCCAAAAAATGTTGGCTGGAAAAGCACAGATAAAAAGCAGCAAATGCCCTTGAAGACTTAATTGAACTTTGAATGGAAGACGGACAGCAGATGGACGTTAGAGTGCTGTGAAGGTGAGCTTAGGTGACTGTCTATTGAACTGATTCTTCATTCAATCCCTGACTGGTAATAACCGGTGAAAGTAGGCCAGTGTCTCTTTTGTTGTGGCACACATATCTCTCACGCCTTAGATGCAGGACAGCTGCTTCACATTTTTTTTAGATCTACACATAGACACACACATTTGTTCGTATAAGGTCTCAGTTGGAATGGTGCTGGGGTTCTTCGGGCCAGAGGCTCAGTGGCCTTATTTTCACCTTCAAATAGAGGATTGTGTGTGAGTCACTCTCTGTCATTCTATGTGCATTCTGCTTGGTAAGCAGAAGGTGGACTTTTACCACTTTTTGGGGATTTATAGATTTTTTATACATTTGTCATGTTAAAGGAATGGTTCACCCAAAAATGTAACTGTAACAAACTTCATTAAAAGGAAGGAAGGAGTCGGGAACCGGCAAACATTTAAACATTAAATTTTAATATAAATAATAACAGCCGGAGTGGGGGCACGGTGGCTTAGTGGTTAGCACGTTCGCCTCACACCTCCAAGGTTGGGGGTTCGATTCCCGCTTCCGACTTGTGTGTGTGGAGTTTGCATGTTCTCCCCGTGCCTCGGGGGTTTCCTCCGGGTACTCCGGTTTCCTCCCCTGGTCCAAAGACATGCATGGTAGGTTGATTGGCATCTCTGGAAAAATTGTCCGTAGGGTGTGAGTGCGTGAATGAATGAGTGAGTGTGTGTGCCCTGCGATGGGTTGGCACTCCATCCAGGGTGTATCCTGCCTTGATGCCCGATGACTCCTGAGATAGGCACAGGCTCCCCGTGACCCGAGGTAGTTCGGATAAGCGGTAGAAAATGGATGGATGGAATAACATAAACAACAAATATAAATATAAATACAAACGTAAAACAAGTTCGGGCCCGGTCCTCTCTCTTCGACGGTCCGGTCGCTCGTTCCTTTTATATGCTCCCATCTCCTACGTGATTCGAGGCCGGTGTGCGCACAGCTGGCGCTAATTCACAATTACTCACCGGACTCGAACCACGGTCTCGCCCCGCCTACTCTACTACAGTAACATTTATGCCATAATTTACGGGAATATGAACACAGAGCGATGGCGTACTTTAAAATCTCATCAAGCCCTGTAAAACTTGCGCACGCAGCACCCATAGGGAACAATAATGTTTTTCTCTCTGTCACTTCAAGATAATCATAGGATTACAGTCAACGATATCAAATTATCCAAACGTTACATCATACAACGACAACCAAAATGGAGAATCACTTCAGGCTATCCATTTCAAGCTACATTAAAAAGTATGAGTAATTAAACTTTAGCTCAAGGCTTGATCATAGAGCACATAGCATTTCTCAGCCATAGTGCAGTCGGTTCGCAGAAATTTGAATGTTTTTTCTTTTTAGTAAACATATTGTTATTGGTTGATGAAAAATTTCCTCAGCGATATAAGAGCGGAAGTGGCTTAGCTGGCTGAGATTTTAGGGGAAGTACGTCATCACCCCCTTTGAAGCCTCATTGAAAAATAATATTCCAAATCCTTGACAGTAATGGCAAGACAGCGCCCCATTTTTTAAGTTGGAAATGGCTATTTGTCCACCAAATAAGTAATCCACACGACTACAGGAGGTTAATAGATGTCTTGTACAGGTAAATGTACTCATTAGTGGGTAAAAACGACAAAATGGCCGCACACAAGCTCCTCAAATCTCAACATTTGAATCTCATTGGTTGTGGCCTTGTCTTGTGACCATGCCATTCAAAAGTTGAGAGGATTTTTATTGTTATGTTTCTTCAATTTTCTTCCTTATTTTAACACCACCTTGTTGTATTGGTTTGTTTGTTGTTGTTATGATAATTCTTTATTTTTATATTTACTTGATATCAAAACAGAAATGGTTTACACTACTGTAAATTCTGTACGAAGCTAATTCATTCTACATTGTTAGTGGCAGAAAATATAATGGAGTTATATAAATTATTTTATAAACAAAAGAGCAAAAAGATAGATGTCATACAATAGTATGGAGTGTCGGTCTGCTGTATATGCTCAACTTTCATCCTTCTGATCAGTAATGTTCTTTTCCATTTCCCCTTCTCTTGGCTACCTGTTTCTAAGCTGCACTTGCTTGCTGACAGACACACACACACACACGCACGCACACACACACACACACAGGGATGCCAGAGGCTCAGCTTCCAATTTAATCTGGGAAATAATTCCATTTCCCATTAGTGTAATTAATTGGAAGCTTACTGCAGTACGAAAATGTAGAAGACCAATGTGCGCTCAATGTGTGGTCTTAGTGTGTGTGTGTGTGTATAGGGAATGCTGAAATAGTGTTATGGCTGGCTGATCAGCATAGTTGTTATAAAATTATTGCCCCTTGCTTGACATGACTAACAACGTGCATAGCTCTGTTCTGTAGGATCTTAAGTGTTGCAAATTTTTGCTTTGTTGAAATTAAATGTACTTTTGTAAATTTGTGTTGTTAAATTAATAGTCAAGAGGACTGATGGTGCCTTACCACCAAGTTTGTTAACATTAGCTCAGCCAGTCTCATATCTGTCTCTCTTTCTCTACCTCTTTCTCAATCTCCGTTCCCTCACTGGATAATTAGAGAAGCCCCTGTCAGTAGAGCTGAGCTGTGGTGCCGGTCCTGTCCATGTGGTTCTGGAGCCTGACCGCCCTCTGCTGCTGGACTGCCACCTGGGGGCCACTGATCCACCACTCAACGTGACCTGGCTGCGGGATGGCGTGGTGCTCTCTGAGGCTCAGACTATCCGGCCTTTAGCCAATGGCTCCCTGCTCATCTTGCCCACCACCACAGATGGCCAGGCTCCTGTGGGTGTGGAGGGTGGATACAGCTGCCTCAGTACCAGCTCGACTGGAGCCTTGACCAGCCGGACTATCAGCCTCCATCTCGCTAGTGGGTATAAACATACATGTCTATGGGAATGCGAAATTGGCCAAAAAAATGATTTCCAGACATTGTCTGGGATATAACTAAATCGATAAGCAGGCAATATTTTAATTTGCATTCTATAGTCTTATGTTGTTCTCGCTCCTTCTAACATGTTACCAGGACACTCATTGTTGACATTATAAATAGAGAACGAGAAATATGTTTTTATAGAATTCTGTCATCATTCATTCATTCTCATGTCAACCTATTACTTGTGCAGAACTTAGAAGAAAGATTTGTTAAAGAACGATGTTAACACTGAACCCCATTGACATCCATAGTATGGCCACAAAACCATTGAGACAAAATATATCTCAAAATATTTTCTTTTATGTTTCACAGAAGAGTCATACACTATGCAGGTTTTCAACAACATAGGGTTAAATAAATTCTATTTGAATTAACAGAAATTATGATATTTTGAGTGAACTATCCCTTTAAGGAAGCAGTCTTTTAATTGAATCATTCAAGTAGAAAACACAACACATCACTGGTGTTCGGTGAACTGCACAGAAGCAAGAAGCACATTGTAATAGAAAAGTAGCCTACCAAAAGCAAACTTGTGTGGAATGGTTATGTTTTAGATTTAGTTGTATTGCTCTTATCTTTAGAACTGTTAATAAGCAAACTGAAATGGCTCGTTCATGCATACTTTTACTGGGATTTAAGCAGATAGTACCAGTATTATTAGCTTAATAAAACTCAATATTTTTCCTTCTCAATGGTACTTGTTGTTGTCATACATAAATTATATACAGATTAATTGCATGTACTTTAAATCAAACCACAATGATCTAATCAGATGAGATGTATCTCAGTACTGGCATTAGCTAAGTTAATGCTCATTGAATGACGCAATAGACATCATGGGCGCGCATAAACCTCTCACACCCTTAAGCACATGTACCACTCTCCCTTAAACTCAAAAATACAACAAACTATTTTAAACCTCAAAGATAAATGAACATTAAGCACAAACAAGTCTTTATCTTTACTGGAAAACACTTAAAATAACACACAATTTCTAATTTACTGCCAAAATGCATTTTTAAACAAAGCATGCTGGGAACTGAAAATCCCCCTCAACCAGTCGTGTTGAATTCACTTGTTTATATTAAGTAAACTCAACAATAGGTCCAATGTAATGGGGTTTTGCGTTTGACTCAACAAGTTGACCAGTCAAACACTTGTTAATAAAGCCGACAGTACTAAATTTTTAGTATAAATAAAAATTCTTGGTTAAATGCATTCTTTATTTACTGTGAACAAGGGTGGGTTTAGTAAAACTAACAACAGTGACAGCTGGCTGTCTGTACAGAATGAACCCCTTCAGTGTGATACTTTGATCGCTCTATCAGGGTTTATGTAAGGAATAATTGACGATTTGCCGTTCAATTATTCGAAAGGTAATGCACATCCCGAGGTGGTAAAGCATTAACCATTGAATAATTGAACGGACCGGAGTCAATTATTCGGCTTATACCATGGTTACCACACCACAGGACATTGTTCAAAAGTTTAATTTCAATATTAGTCATGTTATCGCCTATTAAATGCTGTTGATGGTAGGACTACTTTCTTGTGCATCTCATCTTGAGCGCCCAGGGGTGCTTGTGAGAGCGAGAGACCATGTGTTTGCAGTAATTTGACTGAAAAGTATAATCTTGTGATAACGACCGGCTGCCTGTACGTTATCCCATACATATACATACAATTGGGGTCATAAAATTAAATATGTCACATAGAAAATACAAAATGGTAGTAATTAAAAAGGGAAACTGTAAAAATGCCTTGATAAATTACATTTAGTTCACTGAATTTACATTAACAAAAAAGCTTTCACATACTTTTACAGGCTACATTCTTAATACTGTGAGATGTTACCCCATTGATCTACATGCGTTTTTTGTTCAGTGATAGTTGTTCATGAGTGTTATTTGTTCATTTTAAATGATCAATGTGAAAACATCTCAACAGTACTTTAACAATACTGAGTAGCATTTAATGATTCATTGCATCTGAGAAGACACTAAAATAACATTTTCCTGATAACACATCAAGAAGACATTTTAGATGTTATACATGTATTCTCAGAGTGGTGATGATTCAGACTCCTTCACATGAACCACTTGTGTGGTTGTTCAAAAGCGCAGGGTCCTTGAATCGTCTGGATTTGTATTAAAGAAGAGAATATAGCCTTCTACCTTTATCAGAACAATGTACACAGCATTCTTATGGAACACAAGTCTGTCTACAGGCCACTATTCTGGTTTAGTGAAATGATGCAAAAATCCAGGTGCAGTTCTACCAGACAGAGACTGACTCACACAGCTGTGAGTGAAACATTACGCAAAGAGTGTATTTTAAAAATAAACAAGATAAATAATCCCATTGTCATAGGGGAGAAAATATATAATTAGCAAAATATAGTTTTATGGTCCTTAAAAAATATTTTTAGCTTAAATATTTAATTTAAGCTTAAATTAAATCTTACCACATAACATACTGTATTTTATTTCTCTCCGCCGTATTTCTCTTTGCTTTGCTGGAGTTCAGTCTTGTCCTCACCTGGTTAGCACAGGGATTTGATTGTGCTTACTGAAGCTCCTGTGCAGGGAGAGAGAGATCAGACTGCAGCCCAGTGGCACCAAAACAAGGTGTACTGGGCTCATGAATATAAATGTGCTCACCCTAATGTTACTATCCAGTCAAGTAACCTCTTATATTTATGAGCCAAGCCTTCACCTTGGGCACTATTCATAAATTGATGTCCTGTGCAGAGTTGTGTAGCCTTGTAGATGGTTTCCATACAGACTTTGAGATTGAGATACAATATCAGATTAGATTTGACACACTCGTTACACAGACGGTTTTGATTAATAGTAACATAAAATGCATTAATTCAATTCTGTTCCTCATATCTGAGATGTCAAACTGAAATGTCAACAATTGAACTTCAGGTTACATTAATTGGCTTTTCTTCATAAATGTAAATTACATTTTCTTATCTTTGTGTCACCAATCCTTTTATACTTGGAAAAACTGGTTAAAGTAGACAAATTAATCTGTCGAATGAAAAATGGGATATTTGTGAACGTGGTCATACTGTTGGAAAATATACAGTTTATATATGCATACAATATAAAGCGTGTGTTTGTTTGATGTATACATATATACCAATATAGAAAAACAATCACACATTTTGTCAACTTGATGATGGTGAAAAGGTTAAACACAGAAACTAAAACTCTAGCAAATTATAATCTATGTTCCTGGCAAGCCATTTTTTTAGAATAAACTGACTAAATTCAACTTTCTCCTGCTTTCTCTCATCTCTGGAGTTTAAGGTTGTCCATCAGACGAGGCCATTCTTTCAATCCTTATGTATTTCAGTGGCCAGGACTTCTTTGTCTTTATTTTTTATTAGTTATTAAGTTTGCTTTATTAATTTTAGGAGGTCATTAATAATAATGCCTGTCAGTTGTACATTGTTGTAGATTCTACATGTTACAAAAGTCAACTATGCATCAAATAATGAGATGTGTCCATCGATGGCTGGAAGTTTGTTCTACAGACACTGTTTTGAAAATGTTTCTTCCAGGAAAATTGTGATTTTGTAAATGTCACAATTGAGACAATACTTTGATTCGATTAACTATATCCATGTCCTCCATTGAGAAGTCAGTGCACTTAAGGTCTCTAGCACATACAGTACATGAGGACTACATGGTTTCGTAATATACTTCCGTTATCTGTCATCTGTGCGACCGGATCCACAACGCTGAGCAACGTCTCTTAACAGCAGTCACACTCCTGTAGCTATCATGATAATTATTTCATTCTTTACTCGCTTGGTGGTGACAGCAGCGGGGGAAGGCGGTCCTCATTTAAACAGTCATTTATTTTTCATTCTCAATTTGCTACTTGTTGCTGTTAGGAAGTGGTGCCTACATTTTGCGGCTATATTACTCTTTATTCTCAAATAACTTTTTAAATATATTCCTAAAATTACTCTTCTCAGACACATTCTGCTGGTACTCCACTAAGTCTTATCTGGAGTGTGTTTGCTTTAGGCAGCATGCTGTGTAGAAGAGCAAAATATAAAGTGTTAATGTTTAACAGGTTTGATGTCTTCTCGTGCTTCATGTGTGAGCTAGTTTTGGGCCATTTGAGCTGGGTCTCGGTCTTTATGTGGATGCCTGCTTCATTGGACCATCATATATCACCATTTAGATTAATTTACGAGAATAGTTCTGTTTGTGTGTGTGTGTGTGTGTGTGTGTGTGTGTGTTTTTGAGGGTTTGTACGGTGGCATGTGGGGTCAGAGCTGTGTTTGTTTGGCAGATGAAGCAGATCAAAGTGAAAGTATTTTCAAAGCACGGGGTTCCCATACCAGAGGTCGGGGTCCCACTCGTTTCCTCCATGTGGCTACAGTGCTTGTATTTGCATGTAATTCATTCACTGATTCCCTTTTTTCCTTTTTTTTACCTTCTCTCTCACAGGCTTGTCTTATTTTCTTCAGGATCCTGAACATCAGGTTGTGCCATTAGGTGGCACTGCACGGTTAGAATGCTATGTAGATGGTTTGCCTACCCCAAGTATCACCTGGGAGAAAGACCAAGCACCCTTACCTTTACCTGCAGACGATCCAGAAGGATCCAGGTAAATTATATCATCTTATTTTATCGCCTTTTAACTCCGTTATGGGATTGTTCTAGAATTTTCTGTATATTCTATATCTATAATCTATAATGTTCTATTCTATTCTACCAAAAAACATCCACAATTAATAGGGTTTTAACAATGTGTTAGAGATCGGATATTACTTGTTGTTAAGCTGGAAGCTTCCTAGCTGGCCTCCAAATATGTGTCCTGTCTAGAGAATATTTCCTTCTGCCCAGTGGCGAAAACTCATTAGACATAAGACTATGAGTTCAGTTCTATGTGGACTTGCTGTGTCCTTCCCTGTGGGATTTGATTTACCATGGAAATAATGTAGCATTGCAGAAATGCTCTTAGGATGATAAAGTACCTAATAATGGCGCGTTTTTCTCTTTGAGAAGTAAATTGTTAGACAAAAGCTATATTATACAGGACCACTGTATACAGAACATCTTAATGTCAAGAATAAGAAGAAAATTATAATAATGAGGGGTAATGTTCTGTGCATTTTCACTGAGTTTGAAGTAGTCCATTCCTTAAGATAATTGTGCTGGATTTAACTTTTTTGTAATAGCCTTGGGTTTTTGTTCCTTCAGTCGTTTTCTATTTATAAATGCCCACATTGTATTATGTTATCAAAAAATTGTTATCCAAAAAATGCATTTGTGATTTTTTTAAATGCTTCTGTTCCTCCTACACTCTAAAAAAAGGCTGGGTTAAAACAACCCAATTTGGGTTATTTTGGTAACCCAACGTTGGGTCAAATATGGACAAACCCAGCGTTGGGTTATTTTAACCCAGCCAGTTGGGTTAAATCTTTGACCCAACATGCTGGGTTGTTTTATTTAAATCAACTTTTGCTTAAAAATTACATTGATGGTTTAAAACAAACCCGAAATGTTTAAAAATAATAATAACAAAATCACAGAGGAATACTCGAGGCATCAGTAAGAATCAAAAGTTTTATTAAGGATCAAAATGCAAGACAAAAGGAATTCATAAAAACATGCAATATGTTATGCTCATGTTTATACATATTGAAAAAAAAATTAACTTCAATAAATTACATTAGATTAGATTTTAACATATACATTTAACAAGGTTATTAAAGTGGCACAAGTAAATATAAATAGTTAGACAACTTAACACTTCAAAACACTATAAAAAGTATTTTACTAAACCCTTGTTGATAGAACCGCATTTATATGATAAAATATAAATCTATGCACAAGTTTTCTATAAAAAAAAGAAATAAACAAGCGTTATGGATGTGAAAAAGGGACACCGTAACTTTCCTCTTCATATAAACTCACAAAACATTTTCAATAGTGTTAGTTCTTTCGGTTTCAGCACTGCTTAACCTAAAATATCCACGGAGCAGTCTTACTAAAGAGGATTCTTTTCCTGGGAGTTTGTAGAAAACAGTGTGGTGTGCACTTTTGGAAGTGGATGTCCAGCAGGAGGGTTTCTTTATCAATTTGTTCATCTATAAAGAGACAAGAAAAGAGACAAGAGAAGAATGTAAGGAAACTGGCCTAACCAGAGCACAATGGATTATAATAAACATATAAAGAAGTACATTAACATTTTACCTAAATAATGTTTACCTTTAAGCCTGTTATGAAAACATCCAAGTTCCAGTTGACATTCTCTTGAATAGAATGATCCATTAATATTAGCTGTTATTCTGCACGCTGTCAGTGGGGGGGAAAGAAGTGTGGGATATAGTACAGAAAGTGAAATACAGTCTTAAAAAAATAATATTATAAACGTTAAAACAACCCTTCACTAATTCGACACACTCGGGAATAAGTAGAAGTCTAAAAAGAGCATCAATTGTTCGTCTCATATACCCAAAATTAATTTTATCTCACGGTTAACCACTAACGTTATAAGAGCGGCTACTCCCGAGGCAATGGCCGAGATAGAGCTGCTCTCCACGGAGACACGACCGCTGACAGCCTGAAGCTCACACCTCCGACAGCGTCTTAACAATATCTCAAAGAGGCGTTATGTTTATATATAAATCATGTATTTGTGTTCTTAACAACAACATTCTCGTCTAAAAGACTCTTAAATCTAAGTTCCCTCACCGAACCTTAGCGGTATTTATAAAAAAAAATGAGCTGGATGTTTGCTTTTGACACGACGCTCTCGTGTCGACCTTAAACTAATATCAAGATGCGTAAGTTACTGACTCACACAAGTCACACATTTCAGAGGAAATGTTGACCAAAAATGAAGTTTAAATGATTAAAAAGCTGTAAATTAGAACAACGTGGGCATAACGTTACAGACTAGCTATACAAAGCTAACGAAGCTAGATTGTAACGTTACTTTCAAACCTAATGCGAACAGACAAATTTTGCATACTTTTGCATTTTTTTTACAGTAATAGTTTTATACATTAAAAACTCGTAAACATACCTTTTATTCTCCGAATAACAGCTTTCCGAGATGAAGTGGATCAAAATGCCCGCGAAGGTAGAGTTTGTCTGATGCGTAGAGGAGTGGGAGGGGTTTAATCTCTCAACTGTCACTCAATTGGACCCGACTGGTAACCCAGCGTTTGGGTTACTCAAAAAATGACCCAACACTAAGAAAATGACCCAACAAAATGACCCAACAGGCTCAACCCAGCTGTTGGGTTAAACAAATAACCCAGCATTTTTTAGAGTGTATGTATATTAAAAAATGTTAAACACATTGGAGATGTATTTTCTTCTTCTTAAATGGATAATTCACCCAAAAATATTTTTTTTCTGTATACATTTCTTTCTTCTGATGAACACAGAGAATAATATTTTGAAGAATGGTTTTAACCAAACAGTTCTTAGCCACGATTTACTACCATAGTAGGAAAAATGACAATTGTATTCAAAAGTGCCCCAGAATTACATTCTTAAAAATATCTTCTTTTGTGTTTAACAAAACTGAGCCAATTAAAAAGCGATTGTCTTAGTCAGATGTGGCCAAGAACTGTTTGGTTACAAGCATATATCTTTCTCTGTGTTCATCAGAACAAAGACATGTATAAAGATTTGGAACAACTTGAGCGTGGGTAAATGAAGACAGAATTTTCATTTTTGGTTGTGCTGTTCCTTTAAAGCTGATGAAACGATAATCTATGTTTTAGTATTGCAAGGGCTTACATTGACATGATTGAGGTCATCAAAAATCCTAAATGTTCATTTCTCTAGATAGTTCATTTGATTATTTTAATTCAGTTCAGATTTTGATGTTCCTTGACATTCAGGAAGAATGGCTGCTAATAGTCATATGGATTGGAAAATCTGCAATATTACTTTCTCTTTATTCTCTGCCTTTCTTTATTTGTTCTTTATCCTTGTTTTTCTTTCTATTGCACAGATGTATGTATTTACTTGAGAGCAGGAGCATCTTTTCTGGTTAATAATAGGGGCCTTCCAGAGATACTCTTATTATAGAGAGGGTAGGGTCTATTATACTTCCTTCTGGAGAACCCGTAATGGCTAACAAAACCTATTGACATCCATTTAAAAAACTAGCACTCGGTCTCCTTTCCTGCGTTCCGTCTTAGCATTAGCCATTAAGCTTTTTTGCCAAATGGTTGCAGGCTTTCCTTTTAAAAGGGCTTTGAACCTGCATCTCTCTACTGAGTCTCTCCAACTCTGTTCCTGGTGAGCTACTGTCCTGAAGATTTCAGCTCCAACCCTAATCAAACACAGCTGAAGCAGCTAATCAAGGTGTTCAGGTTTGCTTGATGATTACAAACAGCTGTTTTGAAACAGGGTTAGAGCTGCAGTCTGCAGGACGGTAGCTCTCCAGGAGCAGGGTTAGAGATAATGTGACGGCTAGACGCACACTTAAACTCATTTGCACTCAGAGACTCTGTAGTTTCTCTTCGTATTTTCATCAAAAACATGCATCTTATTACTGTGTCCATCTCAGAAACAGTTTATAGAAGATGGACATGATCATATTCTCGTGTTCCCCAGCCTTGTATTTCTTTGGAGCATTGCATTTTTATACAGCTTTTATTTAACGTGAATTACCTTAAATTCTGTTTCATTGGCGCCTATTCCAATACCTGTTGTTCTTAAGCAGTTTTAAACAAAACTTGTCCCTCACGACCCCCCTGTGAGCAAGCTGAAGGTGAGAGTGAAAAGGAAAAACAGCTGAGATGTTCAGGCAATGAAGAAAAAAACTTCACAACCACAACGCTACCTATCGTCTTCTGGCTTGCATGTTTAAAGTCATTCAAACGTACACAAATGAACTTGCATGCACACACAAATGCTAATTATGAGTGTAGGTGAAGAATGAGGCGGTAATCTTACCAGTTGGCAGTAGGAGGAGTGCAAGTGGTGATTATGAATGATGCTGGATGTGCAGATGGGATACAGCTGGGAGCTTGATGGTGGGCCAGGGCTGGATCAAGGAGTGACAGGAGAAAGAGAATCGAGTTGACGTTTTGAGTTGGGACAGAACATTGTACTGTTCGCACTTTATTTCACAGTATGATCACTTACAGTATACTTGCCCAACAAAATACTGGTGGTTACATGTACTTAATATGGGTTTATAACAGTGACACTAAGTACGTACAAATATGTAAAATTAAACCAGACACTCAAATTCTTACCTACACACAATAAACGTGCCTCATTTGGACCAGTAAGAATGCAGAAAAAACCTTTTACCCTTAATTTCAAATTCACTCCAAAGTAAACGTCCATGAACTTCATTAATAATTCTTTAAAATGCAGTGCCCATCTAGTTTTGTTTGAATCTGTCCTATCTTAATTTATTTTAATCTTTTCAATTGCATTTAAACAGAACACAGATTTTAATCTACAAATGATGCAGTAACTCTCATCACTGTAGTATTGGAGAGTATTTACTATAGTAAAATTCCTAGGTGCTACAGTATTTTTGAATCTCACTATAGAAAATATAAAAATGAAATGCAAGGTGAGTGTCGACATGTTGCAAAATGCAGCAAGTATTAACATTCTGCTACATTCTGCGATTGCCAGTCCTGGAGGAATTGACCAGTATAAAGCCGAGCTGACACTATGAGATTGAGACTACTTGAAATGCTATGGCACATACACTACCCAACATGGTTTCTTTCCATCCTTCATCTTCTTGTTGTAGCAGCACGGACACTACACAACACAATGCAGACAAGGTGCGCTAACAACAAGACTTTGGTCAAGGACCAACAGCGAAAACACCTCAGACGTCTCTCAATAAATCCTTGGTTTTTCGAGTCAGATCTGTGCGCATGGCTTGTTGATTTTGACTAAATCCTTGCCGTTTCTAGTCTTATGAAACCCTTATCCTAACCCACACCCTAACTATCTAAACTTACAATCCTAAACTTGCCAAAAAACACGGCTGCGTGATGATGTCAGACTTGAAACAACAAGGATTTAGTAAGAGCCCACTTGCCATTAGAAGAGCACAAGATTTTGTGTGAAGTTGTGTCGAGAAATGGTGCTTACAAAAAGTATTCAGATCCATTTTACCAAATGGAAGTTTTAGATAGGAAAGACTTTTAAAATGGGCCACAGAAAATGTCTCCTGGTTGCATCACTTGGAGATTTTAGCCCTCCACCTTCAATTTCTGGTACGTTTTCCCAAATGCGTGGCGGTACGATGTGCAGACACCGAATTCTCAGTTTTATATCTCGAGAAGTTGTCACTGTGCACCTTTTTATGTAGCTGTTAGAAGGCTGTAGCGCTTCCGAATCACAAATGCGAAGGCACTTGAAAAGCAAGACAGATTGTTTAGAAACCTGTCTCCAGGATCATTCCCTGTCTGCTTTAGAAACGTTCTTTTATTTTGGCGAAAAGCGTCTTTTGTATCAACAGCCCTCCTCCATATTAATGAGAACACGCTCGCACATTAGCCGAGCATTAATACACGCTGTCATGTTCTGGCGGCTGCTGCAGTCACTCTCTAATTTACATCCCAAGCACAGTTGAGACAGTTCCTAGCCATTGGAGGTGTGGCTCCGTTGTAGCACTGTCCTCAGCTGAACCCTATTACCCCTGATGAATTCTACAACAGTGCCGGTCACTCACACACATGTATGCACAATTTCACCCAGCCTTGGTCTTTGTGGCCTTTGTGACGGAATGTCTTGCTCTTGGGGATGAGCCTACAAGATTAATGGCCTAAAATATAATTCCTGAAGAAGGAGAATTGAAAGTAGTCCTTTGGAGGGAAGAACAACTGTGGAATGAATACTGGTGGGAGCACAAACCTCAAACACGACAGTAGTCAAGCAGAGAAAAACTGAGAGACTGAGAGACCAGAAGGTGAATGGAGTCAATGTATGATATAGACTTTAGGAGATGCAAACTTCCTGCTTTGTTTATTTGTATTCTATATCTCTTTTCTTTTTTTTATTCCCCTGCTCTATATGTCTTTAATATAACATGTGTTTGTTGAGTTCTGATATTTGTTCAAAATCCTGATGCTTGATGCTATGAGGAATAGCTCCTATAGATACTATAGAGCTATAGATAACTTCAGTTTGGTGGAAGACATCAAACACACCCACATCTGCCTTTATGAAGCGTCAGACAGAAGACAGTCAGTCTCTTCGTGTTTTAAGTATCTTTTGGGCTTTATATAGAAATGCTGGTGAACTGAGGGAGTTGTTTTCTTAGTGTTTCTATGAAAAAATGTATTGCCAATGCATTTGAAGCTTATATGTAAGAAAGTGAAATGGCATACCTTTTATGTATACTGTGCACATTCAGTTAAAGTAAAAGTGTCAAAAGACAGAGAAATACAGAGTTAATGAAAAAGAGATATAAATTAGAAGCGGTGGTGTGTGTAGAAGTGGATACAGTAAATAACTCAGTAGTGGAATGGGCAGTCAATTATTGTTTGGCAAAGTGTCAAATGCACTGTGTGTGTTGAAAGTCAGCTTTTCCCTGGTGTGTTTATTTTTGTGTATTGTGCATAATAGTGTACCTTTGTCTCAATTTTGGTTTGGGTGAATGGGGAGAAATGCAATGCTCAATATGACCACTTGAAAAGGGTGAATTTCAGCTCAATTTAAAAGGATACACCACCTAAAAATGAAAATTCTGTTGTGAATTACTCAACCACAAGTTGTAGAATATTTAACTTTTAACGGGATAAGCTAAAATAGCATGACATTTAAGAAAGATATTAATATTGTTTTTCAGAAAAACCTATATGTAGTTTCAGCTTTTTTCTCTCTTTTTGTTTTCCTTTTGGCATTACTTATGTACTTACATTTCTTGATCAATGATTGTTTTGAATTTGAAGGGCTGTTAAATCTTTCTCTCTCTCTTACAGGTACATATCTCTCCCTAATGGGGTCCTGCAGATCTTAGGGGTCACTAAGGAAGATGAAGGCATGTACCGCTGTGTGGCCTTCAACACTGCCCGCAAGCGCTTTAGTCAAGATGCATCTCTCAAAGTCAGCCCAGGTAAAGCATAAATACCAATGATCTCATTATACTTGTCCTTTGCTTATTCGCCATTTATCCACATTACATAGACTCATTCACCTCATGAGTCATTTGTGGCCGTGGAGACCTTTGAAAATGCACGCTGGAAGAATTCATTGAGCGTTTTCTAGAAACGACTATAATGTCCTTAATTTCATTTTAAGGCTTCAGTTAAAAAATGACTGAAAAGCATCACGCTGTACGAGTACAAAAAGTGCAACGTATCCCATGGCTTCTAAAACCATGTAACAGCTTTTTTTTTTAAATGACTTTAATTTGGGAAGAACTCTGAACTATTCTATTAAAGTTTGACCATCTGCAGTGGCACTTTTGGTAGTGTGTTTGCCCTTTGCAGAGGTGGTCTATGTTGCAGGCGGAATTGATTTCCTTCTGTCCTTAAGGCCACTGGGCTGATGAAATGGAGGGGGAGGATGGGGGGTAGTGGAGGCTCGGGTAGGGATGGCGATAAAAAAAGAAAAAACAAAGAATGAGATGAGGAACAAAGAGAGAAAGCTAGAGAGATAAAGAACAAAATCAAATGAAAGGGAGAGTGGGGCGACGCAGGAGACTAATCGGTAATGTTGTGCAGTCAGTTTCTGTCTTGTGCCCCCCACACATACACCTCTCAAAGACAAATATCCCTCCTGACCTTTAGTTGTTTTCATTATGCTCTTGTGTTAGCAGGTACAACCAAGCCTGAATGATTTTCTGTGCAGTTGCATTTTGTCGCGCACATCCACCCTTTGAGCCATGTTTCTAATTGTTCCACATTCATCTCACTCATTTATTTCTTTCATCCCTCTTATTTATATCTCACACTCAGTAAAGCTGTTTCTCTCCCTTTTCAAACCGCACACAGACAACTTCTTTTATGGAGGAAGACGCAATGACTTAAATGGAAAGTCTTGGTATGGAAGAGAGGGAGACACAGATTAGACATAAAAAGAGATATATTAGAGACGCAAAGCACAGATCCTCACAGTAATCGGCAGACACAAACACTTCTGAGGGAAGAAAGAGTCTGTGCTGACTATGACACTATTTAAAGGTCTCATGAATTAAGACGTCATTGATAGGTTGAACTCCACCTCCAACGACTACTTATCGCCCCGCCCAATGGTTCGCGCATGACAGTACTGAAGTAACACAAGTTGCGCAGAACCAGATAGAGCGAGCAAGGAATAAACATGCCGTTTAAGATCGCAAAATATTGTGCTGTCAGTGCCTGGTTGTGGAAGAATAGAGTTGCTGCATAACATTCCTTTGGATTCCGACATTAGTAATGCGGTATAACATTGAGCGTTTGGTCGCTTCATTTCAACGCGGATTCCTTTGTGTACAAGGCATAAGTCAATGCAGGATTTGCGGAGAGACTAAAATTAAAAGGCAGTAATGTGCTTTCAATATTGGATCCGATAGGAATGGCGCAGCAATCTTATGCGAGTACAACATTTTGTACTATGCGTCATTATTGCTTTGTTAGAGATCGCTTAATGTGCCCCGAGGCCTATTCGCACGCGAAAAGTATTACCTGAGGACCTCTAGTCATTTGTAATAATCACAGAGGTTGTCTGTGATTTTAAGCCCGTGCGAATGTCTGAAATCGCCATCTCTGTGATTTGGCGGGCTCGTATACCATTTTCAGGTTTATCCACCGTTTGCGAATAATGGAGGCTGTTTTTAAGTGTTTTGATATCATTTAGGGTGCTGGTTCATATCCATAACTGCCAACACTGTTGTTTTTGCCGGGAGTCTGCCGTTTTTTTATTAATCATGGAAACTCTTAAAACATTTGAGATCTCAGCTGTGATCTTCTGTCCGGTTCACGTTCACGGATCTCAAATGATGACAGATACGGTCATATATCATTAAACACCACACAAATATGGGCTATACAAACTATAGGCAAAGCCTTGCCATCACATCCGGGAAATAAGTCAGAAAATTTTTGTATAATCACAGGCTTCACTTATGCGCCACGTGAAACACTGATGTGGGGAGGTCATTTCTAAATCACATGAGGTCCCCAGATAATACTTATCCTGTGCAAAATAGGGCTGTGTAACCTGACGTTACATGTCTAACCAAGTTCACAGAAGGCTCCAACTAAGTTTAATACGCAAACTGCTATTCAATCATAACAGTGGGGTTCAACGCGTCACGCCCAGTAAAACCGAGCGTATATCGAGCCGGTCTCAAAACCCAGGTGGAAAATTTACTACTACTTATTGATTTTCATGTTTTTAAATGTAGAAACCATGCAAACGTCAAAAGTATACCTCATACAACAGTGTAAAACAATAAAAAAGGCCAGTTCATTACACCTTTTAGTTAAGGCCGTGGCACACTTTCTCTTTCACTGTGGTATTTAGGGTCATAATGGAGAACGTTTTCTTCAGTTTTGTCCTTCATTTGTGTGAATGTTTTTGGAATAAATGGTCTACATAAAACATTTATGCCAAAAAAGTATTCTGAAAGTAAAGAAGGAGACATCTTTTGTGCCTTCAGTGGCAATATAAATGAATTTGAGTGATTCATTGGTAGTCTGCTTGATAATAGCTAAATGGCATAATTCTCTCACTTTAGCTTCGAAAAAGCCTTACGGCAAACATTATATCTGTGAGCAATGAGAAGCATATGCAGTTTTATGCAGTTATTCAAACAGATATTCAGCATGATTTCACGGCTTATAATTTCGTTCAGTATCAGGGTTATTTAAAGCCACACAGACACATTTCAGCTGGCGTACACACACACACACACACACAGCTCTCACCTGGGGCACCCTGTTGCCTCACACAGTTATCTGACCCATTTTAAATCCCTTGGTGTAGTGCATATGAGATTGCTGCTATATGTCTACAGGGGTGATACATTTGTGATGTACAATATACATAGACACACACATTTTAGCTCATTATGATTATGTCTTCCGGGTGCATTCACACAGGTTTCATCAACTGTGGCTCTCGAACAGGTCTTCTATTACATTTATAATGCAGGGCCATTTTCATTTATGTACGTTAGCTGCAACCTAAAGGCCATAAACTGTGTCTCACAAAAAACTTTGCCTGTGATTGTTCATCGTTGTTTCTAATTTATACACCGCCAATATCATGTTTCTCTGTTTGTCTGTCTTTTACTTCTCATGAGAGAATGAAAAACAGGTTCACCCAAAAATAAACATTCTGTCACTATTTGCTCATCTTCGAGTTGCTCCAAATCGGTATAAATGAATTTGTACTGACGAACACAAAAAGATATTTGGAAGAATGCTTGGAACTAAACATTTACAGTTAACAAGAACAATAGTTGTTAAGTAAAAATCTAAATTAAGTAGTTTTAAATTAAAGACCTTTTCAAATGCATCCAAACCCGTATGCACGCACAAACATAATCTGTGTCTTTAATATTTACACAGGTCTGTCTCAGGAGAGCGGGGTGGTTATTGTCGCTCCGCCACTGAACTCTACAGTGGTCATGGGTCGGCCGGCTGTGATGGAGTGCATGGCTCTGGGTGAGCCCAAACCTTTCGTTTCGTGGAGCAGACAAGGTAAGGCACAAAGTGTATAGATAGAAATATCAGGCACACACATCCCCTACTTCCTAGTTCTCAGATATTCAGTTGTATCTGTTATCCCTGTTACCTGTAGCAATCAGAGTTGTTGCTCAGATCGGGTGGTTTCAAATCAAAACTTTATATGCACTCAAATCTTGCTTGTTTGTTGATTGGGTAGTACATTTTAAAGTACATTTAAACACTTTTGAGAAATCCATAAACAATCACTCAGAAAACATTTCTGATTTTCTGTAGCTGAAAATTTGAGTTCTTATATAGAACACTCAAAGCAAACCACACAAATTCTGCCTTTTCAGTGATCTTCAGTGTTTGCCTCATAGATAGTCTGCTGCAGCAGACGTCCCAATCGCCAACCCACCCCTACTACTCAATCATATTCATAACGGACCTTATTGGGTCCTCTTTCCTCTCAAATTGAGCAAAAGATTGTATAACTGAGAGAATTAATCTTATTAGGTTTCATAGAAAATGAACAAGACACTGTTAATTGTGTGAGGTGTCTTTTTCTTTGTTTGTGTGCTAATATGGCAGCTGCAGACGGTCAGTGTCTAGAAATCATTTATGCTCTCTATAGATCCCTTAGTGATGTACTACTGACCTCTGCTGGATGCTGATGTATATTGCACACCAGTACGCTCCATATTCTGCATCTGTGTGAAACATTTAGCTTGACGGTTTAACATATCATAAGAGTCTTAGAGCACCATGTAAGCTTTATCTTGATAAATATGTTATACTTCTACAAGTATCTTATCTGTGCTTAGCTTTTAATTGGATAGTTGCTTCAAGAAATTGTCCATGTCTGGATATTTGCTCAGTGTTAACTGAATTTTTTAAATAAATATTTTCCTCATATATTTTGCTCTCTTTTACACACCCACTTCTCTGGGAAGTATAGATGGGAAGCCTATAGATACAGATGTGGTTGTCCTGGCAACCAACCTAGTAATTCCTGACACCCGCAGTCACCATGCTGGAGTGTATGTGTGTCGTGCCAACAAACCCAAGACCAGAGATTTCGTTTCCGCTCCTGCTGAGCTTCGAGTACTAGGTAACTGCGTTTCCTTTTTATTATATTTGATCTTCCACATTCAGTCTGATATATTGTGGGGAATATGTCGGCTGTTATAAATTGAAACAAACATTTTTCAAACACACTTTTTCTACATTTTATTGGGTAGCAGAATTTGTCTGTTAATTCATTTGTAGGTTTTGAAATAATTGTCTATCTTTAGCATGCCACTAATTGTCTCGGGTAAAATCAATAACCTTTCAGGTGAAAAGAAATGGATGGTTGACCTACAGAGATTTATATAGGATTTATCAAATATATTTTATATTACCACAGAAGCCACTGTTGTGGGGGGTGTATTTGTACAATATTCCCCACCAGGTTAGATTAAGGCATCAGATTATGTGTATAATTGTACAAAATGGACAAAACACTAATCTTTTCAAGTATGAAATTAGACAAAATTACTACTAAACTACATTGTATCAGCAAATAGGTTTTATTATATAAAATAATCATAGCGAGCAGAAACTAAAGCATACATTAACAACAATTTGTTGATCTTTGCTTTTGGATATATTCTGTAGTCATTCCAACCATAGCAGGAAAAATATAAGAATGGTCAAAAGTGGCAAAGAACTTTTTGCTTTCCTATATTTTACAAACCCTCTTGTGTTCAATCGAACAAAGACATTTTCCTACTATGGTAGTCAATGGTCACCAAGAACTGTTTGGTTACAAGCATTCTTCCAAATATCTTTCTCTGTGCTCATCAGAACAGAGGAATTTATACAGATTTGAAACAACTTGAGGGTGAGTAAATGAACACACCATACTACAAATGTTGTTTTCTATAAAATAGGATACTTCAAATGGTTTTATGGGTATGCTTGATGTTACTGTAATAATGTACCATGATATTATTTGAAGTTCCTGACAACACCATTGATGTACTGTGGTACATGAGAGCTTGTGATGATAATATGATCACACAGGCAAACAACCAGCACTTGCTTTGGGTGAAGGGCTGAATTGTCTCTCATCTATTAAACTCTTATTTTGTTTTCTTATGTTTAAAAAAATATTCACACCATTTGTGTATTAGACAAGATTCGGGCGTGTTGTACTGATAGTGCTCTGGGATGTCTTGGGAATCATTTCCACCAAGTACCAATATGTTCTAGCCCTATATCTGCTTCTGCCAGGTGGTTGAAACATAAACAGACATTTTAACAATAAAAATCTTTAAATAAATAAAAAACAGAAGGATTGTGATGTTTTATGTTGAGGTTCAAGATCACAATAAAAGCCTGAGTGCTTTTATTACTCTCTTGAGGTGAGACACCAGTTTGCAGTATGCTTTGCAAAAACATGATACTATAATATAAAACTGTTGTTTACAAAATTGTATTCTTTTTTTTTGTTTTATACATTCACACAATAATTCAGAATTCTCACAGTCATTTTAGTGTCTCTGTTCCAGTCAATATGGCTGTATTTGCACGCCTGTAAACAATGGTGTAAGCAATATTCTCTCTCTCTCATTTCTTTCACCAGCTCCGCCAATCATCCTCCAGCCTCCAGAGGCAGTGTCTCTGTCCCGCGGAAATACTGCTCGCTTTGTGTGTAACAGTTCCGGTGATCCTCCCCCCACCCTGCGATGGTTGAAGAATGGAGAGGAGGTCCAGTCTAATGCCCGAGTTAAGACTCAGAACCCTGGAGTTCTGCTGATCAACCAGCTGCGGCTGGATGATGCAGGATACTACCAGTGTATTGCTGCCAACAGCCTGGGTACAGCCTGCGCCACTGCCAAGCTCTCCGTCATTGTGAGGGAGGGGTTGCCTAGCCCTCCACGCCACTTGGTGGCCACGCCCCACTCTAGCACATCCGCGCTGCTCACCTGGGAACCACCTGAACACAACAGCGACCAGATAATCGGCTTCTCTGTGCATTACCAACGCACGGCAGGTAAGAGCCGGTTGTATGTATATTTTGCAACGCAGTTTTGTAAAATAATTTCCCACACCAAGCTTTCCCCTCTTTTACTTTTTTAACAGTAGGCTAAGTCCCTGTTTGACCTGCAGTTTGTCTCATGAGTGCTGTTAGTTATGGATCTGTCCAAAGACAAAAATCCTGTTGTTAGTTAAAGTATTTCTGAGCTTTATGTTATTCCAAAAGATGCTCTTTTGTTTTTAAATGTATGTTTTTACCCAACGCAACTATACTAGGGCTATTGTCACACTTTTCCCTTCAGAAAATACTAGGTTTGTATTTGAATGTAAGTTTCTGTGTAAGCATGAACAATATATATGTCTTCTGTAAGGTAATAAAAAATTCAGTGTTATTGCTCAGGAAAAAGTTAATTCATTACACGCGGCAGGCTGACCTTTTGTGATGTCCCAATATCAGTATTCTGTCAGAAAAATAAATATAATATTTGTAACTTTATTAAAACAAAGTGTATAGAATGTCCCATGTGACAAATAGGCCTCCACGTACAGTATGTATTTGTTTGTTTGCCTTCAGGCTCAGATAACATGGAGTATCAGTTTGCGGTGAATAATGACACTACAGAGCTCCATTTAAAGGAGCTGCTCCCTCACACAGCCTACACTTTCTATGTCGTGGCCTATTCACCCATGGGGGCCAGCCGCCCATCACAGACCGTTACCATAGAGATGCTAGAGGATGGTAAGTATTGATTTGGTTAGTCAGGAATGAAGCGTACCGATTTAAACCAGATTTCAGGGATAGTTCACCCAAAAATTAAAAAAATCTATCTTAATTTACTCACCATCAATTTATTACCTGTATTAATGTCTTTGTTCTGCTGAACACCAAAGAAAATATTTGGAAGAATGTGGGGCAACATTAACTACCATAGCAGTTTTTTCCCCTGCAATGATAGTCAATAGAACCTCAGAACTTTTTCAAATATCCTTTTCTCCAGCAGAACAACAAACTTTATACAAGTTTGAACAACTGGGTGAGTAAAGGATGACAGATTATTTATTTGTGTACAACAAAAACACTACCCGTCAAAAGTTTTTGGATACTTACTGACTTATTCATATTGTTTTTGATTTTAGAAAAATAGTAAACTCATAAAAACTGTAGAATAACACAAAGGAAACCATGAGGATTAAGTTGAAAAAACATCAAATCAACATCAAAATATTGTCATAATGTATCACCATAATGTGTCATCTTCAATGTAGTCAGATTTTGCCTAAAATTTGCAGAAGTGTTCTCTTGCCATTTTCCAAGCAGCTTCTTGGGGTTTCACCCCAAAAATGCCCTTTTAACAATATTAAAGTAGTTCACATCTTTTCTGTGCTTTAACTGACTTGTTTTTTAATACTATGTATATGGGAGCAGCAAAGAAGTAAATGGTGGTGTATTTGTATAAATGTGTTAAATTAAAATAATTTAAACAATTTTTTGTGCTCCTTAACCAATTGCAAAAATATTTTTCGAAAAGTATCAAAAAAGCTCCTCTCCAGAATAAGATCATTGGTTGTGCTAGTAGTACTATGTTTAGCCACTTAGACAAATAGACTGTAATTCTATTTTTGTGTGTCTATACTGTGTCTTCAGTGCCCAGTGCTTCTCCCCAATTATCTCTGCTCAGCACGTCTCCTACTGATATCAGAGTGATGTGGCTGCCCCTCTCGTCTCAGCTCAGCCGCGGAGCCATCACGCACTATCGCATTGACTACAGGTCACCGGATCAGGGTGAGACAGCTCCACCTGCCGTGATGTTAACATCTATAAGGGATGTGTGTGTGTTAGAGAGATTGGGAGAACGTGTTAATCCTCCGCCTCAAATACAAGTGATGTGTAAAGGGGGCATTTGAATGCCTTTATCTGTTGGCACGAGCAGGGAGGCAGGTTTGTCTGGGGGATTTTGAGCTGAATGACAGAGACATGGCTGATTGCTTCTGCTCTATTAGAGCTCTGAATGTCTAATGAGCAACTGTATTAAAAGTGGAACAAAAGACAGATTCGGTCTGACGGGCTGTAACACAAAAAGAGAAAGAGAATCAAACTCGATTCAGATTCGCATTGTTCATATTTATCAGCCATCTGCAGATAGGATTTCCAATGGCTTGCGTGTTTTTTCTGACATGTGTGTGCGTGTCTCGCAGCGGATCACATGTACTATTTAGAAGTTGGTGGGAACGAAACACAGGTTACCCTGAGGGACCTTACACCAAATCAAACATACCAGCTGCGGATAGCAGCGGGGACACGAGCTGGGTTCAGTCAGCCTTCTGAGTGGGCTACACACCACACGCCAAACCTTACTCAGGGTAACTAAAAACATAAAATATGTATTATGTAAATAATAACATTGTCTACTAAAATAAAGAAAAATACAAAAATGCATATCCACATAAATTAGCATACAAAAGTTTGTAGGGTACTTTAGGGTTATACTCATAGATTCCCTCTGTTGTCTTTCCCAGTGCTCTTTGCTCCGACTGAGCTCAAAGTGAGAGCCAAAATGCATTCCCTCCACGTCACATGGCAGCCACCACCCAATCACACTCAGATCACCGGCTACAAGCTTTCCTGGCAGGAGGTGAACGGAGATAAACCGACCAATGAGGAGAGCCCTGTGATCAATGAGAGAATCCAGACGGGTCAACAGATTAAACTGAGGAAGAGAGTTAAACATTATGAGGTCACGGGCCTCTGTGAGTGATGAGCAATAACTTTTCAGATACACTTATGAGCACACACAACTGATTGCAACTAAAGTGCTTATGTAACGGACAGATTGCCAAATCAGCTTAAGTGATGCCAGATGCAGAGTCTGAATCTGTGTAGGGGTAATTAAGCTGATAGCCGAAGAGGGATTCTCTGTTGATGTCAGCAATTACGACAATTTGAGAAAAAAAGGAAATCAGTTGCTCAATGTATTGCCTTGTAGCCCAGTGCTTTACACATTTGGGTGTCAGCATCTACTTGTATTAGTATTTTTATTAAAATCTATTTAATTTAGATTAAATCAAATCAATAATCACTGTAACAGTGTGTAAAGTAATTCATGCATGGTGCATCAACATGTCACAATACACAGACTATTTACAAACCGTATAGAACACATCACTCACGTGACCTACTCCTCAGATTGAAATGACAGATGATGCGATGTTGTTTTTGTCGGATTGTTCCAGCTCCCGATCGGCTGTATGAGGTGAAGGTTTGGGCGTTTAATAAACAAACTGAAGGTTACCCTGCTATCTGGAAGGGCAAAACTGAGAAGTTCACAGAGCGAGGTGCGTGTTGGGACGGGTGAGGAGATGAGAGGGATATAAAATGAAACCCCTTTAATATCCCTTTCATCTCCTCACCTACAATGAAAATTCTGTCATCATTTAATCACCCTCTTGTCATTTCAAACCTGTATGACTTCCGCAGAACACAAAAGAAGATATTTTGAAGAAAGTTGGTAACTGAACAGCGCTCGCACCCATTCACTTCACCATTCACTTGTATGGACACAAAACTAATGGTAGTGCTTAGGTGCCACGTAACGCAATTTTTCAAAATATCTTCTTTGGTGTTCTGTGGAAGAAACTCATACGGGTTTGAAATTAAAAGAGGGTGAGTAAATGTTGAATTTTAATTTTTGAAAATGAAGTATGTATCAAGCGTATGTAAGCAATTCGTGCATGTGGTGTTCTTAGTGCGGACTCCCAACTCTATGCCGCCGTTGCCGCCCATCAGCGTCAGAGCTCGTGCGAACAGTTCCTCCTCCATCTGGCTTCGCTGGGAGAAGCCGCGCTTTAGCAACGTGCGCATCATCAACTACACTATACGCTGCAACCCAGCAGGAATACGCAATGCATCGCTGGTCTCATACTACACCAGGTGCCGTACATACACACAAACCATATGCTCATGTATACACAGATTATGTCAAAGGGAAGGCGACGTTCTGTTCATTCGCATGCTCACTTGTTAGTTTACTTTTCCCCTCTGTCACTTTCTTATGATGCTCTAAGTATATACTTGTGTGCTCCTTGGGAATTAATATCATGTTGTATGTGTGAGAGAACTGATGCTCTACAGGTTAGAGTTCATTCATTCTTGTCTTTATTCATTTACCAGTGTTAGAATTATGGGTTTAAGAAATTCACTTTAGTCACATCGAGGTCACACAGCATTGACTGACTTGTTTACCCATCGACTTCAGTCTTTTAATCTGAAGAAAGATAAATGTTTGAACTTTAACATACTTAAAATACTCCTAATAAACCATTTTCCTCACTGTGTTCAGTTCTTCTCCGGAGATTCTACTGGCATCACTGAAGCCTTTCACCATCTATGAAATGGCTGTGCAGTCTAATGGTGTTGATATAAGTGGGCCTTTCAGCAGCACCGTGGAGGAGTCCACACTTCCAGAAAGTGAGTACAACTGGTTTCAGTCCTGTGATGAAAATGAGGAAATCCACATACTGGAGTGTAGTGTCTGCTAATGTGTGACGGTGATCTTTGAATAAATCTAAAATAAATTGGAGCATAAACCCAAGGATGAGCATCTATTCCTCTATGTGGGAAATAATCAATGAATGTGTATTTGTGTCTATTCATTGTGGGAGTGTATGACAGTGAGGTCAGTGTGAGTCTTATGTTTGTGTTATTTCAACAGCTAGGGGGGTTAATAGCGAGAGGTGTAAGGAGATAATTGGCTTTAATTAAAAGCCCAGATGGAATTGCCCCTCGTGTTGGCCAAGAGTTTTCAGCTGTCAGTCAGTCTGGCCAAGTGATGGCAGGGAGGGGCATATTGTGTTGAGACAACATACTTTGTAGGATTTCTGTGAATTAAAATGATGGGATGGCTCTTCATGAAACATAATTCTTATATTTAATGCTCACATGCCCATTGATGAGATCTATCGACTGGATGTGACGATTCTGAAAACACTACCCTGACTATGAATAAATGCTTTTCACCCATATCATAGATACATCATTTTTTTCATTGCATATTTTTTGTACAAAACAAATATCACATGAATGTGATTCAACTGAGGTAAATAACATTTTAACCATATGCTTTCTATGTTACTTGTAACTTTGTAAACATATGTAAGTATTTGGTTGACAAACGTAGGTTGAGTAGCAAAAACAATTTATTATCACTTATCCCTAGGTCTTTGGTATTTGATTATGTGTAGCAGTATAAATGTGTTTTTATCTCAGAACCATCCTCTCCTCCTGTGGACATGCAGTTAAGTGCGCTGGACTCATCCTCTGTTCTGGTAAGCTGGCGCCCTCCACTTGAGCCAAATGGTATCATTTTGACTTACCGGATCCTCTACACTGGCAACATTAGCTATCCAGAGCAACTGTGGATACATACCACACTCAAGGGTAAATCTGCAAACACACACAAACAAAGAGCATGTGTTGTTACATTCTCATGAAGATAGCTTTTATCTATTATGAATCACATCTGGTCTCATCCTCCTCCTTCTTAGGCTCTGTCACCAGCGCAGAGGTCCAAGGCCTGAAGAGTGGCACGCGTTACTATTTTAAGATGGGGGCCTGCACTGAAATAGGAGTTGGACCATTTTCTACTGTGAAGGATGTCTATACTCCTCCAAATAAATATGGTGTGTATGAGTGTCATTTTGATTAATTATTCATTTTTTATAGTAATTTCCTCTCTATTTCTAATTTTGTATTGCATGTGTTGTGTTTTAGGGTTAGCAAACATTTATTAGATATTGTCCTGACGGAATATGATCAGAAATTTGTGATGACTGGTAATACTGACTGATATAATGCAGCAACAAAATGCTGTGAGAGAACAGTATAACAAATTTGTGAAATAACAGAAGAAAATAGATATCAACATGTTAGAATATATTAATATCATGTTGTATGTGTGAGAGACATGTTTAAACATGAAAGTGACCCGCATCAGCATCACTACCATCTACAGTAAATTGAATTACGTGTGTAATATTTTCTGTTGCTGTGCTTGTCATCTTTAAAATGAAAATAAACTTGATGTGAATCAATCTACATGAGGCGTCGCAGGTGTGTGTGTGTGCGTGTGTGTAAAGACTGCCATCTGCCTCTGCCCATCACTGACACTCAATTAATGGCACTCCCACTGGGAGTGTGAAGTGTTTCAGTCCAGCCTCACACACACAGAGTCTGTGGGGAGCTGGAATCAGATCTATATGCACCACCAAGAACACTTCATTATTATTGTATCATTCTTTTAGATCATAATTAATATTTTATTATTATAGTAAAGTGTAATTTATGCAGAATTACTGTAAGCATTAATTATTTATAATTACTTGATGACTTATTTCTACATATCTATCATTCTCTTTCCTGTCTTTCTCTCTCCTGTAGAGCTGGATATCCATTCTGTGACTGGTATCATCGTTGGGGTGTGTCTTGGTCTTCTCTGCATCCTGTGCTGCATGTGTGTCAGTTTCCGCAATGGAAAAACAAGGTAAAGTACAAGGCTGCTCATCTTCAGACTTTAGCTTTAAACAGCTTCTTTGGGAGCAGTGTAGCTATCATGCTCGCTCGCCATATAGACAATGCATTATTAAAGTACCCTAAAGACAAAGAACAATACAATTACAGCTCAGGCAGAAATCTATTTTCCCACATTCAATGCCTAATAGGCTAGAATGAATGAAGCCTTTGATGCCTTCTCCAATGTATTCAAATGATAAAAGTTTCAAGGACCTTTTGGATGTCGCTTTAATCTAGAATGAGACACGGGTGAATAACAACGTTCAGTTGCACAGTGAACGAGCGTGTGCACGTCTGTCTGTAGCAGTGGTGTATTGAGAGCTGAATGACAGAGTCATGGCTGAATGCTCTCATTGAAGCCGATTTAGGCTGGGGTTTTTCAACTTCTTCTGAGAGTTATGGTCAACTATAGCTATTGCTGGTAACAGAATGAATGAGGAAACATGTTTCTGTTATACACACATGACCTTAACATTTTAAGCCTTAACTTAAGGAGGGGAGATCCTGAGACTCATTGGACTCTTGATTGGGGAGTTTAAAGTGGCTGTGAATTAAAGAGACTGGGCTTATTACAGAAGATGATTGTTTCTTTTATATCATGTAAATCTATGTTTTAGAATTAAACTTAAAAAAAAGAAAATATTTTATCATGTTCATTCCTATTTTGTATTAAGATTTATATGTTTATAAATAATAAACTATAATAACTATTAATAAACAAAATAATGCACACTATTGTTCGAAAGTTTTGAAACATTGAAATGTTTCTCATGATCTTTAATCTGAAGGGATGCTTAAATGTTTAAACATACTTTTGTAGACAATGCTTTTAGTAGAAAACTACAGTTTTAAACTATTTTTTAATGACCAAATAGTCAAGAAAAGTTGGCCAATAATAGCCCAGATAGAAGGAAGCTCCTTCAATATTGTTTACCTTAAAGAGTACATTTTGACAAATTTTGGCAAAGAGTTGCTATTTTTAAAATGCTACAATATAACATAATTTTGAAAATGTGAAAACAATGAATAAGTGTTTCAAAACTTTTAAAAGGTAGTGTAAATTTAAAATATTATGTCGTCAGCATTCATGGATATGTATTGAATTCGTATTTTGGGAGAAACATAATTTGTCTTATTTTTAGCCATATTTTAGCTATGTTGCACAAAAGCCATTCATATGACCAAGTTCCGCTTGGGATGCTTTCCCGACTCCTGTTCCCCTCCTTTATGTATGATTGTCCCTTACTGGCCCCTTAAAGACAAAAACTATATAGGCCAAATATTGAAGTCACTTTAAAATGCAAATGTAGACAGATTAGTGCTCAGAATAAACAGAAAAGGCCCAAAAAGTGTGTACAGTAATCATCTTTTTATTTGTTACTGTTATTAGGGATGTGTCTGGGGTACTGGACTCTAGTTCTTTGAGTCCTCAGTACAGGAGAGGTACCCGACCGGTGCCTTCTACCACACCTGACTGCATCGACTGCCATGAGCTGGAAACACTCATGCCCCCTTGTATTAAAGACCACACCAGACCCCTCACAGAGCCCAGCGAGGAGCAGAGTCTTATGAGTAATGTGGGAGTGGCTGATGATTGCCCTCCAGAGTCCAAGGTGAGGCGTTAAATATAGAGATATAGTCAAATGTGCTTGTATCAAATGTATGTTATCGATTGCGTGACTGTTTTGTTTTTAGTAAATGAATGAAAATAAATAATAAAAATGAAAAATGGCCTAAATTTGTTTGTAATTTATTTAGGTTAAGCAGTTTTTTAGAATTCCCATTTTATATTCCAAAGCTGTGACTGGTGTGTTGGTTGTTGGTGTGAAGCTTCAAGGAACCTGCCATCAATGTTTCTTAAGAAGTTTTTGTCTTTATCCAACTCAGCCAGCCTGGAATGGATCAGTAAGTCGGAACTGGGCCAATCGGATCACAAGGTATAGAGATACTGTAACTGAGGATTCTTCTGCTCTCATCAATGGAGCTATAGAGGGACCTGCATCAGAGAATAGTAAGGTGAGTTAAACACATTCCTGTATGAGAGACTGAAGTATAGAGAACTTAACAGCATCTATGTCTTGCGAAAATACTTATTATCCTTCAACATCTGCTGGTGTGTGGGGGGGATGGAGATAGATCGTGCCTCGTGCACAGCAAATATAGAGAGAAAGTAATTACCATTAAGCAGTCAGTGTGGATGACACACAGCTAATTAGTATGTGACACTTAAGATGAAAGGCTGAAGCGTGCATACCATTTTTCCAATTACTGTCCTTCTCGAAGGTCTCCAGCTATAAGAGCAGCGGAAATAAAAGTGCACCTTTTTCTATTTTGCATCTTTACCTCATACACTGATTTATTTTATTTATTTAAAAAACTTTTTTGTTCCAGAAGTATGAGCATCCCAGTGCTGTAAAGTTTGTGAACTTTACCTTTCGTTTGCCACCCCCACAATTTTAATCCCCAGACTTCAAAAATGTGTATAAAATAATATAATAAAGATGTGTTTTTAAGATACAAGACAATGAGGGCAATAAGAATACATAAAATATGTTGATATGAACATAAAAAATAATTTCTTTTTTAAATAAAAAATAAGACATATATAATAAATGTAGGCCTTCCTACAATCTCACAAATGTAGGATACACAGTGTAAGTGATGATAAATCTTTTAACAAGCAAAAATACAGCTGCACTTTTGAAAAACTTAACTACATTATTTTTTGGAAAAAAATAAGCTAAAATATCTAAGTTGCACATTATTAATTAAAAAAATGCAGTTCACGTGACACTACTGTGTCTGTTATCTTGTGATATACTGTATTTGCAGGGTGGTCATGAGGAGAGAATTTATTCCATCAGCAAGAACCAGGTGGAGGCTGAAGTGATTGTGCATCCGCAGCTGTCCAATACAGCAGTTGAACAGGATCCACAAAGTGACATGGAGCTCTGTCTTGATACTCCATCTTCCCAGGACCCCTTTCCCGGAGAGCAGGCAACTCCATCATCCCCTCACCAGCGGCACACAACCCCCCCTCCTTCCTGTGCCCACAGTGAGGACAACCATGAAACTGAATCTCCATTTCCTCCCATCCCCAGCACTCACATCTCTGAGGTACTGTCCAATCACAATGGACCATTTGAGAGTGGGCTCAGTCAGCCAACAGTGGGCGTTGCCAAAAACCAAGGAACAGGGCTTACTAATGGCTTTCACTCGCCAAAAGCCCTTCGGCTGAAGGCAGAAACTCTGGAGAACGGGGCCCACAGACTGTGTCCGGTGGGAAAGGTCCTGCCCACACCGGCTCTCCCCCCTTCCCCCTCGTCCTTTGCCAGTTCTGGTTTTGTCCAGTCTACCTCAGGGGCGCATAGCTAAAAAGCTGAAGGAAAGGGAATACATCAAAACAGTGGTCCTAATATTCTAGGACAGAAGAAGAAAAGACAAGGGAGGAGACTTCAACAGCACCTTCTCTGCTGGAGTGAAGTTTTTTTCTCGTAGCCACGAACGCCTCCTCTCACGGTTTTATTAAAACCTTTGGGTTCCATTATTTTATATGTATGTACATATACAGAATATTTTTTTAACACTAGTATCCATGGATATGCGTTTTACGGCATATGGGTGGCACACTTTAATCTCTCATTGTCTGCATGTACAGAGCGAGCTGACATGATTTGTTTACGTGCACACGTTATGTCAGAGTGTTTTTACTTCGAGGTGATGGATCCTGAGGCCAGCACCAGCGAGACCGTAGCGCTGAGATTAGCCATGCCCGTGGAAACGGAGCAGAACTCATTCACGGTTCAGAGTAATAGATTGATTCGAGAATAGCACGATCAGTGCTAGCAGGTGTACACCCATTCTGTCAAAGAGAACCCATTACCCTGCCACAAAACACCACCTCCTGCTGTCTCAGGGTCGCCTACCCCCTCCCCGCCCCCAAACGCACATACACAGATCTGTGCTTTGGAAACAGTTCTTCCAAAAATACCACGTGGATATTGAACCTTAATACAATAAGAATAAAACACATTCCCTGACTGGAGCTTTAGTGTCTCAGGAGTCTAACGTTCAAGGTGCGTTTATCAAGTTCCGTATGTACATATACATGAATGCTACATGTACAAAAACACGTGGAAATGAAGAAAACAACAACAAATGGACTTGATGTACATTTTCGACTGTTTGAAATGTGCCCCGAATGTACGCGTAAAAGAGATGTCGCGCTAATCCATGGTCCAAGTTTTTCTCAGTCAACAACACTACCTCATTTCTTCACAGGACTATTCTTTACGTGCGGTTTTAATGAGTTTCATTAAAGAGGCGACTTGTTAAATCCGTTTTTAAGCCGTCGAATTCATAGCCTTTGATAATAGCAGAATCTACTGCCTTTCTCACTCGGTGTCTGTATTCTTGTGTAACGGTTACTGAAACTTGTCTGGGATTATTCGTCAGTGTACAAGCATGCTGTCATCATCTTATTCAGTCCTTACTGTTGTTGCTGTGGGGGAAATGTCTCTTGTTCACTTGTCAAGACAGTTTTGCAATATTTTAAACAGGATGGAAGGCTAACCACACAGTTTAACCAGAGACCTCAGCGTTTGTGTCCATGTGCTCTACTCGTTGACTCGCCAGTCATCTCTTTCCTCAGGGAACTCTTCGCAGGGAGTCTGAGAACATTAGGAAATGGTCAAACTAGGAGAAAAGCCTCCATTTCTCAGACAGCTTTTGATCCGTATGGAATCATTACATTTTTTGTGTCTTTTAACCACGTGTCTGTAGCCACATTGGAACTGTAAATAGTTGAATCCTCCATGCAAAAATCATATTTGTATTGCTGCTGAAAGCAGGGTCTGTACCTCTATTAGCTTCCCTTTTTTATTTAAAGTTCCTTTTAAGAAAAACAAATATGTATTTCATGTTAATGTTATGTTTTTAAGCAAGCATTAAAAAAGTTTAAATTCGCTGTCATCACATCAGGTCATTGACAGGACTGCCAGTGATGCCACCACAGCTTTCACTGGCCACAGTTCATGTGTTCGTCTCAAATATGAATTCAATAGCAAACTTCACTGACTAGTGCTTAGGTACGAGAGCAAGACTATGTTCTTTTCAAGATGGTCTTTTAAACATTCCAGTTTTTATATGTTAAACTCAGGACTGTTCATGTCGAAAATGAAGATGAATGTCTACTACAGCTACTTTTAGTAACATAAGCATATCTCGCACAGCGTTAGTGTGGTTAGTCAACAAGTCATCCTTGATCTGTAGCTTCCTGTATAGTCCCTACTTAATACTGAGATTATGTACCCATTTGTTAAACTTGTTGTAGAGTTAAACTGTAAAAATGGGATGGGAATACATTTTCACTTGTGCATTTGCCGTTGCCACGGGTATGATGCTTGTGTGAGTTCTGTTCAGACATATATGAGAAGAGTGAACATGGTTGTGCTGTTGTCTCAGTTTGCTCGAGTCCAAGTACCTACAAAATGGCATCAGTCTATAGACGGTTTCAAAGCAATAACATATAGAAATGCTACTGCGCGTGCACGCTTTTGTGGCCCAAACTTAACTCCCGGTAAACATCCTGAAAAGATAGAGTCCCCGATTATTTCGGAATACAAGCAAAAGAAATATAACAAGAAAATTACATTAGCTAGCTAGTGAAAAGTATGTCTAGCCAGTATTATTTTGGGTCACCAGTAGAAGAACCATTACTTGGCTAAACTTAAATGTGACAAAGTTACACGAACCATTCAACAAATTGATTATTTAATCAAATTAACATACAATAAAGTGCAACAAATTGTTTATTATTATAAAATAAAATATTAATTTAAATTAATATAAATTAATTTAATTATAAATAGTTATATTATTAGCGACTAGACCGATCAACAAACACAGACCTAAGTTAACTTCGGGCCAGGCGAGTACATCCGATGAAACCGTCTATAGTGTTAACACGCCTACGACAATAGAAATGTTCTGGGGAAATCTAATTTTTACTTTGGTCTGAAATGCAGATTTGAGAGGATTATATGTTATTTTCGCTATGTTGGCACACTAAAATGTGCACACAAAGGCTTCATGTTAAAAGATTTATTTGTTTCCATTATTATGTGTTAGGCAGTACTAGTAGTGTATACCAACTTCAACTGATGAGTTCATTGTTGTCACTGCTGAAGCGAACAATAAAGACCAGCACTCATGTTAATCGAATGCTGGTTAGGTGCTGGTTAAGCTGGTGGACCAGCAATGCCTAGCTGGTGGTGCTGGTCAACCAGCTTGGCTTTTTAGTTAAGCTGAGAAATCTTGCTGGTTAGGTTAGTTAAGAAGCCAGGTGAAGACTCCAGCTTGCCAGCATCCACAACACACTATGCTGGTCTTTCAGGGTGTTTTACCTCATTTTAACAGGCTGGTTTCTATATTCATGCTATATTTTTAGGATGGCATTGTCAGAATGTGGAAAAGCAAAACATTTGACTGTTAAGCATGTATGTATTTGTTGTTGAGATGGGTAATGTCAGAGAGTTTTTATATGCTAAGGTTGAGGCTGGTCAGAGCGGGCTCCTATGTCAAACCATACTTCTTAAAACAGACACGAGTATATCTGGTTGTATTCTTATGCTGCATATAATCAGTGCATATTGCTGAGGTGCCCTGTCTTTGTATAAAAACATTGCAGAAAAATGCCAGCTGGCTCTGATGTTTCACAAGTGTGTAAATCTCATATCATGTGGTCCTGAAGACTTTTAGTAACAGGGGAAAAGTAACAAATTATTACACTGGCATGTTTCGTTATTGTTTTCTTATGCCAGTTTCTCTCTTTTTTTTGTGTGTAAATTATTTTTATGTGCTTTAACCCAACCAGCAGACCTGTGCGTTTTTGATATTCTCACCACACATACTGTAAACTCATCAGTGTAACACCAGCAGCAGTATGGTCTTTGAGGTTTCTGACAGTCACAACATTAACTACGTGTGTTTGTCCGTGACATGTCACAGGAAAACAGGTTTAGAGACAGGGAGAAGCCTTTAGTAACCAGTTAGTGTCCCATAATAAACTGCAGTTCATGGATCTGTGAATCTCTGTGCAGTTCCTGCATTATTACATATATGGCCATCGTTATGATTCTTTATATGCAGAATATGTAAGAAAACCTTGTTTACCTGCCTAAATTGGACTTAATTATTTTAACTGGAACAGTTTTCCCCTGTGAATAATTGATGGATTGAAATTATATCTGATGACTGATCAAATGTAGATGCTCATATTCTATACATGAGCTGTGAAGGATTGAGTCTGTTGTCAGGTGGATGAATGCAGTGGATGGTGGTGATGTTATAGTGTTTATTTTCTTCCTCAGTTACTGTCTCTGTGTGATTTGCAGTGAAAGTCTCTGCAAACTTGTACTATGTAAATAAACATATTAATAATAAAATGCTGACCCAGCCAGAGTGTCTCATTATTTATGTCAAAGCAGCTGTGTATCAGAAGAAAATGTTGAATGCATACACTAACAAAAGTGGCTGTTTGTGAAATTTGTGATAGTGATATCTGATAACAAATAGTGCACCCTAAAAAAGCAGATACTCGAAATGATCAGAGAAATGTAAATATGAGCCACAATAAATAATAGGCTATCTATACTTTAGTAATATCTGAGGCCATTTACTGTCACATCTTACATACTTAAATGAACAGATCTCACCAATAGATGTCCCTCTTTCACCGGCGTTTCACTTTTTACATATGTTCCTTCAATTTGACAGTTTCGAATCAGTGTTTATATTTTATTTTACTCAAATATAGTGATTTAAGTAATATAAACGCAAAATTCGTTTTAATTATTTGTTCTGATTTTAAAGCATTCATAATTGATGTAAGATAGAGACCATAAAAACGCACAAAAATCGCAGGCTAGTAAAAAAGTTGACAGGGAAAGAGAATATTATTCTTGATAATGTTTTTGAAGAAATTGTTGTTATGATTAAGTCTCGCACCTCATTCCATCTATACTTTTCCCGTTCGTTTCGCAGTAGGCTAAACACATAGGCCTACAATCTTTGTTCGTGGTTGATAGTATTTCTTTGTTCAGCCATGAACAATTAATAATAAAATATATAGCTTGAGGTACAGAACATAGTACGCCAGAGAACCCCTTTATATCTCTGTTTAGATATCGCGTCTTTTGTTCTTGAGAGAGAGAGAGAGAGAGAGAGAGAGAGGTCTGTGGTGTGCGCGCAGGAAGGTGGATGAACGCATTGCTAAGCGTGCGCTGGTCGCGAGGAGCAGAGACGGAGCAGAGCGCGAGATGCTTCTGACACATTCCTGAAAGATGTGCAAAATGGCGCAAGTGTGCCGGAGTCCAAAAAGCCAGCGACTGTAGTTTGGATAAAGAGGAGCTGACCGCTGCTTTTCCCGTCTTGTTTTAGCTATCGCCTTACCTCGCTTTTTATGTGTCTCGTCTATATTTCAATTTGATTAAATGGCTTCCCGGCAGAGGTGCCCGCAGGCTACGCGTTCATTTGGAATACTCCTGCTCGCTTTTGTCGGTAAGTGTGGGATTTCCTCACGATGCTGTGATCCCAGTAAATGGCCGTGAACTTGACAACATTTATTACTGTCGGCAGTAGCGATGCCTCTCTTTGTGCTTGCACAGTTTGTGTTTAAAGCGGTAGTGATTTGAGTGGGTGTGTTGCCTGAACGAATGAAATGATTTGTTGAAAGGGAGTTTTTAACGCACTTGTTTGCTAGATATTAAGATTTTATTACAATGTTTTGTTATATCTGTTGTTCTTGACTTATGCCAGAAATGGTTATCACGCGTACTGCTTGTTTGATGTGAAATTTGACATTGCAATCACATTTTATTAAAATTTGTCAATATACGATATAAAGCAGAGCATTTGGTTCTTTTATGCTATTGTGTTTTGTTTATGCAGTAGTCTAGTCATTGAGTGTGATCTGTTAAGTCAGTCAGGACTTGATATTGAAGTGTTACACTTTGTTTCTGTGTATGTCCTTTATTTAGTCACAAGACAGTTTCCATCTTTCCTGTTTGTTTGCCTCCATCTGATTTTTGGTCTTAAACCTTATTTTTCTGTCATTCCTTTCATGTAACATACAGTATACAGTACAGTAGGAAGGCTATTAACAGCAATGATATCTAAAGCAAATATGTTATTTAGGAAATTGAAATTGCTCTGCTGCAGAAATAATTCCTGGTATTCTGGTTTCTACTCAACCCACTTTTGCGTCTATCGTTCAAAGACAGCAGGAGCTCAAATTGACTTTGTTCTTTTCATTGTGTATCCAATGTAATACCTGTGGATAAACTCAAGGCTATTGTCTTGGAGATTGCATGTCCTTCTCTTACATTTCCTTGATTTCTTTGTTCCCATTTGATTGTCAGTTTGTGTGTGAGTGGACGGCCTGTTTTGTTTGGATAGAGGTCAGCATATAGATGCTTGCTTCCAGGAGCGTAACATTATTGTAATGGGGATACATTTGCTTAGTATTCACAGAGCTCATTTCACTGCCAACTAGGTAAGTTCGATCATCATAAGCCAAACACGTACATGTTGGGAGCTTGTGTTAGAAATACTGGCTTATGTAGAGTTTGTCTTCATCAAAAATATACACATTATGGGTGACATCTCAGAGCTGTCCATCAGGATGGCACTTGAGAGAGAATGAATGAGATTGAGTTGGGAAAGCATGGATTAGGTACCTCAATTGAGAGTTATTGTAAGAATACATTTTATTTTCCACTTTAGGAGAATGAACGTGAGGATACATTTGGTCCTATTGTGTAACGTATTTAATTCAGTCAAAATGTGGAAGTACAAGAAAAATAGTAATAAGTTCATCAATATATTCGACAAAAGAACATCTTTGAGCTTTTAGGTCAGTAAATGCTGAAAATATTTGAGTTGTATGATAGATTTTAAATCTAACCGTTTCAGTTGTCCTTGGTTTTTACTTAACTATGTGAAAGCTGTTTTTCTGTACCATAATACTAGTTTTTATGTGTGAAATTGTGTGTGTGTGATTGCGAAACTTGATTTAAAGTGATAGTTCTTCCAAAAATATACATTCCGTCATCATTTACTCTCCCTCTTGTCATTTCAAAACTTTATGACTTTCTTTCTTCTGCAGAATACTCAAAATATCTTCGTTTGTAGTTCATTTTTCGGTGAACTATCACTTTAAAGACCTCCAAGTGTGTGAGAAAATGCAGGACACTAATGAAAGTTATTTCTTACAATTATTTTGGACACGTTCTAATATTGGGCTAATTTCCACACCCTTGCAGCCACATGGAAGGCTACGAATGATTGAATAATTTATATTGTTTGATGACTGTCAACTGTGAATATTCTGTGAAAATGCGCAGAGCACTGTAGGAATGAGTCTTCCCATTATGCATTGATGGAGCAATAAGAGCTTTACTGGAATAATTCTTCACATATCCAACAGCTAGTCCAGTAAAAAAATGAAAAAAGTGACCGTTAAAATAAAAATCTGCTTTGATTTCTGAGGGATAATGGTTTTAAAGTCAATCTGCATCTGTTAATGTTCATTTTTCACCTATTTTCAGTAGAAAATATTTAATTCTGTAAATCTTAAATCAAGAAATCAGTTTTCCATCTGACAGCAGTGTTTTTACAGTACATTTTCAAATGAAGACATGCAGTTGGTGCCCAAGCCTGTCACATTAAAAGGCCGATATGATTTAAGGAGGTGACAAAGATGTTTGAATGAGTATGGTTGATGTGGTTGTGTGGACTACTGGAACTCCCTGTATTACGGGATCAATCAATCAGCCCTATCCCATTTACAATTAGTTCAAAACTCAGCAGCAAGAATCCTAACAAGTACAAAAAAACGTAAGCACATCACCCCAATTCTACGCTGTCTACACTGGTTGCCTGTTCGCTATAGAATTGATTTGAAAATTCTGTTATTCATTTTTAAAGCATCACATGGTCTGGCTCCCTCCTATTTATCTGACCTTTTAACTGCATATAGGCCCACTGTTTCTATTTTTTCTTCCCACCTGAGGTTATTATGGTTCCCAAAATCTAGGTTAAGATCTAGGGGTGATCGTGCTTTTTCTGTTGCTGCCACTAGACTTTGGAATTCATTGCCCCTTTCTGTTAGAACAGCCCCATCACTTTCCACTTTTAAGTCTTAATAGTTAATATTAATTAATATTAATTATTAGTTAATATTAATATTAATATAATAGTCCTATATAAATAAAAGTGACATTGACATTGTTAAAGTGATAGTTTACCTAAAAATGAAACTTCTGTCATCATTTACTCACCCTTTTGTCATTTTAAACCTGTATGAAGTGCTTTCTTCTGCAGAACACAAAAGATATTTTGAAGAATGTTGGTAACCGAACAATGGCAGCACCCATTGATTTGCATTAGTTAGGTGTCTATACAATAAAATGGGTACCATAAAGCCATACAAGTTTGAAATGACAAGAGGATGAGTAGGTGATGACAACATTTTCATTGTTTGGGTCAAATTAAAAGGCTTAACTTATTTTTTCCTTTTACTGTCTTAACAGCTAATGCACAGCATGCTATCCTAAATATTCGTGCAATAAACTGGTAAGAGTATGATTACTTGTTGAACGACTTGTTGATTAGTCAACAATCATGATGATTAAAGAGAGGGTGGAGTTCAGAAGAGGCATGTCTATTTAAAGACCTCATTAATACACAACTGATATTCAATGCACTTTACGCATGGAGGAGGAGATGATGCGCATGCACTGTATGTTGCTTTACGTCATGGAAAACTATTATAAACCCATTTTTAAAGTGTAAAGCAAATGCTATTCAGTTCGTGACTGGTCTGTTATTTCACCTGCTCAGGGTCAGGCTGCCAGGACTAAATGGTTGGCATTTAACACAGAGTTGGCGTTTTTGATCACATTATAATCACATTTATATGACCCAGGGCAGGATACAGATCATGTTGCTATAGTTAACACTGGGATTGTGTAGAGGGAAAATGAATGTTGAAATATATATGAATTATAACGCTCATGGGAATGATTCGGTTTCATTAAAGCATGTTCAATACATGATCAAAAACCAAGCCTATACTCTACAATTTGACAAGCTTGGAGTCATAGTGGTTAACCTCCCATTAATGATAAATGAATGGATTTTGATTTGAAGGTGAAGCTAAATCCGCTGAACAGATAAACTCTGAAATGTATCTAACTCACCTGATAGGATGCCATTCAAACCTAAATGCAACGTTGACGTATGAGTTGTGATTGAAAGAGGAAAATGTAGGGCTACAAGACAACATGCTGTGCTTCATATAACAGAACACAACATGACAGGTAAATGAGACCGGTACCTTTCTCTGTGTTTATGTCTTGTAGCAGTTTAAAATACTGTTTTGAGGCATATGTATGGTAACTAATAGTTCCTGTTGTGCTGGGTTTCACTGTATGAAACCCAGATTTTCAAAAATGAAAATGCTGTCATCATTTACACACCCTCAAGTTGTTCCGATTAAATTACTTTGTTGTGCTGAACAAAAAGAAAGATATTTGGAAGAATGTTAGCAACTGGGATTTCTGGGGCACCATTGACTACCATAGTAGAAAGAATAAAATATAATAAAGTATAATAGTTTTGTTCTGTTGAAGACAAAAGAAAACATTTCGAAGAATGTTGGAAAACAAACAGTTCTGGGGCACCTTTGGCAACTAATTTAATGGTAGTCATAAAATGTATAAAGGTCTGGAACCACTTGAAGTTGAGTTAATGATGACAGAATTATAATTTTTGGGTGAACTATATCTAGAAGTTTGAGGTAATTTAGTGTGCCTATAAAAGAACAAACAACATACAGATCAGTCCCCCTTTAAGGTGTTCCCAAAACTAAAATCACTCCTGTTGAGCCTCTTGTGACTGTAGTATATTTATGATGCGTTGTTGAAATGAGTTTTGGTCTGAACAACTCTTTTTCAGGTGATAAATGTTGATGACTTTTTCTCTAGTTAAAGCTGACCTGGTGTGGCGTGCATATAAACCCTTGTGTGAACACCACTCTGTACACTGCTGTGTATGTGCCTGCAGGCTCCAGGACTCACGCTAGATAAACTCCAGGGGGCTGTAGCCCTGCTTAAACCCTAAACATCCATCGAAAGAAGAGTCACTGCAAACAGTGTGTTAATGTGACTGCTGCTGTATACTTGTTCATGGTTTTTGTCCTCCTTTATTACTTTCTTTAATATAGTTCTCACCTTTTCTTTTCAACTCCATCTCTGTTTTTTTGTTCTTGTCTTGCTTTGCTGCGTTTCTCCTGCTTTGATTGATGTATGATCTGAGTCAAGACTTGCTTCCTTTAAAGTTCTCTGATCGATTGCTCTATAGACTTCACTGCTTCTGATGTAGCATTTGTTTCTCACTGGCTTTACTGAACATAAGTGACCCTTGAACACAAAACCAAGCTTACATTTTTTGGAATGAGATTTATACATCATCTGCAAGCAGAATAAATAGACTTTCCATTGATTTATGGCTTGTTGGGATATGGCAATATTTGGCGAAGACACAACTCTTTGAAAATCTGGAATCTGAGGGTGCATAAAAATCGAAATGTTGAGAAAATCAACTTTGAAGTTGTTAATCAGAGGCACTGTAGCAAGCCATTGCTAAGAAGAAACAGGTTTGTTTTAACGCTTTCTATTGGCTTACCACTGAAATGACGTTGTGGAGAGTACATGAACCCAACACGGAAATAAAAAGCTTTACATTTTGTTTCCAAACTTGAGTGGATAATTCCCAAAGAGGAGGCAGTAGCGTGCAATGTTTGTAGATGTGTTTTCCACCATTTTTGTTCACGATTTTGCTGCAACCACTCACAAAAATAAAATTGATAACACAGATATCAAAACTAGATGCCGCATTAGCCATTATATGGGCCGCTATACGTCATTCGTCTACCATATTGGAACAGTGCGAGTCTTTCTGTGTTGCCAAGTCTGCGGCTTTAGAGTGAATTGGGTTAAAATTGTAACTGTTGCTCTGCTTTGCTTTATCCACAGGTTAGGAGTGGAAGAATTTCATTATATAGACGTCAATCTTAAAATGATTTTATTTATGAAAGTTAAGTTCTGTTACTTGGACTTTTGTCATAGATCTGGCAACCCTGCCAAGCTGGTCCGTTAACATCCAAGAGAAAGTTGACTGCATGATTATAAAAAAAATTATACATTTTTATAATGCGCCTTTCTCACATCCAAAGCGATACAACAATACATTAAATAAGTAATAATTAAAAAAATATGTTAAATAAATGATAAGGAAAAGGAACACAATATATGGAACATACAGTCAGGTCCATAAATATTGGGACATCAACACAATTCTAACATTTTTGGCTCTATACACCACCACAATGGATTTCAAATGAAACGAACAAGATGTGCTTCAACTGCAGACTGTCAGTTTTTGTTTGAGGGTATTTACATCCAAATCAGGTGAATGGTGTAGGAATTACAACAGTTTGCATATGTGCCTCCCACTTGTTAAGGGACCAAAAGTAATGTGACCGAATCATAAGCCCACGCCATGACACTACCACCACCATGCTTCACAGATGAGGTGGTATGCTTAGGATCATGAGCAGTTCCTTTCCTTCTCCATACTCTTCTCTTCCCATTACTCAAGTTGATCTTGGTCTCATCTGTCCATAGGATGTTGTTTCTAGAACTGTGAAGGCTTTTTTAGATGTCGTTTGGCAAACTCTAATCTGGCCTTCCTGTTTTTGAGGCTCACCAATGGTTTACATCTTGTGGTGAACTCTCTGTATTCACTCTGGTGAAGTCTTCTCTTGATTGTACTCTTATTTAACACATACAGCTACCTCCTGGAGAGTGTCCTTGATCTGGCCAACTGTTGGGAAGGGTGTTTTCTTCACCAGGGAAAGAATTCTTCGGTCATCCACCACAGTTGTTTTCCGGGGTCTTCCTTGTCTTTTGGTGTTGCTTAGCTCACCGGTGCGTTCCTTCTTTTTAAGAATGTTCGAAACAGTTGTTTTGGCCACGCCTAATGTTTTTGCTATCTCTCTGATGGGTTTGTTTTGTTTTTTCAGCCTAATGATGGCTTGCTTCGCTGATAGTGACAGCTCTTTGGATCTCATCTTGACAGTTGACATCAACAGATTCCAAATGCAAATAGCACACTTGAAATGAACTCTGGATCTCTTATCTGCTCATTGTAATTGGGATAGTTAGGAAATAACACACACCTGGCCATGGAACAGCTGAGAAGCCAATTGTCCCAATACTTTTGGTCCCTTAACAAGTGGGAGGCACATATGCAAACTGTTGTAATTCCTACACCGTTCACCTGATTTGGATGTAAATACCCTCAAATTAAAGCTGACAGTCTGCAGTTAAAGCACATCTTGTTCGTTTCATTTGAAATCCATTGTGGTGGTGTATAGAGCCAAAACTGATAGAATTGTGTTTATGTCCCAATATTTATGGACCTGACTGTATTTGTTGTTGCGCAAATTCAAACATTATACTACAATAACACATGACAACAACGAAAGGGTATTACATTTTTCGGGAAATAGCCATGGCTGTGAAGGTGTTTTGGCATTCTAGCAAACTGAATGAAGTCGTTGAACCGTTCCAAGATGACGGATGCGTCTACATGCTTGGAACGCTTGAATGGAACATGATCTTTCTATCGTAATGATTTTTGGCATTAAAGATCATCAAACCATATGTGGTTGGCTTGGCTACTGCTGCAAATATACCCGTGCTACTTATGACAGGTTTTGTGGTCCAGGGTCACATGCATGCTTGACGCAGAAATAGTAAATGTCAGAGGAAATTGATGGAAAATGGCCCAAATTTGTTCATTCCGTCAAAATAACAGCACTGTGTTTTCAGAAGCCTTCTTGACTGTAGTACTTGATTCATCAGATTGTCATCAAATGAAAATGAACCCCTTAAGTCCTTTACAATAAGAAACCTGATGGCAGGCTTCATCTCGAGTAGACGAGAGAGTGTTTTCAGTTGCTCTGGGGATGTGCATGAAATGCTGAGAATGATTTCCTGCTGGTCCTGTAGTTAAAGCTAGAGATACATTTCAGGCAACAATAGAGAAGAACATGATTGAAATATTCAGGCCACTTTCATGACATAATGAGAAACTGTATTTCTGTCTTTCTCTTCATTTACTTGTCATGTGATCTGCAGGGACAAGCGACTCAAGGCAGTCCAGTGCGGGGAATCGTATTTTGGGGATGCAATCTGAACGATGATGATGGTCTCTAGCTGCCCCTTTTGTGCCCCCCACAACCCACCCCACACCCCCCACTCGCCTAACTTCAGATAGATTCCTGAGCCGCAGGGCAGAGACTGCTACTGTTTAGCCCATCAGTGACTGAAACCTGATACTTTAAGCGCTGAAGCACAGGAGACACCACTAAGCAAATTCTTTATCACACTAAGGCTGGGCAGCGTGCTTGCCTCCCTTTTTATCCTCCCTCTCATTGGTATGAGCGTCAGTGATCTGCTGAAGGACATTGTTGTAAAAAAGTGAACATTTAGTGAGATGTATAAGTGTAGGAGTGTGGATGTGTTTCAGTCTGTGTGAGGATTTATAATTTTGGCTGAGTGGCAAAAGATCAGATGGGACTGAACCTCAGGTGATTCACTTTAAAGAAGGTTAAAGAGTGTTTGATATTTATTATGCTGTTGGTGTCATAATAGTCAGGGTCATTGAGAAAAAAGGATTGGCAAGATAAGAAATGTAAAAGTCTTAAAAAAAATTGCTTTAAATGCATGATATTTTTATGTTTTATGTATTTATGTTGATTTGAGTAATTACGAATAAGTAAAAACTGAAGTAACCTGAAAATTTCAAATGTTGTTACTAGCAAAGAATGAGAAATATTAGATATTTCGTACTTATATAAAATACTTATATAAAATCTATATCAGACAAAAATATTTAGTTGTCCTTTAAATTAAAATTTAATGGCTTTTTTTAAAGAAATCACTTTTCAAATTAAGAAATTAAGAGACTTCTTTAAAATGGTTTATTTAATTTGTGTTTTAAAATGTAGTTTATTTGAATAATAAAACGTTAAATTTGAAAACTCAAAAACTTATTTAAATATATAAATAAATAGATACATTTAAAACTGTTTATTTAATTCATGATTTAAAAAAGGGGGAAAAAGTTAATTATTTTACAAGCACATCTAAATCGCTTTTAAAAAAAGCACAGTGTATAATCACAGTCATGCAATTTTGAAGAAACCTACCCACATCTAAGGGGTGATAAAAAATAAAGCTTTTGTCTGAAAGCTGAGACTCTTTTCTTTCATTTGATATATTGTTTGTCCATAAATTAATTACAGAAAATGTACTGTGAGCCATCAAAATTTTGTGAAAATGAATAAACGCTGGCACTGGCTGGCAACTTTTTTTTTAAAGGCTGGCGGGTAAAGAGTTAAAGGTACAGTGTATAAGAATTTTGCAGTAAAATATCCAAAAACCACTAGGCCAATGTTATATATATTTTTCACCTGAGTACTTCTGTATGGTTCCAAACTGCTTTTAAATCCTGAGAAAATTGCCATTCTACAGTTTATTTGCCTGTCAAAGGCTTCATATCCACGTTACCCTCTGTTACCGCCTTCACTGTCGTAGACAGACGCGGAAGTAGTTTGTACAGTTGGTCCATCTAGCATTATTGCAAATGATGTGGGTACGTTAAAAAATAACTTTTACTATGATTGATTTGAACACTGATTCTGCTGGACCTATCTGCAGCGTTTGACACTGTCAATCACCAGATACTGCAAGCAACCCTGTCATCTAGGAATCTCAGGCTCTCCGCTGGTCCAAATCCAATCCTTCAGGGTGTCATGGATTGGTGCTCGGACCACTGCCTATTTCGATCTACACAATGTCCTTGGCACCCATCATACGGGCACATGGGTTCTCGTATCACTCTTATGCTGATAACCAGATCTACATCTCGTTTCACCCAGACGATACCACTGTAGCAGCTCGCATTACAGCCTGCCAAAAGGACATCTCAGCTTGGATGAAAGAGCATTACCTCCCGCTGAACCCGGCCAAGACAAACTGTTTCCGGCACACCCCATGGTGCAACACGATCTCACCATCCAACTTGGCAATACCACAATAACTTGTTTCAAAACAGCCAGGAACCTCAGAGTCATATTTGATGAACAGCTGTCATTCAAGGATCACATTGCAAACTCAACGCGGTAATGCGATATGCCTTATTCAACATTAGAAAGGTTAGAACATATCTCTCTGAGTATGCGGCTCAACTCCTTGACCAGACCCTTGTAATCTCAAGGTTGGACTACTGCAATGCTCTCCTTGCTGGTCTTCCTCCAAAGGCTATCAAACCGCTCCAGCTGGTTCAGAACGCAGCAGCACGCTGCTTCTTCCAACAGCCCCAAAAGTGCTCATGTGACACCACTTTTCATCTCTCTCCACTTGCTACCGGTTGAAGCCTGAATCCGATTCAAGTAACTTACAACTAACTGACCCTCTCTTTTTCTCTCAATAGGTAGTGGTCTAGCTTTTATTGAAACCAGTAACTTTGTATTGGCAACTATTGCATTTTTGCCTTTGTATGACATATTGCTTATTGCTCCTTAAACTCTTTGTAAGTCGCTTTGGATAAAAGCGTCTGCTAAATGACTTAATGTTAATCAAAATGCATATTAGTTCTGGGCGGTATTACCATTTCCTGATTTAAACAGGTTTCCCAGTACTTGAGGGTATTTTTTACCCCATTTTCTACCGATTGAGAAAAGAAATACTGCAGTTGATTGACTTAAAATGCCCTTGTATACTGTCATGGTGAGTGAACATTGTAGAAAAAAATCCAAACTAGTTTTATACAGGTTTGTAAGTGAAATCCCACAAAAGAATGCTGTTTATAAAGAGGTGGCACTCATGATGAAGTGAAGGAATCAGAATGCATGACAGTTGCAGTCCTAATACAGAACCTTTAAATTGTTCAAATTTTGCAATGTTACATAATGTAAATAATCCCCTTCCACTATAATAATTGCAAAGTTTCGACTTCATAAACAACTGAATACCATGCAAAGGTAACTTGCATACATAATATTTAAGCAAAAAACTAGAGAACAGGGCTCGAAATTAAAAAATTTCCTTGTTCGCACTGAAAATTCTAAAATTGATACCATGTTCGGTCTGAATAGTGAAAACAAAATCATTTTATCAATTTGACATCACATATCAATATGTGATGTCTGCTATGTTTTACATAATCACAATGGCTTCATGATTTCCTGAAATCATATTTTTTTATCATAAAACAAAGGCTTAAATTAGATATGTGAGAGGAAAACGATCGCTTCACGTTGTCAATGTTCCTCCTTCCTCTACTGACCCTTATTTCTCATCATAGGACACAGAGAAACAATTAAAACTAAAAACACACCATATTATATGCTCATATTGAGCAGGTATGGGGGAAACACGATCGCTTTTTGAAGATGTTTGCTCGTGAGGGTATTTAAAGGCTTTTTGACCACACAGGCTCTACATCAGAACACGCATGCGTCAAACAATGCTAATACCGAATGCACTGTTGTGTGGCTTTAGGGAACGCGTGCTGGAAAATAGCACAATTAAATCAGGAAGTCAAAAAAGTATTCCCTTAATTTTTACATGTTTTTCTATCAAAAAAAACTATCTAGTAATCCTAGAAAGCTTTTCCACACAATTAACAGTTTACTCAATGCGGATGCTTCCGGCTCCATGAGTGCATCTGATCAGTTATGTAATGATTTTCTTAAATTTTTCAGTGAAGAAATTGTTAATGTCTGCAAACTTATATGTAGTTCTTCTGAGCCTGCTATTTCTACAGCTAATTCACAAACCTTCTCTGGTACCTCATTCTCTAAATTTACTTCAGTACAATCACTCTGCAGGCCAGTTTCTCATATTAAAGTCTCCACTTGCATACTTGACCCTATGCCCTGTAGTCTTTTTAAATCATGCTTTGACTATTTATGTCCCTCAGTGCTTGCTATTATAAATTACTCTTTGTCAACCCATTTTGAAAAAGGCAAAGCACCGACATTAATTTTTTTCTAACTATTGCCCAATTTCGTATCTATTCCTCCATTTCTGGCGAAACTCTTAGAGGGTGTAGTAGTAGTAGGGGCCCCATCAATCTGGGTTTCAGAAACAGCACAGAGACTACGTTGGTCAAAGTCACTAATGACTTGCTAACAGCTTCTGATTCTGGCTCTCTGTCCCTTCTTGTTCTCTTGGATCTTAGCTCAGCCTTCGATACCATTGACCATAAATTGCTACTTAACCGTCTTGAGTCTGTATTAGGCTTGTCAGACACAGTTCTTGACTATTTCAGGTCATATCTTACTGACTGCTGGCAATTTGTGTGTATGGGGGGCTTTAGATTAGGTTGGATTTATATATACTGTTGTCCCACAGGGGTCACTATTGGGTCCCTTACTCTTCAGCATATATATCCACACTAGGTGAACTTAAGATCTCTTAACCTTAATTATATTTTTTATGCTGATGACACACAGATTTATATTCATTCAAGACCAGGTCAACAGGTGGATGTTGGTTCATCTATCTAACTGTGTCGATGTGTTTAAGAACTGGATGTCTGATCATTTTCTGTCTCTAAATGACTCCAAAACTGAAGTTATGCTCATTGGCTCTCCCCATCAGCTGCGAAATGCAAGCTCTTTAACTTTATCAATCGATGGAGCCACCTTGGAGCTTCAAAGCAAACTAAAAAAATCTTGGAGTCATTTTTGATGCTTCACTGACATTTGAGCCTTTTATTCATAATACAGTTTAGATATCCTTTTTCCATCTGAGAAATATAGAAATGTTGTCCTTTTCAGTTGCTTAGAGGTTGATAAATTATTTTGTTATTTTTCACTTATTGATTATTGTAATGGTCTTCTATCTGGAGTATTTAAAAAATCCATTAGCAAACTACAATATGTACAAAACTCAGCAGCTAGAATTCTTTCTGGGGGTAGTTCTGGTGACCATATTTCTCCTGTTTTGGAGTCTTTACATTGACTCCCTGTCCGATACCTCGTTGCTTTTAAAATCCTTATGTTAACATTTAAGGCTTTTCATGGCCTGGCTCCTTAGTACCTGTCTGATCTGTTATTGCCTAACACAACATGTCGAAATATGCGCTCTTCTCAGTGTGTATTTTTAGTGGTTCCCAAGACACTGCTTCACTCAATGGGTGATAGAGCATTCTCTTCATATGTTCCTAATCTCTGGAACTCTCTCCCGGCGGACATCAGGGAGGCAAATTCACCAGCAACTTTTAAATCTCTTCTCAAATCGTTTTATTTTAGGATTGGTTTTACTTGATTCGATTTTTTTTTTTACCTGATGAGATGTCTGCTGTGAAGAGCTTTGAGAAAGCAAGCCTTTAATGGCGCTATACACAATAAATGTATTATTATTATTGTTATATCTGGAATTATTTGAAACCTTGGAGTGTCTAGTTTCTAGAGAACTGCACCATTTTGGCTTTTGATGTACATAAAATAAATAACTCATAGCTTCTTTAAAATCATATGTTTATGATAATGAACATTTTTCATAACGCTCAAATATGTCAAACATGTTCAAGTTACATATCAAATGAAAGCTCTTATTCTACAGAATATACTGTAGATCTCCAGTTGGATTTATGGATATTTTTCCATTGATCGAATGCAAGTCGAATAAATTATGATGTATGAAATTTATATTTGTAAACAAACAACACATCCATCGAATATCTAAGCTTATAACTGCATCCCACCATTGAACTTAGCCACAAATGTTACATAAGATGGTTGCTTTCTACAAATTAAGTCCGTTCCTACCTCGTTTCCTGTTTTTAAAAGTTAAATATGCTGCATCAGCAACATGACATAGAACCCAAGTTTCGCTTGTCACATGCACTTTCATCTATATAACATGTAACTTTGAGAGGTTTACTGTGAAATTACACAAAATTATTCCATTTTTTATACTACTCCAAGGGTTCATGGGGTCTGTTTAAAATTGGGTATGCCAAATTGAAGCGAAAATTACGAAAAAAGGTCACTTGAGATGCTTTAGAGTAATAATTGAATACCACATTATAGAGAAAAAATCATTTGTCCTCTATTTGTTGAGATCTATTGGAATCAAGAACAATTTTCTGCTGGTTCTTGGGCACCTCAAGTTTAGAGAAATACACTTTCAAAAACAGACTTTAGAAAAAAACAAATGTGAAAAATGTGACAAATGTGAAAAAGAATTTGCAAAACGTTTTACAAAAAGTTTTTTTTATTAATACTCATGCAATAATACACAATTCAAATTAAAATGTAAAGTTCAATTTTCATTTTCTCTTTTATTTCATTTTCTTTTACGTTTGAAAGTCATCCAAATTATATGTTAATCAGTGGGTGCTGAGGAGCATCTCCATTACTGGTAAATCCCATAAAAATGTCATATCCGTTTATTAGAATGAACCTGTGTAGACCTTGTTGACCTAGCTCTTTGTATTGAATACGACCGAATGTGCGGTTGTCCCTGTCGGTACACGATCTGGGATGCCTGCACGATCCGTCCGCGCATGCGCATAATGACTTAATAGTGTACCGACAGTCCCCATTCCCCCGCTGACCTACCCTCACACTGTACTGTACGTTACCATCCGAACACAAGCACGCTTTCTTTATTACATTGTGACTGCTTTTAAAAAACATGGACAAAACTACCTTTCTCAGCACAATAGAGTCCATCGTATTGTTATATAGGTGTGTTTAACCTTCACGCATGCGGTGCTCAAACCAATCCGATATGATATCATAGTAATACGAGAGCGATATGAGAGTCAATCATGTCGATATGAGATCAGTTCCCAGTTATGGCGTTAAGTCAATTGGAAAGTAAACCATTTTTCTGTTTTCGTTTTCAATGGATAAATGACAGATAAACCGCAAAATTGTCTTGTTTTCCCAACGCTTGGTTCTGGATTATTAGTAGAAAATAAAAACAAAGGTCCTTTTTTGTTTTTTAATTTACCTTTCTAAAACCAAAAATAGATGACCAGAAGGAATGGCAGTCTTGCCTCGAGATTTTAGTAAAAATTACATGTCAAATTATAAGTTGCACTTTCTTTTTCAATTTGACAGGGACAGCGCGCGTTGTTTTATGTTTTGTTTGTTTTTTTCCTCCCATGGCTGTTTTCATTATTAGTAAGTCTGTACTCACGAGTTGGTCCAGTCCGACCTTACAGCAAGACCAGAGCCCCTCCAGCCGGTCCCGTCCGGCCTTCCAGAGTCCGCTGCCCAGCCTGTCCCATCCGATCTCCGTATGAGCACCTGGACTCAGACCAAATATTTTTGGGGTGGAGCCATATGGGAGGGATAGCCCGATCGGCTAGACTGGTAGTCGGGCACACGGTGTGGCCGGCGCCCTCCAGTCCTCCCGACCTGGACGTATCGTACTGGAGGCCTCCCATCCCGCGTTCTGTGTACCCTTCCCCACTTGGTGCTGTTTGGGCGCGAGGACGCGCCTTTTAGAGGGGGGGGGAATGTCACAGTTATTTTTTTGTTTTGTTTTGTTTTTTCCTCCCATGGCTGTTTTCGTTAATAGTTAATTAGTCCCTCACCTGTTTCAGTTTCCCTTGATTATGTTTTCCCTTTTTTTTAAGCCCTTTGTGTTTTTCAGTTCATTGTCTGCAATTGTTTATGTTAAACGTGTGTGATGTTTACCTTTTGTTTTATATTAAAGTACCTTATTTGGAGTACCTGTTGAGTACGCTATCTTCTCAACTCAACTCAACTCAACTTTATTTATATAGCGCTTTTTACAATTTTCATTGTTACAAAGCAGCTGTACATGAGACACATTTAATACAAGTATGAATTCTAAAGCAGCCCCCCCGGCCAGGCAGATAGTGCAAAACAATATGCAAACGGTGGTGAGGAACCCAAAACTCCCATCGAGAAAAAAAACCTCAGGGGAACCCAGGCCCAACCAGGGGATTCCAGTTCCCCTCTGGCAAAAGCTGCTGCCTCTGCACAAGCTCATCAGTGCTTGCACAACAAGGCTTAGTAAAAATATAAAAATTAAAGATTATCATTAACAATCTAATAGCATTTGAAATGTTGTAGAAAAAACAAAGTTGTCGCGTCCTTTATCCAGCTCTATCCTCTTAGCACTTGTCAGGTCACCGCTTCCCATTCTCAGCTCAGCCATCAGGTCTGGGCATGAACTGCATCCTGCGGTAACCTTGGAACAAAGAGACAAGACTGGCTGAGAGTAGAGTACTGTTCTGCACTCTTTGATGCAACAAGTACATCATTTGTTGTTGGATGTGTTCCTGGTTCCGGTTGATCTAAATAATGCAGCCTAAATCCTCTGAGGATTAATATTATGGAGGTGTAGTTTATGCAAGATTAAAAAGATGAGTCTTTAGTCTAGATTTAAACTGACAGAGTGTGTCTGCCTCCCGGACCGTGCAGGGAAGAATATTCCAAAGTTTAGGCGCTAGATAAGAAAAGGATCTACCACCTGCACTTGATTTTGAAATTCTAGGTATTACCAACTGACAGGACCCCTTAGAGCGTAATGTACGTGGTGGTCTGTAATACAATAGAAGTTCATTCAAATACTGCGGCGCTAGACCATGTAGGGCTTTATAGGTAATAAGCAAGATCTTAAAGTTAATGCGATGCTTTATAGGTAACCAGTGCAAGGTTGACAGAACCGGGGTTATATGCTCATACTTTTTTGTACGTGTAAGAACTCGAGCTGCCGCGTTTTGAACCAGTTGCAGTTTTTGTAATAGGCCCGCAGGGCAACCACCTAGAAGTGCATTACAGTAATCTAGTCTTGATGTCATGAATGCATGAATTAATTTCTCTGCATCTGACAGTGACAGCATATGACGTAATTTAGATATATTCTTAAGATGGAAAAATGCAATTTTACAGGTGTTTGCGACATGGCTTTCAAATGAGAGAGTACTGTCAAATACAACGCCAAGATTCTTAGCTGATGACGAGGATTTTATGGAGCATCCGTCAATCGTTAAGCAGTATTCTTGGTTGTTACGCATAGCAGTTTTCAGTCCAGTAAGTAACAATTCTGTTTTGTCCGAGTTTAGTAGTAAAAAATTGTTACTCATCCACATTTTTAAGTCAACTATGCAATCCTTTATTCGATGAAACTGCTGGGTTTCATGAGGCATCGAGGAAATATAAAGTTGAGTATCATCAGCATAACAGTGAAAGCTAATTCCGTGTCGCTTTATTATATCTCCTAGAGGTAGCATGTATAATGCGAAGAGCAGGGGTCCCAAGACTGAGCCCTGTGGTACACCGTACTGGACTTGTGATTTGCGGGACACCTCATTGTTTATTGCTACAAATTGAAAATTTCTTTTCGCTTCTGCCAGCACAAACGTGAGAATTGTCAATCTAAAAATTAAAATCATGTCATTTTTCATTTTGACACATATTATGTTATGTATAATGAAATTGTTAATCTAGTTTTCATTTTCATCGTTTAATTTATTTATTTAAATTTGGCAGAATTTACCTCCCATATAACGTGAGCTGTATCCACAATGGCCTTGACACTGAAACCATTTGCTCACTAGAGAGTCCAGGATGTTGTAATCTATTGTAAATGATCAGGGATGTAGTAGATACGAGGATGAAACTTGGGTTGGGATTGTAATGCTGTCAGGAAAGCTGCAATCCATTTTCATTTACACCCTGTCTAACATTAAATCCACACGCAAGAAGCGCGGCTATTGTTAACCTATTATAAACAGAAATACTGACCGTGGATGAGGCGCGATGCAACAACGCCTTTTTATTAATGCTTTAACTGGTAATTTCTCGCACTGCTCACGTACAGACATGGTGCAGGTTTGGTGAATAACAAAGCAGTTTGTCGCTACATGGTAATTATTATTTAATAACGTTACTGTTTAAATGGCGGTTAGGTTTTTCTTGCTTGCTGTCCAATGAAATTCCTGAATTAAATAAGCAGTATTAAATGCATATATTTATTTATATATTTTAAAAAGATTTTTATTTAACTTTTTATTGTTCAATTACACTTTATTTTAAAACACAAATTAAATAAGTCGATGAATTTCTCAATTTGAAAAGTGTTTTTTTGTTTACATTTTTACGTTTTAATTATTAAATTGATCAATTTATTTGTTATTTAATTTCTAATCCGCACTCCTTATCCTCCATAATTTACTGCCACAGTAGGGAAAATAAATACCACGGGAGTCAATGGGGGATGATCTGTTTGATAACAAGCATTCTCCCAAATATCTTAATTTGTGTTTAGCAGAATAAAGAAATATATACAGGTTTGGAACAATCTGTGGGTGAGTGAATGATGAAAGGAATTTCATTTCTGGGTGAACTATCCCTTTAAAAACCATATTAATACACAAAACTCTCTCTTTTTCTTTAATCAAGGACATGCTGAAATGACTTTAGTCTTTTTGTTCTCAACAACCTTTTATGAAAGTGTACAGATATAGAACTCGGAGTTGTGCATTTCAGTTTTGCCTTTATAACAAATTCTTTGTTCTATGTATCTGTACACCCACAGGTGTGACATCAGGGGCCGAGCTGTCATTCACTCTGGAACCCAGTGACATCATCGCCGTGCAGGAACAACCCCTCATGCTACACTGTCAGGTGGAGGGAATTCCACCCATCACCACTCAGTGGAGGCACAACGGTGTGCAGATTTTGGAGGACCAGAACTACATCATGTTTCCTAACGGTTCGCTTCTGATTGGTCACTTCCAGAAGACCAAGTCTGACGGCACGTCCGATGAGGGAGATTATGAGTGCATGGCCCACAATTTCTTCGGGCTGGTCTTGAGCCGCAAAGCCAGGGTGCAAGCTGCTAGTAAGTGCCACTTCAGTTTTCTTAAGAACGTTCTCAGTCCTCAATGCGCTCATTCAGTTACAGAGGTTCTCTGTTGCGGATTCTTGAAAAGCCTAAAAGGATACAAGTGGAGATGGCTTAATGGAAATACTGGAAATAAGCGAACAGGGCAGTTTTCCTTTGATGTTCCATGGTACAGTAGAGATAAAGTGATATGAATTTAAAGCAATAGCGTTTTTCCTCTGAACTATTTTATTTTTTATGGTACAATAAAGGTAAATTTGTAAGCAGTTAGTAAAAACACAGTCCTTTAAAGTTGTTCTGCTTGCATCTCTTTCAAATCTTAATGCTCTTCCAAAATCCTAATGCAACAAGTCAACGTTATCTCCCTTCTGGAATCTGTGCACAGCATTGAGGTTTTTCCCTTGACATCTGTTCTATATAGCCCGGGCTTGACTTGCTCTTTTTTCTGTCTGACAGATATTTCTGCTGTTAGATTATCTCAAGAAGCTTAAGTGACTTAGATAGAACCCACTGCCAGCTCATTGGAAGGGTTTGCTGGGGTTGTCCACAGAGCGTACAGTGTTACAGCGCTGCATGGTGTAGACGCGGGCTACATTAATTTTGGATGAACTGAACATGAGGCACACAGGGGGCTGGGACAGGCCATTTGATATATGGACAATGGGCCCCTTCTATTTCTGAAGATAAATTGGCTTGTAGGATCCAGTCTCTCTTTTGTGCGCTGCTGTGGCGCTCCTGGTCGTGCTTGTGTCGTGATTTATATTGCTTAAATCTCTGGCTCTTGTATTGAACTTAACTATTAAACCCTGCCATGCTGTGCTCTTTTCGCGCCGCTTTTGTCGATGTCACAATAATCTGGAGTGCTGTTGTTCGCCCGCTTGCTGGTCGCAGGCACCAGGGCTAAATTGGCTTTTCTAGACGTCCATACCCACTGCGACCCTGTATGAATCGTACCTTGTTCCCATCCGGTGCTGAAACGTTATTACTGTTTTGTGCTTATGATTGGATATTCATAAACTCAGCATGTGTATACGGCAACTAAAGATGACTTATTGTCATTTGTTCGCACTCATGTTGCTTAAAATGTGTTTGATCTTTTGATACAGATGCTGGCTGAATATAAAGGGCATCAGATGAAAGAAAACAGAAGAGCCTTATGGAGGGTTCTTTATGTTCAGTTTAGTGGTTAGCAAGAGGCCGGTGTGTTGCTGTGGTCATATGTAGAAGCAGAGGGTAGAACAGAATTGCTCATTAAATGCACGTCGGGCAAGTGTTAATTTGAAAGCGCACGGCAGTGTTAATGTGAATGTGTGTTTTTTTTATGATTTTGGAAATTCAGGCTTGAAATATGCCCCTCTCTCTCTGTCATGCTGTCATTACAGAGTGCTTCAGAAGAAATGAGCACTCAACAATCAAGTCCTTTCCCATCAACTTCACACGATTTACATTCCCCTATGCTTTACACTCATCTGATTGACCTTTATGAAAGCAGAAAATAGATGATTATTTCAAGCAAAAATTTTTTTATAGTAATTGTTAATCTGACTCTGTTATGCTGTATAAAATGATAGTTTAGTGATATAAAAAGTTTATGTTCAAGCTGTTTTGTCGCCAGCTTGTGCACATGCGGAAAAGAAAAAAGAATAAATTGTACAGACATACGCTACCTACCTGTCAAATGTTTCTCATGATCTTAATTTTATTCTGAAGGTGCATGTTTAAGTGTTTGAAATGTATTTTGTGGCCAAAAATGTAATTGTGCCAACATGTTAATACATATAAATATGCTTTCCTGTAGCACAGTGGGAAGAGTATGTAATTGTAATT